>NC_090388.1:16228734-18679984 GCF_036365525.1 Heterodontus francisci
GTTCAACCCTCTCTCTGCGGTGAATTCCTCTCCCAGCCTTACACGTCCACCGCCTTGGACGCTGCCATAACGCATCAACACTAGCAGAATTTCTCATCCACGGCTGTTACGTAAGTTTCTAAATTCACTTGAAAAAGCCCTTCAAAACACTCCCACAGGGGATGCTGAGACCAAGTGGGCACACAGCAGAGACGCCATCTATGACTCAGCAATGACCACCTTTGGCAAACGTGTGAAGCGGAATGCAGACTGGTTTCAATCTCATAATGAAGAGCTGGAACCTGTCATAGCCGCTAAGCTCATTGCACTGCTGAACTACAAGAAAGCCCCCAGCGAGTTAACATCCGTAGCACTTAAAGCAGCCAGAAGCGCTGCACAAACAACAGCCAGACGCTGTGCAAATGACTACTGCTTTCATATTCAGCTGACCTCTGACGCCAGAAATATCAGAGGAATGTCTAATGGCATTAAGAGTGCTTTTGGGCCAACCATCAAGAAGATCGCCCCCCTCAAATCTAAATCAGGGGACACAATCACTGACCAACGCAAGCAAATGGACCGCTGGGTGGAACACTACCTAGAACTGTACTCCAGGGAACATGTCACTGAGACCGCCCTCAATGCAGCCCAGTCTCTGCCAGTCATGGATGAGCTGGACGTACAGCCAACAAAATCGGAACTCAGTGATGGCATTGATTCTCTAGCCAGCAGAAAAGCCCCTGGGAAGGACGGCATTATCCCTGAAATAATCAAGAGTGCCAAGCCTGCTATACTCTCAGCACTGCACGAACTGCTTTGTCTGTGCTGGGACGAGGGAGCAGTACCACAGGACATGCGCGATGCCAATATCATCACCCTCTATAAGAACAAGGGTGACCGCGGTGACTGCAACAACTACCGTGGAATCTCCCTGCTCAGCATAGTGGGGAAAGTCTTCGCTCGAGTCGCTTTAAACAGGTCCAGAAGCTGACTGAGCGTGTCTACCCTGTAAGGCACAGTGTGGCTTTCGAGCAGAGAGATCCACCATTGACATGCTGTTCTCCCTTCGCCAGCTGCAGGAGAAATGCCGTGAACAACAGATGCCCATCTACGTTGCTTTCATTGATCTCACCAAAGCCTTTGACCTCGTCAGCAGACATGGTCTCTTCAGACTACTAGAAAAGATCGGATGTCCACCAAAGCTATTAAGTATCATCACCTTATTCCATGACAATATGAAAGGCACAATTCAGCATAGCGGCGCCTCATCAGAGCCCTTTCCTATCCTGAGTGGCGTGAAACAGGGCTGTGTTCTCGCACCGACACTGTTTGGGATTTTCTTCTCCCTGCTGCTCTCACATGCGTTCAAGTCTTCAGAAGAAGGAATTTTCCTCCACACAAGATCAGGTGGCAGGTTGTTCAACCTTGCCCATCTAAGAGTGAAGACCAAAGTACGGAAAGTCCTCATCAGAGAACTCCTCTTTGCTGACGATGCTGCATTAACATCACACACTGAAGAGTGTCTGCAGAGACTCATCGACAGGATTGCGGCTGCCTGCAATGAATTTGGCCTAACCATCAGCCTCAAGAAAACGAACGTCATGGGACAGGACGTCAGAAATGCCCCATCCATAAATATCGGCGACCACACTCTGGAAGTGGTTCAAGAGTTCACCTACCTAGGCTCAACTATCCCCAGTAACCTGTCTCTCGATGCAGAATTCAACAAATTCATCGGAAAGGCTTCCTCTGCTATGTCCAGACTGACCAAGAGAGTGTGGGAAAATGGTGCACTGACACGGAACACAAAGGTCCAAGTGTATCAAGCCTGTGTCCTCAGTACCTTGCTCTATGGCAGTGAGGCCTGGACAACGTACGTCAGCCAAGAGCGACGTCTCAATTCATTCCATCTTTGCTGCCTCCGGAGAATCCTTGGCATCAGATGGCAGGACCGTATCTCCAACACAAAAGTCCTCGAGGCGGCCAACATCCCCAGCATATACACCCTACTGAGCCAGCAGCGCCTGAGATGGCTTGGCCATGTTAGCTGCATGGAAGATGGCAGGATCCCCAAGGACACGTTGTACAGCGAGCTCGTCATTGGTATCAGACCCACCGGCCGTCCTTGTCTCCGCTTTAAAGACGTCTGCAAACGCGACATGAAGTCCTGTGACATTGATCACAAGTCGTGGGAGTCAGGTGCCAACGATCGCCAGAGCTGGCGGGCAACCATAAAGGCGGGGCTAAAGTGTGGCGAGTCGAAGAGACTTAGCAGTTGGCAGGAAAAAAGACAGAAGTGCAAGGAGAGAGCCAACAACCAATTTTCTCTGCAGCACCTGTGGAAGAGTCTGTCACTCTAGAATTGGCCTTTATAGCCACTCCAGGTGCTGCTTCACAAACCACTGACAACCTCCAGGCGCTTACCCATTGTCTCTCGAGACAAGGAGGCCAAAGAGAATGATCAAACAATCTGTGATTGTGATGTTGGTTGAGGGATAAATATTGACCAGGATACCGGGGAGAACTCTCCTGCTCGTGTTCGAAATAGCGCTGTGGGATCTTTTACGTCCACTTGAGAGACCATTCACTCCAGATAAAAGTATTGCAAGTCTTCATCCATGGTTAGCAAAATGAGAGCACGTTGTAATGGTTACTTAGTAACTATTATTAAATGAAAGATTGTGGATATTCAATAAAAGACATGCATAAAGTTGCATAGCTCAAGACTCTAGCAGACTTGAGGTAAATGACAGAGATCAATGTGGTTTTGTGACCACTGGTGACCCAAGGGAGTATTGGGTACAAATCTGTTCTTCTTCATTGACTTTGCGGTTAAGAAAATATATTACAAAAAATCATGTGCATCAAGTTCAGAGCAAGGAGAAGGGCATTGAAAGCAACCTAGAAATCAGTGATCCCTGACTTCAGATGGTCCCATAATTCTCAGAAATCATCAGACCCTCCTGAAAGCTGCTGGAGACTGCCATGAGCAGAAACCTGGCAACAAGCCACCAGCTGCATCCTCTTAGCTACATGAAACCTGAGACTAGAAAGTTTGGAATGTCAAACAAGAAGAGGACGACAGTGGGCCTGATGTTGCTGTGCCCTTCAATGCACCCTGGCAGGACTACGAGGGAAAAGCCGGGAGTTCAGTCAAGACGTGGGCCGCCTTTCTGTGTCTTGCAAGGATCTGAATTGGATGTTGCAGTGTTGTACTGATAAGGTGATGTAAAACTGAATAGTGAGTGTGATACACAGTGTGATAACTTGGATAGACAGGACCTTGTGATTCCTGAATACTCAGTGTTATCCCTCAATTGGCGGTATGATTAATGAACAAATGGTGTAATACAACAACTTGCATTTTTGTAGCACCTTTAATGTAGAAAAAACATTCCAAGGTGCTTCACTGAGGCATTATCAGCAAAAATAGAAGATGAGGCAAAAGAGGAGAATTCATGAGGGGTGACCAAATGTTTGGTCAAAGAGCTGGAATATTAGCAAGGCCTGAAAGGAGAAGAGGGAGGTAGAGAGGCGGAGGGGTTCAGAAAGGGTAGTTCAGTGCATAGGAACTAGACAGCTGGAACCGTGGGCACCAGTGATGTTGCGAAGGGAGATAACAGAGAGGCCAGGGTTGGGGGGAGAGAGTTCTGGCGTGGGGGTAGTCTGATTGAAGGAGGTAACAGAAAGGTCAAATCTGCACTAGGGAGGCAGTGGCGTAGTGGTATTGTCACTGGACTAGTAACCCAGAGACCCAGGGTATTGCTCTGGGGGCATGGGTTCAAATCCCACCACAGCAGAAGGTGGAATTTGAATTCAATTAATAAATCTGGAATTTCAAAAAAATAAAAAGCTAGTCTAATTGCCATGACACCATTGTCGATTGTTGTAAAAACCCATCTGGTTCACTAACGTCCTTTAGGGAAGGAAATCTGCTGTCCTTACCTGGTCTGGCCTACATGTGACTCCAGACCCACAGCAATGTGGTTGACTCTTACAAGCCCTCTGAAATGGCTTAGCAAGCCACTCAGTTGTATCTAACCACTACGAAGTCAATAAAAAGGAATGAAACCGGACGGACCACCCGGCATTGACCGAGGCAGCGGAAACGACAAAGGCGCAAACTCAGCCCTGTTGACCCTGCAAAGTCCTCCTTACTAACATCTGGGGGCTTGTGCCAAAGTTGGGAGAGCTGTCCCACAGACTAGTCAAGCAACAGCCTGACCTAGTCATACTCATGGCCCGGCATATCCCCCACTCTACCAATACCATCAAGCCAGGAGACCAACCCTGGTTCAATGAAGAATGCAGGAGGGCATGCCAGGAGCAGCACCAGGCATACCTCAAAATGAGGTGCCAAGCTGGTGAAGCTACAAGACAGGACTATCTGCATGCCAAACTGCGTAAGCAGCATGCAATAGACAGAGCTAAGCGATCCCATAATGAGCAGATTAGATCTAAGCTCTGCAGTCCTGCCACATCCAGCCATGAATGGTGGTGGATAATTAAACAACTAACTGGAGGAGGTGGCTCCACAAATATCCCCATCCTCAGTGATGGGGGAGCCCAATACATCAGTGCGAAAGATAAGGCTGAAGCATTTGCAACAATCTTCAGCCAGAAGTGCCGAGTTGATGATCCATCTCTGCCTCCTCCTGAAGTCCCCAGCATCACATGCCAGACTTCAGCCAATTCGATTCACTCTGCGTGATATCAAGCAAATACTGCAAAGGCTATGGGCCCTGACAATGGGCGGCACAGTGACATAGTGGTTAGCACTGCAGCCTCACAGCTCCAGCGACCCGGGTTCAGTTCTGGGTACTGCCTGTGTGGAGTTTACAAGTTCTCCCTGTGACCGCGTGGGTTTCCGTCAGGTGCTCCGGTTTCCTCCCACAGACAGCCAAAGACTTGCAGGTTGATAGGTAAATTGGCCATTGTAAAGTGCCCCGAGTGTAGGTAGGTGGTAGGAGAATGGTGGGGATATAGTAGGGAATATGGGAGTAATGTAGAATTAGTATAAATGGGTGGTTGTTGTTCAGCACAGACTCTGGGCTGAAGGGCCTGTTTCAGTGCTATAAACAAAGAAAGAAAAAGGAAGAAAATATTCTAGCAATAGTACTGAAGACCTGTGCTCCAGAACTTGCCGCGCCCCTAGCCAAGCTGTTCCAGTACAGCTACAACACTGGCATCTACCCTGCAATGTGGAAAATTGTCCAGATATGTCCTGTACACAAAAAGCAGGACAAGTCCAACCCGGCCAATTACCGCCCCATCAGCCTACTCTCAATCATCAGTAAAGTGATGGAAGGTGTCATCAACTGTGCCATCAAGCGGCACTTGCTTAGCAATAACCTGCTCAGTTTGGGTTCAGTAAGGGCCACTCAGCTCCTGACCTCATTACAGCCTTGGTTCAAACATGGACAAAAGAGCTGAACTCCAGAGGTGAGAGTGACTGCCCTTGACATCAAGGCAGCATCTGACGGACTATGGCATCAAGGAGCCCTAGCAAAACTGAGGTTAATGGGAATCGGGGAGAAAACTCTCCACTGGTTGGAGTCATACCTGGCGCAAAGGAAGATGGTTGTGGTTGTTGGAGGTCAATCATCTGAGCTCCAGGACGTCACGGCAGGAGTTCCTCAGGGTAGTGTCCTAGGCCCAACCATCTTCAGCTGCTTCATCAATGACCTTCCTTCAATCATAAGGTCAGAAGTGGGGATGTTCGCTGATGATTGCACAATGTTCAGCACCATTCGTGACTCCTCAGATACTGAAGCAGTCCTTGTAGAAATGCAGCAAGACCTGGACAATATTCAGGCTTGGGCTGATAAGTAGCAAGTAACATTCATGCCACACAAGTGCCAGGCAATGACCATCTCCAACAAGAGAGAATCTAACCATCTCCCTTTGACATTCAATGGCATTACCATCGCTGAATCCCCCACTATCAACATCCTAGGGGCTACCATTGACCAGAAACTGAACTGGAGTAGCCATATAAATACCGTGGCTACAAGAGCAGGTCAGAGGCTAGGAATCCCGCGTCGAGTAGCTCACTTCCTGACTGCCCAAAGCCTGTCCACCATCTACAAGGCACAAGTCAGGAGTGTGATGGAATACTCTCCACTTGCCTGGATGGATGCAGCTCCAACAACACTCCAGAAGCTCGACACCATCCAGGACAAAGCAGCCCACTTCATTGGCACACCATCTACAAACATTCACTCCCTCCACCACCGACGCACAGTGGCAGCAGTGTGTACCATCTACAAGATGCACTGCAGCAATGCACCAAGTCTCCTTAGACGGCACCTTCCAAACCCGCGACCTCTACCAACTAGAAGGACAAGGGCAGCAAATGCATGAGAACACCACCACCTGCAAGTTCCCCTTCAAGTCACACACCATCCTGAATTGGAACTATATCGCCGTTCCTTCACTGTCGCTGGGTCAAAATCCTGGAACTCCCTTCCTAACTGCTCTGTGGGTGTACCTACCCCACATGGACTGCAGCGGTTCAAGAAGGCAGCTCCCCACCACCTTCTCAAGGGCAATTGGGGATGGGCAATAAATGCTGGCCTGGCCAGCGACGCCCACATCCCATGAATGAATTTTTAAAAAAACTCCTTGGTTGGAAGGAATGGACAGAGATGGGGTTGGAATGGGGTAGGGGATGTTGGTGGTGAGGACTACAGGAAAGTATTAGGAGGTGGCATGTGATGGAGACCATGAGAGTAGAGAGGTCACATGAGGTTTAGGAGATGGCCATGGGTATGGGTAGGAGAGTTTACACAGAGGAAGAGGTTTAGGGAGTGCAAGTGTCAATGAATTCAGAAGTGTGATTCATGCAGATATATCACATTGAATGCCAAGTACCAAAGCTTTCAGTTATATTGTTTTGTGGCTGGGTGGAGCCAGTCAAATATTTAGGAGGAATCATTTAATTTTTCTATCCCTCTTTTGGTGAACATTATTGTCTTTTAAATACTTCCATTTCTGATTTCCCCAGGCCATGAACTAACTGTGGCCAACAGGGTGGATGAGTAAGCTCCTTGCTGGTTTCTTTGGTTATGCCACAGGGCATTTTGTGCTGCATCTTTTGTCAGGAGTTTTGTGAATATAAGGGGAAGAGTTTCACTGTTCATATTATAGTGAACATTTACAAAAATACACCAGCACGAGTCAGTAATCTAGGCTAAGACTCCCAGTGCCAGTACTGAGGGAATGTTGCACCATCGGAGGTGCCATCTTTGAGATAAGGCCATTTAGCCGTGGTCCTGTCTGCCCTCTCCGATGGATGTAAAAGGTTCCATGATACTATTTTGAAGGAGAGCAAGGGAGTTCTCCCTGGTGGCCTGGGCAATATTTATCCCTCAAACAACATCATATTAAAAAAAAATCTCTTTTTGTGGGAGCTTGCTGTGCACCTGTGCACAAATTGGCTAGCTCATCTCTTTCACTACAGCAGTGACTACACTTCAAAAGAACTAAATTGTCTGTAAAGCACTTTGAGACATTCAGAGGTAGTGAAAGGCGCTATAGAAATGGAAGTCTGGTGTTTTTTCTCTTTTCCTTTCTCACCATTTCTCTCACTTCCTCTCTCAGATCCACCAACTCACTCTCCCCCGCTCCTCCCTCACCCCCGCTCCGTCTTCCTTCCCCCCCCCCAACCCCCCACACGCTCCGTCTTCCTTGCCCCCACCCCGCTCTCCGTCTCCCCCTCCCTCCTCCTCCCCCGTCTCCCGTTCTCCCCCCTCCCTCCTCCTCCCCCCGTCTCCCCCCTCCCTCCTCCTCCCCCCGTCTCCCTCCTCCTCCTCCTCCCCCGTCTCCCTCCTCCTCCTCCTCCTCCTCGTCTCCCTCCTCCTCCTCCTCCCCCGTCTCCCTCCTCCTCCTCCTCCTCCTCCTCCTCCTCCTCCTCCTCCCCGTCTCCCTCCTCCTCCTCCTCCTCCTCCTCCTCCTCCTCCCCCGTCTCCCTCCTCCTCCTCCTCCTCCCCCGTCTCCCTCCTCCTCCTCCTCCTCCCCCGTCTCCCTCCTCCTCCTCCTCCTCCCCCGTCTCCCTCCTCCTCCTCCTCCTCCTCCTCCTCCTCCTCCCCCGTCTCCCTCCTCCTCCTCCTCCTCCCCCGTCTCCCTCCTCCTCCTCCTCCTCCCCGTCTCCCTCCTCCTCCTCCTCCTCCCCGTCTCCCTCCTCCTCCTCCTCCTCCCCCGTCTCCCTCCTCCTCCTCCTCCTCCCCCGTCTCTCTCCCTCCTCCTCCTCCTCCTCCCCCGTCTCTCTCCCTCCTCCTCCTCCTCCTCCCCCGTCTCTCTCCCTCCTCCTCCTCCTCCTCCCCGTCTCTCTCCCTCCTCCTCCTCCTCCTCCCCCGTCTCTCTCCCTCCTCCTCCTCCTCCTCCCCGTCTCTCTCCCTCCTCCTCCTCCTCCTCCCCCGTCTCTCTCCCTCCTCCTCCTCCTCCTCCCCCGTCTCTCTCCCTCCTCCTCCTCCTCCTCCCCCGTCTCTCTCCCTCCTCCTCCTCCTCCTCCCCCGTCTCTCTCCCTCCTCCTCCTCCTCCTCCCCCGTCTCTCTCCCTCCTCCTCCTCCTCCTCCCCCGTCTCTCTCCCTCCTCCTCCTCCTCCTCCCCCGTCTCTCTCCCTCCTCCTCCTCCTCCTCCCCCGTCTCTCTCCCTCCTCCTCCTCCTCCTCCCCCGTCTCTCTCCCTCCTCCTCCTCCTCCTCCCCCGTCTCTCTCCTCCTCCTCCTCCTCCTCCCCCGTCTCTCTCCCTCCTCCTCCTCCTCCTCCTCCCCCGTCTCTCTCCCTCCTCCTCCTCCTCCTCCTCCCCCGTCTCTCTCCCTCCTCCTCCTCCTCCTCCTCCCCCGTCTCTCTCCCTCCTCCTCCTCCTCCTCCTCCCCCGTCTCTCTCCCTCCTCCTCCTCCTCCTCCTCCCCCGTCTCTCTCCCTCCTCCTCCTCCTCCTCCTCCCCCGTCTCTCTCCCTCCTCCTCCTCCTCCTCCTCCCCCGTCTCTCTCCCTCCTCCTCCTCCTCCTCCTCCCCCGTCTCTCTCCCTCCTCCTCCTCCTCCTCCTCCCCCGTCTCTCTCCCTCCTCCTCCTCCTCCTCCTCCCCCGTCTCTCTCCCTCCTCCTCCTCCTCCTCCTCCCCCGTCTCTCTCCCTCCTCCTCCTCCTCCTCCCCCGTCTCTCTCCCTCCTCCTCCTCCTCCTCCCCCGTCTCTCTCCCTCCTCCTCCTCCTCCTCCCCCGTCTCTCTCCCTCCTCCTCCTCCTCCTCCCCCGTCTCTCTCCCTCCTCCTCCTCCTCCTCCCCCGTCTCTCTCCCTCCTCCTCCTCCTCCTCCCCCGTCTCTCTCCCTCCTCCTCCTCCTCCTCCCCCGTCCTCTCTCCCTCCTCCTCCTCCTCCTCCCCCGTCTCTCTCCCTCCTCCTCCTCCTCCTCCCCCGTCTCTCTCCCTCCTCCTCCTCCTCCTCCCCGTCTCTCTCCCTCCTCTCTCCTCCTCCTCCCCCGTCTCTCTCCCTCCTCTCTCCTCCTCCTCCCCCGTCTCTCTCCCTCCTCTCTCCTCCTCCTCCCCCGTCTCTCTCCCTCCTCTTTCCCCCTCCTCCCCCGTCTCTCTCCCTCCTCTTCCCCTTCCACCCCGTCTCTTTTCCCCTTCCACCCCCGTCTCTTTTCCCCTTCCACCCCCGTCTCTTTTCCCCTTCCACCCCCGTCTCTCTCTGGCTCTCTGTCTCTCTCTCGCGATCTCTTTTTCCCCCCTCTCTCCTTCTCACACTCACCTAGCAAGCACCCAAGTTGTGCTCACAGTGACATGGGCAAACCACTCACCGCTGTGCTAATTAGGTACCCCCCCCCCCCCCTCCTGTTTCTGCTTGCTTTGGAGGGTATCAGCAGGTGCAGTCCTTGTGTAAATACCAGGCTCGTGGGGTGTGCAAAGGTCAAGGCCGAGATTTTCTGAAGTGCTCAGATAAGGTGAAGAATGATAGATTGTTTCCAGTAGTTGGCAAGACTGTAATGTGAGGGGCTAGATTTAAGATTCCACAAAAAACATCTGTATACAGAGGGTGATTAGAATGTTTTTTCTGCAGAAATCATCATTAAAGCAAAGTCCACAAATCTTTTGAAAATGATATTAAGTTGCTGCTAAAAAGGTTCAAGTAACAGTAGAGGTTTTCAAGATTATGATAAAGTAAGTTGTGATAGATTGATGTCACTGGCAAAATGGTAGCAAGAGGGTGCGACTTTAAGATATAAATAAAGAATTAAAGGGGAAGTTGGTTCTAAAAATAATACTTGAATTCTCTGCCATGGACCAGGATCAGCCAATTCTTCTTAAAGGAAACTGGATGTTTGAGAAGGACGAATATTAATACATAAAAGGGGTACACAGCTCCAATGTGCATCCACCCAAGCTTCAAATGCATTTGCCACATCACTGCTTCTATTTCTTACATCAGCTATTTTGTAACTCTTGATCAGATTGCCAATTAGTGCAAGCTTAAAGGTTCCTGAATTGATTTTTACCATGAGTGTTACATGATTCTGAAGAGACTTTCATTCCGTCCATCTCTGCTGATGTAAAACCCAGCTCCTGATGATGAACGATAGTATCCTCAATATTTTCAAAAATGTCTGTTTATTGGACAGTTGGAATTTGGATGTCCAACCTGTACCGTGGTTGTTAATAATTTATTCAACAGTTCAGTACAAACAAAATCAACCAAAGTCCGTGAACAAAAAACATTTGACATATAAAAGTGAGCTGATCTGATATGTGGCACTATCCCTAGGCAAAATGAGGCTGTGAAGTGAGTTGAGTGTTTTATAAAAACAGATAATTGGCAAACAATTTTTGTTGTTTGAGTTCTTGTATTGAGAAGGATGAGTTTGATGCATTGAAATTCTCTTTTGCATCTGGCAAGCATGAATGTAAAACAATGCTATTGCCCATGAAACATTTTATCAGATAACCTGGAATGGGATGGCCCTGTGCTGTTGTAAATTGGAGTATCTCTGTTACCTCCTCCAGCCCTGCAATCTTCCAAGATCTCTGCATTCATCCAATGCTGGTCTCTTGTGCATCCCCTCCTTCCTTTGCCCCACCATTGGCAGCCGTGCATTCAGCCACCTCGTCCCTAAGCTCTGAAATTCCCTCCCTAAACAACTCTCTCCTCCTTTTAAAATCTACTTCTTTGACCAAGCCTTTGGTCACCGGTCCTAATATCACCTTATATGGCTCGGTGTAAAATTTTTGGTCTGATTACGCTCCTGTGAAGTGCTTTTGGACGTTTTACTATGTTAAAGCTGCTATATAAATATGATTAGTTATTGTTAAGATGAATGGAGCTCATAATTAACCTGTTAGTTGTTGAGGACCACAATCCTAAGCAAGGACTCGTATGCATTCCATTATCATTATGTAACATGAGAATTGGATAAATACTTGAAAGAAAAAAAGTGACAGGGCTCTGGGAAGAGCAGGAGAATGGGAAAATTGGATAGCTGGCACAGGTACGATGAGCCAAATGAGCGCCTTCTGTGCTGTGCTATTCTATGATTCTATAGTTCTATCTTTGTTCACCTTAACTTAAATTGAGAATTGATGCTGAGAGACCACTCCAGCAATTGAAATGCTCGTTAAGCAGCACAAACTGTTAGTTGAATCACTGAAGTTGCCTTTCTTGCCTTTTCTCTAAATATAGGATTCTGAGATTACATTTAACTACTGGGCACTGTTTGATGGGCATGCAGGAGCTGGCGCTGCTGTGGTGGCCTCCAAGCTCCTCCACCACAAGATAGCAGAGCATCTTCAAGAGGTGGCCAGCGTCCTGCGAAACTCAGCAGTTCTTCCCCCGACCTGCCTCAATGATGAACCCGAAGTGGTGAGCAACACAAGGACATTAACCAGAGCTGCCTCACTGCGGGGATCGATGGGGATCCCAGGGTCACCAAGCAACCCTCCGACACGGTTCTTCATCGAGAAGAAAATTCCACATGAGAGTTTGGTTATTGGAGCAATTGAAAATGCTTTTAAAGAAATGGTAAGTGTTTTTTGTGGCGGTCATTTGAAATAAGCTTCAACGGCTTCTCAAAAGAGCGACCATCGTCATTGGTGCCTGTTGGCTGTTGCAAAGCCTTGTGATGAATTTTAACATTTTTTGTGCCTTCCTTTTTAGATTAAATTTTTTTCCACTTAAAGCAAAATGCACTCGTGACCTCCTGCAGCAAAAAAGAAAGGAATTGCAACTTGCCTTTCATGACATCAGGACATACCAAAGCGTTTTATGGCTAACAAAGTACTTTTTGAAGTGCAGTCGCTGTCATAATGTAGGTAACGTGGCAACCAATTTGTGCACGGCAGGGTCCCATAAATGTGATAAATGGCCAAATTAATGATTGGTTAGAGTTAAGGAGCAGTTACATTGCTGGGTGTTTACTTTAAATCTCAAATACTGAGAAGGGGACGGAGGAGCAAATCTGTAGGTAAATTTCCGAGAAATGTAAAGATAATAGAGTATTAATGGTAGGGGACTTCAGTTACCTTAATCTAGACTGGGGGAAAAAAAATCAGTATAAAAGGCAATGAGGTTGAAGAATTCCTAAAATGTTGTGCAGAGAACTTTCGAAATAGGGAGATTTTTAATGTCTGCCTGATGATGCCTCATCCAAAAGACGGCACCTCCAACAGTGTAACGCTCCCTCAGTACTGCACTGAAGTGAAAGCCTGGCTTATGCCCCGGGAGTGGGACTTGAACCCACAACCTTCTGACTCCAAGGCGAGTACTATCAACTGCGATACGGCTGACACCAAGCAATTGGCTCGGGAGAATTTGATGAGATTAAGAACAAAAAGAGCTTAGTTATCCTTGTCTGCTTTCATAATTGTCCAGTTTTACCTATTTCAGCCCCCTCACACTATCGGGCTCAGTAATTTCTCAAAGCCTGTCCTCTCAAAGAGGAAAAACAAGCATTCAAAACTATCATTCAAAATAAAGAGATTTAAGGGTAATTATTAGAAAAGTGCTAAATACCCAACACTTCTGATTTTGCTCCATATGGAGTCATTCCTGCCTCAGTTTCCAGAGTTATGGCTCACTAATGTACTCTGTTTAATGCAAACACATAGACATACAAAGCCATAGCTGTGGAAGTGGGCAGTGATTTCCACTGATGTTGCATTTGGAATTACCCTCAATTTCTTATTTGGCATTGGATTCATTTCCACCTGCGAATATTTCTCTAAATTTTCATGGTTGTTGTTTCTGACCATTGCTGATAACATCAGAGGCCACCTAGAAAATTGATAGACCATTTTAAAAAAACCGCAATATAAACGGATAATGCTGGAAATATTCAGCGCTGCTGCCTGACCTAAGTATTTCCAGCATTTTAAGCTTCTCTTTCAGAGTTCCAGTATCTGCAGTGTCTTGTCTTTTCATTAAAAATGTGAACATGGGTTGAAAACAAGATAAACAGAGACTTGAATTTAAGTTTCACTGATTTTGTTCCAACTTGTGTCAATATTTCTCCAAAGAAGGATCCATTTTTAGGAAAACTCTCCCAACCCCATCCTGTTGCTTCAGGCATTTCTTTATAGTGAAATCAAAGCTTGCTGGAGTCTCTTGTGACATTGCAGGTAATAAATTGCTCATTATCAATTGGAGCCCAAAAAGATGTAGCTCCCATTCCACTCCAATGCCAATATGTGGTAAGATGTGGAGAATTGGTTTGTACCTGAGGCAGTCCTTTATGTTCATGGAAAAGACTTTGTTACGCTAATTCTGTCTTACAAATTCAAATTATACACATTTTAAATTGCCAGTTGAGTGTGCATTGATCTGAGCAGCCTCTGGTGACATTGGGTGTCCTGAATTTATGTCTTCATAATGTACCCAAATCAACAGCCATCCCTTTGATTTTACAATCTCCCATGGGTTCTCTACTCCCATGTTCCATGATCACTGACATCCAGTCTCAGAAGCGATGCAGTTTCCTCTTGCAAAATGTTGGGAAGACTGAAGCCATCATCTTCAGCCTCCTCCACAAATTCTGTACTTTTGCTGCAGATTCCATCCTGCTCCCACCCACATTTTGACAGTAATTGCCACCCACCAACCTAACAACACTCTATAAATACTGCCTCTGTCCTTTGACTGCGAGACATTGATTTATGAGAAAAGTGTTGAGTTGGATTGCCCTGTGATGCTTTTATGTTATCTCGCTCTCTCTCCTTTTGCAAAGTCGTTCCTGAAATCTGAGTGGAATGACTGACCAAGTTATACCCTGTGTGCAGTCATGTAGCAGAGAACTTGAGATGTAGCTCAAGAGGAGGCACCACTGCACATCTTCTACTGAGGCAGGAATCCCAGGTTCCCAGATCACTTAATACATTGCAATTCCAAGAGAGATTCAATGGAACAATAAAGCTATTAAAGTAGACATCATGTTTTTTTAATTTTCACCCTTGTTTGCAAATCCTTCCATGGCCCAGCTCCTCCCTATCTCTGTTATCTCCTCCAGCCCTACAACCAACGTTCCCTCTAAGCTGTGCAGCCCTGAAAGCTCCTGACCATGCCGTGCAAAAGTTGGCCCCTTTAAGTTACCCCGCATGCATGGCTGCGCAAAAATATTTAAGCAAATTTAAACTTAAATCGCCCGCACATGCTTTTAAAAAAAAAATTCAGAGGGTACATTGCCTACAATCCCCTGAGATATCTGCGCTCCTCCTCATCTGGCAAGCCCTGATTGTCATTGCTCCACTATTAGCAGCCATATCTTCAGCTGCCTCGGCCCTAAGCTCTAGAATTCCCTCACTAAACTTCTCTATCTCTCTACCCCTCCCTCTTTTGTTTGAAAAATGTTCCTTAAAACCTATCTGTTGGACCAGGCTTTTGGTCACCTGTCCTAGTGTCTCCTTATATGGCTTGGTGTCACATTTTGTCTGATAGCATTCCTGTGAAGTGTCTTGGGACGTTTACTGTGTTATAGGTGCTATATAAGTGCAAGGTGTTGTTTTGAAAGGTGGTGTATGATAATTATAGGGTGAACAATACAAAATAAAACTCAGAAGCAAAAAGATTAGGAAGCTTAGAAGGCAAACATGAAAGAAGTCTGGAAGGCAACATTCAAAGAAATGGCAAAGGCTTTGAAAAGTGGACAAAAAGTAAAATGGCTGTTGCCACGACGATTCTAATGCTTTCCTGACCGACCACCCCCCCTCCTCCAACCTCTAAACTTCACCTCATCCAAAGCGTCACTACCCATGTCCTACCCTGTATAAAGTCTTGCTCATCCATTACCCATGTCCTTGCTGACTTCTATTGGCTTCTGGTGCTTCAAACTTAAAATTCCTATTATTGTGCTCAAGTCCCTTCATGTTTCAAACGCTTCATTCTTCCAACTATGGTCTATTTTCAGCCACTTCTCCCTTTGCCCCTCCATTGGCAGCCATACCTTCAACTGTCTAGGCCCAAGAGTCGGGAATTTCTTGCCTAAACTATGCCGGTCTTCAAACTCCGTTTTCTTTCTATAAGGCATTTGTTAAAGCTCATTTCATTAACTACTGTTTTTGTTGCCCTCCTAATATCTTCTGAGCATCTGTTTTTTTTCAATTACTTCACTGTGTGGAAGTGCCTCAGGACTTTTTTTCTGCATTAAAATCACCACTGTATAAAGACAAGTTGTGAAAGGTAGGACCCACTTAGCAATGAAGGGGGCGCCATCTTGTATGTGACAGTTGAGGAACAAGTGATATGCTTAAATATTTTTCTTCAATGATTGCAGGGGAAGGTGAATGTGAGGAGAGTGTGGAAATGCCAAAACTGGAGCTAAATGTTCAAAAATAAATCCCATTGAGTATGTCGATGGGACTAAAAGTAAAATAGTCACCAGACTCAGATGGTATAAATCTCAGAATAGCAAAGAAATCTGAGGAGGAATAATGGAGGCACTAGAATCATAGATAGGTTGATTAGTACAGCACAGAAGGAGACCAATCGAGTCTGCACCAGCTTTTTCAAAGAGCAATCCATTTAGCTCCCCTGCTCTTTCCCCATAATCCTGCAGTTCTTTCTCCAACAAGTATTTATCCAATTCCCTTTTGAAGGATACTATTGAATCTAACCACCACCCTATCAGGAAGTGCTTTCTATATCCGAACCACTCATTATGTAAAAAAGTTTTCTTTGTCACCTCTGGTTCTTGTGCCAGTCTTAAACCTGTACCCTCTGGTTAGCAACCTTTCAGGCATTGGAAACAGTTTCTCTTTATTTACTCTATCCAAACTCTTCATGATTTTAAACACTCCTATCAAATCTCCTCTTGGCTTTTTCTGCTCCAGGGAGAACAACGCCAGCTTCTCCAGTCAATCCAGGTAATTGTAATCCCTTATCCCTGGAACTATTCTAGTACATCTATTCTGTACCTTCTCCAAAGCCTTTACATCCTTCCTAAAGTGTGGTATCCAGAAATGGACACAATACTCTAGCTGGGGCGAAACTAGTGTTTTATATAGGTTTAGCATAACTTCCTGGCTTTCATAAGCCCAGGATCCCCTATGCTTTATTAGCTACTTTGTAAACGTGTCCTTCCACCTTGTTGTGATCAGGTAAGGAGGAGTCGAAGGGCTCCGCTCTTTTCCCTCTTTTTGAGGAGGATATACGTGCCAATTTAGTGAGTATTTAACTCTTTGTGTTGTGATCATAAAAAGAACCACTGGGACAGGTTTTCTTGAGTTTAACAAGGAAAGAGGTTAGCTTAATCGTTCTTAAACTGGATCTAAGTAAAATAATAAAATACGCTCCAAATTTCTCTCGCACACGCTCTCTAAGTACGCAGGCACGTGCACGCAGGTACACACGCACACTTGAAGTTCACACGCACAAATAAGTTCCAGAATGGAGAGGGATATATTGGCCATTTTAGAGTCCAGAGAAATAAAAGGATTATGCAGCCTGTGGAGGTTGGTGATTTGGCTGGCTTCAGGCTGAATTCAGTGGTCTGTGACTTTCCTTTGCTGGTCCTGAGGCATCCTATTTGAAGATGTGGACGGCTGATTCAGTGGTTCTCCTGGATACAGAAGTGCAGCTGGTTTCTTTCCTTCAAGGATTCTCTGTCTGCAGCAGGGGCATCCCTGGGTGATGACAGTCAGCAAACCGGGTTCGAAGCTTGCAAGGTGGATTGGAGAGAGAGAGAAAGGAAGGACCCTACTCAGGTCTTCACTCGTCAGCGTCTAACTGCTTGTTGGGGAAAGGTCATGCCTTTTCCCAGCAGAAGGGATTGGGTGGCCCCTGTATCCCTGAGTATGACTGTCGGTTTACTTGCCTCACTCAAGGGGTATGGGTCACTTTTCCTTTAGACACAAAATCCTGTTAACTCTCAGGGATTTTGTCAAGTTCTCCTGCACTCGCAGCGGTACGTTTACAGGGACTTACTGCCGCGGTTAGAGATGCAGCCTAGTCTGCTGTGTTTTCCGTCAGGGCCCCTTTTCCTGCACTGGTCAGGTGTACCCTGACTAATCCTATGGGTTTTCCCCATAATTTTCAGCAGTCAACTTGAAGGTGACCTGCTTTGTTGCAATGGAAACATGCAGGCTTTCGGGCATCACTCCTGTTCTCAGCACCTTCCTTTTTGGCCTGAGGAGGGCCCCCTGTGTTTCTAGCTTTCCCTTCTCGCCCATGGCTGTTCATCCTCCTATCACCCTCCCACCTTCTACCCTTTTCAGGTTGTTGGAGGTGACTAGTGAAGGGTTTCCCTTGGGGAAAGGGCTTGTGGACAAGCTCGTAATCAGGTAGGGTTGCTGCCTGCCTGGCTCTTGAAACCTTTTGTTCCTCCACGTGGGTTTTTATGGAAAGGGGAAGGAAGTTTTTGAACTCCTCGAGGGGATCACCTCTCTGAGGCTTTCGTAGGTGGATTCGATCTTAAGCAGCCATATCCGTTGGGGAAAAAGCAAGTTGCTTAACCCTTTCGAACTCAATGTAAGGTTGTTCAGGCTGTTTTTGGAGAGTTCGGAATTTTTGGCTGTGCACCTCCAGTACAAGCTCATGTGTGCTCAGGATAGCATTTTTGGTCATCTCCTAGTTTGATGAACTCTCGCCTGACAATAGGGAATAAACCTCATGGGCTTTTACTGTTAATTTGCTTTGTGGTAGCAAGGTCCACCTCTCCGCTGGCCACTTCCAACTGTTTTGCCAACTTTTCAAATGAGATGAAAAATGCTAGCTGTAGTTCCCTCGCTGGCAGTGCCATCACTGGGTACAGTGGGTCTTTCCCTGTTCAGTTCGAGCTACCTTAACTATCCTGCCTCTCCTTCTGAAAAGCTCTTTCTCCCTTTCCTGGAATTCTGTCTCCTTCCATTCCTGTCTCTCCCTTTCCTTTTCTTGGAATTCTAGCTCTGGTCTCTGCTGTTCCAGCTGTATCTTGGCTAATGCTAGTCTGTCTAATTCAGACTCTATGCCTGTCTCTGGTGTTTCAATTTCAATTTCCAATTGGTTGGCCACAAATTTTAGGATTTTGGGTTCCTAGCTTTTGGACAGATATTTAATCTCTAAATGCTGAGCTATACAACTTAACTCTTCAACAGATAGGGCTTTTAAACTGTCTAAAGTTACTTCACTTTGTTCTAGGAAGGTATTGGCCTTGAATGTGGACATTTTAGTACTCGAGCACAGAAAATCACAAGAAAACCTGCATTGACGTTTTTAAAGTTATTGCTAGGGATCAATTTGGTTTCCCACTTCCAATTTCTCGTTTGTGGGTTTGATCTCATGCATAGAGCCCCAAAATTTCTGTTATGATCAGATGAGGAAGAGTTGAAGGATTCCCCTCTTTTCCCTCCCTCTACGTTTGACTGTAACAGGTTTATTTATTTTTGAAGAGGATATACCTGCCAATTCAGTGAGTGTTTGACTGTTTACACACTGTGGTCATAAAAAGAACTAATCGGACAGGTTTTCTTGAGTTTAACAAAGAAAGAGGTTAGCTTTATTGTACTTAAACCGATCTAAGTAAAATAATAAAATACGCTCCAACCTTCTCCCTCTCTCTCTCTCTCTCTCTCACGCGCACACACAAGTGCGCGCACATACAAAAACACACACACACACACAAAAGCGCGCGCGCACGAAAGCACAC
Source organism: Heterodontus francisci (assembly GCF_036365525.1). Classification (NCBI taxonomy): domain Eukaryota; kingdom Metazoa; phylum Chordata; class Chondrichthyes; order Heterodontiformes; family Heterodontidae; genus Heterodontus; species Heterodontus francisci. The sequence continues at coordinate 16,247,809 of NC_090388.1, forward strand.
GTACATTAGAGTGGGGAAGGAGAGCTTGGTCAAATTTTAGTCCAGAGAAATAACGGCTGATTCAGTGGTTCTCTTGGAGACAGAAGTGCAGCAGACTTCCTTCAAGGAAAAATAAGGGGAAAGTTGTTTTTTTTGGTTGGAAAAAATCTCTGGTGATAAGGTGAGTACTACTAAAGTGTTTTTTTTTAAGGACTTTAGATTGAAGTGGGTAGAACAAGTCCCCTAGTATAATTAGTATTTTTTAATTAAAGGAGTAACTAATTAACGTAAGGGTAAGTCATGGCAAGAGAGCTCAGCCCCGTGATATGCTCCTCCTGCACTGTGTGGGAAATCAGGGATGCTCCCAGTGTCCCTGATGACCATGTGTGCAGAACGTGTATCCATCTGCCACTGGATACCCGCATTACGGAGCTGGAGCTGCGGGTGGATTCACTGTGGAGCATCCGCGATGCTGAGGACGTTGTGGATAGCATGTTTAGCGAGGTGGTCACATCACAGGTAATGGCTGCACAGGCAGAAAAGGGATGGGTGACCACCAGACGGAGTAGTAGGTGCAGGCAGGTAGTGCAGGAGTCCCCTGTGGCCATCCCCCTCTCAAACAGATATACTGCTTTGGATACTGTTGGGGGGGATGACTTCCCGGGGGGGATGACCTCCCAGGGGAAAGCAGCAACAGCCAAGTTCATAGCACCACGGAGGGCTCTGCTGCACAGCAGGGGAGGAAAAGTATTGGAAGTGCTGTAGTGATAGGGGATTCTATCATAAGGGGTGTAGATAGGCATTTCTGTGACCACAAACGAGACTCCAGGATGGTTTGTTGCCTCCCTGGTGCTAGGGTCAAGGATGTCTCGGAGCAGCTGCGGGACATTCTGAAAGGGGAGGGTGAGCAGCTAGAGGTCGTGGTCCATATTGGTACTAACGACATAGGCAGGAAGAGAGATGAGGTCCTGCAAAGTGAATATAGGGAGTTAGGCAGAAGGTTAAAAAGCAGGACCTCTAGGGTTGTAATCTCAGGATTACTCCCTGTGCCACGTGCTAGTGAAGGTAGGAATAGGAGGATAAGGCAAATGAATGTGTGGCTGAAGAGCTGGTGTAGGCAAGAGGGCTTCAGCTACTTGGATCGTTGGGACCTCTTCTGGTGCAGAGGTGACCTGTACAAGAGGGACGGGTTGCATCTAAACTGGAGGGGGACCAATATCCTTGCAGGGAAGTTTGCTAGCACTACTCAGGAGGGTTTAAACTAGTCTTGCAGAGGGGTGGGACTCAAAGTAGTCTTCTCTCGGATGAGATAGTTGAGGCCAATGTAGAGGTTAAAGCAAGGAAGTCCAGTAGGCAGGCCAGGTAGGGGTAGGACAGGGAGCGTGGAAGGTCTGGTAGGCTAAACTGCATTTACTTTAATGCAAGAAGCCTTACAGGTAAGGCAGATGAACTCGGAGCATGGATCGGTACATGGGATTGTGATATTCTAGCTATTACGGAAACGTGGTTGAGGGATGGGCAGGACTGGCAGCTCAATGTTCCGGGGTACCAATCCTTCTAGCGTGACAGAGGTGGAGGTAAGAGAGGAGGGAGAGTTGCACTATTGATTAAGGAGGACATCACGGCAGTACTTAGAGAGGATATCCCGGGGGGAATGTCCAGCGAGGCCATATGGGTAGAATTTAGAAATAAGAAAGGGGTGATCACTTTGGGATTATACTATAGGCACCCCAATAGTCAGAGGGAAGTGGAGGAGCATATATGATATGTAGGGAAATCACAGATAGGCGTAGGAATTATAGGGTTGTAATAGTAGGTGGTTTTAACTTCCCTAATATTGACTGGGACTGCCTTAGTGCTAAGGGATCAGATGGGGAAGAATTTGTTAAGTGTGTTCAGGATAGTTTTCTGAAGCAGTATGTGGATGGCCCTACTAGAGAAGGGGCTACACTCGACCTCCTCTTAGGAAATGAGGCTGGGCAGGTGGTTGATGTGTCAGTGGGGGAGCACTTTGGGACCAGTGACCATAACTCTATTAGCTTCAAGATAGTTATGGAAAAGGATAGGACTGGTCCTCAGGTTGAAGTCCTAAATTGGGGGAAGGCTCGTTTCGATGGCATCAGACAGGGACTCTCAAAAGTTGAATGGGAGAGGCTGTTTACAGGTAAAGGGACATCTGACAAATGGGAGGCTTTTAAAAGTGAGATAGGAAGAGTTCAGGGCCAGCATGTTCCTGGTAGATGGAAGGGCAAGGCTGGCAAGTTTAGGGAACCTTGGTTGACAAGGGATATTGAGGGTCTGGTCAGGACAAAGAAGGAGGCATATGTCAGGTATAGGCAGCTGGGATCGAGCGAGTCCCTCCAACAACATAGGGGATGTAGGACTACACATAAGAAGGAAATTAGGAGGGCGAAAAGGGGCCATGAGATTTCCTTGGCAGATAAGATAAAGGAGAATCCTACAAGATTCTATAAGTATATTAAGTGTAAAAAGGTAGCTAGGGAGAGAGTAGGTCCCCTTAAGGATCAGTGTGGCAATCTCTGTGGAGCCATGGGAAATGGGCGAGGTCTTAAATGAATATTTCTCGTCCGTATTTACCATGGAGAAGGTCACAGAAGCTAGTGAGTTCAAGGGAGGGAACAGTGATATCCTGGAGTATATCAACATTACAAAGGAGGAGGTGTTGGAGGTTTTGAAGCGCATTAAGGTGGATAAATCCCCAGGGCCTGACCAGGTGTATACTAGGATGCTGTGGGAAGCAAGGGAGGAGATTGCTGGGGCCCTGGCAGAGAGTTTTGTATCATCATTAGCCATGGGTGAGGTACCGGAAGACTGGAGGATAGCTAATGTTGTGCCTTTATTTAAGAAGGGCAGCAGGGATAAGCCAGGGAACTACAGGCTGGTGAGCCTTACATCAGTGGTGGGAAAGTTATTGGAAGGGGTTCTGAGAGACAGGATTTATATGCATTTGGAAAGGCAAGGTCTGATTAGGGATAGTCAGTATGGCTTTGTGTGTGGGAAATCATGTCTCACGAATTTGATTGGGTTTTTCAAGGAGGTGACCAAGAGGATTGATGAGGGCAATTGTCTACATGGACTTTAGCAAGGCCTTTGACAAGATCCCGCATGGTAGGCTGGTCCAGAAGGTTCAAACACATGGGATCCAGGATGAGCTAGCAAATTGGATACAAAATTGGCTTGGTGATAGGAGGCAGAGGGTGGTAGTGGAGGGTTGTTTTTCAGATTGGAGGCCGGTGACTAGTGGTGTGCCGCATGGATCAGTGATGGGCCGTCTGTTGTTTGTCATTTAAATGACTTGGATGTGAATGTAAGGGACATGATTAGTAAGTTTGCAGATGACACCAAAATTGGTGGTATAGTGGACAGTGAAGAAGGTTGTCTAAGGTTACAACAGGATATAGATCAACTGGGAAAGTGGGCAAGAGAGTGGCAAATGGAATTTAATGCCGACAAGTGTGAAGTGATGCATTTTGGGAAGTTAAACCAGGGCAGGACATATACAGTGAATGGCAGGGCCCTGGGGAGTGTTGTTGAGCAGAGAGACCTTGGGGTGCAAGTACATAGTTCCCTGAAAGCGGCAACACAGGTAGACATGGTGGTGAAGAAGGGGTATGGCATGCTTGGCTTCATTGGCCGAGGCATTGAGTACAAGAGTTGGGACGTAATGTTACAGTTGTACATAACGTTGGTTAGGCCGCATTTGGAGTACTGTGTGCAGTTCTGGTCGCCGCACTACAGGAAAGATGTGATTAAGCTAGAGAGGGTGCAGAAAAGATTCACAAGGATGTTGCCTGGTTTGGGGGGCTTGAGTTATAAAGCGAGATTGGATAGGCTGGGTCTGTTTTCCCTGGAGCGAAGGAGGCTGAGAGGGGACATGATAGAGGTATATAAAATTATGAGAGGCATAGGGAGGGTAGATAGCCAGAGTCTGTTTCCCATGTTAGGGGTGACTAAAACTAGAGGGCATAGATTTAAGGTGAGAGGGAGGAGGTTTAAAGGGGATCAAAGGGGTAAATTTTTCACACAAAGAATAGTGGGTATCTGGAATGAGCTGCCAGAGGAGGTGGTGGAGGCAGGAACAGTAGCGACATTTAAGAGGCATCTGGACAGGTACTTGAATGAGCAAGGCATAGAGGGATATGGAATTAATGCAGGCAGGTGGGATTAGTATAGATAGGCATTATGGTCGACATGGACGAGGTGGGCCGAAGGGCCTGTTTCTATGCTGTACAACTCTATGACTCTAAGGAGTCTCTGTCTGCAGCAGGGGCGTCCCTGGGTGGTTACAGTCAGCAAACAGGGTTAGAAGCTTGCAAGGTGGATTGGAGAAAGGAAACGGGGACCCTACTTAGGTCTTCTCTCGTCAGCGTCGAGCTGCTTGTCTCCTTACTACAGAGAAAATGCCAGCTTAAGCACACGAATGGTGGGCCTGTCACATGACTATCACCCAGTGATTCAAGCATGATGCGTATTCGTGTATTCCCTCTTGCAACTTAATTAATCCATGTCTAGGTATGCCCTTCTTAGAGCTAGGGTCCAATTGTTCAAATGATTAGGTTTGAGTGCTTCGTCTCGACTAGTTGAATACCTTGGGTAATGGTCTTGACGCCTTACTAATGGGAAAGTATCGGTGGTTCACTCCGATGCCCCAGGTCATTGTCCTTGATGGGCCTGTGCAGACATGCTGGCTCCATCTCAATGCATTGGAATGTGGAAAGTACAGTGATGCAAATTGGGGTAGCTATCTTTAGCGGTAAACATAGAGTCCCCTTTAATCTTCCTTTAAAAAAATTATTTTCATGTTTCCAGCCGGTGGATTAAAAATCATCATTTGACATAAAGCACATTTTTGTAACAATTTCCACTCCCCCTGCTCGCTCCACATGGCTCGGCAACTCTATTTTCCTCAAGTGGCCATTCAACAACTTCTTGAAGCTACTGATTGGCTAATACTAATAACAATAATACTAATGACATCAAAGGATATGGGGATAGCATGGGAAAGTGGTATTGAGTAAAATGATCAGCCATGATCTAATTGAATGTTGGAGCAGGCCTGATGGGCTGAATAGCCTACTGCTGCTCCTATGTTCCTGTGTCTCTGCTTCCACCACCCTTGTGGGCAGCGAGTTCCAGGCCATTACCACCCACTGTGTTTTTAAAAAAAAAGAGTGCTTCCTCATATTCCCCCCGCATTTCTTGTCCAGAACCTTCAATCTGTATCCCATAATCCTTGTACCATTAGTTAATGGAAACGGTTTTTCCTTGCCTAGCTTATCTAAGCCTGTCATAATCTTGTACAGTTCCATTAAATTTCTCCTCAATTTCGTTCTGTGCTGTAATAATTCTGTGAACAAAAGCAGCTTTTCCAACCTAACTTTTTAACTAAAATCCTCCATCTCTGGAACCATTCTGCTAAATCTTTCCTGCACCCTCTCTCAGTTCCTCATATCCTTCCTGAAGTGTGGCGACCAGAATTGGACGCAATACTCCAATTGGAGTTTACCAGAGCTTTATAAAGGTTCAGCATAACTTCCCTGCTTTTGTACTCAATGCTCGAATTATGAAGCCCAAGATGCTTTACTAACCACTCTCTCAATATGTCCTGCCACCTTCAAAGATCAATGCACATGCACCCCCAGGTCCCTCTGTTTCTGCACACTCTTTAGAACTGTGCCATTAAGTATATATTGCCTCTCCCTATTCCTTCTGCCAAAATGCTTCACCTCGCACTTCTCTGTATTAAATTCCATATGCCTCCTGTCCACCCACTCCGCTAGCCTATCTATGTTCCGTTGCAGGCGGTTCATATCATCCTCACTGTTTGCCACACCTCTGTTTGGTGTCATCGGCAAATTTTGAAATTCTGCTCTCTATTCCATATACATACATACTATGACTCGCTGTTGTCTGTCCTTAAGCCAATTTTTTTTTTATCCAATTGGACTCCTATTCTATGCCCCTCAATTTTGTTAACAAGCCTTTTATGTGGTACCTTATGAAACACTTTCTTAAAGTCCATATAAACCATATCCACTGCATTCCCTTCATCAACCTTCTCTGATACTTTATCAAAAACTTAAATTAGATTAGTCAAGCATGATCTGCCTTTTACAAATATCTGCTGGCTATCCTTAACTAACTTAAATCTCTCCAAGTGTCCTTTGATATTTTCCCTGATTATTGTTTCTAAACACCTTACCCACCACTGATGAACTAACTGGCCTGGAGTTGCTCGGACTGTCCGTACACCCTTGAATAAGGGTGTCACATTTGCCACTCTCCAATCCTCTGGAACCTCCCCTATATCCAGGGAAGATTAGAAGATTATGGCAAGCCCTTCCACTACCTCCATCACGACTTCCTTTAGCAATCTAGGATGTAAGCCATCCAAACTAGATGACTTATCTACCCTAAGCATAGCCAGCCTTTTTAGTACCTTCCCCTACCCGCCCCCCCCCCACCCGGCTCAATTTTTATTCTATCAATTGCCTCTACTTTCTCCTCTCTTATATTTTGTCAGATTCTATTTCCTTAGTTAACACAGATACGAAGTACTCATTAAGTATATTAGCCTTGCCCTGTGCCTCTAAGCATATATTACCCTCTTTGTCTCTAATAGGCCCCACTCCACCTCTTACTACTCGCTTACTATTTACATGCCAGTGGAAGATCTTTGGGTTCCTTTTATGTTGACTGCCTTTCTGTTCTCATGTTCTCTAATTGCCAGTCTTATTTTCCTCTTCACCTCCCCTTTCAGCCCATTGTATGTTGCCTGTTTCTCACTTGATGAGATTACCTGACATGCATCATACGCCTTTTTTTGTTTCATCATAATTTCTATCTCCCTTGTCATCCAAGGAGCCCTATTTTTGGTTTCTTTACCTTTCACCCTTGTTGGAATGTACCAAACCAGTACCTGAAGCATCTCTTCCTTAAAGTTAACCCATTGTTCCGATTCAGCTCTTCCCGTCAGTCTTTGGTTCCATTCTATCCTGGCTAGATCCCTTTTCACTGCGTTTCACGGCGCCATCACTGATTTCCCTAGCCTAGAGTGTAAGGGAGTGATCAACTGCACTCGTGGCCAAAAGAGCTCCCTGGGACCAACCAGCTGTATTTGTTAATCGCAATGGCTTTCACTCTTTGAACGTTCAACTGGTTTGCAACCACAGGTAAAAGATCATGCTCATCTGTGCTCGTTTCCCAGGGAGCTGTCACAACTCGTACATTTCAATGAAGAGTGCAGGAGGGCATGCCAGGAGCAGGAGCAGCACCAGGCATATCTTAAAAGACTGCGTTTGCTGACAATGCAACCACTAGGTGGCGCAGTACTAGCACATGCGCAAATGCAGCCTTTTCCACTGCAACGTCACTGACGTTTCAGGCAGCTGCCAGGATTAAAGACGGCACTGCTTAATTTATCACAACAAACAAATTCAACCTGAAAATCCCCTCAATGTTTGCCATCGCTGCCTCCATCTCACCCCCAACAGTTCCCTGCTCCCTCCCGCTGTTGCGCCTCTCTTTGTCGCTCCCTCCTGCGGCCGTCTTCTCGCTGCTGGCTTCCCATTGCCTTCCCTTACCCACTCACTCTGGCCTCGCCACTCTCCACCGCCACCAGCGGCTCGCTCCCTGCTTCCCCACGCCCCCTGCCCTCCCTCCAGCCACTAACTCCAGGCCGCTTCCCTCCTCTCAGCCACTCGCTCCCATGTTTGATCGTTTCCCGCCGTGCCGCCCGAAGAAGCAAGGCGGGCTGCAAGGAATGACGGAGCAACATAAGAGCGAGTGGCTGAGAGGAGGGAAGCGGCGCAGCCTGAAGGTAGCAGCTGGAGGGAGGGGGAAGCGGGGAGCGAGCGAGCGGCCAGAGAGTGGTGCGGGGTGGGGTGGGGTGGGGGGGCGGGGGGGAAGCGAGGAGCAGGCAACTATCAGCCCAGGAGAGTGGGGGGGGAGGAATCAGTGGCGAGGCTTGGTGCAAGTGGCCGAGATAGGGGAAGCAGCGGCGGGGAGGGGTTGGGGGGGGTGGAGAAAAAGCCTAGAGGGTGGGAGTGAACGGCTGAGGAGGGGGAACGTGGAGGCCTGGAGCGAATGGCTAAGGTAGTGCGGCAAGTGGGGCGGGAGCGAGTAGTTGAGGGGAGGGAGTGGCTGCGGGAAGGTAGCAACGTGGAGGGGGTTGAGTGCGGTGAAGCGGCGATTGACGCAGGGATGGTGGGAGGGAGCGGGGTACTGTTCGGGTGAATGGAGACAGCTATTGAGATGTGGTGACGTCATGGCATGGTGACATAATGCGCGTGCATGCTCGCATTCATACTGGCAAGCTGGCAAATGTTAGCACACGTTGATGACGTCCGCGATTGGTCTGCATTGTCAGGAGTCTCTTTGATCTCAAAATGAGGTGTCAACCTGGTGAAGAGACAATCCAGGACTACCTGTGTACACAAACAGCGTAAGCAGCATGTGATAGAGCTAAGCAATCCTATATCCAATGGATCAGATCTGAGCTCTGCAGTCCTGCCACATCCAGTCGTGAATGGTGGACAATGAAACAACTAACTGGAGGAGGTGGCTCCTCAAATATCCCCATCCTCAATGATGGGCGAGCCAATCACATTGGTGAAAAGATAAGACCGAAGCATTTGCATCCATCTTCAGCCAAAAGTGCTGAGCTGATGATCCATCTCGGCCTCCTCCTGAGGTCCCCAGCATCACAGATGCCTGTCTTCAGCCAATTTGATTCACTCTGCGTGATATCAAGAAACGGATGAAGGCACCGGATACTCCAAAGGCTATGGGCCCTGACAACATTCTGGCAATAGTACTGAAGACCTATGCTCCAGAACTTGCCGCGCCCCAAGCCAAACTCTTCCAGTTGAGCTACAACACTGGCATCTACCCTGCAATGTGAAAAATTGCCCAGGTATGCCCTGTACGCAAAGAGCAGGACAAGTCCAACCCGGCCAATTACCGCCCCATCAGTCTACTCTTGATCATCAGTAAAGTGATGGAACGTGTCATTAACAGTGCTATCGAGCAGCACTTGCTTAGCAATAACCTGCTCAGTGATGCTCAGTTTGGATTCCACCAGGGCCACTCAGCTCCTGACCTCATTATAACCTTGGTTCAAACATGGACAAAAGAGCTGAACTCAGGAGGTGAGGTGAGAGTGACTGCCCTTGACATCAAGGAAGCATTTGACCGAGTATGGCATCAAGGAGCCCCAGCAAAACTGGAGTCAATGGGAATCGGGGAAAACGCTCCGGTGGTTGGAGTCATAACTAGAGCAAAGGAAGATGGTTGTGGTTGTTGGAGGTCAATCATCTCAGCTCCAGGACATCACTGCAGGAGTTCCTCAGGGTAGTGTCCTAGGCCCAACCATCTTCAGCTGCTTCATCAATGACTTTCCTTCAATCATAAGGTCAGAAGTGGGGATGTTCGCTGATGATTGCGCAATGTTCAGCACCATTCATGACTCGTCAGATACTGAAGCAGTCCATGTAGAAATGCATCAAGACCTGGACAATATCCAGGCTTGGGCTGCTAAAGCGGCAAGTAACATTCGCGCAATACAAGTGCCAGGCAGTGACCATCTCCAGCAAGAGAGAATCTAACCATCTCCCCTTGACATTCAATGGCATTATGATTGCTGAATCCCCCACTATCAACATCCTGGAGACTACCATTGACCAGAAACTGAACTGGAGTAGCCATTTAAATATTGTGGCTACAAGAGCAGGTCAGAGGCTAGGAATCCTGCAGTGAGCGACTCACCTGCTTTCTCCCCAAAGACTGTCCACCATCTACAAGGGCCAAGTCAGGAGTGTGATGGAATACTCAGCGCTTGCCTGGATGGGTGCAGCTCCATAGTTCGTGGGTTTGGAAGATGCTGTCGAAGGAGCCTTGGTGCATTGCTGCAGTGCATCTTGTAGCTGGTGCAGACTTCTGGCACTGTGCGTCAGTGGTGGAGGGAGTGAATGTTTGTGGATGGAGTGCCAATCAAGCGGGCTGCTTTGTCCCCGATGGTGTTGCGCTTCTTGAATGTTGGTGGAGGCAGTCTTTTCATTGCACTATCCCATTGTCCTGGATGACCATGGCGGACGTCCTCTGGCGATATGGGGCCTTGAGGGCTGCATCCTACTGGGGCTCTCCAGCACTGATGCTTGAGTATCCCCCTTGGGCTCGGATGCTGGAGGTAAGGGGTCCATGATGGGAGGGAAGATGATACGCCACTTAATCTAGGGGTGTCCTGAGAGGAAGGCCCCGGGGCAGCTGGCACACGCACCTCTTCCATGGGTACCTAATGGCACATGCCTGTCTCTCTGAGGGGAAGGGACTCTCTGAAGGAGGTCCAGGTACCTTGTACCCCTCCTGCTTAGCCATTGCTGCCTGGACCCCATGGCTACAGGCGATGGAGTGTGATTCTGAGCGCATATGGGTCGAATGCTCGACCTGCTCTCCATGGCGGTTGCCAACTTCTCCACTGAGGAAGCTATATGCTTAGGACATGGTGGACGTCATGGCTTGCATGGACTCCTCCATGGCACCTGCAAAGTCAGGCTTGACTTCAGGCATCTTATGACATATTTTCCCCATGAGATCACTGCACTTCCAGCAGACTATTTGTAGCCTCAAACAGAGGATCGTCATCAGGGTGAGGCTGAGGAGGCACCTAGTCCCTCGCAGTCCTCCGATTGTAAGAGGGCCCAGCTGTAACACGTAACATGGGCCAAGTGGCCTCTTCCTGTGCCGTAAACTTTCTATGATTCTATGCTCCCTCAGCTGCTGGGACACGTCTGTGTCATGCCCAACTGATTGTGACCCTGCTTCAAATCTGAACCCCCGCCCCACCCCCCCCCCCCCCCCCACCCCTATGGATTGTGTGGATGTATCTGCGCTGACGGAGGTGGCAGAAGAGGCCAGTGATGATGCACCTTCTGGGGCATTGGTGGCATCTTCCCCAGAGGTAGAATCATCAGCTTCGTGGTGTTTCGTCGTTCGATTGCGGGCACCTGCAATGGAGAACAAACAGAAGCATGTTAAGCATCATCACAGTATGAGACTGTCACATTTTCTCTCAATTCTCCTGCATGCACCTTTGGCTGCAACAGTAAAGCTGACACTTCATCCTTACACCTTGATGATCCTTCCTCTCTGTCTGCATTTGCTGTTCCTCCCTCCTGTCCAGCTATCTGTGCTGTCTCCTCTGCTGACATCAGTAGACCGTGATCTGGGACTCTGCCCCCTGTTTTGGTCCACTCCCTTTGATTGGAGGTCTGCTTGTCCTGCAGGAGAAGGTGCTGTTTTACTGGCATGTCAAATGATGCCTAATGTCCGTTGTCTACATACATTGACATCAGTCAATCTGGCCTGTCAGTCGCATGCAGCATCCAAGCGCAAACAGACGCCAGCCTTGCACATTCTCCATAATCAATTGCTATGTGGCACCAAGGCTGATCATGCTTTCAAATGCTTGGCATAGCTGCGCACTGCCACGCAGCATGGAGTTTAGTAGATTAACATTTGTACAGCTTCGGCAATATCACTTACCCTCTCCACTCTGAGTAAGTCATTGACCCGTTTCCAACACTGAACCGAGGTTCTATGAGTGACCCCATGTTCTGACACCTCTTCCGCCATCTCCAACCAGGCCACCTTGGTCAGGTGGGAGGGTCTTCTGAGTCTATCTTCAGGTAAGACTCTTCCTGATGGCCTGGAAGAGAACCTGCAGGAAGGAATCCCTGAACCGTGAAACAGGATGCTGCCTACTGGCTGTCATAACGGTGGAAGTTGTGATGGAGAGAGGAGTACAATATAAACAGTAGTTGGTGCTGGGTGGGAGAGAATGAGTAACAGATAAGGGAGGATAAAAAAAATTGAATAAATCAATATTAAAAATGAATATCTGCAAACGATTAGAGAGCATGCAGTCTGCTGATCCTCCATGATTGCAATGCAGAGTGATTTATAGCCGTGCTGTAAATAGTGTTTTGCAGTGACACGGGATTCACCAATGAAAAGCTGTCCCCGCCACATGATCACATGCATCTCCTGTGCCCGCCACCGGAACATAAATTTAAATTTGTAATCGTGTGGGAAATGGCAAAAAGGGCAGAAGTGGAAGTGTTGCCAGCTTCCGGTTCTGCTGTCACACACCACGCGATGCATAAAATAGTGCCCAGTATGAGTGGTGTTGTGCTCCAGGTGTTTTGGACCTTTTTTTGCTTTCCAGTAATGTGAGAAAGGATTTGGACATAGGCACAAGAGAAATTGGAGTTAATTTAGCTGATGAAACCAAATTAAGGAGCATGAAAAATGAGGAGGAGGAATGGAAGCAATTGCATAGGGCATAGATAGGTTAATGGAGTGGGCAGATGCAATTCAGTACAGAGAAACGTGAACAGGAAGGTTGTGGTAAATGTTACCACCAGGGGAGGAGGGGGTCTCAGGCTCGCCTTTCGCCCCTTCTCTGGTTTGACCACAACAGGATTTGTCCTTTTTTTTTAACACAGTGATTGAACTTACCACCTCAGTGAGCACTTGCTCCTGTCCCTCTAATATAATTGCCAAAAAAACAATCAGACAAGTTTCTTGAGTTTAAACAAGAAAGATGTAAGTTTATTATCCTTATCACTCTTAAACCGGTTAAAATTACTAAAATACGTTACGCATCCACGCTCACATTTACACAAGACACACACACACACACAAATATATTACAGAGGGAAAACACAGTTGGGTGGTTGGAGTAGCGTCTGAAATAAATGGAATTTAAATACAGTTCAGCAGTCCCAGAGTCCTTAGTTGAAACTGTAGTCCTGAAGTCCTCGTTGGGCCACGTGCACATTTCAGGCTTGCTTCTCAGGCTTCAGAAAGCAGAAAGGGGGCTTTTGACCCTTGTATCCTAGTTGTTGATTGTGGTGGTCTGTAGACTTAGCTTTACCAGCTGCAGCTGGGCCTTCTCTGTATCTGTACTGGAGGGAAGGGGGGAGAGAGAGTACTGCTCCCTTGATGGCTTACAGTTACTGTCCTGCTGTCTGAGTCACAACTCACAATATTCCCAGAGTTGCACAAGCAGACACATGACATTACCACCTGTTTGTGATTTAATGGAGTCCTCTGGAATTTTCTGAGATTGAAGGCTTTACCCCCCCCCCCCCCCCCCACCCTCAGGCTGTCCAGTCACACTTGGTAGGGGTTAGCTCTTTCAAAGTCAATGGCTGTTGATGACCGTGTTGAGAAAGCCATCTCAGGTAATTTAGTCAGAGAGCACCCCATTGTTCTGGCTAGGTTGCCTCAGTCATGTCTCCGGTCTACTCTGTTGCTGTTTCATATGCAAATTGCCGTGGCTATTTTGGCTGCCAGGTGACTCTTTTTTAAAAGAAGTTATTTGTAAGAATTTCCAGTAAAAGTCATAGGCAAAGTTCCAATCGATGAAATTATTATTTCCCATTTGACATGTGGTGTTTTCATAACATAAAAGTAGAAGTGAAAGACGTTGTCTCTAAATAATAAGATTCTTAACAGAACGGAGAAACAAAGAGATCTAGAGGTGCAGAAACAGAGATATTTAAAGGTGGGAATTCAGATAAAAGCCATTTTAAAAAAAATAATCAAACATGGATCTTGGATTGTATACAAAAGGACACAAAGGCACGGAATTGACATTGAATTAGTACAAAGTATTGGTTGGACCACAAAAGGAGTATTGTATGCAGTATGACACTCCATTATCGGAAGGGAAGCATGGACATACCAAGGACACAGTTAAGAGTATTACCAGAAATAGAGTTATATTCATGAAGACTGGCTTGACAAAAAAAAAGTTGTTCCAGTAAAACAAATACAGGAGATTAAGGAGGAATCGAGTCATAGTTTTCAAGATTATGAAAGGTTTTAAGAGATAGCTGAGTGCAAGATCATTTTGATTGATTAACTAATTGGAAAAAGCTAGCATGTTTCCAGGAGTACCACTTAAAGAATTTGTATAATTCACTGGAAATCAGGAGAAATTTCAGAAAATGGAATCCTTGGCCACAAGTGGCTATTGAGGCAGAAAGTATAACAGCATTTCAAAGGAAATTGGATAATTATTTTGAAAAGAGAATATGAAAGGAAGCAGGGGAAATGAGATTAAAGAAGCTGGTTCCATTCGAAGAACTAGCATTGGCACAAGCCTGGTGGACAAATGGTCTCCTCTCAGAGTAATTTTACCTAATACTATTCAAATGAATCAAAAATTCTATTTGCAGGGAGTCTCGTTTTTTGCGGGCACAAAACGGCCGCACCTACTTAAAATCACCGCTATTCAAAACGATTCCTTGTATGTGAACCATTTTTGTGACGTTTCTGAGAGATGTGCGATAAGGCATCATATCAATGAAACCCTTTCTCTTTAAATGCCCAACTGGCAGAGGCACTAATCAGATAATGTTCCCATTCCTCAAAGGCAGTGCACATCAAAAAGTAGCATTGGTACAAGATGTATTATAACCTAAACTTTCAAAGATTCTGGAAACACAGTTCTTAGAGTTCTAACAGCATCTCTAGATAGGAAAAAAAAATCCAGCAACACAAACATTGAAGGAAATTGCAAATAATTTGCAAGGAAGTTAATGAACTGTCTAAAATTACGTGCACTGCTGAGGACTGGTGCAATCAAATGAATGACCTTTCATGTATTGTATGATTGCGATTGCTAAGCTGCAATTTGATACTCATGCCCTCAACACCAAGAGCAGTTTAAGGTCTGTCATTTGAACCAATTTCCTTAATATTGTATTGTGTAATTAAATATTAATGTATTCCTAGCCCCATTACTTAGCAATGCTAAATCTACAGCTGTGGGGTTTCAGTTCATTCCGTAAGAGATGGTAAACACTGTACAGACAGCATGATTAAAGCTTTCCTGTCTGTTGACTTTTCCTGGCCCCTTTATCAAGGGATACAGATGATTAAAGCTGGGTAAATGGAGTTGAAGTACAGATCAGCCATGATCTAATTGAATGGAGTATTGTGTCTAATTCTGGGCACTGGACTTTAAGAAGGACGTGAAGGCCTGGGAGAGGGTGCAGAGGAGATTTGCTAGAATGGTACACACGAAGAAGAGTGGGCCACTCAGCCCGTTAATTAGAAAATGGTGGATCTGAATCTTGACTCCATCTGTCTGTCTTGGTTCCGTAACCCTTGGATTTTTCTTAGGCAAAGGTATCAATCTCAGTTTTGAAATTTTCAGTTGGCCTAGCCTCACCAGCTTTTGATGAGCCTGGATGAGTACAACACAACAAAGCTTAAGAAGGTCGACACCATCCAGGACAAAGCAGCCCGCCTGATCAGCACCCCACCACCTTAAACATTCACTCCCTTCACCAATGCTGCACAGTGGCATCTAAAAGACGCACTACAGCAACTCACCAAGGCTCCAGCAATAGTATCTTCCAAACTTGAAACTTGACACCACTACTACCTAGAAGAACAAGGGTAGCAGATGCATGGAAACACCACCACTTGCACATTCCCCTCCAAGTCACACACCATCCTGACTTGAAAATATATCGCTGTTCCTTCACTGCCCCTGGGTCAAAATCCTAGAACTCCATCCTGTACTGCACTGTGGGTGTATCTACACCACATGGACTGCAGCAGTTTCAAGAAGGCAGCTCACCATCACCTCCTCAAGGGTAATTAGGGTTTAGGCAATAAATGCGGGCCTTGCCAGTGACACTCCTATCCCATGAATTAATTTTTAAAAAGCTTTTTGCAGGGTGGTTTCAGATTTGCACTACCCTTTGTGTGAAGTAGAAACAGGGATGAGGGATTTCAGTTATGCGGAGAGACTGAATAAATTGGGATTGTTCTCCTTAGAGCAGAGAAGGTTAAGGGTAGACTTAATAGACTTCATAATTATGAAGGGTTTTGATAGAGTAAATGGGGAGAAATTGTTTTCAAGTAGGTTTGATAATCAGAGGATTCAGATGTAAGGTAATTGGCAAAAGGACCAGAGGGGAGAGGAGCAGAATTTTTTTATGTGGCAATCATTATGATCTTGAATGCACTGGCTGAAAGGGTGGTGGAAGCAGATTCAGTAGTAACTTTCAAAAGGGAATTGGATATATACTTGAAAAGAAACAATTGACAGGGCAATGGGGAAAGAGCAGGGGAGTGAGACTAATTGAATAGCTCTTTCAAAGAGCTGGCACAGGCACAGTGGCCGAATGACCACCACCTGTGCTGTATGATTTTATGAAAAGGGTGAATAGTTTCACTACAGCTTGTTTCACGTCAAATCCGCAATGGACTGCCACCGGAGGCTTGGGGAAATCTGATGAAGAGTCAAACCCCCAAAACATTAAACTATCTTTTCTCTTGCTAGATGCTGACTTATCTGCTATACATTACTGTCATTTTCAATCTTTGAAGTTCAACTGTTGCAAATACATTAATTTTTACCACAGGTTTGAGATTGCTTCTTAAGAGGAAAAATCATGACTCATGACATTTCTTTACCTTTCAAAATTCATGAAAAGTTTGAGGCACAGACAGATGAAGACTTGGGCCTTGCCACAAATAACTTCTGAATAATAGTATTCTCTCTTTTGTGTCTTCTTATTGCTGCCATCCGCAGGACATGCAAATTGAACGAGAGAGAAGCACGTACAATATCTCGGGTGGCTGCACTTCCTTGGTTGTGGTGTTTCTGATGGGCAAGTTCTATGTAGCAAATGCTGGGGATAGCAGGTAAGGCCAACTTTGCAAGCTTTATCGCTCTGTCCTACAACAGTAAATGTGACGTGGTAGTTTCATTGCAAAGACTGTTACTAAATGCTGCCTTTGATATCAAGAAGTGCTGTCCAATCGAGGCACAAAGATACAAATATTATGGGTGCACTTTTAGACTAACTGCCCAACAGAAAGCTGATGGATTAATCAAAACAAGAAATGCTGGAAATTCTCAGCAGGTCTGGCAGCAGGTCTGGCAGCATCAGAGTTCTGATGAAGGGTCACTGACCTGAAACGTTAACTCTGCTTCTCTCTCCACAGATGCTGCCAGACCTGCTGAGAATTTCCAGCATTTCTTGTTTTTATTACAGATTTCCAGCATCTGCAGTATTTTGCTTTTATTAAGGAAGCTGATGGGATTGAGTGCCACACAGGCTTCAATGGAGATAATATCAGGCTGGGAATAAAACCAGTGTTCCACCCGATCCCATGGGGTTCCCATCTGATGAGTTTGGTTAAAATTACCCCTTTAAAATTCTGTCAGCTTGCATTCTGCAGCATTGGTTTCTCTCTTTGCAATTAACCAAAGGAGGGAGAAAAAAAATTGGCATTAGTGAAAGCTACAAATGATGGAGATTATTTTGCAGCTGAGCTCAAGACCCTAAAACAAGCACAAAATTGTTGATAGTTCATACAGAATATTTTGTGATGTTTTAATTATTCACTTTCAAACTGGTTGATGCATTGCTAAGCTCTGCTGTTGTAAATACCCTGGTTCAGAATTATAATTGCCTTCCGTGGCATATATCATTATTTCTACAGATTTTATTTACTATATTGAATTTGGACAAGCTTGCAGATATTGGGCGTAGTTATGACGTTGTGCAATAGTATAAAATGGATGATAGCAAGTTGGCAGCCTATTTCATGTGTCTCCTGATTTTGTTTTTTGTTCCATTGAGTTCAACGAGGACGAGGTAAAACACCTTTTGACTCACTATTGCCCATTTTACACTATCCCACAAAGTCAACATTACCCCCACTGAGTGCAGAAGTTCAATAAATCTAGTTAATCCATTGCCTAGATGAATTCCATTTGTTGAAATGTCAACTTCTGACTTCATTATACATTTCAGTAATGAATTGTGACTCTATAGACAAGAGGGGTTTGTAAAAAGCTCTCTTGCATTCCATAATGAGGCCTTTGTATTTGTGTGTGCTGAATACCTCTGTGTATATTATGTTCTACTTCCCTCGCCTCCATATTTTAATGCTAAATTAATATTACACATACATCAATTATTTGCTTAAGGAATAATTTATACTGGAGAGTTTTTGGACAGGTACATTCCAGAGAAAGAAGATTATGAAAAGGCAATTCAGTGACTGTCAGGGGAGGTCTTGCCGTGTGAACCCTTGGAATGCAGTTTAGATGTCAAATCACTTAAAAACTGACGTGATACTAATAGCATAGTCTTGTTTAATTGCATCATTTATAAAGCAACAGGTGAAATATTTCTGATAATGGTAGAGCGTTTAGACTCTCTTGTCCTACCAGAATATAATACTCAGCGTTTGAATGTGATACCATCAAAATGAACAAGACGCTAAGGAAGACCAAAGTAGCGCTGGGTTGACAGTTGTCAAGAGTAACTTACAGTTTATCTGTAAACTGTTGAGAACAGTTCATTCCAAACTTCCAGGGTACCAATTTTAAAACAGAATACGTTAGTAGATAAGAAATATAAGTCCAAATAGGGCACAGTTACCTGGGGAATCATGGGTCAGATTGATGGGCAGTTGTAAATCATGAGAAGTTTGAGCTATTTCTAAATATCACCTGAACCCCTGCGATTCGATTATAGCCTGTGAACTCACTCCTTGGTACTGTACCTATATTTCTACAGATAACATGTATGAAATTGGAAGCTACATAATGACCATGACCGTCCAGAGTCTTTGTGCAATGCCAAATGATATTCACCAAGATTATTTAACTTCTTTATTACCTCATTACTGCGGGGTTATTGAAGAACACTTGACATGTATTACTGAGAATTTGCAGCAGAATATTTATTAAAAGTGGAATTATGTAGAATTGGTAGTGAGTAATGATGGGTGGGAGTAAATAATGAAGCTGAGGCTTAATCAAACGCTTCTCCTGGCAATAGATTCATAAACAATTAAAGCAAAGCTGCCATATCTGAAATACTGACAATATCTGAAGCCAGAGATTAAATGTTTATCAGAAACTGCATTTTGAGATTTAAATGAGCATCTCTTCGTACTAACACAAAGCAGTCTGTCAAGTCTCTCTTATGTTTAGTTCCTTGTGTATTGGCAAAAATGTTTTTATGTACTTCACATGATGATCACAGCTATAGTGTGCACTCCAATTAAGTTTTAATTGATGATGGGATAAATTTTACAGTTTCTGTGACCCTAGAATTATTGAGATAGCTGGGTGCAGTGAAGACTGGGAAATTGGCCAGGGAGAAAAACGCACACCCAAGTGGAGCCCACCCAATTTTCTGTCTATTTAATTTATTGGATGTAAAATTGAGCAGACGTCTTCCAGGCATTTGCTGTTCTCACCCAATTTTCCAGTATTCACTACATTCAAGCACAGGGACAGGAGGATCTGCTCCCTAAGCCTCATATGGCTGGATGATGTGATGGTGCCATAAAGTCCCACACTTCCAATGTATTCACTTTTATTGTATGTTATGCTCATTAGGCTGAACTCGATTTTTTTTTTTTGTTCAAATCATGAGAGTTTAAGAAAACTGAATCCATTCTTGCATTTGTAGTCTGGATAAGCTACCGGACAGCATTTGATCACCAGATTCACTTCCTTTATATGAATTTCCAACTCGTTCTATTTCAGGGCCATTATTGTTCGAAGTGGTGAAGTCATTCCAATGTCTTCAGAGTTCACACCAGAGACTGAACGACAGAGGCTCCAGTACTTGGTAAATGAATGTTAAAATAATACTTTGTTTATACAAAACATTGTCAGCAATATATAATATAGGTGTGTGCGAAATCTGGCTAATCTGGTCTTGAAGCTATGATGCTGAGTGAGCAAATAATACTATTTTCTGGCTTTTTAAAATACTGTACTGGAAATAGAAATTTGAATTTTGCAATGTTTTGCATTCCTTTTACATTTACAATTTACAAAATTTACATTTTTGTTCCTTTTAATTTGGGTTACAAGTAACCTTTTCATGAAGTAGCATCCAGGCTGCCACTTCCATGTGGTAGTCAGGGAGTGCTGCATTGTTGGAGGTGTCATTTTTTTGGATGAGATGTTAAACCAAGGCCCTGCTCCAGTGGATGTCATAGCACTATTTAAAGGAGAGCAGGATGTCTTCAGTATCCTGGCTGGACTTGCTCTGTCATCTCCAACGCCACCTGGAACAGATTAATTAATCATTTCATTTACTATTTGTGAGACCTTGTTGTTTGTAAATTGGTTACTACATTTGCTTACATGACAATGACTGTGCTCCAAGAATAATTCGAAGATCTGTAGCATTTTGGCATGATGAGGTACTATAACAATGCAGCAATGTAGTGTTAACCATATCTCAATTGGTAGCACTCTCGCCTCTGAGTCAGTTTCGGATGCGACGTTAAACCAAGGTCCTGTCAGCCCCTTCAGGTGGATGTAAAAGATCCCATGGCACTATTTTGAAGAAGAGCAGGGGAATTATCCCTAGTTTCCTGGCCAATATTTATCCCTCAGTCAACATCACAAAAAAAAATTATCAGTTCATTATCACATTGTTGTTTGCGGGAGCCTGCATTGTGCAATTTGGTTGCTGTGGTTCCTACATTGTGACAGTGACTACGCTTCAAAATTGGCTGTAAAGCGCTTTGGGATGTCCTGTGGTCGTGGAAGGTGCTATATAATTGCAAGTTTATAACGTCATCCTTAATCAGTTCAATCACCAACTCTTATTTTCAATAATTAGTCTTTGGTGTATAGGTGACATCATGGTACTTCACTAATGCTCTATTATTCATGGCACTTAACATCTCATTCATTTCAGTGTGGGAAGGAAAGCCTGTTAAAAATGACCTGACATTTGCTTTTTATGAATACACAACTGATTAACACCCAACACCAGGCACACTTGAAATATGTTTGCTGGTTTAAATGGGAGAGGCGGTGGTGCAGTGTATTGGTGTTCTGACATGCTGTGTTATCCAGTGGGAGGTTACAGGTTGGTATTTGTAGTTCCTATGTACCGAGCTCCCATCTGTGGAATAGTCGTGGGAATTACATAGGATATATAGCACAGAAACAGGCCATTCTGCCCAATCAGTCCATGCCAGCGTTTATGCTCCATTGAAACCTCCTTCCATCTTTCCTCATCTAAATCTATGGGGGATAGGGAAGAGGTTGAGCAGCAATGATGCACTTTGTCAGGGGAAGTAATTAAAAATAATTTAGTGATTGGTGTGTGGAAAATGTCTCAGCTGGCAAATGTGGGTGAGGAGGAAAGCAAAAAACTTTAAAGTGGGTCAAAAATACAGAAGTAATGCTGTTGGTCTGCTGAGGGCATGTTTTCCTGAACAGTACGTTGGAGTGTTTACTGAAATATATTCATTCACAGAATGTGGGCATTTCTGGCAAGGCCAGCATTTATTGCCCATCCCTAATTGCCCTTGAAAAAGTAGTGATGAGCTGCCGCCTTGTCTGTGTGGTGTAGGTGCACCCACAGTGCTCTTGGGTAGGGAGTTGCAGGATTTTCACTGAGTAACTATGAAGAAGCCGTGTTATATTTCCAAGTCAGGATGGTGTGTTACTTGGTGTTGAACCTGGAGATTGTAAGTTTGGGAGGTACCATCGAAGAAGCCTTGGCGAGTTGCTGCAGTGTATTAACACTGACCTTGCAGCTCCAGTCAGTGACTGCTTGTCTCTCAACTAGAAGGTTAAAGCTTCAGGCTGTCCACTAATCAAACTCGTCTGTCTCAGCCCAGTTCGCGATGCAGCTTTATATCACAGCAAAGAAATCCATTTTCTGATTGGAGAATGCCACTGATAGCAGGGAGGAGGAGATTATGACTTTACCTAGAGGAAGCATGTGATGGTGAACGCAAGTAGGAAATGAAGATGATGGAGAGAGGTTGAAAATAAATATCATTAACTGCTGAGTGTAAAAATATTCCAGTTAATGACTTATTTAGCTTTCTTGGTGACTAATTAATGTACATGGGGAGATAGTCCACATGAGCACGATCCAGTTTTAGTTTATGTTTAGTTTAGAGATACAGCACTGAAACAGGCCCTTCGGCCACCGAGTCTGTGCCGACCATCAGCCACCCATTTATACTAATCCTACACTAATTCCATATTCCTACCACATCCCAACCTGTCCCTATATTTCCCTACCACCTACCTATACTAGGGACAACGTATAATGGCCAATTTACCTATCAACCTGTAAGTCTTTGGCATGTGGGAGGAAACCGAAGCACCCGGAGGAAACCCACGCAGACACAGGGAGAACTTGCAAACTCCATACAGGCAGTACCCAGAATTGAACCCGGGTCGCTGGAGCTGTGAGGCTGCGGTGCTAACCACTGCGCCACTGTGCCACCCAATTGAATGCCCCACTTTTATAAATGTAATGGGGCCGTTAGAAAACAAAACTCCAAGGACCTGGGTTCGATTCTGGGTACTGCCTGTGCGGAGTTTGCAAGTTCTCCCTGTGACCGCGTGGGTTTTCGCCGGGTGCTCTGGTTTCCTCCCACAGCCAAAGTCTTGCAGGTTGATAGGTAAATTGGCCATTGTAAATTGCCCCTAGTGTAGGTAGGTGATAGGGAATATGGGATTACTGCAGGGTTAGTATAAATGGGTGGTTATTGGTCGGCACAGACTCGGTGGGCCGAAAGGCCTGTTTCAGTGCTGTATCTCCAAATAAATGGGCTGGATTTTGTGGCACCAGTGGGCTCTGGCGCTGGGCCAAAAAGGCAGGGGACCCCCACCTCAGCATTTCCAAGCCATGCCACTCCCCCAGTGCAATCTTGTGTTGCTCTGGCACTTAAGTGACCGGCGCTGGGATCCCTGTTCCTTTAAAGACGGGGATCCCGCCTCCAATCACAGGACTGGCAGCTCAGCAGTATCAGCAGTGCCACCGGGAGCGGTGGCCCATGCCAGTACTGCAGAGGCCTTGGACCCAGGCCCAATGCTGGATACCTGGACCTCAGTTAAGTGAGCCGGGGTTGCCGGGGCCAGACTGGCAGGCCCCGGTAGGGGGGTTGGGTGAGGGTGAGCGCTTAGTGCAGGGGAGGGGGTTCGCCTAGTGTTTTTTCCTGGCGGTGGCCCTCTATTAATAGGCCACTTAAGGGCCTCAATTGGCCTCCGGACGGAAAGGCCTCTCCCGCCCCCGACAAAATCGCATTACAACAGGCTCTCCACCCCCACCTCCCCTCGCAATTCGATGCCCCCCCCCCCCGGCCAAATCCCCCCTGCCCCCCCCCCCCGCCTCTGAACCCATCTCGGGGTGAGGGTGGGGGGGGGCCCATAAAATCCAGCCCACAAAGTCGTTGATGAGGTTACAGCTCTTGAGCAATGGCTGTGCTTTCATTCGAGCACAGCTCCTTGTCTGAAAGGATAGGAGTGCTGTATTTATCCTTGTGTATTGGGTGAAAATGCACTTGTATCCCAATTCCTTTCGCTGCTAATTTAACCAAAGTAATCTGTTCGGTTAATAGCTTCGGCAAAACAGCAAAGAAAGGAATTACATATCAGCAAGCTGGCAGGTCTTTACACTAGTCTTTCTCTTCTTTCTTTGGCCTCCTTGTAAGCGCCTAGAGGTGGTCAGTGGTTTGTGAAGCAGCGCCTAGAGTGGCTATAAAGGCCAGTTCTAGAGTGACAGACTCTTCCACAGGCGCTGCAGATAAAATTGGTTGTTGGGGCTGTTACACAGTTGGCTCTCTCCTTGCGCTTCTGTCTTTTTTTCCTGCCAACTGCTAAGTCTCTTCGACTTGCCACTCTTTAGCCCCACCTTTATGACTGTCCGCCAGCTCTGGCGATCACTGGCAACTGACTCCTACGACTTGTGATCAATGTCACAGGACTTCATGTCGCGTTTGCAGACATCTTTAAAGCGGAGACGTGGACGAGCCAGTGACGAGCTCGCTGTACAATGCGTCCTTGGGGATCCTGCCATCTTCCATGCGGCTCACATGGCCAAGCCATCTTAAGCGCCACCGGCTCAGTAGGGTGTATAGCCTGGGGATGTTGGCCACCTCGAGGACTTCTACATTGGAGATACAGTCCTGCCACCTGATGCCAAGGATTCTCCGGAAGCAGCGAAGATGGAATGAGTTGAGACGTTGCTCTTGGCTGACATACGTTGTCCAGGCCTCACTACTGTAGAGCAAGGTACTGAGGACACAGGCTTGAAACACTCGGACTTTTGTGTTCTGTGTCAGTGCGCCATTTTCCCCCACCCTCTTGGCCAGTCTGGACATAGCAGCGGACGCCTTTCCCATGTGCTTGTTGATTTCTGCATCGAGAGACAGGTTATTGATGATAGTTGAGCCTAGGTAGGTGAACTCTTGAACCACTTCCAAAGTGTGGTTGCCGATTATTGATGGATGGAGCATTTCTGACGTCCTGTCCCATGTTCGTTTTCTTGAGGCTGATGGTTTGGCCAAATTCTTTGCAGGCAGCCGCAATCCTGTCCATGAGTCTCTGCAGACCCTCTTCTGTGTGGGATGTTAATGCAGCATCGTCAGCAAAGAGGAGTTCCCTGATGTGGACCTTCCGAACTTTGGTCTTCGTTCTAAAATGGACAAGGTTAAACAACCTGCCATCTGATCTTGCATGGAGGAAAATTCCTTCTTCCTGAAGACTTGAACGTATGTGAGAGCAGCAGTGGGAAGAAGATCCCAAACAGGTGCGAGAACACAGCCCTGTTTCACGCCACTCAGGATAGGAAAGGGGTCTGATGAGGCACCTCTATGCTGAATTGTGCTTTTCATATTGTCATGGAATAAGGTGATGATACTTAGTAGCTTTGGTGGACATCCGATCTTTGCTAGTAGTCTGAAGAGACCACGTCTGCTGACGAGGTCAAAGGCTTTGGTGAGATCTATGAAAGCAACGTAGAGAGGCATCTGTTTGCGGCATTTCTCCTGTAGCTGGCGAAGGGAGAACAGCATGTCAATGGTGGATCTCTCGGCTCAAAAGCCACACTGTGCCTCAGGGTGGACACGCTCAGCCAGCTTCCGGATTCTGTTTAAAACGACTCGAACGAAGACTTTCCCCACTATGCTGAGCATGGAGATTCCACAGTAGTTGCAGTCACTGCGGTCACCCTTGTTCTTATAGAGGGTGATGATATTGGCATCGCGCATTATCGCAATGCCAACTGGATGTTATTTTGAACTAGTTCGTTCAGAATTTAACGAAAGCAGAAAATGCTGAAGCTAGGTGGCAGCACACTCACTCACTACCCATTGTATGTGACTGCTCAGCTGGGCAGAATGCTGGTCTCTGACAGAATCACAGGATTCAGTGCTCAATCTCCTCCATTGTCAGACAAAAAAACATTTATGCAATAATTTGATCTTGATACCATTTACATAGTTATTGTCGTGTACTGGTTATGGTTCTATGATAGTAACTCGGCGATTTTTAAAATTTTCATCCTTGTTTTCAAATCCTTACATGGCCTTGCACTTCCCTATCTCTGTAATCTCCTCCAGCTATACAACCCTATGAGATCACTGCTCTCCTCCACTTTTAGCCTCTGGCACAACCCAGATTTTCTTTGCTCCACCATTGCTGGCTGTGCTTTTGGCTGCGTAGGCCCTAAGTTCTGAAATTCCCTCCTTTTGAACCTCTCCCCTCTTAAGATGCTCCTTAAAGGCTACCTTTTTGGTCCAGCCTTTGGGCATCTGCCCTAATATCTCCTTATATGGCTCAGTGTCACATTTTGTTTGATAACACTCATGGGACATTTTACTATGGTAAAGGAGCTAATAAATGCAAGTTGTTGTTGAAGTTGTGATCCCGCCTGCTCTTTATAAGAGGGCCACCATGACAAATTGTGAAACTGAATTGATAAATCTGGTGATTTATAGGCTGGTGGCATATGACACCAGTCCCACAGTATATGGTTCACTCTTCGTTCCTTTTGAAGTCAACTGGAAAACAGTTGCTATAAAGTTCAAAAATAAGAGCAAAAATTGGATTTAGGCAAAGACTCAGACATCGTGTCAGGACATGATCTCAGCCCAGTCGACTCTCACTAACATCTGGTGCTCCATTTGGGAGAACTGTCTCATAAGCTATCCAAGCAGCAGCCTGACAGTCATATTCACAGAATCGTATCTATCAGCCAGTTCTGTCATCTCCATCCCTGGCAATGTCCTGCCCCACCAAAAGGATAGACCCACCAGAGATGAGGAAGAATAGTATAAAGTCAGTTTGGAGTCCTCAATATTGACTCTGGAACCCATGAGGTATCAGCTAGGATATGTCTTGGACATATGCTATTGTTCCTTCATTGTCACTGGGTCAATATCCTGGAATTCCTGCCTAACACCAATGTCGAAGCATTACCACCACATGGGAGTTCAGGGAGAAACCTAACCACTGTCTTCTGCTCGAAGCAACTAGAGATGGGACAATAATCATGATCTTGATGGCAGCGTCCACATCTTGAGAACCAATAATTGAAACAAATGGAAGAGTTTAAGTTACTATTAAAACAGTGGAGTGGTTAGCTTGGGGTTCCGACGACGTCTTCTAACTTCTTGACCTTTGTTTTTATGCTGTTGTGTTATCCTTGGATTAACCTTAGATTAAGTTACTGACTTTTACATGCCTCCAGATATCCGTTGCATTGCACATTGTGAATTTTACTTCGAACTGAAATAATGATCACAACACTTTTTGGACGGGTTATAATTTTAGAACTTGGTCAATAAGGAAATCTGAATACAGTGAAGGTGCAAAAAAATTTTTCATGAAATCTTTGGCACATAGCGTATGGACGGTGGACTTGGCAGCTGTATGCATTTTACACTTGCCCTGGTTTATTAGCTAAGTGCCTTAAAGTAAGATTGACATTGATTTTTTTGATTATTTTACATCTTTTACATCTGCATGTGCACTTAATCAGGATGAGGAATGAAACATTTTATTAATCCCTTAACCTATCTCCCTGAGCAATGCAATAAGTATGTGTACATTTCTGGATGTGGTTTCTTGTAAGGCATTGACTAGGTAAATTGCCATCAGTTGTATGTAAGCTAATTTTAGTATTTAACTTTTCTTTCATTTGGTGACTTGCTGTGGGTTTGTCCTTCATCAGACTGGACCAAGCAGTGATGAGACACACCACAAGTTTTGACTTCTTTCTGTAGTAGTAACTACATGTTTATATTTGTCATGGAAATGATGGTGACTGCACAGAGCAGCAATACAGTAATGTGGATACAGAACAAGAGTCCTCCCACTCCTCGTAAATGCTTTGGATACAATTTTAACCTTACCTGCCTTGTTGGTAAACTGGCAGGATTGGGTGCCAAGCTAGTTTTACAGCCTGTTTGATTTTACTCTCTATTGAAGTCAACAGAGAGTGATATTCAGCAGGCTGTAAAACCAGCATTCCACTGGATCCTGTGGGCTTACCACCTGGCGACTTGGGTTAAAATGACCCTCTTTGTGTCTGACCTGATTGTGACTAAAAAAACATTTTGCACTACACCATGGGAGCTGTGAAGACTTCAAGCACAGTGAGCGTGGACTTATGGTGAATCGTTGCTATGTAAATGCACATTTCCTGTCCCACAGTTACTTTTGTTTTCTGCCCACAGGCTTGTTTGCAGCCACATTTATTGGGAAATGAATTCACTCACTTAGAGTTTTCCAGAAGAGTGCAGCGCAAAGAACTTGGGAAGAAAATGCTTTTCCGGGATTTTAACATGACTGGCTGGTAAGAATGTGGCCATAAAGGGAATTGAATATATAAATGTTGTTACGTATTTAATATAAGCAATGGACATTTCTCAACATTCAACTATAGGATTATTTCTTGATAAATGGCTCTGTGATTCAAACATAACAGAAGTCAAATAATTGGATTTATGAGGGTAGTTATAATGCAGCAATCTAATTGAGAATTCAAATTATAGTAACGCTTGAAGTGAGAAGAGGCCATTGAACCCAACAACTGCTTCATCCAAAGTTCATACATGATCATTCTACCATGAGCTAACTCTCCCCTTGCCATCTGACAATCCCCCACTGTAAGGAATACCACAGGATAAGTGTTTGTCTGTCGTGCTCCTGACACACAGCTTTGCCTAACTGGAGCATGTATGTAGTGTTCAGGTGTATGATTCCTACAATTTGCAGTCTATTCATTTTAATGGACACAGAATTGTGGGAAGCACGTACTTCGATTCCTGGTATACAGAAGGCAATGCTTTGCACTGGGAGCATAAATTCATTTAAAATTTTAACTCCTTCCTCTGCTGAAAGTGTAATAAAACATAAGAGGGTGATGGCCATTACTTGAGCCTGATGATGAAATGTCATCACTCCTGGTTAATCATGATTCCATATATCTTTTGAGAATATTAGAGGACTAGTATCTTCACAATAAAGAATTACCAGAGCTGTCCATCATTGTCATTGTGATGAGGTGTTGTAATGAAAATTATGCTATAGTGACCTGTGTACAACCATCTCCGCTATCAACAGATTTAAATCCATACTTCCATTTTTTACAAATCCACTTACTCATATTTATACTGTAAATCCCACTCAGCCTATTACACCTACAGACACAAATACTGAGAGGAGAGTTACAGAAAATGGGACTTCACTGGGAAATATAAGCTGAGTTGTGAATCAAAGTTACATCCTGACTTTCTAATGAGTTTAATTTTCAGTACGCCCTCTCCCCACTTGTAAGCAAAATTGTACCACATATTATGGGTGATTTTGAAGCAAATCGTGTGTCACGCTGCCATACCCCAAGTTGTGTGACTTCACATTACTTTCAGGTACAAAATTACTTTCTACTAGTACGAGTGCCTTTGTTATCTCAATGAATCAATGCACCGCTTGATGCCACACAGAACTTTACAGACCAGGAAGATCCCATGCTCAATCTTTGATCAGTGCTGAGTTAGCTAATCTCAACAGGACTGCAGTCGGGGAACTATGATTTTCCCCAGTGTCCCTCAGCTAGGAAAGGAGCTGACTGCTGTTCAGTGACTTTGTTGGAATGTAATATGCCAAGTTGGAACATTGGCTGGGGAATAGATTGCTCTTGACTGTGATGTCCCATTGTTAAGTAGCCCACCAACAATCACTACCCAGATTCTCCTGTGAAGAATGGCATGAGGTATTCGAGGACTACTGGGTCCTGTGAAGCCACTCCCTGGCAAGAAAAGTGTGGGTCCTAAAAGAGAGGTGTACTTGACCAGATCACCCAGCAATGGAGAAGTCCATACTCCCACTATGGTTATAGCACTTAGTGCATCCCAGCAGATTTCCTCACCTTTCCATGTCCCAGACACCTAATCGCATGCCTGGATGTATAATTTTAATTTTAATGTGACTGGCAACTACATCAGTGAATATGATTGGAGGTGTTTCATTACAGTGCAGGAAGAGGTATAATTATATCATACACCAAATAACAAAAGCAGTGCTGCACGTGATTTAAATCATTGCAGCATACTGCACAATTCAATAACTTCCACAGTTGTAATTAGAGCCGCTCCATGTGCGCTAAGCCACTTTTTTATATATAAATGCCTTGCTTCTGCTGGTGTAATTGTGAAAAACGATGAACCACACGTGCGGATGAAAGTTCAACACATGTAATGAATCTTTACATGCTAGAATAGGGGAACAGTAGCAAATGATTACTAAAGCTGGAGCTGAACGTGGATTGTTAGTGGTAATGATAGATTATACTTTCCTGAATGCAAATGCTGGGTGTCTTGATGTATTGCACAGGCCCTGAGGAACGTCAGGGGACCTGACCCAAGCTGTACAGCATGTCTGACAATGATGAATGACTGTGTTGCTGTTAAGTCTGTTATCGTGTGTGTGTGTGTATGGTATACAGGGGGAGCAAACCGAGCAGTCATACTGATAAAACATTCCCTTCAATTTATTCTTACATGGACACAATAGCTGAGGTATTCTTTTCCAATTCTGCAACAGCAAAAAACAAATTTTGCACTGGGTATTTTTAGGAATTTTCAAATTGACTGCCATGCAGTCGCTGCCATGCAGTCACTGCCATGCAATGAGATCTAATTTTCTTTTGGAGGTGAGGGTGAAGGGAAGGGAAAGACTTCACCTAATTGTGTCCTTAACGTTTGTGCACAGATACTGTCAGGGCTTTCTACACTTTAAGGGCCGTGCTTTAAAGAGCTGTAATCTGCTGTCTCACTCCATTCCTTTCAATAATAAACAAAATCTGATCTTCGGTTTCTAACACTGCCTATCACTTGCAGAAATAATTGCTCCATTAAGACAGGACACACAAGAAAATTAGATTGGCACATTCTGCGCCATGCGCAGCACCCCCCACCCCAAGGGAGTTTGCCAAGGCTACAAATCAGGCCCTGTCATATGCTGATGTAGGGAGGGTGGGGGTGGGGTGGTGGTTAGTAAATCTACTATGCTGATGGAAAAACTCTTCTGTTCACTACAGGGCATACAAAATCATAGAAGAAGATGACCTGAAATTTCCCCTGGTATATGGGGAGGGAAAGAAGGTAGGCTATTTGTTGTTTATAACGAGGAGTGTTTGCATTTCTGTAGGCCAAAAGGATGCTAAAATCTAAGGTGATTCTTGCACTATGGCAGTTAAATATGCACACGCTGTCCCTTCAACAGTCCTGGAAACAGTGTTCTTTTCATTATTCTTCTCGTAAAATTACTTGCCAACCTATGGAAAGTAATTATTTCTCAGAGTCGCACAGCAATGATGTATACAAGGCACATCACGGATCTGGACTTGCTTTCAATCAAAGGTTGTACGCAATGAATTAATCCTGCCACATTTTTCAAACCAATACATTGTTTAACATTTACTTCTTCTCGGCTGAGCAAACAAGGACATTCACTGCTGATGGCTGTTCTTGCGGGTAATTTACATTTCTCGCCTTGCGTTATTGCACTCTCTCGCCTTTGTTTGCAGATTTTCCTCCTTCTCTGCTTTTCTTCTGTTGCAATTTTTTTTCTCTTTTTTTTTTCCTTTTCTTCTTTCCCCTGGTTTTTGAGAGAATGAATAGGGAGAAACTGTTTCCAGTGACAGAAGGGTTGGTAACCAGAGGATAGATTTAAAATGATTGTTGTGCTCTGAAAGGGTAGTAGAAACATATTCAATAACAACTTTCAAAAGGGAATTGAATAAATAATTGAAGGAAAAAAATTTACAGGGCTATGGGGAAAGGGCAGGGGAGTGGGTCTAATTAGGTAGCTCTACCAAAGAGCTGGCACAGGCATGATGGGACAAATCTGGGAAATTCCTCTCTGATCACCAATTTCCCCCCACCCAGCCTAGGTGATCAAAAATAGTCCAGGTGATCACTACTAATTCTAATAATTAACTGGGCTGTGGCACAGTTCCACTTTCTTGGTTTTCTTTGTTAATTACTTTTCCTGTTGGTGACACTAAAGTTGCTTTTCCTGTCCAAATCTGCCCATTTTTTTTTACCCTTCTTGTGGTCTATCAAAAGGTGCATGCAGACAAGCTGTGTAAAATGCTGCCAGTGCTTGGTAAGCTGAGATGTCTTCACAGCTCAATTAGCACAACTCAGAGTTTTAATGAAGAACTGGGAGTGGGGATGGGGGTGGAAGAATGGTCTGGAATAGATAACAGTCAGTCTTGGTTCTGGGAGCCTGGCTTTGTAAAATTTACACTTGTATGTGCTCAAGCTCCAGAAGTCTCTAAAAACATCCTCAGGAAAGCCAGTCCTGTCACAGAAAATGTCCTTCTCTATGGTCAGATCTATATATCTTAATGTTGTAAAAAATGAATGAGAAATTGTTGCTTAAAATGGTTCTTGAAATTCACCTCGTGCCCCCACTTTCATTGTTAGGTAGATATTGGAACTCATTAATATTCAAAGGTCTGCTGATTAAACATTTGCAAGATGTGAAATGTTCAATGTGTCTGGTTCAAGATGAGTGGTGGTTGAGATGTGATACTGGAAGGTCATTAGTGATGTACGCAGAGCGTGTCCAGACCACTCCAGAGACCTGAGCACAAAATCCAGGCTGACACTCCAGTGCAGTACCGAGGGAGTGCTGCACTGTCAGAGGTGCCGTCTTTCAGATGAGATGCTAAACCAAGGCCCCCTCAAATGGAAGTAAAAGTTCCATGACATTGTTTTGAAGAGAGCAGGGGAGTTCTGCCCAGTGTCCTGGCCAATATTTATCCCTCAACCAACATCACAAAAACAGATTAGCTGGTCATTGTCACATTGCTGTTTGTGGGAGCTTGCTGTGTGCACCTTGGCTGCCATGTTTCCTACATTCCAACAATGACTACACTTCAAAAACTACTTCCTTGGCTATAAAGTGCTTTGAGACATCCTGAGGTTGTAAAAGGTGCCCTATAAATGCAAGTCTTTATTTTACCTTGCCTCCAACTAGCTGCTTCACGTCACTGCTGAAAATCGATCCTTTTCTAACATTGAAAGTCATGCAGTTAATCTAGTTTTTTTAAGGTCCTCAGTAAGTTATTTGTTAGTTTTCAGATGACTCACCTGCAATTTATATTGAAATTCTTTACTGAGTCACTGCACGTTTACATAATGAGCCATCACATTTTATGTAATAAACTTGAATTCTAGTGATTGAGAACAATATGCTTTGGAAAATGCATATACTGCACCTATAATTATGAGCATGTAGAGCCTGCAATCTCTGTACTTATATTGGACAAGCATTCATAGAAGGGTAAATTTTACGAAGGGAGATTCCCAGCATTGAATCTCATTGGACAAGAGTGCAGATCAGAAAGGTTAGTCATTAAAATTTGCAATACCAGTGATGTGAAAATGAGGGGCCACCTCCTACACACTAACCTCCATGCCTGAGCTTCCAATCTATACTTCTGTTGAGTGAGGAGAGAGTTTCCCAGAAGTGTGTCAGTACAATAGTTCATTCGTATATTGTACAGATTTGCATATTTGTTCTTGAAAGCTAAAAGATTCTTTCTCTCTGGAAAGTTGCCAATTCTTTTTAATCATGAAAAGTTTAATTTTTAAGGGAACTTCATTAGGACCCTGTTTCCTCAAAGCATCATCTTTTCCAGAAAGATGTTGAGTAGAGAAATTATCCCTTGCTAAGCCCCTCTTATTTCCACTGTTATCGTCCAATAGGAGGCCTTGAAGAATGACCTGGATTACACTCTTTTTTAAAAAAAAAATTCATTCACAGGATGTGGACATTGCTGGCAAGGCCAGCATTTATTGCCCATCCCTAATTACCCTTAAGAATGTGGTGGTGAGCCACTGCACTATGGTAAAGTACTCCCACAGTGCTGTCAGATAGGGAGTTCCAGGATTTTGACCCAGCAAAGATGAAGAAATGGTCATGTATTTCCAAGTCAGGGTGGTGGTGTTCCCATGTACCTGCTGAACGTGGAGGGACTGTAGTTAGAATTGTCTCTTTCCATATCTACTCAATCACTCTTATTTTTACCGCCCACCCCTCCTTTACATGATATAATAAATGAACACTTGAGTATTGGACCCCATGTCAGAATTTATTTACAATTTCAAAACCCAAGCTGTAAATTCCTGGTGTATCAGTGAGATCTACTTCACTCTTACAGGCCTAGTACTAGTACTGTGACACACAGATATGCTGATTATATGCTGTTTTAAATGTGACATATTTGTTAATAAGAACAGAAAATGCTGGAAACACTCAGCAGGTCTGTCAGCAGCTGTGGAGAGAGAAACAAAGTTAACGTTTCAGGTCAATGACCTTTTGTCAGAATTGGTAAAGGTTTCTAATGTTAACTGTTATAGAGTCATGGAGTGATACAGCACTGAAACAGGCCCTTTGGCCCACCGAGTCTGTGCCGACCAACAATCACCCATTTATACTAATCCTACATTTAATCCCATATTCCCTACCACATCCCCACAATTCTCCTACCACCTACTTACACTAGGGGCAATTTACAATGGCCAATTTACCTATCAACCTGCAAGTCTTTGGCTGTGGGAGGAAACCAGAGTACCCAGCGAAAACCCACACGGTCACAGGGACAACTTGCAAACTCCACACAGGCAGTACCCAGAACTGAACCCAGGTCACTGGAGCTGTGAGGCTGCGGTGCTAACCACTGCGCCACTGTGCCGGCACTGTTAACTGAGTATTTCCAGCTTTTTCTGTTTTTAATTCAGATTTCCAGCATCCATGGTATTTTGCTTTCATATTAGTTAATACGTCATTATTAAAAATGTTTTTTAGTATTTTTGAAAAAGCAATGTCTTCCTCTGATGTGGGTGACTTGTACACTGAGGTACAAAATGTGGTTTGTTTGATAGGCACGTGTGATGGCGACCATAGGTGTCACTCGAGGACTTGGAGATCATGATTTGAAGGTTCACGATTCTAATATTCATATAAAGCCCTTTCTCTCCTGCACTCCTGAGGTAAAGTAACTATTTTGAGTCGACTAAAACACAAAGCACGCGCATTTAGTTTTTGTCTGGCTTTTTGTCCTAATCTGTCCCTGCTACCAACTGTTGATTATAAGACTCTTGCCATTTTATCCAACTATCTACTGCATCAAGTCCTGGATCAGCCCAACTTTCCTGCAGTTAAATATTGGCAAAAGCCAAGCATCCTGTTCACGTTCATGCCAGCACCTATAGCCCTTGGTCTCCACGACTGCCTCCTCAGGTTGGTTTAGATGGTTGGTTGGCTTTGAGCTGACCTTCCCCACTTTTGTCCCCCTCCGTAAGACTCCTCACATGTACTTCTTCTTCTAGCCCTTGGACAAACAAACCCTAATCCAGGACTAAGCCATCTCAAGATCAAGAAGAGTGATCTGTTCTCCTCTAAACTAATGCACACCTGAATGCTCCAAGTGGCATTTGCATTCACCATCTGTTGTATGATGCTACATGAACTGTTTGAGGGTATAGCCTTGTAACATACCTTGGCCATCTGTTAGGGAATCAGAAAACCAGCATTGCCAGTCTCGCGCTCACTGTCTGATTTCCCATTCCACTGATTTCAAAATTGAGTGATTTCTATAACAGTCACCTGACCCCAAGGCTAGTTTTAAGTTCCAGTGGTAAGTTGCATATCTTTAAATCCTTAAATCTCTATGTATTCTTTGTTTTTATTCAAATACTAATATTCCAGCAAATTGAAAATTGGAACCGTGCACTAAATTTTGAAATGGTTGTTCTGAGACTGCCATAGTTTTCTATGCTGTTATCTTTGTAAATAAAATCGTATGATCCCTTGGAAAATGATCATTTAAGACACATTTGAGAGGGATTAGAGGAAGAGGGATTTTTCACTTCTGCCCAAAACGGGCATGAAGTTGGTGTAATGATAGGGCCACCCACTGAATAATTTTTTGGATTTGGTTGGTGTGCACTGAACTTTGCTGCAGCTTGCTGACTGAGGGGGGGCTTGGAACCCAACCAGCTCCTATCTTAGGCAGAGGGGTTTGGCAGGGGACAGAGGGGGATCTGAAGGGAGGGCATGCATGAACTGGCAGCAGGCTGCAGTATTTCTGGCCCGACAAAAATAAATGACAAAGTGGTTTGGGGCCATTTTTGTGGAGCGGCCGCCAGCGAGTGGCCCCTTTAAAGGGCGACAGGTTAAGCTACTCGCAGCCTGGTAAAAATGGATGGAACGTACACAACACATGTTCATCTCATTGGTCCTTCACAATTGCAATCGGGATCCTATGTAGGATACTGATTTGCATGTTTAAACAATCTCACCCGTGTTACGAGTGCTTCCATTGTCTTTGTTAAATTGTGAGAATTTGTGTGTTAAAACTGAAAAAAGATTCCTTAAATGCTGGAACTTTGTTTTTTTTTTAAAAAGAGGTCATCAGAGGTCTTTTGGACTGAGTTTGTAAATAACTGGAAGAATCAAGAAGTGCATAAACAAGCCCTTACTGGAAGGCACCTGTCCTCAGATAATTACCCAGCAAGGGTTTTTTGACTTGGGGAAAGATGTTTACAAAGAAGTGGCAGGTCAAGATTTATAGGGGTCAGGAGGCTTGACTCTTGTGACATTGTTTTTGGTTTTGCTTTGGACAGTGAATTGGGATATGGAGTATTAAAAAAGACAGTTGGAGAAAACTTGCCAAGGGAGCAAACCCCAACTCAGCTTGTTCCAGCTCTTTTTATAAAAAAAAAGCCTGCCAACTTTTCCATCTTTTTAAGAAGCTCTGAGAAGCAAGTGTAAGAAACTGCCTGAAACCCCTGTTTCTGCATTTTTCCTTCAACATCACCTGACAAGAACTATTCTAGGAAGATCCCAGTGACAGCCATCTACGTGTATTTGGGATGCCAAACCAAAACAAAGGGCATCTGACATCTTTCCATATCTTCTCTTTTTTTCTTCAGTATTAGCAAGTATTTTGCCATTCTTTTTGTCTTTTTTTTGGAATAGAGCTCTAAAGAGTACATATCTGTTTTTTGGTTAACCGGTGTATGTATGTATGTGTGTTTGTGTGTGTGAAGGGCTACAGTAAAAATTGAACTTTTACATTTCAATCTGTGTGTTAATTCTTTGCGTCATTACTGGTTAAGACTAGTTTTATAATCTGATAATTTTGTTGTTTATTGAAGAAACCTGGTTGGTGTATTTTATTCTGGGATAAAAATAGAGTCTGTGATTGACCGTATCGGTAACTGGGAAACAACTTAAATATATGTTGTGACCTGTGGAGATGTGGAACTAGAAAAACAGTGCACTCCTCCCACCTCGGTCATAACATATAATTGGGGGCTCTTTGCAGGATAACTCAACACCGATGACATTCAATTATAAGTGGGGTAATAATAATTGAAAAGAGGAAAAGGAAAAAAAAACCAATTCTTGTGCAGTAGATTAAAGTTTACTCTACCGGAATATCTTTATCAGTTGCTGTGACCTTTCTGGGGATGAAGGGTATGTCCTTGACTGATCTGAGAAGCTTAACCAAGGTTAAACTAAAGGATCTGGCAGACCTGTTTTTGTTAGAATTAAAACCAGGAGCTAAGAAAGCAGACATAATTGAAGTAATAGCACACCATTTGAATCTGGAAGAAAAAGGAGGCAAACCAGAGGGTAGTGCAGTTGAATTAGTTAAAATACAGTGACAGATGAAGCAGCTTGAGCAAGAACAGGAAATGGAAAAACTTAAG
Source organism: Heterodontus francisci (assembly GCF_036365525.1). Classification (NCBI taxonomy): domain Eukaryota; kingdom Metazoa; phylum Chordata; class Chondrichthyes; order Heterodontiformes; family Heterodontidae; genus Heterodontus; species Heterodontus francisci. The sequence goes on from NC_090388.1 coordinate 16,284,925, forward strand.
CATGACAAAGAAAAAGAAATAGAAATGAGAAAACTTGAGCAGGAAAAAGAATTGACAATGGAAAAAACTTGAACTAGAATTTCAAAGAGAAAGTGAAAGAAAAGGAAGGGAATTCAAATTTAAAAAGATGAAACTAAGAAAAAGGGGTGGTCTTGAGTCCAGTGAAAATTTTGGTGAGGAAAGATCTGACTCCGGCCCAGGATCCAGCGGAGAGCTGTTTAAATTTGTGCAAGTCCTCCCTATGTTTGAGGAAAGGGATGCAAAGGCATTTTTCATTTCTTTTGAAAAGATAGCCAAACAGATGAAATGGCCAAAGGAAAGCTGGACACTGTTTATGCAAAGCAGGTTGATGGGAAAGCTCATGAAGTTTACGCCATGCTTTCTGAGGAGGCTTCTACAGATTGAGATGGCAAAAAAGGCTACTCTCGCTGCGTAAGAGTTAGTCCCAGAAGCTTACTGGCAGAAATTTCGGAACCTCTGGCGACAGTCTGGGTAGACTTGTATCAAATTTGAGCAGGTAAAGCAAATTAATTTCGATTGTTGGACAGGGGCATTAAAGGTAGAGGAGCTAATTCTCCTGAAAGAATTTGAAAATACACTCCGTCCATTAGCGAGAACCCATGTAGAGAACCAGAAGGTTTCAACAGCCAGACAGGCAGCACAATTGCTGATGATTTCAACCTTGTTTATAAGCCCAAACCCTTTTTCCATCACCCCCACAAACCCAAGGACAGAAGGTGGAAGGGTGAAAGGAAGGCAAGTAGCCGGGGACAAGAAGGGACAGCTGGGTCCGCAATGGGATCACCTCCTCAGGCCAGAAAGGAAGAAGCTGAGGGTGGAAGTGAGGTCCACAAGCCTAAGTGTTACCATTGTCACAAGGTGGGACACCTTCGTGCAGAACGCTGGAAGTTGTGGGGTGAACCCATGGGACTTAATGGGGTATACAAAGCCAATGAAGATAAATTTCCCCCGGCCGAGAGTATGACAGACCCAGCTGTAGCTCTGACTGCAGCTGTAGGGCCAAGTACAAAAACCACTGTGAGTGCAGGGGTTGTGAATAAGATACCTGAGAGTTATAGGGAATTCTTGTCAAAGGGAACTGTAATTCCTTATTCCTCAAGTGAGACAGGTAAAGATGTAGTTTTACTTAGGGATACAGGAGCCACCAAACTCTTTTGCTGAGAAAAGGCATAGCTTTGCCACCAGAGAGTGCACTGAATGCCAAGGTTTTAGTGAATGGTATTGGCGAGGGGGGTATATACCTGTACCTTTGTATTGGGTGCACCTAGAGTGTGACCTAATGTCTGGAACGGTAACTGTAGGAGTTGTCCATAATTTGCCAGTAACAGAGTTGACCTACTCCTGGGGAATGATTTGGCCGGAACAAAGGTAGTAGCTTCTCCAGCAGTCATGGGAAAAACCAAGTGAAGTTAAAGAGACAGAACAGTTGCAGGAAAAGGTTCCAGGAATTTTTCCTTAGTGTGTAGTGACCCGAGCAATGGCTAAACAAATTCCATTGTCAGAAGTAAAATTGGCACCACAGTTAGATAGTTGAATATCTGAAACTTTCTTTGGGGATTTGGATAATCTGAAGGAAATGTTTAGTAAGTCTTCTCTGATCAAGGCTCAGCAAGCCAATCCAGAGTTAAGTAAAGTGGCACAATCAGCTCTAATTGAAGCTGAGGCCAAAGGAGTTCCAGAAGGCTACTCTATTAAAGATGGGATTCTGATGAGGAAGTGGAGACCTCCTCACAGAATGAATGGTTGTTCACCAGATAGCGGTACCAAATATCGCTGGGATATCGCATGAAATTCCTATAGTGGGACATGTGGGGATCCGGAAGACCCAATTGCATATAAGTCGACATTTTTACTGGCCAGATCTTTCCAAGGGCATGGTGCAGTTTTGTAAAACATGCCATACGTGCCAGCTTGTGGGAAAACCACAACCTGCCATAAAACCGGCACCTCCTGATTCCCATACGAGTTATTGGGGAACTGTTTAGTAGGGTGTTGGCGGACTCTGTAGGACCTTTTACCGAAAACAGAAGAGGGACACCAGTATATACTCACTATCATGGATATGGCTGCTTGGTTCCCAGAGGCCATTCCCTTGAGAACAATTTGTGCTAAGGCAGTGGTAGAGAAGTTAACCCAATTCTTCACTAGATATGGATTACCGATTGAGATTCATTCAGATCAAGGTTCCAATTTTATGTCAAATTTTTCAGGAAGTTATGGGTAATTTGGGTATAACACAGTTAAAATCTTCAGCATCCCACCCACAGACACAAGGAGATTTAGAAAGGTACCATCAGACCTTCAAAATGTTGATCAGGGAATACTGTCATAAATATCCTGATGACTGGGATAAAGGACTAGAATTTCTTCTGTTTTCCACTAGGGATTCACCTAATGAATCTACTGGTTTTAGTCCTTTTGAGTTAGTTTATAGACATGAGATAAGAGGTCCACTAAAACTAATTAAAGGAAGGTTTTTAGAACAGGGGGACGAATCTTCTGTGCTCGATTATGCATCCGTGTTCTGGGAACGGCTCATGAGAGCCGCAAAGTGGCTCAGGAACATCTTAAAGCTTCTCAAACAACCATGAAGAAATGGGCAGACCAGCATGCCAAGACCCGAACATTTCAGCCAGGGGATGAGATGTTAATATTACTGCCATTACAGGATGAACCGTTGAAAGCACAGTTCATTGGTCCATATAAAGTGGTGAAGAGAATTGGTAAATTATTTGACACCCCAGATTGCTGGAAAAAGAATCGGCTGGGTCATTTCAGTGTGTTGAAACAATATCATCACCAGGAGGAGGATAAGCAAGAACAAGTTTGTCAGGTAGTAGGGACAGTGAAGGATGAAAGGGATAGTGAGGATGAGACAGAAGGAGGCCTAGACAATTCTCAAATTGAACCTCCTACTATCCAGTTAGCTAATACTGAATTATTAGGGAGATTGGATGCTATGCTTTCATATTTAGATGCAAAACAACAAGACCTAACAAGGCTACTCACAGCACTTAAAAGAGTCTGTAGGGACGAGCCAGGATGTACAACCTTAGCCACACATGATGTGGATGTAGGGGAATCTTTTCCAATAAAACAGCATCCTTACCGCTTAAGTTCAGAGAAACAGGTCCAAGTAAAAGCAGAAAACCAATACATGCTGGAAAACCACCTAATTGAACCCAGTCAAAGCAGCTGGAGTTCCCCAGTGGTATTAGTGCCTAAATCTGACCGTTCAACTAGACTCTGCATAAACTACAGAAAGGTTAATGCAGTAACAAGACAGATTTCTACTCAATTCCTCGCTTGGAAGATTGTATTGGCAGAGTGGGCAGTGCCACATTTCTTACGAAAATAGATTTGTTAAAGGGATACTGGCAAGTTCCTTTAACATCCCGAGCTAAAGAAAATTGGCCTTTGTCCTACCAGTCAGTCTTTTCCAATGCCAAGTGATGCCCTTCGGGCTAAAAGAATGCCTCAGCAACCTTTCAGAGACTAATGTTCTTTGTTCTTTGAACCAAGTGTTAGCCAGTGTTCCTAACTGTGTGCTTTACCTTGATGTGCTGGTATACGGTGACACTTGGAAGGACCACTTGAAACAACTAGAAGCTCTGTTTAGAAAATTACAATCAGCTGACTTAGTAATCAGCCTTGCCAAAAGTAAATTTGAAAAAGCAAGAGTAGCCTACTTCGGGCATATAGTAAGGCAAGGGCAAGTGTTGCCAAGAACAGCAAAAGTACAAGCATTGGTGGAGTTCTCCACCCCTAAGACTAAGCCAGAAATCATGAGGTTTTTGGGGATGTGTAGTTTCTATCAAACGTTTGTACCAAATTTTAGTACTATAGCTGCTCCATTGACAGATTTGCTACAAAAAACGGTATTGTGATCACGGGAGTGCCAAGCATCTTTTGAGAGGCTGAAAGCTATTTTGATTAATGAACCAGTGTTGGCAGCTCCAAATTTCACCACTAAGCCCTTCAAGGTAGCGATTGATGCTAATGACCTGGGGATTGGTGCAGTCCTGTTACAAGACTATGAATCAGGTATAAAAAGGTCAGTGGGATACTTTTCCAAAAAGCTAAATTGACACCAAAAAAGATATTCAACAGTGGAAAAAGAAATCCTACATCTGTTATTGACTCTTAAGCATTTTGAAGTCTATGTCCACCACGACTACAGAGAGACACTGGTATATACTGATCATAACCCCCTAGCCTTTGTGGAAAAATTCAAAAACCAGAATGCCAGACTATGCCAATGGATTTTACAGTTGCAACCTTATCACTTAAAGATTATCCACATTGAGGGCAAAATAATGTAATTGCAGATACTTTATCTAGAATCTAAATGTTCTTTGAGTTATCTGAGTGCAAAGATGGTACAAAGCAGAACTGTATTAACCACAGGTAAAGAGCGAATGACAATGAATGTCTAAACGTGTTTTTAAATTTTTCATCTTCTGTTTTTCTATACTTTGTAATGAGACGCATATAAATATGGCATTTCATTCCTCCAAGGGTGGAGGTATTATGAGTGCTTCCATTTTATTTTGTTAAATTATGAGGATTTGTGTGTTAAAACTGAAAAAAGATTCCTTTAGATGCTGGAACTTTGTGCTTTATATAAAAAGAGGTCATCAAAAGGTCTTTTGGACTGAGTTTTTAAACAACAGTTACTGTAAGAATCAATGAGTGCTTAAAAAAAAATGAGCCCTTACTGGAAGGCACCTGTCTCCAGATAATTACCCAGGTTTTTTTTGACTTGGGGAAAGATGCTTATGAAGAAGTGGCAGGTCAAGATTTATAGGGGTCAGGAGGCTTGACACTTGTGATATTGATTTTGGTTTCGCTTTGAACAGTGAGTTGGGATATGGAGTGTTAAAAAAGACAGTTGGTGAAAACGTGCCAAGGGAGCAAACCCCAACTCAGCTTGTTCTAGCTCTTTAAAAACACCTGCCAATTTTCCATCTCTTTAAGAAGCGCTGAGACGCAAGTGTAAGAAACTACCTGAAGCCCCTGTAACTGTATTTTTCCTCGAAAGCATGCCCAAACTGATCTTCAACGTCACCTGACAAGAACTGTTCTCAGAAGATCCCAGTGACAGCCGTCTACGCGTATTTGGGATGCCAAACCAAAACAAAGGACATCTGACATCTTTCCATATCTTCTCATTTTTCTTCAAGAATTAGCAAGTAGTGGCCAAAGTATTCTTTTTGTCTGTATTTTTTTTTTGGAATAGAGCTCCAAAGAGTAAATCTCTATTTTTTGGGTTAACCCGTGTGCATGTGGGTGTGCGTGTGTGAGGATCTAAGGTAAAAAGGGAACTTTTATGTTTCGTTCTGTGTGTTAATGCTTGTTTTATAATCTGATGATTTTGTTTATTAAAGAAACCTGGTTGGTGTATTTTATTCTGGGATTAAAAATAGAGTCTATGATTGACCGTATTGGTAACTGGGAAAAAATTTAAATATATGTTGTTACCTGTGGAGAAGTGGAACTAGAAAAACAGTGCCTCAGTCGTAACATCTGATCCAGGCAGGCATGCTGTATATAGGCCAATATACAGGCCCATGTGAAACGACATTAGATGGCCCCTGGACAACCAAGGCAAACAATGTTTAGCACCTCCGCCTCCCCACCCCCCCCACCCCCCACAACCCTGACCCGACAATCTTCCTTTGCTGGCCATCCATTTATTATGTGTTCCCATTGAATGGAGCTGTATACACATTCAAATGCGAGTGGAGTACCATGCTCAATTTTGGGACTAAATTCTGAAAATCTAATAACTGCAATTGTTTATTTGCACAGAACTGTCATTCAGCTCAATTTTTTTTTGCCTGAAAATGACACTTCAAAAAACTTTGGTTCCAGTATGAAGCTACACTTATTTTTTGCTTTAATTATTGATGAAACTATATAAAGAGTTTCAACAGTAATAATTGTGTGCAAAGTATTTCTCATATAGACCAGGCCAGCATTTATTGGCCATCCCTAATTGCACTTGAGAAGGTGGTGGTGAGCTGCCTTCTTGAACCGCTGCAGTCCATTTGGGGTTGGTATACCCACAGTGCTGTTAGGAAGGGAGTTCCAGGATTTTGACCCAGCGACAGTGAAGGAACGGCGATATAGTTCCAAGTCAGGATGGTGTGTGACTTGGAGGGGAACTTGCAGGTGGTGGTGTTCCCATGTGTTTGCTGCCCTTGTCCTTTAGTTGGTAGAGGTCACGGGTTTGGAAGGTGCTGTCTAAGGAGCCTTGGTGCATTGCTGCAGTGCATCTTATAGATGGTACACACTGCTGCCACTGTGCGTCGGTGGTGGAGGGAGTGAATGTTTGTAGATGGGGTGCCAATCAAGTGGGCTGCTTTTTCCTGGATGGTGTCGAGCTTCTTGAGTGTTGTTGGAGCTGCACCCATCCAGGCAAGTGGAGAGTATTCCATCACACTCCTGACTTGTGCCTTGTAGATGGTGGACAGGCTTTGGGGAGTCAGGAGATGAGTTACTTGCCTCAGGATTCCTAGCCTCTGACCTGCTCTTGTAGCCACGGTATTTATATGGCTACTCCAGTTCTGTTTCTGGTCAATGGTAGCCCCTAGGATGTTGATAGTGGGGGATTCAGCGATGGTAATGCTGTTGAATGTCAAGTAGAGATGGTTAGATGCTCTCTTGTTGGAGACGGTCATTGTCTGGCACTTGTGTGGCACGAATAATAGAATTCTTTGAGGAAGTGACAAAGTTGATTGATGAGGGAAGGGCTGTAGATGTCATATACATGGACTTCAGTAAGGCGTTTGATAAGGTTCCCCATGGTAGGCTGATCAAGAAAGTGAAGTCGCATGGGGTCCAGGGTGTACTAGCTAAATGGATAAAGAACTGGCTGGGCGACAGGAGACAGAGAGTAGCAGTGAAAGGGAGTTTCTCAAAATGGAGAAGTGTGACCAGTGGTGTTCCACAGGGATCCGTGCTGCGACCACTGTTGTTTGTGATATACATAAATGATTTGGAGGAAAGTATAGGTGGTCTGATTAGCAAGTTTGCAGACGACACTAAGATTGGTGGAGTAGCAGATAGTGAAGGGGACTGTCAGAGAATACAGCAGAATATAGATAGATTGGAGAGTTGGGCAGAGAAATGGCAGATGGAGTTCAATCAGGGCAAATGCGATTTGATGCATTTTGGAAGATCCAATTCAAGAGTGAACTATACAGTAAATGGAAAAGTCCTGGGGAAAATTGATGTACAGAGAGATTTGGGTGTTCAGGTCCATTGTTCCCTGAAGGTGGCAACGCAGGTCAATAGAGTGGTCAAGAAGGCATACGGCATGCTTTCCTTCATCGGACGGGGTATTGAGTACAAGGGTTGGCAGGTCATGTTACAGTTGTATAAGACTTTGGTTCGGCCACATTTGGAATACTGCGTGCAGTTCTGGTCGCCACATTACCAAAAGGATGTGGATGCTTTGGAGAGGGTGCAGAGGAGGTTCACCAGGATGTTGCCTGGTATGGAGGGCACTAGCTATAAAGAGAGGTTGAGTAGATTAAGATTATTTTCATTAGAAAGACGGAGGTTGAGGGGGGACCTGATTGAGGTGTACAAAATCATGAGAGGTATAGACAGGGTGGATAGCAAGAAACTTTTTCCCAGAGTGGGGGATTCAATTACGAGGGGTCACGAGTTCAAAGTGAGAGGGGAAAAGTTTAGGGGGGATATGCGTGGAAAGTTCTTTACGCAGAGGGTGGTGGGTGCCTGGAACGCGTTGCTAGCGGAGGTGGTAGACGCAGGCACGATAGCGTCTTTTAAGATGTATCTAGACAGATACATGAATGGGCAGGAAGTAAAGAGATACAGACGCTTAGAAAATAGGCGTCATGTTTAGATAGAGGATCTGGATCGGCGCAGGCTTGGAGGGCCTGTTCCTGTGCTGTAATTTTCTTTGTTCTTTGTTACCTTGCCCATGTTTCACCTGATGCCATGAGACTTCATGGGGTCTGGAGTCAGTGTTGAGGACTCCCAGGGCAACTCCCTCCCTATTATATACCACTGTCCCGCAACCTCTGGTGGGTCTGTCCTGCTGCTCAGAAACAGGCCATTCGGTCCAACTAGCCCATACCAGCATTTATCCTGCATACAAGCCTCCTCCCACCCCTTTTCATCTCATCCTATCTGCATATCCTCCTATTCCTTTCTCTCTCATGGGTTTATCTGGCTTCTCCTTAAATGCAGCTATGCTATTTGCCCCAACCACTCCATGTTCCACATTCTAACCAGTCTCTGGGTTTTTAAAAAAAAAAGCTTCTCCAGAATTCCCTATTGGATTTATTAGGCCATGGGGCCTCACAGATCAGGTTTAAATCCACGTTCACTGCAATGATAAATGTTCTCAGAAAGCAATCATAAAACAAATCAAGAACACGTTAACAGAATTTGAATGCAGATCTTTCAGTTTTTCCACACTGTGCATCCCACTACATACCCTTTTGCAATGCATTTTTTTTTTTAAATTAACATTTATTCACTTAAGAACTGCACTAGCTGAGAATATGATTCAGTGGGGCATGTATCTATGAACAGTATGTAGGAGTACATCAGCATGGCTGTACTTTTACTTGGCAAATTGTTACTAGTTTACAGTCCAATCCTGCAGTTAATCAATGTATATTCTAATCAAAACAGTTTTAAATTAAACACTTGAGTTACTGCATTGAATGCAAACTTAATACATATTTTCATATGCAAACGAGCAGCAAATATTCAATGAAGTTGTGTTCTGGGGAATGAATGCCATAATTCAGTATTAGCTAGTCTCAACTCTTCACACCCCAGAGCTGTAAAGTCACCGATGACTGAAAGCATAAAAATACTAAATGATTGAGTGGCCCCACGATTTCAGAATATTTCATTTAGTTCTCCCTTTCTAGTTTGTGCATAATCGTCGTGGAATTGGTATCAACAATCACAGCATGTCGGACTAGAATTCTACCTTCTTGAGATTGAAAACCATGCACCCTGACCGTTTTACTACTGTCCACATGGTGCATATAAACCATCGCTTTTGTGATATTTTATGTGGAGTCTACATTTCACTAAAGCGTCCCTTGCATATGTAAATTAGTGCAAAATAAGGCATTTCACAATTTTAAAAAGCACAAGACACTGTTTTTGAAGCAACATGCTTGGTCGAGCTTGTCGGTTTTTAAACAAATGTTGCTGACCTTACGGTCCCCTTAATCTCCTTTCACAGATGCAAATTAAGAATATTTTCTATTTCCTGTACGGTCCATACCCTTGTGCCAGTAACCTCCGAATCGAGGGAGGTAAATGGACTCTGGGAATATTGAGAGAATCCTGCATTCTTAATGAGGATTCTACCATAATTGAGTGTGTCTAATTAATAAATAGCTTTGCCATGCTGCTTGCTTGCAAACACAATCAAATTTTTGTTACAGATTTTTCATTCTACTACACATAAATGCGGTAGGATCAAATGCTCAACTAACAAGCATTTAAGAACCATTTTAAGTTCTATACCTAAAAACAATGGCCTCCAATGTGCATCAGTGTAGCTCTTGCATCTAATGCGAATTATATAGCACTTTCGAGTAAGGTTGTGACTTCTACACAAGGTTTTACAGTAGCTGGGTCCACTTATTAGAATTTCCCATCTTGCCTGCTCAGAGTAATTCACTTCAAGTGTAATTCTGCAAAAAAGAAATGGGCTTACCTTGCATGGTTTATGACCAGTGCAGATGAAACTTGAGATAGAATGTCAGTGTTGCCATGGGAACGTTAACTGCCTGATTTCCATACTGAATCCAGCAAAAGGCTGTTGACCTCAAAGAATGTTTGCTAAAAATTGATGGAACCTAAATAAAAGTACTCAGTGTTACATCTTCAGGCCTGCAGCCTAACTGCTGGTGACAGGTGACAACATTATTTGAGACAGAAATGAAAATATTGCACATTGCAAAAAATATCTTTTATATTTGGAATACTTTCTGACAACGAGAAGAATGAAATGCAGTATTCCGCCACTGAAAGTGTGCTTATAATTTTTTCGTTTAGGCCGTTGACTTTTTTGCTCCTCATCATTTTCAGTTGATGATCATGGGAATTTTTGAAAGGATTGTTTTTATGAATAAGTGGGTGTGGGAGAATTTGTGTTCTGCACAGGTATGAAAAAATTGCACTGCTTTTGAAAATCGTTTTTTATTAAAAGAAAGTTCCTTCGATTGATCTGTATACAGGTTCAAGTTTACGACATCTCAGAGCATGATCACAAAGCAAATGATGTACTGGTTCTAGCCACTGATGGACTGTGGGACGTCCTGTCGAATAAAGAAGTGGCTGAAGCCATTACAAGCTTTCTCTCCAACTGTGATCCCGATGATCCACGCAGGTTTGTGAAGAATTTTAATCGCTTTCTAAATGAATGAACTCCGCTAGCTAATAATCCAGAAAATAGGCACAGACAGCACAGTCTGTAATGGAAATAAGTTTTATAGAAAAACTGAAGTGGTAAATTTGAATGGTGGAATAGTTGCTGTACTTGTTGCTGTAACTCAACATGACAACAGAGAAGTTTATAGCACAGAAAAGGAGGCTATTTGGCCCATTGTGTCTGTGCTGGCTCTTGACTAGATCAATCCAAATCTAATCCCAATGCCCACTTCTCCCCTCAGATTCTCCTCTGCTTCATATATTTATTCAGTTTACCCTTAAAATGTGCAATAGTCTGACTGAGCTATTCTCCATGTTAAGGCAAGCCCTCTACATAAGTAAATTTCTTCTGTCTGAATGAAGTTTGAAGATCCTTCATCAATGACTCCCCAAATCAGAAGAAGCAGTCTTTTCCTCTTGACTCCATCAAATCCCCTCATAATTTTGAAAATATACATTAAATCCCTTCTTTGTTGCAGTGTGTATAGTTCCAGTGTACCAGTGTATCAAGTCTCCTCCTCCCCCCCCCCCCCCCCCCCCCCATGACTACAATTTCCCATCCCTAGCATTATCCTGATGAATCTATGCTGTATGCTTTCAAAGATTTTAAAATCCCTACTAATACCCAGGAGTGGGGGAGGGGGCAGGGGGGAGTGGATTTTAACTATTAGGTGCCTGACCAATGGACATCGGACAGTTGCCCACACCACCTTTCGTGATCTCTCCACTGTTTCTGATTTATTCACATCCAGTATTGAATGAACAGAAGTTTGCACCAGCTCCATTCCTCTCCTTGGCGATTGTTTGAGGCTGTATCAGAAGATGAGCTTCTGACCATATACTTGCTACATCACTAAGACCGTCTACTTCCACCTCTATAACATCGCCCAATTCTGCTTCTGCCTCAGCTCATCTGCTGCTGAAACCTTCATCTATGCCTTTGTTTCCTCTAGACTCAATAATTCCAATGCATTAATAGCTGGCTTTTCATCTTCTACCCTGCATAAACTTGAGCTCATCCAAAGCTCTGCTACCGGTAGCCTAACTTGCACCAAGACTCATTCACCCACTATCCATGTGCTTGCTGACCTACATTGGCTCCCAGTCTGGCAAAGCCTTGATTTTAAAATTCTCAGCCTTGTTTTCAAATCACTCCATGGCCTCGCTCCCCCTATCTCTGTAACGTTCTCCAGCCCTACCAACAAGCCGTTGCGATTGCTGCACTCATCCATTTCTGTTCTCTTGTGCATCCCTAATTTTAATTGCTTCACCATTGGTGGCCATGCCTTCAGCTGCCTCGCCCCTAAACTCTGGAATTCCCTCCCTAAACATCTCCGTCTCCCTACCTCTTTTCCTTCTTTAAGATGCTCCTTAAAACCTCTTTGACCAAGCTTTTGGTCACCTCTTCTAATGTCACCTTGTGTGGCTTGGTGTCCAACTTTGTTTGGTAACAATTGCATGAAGCACCTTTGGATGTTTTAGATGTTAAAGGTACTATACAAATTATTGTTGTTTTGTTGCAAAAATAACCCCTTTCTCATTTGCATTAAATCAGTGAGCTGCAGAGCGGCAATTTCTGATAACTCTAGTGTCAGCCCAGAGGATATTGGACACACTTGCCATTGCTCAACATTTCATCATCTAGTATTAAAAGAAATCTTAGATGATATGCCTGAGATGGAAACTGAAATCAAGTTGCTCTTAAAATAATCACAATGCTTCCTCATCTTTCTATATCTGAAATACAAACCGGTCTCCCATGTGACTGTCAGACAGACTATGGGCTGAACTTTACCAGCCCCTCGATGCCGCGAGTCGCGATGCAGGGGCCGGTAATATTCTGGGGGGGGGAAGGGCCTGCCGCATATTACTGGCGGCAGGGGGACCTCCGTGTGGCTCCCCCCCCCCCCCCCCCCCCACCACCTGGCAGCAGGCCCTTCATCAGCATATGCAAAGTAACATTAATCATATGTAAATAAACTCACCTGCAGGCAGCGGCCATCCCATGCCGATATTACGGCCACCATTCGTGCTTTGCGCGCCTTCGGAACGCCGCACGGAGTTCTGAGGCGTGAACCTGGTGGGGAGGGGGGAGGAATAAAATTTTCAGGGCAGGAGGGGTGGGGGAGCGGGAAAAAAAAATGTTGTTAGTTGTGTGAATGGTGGGAAGGGGTTGGAGGCCAAATGTTAGAAGGTTGGGGGGGGAAGTTCAGGAAGGCAATAAAGTTTTTTTTTCTGACTTAAGTGTCACAAATGACCATTGGGGGGGTTGGGGAAGGGCCTCCATCACAAATCTTTTTATGTAATAAAATTTCACAATGCTATAACATTAAATATTAAAATTGCTTCTGAAGGGCTTAAAGCCCTTCAAAAATGGCGCCTGCGCGGTGGCGCCGGACGCCGTTGCTGGGGACGCAGCAGCTGCCCCCTTACGTTATCGGGGTGGCCACACCACCTCCTCTATTTAAATGAGCCCCCGTGCGTAATATTGTGGGGGCTCAGGGACGGCACATCCGTGCGGGATGCATGCCACCATTAGAGTGCACTGCCGCAAACTGCGACGCACTTGTAAAATTCAGCCCTATGTGTTAACTTGTAGTCAAGACTCTTAACAGAAAATGGTTTCATCTGTTTTTACCTTCTAGGAATATAACTTGGGGGAAACCTGCACTTGGGAGGTTTGGAGGAGATCATTGATTTTGATAGTGGATAGATAGAACTTTAGATTGTACCCACTTGCAAAGGAGAGTCACAGTTATACCATATACCAAAGCATGGACACAAGTAGTGTATCTTGTTGCCCTTCGAACTGCAGCAGCACATTTACATAGGATCACATAGGACAGAGAGTACACAAACACACCATTTAGTCCAATGGTTCCATGCCAGTGTTTATGCTCCACATGTGCCTCCTCCTGCTACTTTTCTAACCCTATCAGTATACCATTCTATTCTTTCTCCCTCATGTTTATTCAGCTTCCCCTTGAATGCACCTATGCTGTTCATTTCAGCTACTCCCTGTGGTAGCGAGTTCCAAATTCTAACCACTCTGCATAAAGATGTTTCTCATAAATTCCCTACTGGATTAATTAGTGACTATTTTACATTTATGACCTCGAGTTCTGGTCTCCCCCAGAAGTGGAAACTTCTTCTCCATGTCTATTCTATCAAACCCTTTTGTAATCTTAAAGACGTCTATCAGGTCACCCCTCAGCCTTCTCTTTTCTAGAGAAAAGAGCCCAACCAGTTCAGTCTTTTCTGATAGTTATAACCTCTCATTTCTGCTATCATCCGAGTAAATCTCTTTTGCACCTTTCTCCAATGCCTCTATATCATCTTTATAATATAATTTTTACAGCCAACAAAATCGGAACTCCGTGATGCCATTGATTTTCTAGCCAGCGGAAAAGCGTCTGGGAAGGACGGCATTACCCCTGAAATCATCAAGAGTGCCAAGCCTGCTATACTTTCAGCTCTGCACAAACTGCTTTGCCTGTGCTGGGATGAGGGAGCAGTACCACAGGACATGCGCGATGCCAATATCATCACCCTCTATAAGAACTAGGGTGACCGCGGTGACTGCAACAACTACCGTGGAATCTCCCTGCTCAGCATAGTGGGGAAAGTCTCCGCTCGTGTTGCTTTAAACAGGCTCTAGAAGCTGGCTGAGCGTGTCTATCCTGAGGCACAGTGTGGCTTTCGAGCAGAGAGATCCACCATTGACATGCTGTTCTCCCTTCGCCAGCTACAGGAGAAATGCCGTGAACAACAGATGCCTCTCTATGTTGCTTTCATTGATCTCACCAAAGCCTTTGACCTCGTCAGCAGAAGTGGTCACTTCAGACTACTAGAAAAGATTGGATGCCCACCAAAGCTACTAAGTATCATCACCTTATTCCATGACAATATGAAAGGCACAATTCAGCATAGCGGCGCCTCATCAGAGCCCTTTCCTATCCTGAGTGGCGTGAAACAGGGCTGTGCTCTTGCACCTACACTGTTTGGGATCTTCTTCTCCCTGCTGCTCTCACATGCATTTAAGTCCTCAGAAGAAGGAATTTTCCTCCACACAAGATCAGGTGGCAGGTTCTTCAACCTTGCCCGTCTAAAAGCGAAGACCAAAGTACGGAAAGTCCTCATAAGGGAACTCCTCTTTGCTGACGACGCTGCAATAACATCACACACTGTAGATTGTCTGCAGAGACTCATCGACAGGTTTGCGGCTGTCTGCAATGAATTTGGCCTAACCATCAGCCTCAAGAAAACGAACATCATGGGACAGGACGTCAGAAATGCCCAATCTATCAATATCGGCGACCACAGTCTGGAAGTGGTTCAAGAGTTCACCTACCTAGGCTCAACTATCACCAGTAACCTGTCTCTTGATGCAGAATTATAAACAAGAGCATGGGAAAGGCTTCCTCTGCTATGTCCAGACTGGCCAAGAGAGTGTGGGAAAATGGCGCACTGACACAGAACACAAAAGTCCAAGTGTATCGAGTCTGTGTCCTCAGTACCTTGCTCTACGGCAGCGAGGCCTGGACAACGTACGTCAGCCAAGAGCGACGTCTCAATTCATTCCATCTTCGCTGCCTCCGGAGAATCCTTGGCATCAGGTGGCAGGACCGTACTACCAACACAGAAGTCCTCGAGGCAGCCAACATCCCCAGCATATACACCCTACTAAGCCAGCGGCGCCTGAGATGGCTTGGCCATGTGAGCCGCATGGAAGATGGCAGGATCCCCAAGGACACATTGTACTGCGAGCTCGTCACTGGTACCAGACCCACCGGCTGTCCATGGCTCCGCTTTAAAGACGTCTGCAAACGCGACATGAAGTCCTGTGACATTGATCACAAGTCATGGGAGTCAGTTGCCAGCGATCGCCAGAGCTGGCGGGCAACCATAAAGGCGGGGCTAAAGCGTGGCGAGTCGGAGACTTAGTTGGCAGGAAAAAAGACAGAAGCGCAAGGAGAGAGCCAACTGTGTAACTGCCCCGACAACCAATTTTATCTGCAGCACCTGTGGAAGAGCCTGTCACTCCAGAATTGGCCTTTATAGCCACTCCAGGCGCTGCTGCACAAACCACTGACCACCTCCAGGCGCTTACCCATTGTCTCTCGAGACAAGGAGGCCAAAGAATATAATTTTTATAGTTTAGCATGTATTATCGAAATTTTAATCTATTTTAAGGCAACAGCCCCTGCACACTTCCCACCTCCAAGTGACGTACAATTGCTTGTGCAGCACGGAAAGGAAAAGGGGCAGAGACCAATGTTGCTTGATCTCCACCCTCTTTACTCTGGGATGTTTGGGGCTTTCCTCGAGAGAGCTAGGCAGCATACTGCGCCTACAAAAGGCTCACTGCAAGCATTGAAAGCATGTGGAAATGTATTGGAGGGGGCCTATTGGCACATCATGCCTCACTCTTCTCTGGGAATGTCCGCTGGGCAACAATTTGGAGGAGCCTCTAGAAGCCTTCAGCAGCGGCTGGCTTGCTGCCCAATTATGGGCTCAGGCCTCTGTTTGGGACTGTCTTTGCCAAGGACATGTTTGGCACTAGCTAATGACCAGAAGTGTTTCTAAATTTCATTCTTAAAAGGGTTGACTCTAATTTTTTAGACTATGCCCCCTAGTCCTAGACTCCCCAACCAGCAGAAATAGTTTATCCCTATCTACCCTATCTGTTTCCTTTAATGTCTTGATAACTTTGATCAAATCACCCCTTAACCTTCTAAATTCCAGGGAATGTAACCTAGTTGTATAATCTCTCCTTGTAATTTAACCCTTGGAGTATGTTTGCTGGAAAGGGTAGAGTTGTTCAGCCGCTGAATCCATAGAGTTTGCAGTCCTGCCATTTCAGAGCGTACACCACATCCATGGCAGTGACTGTCTTGCTTTTGGCATGCTCAGTGTAGGTGACCGCATCCCTGATCACATTCTCCAGGAAAACCTTCAGCTCCCCGCGAGTCTCCTCATAGATCAAACCTGAGATCCGCTTGACCCCACCACAGCGAGCCAGGCGGCAGATGCTGGTTTGGTGATGCCCTGGATATTATCATGAAGCACTTTGAGGTGTCGCTTTGCTCCGCCTTTGCCAAGTCCTTTGCCTCCTTTACCTCTGCCAGACATGATGATTCTTCACTCAGATCACTACACAATCAATTTAACCCTTGGAGTCCAGATGTCATTCTGGTAAATCTACACCTCACTCCCTTCTCTTTTCTGCACTTTTTAGTGTCTCTTCCCCTTTCTCTCCCTTTTCTGTCACTACGTTTTCCTGTGTTGGACTTGTGTTTAACTGGGTTTTTTTTTCATAAATTAATTGAAGTAATTCAGTACATGATTGAAAGCTGCCTGATGCGAGAGCAGTTTTAAATGGGGTGTGAAACATCTGAATCATTGACTAATTTCCGCCTTGCTTTTAATGGGTGTGCGTAAAGCTATATATTACCTGATGAAAAACGAAAGCAGTATTTTTAAAGTTACAGACACAACACTCAACACATGCTTAAAATGAGGTCACACTAGTGATTGGATTGCTCTTTCAAAGAGCTGGTGTAGGCACGATGGGTTGTGGGCTGCCTCCTGTGCTGTAAGGTCTTCTCATTCTGTGACTTGTAAATCTTCCAAAAGAACATAACACAAAATACATTTGAATTCTGTAATTATCATTAGTGGGCCCAATGTACCTATACTGGTAAAGGCTCTGTCCCTTTTGTTTAAAGTACCTCTTATGTCATAAAATGTCCTTGTGGTTTCATGGTGTATTGTAACAGATTGGTAGTATTGCCCAGCAGCTTCCTTTCCATTATGATGAGCAGAGAGCACACGGCTTAAAAGAAGTGTGTGGCAGGGCACAGATTTAAGAATGTGATGACACTGGGGAGACTGCAGTTTCTTTCAAGTCTCAAAGGCATTGTAGTTTCAGAAGGATGCAAAAGTGTCAATTCTATTACGTATGAAAGCAGCAGCGTATAAAGGATACTCTTGTATTTTGAAGGAAACCATTCACATAAGAACATACCTGTCATTTTTAATTTCATCCTATGGTTACCATTCACCTGTAGTTTTTAATTACAAACATGGTCACAATCTGTTCACCTGTGTGATTGCATTCTAGAGAGTAAAATTAACCTTAAGCAACATAATTATAATCTATTTGTACATGTCATAAAGTAGCCGATGGTCAGTGATAAATTACAGAAGTGTAAATTCTGGAGTTTAAAGTCAGTTAGTTTTCAGGCCAGGCTTTTACATACAATCGCTTTTTACCCTGTACAAATAATCTTAAGATTTGATCATCAGAGATTGCAGCAGTAATTGGGACCAGGAGGGGGGGGGGAATCCTAAAATGTAAAGCATTTGAAATAAGTAGAGGATAAAATTAAATATATGTGTTGTAAGTGCAACAAATAGTCAAATTCCCCCTCCCCACACTTTCGATGAACAGGCGAGAATATGACTTTATCCAGGGTAAGATTTTAACAGAGATCCCCTGACGACAGAACTAAAAAAGAATTGGCCTGGAGCTTCCACTAGGTTGTGCTTTTTTTTAAGCGCAATTTTCCCAAAATCAGGCAAACAAGTGCAAAAGATCGAGGAATGTCAAATGCAAATTACATCCAGCACAAATTGAGTTTGCACTGGTTTAAAAAGCATCGTGATGGAATCTGGCCCCGCCCATGGAATGTAACAACTCACAGTCTATTCCAACCTGATTCAGTGAGGATCTCGTTAGCCAGAATAGTCTGCAATCATTTTGAGAATTGCTGAAGAGATTTAAACCACAGGGGTAGGTAAGGGAAGAGGTTGCCAGAGAGGCCTACCTGATGAATCATGAACCAGGGAAGAAGTCAGCATCACAGTTCTGCCCCTAGCTGGGAACACCAGAGTGAAAAAGACATCTGGGGCGTATGAACAGTCAGGTTTCAGTAAAAGACTGCAAGGTGTAGGTCTGGAACCCAGAGCTGGAAACTAACATGGATGTGGACAGTTTCTGAAGTTAGAAAGTTGATGAGAAATAAACACTGGAAAGAAAGAAAGAATGGGACTAAAGGATGACGAGTCCCCTGCACATAATGGCCTGCATCCAAGCGTCTTAAAATAAACGATCATAGAGATAGCGGATGCATTGATTATAATCCTCCAAAATTTCCTAGATTCTGAAGCGGTCCCAGCGGTTTGAAAACTGCAAACATAACGCCCCTATTTAAGAAAGGAGGGAGACAGAAAGCAGGAAACTATAGGTCAGTTAGCCTAATATCTGTCAATGGGAAAATGCTAGAATCCATTATCAAGGAGGTAGTAGCAGGGCATTTAGAAAATCCTAATACAAGGTTTTATGAAAGGATAATTGTGGTTGACAAGTTTATTAGAGTTCTTTGAGGATGTAACGAGCAGGGTGGACAAAGGGGAACCAGTATACATAGTGTTTTCAGATTTCCTAAAGTCATTTGATAAGGTGCCACATAAAAGGTTACTGCACAAGATAAGCACTCATGGTGTTGGGGGTAATATATTATAGAGAATGGGCTAGCTAACAGAAAAGAGTTGAGATAAATGGATCATTTTCATCATGGCAAACTTTAAGTAATGGGGTGCCACAGGGATCAGTGCTGGGGCTCAACTATTTACTATGTTAGTGACATGGATGAAGGGAACGAGTCTGCTGTAGCCAAATTTGCTGACGATACAAAGATATGTGGGAAAGCAAGTTGTAAGGATGAGACAAGGGGCAAAATTTTTGATTTGCTTCTGGGGTGAGACTGGAGGTGGATGGGCTAGAAAATTGGCCTCTGAGAGCAGCATTGCTGGTTTGTTGGCATGTTCCCAGCTCGGGTCATTTTAAAAGTAGATGGTTGTGGGGGGGGTGGGGGAGGTGATGGCTACCCACCCACAAGCGTGGGTAGCCAATTAAGGCCCATTAAGGACACTGGGGAGACGGTGACTGTAATTTTCCAGTCGGCAGTTGGGCCTCCCGCGGTGGCCGGAACACGGTCAGGGGATGGAGGCAACCTCCTGGCAGCAATCCAGATGGGGAGGGGCCAGCACTCCATTCCGCTAGGGACTACCCCCACATGATTACCCCCTCCACAGTGATGGCCTGGCAGCTGTGGCCTTTTTCATTTGAAATTTTCTTTACCTTCTCTACAGAGGGCACCTCCATCGTGAGGCGCACTCTCTCTCTCTCTCTCTCTCTCTCTCTCTCTCTCTCTCTCTCATTTGCATTGACAGTGGGGCTGCCAAAGTGCCATGGCTGGAGAGCCTCCTATTGGCCCTCCAGCCTTGGGAGCCCGCCTGCCGTGCTTAATTGGATGTTGGGCCCACTCTCTGGCCAGTAATTGGCCATCTCTACAAAGATCGCATTGGGCGTCTGACGCTGGTGCGACGCGCAGTCCCAACCCAAAACAAAAATCCAGTCCAAAGAATCCGTAAAGGGACATGGATCGGTTAAGTGAGTGGGCAAAAATTTGGCAGGTGGCATATATGTGGGAAGATGTGAGGTTATCCACTTTGGTAAGTAGAATAGAAAAGCAAAATTGTACTTTAATGAAGAGAAACTACAGAATGCGGTGGTACAGAGGGATCTGGGTGTCCTTGAACAAAAAACGGAAAAGGTTAGCATGCAGTTACAGCGAGTAATTAGTAAGGCAAATGGAATGTTGGCCTTTTTTGCAAGGGAGATGAGGTATAAAGTAGGGGAAGTCTTGTTACAACTGTACAGGACACTGGTGAGACCATACCTAGAATACTGTGTACAGTTTTGGTCTCCTTACTTAAGGAGGGATATACTTGCATTGAAGGCCATTCGGAGAAGGTTCACCATGTTGATTCCTGGGTTAAAGCGGTGTCTTATGAGGAAAGGTTGAGCTGGTTGGGGTTATACTCATTACAGTTTAGAAGAATGAAAATATAAGATTCTAAGGGACCTTAAAAGGGTAAATGACCCTTCTTCGGGTCACTGACCCGAAATGTTGACTTTGCTTCTCTTTTCACAGATGCTGCCAGACCTGCTGAGTGGTTCCAGCGTTTCTTGTTTTTGTTTCAGATTTCCAACATCTGCAGTATTTTGCTTTTATTAAAAGGGTAAATGCTGAGAGGGGCGGCACAGTGGCGCAGTGGTTAGCACTGCTGTCTCACAGCTCCAGTGACCTGGGTTCAATTCTGGGTACTGCCTGTGTGGAGTTTGCAAGTTCTCCCTGTGAGCGCGTGGGTTTTCGCCGGGTGCTCCGGTTTCCTCCCACTGCCAAAGACTTGCAGGTGATAGGTAAATTGGCAATTGTAAATTGCCCCTAGTGTAGGTAGGTGGTAGGGAATATGGGATTAGTGTAGGGTTAGTATAAATGGGTGGTTGTTGGTCGGCACAGACTCGGTGGGCCGAAGGGCCTGTTTCAGTGCTGTATCTCTAAATAAATAAATAAAGGATATTTCCCCTCGTGGGGGAATCTAGAACTAGGGGGCATAGTCTCAGAATAAGTTGTCTCCCATTTAAGACAGAGTTCTCAGAGGGTCATTAATCTTTGGAATTCTCTACCTCAGAGAGGTGTGGAGGCTGAGTCATTGAAAATATACAAGGCTAAGATGGACTTATTTTTGAACTGTAGGAGAGTCGAGGGTTATGGGAAACAGATGGGAAAGCGGAGTTGAAGTCAAGATCAGATCAGCCATGATCTTTATTGAATCGCGGAACAGACTCAAGGGGCCGTATGGCCTACCGCTGCACCTATTTTTATTATGTTCTTAGAAGCAAAATACTGCGGATGCTGGAAATTTGAAATAAAATGTTCTTATTGTGTTTCAGTTGGCCTTTGGAAAGATTGGAGAGACACACAAGGGCACATACAAAAGACACAATATTCAGTTCCAATCACAAGGGAATCCTATTGCTATATCCCTGATCACACAATTAGATATTGGGCAGTACAGGTACAGTCCTCAACAGATAACACTCTGACCACTTGCAGGAGGTGAGCATCACTGTACGCAAGAGAATATCTTGGGCAGACCTGAAAATTGTAACACTTGTCAATTAAGATAGAGGGGGTAATTATGATGTTCTGTGACAATGTAAAATGGGTGATAGCAAATTGGCATACCTCTGACTTTTATTTCCATTGACGTCAAGGGGACAGATGTAAAATGGGATACTGGCTCACTACCACCCATCTTATGCTATCATTCAAAGTCAAAATCTACCCCAGTGGATGACTGAAATCTAA
Source organism: Heterodontus francisci (assembly GCF_036365525.1). Lineage (NCBI taxonomy): Eukaryota > Metazoa > Chordata > Chondrichthyes > Heterodontiformes > Heterodontidae > Heterodontus > Heterodontus francisci. The sequence continues at coordinate 16,306,605 of NC_090388.1, forward strand.
GAAAATTGGACAGACATATATGAGGGTCCCTACAGATACACAGCTTTTCATTATATAGATTTACTAGGTAAATATCCTCAAAAGGCAGTGGAAGCAGTCTTTGAATATGTTTAAGGCAGAGGTGGATAGATTCTTGATGAGCAAGGGGATGAAAGGTTATTGGGGGTAGGTGGTAATGTGGAGAAATCCGTTCAGCCAAGGAACTTATTAAATGGCAGAGTAGCCTCGAGGAGTCGAGTGGCCTTCTCCTGCTCCTAATTCGTGTGTTCTGAAACAACTGTTACTGAAACGATTGTTGCTTATGGTTTTAGCAATTTATCAAAGCTCATACTGTTAATTTATTCCTATAGATCTATACTTCACAATTACATTACTTCTTCACAGGTACACACTGGCAGCCCAGGACCTAGTGATGAGGGCCAGAGGGGTTTTGAAGGACCGAGGATGGAGGATATCAAATGACAGGCTTGGCTCAGGCGATGACATCTCCATGTACATCATTCCTCTCCTCCATGGAAATAAGTTGACATGATAATGACTGCATCATGCCAGGTTGGCTTATTTGTTGCTGGCCCCCATAACAATACTGAAGGGAGGAAGATTTCCTTTGTTTTGTTACTTGTAGCAAAGATCATCAGTGCTGTTCCACTACAAATAGAAAACACAAGGAAATCTTCCCCCTGTGGTGACCAGACAATGAGAGGCAGAAGTCCTAGAACTGATTCAAGCAAGTCTCAAGAAGGGAGTTTAATAAACTGCATACTGGTAGATTTTGCTTTCCGTTCAAGTTTCACAATCTTTAAATTCTACTTCTGTTGTTATAGTTGGATGTATTTTTTTCCTGCAATCAAATAAAGATATCCTGTATAAATAAAAACGGATGTATATTTATCAAAAACTTGAGTCTTTAAATAATAAGTCTTTGCGTTATAACTTAAAAGTATGAAAATTTTGATGTATATTTTCCCAGTGCTGTAATACTAGTGGGGGAGGGAGAAATTCTTTGTGCTGTGTTTTAGAGTTCTTCATATAATCAATATGGCAGTCTTCTAGCAGAATTATGCTGTAATGTATTAAATATTGTTTCAATTTTTATGGCATTGTTTAAATGTGAAGTCTGTTGGTCACGACAGGTCATTCAAAAATGGTGCAAGGCACCAACTGTTGTATATACTGGTAACTGCAGGGCAAGATAAACGAATCTGCTGGTTATTTTTGTAAAATGATTTTCTTTGGCTATTGAGTAGACACTGGCCAGGAGTACTTACAGGCTTTCATTAGTCTGTCTCTTCGTCATATTCAACATATATGCCACTCAACTTGAAGAATGATTTTGCTCCACTGTGCTGTCCTTTAGTTCTACCACTGGTACCATATGCTTGGCAAGTGTCAAAATACTGCCAATATCTCACATCACCCATGCCAATCTCACATAGAAGCAGCATTTATAGACAGAAGTATTCTACAAGAGTGATATTCATCTCATTGAAGTATTTGAAGTTTGATCTGTGCTACACTGAAATATTTCTTTCATAGATGCCAAGAGAAAACTGTTATGATTTTTAAAAATGTTTAATTCATTTCTGTAAGACTGAAATGTGAAACATATTTTCATTCCAAAGCAATGTTACATTCAGGCATGTTTGAAGTTTTATTTCAGTGTTTGGTGTCTTATAAGAAGGCTGGATTGAAGATGTGAATAACTGATGTAGTGCTGTATTTGATTGTTCATAAAGGTGGTTTGTAAAGGGAAGGTAATGTTGCACTGTACAGTAATTAAATTTGCTTCATGTTTAAACACTTTTTATCAGTTATCTCTCTAATCACATCACACTGTTGGCAATGGGAATTTCTAATGGAAATCTTTCTGAATGTTTCTACTTTGTAAATCACTTCTTTATTTCCATACTGCATTTCCTACATCAAATTGGATGAGCAACATGACAAATTTTGAAATGATCAGCAATAAACCGGTCAACATATGCATTAGACAAACCAAATTTATTTTTACTAAAAGTATTTACTTTTAATTTTACTTGATGGTAGTAAACAATCCCATACCAAATGCAAAGCAGTTCCCCTAACAATGTGGCTCGTCAGCTTAATCCCTTACTTTGCCTATGCACAAAGGTAAAATGACAATCTTCTAAAATTTGTTGTCATGCAGTTCTACATTATTCTGTATATTTAACCACAATGATTGTCATGCTAATCTCTGACCAAATGCCATTTTATACTCTCAAGGCTAGGCTTCACCCTAAACCTCTTGAAGAGCATAGACAAAAATCAAAACTGTGTTAACAGAACTAATGCCACTTCCTGGTTGCAAGGGGACTAAGTTAGCTATGCTCTGAACATAATCCAATTAATATAAGAACATAAATAATAGCAGGCGTAGACCATACGGCCCATTAAGCCAGCTCCTGGTTGATCTTCGGCTTCAACTTTCCATGCATGCTCCTCATATCCCCGATTCCCTAAGAAACCAAAAATCTGTCCATCGCAGCCTTAAATATATTCAAAGATGGTGCATCCACAACCCTATGGGGTAGAGATAGGTATTGACCCCTATCAAGCCCCTTCAGAATCTTGCATGTTTCAATGAGATCATCAGAAATCAAAATGTGCAAGTGTTTCATGCATCCAATACTCAGTAATGTCCATCTCTTTCACCTATCATCCCTCTAAACTCTAGAGAGTATAGACCCAATTTACTCAGTCTCTCATCATAGGTCAACCCTCTCATTCCAGGGACCAATCTACTGAACCTTTGCTGTACTGCCTCCAAGGCAAGTATATCCTTCCTGAAATATGGAGCAAAACCGCACACAGTGCGCTGAACTTAAGGGCGCTGTTTGCATCCATCACGTGGAAGGCCACCCCACCGCAATTACACACGGGTGCCCATTTTGCATAGGGGAAGCACGCGTTTCCACTCCCACCACCAATCTGGAGGTAAGTCGATGATTACGGCCTCCGATAACTCCAGAGCGGGTGCTGGCGCCATATTTAAAGGGCTGCCAGCCCTGCATTCACTCCTGGCTTGGATGAATTTTCAGTTTTATGCTGTCTACAACTCTGACTGGTTTCTGTAACAACACCCCCCTCCCCCATCCCCAAAGAGAGTTGAAGACGATGGCTGAGGCAAGACACAGAGTGGTCCCATGGTGCGGTGATGCCTCCCTGCAGATTCTCCTCCAGGCTGCAAGGGAAAGACGAGAGGTTCTCTTCCTCCGCGATGGCAAGAAGAGGTCCTCCTGCCTGACCAAGCAAGCCTGATGGAGATCACAGAGGAGGTTCGAAGCTGTGGGGTCACCCAGCACAACTGAGTCCAGTGCAGGAAGAAGTCATTGACCTCCTGCATTCTGTCAAAGTTAGTACTCTACACCAATCACCTTTCTAAGCATTGTATGTTATCAAGCGGCAGGTTGCACAACATTGGGAGGGCAGCAGCACTGCGTCGTTGGCTGAGTGGTTAGGGTTTTATCTCTTCCTGACAGATGCATGGCTGCTTCTCAGCCACAGACCACCTTCCTTCATAGCTCACCCCTCTTAACTCCTCAGACAGTGAGTGTCAGCATGAGATTCATCAGATCCCCCAGTAGGGAATGTGGAGCTGACATGAAAAGAACTGTCATGTTGATCTCTCCGCCATTTTCTACTATCTCCGTTCTACCTCTTGTAGGACAAGAGAACCCATACTAGGAGGGAGACGGCCCAGATTGGAGGAGGACTTCGAGGTCTATGTCCCCTTACCTCTGCCAACGAAGAGAATTTGAAGCAGACGGGCATGCAGGGCAGCTGCACAATATTGGACAGGGAGACTGGAGTCCCTGTGCAAGAGAGTGAGGAATGTCTTCCGTCGGCATGCGCATTAATGTTAGAGAGCCACCTGACACATGGTTTGCATCAGGAGATCTACACAGCCTAACCCACATGTGTCTGTGTTCCCTCATGCAGGTGGCCATGTGCGGGGGTCCACAAACACAGGGGAACACTCATTCACCTCTGAGAAGGAGGACTACTCAGAGGATGCACTGTTCCATGACGCTTTTGCACCTTCCACCAATGCAAATGTTTTCAGTTCGGTGGGTATCCGCTCAGCTGCTGGCCCTCTCCCTCCTCTGCATCCTCCTCATCAGTGGATGAGTGTCACTCAGGCATCTCGTCATCACGTAGGGCCTCCCATCTCTGCAGTCCTAGATTGTGCAAAGCACAGCAGACCACCACGATGCGCGAGACCCTCACTGGGGAATACTGCAGGGCTCCAGTAGATCGATCAAGGCAGCAGAATCTCATCTTCAGTAGCCCAATGGCCTGCTCGTTAGTCGCTCGGGTGGAGCCTTGCCAATTGTTGTACCTCTCCTTTGCTGCATTGCGAGGGTTCCTCACAGGTGTAAAAAGCCAAGTCTTCAATGGCTACTGTTATGACCGACCACTCAAGACAAAGCCCCCCAATCAAAATATATGATTTTGATTGCAGTGGGAGAAACACATTGTCAATTCAATCCTGTCCCTCCACAGATTGCTTAACATATCACTTTAATCTTTCCAAATTAAAGAAAACCACAGCCAAATTGAACCATCTATTAACTCCCGAATGAGGCGAACCAAACCAGATATCTTTAGATCAACAAATTAACTGTTTATTTGAGAAAACTAAATTCTTAAACACTACTAAGATATAAACAACATTTTTTTTTTAAGTAACAAAGTCCATGCAGATTTACACTCCTGCCGACGTGGAATCTTCCAATGTGGAACAGTCCAAGGTTGCTTGAAGTCCCCACAGCCGTCCGATGGGGAAAAAAGTTCTTCAACAGTAGGATAGTCAGTAGTCTAGTTCAGCAGTTGAAGTAATGCTCGTCTTCTTTTCCAGCAATGAACACAGCAATTACAGTTCAATAGTTAAAGTAATTGGTTATTTTCTTCTAAGAAATTAATCTGGCTTGAAGCTTCTTTAAAATTTTGAGAGAGTACAATAAACAGGGTTTAAATAAACAGAACGAGAGCTCTCCTATTTACTTCAGTACATGCTGGCAGACAGTCTGTGTGTCTGTGCCCATTAAAAGACAGTTTTTAAGCTAGTTTCAAAAAGTTAATCACAACATTGTATATTTAACCTCATCTCTGAATGGCTGTTGCCAGGTAACCAAAATGCATTTTAGCTCACAGTCCCTGGAGCTTGTTGCCTTAAAGCAGTACTGATCCTTTGCTGACTTAAAGACACACCGCATACTTCCTGGAAAAAAACAGTATCATGACAATACCCCTTGGCCCCAAGAATCAATCCCTGCAGGTGAGCTGGGGCCTGAAAAGCTGTGGCACCTGGGACTGTCGAAGTATGTAAGCGTCATGGCTGCTTCCTGGGAAGCAGGCACAAACCTGCAGGAAATGCTTTCAGTATGTTTTTTTAGAGATACAGCACTGAAACAGGCCCTTCGGCCCACCGAGTCTGTGCCGACCATCAACCACCCATTTATACTAATCCTACACTAATCCCATATTCCTACCACATCCCCACCTGTCCCTATATTTCCCTACCACCTACCTATACTAGGGGCAATTTATAATGGCCAATTTACCTACCAACCTGCAAGTCTTTTGGCTTGTGGGAGGAAACCGGAGCACCCGGAGGAAACCCACGCAGACACAGGGAGAACTTGCAAACTCCACACAGGCAGTACCCAGAATTGAACCCGGGTCACTGGAGCTGTGAGGCTGCGGTGCTAACCACTGCGCCACTGTGCCGCCCTAAAGTTGCAGACCAGTTGAACGTTGATTGAATGGAAGCCCTACCTGTTGATGAAAGCAGCTGGCTGGTGAGAGAGGCTTGATGACCACATGCATACAATCTATCACAACTTGCACCCGGTGAAATCCAGCGATGGTCCCGAATCCAATGGCCCTCTCTGCCTGACTTCCAGGGTTGGTCCCGTACTGCACATGGTTGGCTGCCATCTTGAATAGGGCATTGGTAATCTCCTTGATACATCAGTGGGCTGCTGCCTGTGAGACCTCACACATGTCCCCAGTGGATCCCTGGAAAGATCAGATGCATAGAGGTTTAGGCCCACTGGCATGGGATGACCCCTAAATCCCATAGGTCGCAGGTCGTCCTGCATTATGGTGCATAAATTGGTGACGGCCTCTCTGGAGAACCATAGTCTTCATAAGCCTGCAGATCACTGTGAAAGCAGAGGCAATCCTGCCTTAGCATCTGAGCTTTAGGCAATTCTCTCAGTGGAGTCGCTGATGGACCTTAGAGTCCAACCCAATCTGTTCCAGTAGTTTGATCTAACAACCAATTAACACTTTGTTAACCCAATGCAGTTCCCCCCACACCCACACCCACACTGAACACTTGCAGAGCCCCCGAGAGCCCCGAATCCCCCTTGCAGAGACCCCGAACCCCTTTGCAAGGCCCCCGAGACTCCAAAACCCCCTGAAGAGCACCCCAAATCCCAACCACTCCCCCTTGCAGAGCCCCTGAGACCCCAAACACCCTTGCAGAGCCCACGGCCATACAGTTCAACAATGGCCTCCAAACACCCTCTCTTCCCCTATCCAACAATGCCCAGGACTGCTTCACTGTTGCAGCAATATGGCCTGTCACCTCACTGCCACCAGGTTTTAACAAATGTGAATCCGTAGGCACTTGAGTGCTGCCTGTTGTCCACACAATCAAGATCTTATCATAAGATTGCAATTAATTATATTAAAATGAATTAAAAAGAGCTGCTCAGCAATTTAAAATAGCTCCCCATCGCATCAGGGCATCAACGCTGCCATAGTGCTTTCCTACCGCTGACAAAATCCGGAACCAATGTCAGGATGCTAGATTTCTGGGTGGATGCTTCTGACATGATTCTCCGTCCCCCACGTCATCATTCCCGCTTCAAATGGCCACACAAAATTCTGCCCAGTATTCCAGATGTGGTCTCACATCTCAGTCTTCACTATTGAGGATACAAGTAACATCCCAGTATTAGCTGTAAGTCAGGAAATGGAAGGGAGGGAGGAACTCAAGAAAATTACAATCACCAAGGAAGTGGTACTAAACAAATTGTTGGAGCTGCAGGCTGACAAGTCCCTAGGTCCTGATGGACCTCATCCTAGGGTCTTAAAAGAAGTGGCTAGTGAGATAGTTGATGCATTAGTTTTAATTTTCCAAAATCCCCTAGATTCGGGGCAGGTTCCGTTAGAATGGAAAATAGCGAATGTAACTCCTTTATTCAAAAAGGGAGGGAGACAGAAAGCAGGAAACTACAGGCCAGTTAGCTTTACATCTGTCTTAGGGAAAATGTTAGAAGCTATTATTAAAGACGTTATAGTAGACCATTTAGAAGAATTCAAGGTAATCAGGCACAGTCAACATGGTTTTGTGAAACAGAAATCATGTTTAACCAATTTATCGGAGTTCTTTGAGGGAGTTACATGTGCTGTGGATAAAGGGGAACCGGTGGATGTATTGTACTTAGATTTTCAGAAGGCATTTGAGAAGGTGCCACATTAAAGGTTATTGCAGAAAATAAAGGCTCATGGTGGACAGGGTAACACATTACCATGGATAGACGATTGGCTAGCTAACAGGAAACAGAGAGTAGGCATAAATGGGTCATTTTCTGGTTGACAAGATGTAATGAGTGGTGTGCCACAGCGATCTGTACTGGGGTCTGAACTTTTTACAATTTATATAAATGACTTGGAGAAGGGACTGAAGGTATGGTTGCTACATCTGCTGATGACACAAAGATAGGTAGGAAAGTAACTTGTGAAGAGGACATAGTGGGGCTACAAAGGGATATAGATAGGTTAAGTGAGTGGGCAAAGACCTGGCAAATGGAATATAATGTGGGAAAGTGGGAAATTGTCCACTTTGACAGGAAGAATAAAAAAGAAGTATATTATCTAAATGGTGAGAGGTTGCAGAGCTCTGAGGTGCAGAGGGATCTGGGTGCATGAATCGCAAAAGATTAGTATGCAGGTACAGCACATAATTAGGAAAGCTAATAGAATGTTATTGTTTATCGTGAGGGGAATTGAATACAAAAGTAGGGAGGTTATGCTTCAGCTATACAGGGCATTGGTGAGACCACATCTAGAGTACTGTGTACAGTACTGGTGTCCTTATTTAAGGAAGGATGCAAATGCATTGGAAGCAGTTCAGAGAAGATTTACTCGACTAATACCTGGAATGGGTGGCCTGTCTTATGAGGAAAGATTGGACAGGTTAGGTTTGTATCCGCTGGAATTTGGAAGAGTAAGAGCCAACTTGATTGAAACATATAAGATCCTGAGGGGACTTGACAGGGTGGATGTGGAAAGGATTTTTCCCTTTGTGTGTGAATTTTTTTTAAATTCATTCATGGGATGTGGGCGACGCTGGCCAGACCAGCATTTATTGCCCATCCCTAATTGCCCTTGAGAAGGTGGTGGTGAGCTGCCTTCTTGAACCGCTGCGGTCCATTTGGGGTAGGTATACCCACAGTGCTGTTAGGAAGGGAGTTCCAGGATTTTGACCCAGCGACAGTGATGGAACGGCGATATAGTTCCAAGTCAGGATGGTGTGTGACTTGGAGGGGAATGTGCAGGTGGTGGTGTTCCCATTTATTTGCTGCCCTTGTCCTTCTAGTTGGTAGAGGTCGCGGGTCTGCAAGGTGCTGTCTAAGGAGCCTTGGTGAGTTCCTGCAGTGCATCTAGTAGATGGTACACACTGCTGCCACTGTGTGTCGGTGGTGGAGGGAGTGAATGTTTGTAGATGGGGTGCCAATCAAGTGGGCTGCTTTGTCCTGGATGGTGTCGAGCTTCTTGAGTGTTGTTGGAGCTGCATCCATCCAGGCAAGTGGAGAGTATTCCATCATACTCCTGACGTGCCTGTAGATGGTGGACAGGCTTTGGGGAGTCAGGAAGTGAGTTACTTGCCTCAGGATTCCTAGCCTCTGACCTGATCTTGTAGCCATGGTATTTATATGGCTACTCCAGTTCAGTTTCTGGTCAATGGTAGCCCCGAGGATGTTGATAGTGGGGGATTCAGCGATGGTAATGCTGTTGAATGTCAAGGGGAGATGGTTAGATTCTCTCTTGTTGAAGATGGTCATTGCCTGGCACTTGTGTGGCGCAAATGTTACTTGCCACTTATCAGCCCAAGCCTGGATATTGTCCAGGTCTTGCTGCATTTCTACAAGGACTGCTTCAGTATCTGAGGAGTCAGGAATGGTGCTGAACATTGTGTAATCATCAGTGAACATCCCCACTTCTGACCTTATGATTGAAGGAAGGTCATTGATGAAGCAGCTGAAGATGGTTGGGCCCAGGACACTACCCTGAGGAATTCCTGCAGTGATGTCCTGGAGCTCAGATGATTGACCTCCAACAACCACAACCATCTTCCTTTGCGCTAGGTATGACTCCAGCCAGCGGAAGGTTTTCCCCCTGATTCCCATTGACTTCAGTTTTGCTAGGGTTCCTTGATACCATACTCGGTCAAATGCTGCCTTGATGTCACGGGCAGTCACTCTCACCTCACCTCTTGAGTTCAGCTCTTTTGTCCATGTTTGAACCAAGGCTGTAATGAGGTCAGGAGCTGAGTGGCCCTGGCGGAACCTAAGCTGAGCGTCACTGAGCAGGTTATTGCTAAGCAAGTGCCGCTTGATGGCACTGTTGATGACACCTTCCATCACTTTACTGATGAATCTAGAACTAGGGGGTCACTGTTTAAAAATCAGGGATCGCCCATTTAAGACAGAGAGGAGGAGAAATTTTTTCTCTCAGAGGGTCATGAGTCTTTGGAAATCTCTTCCTCAAAAGGCAGTGGAAGCAGAGTCTTTGAATATTTTTAAGGTAGAGGTAGATGGATTCTTGATAAGCAAGGGGGTGAAAGGTTATCAGGAGTAGGTGGAAATGTGGAGTAGTCAGTTCAGACATGAACTGTTTGAATGGCGGAGCAGGCTCGAGGGGCCGAGTAGCCTACTCCTGCTCCTAATTCGTATGTTTGTATGTCTCACCAAAACCCTGCACAATTGTAGAAAGACTTCTTGATTCTTATACTCCAATCCCCTTACAATAAAGGCCAGCATGCCATTTGGCTTCCTAATTGCTTGCTGTACCTGCATGCTAACTTTCTGTGTCCCTTGTACGAGTATATATTCATCCAGCCATTCTTCAGGAAGCCATCCATAGCATTTTGTAGTGGTTAATATAGGGTTGTTATTGAATGTATACTGAGTATATCTCTGACCTTGCACACTACATTATTCATCCCTGACAGGTTACTTCCCTTGACATGTCATTTCTATGGTCCCAACTGCATATGAATGACATCTTCCACAAAAAAATCTTCTTGTCTGCATCTGTCCTTATCCATCTAACCATTAATCCCAATCCCAGCTGGAAGGAACAATCCCTCTGTGTGCTAAGTGTAAAAAAATCCTAAACATGTTCTCCAAAGTCAGGCTTATGATTACATTACCTGTAATGCACAAAGGCAATCCTCTCCCCACCCCAAATATTTATCTATCCCCCTTTTTAAAAGAACTCACGAACATACTGTTAATTGCTTTGGGAATCTGTTCCTTATATCTACAACTCCATGAGAAAATAGTTCGTTATAATCTCCCATCTAACATTTAGAAAGACAAGGGCTGCAGGTGCATGAGAACACCATCACTGCCAAGTTCGCCTCCAAGTTGCACACCATCCTGAATTGGAAATGTATTGTCGTTCCTTCACTGTTACTGGGTCAAATCCCTGGATTCCCTACCCAACATGCATTTGTGGGAGTGCCTTTACCATCTGGCTGCAGCAGTTTAAGCAGCTGACTCATTACCACTTTCTCAAGGGCAACTGTAGATGGGCAATAAATGCTGGCCTTGCTAATGAGGTCCATATCCCATGAATGACCTTTTTTTTTAAAATCACCTGTGTTTCATAGTGTCTTAAGGCTGTCCAAGAAATCAAAGGGGTTGATGAGATAAAATACTAATCTCTGTGTAAGTGAGGCCCTGACAACTTGGTTTTTATGACCTAGGCTAACTGATCACAGACTGTTGGTCCACATACTTTTACCATTTGACTCTATGGCTGAATGGCCTGCTTCTATGCCATACATGACTCTATGACCTGTTGTGTTGATGGGGTCTAGAGCCATGCAACAAAATGTACCTGAAGTGTTAAAATGGCTGATATTTTGGGGCTGATTTTCCCTTGCTTTGCCTCCCAGCAATACTTGTTTTCCGGGTGCAGAACAGAGTATAAACGGGGTGGAAACCCATGATAAGGTCTTCATTGCATTGTGTTGCCCTGGGAAATTCGTGGGGGATATCCTCGAGGAGGGGTGTTACAGTGGTGCCTATGTAGGTACAAACATGGAAATACATTATAATGATCTGGCCATGATGTCTCACCTCATTTTCCTGGGCCTCTACTTGGTCACTTGGCTACTTGGTCCAATGCGAAAGGAGGCACTGCTAGACCTGGTTCTTGGGAATGAGGTGGGCCAAGTGGATCAAGTATCAGTAGGAGACCATTAAGGGGACAGTGATCATTGTATCATAAGTTTTAGGCTGGCAACGGAAAGGGACAAAGAACAATCCAGAGTAAGAATAATTAACTAGGGGAAAGCCAACTTCAATGGCATAAGAATGGAGCTGAGACGAATAAATTGGAGTCAAACATTGGCAAGAGAAACAGTAGCTGATCAATGGGCTAACATCAAAGAAGAGGTAGTTCAGGCTCAGTCAAGGTATGTTTCCTCTAAGGGGAAAGGTAGGGCAAACAAATCCAGAGCTCCCTGGATGACAAAAGAGGTAGAGATTAAGATAAAGAAGAAAAAGTGTGCTTATGATAAATGTCAGATCGAAAATACTATTGAGAACCAGGTTGAAGGTGCAGAGAGGAAGTGAAAAAGCAAATAAGAGAAGCAAAAAGAAAGCATGAAAAGAGACTGGCAGCCAGCATTAAAGGGAATCCCAAAGTTTTCTAAAGACATATAAATAGTAAAAGGATGGTAAAAAGAAAAGTGGGGCCAATTAGGGACCATAAAGGGGATTTACACTTGGAGGCAGAGGCATAGTTGAGGTATTAAATGAATGCTTTGCATCTCTCTTTACCAAGGAAGAAGATGCAACCCAGGCAATGATGAAAGAGGAGGTAACTCAGACACTAGAAGGGTTTAAAATTGATAAGGAGGATGTATTAGAAAGGCCGTCTGTATTTAAAGTGGAGAAAGCACCAGGACAGGATGAGATGCATCCAAGGATACTGAGGGAAGTGAGGGTGGAAATCGCAGAGGCACTGGCCATAATTTTTCAGTCTTCCTTAGACTCGGGAGTGATGCCAGAGGACTGGAGGATTGCAGACGTTACACCCTGGTTCAAAAAAGGATGTAAAGATAAGCCCAGCAACTACCGGCCAGTCAGTTTAACTTAAGTGGTGGGAAAACTTCTAGAAAAAATAATTCGGGACAAAATTAATAGTCACATGGACAAATGCAGGTTAATTAAGGAAAGCCAGTATGGATTTCTTAAGGGAAAATCATGTTTAACTAACTTGCTGGTGTTTTTTGAGGAGGTAACATAGAGGGTTGATGAAGGCAATGCTGTTGATGTGGTGTACATGGACTTTCAAAATGTGTTTGATACACTGCCACACAACAGACTTGTGAGCAAGGTTATAGCTCATGGAATAAAATGGACGGTAGCAACATGGATACAAAATTGGCTGAGTGACGGGAAACAAAGAGTAGTGGTTAATGGATGTTTTTTGGGCTAGAGGAAGGTTTGTAGTGGAGTTCCCCAGGGATCAGTGTTGGGACCCTTGCTTTTCCTGATATATATCAATGACCTAGATCTTGGTGCACAGGGCACAATTTCAAAGTTTGCAGATGATACGAAACTTGGAAGCATTGTGAACTATGAGGAGGATAGTGTAGAAATCCAAAAGGACATAGACAAGTTGGTGGAATGGGCAGACAGGTGGCAGATGAAGTTCAATGCAGAGAAAGGTGAAGACATTCATTTTGGTAGGAAGAACATGGAGAGACAATATAAAATAAAGCGTACAATTCTAAAAGGGATGCAGGAGCAGAGGGCCCTGGGTGTATATGTGCATAAGTCATTAAAGGTGGCAGGACAGGTTGAGAGCACGGTTAATAAAGCATACAGTATCCTGGGCTTTATTAATAGGGGCATAGAGTACAAGAGCAAGGAAGTTATGTTGAACTTGTATAAGACACTAGTTCAGCCTCAGCTGGAGTATTGCGTCCAGTTCTGGGCGCTGCACTTCAAGAAAGACGTGAGGGCATTGGAGAGAGTACAGAAAAGATTCCCAAGAATGGTTCTAGGGATGAGGAATTTCAGTTATGAAGATAGATTGGAGAAGTTAGGACTGTTTTCCTTGGAGAAGAGAAGGCTGAGAGGTGATTTGATAGAGGTATTCAAAATCATGATGGGTCTAGACAGAGTAGATACAGAGAAAATGTTCCCACTCGTGAAAGGATCGAGAACAAGAGGGCACAGATTTAAAGTATTTGGTAAGAGAAGCAAAAGTGACATGAGAAAAAACTTTTTCTCGCAGCAAGTGATTAAGGTCTGGAATGCACTGCCTGAAAGTATTGTGGAGGCAGGCTCAAATGAAGTATTCAAACAGGAATTAGACTGTTATATGAAAAAGAAGAATATGCAGGGTTACAGGGAGAAGGCGGGGGAATGGAACTGAGTGAATCGCTCTTTCAGAGAGCCGGTGCAGACACGATAGGCTGAATGGCCTCTTTCTGCAATGTAACAATTCTGTGATTCTGTGAAAAGTCCAAACTTAGAGGCACCTAGCATTAATTAGATTCATTGCTTGCATACATCACAAAGGACTGGGTGCAAACTCTTGGAGCCAGCCTAAAGGTAAGTATATTTTGATTACTGTTTTTGCACTTATATCAAGGATATGTTAACCAAGATTATTAGTGAATATGGAGTCAAGGCAGGTAAATGGAGTTAAGATACGAATCAGTCATGATCTCATTAAATGGCAGAACAGGCTCGAGGGGCTGAATGGGCTACTCCTGTTCCTATGTAGTGCCAATTGAAAGGACCTGAATCGGAAGATACAAGGGAATTTAGGTCCAATGTAGCACACTTCATGGGGGGAATGAGGTTTTCCATCTTATCTGTTGTGATAATTAAAATTAAGATGCGACTAAAATCAAATAGAACTGCCAGAAATTAAAATAATACCACCATTACGTGAAAAGAGTTTTTTTGTAATTCATTCACGGATGTGGGCATCGCACGTAAGGTCAGCATTTACTATCCATCCCTAATTGCCCTTAACTGAATGGCTTGCTCGGCCATTTCAGAGTGCAGTTAAGAGTCAACTACATTGCTGCGGGTCTGGAGTTGCATATAAAACAGACCAGGTAAGGACAACAGATTTCCTTCCCTAAAGGGTGTTAATGTACCAGATAGGTTTTTATGACAATCTGTTTCATGGTCACCATTATTGACACTAACTTTTTTTAACACTTCAGATTTATTTAATTAACTAAATTAAAATTCCCCAGCCTCCATGATGAGATGTGATCTTACATCTCCAGGCCTCTAGAATTACTAGTTCAGTAACATAACCACTATGCTACCATTCCTTTTGGATGTGCATATTTATATTTTATATATACTTAGGAAGCAGTAGATTTATTTCATTCTTGGGATAAGGGTGTCAAATTTATTGCCAGTCCCTAGTTGCTTTTGAGAAAAGAAACAATTTGCAGGGCTAGGGGGAAAGGCAGGGGAGTGGAACTAGGTGAGCTGCTCTTGCAGAGACCCAGCACGGACACGACGGACTGAATGGCCACCTTCTGTGCTGTTACCATTCTATGATTCTAGGTGGTGGTGAGCTTTCTTCTTGAACCTCTGCAGTTCATGTGGTGAAGGCACTCCCACACTGCTACTAGATTAGAGCATTTCAGGATTTTGACCCAGTGACAAGGATGAAACTGAGATTATATGATGAAGTTTGAAATTATGTGCGAATTAAGGTGGGAAACTTGCAGGTGATGGTGTTCCAATGTACCAACTTCCCTTGTCCTTCTAGGTGGTGGAGATCGTGGATTTGGGAGGTGCTGCTGAAAAAACCTTGGCCAGTTGCTGCAGTGCATTCTGTAGATAGCACACACTGCAGTCAGAAGTACACCACTAATGGATGTTTAACCTGGTGGGTGAGCTGCTGATCAAATGGACTGTTTTGTCCTGGATAGTGTCGAAATTCTTGAGTGTTGGTGCAGTGTATTCCATCACACTCCTGAATTATGTCTTGATGGAGAGCCTTTGGGGAATCGAGGTTAGCCCTTCACAGCAGAATATCCAATCTCTCACCTGTTTGAGTAGCCACAGTATTTGTGTGTCTGGTTCAGTTGAGATTGTGGTGAATGTTGCCCCCACACCTCAAACCCTGCCCTGGAAGTTTTATTTGTGATACATGTCCTTCTGTCTTGGTGAAAGAGGGCTCTTTGTCATAATTCTAAAGAACATTGTGGTTGGTGCAGATAGATGATGAGCAAGTGGGGGACACATGGTTTTGCTGTCAATTGGAGGATAGATTTATTAAGGATTCAATCTGTGACTACAGGATTGACTCTCATATCAGAGAGCTCCATCAAATAAAACCAGAATGAACAGCAGCAGGGCAGGGAGAAGTGGCAGGAATTATATCATCTAGAATTAGAGGGTCATACTTGAAGAACCACTGCTGTGACAAGCAGACGAACATGCCAGGAAAGAACAGAAAATGGTTTAATAGAACATAAACAACTGTCCATGGAGAGGTTGGGGTTGCACTGTTACACAATAATTTGTAATCTGCAAACTACAAACTTTTAACTGTCACTTTCTTTTTGAATTCACATTAAGATGAAGTCGATTAACTGACTTCAATGTTTAAAAATGAAACCACGGAAAAGGAAAGATTTCCTTTGCAGCTTATACAAAATCATAATCATTCTTTGGACAATCATTTACAGTTTCATTATAGAGAATGGACAGAACGGAATCTACTCCAAAATGCCTACTTTCTCTGTGATATGCCACAGGTTTGCTTTACTTTTCTTGTGACTTATTTAAAATAGGACCAATGGAAATGTTATGGTAGAAGCTGCTTTTAAAGCGAGCCATGTTTTTTTTTACAATGTTCACATCTCTTTACAGTGTTTCTGTTAGACATTTTTCCATTTTAGTAAAATCTTTGCTTATTCTTTTATCAGAATATATCTTTTGGGACTTTTTTTTTACTCCTTAAGTTTGTTTTTAGCATGTCTCAAACAAAGTATGTCATGGTTGAAGTAGTTCACGATGAAAGGAAGCAAGCCAGCAAGCACCAAACTACATTTGCAGGCCTTGGTACAGTTACTTGCCAGTGATAAAGGAGAACTTTCTAAGCTTAATCTGGAGTTGCAGTAAACTAGTTGCAGACTTGTCATCTGCGGCAAAGGCATGTTCAGGCTAAGCTGCAGCATATTGCACAGTCAGTAGCAAAGTCACCACTACCCTCAACTAGTATAACTGGTTCATTCCTGGCTAACACTATCAGCTAATGTACTGCTCATGCAAGCATTAGTTGATGCCTTTGTATGCATAGTTAGAACTTTAATCTTTTCCACTGAATAGCATAACATAGTTACTCTATGGTACAACAGGATTGCAATTCCCAAATTACAAGAGGTCACTAGTGGCTACCACATTCCCAACCCAAAGTCCTTCTTAGGCATCAATAAGTGATCATGTTTGTGCTACAATGGGTTAAGCCCTTGGAGTAAGCAAGTGTGGTATGCTTTCAGTTGTAAGCTGCCCTGCTTAAATATTTCTATTTATAAGATTCTAGGAAAGAACTTAAGCTTGTGTAAGGCCTTGGCATGTATGAACAATAAATGTGGAACAGATTAACTGGCAATATTTTGTGTATGCCATCTTGGCGTTGTCTACTTGGTATATGGTAATATTAGGAACTTTTCTTTTCCCAAGTTCCTTAAAGTATGCCATGTTATCTCTACAGTTGTTTCCAGGTCCTGCAGTTACTGTGTAGTATTGAGCTTGGCAGGTGTAGTGTCATCTTGTGTGGAGTGCCAAACATGGCAAAGACCCCCTGCACCAACCTGAAGCAGCAGTACAAGCACTTCACCAGCCATCAGGCAAGGCATCAGATGTTAGACTACTATGCCATGTTCCCCATAACTACCATTTTGTGCCTTGACATTGGATTGACTTGCCTTCCTTTTGGCCTGCCACTTCCACTCTCCATCCTCCATGCCATTTCAACTCCAGCCCCCACCCATAGTCTTTGAAAAGGCTGACAACTATTTGAAAGTTATTTTTGGCCTTCCTAAAGATGGGAAGAATCTTTGCCTCGCTCTGTGGCCACTTACTTTTAAGTGACCTCTTTAAATGTGTGTGATATCCTGGCCCCTCCGTCAGCATGGTCCCTGTACTTGGGTCAGAGGGTACAAGGAACATATTCTGATCATTTAAGTGCCTTGGTAGAAATCAGACCAGTATACTAGTGGCGTGTAAAGTGCAGCAATGGGGTCACAGAATTAGTTCTACAGCACCAAATAGGAAAAAGGAACGAAGACTAATTCTCTTATTTGATTCCAGATAAATTGGGGAAGTCTAGTTAATTCTTCTTGATAACCATTTTCATTGAGGAACTTAACTGAAGTTAGAAGCACCCGTCACGTCAGGCAACGTCAGAGTTTGGGGATATCCCGGGTTAGGTCAGTACTATGGTTCTAGAGTAGGAGGGACAGGAATTCCTGGGGCGGAGAAGGGTTGCGGAAATCAAAATTAAAACCATGTGATGATGAAAAAAACTATACACTGATGTCACATAAGTTAGTGAAATTTCAATTTGATTTTATAATTGGAACTGGCATCAATTAGTAGTTGAGGTAGGGTCAACTAGTGTTGGAATGAATGACCATGCTGAGACAATGACTGATCTAGTGTTGATAAAATGCATAAAATGCATTGTAATGCTATAAATCAAAACAAAACTTGAGAAACTTACAAAGAGAAATAATTCCCTTTACCAGCTCAAAGCTGTATAGGAATAGACCCTAATCTGTTTTTAACAGAACCAATAACTGGCAATTAAGAACTTCTTTTCTGTTGTAAGGAGGTTATCAGCGGGAACATTTTGAGGGATGTTAGATTTACTCGTGGCTGAACTATGATCAGTTCCTATTTTTCTATCAGACACTAATGACTTGTAGTTGCTTGAAGTTAATTTTAATATCACCAGTGTCTCGGAAGGAGCTGTGATGAAATAAACAATGAACTGGAGAAATTATGAAATGAAAAAGTAAAGAACTGTGGCACTTGACTATCCAACAAAATGAAAGAAGAGGTCAGGTGATACATTCCCCCCCCCCCCACCCCCCATCCTCATCATCCCCACTCCCTGTACTGGAAATATACATGTTTGTCTGCTGAAGATGAAACTCATTAACCTCGTCTGAATTAGCTTTGGGGAGAGAGAACCCATTGAAATTGAAACAAGCCCATTACATATTGATGACTTTTATGTAGAGAAATTAACTAACGAAGAACTTTCGCAGACAGCCTGTCTCCGTCACCAAGGTCACCACAATGGGTGTGAAAGGCACCTATTCATCAGAATGGACACATTCAGATGCCATCATGGAAAAATGGTTCCCATATCCCGGAACATTGTATGAATCACCCCAGGAGAGAGAGCCCTTAGTCACCTGACTGACACCCCAAGCTGACAAGTTTCTACCTTAAAAGGTATCTCTCTGGAGGGAGAGGCAAAACAGCCAGAGAAGGTCTTTTCCAACCAGAACAGCTGTGAGACATTTCCAGCTAAGCAGAAGCCCTGCTGACAACACCTTTTTACTACTTCAGCAGAGAAATGACTTTTGGAACTCCCCTACCTGCGAAGGTGAACCAGGATTTCCAGCATCGACTTCTGATTAAGGCTTAACCACAAGGAGCCTGCAATACTGTTGTGAGAAGGGTGGTGTGATATATTGTTATACCATCTGTAAAGTGCTAGGAACTAATTGTTATGAGTAAGTGTTCCGGGGGGCTACATTCACGGCTGCACTGGAGAGTCATGTGACATGTAACAGGACACCAGCCTGGGGCAGTCCTATACCAGAGAGCATGGAAAATTAAACAAAGACTCCAGCCTTTCCAAGTCTATAGTGTGATTATTTCCAACATATGGGAACCAGAAAACAACCAAGAGACATAATATGGTGGCAGCGAGTGTCTATGAGTAAACCCAAAACATTTTAAACAAATGTAATGCTGAATTAGATTAGGAAAAAATTGACCCAAATTAGGGTCAGAGAGAAAGAAAAACTGAGTGAATTGTGTGAAAACGAGAAAATGAAATGTCAGCCAGGACAGGAATGAATGCCCATTATGAATTGGGAAGCTGATGAAGTCATAGAGACATTTGAAAAGTTTAAACAAAAGTGTAGACTGACATTCAGTAGTTTCCTAAAAGGCACTAGAGAAGAGGAGAGGGTCAGCTATATCTTCTGTGGGCAGGAGATAAAAAATGTAATTTATTTAACAGGTGGGAGCTAAGTGAAAAGGACAACAGGAACCCAGACAAAATTTTTGAAAGATTCAGCGCCCTTCTCCAGCCAAAATCAGATCATCGGATCTACCAATATGAATTGCAAGGCCTCAGGCAAGAACTAGGTGAGCCTATTGACAATTTTGTAACAAGATTGAAAAATGCAGCCAAAAAATGTAAATTTGTCGATGAAAGGCTGATAGTTCGGCTAATTTGGGGTTCTGCACATCATGAAGTACAGAAAGCTCCAATTGAAAAGGACAAGCTCACAATATCGCAGGCTGTAGGACACTGCCGAGCACATGAAGCCACGAGCAGACAGATGAAGACACTCACTACCCAAACAGTTAGCCTTCAGTTAAGCCAAGGGAAAGGCAGCAGGGTTGATGCAGTGAAATAACAACGAAAGAATGTACACCAAACAGAGAGAAAGACATGCAGGAGTTGTGGACGACCACATGAATTCACAGACAGAAGGAATTTCCCACATATGGATCAATCTGCAGAGCTTGCGGAAAGACCAATCACTGGGAAAAGATGTGCAGAACAAGGGAAGAAGGTGGTAGACAAATCACCAGAGCCAGAATAACAGGGCGAATGAGTAGTGAAAGAAACCAAAGCATCCATACCCTGGAAGACGACGATAGGTTTGAGAACACAATAGACATAGGAACCATAGAGTTGCACTCCAGGTTCCCTTTTATCTGGAAGGTGAAAGGCTGGTGAGCCACAACAATAATCTCAGCAGTAAGAGTTCTGTTCACTGAGCTAGGGATTCCTGAAAGATTAATACGTGATAATGGCACCCAATTCATATCCAAAGAATTTAAGGAATTCGCTGACCAGTATGAGTTCAACACCATCACCTCATCACCACACTACCCACAGGGACACGGGTTTATAGAAAGACATAATAGGCGGTGAGGGGAAACATCAGAGGTTGAATTTCTGTTGAGCTGTGCTTGCTTTTCAGTGCAATTTGCCCGAAAGATTATGGAATTTCAAGCGCAAATTATATTCAGAGCAACTCAGGTTTTTGCAATCTTTTGCGCTAGTTTAAAAAACAATACGCAAAAAGCAGGCCCCACCCACAAAACACCATGCACCCAGGATGAATTAATCAGCTTTGGGAGTTACTTCTAACTGTGCTCGTTTGTGGGCTTTTGAGGTGGCTTTAAAAATTGAGCTGGATTTTTTTGGGCACAGGGAAACTAATAGGCACATTTTAAAAGCTTTTTAAATTTATTTGACTTTACGAATAAATTTACTACTATAGACCAATGTGTCCAGTAAGTGGTTCTTTTTTTTTAAAGTCATTTTCAGTCATTTAAAATAGTTACTCACACTGTGGATTGACACTGATTACAAATGCTTTTTTTTTATCATGAACCCATTTTCAGCTGTATTATTAAAACTGCACCAAATTACCATTCTTAAGAATATTTTTAAAGCAAAATTTTTTTTTTTTTAATTACATTTTAAAAGACTGCCAGATTGCACTAGTTCATAGCAGATTTTTCATTTGCCGATATGCAAGTGAGTATGAGCAAAAACACAAGAAAAAAACTATTCTCAAAATGGGCATAACTTTGGTGCAATTTGCACCTGGATCATCAATTGTCCCCAAAGCTGAAACTCTACCCCAAGGTATTGGTAGACTGACGACAAATCTAAGCTAACTCTTTCCAGCTAGTTTGCATACTTGTGTGTAAAACATTACAACTGTCTGCATGGATTCCACAGCTACCAATTAGATTGATAATAAGTCTATATTTATGAACAATTTTGCTGAACTTAGTGAATTTTTTTATATTTTGATGTCAATTCTTAGAAATATGAATCGACCCACTAAGTACTGTGAAATCATATTTAATATTATGGTGCACTGCAATTTTAAGATGTTAATGTTTTTTAGAACAGATCAAAATTCTCCCAAGGGATCTTCTGGCAGAATGAGTTAGAACAATGTACTTTGAGTTTTAATACTTGGGTCCGGCTTTATCCCACACAGATTGAGTGTGTGGGGCTAAAATTCTTCAGTCACACATAAGTGGGGCACAGTGAGCATCAGTGATTGTTGCTTTCCTGTCACTGCTGGAGTATCTGGGGTCTGGGAAGGGTCCCCTAATTAGAATCATGCGGGCAGATAGCCAAACCACTAGGCATAGGTGTTGGGTACCTGCCAGTGCTGGGGCTGTGAAAAGCAGCACTGGCAAGCCATGCTGTTGAAAGCCATTGGCAGTTGTGCCTTCAGTTACTTAGGCCCTAAGCTCTGGAATTTCCTCCCTAAATCTCTCTGCCTCTCTATCTCTCATTCCTCCTTTAGGATGCTCCTGAAAACCACCTCTTCTGTCGTCATACCTCCTTATAGGGCTTGGTGTCAAATTTTGTTTGAGAATGCTCCGTGAAGCACCTTGTGACGTTTTACTACGTTAAAGGAACTGTATAAATACAAGTTATTGCTGTTGTGGTCCCATCTTCCCTTCATAAGGTGGTGGCGGTGGGGGGGCAAAAAGAATAATTGCACTGGGATGTTAATGAAGCTCAAGCCAGGACCCAGCCTTGGAGTCATAGAGAGATCCAGCACCGAAACAGGCCCTTCAGCCCACTGAGTCTGTACCAACCAACAATTTATACTAATACTACATTAATCCCATATTTCCTACCACATCCCCACCATCCCTCAATTCTCCTACCACCTACCTACACTAGGGGCAATTTACCTATCAATGTGCAAGTCTTTGGCTGTGGGAGGAAACCAGAGCACCCAGCAGAAACCCATGTGGTCACAGGGAGAACTTGCAAACTCCACACAGGCAGTATCCAGAACTGAACCTGGGTTGCTGGAGCTGTGAGGCTACAGTGCTAACCACTGCGCCACTGTGCCTTGCATAGGTAAACCCTAAGCACACTCCTGAGAGGACTAGTATGTTGAGTTGACACCAGCACCTTGGTTGCTTAGTGATAGGTAAGACTGGAGCTGAGGAAATTGCCAGAGTAGGAACTCCTTCTCCGCAGACATCCTCTCTGATTTACGGGACCATGTTTGGAAAGGGATAGAAGGTGCACCCGCCTCAGGTCCCTAAACATATTTCCAGCCAGCAAAATTCTGAGCAGTGACCAGACCAGCCCAGCCATTCCCAGGTCTCACCAGGATTCTGGCCTATATCGGTCCCATGTCCAACTTGGGCAGCAAAAGCACAGTGGGGCAGAAGGATTTCTCCAGTTGTTAAACCTCAACCAATAGATGCAAATCCTGAGCTTAAACTGATCTTAAATAAATATAATATAAAAGCAAAATACTGCAGATGCTGGAAATCTGAAATAAAAACAGAAAGTGCTGGAAATACTCAGCAGGTCAGGCGGCATCTGTGGAGAGAGAAACAGAGTTAACATTTCAGGTCGATGACCTTTCATCAGAACTGGCAAAGGTTAGAAAAGAATAAGGTTTTAAACAAGTGAAGGGGTTCAGGGTTGGGGGGGAGGGGTGCGGTGGATAGTGGGGAAGAGAACAAAAGGGAAAGCGTGAGATAGGGCAAGAGAGATTAAATAACAAAGCTGTCCTGGGACAAAGGCAAAGAGTGTGTTAATGCTTGTGGTGAAAGACAAAGCACAAGTCCAGAAAGAGTGTTAATAGCGGAATAATGGGATGCTCTATCTACATGAAAAACAGGCACATAGTTAAAAATTAAAATAAAATATAAAAGAAGCCAGTCATGCTCTGAAGTTATTTAACTCAATGTTCAGTCCGTGAGGCTGTAGAGTGCCTAATGGAAAGATCAGGTGCTCCTCCTCGAGCTTGCGTTGATGTTCACTGGAACACTGGAGCTGGCCAAAGACAGAGATGTTGGCATGAGAGCACGGTGGGGGGGAGGGATCAGGGTGGTATTGAAACGGCAAGTGACCGGAAGCTCGGGGTCATGTTTACGGACTGGGCGGAGTTGTTCTGCAAAGTGGTCACCTAATCTACGTTTGGTCTCCCAAATATAGAGGCGGCTGCATTGTGAGCAGTGAATAAATTGAAGGAAGTACAAGTAAATCGCTGCTTCACCTGGAAGGAGTGTTTGGGGCCTTGGATGGTGAGGAGAGAGGATGTAAAGGGGCAGTCACTATGGATGTCCAATCTCTCTACACCTCCATCCCCCACCAGGACGGTCTGAGGGCTCTCAGAGGGTCAGAGGCCCAACCAGTCCCCATCCACCACCACCCTCCTCCGCCTAGCTGAACTTGTTCTTACATTGAACAACTTCTCATTCAACTCCATTCACTTCCTTCAAATAAAAGGTGTTGCTATGGGTACCCACATGGGTCATAGTTAGGCCTGTCTTTTTGTAGGATATGTCAAACATTCCTTGTTCCAGTCCAACTCAGGCCCCCTCCCTCACCTCTTTTTCTGTACATTGATGACTGTATCGGTGCCGCTTCCTGCTCTTGCCCTGAACTGGAAAATTTCATCAACTTTGCTTCCAATTTCCACCCTTCTCTCACCTTTCCACTATTTCCGACACTTCCCTTCCCTTCCTCAACTTCTCTGTCTTTATCTCTGAAGATAGGCTGTCTACTAATATTCATTATAAGCCCACTGACTCCCACAGCTACCTGGACTATACCTCCTCACACTCTGTTTCCTGTAAGGACTCTGTCCCATTCTCCCAGTTTATCCGTCTCCGACGCATCTGTTCTGATGATGCAACCTTCCAGAACATGTCTTCCTTTTTCCTCAACCGAGGATTCTCCCCCACTGTGGTTGACAGGGCCCTCAACCGTGTCCGACCCATTTACCACACTTCTGCCCTCACCCCATCCTCTCCCTCCCAGAACTGCGACAGGGTTCCCCTTGTCCTTACTTTCCACCTCACCAGCCTCCACATCCAAAGGATCATCCTGCGCCATTTCCGCCACCTCCAATGTAATGCCACCACCAAACACATCTTCCCTTCCCCTCCCCTGTCAGCATTCCAAAGGGATTGTTCCCTCCGCGACACCCTGATGCACTCCTCCATCACCCCTGATACCTCGTCCCCTTCCCACAGCACTTTTCCATGCAATCACAGGAGGTGTAATACCTCCCCTTTTACCTCCTCTCTCCTCACCATCCAAGGCCCCAAACACTCCCTCCAGGTGAAGCAGCGATTTACTTGTACTTCCTTCAATTTAGTATACTGCATTGGCTGCTCACAATGCGGTCGCCTCTATATTTGGGAGACCAAACGCAGATTAGGTGACCGCTTTGCAGAATACCTCCATGCAGTCCGAAAACATGACCCCGAGCTTCCAGTTGCTTGCCATTTCAACACCACCCCCCCTGCTCTCATGCCAACATCTCTTTTGTTCTCTTCCCCACTACCCGCCCCCAACCCCCCGCCCTTTTCACTTGCTTAAAACCTCATTCTTTTTTAACCTTTGCCAGTTCTGATGAAAGGTCACAGGCCTGAAGCATTAACTCTGCTTCTCTCTCCACAGATGCTGCCAGACCTGCTGAGTATTTCCAGCACTTTCTGTTTTTATTAAATAAATATAAATCTGTTGGATTCACTCTTGGAAAATGCAATTTACTTAATCCAGTAGAAGCTATTCAGAGATTAATGGGCATTGTTGGGGCAGTATGCTGGGAATTCTGTACTGCAAATAGATGTGGCATATCAATCTTGGGTGGAACAAAGTTAGGCGGCATTGTATGCAGTCTAGATGATAGCATAAAATTTCAAGGAAATATTGACAGACTAGGTGAATTGGTAGAACTGTGGCAGATGGATTTCAATGGGGGCAAGTGTGAGGTTATCCATTTTGGACCAAAAAAGGATAGAGCAGGGTACTTTCTAAATGGGAAGAGGTTAAGTACAGTGGATGTTCAAAGAGACTTGGGGGTTCAGGTGCATAGGTCTTTAAAATGTCACGAGCAAGTGCAGAAAATAATCAAAAAGGCTAATGGAATGCGAGCCTTCATAACTGGAGGATTGGAGTATAAAGACACAGAGGATATGCTGCAGCTGTACAAAACCCTGGTTAGACCCCACTTGGAGTACTGTGAGCAGTTCTGGGCACCACACCTTAGAAAGAATATATTGGCCTTGGAGGGAGTGCAACGTAGGTTTACAAGAATGATACCTGGACTACAGGGGTGAAGTTACGAGGAGAGATTACACAAAGTAGGCCTGTTTTCGCTAGAATTTAGAAGGTATCTGATTGAAGTCTTCAAGATATTAACAGGAAAAGGCAGGCTAGACATTGGATAGACATATGGATGAAAATGGAATAGTGTAGGTCAAATGGTTTCACAGGTCGGCGCAACATCGAGGGCCGAAGGGCCTGTACTGCGCTGTAATGTTCTAAAAAAAAAGATAAAGACAAACTATTTCTACCGGTTGGAGATTCTAAAACTAGGGGGCATAGTCTAAAAATTAGGGCCAGACCATTCAGGAGAGATGTTAGGAAGCATTTCTTCACGCAAAGGGTGGTAAAGGTTTGGAACTCTCTCCCACAAACAGCAGTTGAAGCTAGAACAGTTGTTAATTTTAAATTTGAGATAGATAGATTTTTGTTAAGCAAAGATATTAAGGGATATGGGCCAAAGGCAGGTATTTGGAGTTAGGCTGCAGATCAGCCATGATCTCATTGAATGGCGGGACAGGCTCAAGGGGTTGAATGGCCTACTCCTGTTCCTGTCTTCCTATGTTCCTATGAGATCTTGGGGAAACTTAGCTTGTATGTGTGTCTTCTCCATGATCGAGTTTGCAACTAGCGACTTAGACTAGACAATGTCAACATTTTAAATCCAACTGGAGTTAGGGTGGTGGTTATAGCCCTTTGCCTTTCATATTACATTATTCCTTAATCCAGTACTAATATCACCTTAAATAAAAACAAGAAATGCTGGAACCACTCAGCAGGTCTGGCAGCATCTGTGGAAAGAGAAGCAGAGTTAACGTTTCGGGTCAATGACCCTTCTTCGGAACTAGCAAATATTAGAAATGTCAAGTGAGGCGGAGGTGGGGCAAGAGATAACAAAGGACAAGGTGTAGATTGGACAAGGCCACATAGCTGACCAAAAGGTCATGGAGCAAAGGCAAACAATATGTTAATGGTGTGTTGAAAGACAAAGCATTAGTAATATCACCTTTCTCCTCTACAACTGATAGTTTTTGCATCAAAGCCTTGTGGCTCCATGACATTAACGAAGGTACAGAGCCACCCTGCGTGATTTAAAAACAGAAAATGCTGAAAATACACAGCAGGTCAGAGAACATCTGTGGAGAGAGAAACGGAGTTAATGGTTCATCAGAACTGGGAAAAGTTAGAAATGTAATAGGTTTTAAGCAAGTGGAAGTGTGGGTGGGGGGTGGGTGGTGCGAGGATTGGAAAAAGAACAACAGGGAAGGTCTGTAATAGGGTGGAAGACAGGATAGATTCAATGACAAAAGAGTTGGTGGTGCAAGGCCAAATGGAGTGATAATGCGACAAGAAGCAAGCGATGTGTGTCTAGAGGAGGTGTGAATGGCAGAATGATAAACAGCTGCCACCTGAAAGCAAGGAAAGAGAAAAACAAGACAGTAAAACCAAAACCTGCAAAGACAAAAGGAACCAAAATGGAAACAGAGGTTACGGTCTGAAATTGTTGAACACAATGTTGAGTCAGGAAGGCTGTAAAGTGCCTAATCGAAAGATGAGGTGCTGTTCCTTGAGCTTGCAGTGAGCTCCAATCGAACACTGCAATAGGCTGAGGACAGAGAGGTCAGCATAAGAGCAAGGTGGAGAATTAAAATGACAGACGACCAGAAGCCTGGGGTCACACTTGCAGACTGAATGGAGGTGTTCCGCAGACCCATCTCCCAATCTGCGTTTGGTCTCCCCAGTATACAGCAGTCCACATTGTGAGCAACAAATACAGTATAATAAATTCAAAGTACACGTCAGTATCACTGAGTGGATAATTGATTTGGTAATTGTTGGAGCAGAACATTACTTCTTTCGAGGGCTAAACGGTTTTATTTTCTTTTTAACTCATTCGGGATGTTGAACAAAAGTTATAATCTTCAGGGCAGGTGGATACATCAGACTCTATTCTTTTGTCCATTTAATTTTTTAAAAACGTGTTAGAAATTCCTATTGTTGGCTTTACTGTAAATTGTATTTCATTGTAGTCTGCGCATTCACTTATCAATCAAATAGAAAAACAGCCGCATGTTTCCCTTCAGTTTCCTCAGCTTTTTTGGGTGGCTATTATTTGCAGGATTATATACTTTTTGAGGCAGGAGATTTGCTTGACCCAGAATTCGATGTTGTACTTCGATATTCTGTTTGAAAAGGTAAAGGTTACAAGGCTATGGGTGAAGAGTAGGGACATGGGATGAAGCTCTTTTCAGAGTCTGCATAGCCACGGTGTAATGAGCTCCCTTTGTTCGGTACAATTCTATGATTCAACGATAATACTCACATCTTGTCATAATGCAGCAGCCATAGTCACATAATGTACTGACTCTTCAGTGAACTTCTGTTTGGAGGATTAAATATTCCTACCTCGAGTTTTGGTCAGAATAGCACACTTGTCTCTGAAAGCCTACTTCAGCTCAATTCCCTTTGCCAACTTTAGCTAATCGGGGCGTAGGAAGAATGTAGTTCGGTTTAGTAGCTGATAGTATCTGAATTGTTCTCAGCAGCTTATTTATTCCTTTAAAGTTACTAAGCGCTTTAGAAATGCTGATAAAATAACGGGCAATTTTAAACTAAGCTCAGGTTAATTTGTAAATGTTCGTAAAAAGGGGTCAATGACTGCAGATTTCAGTGATAAAAAGCAACTTGACTGATACCATTTGACTTACTGTGAAACTGGAAAATAACTTTATTGCCAATCATCAAACCACACGCGAAAAGAACTTCATATATTTAAGAATTAGCCTTAAAAATGTAAACTCCACATTTTCAAGCTATTAGGCCTTGAAAATCCTTTGAAGCTTCACCGATTAGAAAAAAATAAACTCCCCGTCGGGGAATTGAACCCCGGTCTCCCGCGTGACAGGCGGGGATACTAACCACTATACTAACGAGGAAGTCGCACAAAATTTGTTAACACCTATAATTATATCTAAAGAATATGACCTGTAAGGCCATAGAAAAGATATAATATACGATGACAGTTTTAAAAAATATTTTTATTCATTCATGGGATGTAAGCGTCACTGGCAAGGCCAGCATTTATTGCCTATCCCTAATTGCCCATGAGAAAATGGCGGTGAGCCACCTTCTTGAACTGCTGCAGTCAGTGTGATAGATACACCCACAGTGCTGTTAGGGAAGGAGTTCCAGGTTTTTGACCCCGTGGCAATGAAAAGGAATGGCTATATATTTCCAAGTCAGGATGGTGTATGACATGGAGAGAAATTTGAAGATGATGGTGTTCCCACGTGCTTGCTGCCCTTTTCCTTCCATGTGGTAGAGATCATGGGTTTGGGAGGTTTCACGGAAAAAGTCTTGACGAGTTGCTGCAGTACATCTATCAGGTGGCACACACTGCAGTCAATGTGAGCCTGTGGTGGAGGGAGTGAATGTTTTAGGTGGAGGATGGGGCGCCGATCAAGCATGTTGCTTTGTCCTGGATGGTGTTGAACTTCTTGAGTGTTACTGGAGCAGCACTTGTCCAGGCAAGTGGAGACTTTTCCATCATTCTCCTGAAATGCCATGTAGGTGAGTCACTCGCAGCAAACACCCAGCTTCTGACCTGCTCTTGTAGCCACAGTATTTATGTGGCTAGTCCAATTATGTTTTTTGTCAATGGGACCTCCAGGTTGTTGATGGTGGGGGATGCGACAATAGTGATGCCAGGGTAGGTGCTTAGACACTCTCTTGATGGAAATAGTCATTGCCTGGAATTTAAGTGGCATTTAATTTGCATTCCCAATAGCTTAATTTTCAACACGAGCAAAATCATGGGAAATAACTTTCCAAATTAAATAAAACAGGCATGCCAATTTATAATTTTTATTTTGATGATTCAATGTTTATAAATTATCAATATATATGAATGCATGTGATTTCCTGGAATTCTAATTTTGAAAAATTATTGATCAAGTCTGATGAAATGATTCCTATATTTTAAAGTAATGGAGGTGTTAAATTGCAACACAATGTTGTTTATGATGGTTTTCAAGATGCTGATTTTCAAAAGAAATTTAGAGGTTGATAAAAAAAAATAAAATCCAGTGGAATTAAGCTGTAGTGATGGCTCAATATTTGCAAACACAAACAAACTGTCTGTGTGGTATCCTCCATTAACTCTCTGTAAATCACATCCATAGCTTGGCTAAAATTCAATAAGGGGGTTTACGAACAGATGGATAATACTAAAACAAATATTCTTCCTCAATACACTCAAAGAGAATAGAATTATTGCTCTTGTACCAAATGTCTGAGATTGCAGCCTCTAGTTAGAGGATTTGAAGTCCAGCACCAATACGGTGGAAACAATATTAAAATTAGGTCCTATTGGCTAACCAAAAGTAGAAAGACAATTCTACTGCTTGGCCAATATCTGCTTCTGAAGAAAAATCCTCCTAGCATCCTCCTTCACAGTGAAAACCAGATGTAGATTGTTCTACAGTGGGTAAATATTGTCTGTATAAATACCATACAGTATTATTACCTATGTCCATCACTGGAAAAGATTAATGTGTGGAAAATGAACTGACATACTGAATCGAGCATTGAGTATTTAGATTTTGAACAGGTAAGATCGCATAACAAGTCTGAAAACCAAGTGGCGAAAGTAAGATATTGGTAGCCAAAATCAAGTTTGAAAATTACATGGGTGCCTTAGGTCCTGATTAATATGAGGTACATATATACATATAAATCTTTAAAGGTCAACATATTTAGGTGACTATCATTTTAATTATTATGACAGAATTTAAGTATCACCCAACCTACACCCACTCCTTTTATGATTTATCATGTAGTAGTACTCTCACTTCTGGATTGGATGGAACTCTGATCTAAACTTGTAGGCACATTTTCCTTTTAACAATTACTGGATTTGTTAAATAATCCAAACTCTTATGTTTAAAACTGTCTATTTTCATGATCAATTACAGTGCCATTGTTGAACATCTCCTCTCCACCACCACCCCCAACACTGCCTCCCTAACACCCCTTTAGGAATTGACACATTTCCTTTCCCATATAAATATAGGTGAAAGGTGACAATGAAAACAGCCCATCTGTCACCAACACTAATTTTTGTAGTCTGGCAGAGATCCAGGACCTCACTGCAACCCCCAACATGAGTGAAGGGATCTTTAATATCAGGTGAATAAAAGCCAGGCTGAGAAATTAGTTTTCCATCCCAGCAATCACAAGCCTACCCATTTTCTGTAAATAGTCTCTCAGACTAGTGCAGATGGAGAAGCTGCACCTGGGGACCAAAGCAATCAATGCAGCAGAATTTAAGCAGCTGTGTGCAATTTAAACAAGAGTGGGCGGGCTAGAATTGAGCTATGGTATGCTTTGTGCATGATATAAAACTATATTGACTGTTTTTTTAAGCTGAAATAAAATGTGTATTCCACTACAACTAGCTTAATTGGTCAAGCTGCATTTTTATGCAGCTGCGATAATAATGGTAGCCAGTGAATTTTTCACAAGGGGCTATAAAAACAACACTGATTTATTGCCATGGATTTAATAGCTTGAGACTGATTTATTTCGCCACAGTTGAGACACTGGTGCCATCTGAAGAGCAAGCAGTCTGGAAATCTCAGATGTAAGCATAATCAGTCAATAGTTACTCGGTGACTTTCTGCTCGATTTCTATTTGCATTTGTAAAATACTTTATTAGTTTAATCCTCCAACATGTAACAGCTTGCTACAGTGCAACTGCAGTGACAGCAACACATAAAACTGCAAAATATAATTACATAAATTCATTAAAAACATAAAATGCTTCTAATTTTGGTAATTGTTACGACCGAGACAGAAGGAGTGTACTGTTTATTCTAGTTCCACTTCTCCACAGGTCACAACATATATTTACATTTTTCCCCATTTACCGATACAGTCAATCGTAGACTCTATTTTTATCCCAGAGTAAAACACACCAACCAGCTTTCTTTAATAAACAACAAAATTATCAGTTTATTATAAAACAAGTCTTAACAAGTAATGAAGTAAAGCATAAACACACAGATTGAAATATTAAAGTTCCCTTTTTTACCTTAGCCCGTCACACACACACACACATATACACATACACCGGAAAAAAAGGGATTTTTGTTTTTAGAGCTCTATTACAGACAAAAAAAAAGGCTAAATAGTTGCTCATTCTTGAAGAAACAGTTGATGAGATATATTGTGTTCCAAAACTGGCATACAGTCTGCCCTCCAGGTACACGTAGACGGGTCACTGGGATCTTTTAGAACAGTTCTTTTTAGGCAGCGTTGAGAATTAATTTAGGCAGGCTTTTCTTCAAAGACGGGAGATGAGATGAGTTGACACAGTGGACTGCTCAGGGTCTTTTAGAGAGGTGCTGGAAAGCTGAGCTGGGTTGTAGTCCTCTCTCTTACCTTGGGAATTCTCTTTTCTCCTTGGAAGTTCTCTCCCTTTTTATACAGTTCAACCCCAACTCAAAACAATTCAAAAGCGAAACTGACAACAGGAAGTCAACCTTTTGACCTCCATCAATCTTGACCTGTCACTTCTTTGTAAACAACTTCTCCAGGTATCCAAAGTTCTCTGTTGTTTATTGAGCTGGAAGTCAGGTTATTTTCCTCACAGGACTTCTCAGTGACCCTTTGAAAAACATTTCCAGGGACTGTTTTTCAAAGTCAAGTGACCTTTACACGAGCCCTTTGAAAACCCCAAAGTTTAACATTTCTTCAATCTTACAAAAATGAATCCTCAAAGAACAATTTTAACAAAACACAGAGGCAATTTCGTGACAATCACTTATTGAAGTATTGTGAAACCCTTAATTTGAAAATGGAATGCTCTATAAGCTAGTTATACAACATATTTTGCATCAATACAAAATAATTTTGGCTTCAAGACCTGTTGCATAACTATTCAGAAAGTTGTTGAATTAATGATGCTTTGCATTTTTCAAGCAGCATGAGATCATGTCAAAGAGGTAGCCTCAGACCATATTGGCTTTGCACTGGCTGCATTAAAACTGCAACCTATGCAAAGCAACATTCAAAGATCTCAAGTAATTGTTGGATCATTTGGCAGGTTTGAAATTTTCTAATTGCAAGGGAAGAGTTGAGCATTATCTCTTTATTAACGCAAAATATAACTAGGCATTTCAACTCTAGTGTGTAGACCTCTGCATCTGTATTCTTGCTTAGATGCAGAACTCTGCTTCTCCTGACAAGGCAGTATAAATTAGACATGTTGCTTCTGCACCACTCTTCATAGGTGCCCAGGATCAAATCAGCATCTGAATTTTAAAATATATTTTAGTAAGTAGAGCTTTGAAATAGATAAATTGAACAATTTCAATGTTAAATTATAAAGAATGATATCAGTGTCTTCCTGGGTACTGAATAACTGCAATTTTATTCTCAAATCCACACACTTTTGACTGGTCCACAATATAGTGAGGCAACAACGACTTATATTTATATGTTGCCTTTTAACGTAATAAAACGTCCCAAGGCACTACACAGGAGCATTATTTAAGAAGTAACGCCAATCCACATAGGGAGACATTAGGTCAGATGACCAAAAGCTTGGTCAAAAAGGTAGATTTTAAGGAATGTCCTAAAGGAGAAAAGCGAGATAGAGAGGTAGAGAGGTGTAAGGAGGGGATTTCAGAGCTTAGGGCCTAGGCAACTGAAGGTTGGATATTGATGGTGGATTGGAGTGATTAAAACTGAGATGCTCAAGATGCCAGAATTAGAAGAATGCAGATATCTTGGAGGATTGTGGGGCTGGAGGAGATTACGGAGATAGGGAGGGGCAAGGCCATGGAGGGATTTGAAAACAAAGATGAGAATTTTAAAATCAAGCTGTTGCTTAAAAGTCAGTGAGCAGAGGGGTAATAGGTGAACAGGACTTGGTGTGAGTTAAGACAGGGGCAGCAGAGTTTTGGATGACCTCAAATTTACGGGTAGAACATGGGAGATCAGCCAGGAGTGCATTGGAATAGTCAAGTCTAGAGGTAACGTAAGCAGGAATGAGGGTTTCAGCAGCAGATGAGCTGAGACAAGGGCAAAGTTGGGCAATTTTACAGAGGTGGAAATAGGCTATCTCGGCATGCTTGCCTTCATCGGCCGAGGCATTGAGTACAAGAGTTGGGACGTCATGTTACAGTTGTACATAATGTTGGTTAGGCCGCATTTGGAGTAGTGTGTGCAGTTCTGGTCGCCACACTACAGGAAAGATGTGATTAAGCTAGAGAGGGTGCAGAAAAGAATCACAAGGATGTTGCCTGGTTTGGAGGGCTTGAGTTATAAAGAGAGATTGGATAGTCTGGGTCTGCTTTCCCTGGAGTGAAGGAGGCTGAGAGGGGACATGATAGAGGTATATAAAATTATGAGCGGCATTGATAGGGTAGATAGCCAGAGTCTGTTTCCCATGGTAGGGGTGACTAAAACTAGAGGGCATAGACTTAAGGTAAGAGGGAGGAGGTTTAAAGGGGATCAAAGGGGTAAATTTTTCACACAAAGAATATTGAGTATCTGGAATGAGCTGCCTGAGGAGGTGGTGGAGGCATGAACAGTAGCGACATTTAAGAGGCATCTGGACAGGTACTTGAATGAGCAAGGCATAGAGGGATATGGAATTAATGCAGGCAGGTGGGATTAGTATAGATAGGCATTATGGTCGGCATGGACGCAGTGGGCCGAAGGGCCTGTTTCTATGCTGTACAACTCTATGACTCTATCTTAGAATGGGCTATCTTAGTAATGGCATGAAAATGAGGTCAGAAGCTCATCTCAGGGTGAAATGTGACACCAAGGTTGCGAACAAACAGGCTTAATTGCAGAGTGTTGCCAGGGAGAGGATGGAGTCAATCGCTAGGGAATGGAGTTTGGCGGGGGGACTGAAAACAATGGCTTCAGTCTTCCCAATATTTAATTGGAGGAAATTTCCACTCATCCAGTACTGGATGTTGGATAAACAATCTGTGGAGGAGTTGAGAGAGGTGGTGGTGAGGTAGAGTTGGATATTGTCAGCATGCAGGTGAGAACTATTGTTGCGCTTTCAGATGATGTCACCAAGAGGCAGCATGTAGATGAAAGATAGGAGATGACAAGGATACATCCTTGGGGGATACCAGAGCTAACAGTGTGGGAACAGGAAGAGAAGCCATTGCAAGTGATACTCTGGCTATGATTAGATATATAGGAATCAGGAACCAGGTGAGAGCAGTCCCACCCAGCTGGATGACAGCGGGGAGGCATTGGAGGAAGATGGTATGGTCAAATATGTCTAAGGCTGCAGACAGATTGAGAAGGATGAGGAGGGAATGTTTACCTTTGTCACAGTCACATAGGATGTCATGTGTGACTTTGATAAGAGCTGTTTCAGTACTGTGGCAGGGGCAGAAACCTGATTGGAGGGATTCAAGCACGGTGTTCCGGGAAAGATTGGAATGGATTTGGGAGGCGACAACATGTTGAAGGATTTTGGAGAGGAAAGGGAAGTTGGAGATGGAATGGTAGTTTGTAAGGATGGTGCGGTCAAGTGCTTTTTTGAGGAAGGGGGTGATGACGGCAGATTTAAAGGAGAGAGGGACAAGACTTAAAGAAAGAACCGTTAACAATATCGGCTAACATGGGGACCAGGAGGGGAAGTTGGGTCAGCAGTTTAGTGGGAATAAGATCGAGGGAGCAGAAGGTGGGTCTCATGGACAAGAGAAGCTCAGAGGGGACATGAGGGGAGATAGGAGAGAAACGGGACAAAGATTTGAGTTCAGGGATAGAGCAGGTGGGCTAGTGGAAGGGGAGGGATGTGGCAGAGGCAGCTTATTGGATGGCCTCGATCTTAGTGACAAAGAAGTCCATGAATTCCTCGCACTTAGTGTTGGAATTTTTGTGGTGTTGTTCATGGGTGTCCTGGGATTTGAAGCAGGTTTGACTGCAAATTTGGCCAGTCGCTTTAAGCTCAATGCTCTTGATAAGCAAAGCCAGGTGATTGTAGCTACTTCTAAAATATTAAGGTCAATCAAAGAGCAGTTGTACCTGCCTGTAAATTTCAGACTGTAAATCAATGAGTACTTTTTTCTTTGTTAAGATTGTTTTGCATCTGTAAATAACACTTTGAAGTGCGATGCCTGATGTGTGAGATGCATAGACAGTTTTAATATAAATTATGGGTAGGTAAGAAAACCCACAAAAGTTGTTCATGAAAAACATCTGTAATTTGCAAACAGAATATGCCAAATCCTCTAATGATTCCTAAATTGCTATTGCTATTTGTCTTAATACAATGTACACCCATGTTTTATTAAGAAAGCAAACTATTTTATTCAAGTACAGTGAAAATTAAGTTGTTGAATTGTCACTTTAGTGCAAACATAATTAATGCCAAACTCTGCATCTAGAGCCTGGGGGCAGGGTGGGGGGAGGGCAACTGCTACCTATTTTTCCATTTACTTCAATGAAAAAGCTGAAATGTCAGTACATGCTTGAGACTAGCTGGATCCATCATATGTAGGAATACACTCATATAAGTTTATTCTATGTAAGAGATCTTTTTTGGTCTCCTTATCTCGAGAGACAATGGGTAAGCGCCTGGAGGTGGTCAGTGATTTGTGAAGCAGCGCCTGGAGTGGCTATAAAGGCCAATTCTAGAGTGACAGACTCTTCCACAGGTGCTGCAGATAAAATTGGTTGTCGGGGCTGTTACACAGTTGGCTCTCTCCTTGCGCTTCTGTCTTTTTTCCTGCCAACTGCTAAGTCTCTTCGACTCGCCACACTTTAGCCCCACCTTTATGGCTGCCCGCCAGCTCTGGCGAACGCTGGCAACTGACTCCCACCACTTGTGATCAATGTCACAGGACTTCATGTCGCGTTTGCAGACGTCTTTGGACGGCCGGTGGGTCTGATACCAGTGGCGAGCTCACTGTACAATGTGTCTTTGGGGATCCTGCCATCTTCCATGCAGCTCACATGGCCAAGCCATCTCAAGCGCTGCTGACTCAGTAGTGTGTATAAGCTGGGATGTTGGCCGCCTCGACGACTTCTGTGTTGGAGATACGGTCCTGCGACCTGATGCCAAGTATTCTCCGGAGGCAGCGAAGATGGAATGAATTGAGACGTCGCTCTTGGCTGACATACGTTGTCCAGGCCTCGCTGCCATAGAGCAAGGTACTGAGGACACACGCTTGATACACTCGGACTTTTGTGTTCCGTGTCAGTGCGCCATTTTCCCACACTCTCTTGGCCAGTCTGAACATAGCAGTGGAAGCCTTTCTCATGCGCTTGTTGATTTCTGCATCTAGAGGCAGGTTACTGGTGACAGTTGAGCCGAGGTAGGTGAACTCTTGAACTACTTCCAGAGCGTGGTCGCCAATATTGATGATGGAGCATTTCTGACGTCCTGCCCCATGATGTTCGTTTTCTTGAGGCTGATGGTTAGGCCAAATTCATTGCAGGCAGCCGCAAACCTGTCGATGAGACTCTGCAGGCACTCTTCAGTGTGAGATGTTAAAGCAGCATCGTCAGCAAAGAGGAGTTCCCTGATGAGGACTTTCCGTACTTTGGACTTCGCTCTTTGACGGGCAAGGTTGAACAACCTGCCCCCTGATCTTGTGTGGAGGAAAATTCCTTCTTCAGAGGACTTAAACGCATGTGAAAGCAGCAGGGAGAAGAAAATCCCAAAAAGTGTGGGTGCGAGAACACAGCCCTGTTTCACGCCACTCAGGATAGGAAAGGGGTCTGATGAGGAGCCACCATGTTGAATTGTGCCTTTCATATTGTCATGGAATGAGGTGATGATACTTAGTAGCTTTGGTGGGCATCCAATCTTTTCTACTAGTCTGAAGAGACCACGTCTGCTGACGAGGTCAAAGGCTTTGGTGAGATCAATGAAAATAACGTAGAGGGGCATCTGTTGTTCGCGGCATTTCTCCTGTATCTGACGAAGGGAGAACAGCATGTCAATGGTCGATCTCTCTGCACGAAAGCCACAGGCACAGTGTGGCTTTCGTGCAGAGAGATGTAAGAGATAGAGATCATTTATTCTGTATAAGAGATGGATAGGGATACAAAAGGAGGGGGGGAGGGGGTCACAGTATTGGTTGAAAAAACAGCTGTGAGGAGGGATGATATGCTAGAAGTATCAACAAATGAGGCCATATGACTGAAGAACAAAAATGGGGCAATCACAGTGCTGACAGTATACTATAGGCTCCTAAACAGAGGGAAATAGAAGAACAAATATGTAGGCAAAATATTGAGAAGTGCAAAAACAATAGGGCAGTAATAGGCGATTTCAACTACCCTGATATTAACAGGAATAAAATCAGTATAAAGCGTGTAGAGAGCGCAGAATTCTTAAATTGCATCCAAGAGAACCTTTTAAGGCAGTATGTAGCAAGCCCAACAGAAAAGGGGCAGTTCTGGATTAAGTCCTAGGGAATTAAGCTGGGCAGGTGGAAAAGCATTTCAGTGGTATTGATCAAAATTTAGTTACACTTAGCATATTTATGAAAAAAGACAGGGATACACCAGGAGTAAAAGTTCTTAATTGGGGAAAGGTCAATTTTACTAAGCTGAGATGTGATTTTGCAAAAGTGGACTGAAAACAGCTACTTGAAGGTAAATCAGTGTCAAATGAGTGGGAGGCATTCAAGGAGGAGATAGTGAGGGTTCAGAACAAACATTTCCTACAAAGAAAACGGTGGGACTCCGAAATCTAAATTCCCCCTGAATGTCAAGGAGAATACAGGGTAGAATATGGCAAAAAAGAGAAGCTTATTACTGCAAAAAGCCTGAAGGAATATACGAAGTTTAAGGGTGAAATTATAAAGGAAGTTAAGAAAGCAAAGGGAGAGCATGGAAAAATATTGGCAAATAAAATTAAGTTTAATCCAAAGATGCTTTATAAATACATGAAGAGCAAAAGGATAATTGAGGAAAGCGTAGGGCCTTAGAGGCCAAAAAGATAACCTGTGTGTGGAGGTAGAAGACATTGTTATGACAGTGCTTCTATATTGTTTGTTAAGTTTTTTTTTGAGCGCTCATGTATTTTAGAATTATGGACATTGTTTTATTTAGGAAAACTGAAAAGGATTCCATAGATGCTGAACTTAGTGTTTTTTCTTTACAAAGATGTCATCGGAAGGTTTGTAACCAACCCTTGCAAGAGATCTGAAACAAAAACAAAAAGTGCTGGAAATACTCAGCAGGTCTGACAGCATCTGTGGAGGGAGAAGAAAAGTTAACGTTTCAGATCTGTGACCTTTCATCAGAACCTGAAACATTAATGTTGCTTCTCTCTCCACAGATGCTGCCAGAGCTGCTGAGTATTTCCAACACTTTTTGTTTTAGTTTCAGATTTCCAGCATCTGCAATATTTTGCTTTTACCTTACTGGAGATCACCTGCGAAGATAAATAAATAACATTTACTGGAAGTCACCTGTCTT
This sequence comes from Heterodontus francisci, assembly GCF_036365525.1. Lineage (NCBI taxonomy): Eukaryota > Metazoa > Chordata > Chondrichthyes > Heterodontiformes > Heterodontidae > Heterodontus > Heterodontus francisci. The sequence continues at coordinate 16,345,777 of NC_090388.1, forward strand.
CAGATAAGTACCTAGCAGGGGCTTTTTGACTCAGGGGAGATGTTTACAGAGAACTGACAGGTTAAGATTTATAGGGGTCAGGAGGCTTGACTCTTGAGATATTGTTCTGGTTTCGCTTTGGACAGTCAGTTGGGGTTTGGACAGTGTTTTGAAAGGAGTTTAAGAATCGACCTGCCAAGGACAAAACCCCAGCTCAGCCTTTTCCATCTCTTTGAGGAGCTCTTAGAAGCGAGTGTAAGAAATAGAGAAATTGATGCTGCATTCCTCCCGAAAGGCCTGCCAGAAATCCCTGTTGCTGCATTTTTCCTGGAAAGTCTGCCAAACTTGTCGTAAGCATCGCCAGAAAAGAACAGTTCTAGAAAGATCCAGTGACAGCCGTCTACGTGTATTTGGGACGCCAAACCAAAAAGGGACAACTGACATCTTTCCATATTTTCTGTTTTTTCTTCAAGAATTAGCAAGTATTTGGCCAAAGTTTTTTTTTGTCTTTTTTTTTGTAACAGAGCTCTAAAGAGAAAATCTCTATTTTCTAAACTGGTGTGTGTGTTTGAGGGGCTACGGTAAAAGAGAACTTTCATATTTCACTCTGTGTTAATGCTTTGCTTCATTACTGGTTATGTCTTGCTTTATAATAAACTGATAATTTTATTGTTTATTAAAGAAAACTGTTTGGTGTATTTTATTCTGGGATAAAGAGTAGAGTCTATGATTGACTGTATCATAGTTTTGGCCAGTCAAGCTGCAGTCTTATGCAGGCTTTGGGCTTTCCTATACCGGCATGTACAGCCACTGTAGTTTCGTGGGCCCCTCTTAATATTTCTCTCTGGTACTTCTGCAGCACCACTAACTGGTGAGCGACTGCCCACTCCTTGCTCTCAGGCCTGTGAAGAGAACTCCATTTCCTCATCAGTACCTCATTCTTTAAATAGAAGCAATCAGGGACTCCCTCTGCTTCACTTTCAGACTGGGCAGCCTGTGCTAACTCTCGCAATACTGGGTCAGCTCACTGAAAATCACCTAGAGAAAATCCATTTAAATCATTCCCTGGGTCACCTAACTTTCCAAAGAAAGTCTCGGACAGGCAGACCTCATGGACATCTGCCTGCAGTGCCAATGCAGTCTCCTCTGGGGAAGCTGGTTTGATCATGGCCTGATCCACTACACATTCAGGGAAACTGCAGGGTTTCATCTCCCGCCACTGCCCTGTCTCTCTGACCTCCTGCGGTCTTTCACTACTTGGGGGGCTACCACCTTCACCCCCCCCCGCCAAATCATTACCTAGGAGCAGGTCAACCCCGTCCACAGGCAAACTAGGGACAATCCCTACAGTCACCGGTCCCAAAACTAGTTTGCACTCCAGGTGCACCCGGTATACAGGTACAGGCATACACTGCCCTTCAATACCATTCACTACCATTCTGGTGTTCACTGCACTCTCTGGGGGAAAGGTCAGGCATTTTCCCAGTAAAAGTGGCCCCTGTGTCCCTGAGAATCACTATGGACTTGCTTGCTCCACTTGAGGGGTATGGGGTTACTCTCCCTTCAGACACAAAACCCTATTAATTTTTCCTACACTTGCAGCAGTAGACTTTTTATTTATTTATTTAGAGATACAGCACTGAAACAGGCCCTTCAGCCCACCAAGTCTGTGCTGACCAACAACCACCCATTTATACTAATCCAACATTAATCCCATATTCCCTACCACATCCCCACCATTCTCCTACCACCTACCTACACTCGGGGCAATTTACAATGGCCAATTTACCTATCAACCTTCAAGTCTTTGGCTGTGGGAGGAAACCAGAGCACCCGGCAGAAACCCAAACGGTCACAGGGTGAACGTGCAAACTCCACACAGGCAGTACCCAGAACTGAACCCGGGTCGCTGGAGCTGTGAGGCTGCGGTGCTAACCACTGTGCCACCCCTTCTTCAGTCTCATTCGTATGCAGTTTAAAGCCACAGCTTGTTCTGCTGTGCTTTCCATCAGGTTCGCTTCTTCACTGAGCGGGTGTGCCCTGATTAACCCTACAGGTTTTCCCTTTAGTTTCCAGCAGTCAGCTCTTAAATATGCTGCTTTATTACAATGGAAGCACACAGGTCTCTGGGTCTCACTCTTGCTCACAGCACCTTCCTTTTTGGCTGGAGGAGGGCCCCTTGCTTTCCTTTCTCTCCCAGGACTGCTTGGGCGCCTATCACCTTCCCACCCTTTGTCCCTTTCGGATTTGTGGGGGTGACTAGGGAAAGGCTGTCTCCTGGGAAACTGATTTCGAAATTAAAGCAAACTCATTGGCCAGGATGGCCGCTTGTCGGGCTCTCTGGACCCACTGCTCCTCTACATGGGTCTTTATGGTGAGTGGGAGAGAGTGTTTAAATTCCTGTAACAGAATTACTTCTCTGAGATTTTCATAGCTGAGCTGTACTTTAAGAGCCCTCAGCCACTGGTCAAAAACCAGCTGCTTACTTCTTTCAAACTCCAGATAAGTTTGATTAGCTTGCTTCTTGAGGGTTCTAAACTTTTGGCATTAGGCTTCAGGTACCAATTAATATGCTCCGAGGATAGCATTTTTGTTCATAATTTGATGAACTCTCCTCTGGCAACAGGGCATAAACCTTATGGGCTTTTCCAGTTGCTTGCTTTGTAGTAAAAGAGACCAGGTCTCAGCTGGCCATTTTAATTGCCTTGCCAGTTTCTCTTCTACATCCTCCTTATTGAACTTTGGAATTAGTGGAGCTAGTTTTAACAATTTAGTACCCAGCTCTGAATTATGTTTCTCCATATTTGCCATGCTTTCACTAGGGTTACTCTGTTGCCCCCTAGTTAACTCAAGCTGCTTCAACTCTCTCTTTTTGCATTCCTTCCAGAATATTCTTTCTCTCTTCCTCTCCTCAAATTCAAGTTTCCTCTGTTCCAATAGTATCTTGCTAACAATACCCTGTCGGAGTCTGCTTCTAACCCTGTTTCTGCTTCTTCAGATGCTGTCATGCAAGGACCCCACCTGCCAAGAACGAGGCACATGAATTTTGTCATGAACATTGATTTTAAACTGTTACTGGAGTTAAGAAAGGACTTGTTAAACAGATCAGTCGTGGCTGGAAAAGTCATTTGCATATTAACAGACAGTGCTTGGAAAGGACAAAGAACCATTCCTTGACACATTCAACCCACAATGGACTTTTGATCACCAGATGTTGAAGTTGGGGGAGCTTGCATTCCAGGTTGACTGCTAAGATGGCTGAATTCACAAACAGACATGGTCAAACCAGCTAGTCACATAACTAACCTGCTGGACAACCTGGCTTTTTGTTAATTGGACAAACTGTTTGAACTGAGAGTGTCTGTTTGCTCCTGGACTGAGAAGATCTCACTCCTGTCTGCTCCCATCTCTTTCTCACAAGCCTCTGAATCCATTAAAGACACATGAAGCCCAAGAGAGAAAAGTCTCCGACAGCAAACAAGATTTAAGAACAATACTGGGCCCCAACAAAAAGCAACATCTACCTACAGTCAAGGACTCTATAGTGAGCTCGAAGAACTGTAACAAAAACTCTTCGGATATTGCCTCAAACTTTTCCACTTTATTTTTCTTCTGCTCTTTTCTGTCTCTATTTGCATGTGTGTATCACGTATGCATGCTAGCATGGGCGCGTTGTGTATCCTTAGGCGTTAACCAAATTAAAGTTTAAGTTTAATAAATTTCAACTTTTCTTCTTTAAACCTAAGAAAGCTGGTTTGTGCTGGTTTCTTTGCCTTATAATTGGAAAGCGGTGAGCAAGGATTCACCAAGGAGGAACTAAAAACACGGTGTATTTAAAATTAAACCCTGTTACAGTAAGACCAGGTGAAGGTCTAAAGGGAACCCTTGACCTCTTTCTCACCTAGTCGTAACAACTGTCATTGAGCTGTGTGGGACTGCACTTGCCTAGTTCCATTCTTATCTATCTAATCATAAACAGAGAATCACCTGTAATGGCTTCTCCTCCTGCTCCCATACTGGTACCTCTGGTATCCCCAAAGGATCTATCCTTGGCCTCCTCCCATTTCTTATCTACATAACTGCCCCTCAGTGACATTATCTGAAAACACAGCATCAGTTTTCACGTGTACCTTGATGACACACAGCTCCATCTCACTGCCACCTCTCGACTCCTCCAATGTTACTAAACTTGTCCGACATCCAGCATAAACCTCCTCCAATTAAATATTGGAAAGACTTAAGCCATTGTCTTTGATCCCTGCTACAAACACCATTCCCTAGCCATTTACCCCAATCCCTCTCCCTAGTGACTGAGGCTGAATCAGACTGTTCGCAACCTCGGGGTCACATTTGACCCCGAAATGAGCTTCCAACCACATATCCACACCATCTAAGACCATCTATTTCTATCTCTGTAACAAGCACAATGTTCAGCACCATTCGTGGCTCCTCAGATACTGAAGCAGTCTGTTTAGAAATGCAGCAAGATCTGGACAATATCCAGACTTGAGCTGATAAGTGGCAAGGATCATTTGTGCCACATAAGTGCCAGGCAATGACCATTTCAAAAAAGAGAATCTAACCATCTCCCCTTGATATTCAATGGCATTACGATTGCTGATTCCCCCACTATCAACATCCTGGAGGTTACCATTGACCAGAAACTGAACTGGAGTAGCCATATAAATACCGCGGCTACAAGAGCAGGTCAGAACCTAGGAATCCTGTGGCAAGTAACTCACCTCATGACTCCCCAAAGCCTGTCTATCATCTACAATGCACAAGTTAGGAGTGTGATGGAATACTCTCCACTTGCCTGGATGGGTGGTGCAGCTCCAACAACGTTCAAGAAGCTCGACACCATCCAGGACAAAGCAGCCCGCTTGTTTGGCACCCCATCCACAAACATTCACTTCCTCCACCACCAACGCACAGTGGCAGCAGTGTGTACCATCTACAGGATGCACTGCAGGAACTCACCAAGGCTCCTTAGACAGCACCTTCCAAACCCGCAACCTCTACCACCTAGAAGGACAAGATGCATGGGAACACCACCAAGTTCCCCTCCAAGCCACACACCATCCTGACTTGGAACTATATTGCCGTTCCTTCACTGTCGCTGGGTCAAAATCCTGGAACTCCCTTCCGAACAGCACTGTGGGTGTACCTACCCCACATGAACTGCAGCAGTTCAAGAAGGCATCTCACTACCATCTTCTCATGGGCAATTAGGGATGGGCAATAAATGCTTACCTGGCCAGCGATGCCCACATCCCAATAAATGAATTTAAAAAACATAGCCTGACTCCGCCCCTGCCTCAGCTCCTCTGCTGCCAAAACCCTCATCCATACCTTTATTACCTCTAGACTTAACTATTTCATTGCTCCTGGCCATTCAAGCACATTCTACCCTCCATATTCACTCCAAGTCTTATTCCCCCATCACTCTTGTCCTCATTGACCTACATTGGTACCTGTTAAGCAATGCCCCGATTTTAAAATTTGCATCCCTGTTTTCAAATCCCTCCATGGCCTTGCCCCTCCCTATCTCTGTAATCTCCTCCAGCCCCACAACTCTCCAAAATATCTGCACTCCTCCAATTCTAGTCTCTTGATCATCTCCAATTTTATTTGCCCCAACATTGGTGGCCGTTCCTTCAATTGTCTAGGCCCGAAGCTCTGAAATCACCTACCTGTCTCTCCTTCCTCCATTAAGGCATTCCTTAAAACCTACTATGTTGATCAGGCTTTTGGCCATCTGCCCTAATATTGGCCCAAGCGGCTCAGTGTCATTTTGTTTAATAATGTTCCTGAAGTACCCTGGGATGTTTTATTATGTTAAAAGGGATTATATACATACACATTGTTGTTGTCTCTTATACTTGAGACTTTAGACACTACCGTATATAAATTTGTGCCACTTAAAGATAAATATTTGCAATTTCCGTTGACAGCATCTTCCAAACCCACAACCTATACCATCTTGAAGGAGAAGGGCAGCCAGCGCTGCCCACAAAAAGGATAAACCTTGTTGCAGTCAAACCAGAGAAGGGGCGAAAGGCGGAGTCTGAGACCCTCTTCCTCACCTGGTAATAATAATAAACAGATACCTTTGTTGTGTGTGCTTTATTCTGGGGACAAATAGAGTATCTAATTGACTGTTTCAGGAAGTGCGAAAATTTATGGATATGTTGTGACCTGTGGAGAAGTGGGACATATTAATTGGGGGCTCTTGTCAGGATTAGACCCAACAACAACGTTCAATTGTAAGTGGGGTAATACTAATTGGAAAAGGAAAATAAAAGAACCAGATTTCTTGTGTAATAGGGTAAAGTCTACACCACGAGAATGTCTGTAGCAGTTGCTGAAGCTTTTCTGGGGAAGGAGGAAGTATCCCTCAGTGACTTGCAAAATTTAATCAAGGTTAAACTAAAGGATTTGGCAGCACAATTGAGGTTAGAATTGAAATCAGCTGTTAAAAATGGCAGACATAATTGGAGTAATAGCCCAACATTTGAAATTGGAAGACGACAGTAAATAGGAGGGTAGTGCAGTTGAATTAGCTAAAATTCAGTTACAAATGAAATAACTTGAGCAGGAACAAGAAATGGAAAAACGCAGGCTTCAACAGGAAACAGAAAAAGAACTAAGAAAACTTGACAAGGAAAAAGAAAAAAATACAATTGGAAAAACTTCAGCTTCAACAGGGAAAGGAAAAAGAAATAGAACTGAAAAGACTTATGCTTGAATTTCAAAGAGGAAGTGAAAAAGAAGAAAGGGAATTCGAATTTAAAAAAGATGGAACTAAGACAAAGGGGTGGTCTTGACTCCAGTGAAAATTCTGATCAGGAAGAATCTGAATCCAGCCCAGGACCCAGGGAAAAGCTGTTTAAATTTATACAAGCTCTCCCTAAGTTTGAGGAAAGGGATGTAGAGGCATTTTTCATTTCTTTTGAAAAGATAACCAAACAAATGAAATGGCCAAAGGAAAGCTGGACACTGCTTATGCAAATCAGGTTGATGGGCAGAGCTCATGAAGTTTATGCCATGCTTTCTGAGGAGGCTGCTGCAGATTATGAGATGACTAAAAAGGCTATTCTCGCTGCGTATGAGTTAATCCCTGAAGTTTACCAACAGAAGTTTCAGAACCTCCAGAGATTGGCCGGGCAGACCTATATAGAATATGAAAAGGTAAAGCAAATTAATTTTGATCATTGGATACAGGCACTAAAGATGGAAGCCACATATGAGAACCTTAGGAAAATAATTCTCCTGGAAGAATTTAAAAATTCACTCCCTCCACTAGTGAGAACTCACGTAGAGAACCAGAAGGTTTCAAGGGCCAGAGAAGCAGCAGAAATTGCTGATGATTATGAACTTGTGTATAAGCCCAAACCCTTTGTCCGTCACCCCCACAAACCCGAGAAGGATAAAAGGTGGGAGAGTGAAAGGAAGGCAAGTAGCCGGGGACATGAAGGGACAGCTGGGAATGTCCAGGATCCCCTCCTCAGGCCAGAAAAGAAGGTGCTGAGGGTGGAAGTGAGGTTCGCATGCCAAAGTGTTACCATTGTCACAAGGTGGGACATCTTCGTTCAGAATGCTGGAAGTTGCGAGGAAAACCCATGGGACTTGTTGGGGTACACAAAGTCACTGCAGAGAAAGGTCTCTGACTGAGAGTACAGCAGATCAGACTGTAGCTTTAACTGCGGCTGTAAAGCCAAATACAAAAACCAATGTGAGTGTAGGGGTTAAGAATAAGATTCCTGAAAGTTATAGGGAATTCTTGTCGAAAGGAAAAGTAACTCCTTATCCCTCAAGTGAGGCAGGCAAACCAAGAGGAGCAACCCAAACTCTTTTGCTGGGGAAAGGTATAAAGTGATTCCTAACTGTGTGGTTCACCTTGATGATGTGCTGGTATACAGCAACACTCGGAAGAGCCACTTGAAACAGCTAGAAACTTAAAAAAAATTACAAGCAACTGATTTAGTGGTAAAGCTGGCCAAAAGGGAATTCGCAAAAGCGAGTGACCTAACTCGGGCATATAGTAGGGGCAAGGACGGGTGTTACCAAGAACGGTGAAAGTACAAGCATTGGTGGAGCTCCCTACCCCTAAGACTAAGCGAAAAATCATGAGGTTTTGGGATGTGTGGTTTCTACTTAAAGTTTGAACCACATTTTAGCACTGCAGCTGCTCCACTAACAGATTTGCTACAGAAAAAGAAAACCAATGTAGTGTGGCCATGCATCTTTTGAAAAGCTGAAGGCCATTTTGATTAATGAACCAGTGTTGGCTGCTCCAAATTTTACTAAGCCCTTCAAGGTAGCGATTGATGCTAGTGACCTGGGGTTGGTGCAGGCCCGTTACAAGATGAAGAATTGGGCTTAGAAAGACCAGTAGGATACTTTTCAAAAAAACGAAACCACCAGCAGAAAAGATATTCCACCATTGAAAAAGAAATGTTAGGTCTATTATTGGCTCTTAAACATTTTGAAGTCTATGTCCGCCACGACTACAGAGTAACACTGGCATATACTGATCATAACCCACTCACCTTTGTGGAAAATTTAAAGCCCAGAATGCCAGAATATTCCAATGGAATTTACTGTTGCAGCCCTATCACTTAAAGATTATCCACATTTCAGGGAAAAAAATGTATTGCAGATGCTTTGTCACGAATCTAACTTTGTTTGAGTATGTGAGTAAAGATGGTACAAAGCAAAATTGTATTAACTACAAGTATACAGTGAATGGGGGCGAGTGTGAGAATGTTTCAAATGTTTTCAACTTTTAAAAAATACATTCAAAAATGGCATTTCATTTCGCCGAGAGGAGGTGCTACGAGTTTCCATATTGTTTGTTAAAAGTTGGAATCTATATTTTAAAACTGAAGAGGCTGAATTTTGGGGGGTTTTTTTAAAAAAAAGGAAGTTCAACAAAAGGTTGATCAGTAAACAAGTTTTTACAGGAAAGCATATGATTTCAATGAAACATAATGGGGGGTTGGACTTGAGATATTTTGTGCTGTGACAGGACAGTGTTTATGATTATCATGGGACTTGCCTGGAAGAAAAGTTTAGTTTCACTTTGAACTGTTAAAAGCCAGCAAGATTCTGGACTAAAGGAATGGTTGGAGATCTGCATATGGACCTGCCAGAATCAGAAGAAAATCTAGACCACCGTTACCTTTTTGAAGAATCCCTGCTCTTGAAAAGCAAAAGCCCGTATGAAGTTGTACTCTTGCCTCTTGTTCTTTGAAGACATCCTGAATGTTTTCAGAAACCTTGCATTGAATGTTAGAACTGAATCCTTTGTTGCACACCTGCCGTAAGACCTATGTGAAGCTTTCTGTAGTCTTTCTTTGAACACCTAGTGGCAGCCACCTATTCGACTTTGGGACACCTCACCAAAACAAAGGACTTCCATATCCACTTCTCAGTCTAAGTTTTCTTTAAAACTACTTTTATTTCTTTGTAACAGCTGTAAACAAAACTCCTTTTTTCCCCCCCAGTTAACCAGTTTTTGAATGTTTGTGCACGTGCGTGAGGGCTAGGATTAAAATATGGGGCTTTAATATCTCAGTTCACATATATATTTACTCATTATTGGTTATGAATTGATTCATAATAAATGGATAATTTTGTTGTTTATCAAAAGAGCCTGGTTGGTGTGCTTTTTTCTGGGAACAAATAGAATATCTAATTGACTGTTTCAGTAAGTGGGGGAGAGAGAGAAGTGGGACTGAATTAACAGTGCATTCCTCCCATCTCAGTCATAACGCAGAAATTTGGAAATTGCTGTCTGAGATATTCCACTCTATTAGTTTCCTGAAAATGGCATCTTGCTGTCTGCTTCAACTGCATTGAACAGTGTGAGGTTATGTGGGGAAACACTGAACAAGCTGGGGTTCCTTTCGCTAGAAAAGACCGAGAGGTGACTTTAATTATGAAATGGTTCAATACAGTAGACAGAGATGTTTCCACTTGTGGAGTCCAAAACTAGGGGCCATAACTATATAATGCAGTCACTAATAAACCGATAATGAAATCGGAAGAAACTTTTTTTTAAACCAATAGAATGGTGAGAATGCGGAACCTGGCGTAGTTGAGGCAAATAGCATGGATGCATTTAAGGGAAAGCTGGATAAATGGGGGAGGGTGGCGTACTAGTAATGTCATGAGACTAGTAATCCAAAGGCCCAGACCCATAGGAATATGGGTTGAAATCCTAACATACCACCTGGTGGAATTTGAATTTTCAATTTTAAAAATCTGTAAGTGAAAGCTAATCTCAGTAATGGTGCCATGAAACTATTAATTATTGTAAAAACCATCTGGTTCACAAATATCCTTTAGGGAAGAAAATCTGCTGTCCTTACCTGGTCTGGTCTACACGTCTCCAGACCCACAAGCAATGTGTTCCACTCTTAACTGCCCTCCGAAATGGTCTAGCAAGCTACTCAGATATCAAGGGTAGTTCAGGATGGACAACAAATGCTGGCCTTGCCAGTAATGCCCACATCCCATAAGAACGAAAAAATACAAAATGGAGAAAAGAATAGTTGTATTATATATAGAATTAGATAAAATCAGATGGAAGGAGACTCATGGGGAGCATAGACATTGGCATAGAGCAGCTGTGCCAAATGTCCTGCTTCTGTGCTGTAAATGTGTAATTCCTGTACTTGCATGGTAGATATGAACTAAAATCCCCACAGTAAGGTTAGGCCATGTCCATTTCATTCTAAGTACCCTTTTCAATGGTGTGGTAAGTCTTAATTACTGTTAAACAACCTCTGTGGCACTGAATATTAATTTTTACAAGTGTAGAGTATCATTCATTCAGCTTTTAATTGTTGGCTTTTTTCTATTTTTTTTTAAATAGCCATTTTATGTTTTCCTCTCAACCCAATCTTCCTTTCCTTTGCTTTTTCCACTTTCTGTACCTGATTTAACATTGTATTCACTACTCTAAGTTATAATTCATGGTTCAAATTATGTGCAGTATATTAACAATTCTTCAGTCAGATTAGTTGAGATACACAGCTTCTTGTCCTTACATTGTACTTACGATACAGAAATAGTCCATTCTTTTTACCAACACTAATATAGAAATCACATTAGCTGTCCACCAGTCCTCTGCCACGAATCCTTTTTTAAAATGAGTTAACATATCTACTTTTAAAATCTCTTCCTGTAATGCCCAAGTTAGCCTCCCTGGTAAATATAGAGGAAAATTTAATATTTCTGCCATTTCCTGTCAGCTTATATCACTTGAGCCTCTATCCCGATCCAGATTTTTCTTGTATGGCTGTAGACTATTTTTCATATTTCTTGATTGCTTCTCTTTGCCTAACTAGATTCCATGTGGCATTGCCCACTGAATGCTTCTTTCCCACTCTATCATCAGTCTTCTACACATTTTCCAGAATACTCGCAGTATGAATCTACACTGTTCGGTCACCTTCCAAACCTGCAACCTCTACCAGCTAGAAGGACAAGAGCAGGAGATGCAAGGAAAACACCATCACTGCAAGCGCCCCAAATCACACACCACCTTCACTTGGAACTATATTGCTGCTCTCACTGTTGCTGGGTTAAAATCCTGGAACTCCCTCCCTAACAGCACTGAGGGTGTACCTACACATAAATTGCAGCAGTTCACTACCACCTTCTCTAGGGCAATAAATGCAGGCTTTGCCAGTGACACTCATCCCACAAAAGGAAGAAAAGAAAATGCATGTCATATTTTGCTCTGCACCCAATATTCATTTACCTTTCTAAGGCCTCAGTTATGTAGAAGGCAATTAAGAGTTAAAGTGGCTGCTAGAGAGCTGCCAGTACATGGATATTTCAGACAGGTGAGACTACTACTGTGATAAAGCAAGCCACTTTTTTTGGCCTTTATTTCCCAGGCCATGTTTTATGCTCATTGGTCGTGGAAGGTCTCAATGAACTAGCAGACATCGCATGCTCCCTCTAAAGTTGGGAGGGGGTGGGGTGGGAAGAGGCACAGGAGCTTCAATATGGAAAGAAATGGCAGGATAGGATTTGGAACTAATTCATGGCATCTGGCAGCACTAATGGGACTGCATTCTGGATACTCAGGCTGGGTAAACAAGCACACAGGCTGGCAAATATTGGGATGGACTAGCAGTTAGACCAAAAAAAACTCTCAATACGTGATAAGACATTATTGGGCTGGGTGGGCAAGCACTCAAGTTGAAGAGTGACTCACCAACCAAAATGCAGATGGACTTGGATAGCTTTGGTCTGCAAATTCAAGTTACTACTGCTTGGGTCTTCCCTCCCATAGGCACCAACTTTGTCAGCTATAAGGGATGGGGACAATGTTTTTCTGCACATTGAGAATACAAAAAAAACACTAGAATTCAAGATGAAAAGAAATTAGGTGTCTATCTAGAATACTAGATATGGGTCATTCAATAAAAACTTTTTCTATGAAGAATCAATACATAAATCTTGTGCTGTAAACAGTTTTGATGTAACTGCCAAAGCTCTAAAATAGTAGCATTTGTAGTAATTTTCCATTATGAGGCAAGATGTGTGGTTTACAAATAGCAAGTCTTAACATGAGTGGTCACTCAAAAATAATTAACCAAATGAAGCAGATGGACACAAACAGATGATGGGAACTATAATTTTTTCTCTTTTGTGGCTTACTTAGATTTTAGTAAAATTTTATAGAATGCCTTCCACAGAAAACTGGAAACAAGTAGGCAAGTTGCAGTATAGCAAGATGGATCAAATTGTGGTAGGATGATGGCAAACATGTCTATATAAATGGGAAGCATTTTGGCTGTAGGGATTGGCATGGTTTCTTTTTCAATTGATTTGGAAGGTGTGGATCACTTCATTTTAGAGCTGGGTGGGTACTTGGTAGATTGTTAAACGTAGCTAAGTGTAAAGTTATGCATTTTGGGCTACTAAAACATGGGATTTGTTCTGAAATACTGACAACACAAAAGAATGTCATAATAGATGGATCCTTCAAAACATCATGCCAATATTTGACACTGCCATGAAAGGAAATTGAACGCTAGCCTGTATTAAAAATTACAGATCAAAAGGAGGTAATCTAACTACTTCAAAGATCATTTTTCAGGCTATGCCCAAGTGAATTTCACTGCTGGAAGGATGCAGAAAATAAAGCTACATGTTTCCCAGTCACAAAGTCGAAACACTGGAGAAAACAAAAATGTCTTTGTGATACATGTAATTTACCAACCAGCTTCAGTTTTGGAACTCAGTTTTCTATACTGCATCTAAAAAAAAAAATGCACTTCAGATATTCAGCATGTTCCTGCCTACATTTTTTCCAAAATACTAACTTTCAACACTGCTAGGTATAAATTCTAAGCACAAGTCGCCCTCCATAACCTTGCACCAAGTGACTAACAGTTAACTATCCTAGTCCAACCAGTCCGGATTTAAAAAAAAAACCCAACAGTGGAAGCGTGAAACTGCAATTGTACCAATTTTTTTTAAAATGCAGCTGCCTGCAGAACAGCACCCCTCCTTCCTGGAGCTACCAATTCCCCATACCTAGCATGCAATCTTCATAAGCTGCACTTAGAGAATGAAGATATGCTTACCAATATGCCTTTCACTCCAGTTATCTGGAGAGAGCAGTGTGCAGGTACATGCCTGATCAAATATTGTATCTGCTGGCATTACACATTCCTTCAAATTTCAAGCACAGGATACAGTGGGATTATTAAATTAAAAAATTACAACCCATGTAGATAACCCATTATCTAAATATCGACCTCAGGGTTTCAACTTTCAGACACTTAAATCTTACAAAAATACTTTAAGGAAGTTGTCTTTAGGGATGTCAGTGCTTCTGATCATCTCAAGGTCCTCCCATTTCATTCAGATCATGGCATTCCCCAAACATTTTCTCCCCAGAAAAAATTACATTTTAACAAGAGCATCTAAATATATAAAAACAACTTTGGGACACAAGAAACTACATCCATTAGTGGTTCTTTTGCATGCAGGGATGGCTTAGCTGCTTGAAGCTTTGATTCCAAAATGTCATCCCTGCCAATAATGACAAAGATTAAACCAAAGCAACTGTTTTTGATTCTCCATTACAATACCCTCAATCTGCTCTCCCCACCATAACAGCATTGTTTCTGCCTACTGTGGTCAGTCACTCCTGCAGGTCAATTAGCTTAATTTTCACAAGTGTGCAGTTGCACATTGTTCCTTTTTTCACAAGGAGTTAGCATACATTTGTGTTTGATTTATTTTGATGCTGCCAACCATATCATCACAACCTGCGCATGATACTTGCAAAAAATGTTTACTGTAACTGAGCCATGGTGAATACATCTAACATACATTTGCATGTCAAATTCATACATAGGTCCTGAGGATCTGCATATGGGCCATAGCCATTTGTGCAACTTGATTGGTGTCTTATTGTATAGTCGGCAACCTGACCTCTCGTCAACCCAGCCACCTGTGCCAGGCAGTTGCACCTGTTGAAGCAGATCTATACAATTAGCATCTGTAGCTTTACCAATGTTGTTAACAGTACATTGTTGAGTGGAATCACTTTTCAGATTAATATTCTCCTCAAAAACACTTGGTATAGTATTTATTAAAACCACTTTAATTAGAAAAGGAGAAAATGGTAACAGCTGATTCAAACAAATATCTATTCCCATGGGACTAAACTATGAACATAACAGCAAATCAAAATCAGAGAGAGATCATACTTCAGAACACAGATCAAGCCAATAGTTAGTTATGACAGTATCTGACAATGCAATTGCCACTTGGCTTGGTTCCCTCCCTTACTCTCAGAATTGTAGTCAATTTTGTTACTGCACTGCAAGATTGGAGACACAATCATTGATTTAAAATATTGAATCGGGGAGGGAAACACAGTCTTAACAATGAAGAATCCCAACAAGATTTTTGAGAGGGGAAAAGAGCAAAAACATTTTATAAAATGCTTGAACCAAACTAATTCTTTGCAGTGTTCTACACTGGTTAAAAGATTTTTTTTGGCTATCACTTCAATATAAAGGCATATACAATTTTAAAAAAGATAAAATTACATAACATGCTAACACAGTATTTGCAGGTTAGACGAAATAGTACAAGACTCAAACTCCAACTAAGAACTTGAACCCAAGCCATCTCAACTGGATTTTTTTTTTACATAATGATGCAGGGTCAAATCTCGGCCTCTGAACACTGAACCAAACATTGGATTTCACATTTGCTTTATATGCACAAACTCGAAATCACAGTCTATTCAATTGTTAAATAAAAACTCTAAAATCACGTACATTTTAAAACTCAACCCAGGTCGCGAATCTCAATTTTGAAGTAAAATGCGTCCAACAAGAGAAATTGCCGTTTTTAAAAAACAAAAATTGAAAAAAAAAGAGAGATCGTCCCCGTCGAGTTATCACCAGCACTAGCAAGGCAGTAGCTTGCGCAGTTATCTCCATACTGGGCAGTGTCACAGACCCTTCCAACAACACAAACTACTACCTCAGCCAGTGTACTGGTCAAAGAAAATCCAAAGACTTCGTGGAGATGATGTTTTTCTTGGAGGAGGAGGAGGAGGGGGGGGGAGGGGGGAAAGAGGAAAAAGACACCCAAGGCAGCTCCATCTCTTCTCAGCAGCGAATTATGATCTTCCCCCTCATCAAGGGCAACCCCAGCCCAGTTTCACTCCGTGAGCGACCTGAAACAAGGTGCATTCATTTCAAAACACGACTAAATTCTCAAAAAGCAAAAAAAAATAATCGGGGGGGGGGGGGGGGGGAAAGAGAACAATGAATACAAACACCGCAGTGAACACAGGCCTAGCTTCTCAGTCTTTGAAGGAAACCCCCTATATATGTATCAGCTATTGTCAACTTTTATTCGCCGCAAGGAACGGGGGAGGTTTTTCTTTTGGCGGTTTTTTCTCCGGGAAGAAGTGCACGGCTACATCCAAACATTTACGATTACCCGCCCAATTAAAATTTACGGCCGTACCTCAGAAAATGCGGTTTCCCCGACCCAGCCGCGCAGTCCCACGACTCTCATCTCCGATCGGAAAATATTATAAAACGTACGGTGACGATCGCAGTTCGGAACTGCTGCCGTGGGTGGGGGTTTGAGATGGCTCCCCTCCCCCCCAACCCACCCACCAAACGGTCGCCCAACGGCCGCCGCTCGAGCTCAGTCCCGCGAGACACGTGCCTCGTGCCGGGCCGCCAGCTCGCCCCGCGACCGGGTGGGGGGTGGGCAAGGGAGAGGCAGAAGAGCGGGCGTCGCAGCAAGAACAAGGCGGGACCGAACCGTGAGGTAACAGAAAAAAAAAAGTCGCATCGTAAACCTCCCCATCCCCGCTTGGTACAGTAACCGGCTACCGAGCGCTCTCTTCGCACCCACCGCGAGGGGGTCAACGTTTTACCACCGAACTCACCGTCATCTTAAAAGTCCCCAAAACGAAAAGCTTTTCCCGTCGAAGCCCTCCGACTCCTTTTTCTTTCCGCTGCAGTTTTTTTTGGGGGGGGGGGGGGGAGGGAGGGAGAAGAGAGGCGTGGCACCCGCGGAAAAGGAAGCCTTCTCCCTCCTCTCCGTGTATATGCGTGTCTGTCTCTCTGTACGTCTGGCGAGCTCGTCTAGGCCTCTCCTTTTTCCCCCCCAACCGCCCGTCACCCGCGGGCCAATCAGGCGCCGCATTCCTTGGCCCCGCCCCTTCATCTGCATGCAACGTCACCGACCCGCCCTCTTCAGAAACCGCGCGGGCCGGCACGTGACCATCTCAAGAATGCGCGCCATTCTTACAGCAGTAAATTATGTCTCTGGAACGAGAGCAAAAAAAGCCTGAACTGCATTAAAACCGAATGCTGATATTCGAAAGAGTTAAGAGTCATACCGTCATAGAAATTCTTCCCAGGAAAGCCAATAGATTAATAGGATAACATGTACAAGATATTAACTCATTTTTTGTGTTGTGTTTTTTCACTAATTTTCTCCTTAAGGATTGACTTGCTGGGACGCATTCCTCTGCCTCCATCAGTTGATAATACCTAGCTATTGCACCAGTAAGTAATGGTGTATGCACACGTGCAATTTTACTGCAGGTCATTCGATAGCAAGCAGAAGACAGCCTGGCTGATTTTCCCCTTGCTATCCCTTCCTGACTAGATCATCCAACCCACCACCAACGGAAATCAATCTTGGAGCCTTCTGGTGCATTATGCCCCAGATATAAACTACCTAATAGCACCAGAGTTAACAGGAGAGTGTAAGTACTACTAAAACTGTTCAACCCCTAAACAATCCAAAACACAAAGATGCTTTAAAACACGTTCCACACTAGATATGTATTTGTGCTCATGTCTATCAAATGCTTCAGCCAATTTTCTTTTCTCAGCAGTGGTGAGGTACCTATATTTGTTTTTTTCTCACAGTAACACAGACAGCTGAAGTTAGTAGGAACCCCACATTCTTGTGTTTTTAAATCCACTTTACATCTGTTTCTCTACTCATTCTGAATACTAGCAGGTTCCAGCCCAACAGTTCCAGGACATGGGCAGGTGCCTCTCCACAAAGAAGAAGCTGCAAATACCTAAAACTGTCAAAGATAAGGGGCTCAGTCCTCTAAAGATCAGTCACTACAATCTAGCTGTTGAGCAACTAGGAGACTGATTGAACTGTAAATATTATACCCCTATGCAGGCACTTCCCAGGATCCATCTACTCTCTCCTAATCTGAGATCCACCAAACAAGTTTATGGTCTGGCAGAAAAGTATTATTAAATAAGAAAACTTCTCCACAAGGGCTAGGTTTCATTGTCCTTCTAATCTCACATCACCTGGCACAATCAATGTCATTACCTCCAAATGGTAAACTGGGGCAATTAATATTTTCTGTGTCACGCACTGTAGTAGCATGAAAGGCAGCAGAACCCCTACCTTGCATGCATGGTTACATCTTTTGAGGGGGAAACAGTTACTTTTAAATGAGCTACCTTATCAGAATTTATTCCTTTGTCTAGTCATTGATTGCAGATCCTTTGTGGTCCTGAAGAATTCGATAAACATAATTAGCAAGAATCCAAATGGAATGACTTTACCCACTGTGGATGCAGAGTTTGCTATTTAAAAATCCATGTGAGAAGTGAAGATAGCTCATTCAATTTAATGGATCCTTTAATGGTTCAGTGGATAAATAAACTGCCTGGTGTGGTACTGAGCCACACAAACTATAAGATTCAGGTTCCATTCCTAAGCTGTGCTGAGTTTATTGATCCAATCTGAACTGGCATTAGAGGTGCTATGATTTACTTCGATGGCTCTAGCTTAGGCAGGGGAAAATTAGCAAAGAATCTTGATCATTATTCACTGATTCCTACTGAAAAGCTCATGCGTATAGCATCAAGTGAAAAATAGCATCAGGCATGAGAGTGATTAAACAAACTTGATGATGCTCACTGTCTAACTCCACACAAGAACTGTCATTTGTGTGAAGCCTGTGGAACTGTACTCAATGCATTTAAGACTCGAGGGAGAAAAGATCTGAAAAGATAAAAAACATTTTCTTTTACATTTTCTTTCTTCATTCTCAATTTTTCTTTTCTCTGACCTCTATGCAGCCACACATCTCTCTTGTTGGGGAGAATACTAGAGGTGCAAAGTATAAAACACATTTATAACAGAACTGTATTCAAAGTGCCTATTTTGGTTTGGCACAGAGGTATGGCAGAGTAGCTCGGCCGAGTGGAATGTGCGTCCTGTGACATGGGAAGTCATGGATGCACCATGTGTCCTTGACTGACTATCTGCAGGAAGTGTCACCAGCTGCAGAAGCTAGAGCTCCATGTTTTGGAACTTGAGCGGCGGCTAGAGTCACTGTGGTGCATCCACAAGCCAAGAACTACGTGGATAGTATGTTTAGGGAGATGGTCACACAGGTTAGGAGCATGTAGCAGTAGTGCAGGAGTCCCCTGAGATGATCTTGCTTACTAACCAGTTTTCTATTTTGGATACTGGTGAGGGTGATGCTTTCTCAGAGGAATGCAGCCAGAGCCAAGTCCGTGGCACCACGGGTGGCTCAGCTGCACAGGAAGGGAGAAAGAAGAGTGGAAGAGTAATAGTGATAGGGGATTCATTAGTTAGGGGTACAGACAGGTGATTCTCTGGCCATAGACGTGACTCCAGAATGGTATGTTGCCTTCCTGGTGCCAGGGTTAAGGATGTCACAGAATGGCTGCAGGACATTTTTCTGGGGGAGGGTGAACAGCCAGAGGTTGTGGTCCACATTGGTACCAACGACATAGATAGGAAGAGGGATGAGGTCCTGAAAGCAGATTTTAGGGAGCTAGGAAAGAGATTTGAAAGCAGGACCTCAAAAGCAGTAACCTCAGGATTACTCCCGATACCCTAGTGAGCATAGGAATAGGAGGATTGAACGATTGAACACATGGCTGGAGAATTGGTGTAGGAGGGAGGGCATCAGATTTCTGAGATATTGGGACCGGTTCTGGGGCAGGTGGGACCTGTACAAGAAGGATGGTTGCAACTTAGCAAGACCGGGACTAACATCCTCACAGAGAGATTTGCCAGTGCTGTTGGGGAGGGTTTAAACTAGATTGGCAGGGGGTTGGGAACATGAGAGGGAGCTCAGATTGGAGGAAGCAAAACTGGTAACAGGAAAAAGTAGTAAGCGAAATTAGAAGAAAAACAAAGTGATGGCAAGCATCAAATAGGATCAGAATGCGGAATATTGTTAAAAAGACTAAGTTAAGGACAATCTATCTGAATGCATGCAGCATTCGCAACAAGGTAGATGATATGAAGGCACAAATAGAGGTAAATGACTATGATTTAATTGCCATTACAGAGATGTGGTTACAGGGTGACCAAGACTGGGAACTGAATATTCAAGGATATTCGTCATTTAGGAAGGATAGGCATAAAGGAAAAGGAGTGCTCTTAATAAGGGAGAGGATCCTAGATCGAAGGATCAAGATGTTGAATCAGTTTGGGTGGCGCTAAGAAACAGCAAGGGGCAGCAAACATTAGTGGGAGTTGTTTATAGGCCACCAAATAGTGGTGGTAATATTGGGCACAGTATAAATCAGGAAATTAGAGGTGCATGTCACATGGGTAATACAGTAATAATGGTTGACTTCAATATACATATAGACTGGGTAAACCTAATCAGCACTAATGCTGTGGAGGATGAATTCCTGTAGTGTGTACAAGATGGGTTTCTGGAGCAGTACATTGAAGAACCAACTAGGGATTGGGCTATTTGAGATTTAGTATTATGTAATGAGAAAGGGCTAACCTTGCTGTAAAGGAGCTTTTAGGAAGTAGTGACCATAATATGATAGAATTTTACATTAAATTTGAAAGTGATATAGTTCATTCTGAAACTGGAATGAGGGGGTTGTCCTATGATGAGAGGGTCAGCAAATTGGGCCTATATTCTCAACTGTTTAGAAGAATGAGAGGCATATAAGATTCTGAAAGGGCTTGATAGGGTAGAAGCTGAGAGATTGTTTCCACTGTTCGGGGAATCTGGAACACAGGGGCACAGTCTCAGGATAAGGGGCCGATCATTCAGGACTGAGATAAGGAGAAATTACTACACTGAAAGGGTTGTGTATCTTTGGAATTTCCTACCCCAAAGGTTTGTGGATACTCCATCGTTGAATACATTTAAGGCTGGGATAGATAGATTTTTGGTCTCGCAGGGAATCAAGGTATATGGGGAGTGGGCAGGAAAGTGGAATTGAAGCCCAAGATTAGCCAATAGCATATTAAATAGCGGAGCAGGACCGATGGGCCATATGGTCTACTTCTGCTCCTATTTCTTGTGTGCTCTGAATCTATCCCATTTAGTTCAGTGATAGTACCACACAACATGATGGAGGGTGTCCACAGTGTGAATACAGGACTTCATTTCCACAAGGACCATATAGTAAAGGGCTGCTCAAGTCACAAAAAAAAAGACCGGAACCCGGCCCGAGTCCCTCCATTTCCGCCCCTAGCCCGACCCGACCACCGGAATGTTCCCTTTACTTACCTTTCGACTCCCAATCTTCAGGAAGCTGCAGCATGAGCATGATGATGTCATAGAGAAGCTCACTGCGCAGACTCAGTTTCCCTGTTTGACGTCCCGGACTCGCAGCTTAGGTAAATTTTTAACTTTTAACACTTACCTGCAATTCTTGCTGTGTGTCCCCGACCCGGCCCGAGCCCGAAGGCCGGACCCAGAAGAGCGGCCCGACCCGAACCTGACACATGTCGTTAGGTCCCGTCGGGTTCGGGTCAGGTAGTAGGCCTTTACCATATAGTGGTCACTCCTACCAATACAATCATGGATAGATGCATTTGCAATGGTTAGGTTGGTGAGGATGAGATCAAGTAGGTTTTATCCTCGTGTTAGTTCACTCGCCACCTGCTGCAACCACATCTGGCAGCTATGTCCTTCAGGTCTTGGCCAGCTCGATGAGTAGCGGTGCTTCTTTTGAGTACAGGAGCAAGGATGTCTTACTGCAGTTATACAGGACCTTGGTGAGACCACATATGGCGTAGTGTGTGCAGTTTTGGTCTCCTTATCTGAGGAAGGATGTTCTTGCCATGGAGGGAGTGCAAAAAAGATTTACTGGGCTGATCCCTGGGAGGATTGACGTAGGAGGAGAGATTGGGTAGACTAGGCCTATATTCACTAGAGTTTAGAAAAATGAGAGGGGATCTCATAGAAACCTATAATATTCTAATAGGACTAGACAGGCTAGATGCAGGGAGGATGTTCCTGATGGCTGGGGAGTCCAGAGTCAGGGGTCGCAGTCTCCGGATATGGGGTGTGCCATTTAGAACCGAGATGAGGAGAAATTTCTTCACTCAGAGGATAGTGAACCTGTGGAATTCTCTACCGCAGATGGCAGCGGAGGCCAAGTCATTAAATATATTCAAGAAAGAGATAGATATATTTCTTCATGTCAAAGGGATCAAGGGATATGGGGAGAAAGCAGGAACAGGGTACTAAATTAGACGATCAGCCAAGATCGTTTTTGAATGGCGGAGCAGGCCTGAAGGGCCGAATGGCCTACTCCTGCTCCTATTTTCTATATTTCTATGTTAAGGATAAGTACAACTTGAGATAATCAAATGCTGTTTGGATATGATGGTTCTTGAGTGGGTGAAACAATTCAATGTCATATCAACCAAGGCAGCTTGTCTAGCTTGTTAAATGTAGGTTTGTAAAATTAGATAGGTATTCTGTAATTTTGCTGATTTACCTCTGTGGGCAGGTAGAAATTTTGCAAAACCTTTCCAAGGAGATTTAAATGGGTTGTGTGGAGTCGATTGATTGTATATATTGTCTATTGGCTGTGGAAAGCATTTGCTTGATTTGCCAAATGTTTATTTTCTGTTCCCACATTATATTCTAAAGGATTGACAAAATGACTATGTTTTTCCACTTCTGCACTAGCCAGGCTGTGATTATCGACCCATTTGGAATGAATGGGAAGACTGAATCACAGAATGCAGAATAGAAAACTCCAGCCAGTCTGTGCTGATCACTAAAGTTTGGTCTATTGCAGATTCAGTTTTCTTTGTTCTTCGAAAGATATTTGGTGAGCTATGATAGCTCAGTCAACTGATTTCTTTATTCTTGCCATGTACAAATTAGTTTCCTTTCTCAACATAACGGTTGTTTTCTTGCTGCTGCAGAAGTTATGTCTGCATCGGACACTGGGACAAACATATTTATTTTTTATTTAGAGATACAGCACTGAAACAGGCCCTTTGGCCCACCGAGTCTGTGCCGACCAACAACCACCCATTTATACTAACCCTACAGCAATCCCATATGCCCTACCACCTACCTACACTAGGGGCAATTTATAATGACCAATTTACCCATCACCTGCAAGTTTTTGGCGGTGGGAGGAAACCGGAGCACCCGTCGGAAACCCACGCAGACACAGGGAGAACTTGCAAACTCCACACAGGCAGTACCCAGAATTGAACCCGGCACTGTGAGGCTGCAGTGCTAACCACTGCGCCACTGTGCCGCAGAGCAAATCATAAGATATTAGATTTATGAGGATTTTATACTGTCAGTTAAGTTAATGTTTCTAACCTTCTAATTCGTTAAAGAGCATATACTAGATGATTGAAAGTTACATCAAAGTGAATAAAATAACACTTTTAAAGTTCCATCCTTAAAAAACTTTTTGCATTATTCATTAAAAAATGTCAAACAAAACCAACTGAAAACTCAAGACTTATTCAATATAATGCAGATTTCTTTTTGATTTGACTTTTAAAATATTCTGCTTTCACCAGGTAAAATGGATATATCTAACCCGCTGAGAATTAAACACAGGATAGTTGTGCCATGCAGAGGCAAGAGTTTGCAAATGTCATTTCCCAGATAGCAAGTCCCTGACATGCTGTCAGGAGGATGCTCAGAATGTACAGTAGAGATGGAGAGTACTATACATTTACTAATTTCTTGTGCAACAACCATCACAGCATTTCAGATGTCTTGATGTGATAAAGCACAATAGAAACGCATGTTTATTTAACTTTGTATATTACCTGTATAAATCAGAATCTGGCACAATATAATGCAGTGCTCATAAATAAGAGGTGGGGTGTGCCAAAGACCCATCTGGCATGATTCCTAGGGGATAGAAGCTGCTGCTTTTACTCCTGAGTGCTGCACCTGATGCCTGTCCTGATGCCAAGACCACAGTGTCAAGCTGGCTCTATGCTGAAAGCTGTAAACAATTGCAGTATAGTCTGGTGTGTTAGGTGCTTTCCTTGAGAAACCTTCTTACCTTCTGAGTGTGGGCCTTCACGGAGAGCGGCATTGATAAAGGTGGGGGTGTGGGGATGTTACCCACGGAATTTCCCAGTCAAATCCACTGCTGAATTCTTTGATGTTTCTTTCATTTTTCATGTTAGAAAAATGCATGTTGGAGGAAGACAAATGTGTGGTTTTCAACTGATCTATGTTCTCCAAATTGCTGCTTCTTGTGTCTGCCAGCCAGGACACATCTTACTCAGGGGCTGCAGTTTCAACCATTCCAGAATACATTCACAAAATTCACACAAGGCAACACCATGGTTGAGGGAAAAGTACTGATGAGATCTGTCATGAGTGTCAGCAGAAAATGGTTTCCTTCCTTTAATGCAAAGTTACTGTATCAGTTTGGTGGACGTAGCATAAAGCAAGATCCAAGAAAACTCAATTATTCAAAATAAAATTTCTGGCTAACAGGCACACATATTGTGAGAAACAGCTTTTTACATAATGCAGCAGATTGCAATATGGCTTGTCTGCAGGAAACCAGAATCATGTGGCTTCAGCAAAAGAGGGATCATAAAGGGTTTCCTAGTTAGCTTGGCATTAATATTTTAATAAGTTATTAGAGATCATTTAAGTTTTTAACTTTGACCAATGACAATTGAATATAATTTTGGAGCCACGAGCCAACATAAGCAGTACTGGGACTTATTTTAGTTGGGCCTAAACCTTAGACTTATACAGGACAGAGGGAGGCCACTCGGCCCATCGAGCCCTTTCAAAGAGAAGTCCAATTCATTCCACTTTGTCTGCAAATTTTTTGTTTTCAAGGTATTACATTTTACAGCATTGGCTTTACATCCACTATAGCTAAAGATCACATATTTGCAGCCTTATTTGTAAACAGCCCCATTCTAGTCTTACAAAATCAGGTCAGGGTAGGCCTCTATGTTTGCTAATTGCACCTTTAATTATGTTTGGCTTTCCCTGTCCTACTTGTTTGTGTGTGTAGACCACAAACATTGACAGAAATCCAAGACACCTCCCCACCCAGTAACAATGACACAATCTCTGAAAAATAGCATCAGCTATTCAAGAGAGAACAGCACCATCGTTGCAGAAATGTTTTTCATAAATAAGCAAAAATAACATTCTATTAAGTCACTGAATACAGGAATCTGATGATCTTGTAGACCCTTTGGGATCAAATCTACACTCGAACACTGAAAATTTGTGGTATACTGGAGTGAAGTGTGGACCACACATTTTAACTTTAGTTAATATTTTGAACCAGAGTTAGAAATGTAAATTTAAGATAAATCTATAAGGACTTACTGCAACAATAATAGTTTTATTTAAGTTGTGGGGTGCAAGATCTTTTCTCCCCATCTTAATCCCTGGCACATACAGTTAGAGGGATCCACAACTATCATTTATAGTTATGCAAAGTTCTAATCAGTTGCAGAGCTTGGTATTTATACTAGCTGTGACACTTAATTGAAATAATGTTTTAGTTGCATATTCTGCAACTTTTCACACTGATTTTTCAAATGTTAAGATCGAAACTGTTCAATTAAAATTATTGTACAACATTTCCGGCTTAATTACCGTTACCAGGAGTTTTTTTTCTCTGAACGAACTATAAAATATGGCACACATCTCAATTAATATCCCGCCTGTAGCTTTCCATACCCACTACTGTTTTTTGTCTGTTGGATCTTTGCGATGAGGTGCCGGAACTTTCAGAGAATGACAAGGCCTCAAAGGTGGTCATCTTGAGAAAAGCAACAGAGTCTGTTAACATGCTGAAGGCAGAGCAACAGAAACTAAATGCAGAGAGGGAGAAACTTCGGAGAGCAGCAGCAGGTGAGACGCAAATTCCCTGAGCAAAAGTTGTCAAACCACCAAGACGATATATGGACTTCAGTAAATTTTATAATCTATATGCTGTGTAAATAATTTTGATGTTATCTAATGTTATGTATTTTTACTTTTAGCATACAAGACTTATCTTTGGAAAGAAGGGGGATGTTGTGTGATTGCCTTTAAGAGTAATATACCTTTAAGATCTTAGTATACTAATGAGCTGAGTAAGAGAATGCAGTCATGTGACTACAAACCAGTCACACTCTGCTACTGTAACACCTAGAGGCAAGTCATGTAAATAGTTAGCTCTGCACTGTATACAATATTTAGCTGTTAATAATCCTGTTTGAGATCTTCAATCAACTGAACTCCACACATCTCATTTATGTTGCATCAGACAACATAAAAACATTCTCATTACAACTACCTCTGATTCCACAGTCTTGTAAAATCACCATATTCAATTTCCAGCTTTCCCGAGACCCCTTTCATTAGTTGGTTACATATCAATGAGTATACTGTCCTTTTGGCTTGCATGTGATCTCCAAGATATTCAATATAAGTTTAGAAAACATTTCAAACTCACAGGAGAATCTGTTTATAACATTTATAATGGTTTCCGAAGCACATATTTTACAAATCACTTGAACATATATTCCAACCAGGTACAAAATCTTACTGCTTTAATTTGCTTATTTGTATTAAAGCTACATCAATGGCAATTTAGCAGCTTTGCTCTCTGAACTACTAACATACTCATACAGTTTCCACAGCTCGATCAAGTTTAGAAAATAAAGTTGCTCTTTGTAACAATTAAAACGGGCACAGAAACATTTTATACTCTCACTCCTGATAATTTTCTGAACTGCTTTTCTAGTCTCAGATGCACACACCCACTGCATATCTTACCTTCTGACCTGGAGGAGAGGAGTGAAAAACTGCAGTACAAAAAGGCAAAAGGGTACAGAACTTAAACTTCTCAAATGTAGTGAGGCCATAATAAATCCTAATCATCTTGCAAACTTTATGAAGAGTCAGGTCTCTTGCACCAGTTAACCCTTTTCTATCTCCACAGAAATCAGGGATAACAGTGGTACAAACAATAAAGAAAATAATTCATACAAATAAATCTATTGTTGTATTAAATCTACACTGCTGTAATGGCTTATTTTGCACCAATAAAATAAATCTTTGTCACTTGATAAATCAAGAATTAGCTCCTCAATAGAAGACAGAAGGTGATGATCAATGAAAAGTGCTCTGCTTGGATAAAACCACAGGGATGTGTTCTTCTTGAACTCCTGTTTGTGAATGAGATGGACATAAATACACACAGTGTGGTAAATAAGATTGGAGAGCTACAGGCATAAGTTGCCACATGGGACTATGATATAGTGGCAATAACAGAGACCTGGCTCAGAGAAGGGGAGGATTGGGAACTTAATATTCCTGGCTACAAGGTATTTAAAAAAAGATAGGAAATAAAGAATGGTGGTGGCAGTGTTCATCAAAAAAACTAGCACTGGAGAGGAATGATGTAGTTGAAGGGTCAAGGACAGAATCTGTTTGATTAGTATTAAGGAACACTTAGAGGAGCTATTATGCTACAGGGTGCATACTATAGGCCAGGGGTTCTCAGAGGTCTGCAGCCTCCTAGGGGTCCATCAAAAATATCCAGAGAATGTGTGGGAAATAAAAATACAACTTAAACCCATAAATTAACTGCTTACTACCTAGAAGAAATACCTACCGTTTGTCTGAGTGAGTACCCCTACCTAAATAGGCTCACGGCATTCTGAAGATAATTCACCTGGTGAAGCATTTTGATATGTTTCAACTACGTGAAAAGGCATTTAATACCATTAAATCTGTTTATGTCTCAACACAAATGCCACAGATGGTGACTGTCATGTGACCAATCAGCTACGGCAGAGGGAGGTGAATGTGCTGGCTATGAGGCTGCCATTCATCTAATCTAGCTCCCTGTAGCTGCCTCCGCCTCACAGCGACGTGAAACATCACTTCAGTGATAGTATTTAATCAACTGATAACTTTAGAAAATGCGCTTTAATTGGGGGGGGGGGGGGAAGCCATGTGGCTTTAGGGTTGAATGTTGACGCAAGAATTAAGAAATGTTGTTCAGCACCAGCGACAAATTTCACATTAAATAAAACAAAAATTATAAATGTTTAATTGTATACCTAGTTTTTATACAGAAAAAAATACTTGTCTTTAAGTGGATGGGGGGCTGGGGGGTGGTGTCTGTGGAATTTTTAAAATATGGGGTGGGGTGGTGGGACTCAAGCAGAAAGGTTGAGTACCACTGCTATCGGACACTAAATAGTGAGAGGGACTTAAAGGAGCAAATTTGCAGCCAAATTACAGAATGATGCAAGAGCTATAGAGTAGTGATAATGGGGTATCTCAATTACTTTAAAATAGGCTGGGATAGTAACAGCGTAAACTGCAAAGGGAAGAGGAATTCCTCAAATGCGTACAAGAGAACTCTCTTGATCCATGCATTTCCAGATCAACAAGGAAGAAAGCAGTGCTGGATCTGAGAGTGTCAAATGGAACATGTTTCAGTGGGTGAACATTTTGTGACTGTATGATCAGGTTTAGAATAGTTATGGAAAAGGATAAGGTACAATCAGGCATGAAAATATTTGACTGGAGGAGAGACAACTTCAGTGAGTTGGAGAGATCTAGTACAGGTGGACTGGAATCAAAAACTGATAAGCAAAGCCATAAATGAGCAATAGGAGGCCTTCAAAGAGGAAATGGTTCAGGTACAGAATAGACACATTCCCACGAGGGGAAAAGGAAAGGCATCCAAAGGTGCAGCTCCCCGAATGACTAAAGCTTTTGAGATTAAATTGTAACAGAAAAAGGAGGTTTATGGTAAGTGTCAGGTTTATAATTCAGTAGAGAACCAAGCAGAATACAGAAAGTACAGAGGAAATCTATAAAAGGGACTAAAAGGGGCAAAGTGCCAGTATGAGAATAGGTTAGCAGTTAACATAGAAGGGAAGCCAAAAGTCTTTTATAAACGTATAAATAAAAAGTGTAGCGAAAGGAAGGTAGGGGCTGATTAAGACCAAAAAGCAGTGGCGGCACAGTGGTTAGCACTGCAGCCTCACAGCTCCAGGGACCTGGGTTCGATTCTGGGTTCTCCCTGCGACCGGGTGCTCTGGTTTCCTCCCACAGCCAAAGACTTGCAGGTTGATAGGTAAATTGGCCATTGTAAATTGCCCCTAGTGTAGGTAGGTGATAGGGAATATGGGATTACTGCAGGGTTAGTATAAATGGGTGGTTGTTGATTGGCACAGACTCGGTGGGCCGAAGGGCCTGTTTCAGTGCTGTATCTCTAAATAAAAATAAATAAAATATTTCTTGTGGAGGCAGAGGACATGGTTGAGGTATATTATATGAGTACTTTGCATCTTTCTTCACTAGGGAAGGGCATGCTGCCAATGTAGCAATAGAGGAGGTAGTAGTGACATTGGATCAGATAAAAATAAAGAAGATATACTTAAATAGTCGAGAGTCCTCAAAGTATAAAAGCTACCCGGTCCAGATGGGATGGCTCCTAGGTTACAAAAAGTCACCACAGAAACTGCAGGGCAATCTTCCAATCCTCCTTAAAAATATGGGGGTGGTGTCAGAGGACTGGAAGTTTACAAGTGTTTAAAAAGCGGGATAGGGATAAATCTACAACGACAGACCTGTCAGCCTAATGGCGGTGGTGGGAAAACTTTTAAAGACAATAATCTGGGATAAAAATTAATTAGCATTTGGAAAAGTATGGGCTAATAAATGAAAATCAACATGGATCTGCTAAAAACAAATTGTGTTTGACTAACTTGATTGAGCTCTTTGATGGAATAATGGAAAGGGTTGATGTGTATTTTTGCGTGAACTTTTAAAAGGCATTTGACAAAGTACAGCATAATGGATTTATTAGCATAATTAAACCCATGGAATAAAGTGACAGTGGCAGCATGAATACAAAATTGGCTATGGGACAGAAAGCTAAGAGTAGTGATGAACAGTTGTTTTCCAGGCTGGAGGAAAGTATATAGTGGCATTCCCCAGTGTTTGGTATTCGGACCACCACTCTTTTTGATATATATTAATGACCTGGATTCGGGAAGGAGGGCATGATTTCAAAGTTAATAAATAACATGAAACTTAGTTTACTACATTTCTATGAGGATTGTGATAGACTTCAGTAGGATATAGAAATGGTGAAATAGGCAGACACATGGAAGATTAAATTTAATGCAGAGACGTGTGAAATGATACATTTTGGTAAGATGAGGAAAGGTCATCGACCTGAAGCATTAACTCTCTTTATCTCTCTACAGATGCTGCCTGACCTGCTGAGTATTTCCAGCATTTTCTGTTTTCGTTTCAGATTTCCAGCCTCCGCAACATTTTGCTTTTGGATAAACTAAATCATACAATTTTAAAGGGGCTACAGGAACACCGGGACCTAGGTGTATCTACACAAATCTTAAGGAGGCGGTTAAAAAAGCATATGGGATCCTTGGTTTTAATAATATTGGTATAGAGTACAAAAGCAAGGAAGTTATGCTAAACCTTTGTAAAATACTGATTCGGTCTTTGTTGACCGTATTCAATTCTGGGCACCAAACTTTAGGAAGGATATCAAGACCTTAGAGAGGGCGCAGAAGAGACACAGATTTAAGGTAATAAAAGCAGAAAATGATGAAAATACTCAGCAGGTCTGGCAGCATCTGTGGAGAAAGAAACAGAGTTAATGCTTCAGGTCTGTAACCTTTCATCAGAACTAGGGCCCTACCAAATTCACAGCTGTGAACAATGCATCACAGATGGTGAAATCTCAGGTCCTCCATGAAATTGGCCATTTTGTGAACTTTGCACGTTTTATTCATTGACACAAGGCTCACCTCGCTGATTACTGGGCATGCTGCCAACAGCACGCATTTTAGTGATTGATACAAAGCTCACCTCGCTGATTGCTGTGCACATTATAAACTTTATTCATTGACACAAGGCTCACCTTGCTCATTGCTCAGCATATTGCAAACATCGCATGTTTTAGTGATTGATACAAGGCTCAACTCGCTGATTGGTAGATGTGGGAGGACTTCCGATGCAGTTTTCAGAGAAGCAGTCTCAAGTATTAGCAGACAAGCGAGAATGCCAGAATGAGAAAATCAAAAACAGCCACAACCATTATTTTTATTTATTTAGAGATACAGCACTGAAATAGGCCCTTCGGCCCACCGAGTCTGTGCCAACCAACAACCACCCATTTATACTAATCCTACATTAACCCCATATTCTCTACCACATCCCCACCATTCTCCTACCACCTACCTACACTAGGGGCAATTTACAATGGCCAATTTACCTATCAACCTGCAAGTCTTTGGCTGTGGGAGGAAACCGGAGCACCCGGAGGAAACCCACACAGACACAGGGAGAACTTGCAAACTCCACACTGGCAGTACCCAGAATTAAACCCGGGTCGCTGGAGCTGTGAGGCTGCGGCGCTAACCACTGCGCCGTTTGTTGCAACACCGTGAAATTTAAGATTTAAATCCATGAGATTGTGAAAATCACAATTCTTAAAATGCTGTGACCGTGAAATTAGTAAAATTTGACCGTGAATTTGATAGGGCCCTAATCAGAATGGACCGGAAAATTGACTCGGTTTCTCAGATGCTGTGGCTCAGTTGGTAGCAGTCTCTGAGTCACAAGGCTCCGAGTTCAAGTCCAACTCTAGGGCTTGAGCACAAAAATCAATGCTAAAACTCCAGTGCAGTACTGAGGGAATGATGCAGTGTTGGAGGTGCCATCTTTCGGATGAGACGTTAAACCGAGGCCCCATCTGCTTGCTTGGGTTGATGTAAAAGTTCCCATGGCACTATTTTGAAGAAAAGCAAGGGAGGTATCCCTGGTGTCCTGGCCAATATTTATCCCTCAATCAACATCACAAAAGAAACAGATTATCTGGTCATTATCACATTGCTGTTTGAGAGATGTTGCTGTGCGCATACTGCTGCTGCGTTTCCTGCATTACAAGTGATGACACTTCAAATAAAACTTCACTGGCTGTAAAGTGCTTTGAAACGTCCAGTAATTGGGAAAGACGCTATATAAATGCAAGTTTTTCTTTCCTTTCTCTTTTATTTCAGATTTACAGCATCTGCTGTATTTTGCTTTGTATTACTGATCAAGGTGATTGACAAAAGAACTAGAGACGACATGAGGAAACTTTTTTAAGGTAGCGAGTTGTTGTGATCTAGAGTGTACTGCCTGAAAGGGTGGCAGAAGCAGATTCGATAAAAAAGGTAAATGGATAAATACTTGAAGGCAAAAAAATTACAGGAAAAACAGGGAAGTGGGACTAATTGGATAGATTTACCAAAGAGCTGGCATAGGATCGATGGGTCAAAATTTAAGGGTACTAATGCACAAATTATAATTGTATGAACTAGGATACTTTTTTTTACATGGATAAATGTTGGGCAGTTTATGAAGATGCAACCAAAAATGTTCTATTTTAAGTTAGCCCAGTGGGACAGGGATTGGGCATAGCCTCACTTTTGAAAGAGGGACATGATAAAATTCAAGTGAAGAATGACCCATTCAAATTTGTTTCTAAACAAAAAAAAAGGGAACTAAAATAAAAATCACTGGCAGACGCCACAAAGAATTTGGAGTGATTACTGATCATACTGTGCAGTATGATAGAGTTATCAATAACGTGAGTTGGTTGCTGGGATTATCTGGAGGGCATTGTATTAAAGTCAGAATAAATTACATTGACATCGTACAAATCAATGGCGAGGCTAAATGCATGTAATTTTAGCCATCCTACCTCAGCAATTATACAGATGCATTGGAAAGGGTTGAGAGGAGGTCAAGATAATTCCAGATCTTGGGATGAAGAAAGGCTAAAGCAACTAAACTTAATTTGCCCAGACAAAAAACAAAGGGGAGACATGATATACAATAACAGGCATAGGTTAAGGTTGAAATAAGCAAGCTATTTCACTTGGGCAGTGAACAAGCCTTAGGCAGAGATTAGAAAAAAAAACTTTTACACAGCATTATGGACATGTGGACCAGATTCCCAGGGATCTGGGACAAACTGACTTCTTTAAAAGGGAGTAAGATTGATATCTATTGAAAAGGGGTACTGAGAGTTGTGGATATATTAACAGCACTGATGTTTTTTTCCAGAGGAAACATGGAAAGGAAATTTAGGGGTCATCAGATGAAAACATGTGGTGGGAAGAAATTCGTTATCAAAAATCATATATTGGCTTGATGAGCTGATTGAGCTTTTCTCATTGCAGATTTTATTCTGTTCTGTAATTTCAGCAGAGGATCCTTTTGACCCTTTGTACTTGTGGTGTTAATTCCACATTGGACCTGTTTAATCCCATTTGCTCAGTCTTTCAACATGTCCTTTAATAATTTTCTTCAAGTTGTTTATCCAATTTCCTTGGAAGTACAGTCCCCATCACTTACACCGTCCGTGCTTATCAGGGACAGCCACATTCATCAGGCAAATTGTGCTATTCATTTGCCTGGAACATTGGAGCCAATTGCAAAGAGCATCTTATAACATGTTAAACCTGCTGGCTATTTCAGGCACTTTAAAGAAGCTGTTCACCCCTTATTATATTTGCTTTTATTTTTCAGTCAATCAACATCACAAAAACAGATTATCTGGTCATTATCACACTGCTGTTTGCAGAGGTTGCTGTGCGCAAATTGGCTGCTGCATTTCCTACCTTACAATAGTGACTACACTTCGAAAGTACTTCATTGGTTGTAAAGCGCTTTGAGACATCCAGTAGATGCAAAAAGCGCTACATAAATGCAAGTTTTTCTTTCTCTTTTATTTAAACCCCTCCGATGATTATTCTGCATTTGTGTCTGGTGTTTTGAGCCCTTAATGTCTCTCATAAAATCTCACCCATGTCTCGGTTGCTAGTAACTGCTGCAGAGTTTTAAGAAACCCGGTCCCTTCTGCATTTCCTCAGCTCCCAATTCTTCAACAGTAATTTGAGAACATTGGAAAATCCCTGTTGATGCATTTCCACATTAAACTTTATCAATAAATGGTGGGATTATTTCCTTCTCTGTTCCAGTTCTCGGTGTCTCTAAATGATGGTACACGGTCAAACGCTTACAGTGGCTAATCACATTACCCCATGATTGACTTTGGTTTGAATAGCCTCTTGTGTTAATGTATTCCATTTTATTACAACTTGTGAAAAATTCTTCTAACCAACTAATTTTAATTTATGCCCCCTTGATATTGATTCATCAACCAGAGGAAATAATATTTCACTGTGTTAGGTAATGTTTTGGAAGGAAATATTCTGGAAAGGTGTTGAAGGGTGTGGATGAACAGAGACCTAGGTGTCCAAATACATCATTTCCTAAAAGCTTAATCCATAAATAAAAGGCCAACAGCATTTTGAGTTTTATAGATAGGGGGACAAAGTACAAGAGTAAAGAGTAATAAAACATTTGTAGGAAACATTGGTTAAGTCATAATTAAAGTACTGTTTGCAGGTTTTGGGCACCCTATTATAGAAAAAAATGTTAAAACCATAGGTTTCATTCACCAGGATGATGCTGGGAATGAGGAACTATAAATCATGAGAGACTGCAGATAAGGGGAGATTTAACAGACATTTTTAGAATGTTGGGAAGTTTTCTTAGTGTTTTAGGGTCTTTTTTATTCGTTCATGTGATGTGGGTGTTGCTGGCTAGGACAGCATTTATTGCCCATATCTAATTGCCCTCGAGAAGGTGGTGGTGAGCCGCCTTCTTGAACTGTTGCAGTCCGTGCGGGGTAGCTACACCCACAGTGCTTTTAGGAAGAGAGTTCCAGGATTTTGACCCAGCAGCAGTGAAGTAACGGTGATATAGTTCCAAGTCAGAATGGTGTGTGGCTTGGAGGGGAACTTGCAGGTGGTCGTGTTCCCATGCATCTGCTGCCCTTGTCCTTCTAGGTGGTAGAAGTCACAGGTTTGGAAGATGCCAAGGAGCCCTGGTGCGTTGCTGCAGTGCATCTTGTAGATGGTACACACACTGCTGCCACTGTGTCCTAGTCCATACCACTAAGTGAGTGAACAGAAAAGTTAGGAGAAATTCCTTTCTGCAACAGCTTTTGGAATAAAGCATATTTTGCCATAGGGAATGGTTGAGGTAGAGACCATTGCAACATTTAACTGAGAATTAGATAAATATTTGAAGTGGAGGAAGATATAGGGTTATGGGGAGTGTTGGGTATGTAGGATTAGTTTTGGATTGCTTCAATAAAGAACCAGCAGAAACAATGGATCAAAAACAACCTCCTTCTGTGGGTTAAACTTCTATTGTTCACAATTTATCCTCACAAACACTCAAAAATTTTGAACGCATTATAAATCATCCTTGAATGCAGCCCTAGTTTTTCCAAATCTCCCATTATAACTTATCTTCTCAATCTGGTATCATCCAATCAATCTACAACTCCATCTTTTCCATAGCTTCAATATCCTGCAAAAACTGTATGAAGTAGTCCAACTATAGCTAAGCAATGTCTTGTACAGATACAGCATCACCTCATTGCTTTAGTATTCAATGCCTGTAGAAAAAATACAGAATCCCATTTACCGTTTATGGTATTTTGCACCTGCGTTCCTGCTTTCAAAGATTTGTGCATTAGCACGCTTAAATTTCTCCCCTTCCATTCTATTGAAAGTTTTACAGTTTTGGGTATATTTCCAATTTGTTACATCTACATTTTATCTAAAATGTCACACTTATCTTCATTGAATGGCTTTGCTAACATATAATCCATCTACCCAGTTTTTCACATCTTTCCTCTTATACCCTATGTTATACCTTCTAATTTGGCTTTGATATCAAATGTTCATATTATTCCCTCCATGCAAATGTCTCAATCATTTATGCAACTAGCTTCTAATGTTTGCTTACTACTTCGTGCTTTGCTCTCCACGAGAACACAATTTAGCTTCAGTAGTAGACTCTCGGGTGTTCACCACCTCATGACTGGAAATTAAATAAACCCATTAATGAATGTGGTTCAGTATTACTGTATACAATATTGTACAAATGCTGAATCCACATTTTAACAGGATTTTAGAAAGAATTTGAGCTGAAAGTTTTTCAATAAAATCATGAGTTTGTGTAATCTTAGTTCCACCTTCCCCATGCCCCCCACCCCCACAATTCCCTTTCCTTGCTGGTCCTCTCCTAAAGGTAGATGGTGATTTATAGCCTGTGGGGATCATCTGGTGCATTGACCAAGTGGCCATCCTTCCTGTATGAGTTTGGACAGCAAATATTGACAGGCTTGAAGAGCATCAGAGGCAGAGGAGATCTCAAAACTGAAACAAATATGCATACACTTTTCAGCAGAGATTACTAGGTAATGATCGATTGTAAGAACCCTGCTGATTTTCCTTTCCTTGGCCTAGGAATGCTGAGGCCAGTGTTAGTAGCCTCACAATTGGCCTGCCTGAATTCAGCTTATAGCACAATGATAAAATAGGGATTAAACCTGGGTCCTCCATGAAATGTATGCTTCTGAAATTTTTGGCATTGTTAGCTAAAATGTTTTTTTTTTCTTTTATTTGTCAATTAAAATCTATTTGTCATACAGACGAGTCTCCCATTAGCAGCTTTAGAACATTTTTCTAAAAACATTCAAAACTTTTACAGGAAAAATTGGAAAATGTTATAGTGCCTTCGGTAATGTGACCTTCTAAAGCATGTGAGCAATTGACATTCAGAAATAAGTGCAGAAAAAAAATGGATGCTTTATGAAAAAACAGAAGATTAAAAACCCTAAAGGCCTATTTTGGCAGATAAACACTTGATAGTGGGGTTAACAGTACGTGACTAAGTACCTTGTTTTAACTGATCCTCACCTATAATGGATGAATATCCAAATTGCATGCTATGTTATGCAATGGTAATATACTGCTTGCACATAATGAATTACCTACTTAGAATATTATACACATGTGGTATTATCATGCAATGAGACATTTGCATCCGTTTTCAAAGCTGTCACTTATCAAACCTGAACCTTGTCCCCTATCTTTAATACTGGGGCTCAGCAAACAACACCAACAGTAAACATTAACTACTAGAAAGCAATTCTATCACTTTTTCTTCCCTGCACTGAACCTTGACCAGGTAGTGGCACCTGCATCCCATAGTTACGATTTGAATTGGATCAGTCCCAAGTTCCAGTGATCTTGCATTCAATATTGATTATGCCGTGAGGGACATTTCAAGCATTCACAATGCATTGAAAATGGAATAAACATTGACCAGAGAATGTCATGGAATAGGAAGGGATAATGGGGTCCAATTCCCAGCAATGCATTAAGGGAACGACAATGTTCAATCGCAGAGGGTGCAGTTTAAAAAAAACAGCATCAAACTGCTGGTGTACTGAGGAAAGAAGATCAAACTCAAGATGATACAGTGACAGTGCAATGGAATGCAATTCCTGTTAGTGCAGTTGAAGATGTCTGATCTCAATCCATGCACTGAAGCAGTGTCCAATCCATAAGTGTCCAGACTTTTCATCTTAGTGAGCCACTGAGTTGCATATTATGGAGTCTTGCAGGTCACATAGAAACAATTACAATTAAAAATAGCAAATTCATGGAATATTTTAGAATGTAAAACTTTCAATTGCAAAATAGTTTATCATCCTACTAGAATTTCCCAATAATTTATATTAATTTGATTCTTTTTAATAAGGCTTGCTATTTCAGTTTCTTATATAACTTGGTTAATCTACTCATTTACATATTCAGACCATTACTTACCAACCATTCCAAGATAATCTCTTATGGTTTTCACACCCTAGAATTGTGCTTCCTTGACCTTCTTCCAATCTGCTCTCTCTCGATCCATGAGTCAGCAACAATCTACTCTGCCTCCATAGAATATGCAGCTCCAATCTGCTCTACTGTGTCATTTGGTTAACTTCCGCTCCTTCAACTATGATATCACTGATCTGCTCGTCCCAATGTGCTATGTCCCAATCCTGCCCCACTCTCCACACTTGCCTGACCTGTACTCCCTGATATTAACTGCTTACACTTCTTGCCCTGCTGGTTTCTTTGACTTCAATTTTGTGGGCCTGATTTGTTGGAAAGATCTTGTCAGTGCTGCTGTGTCAAAATTTAAGTATTATAAAATTATAAATTATTAATTTTTGGACCATCAATCATCTGAGCTCCAGGACATCACTGCAGGAGTTCCTCAGGGTAGTGTCCTAGGCCCAACCATCTTCAGCTGCTTCATCAATGA
Organism: Heterodontus francisci; assembly: GCF_036365525.1. NCBI lineage: Eukaryota > Metazoa > Chordata > Chondrichthyes > Heterodontiformes > Heterodontidae > Heterodontus > Heterodontus francisci. The sequence goes on from NC_090388.1 coordinate 16,383,794, forward strand.
CCTTCCTTCAATCATAAGGTCGGAAGTGGGGATGTTCACAGATGATTGCACAATGTTCAGCATCATTCATGACTCCTCAGATACTGAAGCAGTCCGTGTCCACGTGCAGCAAGACCTGGACAATATCCACGCTTGGGCTGATAAGTGGCAAGTAACATTCGTGCCACACAAGTGCCAGGCAATGACCATCTCCAGCAAAGGAGAATCTAACCCCTTGACATTCAATGTCATTACCATCGCTGAATCCCCCACTATCAACATCCTAGGAGCTACCATTGACCAGAAACTGAACTGGAGTAGCCATATAAATACCGTGGCTACAAGAGCAGGTCAAAGGCTAGGAATCCTGAGGCAAATAACTCACCTCCTGCCTCCCCAAAGCCTGTCCACCATCTACAAGGCACAAGTCAGGAGTGTGATGGAATATTCTCCACTTGCCTGGATGGGTGCAGCTCCAACAGCACTCAAGAAGATCGACACCATCCAGGACAAAGCAGCCCGCTTGATTGGCACCCCATCTACAAACATTCACTCCTCCACCACCGACGCACAGTGGCAGCAGTGTGTACCATCTATAAGATGCACTGCAGCAATGCACCAAGGCTCCTTAGACAGCACCTTCCAAACCCGTGACCTCTACCAACTAGAAGGACAAGGGCAGCAAATGCATGGGAACACCACCACCTGCAAGTTCCCCTGCAAGTCACACACCATCCTGACTTGGAACTGTATCGCCGTTCCTTCACTGTCACTGGGTCAAAATCCTGGAACTCCCTTCCTAACAGCACTGTGGGTATACCTACCCCAAATGGACTGCAGCGGTTCAAGAAGGCAGCTCACCACCACCTTCTCAAGGGCAATAAGGGATGGGCAATAAATGCTGGCCTGGCCAGCGACGCCCACATCCCATGATGAATTTAAAAAAAAAATTTGTACTTTATTCAACTCATATTCGAAGATTTCCTACTGCTTCTCTTTTGACCTGTTTGCTCATTTTTCTGCCCAGTTAATTTAGGCCACATCCCTTGTTTTCTTGCTAAACATTGCCCTTTTACTGTCCACCATCCTCACCTATATGACTTTTTCCTTATAACATTGGGCATATCTTCTAATCAGTTATTTGCTTGACTTCATTTCTTAGAATCAAGTTAAGTAATGTTTCTTTCCTTGTTGGACTGCAAACATAGCAGTAGTCCTGGATCCTACACAATGTTTCCCACTTTCAGCACATACATTTCCTTTACCCAGTCTATCTTGAAAAGTTAAAATCACTCAACATTATTACCCTGTTATTTGCATATACCTCCCTAAACTGTGCACAGATCTCTCCTCTTTACTGTTTGGTAGCTTGTAATGCACACCAAGAATGGCACCACTTTACTTCCTATTGCTCAACTCTATGTGCATGAATTCTGAATAATGCAACACCTTAGAATATGCTCAATGTATCCAGTACTGTGATAGAATTTTTTGATTTGGTTATGGGATTTATTCGCCATCCCTAATTGCCCTTCAGAAAGTGGTGGTGAGTCGCCTTCTTGAATGGCTGCAGTCGGTGTGGTGTGGGTACGCCCCCAGTTAAAGGCCTGCTACCCGACCCGAACCCGACGATGTGTGTCGGGTTTGGGCTTATCTTCCAGATCTGGCTTTCGGGCTCGGGTCAGGTCGGGCCAGACCGGACACACACGGTAAGTGCTCTGCTGGTAAGTATTGAAATTAAAAAACCCACCTGAGCTGGGAGTCTGGGACGAAACGGATTCTGCGCAGTGAGTGAGTTATTACCTTGTGTAATAACCTTTTGTGCAACACCTTATCAAATACCTTCTGCAAGTCCAGATATACTACATCTACAGGATCCCCATTACCCACTTTACTTGTTACATCTTCGAAGAACTCTAGCAAATTAGTCAAACACAATTTACCCTTCATAAAACCATGCTGACTCTGATGGATTGCGTTTTGACTTTCTAAATGTCCTGTTATTACGTCCTTAATAATGGATTCTAACAATTTCCCAACGAAGATGTTAAATTAACTGGTCTATAGTTTACTACTTTCTGCCTCCCTCCTTTTTTGAATAAGGGTGTTATATTAGCATTTTTCCAATCCACTGGAACCTTTCCCGCATCCAGGGAATTTTGGAATATTATAACCAATGGATCCACTATCTCTGCTGGCACTTCCTTTAAGACCCTAAGATGTAGGCCATCAGGTCCTGGGGACTTGTCTGCCTTCAATCCCAATAGTTTGCTCAGTACTTTTTCCCTAGTGATGATGATTGTTCTAAGTTCCTCCCTTTCTATAACCTCTGCATTACTTGTTACTATTGGGATGGTACTAGTGTCCTCCACCGTGAAAACTGAGGCAAAATACTGATTTAGTGTCTCCGCCATTTCTGTGTTCCTCACCATTAACTCCCCAGTCTCATCTTCCAAGGGACCAACATTCACTTTAGCTACTCTCTTCCCTTTTATATACTTATAGAAGCTTTCGCTATGTTTTTATATTTTGCGCTAGTTTTCTTTCATAATTTACCTTTGCTCTTTTTATTACTTTTTTAATAACCCTTTGTTGATCTTTAAAAGTTTCCCAATCTTCCAGCCTGCCACTGGCCTTTGCAATATGGTATGTCTTAGTTTTTGTCTTTATGTTACCCTTAACTTCCTTGCTTAGCACTGGATATTTTTCCCCCTCTTCCAATCTTTCTTCCTCTCTGGAATATACTTTAGTTGGGAGGATTTGAATATCTCCTTAAACATCTGCCACTGCTCATCAACTGTCCTACCTTTTAGTCTTCCTGCCCAGTCCACTAGGGCCAAATTTGTCCTCATGCCTATGTAATTACCTTTGCTTAACTCCAGAATGCTAGCGTGGGTTTCCAGTCTCTTGCCCTCAAACTGAATTTGAAATTCTAGCATGCTATGATCACTCTTCCTTAGAGGATCCTTAACTATGAGATCATTAATAAATCCCACCTCATTACACAATACCAAATCTAGAATAGCCTGCTCCCCAGTTGGTTCCACAACATATTACACCAAAAAACAATCTCTAATACATTCAATGAACTCTCCCTCGAGGCTCCCCTTGCCAATATGATTAATCCAGTCTATATGCATATTAAAATCCCCCATGATTATTGCCGTACCTTTCTTACAAGGATCATTAGTCCAGACCTCTAGATTACTAGTTCGGTAACACTACTACTATGGTACTATTACCTATATACTTGAGTAGGACTTTCCCTATTTCTTCTGAAAGTGTTATAAGCAGGAATATTGTTCCGAGTCCTCCTGCACAAATCAAATCCTTGTAATCTATTTATTACAACACAATTTCCATCCATAATTAATGTTTCTGATACCCACAACTTTGTTTTGAATGCTTTGTGCATTCGCATACACTCCACTCATTCCTAACCCTTATTCTAGTTCTTTTTCATTTTTTTTATATCTCTTGCCCTTTCTATATCAGTGTTTTCAGTTCTCATTATCTTGAAGTCTCTCCGTTTGCCTTTCTCCTTATAATATTTTCTCTATTATTTCAGCTAAGGCTTCTGCTTCCATTCCAACAGCTTTATTCTTTCTGCTCTCTCTCTAGTTCCTAACTTAGGTTCCACCACCCCATGCAAAATACTTAAAATCCTCCTCCATTACATAATTTACCCTCTCTATAAAGGCATTGGTGCCAACTGTTGGTTTAGGTGAACACGGTTCCTTCAATACTTTTCATTTTTCCAGAAGTCACTCCAATAAAGTGAATCCTTCCATGCTGTATTTGACCTGCAGCCACGCACTCGTGTGCCCAATGTTCTTTGTGTTAACCTGTCCCATTCGTGGTAAAGGAAAAATCCCAGAGTCTTATTTTTCAATCTACTGCCTAACTCTTCAAACTCCCTCTGTGAGGCCTCAAGCATATTTCAACCATTGTTTCTAACACAGATAACTTTTGGATGCTTTCCATCCTTTTCCAGAAGTTTTCCACCTGTTCTCCAGGTGTCCTTCATGATGGTATCAGGGAGATTAAAAAACATATAGGACTCTTAGTCATGACTGCAAGGCTGTCTATAATTCTGAATATAGAATCTCCCATAACTATCACCCTGCCTCTCATCTCCTTGCTTTTTTGTGCCACAAAGGTCCAGGATTACCACACTCTGGGTCCTTATTCATTTCATATTTGTCCAACACTATGTATATTTTGTTCAGTTCCAGAAACTGGAGGGTTCCCTGAACTTCTGAGTTCTGTCTTCCTCTGCTGCTCCTGGGGCTCATTACCCCTGTGTCCTGAATTATCTAGCCTGACCTCTTGGGCGATCACATTCGAGTACAATACAGAAATCTATCATCCTGTCTGATGCTGAGGAGTGTGTCTAATTTAAAAATGTAGTGTTAGCCTGAAATCTGCACCAAACTCTACTCACTTCACACCAATATTAATTATAAAAGTTTTCAACTTGATATTAAAACTTCCTCCAAGGCTAAAAAATACACCTCCGATGCCCAGTCTGTGCTGGGTTAGCTAATCTCTGCCGGGTTAGCTAATCTCTGCCATGCTACAATTAGTTCCAGCGCCAATGGATCAAGGGGAGGAAAATCAGCCAGGGATTGTGATGCAGTAACTCACACTAGAAAGTGTGCAGCAGGTATGGTTAGGATTAGGTTCAGGTACAACAGCCTCATAATTAAATAGCCTGATAACAATCATCAAGGCTTACACGTTAAGAATGGCCACTTGGATAAAATACCAGAGGATACCTGTGCAACCCTAAAGAGCATTTGGGAGCAAAGGAGGATGGAAAATCCTTATGTTGCAAGAGAAAAGCACCTCAGCCTAATGACCAATACCCATAAGAGTTTAGAGTAAAATCTTGGCAGAGATCCCTACTGCACCATAAGGATAATGGGTGGGGAGAACACATTTGGAGTTCTACTCAAAACATGCACCAATTGTGTTTTCCCCATCCCAGATGCTGAAGGATCTGCTATACATTTTCAATCATTTGTGCTTTCATTTTATACTGCATAGGGTGGCTAATTTTCTTTGCAGTATAAACGATGGAGACTAAGACAATGAACTAACTGAGCCAAACAACTAGTTCCAATGATACAGGTGGCTTGAGTTCATCCCCATGTCTTCTCCTGACGAGGAACATACAATTTGCTGAATATTAGGCAAGACTTTGGTTTTGGCACTTGTTGATAGGAACAGCTTTCTGCAATCAAAATGTGTTATTAAACTAGCTATTGTGGCATAAGAATTTTGCAGAAGTAAACTAAATTCATGAATACAGACCAAAACACCATTTGCAATGATCACAACTTTGCAGACTTGGCTTCTGCTGATGGAAGATAAGGAACTGAAAATAGTACAGTGATAGAATAAGGCATTACATGGAAGGACACACTTGGTCCTTGACTTGAAGGGCTCTTATAAGGGCAGTAGTAGGAAACTGTTCCTGTGGAAATTGGCGATATGGCATTAATATTGTAATATTGTGAACTATTCGCATGATTAAACTACTGTAAAGGGCAATACAGTTGCACAATTTCTCTATGACAAGGAATTTGGATTCACTTTCTCAACAGCAATCAAGTCCAACATTACTTTTAGTTGTAAAAAAAAAAATTCCTATATATTATTTTACACAAAAATATTTTCAACTATAGTACTATATCAAAAAAGCTTTTAGAATTGAAGTAAATTTTGTGCAGAAGCTTTGAGGTCCACTGCAGTCAGATGTCTGGAAATAAAAATGAACAGCTCAAAAGAGCTGGAGAAGTACTGCAGTCTGAATCAGACCTTATTTACAGCATCTCAGCTCAAGTCTGTCTGGTAGATTATACTTAGAAAGTTGGAGTGCTAAACCACTCCCTTTAGACGCTACTTTTAATTCAGAGCACCAATATAGTTATTAATGCACAGCTAGAATGGGACAGGGCTGTAGTCCAGTTGACATCACAATGGGAGCGCAACAGAGTCAAGTACCAAGCATTTTGCAGTATAAACTTCTTAAAAAAAAAAGTCACATATCATTTCCACAATCTTAACACCAACATGAAAGGGAGGCAGAAAATGACAAAGAAAAACTATCTGAAGAAATGCGTAATTTAACAGGTTTGCTCTGCATGCATGTGCTGAACCACCAGAAACCCTTCAAGCTATCAGAGAAAAAGGTCACACTCTAACAGAAGTGGACAATTTATTTTACACACAAGTACATAATTTCCCTTTACTTGGAAAGGCTGGTCACACATGACATGGAATGTTATGGTACTCACTTGCATATAGTTCTGTGCACAACTTTAGTACCTTAAAAACTGCACAAAATGCCAGCCTATTCTCAAATATATGCTGTTGAATATATATCTTTTTTTAATTACATCAGCAACATTTTTAACACAACCTGTACATGTACCCTCCCTCCCTCAAACACTTTTTATATCACTGCACCAGATTTAGGTTGATTAACTAAAAACATACCCACTGGCCAGCTTCACTAAAACAAAAATGGTGGGGCAGCTAGATCAGTTTGTAAGTGAGTCTTAATCTACATATGTTTAAACAACTCCAATGGTCAGTAAGATGCTTCCAAGCAAGGCCCCTGATTTGTTACTTAATCCAGTCTGCACATGTAGATCTTTACATTCAGTGATGCCCCAGACCTTTACCGAATTGTGCTCTGGCAAGTAAACTGCCTGAATCAACATTTAATAGTACTGCAGATGATGTGGCAATCTCATATTTGTCAGGATTCTCCATTTTGCACTTTGGCTATTGGCGGTTGAAGAAAATCTTTAAATGGATCTAATGCCTCTTTCAAAGCTGAGCAAACTTCAGAGGATGTGCAGGTAATACATTCAACTAGTGTTGGATACAGAGCAATTACCTGCGACCAGGTGTTGGTATCAACTGCAATGAGAAGAATCAGAACAGAAAATAATGAATTGAGTATTCATATAAACAAAGCACCAAAGCAAAAATTTTAGGCTCAAATCTAACAGAAAGCTAGTGAAACAGTTCTGCTATACAATTCCATGGCATCACATTGAGGCAGTAGCTGTAAAGTCTGGTGCACAAGTCACACTTCCAGGTATGTCTTTAATGACCTGGAAGGTGTGACTGATGCACGAGTACAAGCATTGTATGTTACCTGGCTGCTGGCATAATTCACCCAGTGGCTTCCAGATGACTTGTTCCCAGAGTTCTAGAGTCTGGTTGAAAGGCTTAGAAAGGTCAATCATTCCAGCATTAAGCACCATCACAGGAGCATAGGAGCAGGAGTAGGCCATTCAGCCCATTGAGTCTGCCCCACCATTCAATATGATCATGGCTGATCGTCCACTTCAATGCCTTTGTCCCACACTATCCTCATATCCCCTTATGTCATTTGTATTTAGAAATCTGTGAATCTCTGCTTTAAACATACTCAATGACTGATCTTCCACAGCCCTCTGGGTTAGAAAATTCCAAAGATTCATAACCCTCTGAATGAAGAAGTTTCTCCTCATCTCAGTCCTAAGTGGTTTCCCCCTTATTTTAAAATTGTGTCCCCTTGTTCTGGACTCCCCAACCAGGGGAAATATCATAAAAGAATACATTGAAACAGCCAATTTAAAATAATGCATATTTGTTCACTTTTTTCTTTATCCTCCTCTTCCACATATGTTTAAGTCATGGATAGTCATGGATACAAATCCAACTGAACATTATGTCTAAAAGTTGTGTCGCTTTTCAGTTGGTTTATGTTATGGCCAGGTTGCATTTCAGCATATTGGAACCTTACAGTAAGGCTGAAGGTAGTTTGTCAAAATTCAGAACTGAACTCAAACCTGTTATGAAAGGAAAATCAATTCGTGGAAAACTGAAACAAATACATGGTTTCAGACTTTGAAAGCCTTCATACCAAGTGCTGTGCTGGACAAACTTGGATTTTCTATAAAGATTCACCTTTATGTCTGAAAGGGTGGTGGAAGCAGATCCACAAGTAACTTTCAAAAGGTGAACTGGATATATTTCTTGAAGCAGAAAAATTTGTTGGGCTGTGGGAAAAGAGCAGGGAAGTGGGACTAATTGGACAGATTTTACACAGAGCCGACAGAGGCACCCTGGGCCGAATGGGCTCCTTCTGTGCTATTTGATTCTAGGTGACTGCACAATTTGTAGCAGAATTTAAAGAGCATAACTGTCTCAATAACTTCTTTGAACATGTAACATTTATAATTCAGCTTGCACGATCAGTAATGTAATCAAATGGTTCCCTATAATCATGCCCCACACACATCTATAGGTATATAAATACTAAAGGATTTCACTACAAAACATGGCAAGGTGCTACATCTCTCTCTATGTTACTGGAAAGAACCTCATGTTAAAAGACTGTTCAGTGCAGACTGATGCATGAATACTGATTCATAAAATTACACACATATTCTAAAAGCCACTTACTACATATGCAAATACACACCCAAAGATGAATTAACTGGTGCAGAATTGTGTAGAAACTGTTTTTCATTACATGTAGTCTAAACAAAAGCCTTAAATTCACAGGGACATACTTGGTTAGTGTTAATAGCGCAATGAAATTAATTCAAAATGATCCAAAGAGTGAAAGAAGTGAGGTGGCAATTTCAAAAAATATTTAGACGTATTGTATTTGAGCAACTGCACAGCCAGTGGAATCAGAACAATTCAAAAAGAACAGATTTAAGAGACAAAATGCATTGTGCTTATTGCTTTCCAACTTCTCTTTTGCAATTGTATTTCACTGGATATATTTAATTTAAAGAAAGCAAAATATGTTACATTTTAAAGCTCTTCTGCTAATTTAGTAGTGACAAATATTAGCAACCTGAGGTCACAAGTTCAAATCCCACCCTGGTAAGCTGTGCATTGAATTCAATAAATGGTCATGAAAGTTGCTGGATTGTTGTAAAAATCCAATTGGCTCACTCACATCTTTCAGGGAAAGGAACTACTCACCTAATCTGGTGCACACATGAGTCAGTCCACACTGCAGGGTAAACTCTTAATGCCCTCCAAAGTGACCTAGCAACCCACTCAGTTGTCTGGGCAACAAGGGATGGACAATAAATACAGCCTTTCTCTGCACTGCCCATATCTCGAGAACACATTTTTAAACAATTACCATTTTCAGGCTTGGTTTTCTTAAGTGAATCCATAAGAGTACTGATTGCTTTCAGAACAAAAACTATTTCTGTCACGCGCTGTCTGCATTTAAAAAAGACAAAAATTAGACATCCAACAAAAGCGTTCGTGCTTGAATTTTTAAATAAATGCACTATACATACATCAACATTATGCAATATTAATTCCTGCTTTTTGAGCATTGACCACACGATGGCAACATTGCCTCATTTACTCTTATAAACTTAAACTGATGTGCTATTATGCATATTTGTATAATTTCTTCTCAAATAACCTCCAACCTGTAACCCTTATGGAAAAACAAATCCAGAATTGTTTATCCTGGCCAGAGTGAGAGTTAACACAAAGGCTAGAGTGGTGGAGTGAATTAGACCCTATCCTTTCACAAACCCACACTAATGTGCTGACAGTCTCTTGTGTGAGATTCAGCAGTTTCAATTCAGCCTGAACCCACAGCAAAAAGGGCAATCTCACAGTCAGGCAAAGGATGGCTGGTAATCAAAGCCAAAGACTTTTCTATTGTGCTATTCTGAGGATGGGCGTATTGTTGGGACAAATTAGAGGGAGATTCACTCTACACCTAGCTATGCAATGTCTGACAAAAATGGAAAGTAATCCAACCCCAACACCAAAACCCTATGATCAGCACAAAAGTTCACATAAAAAAATTCACAAAAGTTGGTGACAGATGCTAGGGAAATGGAAAAAGAATGAAGTGTTCCTATGGATAATGCAGGGATACAATGAAATGGATGATTCATGCTTAAACATCAACATCACTGCATTGGCAAGAGCACTTCACATACTTCAGGAAATTACTAAACAGTCGCAATTTAGCCAGATCTAGAAATTCAGACTCTCGTCTCAATTTCAATACGAGGTTATGATTAATTTAGAAAAATACAAAAACATTGACTTCTAAAAAATTTAATTGGTTGCAATGTAAAACAGGCTGCTGATTTTGCACTACTGGCATAGACCAATTTCACCTCCATTATCATAAAACTGAGGTAGTATGTACTAAAACATCAAATACTGTTGGTCACAAAGGCAATTCTTCTTCTTTTCCCCCCCCATAAGATTGGATTTCTTAACACATTTCTGAGGATCAGTGCTGAAATATGTTCTGAGTAACCCTACAAGACAATGTGTTTTTTCATTGATTCGGTACGATCACATCTGCAGCAGTGTTCATTAGATATGTTTATAGAGTGGGGTAACTGTATATATTGTGGCAGATGCACATTTTATCAAGTGCAATCATGTTCAACTCTCCCCTTCAAATTTTATATACAAGGTTGCTGGATTTCAATAATGTTGCACATGACCATTTGATAATGCAATAAAGTTTGCATTTTTCTTAATGCCCTATATTGCTGGAGCATCAATTTGGTTAATTTGCTAGGGTTGAACATTATTACAGAATGATGAAAATATGTGAAAGGTGGATTTTTATCCTGGTTACAATGGCCCTTTGCTAACCTTGCATTAAACAGATGATGCATAACTGCAGGACAGCACAACCTGGGCACAGACCATACAGATGCTACATAAATTGAACAAAGTGGGGTTCAATGTAATAAACCGTAATGACTACCTTCTAATGGCAAAAGAGATGGGGCAGTTTCTTTTGAAATGGGTCTTGATTGCACCTCTTCCACACCAAAGATTAATGGTGAATAGCATCTTATACTAGCACTGGTTCTAGGAATTTGTACATTGCTAAATTACATAAATTCTCTGGCTTAGATTCAGGATATTTTGATTCAAAACATTTATCATGCGATGCAAGTAATTCAGCAATTCAGAAGTAAATCATTCAAACCTTGGGAGAGGACATCTGCCACTCAACCTCTCATCTTCAATGTACCGATGCAACACATCCTGTGACCTCTTTAATAACACAGACAATGCCATTCGGGAAATATACCCTTCCTGGGGAGTTGTCACTTTATTACTGAAGGAAAACTGAAGCAGGGTTTCAAAGCAGACTTTGGAAAATTCCTCTCTCATTCGAATGTCAATTTCTGCCTCTGTAGAATTGAAGCAGCACAGTTACTCTACCCGTACAGGGTCATTTAATTGAAGGCAAAAGTCTTCAAAGTCACTGCTCACTTTCTATTGTTGAATTTTGTTTATTGCTACACAAATGATTTCTGCTTTAATATTTTGGTAGCCCAACCAACACACTCCAGCCGAGAAAACTAGGCACACTGGCTCTGAATATGTTTCATCAATTTACCACAGCCTCTTGAAGACAACGGAGTTGGGTGGTGTCGGGGGATGCAGAGATTGAGCGACAGCTGCTTTTATATTGGTCCTGTTTTAATTTGGATTCTGAATGCTAGCACCCAGTGTTTACACTGCCAAATAAGGCTTCTTTGGTAGCAGACCAGTTTTCCGTGTTTCCATGAAATATCGAGAGTCCTGCCATATTGGGCCACCTCCTTGTTTTTAATTACTGCTACGGGCCAAGGTTTCAGAGTACATATGGCTGACTGCAACAGTTTGCTGAGATACCAAATCAATGGCCTCTCTCTGGGATTCCAGCATAATTTCCTTTTAATCTCTGCACAAACAGCCTGTCTGCGCCCAGATCACAGAAATTCATCTATGTTGATTGCTGTGCCTTTGTAACTCAAGTTGGTGACTTCTACCCAGGAAAGCACTCACTAAAGATATGAAACTTATGCCCGAGTATTGCCTGAAATGACATCTTCAACTAAGTACCACAAAGATCGTCTCTTCCCTTTCACTTGCCCAATGCCTTTCGTGATCTCACTATTATCCTAAATGGTCAACTTCTTAAACATGATGCTCACTCTGTTTACTTAGTTGTCACCCTCAATTTGTGGAGGAAGTCAAAACCTGAAATAGTTCAAATTGCCAACTTGCTGGCTCTGCCTGGGGAGCAAACGCCTCCAACTTTATGCTCATTTGCTCCTGAACTTTGTTATTCAGTTGTGGAATAATGCACTCCTGTTTGGGCTTGTTCACTGTATATTAAAGCTGGTGAATGCTCAATTGCCTGCTACTATGCATTTTGTGTCAGGCACATTGTGCCCTACTCCCCTTCTGTAGTTACCAGTCCCTGCAACATAGCCCCTCCACATCTTAGTTGTTCAGATGCAGTAGCAAAATTTGTAAATCGATTTTGTGACAAAAAGCATGATACCAATTCACTCTGATTTGTTCTATCCACGAACAGCGTGACTCTCTTCATGACACATAATGTGGTCAACTTTTACTAATTCCTTTGACATTTCCTTACCAATTTACTGGTGTAAAAACTGGGCAGAAGATGCTCCTATAAATCAACCCATCATCTCAGATCCTATAGACAGTCAACCAGGATTCAGCTGGCTGCTTAGTTGGATGCTTCTCAACCATTTTCAAACTGGACAGGGACACTGCACCTCAAATCCTTACCTATGGGACCTTTGCGACAACAAAAAAATGCACTTGCCATATCTCATTGTTGAATTTTGCCTACTAACTATGCTATCTGGTGGCTTACATGCTTTGGATTTTAGGTGATGCCTGTTTTCTAAAATGAATGGAATTATATGCTGAGTCTGCATATGTTAAATAAATACTAGGAAGCGGCCTGGATAAAGGAGCTGGTATCAGCTTATCAATGTAAATGTAAGGAACTGACACTGGTCTCCTGGAAACTGCATTAAAACTTTCTTGGGGAAATTTCTGAATGGATAAACTATGATAAACATTATCTCTATCTTGTAGAAATAATGCCAATCTACACACAGACTATTATATATATATATATTACCCACAACAAGCACACATACATAGTTGAATCCTGACAAATGTATAACTACAATGCAAAGTGTTAAGACATTGATTGGAATTGCTACACACATTCAGCAGTTAATCTATACAAAATCAGAAACACTTCAAAACCCATGTAGAAAATTGGTGACATGGTTTTAAAATGTCTGCCATCTCGGTACCGCGGAAACACCAAAAATGCTTATTAAAGTATTAAAGAAGGCTTAAGCCAGAAGATGCAAAAATAAAGCTTTCTCTGAAAAATAACATTTAATCCATGCACTTGCCATTTTGTAAGCAGGGAGTTAATTCGTTTGATAGCTTGTGGTGCTCATCTGTATATCTTGATTAGGTACTTTGTCATCATTTTATTGACTTTGTTCTTGGAATCTTGCAGGTATTTTTGTTGTTGCTTTCTCTTTGTCATGGCTTCTTTTACTGTGGGTTAATCTCTGCCTCTGTGGTTTTACTGGTAAATTGCTCTGCAGTGGTTTGACCAGGTTAATCTGTGCCTCTCTAGCTTCACTAATGAATAACTATTTTGTTGGCAGTTTGTATTTTGAGAGTTACAGTTTGTTTCAATACTATTTCTTTTTATTCAGGACTGTTTATTTTCTGTCATGTTAATCCCATATTTGTTGAGTGCAGTTAGTCAGTGACTCACTGAGATTTGGTTGGTGGATTTTGATCTTGGGGATAATGGGATATCTTGTATTAATTGTGCCCATTTTTATTCAACAACTTATATTTGTACAGCACTTTTAACGTAGATAAAAAGCTCCTAAGGCACTTCACAGAAGAGCTTGTCAAGCCAACGGAAGATATTAAGATGGGCGACAAAAGCTGAGTCAGAGGTGGGTTTGGAGGATTTGAAAGAAGCAGAAAGGTGGAGATGTTTAGGGAGGGAATTCCAAAGCTTAGGGCTTCGATGGTAGAGGCATAATGTCAATGGTGGGTTGGAGGGGAATGCACAAGAGACCAGAGTCAGAGGAACACAGAGGTCTTTGAGGGCGTGGAGGTGGTTACAGAGATAGGGAGGGAAAAAGTCATGAAGACATTTAAACACAAGGATGAGTATTTTAAATGAGGGGCATTGGGGATCGACAGCCAATGCAGACCATTGAGGACAGAGTTGATGCGCGAGTGGGACTTGGGTATGGAAAGGATAAGTGCAACAGATGTTTGAATGAGCTGAAGTTTACGGAAGGTGAAGGATGGAAGGTGACGCAGAGAACATTGGAATCGTTGGGTCTGGAAGTAACAAAGGCATGGAAGAGGGTTTCAGCAGCAGACAGGCTGAAGCAGCAGTTGAGTCAGGCAAATAGGCAACCATTGTAATGTATGTGGGATTAGCTTGTAGTTATTTCGGGGTCATACAGCATTGAGCTTGAAGTTGAGAACTTATAAACTTGTTGCTGGATGTGCTGGTGTAGCTTTTTTCAAGTTTCACCTGCATATATTCAATTACCGTAATCTCTATCCACATAAGAAAAAATATAATTTATAGATTTTTATCTCTGCTCCACACATCCTTGAATGAAAATATCTGCAGGTAAAACAGCCCTTTCAATAAAAAGCTGAAAAACATACAACACCACACAATGGTTCTAAAATTTCAAACTATGTTAACAGACATCTGCAGACAGTTTGTTGCCATCTGAATATAATGAAGCTCTCCCTATACACCAAAGGACAAAAATGAAATGTTCTTAATATAGCAGACTCCGTATAGGAGAGTGAATGGATGTTTAGCAAAATTACATCATTTAAAAGGATGAGGCATTATCTTGGGTATGGTCTCATGAAGATTGCATTTTACTGCTTTCTAACCCAAGTGAAATTTTCCTTTTAAACAATTGTTGATTCTGAATGTTAAGATTAAGGTCTTTTACCATTATTTTCCCCATTTCTTTAAGACACTGCAGTCTCCTACTTAAAATTATCAATTTTCACAGGGTATTATAATTTACTGATGCACTGTGCTTTCTCTTAAGGTTTTCCTCCCACTTCTAACCAATTTCTGCCCAGCTCTGAATACACTAACAATGCGACATACCTGTAAATGAAGTTGACTGAGAATGGATTGAACCTTTGTTTAGCATCGTCATTATCTGGCCAACAAATTCTTTTGGAATGAAGTTTGCATAAGGTAATATATCTGTGCTAATAAGTTGCACAACCTAAAATAATAAAAAGCAACTGTAATTTGAAATATTATGGTGTCAAAGTAACCACTGGCAAAATGGGTGATAATGTCACAGAAATACTATGTTTAATGCAGGTCTATTTTTATACATCTACAAAGACCATTTTTAACATATTCAATGTTTGCTGGTCATGCACAGCTTATTAAAAAGTCTGAACTTAAACTCACCTCAACATCGATGTTCTCATTTTTCTCGAATTCTTGAATGGAGAGATTATCTGGGGGCGTGCTATAAAACCAAATCATCATTAGTATGACAATGCAATGTTCATTAGGCAACTTGTTATTTAATGAGCTGTTCTTCAGTGTAAATTGATTACTAACACAATGGGACATCACTTTGCCAATTTGGAAACTTCTGGATGAATTAATAATTCAGGCATGGACTGACTGTATGTTAATCCTGGATAATATGTATTCAGCAGGAATCCAATATGCAGCATGACTAAATTAATGCATACAGAACCAAAACTTGCACTTAAATAGCTCCCCATCAGGACATCCCAAAATACGTAATAACAAACAAATTATTTCTTGCACTGTAGTTACTGTTGCTAGGAAGGCAAACACAGCAAATATTGCAGACAGCAAGGTCCCACAAAAAACAAATGAATGAAGAACCATACAATCTATTTTCATGGTGTTGGTTGGTTGGCTAGTTAGAGCAACAGGAGAACTTCCTTCTCTTTTTTGACTAGTGACATGGGATCTTGTTTATCCATCTGAGCAGATAGACAGTAAGTTAGGTTAATATTTCATCCAAAAGATGGCAATTCCAACAAAGCAGGGCTCTCCCAGTAACTGGACTAATGTGTCAACCTAAGTTACATGGTCAGTTGTGGGGCTTAAACCACACAACCTTCTGACTCTGGCAAGAGTTCTACCAAAGGAGCCAAGTTGACATGGAACAGTTAGAGAGATACAGCACTGAAACAGACCCTTCAGCCCACCGAGTCTGTGCCAACCATCAACCACCCATTTATACTAATCCTACATTAATCCCATGTCCCCTACCACATCCCCACCTTCCCTCAATTCTCCTACCACCTACCTACACTAGGGGCAATTTACAATGGCCAATTTACCTATCAACCTGCAAGTCTTTGGCTGTGGGAGGAAACCGGAGCACCCGGCGGAAACCCACTCGGTCACAGGGAAAACTTGCAAACTCCGCACGGGCAGTACCCAGAACCAAACCCGGGTCGCTGGAACTGTGAGGAACAATCCAGAGATCCAACTGAACCAGTCAGATAAGTGATGTGCAGACAAAAAGTTTTCTCCAGTCCATTCAGATGATTAATCACTGGGCAATTCACCATGTTGTATGTAGAATCATCTTAAGGATACTAGAACTACAATATTTGTAAAAGAGAACACAATTTTAGATGACTGTTTTCATGCACCTTTTTGTAAACAAGAAGTCTTCAAATGTGTTGGATAGTTCTGGCCACATGGTATCAAATTTTCTTGAGGAAGCATGCTGCCTTGCAACAGGAAGTCCAATAGAAAGCACTTTAAGAAGAGAGGAAACAGCCATTTTCCATGTCGTTTCAGATGGGCAGGCATACTTAAGACTGAGTGGTATCCTTAATGTCTAATGAAAAAAGGATAGAGCAAGAGAGAGAGGGCTGATTTCTGTGACTAATATAATCGGCACCAATAGATTACTGCAGGAACTTACGGTCACAAATCCAACATGTCTTATTCCAAACAAAATTAATTTTAAATTCATCAAGCACGTCTGTGCTGGGGGACAAAACACCTTTCTACTCTGACCACCCAGTGTCAGCATGAAACCCAATCATGTCAGGTACCCCACAGTCTGCTGCAGAGTAAAGGTCTCTCTATTCTGACCCAATAAAGATGCCTTTGTCCCAACTTGAGAAAAACACCAGTATTCCCATGTGATTCTTGGCAGTTAACAGACTCCTTGATTGCGATTGCCACCACGAGGGAAGATTTCCTCTCTGTGCAACAGAATCAGAAAGCTCATCCTTTGTAAACAGATTTACTATTTTCCTGCACACAGTGCAAAGAGGAAACCTCCTGCTGGTGTCAGTTTGCACGAACTCTGGCCAATTTTGAACTGTGGAGCTTTTGCAACTAAGAACAGGGATGAGATAGTCCAAATTAACTTCATGTATGTCCCTTCATGCTGGGAGGGATGAGACTCTCATCCCATCAGTTCTTACTAGACTCAGGTCCCAAAGGTTAAAGGCTTGTGTCACCAAATGCCTGACATTTTTTTAAATGGTGAGAAAAGGTGTGCAACAGAAACTACCTGCAAAATGATTTTATGGTTGCAAGAACAGGGATTAAAGCATGCCATGGCCCTACCATCCTATTCTAGAGTCAAAAACTCAGCTCGCTATAATCACAAATCCACAACTATCACGATCATCTAAGTTTTGAATATTTTATAAAAGGTTAAGATTCAAATAATTGTGAAATTAGTTTACAGAATTTTAGGATCATTATGAAGCACTGAAAACTTAAAGCTGATTAAACTATGCAATGCTCTACCAAGCTGAAAGCAGTCCTAAAAGGCAACTAGTCGTCTAAAGATCAGTTAACATCAACCTTAAAATAGATCAGATTTAGACCTTCATTATAGAACACCCAAAGTCAATCCACAAAGTAATTATAAAACATTTTATTGTAGTTCATCATAAATTACCTTAATGATTTTCTGAAGGACTTTTTCATTTACCACAGCTTTGTGGCATGCTGTCTTCTGATACAAGTCCACAACAACTTCCAGTGACTTTTCAGCAAATGGCACATAATTCAAAGCCACCCACTCCGCCTGCAAGGCAATACAATTTATGGTGTTTAAACTTTAAAAGTTAGCGAAAATACTAACAATCTTTCAATTTGAAGGCTGCTTGGCAGTGAAGAGAAATGGGTTATCAGTCTAATTTTCTTGGTTTGCATGCACTAAAGAGATCACTAAAGAGATGGAAAGATAAAGAACAAATTTATACAACTGAAGCAGGGGAACCGTAACACTTTAAAGTTGCAGTATCGGTGTTCTTCAGACTTTTATACCTAGCAGTTAAGGCAGGTAGGTATTGAGATTCAAGTTTGATCCTGAAGGTGCAGGAGCACAGTTCTTCACTGTCAAATTAAGTATTAAATAGAATACACTATAAATTATCTGCCTACAACTACTTTCATGTATAATTATACTATTTTCTGCCCCTGCTAGAAGAAACACTATAGTTTATTTAGCTTTATCATCAAGACAAATAAACTGACCCAACTGACTACTGTCAAAGTTGTCTGCAGATTCAGGGCCTATGACCACTCAAAGGCATCTGCCTCGTGACAGACCACAGTGGTTTGGTAGGGTGTAGAGAAAGTGCATCTTGTGTTGCTTTAAGCCATAGAGACCAGTGACCTCGATTTTACAGGCCAATTACAAGCTAGATTCCACTCAATCCCAAAATCAAATAGTACATTTTCAGTGAAGTTGCTTCAGTATTGCATCGATGCCAAACTTGTAGACTATAAACTGGAAGGCAAGACCTGAACTGCCTCCTCCAGACACTTACACTCTTTTTTGCTCTGATGTCATGTCTGGCAATGATTCTGGGATTTGTATTGCATTTACACTATAACTGAAATGTTGGTGCAAAGCAAAGTGTCTCACACCAACCCAACAGTTGCAGTGTGAGCGCAGTGACTGGCATGTGGCTAAGCTATGAGTTTTGTACGATATTACAACTGGAACAATCCAAGGATGGTTAGACAGTGCTTAAGTCAGACCTCCTGCTGTCACCTGCCCTTTGTAAGCTTAATAACCAATTGCAGAAGTATGTATTTAGTGATGGATAATCTGACTTGTCTATCAGTACCCAAAGTTTTGTGCTCCTAGGAAACATGATAAGTTTTGTACAAGATCTAACATTACAGTTGGTACTATCATTAATTAAAAACAAAAGTTGGCCATTGTTGTTGCCTGTTTGTAGGAGATCCTTGCAATAGACTCCCTCAGGAATGGATGGGTGAACTCAGTTCAACAATGGCCTGCTTTATCAAATTACAAGATGTGAAGGCCTTTAATGTGGGATATCACACAAGGATGAATGATTGTTAAAAAGCTCAGCTAAAACTTAGTTTGCGACAGTGCAAGTTTATAACCTAGTTCCAGTAATCCTGTAATTTTCTTTCCCTTACCAACTTTTCTCCCTTTTGAAGTTGACTTTCTGCTGAGGTGCCCTTTTACCCCTTACCGAAAAGCCCATTGTTCATGCATGAGCCTCAACAGTGAACCAGGCCCCTGATCTTGTTTTGGAATGGATGCATCTCACATTGATGAAGAGCAATAGACCAGTTTCTGAGCTTGCAAACCAAAGATGTATTACAAGCAGGGTGATAATGTGCTTGTTTGACATCTGAATATTGATTTAAGCTGAAACTTCACTCCAATTGCTTAATGTAAGGAAGGAATGTAAGAAGATGGAATTACAACTGGAGAGTGCAAAGAAAAGGATTCTTTACTCTACAAGACCAAGGATTATCCATAAAAGGTTGTTTCATCATTTCAGCCATGAAGACATAGCCATGTTTGAAGAAAAAGAAACTGCAAATGCTGGCAATTAAATAAATATAGAAACCAGAGAGCATCTGCAACAAGCAAATATAATTTAAAAACTTAAGGCCTATGTTCTTCATCAGGTAAGAAGGCATTTTAGTAAACTGGAAAAAAAAAGGCTAGGTAGGTAGGTGAAAATGAACAGATTTTTATTTCCAGAGAGGGAGTTAATCAGTTGTATGACATACAAATTGCTTAATAGAAAACTGTTAAATGATATAAAAAGTCATCAGTGAGGTACTAGAAAGATTTTAAAGGAATATGCAAATAGTTAAGTGGGTGAACTGATATGGGAGAAATCCACACAAGACAATGGAGGAAATTTGATAGAGAAAAAAAAATCTTGCAAATGCAGCAAGTCTGAATGTACACAGAAAATACTCGCAAAACACATTTCCTCTAGTCTGAGAGAGAAAAACAGGCCAACATCACAGAACCACCACTCCCTGCCACCAACCCAACCTCACCCCACACTAAAAGAATTTACATCCCAAATTGTCAACCAACCTCCCCTTCCCCAGACCCATCATACATCCATACATCACCAACACCCCATGCATGGAGGATACAGCTAAGCTCTCAAAGTTACTGAAGTCATTGTTTAGAGCAGAGAACTACAGAGTGCCTAAGAGGACGATGAAGTACTGGAGGTAATTTTTTTTTACTTTGTCACCTGGAACTGATCTACCACCCTCTAAAAAAAAAACTGGTTCTACAATGGGTGGGTAATCTGTTCTGTCAAGCTAACACACAGATAGGAAATTAGAAATTTACCCCCACTACTTCTGAAGCTTGTTTTGAGCTTGGTTGGAAAAATGCAGCAGAGATGGAGAGGACAGAGTGGGAATGGGCACTGAGGAATTAAGTGCAGAGAGTGGTCTTGGGTTTAAAACAGACAAGTGCAAAATGGTCATCTAATCTGCATTTGGTACTCTTGATGTAATGGAAGCCCCACAGTAAACAGCAAATACAGTATATTAGATCGGATAGCCATGCTTCAACCTGTTCAAGTTAGAAAAAAGAATTTCCCACAGGATAACACTAAAAACGTAAAAATGGACAGTGGCTAGTGGAGAGAATAATAGTGCAGATGCTGTAAAATTTGAAAGTGAGTCTGAAAGGCAGAGGTGAAGGGTGATAATAAAAATCAGTGATTTGTCTATAAATTCTAAGCAAACTAAACAGTCAGAACTGAAAGCAGACTCAGAAGTAGACTTTCATACATTCATGCTGTCATTTGATCCCTGATTAAGCTTCAAGATGGATGACCTGAAATGATTCCCAGCCTCAAGCCCACTCACCACTGGACTGAAGTTTAACTGTCTCCCCTGCCTTTAAAGGACTTCCCTTCTCCACCCCTCCATTCCTTTGTCTCTTACATGAAATATCTGCAGTTCCCTGCTAGCCATATGGTTTTTGATAGCAGGGAGCCTATTGCAGCAAATGAGGTAACTCTTAAGGGGAGACTTGCACAGCAGAGTTTATAACTCTTGAATGGAACAACAGATGGCTATTACAACTTTTAAACTTTTCAGATTTCTACTGCATTTAAACATTGTGGCAAGGATAGGTGCAGCTGGAAAACCTCTCTCCATGAAATTATGCCATTTCAACATATATCTCTCAACTTAGATGCATAGCTTTTTTCTCCTTTTCAAATTCATATTTTACTGTACTTAAAATTTTGAATTCAGATCACCCAAAATATCATTGAAGTGATCGGATAATTTGATTTCAAATTCATGAAATCAAATCGAAGTAGATCATCGGAAAAAGGACACTGCAGCTTTAAAAGTCAGAAAAACTAGGAAGCAAATGATTGTGTTAATGTTATACTGAAGTGTACTTTGCCATGCGGTTTAGGGTAGTCCAATGCCAGTCTGAACAGGTCAAGTCAAAAACAACCTATTGGAGGCTTAAAACTTACCGGAGCAAATAGCTGAATCTATTATTTATCCATCAGGCACAGAAGCAGCATAAAACGGAACAAAAGAAGATAATCATTACGAAACTACTTAGAAACGTAAACAAGTTGTCATTTTGTTGTACATTTGTTGAAAAATTTAAGCAATGCAATTGTTTTTTGATAGAGATTTTGGTAGTTTAATTCAAATGAAATGGATGGGTTTCAATTGTTTAAAACATTTTCCATTATTTGATGAGATGACCTTTTAACATTCCTGGCCCACTTAGCTTTCAAGCTGTGACATTACCTTTTAGATAAATGACCTGAATAAATAACTGTGACTTGGAGTAAAGGTGCGAGAACGACCAGAGGAATTTGCCCTAAAGTCACTGCACTTACATCAAGCTAAAATCCCGGGGTTCTCCTATGTGTTGCTGTGGGAGGATAGTGCTGGTTTTGACGCAATTGTTAAGTTCCCCTCTTGATGATTTTATTACTAGGATGGAAACTTGATAGGTTTGTAGATTGGAGGAAAAAGGGTGTTGTTTAAACACCCTTTAATGATGCATTAAGCATAATTCCAGCAAAAATAATCTCTTGATAGCCATCGATTTATCTTTCAAGAGTATGCAGGTTCCATTCTTTAAAAGGGTACAAACAACAAAAGGAATCTCAAATATGAAGAAGCTTTCCTTGAATAAGTAATGGTTAAGACGGACATTGCAGCCGGTGAATATGACACTCTAATAAAAATGTAGAGTAATGAAAATGAAGCTTGTTTTAAGGGGAAATAGTTCACAGAACCAAAAGGCATCTGAATGGAAACGATTTGGCTTGATCTACCTTTACAGTCTTGTTTCATTAGATTCAGGAGAATTCAATTACGAGTTTTGCACAGCGTAACTCTCAACTCAGGGAGACAGTAAGAGATGGATCAGCTCAAAGATGATGAAAGAAAGGAGGATCACTCATCTATATCTTAAAAAAATGCCCAAAAGTTAAACCATTCTGGTTCTATCACAGGTCTTAGGATTAAAGATGCCTGTAGGTTCCAGGGTACATTTTTTGTCAGTGTGGCTCAGTTGGCAGCACTTGCGCCTCCGAGTCAGAAGGTTCTGCGTTCAAGTCCCACTCCAGGCAGAAAAATCTAGGCTGACATTCCAGTGCAGTACTGAGGGAATGCTGCACTGTTGGAGGTGCTGTCTTTCGGATGAGATGTAAACCGAGGCCCAGTCTGCCCTCTCAAGTAGATGTAAAGGATCCCATGGCACTACTTCAGAGAAGAGCAGGGGAGTTATCCTCCATGTCCTGGACAATATTTATTCCTCAATCAACATCATTAAAACAGATTATTTGGTTGTTACATTGCTGTTTCTGGGAACTTGCTGTGTATACTTTGGCTGCTGCATTTCCTACATCATAACAATAAGTGCACTTCAAAAGTACTTCATTAGCTTTAAAGCATCTTGGGAATCCAATGGTCATGACAGCTGATATATAGATGCAAACCTTTCTGTTTTCTTGTCTCTATACTTATTTGATGATGTATATGCCAGATTAGTTGCTTTGCTTTGGAAATCCTACTCATCTGTACCTTTGGGACAATGACAATGCCAACGTTCAGTCAACAACTTTGATTTGAGGAAGTGACCTTCAGTATTTTCCCCAAATCAAATATTTAAGGTAAAATATGAAGTCAGAGGTGTCAGAAAATGAACAGAACAAGATGAAAGTGAAAGTAAAAGAGGTTAAAGGTGGCTGAAGCTGGGAGGCGGGTTTATTTCAACCAATGTTCCCGCCAAGCCCGACGGATGTGCAGCTGCACAGCAGCCTGCAAGGTACTGCACTTGTTCTGCAAGTATGCGCATGTGGTCACGTAAAAAAATTCAGAGGGATTGCACACTAAACAAAATGGGCCACACACAACTAAATTTTAAAGGGAACATGGCTGTCAATGGTAAAAGGCTCAGTGCACTAATGTGTAAAGGCTCTCTGACATGGGTTTGGTGCTTTCTTTTTGGTTGCAAAGAGGAATTAAAAACCCACCGACTACCTTACTGGATAATACATATCAGTACCTCTTCCTTTTGTCCCGCCAACAGGTTTACACAATTCTTCTCCCACAGTTTTGCTTAAAAATTTTTATAATTATTGCAAAGAAAGAATGCTTGTTCTCCTTATGCCTTGTTAATTAAATGTCTTGAGCATTAATACCTGTCTTTAGGTAACAAGAGTACAACAAAATGCTGCCTCATGTTTTGTAGCATATAGCTGGATGCGTTCATTGACCTGATACGGAGACGTGTTATTCAGATATTTGGCAAAAAAATGATGCTGATAATCCAGCATAATCTTCAGTACACATTCCAAGAACTGGCAGTAGCAATATTTCCTAAAGCTGCATTTAGTATTTTCATCAGATTTTGATGTTCATTTTTGGATAATGGTGTGTCTATAGAAAACTAAATTCATACAATTTAAGCAGTATTGCCAGAGCTCTAAGTTGGTTGAAACTCTATCTTTGGTTTCACAACCGAAACGACAAGAGTTTAGAATCTCGCTAGTCCAGAAAGGGGCACGTGGGCTTTTCTTCCAAATGCTGGATGCCTTAAAACATGGTTACCACATACAGCACTCATTCCCTCCTCCAGCCAGTTTAAATCCTTCACCCTGGCCGCTGCATAGTAACTATGAAGTTTTAGGGCATGTCTGACAGTATTGTGTATGTATCAGCAATTGTTGCACCTTCACAGTAGATACAGTTTAATTTATTTTCTATTGATGCAATGATTTTTTGCTCTGGAACTATTTCACAGGTGTAAGCAGCCTCCCAGGTAACTCAGCGGGGTGAAAATTCATTATGTGTGAGCCTAAACAGAGTGTGTTGTAGACTATTTAGCGAAGGGCATTACAGACACTTCAGATCCCACCTAATGCACACCTAACTGTAATTTCCAATTGGTGGGGGGGGGGGGGGGGGGGGGGGAGGCTCTTACCTGATACTGACCCCAAATGTAATATTTGGCCAATTTTCCCCTGCCTAGTTCAAAACTAATTATACTTCAATCACCTCAGCTGAGACCAATCAACTCAACAAAGATTAGTGAGCACAACTGGAAGATTTCTGGCTTGTAGAGTTTAGTACTTGACTGGATGTTGCATGTACCTACTAACTCAATGCGGCTTTTAAAAAAAAGTAATAAGATGACTATCCCTCCCTCCCCTCCCCCATGTTGGCTCTGAAAACTTCCAGTAGTTTAAAGAGGGTCATCTTCAGGCTCAAGCATGCCAGATTCAATACTAAATACAACAGACACAATAATTGTAGTTAAGGTCAAGTGTTTCATATGGAAGAGTAAGAAGTATACCAAGGGGCAGGAAACTGTGTAAAACCCCTCAGGCTGTACGATTCATGTGAAATGTATGTGGTAAATATTATGCGTAATTGCAATTGTATTGAGGCTCCTCAGATTGCCACAGGCTGCGTGGAAAGAACTTGAACCATACTGCACTTTCTGTAAATGACCAATTTGTATATGTCATGGAATGTACTTATAGAAATTTTATGAATAAAGTATATTTTTTGAAAAAAATGGAAGAGTAAAAATAAACCTCAGAGGATTTCTTTGTTATAATCACAGGAATATATTTGGGTGGCTGCACATACTGAGTTACCACAATATCATGTTGCTAATTATAAAAGACAAGCTTATTGTCTGAAAAGAAGTATCTGCCCGATTACCTGATTAAACTTCGCATTTGCTATGTTTTTTGTTTCTAATTTTCCATATGTTGGTGCCTTGCAGGAGAATTCGACAAATGAGAGCAACTGGTCAAAGATTGCTGGGTACATGATTTGCATGTCTTCTGCTCCTATGCAAATCGCCTAAATAGGGAGAGAAACAGGTTAGGAAGATGCCAAGAGAAAATCAGTCCATAATTTCATATTTCACGTGTATGTTTTCAAAATGATGTATTAATTCTTTTTTTAATTCATTCTTGGGATGTGAGCATCGCTGGCAAAGCCTGCAATTATTGTCCATCCCTAGCTGCTGAGAAGGAGCTGGTGGGCCACCTTGTTGAATCACTACAGTTCGTGTGGTATGCTTTGTAGGGGTTTGATACAACTGAGTGGCTTGCTAGGCCACTTCAGAAAGAAGTTACAAGATGATCATGTTGATACGGGACTGAGTCACAAAGTGATTGGTTAATGACATCAGGTTTCCTTCCCTAAAGGACATTAATGAACCAGTTGGGTGCTTATATCAACTGACAGCTTCTTGGTCACTTTTACTGATATCAGCTTTTTATTTCTAGATTTTATCAACTATATTTAAATTCTGAAACTGCCATGGAGAGATTTGAACTGTTGTTCATGGATTATTATTCCAGGCCTCTGGATTGCAAGTCAATTTAACAGTGGGCAAGTGTCATGTAGAATTAACAGAATCAACATTTACATTTTTAACAGAGGTTGCAAACAGTTTGATAGAAAATAAATTACACTCTCTGTATTAGTTTGCATTTGTTCAGTGACTACTCAACTTTACTGACCCATCTAAATGAGAAAACTGGTTCAAGATTATTCATTTGCTCCCACAAAAAGTGATCCGTTCCTCATGAGTACTGCTGGCACAAATGAAGCACTTTTCCTTCTTTACTCATCCTCAATGAGTTGCTGTGTATTCTCTTGAATTATTTATTTATTTTTTTTAAAGTGCTCCCTATAGTGCCCAACTGACAAAACAAAAGTTAGACCGCCTCCTTGAAGTCTTTTAGTTGGACAGAGTAACTTTGTTGGAGCCATTAAAAGGTCTCACACACCACAGAATAAATCTCATTTACTGTTCTCAGTTAACAGTGAAGCATGCAGGTGAGAATACTTTGTAAAAACCTGCTTTACTAGTTAATGGAAAACTTGAACAATATATTCAAGGCTCAACAAACACATGATGTTTAAAGGGTGAATGTGCAGGAGAAAGATTCTTTCTGCCCTCTCCATACCCCACACAAAATTTTGATTTTTAAAAAACTGGAAATTTCTGTTCTGTATAGCAAACGTCCACTATTTCAAATCTTCACATCTGAATCGATAGGAAATAATAAGGATCATATTTACAATAATAGAGTACCACCTTCCCAACTTACTGTCTCCTTTTAGCACATACAGTCATGTTTTCTCCTCCTTCCGCTCCTCTCCTGAAGGTACTGACTCTATCTGTATCAAACTGTGCTACTGCACCTAAGTGACCATGATTCACTGTGACAGTGTATGTTGGGTGACTATTCTAAAGCCTAGTCCACTCTTCCAGCTGCTCTTAGTTAACTCATTTAAGACTAGGGATTGAAGCTGGGATCTTTCTAATCTTTACACTTTAGCTACTCATTGGTCAAACTTGTTTAGTCGTTGGGGGCGGGGGTGACTATAACATGCGCGCTGTTAATTACCTTTACCAACAGTTACTGCCTTATATATTACCTGTGAACCATCAACCTTAGGTTCTAACTTCCAACAAAATGTCTTTGGGAAAAAGCTCAACGGGCTTTTCATGTGAAACTGGAATTACATCACAAAGAATAGAGGTTGCTGTGTGCTGTTTATTTTGTGACGTTCAGTCTCATCAGGTCAATTTTAAACCTCCCTTTTCAAGCCATGGATTTGCAAATTAAATACAATTAAAAAGTGATGTTTAAAAGCAGACACTTCGTATGCCAAGAAACACATTTCACTTAAGTTATAGCAGTATTCAAACATTTGTGAATTAACGGCAACAAACAGAATCTTCATTTTCACAAAAAAGTGCAACAGGTCAATTTTTTTTTAACCCTCTCCTTTTGCTATCAATTCTCCTGTCCTCACAAATGTCCACAAATAGACTTCCAGCAGAGATCACTGGATTAGCAACCAGGGGACAGAAGACCTGTTCAAATTTCTCCCTCCCATTTCAGGAACAATGAGGCTGATGGTAGCATCCTTACTATTGGCCCATTACAATCAGCTACTTCATTACAGAAACAACTTCATTTTCTGTATTAGCTATAACTTTTACTGTCTAATGAGTCACCAAGTTTGTCCAATGAGATAAGAGACCAGGGAGGTTTTAGGTCTGAGTTAGCTGGTCATACTGGGAGCTACAATTAGTCAGGGAGAAGAGAACTGAAATGACAACAGAAAGTGCCAGAAATATCTGTGACCCTTCGTCAGAACTGATGTGTTCTGATGAAGGGTCATGGACCTGAAGCGTTAACTCTGTTTTTCTCTCCACAGATGCTGCCACACCTGCTGAGTATTTCCGGCACTTTCTGTTCTCATTTCAGAGTTCCAGCATCCACAGTATTTTGCTCTTATTAACTGACCAGCGTTCTCTCTACTGATCACTACAATCTGGTGGAAGAGGACATGTGTGAGGACAATTATCAATTTAAAGTTCTTTAACGAGTGCAGCTTAAAAGTTTGAGACTCATTTATTAAATAGATACCAGAATATAACATAATTCAGACTGGTAACCTGAGCACTGCTCACTAACATACCCAATACATGAGTGAGCTGAAATATTGATTGCTGTGTTACATTTCTGCTTTTTACAAATGAACACACAAATATTATTTTTTTACAAATACATTTGTTTTCATTCATCATCCTGACTGCCACTTACAGCAACAGCTACACTTTTCTGTAGCTGAGTTTGCAATTGGGGACAATATAGATCAAAGGTCTAACTGCAAATATTTGTGAATTCTCATCAATGTAGCAATGAATCAAATTGAAAAACTAAATACTTGCACTTTATGGACTACAAAGAGGCTGAAGATTCATACTAACCCACCCACCTTTGTCCATTCAGTATAGACTTCATAATTAAATTGGAGATTTTTCTCATTAGCACAAAGTGCTCTTGTATTTTAATATATGACTCTAGGTCCATGGCTAATATCCCTCCATATACAGTAGAAGAACATTGTTTCCTTTTCCAATCTGTCCTAGTAAGCAAACATTAAATCATAAGTGGTGATACCCATTACCAGTAACATCATTATCCGAAGCCACTAAAATCCATCTAACATCATGTTTACATTACATGATACAATAGGAGGGAACATACCCAGTCCTTTGAGCTACTTAGCGCTGGATTCTTTGTATGTCAACAATACATTACCATGTAAAATCTATTCAAACAATTCTGCTATTTATCATATTGATTTATGAAGCACCTAACCTACACTCAGTGCAAAGGGTTCAAGTTAGCAACCGATTAGTGAAGCTCTGACTACATTTTCATTACTTCACTTTGAAGTAATGTTTCTGCTAAACATTTATTGATCAGCTACAGTCCCAGGCAAAACTGTTCCTTCAGCTCACTTGTTTTGTTTGTCCAAAACCATGTAAAACAAGTTTTGCATTTCGATAAACTTGCTCATTAACCAACACGTACTGATACTTGTTCATGAAGGATATTTTTATGCATCAGGTCTACAATTTGTGTCTTTGCTACCTACTCCTCTCCATTATTAAGACGGCAACCTTGTGTAACGTATGAAGTCTTAATACCTTCTGTAGGACGTCTAGAGCTATCAGCACTGCTTCTTGTAGACTAGTCAATACTGCTTCAGTGTACGATGGAAGAATGAATGGAGAGGCATCAGAGCTGATTGGAACTGACACAGCACCATGCAGTATTACACCCAACTTCTTCAGGTCCTCCATGCTGAAGCCCGACTTGATGTGCTGGTACAGAGCTGGGAAGATCTGCACAAGTGCTGTGAGGAATGGCTGACTTGGAATAAAGAACAGCTTATCACAGGCGGCTGGTGGCTTTGTGCTCTCTGAACCTATCTTGTACCAGGTGTTCCACGCAGCCCACCACAGGGCAGAATCCTCAATTTCATCTACTGCTGCATTCAGTTCAGCTCCGTTGTATCTTCCTAGCCTTTCTCCCAGTGAATCTGTCCTGGACAAGACTCTAGGTGGCCCCGGAGGGATCAACGGTCCCACAAAAACCGGCATATTAACTCCAGAAAGCCCTTCTGGCTTGTCGCATTCCTTTACAGGGGTTACGATCTGTAAAATTTCCTGGCAACTCTTTAGAGCTGCCAGTGAAACTTCGCTGTTCTTGCTCAGTGCAGCTGACTGAATGTGATCCAACAATACATCCCATGCTTTGGAAAAGTCCCCTGCAACAAATTAAAAGAATATATGTTAGTAATAGAGGTTCCAAGGTTTTCAACGGTCATCAACACAAAAGTAAAAAAACACATTTTAAATGCACTATTTACAAGTATTTGGCAAGAATTTGGGGGAAAAGACATTACCTAACGACTGTAGTAAGTATCTCCTGGTATTAAAGATTCTAGCCACGCCAGCCAATGTTAAAACCCATGTCTCTGCCCATTGCTTCTCAGCAGTGTCTCTAGAATGATGAATAAGGATATTTCCACCACCAGACTCAATCTTCTCTTTGTCGGCTGTAGTGGATGATTCTCTAACCTGATCCAACAGGGGAAATAAAACCTAACATGAACCAAAAACAAATAGGATTAAGTACAAATATCTGCTGCCAGAATGAAATCAATGCAAGAAATGCCAGTGCAAACTATATCTATAAATAAGCACGTGCAAAAGGTTTGCATTATTCATATCGATCACCGAAGCTCATACTCGGTATTGAACGTGACAATTCCTTTTTTAAATGCAACTCAATTTTGCTGGAGCTGAAGTCAAATTTTCTTCAAAAGAAAATTCTAACTTAATTGTATTTTCTCTAAATTAGCACATCTCTTATTGTGTATCTTGAGGGTGAAATGTATTGTGCTACATTGTTTGTGAACCAACCCTTTCCCTCAAGTCACAGCATGCCCAGAGAATACTACCAAACTCCAATATCTCTCTTGACATGTTTGATGTTGCTAGGCAGCTTGGACAATGGGTTGTTCTGACACATTCTGTTTTGGCATATGGACATCCTCAATATTACCATGTTCCTGTGTCTGCCACTAACTAAGCCAGAGCCCAACTCTCAGGACCAATAGCGAGTATACATTGAACATACTAGTCTTGGGCCCCTGGTTGCTCACTGACAGTTGCAATGCTAGTTGATTTGTCTTTGTGGCAGGTTAACTATTTTCTCTCTGTGCCACACTTTCACACACTTTCAATGTCGTCTCTGTACCTCAATTTGTTTCGGACTCTTTCTTTCAATCACTCTTGGGTCTTGTTTATATCCCTGAAAATCCTTCAATTTTCTCTTCCTTTTGCATGTCTCCCACACTCCCCCTATGCCTCTTATGTATGTTCCTGGGCGGGGAGTTGGAGGAGGGGACTGAGTGAAGAATTCAAGGAGGAGGAACCACCTAAGAGTTGATGCACATACGGGTGAGATGGAAACTGAGGCTGGAATTTAGGTCTGCGACAGCTAAATATTGAAGAAAGGGAGAAGAACCTTATTGGAGAAGCAACCAGGGAGTCTGTGGTCTTGAGGATGAGGTAGTAGGGGTCTGGAACTGACAGCCTGCTGCAGGACACTCCATTGAAGAAACAAAGTCAAGGAAACCTGGAATGTAGGCAGCCAATGGAATTTGATTTTTTTTCTGCTTTGGAGCCCCACACACAGAACAAAGGTTCTGAAGTTCATTCTCTCCCTTTTGAATTTTATACTCAGACTAAAATATTATAGACTAGAAAATAGCATTAGTAGGTGTTACTGATTTAGAAATCAGACTAAAACTCAGTTTGGAACATTCAGTAGGCATATTAACTTAACCTTTATAGAAAGCTCATGTTACAACACACAGAAATTGATATTTATTAATCTAGTATAATCTGATTTAACAAGTAGATTAACCCCAAAGGACTGGGGAGTGTCGTCAGCTTGAAGTTCGGAAAATAGTGAGAATGTTGAGCAGGGAGACAGCAGGGGGCTGTCGAAAACGAACATAAAAATTAGGAGCAGGAGAAGGCCACTCGGTCCCTCGAGCCTAATCCGCCATTCAAAAAAATCATGGCTGATCTGATTGTAACCTCAACACATTAGTGGGATTCAGTGTAGGCCTGAGCTGAGACATCATGTTCCATGTCCACAGTTTCACAGTGGCCAGGCACAAGACAGGGAGAGAAGCACAGGGTCAAAGTGCACAGAACAGAGTAGGGAATACTCACAGCACCCTGTCATGAAATAGCATGGCAAGGAGGGGAAACAGTCAGGTAAGGAACAAGTTATGGAACTGAGGGAAGAGAAAGCGTGAGGCTCAGATGTTATTCGGCTGGAACACTTCACAGAATTACAGAATCGTTACAGCGCAGAAGGAAGCCATTCGGCTCATCATGTCTGCACCGGCTCTCTGAAAGAGAAACGCCCTCAGTTCCATTCCCCTGCCTTCTCCCCATAACCCTGCACATTCTTCCTCATCATATAACTGTTTAATTCCCTTCTGAATGCTTCAGTTGAACTTGCCTACACCACATTCTCAGTTGGAACATTCCAGACCTTAACCATTCGCTGCGTGAAAAAGTTTTTCCTCATGTTGTTTTTGCTTCTTTTACCCATTACTTTAAATCTGTGTCTTCTCGTTCTTGATCCTTTCAAGAGTGGGATCATTTTCTCTCTATCTACTCTGTACAGACCCCTCATGATTTTGAATACCTCTATCAAATCACTTCTCAGCCTTCACTTCTCCAAGGAAAACAGTCCTAACTTCTCCAATTTATCTTCATTAACTGAACTTAAGGAACTTAGCAAGGAGTCAGGAGGGCTAAAAGGGGTTATGAAAAGTCATTGGCAAACAGGATTAAGGAAAATCCCAAGGCTTTTTATACGTATATAAAGAGCAAGAGGGTAAATAGGGAAAGGGTTGGCCCACTCAAGGACAGAGAAGGGAATTTATGTGTGGAGCCAGAGGAAATGGGCGAGGTACTAAATGAGTACTTTGCATCAGTATTCACCAAAGAGAAGGACTTGGTGGATGATGAGCCTAGGGAAGAGAGTGTAGATAGTCTCAGTCATCTCATTATCAAAAAGGAGATGGTATTGGGGGTCTTGCAGAAGGTTTTAGTTTAGGCAGGCACCAAGATCGGCGCAGGCTTGGAGGGCCGAATGGCCTATTCCTGTGCTGTTCTTTGTTTGAAATGCCTCATCCCTGGAACCATTCTCATGAATCTTTTCTGTACTCTCTCCAATGCCCTCACATCTTTCAAGTGCGGTGCACAGAATTGGACACAATTCTCCAGCTCAGGCTGAACTAGTGTCTTATAAGTTCAACATAACTTCCTTGATCTTGTACTCTATGCCCCTATTAATAAAGCCCAGGATACTGTATGCTTTATTAACCACTCTCTCAACCTGTCCTGCCACCTTCAATGACTTACGCACATATACATCTAGGTCCCTCTGCTCCTCCACCCCCTTTAGAGGTGAAGGTGCCATCTGGTTCATCCAGCCTGTGATATTATGTCGTACAAACAATTATGTTTTTTGGTTTTTCAGTACCTTCCATAACACTGTATGCCAGGTCGCATGCTGCAGTAAAGTTCCATGTGCACCAACTGTAGAAAACAAGGTCTGTCCTCCACTCTTTCGGATAGCCGGCCTTGGATCCACACACAGTTCACCCAGCTTTGAGTAAAGGCACAGCCAGAGACAGTCAAATGGTGGAGCAGGATGGAATGGCCGGTTTAGAGGGACTCCCTTTTCCTCTGCCTGCTTTTGCAGCATTGCTTCTTCCTTGTCTAGTTCCTTTTCGATGATCTCTCCTCGTTGGAAAAAATAATCTGAAATGTTCCACTGGAGGGAAAACACACCAAAAGATGTTACAAAGATAGAGGATGGCTAAAAGAGTAATTGATTATACACTTCATTCCTCCTGCTCAATGGAGAGCTTCTGAAATTCTACATTCTAAAACTTTAAAGCAAAACTCCAGGTATGAAGGTTAAAGTAAATTACTAAGAACATTGGGTTTTGTTTAACAATTTTCCTTCTTTAGGAGATAAATATATGTAAATAATTTTAAATACATAATCCTAACATGGAAACAATTAGTGTAGATCAGTAGCAAAGAATCTGGTTCATTCAGTGAGATCCTGTAATTGAACAATACTCCAAGTTGTTAACAAAAGGTAAATATTAAATAAGCAACATCCTTTTATGATCCCCATGGAGACCACCAACAAACCAAATGAATCAAATCTACTAACTGACCCCAACTTAGGAAACAAAAACAAAAAGGACAAGATTTCACTTCTATAAATTTTACTTTAACACTCAAACCAAAACCAACATAAATTAAACATGAACCAACAGTTAAATCACAATCTAGGTATGTTTATCCTAAAGGTTATACGTTACTTAGCAGATGCAACAAAGATCGTCCTCATGAATCTGAACAGTCTTGTCAGCAAGCTGGTGCCGAACAGTCCCACAGTACAATATATGATGTCATGCCCAGTAAAAACATATATTTCTTCTTTTAACATCTAAACTTTATTCAATGTAGACTCTTTGAAATTGACTTTTCCCTTTTTAAAAAAAAAGTCGACACTGTGCTGCAAAAGATGGCCACCGAAGGTCAGATGACCTGGCCTGTGCATTCAAACACTGCTGCACTGTCGCGAAAGGACAAAAGGATAAATTTCAGACTAAGAGGTGTCGACTATACCCACCCTGAAACCATCAGAGACATTTCTGAATTGAATGGTTTGCTTGAGACAAAGGAGGTGTGAAGTAGCCACATCTTAACAGAATGATACCCATTCAGACATCAATAACTATGGATTCCACATCCTGGTCTATTGTGCAGTCACACCAGGGGAGGCGGCCATGTGTCAAGTAACAGAAATGCTAATATGATGAATTGTGACCTTAAAAAGTAACCCTCTAGAGAGAAAGAGATCACAGAAGACAGTCCACTCAGAGACTGTGGAAAGATGCAGCCTAAACAAGAAGCAGCAGCCCTGCTAATTCTACACTTCAACTTGGTGCAGCAGAAAATTGAAAGTGGCCACCACCTCCAGCCTGGAATCTTAACCATCCGAAATCTGCAATACCTCAGCAAGTTCAAGACTACAAATTCCCAGGCCTGCACCTTTAAAAATAACTGTCCTTTGACAAGTTTACCTTAAACCACGAGCATCTACCACATATTGAACTCTTGCCCTTTACCTTCTATCTATCTTTGAGAGTGCATGTGAGAGTGAATCCGTGTATGAGTGGTGTTTAGATCATTTCGGAGAATGAATATTGTTTAATAAATAATCTTCTGTTTTAAAGCTACAAGAAAACCTGTCACTGTCTCATCATTTTAAACAAAACACAACTGCGGTCAGTGGGAGGTGAACAGTGGGAACCACCCACACCCTTACCACCTGTCCGTAACAACGAAGATATGAATTAGGAGCAGGAGCAGGCCCCTTGAGCCTGCTCTGCCATTTGATAAGATCATGGCTGATCTGAATGTGGCCTCAACTCCACTTTCCTGTCTGCCTCCCCATAAAACTTGACTCCCTTGTCAAGCAAGAATCTATTGAACTTCGCCTTGAATATATTCAATGAACAGCCTCTGCTGCTCTCCGTGGAAGCGAATTCCACAGACTAACAACCCTCAGAAAAAAAATTTCTCCGCATCTCCGTCTTAAATGGGAGACCCCTTATTTTTAAACTGTGTCCCCTAGTTCTAGTATCGCCCATCAGTGGAAACATCCTTCCAGCATTAATCCTGTCAAGTCCCCTCAAGACTTTATATGTTTCAATAAGATCACCTCTCATTCTTCTAAACTCCACTGGATACAGGCCCAACCTGTTCAACCGTTCCTCATAAGATAATCCCTTCATCCTTTCATACCAGGAATCAGTCGAGTGAACCTTCTCTGAACTGCTTCCAATCCAATTTTATCCTTTCTTAAGTAAGGAGACCAAAAATGTACAACAAAATCAGGAACTTCCTCAGGTAGTTTTATAAGTCCTGTCCTCCAGGATGCAGATATGGAAGAAATGATGTCCTGTCAATCGCGGGTGATGCAATCTTCCCTTTAATGGTTCAGTCACACCACCTTTCAAATATCCTCGGCCTCAGCCTCGCCCACAACCGTCTTGTTGGCGTGATATGTTTTCAGTCACCGACGACAACTGCCATAAGTCATGCACCAGTGGTCAGTCCTCAGAATCCCAGCTTTTCTGGTTGCAGTCTGTCTCTTTAAAACAACTGCCTGCAGTTTTATTTCACACACACACAGCTGTCTGTTCCAGTTCCATGCAGCTTTTCTGGAAGGACCAGAACCAGCTGCTTGATTCTCCATGGCAGACCAGAAATCAGGTTCCAAGCTCAGTGGCTTGTCCACTCAGAAAACCTTTTACCGTTGGACAATCTTTTCAATCCTTTCTTAATTCACTTGTTAATTTACATTTTTAGCAGAGACATTCTACTGTTCAACATGGCTCTCTCTCACAGCGAACACAACCATTCCAGCCTGCTACTTTTTGCAGTCCGTGTAGGCTTGTAAAATCTGAAAACCTGAGCTTCAGTCACATGTCTTTTTTTTTTAACCTGGTCCTGACTTCCCAGAACTTTGAAGTTTTTAGTTTCATTTTCAAAACAATGCTTGTCTCAAAAAAAACACGCTTTGAATCCCAAAGTCAGAGCACCTAGACTGGACTCACACTGAGGACTCCATCACACCTTGAAAAAACTTACAAAAATAAGCTTTATTTTCAACAGATACATTTGACATGGAACAGCAGTGCAACCTGGATATAGAGACAGGCACCAACAAAACTGGAAGATATCCAGTGTAGGCTATTCTAGCCTGTATCTGAAGTCGTAAATATGAAACCTGATCAGATTGACAGCTCCTGGCTACAAAAAGCAACAAGAACTGCTAAATTCTTAGAGTTCAGCCAGGTGCAACAAAAGTAATTAAATATTAAACTATAATCGTTAAACCGGACATTTACTACACTCCAATGTTACTAAACATCCGAAAAGAATACCACAATCACCCCTGCTTAAAAGGTATAGCTTAGTACCATCAACAGCAAGTTATCACCTGTGCAAATAGTTTTAGTTTTCAGTGACGTGATGACTCTCTGTGTCGAGGATTGGAATGCTTATCCACATCTGGCACAGTCAGATACAGGCTAATTCTAACTGGATTTAAGATGTGTTGTGAAGCAAAGCGGACAATCTCAGAATAGCACCTCTGTCATGCACAAGTACTTAACTTTCCATCTCCCTGAAAAAACACCCTTCATATGAAATAAATATCTATAATTAAAAATTCAATCTTATGCTGTGGACTTGCAACCGAACCAAACCCATTTCATTGAAGAGTTGGAATTGATTTTGACTCCATGTTTTAGCTGCATTGAAGCTCAGGATACAGAGGACTGAGCATCCATGCTACCAAAAAAATTTTAAGTATTGACAGCACAGAAACAGGCCATTTGGCCCAAGTTGTCTGGTGTTTATGATTCATACAAGCTTCCTCCCACCTCTCCATCTAACTCCCATCAACAAAGTGCTTCTAAAGTGTCATCTAGCCCTACCTTCAAAATAACATATGCATTGACAGTGTTCTTTAGTGTGCAATTTGCAGCCACATTGAAAGACGAAGTTCTTATTTCTGACTACAACTTACCAAGAGCCCTATTGATGTCAAACTGATATTCAGCTCTTGATTCTGAAGCCCAAAGCTGCCAGCTACATCCACAACAATCTGAAGGCAGGTGCTGGGCATCGTGGGAAGAAAATCCGTTACGACTAACTGCAAGCACTGGAATGCTGTTCGGATTAGAGATTCTCTGTGAAAAGGAAGCAAACCATCCATTATCCAAGGTGAAATTATTCCATCACTGGAGGGGGTGAAAGAACGCCTCGGAAAACATTCCATTACAATAAAAGCTGAGGATTAAATCTGGTCTTAATTACATTTGTACCTAAATTACATCTGCACCCTCTAAAGGCACTACTTATGGACCAAAAAGTAATAAATCAGTCTCACTCTGTGTTAAGTACGTGCCAAGTTTTGACTTCAGAAGTAAAATAGGAGTAATTACAAACAACTTCTGAATCTTTTCCAACAACAACTTGCATTTATATAGTGTCACCAACATAGTAAAAAGTCCCAAGGTGTTTCACAGGAGTGTAATCAGATTATAGGACAGGTAACCAAACGCTTCATCAAATGTTTGGTTCTTTTCAGTAAGGTGACATACTAAAGTACACTGCAAATGCAAAATTGTTTTTAACATTCAGAATTCAAGATAAATTTGCAGTGGATATTTTTTGCTTAATACAACGATCACTTTTTTGCTTAATATAATGGTCACATTTTTTAGATCTGTATCAGATTTTTCTAGTTACATACATTTTACGCTGTGTTTTCACAAGATTAACAGTTACTGAACATTAAACTTGATAAAATCACAAAAAATAAAATGCATGCTATATGCTTCTATAAAGGCAGCTGGAAACAGATTTCAAAGTTCGCTCAGGAAAGTCCTTGCGAATTAACATTAAAAATAAAACCACGTCCCTGAGAAAAGTGTGTACGTAGATGTACAATGTTGAGAAAAAGACCCAGGGCAATTCAAATATAAATTTGCAATGGGTGGGAATTAATGAAGCAGACCTTAACTATGGTACATGGAAGGAAGGAGACAACAGGAAAATGACAGCCCCTACTGACCCTTGGTCATTTCGGATTGCTTCGATGACTCCCAGCACCAATGGCCAGCCAGGTCCCAGGCTGTCGCCTTCATTCTGTAGGATCTGAAGCACGCACTCCAATTGCTTCTGTCGGATGTCAGGGTGCACAATGTTGGACAACTCCTTTAGTGGATTCAGCAGCAGCAACTGCAGCCTCTGTGTGCAAATACAAAAGCAAGTTCAGAGCAAACAAAGCCAAAAGGCTACTGAGAAATAAGGCCTTGTCTAGGAACCCAATTTCTAGTGCAAATTACAGAATCACAGACTGATACAGCACAGGAGGCGGATATTCGGCCCTTCGTGTCTGCACTGGCTCTCCAAAAGGAGCAATTTACCTAGTGCCACTCCCCTTTGAATGCCTCGAATGAACCTGCCTCCATCACAATCTCAGGCAGGGCATTCCAGATCCCAACCATTCTTTGCGTGAAAAGGTTTTTCCTCATGTCCCCATTGCTTCGTTTCCCAATTACCTTAAATCTGTGCCTTCTCGTTCTCAATCCTTCCACCAATTGTAATAGTTTTTCCCTATCGACTCTGTCCAGACCCTTCATGATTTTGCATACCTCTATCAAATCTCCTCTCAACCTTCTCTTCTCCAAAGAAAACTGTCCCAACTTCTCTAATCTATCTACATAACCAAATTTCCTCATCCTTGGAGTCATTTTCATGAATTTTTTCTGTACTCTCTCTAATGCCTTGACATCTTTCCTAAAGTGTGGTGCCCAGAACTAGACACACTACCCCAGTTGAGGCCAAACCAGTATTTTATATAAGTTTAACATAATTTCCTTGTATTTGTACTCTATGCCCCTATTAATAAAGCCTAGGATGCTGTATGTTTTATTAACTGCGCTCTCAACTTGTGCTTCCACCTTCAATGTTTTATGCACAGAGACACGCAGGTCCCTCTGCTCTTGCATCCCCTTTAGAATTGCACCCTTTATTTTATACTGACTCTCCGCATTCTTCCTACCAAAATAAATCAGTTCACTGCATTAAATTTCACTTGCCTCTTGTCCACCCATTGCACGAACCTATCCATGTCCTTACTATCTTCCTCACAATTCACACTGCTTCCAAGTTTTGTATCATCCACAAATTTTGAGATTGTGCCCTGTACATCAAGGTCTAGGTCATTAATATATATCTCAGGAAAAGCAAAGGTCCTAATACCGATCCCTGGGAACTCCACTACAAACCTTTTTTCTGTCCGTAAAACATCTAGTAACCACTACTCGTTGTTTCCTATCCCTCAGCCAATTTCGTATCCATGTTGTTACTGTCCCTCTTATTCCATGAGCAATAAGTTTGCTCACAAGTCTGCT
Organism: Heterodontus francisci; assembly: GCF_036365525.1. Taxonomy (NCBI): domain Eukaryota; kingdom Metazoa; phylum Chordata; class Chondrichthyes; order Heterodontiformes; family Heterodontidae; genus Heterodontus; species Heterodontus francisci. The sequence goes on from NC_090388.1 coordinate 16,423,476, forward strand.
GTGCGGCACTTTTTCAAATGCCTTTTGGATGTCCATGTACTAACCAACAACATAACCCTCTTTGTTACCTCATCAAAAAACTCCAGCAAGTGTGTTAAACACGATTTGCCCATAACAAATCCGTGCTGGCTTTCCTTAATTAACCCGCATTTGCCCAAGTGACAATTAATTTTGTCCCGACTTATCGCTTCTGGAAGTTTCCCCACCACCAAGACTGAACTGACTGGCCTGTAGTTGCTGGGCTTATCTTTACACCCTTTTTTTGAACAAGGGCGTAACCATTTGCAATTCTCCAGTCCTCTGGCACAACCCCTGAATCTAAGGAAGACTGGAAAATTATAGCCAGTGCCTCCGCAATTTCTACTCTCACTTCCACATACGTCAGTATCTTTGGATGCATCTCACCCTGTCCTGGCGCCTTATCAGCTTTAAGTGCAGAAGCCTATCCAATATCTCATCAATTTTGAACCCTTCAAGTGTCTGAATTACCTCCTCTTTCACTATGACCTACACAGCATCATCATCTTTGGTAAAGACAGATGCAAAATACTTATTTAATACCTCAGCTATGCCTCCTGTCTCCATGCATAAATCTCCTTTTCAGTCCCTAATTGGCCACATTCCTCCTTTTACCACTCTTATGTGCCTATGGAAGACTTTTGGATTCCCTTTTATGCCACTTACCAGTCTCTTCTCACACTCTCTCTTTGCTGCTCTTAATTGCTTTTTCAATTCCCTCTGAACCTTCTACATTCGGCCTGGTTCTCAATTGTAGAATACAGAATTTATGGAGACAGCAGTTTCTTAATAGCTATGCTTCAATGACAGAATTGAAAAAGACTCTCTGGCCAAAAACAAATGGTTAGACAATTTATTTTAAACGGAAGGAAAATGAAAAGGCAAGTTCAGTAGGTTATCTCCCGAAGGTAGTTGCTCATGCAGACATACAGGTCCGTGAAGGTTGGATAGCCTCTGGTACTTTCTCCACCAAGAGTCCAGACAGTTACTGTGGCAGGCTATTTGACTGCCTGAGGAATCACAGCTAAGGCCATTCCTGATTTTACTTGGGGCTCACTGTTCTGTATGGTATGGCAGCATACTGCATTAACCAACAGATCCATTTTGCAAAACCAAGAATGCCAAAATCTATATAAATCCGAGCTGTTCATGTGTTAAAATCCTATTTAAAGCTCAACTTAGACAAAATTGCAGCGCACTAATCATTTGTTACTAATTTTCAGCATATTCACAGTAAAATTGTTGCTTTAAACAATTGATTTGTTTCCGGAAAATATTCCTGCTCTCCTGGCACCGCATTTAAGCTGGTTATAAATCAACTGAATTCACATAAGGCATATTTTATGGGTCTTTAATTTTGTACTTGTCTACTTTAAATATTTTTGCTCAGCAAATCAAAAGTAAGCTTTGGCCATCAACCACAGACATTTGTGTAGAAAGGACTACTTAAGGCAAAGAATGTTTGAAAATCATCACAAAACCATAAAAGATTAGAGAGATGCAGTTTTGAAGTTAATGATACATTGCAGGTAAAAGGGCTGATCACAGCAATTTGCCCCAGGTCTCAAAACCTCTCTGTCAGTGATGCTTTTCCGACTGCAACCTGTGCTATTTCATTGCATTTGGTTGAAATGACAAATTTATAATGGTAATGGATTTGTTCTGGGATCAGTTAAGGAGGTGGTCTGATTGATACTCTGTTCTTCTATAAATAAGAAATGTAACAAGGGTACCATGAGCACACGCTAGATTGCCACAAGGCCTGGGGCAAAATGCATCTCTTCTGTCCTCCAGTCAAAAGCTGTGTACTGAGTGATATCTAATCCTTCTCTTTCTCATGATGAACTAACCTGATTTTGGGATAGTGGTGGATCATATTTAAAAGAGAGTCCAGATTTTATCAGAGCAGTCACTGCTTCAGCTCCCCACTCCCGCATCCTGGCATTAGGGTGCTGGCACACCTGTGAACCAAATACAAAAAGAAAACGTTTAGGTATAAAGCAGGAGCCAAACGTTTTAAGAAACTGAATGTGCAGAACCTTGAACATTCATATCTCACTGATAAGTTCGATTTTTACAGATCAAGTAAAAAACAGTTCTCAACAGTTTGATATCTTGAATGCACACCACAAGCAAGTTATCAAATTTATAAAACTAATCCATCACAAACCCCCCACCATCACAAGCAGACCATTGCTATCAGGGAGCTTCCTACCAGGCCTCTCTCACCACCAATATAAAATCTGAAAATATGGAAACAAGACTTTTTTAGTCATTATGTGCTACTACGATTCTCAACTGCATTAAAAGATAAAAGCAATCTTCCAATAAATTAATGGATCAATAAAATAATGATTTCATGTTATGATGAAAGGTCACAGACCTGAAACGTTAACTCTGCTGCTCTCTCCACAGATGCTGCCTGACCTGCTGAGTATTTCCAGCACTTTGTTTTTATTATAATGGATTATTGATAACATGCCAGCAAGAACACATTGCAAAGCACTCTGTTGTATATCTGTTACTTTCAATCCCAAGTACGATTTTACATCTGTAAAAATACCACACTGAAACAATATTAACTGCCCTGTACAACTACAAGTTTACTTCACCGTGAAAATTCCCAGAAGGATCTATTAAACTCTAGCATATTTAAATTCAAGAACTTGCAAACTTCATAAACTCAGAAGTCGTCTTCTTTCTTCTTTGGCCTCCTTGTCTCAAGAGACAATGGGTAAGCACCTAGAGGTGGTCAGTGGTTTGTGGAGCAGCGCCTGGAGTGGCTATAAAGGCCAATTCTAGAGTGACAGACTCTTCCACGGGCGCTGCAGTTAAAATTGGTTGTTGGGGCTGTTACACAGTTGGCTCTCTCCTTGCGCTTCTGTCTTTTTTCTGCCAACTGCTAAGTCTCTTCGACTCACCACGCTTTAGCCCCGTCTTTATGGCTGCCCGCCAGCTCTGGCGATCACTGGCAACTGACTCCCACGACTTGTGATCAACGTCACAGGACTTCATGTTGCGTTTGCAGACATCTTTAAAGCGGAGACAAGGACGGCCGGTGGGTCTGATACCAGTGACGAGCTCGCTGTACAATACGTCCTTGGGGATCCTGCCATCTTCCATGCGGCTCACATGGCCAAGCCATCTCAAGCGCCGTTGGCTCAGTAGGGTGTATATGCTGGGGATGTTGACCGCCTCAAGGACTTCTGCATTGGAGATACGGTCCTGCCACCTGACGCCAAGGATTCTCTGGAGGCAGCGAAGATGGAATGAGTTGAGATGTCGCTCTTGGCTGACAAATACGTTGTCCAGGCCTCGCTGCCGTACAGCAAGGTACTGAGGACACAAGCTTGAAACACTTGGACTATTATGTTCCGTGTCAGTGCGCCATTTTCCCACACCCTCTTGGCCAGTCTGGACATAGCAGTGGAAGCCTTTCTCATGCGCTTGTTGATTTCTGCATCAAGAGACAGGTTACTGGTGATAGTTGAGCCTAGGTAGGTGAACTCTTGAACCACTTCCAGAGCGTGGTCGCTGATATTGATGGATGAAGCATTTCTGACGTCCTGCCCCATGATGTTTGTTTTCTTGAGGCTGATGGTTAGGCCAAATTCGTTGCAGGCAGCCGCAATCCTGTCGATAAGTCTCTGCAGACACTCTTCTGTGTGGGATGTTAATGCAGCATCGTCAGCAAAGAGAAATTCCCTGATGAGGACCTTCCATACTTTGGTCTTCGCTCCAAGATGGGCAAGGTTGAACAACCTGCCATCTGATCTTGCATGGAGAAAAATTCCTTCTTCCTGAAGACTTGAACGCATGTGAGAGCAGCAGTGAGAAGATGATCATAAACAGTGTAGGTGTGAGAACACAGCCCTGTTTCACGCCACTCAGGATAGAAAGGGGTCAGATGAGGCACCGCTATGCTGAATTGTGCCTTTCATATTGTCGTGGAATGAGGTGATGATACTTAGTAGCTTTGGTGGACATACGATCTTTGCTGGTAGTCTGAAGAGACCACATCTGCTGACGAGGTCAAAGGCTTTGGTGAGATCGATGAAAGCAATGTAGAGGGGCATCTGTTGTTTGCGGCATTTCTCCTGTAGCTGGCAAAGGGAGAACAGCATGTTCTTCCAACAAGCAGACACCTGCTGGAGATACTTCTACTCCTAAAGCACAGAAAGCTATTGTGAATCATCCCAGTGTTGCTCTTATGGCATTGTGGAGAGGATCAAGGAACCTTGCATTTAGGGACTATATGGACGAAAAGGAAGGTCCAATAAAACACATACACCTGACAGCTACCTTTCATTTTAAAAACTTGTGGATCTCTCTGCTCGAAAGCCGCACTGTGCCTCAGGGTAGACACACTCAGTCAGCTTCTGGAGTCTGTTTAAAACGACTCGAGCGAAGACTTTCCCCACTATGTTGAGCAGGGAGATTCCACGGCAGTTGTTGCAGTCACCACAGTCACCCTTGTTCTTATAGAGGGTGATGATATTGGCGTCGCGCATGTCCTGTGGTACTGCTCCCTCGTCCCAGCACAGGCAAAGCAGTTCATGGAATGCTGAGAGTATAGCAGGCTTGGCACTCTTGATTATTTCAGGGGTAATACCGTCCTTTCCAGGGGCTTTCCCACTGGCTAGAGAATCAATGGTATCACCGAGTTCCGATTTTGTTGGCTGTACGGCCAGCTCATCCATGACTGGCAGAGACTGGGCTGCATTGAGGGTGGTATCAGTGACATCATTTTCCCTGGAGTACAGTTCTAGGTAGTGCTCCACCCAGCGGTCCATTTGCTTGCTTGGACTTGTCAGTGATCGTGTCCCCTGATTTAGACTTGAGGCGGGGGGGGTACGATCTCCTTGATTTTTGGCCTAAAAGCTCTCTTGATGCCATCATACATTCTTGTTTCCGGTGTCGGAGGCCAGCTGAATACGACTACATAGGTGTTGCCAGTAGTCATTTGCACAGCGCCTGGCTGTTGTTTGTGCAGCGCTTCTGGCTACTTCAAGTGCTACAGATGTTAACTGGCTGTGGGCTTTCTTGTAGTTCAACAGCGATCAGGATATATTCACTCTACAACTGTGATGGCAGGACAAGACAGCGCCACTTTCACTGATGCTGCAATAATAATGTAAATGCAGCCTGAATACGGAATCAGAGCTCAAACGAACACGAGAACAAAGTGGAAAAAGACACCCTTATAGGGAGCTAACTCTGTTCCACTCCAGAGTTGGGCCGTGCCTCAACTCCAGACAAGATTAGTGACAGTATGAAGTGGAAACTGATCAGCATAAGGAGTGCAAATCAACCCTCAATACAAGTACTAGCGTCAGGATAGGTAACCTTCCTTGCTGTTCACACTACAGATGACACATGCAGCTAACATATACCTCATACAACAAAGTATCTCTCCGCACAATGTCCCAGGAACAAAACAGCACTGATTACAAACCAGATCCCAATGTTCCACAAATCATATTTTCCTGAAAACTTCAAACTGATTCCCAATTTAAACAACTTAATTCCCACATGCCAAAGACATTTACAACAGGCCCGTGCAACATACTATTTATTCTGAGTGTAGATGATAATTTTATAGGCCACTATTATATTTCAAGCAAATTAAAAACATTTGTGGAACAAAATGCAACAGTCATTGGGTGCATTTTATTACTGAGCTGCTTAAAGGAGAATGTGTCTTAGGAATCATATTTCAGGAGTACTTTCACAGGACCTGTTATTGCCACCTTTGTTCTGGAATAGCACTGAAATCATTCATGTGATTTTCTCTGTTTAAATACCTGCTTAAATGACAATCTGACTCAAGGTTATGAAGTTTGCTGGTTTTAATGTCAAATGAAATGTCCCTATTTAGACTTATTTTAATATCAGCACTCAGATCTAATCCATTTTATTGATTTTTGTGCTTAAGAATAATGAATTAGGCAATGTCAACATCACAAAATGGGAATCAAGCGCTTAAAAATTTTTGAATTATGAATAATTCAAGTTGTGTTATTTCAAATTAAGAGAAGCACTTACTGTCCAATAGGTGGTTTATTAATTTTGCAGTATTTGCAATGCAATATTGATCTACACATTTGATTCACTTGAAGGCTTGGTTTTGAGCTCCCCTGATTGCTCAGTCTGTTTATTCAATGAGTAGCTCAGCTACACAAGGTCCCAGATTCTTTATACAGTTGGTGTCGAGCTGGTGCAGCAGCAAGGGCTGCTCTCAGCACCCCTGGATTAGGCATGGGAAAATCACAGTGGATCTCTGCTCCAAAATGTTATCCAATGAAGCATGATGGAAGTACTAACATGTGGAAATTAGGTGGTGAGGAGCGAAGGAGAGAAAAATGGAATTTCCTTCATTTAATGAAAAAAGTTAAGTTAAGACCAAATTTCCAAAGAACCCCTCGCTTATCGTGGCAAACTTGAAGTTCTTTCACTTACCTGTTCAAATTTTATGTCTTCTACACTCAGCATTAAAATTTCCTTAGACTAGTGGGATATCCTTTACCTTCAAATTGCTTTATGAAATTGACTTCCATCAGATTTACTGTCAAGGCTCATGGTACACGTCCAGTTCTGTGCCAGAAGGTTGTGGGTATGAACCCCTCTCCAGGACTTGAGCAAATCATCTACGCTGACATATGGGTGCAGGGAGTGCAGCATCATTGAAAGTGCAGTGTTTGAAAGGGGCTAAACCCTGTCTGTCTCTTTAGGTGAATATGAAAGATCCATGCCACTATTTGAAAAATAGCATGGAGTTCTCCAACTGTCCTGGTGAACATTCATCCTCCACCCAACAGCATTAACAGAGATTCTCTGGCAATGCATTAATTTGCTACTTGCAAAACTTTGATGTGTACTCACTGGCATTGCCATTTTCCCACATAACAACAGTGACTACATTTCAAAAGTAGTGTAACACTTTGTTGGACATGAAGTACTTGAAACGTCTTGTGGAGATGAAAAGTGCTGTATACGTGCAAATTCCTTATCCTTAGCTTTATTTTAACAAAAGCATGAAAAGCATCATTAGATATTTAGTTATTCTGCAATCCTTTAAATTGATGTCTCTGGATATATCCAGTACCCCTTAGTGTAGTTCCATGGAAGTCTGGGTGAGATAGTGAACTCTAATCAAATACCAGAATGAAGTCTCTCCTCAGAATGCAAGATCTCTACATCGCAGCTCTGTAACCAAAAAGCGTTGTCAATCCTTTCCAAATTTGAAGGTAAAACTCAGCCCACCACCTTTCCAGATTTATACCCGTCACTGGGAATGAATTATCCAACAGTACAATGATGTACTGCTTGAATGTAGCGTACAAGGACAATTAAGGATGGGCAATAAATGCTGGCATAGCCAGCGACGCCCACATCCCAGGAACGAATAAAAAATTTTTTTTAGAAACCTTGAATTACAGGAATTTGTTAGTAGAACAATGAGGAAAATGTGTTTATGATGATAACTGAAGTATAAGGTTTAGGGACAAAAACTGTGTCAAGGATACTTAAATAATGGGGAAGGACTTACCTTCTGCAAAAGACAACAAGAGGAAGCGATAGGAAGGAAAACAGAAAGGGACAGAATGAAGTTGACACAGGTTACAAAGAACACAGCAAGAACAACAATTCAAAGTGCTTCACCTGGCAAAGGCGTGAAGAATATCTTTGTGTGATTATTTTTTAATGAATGCTTCAGTTTATAACTTGTCAGAACCACTATTATAGATTCATTACTACCTTCTCATAATTTTTAGAGGTTAAAATTTTCACTATTTCAAAACAATCATGGAAAACAAAATGCAGGAAAAAAAATTCTGCCCTATGCTGTACCAAGTCTTTGGATATTACATCTGTCACCAACACAAATGTTCCTGCTTAATAGACTGCTAATGTTACATGCAGCTTTATCAAACTTTAAATTTTATGCTCACAAAGATAAAGGATCCAATAATGAATATTTTCCTTTCAACAACCAATGATAGCAACAGGCATTTCCATCTCAATAATCCAAAAGTAAAGATTAACTGATGCCTTAGAAGAGCACTTTACTGTGTCAGAATGGTACTGAGTTTGTTTCCATGCTTTTCTTACCGCCTTTCTGGCCAAGTTGAGTCCAATTCCAGGATAATTCACTGCAGAACTATGTCTACTGGAAGTGGAAATATGACTACAAATTTTCTTTACTTTTTGGGGTGATCATTCCATTCATCCAATTGGAAAGTTCAAACCTATTTCATCACTCAATCCATTTAAATGTAGTCTTGTAAATGGATTTTTTTTTTAGATTTTATAAACAACATGGTTTATTTCTGAAAAACGTTTGGCAAATTTCAAATGTGTTGCTTATAAACAATACTCCCAGTATTTGATATTTATGTAATTTTTACAGAATTCTTCCTCTCTACTTTCTGAAATAACGAGGGCTGGGTACTCTAAGCAACTTGCTGCTACGTACCTAATTAATATTAAAAAAGAACAAGTGAGAAGCATATATCTGCTGAATTAAAATTATTCACACCCACACTCTGATGCAAGTTACTTTCAATAGTTACCAATAAATACACAAAGAATTAAAAGACTTACCTCCAGAAGGTGTCCTGTTAAAGGCCTCCAGAGAATCTCAATTCGGTGCATATTCACTAATCCTGTTTCTAGCAACTTGGCAACAGCAAATAGGGAAGGCTCCTAATTCAAGAATAAATAAGTTATCAACTTCATAAATAAAGCAGATTCACCAGAATTATACAGGGACTAAAAGTGTTAAATTATGAGGACAGTTGCATAGTCGAGGCAACTGTATTCCCTTGAATATAAATGATTTTGGGTGATCTATTTCAGGTGTTTGAGATGATCAAAGGATTTGATAGGATAACTAGAGAGAAACTATTTCCTCTGGTGGGGGAAGTCCTGAACACATGGACAAAACCTTAAAATTAGAGCTAGACCAAGGATTGGCAACATGCGACCCTCTAACGTCTCAGTTGTAGCTCCCAACCTTTTCCAGTTAGATCACATTAACATGATAAAGCATTAAAAAAATTAACTCAAGAAAAGCAAGAGCTGTGTTTTTATTGTGGGGATAGAAGGCTAATCATTATGTTGCACTTTATGGTTTCAAATGATTATTTTAACAAAAAATATCATTGTGCTCTAAATAAACCTGTTTGAGTGGTTTGCTACACAATGGTTATAGACAATGCCTTTGTTCAAGAACAGGTTTTATGGTTGCAACCATTATTGTTTCTAATACAGCTGAGACGACAAATTATTCTGAATGTGCTATTAGAAGCACTTTTTTAATCACTAGAATGAACAGCAATAATTCAGTTAGGTCCATTTTTATTTTCAACTTTTTTTTTCTCTTGATACATAAATTCAATACATGTATTTTATTTATTGTATATGCAAATTATGCCTTCTCCTTGAGACTTTTGGCAATTTGCCAAGTATCTGGTTTAGAAATGACAAATATTTGTTCTGTGGCTCCCAATAGTTTTGATTTTAGGCAATTTTTTTTTTTTGAAAAGCCTCTTCAGGTTAAAAAAAAAAGGTTGCCGACCCCTGAGCTAGACTGTTCAAGGGTGATGTCAGGAAACACTTATTGACACAAAAGGCAGTGGAAATTTGGAACACTCCTCACCTCCTCCACCCCCGCTGCGCAAAAAACCTGTTCAGTCTGGTGGGGGGTGGTGGGTCACTGAAAATTTCAAAGCTGAGATTGACAGATTTTTGATAGGAAAGGGTATTTACAGAATATAGCACCAAGGTGGGTAGATGGAGTTAAGATATAGATTAGCCATAATCTAACTGAATGGAGGAACAGGCTCAAACGGCTGACTGGCCTACTCCTGTTCCTATGTTCCATATATAGAAATAATTTGGACTTGTGAAATGGATATCCTCAAACACTATTCCAGACAGCAGGTATATCTGGAAAAACTATTTGACAGTTAAAACAAAAAGATCGTGTACACAAATTCTTGGTATTCAGTGCTTCACTACTAAATTAACTGCAACAATGGCATTCCAAAAATTTACAGAATCATTTGTGGCTGATATATTTTGGGGATATAGTTTACCCCTAATGTGATTAAAAGGAAACTTTGAATTAAGTCAAAGTAACTGTTCTTTAGATAAAACTGTACTCCAGTTCTTTGAAGTATAAATATTCAAGATCCTCCCTTAAATTTTGTAATGCCAGAATATGGTGAGCAGGTGGCATAAAATGAAAACACTTATCAGTGAAAGTTTGCAGGAAGCAGCAATATATGGTTTACAAAACAGTGTGTCAGAATAAGTTTAAAATAAACTCCAGAGTCCAGAAAAAAATGTAAGTTTTATGAAAGCTTCATTGCTCTTATTAAACTTTTATTTGTGGTCTCAGTTCTTAATTTTCTGTTAACAACTGTTGATTTCCTCTCTCGATAAGAGATTTACAAACATGTTCTAAAAACCATGGTAAAACAGCAACCTCTCTGGCAGAAACATTTGATCATTTATACAGTAGCCATCATGGTATCTATGACCACAAAGAGCCAGCAACAATAAGATATTTTTCCATTTATACCTTGTTGTTCCAAAATGCCATATCCATTGCTTCAGCTGATAAGGAGCACAGAGCATTTATCAAATGATGGAGTGATACATCATCAAGATACCTTCAAAGAGATTTAAAACACAAGTTACCCAACAGTTTGCAATTGCCCGTAATAAAATTATTAATATTCTTTATTAAGAGACAATTCTCACTGGGAACTCTCGAACAGTCTTGAAAGTATGTTTGAAATCACTGGCAAATCACTCATGACAGCAGTGGTCAAAACCTAAAGAGGGTTAAAACCATATATTAGTTATCTATACAATATACAGCATGAACAAGAAGGAAGACAGACATGCCCATAAAGTGCTGTAAAGACCTGACAGTAGAGTGTAGCTCAAGTATTACTGTTGAATTTCAAGGTTTTTAAAAATCCCTTGAAGCCATTAAATTCCAATTGATGTTTAATGTGTACAAAGCAACCATTTAAAAACCAATATAATTAATAAACTAAAATGTTTAAAAAAATTTGAAGAACAGACTTTGTTTACACCTGAAACACGTACAAGAAACGTATTTTGATTCTTCTGTTGCATTTCTGCAAGTGACAGAAAGCTAGGTGAACCTGAATCTCATATCAAATGGAACACGGTTACTTACAGTGCTGGGTCCTTCAACAGCTCTCCCTGGTTTTAGAGCACCCCCACTTGCAGGTTTCAAACCCAGAATCCACACAAGATGCTGATGAAAAGAAAGTCTAACTCAGTTCCATAAAACTCAATTTTAATTACTAAACATCACCAAATGCGAAGACAAAATATGTAAACCAGTAAATAGACCAAGTGATCATACTCTTTTCTATGGTTCTATAGTTCTTTAGCTGCGGGACCATGCAATTGTTCACAGAATTTTTCAAACCGTAAATCAGGAAATATTAACCAGAGCAATACTTCATCTATCCCAAGGCTGCAAACACCATCACACAAATTTTGCTGAACCATTTGAAAAGGAATTAGTAAATTGAAATTCAAAGTAAATACCTACCTAGTACCATCAGTTTCAAACGTAGATGATACATTTGTAGATGGTTATAACCTACGAGCAGCCAACAAAAGCAAGTAGTACATGCTGGATGCTCCAGAAATTAAAAGTAGAATGCATATGAACACAAGTACAAAGCATCTGACTCTCATTACTTAATGTATCTCACTCATGCCAGGTTAGCATAACCAGGGCACTGCTGCAGCAAAATGCTGCATCACAGGTTAGTATAACCAGGACACTGGTGTAGCAAAATACTGCCACGGCATTGACCTATAGTTTGAGTTTGCAAAATCAATTTCCCATAGAGGCAAAGAATAAGAAAACTATTATCCTATTATTATGACCAGGTGAGAAAAGAGTCTAGGGGTTTCCTCTCAGCCATCACCTGGTCTTACCATAAAATGGTTTAATTTTAAACACACCGTTTTTTTTAGCTCCCCTTTGGTGAATCCTTGTTCACTGCTTTCCAATTATAAGGCAAAGAAACTGGCCAGACAGGTTTTCTTAGGTTTAAAGAAAAAAGGTTGAACTTTATTAAACTTAAACTCTAATTCAGTTAACGCCTACGGATACGCGGCACTCCCATGCTAGCATGCATATGCAATACACACATGCAGATAGACAGAAAAGAGAATAAAGTGGAAAAGTGTGATGTAATATCTGAAAATGGTTTGGTTACTGTTCTTCGAGCTCACTGTAAAGTCCTTGATGATAGATAGATCTTGCTTTTTATTGGGGCCCAGTATTCTTCTTAAACTTTGTTTGAGGTAGGAGACTTTTCTCTCTTGAAGTTCATGTGTCCACAGTAGGTCCAGAGGCTTGTGAGAAAGAGATGGGAACAGACAGGAGAGGTCTTCTCACTCCAGGAGTACACAGTCGTTTCTGAGTTCAGACTCTTTGTACAATTCAAAAAAACACCCAGGTTGCCAAGCAGGTTAGTCATGTGACTAACTGGTCTGACCACGTTTGTTTGTGGATTCTCTTGTCTTAGCCCACCCTGGAATGTCTCTTTTTACACATAATACCTAGTGCTCAAAGTCCACTGTGGGTTCAACTGAAGCAGGGAATAGCCCCTTTGTCCCTCCAAGCACTGCCTAATAAACATTTGTATGCAAGTGTTTTTTCCAGCCATGGCTGATCTGTTTACCAAGTCAGTTCCTCGCTCCAGCAACAGTTTAAAATCAATGTTCACATGACAAAATTAATATGCCTAATTCTTGGCAGGTGGCAGTCTAGATTAATCTTAGATTAGACTTTTGCTGTCATTTTAGCCATGTTATTTTGTCATCATTAGCATTACTAGTGCACTTAAAATCTGCTGTTTGAGATGCAATTTATTGCAGTATTCTGCAATAATACGTTTGTGAAGCATAGGATCATGAGTTTGAATTAGAGTTAATACTTACTAATCTATGGTAAATATTAGCTCCACCTGAAACTATTTGAGATTAAAGTTACATACAAATTGTTCTTATGAGTTAAAACTAAAGAAACACTATACTCTCCTGTCTTTTTATTTTTTACAAATCTCAATAAAATTAGTTTTTTAATGATTAAACTAGCTAAAAAGCTCTTTCCACTTGTGAACTTTGACAAAATCACAATCCCAAAAGTTATACAACTTTCAGAGTACAAATAATTCAGCATGTCCTTTCTCAATCTGTGCATTAGGTATTGCTGCATATTATATTAAATATGGCAGGAGTTGAGGGGGTTCTGTATGATTTCTCCACTTCCTTTTAAACCAATAACCAACCCCCTTTTTGGTCTACTTGTGTGTCTCACTCCACCTTTCGTACCCTTCAATCTTCCCATTATAGCTTCTTGGCAATTTTACGTCTCTTGAATGAAGTCGGCTTCCCTTCTAATCAGTTTGCTCAAATCAATTCAACCCCATCAGTGGTGAAGATCTGTATCCCTGATCTTCCAGTACTTCTAAGTCATATCATTTTCCCCTCCCTGGACCCCTCTGCCACTCTCTTTTCCTTTAGGACAGTCCTTGAAGTCTGCCTCTCTGACCAATGTTTTGGTCATTTGTCATGGTGCCTCCTTGTGTGGCATGTTTTATTAGGTGATCACCCCTGTGAGTGCCTTGGGATGTTTTGCTACGTTAAAGGTGCTATATAAATGCAAGTTGTTGTTGTATCAAGAAAGCCTGAACATGTTGCGGCGCTTTTCTTTAGAAAAAAGCCAGCTGAGGGGTGACTTGATACAGGTCTTTACAAGTATGAATGGGTTTGATAGGGTAGATGCTTCTTCCAGTTATTGGGCCTGGGGGCGGGGGGGTGCCGCTAGAGACCAGGACTCGGGGCCATAACTATAAGATATAGTCACTAATAAATCCACTTAGGAATTCAGGAGAAACATCTTGACCAAGAGAGTGGTGAGAATGTGGAACTCTACCGCAGGGAGTAATTGAAGTGAATTTAAGGGGAAGCTAGATAAACACATGAAGGAGAAAGAAATAGAAGGATGTGCTGATGGGGTTAGATGAAGAGGGGTGGAAGGAGGCTCGTATGAAGCATAAACACCAGCATAGACCAGCTGGGTTGAATGGTCTATTTCTATGCTGTAGATTCCATGTAATTTCAATTTCTGTTTTTGGATTGGATAAAAAAAATTGTTACATTGCTCAGTCCTGCAGTGCGAACAGTTAATGCTCTTAAAATGTGAAACATCTGGATGGCTGCTAGCTGTATTGCACTCAAATTGCACTGAACTAAGCTCTACAATCTTACAGGCTAACAAAATCTTGGCGATGAGATCTATTTAACTACAGAAAACTAGTTGTAGAATCCAGTACTATGTCACTTGCATGTAAAGGAAAGGCCTACATTTATATCGTGCTTTTCACAACCTCAGGGTGTCCCAAAGTGGTTTAAAGCCAATTAAGTACTTTTGAAGTGTAGTCACTGTTGTAACAGAGGGAATGAGACAACTAATGTGGGTAGTGACCAGATAATCTGTTGTGTTTAGCATTGTTTCCCAGAAGCTTAAAAGGGGCTTCACATGAATTCAGTAGGAGGCCTCATTCAATGGGAGCATGGGTCAGTTAGCATTAAAACACTAACACTGATCCAGGCTCCCTTCAGGAGTGGCTTCCTGCTGGGAACATGGAACTGCTTAATTTACATTAAAAGGATTACAAACATGGCAGCCAAATTGGCCACAGCAAGATCCCACAAACAACAATGGTCGGTTAATCTCTTTCTGGCAGTGTTGGCTGAGGCAGCTATGTTGACTGGGACACCAGGCGAGCTCCCTGTTCTTCAAATAGTGCCATGAGCCTTTAACACCCTCTAAGCACATAAATTGGGGCAGCTGATTTAATGTCTCATCCAAAGAACACTATTTTGCATTATGAGATGGGTCTCACACCCAGATGCACTTCACACATTTCATGGTAACTTTACACATCACATGCACTGGATGCAGAAAATTACAGTACAGTTACTGAAGCAAATAAAAGCAGAATAATGTAAATGTATAATGAAATACAAAACCTAATTCTTATAAAACAAGATGAAGTGAGCAAGAGGTTTACCCTACCTGTAGAGTGGCCAAAACGAGCTGCCATGATGTTCCAAGTACCGAACCATGACAATGAGCTAAGTTCAACAATGTCCGCATGCATTGAATATTCTTTGCAGTCAACTTGAGGAGGAAAAGAAAAGTTTTACTTATGGCAAATAAATGACTGAAATGCACTGTACCAAAGTAATTATATTTTTTTTAATTGGAGGAAAAGGCACCTTACCATCACAGTCCCTTGGGGTTGAGAAGTGAGCGGCTGACCCACTGCAACCACCTGTTGGTGTGACTCACTCGATGGGCTGATCATCTGCACACTTTGACCCTGAATGGAGTACGCTAGAAAGAACATAACATAGGAATAGGAGCAGGAGTAGGTCATAAAGGGCCCCTAAGTCTGCTGCACCATTCAATAAAATCATGGCTCATCTTCTACATCAACTCCACTTTCCTACTGTATCCCCATATCCCTTAAATCCCTTAGTGCCCAAAAATCTATTGATCTCAGTCTTGAGTATAGTCTGACTGAGGATCCAGTCTTCTGGGGTAGAGAATTCCAAAGATTTACACCCTTCTGAGTGAAGAAATTTCTCATCTGTTCTAAGTGTGACCCCCTAACCTGACACCGACTCTGAATTCTGGTCTCTCAGTATCTCTCCTGTCAAGTCCTCTCAGAACACATTATATGCAAGGGAAATGAGATCCTGATACATCTTCAGGTTGCAAAACGTGAAACTGTCTAGAATATTATTGTAAAATTATGTCAACACAAAACCTTTCACAAATAGTAAACAGTGTTACGACCGACTGCTCCAATCAAAGCCCCCAATCAAAATATATGATTCTGATTGTGGTGGAAGAAACACAGTTAATTCAATCCCCTCCCTCCACAGATCGCCTAACATATCATTTTAACTTTCCAAATTAAAGACCCAGCCAAATTGTACCATCTATTAACGCTCCCCCCCACCCCCACCGAATGAGGCTAACCAAACCAGGTGTCTTTAAAATCAACAAATTAACTGTTTAATTAGAAAAAACTAAATTCTTAAACACTACTAAAATATAAACAACATTTAAAATAGAAAAAATTAGAGTCCTTGCAGATTTACGCTCCTGCCGGATGTGGAACAGTCCGAGGTTGCTTGAAGTCCTCACAGCCGTCCGATGGGGGAAAAAAGGTTCTTCAACAGTAGAACAGTCCATAGTCTAATTCAGAAGTTGAAATAGTTGCTCCTTCTCCAGTGATGAATTTCAACAATTAACAACTTGCAAACACTTTTTAATGAATCAATTTGGCTTTAGAATTTTTGAGGGATAAAAGATTGTCACAGTCTAACTTCCCTTCCTTCAGTCTAAATTATCAGAGATCTGTGTTTTGGCTTGACTTTTTAGAATTTTGAGAGAGAATAATAAATAAACAGACTAAATTCTCTTCCTTCAGTTTAAATGGTCTGTTTCTCCTTTCAGGTGCTAACACACAACTGTCTGTCTGTTTCTCTGAGTTAGAACAGTGTGGTTCCACTATAAGCCGGTTCAAAATTAATTTGTAACAATGTATCTCTCGATTTCTGGTCCTGATTGGCTGTATCCTGGGCAACGAGAATGCACTCTTTGACTCAGTCTTTAGAGCTTGCTGCCTTAAAGCAGCACAGCTCTTTTTCCAGCCTTAAAGGCATACCGCATTCTTCCCGGAAAAAAAAACTACAGGATCATAACAACAGGTCAAATAATCTGACTTATGAAGTGTTTCACTGAGGGTTACCTTGGCATCTTACTTTTATATTTTCCTTCAACAATTGCTTCCCCACCTCTCCTGAAGGTATCGACGCCTGTCGGGTTATGTTTCCACAGGCAGTTATTGCTCTCTGCAACTTCACCCAAGTGAATATTCAATTATGAACGGGACTGTCCCGGCAGACCCATTGTGTCAGCCTGCTCCTGCCCCACTGAACTTATTTCTTCCTATCTAGACTCTATCTTTTCTCCGCTGGTCCAATCTCTTCCCACCTACATCCGTGACTCTTCTGACGCCCTACGTCATTTTGACAATTTCCAGTTTCCTGGTCCCAACCGCCTCCTCTTCACTATGGACGTCCAATCGCTCTACACCTCCATCCCCCACCAGGATGGTTTGACGGCTCTCCGCTTCTTCCTGGAACAGAGGCCCAACCAGTCCCCATCCACCACCACCCTCCTCCGCCTGGCTGAACTTGTTCTCACATTGAACAACTTCTCCTTCAACTCCACGCACTTCCTTCAAGT
The DNA here is from genome assembly GCF_036365525.1 of Heterodontus francisci. Lineage (NCBI taxonomy): Eukaryota > Metazoa > Chordata > Chondrichthyes > Heterodontiformes > Heterodontidae > Heterodontus > Heterodontus francisci. The sequence continues at coordinate 16,440,892 of NC_090388.1, forward strand.
AAAAGGTGTCGATATGGGTACCCGCATGGGTCCTAGTTATGCCTGTCTTTTTGTGGGATATGTCGAGCATTCTTTGTTCCAGTCCTACTCAGGCCCCCTCCCCCAACTCTTTTTCCGGTACATTGATGACTGTATCGGTGCCGTTTCCTGCTCCCGCCCCGAACTAGAAAACTTTATCAACTTTGCTTCCAATTTCCACCCTTCTCTCACCTTTACATGGTCCATCTCTGACACTTCCCTTCCCTGACTTCTCTGTCTCCATCTCTGGGGATAGGTTGTCTACCAATATCCATTATAAGCTCACCGACACCCACAGCTACCTTGACTACACTTCTTCACACCCTACCTCCTGTAAGGACTCCATTCCATTCTCCCAGTTTCTCCGTCTCCGACGCATCTGCTCTGATGATGCTACCTTCCATGACGGTGCTTCTGATATGACCTCCTTTTTCCTCAACCGAGGATTTCCCCCCACTGTGGTTGACAGGGCCCTCAACCGTGTCCAACCCATTCCCCGCACCTCTACCCTCACCCCTTCCCCTCCCTCCCAGAACTGTGACAGGGTTCCCCTTGTCCTCACTTTTCATCCCACCAGCCTCCATATCCAAAGGATCATCCTCCGCCATTTTCGCCACCTCCAGCGTGATGCCACTACCAGTCGCATCTTCCCCTCCCTTCCCCTGTCAGCATTCCAAAGGGATCGTTCCCTCCGTGACACCCTGGTCCACTCCTCCATTACCCCCACCACCTCGTCCCCGTCCCAGGGCACCTTCCCCTGCAATCGCAGGAGGTGTAATACCTGCCCATTTACCTCCTCTCTCCTCACTATCCCAGGCCCCAAACACTCCTTTCAGGTGAAGCAGCAATTTACTTGTACTTCTTTCAATGTAGTATACTGTATTCGCTGCTCACAGTGTGGTCTCCTCTACATTGGGGAGACCAAGCGCAGACTGGATGACCGCTTTGCGGAACATCTCCGCTCAGTCCGCAAGCAGGACCCTGAGCTTCCGGTTGCTTGCCATTTCAACACTCCCCCCTGCTCTCATGCTCACATCTCTGTCCTGGGATTGCTGCAGTGTTCCAGTGAACATCAACGCAAGCTCGAGGAACAGCATCTCATCTACCGATTAGGCACACTACAGCCTGCCGGACTGAACATTGAGTTCAATAATTTCAGAGCATGACAGCCCCCCATTTTACTTTCATTTTTAGTTATTTTTTCTTCCTTTTTTTACATTTTTTACAATCTTTTTTTGCATTTATTTCATTTCATCTTAGTTTGTTCAGTTTGCTTACCCACTGTTTTTTTCAGGTTTGCACTTGCTGCTGTTCAATATTCAGTGTATTTACACCTAATCTGTACTAATGCTTTGTCTTTCAACACACCATTAACATATTGTTTGCCTTTGCTCTGTGACCTTTTGGTCAGCTATGTGGCCTGGTCCAATCTGCACCTTCTCCTTTGTTATCTCTTGCCCCACCCCCACCTCACTTGCTTATAATCTGTGACTTTTCTAATATTTGTCAGTTCCGAAGAAGGGTCACTGACCCGAAACGTTAACTCTGCTTCTCTTTCCACAGATGCTGCCAGACCTGCTGAGTGTTTCCAGCATTTCTTGTTTTTATTTCAGATTTCCAGCATCCGCAGTATTTTGCTTTTATTCAATTATGAACCTTTAGTATATATGGGTCAGGAGGTTATTCAACATCAAGAGGCTTTGCAAAAAAAGTTCAATTCTGTCTCTGTGCAACACCCACAAGTCAGCACCTCCAGCAATCTGGACAGTGGTGAGCAGGATCCCCCACAGCCCCCAACCGATGGTGGCAAGCAGGATCTTCTCTCTTCCCCCACCCCTGGAGGGTGGCAGTCATTTAAGAGCGAAATCAGGAGACAATTATTCACACAAAGGGTAATGGAAATCTGGAACACCCTCCCCCAATGAATGCTTTATCAATTGAAATTTTCAAGACCAAGGTCAATAGACTTTTGTTGGTAAGAGTATCCAAAAAATGGAGTTGAGGTACAGATCAGCCATGATCTAAATAAATGGTAGAACAGGTTCAAGGAACTGAATGACCTACTCCTGTTCCTATGACCTGGTATTCACACCTAGGTGCTGTTCATCAGCATGATCAGGAGCAGAAACTATTTCTGCTTTAACACTTGCTGTGCAAGGGATACTGAAGCCAACTGTACTGCCTCCTGCCACTGCCCCCCTCCTTCACACACCACCCTAACAGACATCACCTATCTCTGCGTACAACGGGGGCCTTTCTTGACCATATGGCTCAGTACCATAACAGGCAGCACATTTACTAACTGAATCCAACGTCGTACCTTAAAACTAGCAATTTAATCAATACCTTCAAAAAGCTACAGCAACAATCAGTGCAAGAGTGACTTAATTTACTGCAAAAGGCTTCATTGATCTTTCTTGGAAGAAAGATCAGTATATATTGGAGAAAAAAATCTCTTATCTGGAAGCTAAGTGAGAAAGGAGTTCATTCTACATGGAGTTGCATTTCTAACAAAATCACAGCATAATAGTTAACCTTGGATAAACTTTAGCAAAGTGAAAGTAATTTGGCTAGAACCACTCTAAAAATACAAAAAGACTCTGACCTTGATAGAGTCAGAGTTTTACAGCACAGAAACAGGCTCTTTGACCCAACGTGCCTGCGCCGACCATCAAGCACGCGTCCTAACTAATCCCATTTCCCGCACTTGTCCCGTAACCTTGTATGTTATGGTGTTTCAAGTGTTCATCTAAATACTTTTTGAATGTCGTGAGTGTTCCTGCCTCTACCACCTCTTCAGGCAGTGTGTTCCAGATTCCAACCACTCTCTGGGTGAAAACATTTTTCCTCAACTCCCCTCTAAACCTTCTGCCCCTTAGCTTAAATCAATGCCCCCTAGTTATTGACCTCTCCGCTAAGGGAAAAAGTTTCTTCCTATCTATCCTATCAATGCACCTCATAATTTTGTATGCCTCAATCAGGTCCCCCCTCAGCCTTCTCCACTCCAAGAAAAACAACACCAGCCTATCCTGTCTGTCTTCATAACTGAAATGCTTCAACCCAGGTAACATCCTGTGAATCTCCTCTGCACCTTCTCCATTGCAATCACATCCTTCCTATAGTGTGGTGACCAGAACTGTACACAGTACTCCAGCTGTGGCCTAACCAACGTTTAATACAGCTCCATCATAACCTCCCTGCTCTTATATTCTATGCCTCGGCTAATAAAGGCAAGTATCCCGCATGCCTTCCTAGCCACCTTATCTACCTGTGCTGCTGCCTTCTCGTCTGCGAACTTACTGATCATACCTCCTATGTTCACGTCTAAATCATTAATGTACACTACAAACAGTAAGGGTCCCAGCACCGATCCCTGTGGTACCCCACTGGTCACAGGCCTCCATTCACAAAAACAACCCTCCACCATCACCCTCTGCCTCCTTCCACTAAGCCAATTTTGAATCCAATTTGCCAAATTACCCTGGATCCCATGGGCTTTTACTTTCTTAACCAATCCCCATGCAGAACCTTATCAAAAGCCTTACTGAAGTCCATGTAGACTACATCAACTGAAGTTATCAATTAAATGACTATCTAAATCTGCAATATGTAAAAACTACTCACTTTTATGAAAACCACCAGAAGAACTGTTCAGAACAGTCAATGCATAATGTGGGGGCAGGGAAGCCTTGCAAATGGCAGTGATGAAGGCATCTCTTGGCGTAACAAGACTCAATTTGCCACATAGAGAAGCCATAGTCATTTCTGCTTTCAAGATGTTTTCCGAGGCAGTTTCATCAGTGCTGTAAAAACAAATACTATTATTTTCAAAAAATTGTCTATATATTGTATTCAATATATTTTATATTGTAGAGAACAATTTCAAATCCCAATGCAGTTGTGCCTAAAAAGCTCTAAATCTTCAACTGTTTTACTTTATAACAACATTTTTCAAGCATCAATTTGGAAATCAATGTGACGTAATGTAGAATCAGAATCTTTACAGCACAGGAAGCCATGTGGCCTATCATGTCCATGCCGGCTCTCTGCAAGAGCAACAGATAGTCCCACTCCCCAACCTTTTCCCCATAGCCCTGAAATTTTTTTCTTTTCAGATTATCAAATTCCCTTTTGAAAGCCATGGTTGAATCTGCCTCCACCACACTCTCAGGCAGTGAACTCCAGATCCTAACCACTCGCTATGTAAAAAAAAGTTTCTCCTCATGTCACCGTCGGTTCTTTTGCTATTCGCCTTAAATCGGTGTCCTCTCGACCATTCTGCCAATGGGAACAGCTTCTCCCTATCTACTCTATTTAGACCTCTCATGATTTTGAACATTTTATCAAATTTCCTCTCAACCTCCCCTTGTCTGGGAGAACAACCCCAGCTTCTCCAATCTATCCATGTAACTGAAGTCCCTCATCCCTGGAACCATTCTTGTAAAACACTATAGAGCACAGAAAAGATCTTATATCCACCTCTCGATGGTGGGGAGCAAAGTTTGAAAATGCTGGTGCGGGCATGCAGCGATGAAAGCACTTATTTTGATGCAGACAATTTAGTGGATGGCTCAATGCTGAAGAATGCATTTTACAACACTCAAACACACTTGCTGTGCAAATTATAAAATTCCCATTTTTGTGATAGCCCTTGTATGTTAACAATCTTGTTTGTTTATGTCTGGGTCATTTGGTTTCTGTATGACTGTCAATGGAACACTGGAGTCAGTTGTTCTTTGTTCTTTTGCATGCCTGTCCCAAGCAGGACAGCCTGTTATGATAATTTCTGGATGCACGGTGCCAACATCACAGGAAGCTTAAACCCAGACAGAGCCGAAAATCATTCTGCTTAACACTCTAATGCTTATATAATCTAGCCTACTCTGACAGAGAGGCTGGACACACTATCCCAAACATTTTGGAACAAGGGGTCAGAAATTCATGTTTCCCCAGCACAGGCTATCCCACTGCTATGCTCCGCATATCAATTTCTACTCTCAGAAGTGTGGTGTGAAGAGCAACAAACATTTAGCTTGGGAAACTGACTGTTTGAATGGCACAAGCTCTGGAGTTTCATGCAGTACAGAAGTTGGAGAACAGGGCGGCACAGTGGTTAGCACCGCAGCCTCACAGCTACAGCAACCCGGGTTCAGTTCTGGGTACTGCCTGTGCGGAGTTTGCAAGTTCTCCCTGTGACTGCGTGGGTTTCCGCCGGGTGCTCCGATTTCCTCTGACAGCCAAAAACTTGCATGTTAATAGGTAAATTTGCCATTGTAAATTGCCCCTAGTGTAGGTAGGTGGTAGGAGAATGGTTGGGATGTGGTAGGAAATACGGATTAGTATAAATGGGTAGTTGCTGGTCGTCACAGACTCAGTAGGCCGAAGGGCCTATTTCAGTGCTGTATCTCTAAATAAATTTAAAAAAAATAAGTGTAACACTATCAAAAATGTCACAACATTTTCATTTACTTGCTTAAAACGTAAGCTAAGCTATAGTGTGATGGAGTCCACAGGTTGTGAGATCAGTGGGGGAGCATATGCGAACTGTTGTCTGAACAGATAACTTGTCAAATGTTTTGTTAGGTGCACTGACCCTAATTTCAAAGTTTTTTTTTGAGACAGCCCCTAACTGAAAGGGAACCTAAAACTGAAACAGAAACTGAAACTAAAACTTCAAGTTTCTGGGGAAACAGAAACTGGTTGGAACCAGATAAAAAGGACAGAACCATCCAAGCTCAGATCACGCAGGAATGGAGCACTGGCAAACTGAAGAAAGTGACGGTGCTGTTTCTGTTACTTAAAGTAACTGATCAACCAGACCTGGCTATACAGTGCATAGGGTTGTCATTGAAGGGCTCGGATAAAGGTAATACTGGTGGATCCAAGCCATCAAGACCATCGTGAGCAGAGCTGAGGTGGTTCCGGAGTAATGTGCCGTTTGAAACTGAAGACCATACCTGTGGAATTCGGGTCGAAGGGAACTGATGTCAGATGTGAATCAGTGGGCTGCATCTTGGAAGAAAGATCGCCCTGAGGAAGTTCAGTGCTTTGATTAACTTTGTGGCTGTAATTGGTGCCATACTTGCTGAGTGGACTGCCCAGTAAATCCTTGGGATCTATCTTTGTTGTATCTGATAGTTAATGTGCAACTTGTAATATATATAGATATATGAGCTGTCTGTTAATTCATGTTTATGTTGATTTTGGTTTGATTGAGAAAGTAAAAGTTATAAAAATGAAATCTTGTCCATTTGGTTTTTTTGAGGGTCGTTTAGTAAATTTGGTTCTTTTGATTTGTTGATCTCCATTGGGATCATAACAATAGTCCTACAGTTTCTAGAGGATGTGGACTGAAGAAAAATAGTGTGATTGATGTTAGACTCTGTACTTCCACATATTTTGATATGTTATTCTATACCAATTCTACAAAGGGGTGAGGTTGATTATCTTGCACCTTTTGAATATTAGGGCCAGTGTTGCTCTCTCAAGATATTGGGCTAGGTTTTGCAGTCAGCGACAAAGCAACTGCACTGGCCGCTGACCTCGAAAAAAGCGGATCACGAGGCATCCAGCAGCAGTGATGTCAGCAAGCAGGGTAAGGAGCCAATCACAAAGAAGTGTTCTCACAGACAGCAAACTAGGAAGTTAAAAGCACATTATCCAGACCAGCAAATTCACAAAATTAGTGTCTTGTTCACATTGCCTGTAATGCCAATTTTGACCTTTTCCTCACCATCCCTTCTTGATTCATGCAGATTACAGAAGTGGCAGAAGCTCATAGACCCCTTGTCTCAATGGTCAATCTTCACGTGTGAACTTCATCACTGAGCACAAACAGATTACTCAACTGTGTGCACACCATACCAGCAACTAATCCGGACCTTACCCACTGTTCACATATATACAGTGTTTTACCAGAGGTCACTAGAGAGTAATTTTTTTTTATTGAGAATCATTATATTCAGTTTGCCACAAACCTAGCATAGAAATCTTGATGATCTTTTGGATTTAAAACCCATGTCCCAGTGGTGAAAAGACAATCCATTTAGCCACTTAGTGAACAAGCAATCAAAATTGACCTTTTCAAAGATTGATTCTGTTCCTAAATGATGACATTTGAAAGGGTTATAGCCAGTTTAAAAAAAAAATTCCCTCAATGTGTATACAACTGGGAAAACTTTTGTGAGCAAACCATTACAAGCTCAATATTATGAAATCATTCCAGTTATGAGGCAAATAGTAAGGCGCACTCAATACAATGCTGATGTGGCACTTAGCTTCGACCACTAGAGGTTGTAATTGAGCTATGTGAATACTGCAAAACGAAACACTCTTGCACTGGGTTAATGGCTACCTCTATAGTTCAAACTAAGCACAAGTTCCTTCCATAATCTATTCAAAGCTACAGATCACTTTTGGTCCATCCCAAAGAGCAAGCTTTACCTCTCATTTGAAAGCCAGCACCTCTGACAGTGCAAGATCCACTCATTGCTGCACTGAAACATCTGTCGAGATTTTTGCTCAAGTCCCTGGAGTGGGCTTGAACCCCCAACTTTCTGACTCAGAGGCAACAGCATTAGCCATTAAGCCATGGCTGATATTTAAGTATGCAGACTTAAAGACCTTAGTCTTGAAATTCCTTTGGAGGACTCTGGGTGTGGCTCTGGGCCGGTGCGGGACTTTCGCCTGCTATATGGATGTGCACCTGACCTGATTCGAAATTCTGGGCTGGAGCCCATATCATTCTCACACCATTATAGCACTTGCCTCAGTTGCAATATTTTTCAATGCAAGTGGGCTGGCAAAGGATCTTAAAGTTTTGAAAGCTCTAATTTTGTATTTGCCACTTTCCCCAATGGCAACTGATCAGGTAGCAATCAAGTACAGTAGGAAAACCAGCCTTTGTAACTTCGCTAACCCCGCTTAGGATGACGCATGTAGGCAAACACTGTGGTTGGGGCACTGCAGGTAGAGATGGCAGGAACTCTGATATCCTTTGCACCTCTTTCAGTGATTTTCGCAAAGACAATGGATGAATGAAGAGCCTGCCTTCATCTGGTAGAATTTTAAAATCCATGAAAACAGGTAAAGGCCTGTTCAAACCAGGCCCTGCCCCAAGTTCCTTCGTTGCCTCACCCAGATTGTGCAATTTATTCAACCCCAGAAGGGGAATTTCAGGGATCTTATTCCCTTTTCACATTTCAGTTTTGTAATGGAACCATGTACATGGAAAGGTCAAATAACTGATTTCACAAAATAAAGTGTATGCATACTGCATCAGTCGAATCTAACCTTAAAGTCTAAGCCAATAATAGTCAGGAAGTAAAACTAGGGGTAATTTTAATCTTTGGTGTAGATTAAAATGCAACTAAAACCAGGTTAAATTCTTTAAAAATACTACATCATACACACAGCCTTTACAACAATAGTTAACTGAGCAAAATTATCCAACTGTCAAAACAATTTTGACAAACCAGTTTGGGAAATCAGTAGGAACAATTCAGGAATTTTGTTATTACAATACATAAATAAATTGATATCTGGGAGTGATCTTCACATCACAGGGTTCTGAATATGCTAAGTTACAAGGATAAATTTAAAGCAGTTTATAACAATCATTTTAAACAGAATTCAACCAATTCAGTTACCCCAATATAAATATTATACTCTGAAGCTAGAGACAGTGACTGCAGCTCACAGTTTCTCTTTTCATCGAGTACACAATGACTTTCTCTACTGTTGGTACGTAATGATGCAGTAATTAAAGGATTAGCTATTGTAATTTAGAAAATAAATCTTCCCCAATTCCTTACCTTCATTGACCATTGGCATGAAAATAATACTGTCTTTCAGACTTTTACTGTCCCTTGGAACCCACATCGGCATCAGTTAAAGAAACTGAAGATAGTCACACGGAGAACATGAAAGGGGCCCTGGCTGGAAAAATCCTCACACTAATGTTTTGCAAGCAATTTCCCCCATTAACTATATGGACATATATTGAAAATGAAAAACAAACATTTTTTGGTATAGTGGAATTCGGATAATTGCACGCTTACTCCCATAACAATTTCTACGACTGATAGAGAATTCTGATATTCTATCCCATCGTCTAGAAGTTCTGATCCAAATGTGACATATATTGGCAAATGTATTTTGTACTTGTCAGAATTCACCTAATTTTCTTGTTCGGCATCAAAAGCTGGATTTGCAAGTAGGGTTTATGGAGAGTTGGCATGAATCTTTGTCAGTTTTGGTTCAATTTATTAAATGGGAAGAAACAGCCATGTAGGAATTTAAAGAGCCATCTGTATTTACCTGGCATCCAGCAACAGTGAGAAAGCTGCAAGAAGGCCACACCAGCAAGCACCGACCATCTCCTCCCATACAACTCTAGAAACTGAAAAGAAATACAAGGAAATGTATACCTAAATTGGGTTATAGTTTCAGGAGTTGAGTTTTCCACAATTTCTCAAAAAAGTCATTTAAAAACTACATGCGAAATGTGCAACAACACAAAATGAGATTTTTAAAAACTTGTGCTACATTTACAATACGGATTAAGTAAGGTATTCCAAATTTTGCTGTTTTTGGGGACAAGGAGAAGGGTCCTTGTCCTTTTGGGGTCATGGACAAGGGAAGAAAGGTGGTTGAGAGTGCTTTTACTAGTAGTACAAGCAGGAAGAACAACTTGGGGATAGTAACACTGGAGCAAAGAACTGCCGCATGTTTCTTTAAACATCTGATCAAAATCCCCAATATTGGTTTACTCTTCTCACCACTTTTTTTCCCTCCAAAAGGCCTTGATTTCTTGCCAGGATATGTTTCCTTTCACACCAAATTGCTTATTGGTAGATTGCCTAAGTAGTAATTTTTCATTTCTGAATCTTGATCATCAGTGCCGATTGTTTGACTTCTGGGTGAGGGAGTAGACAGCAGAGCTGGATCCCTGCTTTTACTCTAAGTCTAAAGTTCAGTTCAGTTACATGAATAGATTGGAGAAGCTGGGGTTGGTCTCCTTAGAAAGGTTGAGAGGAGATTTGATAGAGATGTTCAAAATCATGAGGCGTGTAGACAGAGAGATAGGGAGAAACTGCTCCCATTGGCAGAAGGGTCGAGAACTAGAGGACATCAATTTAAGGTGATTGGCAAAAGAATCAATGATGACATGAGGAAAAATTTTTTTTTTTTTTTACACAGCAAGTGGTGTGGATCTGGAATGCACAACCTGAGTGTGTGGTGAAGACAGATAGAATTGGGCTTTCAAAAGGGAACTGGATAAGCACCTGATGAGAAAAAATTTGCAGGGCTACGGGGAAACGGGCAGGGGAGTGGTACTAGCTGACTTGCTTTTGCAGAGAGTCAGCAAAGACATGATAGGTCGAATGGCTTCCTTTTGTGCGGTAACCATTCTATGATCTATGCACATCATGCAGGATTGCTTGACAGTGATCAGTAGCTAAAACTCTGGCTATGTTTCGCCTCCCCCACTACAGTACCTACTTAATAAAAAAAAGTAATCAGCTGGTTCACAATCATTTCTTAATGCTCTTTTTTTGCCTTTAGCATCAAAATAAACTGAGCTGGTGAAACCACAAGAACAAGCATTCATGCTAGACCAAGAAAGCTTGAGGAATCTGACAGCAGCCTTATATACCACCAGGTGGGAAGAGGTTGAAGGAATGAGGATATGAGAAACTTTGATGCCAAGTTACAATTCTTGCTAGGTTTCTTTTGCTGACCAGTGGCTCGAATAATACAGTGAAAATTCCAAACTCTGCTATAACTGTGCATATAAATAAAGTAACATTTATTCGAAATGCAAAATATCTTATACACTAGGACAACAATCCAGAACAAGACAGGCTCCCGGCTAACTTCCATAGCAAGTTCTGTATGGCCCTATAATTGACAAAATTTCAATATAAAGAGGGCATTAATATATCCAAGACAGTAAGTTTTTAAAGATAAAATCAATGCCAGTGTAGGCAGAATGGCTAATAGGAATACTGCTGCTAAATCTGTATTATGCAAGCTGAAAGAAATCCTGCTGCTGTATCTGTAATATAGGTAAATATCCAAGGAGAATCCTGCTGTTATCATAGAATCAAATGTCACAGAAGGCAGCCATTCAGCCCAACATGCTTGTACCAGCTCTTTTGCTGGAGCTACCCTTGACCTATTACCCACAACCCGGTAATTTTTTTTTCCCTTCGTATTTATCCAATTCTCTTTTGAAGTTTACTATTGAATGTGCTTCCACACCCTTTCAGGCAGTGCATCAGACCACAACTCGCGGTGCAAAAAAATGTTTCCTCATGCCACCTCTGGTTCTTTCGCCATCACCTTAAAGCTGTGTCCTCTAGTTACTGACCCTCGTCACTGAAAACAGTTTTTCCTTATATACTCTATCAAAACCATAAGTGATTTGAACACCTCTGTCAACAATCTATATCTGCAATATAGGTAAATAGCTAAGGTAAATTCTGCCGCTGTATCTGTAATATTAATAACCAAGGAAAACCTTGCTGCTTTTTCTGTAATAGAGGTAAAACATAATCTTGTTTTTCATTTGGTAAAGAGGGCATGAAGATGTATAAAAACATAGTTACAAGTTGATACCATTAAGATCGGAGATCTAGCACTTAAAACAAAGTGTATTACCAGCTCTCTTTTCAGACGCTGCTGGCTTCTCTTGTTGCTCTGAAGACTGCACCTTCATTGCCTGCTTTGCAATGCCAGGCTCGGAAGTAATTTCTTCACGGTCCAACTCTGCCTCAATCATGGCAGTAATACCTCGAACCAGGTCCAGAAGGCAACCAAATGCTACAGACATAGCATAGCCATCAGGGATACTAGGAGGCTCCACTTTGTCCAGCAGTTCTAGGCTAAAGTGTGGTTCAAATTAACAAAGGAACTATTTTAAAAATCATGTACATTTTAGATACCATCAGGTAAGATTTCACAACATATGCAAATTGGAAAAATTACAGTACTATAGTCACTAAAAACTAATTCTTATATTTTGAATATTAGCAATTTCCTGTACTTAGGAATAGACATTTAAGTAAAACCAACAGCACCCACTAAATTACAGGTACTTAGTTGAAAACAAGGAAAAGTATACTTAAGATACACAGAAATTATTAAATTTCTGAAACCAGAAACTCAAAACATTTTCAGTATTGATAAAATCTGCCACAAAGATAGGTTTAGGGCTTTTCTTTAGCCAATTTTCCCCCCTATTCTGATGTAGTGACCCTTGCTGGGGTACAATTCAATGAGCGCAGACAGCTTTCCAGTAGCTCACTCACATGACCACATTTCATGCCAGTCTAGACAGTGAATTGGCAGCTGAGCCCAATTCTGTCCTCACCTGATATCCACTGTGAAAATGTTTTAAATAAGGAAGACTAGGTTTGCATCATAAAGTTTCAAATTACATTCAGTTCCCACATTGCTTGAACATTCCTGCATTACAACATGCCAAATTTGATGTCTGTAATGTGCCATATTTCCATCAGGTAACAAAATGCCAAAGGGCACAAAACACTAACAAGTGGGTTCCTTACATTTAAAAACAATACTCAAACCACACATCTACAGGATTAGACTAAGAAATATAGCTTCTTAAAGATGTAGGTGTTTCAGACTTACTATACAGCCCCAGGTTGCCTAAACAGATTTCTCCACACCAACTGATCCCAAAACCACTTAAAAAAAACTTGTTTATGAACACGTGGCCATTAATCTTCTGCGAAATTGCATCACACTTGGATCTGGTTAAGTAACCAAAATGGAGAATTTCTTCAAACAAAATCATCAAAAATTATGCAGTGATTGAAAATTCTTATTATAGATCTAAATGTCTGAATAAATAAGGTTTGAAGTTTTCCTCCCTGCACATTAATTATTTTCTTATTTTATGGCCTTTCAATGGAATGCAGCATTCCCTGACAAGATGGATGACCAACCATGTTTCTCCTAGACCTTTGACAATATCTTTCTGGAATCAATATTTCAATGTATTATCACCACATTCTGCAATGAATTGCTTGCAGTTCAAAAGTCTTTGGATGCCAGCGCATGACTAAATTTGCACTCACTAGGCTGCTTTAGAAGTGCCTTGTACAGAGATATTCAGAATTGGAATCCATGTGCCTCTGTATTCAAAAGCTGGCAGTGGGGTGAGTCCCACAGTGGCACTCATCCCTGCCCCATTCTGTGCTGCAGTCGAACCACCAACTCCACTCGTGCCTGTAAGAACAGCAAGAGTTAGCTTTAATACACTGAACAGGCAGAACAAAAGCAACCTTACTTGAAAGTGGACTGCAAGATCAACAATCTGAATGCACTTCTTAGGTATGTATATGTACCATCATTAATCTGAATAGCACAACGGCCTAAAGTGTTTGTATAGGTTTTAATTTCCTAAACTGTGGGTGGCAGTTTTGTTCGTGGAAATTGCTTCTTTGATATGTAGATGAAACTACTGCATTCCAAACAGGAAAAAAAATCTATAAACTATGAATACCTGCAGTGAATGTTTCATGACATTTGTTGAACACACTAGCCTTGAGTTTAACCCAAGCAGGGTAGGTTCAGGTCAGACACCCATTTTAGATGCTATCCTATTTTATTCTGCATTCAAGTCAATAGAGTATAAAATCAGGTGGTGTGTGAAACAGGTATCCAAAGCAAAAGCCTAACCTGCCTGCTGGAGCAATGAAATCGAGCCTACTGAGTTTTAACGGCAGTGCCTATTGATATAGGTAAGTAATTACAAGAGGAAAAGCAGATGGTCAAACTCTGTAGCAGCTGTGCTGGATGGCAGCATGGGGGAATTTGGTGAAATAGATGCCGAGGACAGACTTTGTTTCTTTTCATCTGTTTCAAAAGCAATCAATTATAGCTATCTGGGGAACAATTTTGTTTCTTGGTCAGAAGAACAGTAAAAAAACAATGAAAGAAAGAAATTTAAAGATATCATTTTGTCTGTTTAGTAAAAATTTAAAGAGGAGCAAATATGAAGAAATTAGACTTGATAATCCATCGAGGTGTCTCTTTCAAACTGTGCATGACCCATGTACTTAACCCCTTGCAATACTAATATCATGCCATATGCATCCCGATCAATCAAATTACCAAGGCAACTCCTAACTATAGACATGGTTTTTCATATATACATTTTGAAAGTTTCTGCATACCATAAAATGCTTGTTAAAGGTGTAAAATGTTGAGCACCTCTAAAATCATTATGGATAATAGACACCAGTACACCAAGCAATGTAATGTAATTCTGGGGAGTGTAAAAATGGTATTTCAGATGAGTAGTATGCTTTCAAACTAAATTCCCATATCATCCTGAAGGAGGACACTTGTGCACTTATTGTCTTTAATCCTCTAATCTGCAAAATACTTGTCACAGGCTGCCTGGCAGTGTTCCCCAGTGGTGACATGCCATGAAGTCCACTGTGTACCCAATTTTGAATTCCAATCATATTTAGGGTATCACTGCATTAGAACTACATGCTGCTACCACAGTGGAGCGTTCCACAGAGCTGTGTGTACAGATCTGCAACGTGTTAACTAAAAATATGATGTCTAAACAATTCTGTAAGTTTCTGAAACCATGAAGTTTTGCACGAATGTTTGGTTGGCACACATTTGTGAGAACTATTTATTAACAGCTTCAAAATGGAAATATTTAGGACAGTCCCAGTAGATTCTTTTGGTATTTGAAAATTGTATTACAGTAGTTAATGGGAATGCTGCGAATAGGACCATTCATTTAAAAGGAGCATTTTCTCATTTCTTTCCCCTTCATTTTGCGGTGTTTCCATGACAGAACGACTGGATAAGAAGCACATTGTGCTTGCACTGGATGGATTCCCACTAACGAGCTTTGACAGATTTACAGTGACTAACTGAAGGCTCTGATTCATTACCCCAGCACAAAGTGGTACAACATTGCAGTTAGATGTTAGATTAGTGTTTGACTCCACTGAAAGGAACCCAACTCATTCAAATTAACCTTTATCTATTACATACATCTACTGTTCAGGCACCAAGGTCTTGTTAAGAGTATTAGGGCCTCGTCACAATACAAGTAGTCTTTTTTTCAAGCCAAAATAGTTAAATCTACGTGGAATCTAATATTCATGTCTGTACCAGATGAATGATTGGCCAAATATAAGTTTTACTGAAATTATAATGTATATCAGCCCAGTTTTTATTTAAATCAGGCATAGTGACAATTCTAAATATTTACCAGTCTATTAATGGTTGCTATGTAAGGTTCCCTCAAAATATTGACAAGGCCTCTAGCTTCAAAAGCTCTCATTACATTCCTGCTGCCCAAATGTTTGATCCAAGATCTCCAGAGACTCCAAAATTAAGTGCCACACAATAAATCTTGTACTAAATATCACTCATCCAATGATGGTGGTTACAGAACACACAGCACAGTACAGTCTTTATTATAACTAGTGACTATCTGATGAAATATTCTGAATTGGAAAATTTAAGATTCAGTTCAATACAGGATCTCTGCAATAAGTGGCAATAACTAATTTCTAATTAGCCAAATATCTAAGAATATATCAGTATTCTAAATATTATAGTACATAGATAGGGTCAGAAGATAATAACAACAGAAAGTAGAACCAGGTCAAACAAACATTAAATATCCCAAAACACTTTTAAACCTAAAGCGTGGTTAGAATGTGGAACCTGCAGCCACAAGGAGTAGTTGAGGTGAATAACAGATGCATTTAAGGGGAATCTAGATAAGTGTATGAGGGACAAAGGAGTAGAAGGATATACTGATGGGTTTAAATGAGGAAAGACAGAAGGAGGCGAGAGTGGAACATAAAGGCAGTCGTGGACTGGTGGGGCTAAATGGCCGGTTTCTGTTCTGTATATAATAAAAGAAATAGGAGCTGGAGTACACCATTTGGCTCTTTGAGCCTGTCCACCATTCAACAAGATAATGGTTGATCATCCTATGCAATGATATGCAGATATAGTTAGATGAAGGAGGGTGGAAGGAAGCATGTGAAGCACAAACACAAGCAAAGACCTGTTGGGCCAAGTGGCCTTTTTCTGTGCTGTAAATACTTTGTAACAGATGCTCTCAACGAACCAACCATGCAACAGAAGAGATATCCGTACCAGTCTGCGTATTTGCAATTGGATTGCTTCCGGTGCTTGGAGTAATAAAGAGAGATTGTATAAAAGAACCCAGTGCATTTACAATGTCTCTGAAGACCTTTGTTGAGTGCGGCTTCATATCATATGACTGGCAGAAAGACCTGTAGGTGCAAACAAACAATTCTCAAATACTGTGGGACTCCACAGAATTTTCAGATTTGGAGTTTTATTGCAATTTAAAGTAGCTATAATGCTGCTGTTTAAGTACAGAGAAGTCACTCTTGCAACATTAATTCAAAGATCTGTGAGATAATTAGAAGTCTCAATTAAAACAAGTGGAAATGCACAACTGTGTAGTATGTTACAGCATTTTGACATCATACCAAAAGTCAGTGACACCACTTTATTCTCCTGTCCCTCAATTTACCCTTTTTTGCTTCCACATAGGATCTTGTGACACTACAGATCTCACCACTACAGCAACCATACTATTCCAAGATCAGATGCACTGCTGTCAGGTTAACAGACAATTGCTCTTTCTCTTCATACTCATTTCAAAGCAGTAAGAAAACTAGCTCAATTCATGATCGAGAACAGCTGTATCAAAATAGACTAATGCTCCACAATTTTAATAATTCATTACAGTTGGTAATAAAAGCTTTTCATGCTGCTCATTTGTTCTTTTTTTATATATTGAGAAAGGCAAAACAACTTAAGGTCAACAAAGTTTCGGGGTTAAAAATCTTCAAGTTTAAACGGACAATAAACTTCAGCTATGCACTGTTAAAAAATAAAAGTTTAAGCCATTCGTAGCAGCATTTTTTTTTACAAGCAACATCACATGAGTAAACTATTTAAGTATGAAGTGTCAAATTATCACTTAGAAAGTGTTAAAGGATGGATTACCGTAGCAGCTGAGGTTGTATACAAAGTCTGTGAATGCATTCCACAGCAACTGCTCGAAGCCACTGTGGTTTATCACCATCCAAAAACTTCACCAGCAAAGACAAAAATATCTCACATTCAGTTACCTGGCAAACAGAAAAATATAACATTAGGAACACAGAACTGGGCAGCCAAATGAGAAAGTAAAGTAATATTAAAATGCTCAATATGCCAAGCAAGCAGTTTGGGTAAACTTTTTAAAACTATATAAGACAGAATTTCTTTTGAGTAAAGAATGATAAATGTTTGGATGAATCTGCTAGGTGGGTGGGTAAGAAAGATGAAAAAACCTCAGGGAGAAGCAGAATGCAGCTACAATGTTAGAATTAGGGTATGACTATGTTAAGAGTATCGACGGCCTGAGCAGCCAGTTCTCAACCTCCACTTTTCTTTTGTGCCAATATGCTGTCTATTAAGGTCAAACTGAAGGATTAAAGATGGTAACATTTCTGCTCATTTATCAGGAGTGCATCTGTAGCTGGTAACTAGGACTTGGTTAAGCACTAAATGGCCAGAATGTAAAAATCTGAATTACAAAGAAGCAATGTAGTCCTGAAGACTACATAACCAAGACACTGTCGCTGTGCACTGCTATACAGTGCAACTAATCATAACAATTTATATAGCACCTTTAAGGTAATAAAACATCCCAAGGCGCTTTACAGGAGCATTACAAAAAAAGTACAACTCTGAGCCACAAAAGGAGATATGAGGTCAGATGACCAAAAGCTTGGTCAAAGAGGTAGGTTTTAAAGAGTGTCATAAAGGAGGAAAGTGAGGTGCAGAGGTGTTGTGAGGGTATTCCAGAGCTTGGGGCTGAGACAACTGAAGGTGTGACCAACAATGGTGGAGCGATTAAAATCAGGGATGCACAAGAGGCTGGAATTAGAGTAGCACAGACATCTTGGAGGGTTGAGAGGCTGGAGGAGATTACAGAGATAGGGAGGAGCTAAACATGGAGGAATTTGAAAACAAGGAGTAGAATGTGGGAGACCAGCCAGGAGCATGTTGGAATAGTCAAGTTTAGAGGTACAGAAGTCTTCGCTCGTGTCACTTTAAACAGGCTCCAGAAGCTGGCTGAGCGGGTCTATCCTGAGGCAGTGTGGCTTTCGAGCAGAGAGATCCATCATTGACATGCTGTTCTCCTTTCGCCAGCTACAGGAGAAATGCTGTGAACAACAGATGCCCCTCTACGTTGCTTTCATTGATCTCACCAAAGCCTTTGACCTCGTCAGCAGACATGGTCTCTTCAGACTACCAGAAAAGATTGGATGCCCACCATAGCTACTAAGTATCATCACCTCATTCCATGACAATCTGAAAGGCACAATATGATAGCGGCACCTCATCAGACCCCTTTCTTATCCTGAGTGGTGTGAAACAAGGCTGTGTTCTCACACCTACACAGTTTGGGATCTTCTTCTCCCTGCTGCTCTCACATGCACTCAAGTGCTCAGAAGAAGGAATTTTCCTCCACACAAAATCAGGTGGCAGGTTGTTCAACCTTGCCCGTCTAAAAGCGAAGACCAAAGTACGGAAAGACCTCATAAGGGAACTCCTCTTTGCTGACGATGCTGCATTAACATCTCACACTGAAGAGTGTCTGCAGAGACTCCTCGACAGGTTTGCGGATGCCTGCAATGAATTTGGCCTAACCATCAGCCTCAAGAAAACGAACATCATGGGACAGGACGTCAGAAATGCTCCATCTATCAATATCGGCGACCACACTCTGGAAGCGGTTCAAGAGTTCACCTACCTAGGCTCAACTATCACCAGTAACCTGTCTCTCGATGCAGAATTAAACAAGAGCATGGGAAAGGCTTCCTCTGCTATGTCCAGACTGGCCAAGAGAGTGTGGGAAAATGGCGCACTGACACAGAACACAAAAGTCCAAGTGTATCAAGCCTGTGGCCTCAGTACCTTGCTCTACGGCAACGAGGCCGGGACAACGTATGTCAGCCAAGAGCGACGTCTCAATTCATTCCATCTTCGCTGCCTCCGGAGAATCCTTGGCATCAGGTGGCAGGACCGTATCTCCAACACAGAAGTCCTCGAGGAGGCCAACATCCCCAGCATACGCACCCTACTAAGCCAGCGGCGCCTGAGATGGCTTGGCCATGTGAGCCGCATGGAAGGTGGCAGGATCCCCAAGGACACATTGTACAGCGAGCTCGTCACTGGTACCAGACCCACCGGCTGTCCATGGCTCCGCTTTAAAGACGTCTGCATCTGCGACATGACGCTCTGTGACATTGATCACAAGTCGTGGGAGTCAGTTGCCAGCGATCGCCAGAGCTGGCGGGCAAGTATAAAGGAGGGGCTAAAGCATGGCGAGTCGAAGAGACATATCAGTTGGCAGGAAAAAAGACAGAAGCATAAGGAGAGAGCCAACTGTGTAACAACCCCAGCAACCAATTTTATCTGCAGCACATGTGGAAGAGTCTGTCACTCTGGAATTGGCCTTTATATCCACTCCAGGCGCTGCTGCACAAACCACTGACCACCTCCAGGCGCTTACCCATTGTCTCTCAAGACAAGGAGGCCAAAGAAGAGGTAAAGAAGGCATGAATGAGGATTTCAGCAGCAGATGAGCTGAGAGAGGGGCGAAGTTGGGCGATGTTACGGAGGTGGAAACAGGTGGTCTTAGTGATCGCAGGAATATGAGGTCGGAAGCTCATCTCAGGGTGAAATGTGACACCACGGTTGCCAACAGACTGGCTTAATCTCAGACTGTTGCCAGGGAGAGGAATGGAATCCACATCTATGGAAGAGTTTTAGCAGGGACTGAAAACGATGGCTTCATTCTTCCTAATATTTAACTGGAAGAAATTTCTGTTCATCGAGTACTGGATGCCAGATAAGCAGGCTGATAATTTAGCAACAGTGGAGGAATCGAGAGATGTGGTGCTGAGGTAGAGCTGAGTATCGTTAGCTTACACGTTAAAACTAATGTCGTACATTCGGATGATGTCACCGAGAAACAGCGTGTAGATGCGAAATAGGAGGGGTCAAAGATAGATTCTTGGAGGACACCAGAGGTAACCATGAGGGAGCAGGAAGAGAAGCCACTGCAAGTGATTCTCTGGCTATGATTAGAAGGACCAGAATGGAACCAGGTGAGAGCAGTCCGACCTAGCTAGAAGACAGTGGAGAGGCATTGGAGGAGGATGGTATGGTCAACTGTGTCAAAGGCCGCACACAGGTCAAGAAGGACGAGGAGGAAAAGTTTATCTTTGTCACGGTCAAATAGGATGTCATTTGTGCCTTTGATAAGATTTGTTCCGGTAATGTGGTGGAAACCTGATTGGAGGGCTTCAAACATGGAGCTCCGGGAAAGATGGGAACAGATCTGGGAGGGGACGACACATTCAAGGACTTTGGAGAGGAAAGGGAAGTTGGAGATGGGACAGTAGTTTGCAAGGGTGGTGGGGTCAAAGCTTAAGTTTTTTTTTAAGCAGAGGGGTGATAATGGCAGATTTAAAGGAGGGGCGACGCTGGAAGAGAGAAAATGTTCACAATATCAGCTAACATGGGGACCAGGAGGGAAGTTGATTCATCAGCAATTTATTGGGAATAGGTTCAAGGAACAGGAGGTGGGTCTCATGGACATGATGAGCTCAGAGAGGCATGAGGGAGATCAGAGAGAAATTAGAGGATGCGAGTTCAGGGACAAAAAAATTTTCAGGTGAACTTCTGGGGTTCAGTGATTTTCTTGACATAAAACTTTTTTTTTTAAAATTCCTTCGTGGGATGTGGGTGTCGCTGGCTAGGCCAGTTATTGCCCATCCCTAATTGCCCTCGAGAAGGTGGTGGTGAGCTGCCTTCTTGAATCGCTGCAATCAATGTGGGGTAGGTATACCCACAATGCTGTTAGGAAGGGAGTTCCAGGATTTTGATCCAGCGACAGTGAAGGAACTGCGATATAGTTCCAAGTCAGGATGGTGTGTGGCTTGGAGGGGAACTTGCAGGTGATGGTGGCCCCATACATTTGCTGCCCTTGTCCTTCTGGGTGGTACGGGTCATGGGTTTGGAAGGTGCTGTGTAAGGAGCCGTGGTGTGCTGCTGCAGTGCATCCTATAGATGGTACACACTGCTGCCACTGTGCATAGGTGGTGGAGGGAACGAATGTTTGTAGATGGGGTGCCAATCAAGCAGGCTGCTTTGCCCTGGATGGTGTTGAGCTTCTTGAGTGCTGAGTGTTGTTGGAGCTGCACCCATCCAGGCAAGTGGAGAATATTCCATCACAGTCCTGACTTATGCCTTGTAGATGGTGGACAGGCTTTGGCCAGTCAGGAAGTGAGTTAATTGCTGCAGGATTCCTAGCCTCTGACCTGCTCGTGTAGCCACGGTATTTATATGGCTAGTCCAGTGCAGTTTCTGGTCAAAGGTAACCCCCAAGATGTTGATAGTGGGGAATTCAGCGATCGTAATGCCACTGAATGTCAAAGGGAGATGGTTAGATTTTCTCTTGTTGGAGATGGCTGGCACTTGTATGGCACAAATGTTACTTGCCACTTATCAGCCCAAGCCTGGATATTGCCCAGGTCTTGCTGCATTTCTACAGAGACTGCTTCAGTATCTGAGGAGTCACGAATGGTGTTGAACATTGTGCAATCATCAGCAAACATCCTCACTTCTGACCTTACGACTGAAAGGAGGTCATCGATGAAGCAGCTGAAGATAGTTGGGCCTAGGACACTACCCTGAGAAACTCCTGCAGTGATGTCCTGGGGCTGAAATAATTGACTTCCAAAACCACATAATCTGCCTTTGCGTTAAGTACGACTCCAACCAGCAGAGAGTTTTCTCCCCGATTCCCATTGACTCCAGTTTTGCTCGGGCTCCTTGATGCCATACTCGGTCAAATGCTGCCTTGATGTCAAGGGCAGTCACTCTCACCTCACCTCTTGAGTTCAGCTCTTTTGTCCATGTTTGAACCAAGGCTGCAATGAGGTCAGGAGCTGAGTGGCCCTGGCGGAACGTAAACTGAGCGTCACTGAGCAGGTAATTGTCAAGCAAGTGCCGCTTGATAGCACTGTTGATAGCACCTTCCATCATTTTACTGATGATTGAGAGTAGACTAATGGGGCAGTAATTGGCCGAGTTGGACTTGCCCTGCTTTTTGTGTACAGGACATACCTGGACAATTGTCCACATTGCCAGGTAGACGCCAGTGTTGTAGCTGTACTGGAACGACTTGGCTAGGTGCACGACAAATTCTGGAGCACAGGTCTTCAGTACTATTGCCGGAATGTTGTCAGTTAACTTGAGAGCATCAAGCTAAGATCAACGCCAGAAAAAACAAAGGGACGGGTGGGGAGAGATTTTTTTTCAGCTGAGGTTTGTTAGGACATAGAATGCCTGAATAGAAATAGTGGGGGAAGCAGAATGCATAACAACTTTTTAAAAGGAAAGGGGGCAAATATTTGACAAAGAAGCACTTTAAAAGGGGCAAGAAAAGAGGAATCAATTAGGTGGAGAGATCTTTCAGAAAGCCACCACAGGCATGATGAGCCAAATGGCCTCCTTCTGTGCTGTAAAATCCTGTTTCTATGGAATACGAAGCTGTTCAGACCAGTAGGGTCACAAATTCAATCCCTGGCCTTTGAGTTTGTTATCTCCACCAAAATTGGCCTCAATGTGACAGAGGTGGGAGAGGGAGGAAAAAAAAACAGTTCCTCCTCCTGATCATCCTTAATGCTCCCTGTTAGAGAGTACATTCGTGCTTATGTCGGAAACAGGTTTGGAGGGGGGTGGGGGGTCTCCATTCTCTTGTTCCAACAGTCAAACAATCTGCCAACACTCACTGCATCAAGCTTTTGCACGCTTTCAGTGAATATTTCTGTGTGGTGGTACAATAGTGGCATGGACCTTGATTTGTAAGGGAGTAAGAAAGAACTCACATTTGTAATCCACTCTTGCTTACCTCACAGAACAGGCTACATAATGTAAGCTTCATATTATTTAAATTTCAATGTTGGGATACACAATTGAAGCATTAAATAAAAGTGTCTGAAATAATGTTTTCTTATCTGCACACTTTAAGCATTATAATGGTTCCCACACAAAAATCTCCCTACATCGTGCTTCTCCAACCAGCAACTTCACCCTTTCGATATGACTGGCTCCTGAAATTACATTGGCCATTCTGCTGGGAACTGTTATTTGCAGGACTGTTAAAAACCTCTTGAATGCAAATACACATGATAGTCCATTACAAAATAACATCCAGAAAGAAAAAGTTCATGTAAAATCTAATCTATTAACAACACAGTGGACTTTGAACAGGAAGTCAAGTAAACAACAATGCAGTATAATAGATGCACCCTCCAATGATTGACATGAATATGGTCAAATATTTATAGTAACAAAAAAGTCAACTGGTCACACATTAATTAAGCATTTCTATTTACAATTTTATTCTTGCATCGCCTTAGTGGAACTTGTAAAGTGTGCCTAAAAGACATTCTTAGCCAAATGATGGCCATAACAGTGCAAATATGGATGCTGCATTCCAACAGCCTAGAGAATTTAATTGCAAATGAGTATAGGTTTAAACACAATATTAGCACAAACTCTCTGGAAAAAAAAAAACTTTTAATCCAACAGTTAAATAAGCAGGGAAAAAAAATCTTAATCTCTTACCAAAAGACTATAGAAGTGCTTGATTAAAACAGACACCACTCGCAGAAGACGCATACAGATGGGAAAGTACGGTTTTTCAACAGGAGTTGGGGAAGATGGAGTGTTAGTACCCTGTCTGAATTTGATATTGGGAGAAAACAGCTTTATAACCAAGGGGCACACCCTTTCCTTCAGAAGGAAACTGAACTCCTGGTGCTGGAGGGAAAAGAAAAAACAAAGCAAAAATCAAAAAATGCAAGCTGGCATTTTAACAAAATCCAAGTATCATTAGAGCAATGCTAAAGCAGAATTATCACTGGTCACGGAAGTTCTGTGGTCAGTTTGTCTACAAAACAAGTCATTGGCACTTCAAAAATAATTAATTGTTGGAAATGCTTTGGGGTGACAAGCTTTTATATAATGTACACATATTACAATGAAACAAAATACAATGCAAATAATTAATTATCTGTGGGAACATCTTTGCTTCTATTACAAAGTAACATGAGATTTTTATTTAAAACATTGCTATATACATATAGTCAGTGCTCTGGACTACAGTAATCCTGTTGGGAGACACAAGAAAGGAATTACCCAATAACCCTATCTATGGGATTCCCAACAAACCTGGAAGCAACTGAAATGGCCACTGAGATTCTTACCAAAAATATAAACTATGTTGCAAAGTCTTGCAATTATGCTGAGAGATTGGCCTGGATTTTGCCAGGCGGGTGGAGGAGGGGATTAACAGCGAACTGTCAGTGTTCACTGTCGTTTACATCTCTGAAACTGACTTCAACTTCAGGAAGTCGGGCATGCGCAGATTAGTGCGGAAATCCAGATATTGCAGACTGTTGCTCAGGGTTCTGACACAGGCTGTGCTGTGAACACCCTGCGCAAAGCCGGCAATCATTAATATCAGCGAGAACTTCAACGTTCCTGCTCCCACATCGCTGTTAGAAACACCATAAACTGGCCCTGAAAAAATAATTTTCTATTCATGGAGTCTGTTAAATGATTAATTAGTAGTTCTTTTAAGTTAAATCTCAGCTTCTTCTTAGAAAAAAAATTTTCAGAATATTTTAGCTTCTGCCTTCACCCCATGTTTATGTCCCAATCTTTAAATGGCTCTATGCACAAATTTTTAAGTGATTTTTATTTTTGCTTCCTTTTCGTGTGTCTGGCAAAAACCTTTAATGCAATTGACAGCTTGGACAGTCTGATGACATTACTCCAGCTCCATGCTGGGAATCCCCAGTAAAGAATACTGTAATCAGTTGCAGTACCACTGCAATAGAAGTGAAATTCCCACCAAAGATCATGACTCTCAGCGAGACTTACTTTGAGGTCATCAGCAAGCACCCTTGCTTCACTGCCAACTGCAAACTCTGGGCCGTTATGTAATTCAGTGCAGCAGAGAGTGAGCTCCACTGTCAGACAATGTCACCTTCAGATATTAAACTGAGGCCCTGTTTGTGTGTTCAGTTGCATGTTAAAAAAAAAATCATGGCACTATGTTAATTGTATTTTAATTGTGTTTAATTATATGCAGGTGGTGGGCATTATCGGGGCACTCACTCGAGCTGTCTATAAACAGAAACATAATAAAACTGTGGTTGTTGGGTTAGGTGTATGCTTTTAAAGTGTAACTCTAAATAAATATAAAAGCATGTAGAGATTGGCTCCAGTTCTATCCTTCACCAACAGGCTTTCTGGAATAGAACACTATGTAAAGAGTAGGGCGCTCTCCCTGTGGTCTAGGCAGCATTCCTCTTTTAATCATAACCACAACAAATTTATCTCATTCCTTTTTGCAGCAGTTGCCCAAATAAGTGACTACACTCCAAAAATAATTAATTGGCTGCAAATACTTTGGGACTTCCTGAGAATGTGAAAGGCACCATAAATGCTAGTTATTTCTTTTTCTTACAATTTTTAGCACATTCATCTGAAATTCCTCTACTATTTCAAGAGGCATTAACCTAGCTATTTGAAACATGTTAACACTTCTAAGATGGAGAGGAAAATTTCAAACAAATGTTCTAGAGTATCCTATCGTGGAACTTCAGTACCATAGTTTCGTTGAGACGGTTAACAACCAAATTGGTGCATTGCTTGCATCACTGTTTATCAAAGGACTAAGGAAATAAAGAAAGAGAGTGGGTGAGGTAGAAAGGTCAGAAAAGCAGAGTGATAAACTGCAATAAAGAGATATAGAAACAGAGAAAATAAAACATAGAAAGCACGAGGTAGAAAAGAAAACAGCAGGAAGAAGCAACGGTCAAGATGAGAGGCCAATGTGAAAGTTGGAAATGTTGCAGAATCAGATAATTAGAAACAAAAAGTACAAAGGATGGAAACAATTTGGTAATATATTTGCACCTCTTTTATGCATGAAAAACAGAACAAAAATAAAGGGAAAAGCTTGAATTTATCAGATAAATATAACCTTCTTGATGACACTTCTTGAACTAGTCCTGAAACCACAATATGGAAAGGGTCTACTTCAAATCTGTGACTGTACACAACATTACCCACCAACAAACCTCTTCACTCAAATTATCCCATATCAGACAATGAGATAAATACAAATTCAGAGAGCAAGTGAACTGTTATTCTGGTGTGGGCATCCAGAACAAAGGAGCACAATCTTAAAATTAGAGATAAGCCAGTTAGGAGTGAAATCAGATAGCACTTATTCCACTCAAAGGGCAGCAGAAACCTGGAAAACTCTGCCCAAAAGGGTGCGAATGTTGAGTCCATTCTAATTTTCCAAGACTCAGATCAATAGATTTTTGTTAAGTGAGGGTACCAAAGCATATGAAGAAAAGGTGAGTAAATGGAGTCCAGGTAGAGGTCTCCCATAATATAATAGAATGCTGCATTATGTTTGAAGGGTTGAATGGCCTACTCTTGTTCCTCTGTTCCTGAAATAAAGATAACTTTAATTGCTTTTACAAAGTATATTTCTGCCTCAAATCTGGTAAACATTCAATGAAAGTATTAAATGACTCATACCATTAGATCAGGTTGCCCTTGGTTCCAGGCACTGACACCAGTACCATGCAACACAAAGTCAGCTAAAGTCTGCTGGAGGCACACACTGTCCCTAATAAAATGCTGCACATTTAGTTGCAGATCTGGTTTTATAATTCTCTAGAAACTAACCAGGCTACGGACAAATAATTTCTAGGTACCAGCTGAATAACCTGTTGAAAGGCAAAAATTAACAGATTAAAATAAAATCATTATGTCCTAATGAAATCAGAGTGGTCATGTTATTTATTGCTGGAAAATGAATAAAAGTTTGAGGTAGAGAAGGTCATCAATGCTACTTCAAACTAAATCATTCTTCATTGGCTTATAAGATGTTCAGTTAGGTCTATAAAATGACTCAAGTTGGTACTCTGTATTAATAGGGCTGTCTGCCTCCACAAAACACATATCGGTGCTGAAGCTCCCTAGTTTCTGTTGCAATCTACTACACCTTGGGACAGATGAAGCAGACAGCAAACTTGGCAGTAGATTCCACCCCCTGTTATTGGTAGATAAATGATAATAGGTCAAAGATCACAGCACAGTGAAGTTAGCTACTTAACAGATTAGATTAGATTAGATTAGAGATACAGCACTGAAACAGGCCCTTCGGCCCACCGAGTCTGTGCCGAACATCAACCACCCATTTAGACTAATCCTACACTAATCCCATATTCCCACCAAACATCCCCACCTGTCCCTATATTTCCCTACCACCTACCTACACTAGTGACAATTTATAATGGCCAATTTACCTATCAACCTGCAAGTCTTTTGGCTTGTGGGAGGAAACCGGAGCACCCGGAGAAAACCCACGCAGACACAGGGAGAACTTGCAAACTCCACACAGGCAGTACCCGGAATCGAACCCGGGTCCCTGGAGCTGTGAGGCTGCGGTGCTAACCACTGCGCCACTGTGCCGCCCTCCGCTAATTCATCAAATCAACTGATCAGATTTTAACTGCTATTAATGTGTTTTAGCTTTCTACAAATGAAATTCATGCACTCACTCGTGGTTTAGTGGTTAAATGCACTGTAGGATGTGGTGTTCAGCCTAGCTTCAATTCCTGGTCTGTGCTGAGCTACCTGATCTCACCCCAAGTACCCCACTATAATAATAATGTCCAGAAAATCTGTCTCTTTAAGAAAGACAGCATAAACCCAAACAAGTTTTAAATGACATATCTCAAACACCTTACTTGTAAAAACACTCGTGGAAAGTCATTCAGAACAGACTCAAGAAGTTCCAATCCAAATGTTCGGGTCATTTCCGTCATTCCAACCAACCAGTACGGAGCATCTGCATTGACTAACTGGCATAAGTCCTGGAAAATTAAATTAGATAGATGATGTCAAAGGTGAGTTTCTGTTTTATATCTAACACTCAGAATAAAACCATATTAGCTTTGTTAACAAAACAAGGAGATTCATCCTTGAGGAATTAAGATTTTTCCTGTTCCATTTGGTCAATGTGAATATCGTTTAAAAAGTGCCAATGATCTAATTTACGAAACCGGAATGAAAGAGTTACTGAGCAGAATTAACATACACCATTGAAAATGAAGCAACGTCGAAGCACCCCAGGTAATGACTTTACCTCCATAGATGTTGATTCAGCTCCTTCACAGTGTAAGGCTCAATTTTTTTTTGATTTGTTTCATAGGATGTGGGCATTGCTGACAAAGCCAGCTTTTTGTTTCCCGTCCCTAATTGCCCTCGAGAAGATGGTGGTGAGATGCCTTCTTGAACTACTGCAGTCTATCTTGTGCGGGTATGTCCACGGTGCTGTTAGGGAGTTCCAGGATTTTGACCCAGCAACAGTGCAGCAATGGCGATATAGTTCCAAGTCAGGATGGTGTGTGGCTTGGAGGGGAACTTGCAGGTGGTGGTGTTCCCACACGTCTGCTGCCCTTGTTCTTCCAGGAGGAAGAGGGGTTTGGAAACTGCTGTCAAAGGAGGTGTGGTGAGTTGCTGCAGTGCATCTAACATACCATTAGGAGCAGGAGTAAGTCATTCGGCCCCTTCAAGCCTGCTCCACCATTTAATAAGATCATGGCTGATCTGATTGTGGCCTCAACTTCATTTTCCTGGCCATATGAACATATGAATTAGGAGCAAGGGTCGGCCATTTGGTATCTTGTATATGCTATACACTGCTGCCACTATCCATCAGTGGTCAAGGTAGTGAATGTTGAAGGTGGTGGATGGGGTGCCAATCAAGCGGGCTGCTTTGTCCTGGATGTTGTCGAGTTTCCCGAGTGTTGTTAGAGCTGCACTCATCCAGGCAAGTGGAGAGTATTCCATCAGACTCCTGACTGTTGCCTTGTAGATGATGGACAGGCTTTGGGGAGTCAGGAGGTGGGTTACTCACTGCAGAATTACCAGCCTCTGACCTGCTGTTGTAGCTACAGAATTTATGTGGCTGTTCCTCAGTTTCTGGTCAAAGAATATTAACTTCAACTTAGATTCTCCAGTGAAGCCACAAGCAACATCCATTTAAACATAGATACAAACTTAAACTAAAATACAAAAAGGAAAAAAAACAAAAAGTGGATACTTAAGTTAAACAGAATGTTAGGCAACTGACCCATTAAGGATCAAACCTGATGCAACTCACTGACTGCTTTAACAATATAGGAATGACCCTACCTGGAAGAGCATGTATGCATCTTTTGCACATGGTCTCAGTGTGCTGATTGTTCTTCTGTTGCTATTTCCTTGGACGACAGGAGGCTGACCGTCATCATCTGAAATAAACATAGCTGACGTCAAAGACCTTCACTGAGATGTGGGGTTTAGGTATTTAGCCAACACTTTTCTCCCCCCTGCCTTCAGAGATTTACATCACTATCTCTGCTCAATATCTAACAATTCATTCAATATTGTTTTCAGGGAATAAATTGGTAATTTTTGTGTGTAGTTAGATCTCTGTAATAAAATGTTATATCGACTGAAGAAACAATTGTTAGGGCAGCAAGAAGTTGGAGTAGAAAGACATTGAGATTTCCGAAGTTTCAAAATTACAGGCAAAGCATTGACATAACTTCCAAAGATTAAAACAAAGTGCTCTGGTAATGGCTCAGTGGGTAAATACATCCAGTGTTTTGGTACTGAACCATACATACCAGAAAAATACAAGGCTCAGTCCCTGTTATGTAGGAAGTCAAGGGATGCTAGCTGAAATAATTGTGAGGTTAGTAACTCTCACATTATTCCTAAGCCAGGGAGAGAAGTTTTAGCATGGGATCCTTATTCCCAACTGTTACCCAGCAACTCACGTCGAGAAGTATATGTGGATATCAGGCAAGAACGTGATCAGGCTGGACTGGACAAATAAGACTTGAGAAATGAATGGCTCAAAGACTGGTGTGATAGAAGTGGGTTCCAGTTCGTGGGACACTGGCACCAGTACTGGGGAAAGCAGGGGCTGTACCATTGGGACGGTCCACACCTGCACTGTGCTGGGACCAGTGTTCTAGCAAGCCGCATAACTAGGGAAATAGAGAGGGTTCTAAACTAAATAGTGGGGGCAAGGGATCAAATTTGGGAAGATGTAGTAAATCAAAGAGTAGAGACAAGGCAAGATAAAAGGTATTAATATGGGAAAAGATAAACAGACCGTGACAGGAAGGGACAGTGAGTACAAATCTAAGAGTAAATCAGCAGACAGTGCTAAAAGTTACAAAAATAATAAACGGACAAAACTAAAGGCTCTTGCTACGACCAGGTGAGAAGAGGGTCTAGGGGTTCCCTCTCAGCCTTTATTTGGTTTAACCGTAACAGGGTTTAATTTTAAAACACCGCGTTTTTTAGCTCCCCCTCAATGAATCCTTGTTCACTGCTCCAATTGTAAGGCAAATAAATCAGACAGGTTTCCTTAGATTTAAACAAGAAAGGTAGAAGTTTATTAATCTTAAACGCTAACCTGGTTACAGACTATGAATAAGCGCACGACCACACTAGCATGCATGCACGATAAAAGCACGCGCAGGTCGAGACAAAAAAAATAGAAAGAATAAAGGGGAAAAGTTTGAGGCAATATCTGGTAGTTACAGTCCTTTAAGTTCAATGTGGAGTCTTTGGTTGCTGGTACGTCTTGCAATTCGTTGGGGCCCAGTGCACGCTTCAACTTGTTTCAAAGTCGGAGTCTTTTCTCTCTTGAGGTTTACGTGTCTTCCGTGTATCTGGTGGCTTGTGAGAGAGAGAGAGAGAGAGAGAGCGGCTTCCTTGTTCCAGCTTCAGTTGCACACAAAACTTCTATTCCGTTCTGTGTGGGCACAATTAAAAAAAAACCCCAGGTTGCCCAGCAGGTTAGTTATGTGATTAGCTCCTTATTTGGAACAGTCTCTCCTGTGAGGTTTGTGGATTGTATTACCTTTGCAGTCTCTGGAATGCGCTTCCTTATACCTTCAATGTCTGGTGATCAAAATCCATTTGGGTTAATTAGAGCAGGGAATAGTTCTTTGTCTCCACAAGCAGTGTCTCTTAGTATGTCCTTCCAGCCCAGTGTCTGGTCATCTCCAAACAAGTCATTTGTTCACTCCAGCAAGAGTTTAAAATCAATGTTCATATGACGAAATTAATATGCCTCATTCTTGGCAGGTGGAGGTCTGCAATAAAGGCCTGCTCAGGTCTGGAAAATAAAACCCGACCCGAACATGACAGAACCACATCGGACCCGAGCCCGACCCGGCCAGAGTCCTTCCATTTTTTCCTGAGCCCGACCTGACCATAGTGCACTCGCTGCACTTACCACTTTTGGCTGGATGGAATAGAAGGAAGCTGCACTGCTGCAGCATGAGCACGATGATGTCATTGAGATGCTAACATGCCCACCGTGCAGACTCAGAGTCTGTGGAGTACTGTGTGTCCCCGACTTGGACCCGGCCCGATCTCGAAAGCCGGATCTGGAAGAGCAACCCGACCCGACCAGTCGTCGGGTCCGGGTCGGGTAGCAGGCCTTTAGTCTGCATGACACTCTGTATCTGAATGCATATAGCATTCAAAACAAAACAGATAAACTAAAAGCGCAAATAGTAATAAATAAATACGATTTGATAGCCATTACACAGACATGGCTGCAGGATGACAGATTGGGACCTGAATATTGAAGTGTACAAGACATTTAGAAAGGACAGGAAGCTAGGAAAAGGTGAAGGGGTGGGTCTGTTAATTAACGATGGTATTAGCACAATAGAAAGGGATGACCTAAGTTCAGGAAACCAGGATTTAGAAGCAGTTTGCGTCGAGATGAGAAATGATAAAGGCAAGAAGTCACTTGTGGGAGTGGTGTACAGGCCACTCTAACAGTAACCACATGGTAGGACAGGGTATAAAAGGAAGAAATAACGGAAATTTGTCAGAAAGGGACGGCGATAACCATGGGGGTTTTTAATCTACAGATAGACTGGAAAAATCAGATGGGCAAAGATAGGTTAGATGAGGAGTTCATAGAATGTTTCTGGGATCGTTTCTTAGAACAGCACGTTCTGTAGCCAACCAGAGAGCAGGCTATACTAGACCTGGTATTGCGCAACGAGATAGGATTAATTCATGACCTCATAGTGAAGGCACCCCTAGGCAGCAGTGATCATATTATGATTGAATTTTACATTCAGTTTGAGGGAGAGAAGAGTGGGTTTAAGACAAATATTTTAAACTTAAATAAGGGCAATTATGAGGGCATGAAAGCAGAGCTAGCAAAGGTGAACTGGCAAAGTAGGTGAAGGGATAAGTCAATAGAGCTGCAGTGGCAGATATTTAAGGGGATATTTCAGAATACACAGAATAGATGCATTCCAATGAGAAAGAAAAATTCCATCCATGGTTAACTAAAAAAGTTAAAGATAGTATGAAACTTAAAGAAAAAGCATATAATTGTGCAAAGATGGGTGGCAGGTCAGAAGATTGTACAGAATATAAAAAGCAGCAAAGGACAACTAAAAGATTAATAAGGAAAGAGAAATTAGAATACCAGAGAAAGCTGTCTAGAAATATTAAAACACATAGTAAGAGTTTCTATAGATATTTAAAAAACAAGAGTTAACAAAGTGAACGTTGGTCCTATAGAAAGTGAGTTTGGGGAATTAATAAGGGAAAATAAGGAAATGGCAGGTATTTTTCATTGGTCCTCACCACAGAGAATACAAGTAACATCCTAGAAATAGCTGTAAATCAAGAATTAGAAGGGAGGAACTCAAGAAAGTCACAATCCTGATGGACTTTATCCTACGGTCTTAAAAGAAGTGGCCAGTTAGATAGTTGGTTTAATTTTCCAAAATTCCCTAGATTCAGGGAAGATTCTATTGGATTGGAAAATGGCCGATGTATTTCCTTTATTCAAAAAGAGGAGACAGAAAGCAGAAAACCACAGGCCAGTTTGCTTAACATCTGTCATAGGGAAAATGTTAGAAGCTATTATTAAAGACATTATAGCAGGACACTTAGAAAAATTCAAGGTAATCAGGCACATTCAACATGGTTTTGTGAAAGGGAAATCTTTTGACGAAGTAACATGTGCTGTGGATAAAAGGGAACCCGGGATAAAGGGTGGATGTACTGAGATTTCCAGAAGGCATTTGATAAGGTGCCAACATCAAAGGTTATTGCAGAAAATAAAAGCTCATGGTGTAGGGGGTAACACTTTGGCATGGATAGAAGATTGGCTAGCTAATAAGAAACAGAATAGGCATAAATGGGTCATTTTCTGGTTGGCAAGATATAACAAGTGGTGTGCTACAGGGACCTGTGCTGGGGCCTCAACTTTTTACAACTTATATAAATGACTTGCTGATGACACAAAGATAGGTAGGAAAATAAGTTGTGAAGAGGACATAAGGAGGCTACAAAGGGATACAGATAGGTTAAGTGAGCGGGCCAAGATCTGACAAATGGAGTATAATGTGGGAAAATGGGAAATTGTCCATTTTGGCAGGAAGAATAAAAGAGAAGCATATTATCTAAATGGTGAGAGACTCCAGAGCTCTGAGATGCAGAAGGATCTGGCTATCCTAGTGCATGAATCGCAAAAGGTTAATCTGCAGGTACAGCAAGTAATTAGGAAAGCTAATAGAATGTTATAGTTATGTACAGTATTGGTCTCCTTATTTAAGGAAGGATATAAATGCGTCGGAAGCAGTTCAGAGAAGTTTTACCAGGCTAATGGCAGGTTGTCTTATGAGGAAAGGTTGGACAGGCTAGGCTGGAATTTAGAAGAGTAAGAGGCGATTTGATTGAAACATATAAGATTCTGAGGTGTCTTGACAGGATGGATGTGGAAAGGAGGATCTAGAACTAGGGGTCACTATTTAAAAATAAGGGATTGCTCATTTAAGACAGCGATGAGGAGAAATTATTTCCCTCAGAGGGTCGTGAGTCTTTGGAACTCTCTTCTTAAAAAAAGGTGGTGGAAACAGAATCTTTGAATATTTTTAAGGCAGAGGTAGACAGATTCTTGATAAGCAAGGGGATGAAAAGTTAGTGGAGGTAGGCGAGAATGTGAAGTTGAGGTTACAATCAGATCAGCCATGAATGTGGAGCAGGCTCGAGGGGCCAAGTGGCCTACTCCTGCTCCTAATTTGTATGTGCTTATGTTCGTATGACTGTGATGGCCCCTATGGTAAAATAGTTGGCTGAAATTAAGATCCAGACTTTCTGTCCCCTTGCCAACTTTTTGGCAGATCTGGGCAGTTGTGGGCAGAGGCAGCAAGGTTCTGTGGAGCATCTGCTTTGTTGTATTCCCATGTCTGTGCACCTCCAATCCATTTCCAGCACCAGACCCTTTAGTTTGAATGAGTGGACATAATAGCTCTGCTCTTTTTTCATTAGGTCTCATGTCTTATTAAAGCCATGAGTATTGAGACTGGAAAATCAGTTAAGGTTAAAGTGCATTTCCACAGCAGCACTCCAGACAACAGGGACAGGTGGAATGCAGAACGCCTTGACCTCACTATCTTAGCCCAACCCATTTAGAATAGACGCTGGATAGGATATTGTAGAGCTGCTAGCATCCATAGAACATTACATTAGCATGAGTTATAGCCTTCAGGAAGAGCAGAGAAGAAAATGCAACAAAATTAATTTATCAAGATTGCCCCTGGGAAAGAATTCCCATCAAGATATTTTAGAAATAAAGTCAATTTTAACAAGTGGCAACATTTATGTTATTAATTTTGCTTTTTGTCCCAGCTCTGAAAACACAAAGGAATAATCATTTCATGGGAGACAGAATAGCTTATATTTGGAAGCACAGTTCATTTGCACAAACTGAGCAATTTCATATTTGGTACAGCGCACATTAGACCATCATAAAACTACTGAACATGAAAGGCCCCAACTATGTCCGTGTAGTAAGTTAAAGATCCACCTTGTTCAATTGTGTTTGCCCCCTAAAGATTGTAAAATATCTTGTACAGTTGTTCAGACCATAATAACCAAATATTCTATTGGATGTCGACTAGCACACAGTACATATACTGTAAAGGTCGAAGTCAAAAACAAAACAAAACTGAACGTAACATTGCAGAGGAGAGGGAAAAAAGTTCAGCTTCTCCAGCTTTCCAGGTTACTTAGATCAATGTTCAAGACTTGCATAGATTCAAGAACAAAATAATTGGGAGTTTTAATCTTCACTAAAATGAGAATTCAACCAGAACTCTATTACTGAACTGTAAAATATCCAGTCAAAATTTTCAAAGATACTCACCTTTAAATCAGGGGCAAGTCCTAATCACTGGTAGTATAAGGAAAATCTCTATAAATGGAACATAATTACAACCCTTCTTTGAGTTGACAGGTATATTTTCCAAGCAACCCAAGTAATTGAAGTTTATAGAGACATGCTTGGCAATAGTAATAATTTACTGCAGATAAATGGATTAAAAAACGTGAGACACAGGGCCAAATGGAAAAACTGAAGGAAATAGCATACTCCCAAATGGTTTAAATGTAAAGCACTTACAACCTGTGTATGCTGCCGTGTTAGGTTTGCAACATGGCCCACTGGTTACAAATAATCAACAAAGGAATTTTAGACAACAGATCTTTGACTGAAGTAAATGTAGAACTGGTGTATTTCACTGACGTCAGGCAGAAAGATCCTCAGGGAGCAGGTCTCTGAGCCCCTATGGAGTTCTATGCCAATAGAGTGAATAGACACAAAATGTGAGCAGGTAGCTTTTAAACCTCTTCCTGCTGGGTTTTGCTGTGCATTAGGATCTATTTATTTTTCAAGTTATGTTAAGACTTTTGAAAGAGGAGGGAAAAAAATGGATATATATAAACAAACCAGTGTTTTTCATAAAAGTGACTTTGGGGTGGCACAGTGGTTAGCACCGCAGCCTCACAGCTCCAGGGACCCGGGTTCAATTCTGGGTACTGCCTGTGCGGAGTTTGCAAGTTCTCCCTGTGAGAAAACCCGCGTGGGTTTTCGCCGGGTGCTCCGGTTTCCTCCCACAGGCAAATACTTGCAGGTGATAGGTAAATTGGCTGTTGTAAATTGCCCCTAGTGTAGGTAGGTGTTAGGGAATATGGGATTACTGTAGGGTTAGTATAAATGGGTGGTTGTTGGTTGGCACAGACTCGGTGGGCCGAAGGGCCTGTTTCAGTGCTGTATCTCTAAAGAAAAAAAACCAACGAGCAGCATCCATTTTACATGTGGGAAATATGTGACAATCATTTTGCAATCACCCAAAAGGAGTGCGTAGTCCTGCTGAACCAGCCGTTTACCATTTCTGTTCTAGTATCTAAATTGAGCACATTTTTCTGCGAGAATCCTTGTAAATTGACACACGGTGCATGCATTTAGAATGCAAAAATACTTGAACTTACCTTTATGTTGCTCATCTTCAGCATCCATTCTCTCAAAAACAACTGTGACCACTTGCCGTACCGTAGCTGCTGCTGTGTTATTGGTGATATTGTCTTTGGTAAAGTGCAGCCGAAAGCAGAGTACAATTGCCTGAAAAAAATTGGAAAGAGAAACTTTTGTGAGTACAAAGGGAAAGTTAATCTGCAAGGATATAAAAACTGATTACAATAAATAGCAACATTACTGGCAGGCAATCAAGAATTTCACATTCAAATTTCTACATAAGTGGCATTTAAGAATGATCATTATTTCAGGAATTCTCGTATAAAATACTGTTTAAAGTCAGGAATTTATACAGAAAATTCATTTGGAAAATTGAAAAGTTTGTGTTGCTTCCCCAAAAACAAGCAAAAAGGAATTGATAATAGATTTCCACTGGCTTATGTTTAGGCAAGTGTTACTAAAGGGTTTACCTATGGAAAGGATGAATGGGAATTAAAGTATTAGGTCAAGTGAAAACATTAAAAAGAACCAGCAACCTCAAAATAATTATACCGACATAGCAACTATTATTGCCATTTCACAGCCATTAGAGTAAAGACCATAAATGCTAGAAATCTGAAAAATAGACATAAAATAGACAGTATCTGCAAGAAAAAGATGCATCATTTATGAACCTTCATCGGAAGACCTAAAGTGTCGATTTCCCTTCCTGGTTGCCATGCTGACACCGCAAATGGTTCTCCTTCCTCAGATACCTTCCCCCTTCCTTTCAAAGCTGCCACCAGCTTTCTCAAAAAAAAAATCTACCCCTTTGCAAACTACTGTCCCATCTTCACCCACCCCTTCATTTCCAAAGTTCTTGAATGCATTGTCGTTTCCAACAGTGACTCAAGTTTGTATCTCCCCAATCAGGGTTTTGCCTCTGTCATCATACTGAAATAACCCACATCAGGGGCACAAATGATATTCTCTGTGACTGTGCCCATGATGCATTTTTGCTTTTCTACAGCCTTTGACACAGTGAGTACACCACACTCCTTCAACATCTCTTCTCTCATGTCCAGCTCACTGGGACTGCCTCACTTGGATCCACACTCAACAGCAATGGCTTCTTTTCTGACTGCCGTACCATTATCTCAAGATTTATTCTTGGCTCCCTATTACTCCCCATTTACGTGCTGCACCATGGCAACGTCATCCAAAGACATGGAGTCAGCTTCCACATATACACTGATGACACCCAACACTACCTCTTCAACATCTCTCAATCCTTTCACTGCCTCTATGCAGTCAAATTGATTGTCCAATATCCAGTCTTGGACAAGCTGAAACCATCCTCTTCAGCCCAAGCCACAAAGTCTTTACCTTTGTTACCGATTCCAATCACTCCCCCAGCCACTTTCTCAGGTTGAACCAGACTGTTTCCAACCTTGGTGCCCTATTCCTTCTACAGCGCTGTGTTCATTTTTGTTTGATACACCTCTATGAAGCCCCTATTTTCTACACTAAATGCACTATATAAATGCAAGTTGATGTTTTTAATCGGCATCCTGTTATAAAATACTTACGTTCTCAGGGAATGATGCAAGGTGTTGGGGAAGGGAGAGAAACATAAGTGATGAGCAAAATCCATCAAAAACATAGTACAGCACCTATATTATAACGGTGAAAATTTAGTCCTCTCAAATAGTCAATATAATTCCAAAAACACAATTCCCTTCTTTCCTTTAGCTCTATCTGAAATGGGGAAGAAAATGAAAATGAAATTATCTTATAGAAAATAGCAAACAGACTTTGTTAATTAACAGAATAAACCTTTCTCTTCCATTTCCGTTTGGCATAATCCCAATGACCTGTACCTACTGTTAGAATTTTCTTAGGTAAATATTAGGTTGAGCATGTGGATAGAAAAGGCTGAAGAAAACACAAATGGAATTATCAAGTTTATATTTAGAAGCAAGGAATTCGTGCAGAATTTGTACAGAACATTGGTTGGGCCTCAATTGGAGAATTGTATGCAGCTCTGAGCACCCCATTATTGGGAGGATAGTGGAGGCAAGAATAAGGGACAGTAAAAATTCATTAGAATGTTACCAGGAATAAATGGTTAATTATGAAGAAAAGCTTAAAGTTATTTTTTCCCCCACCACTGCAATAGAGGTTAGAGGGAGTGTAATGGAGACTTTCAAAATTATGAAAGGTATTGAGGGGGTAAATAATGGAGGATTGTTTCTATTGGTTAGCAAGTTGGTTGTACACTCAGGATTATCACAACTAGAGAAATAGAGGGTGAAGTTAGGAAAAAATATTTGCACACAGAGGGATATTAGAACATGGACTGCTTGTCACAATTAACTACAGACCAATGGAATAGAAGTGAGTTAAAAATTACTCAAGAAAGTCCATCACCTCCCTAGGAAAGTTTCTAAACTTGCACAAAATTGTTTGGGATGCTCCCACCTGTGGGTCTAAAAGCACATAGCGACAATCTATATGAAAATAAGTACTCCTACACAGAGCTTTCTGCTGGCTGAAGCAGTTTAGTTTGGAACTGGGGCAAGTTAACAAAAAAAGTGTCACCTAGCTGAAAACAATTCGATAGCTAACAGTCTCAGAGTCTTAATGCACTCTTAACGCTCCGAGGCAAAGATCTGCATAAATACGCCATGAGTCACAAAATTTCTCTCATGAAATATGGAATTTTCACTCATCTTCATTACTCTACTGTTCCAACCCTGCCTGCTGCCCTCCAAGCAAACATTTCCTCCATCTCCAGCAAGACAAGACCCATCGTGTCCCATGGTAATCTAAGTCTACACCAACTCCAATCCCATTCCTAACAAGATCCTTAGTCATCTCCCTTTTAAAAGGACTGTATTGTGTCAGACTCAACTGCTTTTGCTGCTAGCCTATTCCACATATTAACTATGCTCTAGGACAAGCTTCATCCCTTCACATCCCAAATCTGTTTAGTAGAATATAACCTGCAATACTGGATTGATGTTCCTACCCTTTAATGATTGCAAAAATAAAAACTATCTTCACAATGCCTTACAACAGTCTAAAAATGTAAAATACCATTTGCATTTGTACACAAAGGGTGCAAAAAACAAATCACCTAACCAAGTACAAATTGTTCATGAAAATTAGAAATCCCATGTACTTATCTGACAAGTACAGGAAGGAAAGAATCATATTAGAACAAATATCTTATGGTACAAACTTCCTTACTTGACTATCTTACATTTAATATACAAGAATTAGTCTGATTTTACAAATAATAAAGGAATAGGAACATTGAACTACTTCAAAGGGTTCACCTACAGTTTACCTAGGGAAAAAAAATGAAAGGGCCGCTTATTTTTGTGGTTTCACCATTTTGGGTACTCTTCCTTTAGCAACTGCTCTGATGACAACGCAAAATGGCCCAACTATAGGGAAAAAGCTCTCCTGGCTTGTCTTTTGCTCAAGGAATATTTGAATTGCACTGGCTCTTGGGTAGTTTTTTTCCCCTTATTTGATCCCAATCTTCATTGGATGGGATGAATCTTTCACATTTGTTTTTGTCGTTTGTTTACATTGCTTATAAGACTGATCCTCAGGATTATCTTAGAAATGCCAACCTCACAAATAAATATCACAGCTGCGATACAACATCGAACCAAGGTAAACGGTAGTTCTGGCTCTACAGTAATGGTGAATCTAAAGCTCTAGTATATAAAATGACACACAATTCTAATAGTACACAAGAAAGTCACCATAGCAAATAATTGTTGATTGATGCCATTAGTATCCAAAGACAGCATAAAGAAACATAGGGCCTGTGCTGCCACTGGGCATGCTCTCACTGTCAGCAAAACAGAGACTCCAGGACCTTGAGAATATTTGCCTGGGTAAACAAGCAGAACTAGGAAAGGAAATTTGCTTTATCCAGCACATCATAACTGATGGATGACCTAACTCAAGAGAGTATCTAAAACCAAAAATGCACATTTGCAATTGGGGTGGCACAGTGGCTAGCACCGCAGCCTCACAGCTCCAGCAACCCGGGTTCAGTTCTGGGTACTGCCTGTGCGGAGTTTGCAAGTTCTCCCTGTGACCGCGTGGGTTTCCGCCGGGTGCTCCGGTTTCCTCCCACAGCCAAAGATTTGCAGGTTGATAGGTAAATTGGTCATTATAAATTGCCCCTAGTGCAGGTAGGTGGCAGGAGAATTGAGAGAAGGTGGGGATGTGGTAGGGAATATGGGATTAATGTAGTTTTAGTATAAATGGGTGGTTGTTGGTTGGCACAGACTCGGTGGGCCGAAAGGCCTTTTTCAGTGCTGTATCTCTCTATGACTATGACTCTATGACATCCTTAGCCCTTGTGAACATGAATTTTACCTCACTATGCTGAGCCAATAACTTCCCAGGTGAGGATCATGTGCAGAGTTATTTTCAATTGTAAACTGATGAGCAATGTCCCAAGTTCCACATACTTCAGCCTACACTCGAGGCAATAATGGGACCTTCGCTGAAAATGTCACATCGAGATACACAAACTTAAAAAGACTCACTATTTAATTATCGTTCCACAGCAGTTTTAACATGCTCCATTTTAAAAAGCAGCATTAGGACTTTCAAAAAATTATTTTACACTAACATAATGGGAAAAGAAAGAACACTACAAACTTCTTCTTTGAAACCCTCAAGGGTGTACC
Organism: Heterodontus francisci; assembly: GCF_036365525.1. Classification (NCBI taxonomy): domain Eukaryota; kingdom Metazoa; phylum Chordata; class Chondrichthyes; order Heterodontiformes; family Heterodontidae; genus Heterodontus; species Heterodontus francisci. Next base: position 16,482,181 of record NC_090388.1, read on the forward strand.
AATTACATTTCTGGTAACCCAGGAGATAATGGGAAAACAAGGAAGCTATATCGCAGAATACAAAACATTGGCTGGTGAAAATGCACAACCTTTTCTTTTGCAAGTATCATTTCCAGAGTCGATAATTTCCTAAGTGAGGGTCACATATGAAATTATTTTCACTTATGAACTGGTAAGCTGTTTCCAAGTCCAACCTGCATTTGCCTGCAGTCAAGGCCAATAATTCTTCTTCCTTCCTCTTCAAAAAAAAATCCCTCCCAATTTCAATACATTGGGTCACACGTACTAATCATGGATACAAATATATACATCATCTCAAAATAAAATGTGGTATCTTTGTAATTGTACAAACAGTTCAATTGGGTACAAATAATGTTTGAGTTTCTTTGGTCAAACCTCTGAAGGAGAAAAGTAAACTCAAATGAGTTACATTGCAAAGATTCAATTAAACATGATAACCTCCCAGACTGAAGTATAGTCCTATGACTGCCGTTTAATATTAAACAATCTTAAGAATTTAGCTCCTGTATATTTAGGTTTCATTACTTGATAATATTAAACTTCATTAAACACAGTTTCACATAGGAGTGTTGTTCAAGTGTGCATGGCAGTTTAAAAAAAAAAATTCTTACCTTAGCAAGGGAATCATCATGTACTACAGTGTTAGTCGTCAAAAGGACCAGGACTGTTTGAAGAAGCTTGAGTTCCTCTAGTCCATTTTCCATCAACTGCCACAGCATGTTAATGATGTTTCCAGCTGCACCCTGTCAAAATGTATACAAAACAGACAGTGAGGAGCTGAATATAACTTTAGGACAAAAAGTATACGGCTAGAGGTAAAATGCCTGTTATATGGTTTACAAGTGTAATTGAGAATCACAGAATAGCACAACACAGGAGGCGGCCAGTCAGCCAATCAAGCCTGTGTCGACTCTTTCGAAGAGCAATCCAGTTAGTCCCACATCCATGCAATATATACTGCATGCTGTTTTGTACTTTTCAGTTTTTCTGTTATATTTTTCATTAAAATAGAATATATAATTTACAAAAAATTATGACAATGTATGAAGAGAACAGTGTCCACAATTTATCAATGTTAAAACTGGACCTCTATACGAGCAGAAATCTGTAATAGTGGATACAGCAGATAGACTGGTCAATGAAATAGTATTGGTCAGGGATAAAAATCAAGAAAAAAATGCTACTCTTACTTAGATTACATTCCTGGATGGCCATGCTGCTTCTGGTAATCATATACACTTGTGTATGAATTAGCCTCCATTTTATTTTGTACCCAAGACCTTCATAGAATATTAAGATATTTTCTGGATATTACTAACTGACCAAGTTTACAAGTAATCACCTCTTCATTGATAATTAGTGATATATAAATATAGTTACTATTTAAGTAGCAACATCCAGATCAATTCACAGGCACACTTGAACCCACTGTCAGCCAGGCATAACCTACAATCAACAGCAGGTGATTCCATGGCAGGGTTGGTACAGGCTAGAATCTGCCCAAAGGATTTGAGCACACCTTTTGATTGCACTGATGGATGTCCTGCAGTGGTGCAAGCAGGCTGAGGAAAAAAGTTAAACTCTGTGCCTGGAGGGTTCAGGTATAGCAAAGACAAATGTGGCTGGCAGCCAGTGCTGAGGCTTAGGATGAGGGGCTTGGGGTTTAGGATGGGCAGATAGTGGAGTTAAAGGCTGGGGAAAAATGTTGTTCACACAAGAAAAATAAGCCTTGGAGCAGACCAGATGGAGTGTCTGAATAAAGTCTGCGGCTTGTAGAATCACAGAAGAATATAAGAAATAAGGGCAGGCGTAGGCTGTATGGCCCATTGAGCTTGCTCTGCCATTCAATCAGATCTTGGTTGATCTTCGATCTCAACTCCACATTTCCACCTGATCGCCATATCCCTTGGTTCTCATAAGAGCCCAAAACGTATTGATCTCAGCCTTGAATATACTCAACGACCGAGCATCCACAGCCCTCGAGGGTAGAGAATTCCAAAGACACTTCGCCCTGAGTGATGAAATTTTTCATCTCAGTCTGAAATGGCCAGCCCCTTATATGAGACTATACTCTCTAGTTCTTGTTCTCCTTGACTATAAGTGTCAAGAAAACCATGGGCATGGACAGGGAGTTGCATCTCCACCCCTGACACTAAATAACACCCCACTGGAAATGGTTAGCAAATTCTGCTACTTGGGTCCACGGTGACAGACAATCTGCCCCTTGATGCAGAGCTTGATACACACATAGGGAAAGCAGCTACTACCTTTGGTCAACTCGTGAAACATGCCTGGCATAACACAAAACTGACCCTTAGCACCAAGTTGATGGTTTATAAGACCTGTTTTCTCAGCACCTTGCTGCATGACTGTGAAACATGGGAGACTTACAGCTACCAAGAAAAGCAGCTCAATAATTTCCACCCTTGCTGTCTGCGGCGCATTATGGATATGTCCTGGTCGGACAAAATCACAAATGCGGCAGTCCTCTCAAAGGCAGAGCACCCAAGTGTGTTGGTACTAATCAAACAGAGACAGCTTCAGTGGATCAGACACGTTTGTAGGATGGAAGACAGTCGCATACCCAAGGACCCTCTATATGGCGAGGTAGCCGGGGCCAGACAACCAGTGGGGCATTCAAAGCTCCGCTTCAATGGATGCTTGCAAGCATAATATGAAGGCCCTAAATGTCAACTATCGCACCTGGGAGTCATGAACTAACAAAAGAGGGAAATGACAACACATCCTGTGGACTGGTGTGCACTACCACAACAACCAGTGGCTACAGCAGCTTGGCAACAGGCGTCAATATCAAAAACAACAACTCACAGCGTCACTTGGCAGCTTCATGTGCAGTACTTGTGGCAGAACCTGCCTCTCAAAGATTGGCCTCCACAGTCATCAGCAAAGGTGAACCAAGAGAAGACACCCCACCTAAATGGATTGTTTGTTGTGTGTCCATCATCTTTCATAGATGGAAGGATACCAACTCTGGTTCACAGAATATTACAGAATACAAAGAGGCAACACAGCCCAAGATGACTGTGCTGGATCTCAGACAGAGGAATCCATTTAGTCTCATTCTCTTGTCCTTTCCCCATATCCTTTTAAAATTTTCTCTTTCATATAGTTCTCAAAAGCTTTCCTTTCAGCCTGAACCTCGACTGTGAACGTCATGTTAGCTGTAACCTGGAGGCGTTCTTTTCTTTGCTGCATGTGATTGAGCAGATTGTTTTATGCTCTGATGTAATTGGGTTAGAACTATGTTTTCTGGAATGTGTTTGGAAAGAAAGGATTTGCTTACTATGAGTAACAAAAATAGAAAAATAAAAGAAACCAAATAGGCAATACAAGAGAAAAAACATTTAACTAATGAAGTGGAATATTGGAAGATAGACTTGATGGTCATTCCTCGCTTCATCAAGGAATTTTATTTGCCTTCCCTCTAAAGGGGTAAAACATGCTTATTATGTAGCTGACGAGCAGACTGAGGCTTGAAATGATAGCTGTGGCATTTCAACCCCAGGTTTCCTCATCAGCTGCATTACCTGGAGACGGGGATGCAAACACATATCCAGGACTTACCTTGGTTGCATAGCAGCTTCATTAACTGGGGTTGCAAACATTTATCAAATCACTAACCTGGTTGTGTTGCAGAAAGGTTAACAGTTGCTGCTAAAGCTTAGCACCTTCAACTGTTCAAACCACTAACCACTGTTTGTTGAGATATGGAGAAGAAAGAGGAAGCTAGACAAGTACATAGGGGAGAGAGGAATAGAGGGATGTGATGATAGGGTGAGGAATTAAGATGGGAGGAGGCTCATACAGAGCTTGAACACTGGTATAGACCTGTTGGGTGAGATGGCCTGCTTCTGTGCATGCAGTAGTCAAGAGAATGATGGCAACACGCTAAGGCTGCTGTGCTGCTCACCATGGTACTCAGGGGGAATTCCTGTGACCTGCTGCCTGAGGGCTCAAGCTCATACTTTCAGGTAACTAATTACTATCAAATAACTATGTTCCTTTTTGTGGTGCGGGAAGGGGTAGAGAGTGAAAGGTGAGGTGAGATCTCTTTGGGTTGCATTGACATACCTGCCGATGGTATATTAGAACCAAACCGCTCCTCTAAGGCAGGATTGTTAATCCAAAAGATGAATAAGGCAGGTCCACAGCACTCGTTAACCAGCCTGGCTTAACTGATGTGAGCTGCAAGGGTAGCAGCCTTGATCTCAACTAACTTACACCCCACTCTAACGCACAGTGCCCTCTCAAACACTTCACTGTACGAGGACAGAGTGTGAAGTCCATACCATGTAACTCGAAGCAACTTATTTGAAAGACTGAACAGGCTGGGGTTTTTTTCTCTAGAAGGGAGAAGACTGAGAGTGACCTTACAGAGATTTTAATGATGAAGGGGTTCAATAAGGTAGACGTAGAGAAGACATTTCCATTTGTCTGGAGTCCAAAACAAGGGCCCTAAATATAAAATAGTCATTGATAAATGCAATAAAGAATTCAGGAGAAACTTCTTTGCTCAAGAGTGGAACTCCATACCATATGCAGTGATTGAGGTGAATAGCTCAGATGCATTTAAGGGGAAAGCAAGTTATGTACATAAGGGAGAAAGGAGTAGAAGAATATACTGATAGGATGAGAGGAATAAAGGTGGGAGGGGGATAATGTGCAGCATAAACACTGGCCTAGACCTGTTGGACCAAATGGCCTAAATCTCTGCTATACATTCGATGTAATTTCTCACAGTTTGGACTGCAGACCCTTCAATGCAATGCTAGTCAGACACCCAGCTGACCAAATGAAAGTTCAGTATTTAACATTTTAAAATGCTATATAAATGTCTGAAGCATTAACAGAACATGACTCTAGCCACTAAATGCACCAACAAACCAACAACCTCCATTTTAACATTAAATGATTTCTACATACCTCAGAAACCACTTCATGAGACATGAGCCTCTGAATTGCTGACAAGCATAATTGAGCAATCTTGGGTTCCTTGGTTCCACATCCCATGAGCAGTGGCTGGACAACTTCAGAGCTGTTTTCTTTCAAAGCTGGTAACAGAATCATTCAAGATGGGCACTAAGAAGTTTGTAGTTATGAAGTGTTTATGAAAATGAATTTAGAGTTGGAATGACTGTCTGTCCAGAAACGTTTATCAGAAAGGAATCAAATGTTGCTCTTCAAGAGAAACACTTATAATAAGCAGCAGCCCATTTTATTTACAGCTTCTCAGAAATTCCACTTTAAATCTATACTGGAATGATGTGCTTATAATAACCGTTCATGCGCCAACTAAGATTCCTACATTTCAGCTTGGATGTTCCCATAGACTGAACTCCTCAATGTCTCATTTTTATTTATTTATTTTTAATTTTTTTTTATTTATTTAGAGATACCGCACTGAAACAGGCCCTTCGGCCCACCGAGTCTGTGCCAACCAACAACCACCCATTTATACTAATCCTACATTAATCCCATATTCCCTACCACATCCCCACCATTCTCCAACCACCTACCTACACTAGGGGCAATTTACAATGGCCAATTTACCTATCAATCTGCAAGTCTTTGGCTGTGGGAGGAAACCGGAGCACCCGGCGGAAACCCACGCAGTCACAGGGAGAACTTGCAAACTCCGCACAGACAGTACCCAGAACTGAACCTGGGTCGCTGGAGCTGTGAGGCTGCGCCACAAAAAAAACTGATCCCATACCATTGCCTGGTTGTTTTGCCCTATTTAAAATGCAATGCTGATTTGGCAATGAGGGAACAATTATGCACACTCAAGATCCACGCATGTGCAGTTGTTTACAGTACCAACCACCACTTTAAAGCTTACAAATATATGCAAGATTTGCAAATGTTCAGTTCTTTAAGTGGCATTTGCAATGTGGCTGGGAACAACCTTAATTTGGGTGAGGGGAAGGCAGAAGTTCTGTGCAGTCTAGAAACGGCAAGAAGCCACTGTCATTGGTTAGAACTAAAATGGTGGGCCCACTGGCAGCTGCTTTCCTTTGCTAACTCTGTACTCTATGGAGGCACTGTGACCAGATCTGGAACTTTACCGCATGCTTCCAATGGTGCTGTTGAAACTAACCCTGCAAAGTAAATGGTGTATTGGATTGTCCCAAATTTAATCTCTGAAGAGTTGGTTGTTCCCAGTAGGGAAGTAATTAGGATGCTACAATTGGTCTCATTGTCCTGGGCTGTGAAAAGGTAAAAATCTGTCGTAGGTATTACAGGTAGCCAAGGTTACACGTCTTTAGCAAAAATGCTTTACCAAAGGCCAAATTTCTGGAAGCTCACACTTACCTGCCAAAATATCTGTGTTTCGAGCAGCTATAGTTTTAACCTTCACAATTCCTGATTCAGCAGCCTAGTAAAATCAAAGACACCAGAGATATTAAAATAGGCAGCTATTAACAAAACTATTTCTGATGACCTGGAACTTGCTGCCCACAAGGGTGGTGGAAGCAGAGACAGTCGACGACTTCAAAAGGAAATTGGATGGCCACTTGAAGGAAATAGACTTGCAGAGCTACAGGGATCAAGTGGGGAAGTGGGACTGACTGAACAGCTCTGTGGAGAGTCGACACGGACTCAATGGGTCAAAATGGCCTCCTTCTGTGCCATAATTGACTCGATGATCCGTGTATTTTGTGTTGCAATATTCATGCAAGAAAGGTTTATGATCATTAACACACATATCTAAGGACTATATTGGCATTTAATGACCCTGACATTCTTGGGGCTGGAAGGGGTAATGTTGGTAGGGAAGGGGAGCAGAATCTCGCTCCTCTGAGGTTCTCTGCATCCCCATTGCAAATCCCAGTACCTTTAATGGCAAACCCATTACATGTCCACCAAAAATGGGTAAGTGCATAATAACCTAATGCAAATTAAGAAAATACATCACTCGATGTATTTTTGTCGCTTATTCCCTTGACAATGCTGTACACCAAGGATATCTGAAAGCCTGTGATGTCCAGTATTGCTAGAGCTAATTTCAGTTATGCAATCAATTGAACAGCATTTGACAAAAAGAGGAGCTCTTCATCTTTTCTTCTACTCCAGAGCCATGTGGACCGTGAGAGCTGTGGTAAGGTGCTGCAAAGAAATCCCAGCCTAGACAAAGGCAGGGACTTCAACACTGGGTGGACAGATGTTCTTGTTCCTTCCAAGTACTTCACCTCCCTCTCCGCAGGCGCCTCTGGGAATTTCAGAGCCTATATGCATCAGTTGAACAAAACTGTTGCCTCAAAACAGAAATGTGTTTCAACTTTGTCTTTCAGGTGAGTAAAAAAAAGATCCTATTGCACTATTTCAAAGAGGAGTAGGGAAGTTCGCCCTGGTGCCCTGGCCAATATTTATCCCTCAATTAACATCAAAAAAAAAAATTAACTAGTCATCATCACATTGCTTGTTATAGGACCTTGCTGTGTGCAAATTGGCTGCTGTGTTTCTTACAACAGTGGCTAAACTTCAAAAAGTACTTCATTGGCCATAAAGCACTTTTAGACATTGAGGTTGTGAAAAGAATATAAGGACAAACTATCATATGTAGTAATTCCTAACTTAAATCAAACTTTACCTTTAAATAAAGATTTGTGGTCATTTCAAAATAAGTACATTATTCTACAATAGTTGGTAAAATTATAAAGACACGATGCCCATGTCTAGCAACTTCAAGGACTTGATTCAGTCTTGAACCAGCAGAATCCCATTTAGTAAAGACTCACTGGAGAAAAACTAAACATGCCACACTCCTTAATGGTTCCATCATTACTAACACCTGCACTACATTCTTCTTCCTTGTTCTATATTAAGGAAATTAGCACCGCACTTTCCCCAACATGATAGCAGAAAAGACAGATTAAATGTCATGCACTGTGTGGCAGAAGATTTATGACTAATAATAATTTCTCACCATCACAATTATTAAAGGTAATTTTCAACAATGTTTTTTTATATATCACTTTCTCTTCAACTGCAATTACTTCTAGATGATTATTAGATTCACTTCCTAACAAATTTTATTCCTGTGAGCAATGACAAGCTCAGTTCATTATATTCCAGATAGATATTTTTCTGGCCATTGGCATTCGTGAACCACACAAACTCTTTATTAAGACTGCTGCACCAAAGTGCACGACAACTAGGTTTAGTCAATTTTGTGCAATGTTACAGATATAACTTTCTTGGCAAAAGCTAAGCATTATGCAGGTTCACACATTATGTACTTTACTGAAACTTTACATTGAAAGTTATGGGGAAATGCATACATTCTCTCGCTAGAAAGACTGGATCTTCTTAGTTCCCAAAGAGTTCAAACATGCAGCGCCTTAAGGCAAAGGGTTCTGAGGATTTCAAGAGTTTGAAAATCAGTCAGTCACATTGCTATATTTTAGCACCCTGTTTAATAAAGTTTTCTTTTAAAAAGATAATTACTAGGTCACTAAAAACTACTGCCCAGCTCATATCTAGTATGGGACAGATTCATTCAACTCTGCCAATTCATAAATAAGTTAAACTAAATTACCCCACTACACTACCTAACAGCCACTGAGGATAGTTAAACTCCATCACTGCCTTCAGGACATGAGGTCAGATGAGGAAGAAATGTTTTTCTGACTTTTTAGTCAGTAGCCAAAATGGCTTTCCACTAACTCTAAACATTGGGTCTGACGGTCCCAACTGATTCCAAGAAGAAGAGCGAGATACACTTTTAATTCTGCTTTGTTCCAGTGTCAGGTCTGGTCCTGCTACCAGATTCAGGCCACATCGACTTTAAAAACCATAACATTCTGCATTGACCCTTAATAAGCTTTCACATTCTCCTTGCACTTAAAACCCAGTTCTTCCAAATTATTAACTGGCAGTGCATTTCCCTATTGAGAAACAGATGGAGGGAATTCTCTGCCAATACAGATGGGAAAAATCCATTACTTGCACAACTGGGCAGTCATCAAAAGGCGGAGGGAAGTCCAGTTTTGCAAAAGACAAGTGATTCTGCTTAAGTCTGAGCCAAGTACAATACATTGTTTTGGCCTTTCTTATTCATTTGGTCGTGCCTCTTTTTTTAAATTCTCAGTTTGAGATGAGTCTCAAATCTTGGAGTTAATAGTGTCAATTGAATTTGCCCGTAAAATGTAATTTCTGATATTGTACAAAAAAATGTAATTAATGAAGACAAAATCTTCAAACAAAAACAGATTGGAATTGAAAATATGGAGCTACTTGTAATCTGAAGGCACTAGATTCCTGAGAACATAAAGCGATTCAAATAAAAGTATAGTTCTTTAAACTAATACTCAAGTCAATTTAATATTGGTTTTCACTTCAGTAGCTCACCCAGAAAGCACAGCCAAATACGGAAAAGATTAATTTTCAACAGCATGAAACAGTTTGAAGAATATAGGTGGTAATTTTATGATTATGGAACAGTTAGATACGGGTACAGTGGGGGAAAAATGCAGGGCCATGGGGAAAGGGGAGAGCAGTGGGATGAACCGGACAGCTCTTTCAAATAGCTGGCATGGCCATGATGAGTCGAATGGCCTCCTTCTGTACGGTGTCATTTTATGATTCTATACAGAAAATTACAAGAACGGATAGTATAAGTTATATTAGGTACTGTACCCCTCTATGGCTGGAATCCCAATATTAAGCCATTTTATTTGCTTATAATGAACTAAAATATACAGCAGAGTCCTGAATTACATAATCCAAGACCTTCAGGGGTGAAAGCAGTTATTCATAAAGTTAAAAGCAACTCAATTTTATGACCATGTCCCGTAGATTTGACTGTATATTCTAATTTTCTGTTTTTTTTCTTGTGAAGGTGACAATAAATTACCCTTGCACCCCGGTGGAAAGCTTTACCTGTCCTGTATGAAGTATGACAGCATACCTCTAGTGGAAGTTCTTTTTAAAACTTTAATAACTCCTGCCCTTCAGAGTATTGAAAATCTTGTTGCCTTCCAGTCCTGCTCCCTGGAAACCTAACATTTTATGGCTCCACTCAGGCTGATGTTAGCAATGATGTAAGTAGATGAATGGCTCCATAGAGAATAACACTAATCCAGGGGGCCCCCACACAGGGAAACTGATATTGGCTGAGGTTTAAAACTGCAGTCTGTGTATTCTAATAGGATATAGGCATCTGGGCACTCGAACCATCTGTTTTCCAGTTTTGTCTTACTAAAATACTTTCAAAAATCTTCAAATGCCAAAACATTTGAGAAAACTACTTCAAATAATTTATTACATGCAGTACCTATTTCTTAATTAAAGAGTTATCGTATCAACCTAAGATAACATGCTAACTAATGGTTAACCACATCAAAGTCATTATGCCATTCGATCCATCAAGTCCATGCTGGCTCTCGCGGAGCAATTCAGTCAGTCCCACTCCCCCACTCGATTCCCCTGGTCCCGCAAGTTTATTTCCTTCAAGTGCCCATCCAAATGGCTTTTGAAATCATTGATCGTCTCCGCTTCCTGCACCCTCTTGGGCAGCGGATTCAATGGTCAATTACAACAAACCAAAAGTACACATTTCACTCAGACGTACGAGACAAATGTGTTTAATTTGACTCCAGCGGATAAATGTAATTTGCCGTTTTTCCTGGTTGGTAGCTTACTTAATTATAGCTAGATTTCCCAATATTAATGGTTATAAACAGATATGGTCCAGGGACCCGCCTGCAAAATAATGACCGCAACTTCACCATTATTTTGAATAATCGGTTTCATCTTGTTTTTAATGGCAAGCCTAGCCAGTGAAGTAAAATAAGCAGAAAGGTGGTAAAGTTGTCCATCTGGACAAAAATCCCAATCTTGAAATAATTCATTTCTCTACATGAGACGGTGAGTTCCAGAGTGTTTGGCACAAAGGTTTCATTCATTATTCAATCTAAAACATTACAAAAGTGATAGTTCTGCACAAAGGATCAACAGAAAGTGCTGCATGTCATAGAGTCATTTACAGCACAGAAGGAGACCATTCGGCCCATTGAGTTCATGCTGGCTCTCCACGGAGTTATCCTGTCAGTCCCACTCCACTGCTCAATCTCCTTAGGCCTACGAGTCTATTTCTCTCAAGTGGCCATCCAACAACTTCTTGTAGTCATGGATCATCTCTGCTTCCACCACGTTTGTGGGCAACGAGTTCCAGGTCATTAGCAGATGTGAATTAAAAAGTGCTTCCTCATATCCTCCCTGCATCTTTTCTAGCATTTTCTGGTGTTGTTTCAGACATCTGGCATCTACTGTATTTTTCTTTTCTTTTACTTAGAAAATGGTAAATTTGCCAAAAATGGAGGGGGAATGAATTTGGCATGAGTTCTGTGATGTTCAAGAAAACATCACAGTTCTCTTTCTCCCTCAAAGACAAAGCTTTTTGCGCAGTGACCCACACAAGCATTTGGGCAATGACACAATGAAAGCCAAATCAAGTCAGACTAGTTATGTGGAAAAGTAAACACAAGTCTCCAGCAACATTTTCTTTGTGAACCATTTTGTACTGTTGCTTCTTTTGAGTGTTAAGTATAGAGAGGCGCTGCACATTTTACATGGGCTGTAGTGGCAGCGCTGATAAAGGTACTTGGGCAGAATGGCCAAGTTAATATTTCAGTTGCGATTCATGTACCTACTTAAAGGACATTGTGGAGCAGTGTTGTCCAACGGAAATTTCTGACCAGTCACAGGTGTAGTTACGGTGACTATGGTAGCTACGGTACATGCACTGGTGGAAAATAACTTACATATGTATGTTTACTTAACAAACACCTATCACCATTTAGTAACCAATGAAGTAAAACACCCTCAGCAATCAAAAAACACTCGTATACTCTGCTTTGACTTACCATTTTACCAACAAACAGGCAAACGAATTAAATTACAGATGCATATACCATGCCCAATGACAAGGTCGATTTTTTTTCACTAATTAGCAGATGCACAGACTCAAATTCCACAGTGGACAACATTTAATCCACGTAGATCACGTGTGTCTTTGTTTCAACCTACCTCATCAATGATCAAGAAAAGTTCTGTATTTTTCTTCCCTTACTTTTCCTAAACAGTGTAATTTATTCTGGATTCCAGCTCCACAAGGGTGGGAAGCTTTTGGCACTTCACCCAAGCAGGCAAACCTCATGGGGATTGTTTTCTGAGTATGCGTTGGCCGAAAAACTATGAATAGTGTGACTGCATTACTGGCAGATGAGGTTCCTTATCCATAGCACATACTTGGAAAATTGCCCCCTGTGACCCCAGACAATGAATGATGTCAGGTCGTTTGATGATGGGGGTGGTGGGCAGGAAGAGAGGGCACAACACAATTGAGTCTAACTTTGCCCTGAGTTGATAACCACAAGCATGCATTTCAAGCAAAGAGCACTAGACAGTGATTAGGAGCAGGAAATGGCTAACTTTGTCATTGATAACATCTGTAGAACCCCAACTGCTACCTCAGCTGAGATTGGCTAACTCCTGGGATTGAATCTGAAATCTTACTGATCTTCAGGACTCATTACCACTTTACAAGATATTGTTACCTTCTGAGCATTGTTGTGGCACTGGGTGCTTCTGCCCAATTTTGCCAACATAACATTTTTAGATGTTACTAAAACAAGCTACCCAGAAATCAATACAAATGGAGTTTGTTTGCCCGAAAAGAAATCCACACACTCTTCCCATGAGACACGCCAATTATCCAAATCCAGAAAGCTAGGGACAAATTGGCAGAGCCAAGCCTTGAGAATCCCAAGTGTGCGCAAAGATACTGCTGGAGGTTATGTAGCTGAAACTATGCAGCTTATCAGCGCAATGCATTGGCAAACTTTCCGCTACTTGTCCAGGTAGGCCCAACCTACCATTAGGTCATTACCCAGCAGCGTTAACTGAAGCCGAGTGAGAAGATTCCAAGTCCTCAGCAATAAGTCTAGACTTTAGTGTCCACCCAGGTTACCAGGGTGATTGTCAACTATGCTGTGCACTGCCTGAATCAGATATCAGATTAGCAAGAATGTTATAAGAAACTAAGTTAGTGCCAAACTTTTATCACCAGACACACCACCTTTAGTTATTTCAACGCCAGCGACATCACTTCAGCTCTCCCCTCCGTAGGGATAGGTCATAGTTGGTCATTAGACAACTGACAAGCGTCAGTTTGAATCTTCCTACGGTAAGCAACAGGTAGCAGCTTCTCCTCAAACAACTGCACAACTCATCAAATATGCAAGTGCACTGCCACTATACAACTGGCTACAGCACTAATGCACATCATCACTGACAAACCAGTTCCACCAGCTGAAGGTGAGGAAGTTTAGCAGTTTATGCTTGCCTCCCTGCAACCAAATTCTGGTTAGTTCCAAATCCTGAACACATGAGCAGCTGTTTTCATGATGGTCTCTAGGCATTAACCTTGGCTCAGTTGGTAGTAATTTCACCTCAGAGTCAGACGGTTGGGCTCAGGTCCTACTCTAGAGACTTGAACACACAGTCTACGCTGACAATTTAATGCAGTACTGAGAGAGGTGCTACACTGCCGGAGTGTCGCTGTTCAGATGAAACATTAAACCAGGGCTCAGCCTGCCCCCTAAGATGAACGTAAAAGATCCTATGGCACTATTGGAAGATCAGGGGAGTTCTCCCTGGTGTCCTAGCCAATATTTATCCCTCAACCAACATCACAAAAACAGTAAAGCAAAACACTGCAGATGTTGGAAATCTGAAATAAAAACAGAAAGTGCCAGAAATACTCAGCAGGTCTGGGAGAATCTGTGGAGACACTAACAGAGATGACGTTTCGAGAATGATATGACTCTTCTTCAGAACTGAAGCAAGGTAGAAATGTAATGGGTTTTATGCCATTGAAAAGGGGGACGGGAGAAAAAAAGGGGAAGGTCTGTGATGGGGTAGAGGGTGGGAAGATTAAATGACAAAGATGTCATGGAACAAAGGGCAAAGAGAGAGGTAACAGTCACAATAAAAGAAAAAGCATTAGTCCAAAAGCATCACAAAATAGTCATTTATCTCATTGCTCTTTGTGTGGAAAAGAATCAATTCACAATAGATAAAACAAAGCATTTTCTTTTTAAAAAGGGAATTATTGAATTGTGGAGAAAGATAAGGGATCAGAGTCAGGAAACAGTATAAATTTACTCTTTGTATCATTTATCAATAAGCATTTCCAAGTCAAGTACAGCAAAGGTCAATACAGGCTGCACTCTTTATTCTATGACAAATGTTTGAATCTCAAGGACTGGAGTGCCCCTACTGGACATGAACTTTACAGGGACACAGCTGCACAAACATCTCATGCAACCCCCCACCCTCTAATGCAATTTGCAGCATCATAGCCAACAGCTGGCGGCAGTCTCAGTTTTCCAGTTTCTAATAAGTGCGGCAAAATGCAGAATGAAGATGTTGTCAATGTGACTATAATTAAAAGACTGGCGCAGATGCAAAATAAAACAAATCCTTGACTTTCATAAAGGAGCGGGATTACAAGGGTCTGTATGAATACAAACTAACAGCCTACTCCCACACATTTTATACTTGAAACGTATCCCATTGGAAGTGAGTATGTGATAAGGGACTGTTATAAACTGAGGTCTTTCTTTAAATTGGATCAGCAAATCAAACACAAGCAATTTTTACTCTCTCAACATTACTGAAACATTCAGAAACAATCTAGCGCAGTGGTGCCCAACACATGCTGGTGAGCTAAATGAAGTTCTGCCTTAGTTCAGGCACTATGATCTTTCAATATACGACAACAGTACAGCTTTCTGTTGAGCCAGCTGCAAAAATCACATGCCCCGCTCAGGAAGTACAAAGTGCCAATTTCTCCAGAGCGAAAGGCAGTTAGATTGATTGTGCTCCATCCTAAGCCGAGCATTCAACCCCCGTTCCACCCACCAGCACAAAACCAACTTACTTCCATCTCCGCAATCTTACATCACTCTGCCCCTACTTTGGACCATCTGCTGCTGAAACCCTTCATTCATGTCTTTGTCATCTTTTGACTGGATTTTTCTAACACTCTCCAGCCTACCTTCCCTGACTTCAACTCATTCAAAACTGCTGCCTGCATTATACTCCATACCAAATCCCATTCACTCATCATCCTTCCCCACTGATGTATATTAGCTCCCACTCACTCAACACCTCGAATACAAAATTCTAATCCTTGTTTTTAAATGCCAATCTTCTCAGCCATTTTTCTCTGCAAAAAATCCCCCCACGACTTCTGCCTCTTGTGCATCCCCCTCCCTTCACCTCATCACTGGTAACTATGCTTTTAGCCACCTAGATTCCACTCTGTGGAATTGCTTCCCTAAGCTCCTCTGCCTCTCTATACCTTTAAAACCTTCCATAAAGCCCACCTATTTTGAGCTAGCTCTGGTCACATTTCCTAAGCTCTTATTGGCTTGATATCTACTTTTTTTTCATGCCTCTGTGATGTGCCTTGGGATGTTTTACTACATTAAAGGCGCTTGTATGAACACCAGTGGCAGAGTTTCCACTTCAGGCATAATCAGGAAATTGCGCGCAAAATGTGCTTGAAATGGCACTGGTTAGGTTACAGTTCAAGTTTTCACTAAAATTAATTTGCATAATCACAAATGGAAAATCTGCCCTGAAACAGCTCAATTGTGTAATAGAAAATAACCATTTCTTTTTTTCTTTCCATTAAAAAATATTCCCTGATGTATTTAAGAGTGGTAACCTGGTGCAGTTGTTAGCACAGCTGAAAATGGATTTATCACAGAAAGTAAGCATTTTTAATGGGTTTCCAGTCCTCCACTGTAAGAAACCAGATTCAAAATCACTGAAAGCAAATAATTTATGCTGAACTAGTTAACAGTTCCATTGGTGTACACTAGTCAGTTTCTTAGTAAATTAAGTATCTTCCGATAGAAAAAAACATTTAAAATGTGCCTACAAGTATCTGTGGGCCTAGGAAAAACAAGTGCAATTTAAGAGCTGCTCAAACCAGCATAAATCGATGGAATCTCACAATGCCAACCTGGAGGGCAGGGCCAGTTTTGTGGGAAGGACCTGATCAGAGTGAATTGAACCTTGAACCAAAGCGCAGAAAACACGAAAGCAAGTGTCTTTGGGTATATGCTGCGCTAAAAGCTCCCCAATCTTTTGCACTGGTTCGGCCAATGCCGCCTGAATTGCACTGGTATTACTAGTTTAAACAAGCCATAACTCTACCCCCAATTATTGTTACTGTTGTTTATAAATGGGACAGGAGCAAGACCGAGACTTAACAAACGGAATGAGAAGGTAGGCGTGATCAAGAGAGGCATAGCAACACAGTGATAAATAAAAACAAATAACTGTTATGCATCAAGGCCAAGAAGATTTAGCTTGATCTGTTGCCTATAATGGATTGTAGGGTTTCAAACATAATTTAAATGCTGAAGATATTGTAGCTATTCTATGGTCACATAACAATCAACTATAAAAGCAAATTTCAGATTTGTAATTGTCTTATCGCAAAGGAGAACACTGGATCTTGGATCCAAGCGCAACTACACTCAGACATCCAGAGATGTACATATATAGGTCCTGTTCTAACAACTTTCGTGACACAAGACACAAAGTAAAACTGGAGTGCAGATACCACTATTCTCTACTCAAAAATCCGAGCTGCCTCAGCAGAAGCAGTCTGCCATTTCCAAAGAGGAGACGCTGCCAATGTTCAGATACATTTTTGAAGAGTTGTTTTTGAGATGTGAGTGACACTGGCAAGTCTGCATTTGTTGCTCCGGCCCAAGGTGTGTTGAGCAAATTAAGAGTTAATCCAATAGTATGGGAATGGAGTCCCACGTAAGCCAGATGGGGTTAGGTGGAAGGTTTCCCTCCCCTGAAGGACATTAGAAAACCCGCTGACTTTTAATAACAACTCGGCAGTTTTCAGTCATTTTTATTTTCAGGTGCCAGTCCACTAATTATGTTTATTGAATTCAAGGTCATACTTCCCATGAAGTTAAACTCGCGACCTTTGGGCTGCTAGTTCAAGCCAAAAATCACTGCACTTCAAAAGCCTGGGGGGGGGTTATTGGCTTTTGGAAACCCGGAGAGTTTTAAGCATCACTTGCCAGGAGAAGCTGCTGTAAATGCCTCTGAACTGGAAGCCCACTGTGAAGATTGTTTTTAGCTACACTGAAGCCCATGTACCTAATCACAAGCATAGCTCAGCAATGAAGATCTCCTTCAAATCTTATGATTCACTGTGCGTGCAGTGGCTTTATAAAGGAAAAGCAATTGTTTACTCTCGTGAAAGTATCCATGGAAGAAAAGGGCAAAGAACAGCCTCACTCGGAAAATTTGTGATGGGGTCTAATTTGACTTTGCTGGGTGATATGTTCTGGATAAATTAGTATCAAATTTCAAGGAAAAATGACACATAAATACACCAACTGTTTCAGACTCATTTTCAGAGTTGAACGGACACACTTCTAATCCACGAAAATATTCAAGAAAATGGTAACAATCTAGAACACCCATGGAGTTCCAAGCATTACACAACAACTTGCATTTATATAGCATCTTTGACATAGTAAAATGCCTCAAGGAGCTCCACAAAGTAAGCCAGTTTTCTTCAGCAGATATGGTGCTGAATGGGCATCGTTTGATTTTTGATCAACTCATTCAGTGTGGAAACAGATTGCATGAAGGCTCCATCAGTTACCAATGGAGCAGCTGCTCAGTTGGAAATGACTGAAATGCATCAAAATAACAGCTTGAAGCTAATGTGAAAAAAGTACAGGGCTGAATTGTGGACAGCTGTGCCAGACGAGCCAAAATTCAAGATTGCTGGCTTACATATGATTTATCTGTATTTCTCCATCTATGTATGCAAACCTTTTTTCTTGTGTTAAACCTGCAAAATCGAAGTACAGATGTTTGATACTTACATTTCAAAGTTGCTATATCTGCAACCACATCAAGAGTAGAACTTTCTGATTCACGGGTAATGGAAGCCTTCTGGGCTGTACTATCAGCTACCCTTAAAGTCATTCCTAAGTTCACAGCTTATAGGTCTGTACACTACAAACCTATCTTTACAGACTGACAGCAAGACTGTTAGCCCAAAAGCACAAGCAAAAGCAGCGACTGACAACAGCTCTCAATTATCAGCTTTTTTTTTTCCAAAACATACCTTATTCATAAAATTTGTAAAAGTACATTTCATAGCAACTTAAACTTAACAGCAACCAGTGGAAAAGCCCCTGGATAGGACAGCATTACCCCTGAAATAATCAAGAGTGCCAAGCCTGCTGTACTCTCAGCACTCCATGAACTGCGCTGCTTGTGCTGGGATGAGGGAGCAGTACCACAGGACAAGCGCGATGCCAATATCATCACCCTCTATAAGAACAAGGGCGACCGCGGTGACTGCAACAATTACCGTGGAATCTCCTGCTCAGCATAATGGGGAAAGTCTTTACTCAAGTCGTTTTAAACAGACTCCAGAAGCTGGCTGAGCGTGTCTACCCTGAGGCACAGTGTGGCTTTCAAGCAGAGAGATCCACCATTGACATGCTGTTCTCCCTTTGCCAGCTACAGGAGAAATGCCGCGAACAACAGATGCCCCTCTACGTTGCTTTCATAGATCTCACCAAAGCCTTTGACTTCATCAGCAGACATGTTCTCTTCAGACTACTAGCAAAGATCGGACGTCTACCAAGCTACTTAGTATCATCACCTCATTCCATGACAATATGAAAGGCACAATTCAGCATAGCGGCACCTCATCAGACCCCTTTCCTATCCTGAGTGGCGTGAAACAGGGCTGTGTTCTCGCACCTACACTGTTTGGGATCTTCTCCCTGCTGCTCTCACATGCTTTCAAGTCTTCAGAAGAAGGAATTTTCCTCCACATAAGATCAGATGGCAGGTTGTTCAACCTTGCCCGTCTTAGAGCGAAGACCAAAGTACGGAAAGTCCTCATCAGGGAACTCCTCTTTGCTGACGATGCTGCATTAACATCCCACACAGAAGAGCATCTGCAGAGACTCATCAACAGGATTGCTGCTGCCTGCAACGAATTTGGCCTAACCATCAGCCTCAAGAAAACTAACATCATGGGACAGGACGTCAGAAATGCTCCATCCATCAATACTGGCGACCACGCTCTGGAAGTGGTTCAAGAGTTCACCTACCTAGGCTCAACTATCACCAGTAACCTGTCTCTCGATGCAGAAATCAAAATGCGCATGGGAAAGACATCCACTGCTATGTCCAGACTGGCCAAGAGAGTGTGGGAAAATGGCACACTGACACAGAACACAAAAGTCCGAGTGTTTCAAGCCTGTGTCCTCAGTACCTTGCTCTACGGAAGCGAGGCCTGGACAACGTATGTCAGCCAAGAGCGACGTCTCAACCCATTCCATCTTCGCTGCCTCTGAAGAATCCTTGGCATCAGGTGGCAGAACCATATCTCCAATGCAGAAGTCCTCGAGGCGGCCAACATCCCCAGCATATACACCCTACGGAGCCAGCGGCGCTCGAGATGCCTTGGCCATGTGAGCCGCATAGAAGATGGCAGGATCCCCATGGACGCATTGTACAGCGAGCTTGTCACTGGTATCAGATCCAACGGCCGTCCATGGCGCAACTTTAAAGACGTCTGCAAACGCAACATGAAGACCTGTGACATTGACCACAAGCCGTGGGAATCAGTTGACAGTGATCGCCAGAGCTGGCGGGCAGCCATAAAGGCGGGGCTAAAAAATGGCAAGTCAAAGAGACTTAGCAGTTGGCAGGAAAAAAGACAGAAGTGCAAGGAGAGCGGCAACTGTGTAACAGCTCCAGCAACCAATTTTATTTGCTGCGCTTGTGGAAGAGTCTGTCACTCTAGAATTGGCCTTTATAGCCACTCCAGGTGCTGCTCCACAAACCACTGACCACCTCTAGGCGCTTACCCATTGTCTCTCGAGACAAGGAGGCCAAAGAAAGAAAGAAACATAAAGTGCAATACAGTTTATTCTTGCATTACAGTATGCAGCACTCTAAGCGTAGTGAGGCACCTCAATTATAGGTTATATTTACAATGTACATTTCATGTCAAATATACAGACCAAGGGGTTCTAGCCCCCTGGCGCACTCTGGTAGGAGGAACTTAGAATGAGGCCTTTCCTGATTGCAGCAACTGCCCCAAGCTTTAGCACGCCCTTCAACACATTGTCCTGGACCTCGGAATGTGCCACACTGCAACACTCGATCGCACACAGCTGTTTTCACTGGAAGATCAGCAAGTTTCAGGCAGACCAAAGAGTGCCTTTCATCGCGTTGATGGTCCTCTAGCAGCAGTTGGTGTGTGTCTCAGTGCGTGCCCCTGGGAACAGCCCTTAGAGCACAGCATCCTGCGTTATGGAGCTGCTCGGGATGAACCTTTTCAAAAACCACTGTATCTCTTTCAAAACCTTATTTGCAAAGACAAACTCCAGAAGGAGGTGGGCAACGATGGTCCTGTGTTCAATGGTACTGAGATTCTGGATGTGCATGAAGGATCTGACAGGGAGGGTCCTTCTCGTCACCAGCCAAGCTACGTCTTGGCGCTTGTTTGAAAGTTCTGGCAGAGACATTCTGCCAAATGGGTTTCACAGTTTGTTCAGGGAACCATCCAACAGGATTTACCACCTCCTTTTCCCGTAGGGCCTTGAGGAAGTTAAGTGTGGGCCACTGCCTTACGGGACTACTGGTCAAAGGTGTTTTTCGGCACAAGCTTTTCCACGAGGGACAGATGGCATGGCAAGGTCCAACTGAATGGAGCATTCTGCAGCAACGTGGCCGGACCCATCCTTCGCAACACAGGGAACAGATAGAATCTCAGCACGTAGTGACACATGGTATTTTCATACCGGGGGTCTATGCAGAGCTTGATGTAGCCACACACAAAGGTAGCCATTAGGACAAGGTCCCCCCCCTTTTTCCAGAGATTTGAACATTGAGTCCCTGCAGACATGATCCATCTTCGATCTCAGATTGTTATGATCACCTTGTTCAAGGTTTGTATTAATATTTTAGAGGTCACTTTTAGTTTTGGAAAATTAAATGTGTAGTTGTGAGAATTTCAAAAGGTTGCAGAACACCCAAGTTTTAAAGCTCAAAAATCTCTCCATGAGTGCTTACAGAGACAGTGAAGTGCAAGAGCCATAAAACCGCAGGTGGTCCCATTTAGTTGGGCAGTTGGAATCAGCAAGTTTAGGAGAATTTGTTCTGTCATTGTTAGCAATATCAATTATTCATGTGGGCATCAGGAATCAAAGAGAAGATTTGGAGTTGGAAATAATTAGTTTAAATTGCTATCTGCAACATCCCATATGTACCACATTGCTATGGAGACAGATAATGCAGGGGGTGTCTGCTGGTTTTTTGAGCTGTGTGCTTACTGACACAGTCAGTTGGCTTTTGGAAAAGCAAGTTGACTTTGAAAACAACTGGACTCAGGAGCAAAGAGGCCATCAGGAACCAGGGTTGTTGCTGTTTTGAATAAGGCCCACGCTCCAGCTGGGAAGTCCAGATTCAGGAGCTCTGATACCTCAGAGGACAGCTGAGAAATTAAGAAAATTAAAGTGAATTCTTAAGTGCTGTGGTACACTTTGAATTGGTCCCAGGAGAAATGAACAAATCGCCAAGATTCTGTAACGTATAGGGAAATTCTTGGGGTTGAAGTAACAGTCAAATAGGAGTGTTCTGTTGAGATTTAGCATTTGAAGTAAACGTCTTTATGTTCCGTTAAGATTTTTTTTACAATAAGTGTTTCCAAATTGGAGTGGATTTGAGCAGAAGATGGTGACGTTGCCCATGTAGAGGGCTGCTTTAACCTGAATCATGTTTTGCTTTGTTCAACTCTTACAAAGTTTTTTGTTTAAAACGTGAAATCTTGTGGCTTATTTCTATCTGTAATAACTGGGAATTCAACTTTCTCTTTTTAAAAGTTAAAGGGATCGAAACAAGATAAAGCTGAAGTTGGCACATGTGACCATCGCGACACTGAATCGGTATATATGCCAGACCTGCAGAAAAACTGAGAACACTTCAAACCTGATGACCAGATTCTTACCTGCAAATGGAGAGGGAGCTTTGCACCCACATGCCCAGTTTCTGTTTCACCTTGGCTGAACGGTCCTCCCAGCTGTAAGTGCACGCCCCAGCCCCTCCAAACCATATCCCGAGCACCTTCAGGTAGCCTGACCTATTTTGTAGTCCATATTAAGCAGTGAAATGGGCTGCCAATTTCTGAATTTCTCCCTCTTTCCCCCATCCGTTTTTAAATGAGGGTGACTTTTAGGACTAGGTGAGAAAGGTATCTAGGGGTCCCTTTCAGCCTTCACTTGGTCTTACTCGTACAGGGTTTAATTTTAAACACACCATATTATTAACTCCGCCTTGGTGAATCCTTGTTCACCGCTTTCCAATTATAAGGCAAAGAAACCAGCACAAACAGGCTTTCTTAAGTTTAAAGAAGAAAAGTTGAAATTTATTAAATTTGAACTTAAACTCTAGTTCGGTTAATGCCTACGGATACACGAAACGCTCATGGTAGCATGCATACACGATACACACATGCAAACAGAGACAGAAAGAGAAGAAAAAAAAATAAAGTGGAAACGTTTGAGGCAATATCTGAAGAGTTTTTGTTACAGTTGTTCGAGCTCACTGTAGAGTCCTTGATTGTAGGTAGATTTTGCTTTTCGTTGGGGCCCAGTATTCTTCTTGAACCTTGTTCGCTGTAGGAGACTGTTCCCTCTTGGGGTTCATGTGTCTTCAGTGAATTCAGAGGCTTGTGAGAAAGAGATGGGAGCAGAGAAGAGAGTTCTTCTCAGTCCAGGAGCGAACAGATACTCTCTGTCCAAACTGTTTGTACAATTCAGAAAAAACCCAGGTTGCCAAACAGGTTAGTCATGTGACTAACTGGTCTGACCACCTCTTGGATTGTATCACCTTAGCAGACTCTGGAATGCTCCTCTTACACACAATACCTGGTGATCAAGGTCCATTGTGGGTTGAATGTGTCAGGGAATGGTCCTTTGTCCTTTCAATCACTGCCTGTTAATATGCAAATATCTTTTCAAGTCTTTAACAAGTCCTTTCTTCACTCCAGTAACAGTTTAAAATCGATGCTCATGACAAAATTAATGTGCCTCATTCTTGGCAGGTGGGAGCCTAGCATTTCCCCAAAAATTCGGACAAGCTGCTGGCCAGAAGAATATTCGCGTGACTTCTAGCAGATCTGGGGTGATCCAGTTCGACAGAATCGAAAACAACTTGGCCGGTAAGCCGTTGCTTCCAAAAGTTTTACTCGTCTCAAAGGACCTGATGGTCTTTGTCTATTTGTCCAGAGTTAGCAGTTTGCCCAAACTCTCCCGTGTAGTCATCCAAGACCTCCGTGATAGAGAACAGGAAGGATGGGAGGCCATTCTGTCTGTGGGCTTCACATCATACAGCCCGGTATAAAAGGATTTGCTGATCCTTAATATATCAGACTATGATGACCTTACGAAGCCATCTTCTTCCTTCAGGCTGCTGATCATAGAGCTCCCCGAGTATCTTTTGGAAGAAGAAACGCGAGCATGTCTCATCCTGCACCACGGAGTGGACTCTGGACTGTAAGATAATCTTGGAGGCATCTGAAGCAAAGCATGAGGCCTGCTAGCTCTTCATATCTTGGAGATCCTCCTCGACATCGACCCTCATCGACTGCAGCAGGAGGAGATTTTGCATGTTTTTCTGGAGTCTGGATACTTCCCTCTGTCTCACTATCTGAACACCTTCAAGGATGAAGAATCTTTTGATGTTCGCCTTGATTGAATCCCTGACGCACAGGTGAGAAGCAAAGAGTTTCACTTGGCTCAGTCGTTAATGTATCCACTTCTAGCTCATGGGCTGGGGTCTTATACCAAGGCATAAGTGAATCTAGACCAACACTTTAGTGCAATAGCAAGGGAATGCTGAATTAACAAAGATTTCATCCCTGTACATGACATTAAACAGAGGCTCGAACTGCCTGTGTTCTAGTGTTTTAAGATTCCATGGTGCAACATAAAGAACACACAGTTCTCTCTAGTCCTGCCTTTCCTCAACTAACACTACCTAAAAATACACCGCTCAACTATATCATGAATGTTTGACAGACTTTGCTGGCACCATAACAGCTGCTATGTTTATTGCACAACAATCACTGCACTTCAGAACGTAATTTGTTGGAAGTGTTATTAGATGACATATAAATGCAAGTATTGCATTGTAATTTATTTCCCAGTAGCTGGGTAATTAAACAGAAAGCTAGAATCTCTCACAATCAGCATGATTGGCAAAATAAAAATTATTTTCTTGAAACTGAATAGAATTCAGGTATTTATTATTCCAATACATGATGCAAATACTCCAAAAGTTCAGTTTGCAATGTGCATGAACTTAATCTTATCTCTTCTAATCTTTGGCCTCCTTGTCTCGAGAGACAATGGGTAAGCACCTGGAGGTGGTCAGTGGTTTGTGAAGCAGCACCTGGAGTGGCTACAAAGGCCAATTCTAGAGTGACAGACTCTTCCACAGGTGCTGCAGATAAAATTGGTTGTCGGGGCTCTCCTTGCGCTTCTGTCTTTTTTCCTGCCAACTGCCAAGTCTCTTCAACTCGCCACAATGTGTCCTTGGGGATCCTGCCATCTTCCATGTGGCTCACATGGCCAAGCCATCTCAGGCGCCGCTGGCTCAGCAGGGTGTATATGCTGGGGATGTTGGCCACCTCGAGGACTTCTGTGTTGGAGATACGGTCCTGCCACCTGATGCCAAGGATTCTCAGAGGCAGCGAAGATGGAATGAATTGAGATGTCGCTCTTGGCTGACGTACGTTGTCCAGGCCTTGCTGCCGTAGAGCAAGGTACTGAGGACACAAACTTGATACACTTGGACTTTTGTGTTCCGTGTCAGTGCGCCATTTTCCCACACTCTCTTGGTCAGTCTGGACATAGCAGAGGAAGCCTTTCCCATGCGCTTGTTGAATTCTGCATCGAGAGACAGGTTACTGGTGATAGTTGAGCCTAGGTAGGTGAACTCTTGAACTACTTCCAGAGTGTGGTCATCGATATTTATGGATGGGGCATTTCTAACATCCTGTCCCATGATGTTCGTTTTCTTGAGGCTGATGGTTAGGCCAAATTCGGTGCAGGCAGCCGCTATCCTGTCGAGGAGTCTCTGCAGACACTCTTCAGTGTGAGATGTTAATGCAGCATCGTCAGCAAAGAGGAGTTCCCTGATGAGGACTTTCCGTACTTTGGTCTTCGCTTTTAGACGGGCAAGGTTGAACAACCTGCCACCTGATCTTGTGAGGAGGAAAATTCCTTCTTCTGAAGACTTCAACGCATGTGAGACCAGCAGGGAGAAGATGATCCCAAACAGTGTAGGTGCGAGAGCACAGCCCTGTTTCACGCCACTCAGCATAGGAAAGGGGTCTGATGAGGCGCCGCTATGCTGAATTGTGCCTTTCATATTGTCATGGAATGAGGTGATGATACTTAGTAGCTTTGGTGGACATCCGATCTTTTCTAATAGTCTGAAGAGACCACGTCTGCTGACGAGGTCAAAGGCTTTGGTGCGATCAATGAAAGCAACGTAGAGAGGCATCTGTTGTTCACGGCATTTCTCCTGTAGCTGGCGAAGGGAGAACAGCATGTCAATGGTGGATCCCTCTGCTCGATAGCCACACTGTGCCTCAGGGTAGACATGCTCAGCCAGCTTCTGGAGCCTGTTTAAAGCGACTCGAGCGACCTGCATGAACGTAATAGCTTCAATAAAAAAAACTGGACGAGAACAGCTGTGCACCAGTCTCCGGGCAACTGCAAAAAAAGACCTGCTACTCCGTTAATTTGATTTTATGCACAATGCAACATATGGACAATGTCAGGTGATGCAACAGGTCAGTCTTTGGCTGCACATTTCTACATCAGCCAATAGGATGTGCCATGTGATAGTCCCTAAGAGATTCACATGAGACAATGTCCAGATTCCACTCTCAATGTGCTGAATTCTGTGCAACAAATTAAAACCTCAAACTGATTAGGTAATTATACGCGGTATGTCATCAGATCCAAGGAAGGCCGCTATATTGCACAGATGTATGTTAAACAGATTTTGATGGACCACTGGACTATCAAACACTATTGAACCAGGACAAAAGAAACTGATACTTTGCCATCTTCTCTTTCACACCAGTGAACTAGCTTGGAACACCTTGTTTAGGCAGTTGCCTGTAACAGTGGACTTCAATTCTTTGCTTTCTCAAAATGTGACTAATTTATACCACACACACATCAGAATTGCGAAAATAAAATGCACAACACATATAAAAATATATATATATATATATATTTATATGAGGTCAACATTGCAACAAGAGTACAGTCACATGAATAATTTCCCTCCTGCGCTGAAGAGCCATTAATTACCACTCCCTCCAAGGACCATGTTGAGGCACATGAGTTGCTTCATTAGTGGCATTAAATCCAATGCAACCTGTGGATGCCCAAAAAAATAACTGACTTTGCAAAGTAATGGTACAGTAAAATGCAATTCAAAGCTTTTCACAGCCTCTGGGCCTAGTTTGTTCTCTGGATGAGCCACCTTGTAAGTTCGATCAGAAACTTAATTGCTAACTGTGCAGAACAGCCTGTCAGCCCAGCTATATTGAAGGCAAGTTCTTGAAGCTGCAGAATTCACTCTATTTGCATACTTTAATTAGAGTTAATTCAAAGCTACTGTTTGCAACTATTTCTAGGGACTGGATATTCAATAGCTGAAGGTGGTCCTTACGGCCAGCCATATCAGAACTGATTGCTCCCTGTACAGGGGTGTGAAGGAGCACTTCAAGTTGGGCACCTCTATCGCCAATGGCAAGTCGATAATGGTATTTACATTTGGAGTTTCAGTGGTGCCAGCAGCTGCAGCGACATCTGATCACAGCACCACTGTATTTACACATGGAGGTTAAACTCCAATAATAAACTGGGTTATGAGTGAGAAGAACCGAAACATGCACAGGGAAGCATGGCCTCAGTACCAAGCCATTAAAACCGTCAACAGATACAGCTCAATGTGTTTGGTAAGAGGTTAAATATAAAAGGAGGACAAACAAATACCGGCTTGTCTACTGACACCACTAGCAGCCAATGAATTGGAGGTGGGACATGACTTACAGCAAACAAAGTCTATTTATAGTTTAATTAGAAAGAACATAAGAAATAGGAGTAGGCCAATGCTCCCTTGAGCCTGCTTCGCCATTCAATAAGATCACAGCTAACCTTCTACCTCAACTCCACTTCTTTACCTTATCCCCATATCCCTCGATTCCTTTAGTGCCCAAAAATGTATCGATCTCAGTCTTGAATAATCACTATCGACTGAGCAACTGCAGCATTCTGGAGTAAAGAATTCCAAAGATCCACAACTCGGAATGAACAAATTTTTCTTATCCCAGTCCTAAATGGTCGAGCCCTTATCCTGACACTATGACCCCAGCTTGTGACTCTAAATTCTGAACAGTCTGCAGAAAATAGAACTCACGACAGAAACTGCGGCATGTTCGGATAAAAGCAGGGTGATCTCTTCGGCAAAATGCAGTGAGTGAAGGAAATACAAAGAACGATAAAATCAATCCTTGTCACTTTGGTGTGATCAATGGAGTAAATTACCCAAATATCTCCATTCTGGCCAGGTATAGTAATGTCACTATATGCAGCCAATGAATACTTGTTTCCTTCTTGCTTTAGTGTTGCATTTACTTTACTCGCTTTCACGCTGAATGCAGTACCAAGGTGGCCTTCTCATCTCTGAAGGCTGCGCCAATACTAACAAGTTGGTTTCCAATGATGCCACCAGTCCCGACATCAATGTAAACAGAATTGGATTTGCCAGACAAGTAGCCATGATTTATGGCCACAGGTGGGTCAAGTGGCTTAGCCTGTTCGCTCAGGCCAGCAAACCAGTTGCACACTGGCTCCGTGTACAAGCTTTCCTCAACTACTGGAAAACATACAAGAAAACCCTGCATTTAGTAACACCTTGTTCCTAATACTCAGAAACATCTACATATACAACGAATTACTCTGACGTGCAGCACCTATTGCTAGAGAGGCAAAAGCTGTGGCCATTTTGCACATATTCATCTAATTCCTGTTGCAATGCCTTGATAATCAGCCAATGGAAATAAAAACAGAAAATTCTGGAAACACTCAGCAGATCAGGAAGCATCTGTGGAGAGAAAAAGAATGAACATTTCAATTCAATGAATGTCTGATGAAGCGGGTGAGCTCAAACATTCAACTGAGTCTCTCTCCAGAAACTGCCTGACCTGCTGAAAACTTTCTGCATTTTCTGTTCCAGATTTTCAGCATTTGCAGTCTATTTCCTTGCTTTTTTTTTCAAATTAACCAGTTATCTACTTTCAATACTGTTGGCCAAGGAGAGAATGTTGGCCCAGAGAGATGCACACTAAATACTGGCCTTGCCAGCGACGCTCACATCCTACAAATGAATTTTTAAAAAAAACAAGAACAATCTATGCTCTTTGAATGTACAATGGGATATTTGGTGTCCACCTCAATGCCTTAAGTTTTTAGTCTCGTTCAGAAGAATAGCACCTCCAAGAACTGCAACTTAAAAATAACTTTGTGCAGTTGATACCAGTGCCGTTAATGAAATATTCCACCTATTTTGTGTTTTTTTTTAAAGAAAACAATGTGAGGGTAGCACAGGCATAGAGGGCCAAGTAGTCTCATGCTGAAATCTTCATGATTGACCAAAGTTAATGATTCTTCCTAATGTATTCATTTTTGAAAAAGGCTGAAGATGGTGAAACTTGTTGACTACATTAAATCTCCATCTGCAAATGACCGTAAAATAGTTTCTAATAAAAACACTTTGTAGTAGAGTACCTTTTTTGCCTACTGTGCAACAATGCTGACATTTGTTTCTGTTTATTTTCCCAACGTTTCTCATCAATGTTGCAGACTCACCTACTGGTTTCAGGATATCTATAATAGTGAGGCAGGGGACTACGTGGATAGCACACTTCAGGAGGTAGTCACCCCAGAGCTTAAGCGAGCACAGGCAGAGGGGGACTGGGTGGCTGCCAGACAGACAAGGTGGTCAAGGCAGGTAGTGCAGAAAACCCCGGAGGGCATCCCGCTTTCTAACCAGTATTCAGTTCTGACTACTGATGGGAAAGAGGATTCCTCTGGACAGTGCAGCGACAGTCATGACCAGAACACCATGGGTGGCACAGCTGTGCAGGGAGGGAGGAGAAAGGACAAAAGAGCGATAGTGGTAGGGGATTCTTTAGTTAGGGAAACAGATAGGCATTTCTGTGGTCGCAGATGTGATTCCAGGATAGTATGTTGCCTCCCTGGTGCTAGGGTCATGGATATCACCGAGAGGATACAGGGCATTCTAAAGGGCGAGGGTGAATAGCTGGAGGTCGTGGTCCAGGCTGAGTTTAGGGAGTTAGGAATGATATTGGCAAGTAGGACCTCAAAGGTCGTAATCTCTAGATTACTCCCAAGGCCATGTGCTAGTGAGTACAGAAATAGGAAAATACACCAGATGAATGCATAGCTGGAGAGATGGCGCAGGAGGAAGGGCCTCAGATTTCTGGGCCATTAGGACTGGTTCTGGGGAAGGCGGGACCTGTACAAGTTGGACGGTCTGCACCTAAACAGGACTGGGACAAATATCCTTGCAGGAAGGTTTGCAAGTGCAGTTGGGGATGGTTTAAACTAGTTTGGCAGGGGGATGGGAACCTGAGTGCAGTCTTCGATAGGACAATTTTAGGGCAGGGAACAGGAGGCAAAAAATTAGCGAGTGACTCTGAAAGACAGAAGAAGCAAAGGTTAAAAAGTGTGCAGCACAGGAATTTGGCAGTGTTAAAGGGTATTTATTTAAATGCAAGGAGTATAGTAAATAAAGCCGATGAGTTGAGGGCACAGATTGACTCATGGCAACACAATATCGTTGCTATAATGGAAACTTGGCTTAAAGTGGGGCAAGAATGGCAGCTCGACATCCCTGGATATTGAGTTTTCAGGCAGGATAGAGAGGGAGATAAAAAAAGGAGGGGGTGTAGCATTATTAGTCAAGAAATCAATAACAGCTTTGAGGAGGGATGATATGCTAAATGAATCATCAAACAAGGCGATATGGGTGGAGCTCAGAAAAAAAGGGGCAGCCACACTACTAGGAGTGTACTACAGACCCCCAAATGGTGGGAGGGAGATTGAAGAACAAATATGTAAGCACATTTCTGAGTGTAAAAACTATAGGGCAACAATAGTTGGGGATTTCACCTACCCCAATATCAGTTGGGATACAAACAGTGTGAAGGGCACAAGAGGGAACGAAATTCTTGAACTGTGTTCAAGAGAACCTTTTTAGCCAGCACGTAACAAGCCCAACGAGAGGGGGCGCAATTCTAGATTTAGTCTTCGGTAATGAGGCTGGGCAAGTGGATGAAGTAACAGTGGGTGACCATTTTGGAGACAGTGACCATAATACAGTTAGATTTAGCATAATCATGGAAAAGGACAAAGACAAAATAGCAGCAAAGGTTCTAAATTGGGGAAAGGCAAAGTTTACGAAACTGAAAGGTGACCTGGCGAAAGTGGACTGGATATAGCTATTTGAAGGAAATTCAGGGGCAAACCAGTGGGAAGCATTCAAAAGCGAGATACTACGGGCACAGTGTAGGCATGTCCCCACAAAGATTAAGGGTGGTACTGCCAAATCTAGAGCCCCCTGGTTATCTAGAAGCTTACAGGGTAAATTAAAGCAGAAAAAGGAAGCTTATGCCGATCACAAAAATCTTAATACTTTAGAAAGCCTAGAGGAGTATAGAAAATGCTGGGGTGAAGTAAAAAAAGAAATGAGAAAAGCAAAGAGAGGGCATGAAAAATTATTGGCAGGAAAAATCAAGGAAAACCCAAAGATGTTTTATCAGTATATTAAGAGCAACAGGATAACTAAGGAAAGGAACAAAAACAAGAAATGCTGGAATCACTCAGCAGGTTCCGAAGAAGGGTCACTGACCCGAAACGTTAACTCTGCTTCTCTTTCCACAGATGCTGCCAGACCTGCTGAGTGATTCCAGCATTTCTTGTTTTTGTTTCAGATTTCCAGCATCCGCAGTATTTTGCTTTTAACTAAGGAAAGGGTTGGGCCTATCAGAGATGTACAAGGGAATTATGCGTGGATGCAGAAGATGTGGGCAAGATTCTTAATGAGTTTTTTGTCTCTGTCTTCACAAAGGAGGGTTGATGCAGACATTGTAGTTAAAGAGTGTGAAATATTAGATACAATAAGCATAATGAGAGAGAAAGTACTAGAGGGTTTGACAGCCTTGAAAGTAGATAAATCGCCAGGACCGGATGAATTGCATCCCAGGTTGTTAACGGAAGCCAGGGAGGAAATAGCGGATGCGCCGAGGATCATCTTTAAATCCTCACTTGATACATGTGAGGTACCAAAGGATTGGAGGTCTGCGAACGTTGTACCATTGTTTAAAAAGGGTGCATGGGATAGGCCAAATAAGAGGCCAGTCATTCTGACCTCGCTGGTGCGTAAATTGTTAGCATCAATTCTGAAGGACAGAATAAACTGCCACTTAGAAAGGCACGGATTAATCAGGGATAGTCAGCATGGATTTGTTAGGGGAAGGTCATGTCTTATTAACTTGATTGAATTTTTTGAGGAAGTGACAGGAAGGATTGATGAGGGTAGTGCAGTGGATGTGGTCTATATGGATTTTACTAAGGCATTTGATAAGGTCCTGCATGGCAGACTGGTTAGTAAAATGAAAGCCCAGGGGATACAGGGCAATGTGGCAGGCTGAATCAAAAATTGGCTCAGGGACAGGAAACAAAGGGTAGTATTTTGCAAATGGAAAGCTGTTTCCAGTGGCATTCCACAGGGCTTGATGTTGGGTCCCTTGCTGTTTGTGGCATATATTAATGATTTGGACTTAAACGTGGGAGGCATGATTGGGAAATTTGCTGTGTAGTTAATTGTGAAGAGGATAGCTGTAGATTCCAGAATGATATCAATGGTTTCGTTGAGTGGGTGGGAAAGTGGAAAATGGAATTCAATCCAGAGAAGTGTGAGGTCATGCATTTGGGGAGGGCAAATAAAGCCAGGGAATGCACATTAAATGGGAGGATATTGAGAGGGATAGAAGAAGTGAGAAACCTTGGAGTGCATGTCCACAGGTCCTTGAAGGTGGCAGGACAGGTAGATAGAGTGGTGAAGAAGGCATATGGATTGCTTTCCTTTACTGGCCAAGGTATAGAATACAAAGGCAGGGATGAAATGCTGGAACTGTATAAAACGCTGGTTTGGCCACAGCTGGAGTATTGCGTGCAGTTCTGGTCACCACATTACAGAAAGGACATAATTGCTCTGGAGAGAGTGCAAAGGAGATTTACAAGAATGTTGCCAGGGCTTGAAAGTTGCAGCTGTGAGGAAAGATTGGATAGGCTAGGGTTGTTTTCCCTGGAACTGAGGAGGCTGAGGAGTGACTTAATTGAGTTGTACAAAATTATAAGGGGCCTAGGTAGAGTGGACAGGAAGGACCTGTTTCCCCTAGTGGAGAGGTCAGTTACCCGAGGACAGAGATTTAAGGTGATTGGTAGAAGGATTAGAGGGGACATGAGGAAAACCTTATTCACCCAGAGGGTGGTGGGTGCCTGGAATTCGCTGCCAGGAATGGTGGTGGAAGCAGAAACCTTCAATTCTTTTAAAAGGTACCTGGACATGTACCTGCAGTGCTGTAGCCTGCAAGGCTATGGACCAGGTGCTTGAAGGTGGGATTAGATTGGGCAGCTAATTTTTCCCACCGGCGCAGACACGATGGGCTGAATGGCCTCCTTCTGTGCCATAACTGTTCTTTGGTTCTAAAACAAATTAAACACAGGTGGGACAAGAATCTGAAGAAACAGCTCAATCAAATTTCTATTGTCAAATTAATAAATACAACCAGCATGCAGCACCTTAATCCACAGCAACACTTTTTCACCATAAATACTTTGTAGTATTTGATTAATATTGGAAGACTTTCTGGTGCATATGGGAACATCGTACTATGTGAAACATCTTTAATTACTCATTGCTCAACTTGACAATTAAAATACTTGGAGGAAAGAAGAAGACTATAAGGCCTATTTTTCCTTAATCATGTTAATCTGATCAGTCAGAAAGATGATGACTTAGACTGCTATACTTATCAAAGTGAGGACGATAGTATCTAGGAACAGAACACTTCTCCGCTTTTTCATCCAGTATTACTGTCAAGCACTCCCTAGATAGGAACAAAAACTCGCATTTAAATAGCGCCTTTAATGTAGTAAAATGTCCCAAGTCACTTCACAGGAACATTAACAAAACTTGACATCAAGCCACATAAGGAGATATTAGGACATGTGACAGAATATTTAGTCAAACAGGTAGGGTTTAAGGAATGTCTTAAAGATGGAGAGAAAGGTAGAGACCTTTAGGGGGGGAATTCCAGAGCCTAGGCAGCTGAAACATGCTGCCAATGGTGGAGTGATTAAAATGGGAGAAGCGCAAGAGGCCAGAATGGAGGAATGAAGAGATTGTGGAAGGCTGCAGGGCTGGAGGAGGTTAGAGAGATAGGTCATGGAGTGATTTGAAAATAAGCATGAGAATTTCAAAATCAAGGCTTTGCTGGACAGATGAGGAATAAAGAACTTGACTAGTGTCTGCAAACGTGTTTTATCCCTCAAGTGTGTCATTTCCCACTCGAGCCTAATTTTAGGCAGCTTTGTGCCAACAAGCAATAAGAACTTGGTTGAGACTGGCCACATACATTTCACAAAGGGCCCTGAGAGCCAGTTCAAATGGCTTACATCAATCTGGATGGATTCAAACCTAGTTCCCATAAATGAAAGGACAGTATGAACCAAATGCAGCATGCAGTTTTTATTTTTTTTTTAAAGTTTGATCTGTTGCCTTTAAATAGTATTTACGTGGCATTATTTTGATAAAACAAAATCACAGTTTTATTGGAAAATACCACCCCTGGACAGATTATAATATGGCTTAAAATTCACAGTTATAGTTTTTGTACAGTTCCACTGTTACTAACTGTAGGCCTGCCATAAAAACCATCAGCCAAAAACATCATAAACCTTACACAGCAACTTATCAGTGAATGTCTGGACTGTTACCAACTCATTTGGAATGTTAGCTCGTGCACTAATTATCCAGTACTGGCACTGGAATAATGTTATTCTCAAATATCAGTCACCAAACAGGTCCACAAACTTCAGAGATCATGCTAGTTTAATTTAATGCACAAACACCATGAATTCCAAAGCTTAAAAAACTGCATATGTCTCACGAATTCCGAAACAACAGAAATTGACATTTTCTCAGTACACAGAAATTCCTACAAGAGAAGGGGCGGTACTGGACCTAATCCTAGGGAATGAAGCCGGACAAGTAGTAGAAGTGTCAGTGGGCGTGCATTTCGGGGATAGTGACCATAACTCAAAGATTTAAGGTAGTTACGGAAAAGGACAAAGATGGACTGGAAATAAAGGTACTGAATTGGGGGAAGGCCGATTTCAATATGAAAGAACAGGATCTGGCCAAAGTGGACTGGGAGCAGCTACCTGTAGGAAAGTCTACATCAGACCAGTGGGAGTTATTCAAAAAGGAAATAGTGAGAGTTCAGGGCCAACAGGTTCCCGTAAAGATGAAGGGTAGGATCAATAAGTCAAGGGAACCTTGGATGTCAAGGGATATAGAGGATTGGATAAGGAAAAATAAAGTAGGCTTATGGCAGATTCAGAGGGCTGAAAACAGTGGAGGCACTGGAGGAGTATAGAAAGTATAGGGGGGTACTTAAAAAAGTAATTAGGAGAGCCAAGAGGACACATGAAAAAAAACTGGCGGGTAAGATAAAGGAAAATCCCGGCGTTTTATAAGTATATTAAGGGCAAGAGGATAACCAGGGAAAGAGTAGGGCCCATTCAGGACCAAAGTGGCAAACTGTGTGTGGAGCCGGAGGACATAGGTGAGGTTTTAAATGATTACTTTTCATCTGTGTTCACTATAGAGAAAGACAATGTAGATGTAGAGATCAGGGAGGGGGATTGTGATATACTCAAACAAATTAGCATTGAAAGGGAGGAGATATTAGCAGTTTTAGCCAGCTTAAAAGTGGATAAATCCCCAGGCCCAGATGAGACGTATCCCAGGCTGTTATGTGAGGCAAGGGAGGAGATAGTAGGGGCTCTGTCACAAATTTTCAAATTCTCTCTGGCCCCAGGAGAAGTGCCAGAGGACTGGAGGACAGTGAATGTGGTACCATTAGGCAAGAAGGGTAGCAGGGATAAACCAGGTAATTACAGGCCAGTGAGTCTAACATCAGTAGTAGGGAAACTACTAGAAACAATTTTTTTTTTTTATTTAGAGATACAGCACTGAAACAGGCCCTTCGGCCCACCGAGTCTGTGCCGACCATCAACCACCCATTGATACTAATCCTACACTAATTCCATATTCCTACCACATCCCCACCTGTCCCTATATTTCCCTACCACCTACCTATACTAGGGGAAATTTATAATGGCCAATTAACCTATCAACCAGCAAGTCTTTGGCATGTGGGAGGAAACCGGAGCACCCGGAGGAAACCCACGCAGACACAGGGAGAACTTGCAAACTCCACACAGGCAGAGCCAGAATTGAACCCGGGTCACTGGAGCTGTGAGGCTGCGGTGCTAACCACTGCGCCACTGTGCCGCCCCTTCTGAGGGACAGGATTAATCTCCACTTGGAAAGGCAGGGATTAATCAAGGATAGTCATCATGGTTTTGTCAGGGGGAGATCATGTCTAACAAACTTGACTGAATTTTTCGAGGAGGTGACTAGATGTGTAGATGAGGGTAAAGCAGTTGATGTAGTCTACATGGACTTCAGTAAGGCTTTTGATAAGGTCCCGCATGGGAGATTGGTCACGAAGGTAAGAGCCCATGGGATCCAGGGCAATTTGGCAAATTGGTTCCAAAATTGGCTTAGTGGCAGGAGGCAGAGGGTGATGGTCGAAGGTTGTTTTTGCAAGTGGAAGCCTGTGACCAGAGGGATCGGTGCTGGGACCCTTGCTGTTTGTAGTGTACATTAATGATATAGATGTGAATATAGCAGGTGTGATAAGCAAGTTCGCAGATGACACGAATATTGGTGGTGCCGTAAATAGCGCGGAAGAAAGCCTTAGATTACAGGATGATATAGATGGGTTGGTAAGATGGATAGAGCAGTTGCAAATGGAATTTAATCCTGAGAAGCGTGAGGTGATGCATTTTGGGAGGACTAACAAGGCAAGGGAATATACAATGGGTACCCTAGGACCCTAGGAAGTACAGAAGGACATTGGTGTACTTGTCCACAAATCACTGAAGGCATCAGCACAGGTAGATAAGGTCGTTAGGAAGGCATACAGGATACTTGCCTTATTAGCCGAGGCATAGAATATAAGAGCAGGGAGGATATGATGGAGCAGTATAAAACGCTAGAGAGGCCACAGCTGGAGTACTGTGTACAGTTCTGGTCGTCACACTATAGGAAGGATGTGATTTCACTGGAGAGGGTGCAGAGGAGAATCACCAGGATGCTTCCTGGGCTGGAGCATTTCAGTTATGGAGAGAGACTGGATAGGCTAGGGTTGTTTTCCTTAGAGCAGAGAAGGCTGAGAGGGGACCTGATTGAGGTATACAAAAGTATGAGGGGCATAGATAGGAAGAAACTTTTTCCCTTAGCGGAGGGGTCAATAACCAGGGGCCATAGGTTTAAGGTAAGGCGCAGGAGGTTTAGAGGGCATTTGAGGAAAAATGTTTTCACTCAGAGGGTGGCTGGAATCTGGAACACACTGCCTGAAGGGGTAGTAGAGGCAGGAACCCTCACGACATTTAAGAAGTATTTAGATGAGCACTTGAAACACCATAGCATACAAGGCCAAGGGCCAAGTGCTGGAAAATGGGATTAGGATAGACAGCTGCTTGATGGCCAGCATGGACACGATGGGCCGAAGTGCCTGTTTCTGTGCTGTATAAGTCTATGACGGTACAACAAAAAAATTAGCCCTTCAAAGGGGCACTTGATATGCCACTGGTTATACGAACTTTGAAGCAAAGTATAGGTTGTTAAAAAGAATGAAACAGAAAATTTCCTGCCCTCATGGGGCACCTCTCCATTTATTACCCTTACTAAATCTGCAAATAGAGAGATTTGAAGAGGAGCATTTTGACAAGGCATATTTATATATCAAGGTAGTGGGATGTAGGTTTATCTTCTCTCAAGCTAGTGATCTTAATTACAGCATAGCTGTCAAAGGGAGCCGCCCGAGTAGGCATAACTTTTCAATAAGATGAGAGGCAAAAAGACCGTGATTTTTTGTTGGTTGCTTAGCTCTGTGCTTGCTTCAATTCCCTTCTGCTTACCTTATTTTCCTTCTTAATGCTGCTGAGACTTATGGATTCTCATGAAAGTGCACATTATCTTAAAGAGGTAGCATTTGGCTACATTTGCACTGCAACTGTTGTGTGATGCAAAGTGGCTTTGCTTTGCACTGTCACTACCGTTGGGGTCTAGTGCAGACTTTTTGGTATACTGAGTTATTTACTAATGTAAATAGCAAAAAGAATCTAATCTGCAGATGGTACAAAAGAGTGCAAAATCTCAATCAATGATTACGCTGATATATTGGATCCAATGTATTACTGTTTTTCTCATTAGTACATGATGAATAATTATTTGTGACAAGCTGTGGAACAGAGCAACACATTCAGTCATCACAACAGCTTCCATTCTAACTTCACTGCTGTGCATAGACTGTTGCATGAACTATAGTGACAGTCCACTAACAGAATGTAGCCACTGTTACAGCAGTGATTTGAGATCAGTAAGTGGCCGCACTTTGAATAAAGGTCAAATGTGGTTATCACGTGGTTAATTGCAGGAGTTTGGCCAAAAAGACAATTATACAGGGACAGTTCTACAATGGTGTCTACTGGATCACAAACACACTGCTGCAGCAAAGCTACATTTACACTTAGGGTTTCTAGTTAAGCTTCATGACCACCATTCACCAACAATCAAAAGACAGCCCGTAACACTGATTAAATTTGTAAAATATACTAATCGCACCTACCATTCGTATACCAGCTTTCTTCAAAATGACAACAGGCCCAAATTTTTCACAAGGAAAAGTTTTGTAAGCTGATCTTGATCCAGGTTTACCCTGCTCTCTGGCAAGGTGTGAAGCTAATTTCACCCTTTTGTGGAACCCTGGATCAATCCTTTTTGGGATTTTCTTCTCCCTGCTGCTTTCACATGCGTTCAAATCCTCTGAAGAAGGAATTTTCCTCCACACAAGATCAGGGGGCAGGTTGTTCAACCTTGCCCGTCTAAGAGCGAAGTCCAAAGTACGGAAAGTCCTCATCAGAGAACTCCTCTTTGCTGACGATGCTGCTTTAACATCTCACACTGAAGAATGCCTGCAGAGTCTCATCGACAGGTTTGCGTCTGCCTGCAATGAATTTGGCCTAACCATCAGCCTCAAGAAAACGAACATCATGGGGCAGGATGTCAGAAATGCTCCATCCATCAATATTGGCGACCACGCTCTGGAAGTGGTTCAAGAGTTCACCTACCTAGGCTCAACTATCACCAGTAACCTGTCTCTAGATGCAGAAATCAACAAGCGCATGGGTAAGGCTTCCACTGCTATGTCCAGACTGGCCAAGAGAGTGTGGGAAAATGGCGCACTGACACGGAACACAAAAGTCCGAGTGTATCAGGCCTGTGTCCTCAGTACCTTGCTCTACGGCAGCGAGGCCTGGACAACGTATGCCAGCCAAGAGCGACGTCTCAATTCATTCCATCTTCGCTGCCTTCGGAGAATACTTGGCATCAGGTGGCAGGACTATATCTCCAACACAGAAGTCCTTGAAGCGGCCAACACCCCCAGCTTATACACACTACTGAGTCAGCGGCGCTTGAGATGGCTTGGCCATGTGAGCCGCATGGAAGATGGCAGGATCCCCAAAGACACATTGTACAGCGAGCTCGCCACTGGTATCAGACCCACCGGCCGTCCATGTCTCCGTTATAAAGACGTCTGCAAACGTGACATGAAATCGTGTGACATTGATCACAAGTCGTGGGAGTCAGTTGCCAGCATTCGCCAGAGCTGGCGGGCAGCCATAAAGACAGGGCTAAATTGTGGCGAGTCGAAGAGACTTAGTAGTTGGCAGGAAAAAAGACAGAGGCGCAAGGGGAGAGCCAACTGTGCAACAGCCCCAACAAACAAATTTCTCTGCAGCACCTGTGGAAGAGCCTGTCACTCCAGAATTGGCCTTTATAGCCACTCCAGGCGCTGCTTCACAAACCACTGACCACCTCCAGGCGCGTATCCATTGTCTCTCGAGATAAGGAGGCCCAAAAGAAGAGGATCAATCAAAGCAGAAACACCATCAGCAATTAAGCTGAGGTTTTCCCACTTACGTTTGAAAGAAATAAAAAGGAAAGGACAACAAAATCAGGATTTTGGTGCCAACAACTAATGGCTACAGTAAGTGCCAAAACCAGAAACACAATACACATTGCTGTTAAACTGCCTCTGAGGCAAAACAAGCATATTTAATAATATCCTTCAGAGGTAAGACTGCTTCTTGGAAGCGTTCGCTTGGTTCAATTGGCAACACTCTCACCTCTGAATCAGAAGGTTGTGTTCAAGTCCCATTCAAGAGACTTGAACACAAAAATCTAGGCCGAGACTCCAATGCAGAGCTGAGGGAGTGCTGCGCTGTCAGAGATGCTGTCTTTCGGAAGAGACGCGAAACTGATTAGATTAGATTAGAGATACAGCACTGAAACAGGCCCTTCGGCCCACCGAGTCTGTGCCGAACATCAACCACCCATTTATACTAATCCTACACTAATCCCATATTCCTACCAAACATCCCCACCTGTCCCTATATTTCCCTACCACCTACCTATACTAGTGACAATTTATAATGGCCAATTTACCTATCAACCTGCAAGTCTTTTGGCTTGTGGGAGGAAACCGGAGCACCCGGAGAAAACCCACGCAGACACAGGGAGAATTTGCAAACTCCACACAGGCAGTACCCGGAATCGAACCCGGGTCCCTGGAGCTGTGAGGCTGCGGTGCGCGCCACTGCGCCACTGTGCCGCCCTGAGGTTCCGTCTCCTCTCTAAGGTAGAGGTAAAAAATTACATGCTGCTATTCCAAAGAGCAGAGGAGTTATCCCCTGTTTCCTGACCCATACTTATCCCTCAATCAACATCACAAAGAGAGATTATCTGGTCATTAACACATTGCTGTTTGTGGGACCTTGCTGTGCACAAATTGGCTGCTGTGTTTCCATCATTATAACAGTGACTACACTTCAAAAGTACTTCATCGGCTGTAAAGCACTTCGTGCCATCCTGAGGTTTTAAAAGGCACAATGTAAATGCTATAAGACCAAACATCACCCTCTTTTTTTATTTTATGCTTGAAAGCTTCCATTGTAAAACTGCTGATCAAAGGACACTGCAGAATTTGAAAGTGCAGAATGAGCTCCTGTCATTCAAATCAGGTTCAGCGTGCAAAAGCTTCTGGGTTTGCCCTATACAGATATATATTTCAAACTTTTCAATAATCCCAAATGATTTTTGTACCTCTAGTAAGGCCCCTGCCCCCAAATAAATCCCACACCAAGCAACTGCTCAACAGTTTATTTGATTCTGCTTCCATGTCAACATGATCTATGATTAACTGCTCTTACTGTAACTTTCAGTATTAAGCTAAACCCCTGAAGTTATTCAAAAGTTGCTGTACCATAGGTCTCTTAAAGAGGTAGACTTTTTTACCTGCCAATCTTCTGCCTTCCTTCCAAACTCTGTGACCGCCTCCAGCCTCACAACCCTGATATCGCTGCACTCATCTAATCCTGGCCTCTTGCATACCCGTGATCTTCATCACTCAACCACTGGTGACCGTGCCTTCAGCTGCAGAAGCTCTAAGCTCTAGAATTCCCTCCCAAAGCCTCTCCAACTCTCTCTCCTCCTCTAAGATGCCCTTAAATCCTACTTCTTTGACCAAGCTTTTGGCTACTGTCCCAATATCTTATGTGGTCCAGTGTCAAATTTGTTTGATAGTACTCCTGTGAACTGCCTTGAGATGGTCCATTACGTTAAAGGCACTACATAACTGTAAATTGATGCTGTTTTGAAAGTAATGTCGCATGCTGGAGATTCTGGTCACCCACCAATACCTCATCCAAATGGTCATTCATCACTGAGAGCTGAAGTGAAGGGCTTTGGCAAATCAACTACAGTAGGCATCAAAGCCCAGCTGAATTCTATCTTCACCCAATTGTTACAAGCCTGTAAGAAGCAGGAACACTGGCTGATCTTCCTTTTCCTGAGCACAAAGACCAACAATAGCGCTGAGATCAGCTAGCGACAGATTGAGGAACAGACTTGGGATTTCCTGCCCTGAATAGTTAGTTGCACACTGAATAATTTAAGTCACTAGACTTAAGCTAGATAATTCCACCTCTTTAAAAATACCATAACTTGAAAAATTAATTAAAAATTCAATGTTTGATTTAACAAATTACTGTGGGGGGGAAAATTAACAAAGTTTGGCTGTTAAAATAAAAAGCTACAATTTATTTGGCACTTTTCAATGGTAAAACATAAAATTCACCCATCAAGTTGACTTGAATATAAGCAAGAGTCTACAGTGAAGCTCATCTGTCTTTTTCCAGTCTGACCTTTTCTAATGTAGCAGCCTGGAATGGCTGCAGTTTGAACAGTGCAGCCTCCTCCCCAAGGCATTCTTGACAGGTGTTTTGTTTGCCTGGGTTTAGATTAGCCTTGCAATGTCCGACATCTGTTTAAAAAAACGACAGCCTTTTTCAGGTCAAGCAAGTTTTTCGCAACACCACATCCAGCTTCCATTAACCCTGCAAGTGCTTCAAATCAGTGAGATAGCCACAATCACTCCCTTCACTGAGACTGGAGAGAAGCCTTCTTTGAGTCTATAGCTACATTCCTCCTCCTCAAGTTTGACTGTTCATTTCATTGCTGAGTCCACAGATAGTTTGATGAGTCTATCCCTTAGCCATTCTTGTATCAATAAGGCTGGTGCTAACTCAATGTCATCACCAGTACCAAGTTATTTAAACCCTAACTTAAACCTTTGGTGCTAACATATCCTTAATTCTTGAAATCTGAGGGATACAACCATGCATGCAATTACCAGAATTTATTGCACTTAGAACAACCAGTGCTGGTTGAGAAGCCTTTGAAAAGTCCAAGAGATGTTTTTGACAATCTCACAGGATTGCTCAAGTTACCTGAGGAGGGAGTAACAGAACAATTTACATTTATATAGGATCTTTAACATAATAAAATGCCCCAAGGTACTTCACAGGAGCATTATAAAACAAAATATAACATTAAGCCACATAAGGAGATATTAGGTCAGATGACTGAAAGCTTGGTCAAAGAGGTAGGTTTGAAAGAGTGTCTTAAAGGGGAAAACAAGGTAGAGAGGCACAGAGGTGTGGGGATGATATACCTGAGCTTAAGGCCTAGGCAACTGAAGGTGCAGCAACCAATGGTAGAGCGTTTAAAATCAGGGATGCACAAAAGAACAGAATTAGAGGAGCACAGATATCTTGGAGGGTTGTGGGGCTGGAGGAAATTACAGATATAGAGAGGGCTGAGACATGGGCAGCAGAGTTTTGGATGACTTAAGTTTACAGAGGGTCGAATGTGGTAGACCAACTAGGAGTGCATTGGAATAGTCAAGTCTAGAGGTAACAAAGGCAAGGATAGGGTTTCAGCAGCAGATGATCTGCGGCAGGACAGAGTCAGGCAATGCTACAGGAGTGCAAATAGGCATTCTTAGTGATATATGGTAGGAAGCTCAATTCGCAATAAAGGTTGAGAACAGTCTGCTTGAGTTTTTACCATTCTCAACTGGTGGAGGGAGACAAGCTGCTGCTGTTATATCCTGTTGGGCTTATCGTGATTTACTGTGGTCTGTGCCATTTTATTTAACTAAAGGTTATTGTTCGGAGGGAGACATTTGCATTGTCATGCAACGTAGAATTGCAGACATTTTTGTCTGTTGTCGGTTTTTAATTTTCATAATGTTAATTTATTTATATTTATTTAGAGATACAGCACTGAAACAGGCCCTTCAGCCCACCGAGTCTGTGCCGAGCAACAACCACCCATTTATACTAATCCTACATGAATCCCATATTCCCTACCACATCCCCACCATTCTCCTACCACCTATCTACACTAGGGGCAATTTACAATGGCCAATTTACTTATCAACCTGCAAGTCTTTGGCTGTGGGAGGAAACTGGAGCACCCACGGAAACCCACGCAGTCACAAGGAGAACTTACAAACTCCGCACAGGCAGTACCCAGAACTGAACCCGGGTCGCTGGAGCTGGGAGGCTGCGGTGCTAACCACTGCGCCGCCTGGACTCTAATCCAAACACAAAATCTACTTTTCACTCTGTAATCTATTTGTGTATGTGATTTTCATGTGAATACGTGTGTGAATGTGTCACGTATTTAAAAAAAAATTTTTAGATCGGGTTTAGAATGTGAAGTATAATAAACTCACCTCTTTCTTGTTTAAACTCATGAAAGCCTGTCCGATTAATGTGATCGCGAAGAACCAAAGATAAAAATGTAAAACACTCGCTGAGACAGTAAGCACAATCACTGTTTAAAAAGGAATAAATCCTGTTACGGTAAGAGGAAGGGCAAGGATGGAGCCTGTGAC
This sequence comes from Heterodontus francisci, assembly GCF_036365525.1. NCBI lineage: Eukaryota > Metazoa > Chordata > Chondrichthyes > Heterodontiformes > Heterodontidae > Heterodontus > Heterodontus francisci. Next base: position 16,526,144 of record NC_090388.1, read on the forward strand.
CCCCTTCTCACCTGCCCGTAACATGGCATTCAACAGGAGTGCAGGAAAACCATTTTCCGCTAAAAACAAAGAATAAACTAAACACGAGTGAGACTCTAGGGCACACAGGAGCAGGAGTTTGTATAGAAAAATATGATTCCAAGGGTCTGAATAAAATGTTTTATGTTTGACCATATTTGCTCAGACACTGCATCCCATAGCACCTTTCAAAGCTAAGTGTTGAGATATTTTGATCATTCTAAATATTTAACGAGTCAAGTTACTTAGTTCGTAAAGTAAACCAAGTACATGTACTGAACTCATTCTGGTAAGAATCACTAACAAGTTGTTGCCTACTTCAAGTTTCCTTTTGAAACCATAATTGGCCTCCAGATTTTGTCTATCAACCTCCATCATTAACTCAGATGATCTGGTCATTATCTCATTGCTGTTGTGGGATCTTGCTGTGTGCAATTTGGCTGCTTCATTCCCTTTGTTACAACAGTGACTACATTTCAAAAATTTGTCATAAAGCATCTTGGGCGATCCTGGTGTTGTGAATGGCATGATATAAAGGCAAGTTCATTCTATTTTTTCTTTATTTCAAAAGCACACCTTATGAAGGAGTGCTTTGTATAAACATTGCCCTGGAGAAGGAATAACCCAATGTCAGAGTGTTGTTAACCTGGCCGTTGGTGAAGATTTCCTCAGGGAAAACTTACTGGTCCTAGTGTCCACAATTGGGGTGAGACCATGGAGGGATTTGAAAATAAAGATGAGGATTTTAAAATCAAGATGTTGCTTGACTGGGAACCAATGCAGATCAGTGAGCACAGGGGTAATAACTGAACAGGACTTGGTGCGAGTTAAGACATGGGCAGCAATTGTTTTCAGGAAGGAAGATTAATTGATCTTTTGGCCGCATATTTCTGAGTAAGGCGAATGAAGTGGTTGCCTGAGCTGCCAGAAAAATATACTTCAGATTTGTGGCCAGGACAAAATCTACAGGAAGACTTGCTTCCACAGGCTCGAACATGGAACAGCCATCTATGGCTTCAAAAGGAAATTGGACGTAGAACCATAGAAAAATTATGTCACAGGAGGCCATTCAGCCTGTCGTGTCTGTGCTGGCCAAACAAACTAGCCGCCCAATTTAATTCCACCTTCCAGTACCTGGTCCATAGCCTTGCCAGTTACAGCACTTTAGGTGCAGGTCCAGGCACCTTTTTAAAGAATTGATGGTTTCTGCCTCCACCACCGATGCAGAAATCAACAAGTGCTTGGGAAAGGCTTCCACTGCTATGTCCAGACTGGCCAAGAGAGTGTGGGAAAATGGCGCACTGACACGGAACACAAAAGTCCGAGTGCATCAAATCTGTGCCCTCAGTACCTTGCTCCACGGCAGCGAGGCCTGGACAACGTATGTCAGCCAACAGTGAGGTCTCAATTCATTCTATCTTCGCTGCCTCCAGAAAACCCTTGGCATCAGGTGGCAGGACCGTATCTCCAACACAGAAGTCCTTGAGGCGGCCAACATCCCCAGCATATACACCCTACTGAGCCAGCGGCGCTTGAGATGGCTTGGCCATGTGAGCCACATGGAAGATGGCAGGATCCCCAAGGACACATTGTACAGCGAGCTCGTCACTGGTATCAGACCCACCGGCCGTACATGCCTCTGCTTTAAAGACGTCTGCAAACGCGACATGAAGTCCTGTGACACTGATCACAAGTCTTGGGAGTCAGTTTCCAGCAATCGCCAGAGCTGGCGGGTAGCCATAAAGGCGGGGCTGAAGTGTGGTGAGTCGAAGAGACTTAGCAGTTCGCAGGAAAAAAGACAGAAGCGCAAGGGGAGAGCCAACTGTGTAACAGCCCCGACAACCAATTTTATCTGTAGCACCTGTGGAAGTGTCTGTCACTCTAGAATTGGCCTTTATAGCCACTTCAGGCGCTGCTTCACAATCCACTGACCACCTCCAGGCGCGTACCCAATGACTCTCGAGACAAGGAGGCCGAAGAAAGAAGAACTAGGACCGCCTAATTCCACATCTAACATCGCTTGACTTGCCCCTGTCTCAGCTCACCTGCTGCTGAAACCCTCATTCATGCCTTTGTTACCTCTTGACTTGACGATTCCAATGCACTCCTGGCCTACCTTCCGTAAACCTGAGGTCATCCAAAACTCTGCTCCATGCCTCAACTCGCATCAAGTCCTGTTCACCCCTGTACTCGTTGATCTACGTTGGCTTCTGGATAAGCAACAACTTGATTTTAAAATACTCATCCTTGTTTACAAACCCCTTCACCCCTCCCGACCTCTGTAATCTCCTCCAGCCACACAACTGTCTGAGATATGTGTGCTCTTCCAATTCTAGCCACCTGAGCATCTACGATTTTAATTGCTCCACGATTGCTAGTCCTTTCATCAGCTACCTAGGCCCCAAGCTCTGACATTCCCTCCCTAAACCTCTCTGCATCTGTCTCTCCCTCTTTCCTCCTTTAAAATGCTCCTTAAAAACCACCTGTTTGACCAAGCTTTGAGTTATCTAATACCTCATTATGTGGCTCGGTGTCATTTTTTTTTGTAATGCTCCCGTGAAGCATCTTGGGATGTTTTATTATGTTAAAGGCACTACATATATATATATATAATATTTTGGTATTGTTCTCAGGGAAACTACAGCATAAACATGAACCAAAACCGAATCACTAACCAGGTCTCCACAGTGAGGAAGACATTAAAGTTTGTCACTACCAGAAAAAAGAAATTTGCATTTATGCCTGTTACAACCTCAGGATGCCCTGAAGCTTAATTCAGACAATTAAGTACTTTGTTTTCCATCAGAAATCACTATTAGAATGTAGGCAATGTAGAACTCACATTTGCAATGTGTGAAACAGTTCCGTCATTTTGATCTTTTACTTTCGATCATGTTATTTCAACATTCAAATAGCATTCAGAATGTCAGCCGTAGCTCAATGGGTAGCACTCTCACCTGATTCAGAAGGCTATAGGTTCAAGTCCTGCTCCAGAGACTTGAACTCAAAAATCTAAATTGACATTCCAGTGCAATACTGAGGGACTAAGTACTACACTCTCCAAAGTGCCTTATTTCGGATGAGCTGTTAAACTGAGGCCCCATCTGCACTCTCAGGCGAATGTAAGAGATCCCATGGCACAGCTCTGAAGATGAGCAGGGGAGTTATCCTAAGTGCCCTGGCCAATATTTATCCCTCAATAAACATCACAAAAACAGATTATCTGGTCAATACATTATTGCTGTTTGTGGGAGCTTGCTGTGTGCAAATTGGCAGCCACGTTTCCTACATTACAACAGCGTTTACATTTCAAAAACGTGTTTGAGACGTCCTGAGGTCGTGAAAGGTCTATATAAATGCAAGTCTTATCTTTTTAACAAAATGCATGCTACATTAACCAAGGTACAAATTGCAAACTAGCTCTAAGACAGGCTCCGTTTACTTAGCAACAAGAACATCTTGCACTTATATAGCAATATGACCCACTCCGCTTCACAGGAGTGTTATCAAACAAGCAATACTGTCAATAACAAGCACCATTCCAACAGTAACAATGACCAGATTGGTTCTTCACTGACACAAACTATTGTAGAAATTGCCTATATGAGTTCTGGAGTATGCTGGGGAACTTGCTCGATCGTCAAGGAAGTGATATTTCAATAGCACCACACGTATGTTCTATCAATGCTGGAAAAGATTAATTGAATATTCTGTTCCAGAGCTTTAATAATGTGCAGTTATCGCAGTACTGTGACATGGAACTTAATTAAAGCAACTGAACCTCAGCTGGTTTGAACCGTGTTAGCTTCTCCCCCCCCCACCCCCACCCGCAAGAAGACAAACACAGCTAATCAACTAATTTGAGTGCTTATTCCACTGCTTAATGGCATGACAATAATAGGTGTCTGCAATCAAATTGACTGTGTGCGCATACCAGTTCACTGCTGGGCGATAAGAATTATTTTCCTGTGAACTGTTTATACTGGAGTCAAGCAATCTTGCAACATACTTATTCGTGTCAATGTGAGGTGCATGCAGGGACACCACTTCACTATTCCGAAGCTACCTGTACAATCATTCTACACAGAAAAGACTGGGAAGCTGTTGAAGCAAATTATCTGGGAAACAACTTTTTGAAAATGTAGTGATCTCTTTTAGATAGGATCACAGAAAGTGCAGACCGCTTTGGACATTGTACAACTCAAACATATTCACAAATACCGAAAGCAGCAAATTACAACTGTGGCAAGAACCAAACGTGCTATGTGTTTTTATCTTTTATCCTGTTCCACACAACTCAGAGAGGAAGGGGTGGGGAGTACTTTCATCTGTGGGGACTGCAGTTACTGGTCTGTGTAGGGGTATAGTGTGTATGGTGGCTCTGAGTGACAATGTCTGACTCTTGCATGTTCCACCAGGGGTTTGCGTGTCCCTCTTTCTCGCTGCACTGTGAAGGGGTCAGCAACACTCTTGCATGCCTGTCTCTGGCCATCTAGTCCAGGTCATGCTTTCTACCTGTAGTCTGACACATCTCGCAGTCTCTAGTCGGTGCGGGGGTCTCTCTTCCGCACCACCTGTCACCCCCACCCCACCTTGTCCCCTACCCCTCAACCTCTCTTCCCCCCCGGCCTGCCTCCCCCACCCCCTTCCTCTCACCTCTTTGACGGGAGGGAATTTCTTCCTGCACTCCAGCGACAGGCTCCTCAGGTCGCTCTGCATGTTTTCCAGCAGCTTCTTCACGGCTTCGGGCGACGAGGTGGACATCTTTCTCATTTCGGGGCCGGCGATTCAGTGGCCACCCGGAGCCCGTGGCTCCGCTGCCGGCAGCGTTAAAGCAGCAAAGCCGCCCAGAGTCCAGGCCTCGAGCGGCCGCTACACCCACAACCCACCGCTTCCAGACACGTCACCCGCACTTCCGTAAACACAGGCCGAGCGGAAATGACGATCGGCTCGGACTCGCCGTGCCGCCTGGCGGACCGGAGGTCTCCTGCAGCGCCGACTGGCGGGCCGGAGGTCTCCTGCAGCGCCGACTGTTAGCTGCCACCCTCTACAGGATGCCCAAACCAGGGAGTAAATTGTCCATTAAACTAAGAATAAAATACTGCAGATGCTGGAAATCTGAAATAAAAACAGAAAGTGCTGGAAATACTAAGCAGATCAGGCAGCAACTGTGGAGAGAGAAGCACAGTTAAGGTTTCAGGTCAGTGACCTTTCATCAGAACTGCCAAAGGTTCGACATATAATAGGCTTTGAGCAAGTGAAAGGCAGGGAGGAAGAAGAACAAAAGGAAAAAGTCTGAGATAGGACAAAGGGCTGGAGAAATTAAATGACAGAGATGTCACGGAGCAAAAGGCAAAGGGAGTGGTAATAGTTGTGCTAGGTGACCACATTGTGAGAAGCGAGCGACCACAGTATACCAAATTGAAAGAAGTAAAAGCAAATGGCTGCTTCATCTGGAAGGAGTGTTTGTGGCCTTGGATGGTGAGTATACTATATTTACAATGTGGTCTCCTCTACATTGCGGAGACCAAATGCAGACTGGGTGACCACTTTGTGGAACACCTCCGCTCAGTCTGCAAGCATGACCCCGAACTTCCGGTCGCTTGCCATTTCAATTCACCACCCTCCTCTCACATCCACATTTCTGTCCTCGGCCTGCTACAGTGTTCCAGTGAAGCTCAATGCAAGCTCGAGGAACAGCACCTCCTCTTCCAATTAAGCACGCTACAGCTTTCTAGACTCAAAATTTAGTTCATTAATTTCAGACCATAAGCCCCATTATTTTTTATTTATTTATATTGTTATTTTGTTATCTATTTTTTAGCCATGTGCTAGTCTTAAACTTGTTTTTTATGTTTTTGCTTTCGTACAGAGCTGTTCCTTTTTCTGCCATTAGCACGGTCTCTAGACAAATGCCTTGTCTTTTACTATGACTCTTAGCACTGTATTTGCCTTTTCTACCATAACATCTCTGTCATTTAATCTCTCCTACCCTCTGCCCTATCACAGACCTTGCCTTTTGTTCTTCTTCCCCCTCCTCTTTTCACTTGCTCAAAACCTATTACATTTCTAACCTTTGCCAGTTCTGATGAATGGTCACAGACCTGAAACATTATCTATTTCTCTCTCCACAGACACTGCCTGACCTGATGAGTTCTTCTTTCTTTTTGGGCCTCCTTATCTCGAGAGACAATAGATACGCGCCTGGAGGTGGTCAGTGGTTTGTGAAGCAGCGCCTGGAGTGGCTATAAAGGCCAATTCTCGAGTGACAGGCTTTTCCACAGGTGCTGCAGAGAAATTTGTTTGTCGGGGCTGTTGCACAGTTGGCTCTCCCCTTGCGCCTCTGTCTTTTTTCCTGCCAACTACTAGGTATTTCCAGCATTTTCTGTTCTCATTTCAGTAAATTGCCCATCCTTGAAAACAAAACAATATTCATAAGATCATAAGAAATAGGAGCAGGAATAGGCTATTCGACCCCTCGAGCCTGCTCAGCTGTTCAATAAGATCATGGCTGATCTGGTTGCGGCCTTAACTCCACGTTCGTGCCTGCGCACCCCCCCACCCCCCACAAGGGCAACGGGTCAAGCAGCAAGGTAGACAAACAAGAATTAACAGGAGAAACAAGGGCTATAAATATAAGATAATCACTACAATGAATCCATCAGGGAAATCAGGAGATACATCTTTATCCGGAGAGTGGTGAGAAGGTAGAACTCGACAAGGAGTGGTTGAGGCAAATAGCAAAGATGCATTTCAGGGGAAGGTAGGTAAGTACATGAGGGCGAAAGGAAAAAAAGGATATATTAATGGGGTTAGATGAAGAAAGGTAGGAGGAGGCTTGCATGGAGCATAAACACTGGCATGGACTAGTTGGGCCAAATGTCCCATTTCTGTTCTGACCTGAAACATTAACTCTGTTTCTCCCTCCACTTGAAGCTGCTGAGATTTTACAGCATTTTCAGTTTTTATTTATGGCTTGCCAATGTGTTGTAAATATTTTGTAGTACTTTGTAATGTCTCAGGTCAATGACCTTTCATCAACTGGAAGTTAGAGTCTCAACAGTTTACAAGCAATTACAGAGCTAGGGAAAAATTGGGGTGTGGAAGGAGGTAAGTGAAAAAGGGGCAGGAGTGATTAAATGACAAAAGGGAGGATGGTGCAAGGCAAACAAAAGGGAAAGAGGTTGGGGGGGGGGGGGGTGGCTCTGGTAATGGGACAATAATGAAGGCAAAAGATGTATCTAGAGGAGTTGCAAATAACAATAGCAGAACTATTACCTGCTGGCTGAGAAAAGGGAACCAGTAGTTATGATCTGAATTTGATGACCTTTTGAGGTTGTAAAATTCTTAATTGAAATATGAGGTACTGTTCCTTGAGCTTGGAGTAAAAGCCTATAGTTGGTGTCCACTTAGGTCTGCCAAACCTCCGTTATTTTCTTAGATTCTCCAGGAATTCTGTAACACTGCTGTGAATGTACAGAGGACGGAGGATGAGATGCATTGGCATAGTCGAATCTACAGGTTGCAAAAGCATGAATGAGGGTTGCAGCAGCTCATGAGACATAGAAGGAGGTAGCTGATGTTAGAGATGAAAGTAGGTGATCTTGGTGATGGAAAGAATACAGGTTTGGAAGCTCAGCTTGGTCTCAAATACATGCTGAAGTTGCAAACAGTCTTTCAGCCTGGGACAATGGCTGAGGAGTTGTGCAAAATTGATGGCATGGGTACGGAGTTTGTGGCAGGGATCATAGTTGATGGCTTTGGTCTTCCCAATATTAAACTGGATTAAATTGCTGCTCATCCAAGACTAGATGAGGAAGAGAAGGGACTTTAGATGTAAATGATACAGGCTCAGGAAGAAAAGTCATTGCTAGAATCTGGTTACAATCAGATAGATCAGAGTGGAAGCAAGGGAGTCATTGGAGGATGACGGTGTGGTCAACCATTTCAATGGCTGCGGAGAGGTTAAGGAAGATATGGTGATATTGCAACATGGTCATAGTCACAAAGAATGTCATTTGCGACTTTGGGTAGAGCTGCTTCAGTTCTGTGGCAGGGGCAGAACTGATTGGAGAGATTCAAACATATTCAAGGACTTTGCTCTTACAAGCTACTGCCTCTCCAGAGAGGTCAAGGGTGAATTTTCTTTGATGATGAGATGACTTTTGAAAGGGAGGGAAAGGAACAATGTCTGAGGACAGGAAACGATTTATAATGGGGCCAGGAAGAGAAGTTGACTAGTCAGCAGTGCAGTGGGACTGGGTTCAAGAGAGTTGAAGGTGAACCTGATAGTTGAACTTGGAGATTCCATGTTGGTAGATAAAAAAAAGAGACTAGAGTTCACATGGTTTCAGGCCCCAGAGCCAGCCAATTTCGAGAGCAAATTTTAGAAAAACTTACCGGCCGGGATTTTATTCTGACAACAGCGGTCTCGACATCCGGAAATGTGATGGTGAAATCCCCACGTCACGTCTTCTCCGGAAGGCCCGCCGAATCTTGTGCCAATCAGGCACTAAAGTGGACAGCAGCAGGCTTTCCACAGGATCAAGGACCCTGTTGCAGGAAGTCCCGCCCTTGCAGAGCTGCAAGCCAATCAGAGGCTGGCGGCTGCAGTGCCACTGCGAAGGCGGTGGCTGCTACTGCAGAACCACCTACTGGAGACCGAGGAGCATTACTGGACCCAGGCTCCAGGTGTGGATGGGAGTGGTCTTACGGGGGAGGGGGATTCTCAACGCCCCCCCCCCCCCCACCACCCTTTCCGGTCCTCGGTCCCTTTTTCAGCCACTAAGTGCCTTTTAATGAGGGATCCCCACCACCTTCCCCATCAGTCACTCCCCTTCCCCCGGAGCCGGGAAGCAGCTCGCACAGTTTTTCAGGCCATTACATAGATTAACAGCACAGAAACAGGCCATTTGGTGCAACTGGTCTGTGCCGGTGTTTATGCTCCACAAAAACCTCCTTCCACCCTATTCCTGTCTCACTCATGTGTATCCAGCTTCCCCTTAAATGCATCGATGCTATTCGCCTCAATTACTCCTGGTTACCCGCCAGAGCTGGCGGGCTGCCATAAAGGCGGGGCTAAAGTGTGGCGAGTCGAAGAGACTTAGCAGTTGGCAGGAAAAAAAGAGAGGCGCAAGGGGAGAGCCAACTGTCTAACAGCCCCGACAAACAAATTTTTCTGCAGCACCTGTGGAAGAGGCTGTCACTCTAGAATTGGCCTTTATAGCCACTCCAGGCGCTGCTCCACACACCACTGACCACCTCCAGGCGCTTACCCATTGTCTCTCAAGATAAGGAGGCCAAAGATTAGAAGAGATAAGATTAAGTTCATGCACATTGCAAAGTGGGATATGGTGATGGTGTGCCCAAATGTGGTATTATGGGTTTGCATGGCTCAAGAAGGGATCTCTAAAGTATTGTTTGGTAGCTACAAAGGCACTGCTGTAGCAAATGTTGATTCGTATTGGTACTTAGTTGTTCTGGTGGATAGTATTTGTAACTTGGGTGAGGTTCTTTGGAATCACACCAAAATGGATTGAAGAGGCACCTTGAATTCCTTCATCTTTCTTCAGTCCCAATACAGATTAAGCTTGTGGAGTAGAAGACATATGCCCAAACCTAGTGAGGCCACACCTAGGAAGGATGTTCTTACAATAGAGGGAGTGCAGCGAAGGTTTACTAGACTGATTCCTGGGATGGCAGGACTGACGTATGAGGAGAGATTGAGTCGGTTAGGATTATATTCGCTGGAGTTCAGAAGAGTGAGGGGGGATCTCATAGAAACCTGTAAAATTCTAACAAAACTTGACAGGGTAGATGCAAGAAGGATGTTCCCGATGGTGGGGGAGTCCAGAGCCAGGGGTCATAGTCTAAGAATATGGGATAAACCTTTCAGGACTGAGATGAGGAGAAATTTCTTCACCCGGAGAGTGGTGAGCCTGTGGAATTTGCTATCACAGAAAGCAGTTGAGGTCAAAACATTGAATGTTTTCAAAAAGGAGTTAGATATAGCTCTCGGTTCTTAAGAGATCAAAGAGTATGGGGTGAAAGCGGGAACTGCAAGTAAAAAGTTCAGCATAATTACAATCTCGACAGATTGCTATCATAGAATGTTGATGGTGTACGGAACTGCAAAAACAGGTTACTGAGTTGGATGATCAGCCATGATCATAATGAATGGCGGAGCAGGCTCGAAGGGCCAAATGGCCTACTCCTGCTCCTATTTTCTATGTTTCTATGTTTCAAACCTCGGAAAGGCTTCTTTCAGCTCACACTTACCTTACTAAAGTCTCTTTTCCATGGTAAAATCTTGTTGAATTAGTGGTAATCTGCGACAGCAGACTGAGAATTGGCTGAGAGCCCACAGGCAGAGAGTTGTGGTCAATGAATTTGGATCTATTTGGAGATGAATTACTCATGGTTTCTTGTCGGGGATCGGCATTAGGACCTTTGCTCTTGACTATTTTCATTGTTGACAGAGAAGTATTGGCAGGGGTGAGAGGAGCCTAATGATATTGCAGACAATACCAAGTTATGTGCGAGTGAGGACTGCTGCAAGCAGATATTGAAGTGTTGGGGAATGGACCCATATTTGCTACAGAAGCTAGTGGAGAAAGATGATAATCTGGGTGTTAAACTGCATCACTCCTAAAGGTTCATCACCAAATTCATGAAGCTATAAGCACAAGAAAAAAAGAATCAAGGACAATTCACAGCAAAACAAAGCACACCATTTTGTTCTTGTACAAGACCTTTTTATGCTTCAATTAGATCATTGCATCCAGTTTTGGTCTCCTGACTGGGTGGAGGATACTGAGGCTCTGGAAAGGGGAAAGAGGAGGTCCACATGATTATTTCTTTGTTTAAAACGCCTTAGGAACCCAGTTAGGCTCAAAGAGCTGGGTCTGTGTACTTCAGGAAGGCATAGAGACAGGAGCAATTTGATCGAGGTTTATAAAATAGCGAAGGGGACAATAGCGTATGTCCAAGAAGAAGCACTGAGGGTAGCAAGGGGACAGAATATACTCTGAGTGGGGGACTTCAAGAGTGGCTTGGTAGCGCCACTACTGACAGAGCTGGCCAAGTCCTGAGGAACATCCCTGCCAGACTGGGCCTGTGGCAGGTGGTGAGGGAACCAAGAGGGAATAACCTGCTTGACCCTGCCATCACCAAGCTACCTGTCGCAAATGTATCTGTCCATTACAGTATTGGGAGGAGTGACCACCGCACAGTCCTTGTGGAGACGAAGACCATTCTTCGTGTTGTGTGGCACTACCACCGTGCTAAACAGGATAGATTCAGAACAGATCTAGCAACTCAAAACTGGGCATCCATGAGGTGCTGTGGACCCACCACCAGCAGAATTGTATTCAACCACAATCTGTAACCTCATGGCCTGGCATATCCCTCACTATCAAGCCAGGGGATCGCCCCTTTCACCCCTGGTTCAATGAGGAGAGCAGGACAGCATTTCTGGAGCAGCACCAGGCACATCTCAAAATGATTGCACCATGTTCAGCACCATTCGCGACTCAAGTACTGAAGCAGTCTGCGTCCAGATGCAGCAAGACCTTGACAACATTCAGGCTTGAGCTGATAAGTGGCAAGTATAATTTTCACCACACAAGTGCCAGGCAATGACCATTTCCAACAAGAGAGAATCTAACCATCACCCCTTGACATTCAATGGCACTACCATCACTGACTCCCCCACCAACATCCTGGGGTTTGCCATTGACCAGAACCTTAACTGGACGAGCCATATAAATACTGTGGCTACAAGAGCAGGTGAGATGCCGGGAATTCTGAAGTGAGTAACTCACTTCATGACTCCCCAGAGCTTGTCTACCATCGACAAGGCACCAGTCAGGATTGTGATGGAATACTCTCTACTTGCCTGGATGAGTGCAGCTCCAACAGAAGTCAAGAAGCTTGATACCATCCACGATAAAGAAGCCTGCTTGATAAGCACCCCATCCACCACCTTAAAAAAATTCACTCCCTCCACCACTGGCGCACTGTGGCAGCAGTGTACACCATCTACAAAATGCACTGCAGCAACCCACCAAGACTGCTTAGACAGCACCTTCCAAACCCGCGACCTCAACCACCTAGAAGGATAAGGGCAGCAGACGCATGGGAACACCACCACCTGCAAGTTGCCCTCCAAGCCACACATCATCCTGGCTTGGATCCATATTGCCAGTCCTTCACTGTTGCTAGGTCAAAAACCTGGAACTCCCTCCCTAACAGCGCTGTGGATGTTCCGACACCAGACGGACTGCAGCAGTTCAAGATGGCAGCTCACCACCACCTTCTCAAGGGCAACAAATGCTGACCTTGCCAGTGACACACACATCCAATGAGAAAAAAAAATGTTTTTGTGGACTAATTATTTCAACTGGATAGTCGCTTTCGCTGTACTGGAATAGCTTAGCTAGGGGTGTGGAATGTTGTCAGGGCCCATAACCGTTGCAGTATCCAGTGGTAACAAAAAGCATGGCCAAAGTGGGGGGTTTTAGGGAAGCTCTTAAAGGAGGGAGGTAAAGAAACAGATGTTTAGACTGGGAATTCCAGAGTGTGGGGTGTAGATCCTTTATCATAATAATAATCCCTTGTATATACAAACACATCTTTATTGTAAACTCAAGATACACTAAACAGCTGTTGAGATATAGTTGAATACAAGTACATTGCTTTATGATATATACTCGTAAATCTTAAACTACACAAATCTGAAGACATTTCTCAAGTGTCTTGGTAAATATTAGGTAAACACAAATTAAATCATTCACATTTACTGGACTGTGCATCAATAGATATACAGAACACCTTATAAAAGCAGGACACATTTTAAAATGTCTTAGAAACAAATGTGAACCGAGGCCGAAAGGTTGGCAACTTTATGTTGTGCTAATTAGAACTGCTGCTGGCATAGTAAGGTACTGGGTAAATTAATCATTGGTACTTGGCAAATTAACCATGTTCCTCTACACTGAGGTAATTATTTGTTCCTTCGTCGAAGAAGCTTTTCCAAGATTTGGCCAACTGGCAAGACTGAGATTTGAGAGCTGTTAATATGGAGACCAGTATTTATATCCACAATTCTTAATTTTAATGCTGCTGCCTGTTATTAACAAATTTACAAGCAAACTAAGGTTTTGCAAAGCTGAAAAATTGGCACTAGCAGCGTACATGCAAGTTTCCTCTACAGTGGGGGATGCCAAACGAAGTTTGGATGATCGGTTCATTGAACACCTGGGGTCAGTCCACGGGCATGATCCTGAGCTTCGATTCACCTGCCATATTAATTCTCCACCCCACTCCTATTAGGAACATAGGAGCAGGAGTAGGCCATTCAGCCCATCGAGCCTGCCCTGCCATTCAACACAATCATGGGTGATCATCCACTTCAATGCCTTTTCCCCACACTATCCCCACATTCCTTTATGTCATTGATATTTAGAAATCTGTCAATATATACTTTAAACATACTCTATGACTGAGCTTCCACTGCCTTCTGGGGTAGAGAATTCCAAAGATTCACAACCCTCTGAGTAAAGAAATTTCTCCTCATTTTGGTCCTAAGTGGCTTCTCCCTTATTTTGAAATTGTGTCCCCTGGTTCTAGAGTCACCAACCAGAGGAAACATTTTAGATGCATCTACCCTGTCTATCCCTTGAAGTATTTTGTAGGTTTCAACGAGATCACCTTTCATTCTTCGAAACTAGAGAATACAGGCCCAGTTTTCCCAATCTCTCTTCATAGGACAGTCCCGCCATCCAGTGAACAAATCTGGTGAACCTTCGTTGCGCTCTCTCTATGGCAATAATATCCTTTCTAAGGCAAGGGGAGCAAAACTGCACACAGAACTCCAGGTGCAGTCTAACCAAGGTTCTATATAATTAAAGCAAGACTTCATTACTCCTGTACTCAAATCCTCTGTTCTTAGCCACCTACTTTTCGAATGAAACACAAGCTCAAGGAACAACATTTCATCTTCTTACTTGGCACTTTACAGCCTTCTGGCTTTACCAGGTCTAACAGCTTTAGATCTTCATCACTCACTTTCTGTTGGTCGTCATGTGCTGCTAATGGAAGATGGCTGCACCACGGCCACTTGGAGTGAAGATGCTGGCTGGTACTTGGGATGGGGATCCCCTGTGGCTAATGACCAGATTATTCCACACCTGTGGATCTACCTGCCTTTTTTTCTGGCACCGAGGTAACCTTCTCCACTTAGCCAGATTTTCTATGCTTCTCTCCTCCTCTGCTGTAACCATTTACACCTCCTCTGGACCCATCTTTTTGTTTCTAAATTTGTCTCATTGTCCCCTTTTGCCTTGCACCATCATCTCTTTTGTCATTTTATGATGTTTGCGCCCTCCACCCTATCTCAGACCTTTCCCTTTTGTTTGTTTCCTACTCTCCTTTTCCCCAACTCCATTTGTCTAAAAGTTGTTTATTTCTAACATCTTCCAGTTCTGATGAAAGACCATCGACCTGAAATGTGAACAGTTTCTCCCTCCATAGATGCTCCCTGACCTGAATATTTCCACTATTGTTTTGATTTCAAATATCCAGCACCCACAGTCATTTTCTTCTGTTACTTTACTGAACCAGCATTTATAAAACCAAAATGAACTCCCTAAAATTGTCATTGTTTGTGCACTGAGTCTTGAAAATCCAACTGTATCACAGGACCATGGAATATACTGGAAAATATATTTTACAGTAAAGGATGAATAATCATTCAGGAAAGTAGGATTAATTGAATAGCTCTTTCCAAGGGAGGGCACTGGCACAATGGGTTGAATGGTGTCCTCCTTTCCTCCCATCAGAAAACAGCAGCTCCATTAATTTCAATCACCTACAGCAAGTACACTTTGGATTGCAAAATGAAGTAGCATCCACTGCAAATATGGTCTGAATCACTGTTGTGGGAAGACAAGGTGCTTCTTCACAATGAGGGAAGAAAAGGCACCTTTGGGCAGCTTTCACTTACCATATAGTAGCTGGTTACTAAAGTAACAGAAACAGATACCTGACAAATCACCAAGGTTCCTCTTAGCCACAATTACTGAGGTCCTAGGTAAGGGAGAGGAGACAAGAAAGCACCTGACAACCACAACCAGTATTTATTTAATGCCTATAACAAAGGAAAATGTCTCAAGGTGTTTCACAGCAGCGTTAACAGAATTCAGCACTGTGCAAAATAAGGAGCTATTAGGACAGATGACCAAAAGCTTGGTTAAAGAGGTAGGTTTTAAGGAGCGTCTTAAAGGAGAGAGAAGTAGAGGGGCAGAAGGGTTTAGGGAGGGACTTAAAGGAAGGTCATGTCTTACTAACTTAATTGAATTTTTTGAGGAACAAGGAGGATTGATGAGGGTAGAGCAGTGGATGTTGTCGACATGGATTTTAGTAAGGCATTTGACTAGGTCCCACATGGCTGACTGGTCAGAAAAGGAAAAGCCCGTGGTATACAGGGAAATGTGGTGAGTTGGATCCAAAACTGGCTCAGTGACAGGAAACAAAGGGTTATGGCTGATGGATATTTTTACAAATGGAAGGTAGTTGCCAGTGGCATTCCACAGGGCTCAGTGTTGGGTCCCTCGCTGTTTTGCAGTACATATTAATGATTTGGACTTAAATGTGGGAGGCATGTTTGGGAAGTTGGCTATGACAAAAATTGGCTGTGTAGCTGTAGACTCCATAATATCAATGGTTTGGCTGCAGGGGCAGAAAAATGGCAAATGGAACTCAATCCAAAGTGTGAGGTAATGCATTTGGCGAGGACAAATAAAGCAGGGGAATACACAATAAACGGGAAGATATTGAGAGGGGTAGAGAAAGAGACACACCTTGGAGTGCACGTCCACAGATCCCTGAAGGTGGCAGGACAGGTAGATAAAGTGAAGGCATCATATGGAATGCCTTCCTTTATTGGCTGAGGTATAGAATACAAAAGCAGGGATGTAATGCTGGAACCGTATAAAACGCTGGTGAGGCCACAGCTGGATATTGCGTACAGTGCTGATCACCACATTACAGAAAGGACATAATTGCTCTGGACATGCACCTAAAGTGCTGTAACCTGCAAGGCTACGGAGCAGGTGCTAGAAGGTGGGATTAGATTGAGCCGCTTGTTTTTTTCAGCCGGCACCGACATGACGGGCTGAACGGTCTCTTTCTGTGCCATAACTTTTCTATGTTTTAAAAAGTCAAGCAAGCTGTTTACAATGGAATGCTGAAGGGCCCCATCAGAAACTTGAAATTATTCATTTGGGTGTGCCAACTAGGCATTCCCAGTTGAGTGGGTCACACCATCCAACCTTTGACAATGTACAAATGAGGAAGTACCACTTGTCTTTTAATTGTACGCAGGTTTTTTTTGGGGGGGGAGGGGGGGGGGGGTGGTGATGTGATGCATTTCCTATTCTGAAATATAGTCTAGTATACAGTATAGTGGGCAGTTTGCAGTTCTGATTATATTTCTCCCCATTGTAACAGTTGAATGAAGTGATCTGTGTGGTCATCAGATTTGAAGGTTTTGCTGTTGATGAGCTCTAACATTTGAGATGGAAAGTGGCACCTGCAATCTTATGAAAGGTTTATCCTCAGACCTTGGAATTATGCAATTTCTACTGACAGACTTGCCTTCTCTCAAGTTATAGATCATAATTTGTTCAGATTTTAAATTTCATAGGCCAAGCACCCCACATTCACATTGACATGAGCTGCATTAAACAAGAGGATCAACACTCATTACCAATACTGATGTTAATACTATTCATGAAACTCCATAAACTTCCAGCATACATCATGCCTTGATGTCTTATGTTTCTATTTTTATTGATATGTAAGGATTACAATCATTGCATACACGTTATGCAGTTTTACTTCAAAGTTCCCACAAACATATTTTAATAAATTATCCGTTTAAGGACACAAATTTAGCAAATTGCTTAATGCTAAGTATGAAACTTTGTAAACCTTCACTGAAAACATTTTCTTCATTACCGCACTATACCTGGCTATACCAGTACAGTTTATTTTCCCCAAGTACCAATAACTGAGTCTGCAGTATGCTTTACCCAGTTATCAGGACAGGGCGTAGTAGCTAAGACCTTGCATAACTTTATTGTAAATTTATATAAACAAACATGCAAGTTTCAAATGTAAAATCAAATGAAATGAAGTGCAGTCAAAGTATTTACCTCAGACATGCTGGAGGTTCTTGACTTCCATTTTACAAAACAAAGGGGGAATAAAATCAAAAAGGCAAAGATTGACAGGAAAACATTGAGAAATATCAGCACTAATATCAAGATACTCAGCAAAGCCATTCTGGACTCATACTTAACTCATCCTGGCCTACTATAGTGTTTCTATATCTTTAACTATAACATCTCAATAAAATAATTTACCAAATGTGCACTCACAGAGTGAACTTATTTATACAATACACCATTCAAATCAGTTTTTAATCTGTGTTCATTTTTTTTGTTTTCGCTTAAAAGTGAAGACCATCATTTCCTTAATTGGCAATGGGACACAAAAGCAATTGACTTAGGCAGAGAAGAGCAATTCCTTAAGCATTATGTAGCTTCTGCCAATGCCAGTAAGAAACCAAAAAACACATCCTTTGACCTCCATCAAATGGAAAGCAGCAATTCAGAAAAATATAAAAAAATCAAAATCACACTCAGCTCTTGGCATCCTGGCCCCTTAAATACAGCTCACTAATAAATTCAACAAGATGTACCCAGTAATATATACAATCCGTTACTGCAACATGCAAATGTTTACTATACACAATTTAATATGCTGTAAGGCTATGGTGAATTCCAAAAAGGAATTAAAATAAAACCAACCCACTTGCTCACTTGTTCTATCAAATTTGATAACATAATTCATAGCTCTATTGTAAGTTTTGAGCCTAGTCTTAATACATCAACTTAAGAGATATGAAGATAGTCACATTAGGCCCCTGGTCATATGCCAAAAATAAAGGGTGCAAACCGAGTTTGCTGAACAAATGAAAACCATCCAGCACATCAATTTAATCTGTTATGACATTCTATTTTTAACCCTGAGTACTGCAAGCTCCTTTGCAGTTTACAAAATATGTTTTCTGTCACAGAATACCTGCAGAAACAATTTTCTGTTCACTTCTAATGACCTCACAACTATTTGGAAAGTAAGATTGGAGAAATATAGTGGGACCGCTGAGCAATTCTAAATCTGTTGATTTTTTGAATGAGCTAATTGTAATTTCCTTTGTTTCCTTAATTCGGTGCAGAAATGCCACTGCAGTCCTCAAAGGGTTAAAGTAGAGTTTATAAATGTCCACAGTTAGCTCCCAGACAGGCTTCATGCAATTTCACAGCTCCCAGACAGGCTTCATGCAATTTCACAATGTGGGTGCGTTCCACTTAGCCTTTCTGAGACAGCGACCCATAACGTAGGCCAATTGCTCAATGGGAACGTGGGAGTCATTGCACAGCACTTTCAATCGGCAGTTTTGTCATTAGTTCTTAATTTTGATGGGCCTTGAAACGATTGTTTAGACAAAGTATGGCAGGAGGTTTGTCACTGAATTAGTGAACCAGCTGTTCTTTCAGTTTAAGTGTTAATTTTCTCTACTGCTAAAGCAGGGCATGTAAATTGCACACTTTGGTATTTACTTTAGCTCACTGACACAGAATCCTAACACAAATAACTACTTTTTTGGAGAATATTAATTAGTACATTTTTAAAAACGAGAGGAGTGAAGAGGACCACTTAATCATTTCTGCATATATTTAGTGTAAAGAACCAGCATACATCAGTAAGACAAACAGATTTCATGGATCATATACTGCAATTAGCTTCTAATTGAGTTTCTAATACACTTCAGCTTCAAGTAATTCACTTAAGTCTATCTCAACACATAAAATCTGAAATGGCTTTTAGCTCAGGCTGATGTAGCACCTCTTTCCCAGATGATATCGTGCTTTTAATTTGTGGTAAGCTTCTAGTTTTCCAGTGTCTGGGCAGAAATCTGCATTGGAGAGTTTCGACATGGCATCATAGTTGTCAGTTTGTGTGCATGCAGTTTTCATTCTCTATATCGTTCTCGTTACAGTCCTCATCACTCTCCCGCGGGACACCTAAAGATGCAGAAGTTTCCTTCTTAGCGCTATGATCGTGTGCAAAATAGCCTGTGCCACTGATTGTATCTTGTCTCTGGAAGAAGAGGACATAAGCTGCTTTGGACTGTTGGAATGAAAAGGAACACAGGATAATTTATTAGTAGGTGCCTGCTCAGTGACCACTATTTCCTGAGTGTGTGTCAGCAGAACTGTTGTTGTTTGACACTTAGCTATTTTGCTAAATAAAATAGAGCTGACCCAAATGCCACCATCATTGGTACAATGGACTCATTTACATGGCCCAAATTTGAATCCAACCATGACAAACATAAAAACACTAATTTTGTTTTAATAATCTAGCTGTTTTTTAGATAAGGGAATTCTCTAGCTTTGGATGGGACAGGAATAATCTCAGACACCCAGCCAACTCCAAAGATCAGTTTTCCTTTCAGCTAGTGAGCAAGCCATCCACAGACCCAATTATCTTCATTAGGCAAGGGAATAATGGGAGGATATCAGGGATAAATATAACAAAAAAAGCAGAAATATAGATTGGTAGCACAGAATATGAAACATTTGACACTAAAAGAGCTACAACTGTCTTAGAAATCAGAAAATGGCTCAGCAGTAGCACTTTAAATTGTCAGAAGGTCATGAGTCCAACTCCAGTGCAGACATACGAGTACCGAATTCTGATTAACACATCATTGCAGTACGAAGTGTTAATTATATATTAATTGTGTTTAATTGTATGCAGGTGGTGAGCATTAACCAGTATTCACTTGAATATCAAAAGACAAAGACTGAAACTGTGGCTGTTGGGTTAGGTGGTGTATGCTTGTAATGTGTAACACTATAATATAAAAGTGTGTAAAGATTGGCTCCAGTTCTATCCTTCACCAACTGCCTTCCTGAAATATAAACTCCAAGGAATGCTGTATTACTGGAGGTGCTGTATTTCAGATGAGATGTTAAACGGTGGATGTTGTGGATCCCATAGCCTTATTTGAAGAAAATGTAGATGAATCCTCTTGGTGTCTAGGGACAAATTAATCCCTCAATCACGAGCACCAGTAGAGTTAACTGGTTGTCTATCTCATTGTTGTTTCCAGAACCTTGCTGTGCGCAAATGGATGCTATGTTTGTTTATATTGGGCCAGATACCCTCTAATTTTTCAGCAAGATCTGTCCCATTTTACCACTGACTGCACTTCACAAGCGCTTCATAGGCAGCCAAGTGCTTTGGGATGCCCGAAGGACTTGAAAGACGCCAATCGTGTTCTTTACTTGTAACAAAATGATGGAAGTATCAAAAATTTGCATTGTTTGGTGAATGAAACATAACTTTTGCAAATATTGATGAACTTTTACATGTGTGTTCTGAACTATTGCTTTCCTAAAGCAAGTAGTACAACCAGTTACTAATACAATGCAGCATTCTGTTACGGGGGAAATAACAGTATGGAAAAGGTACTTGCCACTATTTGGTCTTCCATTGCTGATGAAACACTGGTGTCATCAAAATAGTACCACTTATTGTCATCTTTGTTCTTGGCAAAGGCTGTGTCTTGGGATAAAGGTAAGTTAGCACAATGACAATAGTAAATGCAGACTAGAAATATTCTGGAATATGTTCTGCTCCCATAGATTTAACACAATCTTCAGTTTAGGGTCTAAAATGTAGAAATGTATCTCGGGCAACCAAGGTGATGATCAGTGCAGACCCATCACAGCAAGTTGCAATATTAACACTAGTCAATCAACACTCAATATGCTGATACTGAGCCACATAAGGAAGTATTAGGGCAGATGACCAAAGGTTTGGTCAAAGAGCTAGGTTTTAAGGAGCGCCTTAAAGGAGGTGAAAGGTGTAGAGAGGCTTAGGGAGGGAATTCCAGAGCTTAAGGCCTTGGCAGCTAAAGGTATGGCCATCAATGGTGGAGCAATTAAAATCAGGGATGCTCATGAGGCCAGAGTTAGAGGAGCGCAGATATCTTGGAGGATTGTGGTACTGGAGGAAATTACAGAGATAGGGAGGGCGAGGCTATGGAGGGATTTGAAAACAAAGATGAGAATTTTAAAATAGAAGCGTTGCTTAACCAGGAGCCAATGTAGGTCAACGAGCATAGGGATGATGGGCAAAAGGGACTTGGTGTGAGTTAGGATACAGGCAGAGTTTTGGGTGACCTTACGTTTAAGAGTAGTAGAATGTGGGAGACCATCCAGAAGTGCATTGGAATAGTCAAGTCCAGAGGTAACAAAGGCACAGATAAGGGTTTCAGCAGCAGGAGCTGAAGCAGAGGTGGAGTCGGGCGATGTTAAGGAGGGAGAAATAGGTGATCTTAGTGATGGTGCGGATATGTGGTCGGAAGCTCATCTTGGGGTCAAATATGACACCAAGTTATGAACAGTCTGGTTTAGCCTCAGACAGTTGCCAGGGAGAGGGATGGAGTTGGTGGCTACGGAACAGTGTTTGTGGCAGGGACCAAAGACACTGGTATCAATCTTCCTAATATTTATTTGGAGAAAATTTCTATTTACTCAGTACTGGATATTAGACAAGCAGTCTGACAATTTAGAGACAGTAATTTCAACAGAGACCTAGAATTCTCATCAGTTATCCTACACTGCACCAGCCAGTTATGTCAGAAATACTATATACAAGTCAGTCACTTTAGAAGGCTGAAAGTTACTGCACAATAACAACTTATATTTATACAGCATCTTTAACGTAGTAAACGTCCCAAGGCACTTTGCAGAAGCGTTATAAGACCAAGTATGACACCGAACCAGAAAAGGAGTTAAGTCAGATGACCAAAAGCTTGGTCAAGAGGTAGGTTTTAAAGAAGGAAAGCAAGGTAGAGAAGCAGAGAGGTGTTGGAATGGTATAACTGAGCTGAAGACCAAGGCAAGTGAAGGCACAGCCACCATTGGTGGAGCAATTAAAATCAGGGATGCACAAGAGGTCAGAATTAGAGAAGCACAGATATCTTGGAGGGTTGTGGGGCTAGAGTAGATTACAGAGATAGGGAGGGGTGAGGTCATAGAGGAATTTGAAAACAAGGATGAGAATTTTAAAATCAAGATGTTGCTTGACCGGGAGCCAATGTAGATCAGTGAGCACAGGGGTGGTAGGGGAATGGGACTTGGTGCAAGTGAAGACATGGGCAACTGAGTTTTGGTGACTTTATGTTTAGAGAGTAGAATGTGGGAGATCAGCCTGGAGTGCATTGGAATAGTCAAGTCTAGAGGTAACGAAGGCATGAATGAGGGTTTCAACAGATGAGCTGAGACAGGGGCAAAGTTGGGCGATGTTAGAGAGGTGGAAATAGGCAGTCTTAGTGATGACACGGGTGAGGTCAGAAGCTCATCTCACGGTCAAATGTGACAAGAAGGTTGCAAACAGACTGGCTTAATCTTAGACTGTTGCCAGGGAGAGGAATGCAGTTGGTAGTTAAGGAACAGAGTTGGATGGGATTGATTTGCAGGTCTCCCCCACTTCCCCAACCATTTCTTTAACTGAGCGAAGAACTAATACAATTCAACCACTGCAGGTAATTAATACTCAACAGCAAAGAGAAAGCTGTAAGCAGTTGATTTATAAATTTTAGTGGAAATAAAAAAATGATTTTAAAAGTCAAACAAATTAAAATGTCACCACTATTGATCCAACATTGTCATATATAGAAAATGAATATTGATTTGGAATACTTACAATGTCCTCCACCCATTCCACCGTAGTGATTTGATACAGCAATCAAATTATATTCACAACGGCCAGCATTTGGATTGATAAGAAATTCAGACATATCTAAATCACTAATGAAAATGAAGAAGCATTACATTAATAAAATGTACTTGTACACTAAAAATGCTCTATTTGCAGACGTTAGCATTAGTTTTTAGATAGAATAGCTGTTACTATAGCTAGTTCCGCTTATTCCCCACTTATTTTCAAACATGCTCTGTGTAAACGCACAAATCTTCACGTCCCAAATTAAATGCAAAGTTGCTCTATGCAAATATTGCCTGTGCGGCATGACAAATCCCATTTTATATATGGTCTGTTAGATAGAAAGTTAACATCTGTAAACAGAGTTGAATACTGGAGAGGGAGAAGTAATGGAATTCTATTTCTCTACATCTGTTCCACTGAGGCGTTTCAATTTTTAGTTTCCATGTCTCTATATCTGTCCCCAATTACTCCTTTGTTACTGTTCTCTCTC
This sequence comes from Heterodontus francisci, assembly GCF_036365525.1. Taxonomy (NCBI): domain Eukaryota; kingdom Metazoa; phylum Chordata; class Chondrichthyes; order Heterodontiformes; family Heterodontidae; genus Heterodontus; species Heterodontus francisci. The sequence goes on from NC_090388.1 coordinate 16,549,521, forward strand.
CAGGTTACATTTCTCATTGTCCTTCCTTGACCCACTTCATCTTGCTTTGCTCAGCACAACATTTGCTTCCTAGTTTGTCCCCTGTCCATGGTGACAGTATAGGTCCATCACCTAGCCTCTATCAATGTTCCCCAGAATATGCAGCTAAAGTGGAAAATGAACAAGTTGATCACTGGCACAAACCCAGAACCCATTACTCGGCGAGAATGGGAGTTGATGCCTCAGCCTCGGAAGGACAGGGACATAATCGTAAAAATGTTATTGCAGCAGTTATGACTTGTACCTCTGATATTACATAGATTAACAGCACAGAAACAGGCCATTTGGCCCAACTGGTCTGTACCGGTGTTTTTGCTCCACAAAAACCTCCTTCCACCCTATTCCTGTCTCCCTCATGTGTATCCAGCTTCCCCTTAAATGCATCGATGCTATTCGCCTCAATTACTCCTTGAGGTAGACTGTTCCACAGTCTCGTCACTCTCTGGGCAAAGATGTTTTTCCTGAATTCTTTATTCGACTTATTAGTGGCGATCACATATTTATGGCCCTTAGTTTTGGTCTCTCACAAAAGTGGAATCAAGTTTGCATTGTCTACCCTAATAAACCCCGTCATAATTTTAAAAAGCTCTATTAGGTCACCCCCTCAGCCTTCTCTTTTCTAGAGAAAAGAGCCCTTGGCTGTTCAGTGATTAACTATACTCCTGATAACAGGAACAGGATTTTAAAACTGGAGGAGTCTCCAAACCGATCCAGGGATTGTCAGACTTCTATCCATAAGGCTGGTCATATTTTGATGTATCTGTTGATTTTCTAACATGGTATATCAATTGCTGTACACAAATATTGTTTTGTGAAATTACAGTACAGTTTTCCTTTGAGTAGCGACACTGTCCTTCAGAAATGAGGAGTGGGTTCTTGGGACTGTATCAAAGCAGGCAAGGGGAAGCTCCATACACAGCTGTTTGAAAACCACTGGCTTCAACACTTTCACTGCAGCTCAACACATCCTTTCAATTACAATATGCTTCTTTCCCATTACATCATGATACTCTCCTTTTAGGCGAGGAGACCATTAACTTCTCCACAACTGCTAAAGCCTGTATCGCTGCACATTTAGCCAACAAGATGAAGGAGGTGAAACTGTTCCATATCAATACCACAAATTGGGCAGATAGCAAACTGGCAGTCTGTTATACACAGCACAAGGTCTATTTTTCCAATGAATTTCACAGAACTGGAATCCAAACTCTTCTCCGAGACTCTGTTAGATTCACTGTCAACTGTTAACTTTGTTTGAACATAAAAATCTTTGCAATATTTTAAAAGTCAATGGAAAATAAAACGTAGTGCGATGTGAAATGGGTTGTCGTTTTGCTTCACGGCAGTAGACCAATTTCACCCCTGAAATGTCAGCTGCAGACAGATTGGCAATGTTAATTAGCTTCCCCCCTCCCCGACACATACACACACCTGCCCAGGCCAGATTCAAACACTGCCAAAGCCTAGGACAAACTCCACTTATGTTCTCGAATAGTTCAATCCAAAATGACCCCAACATATACTAGCTTGCGTTCATATGGGTAAGACAGCCCAGGGACTTGAGCCTGCAGCTCGGGCAATGTCATACTTGGGTGAATTTAAGAGTGTGTGCATTTGATGTGTCAGAGACTATTAGTACTATCCACAGCAACAATTCAGAAATGACACCCTGCTGCAGATTTTAATAATTACATCTGGATGTGCACCTGTCTAAGCAGAAAAGCAGATTTAACTCATTCTGGGAGACATACCTAATAGGAAAATCAACCAGTGTGTCCAGTTTGTCTCGCCAATATCGGCTATAGGAAAATCGCTTCAAGTGCACCACCAACACAGGGGGTAATGACCACAGATCTAATTTTTTGGTGGCTTGCTGATGCTGTTTGCAGTTTGGACAGTACCTGAAGAAAAACACAATTGAAGTAAAAGAAAGTACTATTTTTCCAATTCCTTCTCCTTCATCAAATAGCAATCACTCCAATGCATGGAAAATACCTTTCCTCCAAGTCTGAACATCAAGGTGTACTTAAGATGATGGAAAGAAGTCCTAAGTTAAGATTCTCAATCTCTTTGGGCAGTATTCTGAATATTGGGCACTGCTCTTGCAGTAAAATCTTCTACAGCTGAGACTGGTGCATCGTAGAAGATACACATCATGCCTGCTGAACACAAGACTTCACCTCCACCACAAGTAAGCCAACTATGATATTAGGTTGAAGAAAACAAGAATACAGCTGGAAATACCAGAGGCTGTTACACAAGTAAGCAGTGAAATGAGGTGTAAAAACCAACTATATACACATATCAAGCAACACAGAGCACCACAAATCTTCACAACCAGCACAAGACATGGATATCTCCAGGAGCAGTAACAGCAGCTTAATGTTGTGCTGTGGTTACTGTGATCATTAATCTACAAAGCTTCGTTCTGACTTCCTTCTGAAGCAGTTCTGATTAACAGCTATTTTAGCTCTTACTACTTAGATTGTGCTGTCTTGATGTAATCATTTGAACATTATATCACCTGAACCATATCAAAGGTTACTGTGAAAAATAAAAGCTCATGGCCTAGGGGGCAACATATTGGCATGGATAGAAGATTGGCTAGCTAATAGGAAACAGAGAATGGGTATAAATGGTTCATCTGGTTGGCTTGATGTAACGAGTGGTGTGCCACAGGGATCAGTGCTGGGACCTCAACTTTTTACAATTTATATAACGATCAAGGGGTTGAAGGTATGGTTGCTAAATTTGCCGATGACACAAAGATAGGTAGGAAAGTAAGTTGTGAAGAGGACATGAGGCTGCAAGGGATATAGATAGGTTAAGTGAGTGGGCAAAGACCTGGCAAATGGAGTATAATGTGGGAAAATGTGTAATTATCTATTTTGGCAGAAAGAATAAAAAAAGCATATAATCTAAATGGTGACAGATTGCAGAGCTCGGAGATGCAAAGGGATCTGGGTGCCCTAGTGTATGAATTGCAAAAGGTTAGTATGCAGGTACAGCAAGTTATGAGAAAAACTAATAGAATGTTACCTTTTATTATGAGGGGAATTGAATACAAAATAGGGAGGTTATGCTTCAGTTATACAGGGCATTGGTGAGACCACATCTGGAGTACTGTGTACAGTATTGGTCTCCTTATTTAAGGAAGAATTATTTAAATCCTGAGGGGTCTTGACAAAGTGAAGGCTGAAAGGATGTTTCCCCTTGTGGGAGAATCTAGAACTATTTAAAAATAAGGGGTCATCCATTTAACACGGAGGTGAGAAGAAATTTTTTCTCTCAGAAGGTCGTGAGTCTTGGGAACTCTCTTCCTCAAAAGGCGGTGGAAGCAGAGTTTTTGAATATTTTTAAGGCAGAGGTAGATAGATTCTTGATAAGCAAGGGATGAAAGTTATCAGGGGTAGGCGAGAATATGGAGTCGAAGTTACAATTCGATCAGCCACGATCTTGTTGAATGGCAGAGCAGGCTCGAGGGGCCGAATGGCCTACTCCCGCTCCTAATTCGCATATTTGTATGAACCTGGGCATAACCAGTGTCACTGTGGTGTATCTTTGAGGTTGAGTGGGTAGCACGTTTATAGATGTGTTCATCCAGCAGCTTAAGAGAATGCAGGGAGAGGGGGTAATGGGTGACCACCAATCAAAAGGAGACAGGCAGATAGTGCAGGAGTCCCCCTGAGTGTATCTCACTCTCCAACCAGTATTCAGTTTTGATTGCTGAAGGAAGTGATGGTTCATCTGGGGAGTTCAGCCAGAGTCACGTCCATAGCACCACTGGTGTTTCAGTTGTACAGGTGGCACAAAGACGACTGGAAGAGCAACAGCGAGAGGAGATTCAATAGTTATGGGAATAGATGGGTGTTTCTGCAGCCACAGGCGTGAATCTAGGATGGTACGTTGCCTCCCTGATACCAGGGTCAAGGATGTCAATGAACGGCTGCAGAGTACCCTGAGGGGTGAGGGTGAACAGCCAGCAGTCGTGGTCCACATTGCTACCAATGACATAGGCAGAAAGTGGGATGTGGTCCTGCAGTCAGAATTTAGGGAGCTAGGACCTCAAAAACTGTAATCTCCAGATTACTCCTGATACCAGGCACAAGTGAGTTTCGAAATAGGAGGATAAAGCAGATGAATGTGTGGCTGGAAAGATGATGCAGGAGGGAGGGCTTCAGATTCCTGGGGCATTGGAACTGGCTCTGGGGAAGATGGGACCTGTACAGGCCAAACAAGTTGCACCTAAACAGAGTTGGAACAAATTTTCTCGCAGGGTGATTTGCTAGTGTTATTGGGGACGGTTTAAACTAACTTGCAAGGGGTGTGGGAAACAGGAGATAATATCAGAGAATAATACCAAGGTGCACAGAATACTGGGAGAGACAGATAGCACTAGAGTAGGAAACAGTAAGTTCAGAGGGTGGGTTCAGAGTAATAAAGTCTAAACTGGGGCTACTATGCATTTATGTGAATGCGCCAAGTGTGGTAAATAAGATTGGTGAGTTACAGACGCAGACTGCCGTGTGGAAATATGACCAAAACAGAGACCTGCCTCAAAGGAGGGCAGTACTAGGTATTAAATATTCCTGAATACAAGATGTTTAGGAAAGGAAGGAAAGGAGGCGGGGTGGCAGTATTGATTTTATTCTTTCATGGGATATGGGCATCCCTGGCATGGCCAGCATTTGCTGCCACCCCCAATTGCCCTTAACTACAAAGTGGCTTGCTAGACCATTTCAGAGGACAGTTGAGGGTCAACCACATTGAGAACATTGCAGTCTTGGAGAGGGAGGATGACCCCTCAGACAAGGACAGGATCTATTCGGCTAGAGCTAAGGAACAAAAAAGATGCAATTACATTGCTCGGGGTAGTCTACAGGCCACCAACTAGTGGGTAAGATGTAGAAGGACAAATTTGCAAGGAAATTACAGAGCGATGCAAGAATTTTAGAGTAGGTATAATGGGGGACATTAATTATCTGAATATAGACTGGAATGATAGTGGTGGAAAGGGCAAAGAGGGGCAAGAGTTCCTAGAGTGTGCTCAGGAAAATATTCTACAGTAATATGTTTCCAGTCCAATGAGAAAGGCAATGTTAGACCTGGTTCTTGGTAATGGAATGGGCCAAGTGGATCAAGTGTCAGTAGGGGAACATTTAGGGGACAGTGATCATTGTATCATTAAGATTTAGGGTGGCTATGCAAAAGGACAAGGAACAATCCAAAGCAAGATTAACTTGGGGAAAGCCAACTTCAATGGGGTAAGAACAAAGAACAAAAGAACAAAGAACAGTACAGCACAGGAACAGGCCATTCAGCCCTCCAAGCCTGCGCCGATCTTGATGCCTGCCTAAACTAACACCTTCTGCACTTCCGGGGCCCATATCCCTCTATTCCCTTCCTATTCATATATTTGTCAAGATGTCTCTTAAACATCGCTATCGTATCTGCTTCCACCACCTCCCCTGGCAGCAAGTTCCAGGCACTCACCACCCTCTGTGTAAAAAAGTTGCCTCGCACATCCCCTCTAAACTTTGCCCCTCGCACCTTAAACCTATGTCCCCTAGTAACTGACTCTTCCACCCTGGGAAAAAGCTTCTGACTATCCACTCTGTCCATGCTGCTCATAACTTTGTAAACCTCTATCATGTCGCCCCTCCACCTCAGTCGTTCCAGTGAAAACAATCCGGGTTTTTCCAACCTCTCCTCATAGCTAATGCCCTCCAGACCAGGCAACATCCTGGTAAACCTCCTCTGTACCCTCTCCAAAGCCTCCACGTCCTTCTGGTAGTGTGGCGACCAGAATTGCACGCAATATTCTAAGTGTGGCCTAATTAAGGTTCTGTACAGCTGCAACATGACTTGCCAATTTTTATACTCTATGCCCCGACCGATGAAGGCAAGCATGCCGTATGCCTTCTTGACTACCTTATCCACCTGCATTGCCACTTTGTGACCTGTGGACCTGTACGCCCAGATCTCTCTTGCCTGTCAATACTCCTAAGGGTTCTGCCATTTACTGTATACCTCCCACCTGCATTAGACCTTCCAAAATGCATTACTTCACATTTTTCCGAATTAAACTCCATCTGCCATTTCTCCGCCCAAGTCTCCAACCGATCTATATCCTGCTGTATCCTCTGACAATCCTCATCATTATCCGCAACTCCACCAACCTTTGTGTCGTCTGCAAACTTACTAATCAGACCAGCTACATTTTCCTCCAAATCATTTATATATACTACAAACAGCAAAGGTCCCAGCACTGATCCCTGCGGAACACCACTAGTCACATCCCTCCATTCAGAAAAACACCCATCCACTGATACCCTCTGTCTTCTGTGACCGAGCCAGTTCTGTATCCATCTTGCCAGCTCACCTCTGATCCCGTGTGACTTCACCTTTTGTACCAGTCTGCCATGCGGGACCTTGTCAAAGGCTTTACTAAAGTCCATATAGATAACATCCACTGCCCTTCCTTCATCAATCATCTTAGTCACTTCCTCAAAAAACTCAATCAAATTAGTAAGACACGACCTTCCCCTCACAAAACCATGCTGTCTCTCGCTAATACGTTCGTTTGTTTCCAAATGGGAGTAAATCCCGTCCCAAATAATCCTAATAGTTTCCCTACCACTGACGTAAGGCTCACCGGCCTATAATTTCCTGGATTATCCTTGCCACCCTTCTTAAACAAAGGCACAACATTGGCTATTCTCCAGTCCTCTGGGACCTCACCTGTAGCCAATGAGGATGCAAAGATTTCTGTCAAGGCCCCAGCAATTTCTTCCCTTGCCTCCCTCAGTATTCTAGGGTAGATCCCATCAGGCCCTGGGGACTTATCTACCTTAATACTTTGCAAGACACCCAACACCTCCTCCTTTTTGATAATGAGATGACTGAGACTATCTTCACTCCCTTCCCTAGGCTCATCATCCACCAAGTCCTTCTCTTTGGTGAATACTGATGCAAAATACTCATTTAGTACCTCGCCCATTTCCTCTGGCTCCACACATAGATTCCCATCTCTGTACTTGAGTGGGCCGACCCTTTCACTGGTCTTTATATAAGAAAGGCTCTGATCCAAATAAATTGGAATTAAAGGTTGGCAGGCAAAACAGTAACTAAACAACAGGCTGGTTTTAAAGAGGAGATAGCTTGGGCACGGTCAAAGATATATTCCCATGAAGGGGAAAGGTAGGAAAAACAAATCCAGAGCTTCCTGGATGACAAAAGAGATAAAGATTAAGGTGAAGCAGACAAAGTGTGCGTATGACGGATGTTAGGCAGATAATAGAAGAGAACACCAGGCAGAATATAGAAAGTTCTGAGGGGAATTGAGAAAGCAAATAAGAGAAGCAAAGACGGAGTATGAAAAGAGATGGGTAACTAACAAAAAAGGGAATCCAAAAGTCTTTTATAGTCACATAAATAGTAAAAGGGTGGTAAAAAGAGGAGTGGAGCTGATTAGAGACCAAAAGGGGATTTATGCATGGAGGCAGGGGGCATGGCTGAGGTATTCAATGAATACTTTGCATCTGTCTTTACCAAGGAAGATGATTCTGTGCAGGTCATGGTGAAAAGAGGAGGTAATTCAGATGCTTGAAGGGATTAAAATTGATGAGGAGGTATTGTATAGACTGTCGGCAGTTAAAGTTGATAAGGCACCAAGACCGGATGAGATGCATCCAAAGATAGAGGGAAATGAGTGTGGAAATTGCAGGAGGTACTGGCTATAATTTTCCAGTCCTCCTTAGATTTTGGGTGCTGCCAGAGAACTGGAGAATTACAGATGTTACACCTTTGTCCAAAAAAGGTTGTAAAGATAAGTCCAGCAACTACAGACCAGTCAGTTTAATCTCAGTGATGGGGAAGCTTCTAGAAGTGATAATTCAGGACAAAATTAATTGTCACTTGGGCAAATGTGGATTAATTAAGGATAGCCAGCACAGATTTAAGGGCAAATCATGTTTAATCAACTTGGAGTTTTCTTTGAAGAGGTAACAGAGAGCGTTGATGAAGGCAATGCTGTTGATGTGGTGTACATGGACTTCGAGAAGGTATTTGATAAAGTGCTGCACAACAGACTTGTGAGCAAAGTTATAGCTCATGGAATAAAAGGGACAGTAGCATCATGGATACGAAATTGGCTGAGGGACAGGAAGCAGACAGTAGTGGTTAATGAATGTTTTTTGAACTGGAGGAAGGTTTGCAGTGGAGATCCCCAGGGGTCGGTGTTAGGACCCTGCTCTTTCTGATATATATTAATGACCTACACCTTGGGTACAGGGCACAATCTCAAAATTTGTGGATGATACGCAACTTGGAAGCATTGTGAACTGTGAGAAGGATAGTGTTAAATTTCAAAAGGAGATAGATAGGTTAGTGGAATGGGTGGAAAAGTGACAGATGAAATTTAATGCAGAGAAGTGTAAAGTGATTCATTTTGGTAGGAAGAATGCAGAGACACAATATAAAATATAGGGTACAATTCGAAAGGGCTTGCAAGAGCAGAGGGACCTGGGTGTATATGTGCATAAAACATTGAAGGTGGAAGGTTAGGGTTTGAGAGAGCAGTTAATAAAGCATCCTAGGCTTAATCAAAAGGGCATAGAGTACAAAAACAAGGAAGTTATGTTAAACGTATAAAACACTGATTTCGCCTCAACTGGCGTATTGTGTCCAGTTGTGGGTACCACACTTTAGGAAAGGTGTGAAGGCATGAGAGAGAGTATAGAAAAGATTCACGAGAATGATTCCAAGGATGAGAAAATTCAGTTATGTAGATAGACTGGAGAAGTTGGGACTGCTTTCTTTCGAGAAGAGAAGGTTGAGAAGTGATTTGAAAGAAGTATTCAAAATCATGCGGGGTCTGGACAGAGTAGATAGGGAAAAACTATTCCCATTGGTGGAAGGATCAAGAACAAAAGAGCACAGATTTAAGGTAATTGGCAAAAGCAGCAATAATGACATGAGAACATTTTTTTTCACGCAACAAGTGGTTGGGATCTGGAATGCATGCTTGAGTGTGTGGTGGAGGCAGGTTCAATCGAGGCATTCAAGAGGGAATTGGATTATCTGAAAAGGAAGAATGTGCAGGGCTACAGGGAGAAGACGGGGAAATGGCACTAGGTAAATTGCTCCAGTAAGGTCTCACCTGGCAGACTGGTCAGAAAAGTAAAAGCACATGGTATTCAGAGAAAGTGGCAAGTTGGATTTAAAATTGGCTCAGTAGCAGGAAGCAAAGGGGAATGGTCAGTGGTGGCAGTGGAGGAGGAGGAGGGGGAATCTGGAATGCATGTACATAGGTCCCTGAAGGTAGCAGGACAGGGAGATAAGGTAGTTAAGGCGGTGTATGAGGTACTTTCCTTTATTAGCCATGGCATAGAATATAACAGCAAGGTGGCAATGCTAGAAATGTAAAACACAAGTTAGGCTGCAGTTAACTGGACTGCGTAGAGTTCTGGTCACCACATAACAGGAAGGATGTCATCGCACTAGAGGGGGTACAGGGGATGTTTACGAGGATGTTGCCAGAATTGGAAAATTTGAGCAACGAGAAAACACTGGATAGGCTGCGGTTGTTTTCTTTGTAAGGGAGGAGGCTGAGGGAAGGTTTAAGTGACGTGTTAAAGTAGATAAAGTGGATAGGAAGGAGCTATTTCCTTTAGCAGAGGTCAATAACTAGGGGACATAGATTTAAATTAATTGCCAGAAGGTTTAGAGGGTAGTTGAGGAGACACTTTTTTTTTTACCCAAAGGGTGGTGGGGGTCTGGAACTCACTGCCTGATAAGGGGGGGGTGGAGGCAGAAACTCTCACCGCATTTTAAAAAAATACTTGGATATGAACTTGAAGTGCTGTAACATATAAGGCTATAGAGCAAGAACTGCAAAGTGGGATTAGGCTGGATACTGCTTTAGCATCTGGCACAGGCAAGACAGGCTGAATGGCTGCCTCCTGTGCTGTATATTTCTATGATATTATGACAAACTGACAATCAATGTTAACACAATTTAGCAACATCCTCAATCAATGACATTCTGTTTTACGGGAAAGTTTCAATTGTACCCAAAACTACTTAAAATTACTCACCAAGGGTCCTCTGCACCCAGCTTCTCTTTAGTTGTAAAAAGCTCAATACAGTCTTTTAATTTTACAAACATTTTTTTCTGCGGCCTATATTCCATGCTTTCATGCTTCTCAAAATCCTGTTAAAAAGCCAAGCATCTCTTATTTCAGTTTGTAAAATTATAACACAAAATGCTTTATCAGCTATAGTACAAGAACGTTCACTCGATGTTTATGTTTCCTATGGGAATGATACATTATAATAGTGAATGCATTTGTGAAAAAGTACTAGTGATTGCCCATGACATGCCTCACAGTAAAAAAGACAATCTACATTGTTTATTTAAAAAGGACAGATGGTTACATCATGCCATGCACCACACATTATTCTTCTGAGGTGCAGCCATGTTGCTATAACATATTTATATAGCAACCAATATCATAAAACCTCCCAAAACACTTCACAGGAGCATAATAAAGCAAAATCTGACGCCGAGCCACATAAGATGATATTAGGGCATATGGCCAAAAGCTTGGTCAAAGAGGTAGGTTTTAAGGAGCATCTCAAAACAAGAAAAAGAGGCGTAGAGGTTCAGGGAGGGAATTCCAGAGCTTTAGGGCCTTGGCAGATGAAGGTATGGTCAACAATGATGGAACAATTCAAATCGGTGATCCTCAAGAGGGCAGAATTAGAGGAGCACAGATATCTCTTAGCGTTGTGGGGCTGGAGGAGATTAGAGAGGTAGGGAGGGGTGAGTCCATGGAGGGATTTGAAAACAAGGATGAGAACTTTAAAATTGAGACGTTGCTTAACCAGGAGCCAATGTAGGTCAGTGAGCGGTTAAGCAAACACAATGATTGCAGATGGGATGATGCCCAATAATTTCAGGATCCACTGATTTTTTTTTTATATAAAGGAAAGATTATTTTGCATCAGTAGCAGCGAGAGACAGCTGATAATGACAGCTTTCTTTCTTTTATAAGTAACTTAACTTTACCTCATAAAATGGATGCAGATCAGTCACAAAAAAGTAGCTGCTCAGCCATTATCTTAAAGTTTGGTTTTGACAAGTTATAATGCAGTTTGCATGTACATGAAATGTTAACGAGACTTAAATATGAAAGAACTCAAAAAAAAAAATCAGATCTGATGGACATTCTAAGTATTTTCTACTTTTTGCCATGTCAATTTTTTTTACCAAGTTAAAACAACTTAGCCCATTGTAACCATTTTTTCTCATTACATGCTTGGTCCATATTTTACCTCTGCTGCATTGTCATCAAAGCATAGTTTCTTTATTTCAGGATTCCAGTCTAATGCCAGATATGTTCGCTCTGTGGATGAAAACAGATAGAACACACTCTGAAAATCAACTGACACAACTCACTTTTAGTACATCTGACAGCTATTTCTTAAACCAAGTCAGCTGAGATGGCCTCACATTACAGGTACAATTCATAAGAGCTTGAGGTCTCACTTGGTTAAGACAGTGTGTAACTGAGTGTTAATCAAGTTTTCAGGTTTGATTCACAATCTGTACTACTAGCTTAACTCAGCTTGGCTGTGTGTAGGCACAATTATTTTATCAGTGTATTTAAATGCCAACTTTCATCAAATTAGTCAAAAGCACTAATTTGTTTGGAGTACGCAACAGAAGGATTCTACATCTATGGATTCACTGACCAGAATATTAGATTGATCTTAGGCATTCAACTTAGTGCAATAATACTCAAATGTACTATTTTGAAAGCAGAATAAAGCAACTTGCCAGCTTGCAAGTAATATTAATTTCAATTTCAGACCGTTGTCATTTATTTAACCCTGCAGCTCTTCCATACTAAAATGCCTGGCATCTTATTTATAACAAGGGATCTATTTCATTCCCTTTAGCATCCATTTCCTCAAAATTAGGTTTAAACATCAGTCAATAGAATTTGAATTTAGCACATATTGCTATAATGTGACTATCTGATATGCACCATCTACAATTACACCTGACCAAAACATGCATCAAGATGGGCAATCAGAGACTTTAGCCAAGGATAAGAGGCTTCTCAAAGGGCAATACAAGGGCATAAATAATCTATCAATGTACAAGACTTACTTTCATGTGCTTAAAAAAAAAGGCTAGATTTTTGATTTTGTGTCAATGGTTTATCCCAGGGAAACGCATCACATGCAAGAGTTAAAAAAACTGAAACCAGCTCTTGGATGCAAAGCAGCAAAAGATAAGTCCATTTTTCCCACAATCCCATTGTGCACATCATTCATGAAATGTAAGTGCTCCTTCACGTTAAACCTGGTCCAATGTTCTTTCATGGCCTCTTTAGTGCAGTTATCATCACAATAGTGAACATAGTTAAGGGAGATAGTCCATGTTCTGTATTTCTTTACTCAGATCCAGTCAGCCTTAGTGTTAAGTTGGGCTTGATGGTTCAGTTTGATCTCTGTTGATCTGAGGAAAGTTCACCTCAGAATCCCATAGCTAGGGAAGGAAATTTTAAAAAAATGCCAGGATTCGATTCCTGTCCAGTGAGTTCTGCTAGAAACTGGCTGTGATGCCACACCCACAGTTGAATACTAGAGTAAAACATGAAAAATGGCCATTTAGGCAAGGCATTAGAGGGCTACAGGTTCAGCACAATTTCAATAGGGAAAGTGGAAAATAATCACTTAAAAAGGCCTATTAGTATATAAATAGAAATGAATTTCTGTACATTCATCACACTTCCTGCTGTCCTTCCAAAGCATATTACACTACAAATCCTGCTGCAGCTGCTGGGGCAGAAGTGCTGGAAGTAAGATGGTTTGCTTCACAAACTCCTCACCGCTGTAGTCAATGCTGCTACAGAGCACAGCAGGGCAGTGAGAAGATGCAGTGCTTCCCAAATGTTTGGTTCTCTAACCACTGATCTCACGGACAGTTGACACATTCCCAAGGCAAAGTGGTTTGTGAGCATCAGCCAGGTGAGCTGAGGAATTTCAAGCAGTATGCAGGCTTGATGCAACTTTTTGGCTGGCAGCAACAAGCAACTGAGCTGCCAGGTGACATTCCTAATGCACTATTTTGACGAAGGAGAGTTTCAACTATAATACTTACCATCGAGTCTGATCTGTCTGGTATCTTCAAATCGGATTTGCCCGTCATCCTTGACATAATTGATATCCGTATTTCCCAAATTATTGAATTGGAATGTAAAGAGCTGTTTTTTGTGTCCCTGGAACAGCTGGCCTTTACAAGGGTCTTCAGTGCAGATGCCATTTTCGGAATCCTCATTATCTCCCCCAACAGAGTCTTCTGATTGGCTGTTCTCATTCTCGGAAGGAAGTTCTTGATCCTGACTGGACTCATCGTCCTGCTCATCTGTCTCCATTTCACCTGCGCAGAGGAAGAATTGATAGCAAAAATTACTGCCAGTCAGCATGTCTTCATTGCAACTACCTGCCTTTTTCTTCAGAGCTTTGTGTCTAGTTACCTCTCATTGTAGATAATTTATTGCACAGTGGAGCTCTCTATCCTCAACGTCAAAGAGAAAGCTGGCCACACTTTACGCAGATTAAATTTATAAAGGTTTGAAATTTAAAAAACGTTTCTCCGTAAGATGCATTTTAAAAGAAATGGAGATGGGGATGAAGGTCATGAAGGGAGAATTCTTCACTCTTCAGAAACAGCATTGTTGGAGCAGCAAGATGTTGAGGGGCTTGCAACATTCTTCGCCATTCCACTTATCTACAATTAGTTTTCGTTAATGCTCCATTATAGTCAGCACAGGAGTTTAACCAATGGTATGATTAACCCCCATTTAGATGAATTTCTTCGTTACAAATTTTTTTAAACAGGGCAGGTCAGTGCAGTTCAATATTACTGATGCAGATAATGTAGCAAACTCAAATCATAAACCTCCATATAATAATTTGTCTGACACCTATAAACATTCTTTCTTTCTCGAGGTGGAAACAAGAGGGGGAATTCTTTGACAAAGTGCCTCAGAGGACAGTTGTACAAGGTTCGGTATATGGAGGCTGACGAGAAATCTACAGCTCCTTAGGATCATTTTCTTTTTAAACAAAAATTGTTGCAACAGCTGACAAAACTAATAAAATTATTTTCTGATAATGTATTAAAAACCTAAATTAAAAGGATGCGTCCTCCATTAATAACTTTTTAAAATAATTGTTTCAACCAATCTGCTGTAAACATTTTATTTTAAATGGGGTACCAATATCAGGGAGAGACAGCTTACAAAGGGAACTGAGTCAACATGTATATGAGGCACTGAATTAACCTACACAATGTAATAATCAGACTGCTGAATGTGTATCTCCTGATATTAGTCAGCTTCTACACATACAATGTTGAAGTATGGTAATTAAAAATATTACCTTTTGGAATGCACACAAAATGCAAAGCAGGTTTGGTTCAGAAAGACAGACACTATCTTGTCATATATAGGGACAAGTGCTAATGTGATTTTTAAGTCTTTGTCTCTATTTCATTTGATGTGTTTAAATCATTCTAAATGGCAACAGATTACTTCACATGCTTGCGAATCACCTATCTCATGAAAACACCTCACTCAATCTGAGCTATTAGTGTTAAAGTCCAAATATTCTGACAAAACTCTCCATTAGATTTTAGCAAACTAGATACAAAGACAGCATCCAACATTTGAAGGGCCACTTATGAAATGTTAAGCTATCGATGATGTACAGTAGTTTATGAATACATACATATATACTTCCAATCCCATTGTGCTGCTTTAAAATGGGAATTAACACTTGTTTGAAATATCTCTCAACACATTTTATTGATGTGGCAAGTTGGCATTATGAAGGGCTGTAGTAAAGTAAATGGAGAAAACCTGTTCTCACTGATTACAAGGTTGTGAAAGACGTGTATAAACTGAAGATCATCAAAAGAATGAAGGTAAAAGTTAATTTTTAAACACCATTTGTTAGGACTTGGAACACTCGACAAAAAAGAACGCATAACAGCTTTATCTAAAAAAGACAAATGAAGGAGGATGTAGGGAAAGGACAGAAGATGGAGACTGCATGGATAGCCCTTTCAGAGAGCCAAAAAAGCATAATGTGCCAAATGTCTTCGTACTGTACTGTAGTTATATGATTTGGGATTAAGGGAGAGAACTTAGACTGACAATAAAATGTTCCAGCAAAGCACCGACATTCACCAAAGGAACACAACATATTTCTATCTGTGCAGAAACTCTGTAGATACAGCTATGAAGTAAATAGCAAAATGGCTCGGCTTTGTTCTCAAGCCCCCATAGTGAACTGTAAACTTAACAGAAACACAAAACAAAATTCTTTCAGCTTACCTACAATTATGAATGTGACAAAGTTGCCTTTTTTAAATGTGTTAGTCAATGCCAATAACTTAATTCTGAGTTTTATTCATTTCACTTGCCTGTAGATCTAATCAGCCTAAATAATCAGTCAGGGTTACATCATTTGACAGCCTGAATGGTACATGGACAGAAACAGAATATCACACATGGGTAAATGTTGTCGTCTTTTTGTACTACAATTTATTGGAACAGTGGGTTCTATAGACTTTGGTATCTAACACTGATTATAAAATTAAATCAGAAGTACTGCTAGAGTTACTATTCCAATGCACTCCTGATTAGTCTCCCATCTTCCACCCTCGATTAAGTTAAGATCATCCAAAACTCTGCTGTCATATCCTAACTTGTACTAAGTCCTGTTCACCTATCACCCCTGTGCTCGCTGACCTACACTGGCTCCTGGTTAAGCAATATCGATTAAAGAAAATTCGCATCCTGGTTTTCAAATCCCTCCACAGCCTCACCCCTCCTCTTTCTCTAATCTCTTCCAGCTCCACAACCTTCCGAGATATCTGCACTCCTCCAATTCTGGCCTTGAGCATCCCCGATTTTCATTGCTCCACCATTGGTAGTCATGCCTTCAGCCGTCAAGGGCCTAAGCTCTGGAATTCCCTCCTTAAACCTCTCTACTTTTCTTTCCTCCTTTAAGACGCTCCTTAAAACCTACCTCTGACGGTTCTTTTGGTCATCTGCCATAATATCTCTTTATGTGGCTCGGGGCTCAAACTTTGTTTGATAACGCTCCTGTGAATAGCCTCGAGATGTTTTGCTACATAAATGCAAGTTACTGTTGTTGAAGCACAAATGTGTGCAAGTACTATGAATAAATATTGGCATTACCAAGTTAGAAACACTCGAGTCTTACTTGGAGATCCCTCCTCATGTACACCATTTTGCCCATTGATATTGATACCAAGGTCTTTGGAAAAATGAAGGCTTCCTTCTTCATTTTCGTTATAGGTTCTAACATATCGGCTGGAATCAAAAAACAGGAAGCAAAAAAAAGTATTTCAGAAAACTTTAAGCTGATTAATACGTACTTAAGAAATATGAAAAAAATCTCAAATCGAAGGTAAGAATTGTTGCTAGTTTTGAGCCCTTTAAGTTGTATGGTTCTCATGCAGAAGATACCCCTCTTCAACCCCTACAGCCTATAGAAGCCTCAATGTTTCAGTTTAGCGCTCCCCCTATGATTAGTTGCATTGTTGGGACAAACCGGTCTTAAATTATCAATGCAATATTTTTGTACCACAATCACTGTAATAGAATCTTAATACATTTGGTTAATTTGTGCAGGATGGTGGCAGTTTTGAGGTGCAGATTAAATACCAACTGGGAAAAAAGTTGTGTTGATCCAAACTCATTTCGCACATGTAACGGAAACGCCACAGGCCAAATGGAAATATTAATTTCGTCATATGGAACTTTGTCTGAGCCTAGCAGAACAAAGCAGCTAAAGATGGCCACGCACGAATTTGCACATAATAAGCCAAAGGCTGGCAGCTGAGTTTGCTGACAACGCGACCACTAGGTGGTGCAGTACTTGCACATGCACAAATGCAGGCTCTTCAACTGGTAAGTCAGTGTCTGCAACGTTCAGGCAGCTGCCAGGATTAAAGGCGCTGCTCAATTTATCACAGGAAATGCGTATGGCTAGATCGTTCTAGCAAACTAACTTACATTAAGTTGGATGGAAGCCCAGTAATATGCTACTATGTAGTTATTGGATACTAAATGTAATCCTCAGATCCATTTAATATTCCAGTAATCCTATTAAATACAAAAGGAATTTTATGATTGAATTTCCATTGGAAGATAGTGAATTGGCACCCCAATCGATGGAAAAGAAAATCGGGCAGAGTATAAAATGTGCTGCCAATTCATTATCGTGATTTGATTATATGACTGACCAGGACTGACTTCAACCAAACACAGCTACTAACTCCCACCCCACTGGCCACTCTCCCACCTTGGCAACTCGCTTTCGCCCCCTTCTCCCTACCGGCCGCTTGCCCCCCTCAGGCGCTCGCTCTAGATCTCGCTGCTTCCCCCAGTTCCCTGGATGACTGTTCTTTGCTTGGCGCCACCCCGCTCACCGGCTGCGCCGCTTTCCTCCTCTCGGTCACGCGCTTCCATGTTTCATCAGTCACCAGGCGCCGCTCGAAGAAGCAAGGTGGGCCGCACGGGGTGATAGGGTGACATAGGAGTGAGTGACCGAGAGGTGGGAAGCGGCGTGACCGGGGAACAAGCAGCCGGTGAGTGGGGTGGCATAAAGCGAGCAACAATCGGCCAGGGGTGGTGGGAGGGAGCGTCGAGGTCTGGAGGGAGCAGCTGAGGGGAAGGAGCATAGAGGTCTGGAGCGAGCGGCTGAGGGGGAAGGAACGTCGAGGTCTGGAGTGAGTGGCTGAGGGGAAGGAGCGTCGAGGTCTGGAGCGAGTGGCTGAGGGGAAGGAGCATCGAGGTCTGGAGCGAGTGGCTGAGGGGAAGGAGCATCGAGGTCTGGAGTGAGCAGCTGAGGGGAGGGAGCGTTGAAGCCTGGAGTAATTTGCCGAGGAGGGAGAGCTCCAGCCTCAAAGTCTCCCATTCAGCCACTTCCTCCAGCCGAGTGGGGGCTAGATACCCGATGATACTTCATCGCACATGTGCGAAGATGGACCTGGCGCAGATATGCGCTGACGGTGCTGCGCAATGACGTCATCCAGTACATGTGCCACCAAAACCTTGCAAGATGTAGCTGCGCATGTGCGCAGCTTGCCGCACTCTGATGACTTCAGCGGCCAGTGCCTTGTCAGGAATCACTTTATTCCAGAAGATGCTATTGCAAACAAAGAGGTGGTCATATGACATGACTGCCTATGTAACTGAGGGTTTGTGAACTGTGCCTCAGAAAGACAGTAACTGAACTCCAAGAAAGGACCCCTCTCTCTCCAGCAAAGTCCCAGGGAAGCCTCGGTGGCAACTGCTAAGCCTCAAAACAACAGATCCTTATAGTCAACAACCAGGGGACACAGATAAAGCCCCTCTCCTGCCTTACAGAACCAGAGAAGCAAGCCCGAATTGTGCACGTGGCCCAGCGAGGACTTCACGACTTGAATTTCGACTAAGTATTTCAATTCCATTTTTATTAAGGACTCTACTCCAACCTCCCAACTCTGTTTTCCCCTCTGTAATCTATTTGCGTGTGTGCCTCTCGTGCGAATGTGAGCGTGGATGCATCACGCATTTTAGTAATTTTAACCAGTTTAGAGTGATACGGTTAATAAATTTATATCTTTCTTGTTTAAATTCAAGAAAACCTGTCTGATTGGTTCATTTGCAATTATATTAGAGGAACTGGAGCAAGTGCTCACTGAGGTGATAAGTTAAATCACTGTGTTAAAAGGATAAAACCCTGTTGCGGTCAAACCAGAGAAGGGGCGAAGGGGAGTGAGACCCCTTCCTCACCTAGCCATACCACACAATACACAAGAAGCAAAAACAGATTCTGCAGATTTGAAACAAAAAACAGAAAATGCAGGAAAATGTAAGCAGGTCAAACAGCATCTGTGGAGAACACAAAGAAGTTAACATTTCAGTTGTGGATCATTCAGGAGTTCTGAATGAACCACTATGGACAGCCATGCCTTTGGCTGCCGAGGTCCTAAAGCCTGGAACTGCCCCTACCTCTTCCCCCAAACCAACACCCCCCCAACCCACAATAACCTCGCCGTCTCTCTACTTCATTCTTCACCTTTAAGATGTTCCTTAAAACCTCCTTCTTTGACCAAGCTTTTGGTCATCTGCCCTACTAACCCATGTGGCTCGTTGTCAAATGTCTCATCATGCTCCTGTGAAGCATTTTGGGAGGTTTTACTGCATTAAAGATGCTATATAAATGCACGTTATTGTTTGCTGCTGCTGAAGGGTCCATACCTAAAATGTTAACTGATTTTTCGACAGTTACCAACTTACCTGCTCAGTGTTTTAAGCATTCTCAGTGTACAAAATACCTGCTTATCAGAGGCAGACCAAAAATGTGGCCAAACCCAATCCTAAAAGTTAAGTACAACAGCCTTGGTGCCATCGCATGCTTCTACAAGCATATGCATTCTGATTATCACATGCCTCACAGATGTTCTATCTCCTGTGTTTTGCCACAGCAGAGGATCCAACTTCAGCTTATCTGCACAATCATGGGGGAGCTGGGAAAGACCTGCTCACTGATGCTCAGTTTGGGTTCTGTCAGGGCAACTCAGCTCCTTACCTCATTACAGCCTTGGTTCAAACATGGACAAGAGCTGACCTCAAGAGGCAAGGTGAGAGTGATTGCCCTTGACATCAAGGCAGCATTTGACCGAGTATGGCATCAAGAAGCCCCAGCAAAGCTGGAGTCAATGGGAATCAGGGGGAAATCTCTCTGTTGGCTGGAGTGATACCTAGCACAAAGGAAGATGGCTGTGGTTGTTGGAGGCCAATCATCTCAATCGCAGGACATCACTGCAAGAGTTCCTCAGGGTAGTGTCCTAGGCCCAACCATCTTCAGCTGCTTCATCAATGACCTTCCTTCAATCATAAGATCAGAAATGGGGATGTCTGCTGATGATTGCACAACGTTCAGCACCATTTGCGACTCCTTAGATACTGAAGCAGCCTGTGTTCATATGTAGCAAGACCTGGAAAACATCCAGGCTTGGGCTGATAAGTGGCAAGTATCATTCGTGCCACACAAGTGCCAGGCAATGACCATCTCAAAGAAGAAACTAACCATCTCCCCGATCTTCAATGGCATTACCAACCATGAATCCCCTACTTTCAACATCCTGGGGCATACCATTGACCAGAAAGTGAACTGGACCAGCTACATAAATGCTGTGGCTACAAGAGCAGGTCAGAGGCTGGGAATTCTGCGGCGACTAACTTACCTTTTGTCTCCCTAATGCCTGTTCACCATCTACGAGGCACAAGTCAGGAGTGTGATGAAATACTCTCCACCTGCCTGGATGGGTGCAGCTCCAACACTCAAGAAGCTCGACACCATCCAGGACAAAGCAGCCCGCTTGACTGGCACCCCATCCTCCACCTTCAACATTCACTCCCTTCACCACAGACAGAGTGGGAGCAGTGTACACCATATACAAGATGCACTGCAGCAACTCACCAAGGCTCAACAGCACCTTCCAAACCAGTGACCTCTACTACCTAGAAGGACAAGGGCAGCAGATGCACGGGAACAACACCACCACCTGCAAGTTCCCCTCCAAGCCACACACCATCCTGGCTTGGAACTATATCGCCATTACTTCGCTGTCGCTGGGTCAAAATCCTGGAACTCCCTTCCTAACAGCACTGTGGGTCTACCTACACCCCACGGACTGCAACGGTTCAAGAAGGGAGCTCACCACCACCTTCTCAAGGGCAATTAGAGATGGGCAATAAACACAGACCTAGCCAGCAATGCCCTCAACCCACAAACGAATAAAAAAAAAAGAGTGCAGAGTCAGCAACTGGAATATGTAGAGGTGACAGAGAAAGCATACTGATGTCTGCCCAACATAAAATTTTCCTACATTACAACAGTAACTACACTTGGAAAGTGCAACATTGGCTGTAGCGCACTTTGGGACATCTTGAGGTTGTGAAAGGTGCTATAGAAATGCAAATCTATCTTTTTAATCTTCCTAGAAGTTATATGGGCTGGTTGATTTATCTAGCTCAGCAAGTGATTTCGTTAGCTGGCAGCAATAGGACAATTTTCTGTGTAGGCCTTGGAGTTCATGTGTGACCATTGTCCTTGGGTATCAGAGGTCTGTCTCCAGCCAGGAATTCATTTATTTATAGATTCAATCAAGCCTGGCAAAGGACAACCACAAACAACAGGAACTCATAGGACAATCAATGCTCCATCCAAATTGTTTTCATCACGTTGCTCTTATCTTTAATCAAGTGGAAGATACTAAACCAACTATTAAAGGACCGTGTGTTGTCCTGGCAGGATGAGCATAAGAGATTTCAGAATGATGAGAATAATCAAAGGCCAGATACTTACCACATTTTCATAAGTAATAGGTTATAAAGCTTTTCCTCAGTTAGGTTTCTGGGCACACATATCATAAAGGGTTGGCCAAACAAGCACACGTTGCTATGGTGGCCATAGCTGGGCTGCCGATACTTCTCACGTAAATACACTGGAATCACTACAGTGTCTGTATCTTCCGTCCTACTGCCAGTTACTTCAAAACTGCAATAAAAAAGCATTTTATTACATTGTGCATTATCTTTCTACAAAAATCCATTATTGGTTTTAACAAAATGACAATCTAAATCACTGGAGGGGGGTACAGAACTGAAATGGCCCACACCATTCTCAATCACAGCATGTGGTTAAACAAAGGAACAATTAATTGCGCGACAAAGCTGTGCTACTTTAAGTGAAATTAGTGAACCGAATTAAAAAAACATTAACTTATTAAAATACCCTAAAATTACATCAGCTGGGGGCAGTGAAATTAGGAATAACTGTCTTTTCACAGTAAATAGTAACCCTTTGAACATAGGAACAGAAGTAGGCCATTCGGCCCATCGAGCCTGCTCCACCATACAATACGATCATGTGTGATCATCCACTTCAATGCCTTTTTCCCCACACTATCTTCATATTCTAATGTCATTGGTACTTAGAAATCGGTCGATCTCTGCTTTAAACATACTCAATGACTGAACTTCCATAGCCCTCTTGGGTAGAGATTCACAACCCTCTGAGTAAAGAAATTTCTACTTAACTCTGTCCTCAGTGGCTTCCCCCTTATTTTGAAACTGTTTCTCGCAGTTCTAGACTCCCCAACCAGGGGATACATCTTACCTGCATCTACCCTGTCTATCTCTTTCAGTATTTTGTAGGTTTCAATGAGATCACCTCTCATTCTTTGAAACTCTAGAGAATACAGGCCCAGTATCCCCAATCTCTCTTCACAGGACAGTCCCACCATCCCGGGAACAAGTCTGGTGAACATTTGTTGCATTCCCTCTATGGCAACAATATCCTTCCTAAGGTAAGGGGACCAAAACTGCACACAGTACTCCAGGTGCAATCTAACCAAGGTTCGACACAATTGAAGCAAGATTTCACTACTCCTGTACTCAAATCCTTATGATAAAGGCCAACATACCATCAGCCTTCTTAATTACTTGCTGCACCTGCATTTTAGCTTTCAGTGACTTATTGACAAGGAGACCCAGGTCCCTTTGTACATCTACACTTTATAATCTCTTACCATTTAAGAAATACTCTTCACATCTGTTTCTCATACCGAAGTGGATAACCTCACATTTTTCCACATTATATTCCATCTGCCACATTCTTGCCCACTCACCGTCTGTCCAAATCCCCCTGAAGCCACTTTGCATCATCCTCACAACACACATTCCCACTTAGTTTTGTGTCATCTGCAAACTTGGAAATATTCCATTTGATATATATTGTGAACAGCTGGGGCCCAAACACTGATCCTTGCAGTACCCCACTATAGTCACAGCCTGCCACTGTGAGAATGACCCTTTTATTCCTGTTCTGTTTTCTGCCCGTTAACCAATCCTTAATCCATACCAGTACATTACCTCCTATTCTATGTGCTTTAATTTTGCTAACCAACCTCCTGTGGGGGACTTTATTTCAAGCCTTCTGAAAATCCAAGTATACCACGTTCACCGACTCCCCTTTATCAATTGTTAGTAACATCCTGAAAAAACTCCAACAGGTTTGTCAAACAGGATTCCCCATTCATAAATCCATGTCGACTATGCCCAATGATATTATCTAAGTGTCATTTATCACATCCTTTAGAATAGATTCTAGCATTTTCTCCAACAACTGATGTAAGGCTAACAGGTCTGTAATTCCCTGTTTTCTCTCTCCCTCCCTTCTTAAATAGTAGGGTGACATTTGCTATCTTCCAATCTGCACAAACTGTTCCAAAATTCTATATTTTCTGGAAGATGATCACCAATTCATCCACTATCTCCATAGCTACCTCTTTCAATACTTTGGGATGTAGAATATCAGGTCCTGGGGACTTATCAACCTTCAGCCCCATTAATTTCTCCAATACAACCTTCTTACAAATACTAATTTCCTTCAATTCCTCATTCTCCCTAATCCCTGGGATCTCTAATTCTGAATGATTTCAGTGAAGACAGACACAAAGTAATCGTTTAGCTTCTCTGCCATTTCTCTATTCCCCATTATAAATTCTCCTGACTCTGCCTGTACTGGACCCACATTTGTCTTAGTCAAACGTTTCCTTTTTACGTACCTATAGAAGCTTTTGCAGTCCGTTTTTATGTTTTTTGCTAGCTTACATTATTTCTTTAGACTATCCATTGCCTACGTACTGTCATTCCTTTTAATGTATTTTCTCAATCCACCCCAGCCAATTTGCCGCTCATACCGTCATAATCTTTGTTCAAATTTCAGATTCAACTACCTCACTTTCAAACATAATGTAAAATGTCATCATACTATGATCACTCCCCTAAAGGTTTTTTCACAAGATTAGCCCTTACTCATTACATAATACTAGATCTAAAATAGTCTGTTCTCTAGTTGGTTCCTCAACATACTGCTCTAGAAAACCATCCCCAACACACTCCAGAAACTCTGCCTCCACAGCTCATTAGGTCTACCCAGTCTATATGCAGATTGAAGTCATCCATGATTACTGTATTACCCAAGCTATATGCTTCTCTAATCTCCTGATTAATATCATGCCCACACTACTACTATTGCTGTTTGGTGGCCTATAAACAACTCTCACCAATGTTTGCTGCCCCTTGCTGTTTCTTAGCTCCACCCAAACAGATTCCACGTTTTGTTCTTCCAATCTGAGATCCTCTTTCACTATTGTACTGATCCCGCCCTTTATCAGCGCAACACCACCTCCTTTTCCTTTTTGCCTGTCCTTCCTAAATGTTGAATATCCTTGAATATTCAGTTCCCAGTCTTGGTCACCCTGTAGTTACATTTCCGTAATGGCAATTAGATCACACCCATTTACCTTAAATCATCTATCTTGTTGTGAATGCTGCGTGCATTCAGGTAGAACGCCCTTAACCTTGTCTTCGTGACATTATTCTGCATTCTAAGCCTAGTTGATGCTCGCCTTTGTTTCATCTGCCTTCTAATGTCACTTGCTTCTTTTCTTTCTCCTGTTACCAGCTTTACTTCCTTCCAATTTGTGCTACCCCTCAGGTTCTCATCCCCCTGACAAACTAGTTTAAACCCTCCCCAACAGCACTAGCAAAATCTCCTTGCGAGGATGCTAGTTCTGGTCCTATTAAGGTGTAGCCCAACCATCTTGTACAGGTCCCAATACCTCAGAAATCTGATTCCCTCCCTCCTACGCCAATTTTCCAGCCACGTGTTCAATCGATCAATCCTCCTATTCCTATGCTCACTAGCACGTGGCACTGGGAGTAATCCTGAGATTACTGCTCTTGAGGTCCTGCTTTTTAATTTCCTTTCAAACTCCCTAAAATCTGCTTTCATGACCTCATTCCTCTTTCTACCTATGTCATTGGTACCAATGTGGACCACGACCTCTGGCTGTTCATCCTCCCCAGAAGGATGTCCTGCAAATGCTCGGTGACATCCTTGACCCTGGCACCAGGGAGGCAACACACCATCCTGGAGTCACGTTTACTGCTGCAGAAACACCCGTCTGATCTCGACTACCAAACCCCCCATCACTATTGCTCTTCCACTCTTCCTCTCCTATGCAGCTGAGCCACCTGTGATGCCACGGGCTTTGCTCTGGCTGCACTCCCGAGGAACCATCGCGCTCACCAGTATCCAAAATGGAAAACTGATTAGCAAGCAAGACAGACTCCGGGGACTCCTGCACTGCCTGCCTGGTTCTCTTAGACTGCCTGGCGGTCACCCATTCCATCTCTGCATGCATGCTCCTAACCTGCAGTGTGACCACCTCCCTAAATGTGCTATCCACGTAGTCCTCTGCCTCACGGATGCACAACAGTGACTCCAGCCACCACTCGTGTTCCGAAACCTGGATCTCAAGCTTCTGCAGCCGGTGACACTTCCTGCAGAAGTGCTTGTCTCAGACACCTGGTGCATTCATGACTTCCCACATACCGGAGGACATACATTCCACTTGGTTGAGCTGACCTGCCATATCATAACTTAAACTTTTTATTACAATGCGCTTAAAAATATTTCAATAAATCACAATTACACTAGCCAACCTTCCTACATTTCCAGATTTCAGACATTTTCATTAAAATGCTTTGATAAAATTGATTTTGATCGGTATGTCTGAAGCCATACAAGTGATGTATTATTCTGAATTTTGAAAAATTGAACGAAAAATGAATATTTGCTGCAAACGTCAATGTCAGTTATCTCAGTTGGTAATGCTCCTTTGCCTATAGGCCAAATGGTTGTGGCTTCAAGCCCCTCTCTTGGAACTGACACTCAAGTGCAGTACTGAAAGAGTGCTGCCTTGTTAGTGGTGCTGCCCTTTGGATGAGAAGCTACAATCAAAGTCCTGTCTACCAGTTCTGTTGGTTTAAGTGCACACTAAATGATCTTAAGGCATTTTTACAGTGGAGGAGGCAGTGTTCCTGGTGATCTGGTCAACCTTTCCCCCCTCAACAAACACCCCTAAAACAGATTAACTGGCCATTCAACTTATTGCTTTATGTGGGACCTGGGTGACTGTAACAGATTGTCATTTTTGCAAGAAACTGTCGCCTCACTATAGTACGGAAAGCACCAAGAGATGCAAGATGGTGCAATATAAATGTAAGCCTTGCATTGATGCAGTGTGTTGCTGTGCTCCCTCTGGTGGAATAGTCATGGCATTATCTGTCAGCTGATCTGAAGAATTGCTAGAATTTGTCAATTTGTGAGTATAAAATGATAGCAGTAATTTCTGATACTGTAAAAATGAATTAATTCATCAATGCAACAATAGAAAGAATAACTTGCTTGTACCTTCCCCACAACTGTGATTACACTTCAAAAGTACTTAATTGGCTGTACTTCAAGTGCTTTGGGAGGCCCTGAGCTTGTGAAAGGCACTATGTAAATACAATTTTCTTTGCCACTTTCTGGTGCTGTGCAATACAAGTCTCCCTTATGCACAGGTGCATGTGAACTCCTCCGGATGCGGCATTATTGATTTTTGTTTGTTTTGAAGTATTTAAGGGGTAAAGGGCTGTGTGGAAAAAGGACTTGAGAGATTGAGACAGAGTTGCAATTATTGTCATGCGTACGGCAAGGGAGTATATATGTTGTTTAGTGATGACATAAGTCTGCCCTTCAGCTGAATAGTAAAAACAAGTTTCAACCAATCCTTAAACTGCCTCATCACCCAAGAGCAGTGCAAATATTTGCATACAAGTTTGATCATTGTTCCAGCACCTTGGGATGTTTTACTACATAAAAGACACTATATAAAAACAATTAAAAAAGCAAAGTACTGCAGATGCTGGGAATCTGAAATAAAAACAAAGCGCTGGAAATACTCTGCAGATCAGGCAGCATCTGTGGTGAGAGAAGCAGAGTTAACGTTTTAGGTCGATGACATTTCATCAGTGTGTCCACTGTTTCAATGGAAGTGCTGATCTGTGTATAACAATCCTGAAGGCTGGGCTGTGGGCAGGCGGAGTTGTGGCTGGGGAAGAGAAGGAAAGGGCAGGGTGCCCTAGAAAGGGAAAGAGATGAAAGGCGGTGTGCTGTGGCTACCTGTACCACAGGTTCGGCTTATTATGAAACACACGCTTCCGTATACAACTGCATCTGGAGTTTGTCTAACAGTTCAAGACCCTATTATCCAGTGCTGCATTTAGGTCTGCAACCATATTTAAAATAAACCTTAACTGCAGACTAATGTGCTAAGCATTCAGATATTAACATCGACAGTATAGTTGCAGGGTTGTTCTCTTTCAGTGCATGTATGTGCAGTCAAACCCTTCTAAGCATATTTTGCTAGAGGCAGGATTTAGGTTTTGGAACAAACAATCCACAATACCTACTGTGACGGAAACCCCACATGCCAAATGGAAATATTAATATCATATGGAACTTTGCCTGAGACTTTTACTAGACATTTTTACAAATAACTTTTAAAAAAGCAGAACAAAGCTGCTAAGATGGCCACGCACAATTTGCATACGAGAAGCCAAAGGCCGGCTGGAGACAGAGGTGATTACCCATTCTAGCTAGAACAATGGGGATGCTCTCTGATTAAATTACCTAGAATGGTTTTGTCAATGTTGATGGTCAAAAGCCATCGACACCCATTAAAAGAGCCAACCACCCCCCCACCAAGTATGTCTGAATAGCCTTGAATTTCAAAGATCACCCCAGAAGATGTTGTTTCAAACAGAGCTGGTCACATCACATGACTGCTAGTGCAACTCTGGGAGTTTGTGAATTGTGCCTCAAAAGGAGACTGTAACTGTAAGCCAGGAAGAGATGTGCAATCTCTCTCTCTTTCTCTAGTAAAGTTCCAACAAAGCCTCAGGTGCAAACCTACAGCCCAGCACAGCCAACAACTAAGGGGACACGGATAAAGCCCCTCTTCTGCCTTCTGGAACCAGAGAAGCAAGCCCAAATTGTGCACATGGCCCAGCGAGGACTTCAGAACTACAACTTCAACTAAGGACTCTGGGACTAAACTTCAGTATTTAAATTCCATTTTTATTTAGGACGCCACTCCAACCTCCCAACTTTGGGTTTTCCCTCTGTAATTTATTTACGTGTGTGTGTGTGCCTCTTGTGTGAATGTCAGTGTGGATGCATTGCATATTTTAGTAATTTTAACAGGTTTAGAGTGATAAGGTTAATAAACTTACATCTTTCGTGTTTAAACTCAAGAAAACCTGTCTGATTGGTTCATTTGCAAATATATTAGAACAGGAGCAAGTGCTCACTGAGGCTGTAAGTTAAATCACTGTGTTAAAAGAGATAAACCTTGTTGCTGTCAAACCAGTGAAGGGGCAAAAAGGGAATCTGAAACCCCTTGCTCACCTGGTCATAACACTACTAAAAGAAAGTTGAGTTACACAATTACTTACACAAAGATATCATCTCTTTCCATGATGCTACTCAAGTTTTCATCCATTGAAAATATTCTATGGAATCGGTGGTTGTATATATCCGTGACAACCATCTAAATACAAAGCACAAGAACATTACGTCAACAATTATGACAAAAGGAAAAATACATAGTTTAAAATTAGAATAACTCCAAATCTTACTTTATCTGCAGGGACATCTGACAGAGTAGACAGTGCAGCACAGAGATCTGAAATAATGCCGATTTTAGGAACAACTACTTTATACTAAAAGAAAGCAGAAGAGCTTTAGTTAAACTGATATTTAATACAGCAATATCAACAAAAATGCTTCTGTGAAATGCATGCAGGTGGAAGTTCAAATGTAACAAACAAATTCCAATCATTATAACCTGGGCTATTTTATATCTACCCTCAACAAATGCAGCTACATTTCAACGCTTACGGTTTGTCTTGTAATGATTTCTTGGAAGCTGCTAAAGGATCTATATGTGGCCCCCTCCTCTTGCTTATCTACAGGCTGCCTCTTTGCAATGTTATCCACAGGTATGAAATCAGTCTACTACTAATGTCAACACTTTAACCACTTTGGTACTTTCAGACTGCCTGAAGACATGATTATTCCAAAGTTTTCCTTGCTGGCCTGTCATCCTCCTCGTGGACTGGATATTTGTGCCTTTCACACATGTACTGCTTCAATCTCTCGGAGAAGCAAACATTTGGTGAGATGAAGCCAGAAATGGATTGTTAGCTTTATTCCAAAGCAAGGAGAATACACATAAATGGCAGTATTGATTGGACTCTCAATTAAAACAGTACAACTTATTTGGCATAATACCAAAGAATGTTACTCTACCTTCACAACAGTGGGCTGACTTATGTGACGTAAAATGGCTTATAAACAGAGACGTAGGACTAGGCTATTTAGCCCCTTGAGCTTGTTCCGCTATTCAGTGAGATTACGGCTGATCTGCAACATAAGTTCATACGCTTGCCTTTGCTTCATATCCTTTAATAACTGAGTAACTATCAATTTCAATTTCGAAATTAACTGATCTAGTATCAATTGCCATTTGCGGAAGAGAGTTCCGAACTTCTACCACCCTTTCCGAATTTTACTCCTGGAAGTTCAGGCTCCAATCATAGAAAGTTTAAGACACAGAAAGAGGCCACTTGGCCCATCGTGTCTGTGCCGGCCGAAAAATGACCCACCTATTCTAATCCCACCTTCCAGCATTTAGTCCGTAACCCTCCAGCTTACAGCACGAGGTACATTTCCAGACTCCTTTTGAATGAGTTTAGGGTCTCTGTCTCAACCACCCTTTCAGACAGTGAATTCCAGACCATCACCACCCTTTGGATGAAAAGGTTTTTCCTCATCTCCCCTCTACATTTTCTACCAATCACTTTAAATCTATGCCCCCTCGTCACTGACCTCTCTGCTAAGGTGAATAGACCCTTCACATCCACTCTATCCAGGCCCCTCAAAATTTTGTACATTTCAATTAGATCTCCCCTCATCCTTCTCTGTTCCAAGGAAAACAACCCCAGCCTATTCAAACTTTCCTCATAGCTGCAATTTTCCAGTCCTGGCAACATCCTCATAAATCTCCTCTGTGCCCTCTCTAGTGCAATTACATTATTTCTGTAATGAGGTGACCAGAAGTGCACCCAGTATTCAAGTTGTGGCCTAACCAATGAGTTCGACAGTTCCAGCATAACCTCCCTGCTCTTGTTTGCTATACCTCAGTTAATAAAGGAAAGGATTCCATATGCCTTCTTAACCACCTTATCGACCTGTCCTGCTACCTTCAAGGATCTGTGGACATTCACTCCAAGGTCCCTTACTTCCTCTACACCTCTCAGTATTTTCCCATTAATCGTGTATTCCTTTGCCCTGTTTGACCTCCCCAAATGCATGACCTCACACTTCTCCAAATTGAATTCCATTTGCCACTTTCTGCCCATCTGACCAGACCATCAATATCTTTCTGCAGCCTACAGCTATCCTCCTTTCTATCTACCACACGGCTTTCTGTCATCCGCAAACTTCTTGATCATGCCCCCTACATTTACATCCAAATCGTTAATATACACCACAAAAAGCAGGGGACCCAGTACTGAGCCCTGCGGAATGCCACTGAAAAGCCGCCAACAATTACCCTTTGTTTCCTGCCACTGAGCCAATTTTGTATCCAACTTGCTGCATTTCCCTAGATCCCATGGGATTTAATTTTTTTAAAACCAGGCTTCCATGTAGGACCTTGTCAAAAGCCTTGCTAAAATCCACATAGACCACATCAACAGCACTACCCTCATCTATCTTCCTTGTTACTTCTTTAAAAAATTTAGATCAAGTTGGTCAAACAAGATCTTCCCTTAACAAATCCATGCTGACTATCCTTGATTAACCTGTGCCTTTCTAAGTGACAGTTTATCCTGTCTCAGAATAGATTCCAATAATTTGCCCACTACTCAGGTTAGACTGACTGGCCTGTAATTATTCGGACTATCCTTCGCTCCCTTCTTAAACAGAGATACAACGTTAACAATTCTTCAATCCTCCGGCACCACATCTGTATCCAGTGAGGACTGGTAAATGATGGTCAGACCCTCTGCTATTTCCTCTCTTGTTTCTTTTAACAGCCTACGATACATTTCATCTGGCCCTGGTGATTTATCAACTTTCAAGGATGCTAATCCCATAAGTACTTCCTCTCTCCCTATGTTTACCACATCTAATACTTCACACGTTTCCTCTTTAACTACAATATCTGCATCGTCCCCCTCTTTTGTGAAGACAGATGCAAAGTATTCATTAAGAACCAATATTGTACTATGCCGCCTAGTCCTAGACTCCCAACTCCTCCAGTATTTCTCACCTTTGGCCTTTACGAAAGCCCTCTTAGCTGTCTCTAGCAAACCTAGCTGGTCTGGTTGCCTTGTGTCCATCAGTCTCATGCTTCTTGCTGTTTACAGACAGAAAAAGGACTAAAGACTTTCAATACAATGAGTTTCAGGTGTTTAGTGATTACTGAGACAAACTAATAAATTGATTATTTGTAGCCTTTGAGGAAACCACATCAAAGCTAATTCACTTCCTATTGTCTCAGACACCCCACTTTTTAAACTTGCGTGAATATATTATGCTTGAAAACACATCATTTAAACAGTCAAAAGATCTCAAAATATGGCAATCTGCATCTGCCTCTTCACATTCCACCACGTCTTCACTCCTCCTCACCACTGCAACTTATTCCAGCACTTTTCAGTCTTCTGATACTGGCCTCCTGTGCATTTCCCGACTCCTCCTCTTGCTCCACGATTAATGGGAGAACTTTCTGTTTCTAATCTCGAACTAATCTATCAGCTCTGCACTTCTCTGCTCTCAAAACCTAACTTTTTGACTTTTAGTTCAATCCTTTCTTCCAATTTCTCTCCCAGGGTCTTAAGTTCATTGTCCTCCTCTGATTTCTAAGTAAAGGAATTCAGGAAATTTTGTACATCAAGAGTACTATATAAACGCAAGCTGTTATTAAATCTGTTGTTTGGATGAAAGACTATTGTCTGTATTAAAAAAAAACTGCAACCACAATGATTAAATGGCTCTCAAACTTGCTCTCCAGTTCAATTTGAGTGTTAAACTATGCTTCGCATACCTGCATAGGCTTGGTGAGTGGTTCCATTCTAACGAGGAAAACTTCCAAAGTGCGTTCTTTTTTCAAAGGTAAAGGAAGTGTTAAATAACAAAATGGGTCAAATGTCACAGAAACCTTCGAACATTCAGGGCAAACAAGAGTAGATTTAAAAAGACCATGAAAAATATCAACAATGATAGAATCATTCCGTTTCCTGTGATTTTCCCAGGCCTCCTTAGCAACCACCTTCAAAAAAGAAAACAAAATGAGACAGGTTTCAGAGCATAAAGCAGCACTTAGTCATCTATGATTGACTACTTGACAAGTGAGCACTTCCCTCTGGGAATAAAATTTGACCAAAAATAACTAAACTGGGACTTTCTATATTACATAGAACTTAGAACACAGCCGGCCATTCAGCCCAACTGGTTTATGCTGGCATTTATGCGCCAAACGAGCCTCCTCCCACTCTACTTCATCTAATCCTATCAGCAGAACCTTCTATTCCTTATTTCTTGTACTTATCCAGGTTCACCTTAAATGCATCCATGAAAGAGAACAGTTTTTGTTCCATGGAATTTTTCAAAATTACCCTGATGCCGGTTTACATTCTACGTGTATTACAAATCCCATCACTACACTCAACATATCAACATTTTATAGCAGAATGTCAGCAGTTGTAGCAACAAATGCCAGACAACAAGAATCTTCGGATTGTATCAGAAACATAATTTTGATAGACATATGATATGGGCAACCTGAAACATACACCATTGTTTCATGAGGTTCATGCAATTAACTTTCAGGGTCATATGAATAAAAATTGATAAAGCATGCAAATGGAATCACTCGGTTTTGGGTGGAGGGGGGGGGGGGTGTAGAGGGGATCGAACAACCGTTAATATAATGTACTTTTTATTTTTTCATACAGTTTATTTAATCTCCTACCTGCAAGGAGGTAGAACTACATTTACAATTGTTGAATCTTGCTGGGAACCTACCATTCGCTTAGCCAAAAGAAAGCCACTCTGCTGACATGCGTTTTGGGTCTGTTAACGAAAAGCTCTCACTGTGGGATCAGAGGCTAACTAGTCCGAGTTGGCACTGATGCTTTACCATCACTTTGGAGCCCTAAACACCAATTTTAACAATGAAGTGAATGGGGCAGGAGAATATTTCACATTGAAAGCACTTCTCCAGAGAACACAGTTCACCTTCAACAATATAAGCATTAAGCACAGCTTCTCTTTAAAAGATGAAAAAGAATTGCAATTGTTTGTACCTCATCAGGTCGCCCTTCTGCATCTTTCAACTGAATATATGGCTTTTTTCTAATCCTATTTAAATCTTCATGTAACCCATCAAGAAGAAAGGCAAGCAATTCTTGAGAGTCCTGTTGCTGATAGCCAGAAAACTGAGGAGCAAATCGACCCACTTGCGTCTAAAACGAGAGAACAAATATAAACTGCTAACCACCCAATTACAATGGTCACACAAAAGTGAAAAACTGCAGCAAGAACTTAACTGGAGACAAGGAAGGGTGATGTGAACATAATTTCCAAATACCCAGCATGAAATGAGACATCAAGTGCACATAAATCTCGCAAGGCTAAACTAACTACACAGTGAACTCCAATGCTGAACAGGTGCTGGGATACTCCAGAACATTGAAATCAGAGAAATAATAGAAACAGTCAGGCCCATTGTGGCTGTTTGAGTTCAAGCTGCTGACTTCAATTCCATATCCCTGTCCTTTTGCAATATACTTTTATTATTTTTCTTCAAATGTGGGTCATGACGAGGAGGAACTAACAGAACAAAACACCAGTGCCATTTTGTGTTTTAAGCTGTAATGGTGGATTGTTTGCTGGAAGTAATCAAGGCATCGACCACCGAGGTTAAGACACCTTGATCTGACACTGCCTTTCAACAATCAGGCCACAAATCAGGGTAGTTTGGTTCAGATGCAATATTTGATACCCAGATAAGAGAAGAGATCCCATGATTAAGAGAAACTCAATTTGAGGTGCCTATTAAAGAGATACAAATATGTTTTTGTACGTTTTGAGGTACTTGTGGGATGAGGAGAAAAATATACAGAAAATCTGTGTCCAGGAAAGCACACATTCTGGCTGTCATACCAACACAGCCTCGAATACTGGTCAGAAATACAGGAGCTGATGGTTGTCCAGAGAGGCAAACAGCATCTTTGGAGACCCCCACCTCCTGGCAAGATCTTATGAATAACACGGAGACATAGTTAACAGTCCAAGTCATTTCACACAGACAGGTGTATTTTCTGAATCTAAGGCAAACATGGCAAGTCTCAGCCTCATGTTTGAGCATTTGACACCACTGTGCGCATTAACTATTACTAACGGATTGCTGCATTTTACAGTGTCTAAAGCCTTTGGGAGATACTGGTGCAGACGGCTATAGAGGTGCTAGCTCGTCTTGATGTAACATTGTATGTTCAATTCCAAGGCGTGTATCATACAACCACAGCCCAGCTCGGATATACACTTGATACTATGCACGGAAGGAGAATTTTTAAATTAGTCCTGTGCATTTGTAGTGCTGAAGTGAGGTCCGGGGCTTGATAGGACACAGTAATTGGAATCATTGCCGATCTGCGACATCTTAATGACACTTTGATGCTCTTTGTTAGCATGTGGCATCTTCAGAATCTATCAAGCTGGATTATAATCTCATGGCATGTAAAGCATGTGGTAAAGAAGAAGTTTATAAGAAATGAGGCCAGATCATTTTTTTTTTTAAACTACAAATCTATCAATTTTTCTGTTGAAAAAACAATTGACATATAAAATTAAACCTTTTCCCACTTCTATGCCATGGCATGATTGCAAGGATAAACAGGAATAAAGGATAAACAACATCACTACAGAAGGACCATCAGATGCTTCGAACAAAAAGAAGGTTCAAACAGAATTATATTGTTTCTTTGGGACCAAAGTACAAAATAAAAGGCTGTGCCTCCTCACTTGGCATCGAAATAACTCTCTTAAAATACATTGCATTAAACTTTCCATTCAGTGCGAAACTCCATTATATTGAAAAGTTAACTTCATATGGCTACATTCAAGACTTTATTTCATCTATAATATTTTAATACATACCTTAAATGCCCTTGGTGTAACATAGCTATATTTTCCTGACCACATCTGTTTGATGAGATCTGCGTAAGCATTAGCTATTTCTCCTTTCATTCCCAGTAGGTTGTCATGATTTAACTCATCCATGTACTCATCAGACAGGAAGTATTCTGTCAGTGGTGGGGTGTTACTTAAACACTAAAAAAAAATCAGATTAACTTTTATAAAGTAGCAAATAAACTAATGGCATCGGGTTGACCAATTAGTTACCCTGAATTTCCAAGATAAAATAGACCATTGCTAAATGACCCAACAGTTTTGTAGAATACATGGCAAAAAAGCACCTATATGACAATCACTGTAAGAGGTTGGACGACTAATAAGTGAAAACAGCAGTGTACCCAGTATTTAAGTAGTGTGTTGAGATGTAACCTGAGCACAGACAGAAAAGCATAATCTGAATCGATGAGAAGAGGAATTTGAGCTGGCTCTAGATTAAGTTGCCAAGGGGCAGCATGTAGCCAAGAAAGCCGGGGGGTGGGGGGGGGGGGGGTGGTGCCCAAGGACAGATCCTTGGTGGAGTCCAGAGGGATAATTGTACTGGGGTAGGAAGAAAAGCCTTTGCTGGGGATGCTCGAGCTATGATCGGAGATAAAAGCAACACAATTGCTCAATAACAGTATAACAGTACCCTGGACAACCTTCTCCACTACCATACATTGCTCTTTCTCAGCTTGCAGCCAATAAGGACAGGTGAGCCACAATTTTCAATTGAGAGTTTAATTCACATTTACAAATATTGACCACTGAGCATTTCTTAATTGTTCTCCAAAGTAGGAGCAAATGGAATACTAACAAGCCAAAAGATGCAATGTGTAGTGGAAATGAAAAGCACAACCAAATAATTCTATTCACTGTGAAACAGTTGCTATATCAACCAGATTTAAGGAGGCAAAGTTGCTTATTGTGTTTATTTGTTCTCTCCATTTAATTACTGTAAACATATCTCTGATGTTTGACAAACCAGATGGCCTAAGTAACTGAACATAAAGTAAAACGCTAGAGGGAAGATTTAACTCAATGAAGGGCGAGGAAAGCAAAAAATCTGATCACTGGAGATTAGCTCCCCTTTAATAACGCCTTCTGATTGCATGACGGACAATGAGACATTTAGACTCAACACCAATGCATCATATTTCAGTCAAACTGCCAAGCTTCATAATCTGTAATAAAACATGGCTTTGCAGGGAGAGCATATTCCCTGGATTTTTATTTAACATGGACAGAAAAATCCAGCAGGCAACCTAAGTCAACAACCCACAAGTGATGAAGTAAGAAATAAAAACAGAAATATAGAAGTCAGTCAACATCTGTAAAGAGAAAGAACGGGTTAAGGTTTTAGATGTAGATCCTCAGTGAGAACTGTAAACTCAAAAGCTAAATGAGCCATGCATAGGATCAGAAAAGAACAGGTAAACATCGAGTTAGCCATGCTCACGCCCAGTCACAGAGAGCTAAATGTTCTGCAATTTATGTATTTTTTAAAAAACGCTGGAAAGAGGTGAAAACTATATGATGAAAGTCTTCAGTTAGGTATTTAATTAATTTTTTTTTTTAAAAAGGTGAAAGTTAGGTGAAATGGGCAAGAAAACAGAGGAGCTCACAAAGGTTTGAAGTTACAAAAATCAATGTTCAGGCCAGAGGGTTGTAGAATGCCCAGGAGAAAGACAAAGTTCTTCCTGAAGCTTGGGTCAGCTTGATGGAAGAGTACGAGGGCAAAAGGTGAAAAGGTCAAAGTTAGAATGAAAACAGATCACGATGAGCCGTGGCAAAGTTAGGATCACACTTCAGGACTGAACAAAACCGTCATCCAATCTGTAATTGGTCTCCCAACATGAACAAGATTGCTCATCCTTAATTTCCCTTGAGGAGGTGGAGGTAAGTCTCCTTCTTGAATTGCTGCAGGTCTTAAAGAAAGTACATGTAAATTGCAGTCTTGTGTGGAATGAATATTTGGGACCCTGGTGTAAGAGATGAATGAATACCTTGCATGCAATCAAAATCACATGAAAGATGTCAGAAGAGCAGCCAGGTAGAATAATGAGCAAGGGTATTTGAGAGAAAATTTGCTTTGACAGTCAGGGAGGAGTGAGAGGAAGGAAAGATGTCCTTGAAGGTTCCATCATTTTGTAGGTGTGGTTAGGTTAGGAGTGCAAAGGAATACTGCCTACTTGCCTGGATGAGTGCAGCTCCAACAATGCTCAAGAAGCTCGAGATCATCCAGGACAAAATAAACCTGCTTGCTTGACACCCCATTCACCACCAGCCTGTACCACCTACAAGATGCACTGCAGCAGCTTGCCGAAGTTTCTGCGACAGCAGCTCCCGAACCCGCAACCTCCATCACCTAGATGGACAAGGGCAGCAGGCGTATGGAAACACCACCACCTCCTCCAAGTTCCCTCCAAGCCACAACAGCATCCTAACTTGGAAACATATCACAGTTGCTTCATTCTTGTTGAGTCAAAATCCTGGAACTCCCTACTTAACAGCACTAGGAGACTCTATAATTAAGGGATAGACAGTGGCCTCTGCAGCCAAGAGCAATAATCCTGAAGTGTTTGTTGCCTACCCAGTACCAGGGTAAGGGATACCTCACGGCAGCTGGAGAGGAACATGGAAACGGAGGGGGTAAATCCAGTTGTTGTAGTCCATGTTTGAACAAACTACAAAGGCAGGAACAAGTCCTGCTGAAAGATCATCAGGAATTAGGCTCTAAATTAAAAAAACAGGATCTTGAGGGCAATAATTATTGCCTGAGCCACATGCAAATTAACATAGGAGCAGACAGATCAGGAGAATTAACATGTGGCTAAAGGGCTGGTGTGGGAAAGAGGCTTTTCACGGAGCACTGGCATCAGTTCTGGAACAGGAAGGAGCTGCTCTGATGGGGTGGGCTCCACCTGAACTGGGATGGGATCCGTGTCCTAGCAGATAGGGTAAATAGGGTGGCGGCAAAGGCTTTAAACTCGTAAGATGGGAGAGGGATCTACAAGAAATGTAAGCAGTCTAAATGTAAAAACAGGGAAGGAGAGCACAGGAAAGAATAATGTAAAGAGGATATTGATGGCAAAGGAATAAAAAGAATTCTAGAACAGGAGTCTAAAGGATGTTTAAACAAAGAAAGAGGAAATACTACTAAAAATTAGTTTTTTTTTTCCGTTCATGGAATATGGGCATCACCAGCAAGGCCAGCATTTGTTGTCCATCCCTAATTGCCCTTAACAACTGAGTGGCTTGCTGGGTCATTTCAGAGAGCAGATGAGTCAACCACATTGATGTGGGTCTGGAGTCACATATAGGCCAGATGAGGTAAGGATGGCAGATTTCTTTCCCTCAAGGACATTAGTGAACCAGATGGCTTTTTAATGACAATCGATGATAGCTTCATGGCATCATTACTGAAACTAGCTTTCAATTCCAGATTGTTATTAATGAACTGAATTTACAATGGCCAATTTACTTATCAACCTGCAAGTCTTTGGCTGTGGGAGGAAACCGGAGCACCCGGCGAAAACCCACGCGGTCACAGGGAGAACTTGCAAGGCAACAGGGAGGAGGAAAGTTATTGGATACTTTGGCCAGGAGGCAGTCACACCCCATAGGATAGGTCTTCTGATTTGGTTAGTGGTCAGGGAAAGGAGAATGTGACTGGGAGTAAGGCAGGTAAGTGGATTGTGAAGGCAGAAGTGGAGGAGGCTCAGCCTTTGCAACTGTCCAACAGGTTTGAGGTTCTTTCAACTTGTATGGATGAGAGTGAGGGCTGCAGGGTGGATGAGCAAACTGACCATGGCACCGTGATATAGGAAGCTATTCAAGCAAGGGGAGTAAATAGGAATGTAGTTGTAGTGGGGGACGGTATAGTCAGGAGGATAGACACCGTTCTCTGCAGCCAAGAGCTAGAGTCCAGAAGATGGTGTTGCCTGCCTGGTGCCAGGGTTCAGGACATCTGCTTGGGGCATGAGAGGAACTTGCAGTGGGAGGGGGAGGATCCAGTTGTCATGGTCCACATGGGTACCAATGACATAGATAGGACCAGGAAAGAGGTTCTGCATAGGGAGTATGAGCAGCTAGGGGCTAAAATAAAAAGCAGAACCTCAAAGGTAATAGTTTCTGGGTAATTACCTGAGCCACGAGCAAATTGGCATCGGGTCAATGAGATTAGTTAAATGCGTGGCTCAAAGATTGGTGTGGGAGAAATGGGTTTCGATTCATGGGGCATTAGCACCAGTACTTGGGAAAGTGGGAACTGTACCGTTGGGACGGTCTACAGCTGAACCGTGCTGGGACCAGTGTTCTGTCGTATAACTAGGGCAGTAGCGAGGGCTTTAAATTAAATAGTGGGGGTGAGGGATCAAATGAGGGAAGATGTGATAGTTTAGAGAGAAGGCAAGAGAGTAGATAGAAAACAAACAAATGAAATTAAAGGTTCTATATCCGAATGCGCAAAGCATCTGCAATAAGACAGATAAATTAGTGGCACAAATAGAGGTACATGATTTAGATCTAAACGCCATCACAGAGACATGGCTACATGGTGATCAAGGTTGCGAAATAAATATTCCAGGGTACACAATAT
Source organism: Heterodontus francisci (assembly GCF_036365525.1). NCBI lineage: Eukaryota > Metazoa > Chordata > Chondrichthyes > Heterodontiformes > Heterodontidae > Heterodontus > Heterodontus francisci. The sequence goes on from NC_090388.1 coordinate 16,589,464, forward strand.
TTCAGAAAGACAGACAGAATAGGAGGAGGGGTAGCACTGATGGTAAAGGATGACATAAGAGCATTAGTGAGAAAAGATCTGGCCTCAGATGATGAAGTAGAATCAATATGGGTGGAAATAAGGACTAGTAAGAATCAGAAAACACTGGTGGGACTAGTTTATAGGCCCCCTAACAGCAGTTAAACCATTGGACAGAGCATTAAACAAGAAATTATTGGAGCTTGTAACAAAGGCAATGTAATAATTGTGGGGGACTTTCATCTGCATAAAGACTGGGACAATGAAATTGGCAGCAGTGATCTAGAAAACGAGTTCGTAGAATGTTCTCGGGACAGTTTCTTGAAGCAATATATTGTGGAGCCAACTGGGGACAAAGCTACCTTAGATTTAGTATTGTGTAATGAAGCAGGGTTAATGAGCAATGTCATAGTAAAAGATCCACTGGGAAACAGTGATCATAATACCATTAAATTTCATGTTAAGTTTGCAAGTGAAATGCTCCAATCACAAACAAGAATCTTAAACTTAAACAAAGCCAATTACATAGGCATGACGGGAGAACTGGCTAAGGTAAATTGGGTAAATAGACTAAAGGTTATGGCAGTAAATGAACAGTGGGAAACCTTTAAAGAACAAAGTGATTCTTGACAACGCAGCCGGCCGCAGACGTCATCAGACTGCGTCAAGCTACACACATGCGCAAATGGGCTCCTGCTCTCTGCGCGGCGTTCCACATTGCCAGGACTGGTTGGCGCATGTGCCGATGACGCCATCACATAACATGGAAAAGCGAGAAGAGAGTGGGATTGGGACGGGGGTGGGGGGGGGGGTGGAGGAGTGTAAAGAGAGCACCCCCCCCCCCCCCCCCGGCTACTGACTGCAGGCCACTCACTCTCTGCTCCCCCCACCCCGCCCGCTCACTCCGGCTGCTCATTGCCCACTTCCCCACCACCCCACCCATTTCTCTGCTCCCCCCACCCCCCCCCGCTCTCTCTCCGGCCATTGTGTGCTACCATGGGTTTACGTTGCCTTGCTGTGATTATTTGAGCAGTGCCATCTTTAGTCCTGGCAGCTGCCTGAACGCCGCCGACTGTGACATTTTAGTGGTACTGGCGCATGTGCCAGTACAGCGCCACCTAGTGGTAGCATTGTCAGCAAATGCAGCCTGAAAAATAATTCACAATGTTCAACAAAAATACATTCCTTTAAAAAACAAAAACTCAGCCAGAAAGACCCATCCGTGGTTCACTCAGCGAGTTAAGGCTAGTATTAGATTGAAAGAAAAGGCTTACAAAGTTACAAAAAAGAGTAACAGGTCTGAGGATTGGCAGCGTTTTAGAAACCAGCAAAAGGGCCACCAAAAAAGTTGATAAAGGAGGAAAAAAATAGAATGAGAGTAAGCTTGCCAGTAACACAAAAACAGATTGTAAGAGCTGTTATAGGTATATTAAAAGGAAGAGATTAGCTCAAGTAAACGTTGGTCCCTTGGAAGCAAAGACAGGAGAAATTATAGGGAATTCTACACAGGCATTGAACAAATATTTTGTGTCTGTCTTCATGATAGAAGACACAAGTTACATACCAGAAATAGGGAGTAACCCAGGGGCTAAAAAGTAAGGAAATTAAGAGAAAAAGTATTGGACAAACTTAAGGGACTAAAATCTGACAAATCTCCAGGACCTGATGGCCTACATCCTCGGGTTCTAAAAGATAGCTGCAGCGATAGTTGATGCTTGCTATGATTTTCGAAAATTCCTTAGATTCGGGAACGGTCCCATCAGATTGGAAGTTGGCAAATGTTACTCCCTCTTTTCTTGAAAAGCAGTGTAAGAAAACAGGGAACTACAGGCCAGCTAGCCTATCAGTCATTGGGAAAATGCTGGAATCTATTATTAAGGAAGACTTAACGCACTTAGAAAAGCACAGTATGATTAGAACAAGTCAACATGGTTTTACTGAAGGGAAATAATTAATTTTTTCAATGACTTAGATGAAGAGACAGAGTACTGTATCTAAGTTTGTTGATATAAATGTAGGTGGAAAGGTAAGCTATGGGGAGGACACAGAGGCTGCAAAAAGATATAGACAGGTTAAATGAGTGGGCAACAAGATTGCAGATGGAATATAATGTAGTGAAGTGTGAAGTCATGCACTTGCATTGGAGGCAGTGCAGCAAAAGTTCGCTAGATTGGTCCCAGGGATGAGGGGGTTGTCCTATGATAGAGACTAAGTAAATTGGGCCTGTATTCTCTGGACTTTAGAAGAATGAGAGGGGATATTATTGAAACATACAAGATTCTAAACGGGCTGGATAGGGTAGACAAGAGATTATTTCCGCTGGTCGGGGAATCTAAAACATGAGGCAGTCTCAGGATAAGGGGCCAATTGTTTAGGACTGAGATGAGGAGAAATTACTTCACTCAAAGGGTTGTGAATCTCTACCCCAGAGGGCTGTGGATGCTCCATCATGGAATACATTTAAGGGATAGATAGATTTTTGGTTTTGCAGAGAATCAAGAGATATGGGGAATGGTATTGAATTGCGCTGCAGGCTCAATGGGCCATATGGGCTACTTATAGAGTCAGAGTCATACAGTACAGAAACAGGCCCTTAGGCCCAACGCATCTGCGCCGACCATCAAGCACCCATCCATTTTCCCTGCACTTGTATACCTCAATCAGGACCCCCCTCAGCCTTCTCTGCTCTAAGGACAACAACCCCAGCCTATCCAGTCTCTCTTCATAGCTGAAATGCTCCAGCCCAGGCAACATCCTGGTGAATCTCCTCTGTACCCTCTCCAGTGCCATCACATGCTTCCTATAATGCGGTGACCAGAACTGTACACAGTACTCCAGCTGTGGCCTAACCAGCATTTTATACAGCTCCATCATAACCTCCCTGCACTTATATTCTATATACTCGGCTAATAAAAGCAAGTATCCCATATGCCATTAAGGCATATTTCTGCTCCTATTTCTTGTGTTCTTGTTGGAGATGATCATTGCTTGGCGCTTGTTTGGCACAAATGTCACTTGCCACTTAACAACCTAAGGCTGAGTGTTGCCCAAGTCTTGCTGCATGCAGGAAAGGTCAGCTTCAGTATCTGAGGAGTTGCGAATGGTACAGAACACTGTGCAGTGAACATCCCCACTTCTGACCTTATGATGGAGGGAAGGTCACTGATGAAGAACTGAAGATGGTTGGGCCTAGGTCACTACCCTGAGGAACTCCTGCAGAGATGTCCTGGGACTGAGATGATTGGCCTCCAACAACCATAACCATCTTCCTTTTTGTTCGGTATGCCTCCAACCACTGCAGAGTTCTCCCCGATTCCCAGTGACTTCAATTTACTAGGGCTCATTGATGCCACACCCTGGTCAAATGCTGCCTTGATGTCAAGGGCAATCACTCTCATCTCACTTCTGGAATTCAGTTCCACTTTTGGACCAAGGCTGTAATTAGCCGAATGACCCTGGCGGAACCCAAACTGCATCAGTGAGCAGGTCGTTACTGAATAGTGCCATTTGATAGCAGTGTCAATGACACCCTTCATTATATTGCTGATGATTGAGAGCGGACTGATGGGGCAGTAATTGGCCACATTGGATTTGTCCTCCTTTCTGTGGACAGGACCTATCTGGGCCATTTTCCAGATGGACAGGTAGTTGCCAGCATTGTAGCTGTACTTGAACAGCTTGACTAGAAGCACGGCTAGTTCTGGCACACAAGTCTTCAGTACTACAGCTGGGATGTTGTCAGGGCCCTTAGACTTTGCAGTATCCAGTGTCTTCAGCCGTTTCTTGATATCATGTGGAATGAATCAAAGTTAAGCAGCATTGTAGACAGTCTAGATGATGGCATAAAATTGCAAAGAGATATTGACAGACTAGGTGAGTGGGCAAAACTGTGGCAGATGGATTTCAATGGGGGCAAGTGTGAGATTATCCATTTTGGACCATAAAAGGATAGAGCAGGGTACTTTCTAAATGGGAAGAGGTTAAGTACAGTGGATATCCAAAAAGACTTGGGGGTTCAGGTGCATAGATCTTTAAAATGCCACGAGCAAGTGCAGAAAATAATCAAAAAGGCTAATGGAATGCTAGCCTTTATATCTAGAGGATTGGAGTATAAAGACACAGAGGTTATGCTGCAGCTGTACAAAACCCTGGTTAGACACCACTTGGAGTACTGTGAGCAGTTCTGGACATCACACCGTAGGAAGGATACATTGGCCTTGGAGGGAGTGCAACGTAGGTTTACAAGAACGATACCTGGACTACAGGGGTGAAGTTACGAGGAGAGATTACACAAAGTAGGCCTGTTCTCACGAGAATTTAGAAGGTTAAGGGGTGATCTGATCGAAGTCTTCAAGATATGAACAGGAAAAGACAATGGCAAATGGAATTTAATCCTGAGAACTGTGAGGTGATGCATTTTGGGAGGACCAACAAGCCAAGGGAATATACAATGAATGGTAGGACCCTAGGAAATACAGAGGGTCAGAGGGACCTTGGTGTCCTTGTCCAAAGATCACTGAAGGCAGCAGCACAGGTAGATAAAGGTGGTTAGGAAGGCATATGGGATACTTGCTTTTATTAGCCAAGGCATAGAATACAAGAGCAGGGACGTTATGATGGATCTGTATAATACACTAGTTAGGCCACAGCTGGAGTACTGTGTACAGTTATGGGAACCACACTATATGAAGGATGTGATTGCAATGGAGAGGGTGCAGAGGAGATTCACCAGGATGTTGCCTGGCTGGAGCATTTCAGCTATGAAGAGAGACTGAAAAGGCTAGGGTTGTTTTCCTTATAACAGAGAAGGCTAAGGGGGTACATGATTGAGGTATACAAAATTATGAGGGGCATTGATAGATTAGATAGGAAGAAACTTTTTCCCTTAGTAGAGGGGTCAATACCAGGGGTCACAGATTTAAGATAAGGAGCAGGAGGTTTAGAGGAAATCTGAGGAAAAATGTATTCGCTCAGAAGGAGTTTGGAATCTGGAACATACTACCTGAAGAGGTGGTAGAGGCAGGAACCCTCAAAACATTTAAGTATTTAGATGAGCACTTGAAACGCCATAGCATACAAGGCTACGGGCCAAGTGCTAGAAAATGGGATTAGAATAGTTAGGTGCTTGATGGCCGGCACAGACACAATGGGCTGAAGGGCCTGGTTCTGTGCTGTATAACCCTATGACTAACCTGAGGGGTCTTGACAGGAAGGATGGGGAAAGGATGTTTCCCCTTCCCCTCATGGGAGAATCTAGAACTAGGGGTCACAGTTTAAAAATAAGGGGCATTTAAGACAGAGATGAGGAGAAATTTTTTCTGAGGGTTATGAGTCTTTGGAGTTCTCTTCCTCAAAAGGCAGTGGAAGCAGAGTCTTTGAACATTTTTAAGACAAAGGTAGATAGATTCTTGATAAGCAAGGGGGTGGAAGGTTATCGGGGTAGGTGGAAATGTGGAGTAATCAGTTCAGCCATGAACTTACTGAATGGCAGGGCAGACACGAAGGGCTGAGTGGCCTATGTCTGCTCCTAATTCATAGATTCGTATGTCTCATGTTACTGTTAAGAGAGGGTGAGTGAGCTGAGAGTAGAAGCACAGGAAATGGGGCGGATACAGTCAGGCACTTTATCGACCTGTCCAAAAACCTTGGCTAAATGGAAAAAAACATTTTAGATGCTCTGGTGCAGAGCAGAACAGTATCTTAGCTTTCTCCCACAGCTTTGGTACAACTGAGAGGCTTGTTAGGCCACTTTAGAGTCAAGCACATTGGTGTGGGACTGGAGTCAAATGGAGACTAGACTGGCAAAGGCGGTAGGTTTCCTTCTCAATTTGGAAGGTTAAATGGAAAACAAACAGAAAAACACAACCATAAACAAAAATTGTACAGTGTGCAGAGTATTGCTGCTCCAAAACATAATGCAAGGGACCTCGAAAATCTGGCTAAATATTTTCACAAATTGTAGTTCTTGGATATATTCTGAAGGGGAAGTATAAGTAATGGTAGCTGATCTCCAGCAAGATGGAGTGTGGGGAGGGTATGCTGGATTAGCAATGTAGCCAAGTTATTCAACGGCTACATTTTCCAGCAGAGGAAAATAATTCCCATTTAAAGGGCATAGCAGTGCTGAAACAAGGAATTGTACATAGCACAAGAAATACAAATGAAATGCAAAAATGTTTCCTTTTAAAAACAAATGAGACAAATTGGACTACAATAACAGCAAGTGCAAGTTTTAACATGGAGTTATCAATGGTCATAAGGAACCTATAAAATGGTATCTAACCCCAATAAATATGCTGAGGACGAAGAATTAATGTACTCAGACACAGCAAATTGACCAAGTGCCCTTGAACTTTTTCTGTCTCTCAAAAACATTCCTAAAATGGATGTGTTTATATTTGATTGAGCAAGATGACATTAAACAAACAGATTAAGGTCTTTATGCAAAAAAAAAACTGGCTTATTGCAGCATCTTCTGTGTTCCCACCTCTGTTCACAAGTTATCAGATAAACATGAACATAATAGAAGTAGGCCATACGGCCCTTTGCGCCTACTCCGCCATTCAATATGACGATGGCTGATGATCTACACCCAGCACACTTTCCTGCTCCATCCCTAAATGCCTTCTTTCTCAGTGCCCAAAAATCTATCAATCTCAATCTTGAGCATACTGAACATCCACAGTCCTCTGGGGTAGAGAATTTCAAAGATCCACAACCCTTTGAATGAAGAAATTTCTCATCTCAGTCTTAAATGGCTGACCCCCACCCTAGGTCGAGTAAGCTATAGTTGGAGCAACTGCATTTTGAACACAATCAGCAGCAAAGTTGCAGTAATTCACTTTAAACCAGTTAAAAGTCACAAAAGAAAATGTGCAGCAGTTAGAACAGAACACATCATATTTCTTCAAGTATTACTGCACCAAGTGACTGCAACTTCCAGTCACAAAGCCTCTGTGTGGAGTAGTGGCTGTGCTCTCCCACTCATCATTTATCTCTTAGCAAATTTAAAAGAAGGAAGCACAATTATGTGACAATATCACTGAAACTCATTGAATACTGACAAAGTGCCGACTGGATGATTTTGTTTATGTAGATAGTCACCAGAAAAGAATTCCCTTTTAAATTGAAGTTAAGCACTAGTTCTATTGCTTCAGCAAGTTTTATTTAAAATGGTTACTTATGTTGATTTCATTTTCTGCAATTCCATAAGGGCTCCCTGCAACATTTTGACAACAGTACTGTGAGGGAACTCTGAACATGAACACATTTGATATTAACTTAGAAGAGTGCCAGCTGGAAGATATTCCAGGATGGTCAGGTCTAGAAAAACTAATATATACGGCCAGAGTTGAATTCCCGCTAGTTTACACGGGTAACATCAGCACATTCTCGGCGGAATTGGCCATACCAGCGCAAAAGATGAGGGAATTTTAAACATAAATTAGTTGCGTCCAAAACCACTTACACTAGAGTCTCCACGATCTTTTATGCTGGTTCAAGATTAGTTCAGCCAAATCAGGCCCCATCCCCAGGTCGTCAATGCAAGTTTCCACCCATTGCGCTGGTTAGGTAAGACTTTTCAAAAATGATGCTCATTCTCTTAGGTGCACAGGCACTAGTAGGCACATAATTAAAGCTTTTATTTATCAATAAATATATAATTTCCTCAAATCAACTAGTATACACCAATGAAAGTAGTAAATTATTCAGTATAGTTTCTCGCGCCCCGACCCCAAGTCATTTTCAGTGACTTTAAATCAGGTTACTCACAGGTGGAGCACTGGACATTATTACAAATGCTTATTTTTTTTTGTGATAAACCCATTTACAGCTGTATTAATAAAGCTGCACCAGATTACCTCTCAAAAATACACCAAGGAATACTTTTCAATGGAAAGATTTGAAAAAAGGTTCTATTAAACTACCGGATTAATGCGAGGCTTTATGCTTGTGATTATACAAATGATTTTTAATGGGAAACTTATCTATCTAGTACAATTGACTGCATTTTCACAATTGCACCTGATGTGGAAACTCTAACCACCCTAGCACATCAATGAAAATGTTCCACAGATAGGAATATTTTCTGTAGTTGTTTTCCTCACACACTGAACAACCTGCACAAAAGATTAATGGTGTTCAGACAAAGGACACGAAATTTCTTAATTTCAGTATTAAATCTTTACATTAAATGATTAGAGGTCTCTTATTAATGACCTACCTGAACTGCTGAATTCATAAAACACGTGTTACCCAAATTACTCAGGCCACAGAGGCCACTCTGTTCACTGTGTCTTCCTGGTTCTAGATAATCGTAGCTGTTATAGCCAGAATATGGGGGGATACAGTAGTTTGAGTTTTTCACACTGAAAGAAAAAGAATGGAGTATTTAGTTAAAATTAAATGTCACTGTTCTCAGGACAACACACACACATATACATTTTTTTTATTAATAAGGAAATAGCAGGGCTTGCATCCAGAGTATTTGCAACTATAGATTAAAATGCTAAGACTGAAATTAATTCAAATATGCACTGTAGGGCACCAAAAGGTTGCCAGCATCACTGCCATAATGCATAAATCTGTAGCGCCACTAGATCTCCTACTTAAGTACTGGGATCTCTACCATTCATCTACAGGAGCTCTTTCACAGCTCACTTTGTTTTCCACTTCTCCGTCAAATTTTAAACACTCTGACTTTATACACCAGCAACATAGAATCATCTCATTTCTTCCTTTTTACAGCATAAAACCCATCATGGAGGCAAAGCTAACAGGAATCTAGGAGGAAAGGAAAGAGTGCTTCAGTTACAGGTGAGGGTGCAGACATTCCAAAGGCCTCCATGACATCACTGGCTCAATACATTAGAGGTTCTATTTATAGCGTGGTCTGCTAAGACAGCACAATCTAGGTTTCACATGCAGCGAGGAGCCTGTGGTGGAATGGGGAACTGACTAATGCATCCTGGCAAGCAAGCTGTGCAGAAAAGCTATGACTCGATCAATTCGGAGAAAAAAAACACCGTCCTTACTTCAGTGATGCTGAAAAGGAAGTCATAGCTTTGAGAAGACGACTGCTATGGTGCGAAGCCCGATTTAATTACTTCTAAGCAAAGCATTACAATCTTAAAGGCTTCATAAACAAAGTAGCAAGGATTTCAGGGCATTTGCGTTGCCATACAAGTTGCAAAAACTAAAACAAACCACTGCACTTTCAAAATTAATTTGGTCTCTCAAAGTCACGTACAAAGAGCACTGATGAAAAAGGCAATCTGCTCCCGTTTAATGAAAGCATGGTAACTGCAAGGAAGCAGTTTAAAAGCAGTGTTCTGTTAAGGCTAGGTTCCAAAATGAAACAAGCAAAATATTTTTAAAAATCATGCTGGCACTACATAAATAATTCAGATTTCTTTCCAAATAAACAATTTAACTGTGATCCACACATTTATCCGCCAACACAACCCCCCCACCACCGCCCCCCACCCACTCCCACGGGAAAGGGACAAACAATTTTGGTTACATTTATCTTACTAACCCTTTGCAATATTCTTAACTTTTGTTAATTTAGCAGACATACCATTTCTAGTGCACAAGGTTTAATTTTATTAATGAAAGCGCAATTAGTCTGCAGGTACACTGCATCACCTGGACAACCCATTTTCAAATTAGATAGGGAGAGTAGGGAAGAGGAGAGAGAAATGAATTACTACGCATGTCTTTAAAACCCTTTCTCTAGTGTATACTCAAAATTCCTAGTCAACCATATTTGACATTCAGTTTGACCTTGTAGGAAGGTGAAGGAAGATATTGGATATGCATAATGGTAAAAACTGTTTAAATGCCCCCTTAAGTCACTCACCCTATACAGAATAGATGGCACTTTATGTTTAATGTTAGATCATTTAAAAAAGACAAAATTCATGCATCTATTACCTTAGTCTACAGAATGCAATGGAGCCAAAGATTAAGTTGATAATCTAAGCTTAAGGTTTTTACAGTCGTTTACTGCTCAAAACAGATAAGATGGGAAGAACATTGCCCCTCCTGCCTCACCATAATGACAGACAAATGTTTGCTTTTTTTACATTCCTCTTCAGCAAACACTGAGGGGTCCAGGAGCTGGTTTGTGCTCAATGGCTGGCAAAGAGAGGCACTATATTATTAGAACATTACAGCGCAGTACAGGCCCTTCGGCCCTCGATGTTGCGCCGACCTGTGAAACCATCTGACCTACACTATTCCATTTTCATCCATATGTCTATCCAATGACCACTTAAATGCCCTTAAAGTTGGCGAGTCTACTACTGTTGCAGGCAGGGCGTTCCACGCCCCTACTACTCTCTGAGTAAAGAAACTACCTCTAACATCTGTCCTATATCTATCACCCCTCAACTTAAAGCTATGTCCCCTCGTGTTTGCCATCACCATCCGAGGAAAAAGACTCTCACTATCCACCCTATCTAACCCTCTGATTATCTTATATGTCTCTATTAAGTCACCTCTCCTCCTCCTTCTCTCCAACGAAAACAACCTCAAGTCCCTCAGTCTTTCCTCGTAAGACCTTCCCTCCATACCAGGCAACATCCTAGTAAATCTCCTCTGCACCCTCTCCAAAGCTTCCACATCCTTCCTATAATGCGGTGACCAGAACTGCACGCAATACTCCAGGTGCGGCCTCACCAGAGTTTTGTGCAGCTGCAGCATGACCTCGTGGCTCCGAAACTCGATCCCCCTACTAATAAAAGCTAACACACCATATGCCTTCTTAACAGCTCTATTAACCTGGGTAGCAACTTTCAGGGATTTATGTACCTGGACACCAAGATCTCTGTTCATCTACACTACCAAGAATCTTCCCATTAGCCCAGTACTCTGCATTCCTGTTACTCCTTCCAAAGTGAATCACCTCACACTTTTCCGCATTAAACTCCTTTTGCCATCTCTCAGCCCAGCTCTGCAGCCTATCTATGTCCCTCTGTACCCTACAACATCCTTCGGCACTATCCACAACTCCACCGACCTTCGTGTCATCCGCAAATTTACTAACCCACCCTTCTACACCCTCTTCCAGGTCATTTATAAAAATGACAAACAGCAGTGGCCCCAAAACAGATCCTTGCGGTACACCACTAGTAACTAAACTCCCGGATGAACATTTGCCATCAACCACCACCCTCTGTCTTCTTTCAGCTAGCCAATTTCTGATCCAAAGCTCTAAATCACCTTCAACCCCATACTTCCGTATTTTCTGCAATAGCCTACCGTGGGGAACCTTATCAAACGCCTTACTGAAATCCATATACACCACATCCACTGCTGACTGCAGTGGAGACCACTGGCTGTGCAGCTACAGTTGCTGACAGCACAGAAAGCTAAGGCTTTGTATTATGGGAAGAGGATGACTTAAAGATAAATTTTTACTGGATCTACAGATCTTCTGTAAAGGGGACATCAGATCCCTGTGCCTATACACTAGTTCGTCTGAAGGTGGGGGGACCTGACTGCACTATCTGGAAAAAGATTATCTACTATTGATCTACATGGGCTGTGCTCCAGTGATTGACCAGCAGTTTGTGAAAATATGAACACATAGAGCCACAATACATGGGAGAAATAAACTACCTTTGGTTGGACAGGTGCCTCAATTTCAGAATGCTACTCTTAAGCCCTTACGACAACAATTGTAAATGAGGATCATCAATAATACAGCATCTTATCACAATTTACTGCGGTAATGATCTTCAGACTGGAGCCAAAACAATGTTTTCTTAAATATACGAGTTTTCAATTAGAAAATTTACCTACATAAAAGCTATTAGGTTCACCCATATAAACCTTCCATTGGATTTCCCATTGGTAGAAACAAGAACAGCATCAACACTGGGAGGAGCAACTGTAGTGAATACTAATTATCTCTGAAAATCACAATTTACAATGCCAAAATACAATTGATTTCCTGCTTGCTGCCTTATTTTTAAACAGTGAACCCGAGTTCTAGATTCTCCCACAAGGAGAAATGTCCTTTCCACATCCACCCTGCCAAGACCCCTCAGAATCTTATATGTTTCAGTCAAATCGCCTCTTACTCTTCTAAATTCCAGCAGATACAAGCCTAGCCTGTCCAATCTTTCCTCCTAAGACAGCCCACCCATTCCAGGCATTAGTCTAGCAAAACTTCTCTGTACTGCCGCCAACGCATTTACATCCTTCCTGAAATAAGATCAGTACTGTACACAGTACTCCAGATGTGGTCTCACCAATGCCCTGTACAGCTGAAGCATAACCTCCTTACTTTTGTATTTAATTCCTCTCACGATAAACGATAACATTCTATTAGCTTTCCTAATTACATGCTGTACCTGCATACTAACCTTTTGCTATTCATGCACTCGGACACCTAGATCCCTCTGCATCTCAGAGCTCTGCAATCTCTCACTATTTAGATAATATGCTTTTTTTATTCTTCCCGCCAAAGTGCGGGAAGAATTTTTTAAATGCCTTTAAAGGGGCGGCACAGTGGCGCAGTGGTTAGCACCGCAGCCTCACAGCTCCAGGGACCCGGGTTCGATTCCGGGTACTGTCTGTGTGGAGTTTGCAAGTTCTCCCTGTGTCTGCGTGGGTTTTCTCCGGGTGCTCCGGTTTCCTCCCACAAGCCAAAAGACTTGCAGGTTGATAGGTAAATTGGCCATTATAAATTGTCACTAGTATAGGTAGGTGGTAGGGAAATATAGGGACAGGTGGGGATGTTTGTTGGGAATATGGGATTAGTGTAGGATTAGTATAAAATGGGTGGTTGATGGTCGGCACAGACTCGGTGGGCCGAAGGGCCTGTTTCAGTGCTGTATCTCTAATCTAATCTAAAAAAAAAGTGGGCAATTTCCCACTTTCCCACAATATACTCCATTTGCCAGGTCTTTGCCCACTCACAACCTATCTATATCCCTTTGTAGCCCCCTTATGTCCTCTTGACAAATTACTTTCCGACCTATCTTTGTGTCATCAGCAAATTTAGCAACCATACCTTTGGTCCCTTCATCTAAGTCATTTATATGACACAGTGTGGCGCAGTGGTTAGCACCGCATTCTCACAGCTCCAGCAACCCGGGTTTGATTCTGGGTACTGCCTGTGCAGAGTTTGCAAGTTCTCCCTGTGACCACGTGGGTTTCCGCCGGGTGCTCCGGTTTCCTCCCACAGCCAAAGACCTGCAGGTTGATAGGTAAATAGGCCATTGTAACTTGCCCCTAGTATAGGTAGGTGGTAGTGGAATTGAGGGAAGGTGGGGATGTGTTAGGAATATGGGATTAATGTAGGATTAGTATAAATAGGTGGACGATGGTCGGCACAGACTCGGTGGGCCAAAGGGCCTGTTACAGTGCTGTATCTCTAAATAAAAATAAATAAATTGTAAAACATTGAGGCCCCAGCACAGATCCCTGTGGCACACCACTCATTACATCTTGCCAACCAGAAAATGACCCATTTATGCCTGTTTCCTGTTAGCTAGCCAATCTCATATCCATGTCAATATGTTACCCCCTATACCATGAGCTTTTATTTTCTGCAAAAAAAATAACCTTTGATGTGGCACCTTATCAAATGCCTTCTGGAAATCCAAGTACAATACATCCACCGGTTCCCCTTTATCCACAGCACATGTAACTCCCTCAAAGAACTCCAATAAACTGGTTAAATATGATTTCCCTCTCACAAAACCATGTCGACTCTGCCTGATTACCTTGAATTTTTCTAAATGCCCTTCTATACTGTCTTTAATAATAGCTAACATTTTCCCTAAGACAGATGTTAAGCTAACTGGCCTGTAGTTTCCTGCTTTCTGGCTCCCTCCCTTTTTGATGATTTTCCAATCTAACGGGACCTTTCCCGAATCTAGGGAATTTTGGAAAATTAAAACTAACACATGAACTATCTCACTAGCCACTTCTTTTAACACCCTAGGATGAAGTCCATCAAGACCCGGGACTTGCCAGCCCACAGCTCCAACAATATGTTCAGTACCACTTCCCTGGTGATTGCAATTTCCTTGAGTTGCTCCCTCCCATTTCCTGACTTACAGCGAATACTGGGACGTTACTCGTATCCACAATAGTGAAGACCGATGCAAAATATCTGTTCAATTCATCTGCCATCTCATTATCCATTATTAATTCCCCAGGCTCACTTTCTATAGGACCAATGCTCACTTTAACTCTTTTTTAAATATCCATAGAAACTCTATCTGTCTTTATACTTCTAGCTAGCTTTCTCTCGTACTCTAATTTTACCTTCCTTAATCTTTTAGTCATTCGTTGCTGGTTTTTATATTCAGTCCAATCTTCTGACCTGCCTCCCATCTTTGTGCAATTATAGGCTTTTTCTTTAAGTTTGATACTCTCTTTAATTGTTTTAGTTAACCATGGATGGTGGGTCCCACCCTTGGGATTTTTCCTCCTTGTTGAAATTTATCTATTCTGAAATATCCCCTTAAATGTCTGCTACTACATCTCTATTGACCTATCCCTTAACCTGATTTGCCAGCTCACTTTAGCTAGCTCTGCTTTCATGCCCTCATAATTGCCCTTATTTAAGTTTAAAATACTAGTCTTGGACCCACTCTTCTCTCCCTCAAACTGAATGTAAAATTCAATCATATGATCGCTGCTACCTATTGTTCCTTCATCTTTGCGCACTGCTCTGTACACTTGCTATGAAAGAAAGCAGCTTAATGACTTTACCAATGATTTAACAAAGTTCCCTTCCTTGGTACTGTACTGATTGATATAGGAGCGATTTTTGGAACTGGGCTTGTTTTCTTGGTCCACCTTCAAAAAATGAAGCAACACACAGGGTATGTGCACATGACACAATTCTTTCTTTTGGGCCTCCTTATCTCGAGAGACAATGGATACGCGCCTGGAGGTGGTCAGTGGTTTGTGAAGCAGCGCCTGGAGTGGCTATAAAGGCCAATTCTGGAGTGACAGGCTCTTCCACAGGTGCTGCAGAGAAATTTGTTTGTTGGGGCTGTTGCACAGTTGGCTCTCCCCTTGCGCCTCTGTCTTTTTTCCTGCCAACTACTAAGTCTCTTCGACTCGCCACAATTTAGCCCTGTCTTTATGGCTGCCCGCCAGCTCTGGCGAATGCTGGCAACTGACTCCCACGACTTGTGATCAATGTCACACGATTTCATGTCGCGTTTGCAGACGTCTTTATAACGGAGACATGGACGGCCGGTGGGTCTGATACCAGTGGCGAGCTCACTGTACAATGTGTCTTTGGGGATCCTGCCATCTTCCATGCGGCTCACATGGCCAAGCCATCTCAAGCGCCGCTGACTCAGTAGTGTGTATAAGCTGGGGATGTTGGCCGCTTCAAGGACTTCTGTGTTGGAGATATAGTCCTGCCACCTGATGCCAAGTATTCTCCGAAGGCAGCGAAGATGGAATGAATTGAGACGTCGCTCCTGGCTGGCATACGTTGTCCAGGCCTCGCTGCCGTAGAGCAAGGTACTGAGGACACAGGCCTGATACACTCGGACTTTTGTGTTCCGTGTCAGTGCGCCATTTTCCCACACTCTCTTGGCCAGTCTGAACATAGCAGTGGAAGCCTTACCCATGCGCTTGTTGATTTCTGCATCTAGAGACAGGTTACTGGTGATAGTTGAGCCTAGGTAGGTGAACTCTTGAACCACTTCCAGAGCGTGGTCGCCAATATTGATGGATGGAGCATTTCTGACATCCTGCCCCATGATGTTCGTTTTCTTGAGGCTGATGGTTAGGCCAAATTCATTGCAGGCAGACGCAAACCTGTCGATGAGACTCTGCAGGCATTCTTCAGTGTGAGATGTTAAAGCAGCATCGTCAGCAAAGAGGAGTTCTCTGATGAGGACTTTCCGTACTTTGGACTTCGCTCTTAGACGGGCAAGGTTGAACAACCTGCCCCCTGATCTTGTGTGGAGGAAAATTCCTTCTTCAGAGGATTTGAACGCATGTGAAAGCAGCAGGGAGAAGAAAATCCCAAAAAGTGTGGGTGCGAGAACACAGCCCTGTTTCACACCACTCAGGATAGGAAAGGGCTCTGATGAGGAGCCACCATGTTGAATTGTGCCTTTCATATTGTCATGGAATGAGGTGATGATACTTAGTAGCTTTGGTGGACATCCGATCTTTTCTAGTAGTCTGAAGAGACCACGTCTGCTGACGAGGTCAAAGGCTTTGGTGAGATCAATGAAAGCAATGTAGAGGGGCATCTGTTGTTCACGGCATTTCTCCTGTATCTGACGAAGGGAGAACAGCATGTCAATAGTCGATCTCTCTGCACGAAAGCCACACTGTGCCTCAGGGTAGACGCGCTCGGCCAGCTTCTGGAGCCTGTTCAGAGCGACTCGAGCAAAGACTTTCCCCACTATGCTGAGCAGGGAGATTCCACGGTAGTTGTTGCAGTCACCGCGGTCACCTTTGTTTTTATAGACACAATATTCAGTTCATATGTCATATAATCTTAGAGCACAGGAGGCTACCTATTCAGCCTGTCGTGCCTGTGCTAGCCCTTTGAACAAGCTGTTCAATTTAGTCTTACACCTCAGCTTTTTCCCCATATCCCTGCATGTTAGCTCTCTTCAAATACAAGGGATACACATTGTTATATCCCTTGGGTTCTTCTTTCTTTCTTTTGGGCCTCCTTATCTCGAGAGACAATGGATACACGCCTGGAGGTGGTCAGTGGAGTGACCTCTCCATGGCGCATGCCTGGGCAAATTTATGGAGGTTGAGAGTTGCCCAGTCGTCAAAACCCCCCTCTCGGCCTTTCTGGTGGGGTCCAAAGGAGCGCAGGACACGACGTTTGGCACCAGTATGGCTGCAGGAACTGCCTCCCTCTACCCCTCCCCCTTGCATCCCCTCCTCCCACCGGCACCATCCTACACCTGTGTAGGGGCCCCAACAACCCCACTGCCTTGTGGGCGTCTCGGGAGAGACCAAGGCTAAGGGAGTAAACCCTAACAGTTAAGCTACTTTATAAGGGTATACTGGGCTGTGTGCCTGGAAAAGGTGTAGAATCCACTAAAGGGATAACTGACACTACTGAACCAGAGCAGTTATCTCAGAGTAGATTCAAATTTGTAACATGACCATTTATGCAAGATATAATGAAAATGCTGTTTTTAATTTAAGCTTGCATGTTAGGGTTGGGGGCAGGGGGGGGGGGGGGGGGGGAGAGAAAGAGGGTGGTTGGAAGTATTTATGCAAGCAATTTTTACTTTAATGGAAGCTAAATTTTTCAGCTGCCTCAACAAACATTTAGCATTGTGCTTCTAGCTCTTTATTTCATACTTGTTGATTTGCACTACCTATGCACTTCTTTGAGAATATTCTTTAATAGTACTTTGCATCAGTGTTTACAAAGGAAGAGGACTTTGCAAAAGCTGAGGTAAACTGGGAGGCTGTTGGCATACCAGATGAGATAATAAAGAGGAGGTATTAAAAAGGCTGGCAATACTTAAATTGGATAAGTCACCCAGTCTGGATGGGATGCAACATAGGTTGCTGAGAGAAGCAAGGGTAGAAATTGCAGAGATGCTAGCCATAATCTTCTAATCCTCCTTAGATACAGCGGTGATATGAGAGGACTGGAGGGTTGCAAATGTTCCTTTCCTTTTTTGAACAAAGGTGCCAGATAAGCCTGGCAATTACAGCCCAGTCAGTCTAATGCCAGTGGTGGGGAAGCTTTTTGAAACAATAATCCGGGAGAAAATTAACAGCTAATTGGATAAACATGGACTAATTTAGAAAAGTCAAGGAGGACAAACTGTATTTGACTAAACTGATTGATGAGATAATATATTGTGGATGGCTGAAGTGCTGTTGATATCGTATATAAGGAATTACGAAAGGCATTTGTTAAAGTACCATTGTCATGCAGGCCCACAACTGCCAAGCATGAGGCATATTAATTTCGCCACATGGACATTAAATTTCAAATGGTTATTGAAGTGAATTAAGGACTTGCTTTAAAAAATTGCCGGGGGGGGGGGGGCTTGTGCACAACTCTTTGAAGGTGGCAGGACAGGTTAACAAAGCAGTTCATGAAGCATATGGGCTCCTAAGCTTTATAAAGAGAGACAGAGTATAAAAGCAAAGATATGCTATAAACCGATATAAAACATGAATTTGGCCCCAGCTGGAGCATTGTGCCCAAGTCTGGGCATTGTACTTCAGGAAGTATGTGCAGACTTGAAGAGGGTGAAGAGATTTGCTAGAATGGTTCCAGGAATGAGAGAGAACAGCTACGTGAATAGATAAGAGAAGCTGGTGTTATTCACCTTAGAGCAGAGAAGGCTAACCCTTGAGGAGATTTGATAAAGATGTTTAAAGTCATGAAAGGTTTAGATAAAGTGGTTTCCAATGGCTGAAGGGTTGCTAACTAGAGGGCACAGATTTAAGGCGATTAGCAAAAGAACCAGAGGTGACCGAGGGAAAACCTTTTTTTAATGTAATGAGTGGTTAGGATTTGGTATACACTGATTGATAGGGTAGTAGATACAGAATCAAAAGGGAGTTAGATAAGTACTCAGAAAAAATTGCCAGGTTATGGGGGAACAAGTGGGGCAGTGGGATTCACTGAATTGCTCTTTGAGTCGGTGCAGACTCGATAGGCTGAATGGGCTCCTTCTATGCTTTATTATTCTATGACTCCATAAGTTGCTGCAGCCTTCATTATCAGATTTGTTCCTTTGTATGAGGCATTTGAACTATGTAGGACCTGTACTGAATTTACAACTTTTGAGGACTGTGCATGTCCATATTTCATCACAGGTCAAATCACTGATGAAATCCATTTGCGTTGTTCTAATCTATTTAATACAGTTTTTTTTTATTATTCATTTATGGGATGTGGGGGCCACTGACCAGGCCAGCATTTATTGCCCACCCTTAATTGCCCTTGAGAAGGTGGTGGTGAGCTGCCTTCTTCACCTTTTCTTGGTGCCACCACCACCTTCTTGAACCGCTGCAGTCCATTTGGGGTAGGTATACACACAGTGCTGTTAGGAAGGGAGTTCCAGGATTTTGACCCAGTGACAGTGAAGGAACGGCGATATAGTTCCAAGTCAGGATGGTGTGTGACTTGGAGGGGAACTTGCAGGTGGTGGTGTTCCCATGTATTTGCTGCTCTTGTCCTTCTAGTTGGTAGAGGTCGCGGGTTTGGAAGGTGCTGTTGAAGGAGCCTTGGTGCATTGCTGCAGTGCATCTTGTAGATGGTATACACTGCTGCCACTGTGCGTTGGTGGTGGAGGGAGTGAAAGCTTGTAGATGGGGTGCCAATCAAGCGGGCTGCTTTGTCCTGGATGGTGTCGAGCTTCTTGAATGTTGTTGGAGCCGCACCCATCCAGGCAAGTGCAAAGTATTCCATCACACTCCTGACTTGTACCTTGTAGATGGTGGACAGGCTTTGGGGAGTCAGGAGATGAGTTACTCGCCGCAGGATTCCTAGCCTCTGACCTGCTCTTGTAACCACGGTATTTATATGGCTACTCCAGTTCAGTTTCTGGTCAATAGTAGCCCCTAAGATGTTGATAGTGGAGGATTCAGCGATGGTAATGCCGTTGAATGTCAACGGGAGATGGTTAGATTCTCTCTTGTTGGAGATGGTCATTGCCTGGCACTTGTGTGGCGCGAATGTTACTTGCCACTTATCAGCCCAAGCCTGGATATTGTCCAGGTCTTGCTGCATTTCTACACGGCCTGCTTCAGTATCTGAGGAGTCACGAATGGTGCTGAACATTGTGCAATCATCAGCGATATCCTGCAGTGATATCCTGGAGCTCAGATGATTAACCTCCAACAACCACAACCATCTTCCTTTGCACTCCAGCCAGCGGAGGGTTTTCCCCGATTCCCATTGACCTCAGTTTTGCTCGGGCTCCTTGATGCCATACTCGGTCAGATGCTTCCTTGAAGTCAAGGGTAGTCACTCTCACCTCACCTCTTGAGTTCAGCTCTTTCGTCCAAGTTTGAACCAAGGCTGTAATGAGGTCAGGAGCTGAGTGGCCCTGGCGGAACCCAAACTGAGCATCACTGAGCAGGTTATTGCTAAGCAAGTGCCGCTTGATGGCACTGTTGATGATACCTTCCATCACGGCGGCGCAGTGGTTAGCACCGCAGCCTCACAGCTCCAGGGACCCGGGTTCAATTCTGGGTACTGCCTGTGTGGAGTTTGCAAGTTCTCCCTATGTCTGCGTGGGTTTCCTCCGGGTGCTCCGGTTTCCTCCCACATGCCAAAGACTTGCAGGCTGATAGGTTAATTGGCCATTATAAATTGCCACTAGTATAGGTAGGTGGTAGGGGAATATAGGGACAGGTGGGGATGTGGAATTAGTGTAGGATTAGTATAAATGGGTGGTTGATGGTCGGCACAGACTCGATGGGCCGAAGGGCCTGTTTCAGTGCTGTATCTCTAAACTAAACTTGACTGATGATTGAGATGGGGCGGTAATTGGCCGGGTTGGACTTGTCCTGTTTTTTGTGTACAGGACATACCTGGGCAATTTTCCGCATTACAGGATAGATGCCAGTGTTGTAGCTGTACTGGAACAGCTTGGCTAGGGGCGCGGCAAGTTCTGAAGCACAGGTCTTCATTACTATTGCCGGAATATTGTCAGAGCCCATAGCTTTTGCAGTATCCAGTGCCTTCAGTCGTTTCTTGATATCATGCGGAGTGAATCGAATTGGCTGAAGTCTGGCATGTGTGATGCTGGGGACTTCAGGAGGAGGCCAAGATGGATCAACAACTCGGCACTTCTGGCTGAAGATTGTTGCAAATGTTTCAGCCTCATCTTTTGCACTGATGTGCTGGGCTCCTCCATCATTGAGGATGGGGATATTTGTGGAGCCACCTCCTCCAGTTAGTTGTTTAATTGTCCACCACCATTCACGACTGGATGTGGCAGGACTGCAGAGCTTAGATCTGCTTACGCAGTTTGACATGCAGATAGTCCTGTGTTGTAGCTTCACCAGGTTGACACCTCATTTTGAGGTATGCCTGGTGCTGCTCCTGGCATGCCCTCCTGCACTCTTCATTGAACCAGGGTTGGTCTCCTGGCTTGATGGTAATGGTAGAGTGGGGGATATGCCGGGCCATGAGGTTACAGATTGCGGTGGAGTACAATTCTGTTGCTACTGATGGCCCACAGCGCCTCATGGATGCAGAGTTTTGCATTGCTAGATCTGTTCGAAATCTATCTCATTTAGCACGGTGATAGTGCCACACAACAGGATGGACGGTATCCTCAATGCGAAGGCGGGACTTCGTCTCCACAAGGACTGTGCGGTGGTCACTCTTACCAATACAGTCATGGACAGATGCATCTGCAGCAGGCAGATTGGTGAGGACGAGGTCAAGTATGTTTTTTCCTCGTGTTGGTTCCCCCACCACCTGCCGCAGACCCAGTCTAGCAGCTGTCCTTTAGTACTCGGCCAGTAGTGGTGCTACTGATCCACTCTTGGTGATGGACATTGAAGTCCCCCACCCAGAGTACATTTTGTGCCATTGCCACCCTCAGTGCTTCCTCCAAGCGGTGTTCAACATGGAGGAGTACTGAGTCATCAGCTGAGGGAGGGCGGTAGGTGGTAATCAGTAGGAGGTTACCTTGCCCATGTTTGACCTGATGCCATGAGACTTCATGGGGTCCAGAGTCGATGTTGAGGACTCCCAGGGCAACTCCTTCCCTACTGTATACCACTGTGCCACCACCTCTGGTGGGTATGTCCTGCCGGTGGGACAGGACATACCTGGGGATGGTGATGGCAGCGTCTGGAACATTGTCTGTAAGGTATGATTCCGTGAGTATGACTATGTCAGGCTGTTGATTTTAGATTGAGAGATACAGCACTGAAACAGGCTCTTCGGCCCACCGAGTCTGTGCCGACCATTAACCACCCAATTATACTAATCCTACACTAATCCCATTTTCCTACCACATACTCACCTGTCCCTATGTTCCCCTGCCACCTACCTATACTAGGGACAATTTTTTCTAATGTCCAATTTACCTATCAACCTGCAAGTCTTTTGGCTGTGGGAGGAAACCGGAACACCCGGAGGAGAACTTGCAAACTCCACACAGGCAGTACCCAGAATTGAACCTGGGTCGCTGGAGCTGTGAGGCTGCGGTGCTAACCACTGCGCCGCTTGACTAGTCTGTGGGACAGCTCTCCCAACTTTGGCACAAACCCCCAGATGTTAGTAAAGAGGACTTTGCAGGGTCGACAGAGCTGGGTTGGACGTTGTCATTTCCGGTGCCTAGGTCGATGCCGGGTGGTCCGTCTGGTTTCATTCCTTTTTATTGACTCCATAGCGGTTAGGTACAACTGAGTGGCTTGCTAGGCCATTTCAGAGGGCATGTAAGAGTTAAGCACATAGTTGTGGGTCTGGAGTCACATGTAGGCCAGACCAGGTAAGGACAGCAGATTTCCTTCCCTAAAGGATATTAGTGGACCAGATGGGTTTTTACAACAATCGACAATGGTTTCATGGCCATCATTAGACTAGCTTTAAATTCCAGATTTATTAAATTCAAATTCCACCTTCTGCTGTGGTGGGATTCGAACCCATGTCCCCAGAGAAATACCTTGGGTCTCTGGGTTACTAGTCCAGTGATAATACCACTACGCCACCGCCTACCCCTAGTTATCAATTGTCAGGTTTTTGAGATTTTATCAGGCAAAAATCAATTCAAGCACCAAACTGTATTGGTTTAGATTTATCTTTTGAAATACAACAACTGTATTTATATAGCACCTTTAACTAAATAAAACATCCCAAGGTGCTTACTAGCATATGACACTGAAGCACATAATGAGATATAGGGCAGATGACTAATGGAGGAGCGACTGAAATGCAGGTTGCTCAAGAGGCCAGAATTGGAGGGGGGCAGAGAACTGAGAGTTGTAGGGCTTGAGGAGGTTACAGAGATAGGGAGGCAAGGATATGGAGGGAATTGAAAACATACAAGAGATTTTTAAAATTGAGATGTTGCCAGACCAGCAGCCAACGTAGGTCAGTCAGCAGGCACAATGGTGATGAATAAATGCAACTTGGTACAAATTAGGACATAGACAGCAGAGGTTTGAATGAGCTCATGTTAATTGGTGAAAAATGGGAGGCTGACCAGGGAAGCACTGGAATTGGCAAATCTAGAGTTAACAGAGGAACGGATGAGGGTTTTAGTAGATGAGCTAAAGCAGGGTCAGAGGCAGGTGGTAGGTGTTATTGTAGAGGTGGAACTAGACATGAAGTTCTCTTATATTTCAGTATGAACTTTACTTAAAATTTCAAGTCACAACAAACATTACAAAATGTTCACAATTTTTCTAAAAGGGAGTCTTCATAAAGCCACTTTTAATTCACTCAAAGTGCAATGGCCAGTGCCATGAGATAAACAATGACTATTACTCAATTTTTTAAAGCAATTTTTAAACTAATTCCAACTTTTCATAAGTTAAAGTTGTAGTTTTGCCCTTTTTGGCTTAAAAGAAAAAGTGGATATGAAAGTGCTTAATATCTTATATCTGCATGATGGAAAGCCAACAGAATAAAAACATACCACCTGGCATCAATTCAAAATGATCTTTGAATAAATTGAAACCATTGAAAGGTTTTCATTTTCAATTTCCTTGAGACAACTGATACTTAATCCAATTTCAATAGATTAGAACTACACAAATTATTAGAATGATTGCACTGGTCATAAGAGTAGAGCTCAAAATCCTCTAATCCAATTGAATATCTATGATTCTTGTACTTTTAAGATACTCCGTTCTCAATAGATTCAGTTCTTTATTTTTTAAAAATCTTGTCCCCGAAGCTCTGAATATTCTCTCCTCCAGGTCCTCTGATGGCTTACAGTGCTTGTCCAGTGTAGACAAGCCACACAGAGCAGCAAGGTCCCAGATTTGATTTCTGCTCCATGCTCTTGGTTAATTGGTCTTGACTGCAGCCATCCTGAACTAGCTGGCAACCTCTGCTGGAAGTGCAGCTATTACAGCACAGATTGAAGAACCAAATCAACCCTTCCTGTTCACTCAAATGGCCACCTAGACAAGAAAGCAGATGGAGGGTGAGAACAGTATCGGGCTCAGCAGCAGTAACTCATTGACCTAGTCGACCAAGGAATTCGCTTTACTCTAACTTAAGAAATGCATCATTTCCACTTCCTTGAGAGGTAGAGCCTTAACATGTAGACGCAACATTGTGGATTGGATATCAGGACATCACTTAGCTCAATACAATCTTTCCACCACCACGTATGGGCCTGCAACAAGCTATATGCTTCAGTGGTAGCACCAGTTATCATTCCTCACGACATGAGTTACTTGTGTAAGGCATCACTGTGTGCAAATCACTTGCAGAATTGTGCCCTGGCAAGGATATGAATCAAATGGTTGAGATACAGATCAGCCAGGATTTTACTGAGTGGCAGAACAGGCTGAATGGCCTACTCATGTTGGTAAGCTCATATGTGGCTGTGCACTAAGTTCTGATCTCAACATAGAACTTAGGAAGAAAGAGCTTGTAGGACAACATATTTACATCTCAGAAGGATCAAGAGCAGAACACGTAGAGAAGCACCATCGAAATGTCAAGAGAGTGGATGATTGTTAGAAGTGTTGCTACAGTAAAAATATCCTACGCTGAGCCGCATCACCTGTAACTTGATGAGTCAACTGGAGACTTATTTTTCTGCCACAGGGAGGCTAGGAACTCCCAATTACAGAGCTGCAGCTGCAAATGCTCATGTAGTTTTAAGAGTATTGCATGCACAGTTCCAGCTGACCAGACTTTAAAAGCCACAAGCCACATTGGTCACTGTCTTGAGTTAGTACATCGGTTAAAATAAGTCTGACCAAAATGTGCAACATTTTCAGATTCTTTTCTTTTTACATTAAAGTGATTTTTTAAAATAAACTGCTTCCTTGTACTGTGCTTACGATTTTCCATAAAAGTGGAAAGTATCAAAAGTAGATTTTCTTTGCTCCCATAGAAAAAAAAATAGGTTTGCCAAATTTAAAAGAATGCTTGCTATTCGTCTTGCTTTAACTTGTTTCGAGGTTTGCCTTTTTTCCCCACTGGCATTCAATAATTACTTGGCAACCTGATATACCCATATAACACATGCAATACGGATTTAGCCAACTGAGAGCTGATTAGAACAGTATACTTGACTGCTTATGAAGCCTTCTATGTGCACATTAACCTAAACCTCTACTATCAGAATATTCTGTTTACACGATCATGCGAACAGGATATTCTTATGAGGGCTGAAACGTACATCTTCCAAATTTAATTTGTGAATAATCAGAAAACAATTAAATGAATCTTGAATACAAAATAATCTTGCTACTTTACTTTGTTTAATATTGCAAATCAGTTGTAGTTTTCTCAAACATGATTGGAACATAAAATTGACAGTGGAAAGCAATATGCTGGTAGCATGCTCTGCCATGGCTTGCAACTTCACTTAGAATCATAGAAAGATTACAGCAAAGAAAGAGGCCACTTGGCCCATCATGCCTGTGCTGGCTGAAAAACAATCCACCCATTCTAATCCTACCTTCCAACAAATGCTATTTTTGACTATACTTGTTAAAGAAAAATCCAGTATCATTCTGCAATTGTAATTTGAACAGCGTTTTACTTTAGCGTGACATTTTGTTCAATTCAATCACCCTATTGCGCTTATATTGATACTTTCTAAACCTGTGGAAGCTGAAGTAATTAAGTTATCAATTACCTTGAAAGTCCCGGTCAAATTCATGATCAACAGGATGGTTTTTGGTATCGTTTTCCACTGGTGATTCCACTGCCTACATTACATCCCTCTGCACTTCTGCCCTTGAACACTTAGGTGAAGTGTGTCATGGTCTTGGACAACTCCAAAACGTCTGACACTGAGTACGTCTAAACGATTTGCCAGCATATGGCTGCCCATCAAATAAATGTTCATAAATAAAAACAGAAAATGCTGGAAATACTCAGCAGGTCTGTCAGCATTTGTGGAAAGAGAAACAGAGTTAACATTTCAGGTCAGTGACCCTTCGTAACTCTGATGAACAGTCATCAACCTGAAACGTCAATTCTGTTTCTCTCTCCACAGATGCTGCCAGACCTAAGTATTTCCATAATTTTCTGTTTTTATTTCAGATTTCCAGCATGTACAGCATTTTGCTTTTGTAAATACATGAACTTTTCTTCAAATTGGTCTCATAAACTGTGGCTAATGCTTCAGATTCTTTTTACATTAGCTCAAAGGGCCATGTCCCCTCTTGCAGTCAGTTCTCATCTTACATCAATGACCTGCTACATTTATCTAATCTCATGAATTTTTGCTGATTACTTCATTCTACCTTCATTGACTTCCTTCAGCTTGCACATCACAACTGAACATCTTTATTTCCTGCATGCTACTAAATGGAAACAATTAAAAAACATCTTTATTCCTTGAAGATAAGATTTTGTGTGTCCCACTCTTCATCTATTGATAATCTTTGATTCAAGTGAAATTGCCATATTTACTGTATTGTTAAAGCGGTCAAGCTTCTTTCCTACCAAATATTTCATAGAATCATACAGCACAAGGAATTGGATAAACCTATCAGAATTCAACTGGATCACAAAGGTAACAGTTGTCAGTAAAGAATAAATCCCTGTGCATGAAGGTCGGCTCATTACTAGACTAACTTACCACTTTAGGTTATTTTATTTCCCCCTAAATTTCCCTACTTGGCAACCTTGACACACACACCAATGTTTAAATACCATTGCTGAGTTACATTTGAAACCTGTTTAGTCCTCAAATCTAACTGCCTAAATAGCAGAAATGAAAGCCTTTTATGTTACCTGATAGCATACACTAGAGCAAAGTAAAAGACCACAATGACTCCCTATACAAATTCTAACACAAAGCAGATCAAGAATAATGTGTGTTTCCCAATGGATCATTTCAGCTTAACTGGAATTTCAGAGGAAGTATTCTTCGTTTGCACACAGAATACTGGGAAATTTAAGAAATCGCAGCTCCAGATTTTTTTTGAATAATGGTGTGGCAGCTACAAAATTCCTCAATCTCCAATCGAGAAGCAATGGCAATATGCAGAACTTCCCAAGCCATGAGTTTTTTTTTAATAAAACCAAAGTCGCACAAGCTCATTCTCCAAAGCATGATAAGCTACCAATCATAAGCCTTCCCAAAATGTATGCCCTGCTACATATCAACAGTACATTAATGACAGTTTATTACAGTACTCAAAATATTAAAATACATGACAAGAGCATCAACTACCCGACTGTCGAGTCAGCAACCGAAAACCACGTCCAAAAGTGGCTGTCACTTCATTCGCAAACTGAAGTGCATTCCAAAAAAAGTGCATGCAGAGACATTTACAAACAATTCTGAAGAGGTGCTACTTACTTTCTGTTGTTGAAGCTGCTATAATTATTGGACAGAGATGAAGGGGAAACCTTTGGCAATGTTGAAAAATTTGAAGCACTTGGAGACCTTGAAAAATAATGAAATTATAAAATTTGATAATAAAAGTGGGGGAAAAATCCAATTTTTAATGATATGCTCATGACCTGATTGGCAAATGAATGCTACATGTTAAAAGAATTAATGCTGTAATATAATCAAAAGCATGTTGGGTAATGCCCTTAAACAATGCTTGTATGAGGAACAAATAAATCTAGGGGACAGTTACTTTCCTGTGATACTTTATTGAATTTAGTTAAATCAGGGCAAGATAAACCTAACTGTTCTGGGATTGAGAATGGCAAAATAAAAATCCATTCAGTAGAATGCATCGTTAATCTAGCTCCTGTTGGAATAGCCAAGCTATTAAGTGGAAGTGAAATCATTAGGAAGTTATTCACTTTCACTTGTACAGTTTAATGGAGTTTTACTACTGTAACAGTGGAAATCATTGCTGTTTTTTTTTTTTTACTTAAAAGGCCACTCAGCCCACTGTGTCTGTTCTCCCAGATGACTTTGTACATTTGATATGAAAGTTGAAGGTTAGTATAATTTTCGTCCCAGTACAAAGTGTCACATTAGCCTTTTTAAAAACCAATAAAATTTCACTGCAGATAGTCTGCGAGTTAATGACCGCCACCCCACCACTTTAGGAACTTCAAAGCTCCCATAATGCTGATTAAGACCATTCCTGGTCATATGTCCCCACCTTCTCCATTTTTGTTGTTTATTCTGCTCAAGTGCGAATACCCCAATTTTCAGAGCAACTGAACTTATATTAAAGGTTTTAAAAACTTAAGTTTGTAATTTACTGTTTATCTCTACATTGCTTCTCTAATTATCACCTTTGCTGTGTATTCTTTTTTCTTTCTGTACGTTGTAGTTTTTTCTCCTTGCTGTTTGCTTGAGTTTACAGAACAAGTAGCCATTCAACTGGAGCTATCTACTGTAATCTCATTTCCCTGCTCTCTCCTTGTATCTTTCTTTGGCAAATATTTATTCAATCCATTTTTGAATATTACTGTCTCACCATTGCTTGTGGTAAAGCATTATGCTCTAATAACCCACTGCATCAAAACATTTTTAATTTCCCCCTTGTTTCTTCTAGTGACAATCAATGCTTCCTCTAAGTTGCATGTGTGCGGCCATGCAGCGCTCACGAAGGGACTGTGCAGGCTGTTTGCAAGCTGTCCCCTTACCGCAAGTGCATGGTCTTGGAAAACAAATATGTAAAGAAACTGCGCATTGGAATAAACAGGCAATGAACAAAGAACATTTAGAGGGATCACTGGTGACGATCCTGAGTCAATGCCCCATGTTACCAACGAATTTAAATTTTTTTGAAAATTGTACTAGATCTACTCTTAACCTTCCCTCAGTTAAAAAATGTTACAAGCCTTTCTTCACAACTGTCACATTTCATTCCAAATATATGCTACTGAATATATGGCTTCAATATCTTGTCCTCCCTCCCACACACTGCTTGAATTACTTTGTCTTTGCTTTTTATCCTATCAATCTATCTCTATTTTCTTACTCCACGTTCCTACTACCCCTGACCAATCCTAATACCACAGGCAATATTTGGCATCTCAGTTCTCTCGTTCTATTTTAAACTTTCAAGCTGTAGATCAGAGATAGCGCTGGACTTGACATTTGAGAGAAAAATCCTGTCCAGTGATATAAAGCAAAATACTGCCAGCAGCTCATTCAATATGCATTAGGGGAGATAAACCTCTGCACTAACCCAGCTGCGGCTGAAAGCATGAAACTGCAATGAGTGGTCACAGGGACAAAAGCAAATGTACAAACCCCTCTCTTTCCAGCAATTCAGATATCCTTTATTTAAAAAAATTACCTCTTCCCTCTACTTAATTCAGTCTCATTTTTTGGAAATTAGAAAGAAATTGCACAATACTCGCTCTCCAATGGCAATGTCATAAAATGCAGGAGATTTTAAAGCTACATAACTCAAACACTTGGGGTTTAACATTGACTATCTGTACAAGACCTAGATACTGCTATTTCGAAGTCCAGTTTTAAGATTATTGGCATAATTTTAAATGTCCATCAACTGCTTCGCCTCACAAAATGTATTTGAAGCAAATAGTTTGCTAAATGTTTCACATTAACATCCTTTTTTATCCACTTGTACATGAGACACCACATACTTCATTTTTTTTTAAATCAGATTTCTTTCATGCTGTTCTCCTGATGCTAACTGCAGGTTTGAAGGGTGATGGCCAGCAGCTAATCTGACCCCAAGTTGCAACAAAACCAAACCCAATCTTGTCCTTCTCAACATTGCACACACAGGTACTTCTGGTAACAGTGAATAGAAGCCAGGAGGGACCTTAGCCAATATTTCCCCTTGCAAACCCAAGGACAGTAGTGTCAAATTTACCATGCCTGATACTATACATGAGGTCAGATAACAGCACAGATCAGGAATCATCTTCGAGTTCCGATGAAAAGTCATCAACTTGACTCCATCTCTCCACAGATACTGCCTGGTCTACTGAGCATTTTCTGTCTTTACATCAAACCTTTTTCTGTATAGTTCAACTAATCATTAAACACCATCAATCATCAAAGCAGTGCGTGAAATGTCTATTTTGAGCTGAAAAGTACTGTTTGCCAGATGAACGTTTATTAAACTTTGCTACAAACAGCAAAGTTTAAAATGTTTTACCACAGTCCCACTCCTGCAGATTGTCACAAAACTTACCTAATTTCCAATGGAGAGGGTTGTACTACTGAATACAGTTCCTAATTGTACCACAGCCAGGGAAGACTTTTAAGTAAAACTTTACCATGCTGCGTAAGCTTCATGTTTGCTTGTGCTCACAAATGAAAAGACACTTAATGAATGAACAGATTAACAAGCACCCCACTTGTTACCTGGCAAAATACACACTTAGTTGTGAGTACACTAATTCCGTACTTAAAGCATAAAATGAACAGGACGTCATAAAATTACTGCACCACAATGTTTTGTGATTTAAGCTAGATTGTAAAAGGAGCTAACTTGTACTATACCTCAGAGCTCTCAATGCTCTGTCTTAAATAGAACAGTAAAGAAAACTTTCTTTATAACATACCTTTTCCTGAGGGAAAGAAAATGGGAAAAGAAGATGGAGGAATCTCAGTATTTAGATGAATAAGCGTTAAAGGTACAGGGTTACAGCTTCTGCCTTGGGTGCAATTGGTCATTGTGGTGAAAAGCATGTCCAAAACTGCGCCCATTTTAAAAAGTCCCACCCCCGCCCCCCACCCCCCGAGTTTCAGCTCAAACTGATTTGCGTATTGCCAAATGCAAAACTTGCCATGAACCAGACAGACAATCTGGTAGCCTTTTAAAACAATTTTTTTTTAACTTTTAAATATCAAGGAGTACTTGTAGGGCAAGAACTAGGCAAAGTTTTATTAATATAGCTGAAAATGGGTCTATCACAAGAAAATAAGCATTTTAAATCACAATGCTTTTTTTTTGCAGAAACTTGAGTTGCGCTGAATGCGATTTGTGCTTAAAATTCTCCAGTTATGCCATCAGAATTGCGACGAAAAATTTCACAATTGAGCAAAAATTCTATGCCACATGGTTTTTAACCTCTGCAGTCGTAGGTTTAAGATTCAGAAAAGGGTGATACTTAGTTTACTAAACATACTTCCATGGGACAATATTTCCACTGCCCAATTCACCAAAGTGCTATTTTGTTTTCATTTTTAATGTGGAAAATACATAATGTGGCAGCCTGTGGGTGTAAAATATATTGTGGTGAGGTGATAGAATGCAGGTTTGCACTAGCCAACATCCTAAGGAATGACACCCTATTTGGGCTATTTGAGCAAAGGGAAGATTTTGCTGCATAAAGTCTAATAAGAGATACATTAACATCCCTTTCCACTGCTCCAAGTGGTCAGTAAGGTCCAAGAGAAGGCACTTGCCCAATTTTTTTCTGAGGTAGGGGGCTGGGGTGGAGAAGAGAAAGACAGACAATTTAGGAAATGCATGTAAATTCCTGAATAGTTGGTAGAGACAAGCCGTATCTAAATTAATGGTTAGCTAACATGCAAGGGACTTTGCATTCCCATTAAATTAAACCTCTCATCCAAGCTCCGGATGTCATCTCTCATTGTCCCTTGTCACTAAATACACACAGTAAGAGTTATAAGAATATCAGTTTAGAGACTGACTACTGGGTAGGCTTATTCTCCAAGAAAGGTTAAGCTTTCTGCCTGCGTAAGACTGATATTACGATCAGGTGAGAAAGGTGTCTAGAGGTCTTTTACTATCACCACCTGGTCTTACTATAACAGGGTTTCATTTTTTTTTTTAAACACTGTTTTGACCTCCCCGTTTGTGAATCCTTGTTCACCTCTTTCCAATTATAAGGCAAAGAAATGAGCACACCAGGTTTTCTCAGGTTTAAAGAAGAAAAGTGAAATTTATTAAACCTTAAACTCAAACTCGGATAAGACCTACGGATACACACCACGCCCCATGCTAGCATGCATACGCAATATGCACATGCAAATAGGGACAGAAAAGAGAAGAAAAATAAAATGGAGAGGTTTGAAGCAATCTCTGAAGAGGGATTTTTAACTGTGCTTCGAACTCGCTGTAGTCTTGGATTGTAGGTAGTCTTGCTTTTCGTTGGGGCTCAGTATTCTTCTTAAACGTTGTTCACTGTAGGAAACTTTTCTCTCTTGGGGTTTATACGTCTTCAATGGTTTCCAAAGTGGTGAGAGCGAGATGAAAGCAGACAGGAGAGAGGTGTTCAGTCCAGGAGCAAACAGCTTTGAGTTTCAAACACTCTGTGGCAAGTTCAAATTCAAGCAGCCAGTTAGTCATGTGACTATACTGGTCTGACCAGGACTTGTGCATTGGAAAAGCAGGGACTGGGTCCTTTATCCCAACACTGTCTGCTAGCATGCATAAAAGGTCTTTCCGGCGAGGGGCCTGGCAATTCCTTGTGATAGGCCCTCTTTTCTTCCCAGCAGCAATTTGAAGTTTTAATGTTCATGTGGCGAAATAATGTGTGCCTCATTCTTGGCAGGTAGGGGCCTGCATGACATTGGATTGGGATCCATAAAATATTCTAAGTTGCCAACTTCAAGAACTTCTGTGCATTTGCATCAGGGTTCCCATACTTCGAAGGGAAGGATGACCACAATCCAAACTGAGAAGACGTCTAAGCCAGCTGCTCTTTAAGATATTTCAATCAATCCAGAAAGAAATCAGGTAGAAAATAAAAATCAACTATTTTTAAATTTCTCAATAGAATGTCACATTCAGAATCATAAATCTACATGTATAACATTGCAACATTCTGCACACTTGCAAAATTAGGATTCAAAATTACAGCTATTCTGAAAGTAGCTGACCCTCCTTATTTTCTAAGCGTTCTACCGAAACTGTAAAGACAAGATAAGTTAATACTTAAAACTCCCCAACTCTAGGTAGGTAGTAAAAGATTGGAAAGACGGTGTGCAAGGATGTGGTTGAGGGTAGGGACGGCGGGGGCAGGAGCAAGAGCAAGACTAGCTTTCCATAACCTCATGACATCCCAAAGTGCTTTCGAGCCGATGAAGTATTTTTGAAGTGTAGTCCCTGCTGTAATGTAGGAAACATGGTAGCCAATTCGCATACAGCAAGTTCCCACAAACAACAATGTGATAATGACCAGAAATTTTTTTTTTTTTTTAATAAAGTGATGGATAGACATTATCCAGAATACTGGGATAACTCCCCTGCTCTTCAAAATCAGGCCATGGAATATTTTACGTCCACCTGAGAGCACAGATGGGCCCTCGGTTTAACATTTCACCTGAAGGATGGCAACTCTGACTGCATTCCATTCCCTAAATAATGCACTGGACTGTCAGCTTTGATCTTGGTTCTCAAGTCTCTGGAGTGGGATTTAAACCCACAACCTTCTGATTCAGAGACAAGGGTGATACCACAATTGACACACAATATGCATTAAGAAAATTACATCTAGTAAGTTTAATACAGTTGGCCATTTTTATTTTTCATTAAATTAAATGAACTATCAGCGTAGCTGCACTTTTACAGTGAGGCTCTGAACCAGCTAAATACCATTATGCAGCAAAGGCAATTACATTAGTGGTCCAACATTGACCAATTAAGGAGACCAGTCCTTGATCCAAAAATTCAATGTCTATGCAGGCTTTTTATGAACCAGTTATTTAAAAACTTATACAAAACACAAACCAAAATACTAGATTAAAATAAAAACTATTTACAAAATAAAATTAAGGATTAGAATAAAAATGTAGAAGCAGCTGAACATAAATGCTAAGTTTGGGACCTGTGGCATCCTTCATCTTTATTGTAAGTTAGTGCAGTACCTTCCCTCTGCCAATAGAGATCTACTGAGTATGAAGTGTGAATATTATAGATCTTACAGCGTGAAAACCAACAGCGACAGCAAATTTACATTCAACACAGGAGCAGTAGTCAATACAAAGGAGGTGTTCCTGGAACTGAAGTGATATTTAGCCAGGTATCAAATGTAGCCAGATTTTATTTCAGATTTCCAGCATTTGACTTTTGTTTTAGCCACCCCCACCAAAAGATAAAAATTTGCATCTCAACATTTACAAATTTTGGTTATAATTTCATTTATAGTCAGTAAAATGTATAGTTATGCTTGTGTGTGACAGCCAATAGAACAGTTGCTGTATTTAGCTGTGCTAATTTGTTATGACCAGTTCTGCTATTCGTTTGAGATTGGGAGAAAGTAGAAGTCAGTTTCCGATAGACGCGCATGTCCATGATGCTGATCCCTGTTTCTATCAAAGAACCAACTGCCAAGAAGGCGCAAACCAATTTGTGCATCTGTAGAATGCCTTTCATGACCTCAGGATGCCCCAAATTAAGACAATTATGCACTTAAGCACCATTTTTTTTTTAAAAGTATAGTCACTGTCGTAAAGTGGGAAACGTGGCAGCCAATTTGCACACAGCAAGCTCCCACAAACAGCAATGTGATAATCTGGCACTGTGATAGTGTGGTAAACTATGCACAGACTCTTGCTTTCTTCCAACATACTGAGACATGGTGTTAACTTTAACTCAGAAGGATTAAGTACCAAAATTAATCAGGTTGGTAGTCAAAATTAGGATCTTCGGTTCCAGCATTTGTCACTCAACCAACTGAACTACAACGCACTTCAGCTCAAGATAAAAATCAACGTGACTTTTAAAAAAAAAAATAAACTGAGTTTTTAATATCACTTTAGTATTCACTTTTACTGATTAACATTGGATTTTCTCCAAATAATTTGTCTATTACCATGTATATTGGTAGATGATGGACAACATAATTGAGTATAAATGTTCATGCTCCAAAGTTAGTGCTCAGCTGTATGCATTCATTTTGATCAGCTCTTTATCTTCAGTTATAATCAATTTTTTAAAAACTTACAATTTTTATTAAAATACTTTTTTGGGATTCACTTTTAATGATTACATTTTGGATTTTTCCAATTTCCCTTACTTCTAATTTAAATTTATTTCCTTTATGCACACTGAACGTAAATTAAATATCATGGGCACTCATATTAATACGTGTAAGTCTATGATGAGAGTATTCTGGCCTTCATTTAACTGGTGTTTCCTTTTCAGTTAAATTAATGAGTTGTGAATTCATGTTTAACTTTGCCCTCCATTTTACCTTTGTACGGAATGATCACCTTTCCCATGATTTTTCAAACTTCTTTTGCTAAGATTGTTTCAAGAGTGCATTTCAGAGCACTGCTGAAAGACATGCTCATTGTGAATTCCAGGTTTTAAGACACTGGGATCAATTGCAATGCTATGCAATGAGTTACTTAAATTGCAGTACAAAGAATTTGCTACTTTACTTTCTCAGCTGCCATTAATAGGCTTATTTTTTCAGTCAATGTAATATATAAAAGTAGAAGATACATTCTATCAGTTTATTTTTCCATATATTTAAGCTTTGAATATGTATTTTAACTGGAACAGATTATATAAAAATCCCCTTTATAGACAGTGGCAGAAGTGAAGCTGCTGGTCCACAGTTACAGCAGTCATGTAGTCCCAGATTATATTTGCTTAGCCTAATACTGCTAACAGCAGAGCTGAAAGCAGGCCTAAACAGCAACTATATTTTAGAACAGTTATTCCTCAATATGAAATGCTAATTCATATCACTACAGTGAGGAATATAAAACTGTTTCATAACCAAATTCATTATGGAGATAATTGTTAGCTTGCCAAAATACTTAAGTGATTAATACTGCACCAACCATAGTAGATTGTTATCTGCCCCCAGTGATACTTCTGTAGGGAATGTAAAGTGAAAAACCATTAGTCTTCATTCCCAGTGACTTCCTATTGGGAAGACGAAAGATAGAATCCAGGAGCAAACTAGAGGACTCGGAGCACAGTACCAAAATGCACCATTTCAATTCAGATAGGTAAGATACATGTTCATAACATATTCCCATCTCTAAGCTAATTCCAAGGTATTAATACGAATGAACATTAATGGCAAATCTATTTGAATACATTACAAGCAAATTTTATTTAGTGGACAACTGAATTATGTATGCTTCGCCATGCCAGTTTCTGGTAATCTCAACTGTGCAAACTGAATATCAAGCACAAACAAGTTTGCCATCAGTTGGTGTCTGCACAAAAATGGCAAGCCAAATAAAAAACACCCTATGAAGTCAAAATTATATGCAGATACGCTAGGTGACCACAAAGCAGCAGTCTGATCTGCAGGTTCATCCATTATAAACCAACTCCATTTCACTCCTGTGCCTTTTCATTACTACCTTGTAATTGCTCCCTTGGGTAGCCACAACCTTTTGTTAACTTATCCAGTAGCCATCCTGCCTGAGAGATACTGATCAGCAAGTACCACTGGGCTATGTGACCACAAAAGCCACCAACAAGTATGACCACCCTCTCCTACCCCAACCTCATTCTCACTCAGCTTCCCCAACAGCAGCTGATAGATGATGGCGAATCGTAAAGAGATCAATTTTTGCTTCGAGTAGTCCAGAGAGGTTGATGCCAACTACAGTGTTCCTCCTCATCAGTCTTCTAACTGAGATGACCACAGATCAGTGATAAAACCTTGGATCTTGGTGCTTTGTGCCATTTCTACATTTATAATACAAGAATTATATATTTTTTTTAAACTACCAAATGCATAGATGTAAACAATAAATCAGTTGATCTCTGCCCCATCAAAACACTTCTATTAGGAGCATGTTCAAAATTCTAAACTTTTCCTGGAATTACATATAATTTCAAGTGCAACATTTTTGTTTGAACCACTTGTGTCATCAAAGTTCAGAACAGCAGTACATACCAGAAAAAATGCACATCCAGAATCTGAAGGCATGGATGAAAAGAGGTGCAACAGAACACTGATTCAACAGAATGGAGATAAAACTTTAAAGGCTGGCATTTTCACAGTGTGATATGATACTGTCAAAGAGTACATGCTCTAATTCATAGCTACCTGAAAAGCTTCAAGTTGTCACGAGGACCCACCTCTCCTTGCCTCTAACGTCCTCCAAGCCGACAACTCCAACCCCTCACGAACCCCGCTGCACTCCATTTTTCCAACTCTGGCCCCTTGCACACCCCTCCTCCTTTGCCTCTACCACCTTCAGCCATCTAGAATTGTACTCTGGAATTCCCCACTACTGCTATCTCCATTTCCTTCAAGAGGCTCCTTAGAACAGACATCTTTGGCCAAGCTATTGGCCACCGTTCCTAATAGCTCCTCCTTTGACTCGACATCCATTTTTGTTTGATCATACTTGTTATGCAGACATGTTAAGATTATGAATGTATATTAAGTTTGCGCATCACAACTCATATTGAAATGCACCATTTTAGAGTACAAAAATGGAATAAATTTTATTGTCTAGGATTGTAACAAAGTTAGTTTGTATTGTCATTTTAACTCCCTGGACTTTCTTGTTCAGGTCCTAACCTAGCTCCTCTAGGTCTGTATTTCAGTGACAATCTTTCTTCCTCATTCACCTGGGTTAATCTGTGTTGCTCAAGCTCCTGTTTCAACTGTTTCATCTTCTATGTGGTTCTTAAATGGGCCAAACGTGCAGGTGGTCACAGCATTGGCATAGGAACCAAGTTTTGGAACTTTAAAAAAAAAAATCAATCAAGGCTTCAGTAATGTAGTATATTGAAATATGAAGGGCACATAAATGTCAGAGTTATTTAAAAAACAATTGCAACTTTCTCCATTGTCCACACAGGTTTTACAACTTTACAAATCTGAGTGGCTCCCTGTGATTTATGAAAGAAATGAACTACACATTTCAATGCAAGAGGAATGAGAGATTTCATTTTAGACTGAATATATCAAACATCTCAAATCAAAAATATACACTAGCAATTTATTTTGTTTTATAAATCAAACAAAATGAAGGAATGAATTTTATCCTTGGGATACATGTTCCATTGCATGGACTATAGAACAGCGCAAGAGAATTGCAGACAGGAGCAGTACTTGATTAGTTGGAGGAAATGTAGCACATTTATAAATATAATGCCAAGATCACGTTTAGCTACCTTAACGGTGCTATGTAAATGGAATCGCTGAAAAATATTACAGTACTATATAGAATGTGTTCATCAGGGTCTAGACAGAGTAGATAGACAGAAACTGTTCCCATTGGCAGAACGGTTGAGAACTAGAGGATACCAAATTAAGGTGAATGGCAAAGGAACCAAGTGCAACACATGGTAATTTTTTTTTTTTACGCAGCAAGTGGTTAGGATCTGGAATGCACTGCCTGAGATTGTGGTGGAAATTCAATTGTGTCTTTTAATAGCGAATTGGATAAGCACATGAAGAGAAAAAATTTGTAGGGGTAAGGAGAGTGGGACTAGCCGAGTTGCTCTTGTAGAGAGCCGGCACAGACACTTTGGGCCAAATGGCCCGCTTCTATGCTGTAACCATTCCAAGATTCTATGCTTATTCATAGAAGGCAATCATGCAGCATATAAAATTTTACATGCCTATAGTAATAGATGCAGTACTGGGTTTTAGAACTCTGCTGCCCAGTTCTCTCCTAGGTGAATATCAACTAGAGTCTGCACTCTGTCTCTTGATACGTGAAAACTAAAAAATGATCATTCACAGCTGCAATTTACCATGAGCTTCCGAATTGTCATGGCATCTGATGGAAGGAGTGGGAGAGGGAGCCTAGAATAAAGGCATTAGAATTGTCACCAAATTACCTTTTTTTTTTATATAAAGGAACTTTCTGGTCCATTTTCCTTCTGCTCATTTCTTTCCGTTAAATTTACATAGCATCCTTTTAAGCTTCATGTTTGCCTCTTTTAGCCAAGAAAGTAGAACAGTCTTGGTCAAATATTCTCCATGGTCAAAGAACAGGCAAAACTCAGCCAAACAGTTAACTGAATTTGGCTGTGAACTGAATCAAAATCACAGTATGACAACGTCGTGGTTATAGTACTGGACGAAGAACCCAGAAAACACGAGTTCAGAATTCCACCATGGAAAACTGTGAAACTGAATTCAATAAAACTGGTAATGTGTGACCTGGCAATAGGGGGGAAAATGCCAACGAAAGCCACTGGGTCCTTCAGGGAAGAGAATCCATCCCTACACAGTATGACATAGATGTGACTTCAGTCTCATACTACTCGGTTCACTGAATATCCCATGAAGCAGCCTATCAAGTCTGTCAGCTTTAAGACGAAAGATCCCCCCTCACCATCTTCTTGGGGCAACTTAGAATGGGCAATAAATGTAGCATGGCAGCAATTCACAGATACTGAGAACAAGTTAAAAGAAAATGAACATTCTGTTAAGAGCTGCTTGGCTGCCACAACTTACCAAATAGGAAACTGTATGAAAAATATGAAGCTTCAGTTCAGCTGGTCTCAGAATTATTTCTGAAATTTGTGCTGTTTTGCTTTAATACAGCTTGCAGAGGGGAGATACCAGAATTTAATTGTTTTTGTACATTGAAACAGATGGAAAAGTTCAGAAACATATTTTTAGTTTTTTTTAATAAATAGCAAAATGAAATAATTAAATGCGACAACAAACTCACTTATTAGTAGAAGGACCTCTTGGCCATGTACCATCTTCATTCTTCTGCTCAATTACTAGTACCTTTTAAGTAAATTACACGAGTTAAACAAAGCAATAATGGCGCACAATTACACAAAATAAATACACAATTAGTGTATCAATAGAAAAGCTGGAATCTACATCACATAATAACTAATCTGCACAAAGGACATCTACAGATTAAAAATCTTACTTCTACATGCACTCCAAACCTCTTTCTTAACTAACTAAGTGCATTTGTATAATGGAAACAGTCATTGTAAACTTGTTATAATTACACCCTCCACTTACAGTGCCATCAATACTGGAAGTATATAATTACAGTATGACAAATCTACAATTATAAATGTGGACATAGCAATTTGTAATGGAAATAGAAATGTTAGGGCAAAATGTACGACTTTAGAATGGGAACAGTGTTATGTTCCACACCCTGGGCCAAGCATCCCCACCACTGGCACACCCCACCCCCCCCACCCCCGTCCCACCACCCCTGCTTTAATTTGAAGACTATATCAGCTCTTGGCTTCCTGTGAAACTGGTTGTACAGAAAAAAGGAAAAACTGCTAGTGCTGGAATTCAGACATAAACTCAAAACGTGCTGAAAGTACACAGCAAAACAGTTCATATCTGAAAGGAGAAAAGGCAGGTTATGATGTTTTGGGGGCTGTACCCTTCAGCAGACTGACTGAAGACTGTTCTTCCTACTTTTGCTCCAAGCTGGAGAATTTTATTAGCTATGCTTCCAATTTCCACCCATTTCTCATCTTCCCTTCCTGGACTTCTCTTTCTTCCATCTCCAACAACAGATTTTCCAATAATAATTTTGTAAAAGACCACAGGCTCCCACAACTATCTTGAATATGCTTCATCCCGCCTTGCCTCTTGGAAAGGATTCTGCTCATGCCTCCGAGTTTTTCCATCCCCTTGACAGTTGCTCTGATGAATTTGGTTTCCACACCAAAACTTCTGAAATGTCCCCATTTTCTCAAGTAGTCAACAGGATCCTTGACCTTTTCAACCTAATTTACCAAGCTCATTATGACGTGTAGACACCCAAAATATCAAAGCAATCTTTCTCTTTACAAATGCCTGCCCTGGTGTGGATCCCAG
Organism: Heterodontus francisci; assembly: GCF_036365525.1. NCBI lineage: Eukaryota > Metazoa > Chordata > Chondrichthyes > Heterodontiformes > Heterodontidae > Heterodontus > Heterodontus francisci. The sequence goes on from NC_090388.1 coordinate 16,630,256, forward strand.
GTATTTTCTGTACTTATGTAGACATTGTGTTCTGTGGATGTACAATGATATGCTAATAACTTGCAGAATTCTGATAGGATTCAAATATTTTCACAGAGCAGCAATTATTTTAATGTTACATTTCCTATATAATTTTTCCCACAATAACCCAGGACACGAGTAAATAAGACAGTGAATATTGGTGTCATACTACTGGGACCAGTCGATGTTGAGTTACCCAGTCACAGTTAGAGCAATAATAAGTACTAAAATTGACCTCTGCAGCCCAATAGGCAGTGAGAAACTGTTATCCAATGATATGCACTGATGTGTTTGTCTACGTGCATATGGAAGAGCAGCAGCCTGGGCAATAATGCCTCCTACAGTTAAACATCATCCCTTTCAGCACTAAGCAAAGAATGGCCAGTCAAGCAAGTCAATTAAGGGTACCTGGCACTTGTGGAAACATTCCTTCAGGGAAACAAATTGTAGGTTTGTGGAAGGTGGGGGGTGCAGTCAAGAGATGAAACCCAACATCTTTAAAAGTATTGAGTTTATACATTCTGGGACAAAGGGGAAGTTGAGATTGACTTGTGTGTTAAAAAAAGTTCTAAGAATATTTAACTAGGTCATAAATGCCATATACTTTTCTTTCTCTTTCCATAAATATGTTTCTTCGAATCTCAGGCGGGGGTCTGGAGGGTAAAGTATGGCAAGGATTTCACTGGGTGTCTACTATGAAATAAAAGTCAGTCAGAGACAAAGAAAAGAGGAAAAGAGCCTGAAGATGCAAGGAAATATATATGCCATATTTATACCGCATTAGGAAGAGGCATTTGATTGATATCAATAATAATGCAGACAGAAGCCATGTTTTCACTGCTGTTCATACCACTGTGAATTTGGTGGTACTGAAGAAGCTCTGCTCACATCGCTTTTTTTAAATTTATACAATTGAAACTGGCTGATAGTTCTTCACAATTAAACTGCAATCAATAATAAAGCAAGCTTCATTATATAAAAGCTTACTTTTCTGCCAGTGTAGATTTACACCAATACATTCCTACAATATTTTTCCAGGTACGAGACTGCTTTTTTCAGGTGATTTGAGTGGCAGATACAGCTTGCCACTTTTAACCAGGTTTATGGTCTTGAATCCAGAGTGGAGTGAATGAGGGCCTACCCCAAATGAGTTGTTGGGTTGCTTCCAATTTGATGTCTTGAGGGGATTTTTTGAGAAAATAAAATACAAAGGTACTGGAGATGCATACGAACACAGAATAGGAATTATAAGTGGGAGGATTTTTTCTAGCAACATACAAAATTTCAATGTTATCCTTAATTGGGAACAATTTTACCACAATTGAAGGTGGCAATTCCAAACTCCAACTATCTTGAGTAATTTTGACATCCTATAGCTTTGTTTTGTTGAAACTTGCTTGAAAGCAAATGCCTGCATTATTTAAGAATCAATATCCACGTTAGGGCCCTCGATGTCAAAGATGCACGTTTCACGGTTTCTGTACACTTGGAACTAATTAATGTATTCACAAACAATGGAATTAAATATTTGCAATTATAGATAAAACAAATATATTTGTAATTTAAAACCGGGATTGTTCATCTAACAGGAGCAATTGTTTATGACCGATTCGGTCATATAACTAAACTTTATAATAGAAATATACTTTACACTACATTAGTTTCAGACATCCTTAACTATTGTAAGTGATTTTTTTTTAATGAAACGGAGACCTATTTGAGGCACTTTGCTCATATTCGGAGATGGAATTTTAGTCTTTACACTTGAATTCAAATGGATCCTAGATTCATCGAACACACCCATGACCTAATCATCATGCACTTATTGAAACCAGTCCATGGAGACCATTTCTTGTGCTGCAGTTTTGAAATATAAAGCTGTTTTTTTTTTTTAAATTTAACAGGAATCAACCAGTTGTGTTTTTACAACAATCAAGTAGATTTCATTCATGGTAGGATCTTAACTCATGACTACTGGATTAAAAAAAATAAAACTGAAGAACGAAACAGGCTCGAGGGGCTAAATGGCCTACTCCTGTTCCGATGTTACCCTTCGCTCAGTGGACAAATGGTTGTTCATATGTGAGGATAAACCAGAGATTAATGAATCATAATCATGACCAATTATTGCCGGTCAATTTGAAAATTATGCTTTGAGACTTCTTTTTTGCTGGAACGACCAGTTCTTCCCTCAACCTGCATTTATGTAAACAAAAATCACAAGGCACTCCACTGAGATGCAAAGAAAATGGATATCAAAGAGATGTGAGGGGGGTTAATCAAAAGCTTGGTTGAAGAGATGGGTTTGAAGAAAGGTCTTAAAAGAGATGGAGGCAGTAAAGCACAAGCACCAATGGTGGGCCTAATAGAAGGATGCACAAGAGGCCAGAGGAAGAGAAAGGCTAGGCAGGAGGAGAGGGCTGGGTTGTGAGGATGGAGGTTAGAAATGAGGGTGAGGTCATGGACTAATTTAAATACAAGGTCAAGAATCTGAAATTTGAGGCACTTCAATCATGTGGTCACAGAATCAAGTCCCCGTTTTGCACTTCAGTATTTGCCGACTAGTGATAAGTCCATTCCCTTCTTGGTATGGCAGCATCGAGACAGCCCACGTTTTGAGAAATAGTTCACCTCTGAGAAATAAAAATGTCACCATGAGTCATCTTAGTCTGTAGCAAGGGCGTTGACAGCTGTAGAAGTGTCTGTGTTTTGTTCCCATTACTTTCTCAATTGAAGAACACTGTAGTGAACTGAGACTCCAAGGGAGACACTGGAATAACATTTTTTTCGAAAGAAAGACACCCAAGCTAGGAATTCAAATACAGTAATTGCTGTTTTATGGCCATTTTAGTAGCCATACGAAAACAGGTAAGGAGGTCTGTGTTTAGAATGTATACCAGCAAATTGCATGTGGCGGCTCAGATGTTAAATAGCTTTATGCATACAAGCTTGTGATCAAATTAGGAGAGATCTCAGACTTGCTTCACAGAGCCACCTAGTGATTGACAATGCAAAATGTAATGGGAATTGTTGACATAGCAACTTACAATGGGAAACATGGCCACAAAAGCATATTCAAGGTTTATGGACAGTAAGTGCATGTGCTATGCAGGATTTATTTGTCACTAAGGTGGTCATAAACTATCTTTAAAGATCAGATTTGAAATCAGAAATTGCTACTGATTTCAGAAACCAAACCTATACCGCTCACCTTAAATTGCAAAAGTAAATCGGAAAGAGAATACACCATATTTTAAACTACTATACCTGCCCTTGATATAGTCCCGCATCTTGTATTGTGCTATCGGGCTTATTCAAGGGTTCGAATGTGTTGCTCATATACTTATTCCACAATCTAATCTCTTTTTCATCTGGGATACTAAACAGTTTCCGCATCTCCTTTTCAATTGTATCTGAGATTTAAAACAAAAACAGTAATGAGGAATCTCTTTCCAGGCATTATAGATATTTTCAAAATTTGATGATAGCAATCAGTTTTGCTATTCAGTGGTATGAAGGGCATATTTTTAGTCTCTGTTACGTGCCTCTGAATATTTATTTTATAAAGTGGTAGATTGGCAGCTTCCTCAAATTCTGAATAATATTCAAACTCCATATACAATTTGTACACAGTTTCCATCCAGCAAAGAAAATCACACAGGGACAGTAACCCTTTAAATGTTCATAGCTCATCAGGTGGTTCATACACATTCCCATAATTTTGCACCAGGGATGCCAGATATCTATGTCAGGCAATTTTCTAAGAACAAAATTTAAAAGAACATGAATTATGAAAATAAAAACAAATGGTTAGCAGATGAATTAGAAGAAGGTATATCAGATTCAGTAAAGGTTAAGGAACAAGCCACATGTTAGACAAAGCGCTCTAATTAATGAAGTGAAAAAAGAAAATGTTAGGCCAGGTAGCATCTGTGGAGAGAAATACGAGCCTCATCTAATGATTTCCTTTCTCGAGCCGATTTTTGCACAAATAAAAATGACCAACTCACTGTCCTGTGAAGTGTAGTCAAGGCAGATGTTGAGTCAGGATCCTTCTGCCTTAATGAAGTAGCATAAAGCCAACTTAGGCTGAACACCTGTTTTGTGGTGTGATTTTCAAAATGTCCCACGCCAGATTATCAATATGGCCCAAGCACATCCCAGCTAGCTGCAATTGTGATCTCTACTTTCACAGCGGTCGGAGTTGAGATTATCAAAGGTTCCTTCGGTGGTAGAGAAAAAACTTTTATCCCATCAGTCTGTGCTAAATTTGAGCCTAGGTCCCAGAGGCAAAAAGGGCAAAACACTGACCCACTGCACCACCCAGCCTTTTTCAGTTTGAGTATTTTTCTTCATGAACAGAGAATCTAGATGACACCAAGGAAGTGGCTTGGAGAAGTTACTGATGTCATCATTACTGGGGCAGAACGAACAGAGTTTAAGACAAAATACTGCTGGTTGATGGTGGTAGCTATTTATATAATTCAGCTCTGTTTAGTTAGTTTGCTGAAACCAATCACTAAAATTCACCAGATGTATTAACATGATCAAAAGACTTAAAGGACGGAGGTCAAGACTGCCTCTTTAAGGATTTGTATGCATAGGATAGCTTTATTTTGCATAAACTGGCTCTGAACCAATCATGTACCATGTAAGCATCTAAATATAAGTTCGCTTTTATACTAAAAACTGATGTGATTACCCAGTAACACATCACAACAAACATCACAACTTGTGCAACAGTGTAATGACCATTCATGACCCACTATGTCATGCAGGCCCCACCTGCCAAGAATGAGGCACACATTATTTCGCCACATGAACATTAAACTTAAAATTGGTGCTGGGAAGAAAAGATGGCCTATCACAAGGAATTGCCAGGCCACTCGCTGGAAAGACCTTTTTTGCATGCTAGCAGACAGTGTTGGAACAAAGGACCCAATCCCTGTTTCCCCAATACACAGAGGACCTGGTCAGACCAGTTTAGTCACATGACTAACTAGTGGTTGGAGTTTTTTGAATTTGAACTTGCCACAGAGTTTTAAAACTCAGAGAGCTGTTTGCTCCTGGACCGAAAATATCTCTCTCCTGTCTGCTCCCATCTCTTTCTTACAGAACTGAATTCCCATTGAAGACACATGAACCCCAAGAGAGGAAAGTCTCCTACAGCGAACAAGGTTTAAGAATAATGGGCCCCAACGAAAAGCAAGATCTACCTACAATCAAGGACTACAGCGAGCTCGAAGCACAGTAAAAATCGCTCTTCAGAGATTGCCTCAAACTTTATTTTTCTTCTGCTCTCGTCTGTCCATATTTGCATATGCGTATCGCGTATGCATGCTAGTGTGGGGCGCGGCATGTATCCTTAGGCATTAAAACTTAAACTCTAATTCAGTTAATAAATTTCACTTTCCTTCTTTAAACCTAAGAAAGCCTGTTTATGGTCATTTATTTGCCTTATAATTGGAAAGTGAACAAGGATTCACCAAGGAGGAGCTCAAAACATGGTGTATTTAAAAATTAAACCCTGTTACAAGACCAAGTGAAGGCTGAAAGAGACCCCTAGACACTTTTCTCACTTGGTCGTAACATTTATAACTGCATCCATTAGTTAAGTTGTAATAACATGCCTCATGCATGCTTGGGCATTCCTGCATTATTACTTATTTAAATTTTACTGATAAATGGTACATCACAATAATTTCTAGTGCTCATACCAGACCACTGCATTTACACCAAGAACACACGATCTGCTAGATTCAGCTCAATATTGAATCAAAAAATCTCTGCATAGAACACTAGTGGTGAGGCTTTGACTTCCAGATGGCATCACTGTGGAAAACACTTTTGTATGCAGAAGTTCAGATACTATAATTGTGTATCAATTGCTGAACCAGGATTAAAACATACATCATGCCAAAGGAAACACTGTGGAATTTTGCAAAGCTTTCCTGTACTCCAAGCAATGACCAGGGAAATTTTAATGAGATCCTCACCAGTTAACAGGTGCCTCCCAATGTTATTCCACTTCATATTTTTAAGACCTTGTAACAAGGGTAGGGTATATTAGCAAGTAATATTTATAGCAAAGTAATTGAAGAGCTGAAAGTGCTTTTAACACAAAGAAAAGTTAAGATCCGTATAATGACTTGGCTGAGCCATACAGACAAGGTTTTATGCCCAATTTGCCCTTAGATGGCTCTTTTCTGTTGACACTAGGAGTTGTACAAGTGAGCCAGGAAGAGAGAAACAATAAAATCAAACTGCATTCCTGATCACTAGAGAATGTTCTCTACTTGAAAGGCAAGTATGTGGATGCTGGGTTTTGGTCATTATGCTACAGGTGATCAAACTACCTAAGGCAGTGGTCACCATGTTGTGTGATGAAAGGACACGAGTGAACTAAGAGAGGACATCCCTAGGGTTGCCGCCAGCAAAAAACAATGCCTTCAGGAAAGGGGAGAAAAGAAAAGTGGTAAAAAAAAATGTTAAAGATAGTCGATAACATTCACTTACCTATGATGTCAGCTTTGCTAAATCGCCTTGTTATGACACTGTTCATATTTCCATTTTCACATAATTTTAATTCTGTTAGGTACACCTCCACTTTGCAGTGCTTCACAAACATGCCTTGCTCCACCACCTGAGAAGAAAGTATTAAGAGTAATAATAGCCATGGACAGAATATTCCCTATGGACCAAATGCTGGAAGGTGGGATTAGAATGGGAGGATCATTTTTCAGCCGGCACAGACACAATGGGCCAAATGGCCTCTTTCTGTGCCTTAAATTTTCTGAGATTCTATGCAAGGCAAATCCAGTTTAGTGCAAGCAAAGTGGGAATAATTATTTTTATAAAAAAAAGTTACCCAAATGTTTCACCATATATTAACCTAACCTTCCACAGCATCCCCATCACTCCAATTAGTTGCAAATGCTGCACCCTAAAGTGCAGTGTAAAGGAGAACAGACGATTCCAGTCCATTAGCTCCAGAAACAATACTTGTATTGGTTTTGTTCTCGTTCTGGTTAGATTGTATGCCGAATGCTCCAAGTACAAACTTTTAAAACAACTCATTATTAACTTGGCCTCAAAACACTGAATTACTATAAGTAACACTGAAAGAGGACAATTAAAATATTTTGATGGCACAAGTTACTTATGAATTGAGACAGCAACAACTAAATTTGAATTGTTCTGCAACAGTTCAAATACTTGTAGACCAGCACCAAAGCAAAAGTAATACTACACAATAGATTTTAAAGACTGACTGATCATAGATTAATATTGATGTGGCCTTATGGAGAAGATCAGTTATTCAGTCTCTCTTCTGTAGTGCAAAATTCTTTTGGATCTTTTAAATTAGGCTCCTACATCTGAACGCTTCCACCTCAGATTATACAACAGTATAGATATACGCTGAACTACATCAATAAGTTAACCCTACAGCTCCAAACGTTGGACAATGTCTGATGTTAACATAAATTATGTATTACAAAAAAAACTAAAACATTCCCTCCCAATATGTTGGCACACTTTTGCTAGATATAAAGCAATAGGGCACAGGTCAGTTTCCTAGCGAGTCAGTAAACCTCAAGGAGGAGAGCACTGAAATCAACAGTCCTCAAGCATAAGACTAATAAGGCCCAGCAGGTTTAGTAGTGGATCATAGAAAAGTTAAGTACATGATTTTGTAGGATAGGGGTTCTCAACCATTTTGCTTCCAAGACCCATCTTCTGTGTTAATAAAAATTCCACGGACTCCCGAGCTCCCTCTCACAACTGACATCACCGTGAGGTAGAAGCGGGTCTAGAAACCATCGGATGACCAACATCCTCATAGCCAGTATCTTCACCTCCCTCACCGTGGCTGATCCGACACCTGACAGTCACTGTCCGTGAACATACGTTGACACACAGGGCTGAAATTTCATCAGTGCGCTGAGCTCCACATTGTGAAGATATTGCATGCGGGGGCTCATTTAAATGGAGGGGGCGGAGCAGCCGCTCCTGATGACGTAGGGGGGCGGCCGCTGCATCCCCAGCAACGTCGTCCAGCGCCACCGCACAGGCGCCATTTTTAAAGGGCTGCAAGCCTTTAGAGGTAATTTTAAAAGTGATATTTCGGTGCATGGAGCGTAAAAATTGCAATAAATGCTAGAGGCCCTTTCCCACCCGCTCCCCATTTTTGTTTTCAGGGCAATATGAACAACATGACCGTTATTCCCAACCCCAACTTTCCCCTCCAACCCCTTCCTACCATCGCCACAACCAATAGGTATAGTTTTCCCTGCTTCCCCACCCCTCCCGCCCTGATAATCCTATTTCTCCCCCCTCCCACAAGACCAAAATGTTGAAGGGAATATTGCAATGCTTGCTATTGACAAGAAGACATCACATCTGTGGTGCATCTTGGAAGGTGGGATCTGGAGATCTCCCTGAAAAGTTCAGAGATCTGAAGAACTTTGTGGCCGTAACTGGTGCCATCTGAAAGGACTGCCCGGAAGATCCAAGAGATCTACCTTTGTTGCATCTGATAATTAACATGCAATCTTTAAGCTATATGATTTAACTGTTCATTCACATTTAATTTCTGTTGGTTTTGGTTTGAGTGTTAAAGTAAAATTAATAAAAATGAAATCTTATCTTTTTTTTTCCTGAATTGTGGTCTGTCAGTGGATTGGGTTCTTTTGGTTTGTGATATCCATGGGTATCATAACAGCGAGACCAAAATGAGGGGAGAAAAACAAAAAACGGTGGAGGGCATGGAATGCCTAAAACCAGTCATATGTTAAGTTCATGATCTTCATTCAGCAGCTCTAGCAGAAGATGTGCACTTTAAGTGAGGACAGGAGAGATCTTGGCTGTGATGCACTATCCTCCCTCCACAATTGCACAATCTGCCAGCATTTACTGTCTGGCTTGATACTTCAAGGAAGGCCATTTCAGTGAGGTAAAGAGGGCTGCCACTACCTGTGGCAATGTACCTCAGCATGTGCCTGCAACTTAAGGAAAGATACAAAGAATGACAGAATGACTCGAGAAAAATAATTGAAGGCGGGTCTTTAATGTCACAGATAAAGACTGGAAAGAGTCAAAGTCTTTGTGGGACCTGGTCTACAAATTCCCACTGGTTGGATGGCAGACCTATCCTGAGGTATGCCAAGAACAAAAAAGAACTGCAATGACATTTACAGATAGTTAGCCCTGTGCTAATAGAACATGATGGCTATTAAAATGATTGCATAATATTTAAAATTGTCTGTCTGTCCTTATCGCATAATCTCAAAATTGTAGCTGGGTCTTATCTACATCAAACAAGCAAAAAGAAAAACATAATTTATGAAACTGGATGTTGTGAAACCTAGAGACAGTACAAACCTCTTGACCAAAGGGTGGCGCAGTGGTTAGCACTGCAGCCTCACAGCTCCAGGGACCCGGGTTCAATTCTGGGTACTGCCTGTGTGCAGTTTGCAAGTTCTCCCTGTGACTGCGTGGGTTTTCGCCAGGTGCTCCGGTTTCCTCCCACTGCCAAAGACTTACAGGTGATAGGTAAATTGGCCATTATAAATCGCCCCTAGTGTAGGTAGGTGGTAGGGCCTATGGGATTACTGTAGGCTTAGTATAAATGGGTGGTTCTTGGTCGGCACGGACTCGGTGGGCCGAAGGGTCCGTTTCAGTGCTGTATCTCTAAATAAATAAATAAAATAAATCAAGAAACCGATCTGATTTCTTATTCTATATGAATACAAAACTATCTGGATTTACCTTTACTTTTCAATTTAATTCACCATCTTGAAATTGCGTGTCAGGACAGAAGTGTTCACGTTTTTATGTCCCCACAATACTTCCACAAACCCAACCCATGGGCTGGGGTCACTTCACAGCAGCCTTTATTCTACGACAACTTGTGGAAGCATTAAGAGGATACTAAACTTGGGCCAATAAGAGACAATCATAGAATGATACAGCACAGAAGGAGGCCATTCCGCCCACCGTGCCTGTGCTAGCTCTTGGTAGAGCTATCAAATTATAGGAACAGAGAAACAGGAGTAGGCCAATTAGCCACTTGAGCCTGTTCCACCGTTCAATTAGATCACGGCTGATCTGTATTTTCTTCCTGGATTAAAAAAAAAGATTTTAGCCTCACTCACCTGCTCTTTCCCCATAGCCCTACAATTTTTTCCCCTTCAAGTAGCGACCCAATTCTTTAAGTTACTGAATCTGAGATTGTGAGTGAGAAATGACCAATGAGCATCATAAGACTAAAGGGCAGTGCTGAACCTTGAACAAGGCAAATTATGAAAACTAGGTAGGCACCAGCATGACAGAGCTGTAAAGCTGACTTACAGGTTCTGCAGCATTAACCAGTCAAAGAAAGCCGACACATAAGCAACAAATCTTCATGCCTCAATTTTAACATTCAAAATTAGCATATTACAGTTTAATAGACTGAGCTCAATAGTACTTTTTGAAGGAAAGTTCAGTCTCAATAACATTAATCTGCTTTTTAATATATATTTAGATAAGATAGCAAGGATTAAGTTATAAAGTGCTCATACAAACTTCTACAATGCCAATGAAACAAGTTTGGATATTTTAGAAACTATTTGATAACAGCTTTGCAATTACTACCTACCATGCACCTACAACCTCTTATGCTCTAAATTCCTATGCCCATTCTTGAACTGGAAACTGCCAAAGTAAACTTGTCACACTGCAGCACCACTAGTGGGATAGTGCAATGGCGTATGGTATTAGCCCCGAGCCTGTTCCACCATTTAATGAGGTCATGGCGGATGATGCAACCTAACTCCATTTATCAGCCTTCACCCCACATCCCTCAATACTTTTGGTTAACAAAACTTTATTAACCTCAGATTTAAAATCATTTATCTAGCATCAATTGCCATTTGTAGAAGCGTTCCAATCTTCTACCACCCTTTGCGGGTAGAAGTGTTTCCCAATTTCATTCCTGAAAAGTCCAGCTCTAAGTCTGAGTATGTCACCTAGTCCTAGATACCCCAACCAGCGGATATAGTTTCTCTCTATCTATCCCGTTATCTTGAAAACATAGATCAAATCAATCCTTAAACCTTCTAAATTCAAGGAAATACAATCCTAGTTTGTGTGATCTCTCCTCTTAACTTAACCCTTGAAGTCCAGGTATCATTCTGGTAAATCTACGCTGCACTCCCAAGGCCAATATATCCTTCCTAAGATGTGCTGCCCAGAACTGCTCACAGTACCCCAGGTGTGGTCTAACCAGGGCTTGGTATAGCTGAAACATGACTTCAACCCCCTTGTAGTCTATTCCTCTAGATATAAAAGCCAGCATTCCATTAGTCTTTTTGATTATTTTCTGTATCTGTTCATGACATCTTAATGATTTATGTACCTGGACTCCAAGCCTCTGGTTCTCCACTGTTTTTAGCTTTTCACCATTTAGAAAGTACCCTGTTCTTTCCTTTTTACATCCGAAGTAGATGATTTCACATTTCCCTATGGTGAAATCCATTTGCTGCAATTTTGTCCATTCACTTAAACTATCAATATCTCTGTAATTTAATGCTTCCATCTACACTGCTTACTGTGCTGCCTATCTTTGTAACTATTTTACATAGGTTGTTTATAATGGAAATATAAAAGCAAGGACAGAATGACTTGAAGACGGGCAATGAATTACATCGGTGTGCTCCAGTCAATTTAACCCCATCCGCCAATACTGTTACACCTGAAGAATACAACAGATCTTGGATTCTCTGTACAGCACCATGAGAGAGAGATTAACTACTTTTATTAAAATGCCATATATAAAGTGGATTTTTACAAAAGAAAAGTACTGTAGTTGCTGGAAGTCTGAAATAAAAACAAAGTGCTGCAAAATAGATCAGTGGGGAGAGAAACGCTAATTTCTATTGTTTTGGTCAAAGTTCTCTAATTTCTTTCGTATGTGCATTGAGAAAAATGGCCATCACAAAGTTACTATCAATTATGTGATTACTTGTAATATATATATCTGTAATCCTTCAGAATCAATTGATAATGTAGGAAAATACAACAGTATGTTGCAAATATATTTCTGGAGCTTAGAATTGCATAAGATTGAAGAATAAGCACATGTAACACTTCAGTTGCCAAAGGGTAACTTTGTAAGCCTAGTAAGTTGTTTTTGCTAATAAAATAGATATGGTCATTCGCATTTACCATTCAAAAAAAAAGGACTGAATGCCTTCAATTATGTCACTGCTATCACACTTATCAGCCTCTCTCTGGTATCCCCTGCAGAGCATTTAATTACAGTTAGCTGTATCAGAGAAAAACTTCTTCAAAAAATTGCATGTTTTCAATATCACAATAATTCTGTAAAAATTAATTCCACTGATGGAATTTCCAGAGAAATTTCTAAAAGACCGGTTTGCCTACACTAATAGCTCTAGCTCTTTCTATATTAAGGAAAATGCGGAAGACTGCAGTTTATTCACTACTCCTCATTCCGTGTGCTTAAATATATAACATCTTCCCAGTATTTTTTTTGATGTGTTCAAAGGTGTACAACACTGTCCCATATTGAGCTTAAGGTAGTAATTCAAAAATTTCTGACCATGTCAAATAATTACAGTTTACCAATGGCATTAAAACCCAATAGAGTTGACTGTCGCTATGCCCACAGCCGTGGCAGAAATGGAACTAGTTAGGATGGTTTCAATACAGTTGTCTACATTAAAATTGGGTTTTAATCTCCAATCAAAATGAGAATTCATAAGCAAAAAAGCACTGATCGTATTGTTACACTTGATGCATTGGCAGACACACAAAGATGCACAAATAGAGGAACTGATGGAGAGTAATGGCAGTGCAAGGCTGGATGGGCTTTATCTTGTATCTGATTCTGCTGTAAATCACCCCGAAATACTTGACATTTTCATGAGTGCAAAAAATGATCCATTTTCCATCAATGTCATCCTTTATCCCCAACATACATTCAAAGGAAAAAAAAAAATCTATTTCAAAGCAACCCTATCAGCAAAACGTTCTGCACAAAAGGTAAACTGGTATTGGTAAACTGAAGATCTTATACTTGTCTACCGTTAGAATTTGAAATTTAAAGCAAGAATGTTTTAAATGTTGACAACCAGATTTAGCACTATGATCTGAAACATATATATTTGTTATCCCAATCATAATGTGCTTGCAGAGAAGTGAGAATTGAGAAATGCTTGAGCTTTCTCCATAGAGATTTAAATGAAGGCCCCATCTGCCCCCTCAGGTGGATGCAAACTATCCCATGGCACTATTCTGAAGAGGAGCAGGGGACTTACCCACAGTGTCCTGGCCAATATTTATCCCTCAATCAACATTACAAAAAATTATCTGGTCATTATCACATTGCTCTGCACAAATTCGCTGCCACATATCCTACAACAGTGACTGCATAAACAACTACAACTTGTATTTATAGAGCGCCTTTAACAAAAAATCCCAAGGTGCTCTACAGAGCATTACGAAGCAAAGTTTGACACCAAGCCACGCAAGGCGACTAGGGCAGATGGCCAAAAGCTTGTCAAAGAGATAGGTTTTAAGGAGCATCTTAAAAGGAGGAAAGAGAGGCATAGAAAGGTGGAAAGGTTTAGGAGGGGAATTCCAGAGTTTAGGGCTTAGACAGCTGAAGGCACAGCCAACAATCTTGGAGAAATTAAAATCAGGGGTGCTCAAGAAGTCAGAATTAGATGAGCACAGATATCTCAGAGGGTTGTGGGCTGGATGAGATTACAGAGATAGGGAGGGGTGAGGCCATTGAACTATTTGAAAACAAGGATGAGAATTTTAAAATTGAGGCATTGCTTGACTGGGAGTCAATGTAGGTCAGTGAGTACAAAGGTGATAGATGAACAGGGAGGGGTGGGGGGAAGACTTGGTGAGAGTTAGGACACCAGCAGCAGATTTTTGAATGACCTCAAGTTTACAGAGGAAGCTGGTCAGGGGTGCATTGAAATAGTCAAGTCTAGAGGTAAAAAAGCATCAATGAGGGTTTCAGCAGCAGATGAGCTGAGGCGGGGCGGAGTCAGCAGAGTTACGGAGGTGGAACTAGGTGGCTTTAGTGATGGCGCAGATATGCGGTCAGAAGCACATCTCGGTCAAATATGACACCAAGGTTGTGTAAAGTCTGGTTCTGCCTCAGATAGTTGTCAGGCAAAGGGATGGAGTTGGTAGCTAGGGAACAAAGACCGAAGACAATGGCTTCAGTCTTTCCAATATTTAACTGGAGGAAATTTATGGTCATCCAGTACAGCATGTCGGTCAAGCAGTCCACAGTGGACGAGACAAGAGAGGTGGTGGTTAGGTAGTGCTGGGTGATGTCAGCAGACTAATGCTGTGTTTTTAGATGATGTCACCAAGGGGCACGTGTAGATGAGAAATAGGAGGGTGCCAAGGATAGATCCTTGGGGTACACCAGAGGTAACCTAAAAAGCTTCTACTTAGCTGTTTTCTTCATCCACTTGGCTCCCAATATCTAGTTGAGGCGAGAAACACTTTTGAAGGCTTTTTTTGCAGGCAAAACATCCGGACTCAGAAAATTAAACTGGTTGCACCAAAGTACAGGCTTACGACTAACTACAGTGCATCCAAGAAACTGTTTAATTCACAGAGCTGGTGTTGTCTTTTGTGAACAGAAACAGAGGACCAGATCTAAAAGACAGACGGTGCTCATAAACTGCAAGGGAATTAGCTATAAAACATGTATATATGTGCACTCATTATCAGACTAAGGAGCCCAACAGCATCCACAAGGAAACATTTCTACAATGTTTTAAGGGCAATATTGATGGATTCTAGATTATAAAAGGAATACAATTACTATCTATTAAACAGAATATATTTTAGTATAATTCTTCTGAAAAACAGTTGAATCCAACATTCATTTACCTACATGACTCATACATAAATTGCAATTTAAACACTACAAGGTTTAGTAGAGACTGAGTCGACATTTTACATAATTACATACAGTCTACAGCACAGAAACAGGCCATTCAGCCCAATTCGTCCATGCTGATGTTTGTTCCACAAGATCCCTCTCCACCCCTCTCCAACTAACCGTATCAGAACAAGCTTCTATTCCTTTCTCCCTCATGTGTTTATCTAGCAGCCCCATAAATTTCTGACTTCCATTACTGTGCACAAATGTACTGCAGTAGATTGGGTACCTTTCGTGCAATTGGTTCTTGGTTCTCAGTCAACCCATACCAGCTGACCAATTTATTCCAGCCTTCTGTGGGTACCAGGATGTAATCTAGCTCATCTATGAGGTGCTCCTTTAGAGACTGTGAATCACCACCTGTGTGGAAAAAACAAGAGTCAATAAAGTGAACTTGACTTCAGATAAATTCAAACTTGGCCCATGTCATAAAATCACTTCAATGAAAGAAGCTCTAGAATTGACTGCTACTTTACAATGCTTATATGAATTTTTGTACCTGGTGTCTCTTCTGGGACAATTTCTGATATAGCCATAAGATGTAAAGCATTCTTTGTACTCTGGTAAATGAGTCAATCAAATACAGAAATGCTCACTTCACTGCCACTAAACACACCTCAACCTTTTCAATTCTTTTCAGGGATAATGCAGCATTTTCCACTGGCCCTCGAAGGACAATTTATAACATACGAATCATCTGAAACATGTAACATTTATGTGAAGCAAATCACTAAACTTGGACATACTGTCGTAAAAATGCCTCCAACCATCCACCCTCCCCATCTCTCAATCCCCTACTCCAAATTTTTGCGCTCCAATTATTTAACTGGGCCATGTTCCATGGTGGTTTGTAGTCTTCTGTGCAAGCACGAGGGTTTTACTTCACAGTGCCAATTTTGGGGGCCTTGTGCATTCAGACCACCACTTTTCTTCAATACCATTTTATGTCGGCACCAATATATTGCACTACACCCCTCTCCCCATTTCTTTCCAGTAATTCCTCCAGGACCCAGTGCCTCACTTGTACGGGAGCTCCCATTAAAAGGTGGAATTTCAGTCCATGTCCCACTACTTTTTCTGAAACTTTCCTCCCAATCAATCCACCATCAGTTACAACTGCTGCCCATCAATTCTTTTTTCCCAATAACCTCGATTTTCACATGGCATTACATTGAGACAACTGTGCTTTTTATATCTCTCTTTCGAATCATCTCATTCCAGTCAAAATGTACAGTGTATATTTTTGTTCTACAAATTTTTTTAAAATTCATTCATGGAATTTGGGCATTGCTGACTGGGCCAGCATTTATTGCCCACACCTAAATGCCCTTGAGAAGGTGGTGCTAAGCCGCTTTCTTGAACCACAGCAGTCCGTGTGAGGTAGGTACACCCACAGTGCTGTTAGGAAGGAAGCTCCAGGATGTGGACCCAGCGACAGTGAAACAACGGCGAATCAGTTCCAAGTCAGGTTGGAGTGCGACTTGGAGGGGGAACTTGCAGGTGGTGGTGTTCCCATACATCTGCTGCCCTTGTCCTTCTAGGTGGTAGAGGTAGTGGGTTTGGAAGGTGTTGTCGAAGGAGCCTTAGTGCTTTGCTGCAATGCATCTTGTAGATGGTACACACTTCTGCCACTGTGCGTTGGTGGCGGAGGGAGTGAATGGGGTGTCAATCAAGCGCTCTGCTTTGTCCTGGATGGTGTCGAGCTTCTTGAGTGTTGTTGGAGCTGCACCCAGCCAGGCAATTGGAGAGTATTCAATCACACTCCTGTTTTGGGCCTTGTAGATGGTGGGCAGGCTTTGGGGAGTCAAGAGGTGAGTTACTCTCCACAGAATTCCTAGCCTCTGACCTGCTCTTGTAGCCACGGTATTTATATGGCTACTCCAGTTCATCAGTTTCTGGTCAATGGCAACCCCCAAGATGTTGATAGTGGGGATTCAGCAATCGTGCCACTGAATGTGAAGGGGAGATGGTTAGATTGTCTCTTGTTGGAGATGGTCATTGCCTGGCACTTGTGTGGCGCAAATGTTACTTGCCACTTATCAGCCTATGTCTGGATATTGTCGCGGTCTTGCTGCATTTCTACACGGACTGCTTCAGTATCTGAGCAGTCGCGAATGGTGAACATTGTACAATCAGCAAACATCCCCACTTCTGACCTTTTGATGGAGGAAAGGTCATTGATGAAGCAGCTGAAGATGGTTGGGCCTAGGACACTACCCTGAGGAACTCCTGCAGTGATGTCTTGGATCTGAGATGATCGACCTCCAACAACCACAATGATCTTCCTTTGCGCTAGGTATGACTCCAAACAGTGGAGAGATTTCCCCCCGATTCCCACTGACTCCAGTTTTGCTAGGGCTCCTTAATGCCATACTCAGTCAAATGCTGCCTTGATGTCAAGGGAAATCACTCCCACCTCACCTCTTGAGTTCAGTTCTTTGGGCAATGTTTGAACCAAGGCTGTAATGAGGTCAGGAGCTGAGCGTCACTCAGCAGGTTATTGCTAAGCAAGTGCAACTGGATAGCAGTGCCTACGACACCTGCCATCACTTTACTCATGATCGAGGGTAGATTGCTGAGGCGGTAATTGGTCGGGTTGGATTAGTCCTGCTTTTTGTGTAACAGACATACCTGGGCAATTTTCCAAATTGCCTGGCAGATGCCAGTGTTGTAGCTGTACTGGAATAGCTTGGCTAGGGGCACAACAAGTTTTGGAGCACAGGTCTTCAGTACTATTGCTGGAATGTTGTCAGGGCCCATAGCCTTTGCAATATCCAGTGCCTTCAGTCGTTTCTTGATATCATGCGGAGTGAATCGAATTGGCTGAAGTCTGGCATTTGTGATGCTGGGGATTTCAGGAGGAGGCGGAGATGGATCATCCACTCGGCACTTCTAGCTGAAGATTGTTGCAAATGCTTCAGCCTGATCTTGTGCACTGGTGTGCTGGGCACCCCATCATTGAGGATGGGGATATTTGTGGAGCCACCTCCTCCAGTTAGTTGTTTAATTGTTCACCACCATATACGACTGGATGTGGCAGGACTGCAGAGCTTAGATCTGATCCGTTGGTCGTGGGATCACTTAGCTTTGTCTATTGCATGCTGCTTCTGCTGTGTGGCATGCAAGTAGTCCTGGATTGTAGCTACACCAGGTTGGCACCTCATTTTGAGATATGGTGCTGCTCCTGGCATGCCCTCCTGCACTCTTCATTGAACCAGGGTTGAACCCCCAGCTTGATGGTAATGGTAGAGTGGGGGATATGCCAGGCCATGAGGTTACAGATTGCGGTTGATTACACTTCTGCTGCTGCTAATGGCCCACAGCGCCTCATGGATGCCCAGTTTTGAGTTGCTAGATCTGTTCGAAGTCTATCCCATTTGGCACAGTGGCAGTGCCACACAACACAATGGAGGATATCAAAGAAGCATAGAAAACAGGAGCAGGAGTCGGACATTCGACCCTTCGAGCCTGCTCCCCCATTCATTATGATCATCCAACTGTTCCCACTTTCCCCCGATATCCTTTGATCCCTTTCACCCTAGGAGCTATACAATGTTTTGGCCTGCTTTCTGTGGTAGCAGGCTCACCACTCTCTGGGTCAAGTAATTTCTCCTCATCTTAGTCCTGAAAGGTTTATCCCGTATCCTTAGACTGTGACCCCTGGTTCTGGACTCCCCCACCATTGGGAACATCCTTCCTGCATCTACCCTGTCAAGTCCTGTTAGAATTTTATAGGTTTCTATGAGATTCCCCCTCACTCTTCAGAACTCCAGTGAATATAATCCTAACCAACTCAATCTCTCCTCATATGTCAGTCCCGTCATCCCAGGAATCAGTCTGGTAAACCGTCGCTGCACTCCCTCTATAGCAAGAACAACCTTCCTCAGATAAGGAGACCAAAACTGCACACAATATTCCAGGTGTGGCCTCACCAAGGCCCTGTATAATTGCAGCAAAAGATCCTTGCTCCTGTACTCGAATCCTCTCGCTATGAAGACCAACATACAATTTGCCTTTTTTACCACCTGTTGCACCTGCATGCTTACCTTCAGCGACTGGTGTACGAGAACACCCAGGTCTCGTTGCATATTCCCCTCTCTCAGCTTATAGCCGTTCAGATAATAATCTGCCTTCCGGTTTTTGCTGCCAAAGCGGATAACCTCACATTTATCCACATTATACTGCCTCTGCCATGCATTTGCCCACTCACTCAACTTGTCCAAATCACCCTGACGCTTCTCTGCATCCTCCTCACAACTCACCCTCCCACCCAGTTTTATGTCATCTGCAAATTTGGAGATATTACATTTAGTTCCCTCATCTAAATCATTAATATATATTGTGAATAGCTGGGTCCTAGCACTGATCCCTGCGGTACCCCACTAGTCACTGCCTGCCATTCGGAAAAAGACCCGTTTATTCCTATTCTTTGTTTCCTGTCCGCCAACTAATTTTCTATCTCTCGCAATACACTACCCCCAATCCCATGTGCTTTAATTTTACACGCTAATCTCTTACATGGGACTTTGTCGAAAGCCTTCTGAAAGTCCAAATAAACCACATCCACTGGCTCCCCCTCATCAACTCTACCAGTTACATCCTCGAAGAATTCTAGTAGATTTGTCAAACATGATTTCCCCTTCGCAAATCCAGGCTGACTCTGTCCGATTCTACCACCGTTCTCCAAGTGCTCCGCTATAAAATCTTTGATAATGGACTCTAGAATTTTCCCCACTACCGACTGGTCGATAATTTCCCGCTTTCTCTCTACCTCCCTTTTTAAATAGTGGGGTTACATTAGCAACCCTCCAATCTGTAGGACCTGTTCCAGAGTCTACAGAATCTTGGAAGATGACCACCAATGCATCCACTATTTCTAGGGCCACTTCCTTAAGTACTCTGGGGTGTAGATTATCAGGTCCTGGGGACTTATCGGCCTTCAACCCCATTAATTTCCCCAACACCATTTCTCTATTAATACTGATTTCCTTCAGTTCCTCCCTCTCACTAAACCCTGTGTTCACTAACATTTCTGGTATGATCTTTTTGTCCTCCTTTGTGAAGACAGAACCAAAGTATGCATTTAGTTGGTCAGCCATTTCTTTGTTCCCCATAATAAATTCCCGTTTCTGACTGTAAGGGGACCTACATTTGTCTTCAATCTTGTTCTCTTCACATACCTATAGAAACTTTTACAGTCAGTTTTTATGTTCCCTGCTAGCTTGCTCTTGTACTTTATTTTCTCCTTCTTAATCAATCCCTTGGTCCTCCATTGCAGAATTCTAAACTGCTCTCATTTCTCAGGTCTGTTGTTTTTTTTGGCGAATTTGTATGCCTCTTCCTTGGATCTAATGCTATCTCTAATTTCCCTTGTAAGCCATGGTTTGGCAATCTTACTCGTTTTACTTTTGTGCCAGACAGGAACAAACAACTGCTGCAGTTCATCCATGCGCTCTTTGAATGTTTGCCATTGCCTGTCCACCGTCATCCCTTTCAGTAAGGTTTCCCAATCCATCATAGCCAACTCGTGCCTCATATCTTCGTAGTTTCCTTTATTAAGATTCAGAACCCTAGTCTCAGAATCAACTACGTCACTCTCCATCTTGATGAAGAATTCTATCATATTATGGTCGCTCATCCCCACGGGGTCTCGCACAACCAGATTGTCAATTATTCTTTTCTCATTACACAATACGCAGTCTAGAGTGGCCTGTTCTCTAGTTTGGTTCCTCAACGTATTGGTCCAGAAAACCATGTCGTACACACTCCAAGAATTCCTCCTCTATGGTATTATGACTAATTTGATTTACCCAATCTATATGCAAATTAAAATCATCCATAATTACAGATGTTCCTTTATCGCATTGCGTCTCTAATTTCCTGTTTAATGCCATTCCCAACATCACCACTGCAGTTTGGGGGTCTATATATAACCCTCACTAAAAAGTTTTCTGCCCCTTTGTGTTTCTCAGTTCTACCCATACAGATTCTACATCGTCAGAGCCAATATCCTTCCTCACTATTGCGTTAATTTCCTCTTTAACCAGCAATGCAACTCCACTGCTTTTTGCTTTTTGTCTGTCCTTTCTAAATACTGTATTCCCCTGGATGTTCATTTCCCATCCCTGGTCACCCTGAAGCCATATCTCCGTAATCCCGACTATATCATACCCATTTACATTTATTTGCGCGATTAATTCATCCACTTTACTGTGAATGCTCTGCGCGTTAAGGCACAAAGCCTTTAGGCTTGTCTCTTGAACATTACTTGTCCCCTTCCCACTCTTTTTCACTGTGGCCCTGTTTGATTCTGGCCCTTGATTTCTCTGCCTATCACTTTTCTTATTCCCCTTACTGTCTTTTGTTCTTGTCCTTGATTCCCCCCTCCTCTGACTCCTTGTAAAGGTTCCCATCCCCCTGCCATTTTAGTTTAAACCCTCCCCAACCACTCTAGCAAATACTCCCCCTAGGACATCAGTCCCGGTCCTGCCCAGGTGCAACCCGTCCAGTTTGTACTGGTCCCACCTCCCCCAGAAGGGATCCCAATGTCCCAGGAATCTAAAACCACTCCCCCCCCCCCCCCCACCATGTCTTCAGCCACATATTCATCTGATATATCTTGCTATTTCTACTCTGACTGGCACACAGCACTGATAGTAATCTTGAGATCACTACCTTTGAGGTCCTACTTTTCAAACTTACTTCACAACTCCCTATATTCTGCTTTTAGGACCTCATCTTTCTTTTTTAATCTATGTCATTTGTACCAATGTGCACCACAACCACAGGCTGTTCACCCTCCCCCTTCAGAACTTCCTGTAACCAGAGACATGCTTGACCCTGGCACCAGGGAGGCAACATACCATCCTGGAGTCTCTTTTGCAACCACAGAAACGCCTATCTATTCCCCTTACAATTGAATCCCCATAACTATTGCATTCCCACACTTTTTACTCCTCCCATGTGCAGCAGAGGCAACCGTGGTGCAACTAATTGGGCTGTTGTTGCTTTCCTGAGAGGCCATTCCCCCCCAACAGTATCCAAAGCAGTCTGTTTTGCAGGGGAATAGCCACAGGAGATTCCTGCAATGCCTGCCTAGTCCTCTTGCTCTGCCTGGTGGTCACCCATTCCTTTCCTGCCTGTGGAGTCTGAGTGCGGTGTGACCACCTCTCTATATGTGCTGTCCACGATACTCTCCACCTCGTGGATGCGCCAAATGTCCCCAGCCACCGCTCCATCTCTGAAACCCGGGCTTCCTGGAGCTGCAGCTGGAGACACTTCCTGCACACGTGCTGGTGCCGGGCTCTGGAATTGTTCACGGCTTCCCACATAGAGCATGAGGAGCACACCACGGCTTTGAGCTCTCCTGCCATGACTTAACCCTTTAAATTAAGCATCTTCCAAAACGTTTAATATCAAATATCAATTACTCTCGGGCCCTTCTTTCCTGGTCCTCATTACTACAGAGCTCCCTAAAAAACACGACTTACTATATATGAAAACAAACTGTAGACCTTTCTTACCTTAGTTACTAAACCAGCTATTTAGAGCAATTCCCCAACAGCAGTTACTCATCAACCAGTCACCTTGCAACCTTGCTGTGATGTCACTGTTGGTTTTTTTCAAACACTCCGGACTGTGTCTGCGTTTATCCTCCCAGGTCTGCTCCAGTCTTCCAGCTAAGGGTGTGCCTCGAGCCTCAGGCTGGATTTATCCTCTTTCTCTCTCTCCAGTGCCAATTCCTCCCAGGTCTGCTCTTCCAGGTATCCTCAATGTGAAGACAGATTTTGTCTCCACAGGGACGGTGTCGTGGTCACTCCTCCCAATATGGTCATGCACAGATGCATCTGCGACAGGGAGACTGGTGAGGACAAGGTCAACTATGTTTTTCCCTCTTGTTGATTCCCTCAACACCTGCCACAGACCCAGCCTAACAGCTATGTCCTTTAGGACGGCCAACTCTGACAGTAATAGTGCTACCGAGCCACTCTTGGTGATGGACATTAAAAGTCCCCCACCCAGAGCAGACTCTGTGCCCTTGCCACCCTCAATGCTTCCTCCAAGTGATATTCAACATGGAAGAGTACTGATTCAACAGCTGGGGGAGGGCGGTAGGTGGTAATCAGCAGGAGGTTTCCTTGCCCATGTTTGACCTGATGCCATGAGACGTCATGGGGTCCGGAATTGATGTTGAAGACTCCCAGGGCAATTCCCTCTCGACTGTATTACACTGTGCCGGCACCTCTGCTGGGTCTGTCCTACCGGTAGGACAGGACATACCCGGGGACGGTGATAGCGGTATAGGATTTCGTGTGTAAGATATGATTCCATGAGTATGACAATGTCAGGCTGCTGCTTGACTAGTCTGTGGGACAGCTCTCCCAACTTTGGCACAAGCCCCCAGATTTTCATAAGGTGGACTTTGCAGGGTCGCCTTGGCTGGGTTTGCCAGTGTCATTTCCGGTAGAGGTCGATGCCGGGTGGTCCGTCTGGTTTCATTCCTTATTGACTTTGTAGTGGTTTCGATTTTACTGAGTGGCTTGTTAGGCCATCTCAGAGGGCATGAAGAGTCAACCACATTGCTGTGGGTCTTGTGTCACATGTAGGCCAGACCAGGTAAGGACAGCAGATTTCCTTCCCTAAAGGACATTAGTGAACCAGATGGGTTTTTACAACAATCGACAATGGTTTCATGGCCATCATTAGACTAGCTTTTTAATTCCAGATTTATTAATTGAATTCAAATTCCACCTTCTGCTGTGGTGGGATTTGAACCCATGTTCCCAGAGCAATACCCTGGGTCACTACTCCAGTGACAATACTGCTACGCCACTGCCTCCCCTTAGACTGCCTGTCTAAACTAAAACCTTCTGCACTTCCGGCGACCGTATCCCTCTATTCCCATCCTATTCATGTATTTGTCAAGATGTCTCTTAAACGTCGCTATCGTATCTGCTTCCACCACCTCCCCCGGCAGCAAGTTCCAGGCACTCACCACCCTCTGTGTAAAGAACTTGCCTCGCACATCCCCTCTAAACTTTGCCCCTCTCACCTTAAACCTATGTCCCCCAGTAACTGACTCTTCCACCCTGGGAAAATGCTTCTGACTATCCACTCTGTCCATGCCGCTCATAACTTTGTAAACCTCTATCATGTCGCCCCTCCACCTCCGTCGTTCCAGTGAAAACAATCCGAGTTTATCCAACCTCTCCTCATAGCTAATGCCCTCCAGACCAGGCAACATCCTGGTAAACCTCTTCTGTACCCTCTCCAAAGCCTCCACGTCCTTCTGGTAGTGTGGCGACCAGAATTGCACGCAATATTCTAAGTGTGGCCTAACTAAGGTTCTGTACAGCTGCAACATGACTTGCCAATTTTTATACTCTATGCCCCGACCGATGAAGGCAAGCATGCTGTATGCCTTCTTGACTACCTTATCCACCTGCGTTGCCACTTTCAGTGACCTGCGGACCTATACGCCTAGATCTCTCTGCCTGTCAATACTCCTAAGAGTTCTACCATTTACTGTATACTTCCCACCTGCATTAGATCTTCCAAAATGCATTACCTCACATTTGTCCGGATTAAACTCCATCTGCCATTTCTCCGCCCAAATCTCCAACCGATCTATATCCTGCTGTATCCTCTGACAAATCCTCATCACTATCCGCAACTCCACCAACCTTTGTGTCGTCCATAAACAGACTAATCAGACCAGCTACATTTTCCTCCAAATCATTTATATATACTACAAACAGCAAAGGTCCCAGCACAGATCCCTGTGGACCACCACGAGTCACATCCCTCCATTCAGAAAAGCACCCTTCAACTGCTACCCTCTGTCTTCTATGACTGAGCCAGTTCTGTATCCATCTCAAACGCTTTACTGAAGTCCATATAGATAACATCCACTGCCCTTCCTTCATCAATCATCTTTGTCACTTCCTCAAAAAACTCAATCAAATTAGTGAGACACGACCTCCCCTTCACAAAACCATGCTGCCTCTCGCTAATAAGTTTGTTTGTTTCCAAATGGGAGTAAATCCTGTCCCGAAGAATCCTCTCTAATAATTTCCCTACCACTGACGTAAGGCTCACCGGCCTATAATTTCCTGGATTATCCTTGCTACCCTTCTTAAACAAAGGAACAACATTGACTATTCTCCAGTCCTCTGGGACCTCACCTGTGGCCAATGAGGATGCAAAGATTTCTGTCAAGGCCCCAGCAATTTCTTCCCTTGCCTCCCTCAGTATTCTGGGGTAGATCTCATCAGGCCCTGGGGACTTATCTACCTTAATGCTTTGCAAGACACCCAACACCTCCTCCTTCTTGATAATGAGATGACTGAGACTATCTACACTCCCTTCCCTAGGCTCATCATCCACCAGGTCCTTCTCTTTGGTGAATACTGATGCAAAGTACTCATTTAGTACCTCGCCCATTTCCTCTGGCTCCACACATAGATTCCCTTCTCTGTCCTTGAGTGGGCCAACCCTTTCCCTATTTACCCTCTTGCTCTTTATATACGTATAAAAAGCCTTGGGATTTTCCTTAATCCTGTTTGCCAATGACTTCTCATGACCCCTTTTAGCCTTACTGACTCCTTGCTCAAGTTCCTTCCTGCTGTCTTTATATTCCTCAAGGGATTCCTCTGTTCCTAGCCTTCCAGCCCTTACGAATGCTTCCTTTTTCTTTTTGACTAGGCGCACAATACCCCGCGTTATCCAAGGTTCCCGAAACTTGCCAAACTTATCCTTCTTCCTCACAGGAACATGCTGGTCCTGGATTCTAATCAACTGACGTTTGAAAGACTCCCACATGTCAGATGTTGATTTACCCTCAAACAGCCGCCCCCAATCTAAATTCTTCAGTTCCTGCCTAATACTGTTATAATTAGCCTTCCCCCAATTTAGCACCTTCACCAGAGGACTACCCTTATCCACAAGTACCTTAAATCTTATGGAATTACGGTCACTGTTCCCGAAATGCTCCCCTACTGAAGCTTCCACCACCTGGCCAGGTTCATTCCCCAATACCAGGTCCAGTACGGCCCCATCCCTAGTTGGGCTATCTACATATTGTTTCAAGAAGCCCTCCTGGATGCTCCTTACAAATTCTGCCCCATCCAAGCCCTTAGCACTAAGTGAGTCCCAGTCAATATAGGGGAAGTTAAAATCACCCACCACTACAACCCTGTTACCTTTACATCTTTCCAAAATCTGTCTACATCTCTGCTCCTCTACCTCCCGCTGGCTGTTGGGAGGCCTGTAGAAAACCCCCAAAATTGTGACTGCACCCTTCCTATTCCTGAGCTCCACCCATATTGCATCGCTGCACGACCCCTCCGAGGTGTCCTCCCGCAGTACAGCTGTGACATTCTCAACAAGTAATGCAACTCCCCCACCCCTTTTACATCCCATCTATCCCACCTGAAGCTTCTAAATCCTGGAACATTTAGCTGCTAATCCTGTCCTGCCCTCAACCAAGTCGCTGTAATAGCAACATCATAGTTCCAAGTACTCGGACCATATTTCCTGCTGATACCTAAATACATAAAATTCAACAGTTTTTCACAATCTCTCAGAATAAAATGCTGCCATCAAAATATATGTAGAACCATTTCAGTTGAAATCACAGAATAATACAGTGCAGAAGAGGCCCTTCGGCCCATCAAGTCTGTACCGATGCATTAAAACACCTGACCTGTCTACCTAATCCCATTTGCCAGCACTTGGCCCATAGCCTTGAATGTTTTGATGTGCCAAGTGCTCATCCAGGTACTTTTTCAAGGATGTGATGCAACCACCCTCCCAGGCAGGGCATTCCAGACCGTCACCACCCTCTGGGTAAAAAAGTTTTTCCTCAAATCCCCCTTAAACCTCCCGCCCCTCACCTTAGACTTGTGAAATGAAGAGGATGTAATCTGTGGCGAGTAACTCACCTCGTGTCCCCAAAGCCTGTCCACAATCTACAAGCCGCAAGTCAGGATTGTGATGGAATACTTTCCACTTGCCTGGATGGGTGCAGCTCCAGTAACACTCAAGAAGCTCAACACCATCCAGGACAAAGCAGCCTACTTGATTGGCACCCCATCCACCACCGACGCACAGTGGCAGCAGTGTGTACCATCTACCAGATGCAATGAAGCAACTCACCAAGTCTCCTTCAACAGCACCTTCCAAACCCACGACCTCCACCACCTAGAAGGTCAAGGGCAGCAGATGCATGGGAACACTACCACCTGCAAGTACCCCTCCAAGCCACACACCATCTTAACTTGGAACTATATTGCTGTTCCTTCACTGTCCTAACAGCACTGTTGGTGTACATACATCCCAAGGACTGCAGCGGTTCAAGAAGGCAGCTCACCACCACCTTCTCAAGGGCAATTAGGGATAGGCAATAAATGCTGGCTTAGCCAGCGACGCCCACATCCCACCAACGAATTAAATAAACAACTTTTGAAATAGAAATTCCCTCAGGGCATGGCTGCCTACCTGCCAAAAGGTCAAATACAAGAATCTGAGGAATTCCTCCTACAATGGGCAGAAATGTTTTAAAAAACGTGCCTAGCAGTACTCATTAAGTTTATTTCTTTTAAAAAAAGGTTAAACATTAAGGTACAGCAAAGCCATAAAGCAAAAAGCATTCTTCAGTATTTAGAAACGTAGAAAATGAGGAGGAGGTGGCCATTTGGCCCTGCGGGCCTGCTCTACCATTCAGAAAAGATCATGGCTGATCAGGTGTCTAATTTTTGGGAAAAAATCGAAAAAGCTTATGCAATACATGATCAAAAAAACTGGCAAATACTTTTATTCTCATGAATTACTTTGTCTACGTGAATTTTTTTATTTGGCAGTTTCATTGCAACATGTTACAAAATCTTTCCTCTCGTAAAAATGATAACAATTTCTTATGAACCCGGAAATCATCTGTATTTTGTCTGAACACATGACTTTGATAGCAACAAAATTATAGATTCAACTGCAACAGAGCCACAAAGCAACAAATATAGCATAACAAACAGGCTGGGGCATTACATGGCAGTACCATATTAATGGGTTGAGACAATATTATAAACCATTGAAGCTTCACCCTGGATGTGAATTGCAGAAGGCTAGTATGCAGGATAAGCAAGTAATTAGGATAGCTAATAGAATGTTATCGCTTATTGCGAGGGGAATTGAATACAAAATAGGGAGGTTATGCTTCAGTTATACAGGGCATCGATGAGACCTCATCTGGAGTACAGTTTACAGTATTGGTGTCCTTATTTAAGAAAGGATGTAAATGCCCTGGAAGCAGTTCAGAGAAGGTTTACTAGACTAATACCTGGAATGGGTGGGTTGTCTTATGAGGAAAGATTGGACAAGCGAGGCTTGTATCAGCTGGAGTTTAGAAGAGTAAGAGATGACATGATAGGATCGTGCTTATTTCAGAGGGGTCTTGACAAGGTGGACGTGGAAAGGATATTTCCCCTTGTGGGAGAATCTAGAACTAGGGGTCACTGTTTAAAAATAAGGGGTCACCCATATAAGACAGAGACGAGGAGAATTTTTTTCTAAGGATCGTGAGTCTTTGGAAGTTTCTTCCTCAAAAGGCAGTGGAAGCAGAGTCTTTGTATATTTTTAAGGCAGAGGTAGATAGATTCTTGATAAGCAAGGGGGTGAAAGGTTCTTGAGGGTAGGTGGGAATGTGGAGTTGAGGTTACAATCCGATCAACCATGATCTTATTGAATGGTGGAACAGGCTCCTAATTCGTCTGTTTGTGTAACATTGGCTCAACATGCCAGCTGATCACTCTCTACAAAGTTAAACAGTAGAAAGCAATTCTGTTTCACTACTTTTTCTAGACAGGCGCAGGAGTCACGAAGAGTAGCCAATTTCTGTGATTGATTGAATCTAACTTTAATTAAGGTGGTTCTGCTTCACATGATTTGAGTTAACATGCTCAGGTGTTGCACCCTTAACAGTGGAACAGTCCACTAGATACAGTACAGTCATAACAAAACATTCTTGCATTTTAACCAGCACAGAATACAATCTGGGGAACACGAGAGAAGGACCCAATTACCTGCACCAAAACATTAACAAGTTTTTTTTTCTACAAGTGTACTCAAATCAAAATGCTACAGACCAAATCAAACAAACACTATTTCCCTGTCCTAGGTGAAGACAAATGGAACCATATTTCATTGGACTCAGATTTCAGGAAAGCATAGGTTAAGTTTGCAAATTTTGGATAAAAATAGATAAGGAAACATTTTGAAATCTGGAAATTGATGAATGAAAGATTGGCAAAAACTGACAAGGATCTTGTTCATGTAGCATGGTCAGAACAAGGACAAGACATAGTATTCAAGGAGCAGCTCTGCAGGCTATGATTTATCCAATTATGGATGCTCAAATGATCGATTATATAGGTCATTTCTTTTCAAGTTTAATATGGATAAAAGGCAATTGGCATTTGTGAAGACTTAAAATGATTTTTGGTAGGATAAATTACGCAGAATTTATAAAGAAGAATTGTATTTATTCTTTCTGATTACCTTACGCCAAGATGACAGAATGGTTAACAACTGTACTGTTAAAATTACAGGACATGGTAATTAGCGAAGTTATACTGTCAGAATGTTTTGCATCTAAAAACAAAGTTTACAAGTGGCCAAACCTTTCAGGAGCCCAGAGTTGTCAACGGGGCCAGGGTACACATTTTGGTCTCCCATTTGGTATTTGTCCCAACTGTCAAAACCAACATATTTCTTCCACTGCTTAAACCAGCGGCTATCCACCAGGTACCTGTTTATGGTAAATAAGAATCATGTTAAAAATGGCAAGAATTATTTCACAGCAATCACAGAAACATACAGCACAGAAGGAAGTCATACAGCCCATCATGTTTGTACCGGCTCTTTGAAAGAGCATTCCTGCATAGTCCCACATCCCTGCTTTTAGTCTGTAACTCTGTTCTTCCTCAAGTACCTGTCCAACTCCCTTTTAAAATAATTTAAGGAATCAGCTTCCACCACTTTTTCAAGTTAAGAATTCTGGATCCCAACAACATGGTGAAAATATTTCTCATCACCCCTCTAGATCTTTTTCCAATGATTTTGAATCGATGACCTCTAGTTATTGACCCACTCATCAGAGGAAGTTTTTTTTTCCTATTTACTTTATCAAAACCTAATCGTCTCTGTTCCAAGGAGAACAGTCCTAACTTTTTCACCCTCTCCAAGTAACATTCTGGTAAATCTCCTGAAGTATGGTGTCCATAATTGTCAACGATACTCCAACAAAGGGCGAAACAGTGACTCAAACACCAGTCTTTGCTTTTCTATTCCTATATTTATAAACTCAAGTGACCCATATGCTTTTTTAAACTGCGTTATCAACATGCCTGACCATCTTTAAGGATATGCGTATTGGTACACCAAGGTCTCTTTGCTCATCTACACTTTTCAAAATTGTATCATTTATACTTTACTATCTTTCCATATTAATCCTCCTAAAATGCACTAACTCACACTTCTACATTTTGAATTCCATTCACCATGCTTCTGGCCATTTCACCATCCTGTTTGTCATCCTGAAGCCTGTATCAAGAAAACATGTTATGCCAAATGAATTAAAAATCTTCATTGGTTGGAAACCTACATTAGACTTTTAAAAAGGAAAGCTGGGAACCTACATTTAACTTTTAAAAAGCTAGCAGATAAGGTGGCCACCACAATTTGCATCGAAATACCTCACGTTCCAGGACATCGAATTGGACACGGCTAACAAGGATCCCATCCAGGACAATGGTTTGACTAACAGAGTAGATTATTCAATATCCCCCTCGTTAGTGGGACATGCAAAGCCATCTTGAAGCATTCATGAGTGAAGATGTACCACCAGGGTGTAAACACTGACAATACAACCTGAGAGATTTAGGTTTTAGACTTCGGACCTCATTAAAAACAAACGGTATTGAGAGAACCATGTGACAATCTCCCCAGGCTGTGTAAAATTTGGGAGTTTCGTTACACACAGCAGACAAGCTTTGAGTGCTAACCAGACAAGGCCCCCGTGGCGCTGTGTGCAAGCGCGCATATATCTCTCTCTTCCCATAGATATACTGCTCGTTTTGAAACCTGTCTTGCGCCTGTGGAACATCCAAGTCTACCATTGCTGGAGACAGAGACACCGGGGAAAGAAAGCCACCTACATCACTGTCTCCAAGAAAAACCTGAACCAGGTGGGCCAGCTGCAAAGTACTTCTACCAGCCAGAGACTTCTGAACCACTTCAACAGCTGGAAGACAACGGACTTACCAGACCCCACATACTGTATATTATTTTTACTTGTTCTGGACTGTAATCCAACCCAAACTATTTCTCATAATCACAACAAGGGTAAAAAGGTTAAACACTCACTTAAGTGGCAAGCACATCCAGTTTAAAAAGGAATAAACCCTGTTGCGGTCAAACAAGTGGAAGGACAAGAGGGGAATCTGGCAACCCCTCCTCATCTGATCCTAACACCTGTAACTACGCTCATTGTGATTTACTACTTTGCCAAGTTTTGCATTATCTGCAAACTTTATAATGCTGCTCCCTAGTCATTTATAAAAATTTGAAAAATAAGACTAATAGACCTAAAAGCAACCCTACGGAACACGTTTCCAAGTCTGAAATACATCCATCCACCACTGGCTTCTGCCCCAGTCACTGAACCTATTTTGTATTCATACTGCCACGTTCTCCTTAATTGCATGAGCTTCCATCTTCTAAATAAATCTATGTGGCACTTGGTTGAATGCCTTCCAAAAAAAGTCCATGTATGCAAAACCAACTGCGCTACCTTGATCAATCTTCTCCATTACCTCATCCTAGAATTCAATCAAGTTAGTCAGATATGATTTGCCTGTCACAAATCCATGCTGGCTCTCCTTGATTATCCCGCCTTTCTAAATGAAAGTTCATTTTGTTCCACATAATGATTTCCAATAACTTCCCCACCACTAATGTTAGACTGACTGTCCAGGATTCTTCCTCGTTTATCCCACTCAGTTTTCAACAGTGGGACAACAGCAACCATCTAGTACGACTACAACGAGGATTGAAAGACTGTGACCAATAGCTCTGCTATTTCTATCTTCTTTCAGCAACCTAGATATATTCCATCTGGACCAGGTGACTTACCAAATTTTAGTAATGCTAATCTTTAAGTGGGTCTTCTCTACCTATCACTATCCTGCCCATAACTACACTCTCCACTTAGAGTAACTTTCACATCATCCATTTGCTTTGTGAAGACAGATGAAAAGCACTCTTTAGCAAAGTCCTCTGCCTCTACATGAAGAATATGCCTTAGGTAATTCAAGTCTCCTAATATTAGTCTTTGAAATTTGGTGGCAAATTTGCACATCCACCTCCTTCTCACTGTTTGACGTTCTCAAAAAAATCTCCCAACAATTTAACTGCTGTTCCTCAACTCCAAATAGATTCAATCCTAGAATCATCGCGGAAATCCTTTCTATCGAGAACTGTACTATAATTCTTAATCAATACTGCCACACTCACTCCTCTTTTTCCTTCTCCATCATTCCTGAATACTTGGTAACGAGCAATATGAAGAATGCATTCCTGGTCTTGTTTCAGCCTAGTTTCTGTTAATGAAACCACATCATAATCCCATGTTATCCTACAGACAATGACATACATACAATTTGATACCTCCTTCATCACTTTTGCTATTTTCCTCAATCTGGTTCCTGCAATTTGGGGGATTTGTTTTTAATGTTGCCATTGTTTATATCTCTCTGTCCTCTGACTTCATTCCCACTCTTATTTTCTGGTTCCCCTCCCGCTATCAAATTAGTTTAAACTCTCCCCAACGGTATTAGTTAACCTTCCAGAGAGAACATTGGTTCTGGCTTTGTTCAGGTACAACTTGTTCATCTTGTACAGGTGCCCCTTCCCCAAGACCCAATGTCCCAAGAATCTGAAACTGTTCCTCTTGCACCACTTCTCCAGCCATGCATTTACCTACACTATCTTCCTGTTTCTATATTCACTACGACGTAGCACTGGGAATAATCCTGAGATTACTATCTCCGAGATCCTGTTTTTAAATCTCTTTCCGAGCTCGTAAAGCTCTGCCTGAAGGTTCTCAGCCTTTTTCTATCTGTATCATTGGTTCTAATATGGACCATGACTTCTGGCTGTTTCCTTTCTCCTCGCAGAATACACTGCACCCCGCTCAGTGATATCCTTTACCCTGGCACCATAACACTGGCAAGCAACAAGCTATTTAATGTAATTGATCAGAAAATGGGAAAGAAAATAGGTTTTTACAAAATAAAAATTGCTCAATAATCAAATACTCATGAATAAAAAACATACCAGCAGAGATTGGATCAAATAGAAAACCATAACTTGTGCTCCCCAGATGACTCAAAATGTGCCATATAGATTAGGTAGGTCCCAAACTCAAGCTGTGATCTGTATAGCTTTGCCTAGTCTCAGTGGCCTTTACAAAAAGAGAGTGGAGGTGCCAAAAATTAGCCACAGTTCATGCTCTCCTTTAATGCTGAAAAGTATACATGAATGACCGAAAAAGAGACTTGGTTAAGATGACCAACGTTCAGTAGCCTGGCTATAATCAACTCAAATGGTGAGTGAGACAAGGCATCAGAAAACCACAGACCTCTGTGAACCCTATCCCGAGCATAAGTCAGCTTCAGGTGGGAAGAAAAGTAGTGAAAAAATATAATTTTATCTCTGGAAAAGTTCAGATTATGCAGATGTTTCAGAGCTGTGATGGTCTTTAGCTTACTACCACTGGCAGAGTGTGGTAAGCTGAAGCATTAGCTGTTAAGTTGATATAGTGTTAGAACAGACGACATACAGTATCTGTTCTTTGAACGTTTGATGTTTTCATTAGATGCAAAAGTAGGAAACTACTTCCATTAGGGCATGCTGAAAAAGCTACTTACCGTTACATTTCATTTTTGTTCTTGGTCAATTGACAAAATTTGTTGGTATCAGAAAATGTAGGTAGTTCACTTAGGCTATGAACACAAGAAGATGCCATTTTGCCTTTCCTCTTCGCAGATATACCCAGGAAGTTCTTTTGCATCACTTCCTGTTTTGGGAACAACCAAAAAAAGCTATGGAATTTACTGAATTTTAACTTATTTTAAATTCACGTAAAATTGAACAAAGCTTTGTTACAAAAGATGTTGGAATGAATAGTTGCAATGGACCTATAAAGAGTGAGATAAAGGTAGTTTCTGGGCACAACTCTGAACAAGAAAGGCAAAAAAATGTGATCTCCTCAATTCCATTTCCCACCCCACCTTTGTCCAAGCACCTGAGTAAGCTACATAAAATTTCCAGGAAATACAGTTCTCCTGAGTTTGACACAATTACAATGCTTTTGGTTTTCCACAACAATAAAGTCAAATAAAGTCTGCTTAACATCAATCGCTCCACCATTCAAGACCTGCATTCAGTCCAAAGAAAAGGCATAAATGCAAGTTCTGAAACCCACCTATTGTGGATCTGGAGCACAGAAGATTCTCTTGGCCATGTTTGAATCAGTGCACCTGCCAATGTCACCCTCATTCTCCTTTACTATTTTTAATCTGTTTCATTTATTCTCCCTTGCTTTCTTCTCTCTCGATTCCCTTATATCCTCTAGATTGTTACACCAATTCTAAATCTGTACATGCTAAACACAGGTGCAGTTTGGGTCAGATTGGCTCCAACTCCACAGCCTTGACATTGGTAGGCAAATTTTAGATGGACAAACATCCAAACAAAAGTGCGCAAAAGTTAAGAGTTGGGCAACAGCAAGTATTTTGTTGTTAACTTGATAACCAATATTGGGAAAATGGATTGTTGCACTTTGCAAGATACAGAAACATAACTGTAACTGGACTTCAAAAAGCAATGATTAACAGGCTAAAATTAGTTACAATGTAAGAGTTTATACCACGTTACCTTCTGTAACTAAATGATCCATACAGTTAAGCACATCTAACCAATAATTAAACCAATATAAACATGCATCTTATCCATTACAATTCCTTCTGCAATCAAGATTTAAAAATTTTAAAACTCCACAATGACGGAGACATGAATACATTAAAAGGCATTTTACAGTTGCAATAATTAAATAAAGCTTTTAGAAACTTGTTACGACCGAGGCGGGAGCGATGTACTGTCTATTCAGTCCCATCACTCCACAGGTTGCAGCATATTAAAGTTTGCCTATCCAACCGGAAAACAGCCAAATTAAACCCTCTCGTAAGCCCCAGAATAAAACAGACCAAACCAGATATTTTTAGACAACAAATTTATTAAAAACTAAATCTTAAACACTGTTAAGATAAACCTATGTCTAAACACCTTATACTTCTTATTTTAACTCCCCTTATCTAACACCCCCATTCACACACATACATCCAAAAATCATGGTTAACCGGTTTCTTAAAAACAAGTTTTAAAAATTAGCTGTTTCTTATGAATAAATAATTGGGTTAAGTCTTTGTGGGTTACGTTCCTGATGGGTGAGGTATCCAAGTGTAAAAGTAAATCAAATCCACTTGAAATCTCCACAAAGATATCAAACAGTCTCTTAGTAGATAGGCATTTGGCTGCAGCAAGCGTCAAACAGTTCTTTAAACAAGGAGTATAGCAATGGATCCACTCAGATTTTAAAACCAGCAGTCTCTCAGTTGAAACTTTACTGCGAATTCCAGAAAATACAATCAAGAGAGTCAATCTTGAAGCAAAGACTCTTAGGGGCGGCACAGTGGCTAGCATTGCAGCCTCACAGCTCCAGCAACCCGGGTTCGATTCTGGGTACTGCCTGTGCGGAGTTTGCAAGTTCTCCCTGTGACCGCGTGGGTTTTCGCCGGGTGCTCCGGTTTCCTCCCACAGCCAAAGACTTGCAGGTTGATAGGTAAATTGGCCATTGTAAATTGCCCCTAGTATAGGTAGGTGGTAGGGTAAGTGAGGGAAAGTGGGGATGTGGTAGGAATATGGGATTAATGTAGGATTAGTATAAATGGGTGGTTGATGGTTGGCACAGACTCGGTGGGCCGAAGGGCCTGTTTCAGTGCTGTATCTCTAAATTAAAAAAAATAAATAAAAAAATTGGAAGTAAAGAAAAAGGGTCTTTTCTTTCCTTAGGCAATTAACTCAGCCTGTAGCTCCTTGTAGAATTTTTGCTGAGAAATAGACAGCTCTTTTCTTCAGTAGCATGCTTCGCTGGTGTCTCTCAAAACTGGCTTCAGCCAGTTTTTACACAGTTAAATTGTTACAGTACACCATGTGACCCCTCTCTCCTGCTGTGGCCTAGGGGCAGGTGCAGCTGGCACACTGTACTTCGTAGTTTTTAAAAGGCACACTGTTTTTAAACAGAGTCCTAAAGGCACACTGTTTTAATCCGAGGAGAAAATAAATATGGTTTCGTGACAAACTATCAACACAAATGATCCTGTACGCAACTTTCAATTGACAGGAAAGTGCAGCCTCAGCTTACAACTTCTAAAAACCACTTGGATTGTTAAAAAATCAGTTATAAAGCTAATAATCACTTTGTTGCATATATTTGTAGTTACAATTGCAAGCACTGAGAATGTCAGATGCCCGAGTAACATACGCAGCCAAAATCAAAACCGTAAAAGTTTCCAGCACAGCTGACCAATCAGCCTATTGTGTCAGAGCTACATTGGTTCTTTCTTGGAACAATCTACTGCTCTACTTTCTCTCCGAAACCTTGTATCATTCTCCAATTCAAATATTTATCCACTTTTCCTTAAAAGTTGCAATGGTATCTGCCTCAACCTCTCCTTGTAGTAAAGCATGCCACACTCTAATAACATCACGGGTTTAAAAAACGTTCTAAGCTCTCTCATTCTCAATAACAACTTTAAATTGAATACTCTTATCAACTCTACAGCCAGAGGGAACAATCTCTCTATAGTGAACTCAATTCTGATGAAGGGTCATCGACCTGAAACATTAATTTCTCTCCACAGGTGCTGCCAGACCTGCTAAATATTTCCCATCTTTTCTGTTTTTATTTGCATCAATGCTGCTATATTTCCACTTCTACTGGACCCCTGAATATTTATATCAAGCCATCTGTACAACACTTTATTGAATGTCTTCTAAAAACTATATACATCACAGTTAATGCATTCCTTTACCTATACAGTCACTTCTTCAAAAGAAAACATTAATTTGTCAAACCCGATTTGCTCTCAATAAGTTAGTGCAGGTGGGCCTTGATGAACACACTGTCTAAATACTCATTAACTATCTCGATTGAACAAATTCTAAAAGTTTGCCCATTGTTCTTACTGAGGCTGGAGGAGTGCACTTTCGCTTTCGAGTTCCACTTCTCCACGGGTTACAACACATATGTTTACCCAGTTACCGATACGGCCAATTATATATACTTTTTATTTCAGAATAAAATCCACCAACCAGGGTCTCTTTAATAAACAACCAAATTATCAATTTATTATAAAACAAGACTTATTCAGTCAAGATGCAAAGCATTAACACACAGATTTATCAAAGTTCCCTTCTACCTTGGCTCAACACACACACCACACTGCTTAAAGAAAAAATAAAATAGTTTTCTCTGCAGATTGAAACGATGCTGAGGAGTCTTGGCAGGGTGGATGTGGAAAGGAGGTTTCCCGTTGTGGGAGAATCTAGAATTAGGGGTCACTGTTTAAAAATAAGGGGTCACCTATTTAAAGCAGAGATGAGGGCAAACTGCTCCTCTGCCACTTCTCTGTTCACACAGTGGGGTGACTCTGCCTGTTGGCGTCAAGTAGTACTTTGGATGCATGACTGATGAGACTTAGCGTATGCTGTTTTAGACAGTGTTGTGTGCCTGCTATCTTGGGCATTGTGACCATCTCAGAAATAGTCCCCTTGCAAGCCCATTCACCTGTTGCCCATATATCAATAATTTTTCATTGCATGTACTACTGTTTCACCTCCCACTTTTAGTGCTTGCGCTGGTATCTGATCTTGTCCTTCTGCTTTTCCACTTGATATACTTTATAGCTTTTCTTATCTTTCACTACCTTAGGTACTAGTTCTTTTAACTTCCAATCTTTGTTAGAACAAAGAACAAAGAAAATTACAGCACAGGAACAGGCCTTTCGGCCCTCCAAGCCTGCGCCGATCCAGATCCTCTATCTAAACATGTCGCCTATTTTCTAAGGGTCTGTATCTCTTTGCTTCCTGCCCATTCATGTATCTGTCTAGATACATCTTAAAAGACGCTATCGCCCCCGCGTCGACTACCTCCGCTGGCAATGCGTTCCAGGCACCCACCACCCTCTGCGTAAAGAACTTTCCACGCATATCCCCCCTAAACTTTTCCCCTCTCACTTTGAACTCGTGACCCCTAATAATTGAATCCCCCACTCTGGGAAAAAGCTTCTTGCTATCCACCCTGTCTATACCTCTCATGATTTTGTACACCTCAATCAGGTTCCCCCTCAACCTCCGTCTTTCTAATGAAAATAATCCTAATCTGCTCAACCTCTCTTCATAGCTAGCGCCCTCCATACCAGGCAACATCCTGGTGAACCTCCTCTGCACCCTCTCCAAAGCATCGACATCCTTTTGGTAATGTGGCGACCAGAACTGCACGCAGTATTCCAAATGTGGCCGAACCAAAGTCTTATACAACTGTAACATGACCTGCCAACTCTTGTACTCAATACTCCGTCCGATGAAGGAAAGCATGCCGTATGCCTTCTTGACCACTCTATTGACCTGCTTTGCCACCTTCAGGGAACAATGGACCTGAACACCCAAATCTCTCTGTACATCAATTTTCCCCAGGACTTTTCCATTTACTGTATAGTTCACTCTTGAATTGGATCTTCCAAAATGCATCACCTCGCATTTGCCCTGATTGAACTCCATCTGCCATTTCTCTGCCCAACTCTCCAATCTATCTATATTCTGCTGTATTCTCTGACAGTCCCCTTCACTATCTGCTACTCCACCAATCTTAGTGTCGTCTGCAAACTTGCTAATCAGACCACCTATACTTTCCTCCAAATCATTTATGTATATCACAAACAGTGGTCCCAACACGGATCCCTGTGGAACACCACTGGTCACACGTCTCCATTTTGAGAAACTCCCTTCCACTGCTACTCTCTGTCTCCTGTTGCCCAGCCAGTTCTTTATCCATCTAGCTAGTACACCCTGGACCCCATGCGACTTCACTTTCTCCATAAACCTACCATGAGGAACCTTATCAAACGCCTTACTGAAGTCCATGTATACGACATCTACAGCCCTTCCCTCATCAATCAACTTTGTCACTTCCTCAAAGAATTCTATTAAGTTGGTAAGACATGACCTTCCCTGCACAAAACCATGTTGCCTATCACTGATAAGCCCATTTTCTTCCAAATGGGAATAGATCCTATCCCTCAGTATCTTCTCCAGCAGCTTCCCTACCACTGACGTCAGGCTCACCGGTCTATAATTACCTGGATTTGCCCTGCTACCCTTCTTAAACAAGGGTACAACATTAGCAATTCTCCAGTCCTCCGGGACCTCACCCGTGTTTAAGGATGCTGCAAAGATATCTGTTAAGGCCCCAGCTATTTCCTCTCTCGCTTCCCTCAGTAACCTGGGATAGATCCCATCCGGACCTGGGGACTGGTCCACCTTAATGCCTTTTAGAATACCCAACACTTCCTCCCTCCTTATGCCGACTTGACCTAGAGTAATCAAACATCTGTCCCTAACCTCAACATCAGTCGTGTCCCTCTCCTCGGTGAATACCGATGCAAAGTACTCGTTTAGAATCTCACCCATTTTCTCTGACTCCACGCATAACGTTCCTCCTTTGTCCTTGAGTGGGCCAATCCTTTCTCTAGTTACCCTCTTGCTCCTTATATATGAATAAAAGGCTTTGGGATTTTCCTTAACCCTGTTTGCTAAAGATATTTCATGACCCCTTTTAGCCCTCTTAATTCCTCGTTTCAGATTGGTCCTACATTCCCGATATTCTTTCAAAGCTTCGTCTTTCTTCAGCCTCCTAGACCTTATGTATGCTTCCTTTTTCCTCTTAGCTTGTTGTTTATCTTTTCTGGTTCTTCAAACAGTTTCCTGCAGTAATGTCCCATCTCAGCCTGATTTTTAAAAAAATTCTTTCATGGGATATGGGTGTCGCTGGCAAGGCCAGTGTCCATTGCCCATCCCTAATTGCTCTTGACAACTGAGTGGCTTGCTAGGCCATTTCAGAGGGCAGTTAAGAGTCAACCACATTGCTGTGGGTCTGGAGTCACATGTCGGCCAGACCAGGTAAAAATAGCAGATTTCCTTCCCTAAAGGACATTAGTGAACCTGGGGTTTTTATGACAATCGATGACAGATTCTGTAATTGTGCCATGAAAGTTACTTTCAATTCCAGATTTTTAGCAATTGATTGAATATTAAATTCCACCAGTTGCCGTGGTGGGATTTGAACCAGTGTCCTCAGGGCCTTAGCCTGGGCCTCTGGATTACTAGTCCAGTGGCATTATCACTATGCCACTGTCTCCCCATATCTTGTCCTCATCATGTAACAAGTCTCCGTTTTCAACCTTGATAGCTATTCCTAGGTTTACATATTTCTTTCCAGCTATGACGTTGACAATTGAATATACTTTCCTGGTGTTACCATTCCTGAAAGCTTCCTCTACTTCTTCAGCTCTTCCGCTCAGTCAGTTGCTTTTGGCTTTTTATCCAGGTTTTTTTCACATCAGCACACAATTTGAGGTTTTCTTTGCTTTGTACACCAATCTGCACTAAAATTGTACAAGCACTGCTATTGACTGGTTAGGTTTTCCCTTCAGCTGATGAGTGCATAGCTGTAACTTGGGCCTTTCTAATTTTTTTGGAACAACCAACATAGCTGCTCTGGCAGAGCATTTTGAATGATTTCTAGCCTTTTTCTCTGTTCCTCTTTTTCTTTCCTCCCCAGCATACATCTTGTGGGCCGTGTGGTTATATAGCGCCCTTAATGTCACAAAACATGTAATGTCATAATTCTAAAGGGAGTGCAGGAGCAGATGGACTTGGGGGTATATGTGCACAAACCATTGAAGGTTGCAGGTTGAGAAAGCAGTTAATAAAGGATACGGGATCCTGGGATTTATAAATAGGGACATAGAGTACAAAAGCAAGGAAGCTATCGTAAACCTGTATAAAATATTGATTCGGCCTCAACTGGAGTAGTGTGCCCAATTCTGCGCACCACACTTTAGGAAGGATGTGAAGGCATCAGATAAGGTGCAGAAAACATTCACAAGAATGGTTCCAGAAATGAGGAACTTCAGCTTTGTGGATTGATTGGAGAAGCTAGGACTGTTCGCCTTGAAAAGATTAAGAGGAGATGTGATAGAGGTGTTCAAAATCATGAAGGGTCTGGATATGGTAGATAGGGAGAAACAGTTCCCGTTAGCAGCAGGGTTGAGAACCATTGGATATCGACTTAAGTTGAATAGCAAAAGAACCAAAAGGAAAAAACGTTTTTAACACAGCGAATGGTTAGTATCTGGAATGCACTGCCTGACAGTGTGGTGGAGGCAGATTCAATCAAGACTTAACAGAATTGGATAATTATCTGAGGAGAAAAAATTTTCAGGGTTACGGAGAAAAGGCAGGGGAGTGGGAATAGATTAGTTACTCTTGCAGACATGGACAAGATGGGCCGAATGGCCTCTTTCTGTGCTGTAACCATTCTTTGATTTTATACGTCTCAAGGTGCTTCACAAGAGCATTTAAAGCAAAATTTGACACCGAGCTACATCAGGAGATATGAGATGACAAAAGAGAGGTGGACAGGCAGCGGGGTTTAGGGATAGAATTCTAGAACTTAGGCCTAGGCAGCTGAAGGCACTGCCATCAATGATGATGCAATTTTAAAAAAGCAGGTGCTCAAGAGGAATGTAGATAGATATAGGAGGGTTGCGGGGCTGGAGGAGATAAGAAAGATAGAGAGGGGAGAGGCCATGGAGGGATTTGAAAGCAAAGGCAAGAATTACAAAAAAAGATTTGTGGTATTGCTTAACCGGGAGCCAATGTAGGTCAGCGAGCACAGCAGTGATAGGTGAACAGGACTTGATACAAATAAGGACTGCAGCAGCAGAGTTTTTGATGACCTCAAGTTTACCAAGGGTAGAATTGTGGGAGGTAGTATTAATTGTATATCAATTGTGTTTAATAATATGCAGGTGAAGGGTGTTAATTGGGGTCTTACTTGAGCACAAAGAAGGAGACACTTACTGAGACTGATGGATGGTTTGAGTAAGGAGCTATGTTTGTAATCTTTAATCTGTAAATAAATGTAAGACTGAGTAAAGATTGGCTCCAGTTTCATCATTCAACAACTGGCTTCCTGGAGTATGACAGGTCAGCCAGGAGTGGGTTGGAATAGTCAAGTCTACAGTTGACAAAAGCATGGATGAAATAATGAAGTTAATCATAATCGTCTGAAAGGGATTGGTCCGGACCTTCTGTTACATTTGTCCACATCCTGTGGGTGTTTGCACTGGAACTTGCAATGATTAGAAATCTAAAATAGCATGGCACCTTCTAAAGGGGATCTGGAACCTGTGTGAACATGCAAGCAACTGTGTACCTCCTTAACCAATCAAATTAAGAATCCTTATTGAGACATGGCAAGTCTGAATCAGGAAATCTAAGTTAGAATATTCAATTCAATGTAAAATCATGCACAGAAAGCAAAAAAGAGAGAGGGAAAGAAAGATGGGAATAAGATGTGACAGAAGGAAAAAGCAAAAAAAAATTTAAGTCCTCAATAATTAAAATCTGAAGGAATCAGAGCCCACATTTGTAAAAGTTAACTTTCAGTGCCAAAGAGTCTATTTGGTAGTCATTAAGATGTATCACACCATGATGTATTATATAATGTGGAAGACCACAGCCATTGTCTTTGATTCCTGCCGCAAACTCAGTTCCTAGCCACCAAATAGATCCCTCTCCCTGGCTGTTGTCAGAGGCTGAACCAGACTGTCCGCGACATCGGTGACATATCTGACAACAGCTTCAGAACATGTACCCGCACCATGTCTAAGACCGCCTACTTCCACCTGCATAATATCGCCCAACTCCACCGTCTCAGCTCAGCTGCTGCAGAAGCCCTCATTCATACCTTTGTTACATCTAGACTTGACTATTCAACACACACCTGGCTTACCTCTCAGATTCTACCTTCTGTAAACTTGAGGGCAAACATTCTGATGCCAGTGTCTTGAAGCACATTAAGTCTTATTCAACCATTACCCCTCTGCTTGCTGACCTAAACATTCATTTGATGTATTTAAAATTCTCATTTTTCCAAATCCATCCCTGGCCTTGCCTCACACCTCAATCTCTAATTGCCTCCAGCCCCACAACCCTCCAAGATACCTTCGCTCCTCTAACTCCTCTTGAGAACCCCTGATTTTAATCGATCTATCATTGTTGGCCATGCCTTCAGCTGGCAAGGCCCAAAGCTCTCGAACATCTTCCC
This sequence comes from Heterodontus francisci, assembly GCF_036365525.1. NCBI lineage: Eukaryota > Metazoa > Chordata > Chondrichthyes > Heterodontiformes > Heterodontidae > Heterodontus > Heterodontus francisci. Next base: position 16,673,821 of record NC_090388.1, read on the forward strand.
TTTGGGATGCCCCTTTAAACCTATCTCTTTGACCAAGCTTTTTGTCATCTGCCCCAATATCTCATGTGACTCGGTGCCAAATTTTGCTTTATAACGCTTCTGTGAAGCGCCTTGGTACAATTAATTATGTTAAAACTGCTATATAAATACAAGTCATTTTTGTAAAGAATCATTTACACTTGAATGGACAAGCCCTAGCTTTCTCTGGCATATCTAATGGGTATGTATCATGCAATTCCCTGTATTTGAGTGGTCAGTTTCTTGGCAAGTACTGCTATAGCGAAGCTTCAGGAGGATGACACCTCTGACAGCAACTTGATGTCCACATTTAACTACATATTTGTGGTCCCCAGAAGTTGCTGTCCGATTTACTCTTTAATAATGGCGAGCACTGATAGCCTGATATTTTCACTGCAAAATGTGGGCCATTGGCCTGAACGGGGATAGTGGCAGGCTGCACCGCATGCTGAAGCTTTAAACAAAGTAACTGTACAAATTCATTATCTCAGTTGCACTAAGACAGGGAAGAATGACGCAAAAGTCAGATGATTAACAATAAGCAAGGAAAGAAAATATTAAGTGTTCATCACCCTGCACAACTAAAAATGAGCTATGGAGTAACAGTGGCAGAGGCCTTAGACCTGGTTATCTGCCTGTCCTCTCATTTCCAGGAGTTTCTAGAAATGGGGGAAGAAATAAAAAGAGGGGAAAAAGTTGCCATAAAGTATCACTGCAAAGCATACAATATGAAAATGAAATACTTGTAATTTGAGCTCATGATCAGAGAATGCTCTACCACTATGCCCTCTAAAATTTCTTGTAACCCAGATTTATTCTGATTGATTCGATTCACAATCAATATTACGGTGACATTTGTTCAATTTCTGGCTGATGACTTGTTCAAATAGTCTCCGAGTTCCTCATCTCACACAAAGAATTTACTGTCTAATTCATGTCCTGCAAGGATCTGTGCTGGGGCCTCAACAATCCAAATTTTTTACCAGCTTAGTTGCTGGGATAGAAAGTCAATGACAAAGAGAGGCAGCACTTCTAGATGGTAGCATAAAATTAGAGATATTTACAGATTAAGCGAATTGACAAAACTGTGGCAAATGGATTTCAATGCAGGCAAATACGAAGATCACCCACTTTGGACCTAAAAAGAATGGAACAGTACTTTGTAAATGTTGAAAAGCTAAAAACAGTGGAGGTCCAAGGAGATTTGGGGGTCCATGTTCTTAGATTAAATTGTTAATGAACAGAAAATAATCAAAAAGGCTAATGGAATGCTGACCTTTATAGCTAGATGACTAAAATACATGAGGGTAGAAGGCATGCTTCAGTTATACAAAGCCCTGGCTAGACCACACCTGGAGTACTGTGAGCAATTCTGGTCACCACACTTTATGAAGTATATATAGGCCTTGGAGGGACAGCAGCATAGATTTAGCAGAATGATAGCTGTATTTCTATTACAAGGAGAGAGTACACAAACTAGGGTTGTATTTTGTGGAATTTTGAAGATTAAGGATGATTTAATTGAAGTTTAAGATATTAAGAGGAACAGATAGGGTAGATACAGAGAAACTATTTCCAACGTTTGGGGAGCCCAGGACTAGTGGACATAGTATAAAAATTAGAGCCAGAACTTTCAAGAGTGAAATTAGCAAAAACTTCTGCAAATAGCAACTGAGGTTAGATTAATTGTTGATTGTAAATCTGAGGTTGATAAATTTTTGTTATTCAAAGGTATTAAGGGACATAGGGGGCAAAGGTAAGGCCGGTATATGGAATAAACACAAGTGCTGGAAATACTCAGCAGGTCTGGCAGCATCTGTGTCGAGAGAAACAGTTAACGTTTCAGGTCTATGATTTTTCATCAGAACCGGTATACGGAGTTAGGCCACAGATCAGTCATGGCCTAATGTGGAACAGGCTCGAGGTGCTAAATGGCCTACTCCTGTTCCTAATTTTGAGAACTGCAATAAATTAAACATCTTTCCCACTGTCAAGGGAGGCTGGTGTATGAGGATCATGGAATACTTGGTGTAAAACCAAAGATGCTAAAACTTGAGAAAAGCTTGTTTGTGAGACAGAGAACCAAATGAATAATCTAATCAAGAGGTAGGGGAGGGCGGGAATCACATGAATAACCTAATCAAAAGGTTGACGAGGTGAATAATATGATCAAGGAAGGATGATCAAGGAAAGATGAGATCAGAGAAGAGAGTAAGATGGGAAGATGATGCAATTAAAGAAACAGCTAATAAAGTAAACCTCCCGTAACTGTATAAATTGACTGCTCAAACATTGTACTGGTAGAATTCCTACAATCATTCGAGAGAGTAGGACTTCTCCTTGCATGCGCGTAATAAAGATTGCTCGTTTGAACAAGATATCCGACTCTCGAGGCATTTTTGGGGCAAGCCCTCACCCTGACATCTGGCGTAGTCGGCAGGATATACCACATCAGGACCGTGACAGTGAGGAGATCAATCAAGGGGTGAGTGAGCACCTTTTATTTTTTTACCATCCAGTTAGGAAAGGTCTGCCTAACAGTCGCGGGACTGGTACTTTAAGTGGGTATCAAAGAACCAATGCCTGGAGACTTGAGTGCCGAGCGATCAAAGTGCGCGCCAGGATGGTAGGTCGCGAGTTGAGAGAACTGGGCACAGAGCCACGCTGAGAAAGCCGCAACGCAGAGCCACATAGTAGTTGAAGCCGCGCAGGGGATTTAGAGGTATCCCGAAGGCCTTTACCATATACGAGACCACAAAGCAGACCTTCACAAGAGGTCAAGCTGAGCAGGGGATTTAAAGGGCATCCCGCAGGTCAATACTGCCCAGGGGATTTAAAGGGTAACGTGCAGGTCAATACCGCTCAGGCAGACCACATCCTGCAAGAATGACCAATAGCACAGAGGGTCTAGACTGGGGACCAGAGGGGTCCCTTACCAGATTTATAGCAGATGAAAACTTGACCAGTAAAATGAAAAAGGATGGGTGGAAATCTAATGAACCGCACCCCCCCTCCCAAGAAGTACAAAGAGCTCAGTGGAAGGGCCTAAAGGTAGGTCTGAAGTATAAGGCAATTAGGATCAGTATCAGTTCGGATATGGGACTCTGCCAGCAAGTCCACAAACATTTCCAAAAGCAGCAACAAATTAACAGCCAGTCCAGAAACAAGTCCAGAGATAGAAACAAGCTTCAGGAAATGATAGGTAGAAATTACACTGGAAGTACCACAGTAGTCTAAAAGGTTGTTGAAAGGACAAAAGAAGAAAAACTTGTGTGTGTGTGTAAGGCTATGTTGGTGTTTGGTCTCAGTGTTCAGAAATTGTTGAATGGTAAATGTGAATGTGTGTGAAGTGTCTGAGTGAAGTTGTATTAAATTGGTGTAAGTTAAAAGCAGCTAGAAGAAGCTACAATAAAGGAGTGTTTAAGTTATGAGAAAGCATTGCTTCCTAACTTAAAATAAAAGCAAAATACTGCAAATGCTGGAAATATGAAATAAAAACAAGAAATGTTGGAAATACTCAGCAGGTCTGGCAGCATCTGTGGAGAGAGAAACAGAATTAACGTTTCAGGTCAGTGACCCTTCTTCAGAACCCTTTCTAACTTGCTTTGTTTGGTGGTAGTGAAATTTATAGGGTGAGTCCACGTTGTACAGATTTTGGATGCCCGTTGGTGAGGCAGAGGAGTAGATGCAGGATTCCACATGTAAAGACAGATAAATTAAAGCAGTCTGGCTGTTGGTATATCAGGCTAAGTGTAAGCAGCAGGAGGAAAAGCATAGACAGGTGCAGTTAGAATTGAGTAAATTAAAGAAAGAGAAGGAAGGTAGATGTGCCATAGTTGACAGACCAAAGAGTCAATTACAGAAAGAAAAAAAGGGATAAACGAGAGGAGGAACAACCCAAACATACAGAAGAGACAACTCGGTGGGCTGGGAAAGTGGAGTTCCTGAAGACATATTGTACAGATAGATCAGGGAAAAGAGGAAAGCAGATGAGAGATTGTTGAAGCAGAGGTGTAGTGAAGCTGAGCAGGATTTACTCAGCACTACCAGAGGAAGGGAGAATGGCTCGAGGCACCTAGGACGAAATAAAGACTTGGGTAGCTCGGGCTATGGGCCCTCAGAAAAGGGGACACATATCAGCCAGTTGAGAATATTAATGACTGTGAAAGGCTGCTGCATAAACTCTTGGAATTTGTCTGCTTGTGAGAGTTTATCTTTTTCTTTTAGTTTCTAATTATAGTTGGTGCAAGACATTTGAAGGAGGAGAATTGGGATTGTTGACGTAATTGGTTTATTTCTGTCACCCTTCCTTTAAATGCAGATGCTACTCTTTGCTGTCTGTTGATTTATTTATTTTATTTGGGTGCATGATGTGTGTGCTTGAATTTGTGATTTTCAATGAAATTTAAAAACTGAGACATACTGACACAAACTACTGGCAACTGGGGATAAAGCTCCAGTTTGTTTTCCAAATACAGAGATAGATCCGGAGCCTTGCAAAAGTCCAGCATAAACCCAGTTTTAGCCTTTCAAACCTTTGCAAGTTAAAGAAGGCGCAATTCAAATGTGGTTAAGTGGGGATCATCAGAACTTGGAAGTTATTCTAAAAGGACAGGGAAAAGTTGAGAGTAGGGGATCAAGGAATTGTTCGGGTCCTACTTGCAAAACCAGGATCAGCATCTCGCTGGCAAGGACCTTACGAGGTCCCGATGACCAGCAACACTTGTACACGTGGATGTGGAAGGGAAAGGCCGGTGGAAACACTGGACACAGATCAAGGAGTATGAAAACACGAATAATAATAAAGACTAACCAGTGACGACCGGCGTACGCTATGTTCCCTCTATACAGGACCATGAAAACCGCAGTACTGCTGATGTGTCTGGCAACCACAAGTGCGGAAGGAACCAAGGCGGTTGACTGGGGGACCCAACAAGGCCTGCTCTACAAGAACTTCAGCAATGCCAATTGCGATCAGGTGCGTGGAATGTTAAATGGCACGGTTAACAAACTAGTATGCCTAAGGAGTAGCTCAGGGCAGCTGGGTATGGGGAACAGCAGTGCCTGAAGTTGCAAAGCATGGCAAGGAAAGTTGCCTTTATACTTAAAGCAGTCTAGCGTCAGTATCATCCACTGTAGTTCTAACATTACAACCCCTGTTCAATCTGTATGCGGTTACTTGGTGGATTAAGTTCTACTCAAGTTATTTGTTATTAAATTGTCGAACCAGCATGAATGTTGACTGCAGGGTCCCATTTTGGGTAATCCGTTCATTATTTGTGAACAAGAGATGTTAGCTTCATGGCTGAGCTGCATTGCCAGATTCACTGATTCAAATGTAACTCAATTTTTAAAAATTGAATTGCTAGAATAATTGTGTAGAGCCAGTTGGTATTTATTAATGAATTACAGCTGTTAGCCATGACTTCTAAATCATATTGAGCAAAGCAATGTTTAAATAGAATTTTAAGTTAGATTTGAATTAAACCAACATGCTAGCAAAACACTACAGAACCAGGGGCATCCAAACCCTTCTCGGGGTAGAGAATACACAGATCTTGGGAGATAGCAACTGGCCAAAGTACTACCTCGTACCCAAATACACGACCCAGAGAGATTCCCTCCTTACAGGATCTCGCTGGCTAGGTGTAGGGAATAATGTTGTCTGTCCACATCCCATAGGGATAGGGACTAGAACCATGCATGGTTTTAATACCACCCTGAACTGTACCCTTGAAATTTCCAGCACCTGCCATGAACCGACGATGCGAGTGGGACATTGTAGAGAAGGGGAATACTGTGTAACCACCAGCAAACCTTAATACCAGTACGGTAATCCCCCCTGCCCAGTGATCAACTCGAGTTTCTGCTTCCACCCTCGGACCCCAACGACAATCGGACATTCAGCGATAACTCACATCCAGCCTCCCCGTAGGGAGTGGATAAGAATAAACGATGATCTAACAGAGGACTTGTTGAGATACCTGCTTCCTGAGGGGAAGTGAATCCCTAAACAGCGGGAACATCTACTGAAGGTGAGGGAAGTGGCTCGGACAGCAATGAAGCAGTATTACCAAATCCAACAGGAGGTCAAGCAACTGGGAAAGGATGTGGAAGCCAAACTGGAGGACACATCGTGGTGGGAGGCAGTTTGGGACTGGGGTATTAGGGTGGACGTTCACCCCAGATTAGAATTGATTCCCATGTACTGGTAGCAGTGCAGTTGCTAATTGCTATCGGATTTATGGTTGAATGTTGTACCCTGGCACCTAAATTGAGATATTAGACATAATTTAGAAAATGCAACCGTGCAAATCTAATCACCAGTCTGGCCAAAAGTGATGGAGCAAGGAACACAGTGTTAGTTGGACATTTTGCTAGTAGCCTCGGGCCAAAGAGGGGGACTGAAATGGTGTACCCCGGGAGTACTGCAGGCTTGACTTAAATTGCTGTAATTTATGTAGCACAATATAAAGTATCAATCCCAGACGAAGCCTGGTCACTAGGACAAAGGTGAAGTCGTAAGAGGATGCTAGGGAAGGATCCGCAGCTCATCGAAACTGGTAGAATCCCCAGATTATTCAACAGGCAGAGGATTCTAGGGTATAGCTACCTTGGGCCAGGAGCTGGCCAAGGGCCAAAAGAGGAGTTTATAAGGGGAGGCTGGTGTATGGGGATCATGGGATTCTTGGTGTAAAACTAAAGGTGCTAAAACGTGAGAAAAACTGATCTGTGAGACACAGAGAACCAAATGAATAATCTAATCAAGAGGTAGAAGAGGTCGGCAATCACATGAATAACCTAATCAAAAGGTTGACGAGGTGAATAATATGATCAAGAACGATGATCATGGAAAGAGGAGATCAGGAAAGAGAGTAAGATGGGAAGATGATGTAATTAAAGAAACAGCTTGCGAAGTAAACCTCTGCTCAAACATTGTACTGGTAGAATCCCTACGATCACTCGCGAGAGTAGGACCTCTCCTTGCATCCTCATAATAAAGATCACTCGATTGGACAAGACATCCGACTTGGTGTTCTTGGATACCGGGGCAAGCCCTCACCCTTACACTACTCATTAATACTTTCTCATATCACTACCTCGAACAGCACTATTACATACAAAATCACTTCAGTTCACATATTAACCTGAAAGTCAACCATAGATGACTAACCATACCATTGTTAGAGGAAACTTGAGAAGCAAAAAATACAACGACATACACAATTAAAGCTGGAATCAGTGAAGATCAATGTTGGCTGAGTGAATGGGTTCTCTCTTGCCCTTAAACTTTAGTGCACAAGAGTTAAATCAAATGCCACAATGTAAGAAAGACAGGGTATGGGCATATCAGGCACCATTTAGTTTATATGTTCTACTTTCTGCATTTATAGTCAGATAGAAATCTAAAACATACTGTACTCAGCTTTCCACTTCTCATATTATAAACTGACAGTCAAATGCTTGTTGATATACAAATATTTAACAAGGCCACCATTTCTAATTCAATGTTTAACCATGTTAGTGTGCACAACCCAAATGCTTTAGAGAAAATCATTATTCCTTACATTTTGGAATTTCAAACATCAAACTTTTGATCCTATCATTTATGTTTCTAGTATCACTTAGAATAACTGTTATATGGAGGTGGGGGCATGGGAAAGAGATCCAATAGGATTTTTTTTTTACAAAAGATTTACATTTATTTAGCACTATATCACACCTTCCAAAGATTTCCCAAATATGTCATAGTCAAATAAATTACTTTGAGGTACAGTAACTATTAAAAGGATGAGCATAGCAGGTTTTTATTGCACAAAGATCCCTCGAATTAAACAAATGACCAGTTAATCCTTCTTTGACAGTGTTGAGTGAGAAGGGGCTGTTGGCCAGGACACAAGGACAATTCTTAGCTTTTCTTCAAAAAATGCCATGGGATTTTTTAACGTCCATCTGAGTTAACTGACCAGGTAGCCTGGGGCTCAATTTAATATCTCATCCAAAGACAGCACCTCGACAGTGGATCACTTTTTCCATAACTACACTGAAATATCGGCCTAGAATTTACACTGAAGGCTGGAGTAGAGCTAGAACACAAGAGCTTCTGTCTGAGATACAAGAGTGCTACCAGTTAAGCCTACCCATAACTATAGAACTGTATCATCGTGATTATGTCACTGGACTAGTAATATGGAGGCCTGGACTAATGATCTGGAGACATGAATTCAAATCCCACCGTGGCAGTTGGTAGAATTTAAATTCAATTAATAAATAAAAATGGAATAAAAATCTAGTATCTGAAACTACCAAATTGTCGTAAAAACCCATCTGGTTCACTAATGGGGAAGGAAATCTGCCAGCCTTACCCAACCTGGCCAATGTGTGACTCCAGACCCACAGCAACATGTTTGTCGCTTAACTTTTCTGTGAAATGGCCCAGCAAGCCACTCAATGAAAGGCAATTAGGGAAGGGCAATAAATGCTCCCTTGCCAATGACGCCCACATCCCATGAATGAATAAGGAAATCAAACTGTTGCAAGTGTCTTACGAAACCTTTTTTTTTGCTACACATTATATACATCAGATGTCTGCTACGCCTTATTATGTAACCTGAAAATGTTATAATGATGGTAACTGATGGTAATAGTAACTGATCAGGTATAAATTAATGATACACAATGCCATGATATCATGGCATATTGAATAGCATGTTCACTGGCGGCACAAATGCTGTCATGGCAACATTTGCTCTGCTGTGGCTGATTTTTTGCATCTGACATTCTTCAAAGTGGAATTCCATGATACAATTTACGACATCCCTAATACAAGACCACTAAATTAAAATCCCTTTGGCATCATCTGAACAGCTATACAACACAGCCAAGATATTAGGCAGATAAGCTAGAATTAGATATCAATACAATAAATATTTCCAAAGTGAGGCTGTGTGGATAACCTAGAAGTAGTTTCAGAAATCAAAAGCTTGTTATGGTCAAACTCAGGTATTGATGTTTAACATTAGGCAGCCATGGCACACTCTTTAAACACTACTGGTTTTAATAAGGAATGACACTCTTTTGGAAATGAGCTCGATTTCTCTGAAATCGATCATAAATGAATACAATATTGACTGTTAGATGTAGTAAGACTGAATTAGAATCTCAAAACTCAACAGATCTACCAGCATCATCTGAACTCCCAATATTGAATTATAGCCTCAGTACTTAGTCTAATATATACATACACTTGTTTAAAAATTAAAACTATGTCAAATGTTAACAGTGCTGAAATAATATTGAACTGAAACTGGAAGACTGTAATATTGCAGAATATGGTCAAAGGAATATATAAAAATTGATTTTCTAAGTTATAAAGTAGTATTACATAGAGAATTAAGAAATTGTAGAAGACATTGGAAGCCTGAGAACCTCACAAGGAAATAATCCAAGCAAGAGCTTCAGATAACTATGAATCATTAAGTATCATTCGAGCACTTTATATAACGATATTAGGTTACAGATTTGTATATACATTCAGGTGTTGTCAACACAATCACCACACACTGCAATATTGCAGTGAGACTGTTTGTAGGAAAGGCTTAATGAACGCAATACAATTACAGTCTTACTCCATTCCAGGTTGACTAACATTTCCTGTGCAGTCTTATTAAAAATTGTTAAATGTGAATTGTCCAGTAGTTCAAATTATTCCCTCCCAAGCAAAAAGCAACTTGAATTTACGGGAGTTGACTACAATGCACGTTTATCCAGAAAAGAACTGAAATGTAATGAGTGTTCAACAGTGGGCATGTAAAATTCCACCCCTACTGCTTCCCCATTGCTTGAATTTCTCACCAAAATTCAAATTCTCCAACACTTTCCCAGCAGCCTCACATTTCAACCCTTCATAAATTACAACTCAATCAAAACATCTCAACAGGCATCCTCTTTCGCAAAATGCTCCACACTCCTATCACACCCAACAGCACCATCCAACTATATATAAGTAATCTCCTCTGGCACTGGGTTGCTTCATGCTCCGTATCCACTCCAGTGGCAACAGCATTTTCAACTGCCATGGTGCTGTTTCTAAAGCATCCTCCCTAGGTCTTTCCACCCATTTTCAGAAAAACTTAAAACCCCTTTCTTCAACCATGACTTCAGCCATAATTTTCTTAGTTTTTTATCTTCCCTGCTTGGCATTTAAGGACTTTTTTCTGCAAAGCAAAAGCATTTTGCACAACTTCCTATACAAAGATGGCACTTATGCAATGAACAGTTAGTAGGCATGTCAAATTTTCATTTTATGTCCACTCAAACTCTGATTTCTTCCCCCCCTTCCCTAACAGAATCTATCCTTCTGAATTGAGACTGTTTCAGGAGAGCGCATGTTAGCTGTATAACCCTGGTGCCGGTAAATACAATTTGCAGTGGAGACTATTGCGCAACATTAAAGAACTTTGGCTGCAGCATGACTTTTTCTTCGTGCTTATTTACCGCAGTGTAACTCAGTACATCAACTCAAACATGCTAAATATGGTAAATGACAAAACTCAGCTGGGACACTAGAGACATGCCATGGATATATGAGATATGATAAATACTACAATAAACCACCCAGAAATACACACATGACTTTGTGTTATTCTCACATATATCATGTACATCCTACCAGCTCTCAACTGAGTCACTGGTTCAAGCCACATTCACTTGAGTGCAATCTAAGCTAAAACTGAGGGTGTGTCAGAACGAAGGAGGTGGCATCTTTTGGATGAGACATTAAAACAAGGCCAGGTCTGCCCTCTCAGTGGAGGTAAAAGATCCCATGGCAGTAAGTCAAGGGCAGGGACTTCTGGGCCAGCAGTAACTGGTAATTTATCACACTGCTGGGTGTGGGACCTTGGCTGTGTTTCCTACATTACAACAGTAGTTCACCGGTGACAAACTACTAGGATGTGTGAAAATGAAGGTGTAAATGCTTTTTAGTTGCGTGAAAGTAATGAATTGGTGACACAATTCATAAGTGTCACTTCCGTATTACTGCCCAAACATTAAATGAATCCTCTAAACCGAATCATATTGAAAGTGAAGAAGCGATAACCCATCGCCTTGGCCCCAATAAGTCAGACCAACTCCCATATCTCAGCGCTCACTCGCTGCCGGATCTGGGGTGAGACTTGTCCCCAACGATCTTCCTCCAGCCTCGGGAGCGGCGCGTTAACCGGGGTCACGGACAACAGGCGACGGCCCTTTACAGACAAGGAGCTTGTTTGTGGTGGGTGCGGTCGCTATCCGCATGGCTCTTCCCTCAACCCCGGCCTAGTGCCGGCGCCGCGCTCTGTCCTCAGGAGTAACGGCCTCTCCCTTCCCAATCCCTCCCCGCCTTGCTCCCACTCCCCTTCTCCAGCCTCACCAGGTATCGCCCTTCTTCAGCGGTGTCTTCATCAGCGCCGCAGTATCGGCGCGCTGCGTCTCCAGCTCGGCCGCTCCGCCCTCCGCCATGTTCGGTAGCAACGGCGCGGGGCATGCCGGGAAACCCCTGCGTCACGCGACAACACCAAAGAGTGCAGCCAACAGGACAAGCCCTCATCCCGCCCTTTGGCAGGAAGGAAGGCAGGCGCCTTCCACCCGTCACTGGAGGACCCATGGACCTCCCAGCACTCGACTGCGGGACGTTTAGCTCAGAGATCGATGGACCAGCTCAATACAGCTGTGACATCACCCCCTCGTCAGCTGTGCATTCTGTATAATTTAGGAAAAGTTTTTAATTGCAGATGATGTAAAAAAGTTATATTAATTCCAGTTTAGATTGGCACTTTAGGATTACGATTACAGGAATATGAAGGTGCACCTGACATTTGAACAGCTTTATAACTATAAAGGATAGGGTTGCAAACTGTGGTTTGGAGGCATTCCTGGAGGTTTGATCACTTGACATCTGATGGGAGAGTGGGTCCTTTCAAAAGGGAATTGGATAATTACTTGAAGAGGAAAAAAAATTGCAGGGTTACAGGGAAAAGGTGGGGAAGTGGGACTAACTGAATAGCTTTTGCAAAATAGCTCCTTTTGAGCTGTGACCATTCTATGAGTCTATGATTCTCTAATTGAATGGGAAGAAGGAGAAGGCCAGTCAACCCTTCAAGCTTGTTCTTCCATTCAATATGCTCATGGCAGATTTGTATCTTATTTGCATCTACCTACCTTGGTTTTGAAATGTTTAATTGACCCCCAGTCTCAACAACCTATTGAGGGGGAGAGTTCTAAGTTTCCATCTATGCTTTGTGTGAAGAAGTGCTTCCTGACATCAGTCCTGAATGGACTAGCTCTAATTTTAAGCTTTTAATTTTAAACCCTTGGTCTGAATTTCCCCACCAGAAGAAATAGTTTCTCTCTATCTATCCTTTAATTATCTTAAACATCTCAAATAGATCATCCCTCAATCTTAAATAATCAAGGGAACACAAGCCTTTTTGATGCAACCCGTCCTCAAATTTAACTCTTTAGCCCAGGTTTTATTAGTGCATCTGTGCTGCACCCACTCCCAGGTGAATATGTCCTCCCTAAAGTGCAGTGCCTAGAACTGAATGGGTTCTGACCAGAGCTTTATATAACTGTTACATAACTGCCACCCTTTTGTATTCAGCCCCCTTGAGATAAATGCCAACATTCCATTAGTCTTTCAATTATTTTTTAGATCAGTCCAGTAGCTTTTAGTGATTTCTGTGCTTGGACCCCCAAATCTCTCTGTTCTTCCATAGTTCCTAGCTTGTCACCATTTAGAAAATACACTGATTTATCTTTAAGTCAAAGTGGATGACCTCACACTTCCCTACATTGAATTCCTTTCACCACAGTTTTGCTACTCACTTAGCAGCAGAAAGTTGCAAAGGGATGTTGATATCTACAATATTTACTGTGCCACCTAACTTGGTGTTGTCAGCAAACTTAGATATATGGCTCTCTATTCCTTCCTCGAAGTCATTTGTAAATATAGTGTAAAACTAAGGCCACAGTATCTGGGGGACACCATCAGTCACATTCTGCCAATTTGAGTACGCACCCATGACCCTGACGGTCTGTCTCCTACATCCGAACCAATTCCCTAACCATGTCAGTAGTTTGCCTCCAATTCCATGCACTCTCATTTTTGTTAATCTTATCAAATACTTTTGGGAAATTCATATAAGTAACATCCATTGACACTCCATTATCTACCATGTTAGCTACATCTTCACAAAAATGCAACTATGTTCATTTTACATGACTCACCCTTTACAAATCTATACTGGCTCTCTCTCAGAGACATACTTGTCAAAGTGCTCAGTCACTCTGTTCCTCAAAACAGATTCTAGTAATTTTCCCACAACTGCCATTAGACCAATAAGTCTATAATTCCTTCATTTATCTCTCCTTCCTTTCTTAAATAATGGAGTGACATTGGCAATTTTTCAATGCAAGGAAAGAGCTGGCACCATCACGATGGGCTGAATGGCCTCTTTCGTGCTGTAATGAATCTATGTTGTGATCGTGTGATGTCTCATCACTTGACTTTTAATCATGTGCTGTCTGAGCATGTGACCTCTGCAAATGCTAATAATTTACTGTATAATGATTGAGTCCCCTGTAGTTGAGTATTTTCACTTGAGTTCACACCAGCAACTATTGTGCGAGAATGTCCAGAAACAGGAGGCCAGGAAATGCATTAGTCTGGGAACGGGAATCTTTCAAAAGGTTGAGGTACATTTACAGTTCATACAGATATGTTCCTTGCTGTAATGTGCTGACAAGTTTATCATTATGGAAGGCAGAATTCATACGGCATTTAGTAGTAAGCTTGAAATAGAAAACATAATTGCAGTTGAGCACTCCAATACCTGCTACGTTTAACCTTGTGACATTGAATAATACAGCGCATGACTAGATATTTTAAGCCAGTGAGAGAAGAAAGTGGTAAGGTTATTTAAAAATAAAGTGGGTGAAGGCAGATAGCAAACAAAAATTGAATGTGTATAGACAATATACTCAACAGAATACAAATCAGATATAGTGGCCGTATTTTGCAATAAAAATGATGGTGAAGCTATCCGTGATCACTGTTATCATGGAGTAAATCAGGCAGCAATTCCCGGAGTCCGTACATGCGCAGTTGAACGTGGAAAGCAGAAGGCTGTTGTCCGATTTTTATCTCGCTGAAAGATTTGGCATTAAAACACATGGAAGGCATGAAGTTGCAGTACTTACTGAAAGTCCTTTTGCGGACCCAAATCCTACTATTCAGGCAAGACTTAACTAATTAAGGCACTTGATTAATAAATTGAGAGTTTATTGAAGGTAAAATAATTAGCATTGTAAGTAGAATATACTTAATAAACCTGGGGATATAACTTTGCAACTTTCGCTTCCTGAATGGGTACTGGTCGCAGGATGACCCTGATCCTCTCTTTTTGAACCTGGTTGTTGGTCTGAGCTCTACCTCCGAGGACTTCTATTGTTTCTGCAATGATGAAGCATTGTGGACCCTGGTTTTGATCCCTTTTTGGCCATCAGACCAGCTTGTAGTTTGCTTGATGGTTGGTCCAGGCCCTGTGATGTTGGTGACTATCCTACTCTAATTGGGGCTTAATTGATAAAATACTTGCCAATAATTGTGATAAAAATCGTGAAGAGTTCTATTCATTACAGTTGTCATCTCCTTGGACAGTAGGAATTTGTACAGAAATTGAATTTTTTTTTAGCCAAGCTATTGAATGTTGTCAGGGTCACAATATTTTTTTGCTGACTGAGTGACAGAGAGTTGCAAGATTTTACTGACACCTGTTACAATCAGGTGAGGAGGGGTCGAAAGGCTCCCCTCTTGTCCCTCCTTGTTTGACTGCAACAGGGTTTATTTCTTTTAAAAACAGTGGATTTGCTCGCCAATTCAGTGAGTGTTTAACCCTTTATGTGCTATGATCATAAAATAACCAATCAAACAGGTTTTCTGGAGTTTAAACAAGAGGTTAGTTTATTGTACTTAAAACCAAAAACTGATCTAAGTAAAATCGTAAACTATGCTCCAACTTTTTTTGCACACACAGACACACAAGAGAGTCACACACACAAATAGGTTACAGAGTGGAGAAGAACAGATTGGTTGGATTAGAGACCGGAACAATAAAAAATAATCTGTGGAGTCTGGTAATTCAGTTGTCTTCCGGCTGAACTTTGTGGTCCTGAAGTTTCTGGCTAATATAGGTGGTTTAGGGGTTTCTTGGAGACAGTGATGCAGATGGTTTTCTTCCTGGGGTCTCTGCTTGCAGCAATGATAGACTTGGATGTTTGCAGCCAGCAGGCAGAGTTCGAACTTGCAGGGTGGCCTGGAGAGAGAGACAGCCTGCACTTGGGTCCTGCACTGGTCAACCTCTGGTGCTTGTCTGCTGTAGAAAGAAGAAACTGCAAGTTTTCACACAGATGGAGAGTCTGTCACATGATGGTCCAGTGTACTCTCTCCTTTGCAACTTAATTAGATCAGGTCTAAGAATTCCCAATCTCACTCAGGCCCCATTGTCTCAGGAATTACCCTTTGAGTGGTTCATCTCCACCAGTGTTAATGTTCCAAGATTGTCCTTTAATGTCTTGTTCATGAAGCAAGGCAGGCAGCTCATTCAAAATTTTCAAGCCGTTGTTCTGGTTGGAGATTTACCAGACCTTTGTCTCCACCTCACTACCTTGTTATGTAGGGTATTTGGATGCAAATTGCAGTCGCCATTTTAGTTGCTAGCAGTGGTCTTTTATCAGTTTTTTGTCTCCTGTTCCTTTTTAAAGTTTAAGGTTTCCAACCGATGGATTAAAAAAAATCATTCGGCATAGCACTTGTCATGAAACACTGATCTGTCTTATAAGCTTAAGACTTAGTTTTAAACTTAATACTTTTAAATAAAGCCTGTTCTTTCTAGCATGATTATTAATTTATTAATTACAACTCAATCAAGGTCCATTGCTTTGTAATCGTTGTTCCTTGACAGATTACTGCTTAATACATTAATATGATTAATACAGACGCAAGACACAAAAATGACTTCTTGGATCACGTGTTAGTATTAAGATGGCTTACCTGACCTTGTTAGTTATTACAGAGGATACAGTGTGAAAATGGTAAAGTTAAGCTAAAGTCTAGTTACCCAAAACTACTTACATTACTCACTAAAATAGCCAATAAAAACACTAGAAAAGGTTAGGACTGGTGCATTCCAGTATAAATGAACTTTTAACCGTGTGATTACCCGAGGAGGGTAACTAGGGAGAGGAGTAGTGAGGCAGCAGAGGAGGTGAGGGGGCAGAGAGAGAGGATAGTGGGAGGGTGAGGTATGGGGAGAGATTAATTTTCAGTCAAGAGGTGGTAAACCTGACAAAATCTGGGGGTGTTACACTACCGTTCTGTTGGAACTCTTCCCTTGTGCACTATTTTCAGAATTTGTTTTAACTTTTAAAGCTGTTTCTTTTGTTGCAGATTCTTGTTACATAGTTTTGATAGAGTAAATAAGGAGAAATTATTTCCAGTAGCAGGAGGGTCGGTAACCAGAGGCCAAAGGTTTAAGATGATTGGTAAAAGTACCAGAGGCAAAGTGGGGAAACATTTTTTACACAGTGACTTGTTGTGATCTGAAATGCTCTGTCTGAAAGGGTAGTGGAAGGAGATTCTCGAGTAACACTCAAAAGAGAACTGGATAAATAATTGAATGGAAAAAAAAGTTACATGGCAATGGGGAAAGAACAGGGTAATGGGATTAATTGGATAGCTCTACCAAAGAGCTGGCATAGGCATAATGTGCTGTATCACTTTATGATTCTACGAGTCATGTGCAGCTGGCAGGAAATGAAATGTAAATTCATTATTAGCTTAGATTGTTAGCCCAGAAACCCTACCTTTTAGTGGATCTTTCCTGCTGTTGTTGGTCTATCTGGTTCCAGTCAACAGAGTGTACAAACAGCCACAGCAGGATTAACATCATCACTATGGTTGCCAGACCTTCAAGATTGTCCTGGAGTTTCCAGAATTTGAAAAATAATCTCCTGGACGCTGTTGCGAACAACATTAGAGAAAAAATCGCCAAGGTATTAAATACCTGTGTGATTTTCTTTTCATTTTTTTTGACCACTTTTGTCTATTAGTTCTAAAATTAATGAAGTTTGGGGAGGAAAGGTTGGGAACTGGGTGGGTTGGTTGGAGGTGGAAAGTCATGGGGCTCCAGGAAAATGCCTAAGCAGAGTTGGCAGCCCTCATCACGTTGCAAGCTTTGTGCATTTTGTTCACTTGTTGCTGATGTTTATGACAACAACAACAGATAGCATTTGTATAGTGCTTTTAATGTAATAGAACATCCCAAAGTGCTTCACAGCAGCGTTATCAAACAAAATTTGATGCTGCACCACATAAGAAGATATTAGAATGGGTGACTAAAAGCTTGGTCAAAGAGGTAGATTTTAAGAAATGCCTTAACGGAGGAGAGTCATAGAGTTATTATGGCACAGAAGGAGGCCATTTGGCCAATCAAATCTATGCCAGGGAGAGAGAGGTGGAAGGGTTTAGACAAGGAATTCCAGAATTTAGGGCCCAGGCAACATGGTTGCCAATGGTGAAGCAATCAAAATCGGGCTTGTGCAACAGGCCAGAATTGGAGGATTTTTGTACCTACATTCTTTAAATGAAGGACAGGTTTGCAAGTTTGAAAACAAAAACAGAAGAAGCTGGAACTACTCAACAAATCAAGAAACACCTCTCTCCTAGTCCCGAAGCTAAATCTTAACACCTGAAATGTTGGGCAACTGACTTCTGTTGCTCCTGTTATGACCAGGTGAGAAAGGTGTCTAGGGGTCCCTCTCAGCCTTCACCTGGTCTTACCGTAACGGGGTTTAATTTTAAACACACTGTTTTTAGCTCCCCCTTGGTGAATCCTTGTTCACCGCTTTCCAATTATAAGGCAAAGAAACCAGCACAAACAGGTTTTCTTAGGTTGAAAGAAGAAAGGTTGAAATTTATTAAACTTAAACTCTAATTTGGTTGACGTCTACAGACACATGACGCGCCCACGCTAGCATGCATACGTGCTACACATATGCAAATAGAGACAGAAAAGAGCAGAAGAAAATCAAGTGGAAAAATTTGAAGCAATATCTGAAGAGTTTTTGTTACGGTTCCTCGAGCTCACTGTTTTGCTTTTGCTTTTGGCCTCCTTGTCTCGAGAGACAATGGGTAAGCGCCTAGAGGTGGTCAGTGGTTTGTGGAGCAGCACCTGGAGTGGCTATAAAGGCCAATTCTAGAGTGACAGACTGTTCCACAGGCGCTGCAGATAAAGTTGGTGTCGGGGCTGTTACACAGTTGGCTCTCTCCCTACGCTGCTGTCTCTTTTCCTGCCAACTGCTGAGTCTCTTCGACTCGCCTCTCTTCAGCCCCGCCTTTATAACTATCCACCAGCTCTGGCGATCGCTGGCAACTGGCTCCCACGACTTGTGATCAATGTCTCAAGACTTCATGTCGCGTTTGTAAATGTCTTTAAAGCGGAAACATGGACGGTCGGTGGGTCTGATACCAGTGACGAGCTCGCTGTACAATGTGTCCTTGGGGATCCTGCCATCTTCCATGCGGCTCACATGACCAAGCCATCTCAAGCGCCATTTGTTCAGTAGGGCATACATGTTGGGGATGTTGGCTGCCTTGAGGACTTCTGCATTGGGGATACGGTTCTGCCAGCAGATGCCAAGGATTCTCCGGAGACAGCGAAGTTGGAATGCATTGAGACGTCGCTCTTGGCTGACATACGTTGTCCAGGCCTTGCTGCCATAGAGCAAGGTACTGAGGACACGTGCTTGAAACACTCGGACTTTTGTGCTCCGTGTCAATATGCCATTTTCCCACACCCTCTTGGCCAGTCTGGACATAGCAGCGGACGCCTTTCCCATGCGCTTGTTGATTTCTGCATCGAGAGACAGGTTACTGGTGATAGTTGAGCCTAGGTAGGTGAACTCTTGAACCACTTCCAGAGCATGGTCGCCGACACTGATGGATGGAGCATTTCTGGCGTCCTGTCCCATGATGTTCATTTTCTTTAGGCTGATGATTAGGCTAAATTCATTGCAGGCAGCCGCAAGCCTGTCGATGAGTCTCTGCAGACACTCTTCTGTGTGGGATGTTAATGCAGCATCGTCAGCAAAGAGGGGTTCCCTGATGAGGACTTTCCGTACTTTGTTCAATCTTGCCCGTCTTAGAGTGAAGACCAATATCTGCCATCTGATCTTGTGTGGAAGAAAATTCCTTCTTCTGAAGACTTAAACGCATGAGAGAGCAGCAGGGAGAAGAAGATCCCAAACAGTGTAGGTGCAAGAACACAGCCCTGTTTCACGCCACTCAGGATAGGAAAGGGGTCTGATGATGCACCGTTATGCTGAATTGTGCCTTTCATATTGTCATGGAACAAGGCAATGATCTTCGTAGCTTTGGTAGACATCCGATCTTTGCTAGTAGTCTGAAGAGACCATGTCTGCTGACGAGGTCAAAGGCTTTGGTGAAATCTATGAAGACAACGTAGAGGGGCATCCGTTGTTCATGGCATTTCTCCTGTAACCAGCGAAGGAAGAACACCATATCAATAGCGGATCTCTCTGCTCGAAAGCCACACTGTGCCTCAGGGTAGACACACTCAGCCAGCTTCTGGAGTCTGTTTAAAATGACTCGAGTGAAGGCTTTCCCCACGATAGATTCCACGGTAGTTATTGCAGTCACTGCGGTCACCCTTGTTCTTATAGAGGGTGATGATATTGGCATCGCGCATGTCCTGTGGTACTGCTCCCTCATCCCAGCACAGGCAAAGCAGTTCATGGAATGCTGAGAGTATAGCAGGCTTGGCACACTTGATTATTTCAGGGGTAATGCTGTCCTTTCCAGGGGCTTTTCCGCTGGCTAGAGAATCGATAGAGTTCCTGAGCTCCGATTTTGTTGGCTGTTTGTCCAGCTCATCCATGACTGGCAGAAACTGGGCTGCATTGAGGGCTGTATCAGTGACATCATTTTCCCTGGAGTACAGTTCTAGGTAGTGCAGCACCCAGCGGTCCATTTGCTTGCTTGAGTCAGTGATCTTTTCCCCTGATTTAGACTTGGGGGGGTGGTGGGCGGTGTGTGGGGTCGAGCTCACTGTAGAGTCCTTGATTGCAGGGAGATGTTGCTTTTCGTTGGCGCCCAGTATTCTTAAACCTTGTTCGCTGTAGGAGACTTTTCTCTCTTGGGGTTCATGTGTCTTCAGTGGATTCAGAGGCTTGTGAGAAAGAGATGGGAGCAGACAGCAGAGATCTTCTTAGTCCAGGAGTAAACAGTCTTTCTGAGTTCAAACTCTCTGGGGCTAGTTCAAAAGACCAGTGGAGCAGCCAGTTAGTCATGTGACCAGCTGGGCTAACCAGTCCTGGATTGTATCACCTTAGCAGTC
The DNA here is from genome assembly GCF_036365525.1 of Heterodontus francisci. Classification (NCBI taxonomy): domain Eukaryota; kingdom Metazoa; phylum Chordata; class Chondrichthyes; order Heterodontiformes; family Heterodontidae; genus Heterodontus; species Heterodontus francisci. The sequence goes on from NC_090388.1 coordinate 16,694,295, forward strand.
TCTGGAATGCTCCTCTTACACACAATACCTGGTGATCAAGGTCCATTGTGGGTTGAATGTGTCAAGGAATGGTCCTTTGTCCTTCCAAGCACTGTCTGTTAAAACGCAAATGTCTTTTTCCAGCCACGATTGATCTGCTTAACAAGTCATTTTCTTGCTCCAGCAACAGTTTAAAATCAATGTTCATGACCAAATTAATGTGTATCATTCTTGGCAGGTGGGGGCCTAGCATGACATTCCACAGATGCTGCTCGACCTTTTTGCAGTTTTCTTAATGTTCTTGCTTGCAGATTTCCAGCAGCTGCAGTATTTTGCATTGTGTTAGTCCTTTTCAAATTTGCAATGCATGTAGATTCTGCAAGAAATGTTACTTATTTTGACAAAAATAATTGTTGGTTGCAAATACTGTAATTATGTTCAAATTCTTGGGAATGGCTTGTGAAAAAATTGCATTATAATTGAGGAACAAACTTTTATAGTACATTCTTTAAAGAAACAAACTTGGTTTACTTCAGTGGAGAGAATACGTTAAACGTGTTCTTAGGCTTCAAAGTTGATTCAGAAATCTCTCCTGTTACAAACACCTTAGAGCATAAGGCTACTACCTCTGGATAGCTGTGGATTTAGTACTCTGAGCCACGTTACATATACGGCCCACAGGTACACATTATAAAGCAGGGATTGAAAATTGGATGCCCTGTATAGTCATTAATTATTTTCACTTTCAGTGAGCAATGTGTCAGAATAAATAATTTGGAGGTGAAAGCACTGATTCAAGCAGTTCCCTGATGTCTAATTGGATTAATGTACCATGTGTTAAACTACTAACCCTTGCAAACCAGCAAGGTCTCAAGTTTGATTTCTGATGAGTTGAGTTAGCTGAACTCAGTTGCAGTAGCAGTTCAGCACCACAATGAACCTCAACATCTACTTGATACTTAAAGGAGAAAGAAAAACTTGTATTTATATTGCACCTTTCATGACCTCATGACCATAGTATTTCTGAAAATAGTTCCATGGGATCTTTTATGATTAAATAATGGATGAGCATTGATAGCTGGAACAGGTTACCTTAAACTGAGAGGCAGAGCAACAACAGCTGAGGTATATAGTGTAGTGCAGCAGAGCAATGCAGTCCTGATGGCTCACAAAGTAAATCAAACTTAAGTGGAGTCCCAAATGAGCACAGATTAAAAAACAGTGTTATTGACAGGTGGGAAATGGCATGGCTGGTTTCTACTGGTCACCTTCCAACTGACCACAGACAGTGTTTTTGTTTAAAGTAGGGTTTCAGCCCCTGTCTTTTGTTGGCCAAATAAACAGACAGCTCCCATCTCTTTCTCATGAGTTTAAAACAGAAGATTAAGTATTTATTGAACAATAATCACCCAAAATGTTTGCAACACCACCCACACATACATTTATTCCCTCATGCATACTCAAGAAAAGATAGGTAAAGGGTAAGAGGCGATTAGAGTTCAAGGTGTAAAAGTCTGCCGTTTCCAGGAAAAACCTGTGGGATCTTGTTGGAAGGTAAGTTTTTTTTTAAAAAAAGTTTCAGGCCTGTTTCCTGGCTGTCTTGCCCTTGCTGGGTTGTTCACATTTTCTGGCAGTCAACACTTCAATTCAAAGTGCTGGTATTTCTTAGTTCAATTTTCACAGGTGGAGGAGTTGTTCAAAAGGCACTCTCTTAATTTTCTGCTGCAGTTGTTTGCCAACTCATCTCAGCAGGGTTCAACTGTCTTAGCTAGAATTGATCTTGCTCTCTCTCTCTCTCTCTCTTTCTCTCTCTCTTTCTCTCTCTCTTTCTCTCTCTCTTTCTCTCTCTCTCTCTCAGTCCTGGCTGGAATTCAAGATGGCTTTCGATGTTCTCTCTGTGGCTGGGTATCTCAGACTGACGTACTGATGACTCCCTTTGGTCTCCAAGAAGGTTACATTTAAAGGTAAATTCATAAAGTATTAGTCTCACCCATGTGACTTTAGGTTTTCAGTTCATAAGGGGCTATACAATGGGCTGAATTTTTCCAACTCGCACTGAGAGCTTTAATTTTTACATTTTTAAAGGGCTCAGAGCCCTAAATGGCAATTTAAAATTTTAAAGAAACATTGCATTTAAAAGCATTAAAAAAATTTAAAATATCTTTCCAGCCCCTCTCCCACCCACCACCCCCCAATAGCCTTACATGTCATTCCTGCCCTCTTCTCCCCTCAAAGTACTTACCTTCAGTACCTGACCTTCCCCCACCAAAGTTCAGAAACTTCTACCTTTACCCCTTCCTAACACTCCCTCGACCAATCAGGTAAGTTTGACCCTGCTCCCCCCCCCCCCCCCCCCCCACACTGAAATACTTACCTCCTCCCCTCTCCCACCTGTGTCCCGCAATGGATCACTGGTCGGTGATCCGACGGCGCGGGATTGCGGGCCACCAACCCTAATGTCAGAGTGGGATGGCAGTCGGGACGAGGTAAGTAATTATTCCTTTATTTTAACGTTTTAACATATTCAAATGGATGTCCCGTTGCCGAGCGGCCTCGCCACCGCTGGTAATATGGGGTGGGGCCTTCCCAGCGTCAAGGACCGTGGCGGGCCTCTCCCGGAGGCATTTTCCAAGCCCCCCTGCCACGACCCCCAATGTCAGGGGGCTGGTAAAATCCAGCCCAATAGCTTCTGATTTCAGCACATTTTGATAAGATGAAGGGTGTTCACACTTTATTGTGGTGATTGTCACTGGAGATGGAGCGTCTGCTAGTGCCTTTGTGTTAGTTCACTTTGTGGGTAGCTCACATCCTTGTGTAATGAGCTGTTTAACTTCAGTGCTGATGAGGTTAATGAGTTTCAGTTCTAGCAGACACAAATGTGTCTTTCGGTGCAGGGGAAGGTATGTGTCATGTGACTTTGTCCTTGTTGAAGGCAAGTGTACCATTCTTTTAAAATTATTTTTCAGTTTATTTTTGTATTTCCATTGCTGCACTTCCCGTGAGTGTGACAACAGATTAAACAGGGCTGGGAGTTAGACAACATGCCCCGTACAGGTAGCTTAAATTTACAGATTGATCTCAAACATACCCTACAATTTTATAAATTTTAAAAAATTAAAATTAAATTCATGTCTTATAAATTAAATTAATCACTGTTCCATGTCATGAGTGTGTATTTACACTACAGTTACAGTGTTGGTGCAAAGAAAAATGGCTTTGCACTGATGCTAAAAAGTTGTTGTGCAAATCTGGAGCTAGTGTCCCAGCTGACTGGAGGGTGAAGCATATGAGGCTACCTTCTCCAGGGCGTTTCGTTCCACTTCATTCTGCAGTCAGGTTGGGCACTGACTCTGCAGCTACACTACACCTGTCATGTCATTGCAAACTGAAGGTCTGGTTGCCTTGTGTATATCACAGTCCTGTACTTTTCACAAACAAAGTGTCGCCCATGGCTCAGTGGAAACACTCTTGCTTTTGAGTCAGAAGCTCCTGGGTTCAAATTTCACTCCAGAGACTTGGGGCTGGAATTTCTAAATGGGGTCAGGAACCCAATCCCCAGATGAGGACGGCACAGTGGCGCAGTGGTTTGCATCGCGGCCTCACAGCTCCAGCAACCCGGGTTCGATTCTGGGTACTGCCTGTGCGGAGTTTGCAAGTTCTCCCTGTGTCTGCGTGGGTTTCCGCCGGGTACTCCGCTTTCCTCCCACCTCCAAAAGACTTGCAGATTGATAGGTAAATTGGCCATTGTAAATTGTCCCTAGTGTAGGTAGGTGGTAGGAGAATGGTGGGGATGTGGTAGAAAATATGGGGGTAGTGTAGGGTTAGTATAAATGGGTGGTTGTTGGTCGGCACAGACTCGGTGGGCCGAAGGGCCTGTTTCAGTGCTGTATCTCTTTAAAAAAAAAAAAAATTTCCAGGGCCCAACCCCGTGCCTCAACTGTATCACTCGTGTGATGCTATCTTGAAATGTTAATGCCCTAATTGGGAAGGAGGCGAGCTCAATGCCCAATTATTGGCACAAGACCAGGAGATGGGAGCTGTCTGCAGAACATGACCAACAAAGGCAGACAACAGTCATGATGGGGCCTGTCGTTGCATTGCCAAAGATAGCCGGCAGCTGCTTAGATGGCCAGCAGCATAAAGGAATAAGACAATGTGCAAACATCCAAATCTGAAATAACGCGCATGATCTGGTGCAAGATCACCGAGGGCTCCATAATATTTATGCTCAAAAAAAAAAGTTTCCCTTCGTCCCACTGTGAATCCGACAGTTGTGCACTAACGTGCACCAAATTGTTCGGCGTTGCCGGAATCCACATTGAAAATTCCTGTCCAGACCTCCCCGGCTCCTTAACAAGCTCTCTGTGAGCTTAATGGGCTGTTAATAGGAGGCAAGCGTGTTTCCTATTCCCACCTGCACCCATTCCACCCCCCACCCACCCCACTTTAAAAATTGGAGTCTGTCCCGAAGGTGTTTGCATCCATGACATCGATTTATAAATCACGTCAGCACCTAGTCCTGACCCAGCCAGTATTTGAAAATCCAGCCCTAGAGCACAAAATTCAGGCTGACACTCCAGTATAGTACTGAGAGAGTGCTGCACTGTTGGAAGTGCCATCCTGTGGATGAGACATCAAGCTGAGGTCCCCTGTTTGTCCTCTCAGGTGGATTAAAAGATTACACACTCCTATTTTGAAGGAGAGCAATTGGCTGCCACATTTCCTACATGATAACAGTGTTTACACTTCAAAAGTACTTCATTGGCTGTCAAGCACGTTGGAACCTCCTGAGGCCTTGAAGGGCACTATATAAATGCAATAAGTTGTCTGAATTTTGCTCTCAGCAGCTCCACCAGCAGGGATGTAATGATACTACAGCTCTGTAACAAATGCAGATTAAAAGTAGCATGGCATGAGAAAAGGATCGTGCTCAACTTATTTATTATCCAGAGAGAAATTTCTCCTTGTTCCAAATATAATTGAGCACATTACAGTACACCCATGCAGCAGTACGTATCATGCTAAACACTCATTCCACTGCATGATATTTCTACAGCTCAAAAACCTTTGTGTTCTGTGTGGTCACATATTTTCAATTTACATTTACAATTCAATTCTGGAAAGCAAGACAAAATGAGTCATTCTAAACTTGCATGGATCACTGGTGAAATCGCATTTGGAATATTGGGTTTAATTTTCAGCAAGTTACTTTCAAAGGGACATTGATACATTAGTCGGGATTCAAAGGAGAACAATAAGATGATTCTGGGATCTACAGCTCCATGTTATTAAAACAGCCTTAAAGAACTCGGCATGTTTCTAATTAGTGGGAAGACTGAGAGTTTTTTAGAATGAGGAGGAGAAGGCAATTTAACTTGGTGAGCACAAAGCTAAAGGGCGAAAGTACAAAGTGAACAAACCTTGAGCAAAGCTTGAGATTAAAATAATGTTTTCTCTCACACCTTAGTTTATATATGGAATAAATGCACAACAAAAGCAGTTGCGTTGTGAGTGGTTTATTTATCCAAAGTTACCATGACACAGCCTGTCTTATACTAAGTACTCATGTTTAAATAACAGAAGCACATATTCATGTTATATGCTCCATGAGAAATTTCTTTCTTATTATTGTCACTCTTTTATAAGACGGTTGATAAAAGAGCCAGAAATAAGATGAAGAGAAATGTTTTTATTGTGATTTGTTATGATCTGGAATGGCCTGTCATAAGGGTGGTGGAAGGAAATTCAATAATAACTTTCAAAAGGAAATTGGATAAATAATTGACAGGGAAAGATTTGCAGGGCTATGGGGAAAGGGGAGATGAATGGGATTAATTGGATATGTTTTTCAAATAGCTGGCACAGACATGATGGGCTGAATGGCCTCCTAGGCTGCATTATTTTATGATTTTATGGTATCACTGTTCTTGAGGTTTAAAATCATATCCTGAGCTTTTTAGCCATCCTTGTGTTAGACTTGCTGCATCATCTATTTCTCTGGCTGGTGAGTTTTGTATTGATATTTAAACTTTTTTTTTCCAAAATATACTTTATTCATAAAAATCTGTAAAAATTACATTGCCAAACAGTTTCCAAACAGCACGAAAAAATACAAACATTGCAAAAGAGATCAGTTTCTTTCAATAATGTCATGAGTTTCTTCCCAACCCTTCCGTTTCACAATTGTCATGTCAATTACAGTTTTACATTTACAGCAATTGAGAATATTAACGATACAGTTCGAGGGGCTTCCCATGGTTCCAGCCCCTCAGTCCAGCTTGGTGGGGGAACCTTACACTGTGGTCTTTCCCCATTGAGCCTTTGCTGCGGCTGCCCCAAGCTTTAGTGCGTCCCTCAGCACGTAGTCCTGGACCTTGGAATGTGCCAGTCTGCAACATTCGGTGGTGGACAACTCTTTGCACTGGAAGACCAGCAAGTTTCGGGCAGACCAAAGGGCGTCTTTCACCGAATTGATAGTCCTCCAGCAGCAGTTGATGTTTGTCTCGGTGTGCGTCCCTGGGAACAGCTTTTGTATTGATATTTAAACTTTTACTCCCTGGTCACTGCATTCCCTGCTTTCAAAAGACCATTAGAGACCTCTCCTTTGACAATTCTGTCACCCTTTCCGAACCCCTTTTTACCCTTTCTGCCCACCGTTATCTGCTAAAGTCGGCTTTCTATGCTTGAGGAGCAGTGTTGTATCGTGCATGTTTATTAAATTTGAAAGCTATATTCCTGCCAAAATATTTTTAAAAATCAATGCAAATCAGTCCACCCTCCTCTAATGCGTACATGCAAATGAGTTGAACTGCAATTTGACATTTCGTCAGCAGCTCAAACAGGAGGATGTACACAATCTTTTAACTAAATTTGCAGTGGCATAAGTAATATTTGCATGGCAAATGAAAGCAGTCAGCCTTCATTTGTATTTACAAATTAACTTAATTATCACTGGGTATTTATAGAAATCTTCTTGAAAGTGGAATTGGATGGGGCGTACTTCTCAGTCAAAGAGTTGCTAAATGTAGTGATTGGCACCAATAGACAAATGAAATCATTAGACACAATTGTTGAAATGCATAGCAGCAAGGATATATTTTAAAAATGTTCGAAACCAAGGGGGTTGAAGGCGAACTGTTGGGGCAATTGTTCGCCTGAATTAGAAGTCAATCAGGCGGTTTCGGTAACAGGCAGTTAATCTGCTCTGCCAGTTCACTGTACAGCAACAACAACAATTTTTATTTATATAGTGGCCTTTAACATAGTAAAACAACCCAAGGTACCAAAGGTGAAAATTTCCCCCCACATTCCCACCCAATTGCATGAACACAGCATTCCTCCCTAAATTCAGCATGTCTTTTCTAAGGAGACACTGGGTTGCACAAGGGTCATCAACTAAAAAAAAACCACAGGGACTGGTGAGTGCAGTGGATGTCCTGAACCATGTAATTATTTAGTTTAAGTTCCCTTTTTCCTTTATAAATTGCAAACCACAGATGTGCCTCCACTCGTTTTGGGAGATGTTTGTTATGTTGCTGTGGGAGATCATTTTTGCTGATTTACTATGCAGCAGCTGGATGAATTTCCTTCTGGGATACACCTCAGATACCGACAATTTGAAGACCTCACACAAGCAAGTCCATCCTGTGCAATAATGGAGAAATGTGTATTGAAGTATCCTTCCTCTTGTCTCTGTAGTCATTTCTATGGTTCCACTGTGGCAGAGAGCGTAACACCATTTAGATACATAGCTGGAAAGGAAACATATGAAAGAGGTTATGAGGAAAGGGCAGAGAAATGGGATTAAAATAATTAGCTATGGCTGAACAGTCAGCAATGAACCACATTAATCCTTCTGTTCTGTAGTTTCCCCAATTCTATGATGGTGGTGTATATGGCTATTCCACCATTGACATGCTGTTCTCCCTTCGCCAGCTACAGGAGAATTGCCGTGAACAACAGATGCCCCTCTACGTTGTTTTCATCGATCTCACCAAAGCCTTTGACCTCGTCAGCAGACGTGGTCTCTTCAGACTACTAGAAAAGATCGGATGTCCACCAAAGCTACTAAGTATCATCACCTCATTCCATGACAATATGAAAGGCACAATTCAGCATAGTGGCGCCTCATCAGACCCCTTTCCTATCCTGAGTGGCGTGAAACAGGGCTGTGTTCTCCCACCTACACTGTTTGGGATCTTCTTCTCCCTGCTGCTCTCACATGCATTGAAGTCTTCAGAAGAAGGAATTTTCCTCCACACAAGATCAGGTGGCAGGTTGTTCAACCTTGCCCGTCTAAGAGCGAAGACCAAGTACGGAAAGTCCTCATCAGGGAACTCCTCTTTGCTGACGATGCTGCATTAACATCTCACACTGAAGAGTGTCTGCAGAGACTCATCGACAGGATTGCGGCTGCCTGCAACGAATTTGGCCTAACCATCAGCCTCAAGAAAACGGACATCATGGGACAGGACGTCAGAAATGCTCCATCCATCAATATCGGCGACCACGCTCTGGAAGTGATTCAAGAGTTCACCTACCTAGGCTCAACTATCACCAGTAACCTGTCTCTCGATGCAGAAATCAACAAGCGCATGGGAAAGGCTTCCACTGCTATGTCCAGACTGGCCAAAAGGGTGTGGGAAAATGGCGCACTGACACAGAACACAAAAGTCTGAGTGTATCAAGCCTGTGTCCTCAATACCTTGCTCTATGGCAGCGAGGCCTGGACAACGTATGTCAGCCAAGAGCGACGTCTCAATTCATTCCATCTTCGCTGCCTCTGAGAATCCTTGGCATCAGGTGGCAGGACCGTATCTCCAACACAGAAGTCCTTGAGGCGGCCAACATCCCCAGCATACACACCCTACTGAGCCAGCGGCGCTTGAGATGGCTTGGCCATGTGAGCCGCATGGAAGATGGCAGGATCCCCAAGGACACATTGTACAGCGAACTGGTCACTGGTATCAGACCCACCAGCTGTCCATGTCTCCGCTTTAAAGACGTCTGCAAACGCGACATGAAGTCCTGTGACGTTGATCACAAGTCGTGGGAGTCAGTTGCCAGCGATCGCCAGAGCTGGAGGGCAGCCATAAAGGCGGGGCTAAAGTGTGGCAAAACGAAGAGACTTTGCAGTTGGCAGGAAAAAGACAGAAGCGCAAGGGGAGAGCCAACTGTGTAACAGCCCTGACAACCAATTTTATCTGCAGTGTCTGTGGAAGAGTCTGTCACTCTAGAATTGGCCTTTATAGCCACTCCAGGCGCTGCTCCACAAACCACTGACCACCTCCAGGCGCTTACCCATTGTCTCTCGAGACAAAGAGGCCAAAGAAGAAGAGGTGTATATGGCTAACCTAACTCCCTACTGTCCGTTCACACTGTTCCAAAGGTGGTCCTGACATCATACTAAGAGTATCATTAGCGACAGAGGAAACTAAATGATGCATCAATTTAAATTAAAAACAGCAAAAATAGGATTTTAGGTTTAAAAAAATAAAAGCAGGAAGACAAATGCCAATGAAATTAGGTCAGATTATTATGAATTGCTAATAAATATTGGGCAAAAATAAGAATATTCATTCTCAGTGTCTCGGGGAGCAATTACAACCATGTAGTCTGATACTACAGCTTTTATATCTGGCATTTCATAAGTAAAGCCGTCTGCTTATCAAACTTAAAGTCGTGTACATAGTGTTAAAGCCAATCAATGCCTCCTGCCATGTTCAGCCAAGGATAAGCCTGGTAAATACTCCACATGAGAACCAAATGGAATTCACTTGCAAACCGTGGTCATGTATTGAAAAGGTCAAACATTTTGTTTTCGCTGATTTTGTTTTAATTTTTAATATTTGACAATATTGCATCTAAAAAGTAGATTAACTCGCATGGCTCGCTGTTTCTAATTTTGTAAACAGTTCGCTAACTGCAGGTCATGACAAATGTTAATAGCGGTTCACAATACTTTACTGGGAACATGTTTCATTGCATCAGCAACTAAAAGGACTGCATGTGTTGAAAGGAGCTATTTCCAAGGCCGTGGTCACCTCTTCTTGCATTCTGTAAAGAGAGATTTCTGTATCCTTAAAAATGGGTTTTATTTACACCATTTCATTCAAAGACTAAGCAATATAAAAACTAAGCAATATAAACCACTAAGTTTAATTTGTTTTTTCCCCCTATATTACAACTGATTTTTTTTTTTGGACGATATTTCTTTTGATGGTAAGTAGTGATGACAAAAGCAGAAGAATTGACTTGGAGGAGTTACTGAGTCTGACAGCATAAGAAACCTGAATGAATGCCAGAAGATAGAGTCATTAATCCAGATGTCCTCTGTGATATTGGCATTTCAACTCTGCATGTTGATACAGCTCCATCTCACCTTCAGGCTCAGCAGTTCCTCCCAGACAGTTACTCCCATGCATGTTGAATTTTATCATAATGCATGTGGCTGACGATAACTTACAAGTACGTGGTTCCTTCAGCATAGTGACATGTATCAAACTGCCTTCACAGCTGGTGGCCAGATCTGAGAAGCAGTAGGAAAGAATCAGGCTCACATAAACTGTGTCTCCCCTTAATCGTCAGGGCTTTTGGGTAGGGCAGCTGTGATTGCCCTTGCAGCGCCGCTGAATTAAAAAGACTTGCATTTATGTAGTGCCTTTCACTATTTCATGATGTCCCAAAGTGCTTCGCAGCCAATGAGGTACGTTTGAAGTGTAGAAATGCGACAGCCAATTTGCACACAGCAAGATCCCACAAACAGCAATAAGATCATGACCAGATCATCTGTTTTAACAGAATTTGGTTGAGGGATAAATATTGGCTAGGACACCAGGAAGAACTCCCTAACCCTTCTTTCAGATTGCACCATTGTATCCTTTACACCCACCTGAGACGGGAGACTGGGCCTTGATTTAACGTCTCATCCCAAAGATGGCGCCTCCAACAGTGCAGTACTTTGTAATATCCTCAGTAGATTTTCTGCTGAAGTCTCTGGCGTGGGATCTGAATCCACAAACTTCTGACTCAGAACTATACTGTCCCAAGCAGGAAAATCCATAACCCAAGACACATTGCTTCAAAGTTAGTTAGCTTGAGAAGGCTGAGGAATGATCTTACTGAAGTATTCAAAATCCTATGGAGTATAGACAAGAGAAATGTGCATATGATTTAATGTGGTCACAGATTCTACAAGAAGACATCATTAAGAAGGTGAGAGGGGATGTGGTAGTGGGTGCTGGGTGCTGAGAATATAGCTGAGATTTAATTATCATCCGCCAGATGGTGTTAACTGTATGGAATGGACTTCCAAGGACCACACAGAAGGTGGCAAAGTCAACAGAGTGCTGACTAAGTACCTGGTGAAAACTTTGATTGAGGGGGTATGCGAGATAAAGTTGGATATGATATTTCCAAGGGACTGGAGCAGTGGTTTACTCAAGTCCCGTACATTCCAATTGTAACCTTTAGACATTGATTTATGAGCCAGGGTTAAATTTACTTATCATTATTCCCACAAATATAAGGCTTAGAATTATTTATATTAATATAGAGAAACATTTTAATTTCTCCTCCAGTTACATCCAGTTAAAATATTCCAACACAGCTTCCATTACTAATGCAGCTCACGGCACTGCTCTAAATATTTTTATATTACAGTCCCTTCCACTTAAAACATCCAGCTTTAGAACAGGCAGTTGCTCATATTGGCAAAAAAGTGACAACCATAATCCATCCGCATTAATTTTAAAGTTGCTCGCTATGGTGTCTTAAGTGTTCTGCTTATTTTGGATAGAAACAGCTGTGGTTATTTATTAGTTCCCTATCTCTATAACTTCCTCCAGCCTACAAACCTCCAGGATCTCTGCACTGCTCCAATTCTGGCCTCTTGCACTCCTCAAGTTTTAGTCGCTCCACCATTGGCGGCTGTGTCTTCAGCTGCCTATGCCCTATGCTTTCGAATTCCCTCTTTCTACCTCTCTCCTCTAAGATGATCCTTAAAATCTATCTATTTGACCAAACATTTGGTCAACTATCCTCGACTCCTTATGTGGCTCGGTGTCAAATTTTGTTTGATAACACCTCTGTGAAGCTCCTTGGGATGCTTTACTACATTAAAGGTGCTATAGAAGTGCAAGTTGTTGTTGTAGTTCACCGCTTTTGGGTGTACGGAACGCAAGAACAAACATAAGTAAAATTACTGTTCAATTACCTTGTGGGGGTACAGTTTTGTACCATGTGCTCACTGCAGTTTAAATGAAGCTAGTTGCATGGCATGCAGTCTTTCTTGGCAATGTTCTTATTATATAGTAGAATACTGTCATAGTGCTGCCACGTTATACCACCCATCGCGTATAATACATTGAACTCACAACCTTCTGACTCAGAGGTCACTGATACAAATAGGCAAACGCAGATAATTGGAGTCACTCCTAAACTTCTGAGATAAGGGAGCAGTTGTAATTGTTTGAAAGTGAAAATAAATGTGACTAAAACAACCAAAAACTACTGTTAGGTAGAACCACAGAGAATGGAAGCTATATAATTATTTACTTACCTGTGATATGAATCTTCCAGGAACTAATCACAAAGTACTTAATTCAATATTAACAGAAATCATTTAGAAGCATATATGTCAGTGCTGCCAAACTTGGGACCCTCTCATAAATACTGTCAAGACTGGTCCTTCCCCATATCCTCTCCACTTCCAAGCCTCTGCTGCCGACAGATCCCAGGGATCCACCAGTTCAGCCAAACCCCAATCCTAATGACCCAGTTCTGTCGAACTTCAGTTCTTCCTCCACAGTCCTGTTGAATCAGACCCCTCAATCCTGCCAGACCCCAGCCCTTCCACTCTCCAGTGCCATCAATATCCAGAACAATGCTGTGCGATGCTAAACCCCAAATCCCCCTCTCCATGGTCAAAAGACCAGGTATGCATCTCCAACTTCTGTACTATCTTGCACATCCTTGGATTTACAATAAAGGTAAGGAATGAATAATTAAATGCAGAGCAGAGGATTTCTAATATATAAATTGTAATGAAAACTACCCATTTGTAAGTTTCACAGAACAACGAGTGTTGTTGGAATTTGTGCTAGTGGACTGTATGTTGCAATTCAATCCCCACAGCACTGATAGAAACATTAGAATACCATATAATAAATATGGAAGTTGTCTTATTTAGTCATTGTAAATCAGTAGCCCTGATACATTTTACAATACATGACACAACAGCTTGCATGTTGAGTGTTATAGAACAGCGCATCCTCAGCAATGTCTTGGGATATATAAAACATGCATTTACGTGGAGCTGCTATGCAGTATCTACGATCTCCTTGATGTGCTAAACACCCTCTTTACCCAAATGACTGGAATGAGTGATCTAATTATACTTTATATCTTAGCTACACAGAGAGTTTAGTAATCTTGTGAGTGACTGAATCATTTAGTCAGGGTCCCCTTTGTTCACAATTCTCTTTAGGATAATTGAGTTTTCAACTCTGAACATAGTGCAGACAACTAATATTCTCTCTTCAACTTCAGTTCCTAAATACAACCAATCTTTAAATAAAATAAAATAAAAGTGGCGCAGTGGTTAGCACCGCAGCCTCACAGCTCCAGGGACCCGGGTTCAATTCTGGGTACTGCCTGTGCAGAGTTTGCAAGTTCTCCCTGTGACCACGTGGGTTTTCGCCGGGTGCTCTGGTTCCCTCCAACCAAAGACTTGCAGATGATAGGTAAATTGGCCATTGTAAATTGCCCCTAGTGTAGGTAGGTGGTAGGGAATATGGGATTACTGTAGGGTTAGTATAAATGGGTGGTTGTTGGTCGTCACAGACTCGGTGGGCCGAAGGGCCTGTTTCAGCGCTGTATTTCTAAATAAATAAATAAATTTTTGTGAGCTCTGATGATGCTGACACCTTTGTACATTGTGGGCCTGAGTTCCCCATTTGCATCTTGACATGTCAATGGGCTAAGATACACATCTGGATTGTTGAAAACCTCTTGAGGTTTTAAGGTATTAAAACCTGAAAAGTCAACGAGGCTTTCATGTTGTGATGGCATCGTTCACATGTAGTACTCTGAATAACTCTCTGTCCCAGCAACCTCTCAATTACTGGCAAGGTCCTAACATTTGATCAAGAAAAAAGAATCATACATCACACGGCAGGTTCTGTGTGACAAAACATATTCCTTACATGCAGGTCAGATACCTGTGATGACTGCCAAAAACTGGATGTTGCCAGGATTAAATTCTGAACCACAATTTAATGTACTTTAGAGTCCACGGGCTATTAATGATAATGTCATATACTATCATCAAGAAGACTGAGAATTCTACAGACCTTGCAGTTTGATTGCCTAAAATCATAGATTAAACTTCTCAGAAATCTTGAAGAAATCTTCCTTTATAATAATTAAGATACTCTCTACTAAATCAGTGGAACAGATGCAATGTTAACAAGTATGTCCTCAGATTTCTATTACATTTTGACATCATGTGCACAATTTAATGGGAAGCATTTAATGACAATTCAAGAGATCTATTTTTAAGACCAAAAGTATGAGCAGTACTTTTTTCATAGAAAGACTGCTTGGAAATTGGAGCTAATCTCAGCCTGTTTGTGAGGTATGTTGTGATTGCCAACATGAATATTAAGGCTAGCATTTGCACCACAATTGCCAGTGTTGCATCGAGTTACATCAAATGTACAGCACAGGAACCGGCCATTCATCTCAACTGATCTATTCCAGCATTTATGCATCACATGAGCCTCCTCCCATCGACTTCCTCTAACCCTATCAGCATATCCTTCTATTCCTTTGACCCTCATGTGTTTATCTAGCTTCCTCTTAAATACATCTATATTATTTCTCTCAACTACTTCTTGTGATAGTGCGTTCCATATTCTTGCCACTTTTTGGGTAAAGAAGTTTCAGCTAATTCCTATTTGATTTATTAGAGACTATCTTGTATTTATGATCTCAAGTCTTGGACTCCCCTATAAGTGGAAACATTTTCTCGACGTCTACCCTATCAAACCCTCTCATTACCGTAATGACTTCTATCCGATCACCCCTCTTTTCTAGAGACAACAGCCCAGCCTGTTCAAACCTTCCTGGTAAGTATATCCTCTCAGTTACAGCATTATTCTTTTGAATGATGTCAGCACCTTCTCCAATGCTTCTATATCATTTTCATAATATGGAGATCAAAACTGTGCACAGTTCTCCAAGTATGTTCTAAGAGTGTGACATGTGAAGCATCTTCAGTTCATGCTAATGGTAAGAAGTTGTAGTATGGATATGGAATCGGGGCCTAACCTGAATCCTGAGTCAAGTGGAAGTAGATTTCCTCCTCCAGAAGGATCTGGTCTTAATTCCAGATTTCAGCACAACTATAGTGTTGCTGTAAAAAATAAACTGGTCCACACTAAATCCATCTCTAGATATCTAGAGTATTAATGATGAGAACTTAGCTCTTTTAGGGGCTTAGTAGTAAATACACCACATGGTGCATTAATGAGTCACACATACTAGGAAGGTGTCAGTGGGATCTTAGGGTTCATTTCCGCCTTCCCATGTTAGGAAATGGAAATAAAATCAAACATGAAAGTATTCCTGGTTGCTAGTTAATGACCATTACTGGAAGTGTGTGTGTGTGTGTGTGTAGAGACCTGGAAGGAAAGGGTCAGACTAAACTGTAATGATCACCATAGGACATTTCTTGCATTGTAGACTGGCACATGACAAATGCCCACTCAACCAACATTGTTGGGGGAGGGGGTAGAACCACCTGCAACTGTGGAACTCTCATTTAACTCGATCTACGTCCTCTTGGAGAGAAGAGATAAGCGAAGAAAATTAGAATTGAAGCCAAAAGTTATAACTAAGGTTTCTTCAGCTCAGGAGGTCAAAGGACAAGGAGGAAGGAGGAATTAAAAAAAATTCTTATTAATTTCCGATTTAAATGCACATAGCCATGATGAGTAAAGAATTAAAAACAATTGTGTCTGAATAAGCAGCTGAAATTGAAATTGATTGCTAAGTATAGATTAGTATTATATATAGATGTAATAATCTCTGTTTTAAAACAAGTCCTGTATCTTTGTTAAGGTTTCATACTGGTTCAGAAATGCTTGCATTTGTTTAGTAGTAGTGGTTACATAAACTTTCATTTCACGTATGGAGAAAGCTCTTGTTTAGTTGCTTTGCTAAGATGAGAAAGTAAGAAATGCCTTTCTCACAGGTTTAATGGATATTAAAGAAACTCTCAAGAAAGGACAGTAAGAGACAGTTATTGGGAACACAGAGTTGACAAAAGAGGGTTCTAAATGTAAAGGAATCACAGCTTTCCATTCTGTACTGCACTCACCATGTTTTCTGTCACTTTATCTTAACACACAGTGGGGAGGATGGTAGTAGTTTGAGAACCCATTTGATTCAGCGCCGTGCTTTACCGTGGCCCCTTAACTCAGCCATGGCATTGGCATCCTGGAAACATAGAAAAATAGGAGCAGGAGTAGGCCATTCGGCCCTTCGAGCCTGCTCCGCCATTCAATACGATCATGGCCGATCATCCAAACTCAGTAACCTGTTCCCGCTTTCTCCCCGTATCCCTTGATCCCATTAGCCCTAAAAACTATATCTATCTTTTTCTTGAATATGTTTAATGATTTGGCCTCAGCTGCTTTCTGTGGTAGAGAATTCCACAGGTTCACGACTCTCTGGGTGAAGAAATCTCTCCTCATCTCAGTCCTAAACGGCTTACCCCTTATCATTAGACTGTGACCCCTGGTCCTGGACTCCCCCACCATCGGGAAACATCCTTCCTGCACCTAGTCTGTCCAGTCCTGTTAGAATTTTGTAGGTTTCTATGAGATCCCCTCTCATTCTTCTAAACTCTAGCAAATACAAGCCTAATTGACCCAAATAAAAACAAGAAATGCTGGAACCACTCAGCAGGTCTGGCAGCATCTGTGGAAAGAGAAGCAGAGTTAACTTTTCGGGTCAGTGACCCTTCTTCGGAACTGGTATTCTGAAGAAGGGTCACTGACCGGAAACGTTAACTCTGCTTCTCTTTCCACAGATGCTGCCAGACCTGCTGAGTGGTTCCAGCATTTCTTGTTTTTAGTTCAGATTTCCAGCATCTGCAGTATTTTGTTTTTATCCTAATTGACCCTATCTCTCTTCAGACGTCAGTCCTGCCATCCAGGAATCAGTCTGGTGAACCTTCGCTGCACTTACTCCATAGCAAGAACATCCTTCCTCAGATAAGGACACCAAAACTGCACACAATATTCCAGATGTGGTTTCACCTTCTCTTTGGCTTCCTTGTCTCGAGAGACAATGGGTAAGCACCTGGAGGTGGTCAGTGGTTTGTGCAGCAGCGCCTGGAGTGGCTCTAAAGGCCAATTCTAGAGTGACAGACTGTCTCACCAAGGCCTTGTATAATTGCTTCTGGGTTTCCCAACCAATCAGAGAGGGCAAGCGTGATGATGAACTGACTCTGTCAAAGGAAGGATTTCTAGTTAAAGGGACATTGGCAGGAGTCAGAAAAGCTGAACTGTACATTGATTCATGAGGTTTCAGCATCCACCGGAATGGTACGGAGACCGAAGAAGGCTGTTTTCTCTCCCCCCCCACCACACCCCCCCCCGGGTCTCTGACTCTTACCCGGAGGTCTTGCTGCAGGATCTGATGGACTTAAGTGAGGTGATGTTTCCCAAGAATGGGAGAAAGAGGCCAGCCTCTCAAATCAAGCAGGCGTGGGTGGAAGTGACTGAAGAAATGAACAGCAGGTGTGTGGTTCCTCGAACCAGGATATAGTGCCCAAGAGGTTCAAGAACCTCAAGAGTGTATGACAGGTGAGTGGCATAACACTTGCAGGTGTCAAGCCCCACAGTGTGACTTTCCCCGCATTCTCCTGCACAGCACTCCTGAGAACAACACACCTTGCTGCTCCACTCTTTCCTCTGTCTCCAGGAACCTCGTCACATCCACATTTGAACAGCGAACACTCACACTCACCCTCATCCTTGTGCCATCTCACACCCATGCCTCACAGTCACCCTCTACAATGTTGTCCTTCCCTCCTCTTCATACAATCCATTTCTTGCACTCCTAACTCTTTGTTTTGTCTCCTTGCAGAAGAGAGCGAACAACTCCTAGGAGAGGCCAGAGAACCAGGGCGGGGAGAGACAGAGGGATGGGAGCCATTCCGTGACTGCCACCTTAACAACCACTGGCAATGTGTGACTACCTGGTCCACTAGGAGGAAGTCTTGTTTCAGGAGGTTGCAGATATCAGCAGAGACCTGCTGTGAGAGCCTGAGGCTCCTGAGGCACTGGTGCTCACACACAAGAGCTGACTCTCTGCCTGTAGTCCCTGTGTTGGGGATCTCGTCTCCTTTGAGCTGGATCTCTATATCCTTCCTCTTTGTCCTGTGGAGTGGCATGTGACTGAGGAGAAGGCAGCTGTTGCTGCTGCTGGTGTTTCTGCTGTTGCTCCTGGTGCTGTTGGTGTTGCTGCTCCTCTTGAGCCCCATCAGAGATGCATAGTAGAGCTGCATAAGCTGCTCCCATGCAGCAGTGAGGGCTGACGGCAGGGAAGATCAGCTTAAGGTGGGCGAAGGTCAAGACAGGTGAACTGACTTCCAAGAATTTGGAAATCAGCTGACCAGCAGTGAAAGCACTCTCTCAGGCTGGTGCTCACAGCACTTTTTCTATCACCTAGGCAAGGCTGCAGCTATTCAGTTTCACTATTTGAAGGCTTCCCAGCCTGTTAGGTTTCACTGAGCAATCACTCCCTGCTGTGCTCTTTCCTGGTTGACCCAGGCAATTTCCAGACAACTCAGGAAACCCATGTGCTGGCTATTAAAGCCAGAATGTTGGGTTAAATCCTTAGTTAATTGGAGATTTAAATTTTTAAATTACTTGCCCGACAGCTCCGTAGGGGTTTCCCCATTGCCTGAAAACCCAGCCAGATCGAACCCGAAAGTGGGTTGGATCATGTCAAATTCCTGACCTGACGCCACTTTTCGGGGCTTTAATCCCTTCCCACACCTGACCCACCTCCCCTTGCAGTTAAAATTCTGCCTGATGTTCTCACTTGCCCACAAGACCAGAACTAGGGGCTATGAATATAAGATAGTCACTAATAAATCCAGTAGGGAATTCAGGAGAAACTTCTTCACTCAGAGACTGGTTAGAATGTGGAACTTGCTACTACAAGGAGTATTTGAGGTGAATAAGATAGATGCATTTAAGGGGACGCTAGATAACACATGAGGGAGAAAGGAATAGAAGGATATTTTGATAGGACTAGATAAAGAGGGGTGGGAGAAGGCTCTTGTGGAGCATAAACACTGACATGGACTAGTTGGGCCGAATGGCCTGTTTCTGTGCTGTAAATACTATGTGATACTTTGCAACTTTAGCATTTGGATGAATGGCTCAACCTGACTTGAGAAGTGGAGTGAGATTTTCTGGAAGCACCATGGAGTGTAAATCAAAAGTGATGCCAAATTACCTTTAAAAGATGCCCAGGGGCTCCTTCAAACATACTCTGCACTTTTTAAAATAAAAACAAAAAGTGCTGGAAATACTCAGCAGGTCTGGCAGTATCTGTGGAGAGAGAAACAGAGTTAACGTTTCAGGTCAGTGACCTTTCATCAGAACTTTTTACAGTATTTTGCTTTTATTTTGGGCACTTTTTAAACCTGGCTAGAATGAATTTAACTGTTTAGAAGATGCCGATACTGCCAGCTACAGTATCAAGCCACTTAAATTGTAATCAGCTCAGAGGTAGGGCTCTTACCTCTGAATTAGAAAGTCATGGGTTCAAGTCTCACTCAAAAGACTTAAACACAAAATCTAGGTTAACACTCCAGAGCCACGTTGAGGGAATACTGTACTGTTGGAGTTGCTGTCTTTCAGATGACACATTAAACTGAGACCTCATCTGGATGTAAACGATCCCAAGGTGCTATTTTGAAAAAGAACAGGGAGTTCTCCCTAGTGTCCTGGCCAATATTTATCCCTCAATCAAAATCGCAAATCCAGTTATTATCATATTGCTGTTTGTGGAACCTTTCTGTGCACAAACTGGTGGCTGTGTTTTCCTACGTTACAACAGTGACTATACTACAAAAGTATTTCATTGGCTGTAAAGCACTTTGAAACTTACTGAGGTTGTGAAAGGTATATAAATGCAAGGCTTTCTTTCTAAATTGCTTTAACTATGCATGTACAAAGCTTTGCCCCAGTCAGATTTGGGCACACCATTATAGGAAATATCAAATAGCAATGGAAAGGTGCAGCATAGGTTCATTACAATGTTACAATGATGAGGAGGTACAGTTACGACATGGGACTCAAAACATTGGGGCGTTTCCACCAGTTGAGAGGGATGATCTGAATAGACATCTTCACGAGTATGAAGGGTATTGGTAGTTTTGTTAGTGACACGGTCCAATAAAGTTATGGGTAAAAGAGCATATTCAAACAAAATCTTACACAGAGACTGGGGAGAACGTGGAATTCTCTGCTGCAAACTGTTGTTGAAACAGTATCCAAAAATTCTTATGTAAAGGAGTTAGCTTGTTGCTTGAAAAAGAGCTATTAATGGTGAGGAGAAGATTGTACGGCTCATGTGGAAAAGCAGCAGTGCAAACTTGATTGGCCAAATGGTCTGTTTCTATGCTGTAACACGCTATGGGTTATAACATTCTAAACGGTTGATTTTAAGTGGGGGTGGGAACTAGGGTGAGGTGGGGGCCAAAGTGGTGAACTGTCTAGATCCCTGGAGTATGAGGCTCTTGAGATTTTAACACCTGGGCCTCATTTTCATACCTGACACTGACTGAGGCTGGTGGATGGGAGTAAAAGTTGGTGGGGTCAGGTCCCTAGCAGGGACCCACAGAAGTGTTTCCTGACAAGTTAAATACAGATTGAAGGCTTGGTGTTGGCAAGTCGATGATCAGGGGAGGAGGGAGGCCTGAGCAAGGTCGGCCATAGGTATTCCTGTGGGGCCCGGCAGAGCGCATCTGTTCCTTCCAGCCAACAAGGAACCTTTGAAAAGAGAAAGAAAAACACTTATCTGGGCCTTGTGTGACCTGGATCCTTGCTGTCACTAACCTTAGTCAAGCCCACATGTAAAATGCCATACATGGCCCAATATTGTCCTTCAGGCTGGGCTGGGGAGGGGTGAGGGGTTAAAATCATCCCTTAAGAATCAGAGTTCCGTTAGACAATTTGGCTAGAGCCAACACTACAGAGCAGTCTGTAGTCTGGTAGCTACAGGGTAAATGTACAATATGGGCAAGCATTCAGGATTTTGCTTTGGCTTCCTATCACTCATGTCTCATTGAAGTTAAATTTAAAACCCGACTTTGAGTTAAAGGCAGCAATTCAGCTGCTGGGATTTACTATCGCTGGTTTGTAACGTGCACTGTTGCATAGCAAAGAATTTTGATAGTTCCCAAACATACAATGAAAGTTTACTAAGGTAATAATATAACCACTTTCTATAAGGTTTATGTTTGAAACTGACACTACCGATTGAGCTATAGCCGAGCCAGCTTACCATTAAAGTTAAAATACCAGAACTTCCATGAAGTGCAGGGCTGGGAGTTACGTTGGTTTTACTGAATCTTGGATGATTGCAAGATTTTAAATGGTTGCTTTCTGTTCTTTTGTAATTTAGGTCATGAGTACAAAAAAAGAAGGATGTTGCAGGTGGTAAAACAATCACAGCAGCTCCTCTTTTCCATTTCTCCATGTTTTAGTCCTAGTCTCTCTTTGTATTAGTAATAAAGACCTACATTTATATAGCATCTTTCACAACTTCAGGACATCCCGAAGTATATTACAGCCAATGAAGTACTTTTGAAGTGTAGTCACTGTTGTAATGCAGGAAACATGGCAGCCAATTTGTGCACAGCAAGGTCCCACAAACAGCAATGTGATGTTGACCAGATAATCTACTTCAGTGATGTTGATTGTAGGATAAATATTGGCCAGGATACCAGGGATAACTCCTCTGCTCTTCTTCAAAATAGTGCCATGGAATCTTTTATGTCCACCTTAGAGAGCAGACAGGGCCTTGGTTTAACATCTCATTCAAAAGATGGAACCTCCAATGATGCAGCACTGGAATGTCAGTCTAGATTTTTGTGCTCAAGTCTCTGGAGTAGGATTTGAACCCACAATCTTCTGACTTAGAGGTAACTGTGCTACCCTCTAAGCCAACACTTGCAGTATGCTAGTGCACAAAGTTTGCTTTTATTTTCTTTGCATTCTTTTTACCTTCCAGAGTCTGTCACGTGGCATTTTTTTCTTTATTCTCTATTCTCTTCCATTTTTTGATTCTTATCATTTGTTAATTTCTGCAGAAATTTCTAATTTTTCTGTGCCTCTCTGTTAAGTTTCTCTTTTGAAAATGCTGGTATCCCATTGAAGGACTGAGCACCTCTGGTTGCCAAGGGGTAAACAGATTTAGAATGATATAGAGTTTAATATATTTTTATGTGTATAAAGCGTCTATAAACCTCAATATTTATTTTTATTGCACAATATATCAGCCTGGAAATTGCTACATGCTATTCAGAGGTATACGATGTGTGACTAAAGATTTTTGAGAGGCTGCTCGTCTGCCTTAAACCTCTGATATTGTTGTTTTGAGAACCATGTAAAATCCATATGAGTCCTGCCTGTACAATAGGCTAGCCAATGGAGTGTCATCAGCAATTAGGCAAATGAGCAACAATTAAATAGCTTAATCAACTATTTTAATTTTGCTGTAAAGCAAGTGAGTGGTCCTCACACTCCATGCAAAATAGTTTGTATGGTCCAGGTAGGAGTAAGGAGGAGCCCACCAGCTGCATTTGTGCCATTGTGGATGAATGGTTGGCAGCATTGTAGACCAGCATTGACCAAATGGTAACTTTGAGAGTATTTGCAGCAGTTCCCTCATTGGCACAGACCCAAAATCCAGCCAGATTATCTCTTATGATTGCTCAGTTTGCAATTTATGGAGATCTTAGGCTCAATCTACAAGAGGATCTCTTGCCTGTCCAACATGCTTGGGGTGGGGTGGGAGATGGTGGGGTGGGGGTGGACGATGGATTGGTTGAAGAGAACCTTTAGACAGGGATTCAAATCTAGTTTCTACTTATAGAGCAGCTTCCATGCAAATCAGTGGATGTGCTGAAGACATGCCCAGCATCAAATGCATGCCTGGAGTAGGCACAATGTGGCTATTCCTTTTCAGGGAGGTGCAATCTTGCATCCCTTGCACAAATAACAGTAGATGTGGCAGAAAGTAAACAGGACCAGCCAGACACAGTGGCAGCTGAATCATCTCTAGTTGCCATCTCAGGAACAGCAAAGGATTACAGCATCACTTAAATCCCAACTGGCTTTTACCGAATCCTTGGAGCCAGCCATCACACTTATTCTTTCCGTCAGGGAATTGCTTAAAAGGAGTCACAAGTTAGGGATTAGATGGCGCACATCACACAGCAGAGCCATAGGGAAGTCACTGATATTGTTTACCATTGACAAAAAAATCAAGCAATAAACTAGTTGCAATGTATTTGAACTTTGTTTTTCCTTGTGTGGAATAAAGTAGCAACACAGCATACAATGGAAATTAGTAATGTAAATGTCAGTGATGGATGCTGTCATTTTGTTACCTTTTTATTTATAGTTGCAGCACTGAAACAGGCCCTTCGGCCCACCGAGTCTGTGCTGACCAACAACCACCCATTTATACTAATCCTACATTAATCCCATATTCCCTACCACATCCCCACCATTCTCCTACCACCTACTTACACTAGGGGCAATTTACAATGGCCAATTTACCTAACAACCTGCAAGTCTTTGGCTGTGGGAGGAAACCGGAGCACCCGGCAGAAACCCACGTGGTCACAGGGAGAACGGGCAAACTCCGCACAGGCAGTATCCGGAACTGAACCTGGGTCGCTGGAGGCTGTGAGGCTGTGGTGCTAACCACTGCGCCACTGTGCCGCCCATGACTCTAGCAAGGTTGCATTTATTGAGCATCCCTTGTGACTTTCTAAGCAAAAGGTTATGGTGGTCTTTCTACTTTGTTGTGACAGTCCAAATGATTGGCTTGCTTGTCAAGAGTCAACCGCGCAGTGTGAAACTGGCGTCATGTGTAATCCAGAATGGTTATGGGTGGGGGGGCCCATCCCTGCAAAACAGTCCAGCCCCCAAACTCCCAGATTTATTGAATTCAATTTCACAACTTGCCGTGGTGGGTATGAACTCACAACCACTGGGATATTTGTCTCGCACCATATCCTTCACTTGCTCTTCTTTAGTGAGGCCTGTTTGTATCGCAAAGTTGTGGAGCTTGCAGCAGGTGACAATGATCTTCAGAATCCTGTGGCCAGGTGAGAGTACTGTAAGGTGCTATCTGATCTGATGAAACATCTCGAAATACAAATGGTAGTTGAATCTTGTTGTATCTGCACTCTGACTTTGTCCGAGATGGCCACGAGGTGGCATTAGATGGATTGAAGAGTGTAGCCTTGGTCTCCAAGGTGCTGTTCCTCAATGTTTTTATCACCTAATAACAGTGGGACTGATGATTTGTGTGAAATGAAAGTGTTGTCGCTGTTGCCAGGGAAGTAGGGCATTGATGTACACAACACAGTGTCAGTGTCTGCAGTGATGGAGTGGGCCTCTCTTTGTTCATGTATACTATTCAGCTGTGCCTTGGGCCTCATGGGTGACAAAGATTCCACCTCCATACTTTTGAAATTCAGCAGTTTGGTAAAATTGGACAGGCCCCCTCCTGCCAGTGTTGCAGATCAGTGAGAAAGGTCAGGTTGGCCATGTTGAATAAAGAATCAGTTACTTATCTGATATAATTTTGGACAGCAAAGTGGCTGATACTGCTGATGGCTCCTGCATCAACCAGGAAGGCATAAAATGCCAGATCTTGACAGTCAATGGCATTTCCTGTCACCAAGGTCGTCTACAGATTTTCTTGAAGCAGATGGTACAGCTCTGTAACTACTTCCCTGTTGAACCAGAGCCTCTAGAAGCAGTGCTCCTCAGTCACTGCTTGGCAGCATGTGCCTAGGCTGTGGATATGACAAGTGGCATGGTGGTGATTCCAGACAGTATGTTTTTGGTGTTACCTTATATCTCTGGCAGCCCTTCTCTGCTCCTTCTCTGCTTCCTTCAGTAAAACAAGGGATAGGGGTGAACTGAAAGCCATCCCTTTGTTGTATACTTTCTATTAGCAACATCTGATTGACACTACTGCAGTTTCCTGACCTATTAACAACCTGCCTGAGATCTAACACTTGTTTCACATTGATGAGATTGATGAATTGCATGTGCAATGTTTGAAGAAAATGATTTTTCCGGCTCTTTCCTTAACAAATAATAATTCCTCTAATTTTCATGAATAACAAGTGTATGCATTATTGTGCACCATCTTTTATTGACAATCAGAATAAGGTCACATTCTAACTCAACGCATGCAAGCTCAATTTGTTTGGACCAACTGTATCAGTGATACTCCCCTTGGGGACACTTGCTAGGAACTGAATGTTTGTTTTGTGGCATTGGGGAACCTGATGCCACTTACTTATTCTGACAACATAGTGCAACACCCACTCAGAAGCCCTGCAGCAATTCCATTACAGGCATTCAGCAGGTACATGAACTCTGGGATCCACAAAATAGGTGGTAAATATCACCCAATTGCCACTGGTATAATGCTTTCTACCAACAGCAGTTTCTAGACTATATTCATTTTGTGTGGTGATATTTTGCAATGTAAAAAAAAATGGAAAAGTAACGTCAGGATATCCCAAAGTGTTTTACAGCTAATTAATTACTCTTGAACTGTAGGCAGTGTTGTAATGTAGAGAAATCTAGCAGTCATTTTGCACACATTCTGATTCCATGGCACTGCTCATGATACTAGAAGATAGACAGAGATGAGGGAGGCCACACAAGACATCTTAGCTCATCCTGAATGATCACATCATCTAGCTATCTCTTCAATGACTATAAGGTTTCACCTCCATTACCTTATCCCAAAGGCCATTAAAGTGTCCATTATTTTAAGTTCTGACCTCTGTTGTAAACTTTCATTTCTTCAGTTTTAACCTAAGTCTCTTTGTTCCTATATCCCATGAAGTAGTGTTCCCAATTAACCTTATTTATGCCTTCTAATATCTTGTTCATCATGACAGTTTTAAAATTCTCAAGCTTGTTTTCAAATCATGGCTTTGCTGCTCCCTATCTTTGCAGCCTCCTCCAACACTGAAACCCTCCGAGATCTCTGTACTCCTCCAATTCTGGCCTCTTACATCTCTGCTTTTCATCATCCCATCATTGGCGACCATGCCTTCAGGTGCTAAGCTCTGGATTTCCCTCCCTAAACGTTTCCACCTCTCTACATCTCTCTCTTCTTTTAAGGCATTCTGTAAAACCTACCTCTTTGACCAAGCATTTGGTTTCCATTTGTATGTGGCTCGGTGTCAAATTTTGTTTGACAATCGCTCCTGTGAAGCACCTTGGGATGTTTTACTATGTTAAAGGTGCTACAGAAATGCAGTTGCTGTTATTGTATACTTCTATATCCCAATTACCGCCTCTCAAGTCTGAAAGAACCCCAGTTTCTTCAAAATTTCCTCATTGAAGAACGACACGGAGTTCTCCTGGTGTCTTGTCCAACATTCCACCGACAACCAATACCACCAACAACAGGTAACTGGTCTTTCTGTTCATTGTCATTTATGGGATCATGCTGTGTGCAAAATGGATGCTGCATTTGCTAACATACCAATAGTTACTAAACTTCATTGTGTGTGAAACACTGAAGTAATTATGAGAGACAGGATAAGGCTCCATATAAATGCATTCCTTTTCGTTATATATTGATGTTTGTATCACTGTGTCATTTCCTTGCTGCAAGCTTGATGCCTCAGTGAGATTCCAATATTTGCAACGTGGCCAATTCCTTTCACATCTCACTGATTCTCTTTTTTAAAGATTCTCTTTGCTCCCTCCTTATAACTGTTTCTGCTTCTGAGATTATTTGCTTCTTTGAGTCCCTGTGTTTTTCTTTTATGTAAGAGAATGCTACTTATTAGCTTATGTAGAGGTTTCATCTCCTTATTATGCACCGTGAGTGAATTAGCTGAGTTGCTTTGCTCTATTTAAGCCATTTACAGGTGTGTGTGACTTCACTTTGTATGCTTTTGTCAAGTTCAGATATATTGGAACTGAATCTAAGCAGAATATAACTTAAAGCGCTGGTGAAGCATTCATTAACCATCACAATAGCCATGTAAACATTACAATTAACACATGATGCGTCAATCCAACTACAGAATGTTTGTTCGCATGTTAATAGGGGGAGCAAAAGATTCCTAAAATGCCTGCTTCTGTGAAGAGAACCTTCAGATTATGATGGATGGTGTGAGGGAATGGTGAAATGATTTATCTGGTCAGAAGAGCAACTCCCTAATAAACTGAGGAACCGTGGGGTGGGGAGAACATAGTGTCGCTTACATGCTGCACTTGGAAGGTTGTGCGGCAGAAAATATTCAATTTGACATGAGGACGATTGTCAGCCTTCTGTAATTATCTCAATTATCTTGCAGCCTACCCAAGAAAGTTGCAGCAGTCAGACAAGTTTACCTAAACAGTATTATTCATCCAAATCTATCCCCAGTGTGTTCAAAGTAGAACACTTGGAAACATAATGAGAATACTTCCAAAGCATTAGAACAGGGAGAGATGCAAAGTGGGTGCCGAGAAAGATTGGTGACTGACCACCCGGAACTCATGCTACAAAAGTACTCGGCTCTTTGAACTTCATAGAATCATACAGCACAGGAGGAGGCTCTTCGACTTATTGTGCCTGTGCCAGTTTTAAGTTCACTTAAGGTATTTAACATTCTATTCTATTATGCCTAGCAACATATACTGTAGTCAGCAATGTCCTCTTCTCTCAGAAAAATTCCTTCCCATATAATGCACACTTTTCTTTCCAGAAAAAAAAACTGTCACCAACAGGTGCAGCAGCACAGAGAAACTAATGGTGACACTCAACAAATAAAACCCTTTCCTGTTTTGAGGCCCTCATGGAGATTATAAACTGGGAGACCGTACAGCGCCCAAGCAATGTTGAGGCAACAATTTGCATGGTTTATGCAATGATAATTGCATCCATTCACTGTGACAATGATTTCGACTTCCATCAGTTAAAAAGCAATGTTTGTACAACACTACCAAAATCTACCATGCATTGTCATTGCAACCTCAATATACATAACAATGCAACCATCACAGGGGCAATTTTCTGACACTTACAATTGTGTGCAGCAGACATCAGAATTCTGGTTATGTGCTCTCAGCAGACAAGGTTTCTTGCTGGGAGTACAAAGCTGGAAAATTATCCTTCAAGTGCCAGTTTTTTTTTTCCCATAGAAAGCCGACAAACACATGAGGCAGAAGTGACAACTATGAATCCATTATGGAAGACTGTTCAGCATCTCATTGATATTGTGGCAACAATGCACCAGGTTTATGCAATGAGTGGAACAATTTAGCTGACCATTCCAGATCACCCCCATCACTTGAAGCAGGCAGCAGCCCAGCCACAGACACTTCAAAGGATTTTAATGAGTTTGAGGAAGAAATACAGATTGAGTCAGTGATTGCAAGTCAGGACAGAGCAGAAGAGGGGTTGTAACTGGATTGATTCCTGCTCAGTGGAAGAGTCTCAGTTGCTTTGGTGATTCTCGGGTCACTGGTGAAAAGGTACTTCAGCAAGTTATCTGCTCTATGGACTGCCATTGAGCAGTAAATAACATGAGTGGTGCCTCAGGTACACCAGAAGGGGAGTCTCGCAATAATGAGGCTTTATAATAGTATTTAAGCTTCATAACATTCGTGCCACACAAGTGCCAGGCAATGACCATCTCCAACAAGAGAGAATCTAACCATTTCCCCTTGACATTCATTGGCATTACCATCGCCGAATCCCCCACTGTCAACATCCTAGGGGCTACCATTGACCAGAAACTGAACTGGAGTAGTCCGATAAATACCATGGCTACAAGAGCAGGTCAGAGGCTAGGAATCCTACAGTGAGTAACTCATCTCATGACTCCCCAAAGCCTGTCCACCATCTACAAGGCACAAGTCAGGAGTGTGATGGAATACTCTCCACTTGCCTGGATGGGTGCAGCTCCAACAACACTCAAGAAACTTGACACCATCCAGGACAAAGCAACCCGCTTGATTAGCATCCACAAACATTCACTCGCTCCACCACCAGCGCACAGTGGCAGCAGTGTGTACCATCTACAAGACGCACTGCAGCAACGCACCAAGGCTCCTTAGACAGCACCTTCCAAACCTGCGACTTCTACCAACTAGAAGGACAAGGGCAGCAAATGCATGGGAACACCCCTCCAAGTCACACACCATCCTGACTTGGAACTATATCGCCATTCCTTCACTGTCGCTGGGTCAAAATCCTGGAACTCCCTTCCTAACAGCACTGTGGGTATACCTACCTCACGTGGACTGCAGCGGATCAATAAGGCAGCTCACCACCACCTTCTCAAGGGCAATTAGGGATGGACAAT
This sequence comes from Heterodontus francisci, assembly GCF_036365525.1. Taxonomy (NCBI): domain Eukaryota; kingdom Metazoa; phylum Chordata; class Chondrichthyes; order Heterodontiformes; family Heterodontidae; genus Heterodontus; species Heterodontus francisci. The sequence goes on from NC_090388.1 coordinate 16,723,933, forward strand.
AAATGCTGGCCTAGCCAGCGACGCCCACATCCCATGAATGAATAAAAAGAAAATGTCCAATGCTAAAGTGAGAGAAGAAACAGACTTTCCTGACCGGTGAAAGTGGATTGGGTTATTTTAGGGTTCATATGCACATAGGAATCAAATTTCCCATGGGAAATCTCCCCAAGTAACTTTGTCAGAAGATCATCAGAAAATCCAGAGAAGTCTATGGAAATTCTACCCCATGAACTTTAACATTGAAGAAATATGGACATCAAAGTTTGTATTTAAGCATTTATCCACTCAAGCGATCTCACAACAGAGTGCAGCTGGAGCAAAATAACTGAAATCCCAAAAGTCTCAGGAATCTGGACACAACTGAAAAAATGCCATTGTATTTAATAATCTAAAATTAAACTGTCTATATAGCTAGGGCTTTTGTTTTGTTACCTTTGATGGCAGTGCATGCATGGTGTGCTCTTGAACGTAATCTATTGTTCCTTCTATGTTCTTCTCCAGTGGCAGGAATAAGTCATTTGGCTGGCTGTTAGATGTCAGTGACAGTCTCTTGGGAATAAAAAAGAAAGACTTGCGTATACATAGCATCTTTCATGACCTCAAGCTGTCCTGAAGCACTTTACAGCCAATTAAGTACTTTGGAATATCATACTGGGGTGGTTATGCTTCCTGGTGCGGTGCCATGATCTGGTCTGCAACGACTTATGCTTTGTGAGATGATGCAATGGTGGCTGCCTGCTCCTAATTGCTTTCTGTCTCATCTTCTGTCATTTGGGGAGGGTTGGAGCATGCCAGATGTTGTGTTGCCCTGAGAGGCAGTAGCCTCATCCATGCCATTTGGTGCTGAGCCCTCTCCACACTGACTAATGAACTGGATGGGAGCAAACGGCTGGGTGGCAATGAGGGCCATAAAGCCCTCCGTAATTAATATCTGCATCTAACTGTCCAGCATGTGGAGACTAGAGAAAAAAGCTGCCTTTTGGACATTGGAGTGCAAGGCCTCTATAGCTGCAGTCTGAACATTCATGAAAGAAACTTGTTACGATCCCGTTAGGGACTGTTAACTTTGAAAAAGAGGAAGTCAAATTCCCAGTTATTACTGAAAGAATTATGCCACAAGATTTCATGTTTTAAACAAAAAACTACTGTACAAGAGTTAAAGCAAAACACTATTAACTTAACACTACAATTTGGAAACATTTATATTTTAAACTTAAAATCTTAACAGAACATGAAGTCTTATGCTTTAAACTCTAAATCTCAACAGATGCTCCTGTTTGACTGTTACTTCCACCCCCAAAATTTCCCTATACGCTACAGGATCTTGGTGACTAATCCAAAGTGTACCACAGCTCTTCGGAATTCACTTTGATTTCCTTAATTTCCCAGCCGTCTTCTGAGGTATGAAATCACCTCCTAAATCTGGACTTCCCAGCTTAAGCAAGGGCCTGCCTCAAAACAGAAACACTGTAGTCCCGATGGCCTCTCTGCTCCTGAATCCAACTGGCTTCCAAAAGCCAACTGACTGTGTCAGCAAGCACACTGATCAAATAACCAATAGGCACCCCCTGCATCATCTATCTCCATAGCAATGTGGTACATATGGGGTGTCTCAGATAGCAATTTAAATTGATTATTTCCAACTCCAACTCTTTTAATATTTTAATAATTAAATTAACTAAATTTAATAATTTAAACCCGTTATTGAGGTAGCTTCAGACACACTGTCTCCATCAACAAATTAAGAAGAGTTCCCATTGTGTAGGATCTTTACACTTTCCAATATGATACAAAATAAACATGGGCCACTCTTTTATTTGTAACCACTCTAGGCTTGTTTGCCAGCTTCTCAAACCATTTGTGTTGCATTAAAAAAAAATTCAGTTTCCAAATTAAAAGTTACCTCTAGAAAATTAATACAAACCATGAACCAGGCGGTCATAACAGACTCCAACTGAGGTTCATCACTTTATTACCCATTTGAAAGTATTATATCCATAAGACATCAGAACTTGTGGATATAAAAAAGGCATAAGGAAAGTATATATTTACCAAAGATTTGAAGACTCGGTTAAAAATATTATAACCTTAGCATAATTAAGATGTGCCATTGGTTCCTTCACAATCCCAGCATGTATCTATCAAGCATCCCCAGACCAACCTGACTGGGAAATGGCAGAATGCTTATAATATTGAAGCCTAAATGTATCTCCAATGAAAATTGGTCAATGCCAGACTTATCTGATTGAAGTGTTAATCTACAATTCAGCTGTACAGGTCTAAAACTGAGTCTGAATGCATTATTGATCATGACCCTGAACAGATTTATAAATTTGAAAATCCAACTGGAATTCTTTTCCAGATAATTCATTAAATGCCCTTGAATTCCTGCTAAGAAGGGAGAGGGGTTGTCAAACCTCTCATCCAGCATTGCTTTTATGCATGCCCTTACTTTGAGGTGGCAGAGTTTACATTTTCATGATTAAAATGCGCAGCCTGTCTCGACAAAAAATATAGTTATCCAGAGTGTATACATAATGAGAGATAAAATGGGGGCAAAATTGGTCAAAGTAGAAAATAAGTCACGGCATGGTGTAAAACAAGCAGGTAATTTGCTATCAGCTCATTTTACGGTACTAGTGGTGACTAATTTCATCCCCAATGGCTTTCTTTATTTTGGCTGAAACAAGTGGCAATTCAAACCATTCTTTTTGCAAGTTGGGCTCTAGAGACTCCAAAACATCATCTAATTTGGATCATGCCGATCAGCACTCTGCAACAGATTTTTTTCACATTATTGCACTAAACAAGCCCATTGATCCAATGCAGATGAAATTGACAGAAATCTGGCTGATGGTCTTCTGGCTGTAATCCTCTCAAGTCAGTCCAGTTGCATTTTTGCTCCTCTACATTTGCACATCAGGAATGCTTTGTCTTTTCCAAAACAAATTGTTGTATCCATGTATAACTTGGGGCATAGACTGCCATGTAGTATGAATATTCACTCCTTTGAAACGTTAGAAGGAAAGTTGGATAGAGAACACCGGTTCATTAGGCATGTAGGTTTTTGCATATTCAGTCAGCCTATTGTTCTATAATCAATAAAATAACTACAAGGAACAGAAATGAAGATGCTTCCAATGCAAGAACTGCTGATCGGTACTCAACACCTACATGCTCTATTCCCAACTGTACTACACAAATACTTGTACTTTCTGAGTTTAAAAATAGGTTATATGATATTTAATTGGTAGATGACACCACAGGATTAGCAGAGACACAAAAAAAAGAAAACTTCAGCAGTAATCTGTTACGAGGGTCCCTTTCAACCTTCACCTAATTTTACTGTAATAGGGTTTAATTTTAAACACACCGTGTTTTGAGCTCCCCCTTGTTGAATCCTTGTTCACCGCTTTCCAATTATAAGGTAAAGAAATGAGCACTAACAGGCTTTCTTCGGTTTAAAGAAGAAAAGTGAAATTTATCAAAACTTAAACATAAAGTCTAATTCGGTTAATGCCTACGATACACGACATGCCCACGCTAGCATGCATATGTGATACGCACATGCAAATAGAGACAGAAAAGAGAAGAAAAATAAAGTGTTGAAGTTTGAGGCAATATCTGAAGAGTTTCTTGTTACTGTGTTTTGAGCTCACTGTAGAGTCTTTTTGTAGGTAATTCGTGCTTGTAGGTAATTCTTGCTTTTCTTTGGGGCCCTGTATTCTTCTTAAACCTTGTTCACTGTAGGAGACTTTTCTCTCTTGGGGTTCTTCTGCCTTCAATGGATTTCAAAGCTGATGAGAAAGATATGAAAGTGGACAGGAGAGAGATGTTCTCAATCCAGGAGCCAGTAGCTTTCTGCAGTACAAAACTCTGTGGCAAGTTCAAATTCCTGCAACAGCCAGTTAGTCATGTGACTAAACTGGTCTGACCATGTCATCTGTGTTGTGGGATCAAGGACTGGTTCCTTCGTTCCAACACTGTCTGATAGAATGCAAAAAAACGTCTTTTCAGCCAGGGGCTTGGCAACCCCTTGTAATAGGCCTTCTTCGCAGCACCAATTTGAAGTTTAATGTCCATGTGGCAAAATTAATGTGCCTCATCCTTGGCAGTTGGGCCTGCATGACAAATCCTAAAAGAGATAATGTGGACACAGGGTGGCCTACCCTTCAAAGTTGAATAGAGCCAAAGAAACAAATTGCATCTGACAAAAAGCCACTGCTGTTGTCTCTGTAGAGGTCAAGTCTTTCATGTTCTTGAGCATTGACCCACAAATCCCATCAAGGTGAAAAAAATCTTACATTTTCCAGCCTGTTCTCCAGTGTGAGGTAGCTCAAGAGTGACCATCAGTCTGAATTGAAGTCAGGTCTTTGCTGTCTGCTCTGCGATGCATCCCAAACTCTATGTCCAGCAAAGAGGGATTTTTTTTAAATTCATCTCATGGGATGTGGGTGGCACTGTCAAGGACAGCATTTGTTGCCCATCCCTAATTGCGCAGTGGTTAGCACCGCAGCCTCACAGCTCCAGGGACCCGGGTTCAATTCTGGGTACCGTCTGTGTGGAGTTTGCAAGTTCTCCCTGTGTCTGCGTGGGTTTTCGCCGGGTGCTCCGGTTTCCTCCCACCGCCAAAAGACTTGCAGGTGATAGGTAAATTGGCTGTTACAAATTGCCCCTAGTGTAGATAGGTGGTAGGGCATATGGGATTACTGTAGGGTTAGTATCAATGGGTGGTTGTTGGTCGGCACAGACTTGGTGGGCTGAAGGGCCTGTTTCAGTGCTGTATCTCTAAATAAAAAAAAACTGAATTCAGAGGGCAGTTAAGAGTCAACCACATTACTGTGGGTCTGGAGTCACATGTAGTCCAGACCAGGTAAGGACTGCAGGTTTCAATGGTAGTTACCATTACTGAGAGTAGCTTTCAATTCCAGACTTTTAAAAAAAATTAATAAGTTGAATTTAAATTCCACCAGCTACTATGGCAGGAATTGAACCCATGTCCCCAGCATATAATAAAAGCAAAATACTGCGGATGCTGGAAATCTGAAATAAAAACAAGAAATGCTGGAATCACTCAGCAGGTCTGGCAGCATCTGTGGAAAGAGAAGCAGAGTTAACGTTTCGGGTCAGTGACCCTTCATCCGAACTCAGCATATCCCCAGTATATAACTTGGGTTGCTGGATTACTAATCCAGTGACATTACCACTACACCACCCTTTAAACAAGTGCTGTCCAGGTGGTTTAGGTACAGCTGCAGTGCTATTAACTTGAGATATAACTGAAGCATCTCTATGTCAGCAGGCATTTCAGAAAAAGATAGCCGTGCTGTAAAACCTCGCACATACTCTTGAGGGAGACAGAGACTTAGGTTTTAATCATTAACCAGTCCTTAAAATCGAGATGGAAGCCTTTCACTCACCTTCTAACCTTGACACGTCGGTACCTGGTGGCAATGTTAACAACACAGAAAATATTCAACAATGACAAAGTAACGTTAATGACACAATTCATCATTATCCTTGTTTGGTGACTGTTGTCTCAGAAGTTCGGCACCGCGGGTTTCGATTTTTAAATACTTATGGAATCTGATCAGGTTATCATTTATGATCAATTTGATAAATCCAGAAAAAAAATTGAAATGACACCCCCCCCCCCCCCCGCCCCCGTCCACCTTCCTTATCGAAAAGCCTTTCTTTCCAAACAGCGGACCAACATCTCACAATATTTATCACAGCCAATGTTATTGCTGGTGTGTTTACTGTCTGACTATTGGCAATGAATGGACTTTGCGATCTCCTGCTTGTGTTGTAGTTTAGTCCAGCCTGTGCTGAGTTTCACGAATTTATTATTCAGCCCATGTTTTGAGTGAGGCTGAGTCCTTCCCTAACACCACCCCTCAGCCCCCCTCCTACTCCCCTACCCCGCCCCCATTACATCCTTGACAGGTTGAAGCGGGGGTGGAGAGCGAGTGGCACCCATGAGGTCTCTAGTGTACTAGAAACATATTACCTATTAATTGCTCTACCCTCTAGATAACGAACAGAGACCTGACAAGCAGCCAGATCAGCCAGGATACACTTCCTGTCCAGCCTGCATTCATTTAGAGAGAAAAAAAAACCCACACGCACATGAGAAAGAAACTGCCCACGACATTACTTGGAGTCTTCGTAACACACTTGGCAGGAGACCTTCATGTCGCTTTGACGGGACAACTGGAGAGGGAGTTGTGTGTGTGTGTGGGGGGTGAGGAAGAAAGGAGGATGTGAGATTTCTCCGCCGCTGTCCCGAAAAATTCTTTTGAGATCTACATGGATACAGATTTCCGGGAGGTGAATCGATCTGTCCAATCGGCTTTCCTAAAAGAGAGCGGGGGGAAACTACAGGAGGAAAGCGAGCCGATCCGAGATGGAATGAGCTAGGTAACTGCTGCAAGAATCCAGCTGGCGCTAAGACCCCCTCATCGCGATCGCTGTGATCTCAGTAAGATTTAGCTGTTGGGGGGCGACTTGTTATTTTTTTTGTGTGTTGCTTAGTTTATGCCAGATACAAAGGCAGAGAGGAAGAAATAGAAAGCGAGGGAGAGAGAAAGAAAGGGAGGAATGAGCCGAAAAAGACAGCGTTAGAGTGGGACTATTGGAAACCGTTTCCACTTAGGTAAAATTACAGCGGAGATGGTCTTTTTTTCTATCTAGAATGCAGGGAGAAGCTCAAACTTCGCCTTCCTTAACGTAAAGGTGGAGGATAGGTATCGCCCCAGGAAGGAGGGGCTGCAGGTAGGTGACAAAAGTGGAGAGATGTTGCATTAAGAAGGGATCGTTGTGTCATATTTTTAACAATGCACTTCACTCAGTCGTCACGAGTACACGGACAGGTACAGACAACGTAACCATAGCCAACAAACCGGAAAATATTTTAAGGCATTGGGATCACACCAAAGGATAACTGCTTGGACTATGAAAACGGTAAAAAAAAAGGATTGAAATCGACATAAAATTATTTTAAGTGGAATTCAAAACTGACAGCGTGAAGATCGTCATCGCATGACATGGCTTTTTAAAACCTGGGACGTGTTTTATTGCGTTTCAATTTCCAACCAGATGTACCTTTACTTTCTCTCGGTTTACTGGGATATTTGTGGTTAACAGGTTCTTCACAGCCAGCGTCCCGTGTGGGGGTTTGATTTATCTGAGTGCTTTTCTGTCTGGATGAGTGTGGCAAGTGTCGGAAAGTGTGAATGACTGTGTATGTGAAAATGTTTGCGAGCGAGTGTGTTTTGTTGAGATTGTCAATGCGACAGTGTACAAGTCTGCGACGTGTGACAGGTGCGTGTGTAAGAATATGCGAAAGGGCAAGAATCCCTGTTTGTGTGTATCGATGAGTATATGAGTCTCCAGCTCCATTGTGTGTTGGGGTGGGTTGTGTGTGTGTTCGTGTGCCGTGGTTGTGTGTGAGTGATTATGATCATGTGTGTGTGTGTGTATGGGATCATGTATATGTGCGAGAGACTGTATATGACTATGTGTGTGTGTGTTTGTGTATCTAGGTGTGTGTATGCGTGCGCAGCTGTGTTTGTGTGTATGTCAATGTGTGTATTTATGAGTCTGTGTATGAGAATATGCAAGGCTGTGTGTGAATGAGAATATGAGAGTGTGAGGCTGCGTGTATGAGTAGACGAGAGTGTGTAAGGTGTGTGCAAGGCTGTGTATGAGAGTGTGAGGTTATGTGTGTATGAGCATAGATGAGTGTGTGTAAGGCTGTGTGTGTGAGAGAGAGTAAATGAGGGTGTGTGTATAAGAATATGAGAGTTTGTGAGGCTGCGTGCGTGAGAGAGCAGATGAGAGTGCGTGAGGCCGTGTGTGTGTGAATAGATGAGTGTGTGAGGCTACATATGTATGAGAGTAGATGAGAGTTTGTGAAGCTGTGTGTGTGAGTAGATGAAAGTGTGTGGCTGTGTGTGAGAGTAGATGAGAGTGTGTGAGGCTGTGTGTATGAGTAGATGGGAGTGTGTGAGGCTGTGTGTATGAGTAGATGGGAGTGTGTGAATAGATGAGAGTGTGTGAGGCTGTGTGAGAGAGTAGATGAGAATATGCGAGGCTGTGTGTGTGAGTAGATGAGAGTGTGCGAGGCTGTGTATGAGAGAGTAGATGAGAGTGTGCGAGGCTGTGAGAGAGTAGATGAGAGTGTGCGAGGCTGTGTATGAGAGTAGATGAGAATGTGCGAGGCTGTGAGAGAGTAGATGAGAGTGTGCGAGGCTGTGTATGAGAGAGTAGATGAGAGTGTGTGAGGCTGTGTGTATGAGTAGATGGGAGTGTGTGAATAGATGAGAGTGTGCGAGGCTGTGTATGAGAGAGTAGATGAGAGTGTGTGAGGCTGTGTGTATGAGTAGATGGGAGTGTGTGAATAGATGAGAGTGTGTGAGGCTGTGTGAGAGAGTAGATGAGAGTGTGTGAGGCTGTGTGAGTGTGAGTAGATGAGAGTGTGTGAGAGTAGATGAGAGTGTGTGAGGCTGTGTGTGAGAGTAGATGAGAGTGTGCGAGGCTGTGTATGAGAGAGTAGATGAGAGTGTGCGAGGCTGTGAGAGAGTAGATGAGAGTGTGTGAGGCTGTGTGAGTGTGAGTAGATGAGAGTGTGTGAGGCTGTGTGTATGAGAGAGTAGATGAGAGTGTGCGAGGCTGTGAGAGAGTAGATGAGAGTGTGTGAGGCTGTGTGAGAGAGTAGATGAGAGTGTGTGAGGCTGTGTGAGTGTGAGTAGATGAGAGTGTGTGAGGCTGTGTGTATGAGAGAGTAGATGAGAGTGTGCGAGGCTGTGAGAGAGTAGATGAGAGTGTGCGAGGCTGTGTATGAGAGTAGATGAGAATGTGCGAGGCTGTGTGTGTGAGTGTAGATGAGAGTGTGTGAGGCTGTGTGTATGAGAGAGTAGATGAGAGTGTGTGAGGCTGTGTATGAGAGTAGAGAGTGGGTTAGGCTGTGTGTGTATGATAGTGTATGAACAATCAAATTCTGTACAAGGTATTCTTAAAAAACGGTTCCACCATGGTGCACCGGTCTTTTTGTGTTAGAATTCCAGCAACAGAATGAACAGTTGTGAATCAAATCCTCGGACTCCAGCCCCTCTGATCTTATACGGGAGTGAAGTATAATCCTACACTTCATTCAGTATCAATAAACATCTAAAGCTCACAGGTCCTTCTGCAAATGTGAGTGGAAGATGTGCCAGGAAGAGGCAGGATATTTTGAAAAAGGAAGCAGCGAGATAAAAATGATAAAGCTTTGCTAACAATCGTGTGCCGGTTATCATTCCACTGACAATTACCTACCCCACTTCAGGTCTTTCCTTATCAAGCCAATCTTTCATTTGGCTGTTTATCTCTTAGAAACTTATAAAACAGAGGGAGGCCCTTTGGTCCATCGTGCCTGTCCTGGCTCTTTGAAAGTGCAAACCAAATAGTCCTACTCCCCTTCTCTTTCCCCATAGCCCTGCGCATTTTTCCCCCTTGCTGTCTGGCCTGGAATTGCCTGAAATGCAAAGGCCAAGCAGCAATGGACAAAATGTTTGGATTTAACAGGCGCCTCCCACACATACCAATGTTTTATGGACCTTCACATGTACTTTCAGCAGATTTAAAATTTCTTGAAACAGATCAAGGTACGGAATATATCTGCAAGCTGCTGTCCTCCAGTGACAGAATTGCAACCTCTCAAGCAGTGTCTTACTTAGTGGGCTGACTCGCCCGAATCTTTGAATTTATTTTGTAAATTGCTGCTCAGTTGTGATTTCTCAGTCTGCTGCTCGGGCACCTCATTTTCTCCTATCCCTCAATCATTTTATTTGCTTGATTCAGCTTTATCCTCAGTCCTCCCTCTTGTCGCCACCCCCCACGAAATCTTGCCCTCTTTCCCCGAGTTATATTTTTCCCCAGCTCTTTGCAAAAGAAAAGTTGGAAAAGGAAATCCTTTCGTTAAACGTGGAAATCTCATGAAATTTTTTCAATTTATTTTTTTTGCCTCTGATTTCCCCCTCCCTCCTTTTCGATATTTTTTTTGGGGTGGGGGGGGGGGGGGGGTGCTTTTAAGAGTTGGCACATGCGTATAATAATGTTTGCAGCGGCTGGGAGTTCCCCAGTTGTCAGGTGCAGACAATTGCTAAACAGGATTTGATAGCTCCGGAGCTCAGACTCTGTGTGTCTGGCAAATGACAATCGGCTAAGCGATAATGCTTATCTATTTTCATTCCGCCAAGCCACATTATTTTCCACAGTCACATTCAAGGTTTCCTTTGGTCTTCTGTCGTTAATCTGTACCCCTGCACTTGCCAGCGATTCGCATTGAGCTGAAGAATTGAGAGCGATGTATCGAACAAGCGGTTCTCAAATCGAATTGAAACCGAGCGAGAAATCGAATCGAATAGATCTATGTTGGGGGCTGGATTTGTCACAAGAGAAGTCAATCCGTGACACTCCATCACACGAGTTTGTTGCTTACAAGTAAACTTCTGTATTCAATTTACAACTAACTTTAAAACTAACGGGAGAAACAATTTGAAAGAAATCTCCAGCATTGATGGGAAGTAGCTTCCAATTATAAGTAAGAATGTGTGTGGGTGCCATTTTACTCCATTCGCTGAGCAAATTGGGTTCTTTCACGTTAAAGTATATTTCTTTGCATAGATTATTAGAATCATTAAAGGGATTTAAAAATGCTGACCGTCACGCAAAGATTAGAAAGTTAAAAGTTGATGCACCCGAACATTTCACAAAGTATTTTAAAATCTCGGAAAATTCCTTGAAAAATAATTGGGGCTCGAACATCACACTTCCCAGAATGATTTGACCGTCTGATACAACTTTTGTAAAATTTAGTTTGACTGTGGGGCTACTGGAAATAGAGAAACATCAGTGAGTGGTAGTCTCTTTCTTTCTTGTAGGGTAGTTGGCTTAATTTTTTTTGATATTAAGAACGGATATTTTCGAAGTAAGATTGAATTTGGATTTTATGTGGGTCTCAGGCCGTCTCCGTCCAACCAGCGCCTGTTCATTTTCTCTACAATAAAGAATTCGGAGAACAGGAAGAATGGATGCGCATATTGGAGTATTCGTGCTATTTTGAGACGGAGAGTGTGCGCTGTAAGACCCAGGATTTCTTTGTTGCAGCCTCTTCACATCAGAACAAATGCACTGTTATCCCAGTTTTTGTTACGCTACAACGCCCACTTCAAATACAGCGAGGTGACTTGCTCAGACTCTGAAAGTAGCAAGCACTTAAAGCTTTACAAAGACACTGTTGTGTCCCCGAGCACCGCGCGTTAACCTCCCATCTCCACTCGGCGACATGTCATACCGAGAGCTAACCTGGGAATAGATATACCCAGACATGAATCGATCATGTTCATTTAAGCAGCTCCATATCTTTCCAGCCGCACTCCCCCCATGCGACTTAGTCTCTGTCTATAAATGCTCTATATAACTTTTAAACAAATAAGAATGATAATGCAGCCGTTTGTTAAATAGAACGGACGTTAAGAGTTTATGCAAAAAGCTGTTGTGCCAAAATTCATGATTTCACCTGCGCCTTTCATATAAATGCCACTGAACCTTTTAATTTTACAACCAATTGTAATCTATTATACAACTAATGAAAATGTAATAGACAGCAGGCTAATGTTAACTCTCAGTGCAGTCGTGCCATCTGGAAAAAAAATCTTTCTCCAATTTGATTCCTTTTAAGTTACCAAGGTTCATTTTCTTGGTAAAACAGACCCATCCCTCATTTGCACGCTAGTGAGGATAGTTGGCTGACATATTTGCTATTGGCTGCGCCTCCTCTTCCAGCCTTAAGGTCGGCGTGGCTGCTGCTGTGATTGATTTGATACTGATTTTTAAGGACTGTTTATGGATCACATTCCGGCTGTAACGGCTGGCTCACAAAGTCTTCTTGGGATCAGGCCCAAGGTACATAGACATTATCTGGAAGGATTATTGGGTTAATTTGGGACATCCTTGAGACAATTCTGGTTAATTCCTGCACAGGAACGTTTGCAGTACAGCTTGCACCCCCACCCCCCACCCCCCAATCCCAGTATCTACGGTTCAACCAGTGAACGCGAAGACGTTTTCTGATTGTGAAAGAAAGATCACCTGGAATTCCAGTCTGAGCTGAGACATTAAGGCGTGATGCTTTCTGAGAGAATGCGCAAGAGATGTAGCGACCCTATTCACCAGCGCTTCCTCATTGCTGTCTGTCCCTCTGGTGCACTGCCTCCAGGACGGACAGCATTCCCACAGGCTCAGCACGTTTATTCTGCAGCTACCCGTAGGGGAGGTTTCGACCCACTTTACACTGTCTGGGAGTTCAATTATGCCGCTGGAGAGAGAGAGAGAAGAGCTCGGCACAAGAGGATCTCATGTCTGAGCACAACTCCTCTCCCCAGCAGTGACATGTTTAGTCAGTGCGGGCGTGATGCCCACTTTGTCTGAACCTTTTAGTTTATTGGAGGTAGATTTAAGAAGTATCCAGAGGATCCAGTAGCATTTTTCACACCCAGGTTGGCACTGCACTGATTTATACTTTGTACAGTGTTAAACCAGCATTGTGAAAGGTGACCCTTTGTTGGTAGTCTCAGTGCAGTTCGACTGCAGGTTCACCCCACAACTTTAGGGTTGGTAGGAAGTGGAAACCACTTTGCTTTGACACTGAAGTGTAAACACACACACAGTCTCCATGCAAAATTGCTGGCGAGGGAGAGGAATACTCTTACACCATGCACATCTCAAACTACTGCTGGTGCAACACGAAAAAAATGCACTGTCAATTTCTGATGCATAATATGTGCTAACTTTAAATGAAATTGTAAGAAAGCCCATAGAAATAAATAGGTATTTCACCAAGTTAATCAGATGTTGGTGTTAACGGGCTCAAAGGTGAAGCTTTCATCACTTTTTGGCCAATCTCCACGTGCCAGCAAATGTGCAGGAAGAGTCTGAAATCTTGGATTGTCGAAATATTTTGAGATAGAGTGATAGCTCTCACATCTAGTTGCAGTTACACATCTTAAAAATCCGATCTCCCAAAAGATGAGGGCTTACAAAAATCAACCTTCGCCTTCATTGATGTGCATTGATTCCCAATGCAGCATATTTAGTTTCATTTACAAAATATATGAATCATCATTATTGTGTATCTGCTTCAAATGGTGCTTGAAGTTTCAAATGCAATATTGGTAGGTAAGGATGTACCTTAAATTTGACAGAAGCTGGTCTGATGTCTATCCATAAATGAAGATACTACTGGCAACTGTTCCTTGTTGTTAATACAATAATGGCCTAGCACATAGCAAGTAATGCTGATTGAGTCAAGTAGCACAGGTTGGGGGCCTAATTATGAAAGGGATATGGATTCAGATCCAAGGTATAGATTCAAAATTAATTGGAATAAAAACAGAAAATGCTGGAAACACTCAGCAGGTCTGGCAGGATCTGTGGAGAAAGAAACAGAGTTAACGTTTCAGGTTGATAGCCTTTCGAAAGGTATCCAACCTGAAACATTGGGCTGGATTTTGCCGTGGGATTCGGGAGTCCAACGTTGGGACCAAATGGGGGTCCCGAGCTCATACGTCCCAATAGTGAGACTGGTGGTGCAATCTTCCAGGAACGGCCTCCTAATTGACCGCTTCCTCGTTCGCCAACCTATTAAGGATGACAGGCAGGCCCTCGATGCTGCAGACCCATTCATAGGACCGGCAGCTCTAGAGCTTTGAGAGTCACACAGGACACTGCTGAGGCAGGTCGGGAAACACAAGCTCCCCTCAACATGGAGGCGCCCTTGCTGGGCTACAGAGCAGTGAAGAAATAAACAAAATCTAGGCTGGCAGGACCATCGGGATGGAGAGGAAACCACTCCACTGGATGGGGATCAGCCACGATTGTGGTCTTTCAGGCTTGTGGCCCCGACATTGGGGCATGGAACTTCCGACTCCGATGGTCTCCCAGCCTGCCGCAGGGAGGCCACGTCCATTGAGCTAGTGGCCTCTGCATGTGGCGGGAGTTGGGAGGTGCGGTGGGTCCGCTGGCAGCAAAATGCTGGTCAGGCCACAAAATCATCCCTAATTGGGGTCTTAACTGGCATGATTGACTGCTCACCTTTGTGGAGTGGACAGTCGATCCAATTCCAAGCCCGCCCCTGGGCAAGTTCCTGCTGGCAGGAATGCATCATGGAGTCATCCTGACATGCTCCTGCCCATTTTCCTGGTTTCCCCGCCTCTAAGTCCGCCATCACAGGACTGGAAAAATTCAGCCCATTAACTTTGATTCTCTCTTCACAGATGCTGCCAGACTAGCTGAGAACTTCCAGCATTTTCTGTTTTCATTTCAGATTTTCAACATCTACAGTATTTTGCTTGTGTACCAAAATGAACTAGATGGGTTCGTGGGACCCACTTCATACATTGTTAGAGATAACATTTGTAGTTAAAGCTGCAAACTCAGAGAGTAAGGAGCATGTAGACCGTGTTAAAACAGGGGTGGTTGAGGCGATAGCCTAAATGCACTCAAGGAGAAGGTAGGTAAGTACATAAGGGAGAAAGGAATGGAAGGATATGCTGATAGGGTTAGATGAAGTAGAGTGGGAGTGGGCTCATGTGGAGCATAAATACCAGCATAGACCAGTTGGGCTGAATGGCCTGTTTCTGTGCTATAAATTTGATGTAATGTAATTCTGTTTAATGCAGTGCTTAAAAAATTAGACATTTCCAATACATTTATAAGAAATCCATCCATTAAAAATATTCTGATCGCTTTCTATTATATGTCAATTAAATTTCTAGGCCTATTATATCGTGTAACTGGTAGTCACTCCTCATGCAAGTTATGACTGGCACCAGCAGGCACTAATGGTTGAAGAGCTGAAGTCAGTGTTGTGCATTCTTAAAACAGAATTTTGCTTCAGACATCTGTATATTTCATTGTAGATAATTAAGAATTAAAGAATTATGTGTAGGCTTCTTCAGTTCCTATTTGTACCTCAGAAGTTTTTTAAAAAACTAAAGGTGGGCTCCAATGCTTTTAGAGAAATGGTACTGAAAGGTGAACTGCACTTTGCCAAAATAACCAATCTGATTGATTGCCATATTCAAACCTCCCATTACAGTGTTACATAAAGATTAAGTTGTAAAAACTATGTGCAAAGACTTTCAGAGAAAGATTTCTCCTCTTTTGCACTTGGGTATAAATAATTGAGTGTGCACTACAAAGAGGAATATCAGTTGGATAGGATCTCATACCTGTAACAACAACATGCATCAGTAAAGTGCCTTTAATGTAGTGGAACATCCCAAGGTGCTTCACTGGAATGTTATCATAAAAAAAAAATGACATTTTTAATTTAAATGGACAGAAAATCAGTTTGGCTTCATTATGGACATGCCATCCTCTCTGTACAATTATAGTGGGGGATTATTTACAGCCAAGCACAAAAGAGAGAAACATGCCCTTTCAACTGTTTTGAATGTTTCAAATTACAGAATCTTACAGAAAGGCCTGGTACAGACTCTCTGAAAGAGCTATCTATTTAGTTGTCAGCATTCTTTGTAGGCTGGCGACTCAAATTTGCTGGCTTGCTATCTTTACTCTGCGTATGTAAATTTGTTTGTGTATATTTCTGCATATGTATATGTGTTCATATGTAAGAGTGTATAAGTGGGAGAGAGACTGACCAAAAATAGTTTTATGGAATAATATTTTATTTTTAACCTATACAGGATGGTAAGACTTGCATCTAATATAATTTAAAGATGTTATTTCTCATTTAACCATGCTCATAATTAGTTACAAAAATGGCTGGTTCAAAACAGAGATTGCTGTGTGGCAATGGGAAAGATTATCTCTGCTTTTAAAACATTGCCTGTTTTTTTAATTTCACATTCAATTGCAAATTGTAGACAGATTTTAGTAAAACATATTCAAATATTCAAAACATTTTTTCATGGCTTTATTAACTGGAATTTTTCCTTTCAAAATGTCATTTTAATACTTATTAATGGCAATAATGTGCAATAGTATTGAAAACTGAAGGAAACATAATTCAGTAAACATTACCACTGGAATCAAAGGTTGACCACTTCACCACCTCTTTCAGAAAATTGCTTGCACCATTTCACCTGTACACAAGACTAGGTAACACTGCTTAATTATTGAGAAGCATTCTTCAACCCAAAAAATCATAACTACCTACATTTTTTTTAGATTATTCAATGACTATAAGTTGAGAATGATTGAATAAAATTAGTTCTGTAATTTTACTTTGTAATATTTATAATTAGACAATTATAGAAAATTATTTTTATTATACAAAAGGAAAATACTCATCATTTGAAAGTTGATACAAACGGTTAGTTGAGAAACTAATTTAGGTCAGCACAACACATAATGACAGCATGCCAGGTCAATGTAACCAGCATCAACACTTAATTTTTGCCCTATTCATAGGTTTTTTTCAAACTGAGTTCTCAAACATGTATATTCATATAATAGCTATTGTGCATCATGTTACTCGCAGGAGGGGTGAATAGACACATCTACTTGATTCCATAACAAAATGTCACCTAAAATAATTTATTGGGAATAATAAACAAAATCAAAAAGTATGTGTACTAAATTGGGCCATTATGGGTTTGTTTGTGAAAGGTTCAATTATACTACATTCTGACAATAGTGGGTTTTGGTGGGGGAAGGGGGTTGTCTTCTAGAACAATAGTGCTGCACATGTGCAAAAGCATAAACATCATCTCTATAATTACAGAGGTCCATTTTGAATATCTTACTAAAATATCTCTGATTAATCACTAAGCATTTGCTACCTATAGCTGAGACCAAAGCAACAAGTATAGCTTTCATTGTTATTTTGATAGAATAAACAATCTCTTGCAAGCTGATGGTTTATTTGGGAGCATTTAATTCCTCACGTGGTTTGTGCCCAATCCCCAGTGGATCAAGGTACGAGAAGGTCCATTCAGTTCCTGGGACTATTGGATAGATGCAGCTTTGTAGTTGTGTACATGCTGGGCCATTGTTAATGTGGTGCAGACGATGGCAGGTGGCCTTGTGGTAATCCTTAGTGGTCTAGCTAGTACAGCAGGTGGTAGAAAGTGTCCAGATGGAAGTACGTTTATAGCGTTCTTGAGAACTCAAGTGGGAAGATGAGGGGAAGGGGAGAACCTGGCATTGTGAAAATTGTGTTGTTGGAGATGAACTGGTAGTCTATTTGGGATTGTAGTAGGTTGCTTTGTGGTGCTGGTGTTTCTGTGGAGTCCCACGTATTCTCATCTAGAATGTGGTCAGTTTTTGCTGTACTGTGGTAGTCATACATCTACAAAATCAATGGAACAGGATTCAAAATTGTGGCAGATGTCATTATTAGATTTGATTTCATCTATATTTAATTTTTTTTATAGTTTCAGTGCTACTTTGAACCCAAAGTTACATAGAATCTACATCACAGAACCATTTGGCCCAACTGGTCTGTGCCTGTGTTTATACTGCACATGAGCGTTCTCCAAGTCTAATTACCACTTCCTACCCTGCCCCATATCCTCTATTCCCTTCTCCCTCATGTAAGCACCAGGCCTTCCCTTAAATGCATCAGTGCTATCAGCTTCAACCACTCTGTGTGTCTGTGAATTCCACATTCTTATCACTATTGTGCAAAGCAATTCCTCTTAAATTCTTTGCTTGATCTGTTACTGGCTTTCTTATATTTATGCCCCCTTGTTTTGGTCTCAGTCTTAAGTGGAAACAGTTTCTCCAGATCTACCCTATCAAACCTCTGTCAGGTCTTCTCTTAGCATTCTGGTTTCTGACGAAAAGAGCCCCAGCCTGTCGGATCTTTTCTGATAGTTGCAATCAATCAGTTCTGGCAACATCCTTGTTAATCTTCTCTACACTTTTTCCAGTCCTTCATCTTTTGTAAGATGGAGACCAGAATTACAGACAGGGCTTCAAGCATAACCAAGAATTTATATAAATTTAACCTACTTCCCTGCTTTTGTATTCTATTCCTCTTGAAATGAATCCTAGAGCTTTATTTGCATCTTTCTGGTCTTATCAACTTTCATTCTACTTCTAGTGTTTTATGTTTCTGTATTCTCAGACTTCTCTGCTGCTCTAGCCCATTTAATTTCTTACCTTCCAAGGTATAAGTGGCCTCTTATTCCTCCTACCAAAATTAATCACCTTACACTTATGCTATAGTGAATTTCATTTGCAGTGTATCCTGTCTGAAAATTTACTTCTCATAACCACTTGGACATGGAAAGTAACTTAAAATTTAGAACCCGGATGGAATATGTTTTGTAGGCAACAGCATGCTTAGTACTGGCAGAAAATCTATTTCTGCCTGCGTTTGTTATTCTTCCACCGAAGCTGCGTAGAAATTGAAGTCTCTTTGGTGATATTTCCAGATTGCTAACAGTAAACACAGGTTTGGGAGGTGTGGGGAAGTGGAAATTTAAACCCGGATTATCACAATATTAGGCAGATTAAAAAAAGGTTAAATCTACAGTCTGTCATGCTGTTTTATTTTGAAAGATACAGCATTTTAGTAACACATTGAATTTAGAAGTTGATGTTGTGAAGTAACATTCTATTCTTTACAAACGTATATGAAGTAAAGTTGTCAAGCATGCTGTAAGCAATAGGCAATTTTCTAGCTTTTTATTATATGGCCATTTGAACTGACACATTGATCTGTACCTTGCTGAATTCCCTGGTTATGCAGTCAGTGGTTACGCGTGATGGGTAATACCTCTGTTTCTAGTCGGGGGATTAGACCTTCTAGCTGGAGTTTAACAGTGATTTGGTGAGCTGGATACAGCTGAATGACTCTTAAGAATTCAGAGGTTGCTATCAATTTAAAATAAAAACCTGGTCAATAACTTCTTTTCAATGTCCTGTGCTGATTGGCTTTCATGCTTAGCGGTCTCCTTGATCTGATGCTAGAAACCATGGTCACAATGTAATGTTCCAATGCATCAAAGATTATTAAAGAAAACTAGTCATATTGCTCATAACTTATGCTATAAGTACTGTAGCACTATTCAGGGCTTTGTAATCTTAGTAACCTTCCTATTTCTCTTGTTCTGCCTATGAGACTAGCCTTAATGATAAAACTCAATTTATACAGTGACCTCTTTAAACTGAGTTTTATGGTAAAGGTCTATAAATTACCAACTTTTAAAGTAAGCTGATTTAAAGAAGAGTCTCCGGAGTTCACTTTTGCTATTGTGTTGTTGAAGCAGGTGCAAAAGTTCTTTAAATGCATGCTTGATAATTGTTTGGAAAAGAGGAATATCAAAAGGTATGGAGAATGTGCAGGAGAGTGGGATCAGACTAGATAGCCTATGGGGAGCGAAACACCAACGCTGTCTCGATGGGGCAAAAGACCTGTTGCTCTGTGGTTGGGATTAAAGATCTCCACTGACTGTGGGATATGCTGCTTTCTGTGGAGGAAGTTAACCCATAGAAGAAGTATGACCACTCCAAGTCCCGTTCACCCATCACCCCTGTGCTCATTGATTTACATTGGGTCCCAGTCCATCCATGCTCGATTTTAAAATTCTTACCCTTGTTTTGAAATCCCTCCTTGGCCTTGCTCCTCCCTATATCTGTAACCCTATCCCCACATCCCCACAACCCTCTGAGATCACTGCATTCCTACAATTCTAGCCTCTTGCACGTCCCCGATTTTAATTGCTCCACCATTGGTGGCTGTGCCTTCAGCTGCTGCGGCTCTGAGCTCTGGAGTTCCCTCCCTAAACCTCTCCACCTCTCTACCTTGCTCTCCTCCTTAAAGATAGAGTCATAGAGTTATACAGTACAGAAACAGGCCTTTCGGCCCATCATGTCTGTGCTGGCCATTAAGCACCTAGCTATTCTAATCCCATCTTCCAGCACTTGGCCCATAGCCTTGTATGCTATGGCATTTCAAGTGCTCATCTAAATACTTCTGAAATGTTGTGAGGGTTCCTGCCCCTACCGACCCTTCATGCAGTGTATTCCAGTTTCCAGCCACCCTCTGGGTGAAAACAATTTTCCTCAAATCTCCTCTAAACCTCCTGGCCCTTACCTTAAATCTATGCCCCCTGGTTATTTGACCCCTCTGCTAAGGGAAAAAGTTTCTTCCTATCTATCTTATCAATGCCCCTCATAATTTTGTATACCTCAATCAGGTCCCCCCTCAGCCATCTCTGCTCTAAGGAAAACAACTCGAGCCTATCCAGTCTCTCCTCATAGCTGAAATGCTCCAGCTCAGGCAACATCCTGGTGAATCTTCTCTGCATCCTCTCCAGGGCAGTCACGTCCTTCCTATAGTGTGGTGACCGGAACTGTACACAGTACTCCAGCTGTGGCTTAACTATCGTTTTATACAGCTCCATCATAACCTCCCTGCTCTTATATTCTATGCCTCGGCTAATAAAGGCAAGTATCCCATATGCCTTCCTAACCACCTTATCTACCTGTGCTGCTGCCTTTAGTGATCTATGGACAAGTACACCAAGGTCCCTCTGAACCTCTGTACTTCCTAGGGTCCTACCATCCATTGTATATTCCCTTGCCTTGTTAGTCCTCCCAAAATGCATCACCTCACGCTTCTCAGGATTAAATTCCATTTGCAACTGCTCTATCCATCTTACCAACCCATCTATATCATCCTGTAATCTAAGGCTTTCTTCCTCGCTATTTATGGCACCACCAATATTCGTGTCATCTGCGAACTTGCTTATCACACCTGCTATATTCACATCTAAATCATTAATGTACACTACAAACAGCAAGGGTCCCATCACCGATCCCTCTGGTCACAGGCTTCCACTTGCAAAAACAACCCTCGACCATCACCCTCTGCCTCCTGCCACTAAGCCAATTTTGGATCCAATTTGCCAAATTGCCCTGGATCCCATGGGCTCTTACCTTCTTGACCAATCTCCCATGCGGGACCTTATCAAAAGCCTTACTGAAGTCCAAGTAGACTACATCAACTGCTTTACCCTCATCTACACATCTAGTCACCTCCTCGAAAAATTCAGTCAAGTTTGTTGGACACAATCTCCCCCTGACAAAGCCATGCTGACTATCCTTGATTAATCCCTGCTTCTCCAAGTGGAGAGTAATCCTGTCCCTCAAAACTTTTTCCAGTAGTTTCCCTACTACTGATGTTAGACTCACTGGCCTGTAATTACCTGGTTTATCCCTGCTACCCTTCTTGAATAATGGTACCACATTCGCTGTCCTCCAGTCCTCTGGCACCTTTCCTGTGGCCAGAGAGTATTTGAAAATTTGTGTCAGAGCCCCTGCTATCTCCTCCATTGCCTCACATAACAGCCTGGGATACATCTCATCTGGGCCTGGAAATTTATCCACTTTTAAGCCCACTAAAACAGCTAATACTTCCTCTCTTTCAATGCTAATTTGTTCAAGTATATCACAATCCCCCTCCCTGATCTCTACACCTACATCGTCCTTCTCCATAGTGAACACAGATGAAAAGTAATCATTTAAAACCTCCGGCTCCACACACAGTTTGCCACCTTGGTCCCTAATGGGCCCGACTCTTTCCCTGGTTATCCTCTTGTTCTTAATATACTTATAAAACACCTTGGGATTTTCCTTTATATTGCCCGCCAGTGTTTTTCATGTCCCCTCTTCGCTCTCCTAATTACTTTTTTAAGTACCCCCCTACACTTTCTATACTCCGCTAAGGCCTCCACTGTTTTCAGCGTTCTGAATCTGCTATAAGCCTCCTTTTTTTCCCTTATCCAATCCTCTTTATCCCTTGACATCCAGGGTTCCCTGGACTTGTTGGTCCTACCCTTCACCTTTATGGGAACATGTTGGCCCTGAACTCTCACTATTTCCTTTTTGAATGACTCCCACTGGTCTGATGTAGACTTTCCTACAAGTAGCTGCTCCCAGTTAACTTTGGCCAGATCCTGTTTTATCATATTGAAATTGGCCTTGCCCCAATTCAGTACTTTTATTTCCTTAAAACCTACCTCTTTGACCAAGCTTTCGATCACCTCTCCTAATATATCCTTAAGTGGCTCAGTGTCAAATTTTGTTTGATAACGCACCTGTGAAACACCTTTATTATGTTAAAGGCACTATAGAAATACAAGTTGTTGTTAGCTTATTAAGAAAGCACTTGCACAGCTGGCATGGCCACCATGTGCCAAATGGCCTCCTTTTGTTCTATATGTTTCTAAGATTTATTTAAATAGTGCCTGTCACATCCTCATGACGCCACAGCCAATAAAGTACTTCTGAGGTGCAATCACTGTGGTAAGCAAATATAGTAGCCCATTACACATAGCTAGGCCTAAGACAGCAAGTGAGATGGATGTCCTGCTAATCTGTTTTTAGGTGGTAATCATTGTGGTAGAGAATTGCACAGGGCTACTGTTATGGAACTGGGATGGGTTCGTGTGCTGTTTTGTGTGTTTTGAGAGACATCATTTAAACATGAGTTAAAATTTCAGAGTCAGCATCACACCACCGAGAGCAGTGGTTGGAAGCTGTCTATTCATCTGTGAACATAAGACGTGCCAACACATTGCTAGTGGAATGAATTTCTTATGGCAGCATCTTAACAACAAGCACAAATATTCACAGAAGCTCCAGGTTAGTAGCCTGATTCAAAAAGAAACTATTTGTGAAAAGACTTTTGAATATTAATGGATGCTCAATCTGGGTCAAAAGCTTTACTCTTTTTCCAAAATTAAGAGAGTTCGTCACAGAGATCAAATTTAACAGAAAATGCTGGAAATTATTAGCAGGTTTGTCAGCATCCAAAAAAGGGAGAGAAGATAGGTTAATGTTTCATGTGTAGATCTTTGAAATGTTAACCTGTCTTTTTAGCTGCTGTGTATTTCCTGCATTTGCAGTTTTGCACTGTCAAATTCTGTCTGCTTATGCTCCTGTAAAGCGCATTGGGATGTTTTACTTAATTAAAGGTGCCATATAAATGAAAGTTGTTGTTGTAGACATCTTCAGAAGTGTTTCATACCTTTTCTAGATTGTATAGGTACATTCTAGTAACACAATGTGATCTGGAAAGCTATTGCTGTAAAACATCTGATGATATTTATCTAAATTTCTGATAAAAGCTAATGCGAGATGATTATAGTAGACAATAGTGATACATCCAAGAACAAAACTGACAGATCCTGTGATGTCACTTAAGCTTACTTGCTTTTAAAAAAATAAAATCAAGCCTGGTTATTACTTCTACTGGAACTGAATTGCAAGCTTAGAATCTCTGCAAAAGCAATCTCAGTTAAGAATATGTTTGGTTGAGAATCAGACACACACTGCTTAAAAGCATGGTTAACATAATTGCACTAACTAAAAAGACCGACAAGTCATATGTGTGAGGAGTTTCAGGAGGTGGGAGTGGGAAGCGAGGTTTTAGTTTGTGGCAGTGAGAGTGGGTGTAGTACGAGAAGGTCTCCTTAAAAATATCAACAGAAACCTTTTAATATAGTGTGTGGAACTACAGAAAGGGAACTTCATGTGTCTTTTATTCACCTGGAGTTGCTTTTTCTTGTATGAAAAGATAGTCCTTTGAAGCAATTTTGAGTCATGATTGTTCAAAGAGATGAGACAGGGATCTGCATGTGTACATCTTTGTGCAATTATTAATAGATTGTATTGACCAAAAAGCAGTTTCAGGCTGTGATCCCTCAGCCTTACCAGAAATAATCTTTCCATTAACTATCTTTCTTGGTGATCTAGAGCACTTAATTTACGTATTCAAATAGGTGTAGCTGTTCAAGCCATACTTTGAATGATCTGTCAAGCCAAGGCCCTTGTCTGTTCAAGTGGATGTTAACAAACCGATGGTGTTTTTAGAAGAGCAGCAAAGAGCTCTCCCTGTGTCCTCTCCCGATACCCTAGACAATACACTTATCGGAAAAATAGATTAAAGGTGCGCACTTTGATGCAGAACTCCACTTACCCTCTGAGCACAGTGAGAATTGCACGCAAACTCCTCCATGATTTTCACCTTGGAACATTATGGGAAGCATGCTGTGATTTCCCACCACGTGCTCCCAGCGGGTATGGGTCCCTGGTGGAGGTATGGTTTCAGGCCTGTTACATTCGGTCTTTAACTTGCCATTCATCTGATTGTTGCTTGTGGGATCTTCTTGTGAGTGGATTGGTAGTTGCCTCCACATCGCAATGGTTGGTGCACTTCAAAGAGTCATTATCTTGGGATGTTTGAGTAGCATGGGCTATATAATGCAATTTTTAGTTTTTAAAAAATTGAGGGGAGACCTCTCTCAATGCCTCAACTGTCTGTAAGCAGTCTGTCAGACTGCTTGTTTGACATCCAGCATAAATTTCCTCCAAATAAAGATTGGGAAGACTGAAGCCACTGTCTTCAAACTCTGCTCCCTAACCACTGACTCCATCCCTCTCCCTGGTAACTGTCCCAGGCCAAATCAGACTGTTTGCAACCTTGGTTTCATATTTGACCCTGAAATGAGCTTTCGACTACATATCCACACTAAGGTGGCTGACCTCCACGTCTGTAACATTGCCTAACTCCACCCCTGCCTCAGCTCATCTGCAGCTGAATCCCTCATCCATGCCTTTATTACCTCTACACTTGATTATTCCAATGCACTCCTGGCTGGCCTCCCATCATCCACCCTCCATAAACCTAAGCTCATCTAAAACTCTGCTGCCTGTAACCTAAATCACACCAGATCCTGTTCATCCGTCATCCCTGTGCTCATTGACCTACATTGACTCCCGGTCCAGCAATGTCTCCATTTTAAAATTCTCATCCTTGTTTTCAAATCCCTCCGTGACCTCACCTCTCCCTATCTCTGTAATCTCCTTCAGCCCTACAATCCTTTTGAGATATCTGTGCTTCTCCAATTTTGGCCTTTTGCACATCCCCAATTTTAATCACTCCACCATTGGCGGCCATGCCTTCATCTGCCAAGGCTCTCAGCTTTAGAATTCCCTCCCTAATCCTCTCCACCTCCCTACCTCTCTTCCCTCCTTTAAGATGCTCCTCAAAACCTACCTCTTTGACCTCGCTTTTGATCATCTGTCCTTATATCTCCTTATGTGGTTTGGTGACCAATTTTGTTTGATAATGCGTCTGTGACGTACCTTGGGATGTTATACTATGTTAAAGGCACTATATAAATGCAAGTTGTCATTGTTGGTTGTTACGTTTTGCGTTAGGCAAATTAATCATAGAGAGGAAATATAAGGTCAGCATGATCAAAAGGAATGAGAGAAACATGAGCCTTCTTGCTTGAGGCAAGATGCTATTCTATGGCAAAAAACCCAAACATGTTTCCATTTAGTTTGAAAATGGAGAATATGCTTTATCTCAGTCATAATCATAGCTTTTGCTATGCTCACTTTTACTTGAGTTTAGACACAATACATGGTGATAGTGGCATGGGTTACAGTGGGTGTGGACTCACTCCCCTGAAAGGACACAGGAATCTTTGCAATTTCTGGGTTTCCATGGAATGGGGCGCAGGGCGTGGGGAGGGGTGGCTCGCTGATAACATGGCGCTATGGGAACCATTTGTAAGGGCACGAACAAAACCCCTTGATTTCCCATAAGGCCCCTGGTTTACAGTGCCATTTGACCTTTACGATTTGTATGATTGTTTCCCTCTTTGTCACGGTCGATTATATTACACAGCATGAGTATATTCTTTACAGTGATGTTTTCCAAAAATGTTTTAAAAATGGGATCACCCCATGCTATTAAACATTGTGACATGAGATGTAAGTTAAGATATGGTTAATTTTTGGGAATTGTAACAGAAGCTGTTATCGTAAGAATCAGTTATGGTAATATGAACTTAGACCGTAAGTAGCAACATTTAGGCTGGGATTTTGTATGGCCCCCTGAAGTGGGGTCGGAGGCGGGGGAGCGCAGAGTATCACGATGGGTGGGCAGGAGGCAGAAGGCCCGTCGCCTCCCCCTCACCAAGCGATCTTTCCGGGAGCAGGATAGGCTGATGATGGCCTTCCTGTCTAGAGGCAAATGGAGGCCCTTAAGTGGTCTATTAATGGCCAATTAAGGGCCTCTTCCTACCACTGCTGGGATCATAGCAGCTGTTATCTGTTATCATCTGTTTCTTGCATTTCTATAGCGTCTTTCAAGACCTCAGAACGTCACAAAGTTCTTTACAGCCAATGACATACTTTTAAAGTGTAGTTACTGTTGTAATATAGAAAAGGCACTAACTAATTTGTGCACAGTAAGTCCCCATAAACAGCAAGATGATAATGCCCCAATAATCTGTTTCAGTGATGTTGATTGAGGGATAAATATTGGATAGGGCACTGGGGATAACTCCCCTACTCTCCCTCAAAATAGTGCCATGGGATCTTTTACATTCACCTTAGAGAGCAGACGGAGCCTTGGCTTAATGGCTCATTCAAAAGTGGCACCTCCAACAGCACAAAACTCCCTCAGTACTGCACCGGAACATCAGCCTAGATTTCTGTGCTCAAGTCCTAGAGTGGGACTTGAAGTTCCCAACCTTCTGACTTACAAGCAAAAGTGCTACCAACTGAGCTACAGAGAGAAGCAAAAGCAATACAGCAAAAAAGAGAGGGAGAGGCTGGGAGAGGTTACTGGAAATTGACTAGTAAGTATGATGCAGTTAGGAGTTTCCTCCACTTAACTGCAACTATCAAGTTGTTAAAATCAATGGTAAAATCAGTCATTTACTTGTCTAAGGTGTAGAATATAATAATGAATGCCAGCTTCCTGATATAGACCAACAAAACTTCTGATTTTGGTGTCTTTAGAGCCTACATAACTGTAACTTATTGTTTTCTTTTTCCAATGTTCTCTCCTCCTTCTCTGAAGTTCATGCTGGAGGAGATCTGCACAGATGTGAACCACCCACTGCTACCTTGCTTAATCAGTCATACTCCATTTGTGTTCCGAGGCAGTGAATGTCAGCAGACAGTTTGATTGTGAGGCTTCACAGCAGAGCACAATCTGCTGCTCAATGGATAGCCGTAGAAAACATCAAATAATAGAAAATGTAAGGCATAGAAGGAGGCCATTCAGCCCATCATGTCTGCGCCAGCTGAAAAAGAGCTATTCAGCCCAATTCTGCTTTCCAGTTGTTGTTCCATAGCCCTGTAGGTTACAGCGCTTCAAGCACATATCCAAGTGCTTTTTTTTTCATTTGATGGGGGTTTCTGCCTTTCAGGCAGTGATTCCCAAACCCCGATCACCCACTGGGTGAAAAAATTACTCATCAACTCCCTTGTTCTAACCATTGCTTTAAATCTGTGTCCCAAGATGTTTCAGAGGAGCATAATTTGACACAGAGCCACACAGAGATATTAGGACAGGTGACCAAAAGCTTGGTTAAAGAGATAGGAAAGAGAGATAGGGGGAGGGATTTTAAGAGCTTGGGGTCTAGAAATCTGAAGGCACGGTTGTCAGTGATGGAATGAAGGAAATCAGGGATGTGCAAGAGGCCAGAATTGGAGGAGCGCAGAGGGTTGTAAGGGCTGGATGAGGTTACAGAGATAGGGAAGGGCGAGACCGTGGAGGGATTTGAACACAAGGATGAGAATTGTGAAACCGAGATATTGCCGGTCTGGGAGCATAACCTCCAACATGACCAGTGAAATACTATACTTTACAATAACAATGATTGTACTATAATAGTAGCACACTTATTGAGGATCCAGTTACTGTTTAATAGAGTGCTAACCATAACAGTTTCAAAATTCATAAAAGAACACATTGCTGCAGGACTTTGTTAGGGTTTGCTGCATGTGTGTTCACCAGCTCATGGCTTACCTGTCTTACTGTACATATTCATATACAATAGTAATAGCATAGGTCGCTGTTTGCATGTTGAAAGTGTGTAGGGAAAGGGGAGTACGTAGGGAAAGGGAAGTTGTCTTATGTGTGAATCACTGAGGAAAGTGGTACTATTGCTGCCTTAGGGGAACACAGTCAATTGCTTCTGGCCAGCTTTCATTCCCTCATTTATTCCAGCTTCTCCAGTGCCATTTGCATCTCTCCTCTTCTGGCCTCTTGCTCCCCTCTTTCAGGCTCCTGGTTTGACATTTATGTGCAGATGGGGGAGTGAGCATTAAAATTAAAATTTCCTACATTCTATGGAAGTGAACCAAGGAGGGGGTTCTTGTATGTGTTCCATGGATGTTTTTCAGGTGTTTGGCTGGAAAGTAGGAGCAGCTCAATGCAGTTAGGAAATTCAGTTTGATACCTGATTGGTTACCCATCTGTCCACTTATTTCTATTTAAGTGTATTGTTATGACCAGGTGAGGAGGGGTCTCGGGGTTCCCTCTCAGCCTTTGCCTGGTTTATCCTCTATATCTCTGCCTAGCTCTACTTCCTAATATAATTCTATCTAGCTACATAGCTCCATCTGCCCAGTTATTAATACCTTGAATCTCGATTGTCTGCCTATCATTATCAACATATATACATAATTTCTTTGCCTCTCTACACCAATCTATCAAAACTATCCATCATGTCTATCTCTGACCACCTCTATTGAATTATCTAGATTCCAATCTATATCACAATCTATCTATATTGCTATCTGTCTGTACTGCTTTTCCTGTCTTTACCTCTGTTTTTATTATATCTCTCTATATATCCTTAACACTTTGTCCCAATTCCTCTCTCCATGTTCTTAATTTAATTTACAAATCACTGTAGCTATTTCCTATGTTACAACGGTGACTCCACTTCAAAAGTATAAATGCAAGTCTTTCTTTATATTCTAAAACTATAATGATTTTTTTCTCTGCCTTGTACCTGCTGTTCTGTGTAGATAAAAATTCAAGTTAGCTTGTGCAATTCTCAATGCAACAAGAAAACCGCCTTCAACATATCTACATCATGTAATATAGATAGATAAACACTCAGCTTTTTAATGATCCACAAATTTAGGAGATGTTGACTTATGCAACACAATGAATGATCTTAAGGATTTGTTTTTATTTGTTCATGGGATGTGGGTGTTGCTGGCTCGGCCAGCATTTATTGCCCATTCCTAATTGCCCTTGAACTGAATGGCTTGATAGGCCATTTCAGAGGGCATTTAAAAGTCAAACATATTGCTGAGGGTCTGGAGTCACATGTAGGCCAGACCAGGTAAGGACAGCAGATTTCCTTCCTTAAAGGACATTAGTGAACCAGATGGGTTTTTACAACAATTGTCAATGGTTTCATGGTCACTATTAGACTAGCTTTTTAATTCCAGATTTATTAATTGAATTCAAATTTCATCATCTGCCATGTCCCCAGAACACTAGCCTGGGCCTCTGTATTGCTAGTCCAGTGACATTACCACTACGCCACCACCTCCCCCCATATCTATATTTGCTGTTTCATTACTGACTAACTTGTATCTAAAATTTAGTGTCATATGTAGTTTTTTTTGGCGTACAGAATATCCACCATGTCTAAAGGTTTCTCTTTTATTGTTAGATCATTTTACCTCTGTATGTTGAAAACCTTAGTGAGCTTACAAAATTGAAATAAAATTCCAGATTGGGTTATTGCAATCAACCATTTCAAGCCTTTTTTTTTAAAGAGTTAAGCGGGGTCCAACTGTGGGAGTACCTTCACCACATGGCTCATCACCACCTTCTCAAGGGCAATAAAATACTGGCCTTGCTGGCGATGCCCACATCCTGATAATCAATAATGAAAAATAAACCCAGAGTGGTCTGTGGCAATAGTTTGGCAAGATTCAAGTGCAAAATCTTTGAAATTTTAAATTATGTAAGATGTAAGGGGCTATGGGGAAAGAGCAGGTGAGTTGGATTAATTGGATAGCTCTACCAAAGAAATGGTACAGGTGCAATGGGATGAATGGCCTCTTTTTGTGCTGTATCAATCTCTGATTCTATGTATGATCAACAATTGCTGAGTTATGAGTGTAATGTAAATGATATGCAACAGCTCAACCTCCAGCATTCATTTTCGCAAGTGCGAACTTCATTACCACTTGGCTGGATGATAGAGCAGCATTTCATATCACATAGTATTTTGGTCTCTGGTCGTTTGTGTAAATTACAGGCTGGAACAATAATCTCTCTTTTGTTTTGAAGATGGAGTTCCAGCATTGGGCTGGAAGGTGGGGGGGGGGGGAGACCCCAACTTGGCCCTCCGCTGAACCCCCGTTGCAATTCCATGGCAGGCAGGCAATTAACTGTCCACCATTGTGGACTCAGTCCCTTCAAGGGACGAGCTCCCACCTCCAGGAGCTGTCGGCCAATTGAAAGGCTGGCACTTTGCAGTACTGGCAGTGTCACCTGGAGCAGTGGCGACTGCTGGTACTGCAGGAGACCCTGCAGTACAAAGATGTCTGGAGACCACGGGAAAGGTGAGTGGGGTTGGGGTTGCCGGGCCATTTAGGCAGGCGATGGGGTGGGGGGAGGGGATTGCTGCCAGGGCCCCCTCTGGGGGCCCCAGATTGCCCCCAAAGGACGGACTCCCCCACTGACCCGGCTAGGAGGTCACCAGATTTTACTTGCTGGTGTCTCCCCGTGGTGGTGGGCCAAACTGCCATCTATTAAATTGAGGCAGAGGTAGGAAGAGGCCCTTTAAGTGGCCATTAATTGGCCACATGGGCCTTAATTGGCCTGGGGCAGGAAGGTCATCTTCAGCCTTCCCCATCGTGGACTGAATTGGAAGGCATTGGGAAGGTGACGAGCATTCCACTCCCAAACAACATTCCAACACAATTTTATGGCACCCCCCCACCCCATTCCTGTCCTAAGGGGGCCCATAAAAATTCAGCCCATTGATCATATAAATAGTTTGCAAATGTGAATATTTTGAAAGTTACAGAATCAATGAAGGGAACAAGATGATATTTGCTGCATTCATAATTTTCTGACCAGCTCATAAATTCAAGTTTGTCAAGTATCTCCTCCTAACTTAAAGTTGCTTAATTCAAATTGTACATTTTTTAAGCATTATCTTCCCTCTTTGCTCTGATATTTATGTTGCTTAAGTCAAATGATTGGATAAGTCAATCAATTTTTTTCATGCAAAAGGCAACATTGAATTCTCAGTAGTATTTCATTTGCTTTCTATCTTGACCAATTTGCCTGTTAGACTCGTAGCTGTATTGCAGTAACCTGGTCACTGACAGTTCCTGTGCTGCAGTAATCTGGTCTCTAACAGTTCTCCTGCAGCTCAAGCACACAGATATTGTTGGTTGGTTGATGTTGGATGTGATCGATCAAAATCAAAAATTTACATGAAGGTAATGGGAAAATTAATACTTAAAAAAGCTCATAAAGGAACTGATTCAAATGGCAATAAAAATACCAGCAGATATCTGGACTGGATGTTCATAATGGAGGTGGGAAACAGGAGGCTGGTCTGGTTTTGTGTCTGAAACATGCCTCCACTGGGAAGCTAATTCAGATTGCAATTTTCAAGTGGAAAAGCTTTAATTGGTATGGAGATGGGGGTTTCTTCCTCTTAGAGCCAGTGGATTGTGGGTCAGATCAAGTGTGGGGCTCATGTAGACTTCCACAGCAGCCATCACTGTGGCTGCTGGTTGTCCTGAGAGAGAAATCTACCTTTCACAGCACCAGATGGCAGTGAGATGTGACAGGGGAACTGGAGGCCTGGCACTAGGGGCAGATCCTCGCTTCAAGGATGCCCACCTGGATCTAATGCTGGAGGCCGTGAGGAGAGGGGTCCCCTTCCCCAGAGGGTGACAGGAGGAAGCCACCTTGTCATGCAGCAGGGGCACCTCTCTGTTCAGTGTTTTCCCCTCTCCGTCCCCACTTGCTCCTCCTTTCTTACTTCCTGCACCTCCCCCAATGAGCTGTCTCCTTCTAGGGCCTCACTGTCCTCAAGGTACACATCTTTCTGGAGGGCCATGTTATGGAGAGGGCAGCAATTCACCACAATGACTGAGATTCTTGCAGGAGGGTATTGGAGGGTGCCACCTGACCGATCCAGGCACCAGAGCCACATCTTCACAAAGCCGATGGCCTTATCAATGATTGGCCTGCTGCACAGGTGGCATTGGTTCTTTTGCCTCTATGCCACTGTCAGGGACTCCCGTAGAGGGGTCAGTAGCCATCTCTTCAAGAGATTTCCCTTGTCCCCTTAGTGTCAGCCATATACTTTGTGGGATGTAGTGAAGGACCGAGGCAGCCTGGACTGGTGGAGGATGAAGGAGTCAAGACAGTTGCCAGTAAAGCGAGCGCAAACATAGAGGAAGCTCTTGTAGTTGCAGACCAGTTGGATGTTGAGGGCCCTTCCTGTTGATGGATCTCACTGACTGGTCTCTGGGTGTCTTGATGGTCAAATGGGCGCAAGCAATGATGCCCTGCACCTGGGGGAATCCAGCAATGGAGTCTGAACCCAATGCCTCTGTGCCTGCGCAGGCCCATCTGTGTCAATGTGGGTGTAGTCCCTGCTCTCCTGAATATGCCATCCGTGGCCTGCCTGATGAGCTGCCAACTGCAAGATGCCACCTAGGTCCACAGTTGGTCCCTGAAATGACCTTGTTACATAGAAGTCCAGGGCGATGGAGAATTTGATTGCTGCAGGTAGGGGACTGTCATGGGGACTGTGAGGCCTCAGGTCATTGTGGATCAGAGCACATAGGACCGAGACCATCTGCCTGGATAGGCGCATGCTGCCTACAGCATTGACGCTCTGTCGTATGCAGGGAGCTGACTCTTGAGCTATGCACCTAATGTCTTGGGAAGCACCTTTTTCACCTTGCAGCCCCCCACTGTGCTCCCCTAGCCTCCTGCAGCTCATCCTGGCTGCTATGTCCAATGTCAGCGTATTCCCATCTGAACTCTCTCATTTGGGCTTTGTATGTTCACCAGGCCTTCCTCTGCCAACCCCTGCTGCCCCTGTGATGCCAGCAGCCTCACATCCCTCTCTGGTTTCTTGCCACTCACCAATGAGAAATTCAACTCTTCCAGCTGCAGCAATAGCTACATTGAGGCACATCTGAAGCAGCTGAGCTTCATTTGCTGCCTCTGCTTTATTTCAGTCAGCCTTTCCCATAGCCCTCATGGCTCTCCGTACTCTTTATGTCTTCACAACCTGCCATATTCCCCCATGGTGTCTTTCCTGTTCCCCAGTCTTCAAAAATTATGAACTGAATAAGCCTATTAATCAGCTCTTTAATGAGCTCAACAGGCCATTAAATAGAAGTGTGCGCCCAACTCGTTCCGTCACTGCTGGCATCCCTTTAAAAATGGCATCGCGTTCCAGAGGTGGCGAGTCCCAGTGCCGACCTCTGCGATCTTCAAATCGTGCTGGCCTACGTTCCCATACTCAGCGGTCTTTGAAAATCCGGCCCCGGTCTCTTTGGCAGGCAATAACTAACGTTTTATCTAGTAGTTGTTATGGAAGTGATTTTGTTTTTTTTGTTAAAGTATTTTTTGGGGAATTCATAGTCTATCTGAATAAATGTGGGACCAGTTTTTTTCTCAAGCGGTCAATGAAAGAAGTAGTTTGGCAACAATGTATACTGGTTGTCACATGACTCAAGATAAAAAATAGAACAGGAACCCTGGCAACAGGGGAGGATGTGGGCAGAGAAATCATTTGTGCCCCTTGATTGGACAAGCCCAGGGAACGGCATTGTGCACCTGAGAGAGCAGAAAACTCGCAAGTTCTTGGTTGTAGGGTCGGTGTGTTTTACCTTCTGGAGTGAGTGGCTGATAAAGTTAGCTCCTGCTGCTGAAGAAGTGTCAAGGATGGACAGAAGACCACAACCCAGTTTGCTTTCCAGCACCTCTCTAAAAGACCCTGGGAAGTCTACACTGTTAATTCATTTCGTCTCCTGTCTTTGAAGGAAGCCTGCTAAATTAGTTCTTAACGCCGCCTGAAAAGAACTGTTCTAAAAGATCGCAGTGACCTGTCTACATGTACTCAGAGGCTAGACTGTAGGCCAGTTTTGGAACGACATATCTCATCTGCTGTTTTCTTCAAAAATGAGCAAGTAATCTGCCCAAGTGTTTTCTTTGTCTGTAACAGAGCTCTGAATTAAAAAAAATCACTTTTATTTTTTTAGTTAACTGGTGTAAGTTTGTGTGTGTGAGTGTGATGGACTAAGGTAAAAAGGGCACTTTAAAATTTTAAATCTGTGTGTTTATGCGTTACTTCATTACTAGTTAAGGCGTGTTCTATAATAAATTGATAATTTTGTTGTTCATTAAAGAAACTTGGTTAGTGTGTTCTATTCTGGGAAAAAATAGAGTATATAATTGACTGTATTAGTAACTGGGAAAATTTAAAATATATGTTGTGACCTGTGGAGAAGTGGGACTAGAATAAATAGTGTACTCCTCTCACCTCGATCATAACATTGTGTAAATGTTATCACATGATTGTTATAGCATGATATTACATAGAATTACAAAGTATTTACAGCTCAGAAACAGACTGTTTGGCCCAAATGGTTGATGCTGGTGTTTATGCCATCTAACCCTATTGACATAGCCTCCTATTCCTTTCTCCCTCATGTGCATATCTAGTTTCCCCTTAAATGTTCTATGCTATTTGCCTCAGCTACTCCTTGTGGTCATGAGTTCCACATTCTAACCACTGTCTGGATAAAGACTTTTCTCCCGAATTCCCTATTGGATTTATTGACAGAATCACAGAAATGTTACAGCACAGAAGGAGGCCATTTGGCCCATTGTACTTTATACCAATGGCCCCTCATTTTGGGCTCCCCATCACTTCCTAACAAGTGGAAACATCTTTAACACAATATCCATTAGAGATGGGGAAGCTAAACAATTAAACTCAGCAGTTTGAATAGGCATCCTATTTTACATAGATATTATTTAATCATTCACATCTATGGAGGTTTAGTAAAAACCAGAAAGTAGAACATATTGAGCAGGCCAAAGAAAGAGCAGGGTTCAATCTGCAATTACATAGAATTATGTAAAATATACAGAACAGAAACAGGTCATTCAGTCCAACCATGCTCCACTCAAGCCTCCTCTCATCTGTCCTTATCTAACTATCAGCATCTCCCTCTATTCCCTTCTCCCTTATATGCTTATATAGCTTCTCCTTAAATGCATCTTTACTATTCGTCCCAACTGCTCAAATCCCTTGTAGTTCCCGCATTCTCCAAATTACCCGGGAAAATGAAGTATAATGAAATTGGACACGCTCTGAAGTTTTTCCTTTCCCCGCAGATGCACCACAGTGCTTCTTTCTTCTGCCTGGGAGAGAATTCTATGGAGAGCGGCTAATGAACATAAGAATCCTACAGAAACCTGAAGAAGAGGTACTGTAAATTCTCTCGCATTTTACAGCTGCCAAATAAATGTAATGGAGTTATATATCACTTGTCTTGGCACACGAAGTTAGAGAATTGCTGAGTGTAGCAGATTGTTACGAATGCTAACTGTAAAGTAATGATAGTGTTTAACTACAATATATCCTAGGAGAAGAATTTATTTATTCCATAATAAAAATAATATTTATCAGTTGAAGAAAATAAAATGGTTTGTGGGTTTTTGTAGTGTCTGTTTTCCAAAATAAACTCCTACAGGCTCAATCAACATTTCAGTGCATTTTGGGCCAAAAAGGAATCCTTTCTTTTGCACCACTGGGAGTTGAGGCAAACTTTCAGATCAGGAAAAGCCAATATTTTATGTCTTTCCGAAGGAGAAAGTAATGACTGTTGTAGGCATGCTGTGCAAATGCTGAAACATTGAATGGTTCTGGCAGAGTGAGAGTGTGGAGGACAACTGATCAGAATATTATAGTTTTAAATAAGGTAGTGTTAAATGCAGCAATGTTAAATACCTGCTTTTGATTTGTGAATATAAAAATATCACTTTTAAAATGACAATATTGAGACAAATCCTGAAGATCAACTGCAATCTGTTCACCTAGAAATGTTAAGCAGAGGTTTTAGATTAGATTAGAGATACAGCACTGAAACAGGCCCTTCGGCCCACCGAGTCTGTGCCGAACATGAACCACCCATTTATACTAATCCTACATTCCTACCAAACATCCCCACCTGTCCCTATATTTCCCTACCACCTACCTATACTAGTGACAATTTATAATGGCCAATTTACCTATCAACCTGCAAGTCTTTTGGCTTGTGGGAGGAAACCAGAGCACCCGGAGAAAACCCACGCAGACACAGGGAGAACTTGCAAACTCCACACAGGCAGTACCCGGAATCGAACCCGGGTCCCTGGAACTGTGAGGCTGCGGTACTAACCACTGCGCCACTGTGCCGCCCTATGTTGTGAACAAGGAGAAGTACTGAATATGAAATAGAGCAACACTACAAAAATTAATTCACACCGTGGCCCTGAAATTCCACTCAGAGCCCATGCATAAAAGGGGCCTGGGAAACAGGGTGGAGCCCAGTTTTGCTGGAATTCACTCCTCTTTTGGCCCATATGGGAATTTCCAGTGGGGGAGTGGGGATCGATAGATCTTCTGCCTGTTCTCCTTAACACAAGCTTTCTCAGGAATTACACCCATTTTTTCCCTTGGTAAGCCTCCATAGAACACTTGCCAGCCCTCAGCTCTCATCTGCCAAGAAGCCTTCAGAAGGACCCCAATTTTCTCAGTTAAAGACGATCAATCCTTTTGGAGGTGACGGTGTTTTAACTCACCTTTGTCTTCGGTACATTTGGTACATTTTTGGCGGAGTGCCCATTTATCTTTCCACCTTATGAGTGTGCATCGGATAAGCACCATTGAAGTGCCATTGCAGGCTCTAGCGTCCCAATCTGACCATGCTAATGACTGCACTGTCCAGGTAACGTCTTTTGAATGAGGGGTTAAACTGAGGTCCCATCTGCCTCTCAGGTGGACATGAAAGATCCCCCAGCACTATTTCAAAGAATAGCAGGGTAGTTCTCCCCAGTGTCCTGGCCAATATTTGTGCCTCAAGCAGCACCATCAAAAACAGATTATCTGGTCATTATCATCTTGTTGTTCGCAGCATCTTGCTGTGTGCAAATTGGCTGTCATGTTTGTTACATTACACAAGTGACTACACTTCAGAAGTATTTCATTGGCTGTAAAGCGCTTTGGGACATCCTGAGATTGTGAAAGGCGCTATGTAAATTCAAGCCTTTCTTTCTTCTTTCCTGATCCCTACCATCTGGGACAAAGTCTATATCTTTGTTCATCATTGGCTTGTTGCCTGTTCTGCTGACAGAAGTGTAGTCGATTGAATTTCAGCTCCTGCGTTTCCTCATATCAGCAGCAATGTTACTGAATAGTTGATGTGATGTGGGGGGGTGGGGGCATCATCAATCAAATTCACCCACTTAAAAGGGGTTTCTGGAGATACAGAGAAAAAATAAAGCTGCAAATAAATTCCCAACAAATGTCTTGGCAATAGAATTTTACAAATTGGCAAGTACGATCCAATGATGGTATACAACGTAAAGGAAGATCAAGGCCATCCAAGGCTAGCATACTGCCCCCATCTCCAGCAAGTCTCTTCCAGCACCTCTTACAGTCCCAAGGGTAGATATTGACTTTACGTGATAGTGTAAAATTAGTGATAGGCTGCAGCACATCAGTTTCACCTCTCTCCTGATTTTTCTTTCCAATGACGTCAATAAAGAGATGCAAAAGAGTATGCTAGCTAGCTGTCTCCTGTTTTCCATTGGTGCACAAAGTCATAATCAACCTCTTGGAGAGGATGCAGGGAAAAACGTATTCCAATAGATAATTCATCTGCCACCTACCTCAATACCTGGTTCTCCAGTACATCATTCCTTAACTTTCTCTACTTTATCAAAACTACTGTGGCAATTGCACCTCTGATTCCCTCATTCCTTCTGAGCTCCATATATGCTCAGTAATATATTCTCTACTCCATATCCAAATTATAAGAAATCAAAGACTTACTGCACAGTGTCCTACTCATATCTTTTCTTGGCCCTCAAAATTCCTCAATTCCCTTACCTCCCTTAGTCTCTCTTTCCTTTTACAATCTTTCCAGCTTTTAAAACCCCAAGCCTGGCATCATTTACTCACTACTCCTCGGTTGATCTCATCTTCCCTTTTAATCTTCTCAACCTCAGTGATGCCCTGCACTGTGGCCCTGAGCCACAGAAACCATGTTTTTTTCTCTTCAATAGAAAAAGGTCCCTTTTAATATTCTGAATTAACAGTCTTTTTGTTGCTTCTGTGCACTGAGCAATTTGACTGCAAAAAGGAATTAGAGTTTATGAATAATTTAAATCCCAGTCACCAAGCGGGCTAATAATCATGTGTCCCACAGAGCTTTAAATGCATTCTGTTACATGTATTGTTGGAGAGACTGCTTGCTCCTCAGTGGCAATTCCAATATTACAGCGTGAATTGTGCTTTTAATTTGCCATCATATTTGAAAGAACATCCAATTACACTTAACAAAATGCTTTTTAAATTATGCTCTTTAAACCCTTATTTGAAGAACATTTCAGTGTTGCTGCTGCTGATTAAATATATTGTTATTCACTGCAGTTGCCTTTTTTTGTTTTCAACGCAGCCCCAATTTTCCCTGTATTTGAAAGAGTAACTGTTTGACCTCTATTGCCTGCTTCATTTAAAGGTAGGTGCCAGGATAGCGAACAATTGAAGCTGAGCAACTTATGGTCTTCATACTAAGACAGAGAACTAGGATATACCTTCAGCAATCCAGTTATCCAAATAATTTACCCAATTTCTATCATGCTCTGTTACTGTTATCCACACTGTGTCTTGTTAAATGTGTTGCAGAAGCAATCTTGGAGTATAGTATTAGTTTCAGCTGCTTGGATAGATAAAAGTGTAAGTCAGTAATGCCACCTTTTGGGACAATAATATTCAGTGGTAGCATGCATTTAGGATATGTACTATCACTATTGCTAACTCTGTCTCCATCATTAATTGTATTTCTATTGATCTTTTTATGTATCTCTACAGCTATCTCTATTGATATATCTTTAATACAAACAGAAAATACACAGCAGGTCTTCCACCAACTGAAAAGCAAAAGAGCTGGTTCAAGTATTGGGTCAAGAACCAGAGGAAAGAAATTCAATATCGTTGTGCCTATTTTCTGCATATAATACCAATGTTGGAGATACTGATTCCCATGTCCAATTGTCCCTGGAAAGGTGCCAAACTCAGAGCTGAAATATGTGTTAGGCATGCATTCGCAAATCAGAATCCTAACGCCAGTTGTAGGACGCAGGTACAGTGAGGGCTTACCCTGCCCTTAACTTTTATGCTAAGCTCTTCAGTGACACACAGGTGTTATCACAGGAGTCAGGTGCTGTAACTATCCAATGCAGCATGAGCGAGGTAATTGAAGCCTTGCTTTTACTAAGCAATTACCCAGAGATACTTCAGCAATGACCAGCAACAGCAGCAGACGTAGTGACATTAGTGGTTTCATAGTTCATTATCTGAATGTAGCTACTTGTGAACCTACCATCAATTTTGAGTAGACCTCCACAGGAAGAGCTATTAATCCATTAATGTGCAAATGACATGTGATCTTTGCAAGAAGATAATGCAAGCTCTTGGGGAGGGGATTGGGGAAGGGAGCATGTTACTATCATGCTAAGGGAATCAAACATGACACCGATTTTTGAAGGAGAATGAAGACAGGTCATGGAATAGTACAACTCAGAAGGAGGCTATTCGGCTCATCAAGTCAAAGAGCAATCCCACTATCTGGCTTTTTCCACGTATCTCTGCAATGTTTTCTCCTTCAAGTATTTATCTAATTCCCTTTTGAAGGCTAGTATTGAATCTGTATCCATCATCCTGTCAGGCAATACATTCCAACTCCTAACCATTTCTTGTGTAAGGAGGTTTTCCCTCTTGTTGCCTCTGGCTCTTTTGCCAATCGCCTTAAATCTGCTCTTCTGATTATTGAAGTTTCTCTTCATTTACTTTGTCTAAGTCCTTCATGATTTTAAATGCCTTTATCAAATCTCCTCTTAGCTTTCTCTGCTCTAAGGAGAACAACCCCAGCTTCTCCAGTCTATCCATGTAACTGTAATCCCGGATCCCTGGAATCATTTTAGTAAATCTTTTCTGTACTCTCTCAAAAGCCTTCACATCCCGCCTAAGGAATTGGACACAACTTTACAGTTGGAATCTTGCAATGCCTAGGAAATAATCTACTTGGTGTAGCCATAGCTGAAGACACCTCTGCACAATCACTGGGCTCCAGCACTGAACTGCTGGAATGAGGCATCTTCATTGAACAGACAGTAGAATGGGAGAAACTATTTCTGATATTCCCTGTCTAATTGCAGGGCAATGGGGAAGGAGATGGGCACTCTGCCCCCTCCCCTCAACTTCTGTTGCTATTTCATGGGCCGCGCCCACCTCACAACCCATTTCCCGGGGGCCCCTTTGTGTGAAGAAGTGTTTTCTAATTTCACTCCTGAAAGGTCTAGCTCTAATTTGAGACTATGCCTCCTAGTCCTTGCAGTTAGGTCACAGATCAGCCATGATCTTCATGAATGATGGAACAGGTTCTCCTGTACCTAAGTTCATAAATTTAGTTGGCTAAAACAATGCTTTGTTTACTTGGAAGATAATGTGCCCAAATGGCATGGCGGGATGTGAAGGACAACATTGTAGCATTATTCTGCCAGCATTATTTTGCCAGCATTACCATGGGATATGAAGCATCACCATGGACTTGAATAAGTAGTGGTACCAGCCTTGGGGGATCAGGATGGTGCACAACAGCAGTCAGGCAGATAGCTGTCTAAGATTTATTTTCAAAGTTATTCTGCGAGTGAGCTCTGCTTTTGTTCACTATTACATCCTACTGGGCCTATTTTGCAATAATAGAATTACTATTTCCTTTACCAAGCTTGGTTTCTGCTGAGGAGTGGATAACAAGGGGAGTATTACTTCTGGGGAGCTGATGCTTTCTTTACTATAGAATAAAAGAATGATAGCCTGCCTGACAGGTTCAAGTATTATCGTACTTCAGGGTGTGTGATCCTTTTGTACACACAGCCTGTATATTCTGATGCAGAATATATACCTTACCCTGTTGAATCATGGCTTGGTGTGAATGGTCCAAGTATTCCCTAAGATGAAGGAGGAGCAGGGCCTTGCTGCTCAACCAGTAAAGCTGGTCTCATGGGATGAAGAAGTGCCAGGAATATCCTTTGCTTGGACATCAATAGCAGTCAGTGTTTTTAAGTTGGTGCCTACAGTCACTTCCGCGGAACCGGGTATGCCAAACAACTGCTGCTGACGAGCGTGGCAACCGGCCGCTCTTGTGCTTCTTCACACAGGCCACTGCTGGTGACCATAATCTCTTGAGCCATACTGACCTTCCTGAGCACAGGACAGTGGGGGGGGGGGGGTGGGGGGGGGGGTTACGCCATCTCGACACATGCTGATCCATGTTGGAAGCACACGCGAGTGTTTTGGGTGAGCACAGAATTGGGATGAGCTGTGATGTCCTCCACAATAGGGTAGGCTCCAAACATTTTACTTTCAAGGCTCACACATGAGTGATAGCCATTTGAATGAATTGCCAGGCAATGATATTCACCCATGGAATCTTGTCATAATTAGAAAGTCAATAACTTTAGAAGAAAAGGTGGGAGGTGAGAATTGGAGAGAATATAAAATAAACTGCTGAATGGATTAAGAAGGAAAAAGCCTTGCATTTATACAATACCTTTCATGACCTCAGGACACTTCAAGGTGCTTTACATCCAATGAAGTACTTTTGAAGTGTAGCCATCGTTGTTATGCAGGAATATAGAAAGGAGGATTTGACAAATTGAAATTCATTCATTTCTCTGCGTAAGAACAAACTCTTCTAATTGCACTTGCAAACAAGAATAGTTTCTGCAAGACTCCACCCTCGGTGCTTTAGTGCACAGTGTTATTCTTACCCCTTTTGAGTCAGGACGTCTGTGTGGCCTGGTGTAAATGGCCAATTCCTAAGTGTCCCCCAAAACCTGAAGGAATATTGTTAATGCTTTGCTGCTCAGCCAACAAACGAGTTGTATTGGATTCAGGAAGCCTACCATCTGCATCTGTGATATCCACTGATACACATGCATAAGTAAAAAATGACTATATGGGACCAGTTTTACAACCTGTGCTCTAACTAGTAAAGCTTCACACCAGGAGGTTGACTTTGTCAAGTTATTCCTTATGTGCCTTTCATCTCCATATTTGGTCAGGGGAATGGGCTGTACTGAAATTCCTTCATTTTCCGATGTATGTAAAATCTAGCATTCTTAATGATAATTCATACGTGTTCTTCATCACCACTACTGAACAGCAATACTCTTTCTTTATTAGGGTGGTCTTTTTCAAATTATGGGATATTTTCCAATTTAAAAAAAATATTGATTCATTCTTGGGTTGTGGGCATTGCTGGCATTTGTTGCCCATCCCTAATTGCACCTGAGAAGGTGATGGTGAGCTGCCTTCTTGAACCACTGGAGTTCATGAGGTGTAGACCCATAGAGCTGTGAGGGAGGGAGTTCCAGGATTTTGACCCAGCGATGGTGAAGGAATGGTGAGTGACTTGGAGCAGAACATGGAGCTGGTGATGTTCCCATGCAACTGCTGCCCTTATCCTTCTAAGTGGCAGAGATCGCAGGTTTGGAAGGTGCTGTTGAAGGAGCCTTGGTGAATCTCCTTCCAGGTTGTCGCAGATGGCTGTAGAATGCATCCCAAGGGTTTTTGCCTCCATTATATGATTGCACAGTGCTCTGTGTTGCCAAAAATATCATCCTGTTTCTTTGGGCTGAATTTTACCCTGCCCCAGCGGGTCAGATGGTGGTGTGGGGGCGGCGTAAAGTTGAGCGGGAGGCTTCGG
Organism: Heterodontus francisci; assembly: GCF_036365525.1. Classification (NCBI taxonomy): domain Eukaryota; kingdom Metazoa; phylum Chordata; class Chondrichthyes; order Heterodontiformes; family Heterodontidae; genus Heterodontus; species Heterodontus francisci. The sequence goes on from NC_090388.1 coordinate 16,766,818, forward strand.
GAGGCCTTCCCGCCCCTCTCCCACCCCCGGTCAACTTTACGGTGGTCGGGCCGGTGGGGGGGGGGGGGGGGAACGGCCCGCTCGCCCACCCGAGGTCAATCAAGGCCCTTGTGGCTACTTAACGGCCACTTAAGTGCCCTCGCCCGCCTCCATGGGTATTTTACCCGTGGCAAGCGATAGCTGCCGACCTTTCTGAGCGCCGGGGGGGGGGGGGGGTGGTGGTGGTGCGGTGCCATGGCAGTCAGGCACAAGGTGCCCGATTGAGGTCCACCTCCACCTCCCAACCCACCCTGGGACCCAAGATGCTCCCATTCCTCCCAAACAACCACCTTAGTCTCACCAGGGCACGTCTGATCTCCCTGATGAGGCATGCCCAACTTACCTTCCCTGCTAGCTTCATGTCGTTGCCTGGGCTGCAGTCCCAACTGTGGCTACCGTTCCCACTGGCGCTGCTGGGACTAAGAGCTGCCGGTCCGCTGATTGGCTGGCAGCTCACTGAGGTGGGACTTCCTCCCTCAAGCAAGTGGAAGTCCTGCCTTGGGACAATTAAAGCCCGGGGACCCGTAAAATGCAGGACAGATCCCTGGGCTCGGCGGAAGCGGGTTTGTCACCGACTTTTACATCGGTAGCGAATTCCTGTCCGCCTAAGGTAAAATCCAGCTCTTTGTGATTCCACTGATAAGAGCTTCCTTGACCTGGCCGGTAAATTGGGTTTTCCAAATTGGATGCTGTGGCATGACTCAAAAGTTTGGCTTCACAGTACAACTGACAGAGAACTTTTCATCATTTTTAGCAGGTAATTGGCTTTTTTTTTTTAACTGCTTGAGAAGTCTGAAAGCAATATTCTTAATGTCATTCCCTCTTTCAAAATCATGCTGCATGAAGCCAATTGCAAGGAACCACACTGAACACCATTTTCATTGGCAATTGTTAACTCTACTAAAGAGGTATTAACCCTTTCAATGGAAAAGAGGAAAGTATACGACTTGTTCTTGAAAATAATGGTTGAAGTTGTCGATATTGGCGTCTCCGGGGAAACGCACAATAACATCACACTTGAAATATGTGCATAAACTCAAGTACACACACACTTCATTAAAAGAGAGAAAGCTCGTTTTGAATTAAGGATTGTAAAATAACTCTCATTCAGCATAATGACTCCCTAAAACTTGAATTATAGCTGAATAGTTTGCTTAAAATGAAGGCCATTTGAAGTTCAGGTGATTGAAAAATGCATTGGATAAATATAATTTGGTTAATTAAAATTGATTTAAAGCCAGGTAATAAATAAATATAGAATATATGTTCCCAAGATTAAATTACAATTTAAAACTTCTTGCCAACATATATCAGTTTTATAATGTAGACTGAAGCAACAATAAAATTAAAAGAACACTAATGGAATTGAAAGGAAGAGCTGAGTTCACACTGCACTAAGCTGTTATATCATTTCTGCAGAATAATATAGCTCTACAGGAGAATGCCTTATTTGTCACCCAAAATCCGACATAATCCCTAGGACATTTTGCTTCTTCAACAAACAGCATGTCCAAAATCCATGAACTCTACCATCTAGAAAGACAAGGGCAGCAGGCACATGGGATCACCACCACCTCCAAGTTCCCCTCCAAGACACACACCATCCTGACTTGGACAGATATCTTTATTCCTTCATTGTCACTATGGGGGTAAGGATTCAACATGACTATACCAATTGGCAAGTTGCGTTACTTTATTGAGGACAAGAGACAAATCCAAGTACCACGCTGTTATAGATTCAGGCAGCGATTTACAGAACAACCCGAGCTATATACTTCCCATGTTGGAGCTGGACGTTGTAACACACTGTGTCTTTGTTCAGTTTTCTGTTCTCTTCCTCTGTGTGCTTCTTCTCCTGTCTTGAGTCTTCTCTCCATCATGCTGGTTATCGCAGGCTGTCCTCTTTTATCCGTTGGTGGTCCTGCCAACTTTTGTCAGAGCCTATCAGGGATAGTCCCGTCCATTTCTTATCCAATTATTGTTGTCCGCATGTGTCCTCTATCTCCTGTGAGTCAAGTCACCAACATTCTAATGAGCTTGAGACCCCTTTTGTTCTCCAGTTCCTTATCTGACGATGTGTCTCACCATGTGGTTACACAACTTCAGTTTCTGCTTACACTGCAGTTTTAACCTAATCAACTACTTGACATGATTTCAACCTAATCAACTGTCTTGGCACTAACAATACTTTAGCAACTTCAGCATAATTCTCTTGCAGCTTCTAGCTTGACATTTCTCCCATAATTCCATTACTTAGCCATTCAATCATATAGCATATTATGTATTGTGCAATATTCTTACAGTCACAGGACTTCACCATGCAGACCGCAGCAGATCAAGAAGGTGGCTCACCACCACCTTCTCAAGGATGACTAGGGATGGGCAATAAATGCCGGCCTTGCCAGCGATGCCCACAACGCCAGAATTAATTTTAAGAAAAAAATTAAAATCCCATTGCACTTTATAATGGAATACACAGTATTCTATAAACTCTGGACCAGAAAATAAAGCATATTGGAAATGGAAGCATTTCGAAGAATGCGAGGTGATCGTATTGAAACTTACAAAATTCTTACAGGGCTTGACAGGGTGGATGTAGATAGGAAGTTTCGCCTTGCTGGCGAGTCTAGAACTGGGGAACATAATCTCAGAATAAGGGGCAGGCCATTTAAGACTGAGATGAGGAGGAATTTCTTCTCTCAGAGGGAGGCGAATCTTTGGAATTCTCTACCCCAGAGGGTGGTGGAAGCTCAATCACTGAGCATGTTCAAAACAGAAAATCGATAGATTTCTGGAGACAAATGACATATAGGGATATGCGGATAGCCTGGGAAAGTGGCGTTGAGGTAGATGATCAGCCATGATCTAATTGAATGGCGGAGCAGGCTTGATGGGCTGAATGGCCTACTCCTGTTCTTATGTTCCTATGAAGAGGAATTGACAAGGAACTGCACAACTGAACGGTTCAGATACTGGGGTTGCATCATTTTCATGGATCCAGGTGAGTCAGTGACTTAGCCCAAATGATGTCTGTGGTCATTCTGCAGTATAAAGTAGTGGCAGCATCTGTTATAAAACAAGACTTATTCAATAAAGATGCAAGGCTTATTAACACGCAGATTGAAATATGAAAGTATAAATATATTCTGTTCTAAATAACACACGCATACATACACCGATTAAAGAAAAAATAAAGAAGCTTTCTCTGCAGAGATGAAATTTGCAAAAACAAAAATACTTTGGCCAAATATTTGTTAATTCTTGAAGAAAAACGATAAGATATGGAATGCTCCAGATGACATTCAGTCTGGCATCCGGGTACAGTTAGACGGGTGATACTAGGCACATGCGTTTGTCACTGGGATCTTTTCAGAAGCAGTTCGTTCAGGAGATGTTGAGAGGAAGTCTTGCAGGCTTTTCAGGAGAATTACTGCATCAGTGGGTTCAGCTATCACACTGGATTCTCAGGGTTTCTCAAAGAAATGGAACAGGATGCTTCTCTCTCTCAGCAGGCTGCAATCCCAACTGATCTCCAAACAACACCCAAATATGAAACCAAAACTTCAGAGCCATAAACCCAGACCATGTGACTTCTCCAAGTCCAAACAGTTCCATAGTCCACAAGGTTCCAGCTGTTTATTTAGCTTAATAATTGTGACTTCCAGTAAGTGTTTTTTAAAAACAAAGTCCCAAGTGTCCTTCCAGTGAACTTTTTTTAAAAAGCAAGTCCAACATCTCCTCATAATAAAAGCAAAATACTGCAGATGCTGGAAAGCTGAAATAAAAACAGAAAGTGTTGGAAATACTCAGCAGATCAGGCAGCATCTGTGGAGAGGGAAGCAAAGTTAATGTTTCAGGTCTGTAACCTTTTATCTGAACTGGCAAAGGTTAGAAAATAATTAGGTTTTAAGCAAGTGGGGTAGGGGGTGCGGTGGGTTGGTGCAGAAGAGCACAAAAGGGAAGGTGTTTGATAGGGCAGAGGGTAGGAGAGATTAAATAACAAAGCTGTCCCGGGACAAAGGCAAAGACTGTGTTAATGCTTGTGGTGAAATACAAAGCATTGTTCCAGGGAGAGTGTTAGTGGCAGAATAATGAGCAGCTCTGTCTGCATGAAAAACAGGCACATGGTGAAAAATAAATAAATAGAAAAATAATTAAAAAAAGGCTGGTCATGCTCTGAAATTATTGAACTCAATGTTCAGTCTGCAAGGCTATCGAGTGCCCAATCAAAAGATCAGGTGCTGCTCCTCGAGCTTGCATTGATGTTCACTGGAACACTGCAGCAGGCCAAAGACAGTAATGTGGCATGAGAGCAGGGTGGTGTGTTGAAATGGCAAGCAACCGGAAGCTCGGGGTCATGCTTTCAGACTGAGCGGAGGTGTTCCACAAAGTGGTCACCCAATCTGCATTGGTCTACCCAATGTAGAGGCATCCAGTATCTCCTCAGGTATTTTCAACAGTCTTTTAAATACAAGTCCTCAAAAAATATTAGTAAGCACATTAATAACACCTCCATCGGGGTGGTGGGGGGTGGGGGGGTGGTGTGCGGGGGGCGGGGGGCGGATGGAACACCATTTTTAAATGCGTTTCATTATAAAGTGTGGACAAAAAACAGAATATGAAAAAATATTAAAACACATTTACACAGTCATTCTCATTCACTCTTTACCTGTAACTAATACAGTTATACCCTGTACCATCTTTGTTCTCAGATAACACAAAGCAAAGTTAAATTCTAGACAAAGCATCAGCAATTACACTTTTCCTCTACAATGTGGATAATCTTTAAGTGATAGGGCTGCAATAGTGAACTCCATTGAAATAAACTGGCATTCTGGTTTTTGAATTTTTCCATAAAAGCTAAGGGGTTATGATCAGTATATACCCAGGGTCTCCCTGTAGTCGTGGCAGACATATACTTCAAGATGTTTATGAGCTAACAGTGAGCCCAGGGTTTCTTTTTCCACTATAGACTATCTCTTTTGGTGTCAGTTTAGTTTTTTGGAAAAGTATCCACTGGCCTTTCTAAGCCCGATTCATCTTCTTGTAACAGGACTGCACCTACCCCCAGGTCACTAGCATCAATTGCTAGCTTGAAGGGCTTAGTAAAGTTTGGGGCAGCCAACACTGGTTCATTGATCAAAATTGCTTTCAGCCTCTCAAATGAGGATTGGCACTCCCCTGACTACACTACCTTGGCTTTCTTTTGTAGCAAATCTGTCTGTGGAGCAGCTATAGTGCTAACAGTTGGTACAAACTTGCGATAGAAACCACACATCCCCAAAACCTCATGAATTCTCATTTAATCTTGGGGCAGGGAACTCCACCAATGCTTGTACTTTTGCTGTTCTTGGCATCACTTCTCTTTACCCTACTATATGCCCTTGGTAGGTTACTAGTGCTTTTGCAAATTCACTTTTTTTTAAGTCACCAAATCAAATGATTTATCACCAAATCAGCTGATTGTAACTTTCTAAACAGAGCTTCTAGATGTTCCAAATTGTCCTTCCAAGTGTCGCTGTATACCAGCACATCATCAAGGTAAACCACACAGTTAGGAATACTGGCTACCACTTGGTTCATTAGTCCCTGGAAATTGGCTGGGGCATTTTTTAAGTCCGAATGGCATCACTCAGCATTGGAAAAGACCGTCTGGTGTGACAAAAGCTGATATTTCTTTAGCTCGAGATGTTAAAGGAACCTGCCAGTATCTCTTTAACAAATCTATTTTGGTAAGAAACGTGGCACTGACAACACTGTCAATACAGTCTTCCAAGTGAGAAATTGGTAGGAGTCTGCCTTTGTTACTGCATTAACCTTTCTGTAGTCTATGCAAAATCTAGTTGAACCATCAGCTTTAGGTGCTCACAACTAGGGAACCCCAGCGGCTTTGACTGGGTTCAATTCGATGGTTTTGCAACATGTATTGGATTTTTTCTTTCACCTGGGCCTGTTTCTCTTGACTGAAGTGATAAAGATGCTGTTTTATAGGAGAAGATTCCTTTAAGAAGACTCCTTTAAATGCTGTGAGTAGCCTTGTTAGGTCTCCTCAATGTTCATCATTTAAAAATGAAAGCATAGTGTCTAATCTCCCTAACAATTCAGTATTAGCCAACCAGATAGTAGGAGGTTCAATTTGGGAATTGTCTAGGCCTCCTTCTGCCTCATCCTCACTATCCCTTTTGTTCTTCACTATCCCCACTACCTGACATATCTGTTCTTGCATATCCTCCTCCCGGCGATGATATTGTTTCAACATATTGATAGGACACAGCTGATTCTTTTTCCGGTGATCTGGGGTGTCAGTCAAATAATTTACTTTACCAATCCTTTTGAATACTCTATATGGACCACTGAACTGTGCTTTCAGTGGTTCATCCTGTAAAAGCAGTAATACTAACACATCATCCCCTGGTTGAAATGTTCACGTCTTGGAATGCTTGTCTGCCCATTTCTTCATGGTTGTTTGTGAAGCTTTAAGGTATTCCTGAGCCATTTTGCAGGCTCTTGTGAGCTGCTCCCGCAACACGGATACATAATCTAACAATGGAAGGTTTGTCCTTCTGTTCTAAAAACTTTCCTTTGATTAGTTTTAGAGGACCTCTTACCTCATGTCCATAAACTAATTCAAAAGGACTAAAACTGGTAGACTCATTAGGTGAATTCCTGGTGGCATACAAAAGAAATTCTGGCCCTTTAACCCAATCATGGGGATATTCATGACAATATGCCCTGATCATCATTTTGATGGTCTGATGGTACTTTTCTAAATCCCTTGTGTCTGTGGGTAGTATGCTAAAGATTTTAACTGTTTTATACCCAGACTATTCATAACTGCCTGAAATATTTTAGACAAAAAATTGGAAACTTGATCCGACTGAATTTTAATCAGTAATCCATATCTAGTAAAGAACTGGGCTAACTTCTCTACCACTACCTTAGCAGAAATTGTTCTCAAGGCAATGACCTCTGGGAAATGAGTAGCCTTTTCCATAATAGGGGGTATATATTTGTGTCCCACTTTTGTTTTCGGTAAAGGTCCTACAGAATCTACCAACACTCCACTAAATGGTTTCCCAAAAACTAGTATGGGAATTAGAGGTGCCAGTTTTCTTGCAGGTTGCAGTTTCCCCACAATCTGGCACGTATGACATGTTTTACAAAACTGAACCACGTCCTTGTGAAGACCTGGCTAGTAAAAGTGTCAACCTATATGTGATTGGGTCTTCCGGATGCCCACATGTCCTGCCATAGGAATTTCATGGGCTATTCTTAATATTTCCTGGCGATACTTGGCAGTACCACTATTTGGTGAATCACCCTTCATTCTTCATCCGCAGGTCTGTCAGGAGGTCTCCACTTCCTCATCAGAGTCCCATTTTTAATATAGTAGCCTTCCAGAACTCCCTCTGCTTCAGCTTTAGTTTGAGTCGATTGTGCCACTTTACTTAACTCTGGATCAGCTTGCTGAGCCTTGATCAGAGAATACTTATTGAATATTTCCTTCTGATTGTCCAAATCCCCCCAAAAAGTTTCAGATAGCCAAATATCTGTCTATGGTGTCAATTTGACTACTGATGAATAAACTTTTTTTAGCCATTGCTCGGGTCACTACACATGAAGGAAAATTCCTGAACCCTTTCCTGCGACTGCTCTGTCTCCTTGACTTCACTTGGTCTTTCTGTGACTACTGGAGAAGCTACTACCTTCACTCCAGCAAAGTCATTCCAAAGAGTAGGTTAATTCCTACAGTTACCATTCCAGACATTAGGTCACACTCCAGGTGCACCTGATATAAAGGTACGGGTATATACTCCCTGCTGATACCATTCACTAAAACCTTCACTTTCAATGCGCTCTCTTGTGGAAAAGTCATGCCTTTCCCCAGCAAGAGAGTTTGGGTGGCTCCCATATCCCTAAGTATAACAATAGGTTTACCTGCCTCACTTGAGGAATAAGGAGTTTCCTTTTGACAAGCATTCCCTATAGCTCTCAGTATCTTGTTCATGTTCGCTGCACTCACAGTGGTTTTTGTACTTGGCCTTACAGCTGTAGTCAGAGCTATAGCTTGATCTGTCATACTTTCGGTCAGGGCCCCTTTCTCTGCACTGGCCTTCTGTAACCCAATAAGTCCCATGGGTTCACCACGCAACTTCCAGCATTCTGCACGAAGATGTCCCACCTTGTGGCAATGGAAACACTTAGGCTTTTGGACCTCACTTCCACCATCAGCACCTTCCTTTCTGGCCTGAGGAGGAGATCCTGGGATGTTCTTGTCTCTGGCTACTTGTCTTCCTTTCACCCTCCCACCTTCTACCCTTCTTGGGTTTGTGGGGGTGACAGAAAAAGGGTTTGAGCTTGTGGACAAGCTCGTGATCATCAGCAATTCCCACTGCCTGTCAGGCTGTTGAGACTTTCTGGTTCTCTATGTGGGTTCTTACTAATACAGGGAGTTCATGAGCTCTGCCTATCAACCTGCTTTGCATGAGCAATGTCCAGTTTTCTTTCTACATCCTTTTCCTCAAATATCAGGAGGGCTGGCACAAATTTAAATAGCTCCCACTGGGTCCTGGGTTGGAATCAGGTCTTTCCTTAATCGGGGTCTATAGCATCTATTAATGAACTCCACAGGCAAAGTACAATACTTGTCCAACAGTCAAATACATGTTGAGAAACAATACACAGTGTACCCCTTGTGCTTCAGCTGGTGTATACTAGCTAGAATGTACAAATAAGTAGTAGGTCTGAATTTAAACCTATCAAAGGTTTATAAAAATTAGCAAAGAAAGAGGCCATTTGGCCCATCATATCTGTGCTGTGTTAGGACAGAGGGTGCACTGTCTCCCTCTCGTCCCTCTACTCCACTGGCCACAACCCTTTTTTAAACAAAAACAAGTCCAGCATCTCCTCAGGTATTTTCCACAGTCTTTTAAACACAAGTCCTCACAAATATTAATAATGGAAGCACCTTCATGACAGCTGGTTCCTTGCTTAAACGATAAAAATCTCACACTCCTGCCCTTTCCTCGTGGTCTTGTACATTCCTCTGCTTCATTACTCCTTTCTCGTCCTTAAAATGGGGTGCATTTTAAGAGTCTGCTGCTGAAGAAGGCAGTGGATGTAAAAAAATGTGCTCCATGCCCACGGGCACCATGTTACAGAGCCGCTGCGGTTTCAAATGCGGCGGCTCATTTGTTCGGCCGCAGTGCCCACCCGCCCCACGTGATGAAGTGGAGGGGGTGGGTGAGCCGTTGCCAGCAACGGCGCCCGGCGCCATTTTTAAAGGGCTAACAGCCCTCAATGGACATTTAACTTTTAAAGGGCCAGGTGAGTTAAAGTTTCGCAAAACAGAATTAATGACCTTTCCAAATTTTCCTGCCCTTCACCCCCCCCGGATTTTCAATATTGAGAATTTGACCTACCCCTCCCCATCCTTCACCCAAAGTTCGGCACCTTTGTCCTTTACCGCATCCCGTCACCCCCCCCCAACCAATCCGCAGCACTGTCCCCCCCCCGTTCCCCCCTCCCACACAGCAAAGAAAACCTCCTCCCCCCCCCCTCCCCACAGGTGTCACGCCTCATTTCCCCTAACGGGGATTCGAAGGCGCGGCATTGTTGGCGGCCCGAATGAAGAGCGGTGCGGTGATTAAGGAAGCGATGGGAATATCATTAAATCAGGTATGTTAATTTATTTCCATATGTAAATCGTGGTCCCATCGCTGAGCGGCAGGGCGGCCGCCACGAGGCCTCGCCGCTGAGATCGGTATGGGACCTGCCGCTGTAGGAGTCGGTGGCGGGTCTCCGCTGTACCGATCTTCATTGCCCCCCCCCTGCCACCAAGGTCTCTGCCTCAAATATTATCTACTCCAACAACTTGCTGCATAAAGATTTTTTTCCCGAACCTCTCCCCTCACTCTCTGTGACAAATCGACATTTTAAATTGAAGACTTCCTAATCACTGATTACCAACCGGAGGAGATCGTTTTTTTCCCTATTTGCTCCATCAAAGTCTATCTGAATTTTCAAAATATTAATTAAACCTCTTCTCTGCTTTAGTGTTACTAGTCCCAGTTCCTCAAGTTTTCCCTTATAAACCATAGTTTACCATCCTTGTCATCATCAGATACGTTAAAGATGTGAAAATGTAGTAAAGCGTGGAGATTTGGACACAAATCCAGGACTTATGTATTACTATTATACAGCCGCATGTCTTGAATGGTTCACATATCAAGGCTATGTTATACCTTTTGACTCCTTCCTGATTTATCTTATAGGCATAAAAGATCATATTAGTCTAATCTGAGCATTAGTTTTTATGAATACCCCTGCTATTAGTATAGAGTATTTTTTATTCGGCATCATATTTAAGTAGCATTAAATATAAACCTGTATTGTAGAAAATAATCAATGCAAATCAAGATACCAGGTGTGTCACATTTTGTTTCTGTGGAATTCGGATCTGTTTCAGGTGTCAAGGATGTGCTCAGGTTTCTGGAGTGGGACTTGAACCCACAACTATTTAAATCAGAAGGTGAGTGTTCTATCACCTCGCCAAGCTGACATGAAGTAAAACTTAAGTAGAGAAGGAGAAGAGCAGAAAAAACTAGCGGTTCAGTCACACAAATTTTTAAATGTGGGAGGACAGGTTGGTACAACTAAAAAGAAATTGGGATTTTGTAAATAGGAGCTTCATGTACAAAAAAAATCATTTTGTATATTATATATATATATATAAAGATAGATTTCAGCTAGAATATTGTGTTCAGCTTTGGACACCTTACTTTAGAAAGCAAGTCAAGGCCATGAAGATGCTGTAGAAGACATTCAATGAAATATTATATGGGATGTGATGTTTTGTTAGTGAGCAGCAGCTAGGGAAATTGGGGTTCTTTTCATTGAAACCAAAGAGGGTCAAGGGGATATCTGACAGAGATGTCCAAAATGATGAGGCATGAACTATTTTTACTGGTTGGTGCATTGGTAACAAGAGGTCATAAGTTAAAGATCATTACCAAGAGAATGAACGGAAGGTTCCGTTTTCACACAAAGAGTTGTTAGGACATGGGAAACCTCTTCCAGAAGTAATAGCACAAGCAGAATCCTTAATGGCTTTTAAAAGGGTAGAGGAAAAATGTTTGAAAAAGCGGAATGTAAAGGGATAAGGAAGTATCTCTTTGACCAAGACCTAATCTTTATGTGCCTCAGTATTAAATGTTGTCCGATACCACTCCTGTGAAGTGCCTTGGGATGACTTTACTACCTTAATGTTACAGACGGGGTCAGGGCTGTGGGTAGTTCCCACTGTTCACCTCCCAATTGACTGCTTTAGTGTTTTGTTTAAAATGATGAGTTAGTCACTGAGTGTTTTTAGGGTCAAATAAACAGACAAATGATAGTTTTTTTAAACCTACAAGAAAACCTATTTATTTTTACACAATTCCCAAAACGATTTCAACCTCACTCACACACACATTCACTGACATACGCATACACAAGAATAGATAGAGAGGAAAAGGGTAAGTGGTTTAAAGTGGGGTTGTTCATGATAAACCTTCTAAGGAGGATAGTCTCTTTTAAAGGTGCAGGCCTGGGTGTTTGTAGTCTTGAACGTGTTGAGGTATTGTAGATTTCTGGTGCTTGAGATTTCAGACTGGAGGTGATGGTCACTTTCGGTTCTCTGCTGCAGCAAGTTGAAGTGTGGAATTAGCAGCAGGGATTCTTCTTTGTGCTGGTCTGATCTCATAGCCTTTGGCTGAACTGCTTTCTGTGATGTTGTGATTTCTCCTCTCTCTCCAGAGGGCTACCTTTTAAGGTCAAAATCCATCACATTAGCATTATGTTTGGTGACACATGGCCTTCTCCCCTGGTGTGACTACACAATGGACCAGGATGTGGAATCCATGGCTATCTATTGATGTCTGGATGGGTACCGTTCTGTCAAGATGTGGCTACTTCACACCTTCTTTGTCTCAGAAGAAACCCATTCAATTTAGGAATGTCTCTTGATGGTTTCAGGATGGGTTTAGTTAACACCTCTTAGTTTGGAATGTATCCTTTTTCCCTTGTGAAACAGTGAGGCAGCTTTTGAACAGACAAGCCAGGTCATCTGACCTTTGCAGGCCATCTTTGCAGCACATTATCCACTTTTCTTTTAAATGAAAAGTTAATTTCAAAGAGTCCACATTGTATATAGTTCATAATCTTAAAAGTTAGGAATCTGATTTGTTTTTACTGGGCATAACAGTTAAATGCATTATTGAAATGCATGCTGTTGTTCTGGTATAGGACTAAGTGGATAGCTCGTTCAGAGAATCTGCACAGCTGTGAGGGGCCAAATGGCCTCCTTCTATTCTGTAAAATTCTCTGAATCCATAAATCTTGGACAAAAATGCTTAATTTCTGTTGCAGTCAGCTCATTCCTTATGATGTTCATTTACTATTGTAGTTTGGTGGCACCTGTACAAAAAGAGAGAGAGAGAGTACAGATATTCCCGGAAATCATTGACATTGGCCAGAAATTAATGTTGGGTCAGAGGCCCCGCCCATCGGCCGAACAGTCGGGGGCGGGCCCGCCTCCACCGGGCCTGGGGAGCCACACCGGGATTTTTCGCTCCCAGGTCCTTACTTGGCCTTGGGCGTGACTTTCACCTCCTTGAGGCAGGAAGTCCCGCCTAACGGAGCTACCGGGGCCGGCAGCTTTTAGTCCCAGCAGCGCCACTGGGAGCGGTGGCCACTGCTGGGACTACACCCAACCATTGCAAGCAAAGCGAAGGACGGCCCTGGAACAAAGATAAGTGTCCCCGGCAGGGCCCCAAAAAATCAGCTGGACCCAGCGGGGCAAGGGGGTGAGGGAATGTTGTGCGGTGGGGGCAGTTGGGGCTTCGGAAGCGGCTCTCCGTGGGGCACAGGGTGCCTGATCAGGATGGTCATCCGGCTTGCAAGAAGGCCGCCAGCTTTTGCCTGGCGGTGTTCTTGGGGCCTTTGCCATCTGCCCGCCGAGGGTAAAATACCTGTGGTGGCAGGAGGAAGCCCTTAAGTAGCAGTTAATTGGCCACTTAAGGCCCTTGATTGTCCTGGGGTGGGTGGGCCGTTTCTCGCCACCCCGCATAAAATTGCAGCGGGGGCAAGAGGGGGGCTTGGGAATGGCCCCCTCCTCCCACCCCTCCCCCCCCTCCCCCCACCCCCCCCACATCAGTCTGCTCATTGTGGGGCTGTAAAATTCTGGCCAATGACTCTTTGGTCTCAAGGCAATCTTAAAATATAATTTGCAAGTTACATTGTTAATTTAATAGAGTGCTACCTGTTGTGTCACAAAATTAAATTAAGATGTTAGAGTAGTTATCAGCATGCAACCAAGCTTTCACTTTCAAAAATAAGTAAATAGTATTTGTATTTTACAAGGAGCTAGAGTAGATTGATCCAGGCTAACTATAAATATGATGCAATTCATACAACAAATTGGAGCTTTCGCAATATTCCATTTTTCAGTTTTTACCTTTAAAGGTAGAAATATTTGTAGTCTCTACCAACAATTTGTTTTTTCCTCTGTGCTTATTTCTTTCAGACTATAATTCTTTGAACATTAAAAAGTGTATTATTCAAGTGTCATTTAGAAAGAGCCAAGGAGATTATATGTCACATCTTTCAGGGTTATACACCTGACTGTTTCCCATGCTGAATTTTCAAAATGGCGGCGGGAAACAGGAGCCTGGTCCGGTTTTTGGTCTGAAAATTGCTACCTCGGGGAAGTTGGTTCAGATTGCAATTTTCAAGTGGGAAAGCTTTAATTGGTATGGAGACGGGTTTCCTTTCCTCTTGGAGCAACTGGGATTGAAAATGGCAGTGGGTCGGATCAAGTGTGGAACTCATGTAGACTTCCCTGGCAGCCATGACTGAGGCTACTGGTTGTCCTGAGGGGGTTATCTGCCTTCCATTACACTAGAGGGAAATGAGATGTCACAGGGGAGCTGGAGGCCTGGCGATAAAGGCCGCGCTTCATCGATGCCCACTTGGATCTAATGCTGCAGGCCATGAGGGAGAGGAAGGAGGCCCTCTTCCCATAGGGTGATGGGAGGAGGCCACCTCATCGTGCAGTAGGGGCACCTCTCTGTACCGTATTATTCTGCCCCCTCTTCCTCCTCCTCTTCTCTTACCTCCTGCTTCCCCCACCGCCCCCAATTAATTTTCTCCTTCCAAGACCTTCAAAGTTCACACCACTCTGGAGAGCCATGTATGGAGAATGCAGCAGACCACCACTGTGACCAAGACCCTTGCAGGAGAGTATTGGAGGGCACCACCCGACTGATCCAGGCTCCAGAATCGCATCTTCACAACCCGATGGCCTTATCTATGGTTGGCTTGCTGAGCAGGTGGCATTGGTTGTTTCGCCTCTGTGCCTCTGGGACTCTCGTGGACCGGTCAGTAGCCATGTCTTCAAGAGATTTCCTGTGTCCCCTTGGATCCTTCCATGCACTTTGGGGGATGGATTGAAGGTCCGAGGCACCCTGGACTGGCGGAGGATGAAGGAGTCATGCCAGGAAAGTGAACGCAAACAAGGAGGAAACGCTTGTCGTGGTAGTGGATCATTTGGATGTTGAGGGAGTGAAAGCCCTTCCTGTTGCTGGATCTCACTGGCTGGTTGCGGTGTGTCTGGATGGCCACATGGATACAATTGAAGATGGCCTGCACCTGAAGGAATCCATCAATGGTGTCAAAATGGTGCAGGCCCATCTGTGTCAAAGTGGTGTAGTCCCTACCCTCCTAAATATACCATCCAGGACCTGCCTGATGACTTGATGAGCTGACAACTGCGAGATGCCACCTATGTCCACAGCTGATCCTTGGAATGACCCAGTTACATAGAATTTCAGAGCACTTGAGACCTTGATGGCTTCAGCGAGGGAACTGCGATGGGGGCCCTGAGACTTCAGGTCATTGCAGATCAGAGCACACAGGACCGAGACCATCTGCCTGGTTAGGCAAAGGTTCCCACGGCACTGGCACTCGGTCGTTTGCAGGTAGCTGACTCTTGGCTTGTGCACCCAATGTCTTGGGTACCTCCTTCCTCCCCTTGGAGCCCCCCGCTGTGTTCCTCTGGCCTCCTGCTGCCTAGGAGGGTACATATACTGCAGCCCATCCTGGCTGCTCTGTCCAATGTCAGAGTTGCCTGTTCCCATCTGACATCTTTCAGCGGGACCTTTAACGCTCACTGGGCATTTCCGTGCCAAGCCTAGCTGCCACATTGATGCCAGTGGGCTTACTTCCCTATCTGGTCTCATGTCAATCTCCATGTAACATTTAATGACTACATCTGCAACAATGGCCAGAATTTTACGCCCCACAAAAGAGTGGGCTGGTGGCATGAGGGTGGGGGGTGTAAAATGGATTGGGAAGCTGGGGGTCCCAACCCGCTCCTGCCTGCACTGCCAATTTATGTGGGGTCATGGTGGTGAGAAAAGATCCACCCACCCTGGCCAATCAAGGCCCTTAAGTGGCCAATTAATGGCAATGGGGATTTTACATTTTGCTGGTGGCCGGCTGAGGCCTCAGAAAACCCACCTGATAAAACTAGGTGGCCTTCTAGTGGGCTGGGTGGGGGGGTTCCTCCTGATCGTACACCCCGTGCCCCATGGAGGGCTGCCCCTGAAGCCCCAACTGCCCCCAACGCACAACACCCCCCCCCCCCGTTCTCCTCTAACCTACCCATCTTGCCTCACCTAGGCCCGACCGATTGCCCCCAGTGAGGCTCTAAAAACTTAGCTCTTTTCCGGGCCTGTTCGTCATCTTCCTCCTGCAGCTGGGTGTAGTCCCAGCAGTGGCCACTGCTCCTGGTGGCGCTGTTGGGACTAACAGCTGCCGGTCTGTTGATTGGCCAGCAGCTCCATTAGGCGGGACTTCCTTCCAATTAAGGGGCTGGGGACTGTAAAATCCAGTCTGGATCCCTCGGCCTGGCGGAGGCGAGATTGCCACCAACCTTTGGCAGGTTGATGGTTCCCCCCACCCCTCTGCCCACTGTAAAATCCAGCCCAATATCCTCAGTGAGACATATCGGAGGCAGTTAAGTTTCATTTGCTGCCTTGGCTTTAAATTAAACCGCCATTTCCATTGCCCTCATTTCCCTCCAAAATGCTCATGTCCTCACTACTCTGCCATGTTCACTCCATGGTGTTTTCACTGTTCCCAGCATTTAAAAATAACTTCCTAAAACTGACAAGCCTGTTAATGAGTTCTTTAATGAGCTCAACAAGCAATTAGTTGGATGGGGGCACCCGACCTGATCCCTCCTTATTGGCGGTAGTTTAAAAATAGGATCACGTTCCGGGCGCGGCGGGACCCAGTGCTGACCTCCGAGAACACGATTTTCAAATTGCGCTCACTGCTGTTCCCGCTGTTAGCGGGCATTGGAATTCTGGCCCAATATTTCAAAATGCACCTTATAATTAAAACACAAGGTTGCTGGAAAAATGGTTTTAAGATCTCAATATAAATGAATTTCTGTGCTTGTGTATCTCTAATGGAGCAGGGATGCTTCTGTAAAATGCCTGGAGATTTTGGAAGTTCACGAGAAAAGTTTGCAATGGAGAACCTCAAAATAAATGGAGCAGAATGCTACATAAAGGGCTAGAGCTTGGTATAACATGACATCAAATGGTGTCTGCTGTTAGTTGGACTTGCCCCTGCAGCCTTCAGCTCAACATTGCTGAAAGTACAAGCTGATAACAGTGCAGCGTAGTGAACAGGGCAACCAGTAAAGTATCTCCTTAACCAAAGAGATTGAAGGAATTGGAAATAAACAGTGGAAGGACTGAGAAGATGGGTGAATTATAATGAATGTCAAATCAGGTACTGAGATGGAATTAGAGAGTGAAAGAAAGATTGGATTAAGAGGGAAAAAAAGACAAAGAAAAAGCAAGTTATTAAAAAAAAGACTTAGAATCAGAGGATGATACTCACCAGAAAGAGGCCATTTGGTCCTTGGTGCCTGTGCCAGCTCTTTGACCGAGTTATCCAATTCACCTCACTCCCTTGCCCTTTCCCTTTCAAACATTAAATATCACTAAAAATTTCAAAACCTGAAGCAATGAGGCTCCACACTTGTTATAGGTCATGTTCAGTGCCAGAGAAGTTGATTGGCAGTAATTACCACTTAACACATTATTAAAAAGTTATTTACACTTGTAATGACAAGACTTAACTTTCTGTGGTGAGATTAATGGACAATTAATGGGCAAATACAGCAAATTCCTAAAAAAAAAAGGGGGAGGCTAAGGATGGAATGTTGTTTTCATGAAGCTAATGGTAGAGAAGCAAAACTCAGACAACAACGTTTGGATATTCAATTTTAATCACGCATCTGCTCCTCACCTCCTCGTCATTGCCCAAAAATAAAATGAGCGCCATTAGCCTTGCCATTATTACCACAGCAATATCTGGTCCTATGTACACTCTAAAGCAGACAAATTATTAATGTATCCAGTGCAAAAAAAATCCAGATTAATTATCTACAAGAACACTGTAGATCCCTAACAGTAAATAAATTAATATTATCTTTCAGCGACCTTAGAAAAGTGTTCCAGCTTCTTTCAAATGGATTCAGGCTGAAATATCTGTTGGGAATATCAACATATTTTGCATGCTTTATTTGTATATATATTCAAGTCCTTGTTCTCAAACACCGTACAATCATATTTTAAGCAAACTGAATTTATACAATTGTGAATCATTTAATATTCAGCTTGTCCTAAGACCAGTAAATTGCCCATACTCTCTTTTAAAGTCATTTGGGAAATGTAATTTTTTTTTATTCACAAGATGGTGCTGCAGTTCGGGGAGGGACTTCAGAATCCTGCTCCACAGTGTCATCTGGTGACCAAAGCCTGCATCTACATTGTGACTGTTGACATAGCAAAATTGAATAGGAACTATAGACAAGATAATTTACAATGGCAAAATTCGGCAAAAGGGCACGATCAAAAATTGTGACAACAATAAGTAAAGTTTGTGGACACAAATTCTATACCTTATGCAGTTTTTAAAATAACATATTAATAGTTTGTTCGGAGGTGTGCTGACATGGGAAAGTGCTCTATGATTAGGTTATTTTAAACATTAACTACTGGATGTACTGATACTTCAAAATCTTTCTGTTATGTGTTAAAACTAACTCTCAGGTCTGAATGTGAATTTTCATAGTTCGAAACAATTCTGTTAGAATTTATCACAATTGGCCTTTACAAAGCAATTTAAAAAAAAATAAAGGGCTAATCTTCATGAATATAACTTTTCATTGGAGCAAAATTCCAAGTAGTGGTAAAAATAGCAAAAAATCCATTACTATTTTGCACCGTTACTACTACATCGATTACTCACATCCACTTCATGCAGAGATAACTTTGGCCATCAATGGGGAAGTGTAATTCATGATTTAAATGCCACTCAGACTTTCCCAAATCTGACGAAATTAGTAGAGCCTTAGGTTAAGAGATGATAAATCTGTTACATTAATCAATTAATAATACTGAACTTGGGTCTCATTATTTTTCCAATTCTAAGTTTTCAAATGCTGTCTAATGAGAAGATGATTGTTCTAATATTTTGATGATGAAGGTATGTTTTTAGGTAAAATGAAAACTAGCTCTCCAGTTTAACGGGGATAATGCAAAGCTGACCTCTGAAAGGGCAGGGAATAGGTGAATCACAAGCAAAGCACAAGCAAGGGAGTTACTTGAACTTTATGCTCTGAATGAAATATAAACTGTGGTTCCACAAGAGTCTGGCAAAGCCATATAAAGGGGAAAACATGATCTAGTATGAGATAGAGGACCAAGGACTCAGAATAACCCTTCTTAGTGTGTACTGCAGAAAACAGGTCAAGTCTCTCGCAGTTGTAGTTGCTCCTTAGCCTCAGTTGTATTATCTAGCATGTCATAGAGTCATAGAGATATACAGCACAGAAACAGGCCCTTCGGCCCATGCCTCTACTACCTCTTCAGGCAGTGCGTTCCAGATTCCAACCACCCTCTGGGTGAAAAAGGTTTTTCTCAAATCCCCTCTAAACCTCCTGCCCCTTACCTTAAATCTATGCCCCCTGGTTATTGACCCCTCTGCTAAGGGAAAAAGTTCCTTCCTATCTAATCTATCAATGCCCCTCATAATTTTGTATACCTCAATCAAGTCCCCCCTCAGCCTTCTCTGCTCTAAGGAAAACAACCCTAGCCTTTTCAGTCTCTCTTCATAGCTGAAATGCTCCAGCATGTTAGGCCTTTTCTGAAAGAAGAAGAATGATGATGAAGAAGAAGAAGAACAACAACAACAAGAGCAAGAATAACTTGCATTTATATAGTGCCTTTAATGTAGTGAAACCTTTAAAAACTACCTGGATGAGCACTTGGCACGTCATAACATTCAAGGCTATGGGCCAAGTGCTGGCAAATGGGATTATGTAGACAGGTCAGGTGTTTTAATGCATCAGTGCAGACTCAATGGGCCGAAGGGCCTCTTCTGCACTGTATTATTCTGTGATTCTGTGAAACATCCCAGGGTGCTTCACAGGAGGGTTATCAAACAAAATTTGATGGAGCCACATAAACAGATATAAGGTCAGATGACCAAAAGCTTGATCAAAGAGGTGGGTTTTAAGGAGAGTCTTAAAGGAGGAGCAGAAGGTAGAGAGGCGGAGAGGTTTAGGGAAGGAATTCTAGAGCTTAGGGACTGGGTAGCTAAAAGCACGCCCACCAATGATGGAGTAATTAAAACTCAAGATTGAAGTGCAAAAGGCCAGTATTGGAGGAGTAGAGGGGTCTTGGAGGGTTGTGGGGCTGGAGGAGATTACAGAGATAGGGAACGATGAGGGCATGGAGAGATTTGAAAACATCAATGAGAATTTTAAAACTAAGGTACTGTCGGACCAGGAGCCAATGTAGGTCAGCAAGCAAAGGGATGTTGGATGAACAGGACTTGGTCTGCGGTAGGATATGGCCAGAAAGTTGCAGGCATAGGAAACATGGTTCATGGCATAGAGCTTAATTCAAAAAGGATGATGTAGAAAGGAGCAACCCACAAAATGGGCTGGATCTTAAGTACCTACTGCCGGGAGTGGTAGTGGGCGAATAAAATGGCAGTCAACATGTGCGGGCCATGTGCCGCCATGCCGCTGCGATTACCCCAGTCGGCCTGCATACCCCAATCACATGGAGGGGGTGGGCTCTCTGAAGCCAGCAATGGCATCAGCTGCATGTGCACAGGCATTGGCACCATTTTTAAAGGTCTGCCAGCCCTGCCGGCTAATTTAAATTTTAAAGGGAACTAACCCCCCCCCCCCCCCCCACTGTTCAAATCAAAATTTTAATGCCCCTTTCCCACCCCCCAATAATAATAAAAGTATCTGCCCTCCCCCCCCCCCAGAACACTTATCTTACAAATATGACCTATCCCCCTGCCAACTGTACAAAGTTCACAGTTCACCCCTTTCCACCATCCCCTATACTAATGATGAGAGCTTGACCCTGTTCCCCATTCCCCGCACCAAAAATCTGATGTTCTCCCCTTCCCCACCTCTGCGCTGCCTGTTTGCCCAGACAGGAAAGTGAAGGCATGGGACAGCCGGCTGATGCTCTGAAGATCGCGGCTCGACTGTTGGATCGCTGATAAGTTTGTTTAAATTTATGCATTGTGTTCATTTCAGTATGGTAAGCCGGATCCCATTGCCCACCGGCGGGGGTCCACCATGGAGCCTTGCCCCTGCTGGGAGGATCGGGCCTGGCCTCCCCAGCGTTGGGCTCCGTGGTGGGCCGCTGCTGGAACGATCTTCTGGCACACCCCGCCACAGAGCACGATGTCGGGACCCCTGTAAAACTTATCCCAATGTCTCTGGAGAAGTCATACCATTCCATGAGTTTCATGATATGAAACCTATCCTGCTTTAAAGTGGAATCATCCCAACACAATGATTTGGCTTGAGTCATATGCAGGGCGGCACAGTGGCGCAGTGGTTAGCACCGCAGCCTCACAGCTCCAGGGACCCGGGTTCGATTCCGGGTACTGCCTGTGTGGAGTTTGCAAGTTCTCCCTGTGTCTGCGTGGGTTTTCTCCGGGTGCTCTGGTTTCCTCCCACAAGCCAAAAGACTTGCAGGTTGATAGGTAAATTGGCCATTATAAATTGTCACTAGTATAGGTAGGTGGTAGGGAAATATAGGGACAGGTGGGGATGTTTGGTAGGAATATGGGATTAGTGTAGGATTAGTATAAATGGGTGGTTGATGTTCGGCACAGACTCAGTGGGCCGAAGGGCCTGTTTCAGTGCTGTATCTCTAATCTCATAAAATGTGCAGAAAATGAAAACCTGGTGAATGGAGCTTTGTCTTTCATTAGCTCAGAAATAAATATAGCCTAAAGAACGTTAAAATAAATTTATGGCTGAGGGCAATGACAAGACATACGAGTGTGAATAACAGAGTGATTGGGGAACAGAGCTTCACAAACCAAATGTTAAAGTCTGGTATTTGGTGCAAGTGGGAATTTAGTGCAGAGGGGGATGGACATATTGCTTTTTATTCTTCTTGTTTTCCCTTCAGTAGCTGGTGAGTGTTTTTCTTTTGTCTCCAAGCTAGGAGACTGTAACTTGCTATTACTTTATTACATTAGTAACTAGTTAACTAATCAAATAAATGAATAAGGATGGAGAGACGTGGCAGGGCAGGTAGTGTGCTGTAACTGCAACATGTGGGAGTTTGTGGAAAGAATTGCAATCCCAGACAACCATATTTGCATAAGTATCTGCAGCTCGAACGTCTACGGCTCAGAGTTGTTGAGCTGAAGTCCGAGCAGCAGACATTGTAGGGCATCAGGGTGGGGGAGAGTTACCTGGACACTTCATTCCAGGAGGCAGTCACATACCTTAGGTTGAATAGAACTTTAGAGTTAGTCAAATGGTCAAGGACAGGAGGGTGTGAGTGTGAGTCAGGCAGGTAAGGGGATCCAGCATGCAGTGATGGAGGAGCCTTAGCCCTCAACTTTGATTAACAGGTATGAGGTACTTGCTACCTCTGTGGATGAGAACAAGGATTGTAGGGTGAATGGGCAAATAGACCATTGCACCATGGTGCAGGAAGCCATTCAAGTGTGATGGGGGGGAGAAGGAATGTGGTAGTGATGGAGTCTATATAGTCAGGGGGATAGATACTATTCTCCGCAGCCACGACCAAGAGTTCTAAATGTTGTGCTGCATGCCTGGTGGCAAGCTAAGGACATCCCCTCGCGACTGGAGATGAACTGGGAGTGGGAGGGGAGGATCCAGTTGTCGTGGTCCACGTAGAAACCAACGACATTGGTAGAACTAGGAATGATGTTCTGCTGAGAGAGTTTTAGGTGTTAAGGTCCAAATTAAAATACAGAGCTTCAAAGGTAATAATCTCTTTATTCTTACCTGAGGCACATGCTAATTAGCATAGGGTCAAGTAGGTTAAAGAATTAAATGTGTGGCAAAAAAAGTAGTGTGTGAAGAAGGGGTTTCGATTCATGGAGCACTGGCACCAGTACTGGGAAAAGAGGGAGCTGTTCCATTGGGATGGGCTTCACTTAAACAGGGCTGGGATCAGTGCCCTGGTGAATTGTATAACTAGGGCTATGGCTAGGGCTTTAACTATAAAAGGGGGGAAGGGATCAGCTGTAGGGAGATTTAGAAATCTAAAGCAAAAAGTCAAGACAATAGAGCAGTGTAGCAATTTGGGTAAAGACAAACAGAGTGGGACAGGAAGGGACAGAGAGTTTAATGGTAATAGTGCATCAGCAAGTAAGGTCCCTGTAAATAATAGTAGTTAAAAAATTAAAGGCCCTTAATCTGAATGTGTGTAGCATCCATAATAAGGGAGATGCACTAATGGCACAAGGTTGGGAAGTAAATATTCCAGGGCAGTCAACATTTTGAAAAGACAGATAGAGTGGAAAAGGCGGAGTAGCCCTGATAGTAAAGGATGACATAAGGACAGTAGTGAGAAAAGATCTTGGCTCCGAAGATCAGGAAGTAGAATCAGTATGAGTCAAGATTGGGAATAACAAGGGTCAGAAAATGCTGGTGGGGTAGTTTATACATCCCCTAACAGTAGTTATACTGTTGGACAGAACATTAAGCAAGAAATAATTGGATCTTGTAACAAAGGCAATGTGATAATCATGGGGGAGTATAATCTTCATATAGACTAGGCAAATCAAATTGGTAAAGGTGGTCTGGAAGATGAGTTTGTAGAATGTTTTCATGACAGTTTCCTGGAACAATAGGTTGTGGAACCAACTAGAGATAAAGCTAGTTTTAGATCTAATATTGTACAATGAGGCAGGTTTAATTAGTAATCTCATAGTAAGAAATCCTCTTGGAGAAAGTGATCATAATACAATTGAAGTCCATATTAAGTTTAAAAGTGACATACTCCAGTCCCAAAGAAGAATCTTAAACTTAAATAAAGCCAATTTATAAGTATGAGGGGAGAGCTGGCTAAGGTTGATAGGGTAAATAGACTAAAAGGTATGGTGGTAAGTTAACAGTGGGAAACATTTAAAAGAAATAATTCAAAATATTCAACCAAAATACATTCCATTAAGAGACAAAAACTCATCAAGAAAGATCGATCTGTGGCTTACCAGGGAAGTAAAGGATAGCATTAGATTAAAAGAAGAAGCTTATAATGTTGCAAAGATTAATAGTAAGCGTGAGGACTAGGAGTGTTTTAGAAACCAGCAAAGGGCGATCAAACAGTTGATTAAAGAGGGAAAAAGTAAGATGAGAGTAAATTAGCCAGGAATATAAAAGCTCTTACAATATGTTTTTTATAAGTATATAAAAAGGAGAGTAGCTAAAGTAAATGTCAGTTCCTTACGAGGAGTGACAGGAGAAAATGTGTCTGTCTTCACAGTAGAAGACACAAATTACATACCAGAAATAGAGGATAACCAAGGAGCTAATATGAGTCCGTAACTTAAGGTAATTAGCAGAGAAAAAGTATTGGAGAAACTTATGGGACTAAAAGCCGACAAGTCCCCAGGACTTGATGGCCTACATCCTAGGGTTCTAAAAGAGGTTGCTGCTGATAATGGATGCACTGATTATGAGTTTCCAAAATTACCTTGATTCTAGAACTGTCCCAGCAGATTGGAAGCTAGCAAATGTAACACTGCTATTCAAGAAAGGAGGGAAAGAGAAAAAAGGGAACCACAGACCGGTTAGCCTGACTAATTGTCAGGAAAATGCTGGAATCTATTATCAAGGGAGCCTTAACAGTGCACTTGGAAAATCATTGTATGATCAGACAAAGTCAAAATGGTTTTACGAAAGAGAAAACATGTTTGAAAAATTTATTAGAGTTTTTTGAGGATATAATTAGTAGCATAGTTTAGTTTAGTTTAGAGATACAGCACCGAAACAGGCCCTTCGGCCCACCGAGTTTGTGCCGACCATCAACCACCCATTTATACTAATCCTACACTAATCCCATATTCCTACCACATTCCCACCTGTCCCTATATTTCCCTACCACCTACCTATACTAGGGGCAATTTATAATGGCCAATTTACCTACCAACCTGCAAGTCTTTTGGCTGTGGGAGGAAACCGGAGCACCCGGAGAAAACCCACGCAGACACAGGGAGAACTTGCAAACTCCACACAGGCAGTACCCAGAATTGAACCCAGGCCGCTGGAGCTGTGAGGCTGCGGTGCTAACCACTGCACCACTGTAGATAAAGGGGAACCAATAGATGTAGTATACTTGGATTTCCAAAAGGCATTCAATAAAGTGCCACTCAAAAAGTTAATATGCAAGGTAAGGGCTCATGGAGTTTGAGGTAATACAAAGAACAAAGAACAAAGATAATTACAGCACAGGAACAGGCCCTTCGGCCCTCCAAGCCTGCGCCGATCCAGATCCTCTCTCTAAACATGTCGCCTATTTTCTAAGGTTCTGTATCTCTTTTCTTCCTGCCCATTCATGTATCTGTCTAGATACATCTTAAAAGACTCCATCGTGCCCGCGTCTACCACCTCCGCTGGCAACGCGTTCCAGGTGCCCACCACCCTCTGCGTAAAGAACTTTCCACGCATATCCCCCCTAAACATTTCCCCTTTCACTTTGAACTCGTGTCCTCTAGTAATTGAAACCCCCACTCTGGGAAAAAGCCTCTTGCTGTCCACCCTGTCTATACCTCTCATGATTTTGTACACCTCAATCAGGTCCCCCCTCAACCTCCGTCTTTCTAATGAAAATAATCCTAATCTAAACAACCTCTCTTCATAGCTAGCGCCCTCCATACCAGGCAACATCCTGGTGAACCTCCTCTGCACCCTCTCCAAAGCATCCACATCCTTTTGATAATGTGGCGACCAGAACTGTACGCAGTATTCCAAATGTGGCCGAACCAAAGTCCTATACAACTGTAACATGACCTACCAACTCTTGTACTCAATGCCCCGTCCGATGAAGGAAAGCATGCCGTATGCCTTCTTGACCACTCTATTGACCTGCGTTGCCACCTTCAGGGAACAGTGGACCTGAACACCCAAATCTCTCTGGACATCAATTTTCCCCAGGACTTTTCCATTTACTGTATAGTTCACTCTTGAATTGGATCTTCCAAAATGCATCACCTCGCATTTGCCCTGATTGAACTCCACCTGCCATTTCTCTGCCCAACTCTCTAATCTATCTATATTCTGCTGTATTCTCTGACAGTCCCCTTCACTATCTGCTACTCCACCAATCTTAGTGTCGTCTGCAAACTTGCTAATCAGTCCACCTATACTTTCCTCCAAATCATTAATGTATATCACAAACAACAGTGGTCCCAGCACGGATCCCTGTGGAACACCACTGGTCACACGTCTCCATTTTGAGAAACTCCCCTCTACTGCTACTCTCTGTCTCCTGTTGCCCAGCCAGTTCTTTATCCATCTAGCTAGTACACCTTGGACCCCAAGCGCCTTCACTTTCTCCATCAGCCTGCCATGGGGAACCTTATCAAACGCCTTACTGAAGTCCATGTATATGACATCGACAGCCCTTCCCTCATCAATCAACTTTGTCACTTCCTCAAAGAATTCTATTAAGTTGGTAAGACATGACCTTCCCTGCACAAAACCATGTTGCCTATCACTGATGAGCCCATTTTCTTCCAAATGGGAATAGATCCTATCCCTCAGTATCTTCTCCAGCAGCTTCCCTACCACTGACGTCAGGCTCACCGGTCTATAATTACCTGGATTATCCCTGCTACCCTTCTTAAACAAGGGGACAACATTAGCAATTCTCCAGTCCTCCGGGACCTCACCCGTGTTTAAGGATGCTGCAAAGATATCTGTTAAGGCCCCAGCTATTTCCTCTCTCGCTTCCCTCAGTAACCTGGGATAGATCCCATCCGGACCTGGGGACTTGTCCACCTTAATGCCCTTTAGAATACCCAACACTTCCTCCCTCCTTATGCCGACTTGACCTAGAGTAATCAAACATCTGTTCCTAACCTCAACATCCGTCATGTCCCTCTCCTCGGTGAATACCGATGCAAAGTACTCGTTTAGAATCTCACCCATTTTCTCTGAGTCCAAGCATAACATTCCTCCTTTGTCCTTTAGTGGGCCAATCCTTTCTCTAGTTACCCTCTTTCTCCTTATATATGAATAAAAGGCTTTGGGATTTTCCTTAACCCTGTTTGCTAAAGATATTTCATGACCCCTTTTAGCCCTCTTAATTCCTCGTTTCAGATTGGTCCTACATTCCCGATATTCTTTCAAAGCTTCGTCTTTCATCAGCCGCCTACACCTTATGTATGCTTCCTTTTTCCTCTTAGCTAGTCTCACAATTTCACCTGTCATCCATGGTTCCCTAATCTTGCCATTTCTATCCCTCATTTTCACAGGAACATGTCTCTCCTGAACGCTAATCAACCTCTCTTTAAAAGCCTCCCACATATCACATGTGGATTTACCTTCAAACAGCTGCTCCCAATCTACATTTCCCAGCTCCTGCCGAATTTTGGTATAGTTGGCCTTCCCCCAATTTAGCACTCTTCCTTTAGGACCACTCTCGTCTTTGTCCATGAGTATTTTAAAGCTTACGGAATTGTGATCACTATTCCCAAAGTAGGCCCCTACTGAAACTTCAACAACCTGGCCGGGCTCATTCCCCAACACCAGGTCCAGTATGGCCCCTTCCCGAGTTGGACTATTTACATACTGCTCTAGAAAACCTTCCTGGATGCTCCTTTCAAATTCTGCTCCATCTGGACCTCTAACACTAAGCGAATCCCAGTCAATGTTGGGAAAATTAAAATCTCCTATCACCACCACCCTGTTGCTCCTACATCTTTCCATAATCTGTTTACATATTTGTACCTCTATCTCACGCTCGCTGTTGGGAGGCCTGTAGTACAGCCCCAACATTGTTACCGCACCCTTCCTATTTCTGAGTTCTGTCCATATTGCCTCACTGCTCGAGTCCTCCATAGTGCCCTCCTTCAGCACAGCTGTGATATCCTCTTTGACCAGTAATGCAACTCCTCCACCCCTTTTACCTCCCTCTCTATCCCGCCTGAAGCATCGATATCCTGGGATATTTAGTTGCCAATCATGCCCTTCCCTCAACCAAGTCTCAGTAATAGCAATAACATCATACTCCCAGGTACTAATCCAAGCCCTAAGTTCATCTGCCTTACCTACTACATTTCTTGCATTAAAACAAATGCACCTCAGACCACCAGTCCCTTTATATTCATCATCTGCTCCCTGCCTGTTCTTCCCCTTAGTCACACTGACTTCATTATCTAGTTCCTTACAGGCTTTTGTTACTACCTCCTTACTGTCACCTGACCTCAATTGGTTCCCATCCCCCTGCCACATTAGTTTAAACCCTCCCCAACAGCGTTAGCAAAAGCACCTCCAAGGACATTGGTTCCAGTCCGGCCCAGGTGTAGACCGTCCAATTTGTAATAGTCCCACCTCCCCCAGAACCGGTCCCAATGTCCCAAAAATCTGAACCCCTCCTTCCTGCACCATCTCTCAAGCCACGCATTCATCCTGACTATTCTTTCATTTTTACTCTGACTATCACGTGGCACTGGTAGTAATCCTGAGATTACTACCTCTGAGGTCCTACTTTTTAACTTGGCTCCTAACTCCCTAAACTCTGCTTGTAGGACCTCATCCCGTTTTTTACCTATATCATTAGTGCCTATGTGCACAATGACAACTGGCTGTTCACCCTCCCCCTTTAGAATGTTCTGCAGCCGATCTGAGACATCCCTGACCCGTGCACCTGGGAGGCAACATACCATTCGGGAGCCTCGTTTTCGACCACAGAACCGCCTATCTACTCCCCTTACAATCGAATCCCCTACGACTATAGCCCTTCCACTCTTTTTCCCGCCCTTCTGAACAGCAGAGCCAGCCACGGTGCCATGGACCTGGTTACTGCTGCCTTCCCCTGGTGAGCCATCTCCCCCAACAGTATCCAAAACGGTATACTTGTTTTGGAGGGAGATGACCGCAGGGGACTCCTGTGCTGCCTTCCTGCTCTTTCTCTGCCTTTTGGTCACCCATTCCCTTTCTCCCTCAGCAATCCTAATCTGCGGTGTGACCAATTCACTAAACGTGCTATCCACGACCTCCTCAGCATCGCGCATGCTCCAAAGTGAGTCCATCCGCAGCTCGAGAGCCGTCATGCGGTCTAACAAGAGCTGCAGTTGGACACACTTCCTGCACGTGAAGGAGTCAGGGACATCAGCCGTGTCCCTGAGCTCCCACATTGAGCAAGAGGAGCATGACACGGGTCTGAGATCTCCTGCCATTTTTAATCTTAAGCTTAACTTAGTTAAATGAAAAAGGAACGAAAAGTTTTTACCAATCACAATAAAACCAGAGAAATCGAAAAAGCCTTACCTTATAAACACCCCACCGAGTCCTTTTTTTTTTGGTTAGAGGAGGAGGGCGGGTGGGAGACACGACAAGTGTGGTGTCTCGGGTTCAGAAACCGCCCAAATATATAGTGTTTTACTTACCCAGCAGCCCCCTGGCCTCCGCCGAAAAACAAAAGGAAATTAAATTTACTTTCAAACTGACCTTCCCAGCTGCTCACTCGCTCACTCTCTGCTCCCGAAAAAGCTGCTGCAATGAAAGGAAAGTTATTTTAAACCGCCCAAATATATAGTGTTTTACTTACCCAGCAGCCCCCTGGCCTCCGCCGAAAAACAAAAGGAAATTAAATTTACTTTC
The DNA here is from genome assembly GCF_036365525.1 of Heterodontus francisci. Lineage (NCBI taxonomy): Eukaryota > Metazoa > Chordata > Chondrichthyes > Heterodontiformes > Heterodontidae > Heterodontus > Heterodontus francisci. Next base: position 16,796,105 of record NC_090388.1, read on the forward strand.
AAACTGACCTTCCCAGCTGCTCACTCGCTCACTCTCTGCTCCCGAAAAAGCTGCTGCAATGAAAGGAAAGTTATTTTAAACCGCCCAAATATATAGTGTTTTACTTACCCAGCAGCCCCCTGGCCTCCGCCGAAAAACAAAAGGAAATTAAATTTACTTTCAAACTGACCTTCCCAGCTGCTCACTCGCTCACTCTCTGCTCCCGAAAAAGCTGCTGCAATGAAAGGAAAGTTATTTTAAACCGCCCAAATATATAGTGTTTTACTTACCCAGCAGCCCCCTGGCCTCCGCCGAAAAACAAAAGGAAATTAAATTTACTTTCAAACTGACCTTCCCAGCTGCTCACTCGCTCACTCTCTGCTCCCGAAAAAGCTTCCCAGCTGCTCACTCGCTCACTCTCTGCTCCCGAAAAAGCTGCTGCATATATATTAGCATTTTCAAGTTAGCAGCCTGTAATTAGTGGAGTGTCACAAGATCAGTGCTGGTGCCCCAGCTATTTACAATCTATACTAGTGGCTTAGATGAAGAGACTGAGAGTAAAGTATCTAAGTTTGCTGATGATACAAAGTTAGGTGCGAATGTAAGCTGAGGAGGACACAAAGAGGGTACAAAGAGATATAGACAGATTAAGTGAGTGGGCAACAAGCTGGCAGATGGAGTATAATGTGGAGAAGTGTGAGGTTCACTTTGGTCATAAGAATAGAAAAGCAGAACATTATTTAAAAGGCGCAAAACTTCTAAATGTTGATCTTCAGAGAGACTAGGCTATACTCATACAAGGAACAGAGAAGGTTAGCATGCAGGTACAGCAAGCAATTAGGAAGGCAAATGGCATGTTGGTCTTTATTACAAGGGGGTTGAAGTAGACAAATAAGGAAGTCTTGCTACAATTGTATAGGGCATTGGTAAGCCTATACCTGGAGTACTGTATGCAGTTTTGGTCTCCATATTTAAGGAAGGATATACTTGTATTGGAGGCGGTACAGCTAGATTAGTTCCTGGGATGAGAGGGTTGTCCTATAATGGGAGGGTTGTTCTATGATGAGAGGTCGAGTAAATTGGGCCTATGCTCTCTGGAGTTTGGAAGAACGAGAAGTGATTTCATTGAAACATACAAGATTCTGAAAGGGCTTGGAAGGGTGGACATTGGGAGGTTATTTCCCCGGGCTAGGGAAGCTAGAATATGGGGGCACAGCCTCAGGATAAGGGGTTGATCATTTTAGGTTGTGAATCTTTGGAATTCTCTACCCCAGAGCGTTGTGGATGCTCCATCATTGAGTATATTCAAGACTGAAATCGATAGATCTTTGATCTCGCAGGGAATCAAGGGATGTGGGAAGCAGGCAGGAAAGTGGTATTGAGGTAAAAGATCAGCCATGATCGTATTGAATTGCAGAGCAGGCTCAAGGGGCTGAATAGCCTATTCCTGCTCCTATTTGTTATGTTCTTATGTTAACAATGGAACCACTATGCAAACAGGCAGGCAACGCTGAATGTAGACTAGTTTCTGGGGATATAGTACAGGAATGAACTTAATCACCCACTATACCACTTAATTATTCACCAAATATGCCTGAGATGTCTTGGGGTATAGACCTGGATTCAGAGGTAGATGCAGTCTGATGGAATATCTGTAAAATGCTCAGAGCGTGATTTGTAATGTTTGCCTCCTGCTTATCTCCCATTGGAGAGAGACAAGTGACAATTAAACCACCACAGACAAATGTAGGGAGGATTGCACAGTGGACAGCTAAATCGTAAGATATTCTTAATGTTGATATAAAAAAGATGAATGATTTGTTGAGAGGAATTGACTACTGTGTCATCACTTCCTGCTACGATGGATGTAAACTCTCTGCAGCTGTAAACATTGCGTTGTTTTGCTTGGTGATCACGTTTGATCTCTGCTGGACCAATCATATGGCAAAAAAAGCAGCCCTCAAGAATTCTTGTTACTCGTGACAATGGGCAACATCACTGTTCTATAACACACAAACAGGGAACAGTAGCACAGTGGATACGTTACTAGTAACCCAGAGGCCTCGACTAATGACCTGAAGATATGAGTTCCAATCCCACGACAGCTGGGGAGTTTAATTTCAGTTAATAACTAAATCTGGAATTTAAAAAACAAGCATCAGTAATGGTGACGACCAGATTGTTGTATTTCTCTATTGCCCTTTAGGGAAGGAAATCTGCTGATCTTACCTATGTAAGACTCTGGACCCATATTAATGTGGTTGACTCTTAATTGACCTCAGAAATGGCTGATCATGCTACTCAGGATTGGGGAATGGTAGTATAGTCGTAGTATTAGTGGACTAGTAATCCAGAGGCCTGGACTAATGCTCAAGAGACACGAGTTCAAATCCCACCATGGCAGCTGGGGAAATTTAAATTCAATTAGTTAATAAATCTGGAATAAAATGGTAGTCTTATTGATAATGATCACACATCTACCGGATTGTCATAAAACCCCATCTGATTTACTAATGCCTCCTTCAGGGAGGGAAATTTGCTGTCCTTACCTGCTTTAGCTTACATGTGACTCCAGACCCACAGTGGCTCAAGAGGAATTCGGAATGGGCAATAAATGCTGGCCTTGCCAGCAATGCTCAAATCCCAAGAATGAATAAAAAAAAATGTTGGCCTTGCTGGTGGTGCCCACATTAGGCGAATGAATGTCAAAAAAACACAGCAATGGTGTTTTGTAACCCTCTTTCGCAAGAAACTCATCGCTTGGGCTTGTACACAGCACAACTCAAAGCTTCGCAGGTTTGATGAGAACAGCCTGTGGCAGCGTATATACTGTACAACGTTGAAGAAATATAGCCGAGCTTTTTGTCTTCAAGAAGACTGAGCAAATGTCACTGCTGATGTTGAGCAATTCATTTCTGTGCCAGGCAAGTGCTGGTGGAGCCACTCCTTAACATTCAGTGGAAATCGAACAAACCTTCTCTGAAAGCCATCAGTGAAGCATTGCACTCTATTTCCTACAACTATGGAACTCTCTTCTAATGGCATCGACTGCAATCTATAATGAAAGTTCTGGAAAACATTCAGCAGGTCAGGCATGATCCGTGGAGAGAGAAACTGGGTTAATGTTTCAAGTCTCATCAACCTGGAATGCTAACTCTGCCGCTTGAATGTTTTCCAGCATTTCAGATTTTTTTTCAGATTTTCCGTATCTGCAGTATTTTGTTTTAGTTTGCCTGTAAACTGTGCCATGTATGCAGAAGTTCACGTCCAGAGTTAGTTATTAATTGCTGACCAGAGTTAGTAATGGCGAATGCAAAACCCATGGGACATCTACAACTTTGCATTGACAACCCATAAAATTCCTCCAATCTTTGTGCTTTTAGAATTCACCACCATCAAATTTGTGAGGCACTTGCAGTGTTATCATTGGCATTGTTTTCTTGAGTTGCATCTTGTTAAGATATCTAAAGATGAGGTTGTAACAGGCTCAACTAGAATGGAAATTGCTAATGCTTTTGACTGAACGGAGAGGACCCTTCTTCAGTTGCTATAGGAACACCCTAATGAGATGATATACATGGTAAGATCAAGCCTAAATAGGGAAGTTGAAATAAAAAAAAACACTTGTATAAAGCAAATAACTGTCAAAAGAATAGAGACAGGTATAAGAAACAACCCAGAATAACTGAAGCCATTATTGGAAAAAAACTAAAAAGACATCAGAAAGAAAAGAATAGTGTGCTAGTGTTAATTTTTTTCCCAGTTATGGCAGAAGCCAGAAAACAAAGAACTGATTTCCTCTGACCAATTTAGATGGGTTGGTTAGATATCAGGGAATCAGGAAATAGCTGAAGGGGTGGCGCAGTGGTTAGCGATCCGGGTTCGATTCTGGGTACTGCCTGTGCGGAGTTTGCAAGTTCTCCCTGTGACTGCATGGGTTTTCGCCGGGTGCTCCGGTTTCCTCCCACAGCCAAAGACTTGCAGGTTGATAGGTAAATTGGCCATTGTAAATTGCCCCTAGTATAGGTTGGGGAATTGAGGGAAGGTGGGGACATGGTAGGAATATGGGATTAATGTAGGAATAATATAAATGGGTGGTTGATGGTCGGCACAGACTCAGTGGGCCGAAGGGCCTGTTTCAGTGCTGTATCTCTAAATAAATAAAAAAATAAATAAATAGCTACTTTGCATTGGTTTTCTGCTGTTGAAGATTACCCTAATTTGCCAGTAGTGCTGGGTAGGTGTACTGTGAAATTTCAGCAGAAGAGACTGCAGATATGGTCTTAGTTCAGATTAAGTTACTCAAGTTGATTTGGCTGCTGGACCTCATACCATTTAGCCCAGAGGACTGAAGGAAATGGGAGATGTATACCAGCTCATAGATGTTCAATAGCTCTTTGAGGTCTCAGCTAGTTCCAGTGGACAGGAAGAAGGCTCATGCGGATGCAGTGCTTAAAAAGAGGAAGAAATTGGACCTTGAGAATTATAGGCCAGATAATTTTTTATTGGTTCCAGGGATGGCATTATCTGGATTTTGCGGTAGGAATAACGGTCAGGCTAACAGTGCTCACTGTTTTTATGGAGTAAATTTGACCGTACCTGCCAGCATCTGCACATGCACAGTTAAACGCGGAAATCAGAACGTTGCCATACGTCTGCACAAGCATTGCTACACCAACGGTACTTCGCCAATAGATTCAACATTAAAATACATGAAGGGTGTGAAGTTGCAGTACTTGACCCAATAAATACGCACTAGGCATGTCTGGAAAAATTAGGGCTTGCCCATTCTGGTGTAACTCAATTTTTAATGGCATGTTAAGTCTTAATTACTGCCAAATAACCTCTCCGGTGCTGAAAATTGTCTTTTACAAGCATGGAGTCTCATTCCTTCAGATTTTAATTATTGTTGGAGATTTGAAAAGAAATTAAATATTAAATTAAAACTTCTTTTACATTTTCCTTTCTGTCTCTTATCACTCTCTCAATCTCATAATCCCATCTTTCTTTTTCTCTCTGAGATCTTTGAGGATTGACAAAATTAGTGCATATTAGCATTCCAGTAGATGTCACATTTCTTGCTTTTCAGAAAGCCTTCCATAAAGTGCAGATAGACAGCTATTGGAAAAGGTTGCATCATTTGAGAATAGGCAGCCACATATTATGATGGGTAGGTAACTGTTTGCACTTTTGTTAGCAGATCATATAGATGGGGCCAGGTCATGTGTGGAGTCCCATAGGGCTCCGTGTTGGGACCATTTTTATTGATCTTTATTTTTTTAAATTCATTCATGGGATGCAGGCGTTGCTGGCTAGGCCATTTATTACCCATCCCTAATTGCCCTTGAGAAGGTGGTGGTGAGCTGCCTTCTTGAACTGCTATAGTCTGTGTGGGGTAGGTACACCCACAGTGCTGTTAGGAAGGGAGTTCCAGGATTTTTACCCAGCGACAGTGAAGGAACAGTGATATAGTTCCTAGTCAGGATGGTGTATGGAGGGGAACTTGCAGGTGGTGGTGTTCCCATGCTTTGCTGCCCTTGTCTTTCTAGGTGGTAGAGGTCGCGGGTTTGGAAGCTGCTGCCTAAGGAGCCTTGGTGCATTGCTGCAGTGCATCTTGTAGATGGTACGCACTGCTGCCACTGTGCGTCGGTGGTGGAGGGAGTGAATGTTTGTGAATGGGATGCCAATCAAGCGGGCTGCTTTGTCCTGGATGGTGTCGAGCTTCTTGAGTGTTGTTGGAGCTGCATCCATCCAGGCAAGTAGAGAGTATTCCATCACAGTCCTAACTACTGGCTTGGATGAAAGTGTTCTATTCCAGAAAGCCAGTTGGTGAAGGATCACACTGGAGCCAATCTTTACTCAGTCTTATATTAATTTACAGAGTCAAACACTACAAGCATATACCTCCTAACTCACCACACATTTCAGTATGTGCCTCTTTATGTGCTCAAGTAAAACCTCAATTAATCGCCTCCACCTACCTACATATAATTAAACACAATTAACATACAATTAACAGAGGGCATTATTGGAACCTTTTGCAAGTTTGCAGATGACAGAAATATGAACAGGGTTAGATCAAATTGAAAGGTTGCAAGCTGATTTAGATAAGTTAGGGGAATGGATCTGTGAATAGCAGATGTTTTTCAATGTGAATAAATGCTATGTTTTATATTTGGATTTGAGAAACTCCAGGCATATGTACTTTATGCAGTAGTACCTCAAAGAGAATACAGATCACAGATGGACCTGGGGTTCACAGCTGATAAGAGATCTGCCAGTAATGTAACAGAATCATTGGGAAGGGAAATAGGTTTAGGATTGTATTGCTAGGACAATACAATATAAAAGTAAGAACACTATAACTGGGCTGTGGACGGCTTTGCTATGACTGCACTTGGAGTTTTGTGTTCACATCTGGGACCTACATATGGTGGGAGATAGTGAAGACACAGGGAAAATAATTAAAAGAGTAACCGATGTTAGCGCTATTAGTTATCAGGATAATCTCAGTAAACTGGGCTACTTATTTTCACTGGAGAAACAAAGGTCAAGAAAATAAGATGTGAACACAAAACTCCAAGTGCAGTCAGAGCAAAGCCGTCCGCAGCCCAGTTATGGTGTTCTTACTTTGATATTGTATTGTGCTAGCAATACTTTATGAAACAATGAAAGGATTAGATCTGGCCATAATAAATAAAAATGGAAAGTGCTGTCAGTGGGCCAGAAAGCAACTGGGGAGAGAGAAGCAGATTTAACATTTCAGGTTGATGACATTTCATCAGAACTCAGCATCCACAGTAATTTACTTTTGTGTTAGATCTGTCCATTTGGATTAAATATTCTGTCCATTTGGATTAAATATTTGAGATGGTTAAAAATTATAACACTGGGGAAATGAGCATAAAATCCTTAGACATTGGGCAGAATTTTATGGTCCCTGGGAGACAGGATGGGAGGCAGGTGGGGGGGAGTGGAGGGGGGGGGGCTGGTGTTGTTGGGTGCCCACAAAATAGCGATGGAAGGTGGTGGAAGGGGACGAGAGGGGAGGGCAGAGTGCCTGTTGTCTTCCCATCGCCTTGTGATAAAATTGTGAGTGGGAGAAGCCGATGATGGCCTTCCCATGCAGAGGCCAATTGATGCCCTTAAATGGCTAATTAATAGCCACTTAAAGACCTCTTCCCACTGTCGCTGGAGTTACACTAGCAGCGGGGGGAGGCCTCCGGTATGTGGGGCGTCACCCAATAAATCAAAGTGACTTCCCAGTGGGTTCGTGGGGGTGGCCTTCTCTGTGGGCAATCTGTGGCCCCCACTGCCAACCCCCCCTGCCCTCAACGACCACCTCGCTGGGGCCTGCTGGACTGGCCCCGGTGACCCCAGGTCTCAGGCCTGGTATAGAACTGGCAGTGGCTACGACTCCCGGTGGTGCTGCTGATATTACTGTGCTGCCCGCCCTCTGATTGGCCAGCAGCTCTTGGAGGCGGAATCCTTGTTGGCCTGGCATTGGGATCTCCACCTGCTCCTCTAAATTCAGCCCATTGTATTTGGAAGCTATTGGCCTTTAGAGCAGATTACAGAACTGTGTGGCAGGAGAAGATTCCCTGCATCATTCAAAACAGAGTTGAACAAGTTCCATTTCTAGAGGCGGAGTCTGACCATTGCTGTCTCCTGGCACTTTGCTTGATTGACAGGGCCTTGGCGGGAAAGGTACCATTTTTTGCCCCTAAATGTGCCTTTTTTTAATGTTGTTGCCTTTCTCAGAGGCTATGACTTGGGAATGAGTTAGCTGTGTACAATACTGCACCCTGTCTGACTCAGGCAGGGCTCAATGGACCAAATGGTTTTTTCCTGCCCTTTTTGTCCATTCATATGTGATCCAGTATAAACTTAATGGGGGCAATCTTAATTCCTCGCAATAGTGTAAAATGAGTTTATTGCATGGAAAAGATAGAATGAGGCGGATAATGGGCAGCTGATCCAATACTGGCAAAATTTAACCTGCCACCCTTCACCCTGTGATATTTACATCACTGTCCTGGGACAGGGTCAAAGGGCTCCAAGCTCATAAATCCCGAGAAACTGATAGTAACAATTAACATCCTCAGGTATATACTTACGGCTAGGGATAAAATCTAAAAAGTAATGTTGGTCATCATGAGGGAATCTGTGAATAAAAGGGAGATTCCACTGGACTGGAAATGAGCCAACCTGCTATCTGTTTTCCAAACTCAAGTAATTACAGATACATTATTCTTACATTAGTGACTTACAAAATAATGCAATTAAGCATTGGGATCAAATTTGACAATTAACTATTTCAATAAACTGAGTAAATGGTAGACAACATTATTTCAGAAGTGGGAAGCTATGCTTGACCAGCTTCCTTGACTTTTATGAAGAAGTGGGCGGCACAGTGGCGCAGTGGTTAGCACCGCAGCCCCACAGCTCCAGCGACCCGGGTTCAATTCTGGGTACTGCCTGTGTGGAGTTTGCAAGTTCTCCCTGTGTCTGCGTGGGTTTCCTCCGGGTGCTCCGGTTTCCTCCCACAAGCCAAAGACTTGCAGGTTGATAGTTAAATTGGCCATTAGCAATTGCCCCAAGTATAGGTAGGTGGTAGGGGAATATAGGGACAGGTGGGGATGTGGTAGGAATATGGAATTAGTGTAGGATTAGTATAAATGGGTGGTTGATGGTCGGCACAGACTCGGTGGGCCGAAGGGCCTGTTTCAGTGCTGTATCTCTAAACTAAACTAATAGCTAAGCCCTATAATATTGGGTACCTGAACTTCTAGAGTGCCTTTGATGAAGTTCCACATGTACAAGTTCCGCTGTACAAGTCTAAGGCGGTAGATTGTGTAGGTTGTTGTTGTAGCCATAGTCCCAAAGGACCATAGGAATTTCACCCATTTGAGAGCAACAGTTGGTGATGTATAGCTTGAGGGTCACCACTCCACCAGCATGGGGTAAGGTGAGGAGGCAGGCCTCCATGAACTACCACAGCCGGTGCGGGGATTAAACCCGCGCTGTTGGCGCCTTTTTGCATCACGCATGAGCCGTCTAGCCAACTGAGCTAACCAACCCCCCAGATAGAGTAGGTAAAACTTGAATAAACGAATTACCTGCAAAAGAGGAGACAATGGGTACTAATTAGGGGAGTGATGTGTGACTGACGAAGTCTATTGAGTTGAGTGGGCATCTACTGTCTCTAATCTAGAAATATAAGGCTAGAAATTCTGACCCTTGAGGCACGATTTCCAGTCGAGTTGTGGTTAGGGGAGGATCACAATTTGACATGGCACCCATATTTGAAAGGTTTCCACCCCATTTATGTTATCATGCATCTTGTGACTTGGGGAGGGAGGGGTGGAGTGTGTCAGGCATGTCTTCTGCCTGCCCCCCCCCCATATCACAGAAGTAGTTTGGTGTAGTTGGAGGGCATTTCTCAGCTACCCCAGGAATTCTTTGAGCTTGTTAGGCCCAACAGTTGTCACCCTGCCTGGTTCCATTTTAGGCCTACTAAACGAAGGTAGTTTCGAGGGATCAATTACCTTACTACCACTGGCTTACTGTTCTCGGCAGAGAAATTTTTAACATTTGTTTTCTATCTTTGGCCCAACAAGGGTCGCGAGCTCACCTCCGCAGTGGTAGGCTGGTGTTCCAAGTTTCCAGCAGCAGGTTTCCGCTGCCCCTGCTTTTCCCCTACAAGCCTGGGGCACCTATCTGAAATTTTTAAATAACACCATTCCCAGGGATTGGGATGGGTCATGGGGAGGTCAAATTGACCGACAGAAGCCCTCCTGCGACAAGATGCTGAGCTATATTACCAGATCTGTAAAGTTTAAGTTTGTGGGCATCATACTGAAAATTGGTAATTATTTTTATTCGTTCAGCATTTATTGGCCAACCATAATTGCCCTTAAGAAGGTGGTGTTGAGCCACCTCTTGAACCACTGCAGTCCGCGTGGTGTAGGTACACCTACAGTGCTGTTCGGTAGGGAACTAGGTTAGGTAATGCTCTGGTTAGCCCATACTTTCAGTGCTGTATTCATCATTGAGGTATAAGGCAAACATCCATGTTTTGGTACTTGTGCAGGGAAGGACCACAAGGGTGACCTATAGTGTCAGAGGACTGAGCCTTGAAAGGAAGCAACTGAGAGAGGACCTTATAGAGGTATTTACACTCAATAGAGGCTTATATATCTTAGAGGAATGCAAAATATCAAGTGAAATAGATACGAGTAATCTGGACCAGTATTCAGAATTCAGCGGACTGAAACATCCAGTTCAGAATACTAATCTTCACACAGAATCCAAACCAGACTCCAAGGAGAGAGAGCGAGAGAGCGCGAGCGAGTGAGAATGAGCAAGAGAGAGAGAGAGAGAGATGGGCTGAGTGAGCGAGAGAGTGAGAGTGAGCTAGGGAGAGAGAGAGAGAGAGAGAGAGAGAGAGATGGGCTTGTTAATAGTGGCATCTACTTTTTTTTTATTTGTTCTTGGGATATGAACATTGCTGGCTAGGCCAGCATTTATTGCCCTTCACTAATTGCCTTTTGAGAAGATGGTGATGAGCTGTCTTTTTGAACCATTGCAATCGTGTGGTATAGGTGCACCCACATTATACACACTACTGAGTCAGCGGCGCTTGAGATGGCTTGGCCATGTGAGCCGCATGGAAGATGGCAGGATCCCCAAAGACACATTGTACAGTGAGCTCGCCACTGGTATCAGACCCACCGGCCGTCCATGTCTCCGTTATAAAGACGTCTGCAAACGCGACATGAAATCGTGTGACATTGATCACAAGTCGTGGGAGTCAGTTGCCAGCATTCGCCAGAGCTGGCGGGCAGCCATAAAGACAGGGCTAAATTGTGGCGAGTCGAAGAGACTTAGTAGTTGGCAGGAAAAAAGACAGAGGCGCAAGGGGAGAGCCAACTGTGCAACAGCCCCAACAAACAAATTTCTCTGCAGCACCTGTGGAAGAGCCTGTCACTCCAGAATTGGCCTTTATAGCCACTCCAGGCGCTGCTTCACAAACCACTGACCACCTCCAGGCGCGTATCCATTGTCTCTCGAGATAAGGAGGCCCAAAAGAAAGAAGGTGCACCCACAGTGCTGTTCGGGAGGGAGTTCCAGAATTTTGACCCAGTGACAATGAAGGAACGGCGATATAGTTCTAAGTCAGGATGATGGGTGACTTGGAGGCAAACTTGAAGGTGGTGGTGTTCCCATGCATCTGCTGCCCTTGTCCTTCTAGATGGTAGCGATCATGGGTTTGGAAGGTGCTGTCAAAGAAGCTTTGGTAATTCAGCCCCTCGAGCCTGCTCCGCCATTCAATACGATCATGGCTGATCTCATCTTGGCCTCAACTCCACTTTCCTGTCCGTTCTCCATAACCCTTCAACCCATTACTAATTAAAAATCTGTCTAAAGGTGGTGGATGGAGTGCTGATCAAGCGGGCTGCTTTGTCCTGGATGGTGTCAAGCTTCTTGAGTGTAGTTGGAGCTGCACCCATCCAGGCAAGAGGACAGCATTCCAACACACTCCTGACTTGTGCCTTGTAGATGATGGGCAGACTTTGGGGAATCAGGAGGTGAATTACTCGCCACAGAATTCCCAGCCTCTGACCTGCTCTTGTTGCCACAGTATTTATATGGCTGGTCCAGTTAAGTTTCTGGTCAATGGTAACCCCCAGGATGTTGATGATGGAGGATTCTGCAATGGTAATGCCATTGAATGTCAAGGGAAGATGGTTAGATTCACTCTTGTTGGAGATGATTATTGCCTAGCACTTGTGTGGCGTGAATATTACTTGCCACTTATCAGCCCATGCCTGGATGTTGTCCAGGTCTTGCTGCACACGGGTATGAACTGCTTCAGTATCTGAGGAGCTGCTAATGGTACTGAACATCGTGCAATCATCAGCGAACATCCCCACATCTGACCTTATGTTGGAGGAAAGGTAATTGAATAAGCAGGTGATGATCATTGGGACTGGGACACTACCCTGAGGAACTCCTGCAGTGATGTCTTGGGACCTTCAACAACCACAACCATTTTCCTTTGTGCTAAGTATGACTCCAACTAGTGGAGAGTTTTCTCCCTGATTCCCATTGACTCCAGTTTCGCAAGGGCTCCTTGATGCCATACTCAGTAAAGTGCTGCCTTGATGTCAAGGGCAGTTACTCTCACCTCACCTCTGGAACTCAGCTCTTTTGTTCATGTTTGGACCGAGGATGTAATGAGGTCAGGAGCTGAGTCACCCTGGCAAAACTCAAACTGAGCATTAGTGAGCAGGTTGTTGCTGAGTAAGTGCTGCTTAATAGCACTGTCGACTTCACCTTCCATCACTTTGCAGATAAATCGAGAGTAGACTGACAGGTGGTAATTGGCCGGAATCAATTTATCCTGCTTTTTGTGGCAGGACATACCATTTTCGACATTTTCAGGTAGATGCCAGTGTTGTAGCTGTACTGGAACAGTTTGGCTAGGGGTACAGCTAGCTCTGCAGCACAAGTCTTTAGTACTACAGCTGGGAAGTTGTCAGGCCCCATAGCCTTTGCTGTATCTTGATATCAGGTGGAGTGAATTGAATTGTCTGAACACTGGCATCTGTGATGCTGGGGACCACAGGAGGAGGCCAAGATGGATCATCCACTTGGCACTTCTGGCTGAAGATGGTCGCAATTGCTTCAGCTTTATCTTTTGCAATGACATGCTGGGCTTCCCCCATCATTGAGGATGGGGATGTTTTTGCGACCTCCTCCTGCGGTTAGTTGTTTAATTGTCCACCACCATTCATGACTGGATATGGCAGGACTTCTTCTTCTTTGGCCTCCTTGTCTCGAGAGACAATGGGTAAGTGCCTGGAGGTGGTCAGTGGTTTGTGGAGCAGCGCCTGGAGTGGCTATAAAGGCCAATATTAGAGTGACAGACTCTTCCACAGGTGCTGCAGAAAAAATTGTTTGTCGGGGCTGTTACACAGTTGGCTCGCCCCTTGCGCTTCTGTCTTTTTTCCTGCCAACTGCTAAGTCTCTTTGACTCGCCACACTTTAGCAGGACTACAGAGCTTTAATCTGATCTGTTGGTTGTGGGATCACATAGCTCTGTCTTTAGCATGCTGCTTCTACTGTTTAGCATGTGTGTAGCCCTGTGTTGTCGCTCCACCAGATTGACACCTCATTTTTCGATATGTTTGGTGCTTCTCCTGGCATGCTCTCCTACATTCCTCATTGAACCAGGCTTGTTCCCCTGGCTTCATGGTAATGGTAGAGTGAGGATTATGCAGGCGTTGACATTGCAGATTGTGATTGAATACAATTCTGCTGCTGCTGATGACCCACAGCACCTCATGGATGCCCAGTTTTGAGCTGCAAGATCTATTGTGAGTCTTTCCCATTTAGCATGGTGGTAGTAGTGTGCAACATGATGGAGGGTGTTCTCAATGTGAAGATGGGACTTCATTTCCATGAGGACTATGTGGTCTTCTACCAATACTGTAATGGACAGATGCATCTGTGACAGGTAGATTGGTGAGGGCGAGGTCAAGTAGGTTTTTCTCTCATCTTGGTTCTCTCACCACCTGCCACAGGCCCAGTCTGGCAGATATGTCCTTCAGGGCTTGGCCAGCCCAGTCAGTAGTGGTGTTACACTCTTGGTCATGGATTTGAAGTTCCCCCAGAGTACATTCTGTGCCCTTGTTACCCCTAGAGCTTCTTCCAAATGTTGTTCGACATGGAAAAGTACTGAATCATCAGCTGAGGGGATGCAGTAGGTGGTAATCAGTAGGAGGTTTCCTTGCCCATGCTTGACATGATGCCAGGAGACTTCATGGGGTCCGGAGTCAATGTTGAGGACCTGGAAGCCTGATGGTATCTTGTGCCTTGCAGGGGGTTTCAAGCTGCAGTTCCAGGATGAATATGAGCGAGATAATAATTAGTACTAGTTACAGGTATGATACTAGGCCTTACACCTATTACTTCCAGTTACATCTACTCTATCGATAAGTTATTGTATTACTCATAGTTATGAGAGGAATCAGAGTATTGTCAGTATTACCATTAGTTATCGGTGCAATTCCAGTGAGTTACTATTAGTTACTGATTGAATCAAAGTTCTGCCCACCTCTGGGTTTCTCCACAGTGAATCTCCACCCACCCCCCACCTTTGGTTTCCCCTCTTCCCCTGCTTCTGGGTGGCCTCCTTGTTCTCAGAATCTCTCGCACAGCAATTGCTGGCACAAAAACACAAGCAAAAATACTTAATAACAGGGAACCCAAGCTTTACAGGTACATGCGCATTTTGGAGATGTCAGATGATGAAACGTGTAGGAATGCCTCCAACTAAAGTTGGCAACTGTATCTTCATTCAAAGAAAGTATAGTGCAGTGGAAGCAGTTGGATGCTGCGATGGGAGACCATTGTTATCCATAGGCTCAGTGACCTCCCTCATCTCTATTCATTTTTATGAGCACTGTTACAAAGTTTATTGACATAGAGGGAATGTCTGTTCTGTTGATTAAGAAAGGCACAGATTCATTACACTGAATGGATGAACAAGAGAAATATTACTTATCACAGATGACAGAAGTATTATTTTCAAAGACGAAGGAGCAGATTTCCTTCCCTAAAGGACATTAGTGAACCAGATGGGTTTTTACAACAATTGACAATGGTTTCATGGTCATCATTAGACTAGCTTTTTAATTCCAGATTTATTAATTGAATTTAAATTTTACCAGCTACTGTGATAGGATTCAAAGTCATGTCCCCTGAGCATTAGCCTAGACCTCTGGATTACTGGTCCAGTGACATCACCATTATGCCACCACCTCCCTGATAGCACCACAGTATCTTTTACATCTACCGGAGAAGCAGACAGTGCCTCAGTTTAATGTCCCATCCAAAGGACGACACCTCCGACAGTACAGCACTCCCTCAGTCCTGCATTAGAGTGTCAGCCTAGATTTAGGGCTCAAGTCTTTGGATTGGGATGTGAACCCAGAACCTACCGACTGAGGTGAGAGTGCTAACCATTAAGTCACGGCTTACTGAAGGTATTAGTTGAATGGACGGCAGTTTTTGTTAGCAATAATGACGTTTTAGATCTGATTTTAACCTAACCCTTCTTACACCCTGCTCGATTTTACTCTGAAATGAAGTTAACAGTGTGTTAAATCGGGTGTAAATGTAACGTTCAATCTGATCCTGCCTTTTTCCTGCTAGGCAGGTTAAGTTAATATCGGGCTGATATCCCAAATCAGGTCTGTTTAATAGATGCAATACTGTCAGCATCCTGAAGTTGATAGTCCAGCACAACAGTCATTGTCTTGCCAGCATACCAGCAACATGGGCTTGACTTGAACTCATCCAAAGCTACAACTGAGTTAAAATCGGGCCCAAATCCTTTTATAAACCATCCTGTTTATTAAAGTTCTTTCATCGAGCTTCAGCCATTCTTCCAGAGATTAAAGGAACTGAAGTCCAAATATTCCTACCTGATTGCCATAGGAATCTTGCTGTCATGGCATTTGGAGATGGATCTGCTCAGGGCCTTGACCAGCAGGAACTGGAATAAGTTAGAACAACAGAGAGAAGATATTCATCTTTAATGTGTTTTCTCTGCCTCATATGGACATGGTCAGATTGCTCCATCTCTTCAGATTGTTATGTATTTAATTTGAGGGGAGGGATGAATTTACCCTCCCACAAACACTGCACAAACAACATGCACAATAACTCCAGAAAACATGCATCTGCATGAAAGATCTTGAAAAAACTTAATTGAAAAGAGATCCCGATTTAAGCAGCAACATGCTTGGAAAACTAATTGCATATTAAGAGCCAGCTGTGTCCAATTTTGCATTTTTATTCTTTTAAAATGAATATTGCTGGCAAACCTAATCTAAGTGTTAACTTAATTCTTCAAATGACTCTTCACTTATGAAGATTGTAAATTCAGTCATTTTAATTCAGGAATCTGTAACATATGCAGAGGTCAGCAAAGCAGGTGCTATGAAGCACCATAAGGAATTAAAGGGGTAATTGCTTTCTCTTGGGGAGTATGGGTTAGACAATTGGGGGATAGGTTGCTTGGTAACTCATTGTTTGGTCCACACTCCCTTTGAGCACAGGGTAGTGCGGGGAGGGGTTAAGATTTGATCTTGACTTTTGTGCGATTTGACATTGACTTCAACAGAAATAAAAATCAGGATGTTTCATTCCATTAAAGGTGCTATATAAGTTGTTGCTGTTGAGAGATGTAAACCATGCTGCCGATTTGCCATCAACCATTTCACATCATCACAGAGTCAAGATCAGGGTTCCAGAATTAACCATGATAGGTCTGCAGGACAATTACAGCAATAGTGGTGCACCCTCAAACCCTCAAAGCCCTCAAGAAAATGAATGAGAAAAAAGCCATGAATATTTTTTAAAAGCTCCTGTAATATAGGAGCTGCATCTGAGAACTTGACCACAGCAGAAGTTATCCTGACATGCAAATGAGAAGTAAAACTTGAATCAGGGAATTATAAACAAGTGTTGTCAAAATGATTAAAAGCATGGGATGCAACGTATGGCTATTGTAAGAACATGGAGGTAGAATGGATTTAGAAGCATTTAGAAGCATAGAACCATAGAAAAATTACGGCACAGAAGGAGGTCATTCAGCCCGTTGTGTCCGTGCCGGCCCAGAAGGAAAAAAAAATAGAAACTAGCCACCCAATCTAATCCCACCTTCCGTCACCTGGTCCATACCCTTGCCGGTTACAGCACTTCAGGTGCATGTCCAGGTACCTTTTAAAAGAATTGAGGGTTTCTGCCTCCACCACTGTTCCTGACAGTGAATTCCAGATACCCACTACCCTTTGGGTGAAAAAGTTTTTCCTCATGTCCCCTCTAATCCTTCTACCAATCACCTTAAATCTGTGTCCCTGGTAATTGAGCTCTCCACTAGGGAAACAGGTCCTTCTTGTCTACTCTATCTAGGCCCCTCATAATTTTGTACACCTCAATTAAGTCACCCCTCAGCCTCCTCTGTTCTAAGGAAAACAACGCTAGCCAATCCAATCTTTCTTCATAGCTGCAACTTTCGAACCCTGGCAACATTCTTGTAAATCTCTTCTGCACTCTCTCCAGAGCAATTAATTCTGTAATGTGGTGACCATAACTGTATGCAATACTCCAACTGTGGCCTAACCAGTGTTTTATGCAGTTCCAGCATTACATCCCTGCTTTTGAATTCTATACCTCGGCCAATAAAGGAAAGCATTCCATATGCCTTCTTCACCACTCTATCTACCTGTCCTGCCACCTTCAGGGACCTGTGGACACATACTCCAAGGTCTCTCACTTTTTCTACCCCTCTCAATATCCTCCCATTTATTGTGCATTCCCTCACTTTATTTGCCCTCCCCAAATGCATTACCTCACACTTACTGGGATTGAATTTCATTTGCCACTTTTCCACCCACTCAACCAAACCATTGATATCATTCTGGAGTCTACAGCTATTCTCTTCACTATCAACTACATGGCCAATTCTTGTGTCATCAGCAAATTTCCCAATCATGCCTCCCACATTTAAGTCCAAATCATTAATATATACCACAAACAGCAAGGGACCCAATACTGAGCCCTGTGGAACAACATTGGAAACAGCTTTCCACAAAAACATCCATCGACCACTATCCTTTGTTTCCTGTCCCTGAGCCAATTCTGGATCCAACCTGCCACATTCCCCTGCATCCCATGGGCTTTCATTTTACTGACCAGTCTGCCATGTGGGACCTTGTCAAATGCCTTACTAAAGTCCATGTAGACCCTATCCACTGCGCTACCCTCATCAATTCTTCTTGTTACTTCCTCAAAAAACTCAATTAAGTTAGTAAGATATGACCTTCCCTGAAAAAATCCATGCTGACTATCCCTGATTAATTTGTGCCCTTTTAAGTGTCAGTTTATCCTGTTCCTCAGAATAGATTCTAACAATTTACCCACCACCAAGGTCAGACTGACCGGCCTATAATTATTTGGCCTATCCCTCACACTCTTTTTAAACAATGGTACAACGTTTGCAGCCCTCCAATCATCTGGTACCTCTCCTGTATCTAATGAGGATTTGAAGATGATCCTCACTGCATCTGCTATTTCCTCCCTGGCTTCTTTTAACAATCTGGGATGCAATCCATCTGGCCCTGGCGATTTATTCACTTTCAAGGATGTCAGACCCTCTAGTACTTCCTCTCTCATTATGCCTATCATATCTAATATTTCACACAACTTTTTAACTACAATGTCTGCATAAACCCTCTCCTTTGTGAAGACAGAGACAAAAAACTCTTTAAAAACCCTGCCCATATCTTCTGCATCCACACATAAGTTCCCTTGTACATCTCTGATAGGCCCTACCCTTCCCTTAGTTATCCTCTTGCTCTTAATATACTGATAAGACATCTTTGGGTATTCCTTGATTTTACTTGCCAATAATTTTTCATGCCCTCTCTTTGCTTTTCTAATTTCCTTTTTTACTTACCCCTGCACTTTTTGTACTCCTCTAAGCTTTTTAAAGTATTAAGATTTGTGTGATCGTCATAAGCTTTCTTTTTCTGCTTTAACTTACCCTATAAGCTTCTAGATAACTAGGGTGCTCTAGATTTGGCCGTACCACCTTTTATAAGGTGGTAAGGTGTAAGGACATGCCTACACTGTGCCTGTAGTATCTTGCTTTTGAATGCCTCCCATTTGTTTGCCATTGATTTGCCTTCAAGTAGCTGTATCCAGTCCACTTTCGCCAAGTCACCTCTCAGTTTCATAAAATTCGCCTTCCTCCAATTTAGAACTTTTACTCCTGTTTTATCTTTGTCCTTTTCCATGATTATGCTAAAACTTACTGTATTATAGTCACTATCTCCAAAATGGTCACCCACTGTTACTTCCTCCACTTGCCCATCTTCATTACCGAAGACTAAATCTAGAATTGCACCCCCTCTCATTGGGCTTGTTACGTGCTGGCTAAAAAAAATTCTCTTGAATGTAGTTTAAGAATTTTGTCCCCTCTGTGCCTTTCACACTGTTTGTATCCCAGTTGATATTGGGGTAGTTGAAAACCCCAACTATTGTTGCCCTATAGGTTTTGCACTCAGAAATTTGCCTACATATTTGTTCTATCTCCCTCTCGCTATTTGGGGGTCTATAGTACACACCTAGTAGTGTGACTGCCCTTTTTTTTATTTCTGAGCTCCACCCATATGGCCTCATTTGATGATTCATTTAGCATACCATTCCTCCTCAAGGCTGTTATTGATTCCTTAACTAATAATGCTACACCCCCTCCTTTTTTATCTCCCTCTCTATCTCACCTGAAAATTCTATATCCAGGGATGTTGAGCTACCATTCTTGCCCCTCTCTGAACCAAGTTTCAGTTTTAGCGACGATATCATGATGCCATGTGTCTATCTGTGCCCTCAGCTTATCGGCTTTATTTACTATACTCCTTGCATTTAAATAAATACCCTTTAACACTGCCAACTTCCTGTGCTGCACACTTTTTAACCTTGGCTTCTTCAGTCTTTCAGAGTCACTCGCTAATTTTCTGCCTCCTGTTCCCTGCCCTGAAATTGTCCTATTTAAGACTGCGCTCAGGTTCCCATCCCCCTGCCAAGCTAGTTTAAACCATTCCCAACAGCACCAGCAAACCTTCCTGCAAGGATATTTGTCCCAGTCCTGTTTAGGTGCAGACAGTCCAGCTTGTACAGGTCCCATCTTCCCTAGAACCAGTCCCAATGGCCCGGAAATCTGAGGCCCTCCCGCCTGCACCATCTCTCCAGGCATGCATTCATCTGGTGTATTTTCCTATTTCTATACTCACTAGCACATGGCCTTGGGAGTAATCCGGAGATTGCTACCTTTGAGGTCCTGCTTGTTAATCTCGTTCCTAACTCCCTAAACTTAGCCTGCAGGACCTCATCCCTCTTTCTTTCTATATTGTTGGTACCAATGTGGACCACAACCTCTGGCTTTGCACCCTCTCCCTCCAGAATGCCCTGTAGCTGCTTGGTGATATCCATGACCCTTGCACCAGGGAGGCAACATACCATCCTGGAATCACGTCTGCGACCACAGAAATGCCTATCTGTTCCCCTAACTATAGAATCCCCTATCACTATTGCTCTCTTGTCCTTTCTCCTCCCTCCTTGCACAGCTGAGCCACCCATGGTGCTCTGGTCATGACTCTTGCTGCACACTCCAGAGGAACCCTCTCTCCCATCAGTACTCAGAACTGAATACCAGTTAGAAAGTGGGATGTTCTCTGGGGCCTCCTGCACTACCTGCTTCGACCTTCTTGTCTGTCTGGCAGCCACCCAGTCCCTCTCTGCCTGTGTTCTCTTAAGCTCCGGGGTGACTACGTCCTGAAACGTGCTGTCCACGTAGTTTTCTGCCTCGCGGATGTGCCACAGTGACTCCAGCCGCCGCTCGAGTTCCAAAACCTGGAGCTCAAGCTTCTGCAGACGGTGACACTTCCTGCAAATGTGTTTGTCAAGGAGGACATGGTGCATCCACGACTTCCCACATACTGCAGGAGGCACATTCCATTTGGCCGAGATGCCCTGCCATTACTTAGCTTTACAAACTAACTATTGCTAATGTAATAAGTAGAATAACTTCCCAGTTACTTGCCAATCAGCTTCTTCCCCTGTACCGAGGTTTGATGGAGGCTGAAAAGGCAGAAAAGGAAGAAACCAAGAGCACCTCCTTCCCCTAGTCAGTGAAATCCCTCATACACAACTCACAGCCTCACTCTGTCCAAACAGCAATATTCTAATTAGCAATTATTAATAAATTACAGGAGGTAACCAAATGAGTGGACTAGGCTATCCAGCGGAAATAATTGATTTCAATTTTCCATAGGGGCTTGTTAGAAGTTCCCCATGTAAGGCTTTTAAACAGGATTAAGGCTCATGGAATTAATGGTTTAGCTGCTTGGATTGAAAACAGGCTTGGAAATAGAGAGCAGATGATGATGATAAATAGAAAAGTCTCTGCCTGCGGGAAGCAGTGAAGAGGAAGGTTCCACAGGGATTTGTTCCATGTCCCCTGTTGTTTACACTAGCAATGAATGATATGGAGATGGAGTAATTAATTAATGTTGGTGAATGTAGATTATATGTAAGCTGTTTGATGTACCCAAATGCAGGTTTATTGATTTTGATTTTAAGGGGATATTAAAATATATTTTACTGGATTCATAAGTGATTCATAACCTTGTATATATAGCAACCTTTCACTATAATAATATATGTTGCAATATACACTTTTCATGTTTCCTATGTCACAGAGAAATACTGTAAAGTATCCTTTGCATTAAAAGGCCGCACTGAAAAAGCTGTTGTTCTATCTCTCTTGTTTATGTGAAGGAAAAGTCAGAGGCTGTATTCCCAAATTTTTACAAGTGCCTTTGCTGACTTAGGCACTGCACCCAGCTCTCACAATGACCAGCATAATATAGATAAATGTGTGGGTAATTGCCTATTTGCTACACCAGATGGTGCTGATGTAGGAATCTATATCTAAACAGCTGTAAGCAGCTTCAGCCGAGCAATTCATCTTGTGACGTTCTTCCTATTTTGCTTTTAATTTGAATTGGCCCTTGCCTTTTTAAAAGTTAGACATTGACTTGGCCAAATCACTTTGTCTGGCACAAACTACTGACCTCTAGTGAAATATGCCATACGCTCTTCACTGAAAATGAATTAAAACACCTTTCAAGCAAAACAATAAATCACAATGTATCAAAACCCCATTGGTGAGGTAGTCTCTTAGCCATCCTCCTGGAATTTATCACACTTCCCTATGATCGTCAGTTCTGGATCTGTTCCCTCTACACTCGTAGTTTACTTACACTTTTCTGTGTCTGTGTTTGATGGGATGGAGCATGTATGACTGCAGTTTGCTCCTCGTCAATTGTTCACGTGGGGAGCTTTGGGGCCATACAGGACCACATGGATTCTCAGTTTTGAGATGCAAGGCAGTGCTTTAGTTTAGCATATCATCCAAAAGGCAACACCTCCGAGTCCGACAGTGCAGCACTCCCTCAGTACTACACTGATGGATCGGCTTAGGCTTTGTATTCAAGTGTCTGGGGCGCGACCTGAATTTGCAACCTTCTGACTCAAAGGCAAGAGAGTTCCCCACTGAGCCACAGCTGATGCCTTACTTAATCCTCAGTGTCATTTCCAAATGGAATAGTAAGGACCAATTAGACCAAAATTTGGACCGGCCCATGACCTGATTCATAGTTCCATAGGTTGGGCAAATAGGTTGACAATGACTAAGTCATTCATGACAGAAAAAATCACAAGTGAGTTCCAGTCAGCACAATGGTAGAAATAAAAATTGAATTCATGAAGACACAATAAGGATTGAGTTTATCATATTCACAGAGATTAATGAAGCTGCAAAATTAGATGTCAGATTTTTCTTCAGTTTTTGAAAGCTGGGAAAGTTTTGTGAATCTCCAAATCTTGATGATGCACCGAATGTCGGAATGAGGAAAATTGCTTGCAGTTTCCAGTCCATGCAATGAATACAATAAATATTTAATTGCACGGAAAAATGACACTTCATATCTGCAGGTCCTGTGCGTTCTGCATAAGTGAACTTGTGCTATGATGAAAGTGCAAAAGTGCAATTATTTTATGTCCTACAGCTAAGAGTTACATGATCCATGAATATTTCCCACATTTTTATACTGACACATTTTATACTGAGCTCTAGCCACATATAATATATTAGCATGATTTTATAGCTGACATGCAAAATTTATAAAGAAAATGGATAATTATGTTCTGGGTTGGATTTTGAAATGCTGAGCAATGGAGGACTCGGACCTGACAGGATAATTCTCAGAGGGCAGCTTGCTTTTTAATAGGCAAAAGGCCTGCTTGTGGCATTGTGTGAGGTGTTTTCAGATAGAAAACAAAAAATATTCTCAGGTGTGAAGCCAAAAGCAGAGCCAGATCAATGTATCACATATAAATGACTTAATTGTCATGCAGGAAAGTTAGACAAAAATAGCAGATTGAAAACAGACATGTTAACAAAGTCAATAAAATGAGCCAGGGGCCGTGTTGGTGCCAGTTTGTTGTAGCAGGGAATGACAGAATGTTGGCTTATGGTCGGATTCCCCCCACATAAAGAGTTGTTGATCTCAGACATATGGCTGTAGAGAAACTCTCTGCACGTATCAAGCAAATCCCCCCACAGCCACCTCCCCAGGAGGTCCTCACAAGCTGCTCTTCTGCACCTCCCAGCCTCATCTTCAGGGCTGAGTTCTGGGAATATTTCCCCTGCCCACCTTTCTCAATTGCTGTTGATATGTCAAATAAATATCTCCAAGAGAGCACCCACTTGCCATTCAGTGGCATTACCATCGCTGAATCCCTGACCATTAACATCCTGTGGGTGCGGGGTGGTGGTGGGAGGTTGGGTGTGTGGGTTGGGGCCTGTTGGGGTCACCATTTGCCAGAAACTGAATTGGCCCAAACACATAATGTTGTGGATACTAGAGCAGATCAGATGATGTGTATTCTGCTGTGATTGTCTCATCTTCGGACCCTGCCAAAGTCTCTCCGCCGTCAAGGTACAAGTCGGGAGTGTGATGGAATACTCTCCGCTTGCCTGGATGGGTGCAGCTGCAACAACACTCAGGAAGCTTGATACCATCCACAACAAAGCAGTCCATTTGATCGGTATCTCGTATACTAACAAAAGCAATGGTGCATCCTTGCTGTATCATCTATACCATCTACAGGATATGCTGTAGCAAGTTGTGAAGCCTTCTTTGGCAATACCTCCTACAGCTGTCACCTCTACCACCTAGAAGAATGAAGGCAACAGCTTCATGGGAACACCATCTCCTTCAAATCTGCCACCATGTCACGCACCATCCTGACTTGTAAATATATCACCGTTCCTTCATCGTTGCTGGTCAGAATCCTGGAATCGTTACCGAAGAGCACTGATCTAAATGTTCTAGAAGAAGGCTAATTGCAACCTTCTCAAGGGAAATTAGGGATGGAAATAAATGCTGGCATTGCCAGTGATGACGCATCCCAAAAATGAATATTAAAAAAAAAAGATAGCAGAGTAGCAATTTGTTAAAGCTAGTTTTCGGGCATGTAACTGACTGTGGGTTTCGAGCTCATGCTTGAACCAGGACACCCAAGACTTGTCTGAAATCGGGGCTCGGGCCTCATGGTAAAATCGGAAAGAGCTGTCGCCCATCTAGAGGCAGCTCGGCCATTTCCATCCATCTAATTCGGGTTCCCTGCTTTGCCAACAGCAGCCTCAGGCAAGTATCGATGGGGTGGGGGGAAAGGAGAGCAGTAAGGGAGCATTCACAGCCAGAATAAGAACATAAGAGCATAAGAAATAGGAGCAGCGGTAGGTCAAATGTCCCTCGAGACTGCTCTGCCATTCAATAAAATCATGGCTGATCTTCCACTTTACCTCCGCTTTCCCTGCCTTATCCCCGTTTCCCTTGATAGCAATCCTCAGGAATGTTCCTGATGGGTCCATGGGCCCACATGGGAAAACATTTTTTTTGAAAAAAACATTTACCTTTTGTTGGCAACTGCTCGATAGGCCGCATCCATGACAGGAAAACCTAAGCAGAGCAGACCCAGCATCAGCTCCGCTCAGAAGAGATCCTAAATCAGGCATTAAGTTCATTATTGACATCGAGAGAGACCTATCTTCCTGGGTTGTCCTGAAGTCTCCAGAGATTACAGATACATTTCCTGGACACTGCTGCGAGGAACATCTGGGAGAAAACTCATAGAACATGAGAATGAAGGATTGTGTGTTTTTAAAAAATTTTCTTTAAACACTTTCATTTATTAGTTATAGAAATATGGGAGATGGGAAAAAATGTCTGTTTGGCTGGGCGGGGCAGTTGGAGGCAGGAAGTCATGTGATGAAACCTCTAGGAACATGTCCAACCAGAGGTGGCAGTCCTACTGCCAGAGATGCCTGGAAAATCGCCCTTCCCAGTGTGGGGTCAAAGGTATTAGAGTTGTCTTTGGGGAGTGGGTCATAACCCTGCAAAGTTGGTCCTTTTTCCCCCCGTTTTCCACCTGGGCTAATTTTTACCCCAGCATCTTTATGCAGAGGCAAATGAATGGCACAAAATTCTATAGATAATATTGTGAGTAGAAGTCCAATCACACGACAAGTTTCGCATTGGTGCAACAATGATTTTTGTACCCAAGTTGAACTTGTGTAGCTTAAGCCCAGAGTTAAAAGGCTCATCCTTAATCTCTCAGGGATTCCCATTCCATTTTGTTCCTGTGCCTGGTCTGGCCTTGGGTCTGAATTTAACTTGCATTGAATCTACAACTGCAGCCTCAGTGTGAAGCTAAGCTAGGCTGTAATGTAAATCCACCCTAAGTGCCTTGAGGTTCACAATGCTGTGATAGCCAGTTGCGGTGCTGATATTGTTTTCACACTGATCTAATTTTGTTTGTTACACAGGAAGGTGATAAGACGCACATACATTCAGAGTAGATAGCAACTGAGTGAAAAATGATTATTGGAAACGAAAAGCATCATCCTTCACATTGTTCTTCATCCACCCTTTACCTCACATTTTACAAATCAACATTTGATGAAGAATAATGTATTTCTTTAGCAAGTATAAATGAATATTGTACAAAATAAAGCAAGTCCCTGGTTTTATTTTTATAACACTATAAATACATATCTAGGTGTCTTTAAGCAGACCCAAGGCATTGTTCCTAACAATCTCATCACAAGTACTATAAAACACATATTGTATAATATTGGTTGGTTAAGGTTGCACTATTTAAGCTGCTCAGGCAGATGAAATTCATTCCAAAATTTGTAGGTGAATTAGTAATAAAGAAAGCCTCATATATCAGGCAGTAACACATCATAAGAAAATACAATAAAGTTTATATTAAAGAAGGATAACATTTTTTCTTCAAACAAATAGCAGCTCAAATAATAAGATTTGTCATTTTGTTTTCTTCAAGAATTTAAGAAATATGCTTCTGTGAACAAATTTCTTACAATGTTACAACTTTTTATTTTAAAGGGTATTATGATCTTTATATGTTGTTGACTGCATGATAATACGATCCACAATCCCACAGAGAAATAGAATGTATTTTTCACAGCTTTTGAATGGCTCGGGTTAAAAATATTCTTTTATATTTATTTATTTATTTTAAATAAATAAAAATATTTATTTAAAATTATATACTAAACTCTTAATATATTGTGACAATGCTGCAGTAGTAATATCCTCAAACCTAAAGCAGCCATTTTGGAATAACAGGAATTGGATGCATGGTGTCAAAATTTGCAGATGATACCAAATTTGGGGGCATCACTAATATGGAGGGACTGCACCAAAATACAGCAAGATATAAGCAGGCTTGCAGAATGGGCAGATAAATGGCAAATAACGTTTATTTTGATAGCAGGAATAAAGAAGGCCACTTATTCCTGGAAAGGTAAGAAACTAAAAGCGGATAGAAGAGAAAAGGGATCTGAAAATTTAGAAACATAAATTGCTAAAAGTAGCAAAGCAAATTGATGAGGCCAAAAAGAATGCAAACAAACTACTGGAGTTCGGTTCTCGAAGATGTCAAGAAAACATGCTATGCTGAATGAGGATTTTTAATTCATCGGCTGGAAACCTACATGTAACTTTTAAAAACTGGCAGCTAAGATGGCCACCACAATTTGCAATGAAACATCTCATATTCCAGGACATCGTAGTGGAGACGCATGTCTAAAAAACTCCCATCCAGGACAATGGCTTGATCAGTTGAGTAAATTATCCTGTATCACCATCGTTAGCAAGACATTCAAAGTCATCTTGGAGCATTCACTCGTGGAGATGTACCTCCAAGGAGTAAAGGTTGAAACATTACAACCTGAGAGAGTTTTGAGATTCTTAGACTTTGGAACGCATTAAAAGGAGAGTACTAAGAGAAACATGTGACAGTCCCCCCAGTCTGTGTGAACTTGGGGTTTTTTGTTACACACAGGAGACAAGTTTTGAGAGCTAATCAGTGCAAGACCACAGTGGGGCTGTCTCTCTCTCTCTCCAGGTAACATCGCAAGTTTCGAAATCTGTCTGCGACTGTGGGACATCCAAGTCGACCATTGTTACAGACAGAGACCCCAGGGGAGAAAGCCACCTGCATCACTGTCTCCAAGAAAACCCTGAACCAGGGTTTATGAATAGGAAGGGAATAGAGGGATATGGGCCCCGGAAGTGCAGAAGGTGTTAGTTTAGGCAGGCATCAAGATCGGCGCAGGCCTGGAGGGCCGAATGGCCTGTTCCTGTGCTGTACTGTTCTTTGTTCTTTGTTCAGGTGGACCAGCTGCAAGTGCACATCTACCAACCAGTGGGCAGCACAGTGGCGCAGTGGTTAGCACCGCAGCCTCACAGCTCCAGCGACCCGGGTTCAATTCTGGGTACTGCCTGTGTGGAGTTTGCAAGTTCTCCCTGTGTCTGCGTGGGTTTTCTCCGGGTGCTCCGGTTTCCTCCCACAAGCCAAAAGACTTGCAGGTTGGTAGGTAAATTGGCCATTATAAATTGCCCGTAGTATAGGTAGGTGGTAGGGAAATATAGGAACAGGTGGGGATGTGGTAGGAATATGGGATTAGTGTAGGATTAGTATAAATGGGTGCTTGATGGTCGGCACAGACTCGGTGGGCCGAAGGGCCTGTTTCAGTGCTGTATCTCTAAACTAACCTAAACCAGAAACATCCGAAACACGAATTTAGCCAGAAGACAACTGAACTACCAGACCCCACAGACTGTACATTTTTTTATTTGTTCTGAACTCTAATACAACCAAGCTATTCTTCATCACTCTGTAACCTATTTATTAGTGTATGAGATTCTCGTGTGTGTGTGTGATGTGTGAAAGTTGGAGCATAGTTTTATTATTTTACTTAGATCAGGTTTAGATTTTGAGTGCAATAAAGCTAACCTCTTTCTTGTTTAAACTCAAGAAAACCTATCCGATTGGTTCTTTTATGATAATAGCACATAAAGGGTTAAACACTGACTGAATTGGTAAGCATATCCACTGTTCAAAAGGGAAAAAACCCTGTTGTGGCCAAACAAGGAGAGGGATGAGAGGGGAGCCTTTCAACAGCTCCTCAGCAGATCGTGACAAAGAATAGAACACAAAAGCAGAGAAGTAATGTTAAATTTATACAGAACCTGGGTTAGACCACACTTGGAGTATTATATGCAGTTCTCATCTCCTTATTACAAAAAGCATATTGCTGGACTGACAAAATGCAGAAATGATTTACAAGGATGTTACCAGAATTGAGAGGATGAAGCTATTGAATAAGATTGAATAAGCTGGGGCTCTTTTCTCTTGGAAGAGAGAAGACTAAGAAGAATCTAACCATCTCCCCTTGATGTTCAATGGCATTACCATCGCTGAAACCCGGCTATCAACATCCTGTGGGTTACCATTGACCAGAAACTGAACTGGACCAACCATATAAATACTTTGGCTATAAGAGCATGTCAGAGGCTGGGGATTTTGCAGCGAGTTACTCGCTCCTGACTCCCTCACACTCACCTCCTGACTCCCAAATGCCTGTCCACCATCTACAAGGCATAAGTCAGGAGTGTGATGGAATACTCTCCACTTGCCTGGATGGATGCAGCTCCAACAACTCAAGAAGATTGACACCATCCAGGACAAAGCAGCCCGCTTGATTGGCACCCCATCCACCACATTCAACATTCACCCCCCTCACCACCAACGCACAGTGGCAGCAGTGTGTACCATCTACAAAATGCACTGCAGCAACTCACCAAGGCTTCTTTGACAGCACCTTCCAAACCTGTGACCTCTACCACCAAGAAGGACAAGGGCAGCAGATGCATGGGAATACCACCACCCGCAAGTTCCCCTCCAAATCACACACCATCCTAACTTGGAACTATATCACTGTTCCTTCACTGTCGCTGGGTCAAAATCCTGGAACTCCCTTCCTAACAGCACTGTGGGTGTACCTTCCCCACATGGACTGCAGCAGTTGAAGAAGGCAGCTCACCACCACCTTCTCAAGGGCGATTAGGGATGGGCAATAAATGCCGACCTAACCAGAGAAGCCCACATCCCATGAACGATCCTGCCTCGGAAGGGTGTAAGTCCTGCCCGAGGCCAGTTAAGGGGCTGGGCCACATTAAATTTCTGCGTGGCTCGCAGGCCAGCGGAGGAGGGCTCACCCCGACTTTTAAGTGGGTGGGTGGGGCCTCTGCCCGACATAAAATTCCAGCCACAGTGTCTGATGTGGACCCTATTCAGAAAATAATAGGCTCAACTATTACAAAACAAAATGCTTAAGTGGGAGAACCAGCATGGCACCAGAACTGGGCAGAAGCCTTTCTGAAGCAGAGGTAGGTATTGCTGCAGGAGAAAGGAAGCAGCACTGAGGTGGAAGAGAGAATCTGCAGGAAGAAGTGAAGAAATGCAGAGAGAGAGAACGAGAAATTAGAAGATGTGGAGAGAAAAAGTACAAAATGACTGAACGATGTCTTCAACTTGCTTTGTCGTGGAATAATAGGATGTGGCTTTTAGCTCATGATTTCCCACAGGTGGGTTTCTGAACTTGACTATACTTGCAAGCTGGAAAAGCTGAAAGCAGAAGCTAGTTACTTCCCCACGGCGAGAACGGAAAGGTGATGCAGCCCATCCATTTCCACTCACCTCTCAACATGAGCCTTAATTGAGCACATCAGAAGTTCACCCTTCAATACGTGGACACAGTGGCTGCTGAGCTTGAATAAAGCATGTTGCCTATGATACACATTAAAGGGTAATCAAGCTGACTGTGATCGTCAATCAACTGTCACATGACATTGAATGACAGGCAGCTCCTGTAGTATTTGAGCTTTTTTTGGCAACAGATTGCCAAGCTATTTGTGTACATACAGGCACATTAAGGATTCGGATGATAAAGCTTCAGTAGTTTATCAGTGTCAGCTCAAGCCTGAGGTATGATTCTGCCTTGAAATACACTCCAGATGACGTTTGTCTTGATTGTATATGCAGATGGAGTAAACGGCTTTCATTCTGTTTTCAGTTAAGTGCATTTGATTGAATCGGATGATTAGACCAGAAATGGTGCCTTGCCATGTGGTTAAACCAGCACTAATTGCCCCCGTCAAAATCAAAACAACTGATACTCTTCCTCTGTCCTGAATGCAGTGTCTCACATTGGAGACTGTTGCCAAGAACCTTCCTTGTGCCCTGGCCATTCTTTTATAGTGTGGATTTTAACTCCTGGGTGGAGCTGCTGAGTTTCCCGCCCAGGGGACTTAGAAGGCGGTCTGCTCTCATTAGCATCCCACCGGGCAGCTGCCTGCCAGAAATGGGCGTAAACAGGCCAATGGCAGGCATAGATCTGGTGGCATTCAAGTAAGTCCTGACAGTGGGGAGGTGATTAGCAATCCATAGGCAGGGAAGGGGAGGAGACAAAAGAAGAAGAAAAGTCTTTTTACTGACTTATTGAGGCCTCCTCTGGGTGTTCCCCAGGTTTTACTGGTCCATGGCAGTCACTCTGCTCAGTAGGCCAATAAAATTGCCTCTGGGTTCTATCTCAGCAATAGGACTCTGGTCAGCCCATGTTAATGAAGCACCGGCTTGACTTAAATAATTGTCCAGTTCTTAAAATCAGGGTTGTATATTGGCGGTATCATAGTGGGAAAAAGAAACATGATTTTAACCCTCATTCTGTCTGATTTCTGCCAGGTGGAATGAGTTGTAACCCCCTCCTTGTGTGCAAGTTGAGACAATAAAACTGTTGGTTTGCTATTCAATCATGAAGATTATTACAGCTAAGCCCAATGTTGTTGTTCTCTCTTTGCCTACTCATGCAGACTGCTCAGCAAGAATAATTGGATAGTAATTAGCAGCAGGGGCCCTGACTGTTCTTTGCCTCTCCTTCCAACTTGGATGCACTGAGGTTAATTGTAAGATCACTACGATTGCCTCGTCTAAGTTCAATTAACTCAGCACAGAGCAATGATTGAACCTGGGTTCCTCCTGTCTCTTATGACTCATTACGACACTGTTTGGTGCACTTACTCACTTTAAACATTTCCTTCTGTATTTTGTCTCTCAACATTAAACATCATCTAAAAAAAAAGTGCAATTTTGGAACTGTTTTATGGAATAATAAACAAACACTGCATGTTTCACAGCTAATTTATGCAAAAAATAAATATAGCAATCATATAATTATAGAATCATATAGTGCAATAGGAGGCTATTTGGCACTTTGTGCCTGTGTCGGCCCTTTGAAGAGCTATCCAATTAGTCCCTGCTCCTTCCCCATAGGGTGCAATTCTTCCTTTTCAAGTATATAATCCACTTCCCTTCTGAAAGTTACTATTGAACCTTCTTCCACTACCCTTTCGGGCACTGCATTCCAGATCGTAACAACAAGGACGTTTGGTGATGCATGTGGGAATCTCACCATTGTGTATGCAAACGTTGTGTATGCTTCTGCTAAGGACTGTGAACACAAGGGGCTGTTAAAACAATTTTACAACTTCAGCAGTGTAATAGGGTAGCTTGAGTGTCATCATTATGACCCTAGAACACTTTCTCACTGTTGATAGTTTAGGATTCAATTGGTGACCTGCAAGATAAAATTTATATTATGGATTCTATGGAAGTAAGTAACAGGATTGCAATTTTGTTTAATGAAGGGAAATGTTCCCTCAGTTGAATGTACCGTAGGAGTGAAGATGAACTACCTTATGGACAACTGGAAATAAAAATTATAGCCCATTATTTATCCTAGAGCATCCATCATTTTGGATGTTATCCCAGATTGATCTTTTGTAATGCATATCATACCTTAAATAAAATGGAAATTATGCTTGTGATATTTAAAAGTAATTACACCGAATCACCACTTTGTGAGATTACTGTGATGCCATTGAAAGAAAGAACAAGTGAACTTATATTTAGATAGTGCTTTATTATGAATCGCAGACATGGTTCAAACTGCTTTGCATAAAATGAACGCTCAATGCTATGTTGTGCACCTAATGGGGCAGCTACTTTGTGCAGCGATCTCTCGAACAACAATGAGATGAATGGCCAGTCAACCTGTTCATTGCGGTGCTGGTTACTTGAAAAATAAGTTTGCCCAGGACATTGGGAAAACTCCTTGCTCTCCTTCAAATACTGACGTGGGATCTTCAACGTATGCCAGGATCTGTAGAATAGGGAAGGAAGCGTTTACCTCAATTTAATGTCAGACAGCTTCGCTGACAACGTAGTACTCCCTCAGTACTCCATTAAAGTGTTGGCCTATAAAGGTTGTCAGGAGAGAGAGGAAGGGAATCTTTAGTTGAACAAAGACTAGGGCTATTAGGAGAAGGTTATAATCATTTAATGTGGACAGTCAGGTGGTGCGATTTTCTTTCTTATTTCAGGTTTTTCAGCCCAATGTATATTTAGCTCAGTTGTTAAAGGTTGTCAAGAGCCTGTACTCTCTGCGTAGTTAAGCTGAAAGGCCCCTCATGATTAAGGCTGTTTTTGCCTGGCTGAGTACCAGAAACTGAATTTAGTTCACTCAGGTCATCATTATTGGGCCTTGCTGTTGCCTAGTGATTACATAACTGACACGGCAGCTTTCTGACTTCACACTCCTCTTGCACTGGGACTAGCCATCTTAAACTGCAGCACATTTTCCTGTGTCACTTCATAAATTAAATGACCAAATAAGTGGACAAAATCTTGCATGATGAATTGCTGCCTGCAATAGGGAGACATTTGAAAAAAGACCTTTGTGTCCTTACCAACATGAACAACTCATTGAAGAAAACACAGGACAGTAGCCGAGTTTGAAAAAACATGGCTGACTTTCAAGCAATTTGCTGCACTATCAGCATACAGCATTGTTCAAAGTGTGAATTTAGCCTATATATAATATGTACTGTTTTCATTTATGTGCAGTTGCCCTTCTCTACACCTCTCTCTACCTTCAAAAATCTTTTGAAAACCCATCTTTTTACTCAGACCTTTAATCATCCCATTAAAACTCTCTCCCTGGTTCATTGCTCTTACCACAACTCAGTAAAGGTGTTGTTGCACATTTTGTACATTAATGACACTGTAAGAAAGTAGGTTATTGTTGAAATTGGCTTGCTAAAAAAAGCACTGTTCTGAGAATAGTCGACACCCGTGTTTGATTGCTTAATCCTAAAATCTGGTGAATTATAGAAATTTACTGCATAGGTGGCCTTTCAGCCCATCTCGACTGTGCCAGCTCTTTGCTGGAGCAAATCATTATCAAGCCCTGTTGCCTTCTCTTCACAGCCTGGCACCGTTTGCTACGACTGTTATTCCACTTTTCCTGTAATTGGCTCTGCCTCAACTATTCCCAGTAAAAATGTAATCCATACTTCAACAACTCTCTGCTTTAGAAAATTTCTCTGAGTCTCATTCCTCACTTTATCAGTGACTATTTTAAATTGATGATCTTTGTCACTGACTTTCCAACCAGAGGAAAAAGTCTTGCCATATTCGTCCTTTCAAACTGCTGCATAATTTAAAAAAACTTTGATTAATCTCCTCTCTGTTCCATTGGAATTAGTTTCAGAATTTTAAGTCTCTCATCATTACTGTAGTTTCACATCTCTGCCATCACCCTGGTCAATCTATGCTGTGTGTGCTCTGTGGCTGAAAGTTATGGGCTGGAATTTTATACCCCCTGCAGGTGCTGGCTGGAGGCGGGGGGCATAAAATTGAGTGGGAGGTGGTGGGGAGGGGGGGGGGGGGGGGGGGTGGGTTGCTGCTCCCGTTGCCTTCCCATCCCCGTTGCAATTTTACAAGGGGTAGCGGTGGCGAGAAGCGGCCCGCCTGTCCCAGGCCAATTAAGGCCCTTAAGTGGCCAATTAACTGACACTTAATGGGCCTCCTCCCACCATCTCTGGTATATTACCAACAACGGGCGGGTGGCTCAGGACCCCCACGAGGCCGCTCAGTAAAACTTGATGGCCTCTTTGTGGGCTGATGGGGGGTGGGCCCTCAGGAACGGGCAGACCCCACACACTTACCTTCATTCCAGGGCCACCTTCCCTCTTGCTCTTCTGGCTGGGTGCAATTCCTGCAGTGGCCACCGCTGCTGGTGGTGCTGCTGAGACTGAGAGCTGCTGGCCCGCTGAATGACTGACGGCCCTTGGAGGCGGGACTTCCTGCCTTAGAGGGGCGGAAGTCCCGCTCGAGGCCAATTAAGGGCCTTGGAAGCGAAAAATCATTGCGTGGCTACCAGGTGGGCTCGCCCTTAACTTTTTGACCAGTGGGTGGGGCCTCCAGCCCAACGTAAAATTCTGGCCACGGGCTGAGATTGTGGGCAGGATTTTGAGTCCCTGCTGGGACTGGGAATGGAGGGCGGAGCTAAAAATAGTCCCTCCAGCCAGCGTGCCAGTTCCCTGGCTCCATCCTGCCCCTGGCCTGGGTGGGTTGGGGGATCGGCAGAACTACCCGCCCGTATGTGACAGGTAGCCAGCCTGGCTCACTAGGAGCCCGGCTCATTAGGAGCCTATTGAGGCCAATTAAAGGAGGCTGCTTGGGGTTTTCCAGTCAGCCTCCAGGTTGCCGCAGGTGGGTGGGTGCCAGCTTAGGTACCTGGAGGTGGCCTTCCAGTGAGCCAGCACTCCAGGCAGGGCTAGAGGCCTGCCCTATTTGTCTGGGTGCAGAAGCAGCTGCAGAATGCCCTATAGAAGGGGTCCCCCACACAGTGGGAGGTCAGCTGCAAGATCCATTTTTTAATTTGTTGAAATGAGTTGGAGAGAGGGCGAAGGCATCTTGAAGCACCCTCTCCGTTACTTACTCTCTACTGCAGCCTGCTGCTCCTTTCAAGCCAAAAGGCCTCTGATTGCCCCTCCAGCTTCGAGAGCCTGCTTGTCAGCCTTATTTGGACAGTGGGCTTGCCCTCTGGTCTCTAATTGGCCATTAATTGGCCATCCTTGTAGCAACCACAATGAGTGACTGTTGCCCCGAATCTGGAAACAGACCCGACCTCTGTTTCTCATCTCTGGAGGGAAATTCCTGCCATTTAACTCACTGAAAATCTATTCACTTGCACGGAATTACAATCGGGGGCCCCATATGGTGCCAGCCACACCTCAGTGGGTAGCATGGATAAGATGTTAAACCAAGGACCCACCTGCCCTCTCAGGTAAAAGTAAATGATCTCATGGCACTATTACAAAGAAGAGCAGGGGAGTTCTCCCTGGTGTCCTGGCCAATATTTATCTCTAAGTCAACATCACAAAAAGACAGATTATCTGGTCATCATCTCATTGCTGTTTATGGGAGCTTGCTGTATGCAAATTGACTGCTGCGTTTCCTACATTAGAACAATGACTACACTTCAAAAGCACTTCATTGTCTGTAAAGCGCTTTAAGACATCCTGAAGTGCTATATAAATGCAAGTCTTTCATTCTTAACAAAGGCAGGACTGCCTAAGTATAGCAAAATGGTGTCATGTTCATTACTGTGGAAGTGGTTATAAACCTAATATTATTGAAAGCAAATTTAGCCACACTCACAGCAAACCACACAATGAATTTAGAATCAGTATACCATTACCATTTCAATTCAAATATATCAGCAGCACGCCTCTTAACCACTGTGCATTTATTTCTGCCAACATCTCAAATAACTTTGCACTTCAACTTTGAACACTTTCTCTGTAGACTATCATTGGGAAATATCACTGTTGTCCACAGCAGCAGGACAGGACTGGGGACTGGCACATTCGTGGACTTTTGTGACAGCTTTGGGAATTAGACTGCTGTGTTAGATTCTGCGATCTGGGGCAGACAGAGTATAGCTCAGAACATCACCTGGGATTTTCTCCAGGCAAGTAGCTCCAGCTTGCAGAACCAGCTCTCGTATTCCGTCTTTTGTGAGAAGCAAGGGAAGTAAATTAATAGTACCCAGATCTGGGGGCGGGTGGGGGGGGGTGGTGGTGGGGTCCCAGCTATCCTTCACAACTAAGTCTGTACTGAGGGAGCTGATTTAAGCTGGGTCACCACGAGAGTCTCAGATCTCAATCTTTTACCGTGATTGTTGAGGTGGCAGGAACATCCCTCCACAGAGATCTTAGCATATGGCCAGGTTCATTTTAACTCAGGCCTCATTTAAATTTTTTGATACATGGCTTGCTAGGCTATGTCAGAGTCAACCACATTGCTGTGGGGCTGGAGTCACATGTAGGCCAGACCAGGCAAAGCGGACAGATTTCTTTCCCTCAAGGACATTAGTGAACCAGATGGGTTTTTACAACAATCGACAATGGTTTCATAGTCACCATTAGACTAGCTTTTAAAAAAAATTCCAGATTTATTAATTGAATTCAAATTTCACCATCTGCCATGGTGGGATTCAAACTCATGTCCTCACAGAATTAGCCTGGACTCTGGATTACTAGTCCAGTGACATTACCACTACGCCACCACCTCCTCATATAATGTAGGACGGGCTCCCTCCTGATAGCCACAGGACTGTCATCAAGGCCAGCAGGCGGATTGGGAAATTTGGCTCTAGAGGCTTAGGATGCCGAGGAAACAAAGGATGGTCTTTGACATGATGCCAGCTTTGGGCAAGGGCATTGGCAGCTGATGCCAGCCTGCAGTGAGGGAGAGACAAGGGCGAGAGCTGGGGAGGTCCAAGGACTCCTTGTGGGGCCTGGGGGCAAGAGTTTGGGGGTCATTTGGGGGTGGAGGGAGAACTCCTGCTCCTCCTGGCCCACAAGGATTCACAGAAGTCATTTTAGAAAACTTAACTTGACCTCTTCTGGCCAGTCGGCACCTCATGCTGTTGGATTTTACATCGGTCGGGCCTCCTCCAACATGCCATTAAGAGCATGCTATGGTGCCAATGACATCATGAGGTTGCGCTCTTTATATTTAAAGCAGGCCCCCCCTTCTCCCCTCCCAGCCCCGCAAACCCCGCCAGCCTGTAGCAGGATCTTAGGCCAACTTTCATGTGGGAGAAGGTAAAATAGTGCCAGTTGGGAATGGAGTGACCTCATGGTAGTCTAGGCTTAACCCTTTTCCACACAACATTGTCACTGAGCTAGGGGAATTAGAATTTAGGCCTCAGTGGTCACCAGCCTTTGGTGGGGAAATGTCAACCAAGATTCCCATACTTGATAAATGGCAACTTCTGCTGCATGTTTGTGGGGACATTAGGTGAAAAGACAATTGCATTGCCAATACTCAGTGCCCAGCTTTACAAATTAAAATAAATGGCCATTTGGATCATGACGTTGACAATGTTGAAAATGCTGGTCCCTTTAATTAACCAGGACTTATTTTAGAGTTAATAGAGAGCAGGTAATGCTCATTGCAGCTTATATTTAAGGGCTGGGTTTTGCCCAGTAGGGAAGTTACTTCTGGACAGGGAGTTACTCCAGAAGGGAAGAGTGGGAACTGGTATTTGTACTGAACTGTGGATTGAGAATAAAACAGTTGTGGATCAGAGACTGTCTCCTGCTTCCTGATTTTGATGAATGGACATCTGCCAATTGAACAGACACCACAGGTTAACATGTGGCACCACTTTCAGAAAGGAAGATAATTAGGGTTAGGGCCATGTGAGGGTGGGGCAGGGGTAAAGAGAAGAAAGGTAATTGTCAGAAATAGCTTTGCAACAAAGAGACTATTGATAAGCTGAATGCATTTGAGATGTGGGCATAGTGCAGGATGTTCCGCATATTCTAAAAAGACAGAAAGGCTAATGAGGAAGTACTGGAAATAGCTGGAGAAAAGAGGAAATTAGTGCATTACATCAAAGAGAGAAAGATACAATATTTCGGTCACATCTTTAGAGCAGAAGGTGGACAGAGACAATTATTGGAAGGAAAGATCGATGGAAAATGTAGGAGAGGGAAGCAGAGAAGAAAATGGATGGTGGATACAATGGGCTGGATGTAGTTGACCAATACAGAATACTTAAGGGCAGCACAAGACTGACAGAGGTGGAGATCCGTGGCAGTCAACCTTCTGTGAAGAAGATAACACCAATGAATGAAGGGCATTTGTAATCTATGACCACATTGTTTTGTGATACATTGGGGTAAATTTTTACCTTTAGTTTTACCTGTAAGGTATCAGCTGTGGCTCAGTTTGTAGCACTTTTGCTTGTGAGTCCGAAGGTTTTGTGTTTAGGTCCTGCTTCATATCTTGAGCATAACAATCGAGGCTGACACTGCAATGCAGTATTCAGGGTGTGCAATCTTTAAACTGAGGCCCTGTCTCCCCTCTCAGGTGGATGCAAAAGATCCCATGGCACTATTTCAAAGAAGAGCAGAGGAGTTATGCCTAATGTCCTGGCCAACACTTATCTCGCAATCACCATCACTAAATTAGATTAGCTGGTCATGATCACATTGCTCTTTGTGGGAGCTTGCTGTATGCAAATTGGCTGCTACTTTTCTTACATTACAACAGTGACTACACTTCAAAAAGTACTTTATTTGTTGCAAAGTACTTTGGGAGGTCTGTTGGTCATGAAAGGTGCTATATCAATGCAGGTCTTCCTCTTTTTTCACTGTGTGGGGAATGGTCTGCCGGAGAGGATCACTTGCCCCTTATGTATTCCACCTGATTTTTATTCCTTTGACTTGAATGTGGTAAGAATTGGGCAGCCTATACAATCGGAGGGCAGTGGGAGCGATCAACTCCCCCAGGCAAGGCACTGAATGAAAATCTACTCCATTGTCCCTACCTCACCATTGGCAGCCATATCTTGAGCTGTCTAGGTGGTAAACTCTGGAGTTCCGAGATCTCATCCTCTCTCCATCTCTGTCTCCTCTTTTTAAGACCCTCCTCAAAACCTATCGCTTTGGCCAAATATTTGGCCACCTGTTCTCATGTCTCCTTCATTGGCTCAGTGTCAATTTTTATTTGATTGCACTCCTGTGAAGAACGTTGAGGCATTTTACTACGTTAAAGACGCTATATAAACGCATATTGTTCTCGATTAGAAGAACACTACACCATGATTTGAAGAACTGGACACCTATTTGAATAAAACATCATTGAAATCTGAAAATTAAGACGGTGGAATGTTAGAACAGCAACTTAAGGGATCTATGATTTGCAAAGGAGCACAGTCCATTGTTTTGGCAATATTAATGAATTTCTGCATAATTTACTCCATGTCACAGGGTTGATAAATTCATATTAAATGATAAGGAAAGTCTGGGTGCAGAAGAAATCAAACTCTCATGACAAGATTTTGTTGTTGTTTGTTTCCCTTTATAAACTGTAGCACCAGAATACATGGTACAAATGCTATTTCATAGCCTGCTAGGAATGAAGATATTTCCTTCTGCCCATTAATAATAATGCAAGGTTTTTCTACTGCGTCAATGTGCCGGTGCTGGGGACAGGCAACTTCACTTTAAGTGACTGAGACAACTGCTAACAATGGTACACAGAAGCTTTTGTTGTTTATTCTGGAAACGCACAGCCTGAGTCTTGGATGTTTGTCACCAGTAACGTGGTATCAGTGGCAATGCAGCAGTGGTCACAGCTGGGCAAGGGTTGACAATTGACATTTGTTCAATTGTCATCCATACATTTTACCAGGGAGCTTTATAGGATTGGGGGTTCCTCTAAATCCTGGCATTTACATAGCCATTTCACTCTGGTATGAATGGAACAACCATATGAGCAGTTGAACAAACACACTACAGAAAAGTTTCATTAATTATTTAAACATTCATTTGATGGCACATAATTCTCAATTCTCTTGGCGTTAAGAATCAATATTGACTTAGACAAAGAATTACATAGAATTTTCAGCGAAACGGGTCATTCAGCCCAACTGATCTATGCTTTTGTTTATGCTCCACGTGAACTTCTTCCACCCCTCTTCATCTAACCCATCAACTTCTCCTTCTGTTCCTTTCTGCCTCCTGTGTTGACCTAGCTTCCCCTTAAATGCCTCTATGCTATTTGCCTCAACTACTCCCTATGGTTGTGAGTTTCACATTTTAACCACTCTGGATAAAGAAGTTTCTCCTGAATTTCCCAGGGAATTTATTAATGACTATTATATTTATGACATCTAGTTTTGGACTCCCCACAAGTGAAAACATCTTCTTCACGTCTACCCTATTAA
Source organism: Heterodontus francisci (assembly GCF_036365525.1). Taxonomy (NCBI): domain Eukaryota; kingdom Metazoa; phylum Chordata; class Chondrichthyes; order Heterodontiformes; family Heterodontidae; genus Heterodontus; species Heterodontus francisci. Next base: position 16,836,309 of record NC_090388.1, read on the forward strand.
AACCCTTCATAATTTTAAAGATCTTTGTTAGGTCACCCCTCGGCCTTCTCTTTTTAAGACAAAAGAGCCCCAGCCTGTTCAATCTTTCAGACATAGCAGTAATAATATCTTGCCTTCACTACTTGCAGAGCTCTCCCTCTGGCCACTGGTGAGTTTAATGATGCGTGCTGGCTTTCTTTCCCAATGACCAAGGTCTCTGGTTTTTGTTAGATTCTTTTTGTGTTTCTCTGAGAACCCCAGGCTTTGAGCGAAATACAGAATGATATGCATTGGGTTCCTTATAAAAGGAAATTGCACAAAAAGGGGGGGTGTTTATAAAAAGCCAATTGCATCAACCCTGCTTTGTTAATTGGGTTGCCTTTTCTCCAGAGCATAAAGTCAATATTTTCAGTGCATTAGTGCTTTGTATCACATATGCTCAAATGAGCACAAAATAAGGTTTTAAAAAAAGATGCCGCAGTGCTATTATGTTATGTTGATATTGAAAATTTGAAGGGATCTTATTTGGGCTGAAATGAAAGTGGACAAATTATCATTTGATAGCAAACTCCCATGTGGCACAACTTTAAATTGGGAAACTTAGAGCACAGATTGATGTAGGTCAGTGGTATAAAAATCTCTTCTTATAGTATGTACTGTTGAGCCTCAAGGACCACATACAGGTGAGGTGAGTGTGACTGCCCTTGACATCAAGAGCATCAAGGAGCCCTAGCAAAACTGGAGTAAATGGGAATCAGGGGGAAAACTCTCCGCTGGTTGGAGTCATACCTAGCACAAAGGAAGATGGTTGTGGCTGTTGGAGGTCAATCATCTCAGTCCCAGGACATCACTGTAGGAGTTCCTCAGGGTAGCATCTTCAGCTGCTTCATCAATGACCTTACCTCCATCATAAGGTCAGAAGTGGGGATGTTTACAGATTGCACAATGTTCAGCACCATTCGCAACTCCTCAGATACTGAAGTAGCCCATGCCCAGTCGCAGCAAGACCTGGACAACATCCAGGCTTGGGCTGATAAGTGGTAAGTAACATTTGTGCCGCACAAGTGCCAGGCAATAACCGTCTCAAACAAGAGAGAATCTAACCATCTCCCCTTAATATTCAATGGCGTTACCATCGCTGAATCTCCCACAATCAACATCTTGAGATTTACCATTGACCAGAAATTGAATTGGACCAGCCAGATAAATGATGTGGCTACAAGAGTAGGTCAGAGGCTGGGAATTCTGTGGCGAGTAACTCATCTCCTGTCTCCTCAATGCCTATCCACCATCTACAAGTCACAAGTCAGGAGTTTGATGGAAACTTTCCACTTGTCTGGATGGGTGCAACAACAATCCAACAACACTTAAGAAGCTCATCATCATCCACTTGACTGGCACCCCGTCCACCACATTCAACATTCACTCCCTTCACCACTGACGCACAGTGGCAGCAGTGTGCACCATCTACAAGATGCACTGCAGCAACTCACCAAGGCTCCTTCAACAGCACCTTCTAAACCTGCGACCTCTACCACCTAGAAGGACAAGGGCAGATGCATGGGAACACCACCACCTGCAAGTTCCCTTCCAAGCCACACATTATCCTGACTTGGAACTATTATCACCATTCCTTCACTGTCGCTGGGTCAAAATTCTGGAACTCCCTTCCTAACAGCATTGTTGGTGTACTTACACCCCAAGTACTGCCAAGAAGGCAGCTCATCACCACTTTCTCAAGGGCAATTAGGGAAAGGCATTAAATGCTGGCATAACCGGCGATGTGCACATCCCATGAAAGAATAAAAAAAAAATTAGGATCTGTCCACCAAAGGGATAACAGCACTCAGAAGGCCCTGCTCAATCCTACAAGGTGCACAGTGTTCAAACAGGACAAACCAGCAAAGCAAAAACATAAATACGACCACATTGCCTGGTCTTCATGGCCATGCACAGATGCTGCAGTTTGAGCACCTCTGATTTTTTGGATCAATTTTATTCGGGAGGCATTGGGGGTGATTTTCACCTTCACTGACTGGGGGTTGGATTTTTCCTCCAGAAGTGGGAAACAGAAACTGGAACTGTTTCTGGGTCCTGAACCCATCCCTGAGGGGTCGTGGGAAGCAGTCACTTATTGGGATTTTCAAGGGGGTGCCTCCTTAATTGGTATGGAGACAGGTTCTCTGTGCCACTAAGGGTGGTTGGCGGCCTTTTGAAGCAGGAAGGCCAATCAGAGGCCAGGCTCAAAAATTCAGCTTGAGGATTTGGCAGAACAGATCAGCCACCAGTCACAGAATCTTCACATCATTGATTTCATTGTGGGCGAATGGATTTACAATGGCTGGGCAATCGGCTGCGCCAGATTACTGTCCACACACTCGCAAGGTGAAAATTCCCTCCATTTTATTACTTCTCTGCAATTCCTGCTGAACTTGGAAACATCTCTGCTAAGAAAAGATGGCCAGGAGCAAACACATAGCAGTTAATGTAGATGTCTGCACACTTTTAACCATGGCCTTCCTGCTGATGTCAGTGCTTCACGTCAAATAGATTAAAGTGATGCTCTCCTGGGTTTTTGGCATAGGGAAAATGGGAGCTCTTTGAACTAAGAATTATTTTGCTTTTCCAGTCTAATGGAAAGTAGACAGAGATGAAGAATTTGCATCTAGATAGCACCTTTCACAACCTCAAAATGATGTACAGTCCTTCACAGCCAATTAGGTTCTTTGAAGTGTGATTGCTGTTGTAATGTAGGAAACACAGCAGTCAGTTTGCACACAACAAAGTTCCATGAGCAGAAATGAGTTAAATGACCAAATAATCTGTTTTTTAGTGATGCTGGTTATGGGATAAATGTTGGCCAGGACACTGGAAGAACTCCTCACCTTTTTTCTCAAATAGTGCCGTGGAATCCTTTACTTCCACCTGAGAGGGCAAACAGAGCCTTGGTTTAACTTCTCATCTGAAAGATGGCACTTATGACAGTGCAGCACCCTTGCAATACTGCACTGAAGTGTCAGCCTGGTTTATGTACTCCAGTTTCTCTCATAATTCCAAAAGCTGTGGGGTACAAAAGAGGGAAGGTTGTTGACAGTACATCATATTTCAATTTTCATTTAAATTGATGAAATTAAGCATTCAATGATTTAAAGTATCTGAAGCTCCAGACATCAAAGAGGACTCATGGTTTAATTGATGTCTTTACAGTGATATTGGCTTAGGAATATGATACATTTTCATTTGTAAGCTGTTTTAACACGGGAGATCTGACTAGACCATCAGTTTTTGTACATAATTAATCTGAGTAGAATAACTGACGAGAGTTTCATTTCAGATAACAAAGGCTGATTAATGAGTTCTTCTGACACTATAGGTGTTATGTATTTGGGGAAGATTGAAATCACTTGGCACTGCATGTGATAGGTTTCTTCGCTTAAGGATTCCTGCTTATTCCTCAGCTACAAACAAGAAGTGCTTAATGAAAAATGTCACGTTTTCCCTTGAGTTTGTTTCCCATTAAATTCATGGTTCCAATTTTCACCTGCAGAAATATGTGCTGCAGGGTGTTAACCTAATGCGAAAGTATTTAAAGCAAAAGAGATCACATTTGTACAGAAGCAATGCAATGGGACCAGTCATAACTTTTCTTAAATCTACTCTCTTCAAGATGTATAAGGATTCCTAATTGTGTCAGTTTAACAGTTGTAAATGGATGAAATGATTATTACTTTAGCAATAATTTATTTCACAAGTTGATAACTGACAATTTATTGCATTACCATTGAACTGAAATTGTGAGATGTTAGTGAATTATAAGCTTTTTGCTTCATTATTTGCCACTTCTGAATAGCTTTTAATTTATTACCAATCGATTAATTGTTACATTATGTTGTATAAGGTACAGTCAACTATAAACAATAATCTCTCTCTTGTTTTTTTAAAGGATGGTTAAAGGGACACTACTACTTATCATATGTGTGATAACCCTTTGGGGAAAATTGATATCAGCTGCAAACCATCATAAAGGTATGCAATCTTTCATGCTGTCAACTTTCTTTGTTTCCATTGTATGATACTCAATGGCCTGGACTGTATTTACAAAAGTGCCAAGCGCACAGCTGTGAGAAAAAAATAAAAGGCCCAACTTATTTTAAAAAGGCTGAAATTTGTTATGAATTTAATGATCTCTACTGAAGCCAAATAAAACCTTGGTTGTGCTGACCCAGATGAATTTATTTCAGTCAAACTGATTATAGTTTTTGTCCCTCTATCAGTTTCAGGCGAGGTGTTGGGAATCTGGAACGAGTAAACAAACTATAAATATTGACTCAGACTCTGCCAGTTATTTTACAAGCTTTTATTTTAAACTGCAGTTTTTGTCGCTAGATTACAGAAACACTTTATGTTAATTAATTTTATTTTGCCAGACTTCTTTAATATGAGGGATCAGGTTACGGAGGTTGGGGGTGAGTTTGGGAGAGGCATTGGCTGGGAGCTTGGCATTCACCATGTAGTGTTACAGCTCTGTGTAAGGTCCAGCAGGAAAAGATAATACATTGTCTCATTTTCACCATGGAAAGGGAACAAGACGAAATACCATTAAGTTGTTCAATAAGCAAAAATAAATAACCATTTAGGTTGGAATTTTCCACTATGTGCTCACCAGCCCATGAATTTTCATCCCTTCACTTTCATGGGCTAAGCATTCAGAACTGGTGAACACACAAAACTGTGGATCTTAGCCTCAAGCCTCCGTCTATTACTATTTTGTTTTTCGCTTTTTTGGGCTGATCAAAATATTGAAAAAAAAAACACTATTCGTTTGACCAGAAGCACAGCCAGCAAATCTGTTTTTCAAAGACCCTGCTGAAGATCCAGAGAATGCTTCAAAGAGGAAAAATATCATCAATGATTGAAATAGAAGTCAGTTCAAAGAACAGGTGTGATCCTTCTTTGTATGTTGTCGTTCACCCCCATTGGAATCTAGTCAGGAGTCCCAGGTGGCAGTGTATTTACAGACTGTAGGGGCTGGATTTTCAAAGGGCCACGGGATTGGGATCCGGCGCGGCCGTGATTTCGAAATCGTGATTCCGGAGGCCGTCTCGGGTTCCCGACACCTCTGGGACAGTTTTTAATTTTCAAAGGGCCTGTGGGGAGGGAACAGGAAACCTGCTTGCCACCAATTAACAGCCCCTTCAGCTCCTTAAGGTGCTTGTTAAGGGGCCTGTTGGCAGAATGGAATGTTTGAACTTTATTTTGGTGAACCTGAACAGTCCAATGCACATTAATGCGCTGCTGTCGGGTTCGTCTTGGAGCCAAATAAAGTTTATTTGTTCTTGACCTAAAACTGTTATTTATTTATTTGGAGATACAGCACTGAAACAAGCCCTTCGGCCCACCGAGTCTGTGCTGACCATCAACCACCCATTTATACTAATCCTACATTAATCCCATATTCCTATCACATCCCCACAATTCCCCTACCACCTACCTACACTAGGGGCAATTTTTTATAATGGCCAATTTACCTATCAACCTGCAAGTCTTTGGCTGTGGGAGGAAACCGGAGCACCCGGCGGAAACCCACGCGATCACAGGGAGAACTTGCAAACTCCGCACAGGCAGTCCCCAGAATTGAACCCAGGTCGCTGGAGCTGTGAGGCTGCGATGCTAACCACTGCGCCACTGTGCCGCCCAATAAACCTTTAATAAACCTTTTTTGCAACGGTGCTAGCACTGGACCTTCATTTTTCCTGCATGGCCCTCGTCGATGCTGCTGGTCCTGTAAGAAGCTGCCTGCTCTCTTCGGCAAGGCAATGGCAGACCCCAACATGCCTTTGCTGCTGGTGCCAGGCTGGCAGCCCCTGCCACCTGGAGATACTTAGCGCCTCTAATTGACCGCCGATCTTGCCTCCTGCACAATTAAGGCATTACATTTAAAAATAGCGTTGGGAGAGCAAGGCAGCTGAGGCGCAGGGTCACGTCCCAGAATTCATCCGGGCATCAGGTTTCCCGACCCCGTTTTGAAAATCCGACCCTGAGTGTGGAGAAATTATTCCTTAAGTTAAGTTTACAAACAAGCTCCTTGGTTATTCTACCCTGGTTTTGCACCACATGTTCTCTGTGCCCAGCTGCTCATTTAGCCCTAATCTTAAATTTATCCCTAAAGTGTCATTTTGTCTAGGGCTTAAGATCAAAGCTCCTTCATTCTAACCTGCTGCCTCAAAGAGAGTCAGTTTCACTCGGGAAAGGGAAGGGGCCAGGGCGGTTGGCAAAACCAGCATGTCTGCAATGCCTGAGAATGAAATGCTTACATTTATATAGCGCCTTTCAAAACCCTAGGACGTCCCAAAGCGTTTTACAGCCAATGAATTATTTTTAAAGTGTAGTCACTGTTATAATGTAGGAAACATGGCCACCAATCAGTGCACAGCAAACTCCCACAAACAGCAATGTGATAATGAGCAGATAACAAAAGCAAAATACAGCGGATGCTGGAAATCTGAAACAAAAACAGAAAATGTTGGAAATACTCAGCAGGTCAGGCAGCATCGGTGGAGAGAGAAACAGAGTTAACATTCCAGGTTGATGACCCTACATCAGAATTGGCAATGGTTAGAAATGTAGTAGGCTTTGAGCAAATGAAAGGGGGTAGAGGGAGGAATTTTAATTGGCCTGTGAAAATGACCAATTAAGACCAATTAACCTACCTAAATTGGCAAACCGGCCTGTCGGCTGGTGCCATGACCTTTAGCGCTTGCCCACCTCTGTATTGGGGCGAAAATTCATCCCATATTCTTTGGGCTTTCGTTTGGGGATGAACTTGTTTGATGGAAGAAGGGACACTTGTTTGCGTGAGATACTTTACTGGAACGCGCAAGCACATCTTATGGGAAAACAACCAATGGGCTGGATTTTACCAAGCCCACAACATCGGGCTCCATGGTGGGGGTGGGGGGGGGTGGGTAGTGGTGGCGGAAGATTGTTCTGTCAGAGGCCTGTCACGGAGGCTGATGCCGGGAGGGCCCGGACCGATCCTCCCGGCAGGGGCGGGTCTCCGTGGCGGCGACGGCAACTGAATTACAATATTTAAATGACCAGGATGAATAAATTTCAATAAACCAACCTTTAATCTTACAGCCGCGATCCTCCGTTTGGCGGCTGGCACTCCCAAGCCTTCAATTCTCCGTCTGGGGAACGCTGGCGTGACACTAGTGGGGAGGGGCGAGGAGTTAAGATTTTCAGTGTGACGGGAGGACGGGGTCAAATAAACATAATGGGTGTAGGGGGTGGTGGGAAGGAGTGAACTTTAAACTTTGTGCAATCTTTGAGGGCGGGCAAAGGTCAGATTTAAAAGGTTAGTGTTTTGGGGGGGTGGAAAGGGCAAAATGTTAATGTATCTAGTATTGGGGGTGGGAAAAGGGTGTTCAAAATTTATTTGATAATTTTTTGGGGGGGGGTGTATCTTTAAAAAATTTTAATCTTTAAAAATGGCGCTAGCCATTGCGCACAGGCTGCTGACGCCATTGCCGGCGATGGACAGCCCGTCCCCTCCATGTGATTGGGGGGGGGGGGTGGTGGGGGGAAGAGCCACCCCGACTATTTAAGTGAGCCGTCGCGTGGGAGATCACGGTGACTCTTTGTGCGGGCCGCCATATTTTGAGCTCGCTGGCGAGTTCGGTGGTAGGCTCTTAAAATCCAGCCCAATGAGTGGTATTGATAGCTTCCACATGATGTCAAAAGACAACAGAGAAATGAGTGGCCTGTATTGGGAGGAAATTGAATCACAAAAACAAAAAGTGAGAGTCCATGACCAAGGAATCAACCTATGTCATACAGTGTTGATATCATTCAGCCATTCAGAGTCTTAGTTTTAATAAATAGAAATTTACTTTTATGTATATATGGGAATATAGATTTATGGAAAATCTTTTTTTTCTGAGGGTTAAATGACAAATTATGGGTATCCTGATCTCAAAAGGTCACATTGCTTTGCTTTTCAACTATAGAAGGTCCAATGATACTGTCAGTTGTTCCAGAGCATCTCATTGCAATTCCAATTAGAAGTGGTGGAATAAATCTGTTATTTTATTGTAAGTTTTAATTTAGAACTCAGCTCAAAATATAAAGCGGCAGCAGGAAAAGTCACTGATTAGCACCACAAACATTCCTTGATAGGAAGTATTGGCAATTTTGCAGCTGCATTTTCAAGGTGGGTTGTTCCAAAAACCTCTTGAAACCGCAGCAAGAAAGCCCCTTTAAAGCAGCATTACAAATAAAGTGTGATTTTTTTTTTTCAAAGCTTTCATATTTGTATGTGAGAAACAAGAGAGAAAAAGAAATAAAAACAAGAAATGCTGGAACCACTCAGCAGGTCTGGCAGCATCTGTGGAAAGAGAAGCAGAGTTAACGTTTCGGGTCAGTGACCCTTCTTCGGAACTGGAGAGAAAAAGAAGTTAGCCACGGAAGGAGACAGTGCAGATACACCAGAATGTTACGACAGCTTCAAGGGTTAGATTATGAGGAGAGATTACATAAACTAGGCTTGTATTCCCTGGAATATAGAAGGTTAAGGAGTGATGTGATTGAGATCTTTAGGAATTTGAAAGGAATTGTTAGGGTAAATAGAGAGAAACTTTTTCCGCTGGTGGATAAGTCGAGGACAAGGGGACATTAATTTAAAATCAGAACCAGGCCATTCAGCAGAGAAGTCAGGAAACACCTCTTCACACAAAGGGTGGTAGAAATGTGGAACTCTCCCACTAAAAACAGTAGATGCTCGCTCAATTAATAATTTTAGATTCAAGATCAACAGATCCTTCATTAGCCAAGGGTATTAAGGAATATGGAGTTAAGGTGGGTGAATGGAGATAGAATACAGATCAGCCATGATCTCATTGAATGGTGGAACAGGCTCAAGGTCCTGAATGGTCTACTCCTGTTCCTATGTTCCTAAATTGACATATAATAGTGCGATATGTTGTTTAACCTTATTCTTTGAAATAGAGTCTTGCATTTGTAACAATTAATGTAAATCTACATATAAAGGCATCTATGTATCTGTTGTCTTTATGGAGGTGTTAGAAGCTTGTCACTTTTTAAAAAAAGAGGTATTGGCGACAGACTGGGGCAACGCTTGTGACAGACAACGTCAACTAAAGCGAAGTTCAGATTGGGTTCACGTCATTTTGCTGTTTGAAGGGATGACCCACAGGGGGTGCTGTTGTTAGTTTTATTAATATTGAGCAGTGAACTCTTAACAAACCTTTGTTGGACTACATGAGGACCAGAGCAAAATTTAACCCATGACTAACCCCAAATACTGGATGAAAGAATTAGGAAGAAGGTATCAAAGTTTTCACATAGGTGAATAAACCAGCAGTTGAAAAATCAAGGGAACATAGACGTACATGTTGACATCTAGTGAACCTTCAGGTATTGGTGGATAAGGTAACTTTGTGATGCTCTTGGTGATGAGGAACCTTGTCCACTGCCAGTGCATGTTTGGAAAATTTAGGCAACGTCTCCACCACATAGCTTGACTGCTTAATGTTTCTGAAGGAAAATACATGGACTAGTGTCTGGATCAGGAATGTCAAAACTCACTTTATATGGTGGGCCTGATCCGATATTCTGTCACTTTTTGTAGGGGTACTTTCAACAAAAGGTTACCTGGACACATTGGGGCATGAATTCAACATCGTTGAGCCAGTTTCACAGCATCCATCTAATTTTTACATGGGTTTAGGCGAGTGTTAGTGAGCACAAACCTCATTTCAATATCGGACAGTTCTTGGGTTGTTCTTTTCTGGTGCCCAAATTCAGCACGCCAATTATTTCACGCCCGTTATCTGGTGCTATCAAATTTCAGTCCCCATTATTACTGCAGCTTTTAGCATGCGTTTTTTTAAGAAGAATTTCTCCCAGAAAATGGTTTTGATGACACAATATTTCATGAGCAATCGCATGCCTCGACTTGACAGCATCATCAATTACATGGTGAGCATTAGTGAACAGTGATTTCAGAATTTTTAATGATGGCTCTAATCCGCAAAGCTTATCTTCACTTAACTTTCCTGCGTCACTTAAGTCGCACCGTTGCTTGCTTAATAGTCTGTTTGAGTGTTGTATATTTTCAACACGGCTACCTGTTGCTTACAGATTAAGCATGAGCTGTTTGCATTCATATACACAATAAGTATAAAATGAATTTCATAATTCATGTGAATGTTCTGGTAATTTACCCAATGGTTTTTAAAAATTTGTTCACGGACTGTGGGCATCGCTGGCAAGGCCAACATTTATTTCCCACCCCTAATTGCCTCTGAGAAGATGGTGGTGAGATAAAGCCTGGCTACCCTGTTGATCTTGAATCTAAAATTATTAATTGAGTTCGCCGAGCCTGACTAGACCCGACTACCTGTGTCGGGTTCGGGTCGGGTCAGGTTGAAATTCCGAGTCTAGCGTTCGGGCTCGGATCGGGTCAGTCTGGACACTGCTTCTGGGAATCAGGCATACCCAAGATTCCCCACAATTCCAGCTGCAGGAATAGCCTGCTGCTGGAACAGATGAAGGAGATTCGGGTCGGGTCGGGTGTGAAAAAATTGTCAGGCTGAGCATCCAGATGGGTGGGGGGGGGGTGGGGTTGGGGGAGGGGAGGGGTGTCAATTGGGGATGGGTGGAAGAAAGGGTTGATTGGGGGTCAGCAATGTGGTTGTCTCTTAACTGCCCTCTGAAATTACCGAGCAAGCCACTCAGTTGTCAAGGGCAAATAGGGGTGGGCAACAAATGCTGGCCTTGCCAGCAACACCCACAGTCCATGAAAGATTTAAAGTAATGCTTTGGAATGTCCTGAGGTTGTAAAAGGCAATACCTTTTTTTTTCTTAAGCTCATAGCATGCTGAACATAGGATCAGACAACCTGTGGGCCAAGTCTCATAACCTTTCATCATGGTTATTTGCAAGTCTGTGAGAATTTGATCAGCGATGAAACGAAATATAGTGGGTCATTCAGCTCTGGCAGAAAATAAAGAGATGAAATAAATCTGCTACGCAGTGGGCATTGCTCATTTTACCCAAACTCAGATTAATATCTGTGCCCTCCACCTGCACCATCATGCACTGAATTTTAATCTTGCATTGAGTGGGAAAATCTCACTTCCAGTTGCTGAACAATGCAACAATACTCGACCACCATTTAAAGGCATAACATGCAGTCAAAAAATAAAGCAGTTCTACATCTTCTAATCAGATATTTCAGAATTACATTGAATTTACAGCACAGAAACAGGCCATTAAGCTCAACTGGTCCATGCTGATGTTTATGCTGCATATGAGCTTCCACCCACTTTACTTCATCTAACCCTATCTATTATCCTTCTATTCCGTTCTCCCTCTTTACTTACCTAGTTTCCGCTTAAATGCCTCTTATGCTATTCACCTGAATTCCAGTTCCACATTCTAACCAGTCTCTGGGTAAAGAAGTTTCTGTTGAATTCCTTATTGGATTTTTTAGTGACTGTCTTATATTTATAGCCTCAAGTTTGGTTTCCCCACAACTGGAAACATTTTCTCTACACATACACTTCTGAACCCTTTCATAAATTTAAAGATCTCTATTTGGTCACCAGTAAGCCTTCCCTTCTCCAGAGAAAAGAGCCCCAGCCTGTTTTGTCTTTCCTGGTAGTCATGACATTATGCTGTGCAAGTAAATAGATGGCAGTCTGACCATATTCTGTTCTGCAATATATGAACGGTTAATACTAGATGTTGCACAACAAATGAGGAAATTAGGAATGACAAGGCAATTGCTTATTGATGGTGTTCAGATACACAAGAGGTTTCATTACAGTCTAAATGATGCACTCAGCAACAACTGGTTCCATACATATAAAAAAATATATATTTTAAACTTAATGCTGAGGTTTCAGGATGAGAATCCTCTTTAAGTCAAAAATAGGAGAGTTCCCATCGCCATAAATGATGAGCCACTAACGAAATTTTATTCTTAAAAACTGCACGCCTTTAAAAAAGCTTATTTCCACAGTCTTAGTGGCAGATCATTAATTACAAGGGGAAAGGAGGCAATCTCCCACTTTTCATTAAAGGAAGAATTTCAGCCCATTGATCAGTTCGGCTGCTGGTACTAATGTGAACAGCAGTCTTTCGTTCAATCCATGTCCTTACAGCACGGCAGATGCTCACACGGGGACATTAGCAGCTGTAATTAGCAGTTGTCAAGTAGCAAGGTATCAAGAGAATCTGTGTCCAGCCTACAATAGGTTTCTGTAATCTCCATTTACAAACATCATTGGCATCACAAGATGCTGTCAAGTCTATAGCCTGTGGCCCAAGTCAGACTAACATGATTGACTAATGGTTCCAAAAGTGGATAGTACTAATATTCAGTGAAACTGTGAATTCACACATTTTTCTTCTCCAGGTTAAGGTTATTTTGAGGAGTGTTCTACATTTTAATAAAACTGATGGCCCGGGATTTTCGAAGAGACCTTTAGTATTATATTAAGTGCTTTTCCTCCAGTCCAAGTTCTGCCTGATGTACACGTCCACTGTCTAATTAACAGAATGACTTTAAGGGTGTAGGGTTTAGACTTGGAGATTGCAAGCCAGCGTATAGATCACTGATTAATCAGGACAGACTCAGCACTTACCATTCCAGCCAAAGGTCTGGCTTTTATGGGGTTTCTTTAAACACACCAGATTTTCAATTACATACTAGTTTATTTGTTTTGGGGCCTATACCTGTACAGATCTGATAATATGTGCATTATATGTCCCCAATTTACATTTGGCTTAGAACTGGAAGAACATAATGGGGAAAAAAAATTTAGATAACCAGAATGTAATTTCAGTGACTGATGAATATTTCAAAACCAGAGAAATGCACATTCATGTATAACAGACATTTTTTTTATTTGTTCATGGGATGTGGGCGTCGCTGGCTCAGCCAGCATTTATTACCCATCCGTAATTGAGAAGGTGGTGGTGAGCTCCCTTCTTGAACCGCTGCAGGTCATGTGGTGTATAGGTATACCCACAGCTGTTGGGGAGGGAGTTCCAGGTTTTTGACCCAGCGACAGTGAAGGAACAGCGATATAGTTCCAAATCAGGATGGTGTGTGGCTTGGAGGGGAACTTGCAGGTGGTGGTGTTTCCATGTGTCTGTTGCCCTTGTCCTTCTAAATGGTAGAGGTTGCGGCTTTGGAAGGTGCTGTTGAAGGAGGCTTAACGAGTTGCTTGTAGGTGGTACACATTGCTGCACTATGTGCCTGTGGTGGAGGGAGTGAATGTTAAAGGTGGTGGATGGGGTGCCGATCAAGTTGGTTGCTTTGTCCTGGATAGTGTCAAGCTTCTTGAATGTTGGTGGAGCTGTACTCATCCAGGCCAGTGGAGAGTATTCCATCACACACCTGACTTGTGTCTTGTAGATGGTGGACAAGCTTTGGGAAGTCAGGAGGTGCATATCTTCATACATAACACTGTACACATTCATATATATTTACAGTAAAGTACAAAGTAGCTGCATGGCTTCAGAAATCAAATTGTGGATAAATATTGATTCATTATCTACTTCAAATCCAAAGCAAATTTTTGTTCATATCTCTGTGCAAATATTTATTCACTATTTGTTCGAACACAAATAAACCATTTTTCAAGCTTTCTAGTATGTTCAGAAGGTCCTTAAGATTTACAAGGCTGTCCTCTGGCTGTGCTGAGTATTTCCAGTTATCTTTTAAACATATCTAGAAACCTCGGCAATTGAAGGTTTACTAAGTGTTCCAATTAGTTGCACCACAGGAGGCCTTTTTATTCAGAGGTCAGTAATTGGCGTGGACAGGGACAGTTCATCTGTTTTCAGTTGTGGCTGAGAAGGGAAATTTCAAGTTAATAACCCCATATCTGTTTGTGAAGATTCTTAAAATGAACAATAAAAATGCGGAAGAATTAATTACTTCTGTGAGCAAAATGCTAACCTACAGCAAGGACTCATGTATCTCACCATCAGCAGAGAAATATGTGATGATCAGCAGCTGTTGCCAATGTAATTATGCAGTGCACTTGTAACTGGCACTGTGCTTTAGTGGCAATCACAGAATACTCAACATCGCATCAAGGTGCTATCGTCTGGTGCTAAGATAAAACACGCGGGTACTACCCTTATGCCCTATCTATCCCAGCACATGAGGGCTGGCACGCCACTCTGAAAGGCAAGAAGAAGGTGACATGGTTTCTCTTTCTTTGCGTGTCAATCACTGTCACCAGAGAAAAGTCACGCTCCAAGAAATATCCACTTTGAAACTAAGTGACACCTTGCAACAGTGTGGGTTTCAAGAGCACATGCTTAATTGATAGAATATATTTTGAAGCTTCATTTTTTTTTCCTGTTTCTTCTCTCTTGTCTAGTTGGCATGAATCAGAAGTTTTATGTAACCTTGGAGATCGCTATTAAATAGTCATACTGTATAAAATATTTAAATAGCAAATCCTGGCAATGCAGAAATAAAGAAAACAGCAGTAACCAACCTAGCACGACATGGTGCTTTAAAGGTTAGGATCCACCTTTCATGTCCTTACAGAGTGGAAGTGCTCATATCATTTCTTCAATTCATCTCATTCATTGTGGGGTTTGGAACGCTTCTGATTATAATCTGATTACTGAAATTTTTCCTACCACTGAAATAATATAAAAATGTGTTATTAACATTAATGCTGGACGGTAATGAATCTCTTGCTCTTCTCTGAGCCTATTGTTAAATTGATTTATTTGACATTAATTGTAAAAATTTGTTTTCAATTTCCAAAAGAAGGGGATTTTTGGAGTCCTTTGACAACTGAAGCAGTTTCCTCCTGATTGTCATGGCGACCAGTCTTGTTGATAGCTTGGCTCAATTAATAGTACAAGCAACTCTGAGCCAGTAGGTTGTGACTCTAGGACATGAGCTCCTAATCTAACCTGATATTTTAATGCAGTGTTGAGGGGGTGCTGCATTGCTGCAGGTTCCGTCATCTGGATGTGATATTGTACAGAGGCTCGCTCCGCTTGTCAGATGGATGTTAAGAGTTCCATGGAACTAGTTGAAGAAAGACAGTGAGGCCCCCAGAAGCTCTGGCCAGCAAAACTCCTCAACCATACCACCAAAGAAAATAAACTGGTCATTCCGCTCTTAGATGTTTATGGGATCGTGCCTGGAAGTGCTTTGGGTCCTCCTGGGAGATAATGATAAGGTACAATGTAAAGGCAACTGCTTTCTTGCCAATTTTTCAAGTCCTATTCACACTCCCCAGGCTGGATTATAAGATCGGCGGTGAACTGAAAAAATGACGGCCCGCAGGTGCAGGCTACACGCCAAAGAACTGCTGCAATCTCAAGCGTGGCGTCTCATTTAAATAGCTGGGCACGCCCCTCCCCCCAATCTCATGGAGGAAGAGGGCTGTCCGTCCCTAGCAGTGGCGTCAGCTGCAGGTGCTGGAGCCATGTTTAAAGGGCAGCCAGCCCTGCCCCCCCAATTTAAATTTTTAAAATCTTACCTCCAAAATTAAATAAATAAATTTCTAACGCCCCTTTCCCACCCCCCAATAACACTTAACTATTTGCTCTTCTACCCCCCAAAACACTTACCTATTACATCTGCCCTTCCCCCCAAACTGCACAAAGTTTAAGCTCCAACCCTTCCCACCATTCCCGACGCCTGTTATGTATATTTGACCCTGTTTTCCCCCCCACAACCCGCACTGATAAACTTAGCTCCTCCCCACTCCCCACCAGTGTGGCGCCGCGTTTCCCTGGACAGGGATCTGAAGGTGCGGGCGTGCTGGCTGCCGCGCCGAAGATTGCGATGGGGCCTCAAGATCGCAGTTAAGTCCATGTAAATTTATTAATTCTATTCAGCTGAATATTGAAATTGTGGTCCTGTCGCCCGGCGATGGGGTTCGCCATGGAGCCACGCCACCGCTGGGAGGATTGAGCCGGGCCCTCCTGGTGTTGCGGTCAGTGGTGGGCCTCATCCAGAGCCATCTTCAGGCACTGCCCCACCACAGAACCTGATGCTTGAGGGAGAACAAAATCCAGCCCCCCACCGCCCCCACCAAGTTTCTTGAAGTGTGCCCACACAACATGTAATATTTAGCTCTCATCGCCAGGAATAAAATTAATGTGGTGTTCGTTGTATCCTTATAAGTGTTTTGAGCTTTCTTAGAGCGCCTGAGATATAGCTCCTCTGTCAGCAAACAGTAACTCATGACATCCTCACTACGAAATTTGTGATGGTTGTGTGGACACTAGTTTTAACATATCCTATACGGATTGAGGAATATTTAGTGATTCTAAATATGTGTGAATACCAGGAGATACAGCTTGTAGAAATATCATTCTATATTTTGGTACACATGGCAAGGATTTAAAAAGGACATTGTTTTAAGGGGTACTGTTGCTACATGGTGCATTGGAGGCCATGGGCAGGGGCTGGAAACCTTAATAACAAGTGCCATTTTTTAGAAGTTAGTCAAAAGGCAATATCTTAAGAGCTGCAATGCTGTTACTCAAATAAGAATAATAATGAAGAACAGGACAGATACACATTTCAATAATATTTTAAAGGTTTTTTTTTACAAAAGGTTGTTAATTGAATAATACCTTCTCACAAGTACAATGCTAATAAAAGTTTAAAAAAAGAAACAAGCCATTTAATTATCATCAAAATCGATCGATTTTGATCGATCAAGGTCGGGAGCTACACGAGTCTTTAATGAGCTGCATGCGTCTCTGGAGCCACAGTTTGCAGAGCCCTGGCGTAGGGAAGTCCTCAATGTCCTGGAATGATGGAGTATGGGTTCTGTGCCTACCATTTCATGCCAGATGATGAGTTTCTGATTTCAGCCGTAATACCATAAAAGCAAAGGTTGAGAACTTCTCCACCGGTAGTGAAGTTAAAATTTCAGGGACAGTTACTTGGCACTAATCACATGTACTGCCTTCTGGACACTCAGGGCTGAATTTTATATGCTCGCCGGGTGCACGCACAACTTGCGTGTTGCTGAGCCACCGCGATATTTCGAGCGGGGGCTCATTTAAATGGAAGGTCCGGAACGGCCACCCTCCCCACCCCCCCATGACGTAGAGGGGGCTGCCACTCCATCCCTGGCACAGTCCCTGGTTCAATGAAGAGTGCAGGAGGGCATGCTAGGAGCAGCACCAGGCATACCTCAAAATGAGATGTCAACCTGGTGAAGCTACAACACAGGACTATCTACGTGCCAAATTGCATAAGCAGCATGCAATAGACAGAGCTAACGATCCCATAACCAACGGATCAGATCTAAGCTCTGCAGTCCTGCCACATCCAGCCGTGAATGGTGGTGGACATTTAAACAACAAACTGGAGGAGGCTGCTCCACAAATATCCCCATCCTCAATGATGGGGGAGCCCAGCACATCAGTGCGAAAGATAAAGCAGAAGCATTTGCAACAATCTTCAGCCAGATGTGCCGGGTTGATGATCCATCTCGGCCCCTTCCTGAAGTCCCCAGCATTACAGATGCCAGACTTCAGCCAATTCGATTCACTCTGCGTGATATCAAGAAACGACTGAAGGCGCTGGATACTGCAAAGGCTATGGGTCCTGACGATATTCTGGCAATAGTACTGAAGACCTATGCTCCAGAACTTGCTGCACCCCTAGCCAAGCTGTTCCAGTACAGCGACAACACTGGCATCTATCCAGTAATGTGGAAACTTACCCAGGTATGTCCTGTACACAAAAAACAGGACAAGTCCAACCTGGCCAATTACCACCCCATCAGTCTACTCTCAATCATCAGTAAAGTGATGGAAGGTGTCATCAACAGTGCTATCAAGCAGCACTTGCTTAGCAATAACCTGCTCAGTGATGCTCAGTTTGGGTTCTGCCAGGGCCACTCAGCTCCTGACCTCATTACAGCCTTGGTTCAAACTTGGACGAAAGAGCTGAACTCAAGAGGTGAGGTGAGAGTGACTACCCTTGACTTCAAGGAAGCATCTGACCGAGTATGGCATCAAGGAGCCCGAGCAAAACTGAGGTCAATGGGAATCAGGGGGAAACTCTCTGCTGGTTAGAGTCATACCTAGTGCAAAGGAGGATGGTTTTGGTTGTTGGAGGTCAATCATCTGAGCTCCAGGACATCACTGCAGGAGTTCCTCAGGGTAGTGTCCTAGGCCCAACCATCTTCAGCTGCTTCAGCAATGACCTTCCTTCAATCATGAGGTCAGAAGTGGGGATGTTCGCTGATGATTGCACAATGTTCAGCACCATTCGTGACTCCTCAGATACTGAAGCAGTCCGTGTAGAAATGCAGCAAGACCTGGACAATATCCAGGCTTGGGCTGATAAGTGGCAAGTAATAATCACGCCACACAAATGCCAGGCAATGACCATCTCCAACAAAAGAGAATCTAACTATCTCCCCTTGACATTCAATGGCATTACCATCGCTGAATCCCCCACTAACATCCTAGGGGCTGCCATTGACCAGAAACTGAATTGGAGTAGCCATATAAATACTGTGGCTACAAGAGCAGGTCAGAGGCTAGGAATCCTGCAGCGAGTAACTCACCTCCTGACTCCCCAAAGCCTGTCCAGCATCTACAAGGCACAAGTCAGGTGTGTGATGGAATATTCTCCACTTGCCTGGATGGGAGCAGCTCCAACAACACTCAAGAAGCTTGACACCATCCAGGACAAAGCAGCCCGCTTGATTGGCACACCATCCACAAACATTCACTCCCTCCACCACCAACGCACAGAGGCAGCAGTGTGTACCATCTACAAGATGCACTGCAGCAACACACCAAGGCTCCTCAGACAGCATCTTCCAAACCTGCGACCTCTACCACCTCGAAGGACAAGAGCAGCAGATGCATGGGAACATCACCACCTGCAAGTTCCCGTCCAAGTCACACACCATCCTGACTTGGAACTATATCGCCGTTCCTTCACTTTCGCTGGGTCAAAATCCTGGAACTCCCTTTCTAACAACACTGTGGGTGTATCTACCCCAAATGGACTGCAGCAGTTCAAGAAGGCAGCTCACCACCACCTTCTCGAGAGCAATTAGGGATGGGCAATAAATGTTGGCATTGCCAGTGACGCCCACATCCCATGAATGAATAAAAAAAAACATCCCCACAGCCAATAAAAAGTGTTTTTTTCCATTCCTCCGCCTCCTGTCCTGATAATTTCACTCCTCCAGCCTCCCCACCAGTGTCTCGCCTTGAATCCTCAAATGGGGATCGGAGGGCATGGGACTTCCGGCCACTGGCCGGAATATCGGAATGGGACGGCCACCTGGTCCAGGTAAGTTAATTAACATATTTTTGCATAAGTGGCGGGGGGTAGGGGGGCCACACCGAGGTCTTGCCACCGCCAGTAAAATGCGGGGCCTTCTCAGCGTCGAGGGTTGTGGCGGGCCTTTTCTGGAAGAATTTTCCGGGCCCCTCCGCCATGACCCCTGATGCCGGGGGCCTCATAAAATTCAGCACTCTGAGTGCAGCATTGGTCGAGAACTGGGAACAAGTCGCCGCCTCATTGAATGTGCTGAGCATGTTGTGCTAACAAAGGAAGAAAATAATAACCTGGAGTTGTATTTTGCTCTGTGTGTGAAGTCATGAAAAAATTATTTTTCTCAACCGTAATGTGTTTCTTTGCTTTCCACATGGGTTCAGAATTCCACTGAGCGCCATTTTTAGTGCCCTTGTTAAACCTTCTATCGGCGTAACTTTTAGCAAAGTTGTTAACCCAAAGTCAAGATGCTAACATTAGTAGAGAGCACCTCATTTTCTTTCACACCAGTGGGTTTAAACTTGCACATTCACTGGATTTTAAACTCCTCTGAAGTTTACAGCAACTAAAATCTTAGGCACCCTGCCATCCATTTTCTAATTTTGGTGAAAATTGGATTAATGAAGATTATTATGTTTTATAAATGACACCATTTTATCATGAAGTTAAATATACCTTCACAACAAATGCACCAGCTGGAAACATGTCCCTTTGTATTTAGGAACACATCTGTACCTGTAAAAAAAAAATTCATTATGGATTCTATTCAAATCCATGCCTCTATTACTTAATGGAAAATGTTATATTCCTGGCACATGAAGGTTTCTCCTCCCCATTGCCGCACCCACCCCCCCCAACCTCCCCACATACCATCTTAAATGGGTATTGTGCCAAATCCTTTGGTTGATTTATTTTCAAACTTTGCTAACCTGGGATTTTTGTGACTAATATCCCAGTGGACTGGACCAGTATTTGAAAGCTTGTAGCACCTTTGTCTGAGTAGAATTGTGAGACGATGCCAATTTTCTAGAAACAGCTGATTGATGAACACCTTCGGTGACTCTGTTTCCTTGTTGACGTTTGGTTAAATGCAGTAATTTATCACAAATGCTACAACTTAACTTCGCTGTGCTCCCCACCCTGAATACCAGCATCTCTTATTTATACATTAGTCATTTTGATGGAAGGCAAATTCCATAAAGTGAACTGCAACAGGGACATGTAAATAAAGGCCAAAAATATAGTCACTATATATGTCAAAGCTTTGCACGTGTGGAACAATAACATTCTTATAGTAAATCTAGCAAAATGACAGATTCAATAAAACATTCCCTTTTCCAATCTGATTTTTGCTAACCTTTTTATTAACTTTGCATTTTTTTTGACAAGTTCGTGCACGGAGAAGAAATAAATCCATTCTATGCCATGAATGCAATAATACATTGAAAATGGTTATTATCTCAAATATTTCAGGCTACATCATCATTGTTTGAACTTTCCATCATTGCTTTACAAGTGTCATCTGAGCTGTGTGGTAGCACTCTTGTCTCTGAATCACCACTACATATTTTATTGACAGCTTGCAATGGGCAGGGGCTTAAAGAAAATAAAGAACCTGTCTTTATGTACCAACTTTTACAATCTCAGGATGTTCCTGTTGTTTCCCATCCAAAGAATTATTTTTGAAGTATAGTTTTGTAGGGAAGCATAGCAGTCAAACTGTATATGGCAATGTCCCTGTAAACATCAGAATGCTCACAGCATTCATAACAAGATGGACGAATTGATAGCACAAATAGAAATAGAATAAATGAGATAGCCATTAAAAATCATGGGTTGCAAGGTGACCAAGGCTGGGACCTGAATATTGAAGGGTATTTTACATTTTGGAAGGACAGGAGGAAAGGAAAAGGAGGTGGTGTAGCTCTGTTAATAAAGGATTACATCAGTACAATAGTAGAAATGATCTTGGTTCAGAAGATCAAGATGTAGAATCAGTTTGGATGGAGATAAGAAACAGCAAAGGAGAGTCACTAGTGGGAGTAGTTTATAGGCCCCCGGACAGTAGCTACAAAGTAGGAACGAGTGTACATCAAGAAATATTGGGGGCTTGCAAGAAAGGTATGGCAATAATCGTAGGTTATTTTAATTGTTACCAGCAGATGAGAGATAATGTAGATGACTTCCACTTTTCACCTCTCAACCAAGTGCAGATTATTTAAAAAAAAAAACTATGTTTTAGTTTTAGTCCCTGAGTGTTTTAAGGGTCAAATAAACAGACAAATGACAGGTTTTCTCATAGGTTTTAAAAAAGAAAGATAATTATTTATGTAACAAAATGTGAAAATACTTGCAACTTCACCCTCTCACTCACTCAAAGATAGAGATTCGAGGATAGTATGCATTTGCATAAGAACATAAGAACTAGGAGCAGGAGTAGGCAATTCAGCCCCTCGAGCCTGCTCCGCCATTCAATGCGATCATGGCTGATCTCATCTCGGCCTCAACTCCACTTTCCTGCCCATTTTCCATAACCCTTCAACCCTTACTAATTAAAAATCTGTCTATCTCCTCCTTAAATTTACTCAGTGTCCCGGCATCCACTGCACTCTGGGGTAGTGAATTCCACAGACTCATGACCCTTTGAGAGAAGTAATTTCTCCTCATCTCTGTTTTAAATCTGCTACCCCTTATCCTAAAACTATGACCTCATGTTCTAGATTGCACCACCAGAGGAAACACGTCCACTTTGTCAATCCCCTTAATCATCTTATATACCTCAATTAGATCACCTCTCATTCTTCTAAACTCCAGAGAGTAAAGGCCTAACCTGCTCAATCTCTCTTCATAAGACAAACCCCTCATCTCTGGAATCAATCTAGTGAACCTCCTCTGAACTGCCTCCAATGCAACTACATCCCTCCTCAAGTAAGGGGACCAAAACTGTACGCAATACTCCAGGTGCGGTCTCACTAATGCCTTGTACAGTTGCAGCAATACTTCCTTACTTTTATACTCTATTCCTTTAGCAATAAATGCCAAAATTCCATTTGCCTTCCTTATTACCTGCTGCACCTGCATACTAGTTTTCTGGAATTCATCCATGAGGACACCCAGATCCCTCTGTACCGAAGCACTCTGAAGTTTCACTCTATTTAGATAATAATTTGCCTTTTTAATCTTCCAACCAAAATGGATAACCTCACACTTATCCACGTTAAACTCCATCTGCCAGATTTTGGCCCATTCATCTAACCTATCCGTATCCATTTGTAAATTTCTTATTTCTTTATTGCAACTTACTATCCCACTTATTTTAGTGTCATCTGCAAATTTGGCTATAGTACCTTCTATCCCTGCATCCAAGTCATTAATATAGATTGTAAATATTTGGGGCCTGAGGACCGAACCCTGTGACACCCCACTATTTATATCTTGCCAACCCATTTATCCCAACTCTCTGTTTTCTGTTGATCAGCCAATCCTCTATTCAAGCTAATAAATTGCCCCTAACCCCATGTGATCTTACCTTGTGTATTAACCTTATCAAATGCCTTCTGGAAGTCCAGATATACAACATCTACAGGATCCCCATTATCCACTTTACTTGTTACATCTTCGAAGAACTCTAGCAAATTAGTCAAACACAATTTACCCTTCATAAAACCATGCTGACTCTGATGGATTGCGTTTTGACTTTCTAAATGTCCTGTTATTACTTCTTTAATGATGGATTCTAACAATTTCCCAACGGCTGATGTTAAACTAACTGGTCTATAGTTTCCTACTTTCTGACTCCCTCCCTTTTTGAATAAGGGCGTTATATTAACATTTTTCCAATCCACTGGAACCTTTCCCCCATCCAGGGAATTTTGGAATATTATAACCAACGGATCCACTATCTCTGCTGCCACTTCCTTTAAAACCCTAGTATGTAGGCCATCAGGCCCTGGGAACTTGTCTGCCTTCAATCCCAATAGTTTGCTCAGTACTTTTTCTGACTTGGATGAAGGGATCAACTGTATTGTAGTTAAATTTGCTGATTATATGAAGACAGGTAGCAAAGAAAGTTGTGAGGAGGATACAAAGAGTCTGCAAAGAGATATAGATAGGTTAAGTGAGTGGGCAAACATTTGGCAGATGGAGGATAATGTGGGAAAATGTGAAGTTATCCACTTTGGCAGGAAGAATAGAAAATCAGATGATTATCCTTGTACATGACTCACAAGAAGTCAGCATGCAGGTACAGCAAGTAATTTGGAAGGCAAATGGAATGTTGGTCTTTATTGTAAGGGAGATAGAGTATAAAAGTAGGGACGTCTTGACTGTATCTACAACTGTACAGGGCATTAGTGAGACCGCACCTAGAGTACTGTATTCAGTTTTGGTCATCTTATTTAAGGAGGGATAGACTTGCATTGGAAGCAGTTCAGAGAAGGTTCACTAGGCTGATTCCTGGGATAAGGGGTTTGTCTTATGAGGAAAGGTTGAGCAGGTAGGGCCTAAATACATTGGGGTTTAGAAGAATGTGAGGTGATCTTATTGAAATATATAAGATTCTGTGGGGACTTGACAGGGTAGACACTGAGAGGATGTTTCCGCTCGTGGGGGAATCTAGAACTGGGGGCACAGTTTTAAATTAAGAGGTCTCCCATTTAAGATGGAGATGAGGAGCAATTTCTTCTTTCAGAGGACCATTAATCATTGGAATTCTCTTCCCCAGAGAGCAGTGGAGGCTGAGTCATTGAATATATTCAAGGCTGAGTTAGACAGAATTTTGACAAAGGAGTCAAGTGTTATTCGGGGGGCGGGGGGGGGGGGGGGCAGGCAGGCAGCCAAGTGGAGTTAAGGCTACGATCAGATCAGACATGATCTTATTGAATGGCAGAGCAGGCTTGATGGGCTGAATGGCCTACTCCTGCTCCTATTTCTTATGTTCTTAAATCATCTTGAAGTCTCATCTTTCCCACAAATTGCTGCACATGAACATAGAACTTTTATACAGGAAGTGTAAATGCAATTTGATTTATGTTGCCAAAGAATAAATAAGAACAGGCACCGCTAGAGACAACTGTGATGAGAGAAATGTCTCCTGGGATTTACTTTAGAGGGGATGAGTAAGAAAGGAAGGATGAAGGAAAGGAGGACAATCTTATTTCCATATATAGAGAACGTTTTTATCACATTTCTCAGCAACACTTCAAATGAATTACTTTGAAATGTAATGCATGTTGTTATGGAAATAAACACAGCAGCCATTTTACACAAAATTGCAAAAAAAAAAGCCACTAACAAAAGTAAGTGCAAACGAGGGGGAAAAAAGCGAGAAAAAGCAAGCAAAGAAACACCAAAGGAAAAATAAGGCTGTCAAGCAAAAGATGAAATAATTGAAGAATCACAAGGATTTGGGAAGAATAAATCATGAAAGTATTTCTCTTCTGTTATATTCCTGAAGGTCAGTTGGTGAAGGATAAAACTGGAGCCAATCTTTACTCAGTTTTACACTTATTCACAGAAAGATTCCAAACATATAGCTCCTAACTCAAACCTCCGCTTAGTTTCAGTAAGTGTCTCCTTATGTGCTCAACTAAGACCCCAATTAACACCTTCCACCTACATATGATTAAACACAATTGATATACAATTAACAACTTCAAGATCTCTTCATTTCAGATGTGTTTCAAACAGTCATACTTTTGGCCTATGTGTTTGAAATAAATTCATCTTACCCATCATGCAGGGTTGTCAAGATACAATTTATTGTCTGTGCATTGCATGAATTGCTATGTTGAAAACTATACCAGTCCTAGGGACATACACTACTGCACTGTTGGAGATGCCATGATACCATGAAAACACTGAAAAATGCCATGGTGCTTATTGTTTAATTTGGGCAATAAAAAATAATTTCATATATAGGTATTGACTTCTCCAGATGGAACACTGTTAAGTTTCTGGTGATCCTACAAGGTATGGTATCACACAATTAATTGACCATTTTCATGGCCCAAAATTAAAATTCTTCAGAGGTTTGACTGACAGGAGGTTTATGTTCCATTGAATGATACCTTGCTTTGTCCATCACTGCAGTGAAACCCTTAAGTGTTACCTTAATTGCAAACACTTCTGAGAATATAGAGACAGGGAACCATTACTAATTCCTGGAGCCTATCAGTTGTGAATATAAATTCTGATGTTATATAAAAATTGCAGTGTCAAGTGAGCTGTTCAAAAAATGTTAAAACATTTATGTTAAAATGTTAAAAGGTTTAACTATATTTATCACTTGATAAAAAGATGAAACACCTACTACAGCAAGCCAACCACACTTTTAAAATTTTGATAACGAAAGGCTCTCTTATTAAAGCCATGCTTTTAATATTCGGGCATTGTGATTTTGTTTATTAAGTGTCACTGTCCAGTTGTATACTTCACCTGCTCATCATAGTCACTGAGCTTCTGTTAGCAAATACCATCTTCAGCAGATTGCTATGTTACTGATGGTAATGCATAATAAACCAGATTAAATAGCCTCCGGTATTGCAGCTGCAGCCTTTGCTGCACATTTATGTGGAATCTTTATCCATAAAGCATTAATACTATTTGATTTATATTGCACAATAGTTAATGTAACAACAGGTGCAGCCAAGACTAGCTGTAATGGAGACAGATAACTCATTGAAATGACAAGTGGATGAGAATGGAAAAAGATGGATCTTTGCATAGTGTCCTATCACATCTCTCAAACACCTCAAGTCAATTACTTTTAAGGTTGTTAGGGAATCAAATGCAGTAACATTTCACAAACAGTAATGAGATGAACGACCAATTCATTTGTTTTTGTTGGCATTGATTGAGGGTGTAATTTTGGGCAGGAGACCAGGAAAACTTCCTGGTTTCCTTTGAATAGAGCCTTAGGGTCTTTAACATCCACCTGAACAGGTAGGTAGGAGCTGGTTTAATATCTCATCTGAAGGAATGGCACTTCTGATAATGCATTACTTCCTTAATACTGATCTGAATTGTCAGCTGAGATTACATGTTCACGTCCTGGAATGGGGCTTGAACTGACGAACTCCTGATTCACAAGTGAGCATGTTACTAAGTGTCACCTGTGGCTCAGTCAGTCACACTCTTTCTTCTGAGCAGGGAGGTTGTGGGCTCAAGTACCGCTCCCAACAAGGCAGCACTCACTCAGTTCTGGAATGTCAGCCCAGATTTTTCTGCTGAAGAAGGTATTTACTAACAGAAGCTCAATGACTATGATGAGCAGGTGGAGTATACAACTGGACAGTGACACTTAATAAACAAAATCACAATGCCCGAATATTAAAACCATGGCTTTAATAAGAGAGTATACTTGAATATAAAATCTGGGCTGACACTCCAGTACTGAGAAAGTGCTGCATTGTTGGAGATGAGATGTTAAACTACCCTTTCAGGTTGATGTAAAAGATCCCATGGCACTATTTGGAAAAAGAGCGGGTGTGTTTTCCCTGATGTCCTGGTCAATATTTATCCCTCAACCAATATTACTAAAACAGATTGTCTGGTCATTATCACATTGTTGTTGGACCCTGCTGTATGCAAAGTGGGTACTGTGTTTTCTACAATATGTCATGCTCACATAAAGAGAAATTATAATTATTAAGGAGAAATTAAATGAACTGATGAATTGAACTCAAAACAGACACCTTTTACTGCAAAGCAAGATTGATTAAGAGGTCAAGTGACCTCTCCTGTACTGCTTATACACATGGTCACTGCTGGAACCCTGAATCAATTGCCATGTCTGATCAAGTGTTGAAGAAAGTATTAAAAATGTATATGGCCCATTCAATGTTAATGGCTACCCCTCTTCAACCAGTGACTTCTCAGACATGGAGACTCCAGATTCAAACTCAGCATAAAGGGTGTGAAAAATACTGCTTTATCAAGATGACGTAGAGATGAGCAACATCCAAACCCTTTGTCTAACAATGGCCACACCATCAAACACCATTTATGAAAACACAATTGGTGAAAAACTTTGGTCGCCTGACAGAAACAAAGTCTCTGATAAGGAGTTTTTAATAAGAGACATTTTCTATGCATTGGAAGGCAGAAAGCCAGAAGCGAGAAGGAAGAGTGACCCATCCCAGCAAAAAGAAGGATCCTGCCAGAATACCATTTTTAAACTGCCCAGAGGCAGAGACAAAAGGTGACCTTTGAAACTCCCTACTTGAGAAATGGTAACAAGATCTTCACCATTGAACTGTGACTGAGATTTGACCAAAGAGGTCTACAACCAAAGCATCCGTCCACCTGAAACTTTCCAAAGTTTGACTTGAGTGAACCAGGAAAAAGGAAAAACGGGCCTGCAACATTTTAAAATCTTCATCCAGGGAAACAAACAAGATTTCACAACAAACACTTTTTAAAACCATCAGACTTAAATGCATGCTATCTTTTAATCTCTATCTCTTGTGTTGAGTGCATGTTTGTGTATGTGAGTGGGTGAGGTTGCGAATATTTTCAGGTATTATTTAATAAACATTTATCTTTCTTTAAACCTATGAGAAAACCTGCTATTTGCCTGTTTATTGACCAGTAAAACACTCAAGGGCTAAATGATTTGTTAAACATAATCTTTTTGCTGTTGGGCACAAGAAACAGATGAAAACACACCTGCACAGTGGATGCACAAATGGTTTGCTATCTTTAATGTTGAGAACACCAAGATACTAAAACTGGTGGCATTACTGACCGTTAAGCCAGATTTCCATGCTTTTTCATAAAAACATGGGCATGCAAATATGGAGTTCCACAGTCTGTATCAGTCTAAAAGGTTCAATTCTAATAAAAACACACTGGGCTGGATTTTATAAGCTTGCCACCGATCTTCAAATGTGGCGGCCTGCCCGCATGGACTGCACGTCACGGAGCCGCTGCACTACTCAGCGGCTAATATTCCCAGTCAAGCTTTTTTGACAGGGTAACTGACTAGCAAAATCATTGATGAAGGTAAAGGGCAAAAAAATGTAAAACATGCATTCCTGTGTTGAACTTTACAGCACAGAAGGAGGCCATTCAGCCCATTGTGCCTGTGCTAGCTCCTTGAAAGAGCTATCCAGTTAGTCCCATTCCCCTGTTCTTTCTCCATAGACTTGCAATTTTCTGAACTTCAAGTATTTATCCAATTTCATTTGGAAAATTACTATTGGACATCACTTTAAAAAAACAGATTATTTGGTCATTATCATATTTCTGTTCGTGGGAGCTTGCTATGCAGAAATTGACTGCCATGTTTCCTACATTACAACAGTGACTACACCTCAAAAGTACTTCATTGGATGCAAAGTACTTTCGGACATCCTGAGGTCGTGAAAGGCACAGCTTAAATCCAAGTCTTTTTAAAATCTGCTTCCACCACCCTTTCAGGCAATGCATTCCAGATCATAACAACTAACTGCATAAAAAGAAACTCTCCTCATCTCGCCTGTGGCTCTTTTGGCAATTACCTTGAATCTGTTTCCATTGGTTACCGATCCTTCTGCCAGTGGAAACAGTTTCTCCTCATTTACTCTATCAAAACCCTTCAGGATTTTAAATGCCTCTATTAAATCTCCCCTTAATTTCCTTTGCTGTTGGTGTTGCATTAACTAAACGTCTATTCATAATGACCCTTTGTTAATATCCTTTGAAGAAGTCATTTGATAGCTCTCCAGATATATTACGAAAGCGAAACTTCGCTCTAATACTATGTTCTATAAAACTAATCCAGCTCTAAGAGTATTGCTCAGTATCTAACATATGGACACCCTTCTTTGGGAAAAAAAAGTTAAAATGATTTCTTTCATTCTCTGCTGGTGTTGTCAAAAGTCTAGTCATGATAGTTGATTACCAGCTGTGATTATTACCACGCAGAAGCGACTTTACATTTGGTTCATGAAATAATATCCCAATGATTAAAGTTAAATAGTTTCTTATGATAACACAATGATGATAGCCACACCATTATGAGATTGCAGAGGTGCCAGATTTATAATACATGGGAATCCTCAAACTATGATGGCACAATTCTCATAATCATGAAAGACCAGACTAGTTATCGCAGTTCTTCAATTATCATCTATTAGCTTTAAAAATGAAAGTGCTGGTATTTAGGGACAATTCATAGAACAATCATTTGCTACACATTAAATGTAAAACATACTGCACTATTGCTGTTTTCATATGTGTGGTCCTGAAAGGACGATTTAAGTCTGTACCTGTGCACTTAAAAACCGATGGGGTGAAACTCTATGCTCTGTTGATACGCAGCAGGATTTCCCATCTTACACTCATGATGACTTTCCTGACAAAATTATTAATGGGGAAGATGTTTCATTCCAAAACTGACTTTGCCAAAGAACCTATTTAAAACCACAATATTTTCTAATGGCTGTCTATTTCTGTGCTAATCTGAATGTACTAAAATTCAGACACTTGGCTGGAATTTTCAAAATGGGCTCGAGAAACTGACGCCCAGATGATTTCCAGGTCCTGACCCCATGCCTGAGTTCTATCGCTAACGTGACGCAATTTTCAAATGTTAATGCCCTAATTGGACAGGAGACCAGCTCAGCACCCAATTAGTGGTACTAAGCATCTGCAGGAGGTGGGAGCTGCCTGTAGAGTGCGAGTGGCAAAGGCATGATGGGGTAAAATGGGGTACAAGATTTTCAGTGCGGTTGTTTGTGGGGGGGCGGGGGTGGTGGGGTTGCGGAAACAGGCTCAAATTTACTTCATTAGTGTAGGGGATGGTGGGAAGGAGTGACCTGTGCACTTTGTTCAATCTGTGGAGGGGAAGGTCAAGTGTGGAAGGGAAGTGTTTTGGGGGGTGGGGGGAGAGGGCAAATAATGAATTTTATTGTTATTGGGAGGGTTGGAAAGGGGTGGCAGATTTTTAATGAGTACAGTGGGGGGGCATAAATTTAAATTAGCCAGCAAGGCTTTAAAAATGGCGCCAGTGCCTGTGCACAGGTGTCAGAGAGCCCCCCCCCTCCCCCACAGCCCCCACGTGACTGGGGGTGGGGGGGGGGGCAGCCCGACTGGTATATTATTGTGGGCCACAGTGAGGAAGGTCCCGGTGGCGTGGCGGCGCGCGGTCTGCACATGCGGGCCATCATTTTCTTCGCCCGCCGCTGCTCCCGGCAGCAGGTGCATAAAATCCAGCCCCTAGTTTCTGTCATGCAACCATAGTTTCTCTTTCCATTGTCTTCATAAATGGTTTCTGCTGGTGAGGCCATTGTTAGACAATAGACCCTGGGTGTCAATCATCCTCATCTTGCCTTGATGAATTGGGCTTTTCACAGCCAAACTTTGGGAAATTTGAGTTTGGAGTCAAAACGTCTGCAGCAGTATTGTTAATCCAATCAGTTGGAGAGAAACAGCCATTACCACAGAAAGGGTTATTTGCATTTTAATGATTTCTCAGGAATGTGTCCAGAAAGGTCATTTGTATTTTAATGACTTCTCCAAGACATGTCCAGACATGAAAATTAGCTCAGGGTTATATGTTTATGGGCAGGAAAGGAAAGGTTACCTGACCTCTTAACTCCATTTTGTTTTACAAGAATAGTGTCTGGTTCAGGTTTATTTCATAAGTTCATTTTATAGTTCATAAGTTCAGATTGCGTGGGCCGTGGCAACTTAGATAGTGTGAAAAACATTACACCATATAGAATCATTATGATGTCCAATGAACTAACCTTACACAACAGGGATCTATCAGACAGAACAATACATCACAGAGAATGATTACTTTGGTACATGGTAGAGGCTGTAACTAGGTAGAACTTTATTAATTTTATCTGCAAGCATTTCTAATATTTTACAGTTCCTACTAGTATGTCCTATAATATTACAGGACACTATAATGGTAGAAAATATTCAATTAGCTTTTACAAAAAAAAATCCTCAATTATAGAGTTATGATGTATCATCATTTGAAGTTATTCATTTGGTTTTGTTTGCTGTACCCATGTTTTATGAGGTAAATTGTATTAATATGTCACACATACTTGTAGGACTGAATTTTACTGACCCCCTGACATCAGGGGTCGTGGCGGGTGCGACCGGAAAATGCCTCCGGGACAGGCCCGCCACGCGCCTCAATGCTGAGAAAGCCCGGCCCCATATTGCCGGCAGCGACGAGGCCTCATGGCGGCCACCCCTCCGCCGCTCGGCGACGGGAGCAAAATTTAAATATGTTAATGAATGCAAATTAATGACTTGCCTGCTCCCGCTGGCCATTCTGCTGCGATATTGTGGTCGGTTGCGGGGACTCCTGCGCCTTCTGATCTCCGTCTGGAGATCCGATACGGGACACTGGTGGAGGGGGGGGGAGCGGAGAGGAGCGAACCTGTGGGGAAAACACCGAGAGCGGAGCTGATAAATTGAGTCCGACGATCGAGACCCAGTCATTTACCTTCCGGGAGAGCAGCGGAGAGGAGTGGACCTGTGGGGAAAGCACCGAGAATGGAGCTGATAAATTGAGCCCGAGGATCGAGGCCCAGTCACTTACCTTCCGGGAGTGGAGCAGACCTGTGGGGGAAACACCGAGAGCGGAGCTGATAAATTGAGCCCAAGGACCGAGGCCCAGTCACTTCCAGGACAGCAGTCTGGGTGTGCCGGAGTTTGAAAACAAAGTGAGCAGTGATGTCACAGGAAAGCTAAAAGGTGATTGGTTGGTGAGTATCTGCTGTTAGGGAATAACTCTTAATAGCTGGATTAGTAACTAAAAGTAAAGGGAAAGGTCTATAGTTTTTTAATATAGTAGGTAGTGTTTTCTTTTTTTTAGGGAATCAAGGTCCCTCGTGTAAATAATCTAATTTTTGGGTAATTTAAGGGGATAAATTAAGGGTAAGTCATGGCAGGGCAGCGCGGCAACGTGGAGTGATCCTCCTGTGCAACGTGGGAAGTCAGGGATACTTCCAGTGTCCAGGGCGAGCACGTGTGCAGGAAGTGTCTCCAGCTGCAGTTACTCGAAACCCGTGTTTCGGATCTGGAGCGGTGGCTGGAAACACTGTGGAGCATCCGTGAGGCTGAGATCATTGTGGATAGCATGTACAGGGAGGTGGTCACACCGCAGGTAAAGACTGCTGAGGCAGAAAGGGAATGGGTGACTGCCAGGCAGAGTAAAAGAACTAGGCAGGGAGTGCAGGGGTCCCCTGGGTCCATCTCCCTCTCTAACGGATTCTCCGCTTTGAATACTGTTGGGGGAGATAGCTTCTCAGGGGAATGCAGCAAGAGCCAAGTATGTGGCACTACAGGTGGCTCAGCTGCAGAGGAGGGGAGGAAAAAGAGTGGAAGAGCTATAGTGATAGGGGATTCTATCCTAAGAGGTACAGATAGGCATTTCTGTGGCTGCAAATGTGACTCCAGGATGGTATGTTGCCTCCCTGGTGCTTGGGTCAAGGATGTCATGGAGCGGCATCCTTGCTGGGAGGTTTGCTAGTGCTGTTGAGGAGGGGGGTTTAAACTAATTTGGCAGGGGGATGGAATACAGAGTGGAGGTACAGTAGGGGGTGATGCACAGTCAAATATAAAAGAGAAACTGAGTCAGACTGGAAGGCAGAGCAAATATAGACCTGTTAAGGCACAAGTGGAAAATGTAAGGCTGGATTTATTTATTTTATTTAGAGATACAGCACTGAAACAGGCCCTTCAGCCCACCGAGTCTGCGCCGACCATCAACCACCCATTTATACTAATCCCATACCCCTACCACATCCCTACCTGTCCCTATATTTCCCTACCACCTACCTATACTAGGGGTAATTTATAATGGCCAATTTACCTATCAACCTGTAAGTCTTTGGCTGTGGGAGGAAACCGGAGCACCCAGCAAAAACCCACGCAGACACAGGGAGAACTTGCAAACTCCACACAGGCAGTACCCAGAATTGAACCCGGGTCGCTGGAGCTGTGAGGCTGCGGCGCTAACCACTGCGCTACTGTGCCGCCTATTACATCTATTTTAATGCAAGGAGTCTTACTAGTAAGGGAGAGGAATTGAGGTCGATGATTAGCACATGGGATTATGATATTATTGCTATCACAGAGACATGGTTGAGGGAAGGGCAGGACTGGCAGCTCAATATTCCAGGGTATAGAATCTATAGGGGAGACAGGGCAGGGGGTAAAAGAGGAGGTGGCATTGCACTGTTGATCAAGGAGTCAATTACTGCAGTAAGAAGGGATGATATCTTGGAAGGTTCCTCAAATGAGGCCATATGGGTAGAACTTAAAAATGGGTAGAACTTTTGTTAAGCAAAGATATTAAGGGATATGGGCCAAAGGCAGGTATATGGAGTTAGGTCGCGGATCAGCGATGATCTCATTGAATGTCAGGACAGGCTCGAAGGGCTGAATGGCCTACTCCTGTTCCTATCTTCCTATGTTCCGATAAAAAGGGGACAATCACTTGGCTGGGAGTGTACTACAGACCTCCAAACAGTTAGGAAGAGATAGAGGAGCAGATATGTAGGCAAATCTCTGACAGGTGTAAAAATATAGAGTTATAATAGTAGGGGATTTCAACTTTCCCAATATCAACTGGGATAGTCTTAGTGCAAAAGGCTTAAAGGGGCGGAATTCTTAAAATGCATACAAGAGAGCTTTTTGAGCTAGTACATAGAAAGTCCTACAAGAGAAGGGGCAGTACTTGACCTTATCCTAGGGAATGAAGCCGGACAAGTGGTAGAAGTATCTGTGGGGGGGCATTTTGGGGATAGTGACCATAACTCTGTAAGATTTAAGGTAGTTATGGAAAAGGACAAAGATGGACCAGAAATAAAGGTACTGAATTGGGGGAAGGCCGATTTCAATATGATAAAACAGGATCTGGCCGAAGTGGACTGGGAGCAGCTACTTGTAGGAAAGTCTACAATCAGACCAGTGGGAGTCATTCAAAGAGGAAATAGTGAGATTTCAGAGCCAACATGTACCTGTTAAGGGTAGGACCAACAAGTCAAGGGAACCCTGGATGTCACAGAGAGATACAGCACTGAAACAGGCCCTTCGGCCCACTGAGTCCACACTGACCATCAACCACCCATTTATACTAATCCTACATTAATCCCATTTTCCCTCTCACATCCCCACAATTCTCCTACCACCTACCTACACTAGGGGCAATTTTTTTTTTAACAATGGCCAATTTGCCTATCAACCCACAAGTCTTTGGCATGTGGGAGGAAACCGGAGCACCTGGAGGAAACCCACGTGGTCACAGGGAGAACTTGCACACTCTGCACAGGCAGTACCTAGAACCAAACCCAGGTCACTGGAGCTGTGAGGCTGTGGTGCTAACCACTGCGCCACTGTGCCGCCCTTGTAGGAAAGTCTACAATCAGACCAGTGGGAGTCATTCAAAGAGGAAATAGTGTCAAGGAATATAGAGGATTGGGCCAGGAAAAAAAAAGAGGCTTATGGCAGATTCAGAGCACTGAGAACAGTGGAGGAACTAGAGGAGTATAGAAAGTGTGGGGGGGGGGGGGGGGGGGTGGGTACTTAAAAAAGGAATTAGGAGAGCGAAGATGGGACATGAAAAAACACTGGCGGGCAAGGTAAAGAAAAATCATAAGGCGTTTTATAGGTATATTAAGGGCAACAGGATAACCAGGGAAAGAGTAGGGCCCATTAGGAATCAAAGTGGCAATCTGTGTGTGGAACCGGAGGACATAGGTGAGGTTTTAAATGATGACTTTTCATCTGTGTTCACTATGGAGACGAACGATGTAGGTGTAGTGATTAGGGTGGGGGATTGTGATCTACTTGAACATATTAGCATTGAAAGGGAGGAGGTAGTCACTATTTTAGCCGGCTTAAAAGTGGATAAATCCCCAGGCCCAGATGAGATGTATCCCAAACTGTTCTATGAGGCAAGGGAGGAGATAGCAGGGGCTCTGACACAAATTTTCAAATCCTCTCTAGCCACAGGAGAGGTACCAGAGGTTTGGAGGACAGCGAATGTGGTACCTTCATTCAAGGGATAAACCAGGTAATTACAGGCCAGTGAGTCTAACATCAGTGGAAGGGAAACTATTGGAAAAAATTCTGAGGGACAGGATTAATCTTCACTTGGAGAGGCAGGGATTAATCAAGGATTGTCAGCATGGCTTTGTCAGGGGGAGATCGTGTCTAACTAACTTGATTGAATTTTTCGAGGCGGTGACTTGATGTGTAGATGAGGGTAAAGCAGTTGATGTAGTCTACATGGACTTCAGTAAGGCTTTTGATAAGGTCCCACATGGGAGATTGGTAAGAAGGTAAGAGCCCATGGGATCCAGGGCAACTTGGCAAATTGGATCCAAAATTGGCTTAGTGCGAGGAGGCATAGGGCGATGGTCGAGGGTTGCTTTTGCGAGTGGAAGCCTGTGTCCAGTGGTGTACCACAGGAATCGGTGCTGGGACCCTTGCTGTTTGTAGTGTACATTAATGATTTAGATGTGAATATAACAGGTATGATCAGTAAGTTCGCAGATGACACGAACATTAGTGGTGTTGTAAATAGTGAGGAGGAAAGTCTTAGATTACAGGACTGTAATGAGCTGGTAAGATGGGCAGAGCAGTGGCAAATGGATTTAATCCTGAGAAATGTGAGGTGATGCATTTTGGGAGGACTAACAAGGCCAGGGAATATACAATGGATGGTAGGACCCTAGGAAGTCAGAGGGACCTTGATGTACTTGTCCATAGATCACTGAAGGTAGCAGCACAGGTAGATAAAGTGGTTAGGAAGGCATCTGGGATACTTGCCTTTATTAGCCGAGGCATAGAATATAAGAGCAGGGAGGTTATGATGGAGTTGTATAAAACGCTAGTTAGGCCACAGCTGGAGTACTGTGTACAGTTCTGGGCACCACACTATAGGAAGGATGTGATTGCCCTGGAGAGGGTGCAGAGGAGATTCACCAGGTTGTTGCCTGGGCTGGAGCATTTCAGCTATGAAGAGAGATTGAAAAGGCTAGGGTTGTTTTCCTTAGAGCAGAGAAGGCTGAGGGGGGACATGTTTAAGGTATACAAAATTATAAGGGGCATTGATAGGTTAAATAGGAAGAAACTTTTTCCCTTAGCGGAGGGGTCAATAACCAGGGGGCATAGATTTAAGGTAAGAGGCTGGAGGTTTAGAGGGGATTTGAGGAAAACATTTTTCATTCACTGCCTGAAGAGGTGGTAGAGGCAGGAACCCTCACAACATTTAAGAAGTATTTAGATGAGCACTTGAAATGCCATAGCATACAAGGCTACGGGCCAAATGCTGGAAAATGGGATTAGAATAGTTAGATGCTTGATGGCCAGCACAGACACGATGGGCTGAAGGGCCTGCTTCTGTGCTGTATAATTCTAAGACTCTAAGCTAAGTATTTCAGTGCTGGAGGGGGGAAGCGGGGTCAAACTAATATGATTGGTGTAGGGGATGGTGGGAAGGGCGAAAGATAAAAGTTTGTGAACATTGGCCGGGGTGGGTGGGAAAGGTCAGGTACATAAGTTAAGTATTTTGGGGGGGGGCAGGGGGCTGGTGGGGACAGGGCAAGGAATGAGCTATCTGGTAATTGGTGGGGGGAAGTGGGAGAAGGGCTAGACACATTTTTTTTTCATTAACTTTTAAATTCATATAACTTTACAAATTTAAATTTAATGTAAGGGCTGGAAGCCCTTTAAAAATGGCACCGGCTTCTGTACAGTGACGCCAGACGACGTTGCTGGGACGGAACGCCCTCCCCCCTCCATATCATCGGTGGGGGGGGGAGGTGGTTGGTCTGCCCCGGCCATGTAAATGAGCTGCTGTGTTTAACATCGTGGCGACTCCGCGACGAGCGATCCACATGGGCGGTTCGTCATAGTTTACGTCCATCACCTATCTCAGTGGCGGGTGTGTAAAATCCAGGCTGTAATGTCTTAAAAAGCACTGTGGGATTAAAATTTGAGGTACTCAGCCCATTTATTTCATGCTTTTCAATTTTGAAATTGAAATATTGCTAGACCTGGAGCCAAGCACAGAAGTGATCGGGGAACAGGACTTGGTACAAGTTAGAATACGGACAACAGAGTTTTGGGTGAGCTTAAGTGTACAGAGGGTGGAAGGTGGGAGGTCGGTCTGGCGAGCATTGGAATAGTCAAATCTGGAGATAATAAAGGCATGGATGAGGGTTTCAGCAGCAAATGTGTTGAGGCAGTGGTGGAGACAGGTGATGTTACGGAGCTCGAAGTAGGCAGTTTTGGTGATGGAGAGGATATGGTGTCAGAAGCTCAGCTCAGGGTCAACTTGGACACTGATGCCGCAAACAGATGGTTCAGCCTCAAACAGTGATCAGGGAATGGGGTGGAGTCAGTGAGTAGGGAGCAGAGTTTCTGGTGGAGTCGAAAGATAATGAGCTGAATTATATAAGCCCGCCGTTGAAAACGGCGGTGGGTGAATAAAATGGGCGGGCTGCATGCCAAACAGCTGTTGCGATTCCAAGGGCAGCGGCTCATTTAAGTAGTCGGGGTGGGCTGCCCCCCCTCCCCCGATCATGTGGAGGGGGTGAGCGGTTCATCCCCTGCAATGGTGTCAGCTGCCTGTGCGCAGGCGCTGATGCCATTTTTAAAGGGCTGTCAGCCCTACCGGGACATTTAAATATTTAAAGTGAAATTGAATTAAATTAAATGGATACATCTCCTATTCCCCTCTCTCACCCCTCCATAACAATTAAATTATTTATTTGCCCTTCCCTCCGTAAAAACACTGAACTTTACTATCTGACATGCCCCGACCCCCCAATTGCACAAATTTTAAACGATAACACTTCCCACCATCCCCTACACCCATGATGTTAATTTCACTCCGTCCCCCACTCCGCCCCTGCACTGAGAAACTTACCTCCTCCCGCCTCTCCACCAGTGTTGCGCCTCATTTTCCAGATGGGGATCCGAAGACACAGCAGTGCCAGCCGCCGGGATGAAGATACCAGCGGGATGTCAGGAGGAGACGGCAGATTATTAATGCATGTATTTTAATTTATTTAAATATTTAAATTGTGGTCCCGTCGCCGAGAGGCAGGGGGGCCAGAACGAGGCCTCGCCGCCGCCAGCAATATCAGGCCGGGCCCTGCCAGCGTCGAGGTCCGTGGTGGGCCTCATCCGGGGCCATCTACAGGCCCCCCCCCTCTCCCGGCATGGATCCTGATGTCAAGGGCTCTATAGAATCAAACCCAATGGCTTCAATCTTCCCAATATTTAATGGATGAACTTTCTGCTCATCCAATACAGAATGTCAGACAAGCAGCGCTACAAATTGGAAGTGGTGGAGGGGTCAAGAGAGGTGATGGTAAAGTAGAGCTGGATATCATCAGTGTTCATGTGGAATCTGACAATGTGTTTTCAGATGATGTTGCTGAGAAAGAGCATACAGATGGGAAAGAGGAGGGGGCCAAGAATAGATCCTTGGGGGATTCCAGAGGTACTGGTGCAGGAGAGGGAGTGTGAAGAAGCCATTGCAGGGGATTCTCTGGCTACGACTGGATGGATAGGATTGGAACCAGGCGAGGACAGTCCTAACCAGTTGGACAACAGCATTGGAGGAGGATGGTGTGGTCAACCTTGTCAAAAGTTGCAGACAGGTCGAGAAGGACAAAGAGGGGTAGTTTACCATGATCATTTTCACATAGGATGTCACTTGTGACTTTAACAATTGAAGTTAGATTTCACAGTGGAAAATGCCCCTTGTAGGTTTTCAGAAACCAACCTTGAAGAATACTTTGCATTTGGAGCAACATTTTCCAAAGCGGTACTCTGGGCAATATCCTACTTTCAGAAAGAAACATATCTTTTACGTAACATAGACACTGTAGGGGGAAATGCTGACTCTCGGGGTTGATAAACCTTCCACAGTAAAATGGGATATATTGTAAGGTGCAGGGTATGGTTATGTGATAGATGCTAATGAGAGGAGAAGTTTCCTTTAAATCCCGAATCCCCTTTCAATTTTTTGCCAAATTTTTTTTAATGTATTTTGTCCCACATTCTAATTATGTCCCTTAATTTATTGTAACCGTTACTAAATTCACATGTTCAGTTGCTGAAACCAGCCTTGGGAAAACATGTTATAATGATCACAATTGAATTTTGCTATAATTCACATGTAGCTGTAGCTTGAAGAGAAAAGCCCGTTAGCTGGAATCACTGAGACATTAGCCAACAGCACATTTAAATCTGAAATAACTAAAGGCTTCCTTCCTAAAACTGTAATGCCACGAAAAGCTGGAAAACCTCCATTTCATTTTCCCCCTCAGTTTGTCCCTTTCTGTTAGTCTACTTTGGTCGTGTTACTCCCTCAGAATGGCTTCCAGAACAGTATTTGTACCCTTGTCTTTAATAAGTTAATAGAAAAATGAGAGGCCACAAAACATTTTCATGTGTGAATGCATCAGCTTTCAGGCTTTCTGTCGCAGTCACTGGTCAACTGGTTGTTAACAGAAATGTAAAGGTGGGTCAGGCTATCTCCCCCTCAGATATTTTCTTTCCTTCTCCAAGAAGATGTCCTGAGGGAGGGCTTGCTCTGGCTGCTAAGACAATCAAATAGAATGCGTTTATGATGTCATTACATGTAGCAACTGCTCCATCACCCCCTCCCACTAATCCTCACCGACACTCACCACCACCTTCTCAAGGGCAATTAGAGATGGGCAATAAATGCTGGCACAGCCAGTGATGCCCACAACCCATGAATGAATAAAAAAAAACACAATGGCTTCCTCCAACATCTCAAATTTAACTCTCTCATCTTTGTCTTTCAATCTCTCCATAACCTTGTTCCCTTTTCTTTGCTACTCCATCAACCCTCGAGCTCTGTGTTCCTCTAATTATGGCTGGTTTGTGCATTTCCCCACTCCCCTTTCTCCCACGTTGGCAGTCGTGCCTTCAGCTGCATGGGTACCACTTTCTGGATTGCCCTCCCTAATCTCCCTGCCTTTTGCCACCTCCCTCTCCCTCTTTAAGACCTTCCTTAAAAGCCAGCTCTCTGCCCAGGCTTCTGGTCACTCACTCTTCCTATTCTCTTCTCTCTTGGCCTGGCGTTTATTTCCCTCATGTATCTCTGGAGCACCTTGGCAAGATTTCCTGTGGTAAAGAGATGATATAAATGCAAACTAGTTTACTGCAACCCTTTACCACTCCTCCCTCTCTTTCCTTCCTCCCTGTGAGGAGTTGTGAGAAACGTGCATGTAGCACAGGAAAGAACCGTGCCGCCAGACTACTGGTAACTAGGATTTGTCAAAAATGACTCTGAGGTATTTGAATTTTTAGTGTGGTTCATATTATGTGCTACTATTGTTCAGTTCTGGGGTCAGCTTTCTCGTGCAGGCTGTGGCTGTCAGAAGCTTGCCAATGTATTGATGCCCAGTTCCCTTCAGCATTAATAATTGTAATGTTTATCCTGGCATGTTTGAGAAATAATTTGCATATAACCGCCTGGAAATTGAATAAACAACACTGTGTTACAAGATGGCCTTCCAAGTGAGAAGTGTTATTGTAGCACCAGTAAAAGATATTGTTCACATGACCACTGGAATTAGACTGCAGTCTGAAAAATCATTTGTTTATCCGTAACTATATCAGTGATTACATTTTTGTATGGGGTTTTTTTCCCCCTTTGGACCCATTTTTTTGCCAGCAACATCTTTCAGTGCAGGTATCAATCAACAGCCTGCTTGATTTTACTGATGTGTGATGACATCTAGCCTAAAAGGCTATGATGCCATTACTGCAGGTTTATTGAGAAACAGTATGTAGTTGACAGCAGGAAATTCCATTGCCAGCACACTGAATAATTCCTTTAAAGCTCCCCATTCTGGAGAACTACTTTCATAGTTGCTACTTCTATTTTTAAAGCTTCTGCATTGACCAAAAAATTATTTTGTAATGATTACATCGAGAGAAATGAAAGGGATAAATGAAGAGGAAATTGTAATTTCATGGCTGCTATTTCTATTATCTTTAATATCTCCCATTTTATACTTTATAATAGTCCATTTTAGTGATTAATAGTACCATGCTATTTTTCATCGACAATTTTATTAATGATTTAATGACTTCAATTTAACCAGATGATTGATAGTAAATCCCTTCTTACTTTCTTAATCTGTGCAACTTCTAAGATTTCAATTTTGACATTTATAAACGGAGATAGCATTACGGGCCTGTTTTGCATTTTTGAACACATTAAGATAAGCAAAGAGTAGATAATCCACAGAAGCAATAAAAACGGCAAATGCTGCAAATACTCAGCAGGTCAGGCAGCATCTGTGGAGAGAGAAGCAGAATTAATGTTTCAGGTGTGTGGGCTTTTATAAAAAAAACTGATAGAATCATAGAATGGTTACAGCACAGGAGTCCATTCGGCCCGCCATGTCTGTGCTGGCTCTCTGAAACATTTGGGGCAATTTTAACCTAAGAACAAGGGTGGGTTTGGGTTGGGTGATGGGGATGTTAA
Organism: Heterodontus francisci; assembly: GCF_036365525.1. Lineage (NCBI taxonomy): Eukaryota > Metazoa > Chordata > Chondrichthyes > Heterodontiformes > Heterodontidae > Heterodontus > Heterodontus francisci. The sequence goes on from NC_090388.1 coordinate 16,878,119, forward strand.
AGTCTTAAAAGTTAGCTGCCCAAACCTGCCGTGAACCTACTCACTTCCGGCTTTAACTGAGGCATGGACTTAACCAGCACCTTCATTAACCAGCACCCTGCCAGACTGAAAGCCAAGCCTGTGTCGATCATGCTTGGCTTTTGGGCTGGGAACCAAATGGTGGTGTCATGCACACTAGAGCTAAAATTCCACAGCGTGTGGGAAATCCCATTTTCTGAGTTCCCCATGTCTTTCGGACACCACCCCCTTTTCCCCCACCACCACTCACCACCCCCCCGCCCCCCCACCCGCCATTCCTGGTGAGTATTCTAAGTAAAAATGCAGCCCATTATCTCTGTTTCTCTCCCCACAGACACTGTTTGTTAAAGTAGAGAATCAATGTTATTTTGTACATCATACTCTTTGATTTGGGCAAAGTTGATTCATTGCCATATTAGTCTTACTGGAAAACATTGTGAGGAATTAATTGGTCTTCAGAGGTAGCACTAGTTGGTCGATGATGAATCAGCAGCCCGTTTATACAGTCTGCCTAGATTTTCTTTCCCAATGACTACAATCGGATGGGGTGTAAAGGGGACTGCTGGTTTGTTCTCACTTGCTTTGTGCTATCACTGAAGACCAATTTCCAGTACACTACGTGGGGCAATTAATGCTAAGCAAAAGATGATGTAATCAATTGCATTTGAGAGAATGCTGAGAGGTGACCTGAGAAAGGTCTTTAAAATTATGAAGGGGTTTGATAAGGTAGACATAGAGAAGACTTGTGGGAAGTCCAAAACTGGGGGCCATAAATATAAATTGGTCACTAATAAATCCAATAAGGAATTCAAGAGGAATTAAGGAATTCTTTACCCAGAAAGTGGTTGGAACATAGAATTTGCTGCCACATTCAGTAGTTGAGCTGAATAGCATTCATGCATTTAAAGGGAAGCTAGATAAATACATGAGGGAGAAAGGAATAGAAGGAAATACTAATAGAGTGAGATGAAGTAACGTGGGTAGAGGCTCATGTGGAGCATAATCACTGGCATGGACCTGTTGGGCTGAATGGCCTGTTTCTGTGCTGTTAACACTATGTAATACTATGCAATGTGTGAGTTACAAAATATATGCGTCCAATTTTCGAGAACAACAATATTATTCTGGTTTGCAATGCACAATCTTAAAACTGCACCATCACTATGTCAACCAGTTACTCGTGCTAAGACGTACAGGGCCAGATTGAGACATCTTTAAAATGTATAACCGTATGGGGACCTCTGATCTTGAGCCATGCAAGTCTTACAGAGCTCTGATTTATCTTTTTCATACTTACTAAATTCCTAGAGCACACTGCTCAAAGTGCTCAGAGGTTTAAGAAGCCTCTTATGCAATAATATAAAAGCAAAATACTGTAGATGCTGGAAATCTGAAATAAAAACAGAAAGTGCTGATAATACTCAGCAGGTCAGGCAGCATCTGTGAGGAGAGAAGCAGAGTTAACGGGCTGAATTTTACCAGCCCTCTGATGTCGGAAGTTGTGGTGGGTGGGAGGCCTGGAAAATCCTTCGAGGAGAGGCCCGCCACCAGCCTCGATGCTGGGAAGGCTCAGTCGCATTTTATCGATGGTGGCGAGGCCTCAGGGTGGCCCAACCACCGCTCGGCAGTGGAACCTTAATCTAAATATGTTAATGATATTAAAATAGATGAATAAACACTTATCTGGTAGCGACGATCCCACACCGATATTCCAGCCGGTTGGCGGAAGTCCAGCACCTTCGGATCTCTGCTCGGAGATCTGTGGCGTGACACTGGTGGGGAGGGGGGGGAGGAGTGAAATTTTCAGGGTGGTGGCGGGAGCGGGGAAAACTTTCCATTGGCTGAGGGGATGGTGGGAAGGGGTTGAGGGGCAAAGATAACCAACTTCAAGGGGAAGGTTGGGAATAAAATTTCGTAGGGTGGGAAATAAAGTGTGTGGTCATGGGGGGTGGGGTGGGGTGGTATAGGAGCTTCCAGTTTTTATTTAATATTTTAAACTCAATGTCAAATCAATGTATCTTTAAGAATGTAAATTGAACTGAAGGGCTTGAAGCCCTTTAAAAATGGTGCCGGTGCCTGTGTAGTGGTGCTGGACGCCGTTGCCAGGGACGGAGCAGCCACCACCTCTAATAAAATTCAGCCTAACGTTTCAGGTCTGTGACCTTTCATCAATTGCAAAATTATGCAATATGTCAATTAGCTGTTTAAGAGAGGGGTGTTGGGAGAGATCACTGGAGGAAAAAGCAGCAGATGGGGCTGTTCACTGGAGTTATGGAAGAAAGCACAGGAAGCGGTGAACTAGTAACAGACACTGGGATAGAGACGTATACAGATGAGAAGATGAAGGGAGACAGAGAGAGAGAGAGTAATGGGGACATGGGGCTGGATTTTAAGAAGCCCTGGACGTCGGGAGCTGTGGGGGTGGGGTCTGAAGGCTCCAGATGAGGCCCGCCATGGACCTCGACAGGGCCCGGTCTGATCCTCCCGGCGGCAGTGGCGAGTCTCCGTGGCTGCCCCCGCCGCCGTTGCGTGACGGGACCACAATAAACATATTCAAATCAATAACATTGATACATTAACATACGCTTACCTGAGACCTTGAGAGCCCACTGCGATGTTCAGCGCAGCGGCCGGTGCTCGCATGCCTTCAGATCCCCATCCAGGGAGACGAGGCATGACGCTCGTGGGGAAGGGGGCGGAGGCAAGTTTATCAGTGAGTTGTCGGGGCAGGGGGGACAGGGTCAAATACACTTAATGGGTGTTGGGGATGGTGGGGAAGGGTTGAACCTTAAAATTTGTGTAGTTTGAGGGGGGAAGGTCAGATGTAAAAGGTAAATGTTTTGGGGCGGAAAGAGCAAACACTAATTGTAATTGTTATTAGTTGGGGGGGGGGGTGTTGGGAAAGGGGCAGAAGATATTTATTTACTTTTGGGGGGATCTTTAACAATTTAAATATGCAGACAGGGCTGGCTACCTTTAAAAATGGTGCCAGCGCCTCCGCACAGGCAGCTGATGCCATTGCTGGTGATGGACAGCCCGCCCCCTCCATGTGATTGGGCTGGGGGGCCGCCCTGGCTATTTAAATGAGCCGCCGATTTAAGATCCTGGCGGCTTTTTTGAGCTCGCCGCCAAGATTGGCGGCAGGCTCATAAAATGCAGCCCATGGAAGGAAAACTATGATTTCCAACCTTTACCAGAGCTGGTGATAGTTGAGCCTAGGTAGGTGAACTCTTGAACCACTTCCAGAGCGTGGTCGCCAATATTGATGGATGGAGCATTTCTGACATCCTGCCCCATGATGTTTGTTTTCTTGAGGCTGATGGTTAGGCCAAATTCATTGCAGGCAGCCGCAAACCTGTCGATGAGACTCTGCAGGCACTCTTCAGTGTGAGATGTTAAAGCAGCATCGTCAGCAAAGAGGAGTTCCCTGATGAGGACTTTCCGTACTTTGGACTTCGCTCTTAGACGGGCAAGGTTGAACAACCTGCCCCCTGATCTTGTGTGGAGGAAAATTCCTTCTTCAGAGGACTTGAACACAGAACACAAAAGTCCGAGTGTATCAGGCCTGTGTCCTCAGTACCTTGCTCTATGGCAGCGAGGCCTGGACAACGTATGTCAGCCAAAAGCGACGTCTCAATTCATTCCATCTTCGCTGCCTCCGGAGAATACTTGGCATCAGGTGGCAGGACCGTATCTCCAACACAGAAGTCCTCGAGGTGGCCAACATCCCCAGCTTGCACACACTACTGAGTCAGCGGCACTTGAGATGGCTTGGCAATGTGAGCCGCATGGAAGATGGCAGGATCCCCAAAGACACATTGTACAGCGAGCTCGCCACTGGTATCAGACCCACCGGCCGTCCATGTCTCCGCTATAAAGACGTCTGCAAACGCGACATGAAATCCTGTGACATTGATCACAAGTCGTGGGAGTCAGTTGCCAGCGTTCGCCAGAGCTGGCGTGCAGCCATAAAGACGGGGCTAAAATGTGGCGAGTCGAAGAGACTTAGTAGTTGGCAGGAAAAAAGACAGAGGCGCAAGGGGAGAGCCAACTGTGCAACAGCCCCGACAAACAAATTTCTCTGCAGCACCTGTGGAAAAGCCTGTCACTCTAGAATTGGCCTTTATAGCCACTCCAGGCGCTGCTTCACAAACCACTGACCACCTCCAGGCGCGTATCCATTGTCTCTCGAGATAAGGAGGCCCAAAAGAAAAGAAAAGAAAAAAAGAACCAGAGCTAACATCAATTTATATTCAATTAAGGTTTCACATGGGCATATGCATACATACATACTCATGCACACACGCACAATAGCAGAGGCACAGGAAGAAAGTAACAGGATCAGCCCTATAAAAGTTGTGATTGAGGTAACTCCCAATTCAGACCTCAGGATCATATAATTATAGAATGATACAGCACAGAAATAGACCATTCAGCCCATCATGTCTGTGCCAGCGCTTTGGTAGAGCTGTCCAATTAGTCCCACTCCTTTAGACTTACTCCATATTCCTGTACATTTTTTCTGTTCATGTATTTATCCAATTCCCTTTTGAAAGTTATTATTGACTCTGCTTCCACTACCCTTTCAGACAGAGTGTGCCGGATCACAACAACTCACTGCATAAAAAATGTTTCCTCATGTTATTTCTGGATTTTATGCTAATCACATTAAATCTGTGCCTTCTGGTTGCGGACCGTTTTGCCCTTCTAGAAAACGGTTCATGATTTTGAACATTGCCATCAAATCTCCTATCAGCTTTTTCTGCTCTAAAAAGGACAGCCCCAGCTTCTTCAGCCACATAACTTAAGTCCCTCATCTCTGGTACTCTTCTAGTAAATCTCTTCTGCACCCTCTCCTAAAGCCTTGACATCCTTCCTGAAGTGTGGTGCCTAGATCTGAACATAGTACTCCAACCAGTGTTTCATAAAGTTTGAGGATAGCTTCTTTGCTTTTGCACTCTATACCTCTATTAATAAAGCCTCGTACCCCATATGCCTTTTTAACAGCCTTCTTAACTTGTCTTCTCACCTTCAAAGATTTGTGTACATATATCCCCTGGTCTCTCTGTTCTTGTACCCCCTTTAAAATTGTATCATTTAGTTTATATTGCCTCTCCTCATTCTTTCTACCAAAACCTTTCACCTCACACTTCTCTGTGTTAAGTTTTGTCTGTTCATTTTACTTCCTGAAGTCTGTTACTATCCTCCTTATTGCTTACTATATTTCTGAGTTTCATGTCATCTGCAAACTTTGAAATTATGCCCTATAGACCCAACTCTATCCAGGTCATTAATATATATCATAAAGAGCAATGGTCCTAATACTGTCTCCTGGGGAACAAAACTGTATTTTCCTCCAGTTTTAATAACGGTCGTTCACCAATCCTCTCTATTTTCTATTATTTAGCCAATTTTGTAACCATGCTGCCAATGTGCCTTTAATCCAATGGGTTTTAACTTTGCTGACAAATCTATTATGTGGTACAGTGTAGTATGGCTTTGCAAGCTGTCTGAACTACTCGTGGGATGCATTGATGCCTTTAATGAAAGTGATGGCGATACTGCAGTGCAGTTACTTTGTTGAAAATGAGCTCAAACTCAATGTAGTGTACCATCTAATATGAAACAAGGAATATGTTTTTAAAATGCAAAACAAAGTATCTGCAAAATACAGCCAAGAAAACTCAATTAGCTCTCGTTACCTAAGTCAGCTGAATATTGCAATGTGTATCTACATCAAGTCCAAAGAGAGACAAAATATATCACACTTAGCCAACTAGGCAAAAGTGTTGAACTTCTTGAAGGATCCAATTAGGTTAAGAAGATAATGGCCTGGATTCTGCGGCAGAAATGATGGCAAAACTGCCAATGCTCGCCATCATTGCTCCTTTGAAACTAACACTGACTCTGGTGTCTGCACATGCACAATTTAATGCAGAAATTCAGAGGCTGCTGTCAGTGATTTTATGCTTCTCTATAGGGTGCACTGTTGAACTACCCACAGACTGCAATCAATTAGAAATCACTGAACTGCTGTGAACTTCCATTTTTATGCTGTTAGTCTCAATGTAGAAACCCTTGAAAGTTACACCTTGTTGAATGAGGTGTAATTGGTTTTTAACAGCATCCTATGTTCATAATTACTGCTAAACAGCCTCAATGGCCCATAAAAAACTAATTTTATATTTCTGAAATCTCAAATTTCTCTATTATGATTTAAAAAATCCACATTTTTAATTATATTTAAAAGTTTATGATATTTCAGCTTTTACCTTAATCCCACGTGTAAAAATTAAAATTATAAGTGAAAGGCTTCAGTGTTTTTAACTTCCTGGTTCCCTGTCTGTGAAAATACTTCAATGTGATTGGATGCTTACCTGCTTGATGACATCCCCATTTCTGGTGCCTGGAGATCCCCCTGACTTGCCACCAGGTTCAAACTGACACCAGGAAAGGGGAATTCCTCACCACAGAGATTGCTAGATCTTTTAGGTCAGCGGTGAGCACCATCACTTCTCCACTGACTGCAAAATCCAGACCATGGTAAAGGATAAATTCCTGCTTGCAGGGAAGCTATATCCTTGTGAATTGCAATCTGATCCCAAATGTTCTGATAGAAAATATCCACACAGTTAGAAATATCTCGAGCCCAAATATCTCCCATTTTTAACCTTGTTTTATGCTTGAACTTTGGAGACAGCCTGGGAGCAGATATTTAAAGCTTTAATGGGACAATCAAGATCTGCTCCAATGATATCATGAATAGGAGTGGTGAGTGCAGGTGAAGCATTCAATATAAGAACATAAGTAATAGGAGCAGGAGTGGACCATTTGGCCCTTCGAGAATTTTCCATCATTCAATAAGATCATGGCTGATCCTTCATACTGCACTCGCCCCATATCTCTTGATTCCCTTAGTATCCAAAAATCTATTGATCTCTATTTTGAATATATGGTGCCATTATAAATGCTGTGATATAAATAACTATGCATATCTCCCTTCATTACAATTAGGATTAGGTTAGGATAAAACTAAATCAAAGAGCACATAAAGTGGAAAGAGTGAGGGAACAAAAAGGACAACTAGGAGTATTAAAGGGCAAGGTTCTCCTAACTGTACAGTGACAGCTGTAAACTAACAGGAAAACCAGATGGAAAACAAGATGTTACAGCTGAAACACAAAACAATGGAGGCAAAAGGAAAACAAATAACATCTGGGTAAAGGCAAGAGAAAGATGGAAAACAGCTTTTAAAATGTTAATATATAATTGGATCAAGACCTAAAATAAAGACGCAATGTTGCAGCTGTTAGACTGTAGGACAGGTTATTGTGTACATCCCAAGGACCTTAAATATCAAATAATATGTGAGAATGACTGGATACAAATATTGATTTCATAATCCATTATAAGAAAGTGTGCAAATCTGAAATAATTCAAGGTAAAATGGAAATTATCTCTACTTTTAAATATACAGTTAATAAGTCAATTTATTTAATGCGTCTGGCCAGGGATAGTGGGGAAAATTGTGTTATTTTCCTTCCTGTCACATGATGACATATTGTGAATGTTTCCTCAGGTAACCCCCTTCTTCCTGACACATGATGTGATAATATTGTGAATGCTTCCAAGGCAATGCTTGGAAGAATTTCTTCCTGTCACATGATTTAATAGTCTCAAGGGAAGGAAATAATAGGCCACTTATCATTTATTATATTTGAAAGAATAATCAAGTTGCATGCGATTTTTGAAGAAATGGTGGCTGCATGGTAGAAGGATGCAAGATCGTGTTCTTGATTGATTGCATAGATTCAAAATCACTACGCTGTGAACATGGCAGAAACAGAAGGGAGGCAATTCCCTGTACAGAGAGGGTAAAAGTCAGAGCACAAGTCTCTCTGGGTCACTTCAGTGCTGCAGAGTGATGCATCTAGAGGCCTGAGTATGAACGACCTTCTCTGGGTGGAGAATGTGTGCGCGCTGCAAGAAAACCTAACTAACTGGAAGGGGATATAAGACCTTTAAATGATTTCCCGAAATACATCTCATAGTCTGGTAATGAACCGTGGAGACCAGAATTGATTAATGGGCTGCACAAAGGTCGGGGACTCAGTGCCTTAAGGATAGCTTGAGAGGGAAGATATTAGACAATGTTACCATTCCTGATTACCATCCAGTGACTGTTCGAAAATCCCTGTTTGCGCACTTCAAGTGATTACTCTGGTATACTTGGATGAGATGTCCCTCTGGTTTAAATAGCCTGATGGCACTCAAATGCTCAGGCTCATACATGAAGAATGGCCTCTTGGGCACGACAGTCGAGGGCCATTGAGGCCTGTAGTCACTGCCTTCAGAAGAGAGGGAATAAAATACATAATTTTAAACTGCATCTGGATGTGTATATGAAAACTGTTATCAGGGGATTCACTTGGTGTTAATAAACCTTCACCGGCTGCTTAATAACCCTGAGATTGTATTGCAGTTCTAACCATATCCCAGCTATTTATTATCTTACAGAACGACGGTTGTGTGGAAGAACATTGCAGTGTAACCCAGGACAGCAAGTTTGATTGATGGATGAGATTGCAGATCGAGACCATCAATCAGACTGCCTGTCCTCAATAATAACCTAGTGGATGACCAAATGCATGATAGTGATTTGAGCATGTTCTACTTTTAAAGACTCTTTAAATATATTGTAGTACATTTATAAAAACATACTTCTCTTTGATAACTGTGAGGGGAATGGTTCTAAGGTGGCTCAGCAGGGAAGGGTTATGGAGAAGACAAGTGATTAAAATAGCAGCTTTTAACAAAGCTGCCCGAGGCTCTCCCACTTTGATTTTTAACAGGCTGGCAGCATTAATAAACTTATCAATCCGCACTGTTGTCTCCAACGTCCCTACGCCCTGTCACAATGTCCTCGGTTTACCATGAGAATCACAAATTGAAAGCCCTTACATGACGAACCACAAGTGTGAAACATGTCCAAGTGCAGTATAATTAAACATATGACATTTGTAGTGTTTTTTTTTTTAGCTGTTATTCTGTGATTTTTTTTTTCTCAATTATACCTTTCTGGCCTTATCAATCTCCACGAAAGTTTCGCACAACATATGTAAGTTTTCAGTACACCAAATGAATGTTAGATTGCACATCAAACTCTCACTTTCTTTTAAAAAAAAAGAAATTAGCCCAGGTGATGAAGAAAAGTTGATTTAGAAGAACTGGATCGACACATGATGGAATCTTGCAAGATGGAAACTACATTGTACCAATTGTAAGTGGTGGAGGTGATAGAATGAGAATGTTATTGTATCTATGAAACCATTATAGCTGTAAACCACTGTCATGTTGAATACTCTTGACTTGCCTATGTAGCTTTTGTCTTTCAAGTCACTTGTTTTACGAGAGGACACAGTTCTTGAATATATTTTACACAGGCTCTCAAACAGGGTAAGAACAAAATCATTTATATCCACAGGAAATGGGTTACCAAATTGGTGCTATGACTCACTCTCCCATAAAATGCTAACGTGTAGTCTACTATCTGTGATTTTGAGCCGGCCACCTTTTTCTGAGGTGCTGGCATTATTTGAATTTACCAGGTGAACTGCAGGCACCAAACAGGCCTCCCAATAGCTCGTCAGATTGAAGCCTGTATGTTCGGCCAAAGCTGCTGCCAGCAAGGTAAGTTGCGGAAGCTGTGGGTCGTGATTGCAGAGGGTAGAGGTCCTGGTGTGTTAGAGGCCCCTGTTTTTGTTGTGGGCAATAGAGGTGCACTCCTATTCCTCTGGAGCCCGCAAAACTAAAACAGGTATCTTTAGCAGGCCTCTTCACTTCCATTGCCCATGGAACTGATCAGAACCTGCACTGCGCAGGCTCTGGCCTAGTTCCTAACTGAAATGGCAATCGGGGTCCTATTGATGCCATAAAGCCCCCATTTTTTGATTTAAAGGGTGCTTTAGACACCCAGCAATGGGTTGCATTTGAAATGGAGCCTGCCACATCACCATTGTTAACAGGATGGTAAAGCTGCTGACCCCATTTGGAGGCCATTAACACCAGCTGAGGGCATTCAGTTTGTTGGAAAATTATGATATAAAACTGTTGATGTTGCTGGGCTAAAGAGGGAGGGAATTAGCTGGGGGTGTCCACTCTTGATTACTGTATGTCCAATTCTGGAAAACTCATGTGTGGATAATGGGTATCTCTTGTGACTTAACTACCCACAATTAAAAATAACCTGCCGACATTCATTGGGAGAGGATTATCTTGGTTCGCTACCTGTGGCAAAATCACTGGTAATTGTATATTAATTGTGTTTAATTGTATGCAGGTGGTGGGCATTAACTGGGGATTCACTTGTGCTCCTCTAAATAGGAACAGACAAACTGTGGCTGTTGGGTTAGGAGGTGCATGTTTGTAATCTGTATCTCTGTCAATAAAATCTTATAAAGTGTGTATAAATTGGCTCCAGTTCTATCCTTCACTGCCTGGCTTTCTGAAACATAACAATTGTGATTGCTTTCTTTATACTTACTTTGATATCTCTATGAATGAAGTGAGGAAATCTGAAGGAGAGTCACTGGGATAGGTATGTAAGGGCCTGTTGAGACCTGTGGAACTGAACCTTAGCACACGCCACCAACAATGAGGTGGTGGGGAGTGATGGGAAGGGGGGGAAGAAGACTTGGAAAATTATGACAAAAATGACCTTGTCATTGAATCACTAGTTTAAAAATGGCTATCACCTGTTGAACCTCATTTGTACAAGCTTCTCTCAACACAATTCCCTTAACTATAGCAAACCAGTTCCTCAGTGCTAATGGGAGCTCCATGATTGTGAAGTGGAGGAGCACAGGCTTCTTGACAGGAGCTAAATTGCTTATTACCACATAGCACTGGTTTGCCTTTAATTCTCAACTGAAAGCAACATATTTTTAGTAATGTATAGCATTTTGGGACCAAGAAAGGGTAAAGCAAAGCCACAAGTTTCACTGCTGCTATGGAGCCAAAGTGTCTCCCTCCACAAAGATCATTAGGGAAGATTTCTTTTCCATTAAAAATCATTAAGTATTGAAGGAGGCCATTTGGTCCATCATGGCTGTGCCAGCTCTTTGAAAGAGCTATCAAATTAATGCCACTCCTTTCCCTTAGCCCTGCAAGTGTTTCCTTTCAGGTATATATCAAATCTTTATCATTGCTGCTATATTGCTGCTTGTGATATAGTTACATAGACATTGTGTGATTAGAAGATGCAAATGCTCTGTTTACACCAGATTTGGAATATGAACCAGCTGCACAGCCTCCGTTGAGTTATGAAATATTTGGGTGCATCCACTATGCGGATGATATGCAGTGACATCCATGCACATTGCATAATAGGTGCACAGTATAGAACCCTAATCTTCTGAAGTGAGAACAATCCAAACTAACAATGGTTAAAAGCCTAGGTTCTGACACTTGGATGTACGATAATGTGATGGGGAAGTGCCCTCATTTCTTTCTGCGTTAGAACCAAAACAGGCTCCAAAATGTTTAATTTTTGTGAATACTGTAAAGAATGCTGTTTATCTTGATGAATAAAACAGTAATATACCACGAAATATGCATAATGTTACAATAGGTGAATTTTTGACTGCAGGAAATTTGCCTTAAATGTGTCCTCAAAATGGAGTCAGTTGTCAGGTTGAAAGTTAGGTCAGGAAAGGTCTAATGCTAATTAAACTATGAAGGCCCGTACAAAAAAAATATTTTGTACCAGGGATATCAAACGAACCTTCAAAATAACAGGACCAGAAATGACTCATTAAGGGGGACATAATCTGCCTTTATCTCCAACCCCTTTATTACAACGGCTTGAGAAGCTAGGGAGTAAACGAGCAACCCGGCATGTCTAGGTGCCAGTGCATTATTGATTTTGAGCCATCGAGGTTTCAACAGGGCTCTGTGAGGTGAGGTGATTGACACCTGAACTCTTTGAACATATGTAACACTCAGATTGGTCAATAGAATTAAGAAGGTTTCTTTCAAAAGGAAGAATATACCAGATGGCGTTTTTGACACTAAAGTTCAGTCTTTATTTTTCAGTCTTCAGTTCTTGGTATTTAATTCTTAGTTGAATTCTAGTTCTTTTTGTAGTTCTTGTAGTAGAAAATGCAGCAGTTCTTTGTCTCATATATTTAGAAAGGTATCTCTTTAAAATTAGAAAGTGCAGCTGTGACAGAGAGAAAGATTACCAAAGTTAAGATTGTATGGCGATACCAGGCAGATATAGGCAGACACACGAGTGTCAATTGGATGTGCAGTTTTCCCTGACATCAAGGGAGAGTATTTTAAGCCAGCTCATCTGGATACAGCTACCAGCATAGAAGGTGGATTTACACAGGAGCAGAGGATATAGAAGGGATGGACAGCAGCTCTGCTGATAGGAACTCATCACTCTGATGTCTAAGGAGGCTAACACGATCCGAGATGAAGGTGAGGCAACAAATCCATCCGCACCAACTCATAAAGACAAGGTCATATAAGTTCTGGGAACATTGCTAACTACAGGAACACAGGGCTAGAAATTCGTCTGGGTCTGGGTTCAGACCCAGACTCAGCACTGCACAGTCAGCGCACTCTGCAACCTGCAGACTCGAGGCTAGCCTGAAATTAGACCTCAGGGCTCATTAACATTTTATGTGCGAGTTGCCTGCGGAGGCGTGGAAGGCCTTGGCTGCTCGCGCATTGAAGTTGCCAAGTGTCGGGCTGCTTGGCTCACTGGAAACAGCCCGATGATAAGGCCTGGGAGGAAGTTTGGAGCAGGGGAAGACCTCCTGCCCCTTCTGGCTCCATGAGAAGGTTTATTTAATTTTCAAGATAACTTACCTATTGTTGCTTGCTGCATAGGCTGCTAAAGAATTCCGAGCGCAGCTGGCCTAACATCTACTTCGCTCATTGTAAACAAATTTTCCAGAGGGGTCCTTCAACAGACATTAGGATCCAATTAACATATACAAACGAATGCCTGTTTTAGGCTCTGGTCACCACAAAAACAGGCTCGGTGAATTTAATAATTGGCCGAACGCGCGCACACAGATTGGGAGTGGCCTGTCCCACTGCTGAATTTGTCAGGGTTGCACCAGATTTACACCCTAAAAACAGGTGCAACGCATGACAATTTCTATCCCATAGATTTTACTCTGATCAGTTGATTTGCTATCTAATGTTACCTTGTCAGCTACCTAAAGAGCCCAATCCTAAATTAGTCTTGCCAATTTTTATCAATCTCAGACACTGATCTCCACAGTAAATTTATAATCAGCAAGCACTTACAGCTAAATTACTGTGACATAACTGAACTTACCTTTGTAACCTCAGTGATTTATTTTGTCAATTAACCTTATCTACTAATTATTTGCATATTTCTTTAATAATTGGCAAGAAAAGGCTAATTCATTCATGCAGTAGTTTGTGTGGCTCTTGTTGGGAGGCAAGCTGATTCATGTAAGGGAATTCAGTGATCCAGATTTATGCATGGTTAACCTCGAGTCATAGACTGGGTGGTAAACCCTAGATAATTCTTTCTCGAGAAAGGTTGAGGATTTGCCTTGACAAATATTCTTGTATCGAAATATCAATGCCACTGTCTTCAGTCCCTACCACAACTTTATTCCCTGATCATTGACTTCATCCCTCTCCTTGTGCCACTGTCTAAGGCTGAACCAGACCTTTTGCCACCTGATGTCATAGTTGACCCTGAGCTGAGTTTCCAACCCAATATCCTCTGCCTCACCAAGACTGCCTCTGTCTCAGCTCATCTACTGCTGAAACCCTCATCCATGCCTTTGTTCCCTCTAGACTCTCCTGGCCTGCCTCCTACCTTGCACTCTCCATAAACTTGACCTCATTTAAGATTTTGCTTCCCTTTTCCGTTTCGCACCAAGTCCCATTCGCTCATCATTTTTGCGCTCAGTGACCTAAAATTGGCTCTGGGTCTGGCAATGTCTTGATTTAAAATTATCATCCACACTTTTCCTGTGTCTTTCTCTAATCTCCTTCAACCCTAAAACCCTCCGCGATCTCTGCACTCCTCCAGTTCTGGCGTCTTGCACATCCCCGATTTTATTCGCACTGCCATCGGTGGCCGCGCCTTCAGCTACCTGGGCCCTAACATCTGGACTTCCCTCCCTAACTTCTCTACCTCTCTTTCCTCCTTTAAGACACTAATTAAAACCTACTTCATTGACCAAGCTTTTGGTCACATGTCCTAATATCTCCTTATGTGACTCAGTGTGAAATATTGTCTGATAATGTTCCTGTGGCTTGGGACGTTTTAGTAGGTTAAAGATGGCATGTAAATGCGAGTTGTTGTCAGGATATTGAACCTAATGTTCTTACACAAGGTACTTTTAAACTATATATTGGAGAGCTTAATGCACTCTACCTCATATTCAATTATTACTTAAATTCCTCAGGTAAATTACTGTATGGATATGAGAAACCTAAAAATACTTGTGTCTGTTTGGCCAGCAAACATGTTACAATGTTCAGCAAATAGAACTTCCAAACTAAAAGTATTCATCTGACAGAAAGACAGATATGTTTTTACTTTCTCTGACCTCTTTTCACTTGACTAGCCGCTGGTGTTGGTGACTGCTGTCATTGTCATGCCACTACTCATACTGCACTCATACTAAAAGAACCGCCATAGTTGCCATAGAATAGAATGGGTTATAATACAGAAGGAGGCCATTCGGCCCGTCGAGTCCGCGCTGGCTCTCTGCAAGAGCAATTCAACATCTCCCACTCCCTCGTAACCCTGCAAATTTTGTCTTCAGGTGCTTATCCAATTCTCTTTGGAAAGCCACAATAAAATGTGTGCACAATATATTAAAAAAAGTTCAATTTGCTTACATTGTTTCCATGCAGATTATATGCACTGCTCGATTATCTAAACTAATTGAACACTTCTCAAACTGTTAGACTGTACAAATAAAAACAAGAAATGCTGGAACCACTCAGAAGGTCTGGCAGCATCTGTGGAAAGAGAAGCAGAGTTAATGTTTCGGGTCAGTGACCCTTCATCGGAACCCGATGAAGGGTCACTGACCCGAAACGTTAACTCTGCTTCTCTTTCCACAGATGCTGCCAGACCTGCTGAGTGGTTCCAGCATTTCTTGTTTTTATTTCAGATTTCCAGCATCCACGGTATTTTGCTTTTATGTTAGACTGTACAAGTTGGTTTAAAGCAAGTGGTAATGCATTTTAGGCTGGGCCGCAATTTTACAGTGATGATGACTGTGACAAATTAGTTTTTGCTTCAGGCAGCTAAAGACTGAAATAGATGTACTTTTAGTTGCCTTGTGATGTTACTAATTCGCTAACTTCAAATTCACATGAGTCCTTCATGTTTCGTCTTATGCATTTGTGAAGTGCCTTGTAATGTTCTCCCATGTTAGAGGTGCTATATAAGGACAAGATGCCATTAATAGTTGTATTTCACTGTGCGCAATACAATGGGCTGAGAGAAAAATAATTACCTGAATGGAAACAGTTGTGGGAACATAACCCCAGCTCATGCTACATTCAAATGATCTTCTGCTATGGATAAGTACAAACTGACTGCTATCCATTACAATGACTGGAACCCCTCCTCGAAAAACATTGGATTTATACAGCTCCTTCCACAACCTCAAAACATCCCAACGCCCCCCACAGCCAATGTTAATTACTATTACAATGCAGTCACTGTTGTAATGTAGGGAAAAGTGGCAGCTAATTTTCATACAGCAAGATTCCACAAACAGACAATGAGATAAATGCCCAATTAATCTGTTTTGATGGAATTGGTTGAGGGTTAAATATCGATGAAGACACTGCGAAGAGTCCCCTGCTCTTCTTCAAATGGTGCGATGGAATCTTTCACAGTCAACTGAGAGGGCAGATGGAGCCTCGGTTCAACATCTTATCTGAAGGACAACGCCTCGGGCAGTGCAGCACTCCCTCAGTACAGCACTGGAGTGTTAGCTGAGATCATGTGCTTAAATCTTGGAGCTGAACACATGACCTTTTGATGCAGAAGCAGGAGATTACTGAGCCAAGGCTGACACTTACAAGCAATTCACTTTCTACAGAACGTAATGCATGATTAGCCTCTAAACCTTCAGATAAAAATGGGGTCATATGCTCAATCTCAAACAAATATTTCCAATATTAACATTGTGTGCTCCTCCAAAGATAGGCAGTCTAGAATGGTCAATTCTGAAGAAATTGCAATAGTTTAGGAAACTACAAAACAAACAAATACATCTTTATATTAAAAGTCTGTTACTGATATATTTATTCCTATTACAGTAGACCGAATCTGAGTAAAATTTTGGAAGATCCCATATTACATTACTTGGTTTCATACCATTTTAGGAACAGGATGCTGGTATCCCCATTGCTAATTGTACACCAACTTTACAGGCATAAACATGACAGAGTCTGTTCATTGCAAACTTCTCATTAGAATGTATCTTTCCCAGCAAAGTTTCTATTGTAGTTAATGAAAGAGATTGTGTCTCATAAAATAAACCTCTGATAAGATCATAGGATAATCATGGATGTAGAAATCTATTTGTCTCATTTTAGTTCATCCACCCTGTCATGCCAATGTGCTTTGTTGAATGATAATTTTCTTTAATCTATTGACCGTAGTTCTGAAGTTAAATTTTTTGAAGAAATTTAAAAAAAAGAGAGAACAGCTAAATTTGCAACACTGCATCCTACACTGCAAGGCCGGTGAGGAGGGAGACGAAATGTCTGCTCATTTCCCAGCAAGAACCAAGACCCAGGAAGCTTGAGGCAACAGTTTGTTCTCTTTCTTTTAGCAAGAAGAAATACTGCTAACTACTATGCTTGAATGACTGAGTGACTGTCATGTGACAAACCCCTTCCCATCTGTGGTTTTAAGCTTGTGTTTCTCTGCAGCGGAGGAGAAGCTTCTGAACTCTGACATGTGCAGACCCAAAGTGGGGGTGTCTCTGTCTCTCTCTATTTCAGCTTACAAGCTTTGAATTCTGCCTGTTGACTGGCCACTTTTGTATTCTCCGGCTACAATCAGAAACCCTGTTGGAGGAAATCTTCTGCATTGTTGTCTCCAAGAGACCCACCGAACCAGTCATCTACCACTTCAAACTAAAATCCTCAGGACCATCAAATTCAACTAGAAGCCAGCAGTATCACCAAACTCCACAGACTGTATACCCCTTTCTTCTATTGACTCTAACTCAACCAATCTACCGTTCCCCACTGTATAACCTATTAGTGTGTGTGAGTGAAAGTTGACGTGCAGTTTATTATTTTCATTAGTTTGGTTTAGGTACAATAAATTTAACCTCTTTCTTTGTTAAACTTAAGAAAACCTGTCTGATCGGGTCTTGTTATGATCATAGCAAGTAAGTAATCAGACACCTACTGAATTGGCCAATACATCCACTCTAAGAAAGAGTCAGAGAAGGAGAGGGAAAAGAGGGAAGCTCTTTGGCCCCTCCTCACTTGACTGTAACAACACAGAGAGATCAGTTACCTCATTAGATTAGCCAATTGTTTCTTCTATAACTTCACTACGTATATATTGATCATTCTTTGTGTGAAGCAGAACTTTCTAATGTCAAACCTAAATTTGAGTTTTACTGGTTTGAATCTGTGTTCCCTTGTCCTCTTCTCACTAATTAGTTTGGAGTAATTTTCAACTATCTTTTACAACTGTATATCACCCCTCAATCACCTCTTTTCACGACTAGATAGTCCAACATTTTCCAGTCTTTCTTCATACCTCAGATATCTGGAATTAGGGATCAGTCTTGGGGCTGTTCACTGCAGTGTCTCCTAAGTCTGAGTACTGTGTCAGTGACCATAATTGAACCCACTACTAAAAGTATATTTTGACTAGAGGGTACTTCAGAGTTTGAATTCGACTTTCTCTTGATGTGTACTCTACTGTTTTGGTGAAAAAGTTAAAGATTCCATTGACTTGTTATTTGTGGCTCTGCAGTGGTTGGATATATTGGGCTGGATTTTAAGGATCTCTCGACGTCGGGATCTGTGGCGGGGGCCCTGAAGCTGGTCCCAGATGAGGCCCCTAACGGACCTTGACACTGACAGGGCCCAGCCCATTATTACTGGTGTCGGCGAGGCCTCGTGGTGGCCCCCCACTGCTTGGCAATGGGACTGCAATTAAAATATTAAAATAAATTAAAATAAGTAAATTAATTAATCTCACGTCGCCTCCTGATGTTTCGCTGCGATCTTCAGCCTGGCACCCGGCAGTGCCGTGCCTTCTGGTCCCTGTCCGGGGAAACGAGGCGGAACACTTGTGGGAAGGGAGGGGGGAGGTAAGTTTATCAGTGTGGGGTGGGAGGGGGGAATGGGGTCAAATTAGCGTCATGGGGATGGTGGGAAGGGTTGCAGGTGAAAGTTTGTGCAGTTTGGGGGGGGGGCAGGTCAGATGGTAAAGGTAGGTGTTTTGGGGGGGGGGGGAAGGGCAAATAATTAATTTAATTGTTATTGGCGGGTGGGAGAGGGGCAACTGAGATGTATTTATTTAATTTCATGAAATCTTTCTTTGAAGATGTAAATTTCCCGGTAGGGCTGACAGCCCTTTAAAAAAGGTGTCAGCACCTGTGCACAGGCAGCTGATGCCATTGCCGGGGACAGACCGTCTGCCCCCTCCACATGATTGGGGAGGGGAGTCACCTGCCCCGTCTATTTAAGTGAGCCACTGCGCTTGGATTCGTGGTGGCTCTTTAGTGTGTGGCCCGCACAGGCGAGCCACCATTTTTTGCGCCCACTGCCGATTTTGGCAGTGGCCTTATACTATTCTGCCCATTGAGTGTGGTTTCTACCTAGGCTCCTAGATCAGTGGTTATTAAACTTTTTTTCGTTTAACAATCCCTTTTCAAATGGATTAGTGCTCATGGACCACTCCGCCACTGCCTCCCCCATTCTAAATTATACTACTTATAATACTCATAATATGAAAGTGCTGCAAGAGTCTTTCAATAATGCTTTGAAGAAAATGGGTATTTGCTTGTTATCTATGAGATGGGTGTGCCTGTTTCTCACCATACGGTCTGTCTATCCTTGACAGGAGCTTAGAGAGAGCAGGAGCCCCAAGAGACGAGGAGCACGGGGACAGCAGAGTATGGAGAAAGCACGAGGGGAGTGTGGGGAGGGCAGGGGTACTGGGGAAGCAAAGCATTGGGAGAGCAGGAGTAGAGCAGAGTCTGGAGTAAGCAGGCGCCCAGAGATTGCAGGAGCATGGCGACAGCACTGGGGAGCAGTGAGGGAACAGGAGCACTGTGAGACAGCAGAGCCCAGAGAAAGCAGGAGCTTAGAGAAAGCGGGAGCATGGGGTGAGCAGAAGCATGGAGAGAACAGGAGCACAGAGAATGCAGGAACCCAGAGATAGCAGGGGACTGGAAAGAGCAGGAATATAGGAGGAGACAAACACTGGGGGAGCAGAGCATGGAGAGAGAATTAGAGGAGCACGGTGACAGCAGGAGCAAGGAGGAGCTACTCACTTAGTCTGGACGATGTCACTCTGGGCACTCACTCATGTCGCCCAGCCACAAGACCCAGTTTGAGAACCGTTCTAGATCGATTTCAACTGCATCCTTAGTTGTTTTAGCACTACTTATTAACTATATGTGATGCCCAATTTTCTTTTCTATGTACAACACTGTACACTGGCCAGCATTACTTTTCATCTGCCATTATTCTGCCCACTTACATACTTTATGCAACTTATAAATTCTGAGCTGCCTAGTGTTCCTGCTTTATCATCTGCAAATCTGACCAATTTATATTGAATTTTTGAATCTGAATCAATGATGCAAATTAGAACCAGTACTACTCCCACTTCTAATCACTGGCGGACCCGAATCAATTCTTCACCCCATGCCGACATAACTCTTTTAATAGGTATGTGTTGTCTTTTATCCTTGAGCTAGTTTTGTATTCATTGCCAAGGTTTACTCTGAATCCCCACAGCTTTCAACTAAACTAACAGCCTTTCATGTGGAACCTTATCAACTGCCATTTAGAACATAGAACATATAGAACATAGAACAGTACAGCACAGTACAGGCCCTTCGGCTCACGATGTTGTGCCGAACCTTTAACCTACTCTAAGATCAAACTAACTACCTACCCTTCATTCTAAATTGAGTTATAATCTACTTTTAATTCAAAGTTTCTTATTTCAAATTATCTGATAATTCCATTTTAAGCACTAAATTCCTGCTTTGCTCTTCTTTACATTGATTAATTCATACTGGAGAATTCCATTTTTCCATCATGTAAGAAATGATTTTGAATTATCAGGCTGGGTGGTACATTATATCGTAGATCATTCCACAGTCCTCCTGGTCAGCCAATTCCGCACAAAGTCAATGGAGATCATGGGCAGGATCCCTTCTGAATCCATGTCGGCTGCTGCTAAGTTTTTATTCCACATATAATCCTTACTGTATGGATAATAAGATTTCTCCAACAGCACCACCCAAATCTGTGACCTTTACCATCTGAAAGGACAAGGTGCATGGGAACACCATCACCTCTAAGTTCCCCTCCAGGTCACATATCATCCTGATCGGACATATATAGCCATTCCTTTAAGTTGCTGGGTCAATATCCTGGAACACCGTACCCATGTTCCCTGTAAATTTTTTTCGAGTGAATGGTCGATTTCTTTAAGCGTGGGGCCCTTTAAGTTTTTTTGGCGGCCACACATGCGTGGTAATTTGAAGGGACTGACTTCTGCGCAACCTGCACGGGGACCTTTGGGTTGCTGCGCGACTGCGCAGTGAGGCAGCTTAGAGGGAACATTACTCCCTACCCAACAGGAGTGTGGGAGTACCTTCACCACATGGACTGCAGCGGTACACGAAGAAGGCCCGCCACCACCTTCTCAAGGGCAACTAGAGATGGACATTAAATACTGACAATAGTAATGATGCCCATATCTGCAGATGTTTAAAAAAATCCTCACATTTACTCCTGATAATCAATTCCATTACTTTACACAATATTGAAGTAAGACCAATGCATCTGCAATTGCCTCCATTCGCTTTGCTGTCATTTTTTCTAAATAACCGTTAGTCGACATCTTAGGTTTAAAACACAAATGGTTCAGTAATACTGGCGTTTACAGCAAATAAAATACCATTCCTGTTAAAAGTCAAAATATGATGTATATAACAAATCAAACTTAGAAAAATCAATGTTGTACGTCCCTGCGTTGTAATTCAGTTCTTTCCTGCAAGCCCTTTGGAATTGGTCTGTATCATGTGGCTGCGATGGTCACTGGTGTAAAGCCTGAATTGTAACGTTGACCTCTCTGGGGAGTTCGGGATTCTGAATGGAAACATCAACTTGTACAATATAGCTAGACAAATGAATTTTCCAAATTTATGATAGTCCTGTTTCAGAGAGTGACAGAAAGCTGAAATATGAAGAAAGGCTGCAGTTTAGTGACAGATATATTGTTGGTTGAAGAAGATAAATTAGAATTTGGTCGACGGTATGGTGATGATTCTTTCAGGATGAATCTGTCGAAACTTTTCACATGGGGTAAGAGATGAGACTGAATTTCAGTGGTTTTGGTGCAAGGCCGACCTCATTAGAAGAACTGCATTTAGCTAGTTGACGGAATATATTTGAATCCTGCGAGGACAACGTAGAACTTTAAAACGGAGCTACAGTCTTTTTAAAAGACTTAACCATTTCAGGACTGTCGAGGTGTTCTGACAATATCTTATGACAATATTGAGTTGGATTTTGCGGTGGTAATCATGGTGAAACTGTCAGTGTTTGCCGTCATTACTCCACTGAAGTGACCATAACTTCTGGAGTCCGCACATGCGTAGTATAACACGAAATCCAAATGCTGTTGTCAGTGGTTATACACTTCTCCAGAGTGTGCGCTATTGAGGTCCCCCACCCACCCCCAGACTGCAATTAAAGTGAAATCAACTGAATTGATGAGAATTTCCACTTTTACTGTCTCGCTGTAAAAGTCTTTGAAAAAGCCACACCATGTTGAATGAGGTGTAATTGGTTTTAATGGTGTATGAACTTCATAATTACTGCTATTCACCCTCAGTGGCCCTGTAAAGCTAGTTTTATATTTGTGAATTGTCAAATTTCTCAGAATTCCATATATTTCTGGCATGGACTGAATGGGCCAATGGCCTCCTACTATGCCTTAAATGACTCTATGATTCTATATTTTTGAAAATACATATTTTTCTTTTGTGAAAGTTTGTTTATCTTTATTTTAGCTTCTATCTTAATCCAGTCATAATCATTTATTGCACAATGTGAAAATGTAAAATTAATATGCAGGTTATTAAGTGCTTTTAACTTCCTAGTTTTTTGTGTGAAAATACTTCAATTTGATTGGCTCCTCACCTGCTTGCTGTCATCACGACTGCTTAGCATCCCCTTGACTTGACACCAGATTTAAACAGCCTTTGGGAAAGGGGAAAACCACGCCACAGAGATAATTAGATCTTTGAGGGAAGCTTTCTTCAAGATCAGAGGTGAGCACCCCTGTTTCACTGCTAACAAAAAAAATCCAGGCCAAGGGTTGTGAAATATCTCTACATTTTGTATATTGTAGATGCCAAAGTGAATTTGAGTTTACTGAACAATTATTTTACAGTTAAGATCCAACACACCTTAAAGAACATGTCATGGGTTGCTTTTCTCTTCCAATTTTTACCTCTTCTGAAGGTGCTGGAGTATAATGTGTTAAATTGACACAAACAACTCTGGTACCTTATCCAAGTGCTCATTCTTTACGTGTGAGCCTTGACAAGAGGTTTCCAATTAGATTCACAGGAGACCATATCACTCATATATTGAACTTACCAAAGTTTGATCCAACCTCAATTATAGTCTTGATGTAATCATAAACTATCACTACTACTCTTCAGTTTGCTCAGTTTTTCTCTTCATTACATGCTCCCTACTTATTCTGTGTTCCTTTCTTTCTCTTCTTCTCCCAATTCCTTTCTCTCTGTTTTTGCTCCTCTTGTTTGGTTTTCTCTCTCCCTTTCCCTGTACACTCCATGCACCTCTTTTAGAATGCCTTAAATACTTTCATACCTCTCTTGTATAATTTCCCCCCCCTACAGTCTTCCCCAAATGCTGCCAATATTATGTGATCCTTTTCATAGAGTCATGGAGTCATTTATGGCACAGAAGGAGGCCATTCATCCCACTGAGTCCATGCCATCTCTCCATGGAGCTATCCAGTCTGTCTCACAGTTCTCACTACAATCTTAGTATTTCTTCCCCCAAAATTTCCATTCAGAAACTCAGCACTATTTTCTGGCCAAATCCTGAAGTAACACCATGGGAATTTTCTACTTTCTCCATACATATTGGGGGCAATTTTAACTGAACCCACCCATTGGGAAACTGACGGGATCAGTGCAACACTGGCTTATAGCCCATCAGATTTTACCTTCCATTGGAATCTGGCAAAAAGAATTGGTTAAGAAAGGTAGATAACAGTCACTATAAATGTTTAATATGACACTGAATGTGCACAGTGGGGAATGCAGGTGAAAAAAAACATTTCTTATTTTTTGGCACACCCACTGGTTTGTTTCAGTTTATATCCAATTTGGGCAAAAATAGGATTTTCTATTCTGAGAGCAGCCACATTCTAAAAATCCATAGAAGTGGTCTGGTAAGTTCAGTCTAGATTCTTTTCATCATGCAGAGAAAAGAGATTTAAGGAAATAACCCAATAAATATTTTAAGACCTAAAAGTAGAAGCTGAGGACAGAAATTCCAAACAATACCTGCTTCCTTCAGATACTGTTTGAGTTCATGAAATATCAGGGTTCTGAAATCTCAGGGTGCTGCCACGAACACAATGTCTGGACCCGATCCTTTATCTAGTGTGTGTTCTCATAGGTAAAACTACTGTGATAGAAACTGCTGATGAAGCTACTTCATCTACTTTGCTGGTAACATCTATCATTTTGACTTGCATGTTATGGTATGGGGCTGCAGTTTTTATATTTGTCAGATTTAAATTTTGTCCCATCCCTCGCTGTACCTGAATGTTAAGGCTGAAAGTAATTCAATATTCGTCCTGAACACTGACACATATATAAATACATATGTGATTGTGCTTTTGAAGTGTTTTGCCTTTGGCATTGTTGAAGAGATAGTACTGCAAATCATTAAACTGCAGTAAGGTTAAACATTCAAGATTATTGCAGCAAACAAGGTCAAAGACGATGAACAAAATTCTTTCGGAATCACGGAAGATCTTTAGCACAAAAAGAAACACCCTTAAACCACATTCATATGTAAGTACTAGTGCCAACTTAAGTCTATGATACTCATCAGTATTCATGCTTCAAAGAAACTGGAGATGGGAATTTTGTAGCCAGAAACACACATACACTCTCATATATCCTTTTGCCTTCCTATTCTTTGCTTGAAATCTAACTATCTGCAGCTAGACTATTCAATTTATAAACAATCTTACTATCAGTATGCTGGGCATGTTTTGAAATTGCAAATGGTTGCACCTACTGTAAGCATTACAGACAGTGAAAAATGTATTACAGTTTGTGATCATGCACCCAAATGTTGCAACTATTCTGGTATCACAGGGTGACCAAGTGAGTGGGCAAAACTACGGTACATGGAACTCAAAGTAGGGAAGTGTGAAATCATCCACTTTGGATCCGCAAAAGACAAATTGGAATATTTTCTTAAGGGTGAGAGACTAGGAACTGTGGAGGAGCAAAGAGATGTGGGTGTTCAGGTACATATTTCACTAAAAGCTTACAGGTTCAAACAGTAATCAAAAAAGGCCAATGGAATATTGTGCCATATAATTTCAGAGCATGACGGCCCCCCCCCCCCGTTTTATTTTCAGTTCTTTTTTCTTCTTAATTTATTTTAGTTTGTTTCATCATTCATTTTCCTTACCATGTACCAGCCCACTTTTTTTTCATGTTTGTGCTTTGGGCCAGGGCTGTTCATTTTTCTGTCCATTAACACCCTTTCTGCACTAACACTTTGTCTTTCAACACACCATTAACATACTGTTTGCCTTTGCTCCATGACCTTTTGGTCAGCTATGTGGCCTTGTCCAATCTACACCTTCTCCTTTGTTATCTCTTGTCCCACCCCCGCCTCACTTGCTTATAACCTTTGACATTTCTAATATTTGCCAGTTCCGAAGAAGGGTCACTGACCCGAAACGTTAACTCTGCTTCTCTTTCCACAGATGCTGCCAGACCTGCTGAGTATTTCCAGCATTTCTTGTTTTTATTTCAGATTTCCAGCATCCACAGTATTTTGCTTTTATTTATACTGCTGATTGGCCGGCAGCTCATGGAAGCGGGCTCCCTGTCTTTAAAGGGACGGTAATCCCGCCTCCTGAAACTTAGTACTGAGAAACACCGGAGGACTGCTTCGGGGGGCCGCAAAAATCCAGAGGCGGGTTGCCCTCACCTTTTCGGCTTGGCTTCTGGAGCTCCGCCTGCTATAGAACTTTCAGCCCCTCCTCTCAGTCCTAAATGGCCAACCTCTTATTCTGAGACTGCGTCCCCTGGTTCTAAACCACCCCCAGACGGGGAATACATCCTTCCTGCATCTACCCTGTTGAGCCCTGTAAGAATTTTATATGCTTCAATGAGATTACCTCTCATTCTTCTAAACCCTAGAGAATATTTTAAACAGAAGATTGTTACAATTTGATACTGTTTTCCTCAAAACGTTGTCCCTCAAATGCTGAGTCCATTGA
Organism: Heterodontus francisci; assembly: GCF_036365525.1. Taxonomy (NCBI): domain Eukaryota; kingdom Metazoa; phylum Chordata; class Chondrichthyes; order Heterodontiformes; family Heterodontidae; genus Heterodontus; species Heterodontus francisci. Next base: position 16,903,953 of record NC_090388.1, read on the forward strand.
AATTTTCAAGACTGAGATTGATATATTGATGTTGGGTAAGGGTATCAAGGGGTATGGAGAAAAGATGGATAAATGGAGTTGAGGTACAGATCAGCCATGATATGATTGAATGGTGGAAGAGGGTCAAGGGGCTGAATGGCCTACTTTCTGTTCCCCTGGTCCGACAAAGGATACAACTTAAGTGTGGTAATCTCTTTCTTTCTATCAGCTATTGAATTTCTTCAATTCCCCCTTTGAAAACTTTAACGCAGAGTTCTCACTACACCAGGTAGTAGTCTGTTCCATTGGTTAACTATAAGTGTGGAGGAGTTATGTAATGAAGGTTAGCTCACAAATACCTTGTATTGACAGTTTTGTAATATTATCAAGGATCTAATCACTACTGCAGAAATGCATTCTCTCCAAATCGCTTTGTCTGGGCCTATTCGTGGACATCAGCACATTTAAAAAAATAATTTCTTATCCTTTTGTATTGGTTTCATGAGAGCTCCAACACAACACAAAAAAAAACAAAAAACTACAGCACAATCTATTGGTTTTGGACTTCTTCATTTTTTACAACTGCAATGCTTTCTTTTGAAATCCAGTCTGCGAAGCTCAAGTTAAAAATAAAGGAAAGACTTGGGATATTACGATGAGTGTAAATTGTTTTCTGTTGTAGCAGAGGTCATTTTAGGCCCAGGTCCCAGTTACATGGGACTGCTCCATCTACAGGAAGCTGATGATGCAGTTGCTGTGTGAACCAGTTGGGGCGCTGATTGCCTTTTAGGCCGACACCATCTGGACCCTAAGGCTGCTGAGGCAAGGTTGTCAGTTTAAAAATACCAGGGAATCAGTCAAGTCAAGGACTCTGAAAATTCACCACCTTTGAGATCGCATTTTTGACCTGACCTCTTTTTTACTGGGTTTTAAATTTGTCACTGCAGCGTGTATGTCAAGTATTTTCCCCTTGCCTTCCCAAAAGTATGGCATTTGTGACACAATTGTTACTCACTATTGTCCAATTGTGCTACTTTGTAAGGTCGTATTAATTATCTTTCAGTATTGTTTTAGAATGCCATTAAAATAACAAGCAATCAAAACAATCTTATCTTTATTTCTTGTCACCTGAAAGAGATAATCTGCTCAACAATTTTACATTATTTATTTATTCTTTCATATCGAGGTTTCAGAATGTCCCAAAATCCTTCATATAAAACATTTTTTTTTTAAAGGCACTTGCTGTTTCCATGTAGCTAATTTGTGCACTGCAAGATCCCACAAGCATTCATGATATAAATGACCTGCTGGTCTGTTTTATTTTTGGTTGAAGGAGAAATGTTGGCCAGGAAAGCAGGAGAACTCTCTCTGCTTCTTTGGATACTGCCAATGGATTGATTATTTTGAGCTGAGAATACTACCACTAAGCCAACTTTAATTGAAGTTTCTTGTGCTGAATAAGTGCCGACACGAACTTTAGTCGTGCTCACTTAGACTGAATAGTCTAGCAGCTAAACAGTTTAATTAATTGCTTTCAGTAACAAATTGCTAATGCCATTTAAAGAGTAGCTTTGCTTCTTTCATATAGAGAGGGTGCGCTGATTAAGCGTTAAGTCAAATGATTTCTTTTGCACTTAATTAATTATCAGGCCCCAACCCAAGCTTTGATTTCACAGAATCATAGACTCTTACAGCAAAGAAGGAGGCCATTTGGTCCATTTTGCTGGGGCCAGCTCTTTGAAAGAGCAATCCAATTAATCCTACTCCTTTGTTCCTTCCCCACGGCCTTGAAAGGGGAAGTTAGTTAAGCACATGAGGTAGAAAGGTACTGAAGGATACGTTGTTGGGCTTAGATGAAGAGGGGTTGGAGGAGGCTCGGGTGGAGCATATACACTGACATGGACTAGTAGGTCTGCATAGCCTGTTTCTGTGTTGTAAATACTTTCTAGTGCTTGTGATACCACCTAGATCTTGTTTGAAATTGAGTAATGGGATGAAAGTCTTCTCCATCTCCAGCTATTAGTGCTCTATAGGAAACAAGGTTGACCTGGTTTCAAACAAGCCCACAGCACACAATTAAATGATCAAAAAGGCCAATAGATTTTTTTTTTATTAGTTCATGTGATGTGGGTGTCACTGGCAAGGCCAGCATTTGCTGCCCATCCCTAATTGCCCTTGAGAAGGTGGTGGTGAGCTGCCTTCATGAACCATTGCTGTCCATCTGGTGCGGGTACACTCACAGTGCTGTTAGGGAGGGAGTTCCAGCTTTTTGTTCCAGCAACAGTGAAGGAATGGTGATATAGTTCCAAGTCAAGATGGTGTGTGGCTTGGAGGGGAACTTGCAGGTGGTGGTGTTCCCATGCGTCTGTTGTCCTTAGGTGGAAGTGGTTACGGGTATGGAAGGTGCTGTTGGAGGCGTGGTGAGTTGCTGCAGTGCATCTTGTAGATGGTACACACTGCTGCCACTGTGTGTTGGTTCTGGAAGGAGTGAATGTTGAAGGTGGTGGATGGGGTGCTGATCAAGTGGGCTGCTTTGTCCTGGATGCTGTCTAGCTTCTTGAGTGTTGTTAGAGCAAGTGGAGAGTATTCCATCACACTCCTGACTTGTGCCTTGTAGATGGTGGACAGGCTTTGGGGAGTCAGGAGGTGAGTTACTCGCCGCAGAATTCCTAGCCTCTGACCTGCTCTTGTAGCCATGGTATTTATGTGGCTGGTCCAGTTCACTTTCTGGTCAATGGTAACCCCCAGGTTGTTGATAGTGGGAGATTCAGCGATGGTAATGCCATTGTTCGCCTTTGTAGCTAGAAGGCTAGAATATAAACATTAAGATATTTTGCTACAAGAATACAAAGCCCTGGTTAGAGCACATCTGGAGTATTGCATACAGTTTTGGGCACTGCACCTTGCAAAAGATATATTGACCTTGGGAGGAGTGCAGTGCAGATTCACCAGCCTGTTACCAGGGCTCCAAGAATTAGATTATGAGGAGAGATTACATAAACTAGTCTTATATTCCCTGAACTGTTGAAGGTTAATGGTCATTTGATTGAGGTCTTTAGGATATTGAAAGGAATTGATAGGGTAGATAAAGAGAAACTTTATCCACTCATTGGGGAGTCTAGGACAAGGGCAGAACCTTAAAATCCGAGCCAAGACATTCAGGAGAAACGTTTCTTCGCACAGAGCACACAAAAAACAGCTTAATTAATAACGTAAATTCTGAGATTGATAGATTTTTGCTAGACAAGGGTACAAAAGGAGGTGATAGAGTTAAGATACAGATCAGCCATGATCTCATTGAATGGTGGAACAGGCTCGAGGGACTGAATGACCTACTGTTGTTCCTATGTTCCTATAATTCAGTTCATGGCTTAATGAATTGGTACTAATTGGTTCTGCCTGACAGACTTGATGTGGGGACTTGGGTGCTTTTTGAAGGTTGGGTCTGAAACATAAGATTGGATAGAGAAGGATTTACTCTGTAGCTGACCCATGCCAAATTTGAAATAAAAACAGAAAGGGCCAAATTTGCCCTGGGTTTGCTTAGGGCTGACAACGTGTATGTCAGAAAGGGGGAAAAGAGCTTTACATTCCTCGCCAATGTTGAAACAGCTCCTGTCCTCTTAAAGAAATCTTCCTTGCACAATGATGGTAATCAAAGCGGTGGAAAAATTAATATACATGTGTTATTGTAAATATATTTTTTCAACCCACTCCCCTTTGCAAAGCATCTTAGGACCTTTCCTATATCAAAGGCACAAAAAGAATGCAAATAGTTGTAATGTTGTATTGATGCTCAAGTGCTTAATAAATCAGTATGAGATGATGAAGGAAAAACAACTAGATTTATTATGGTGATAACACATTCACGTATACTGACTCTTTACTAGCTTACAAAGTCCATTCTGCAGACTGAGCTTGTTCAATCTGCATCTAGCCAGTTGCCTAATTGATAACTACGTCCTGATGTTGAAGTAACATCTTCAAATTCTCAAGCTGATCTATCATTACATTACATAATAATTATGAAGCCAGGTAACATTTGTAAGGAGGAAGAGCTCACACTTTTATTTCCCAATACAAATCATAGAATCATAGAATGGTTACAGCAGAGAAGGAGGCCTTTCGGCCCATCTTGTCCTTGCCAGCTCCCTGCAAGAGCAACTGAGCTAGTCCCATTCCCACGCCTTTTCCCCGTAGCCCTGAAAATTATTTCTCTTCAGATAATTATCCAGTTCTCTTTTGAAAGCTTCGATTGAATCTGCCTCCGCCACACTCTTAGACAGTGCATTCCAGATCTTAACCACCCACTGCCTAAAAAAGTTCTTCGGCATGTCGCTGTTGCTTCTTTTGCCAATCATCTTAAATCGGTGTCCTCTGGTCTGGATCCTTCGGTCAATGGGAACAGTCTCTCTCTATCTACTCTGTCCAGACTCCTCATGATTTTGAACACCTTCATTAAATCTCCTCTTCTCCAAGGAGAACAGACCCAGCTTCTCCAACCTATCCATATAACTGAATTTCCTCATCCCTGGAACCATTCTCATGGATCTTTTCTGCACCCTCTCTAATGCCTTAACATCCTTAAGACGTGTGAAGCTAAGAACTGGACACAATACTCAAGTTGAGGCCAAACCAGTGTTTTACACAGGTTTATCATAACTTCCTTGTTTTTGTACTCTATCCCCTTATTTATAAAGCCTGGGATCCCATATGCTTTATTAACTGCTTTCTCAACCTGCCCTGCAACCTTCAATGATTTGTGCATATATACGCCCAGGTCCCTTTGTTTCTGCACTCTCTTTAGATTTGTACCCTTTAATTCATATTGCTTGTCTTCATTCAAAATGAATCACTTCATGCTTTTCTGCATTAAATTTCATCCGCCCATTCCACCAGCCTGTTTATGTCCTCTTGTTTATCACTATTCTCCTCACAGTTCACAATACTTCCAAGTTTTGTGTCATCTGCAACATTAAAGCATTTGAGTTCTGCTGAGGGCTGTTTTACTACCAGTTGTGACAAAAAAAACTAACCTGCTTGGGATTAGTTGCATATAGCAGCAAAATTCCAGCTTTTCACCAAACAGTAAAATATTTTTGCCTTGATAAATACTGAGGAGAGAATATTATGTATATATATATATACTCCTGCAGTGCCAGTCGGCTTTTGATTACTTTAGGTCAAGTAATTTGTTTCAATACACAGATTACCAATGTGGGGAAACTGAAACATTTCCAAATTTTGCGCACTAAGTGCTCACAGGTCAAAATTGCAACTTCTTTCTTAGATGGTGCAACAGTATAAATGACATGATACTAGTACCTGTGGTGGCATAGCTTCTGCCTAAGATGCTGCAGCTTCATAGCCTGAAGTATTGCTCTGGCTACACAGGGGATAGGCATTTGGCTTAGAAGGATATGGGGGCTAAAAGGATGAAATAATGAGCATAGGTTGTACAGACAAGGCTTGTATTCCCTTGAATATAGAAGATTAAGGGGTGATCTAATTATTGTGTTAAAGATGATTAAAGGATTTTAGGGTAGATAGAGACTATTTCCTCTGCTGGGGGAATCCAGAACAGGAGGCATAACCTTAAGAGTAGAGCTAGTTCAAGTTTGATGGCAGGAAACATTTCTTCAGACAAAGAGTAGTGGAAATTGGAAACTCTCTCCAACAAAAGCTGTTGAGGCTAAGCCAATTGAAAATTTCAAAATTGAGATTGATCGTTTTTTCTTAACATTAAGAGTTATGGAACCAAGGCAGGCAAATTAAGCTAAGATACAGACAAGCCATGATCTAATTGATCAGTGGAACAGGTTCGAGGGGCTAAATGGCCTCCTCCTGTTCTTATGTTCCTATGTGCCTAACCATACGGGCCAGCAATGTGGTTTTTAAATTAGAGAAGATCCAGAGCCACAGATATGAAGTCACTTGGAAGCCACTGTTCATGTGCAATGTTGGGCATTCACACTTGTTTCAGCTAATAGGGCAAATGTGAGAGCCAGTATTCAGAACACATTGTGGAATCCATCAATATAAATACACTTCAGCTGGTCACATACAATGAAAATGCTGCAAGATACTTAAAATTCAGCAAGGTTTGCTGTTTATTTCTTGTTTACTGCCAAAGATATTTCTTTAGTAGCTCCAGGTCTGATTCTGTATGGGAAAATCTTCTGAAGTTCCCACCTTGAAATAATGTGGGCGGAAATTTGGTGCAAAAAGATGGGCCGCTGTTTGGAATATCTTTATTTAATGACTTCTTTGAAAAAGCAAATCCTCTTGTGATCAATCACTTGTCGAGAAGCACAGGATATAATAAAGCATAATATTGAATTTAACAAAATCAAACATAGTCATCTCAAATTCTATTTACTCTGGGAGGAGTACGTCAGTACAAAACTGCGACAATACACTATTCTTGAGGAAATAATGCAGACTTGTTAATGCCACTCTGAATTGTTATCTGTAATACTGCTTTCAATCTCCTGATGATATAAAAGGCATTGGTGCTGTGGTATTAAACAGGGCTGCCTCACTTGTGCCTGCAGGCTTACAGCTGCAAATGGCATAAAAAACTCGAGGTTCATGAGTGTGGGTACTTACCATAGCTGTGAATGTGCAGTAATATTCCTGACTTTCAAAGGAAACTGGAAAAACAGTGAACGTGTGACCTATTTTACCCAAATACATATTACTGCTGAGTCTATTGGCCCGAGGGCGAAGGGTTGAGTTTCCATAAATTGAGTAGATTGACTTCATGACAACTTGGCACGCATCAGTTTCTCGACATTGGGTCTGTTCCAACATTTAATCTGCAGCCGACACAGTGTAGGCAGGAGGCCAGGGCAACAGTTTTTGAGGCAATGACTCGAGGTGGCATTGGGACACTAAATTCAAAACAAAGTATTTCACTGACATTTTATGCTATCAATTTAATGTTTGATTGATGCCAGTACTTGTGTAAATCTGGCCCTGAACTAGTTGAAGAACAGCAGCTCAATATTTATAGCTGAACTGGAGAGTTTCATGCAGTTTCAAGCTGGTATTTAGATACTCAGCATTTGCATCAGCAATCACAAACAAGACGGCCATCAATATGTACCGAGGCCATCGATAAGTAACTTCATCATTTCAGTAGCTGCCCAACTAGCCCAGTTCAAAAATGATCTACACAAATGGCAGTTCAGTTGTGTCTCCTGTCAGCCTATTAAACAGAGCCAGCTGCACAGAATGAGGTCAACATGTTCTCTTAGATCGACACATACAGATATATAAAGATGCAAGCGTAACAGTGCTGTATATTTGCCAAACCACTGCTGAGAAATACCCTGCTGCTTGTGGTACAATTGGGGGCAGCTCTTGACTTTGGAAGAGGACACCTGCACTTTCATGTGAAGCTGAGTTTGGAGAAGTGTATAAATACAAATATAAGAAATAGGAACAGGAATAGGCCATTCAGCCCCTCAAGCCTGCCCCGCCATTCATTAAGATAGTGGCTGATCTGTAATGGGACAATATTTCAGCAGAGTCCACTCGCCGCCTCTTGTATTTTCATACAGGAAAGTAGAACGGCAAAGGGCAGAAGCAAGAGTGTTGACAGGAACAGTGCTTTAGGGTTTGGAGGAATTGGGAGGAAACCATGAGGGCTATTTTGGAAGGGAAGGAAGAAGAGGCCAGGAGTGGTTCTATGGTGGGAGGAATGAACTGAAGAGATGGGGTAGGAGAGTCACAGCTGGAACTAAGAAAATAACGTCTGTATTTTCAACACCTGTATGCTTTCCTGTACTGCTTTTCTTCTTGTCAAATACAAATGCAAGAGTAGCAACTCAGGAACATTAGCCAGCCATACAGCTCATTGAGCCTTTCTGTCATTCAGTTAAATCTTAGCTGATATGCACCTCAACTTCATTTACCTGCCTTTTTTTCTTACAAAAATCAATTGAACTTGAAAATTTCAATGATCCAGCATCCACAGCAACAGAGCGCGAGTTCCAACAATCTGCTATCCTTTATGTGAAAAAGTTTCATTCCTAATTGTCCTTGCTATAATGTCAAGTTTATACTTCCTTGCTTTGGTTTCCCCACCACAAAGAAATAATTTCTCTGTATCTACCCTATTGAATCTCTTCAGCAACACCTTGATTAGATCATCCATCAACCTCTTAAACGCAAGGGAATACAAAGGAAGTCTATGCAACATGTCCACATAATTTAACCCTTTAAGTCCTGGTATCATTCTGGTGAGTCTGAATATATCTTTCCCAAGGTTCTATGCCCAAAACTGAATGTGAAATTCCATACCAAGTTTTACTTCCTCACTTTTGTAGTCCAACCCCCTTGAGATGAAGACCAACATTCCATTTGCCTTTTTGATTGCTTTTTGTACATCTGTGCTAGCCTAAATCCTTTTGCTCCTCCTAGTTTCTCACTGTTAAGAAAGTATTCCGATTTGTCTTTCTCAGATCCAAAGTGGATGACCTCCCATTTTCCCACATTTAACTCCATCTGTCATAGTTTTGTCCACTCACTTAATCTGTCTGTGTCCCTTTGGAACCTCTAGGACCCATGTACACAACTTAACTGTTCCTCGTTGTCATCTGCAAACTCATGCAGCTCTCTATTTCTTCATCCAAGTCATTAATATATTTGTTGAAAAGCTAAGGCCGCCACCACCCCCCCCCCCACCCCACCCCCATACAGATGCCTGGGAGCATCACTTGTCACATTCTGCCAATCAGAGAACACTTCCTTTTTCCCTACTCTTTGTCTCTTACCTCCCAATCATGTTACAAGGTTACCTCCAATTTTGTGTGCTTTCACTTTTGATAATAATGTCGTATGTGGAACCTGATTAAATGTCTTCTGAAAGTCCATATCAACAACATCTATAGACACTCCCCTGCCTACTGTGCCAGTGAACTACTCAAAAAGTTCAACTAGATTAGTCAAACATGACCTACTCTTCAGAAATCCAAGCTCTCTTTGATCTGTTCATAGTTGTCCAAGTGCTCAGTCTTTGTGGCCTTGATGATAGATTCCAGCTAAAATGTCAGGCATACTACAGCTTAAGTTACAAAGCCAATGAAGATACTTGTATTTACATGTGATAGATTAATTAGTGTCATTTTTGAGATGTCAGTTGTTTTGGGATTGGGCCAGTTTTTAAAAAAATAAAGCTGTTGGCCTTCTATTACTCATTTTCTAAATAGACTTGTATGTTATTCAGTCACCTAGGGTTCTAAAAGTTTAGTTTAGTTTAGTTTAGAGATGCAGCACTGAAACAGGCCCTTCGGCCCAACGAGTCTGTGCCGACCATCAACCACCCATTTATACTAATTCTACACTAATCCCAAATTCCTACCACATCCCGACCTGTCCCTAGATTTCCCTACCTATACTAGGGACAATTTATAATGGCCAATTTACCTACCAACCTGCAAGTCTTTTGGCTTGTGGGAGGAAACTGGAGCACCCAGAGAAAACCCACACCGACACAGGGAGAACTTGCAAACTCCACACAGGCAGCACCCAGAATTGAACCTGGGTCGCTGGAGCTGTGAGGCTGTGGTGCCAACCACTGCGCCACCGTGCCGCCCAAAGATATAGCTACAGAGATAATGGATGTGTGGCTATGATTTTTCAAAATTCCCTGGGCTCTGGAATGATCCCAGCAGATTGGAAATTAGCAAATGTAGCACAGCTATTCAAAAAAGGAAGGAGGAAGTAAACTGTGAACTACAGGCCAATTAGCTTGACATCAGTTGTCAGGAAAGTGCTGGGATCTACTATAAGGAAGTCTTAATGGGCTTAGAAAATCATAGTATGATCAGGCAAAGTCAACAGGTTTTACGAAAGGGAAATAGTGTTTGACAAATGTATTAGAGTTTTTTGAGGATGTAACTAGTAGGGTAGATAAAGAGGAACCAGTAGATGTAGTATACCTGGATTTCCAAAAGGCATTTGATAAGATGCCACATAAAAGGTTTAACGGACAGAAAGCAAAGAATAGGGATAAATGGGGCATTTTTCAGTTGGCAGGCTGTGACTAGTGCAATGCTGAAAGGATCAGTGCTGGGGCCTCAGCTATTTACAATTTATTTTAATGACTTAGACAAAGAAACTGAGAGTAATGTATCTAAGTTTGCTGATGATACAAAGGCATGCGGAAATGCAAGCTGTGAGGAGGAAACAGAGAGACTGCAAATAAATATAGACAGGTTAAGTGAGTGGGCAACAAGGTAGCGGATGGAGTATAATGTCGGGAAGTGTGAGGTTATTCACTTTGGTCGTAAGAATAGAAGTGCAAGATATTTTTTAAGAGGTGTGAAACTTGTAAGTGTTCATGTTCACAGAGACTTGGGTGTGCTCGTACAAGGAACATAGAAAGTTAGCGTGCAGGTACAGCAAGCCATTAGGAAGGCAAATGTCATGTTGGCCTTTATTGCAAGGGGATTGGAGTACATGAATAAAGAAGTCTTGCTGCAATTGTACAGGGCTTTGGTGATACCACACTTGGAATACTGTGTGTAGCTTTGGTCTCCATATTTAAGGAAGGATATACTTGCTTTCAGAGGCAGTATAGCGAAGGTTCACTAGATTGGTCCTGGGGATGAGAGGATTGTCCTGTGATGAGAGGCTGAATAAATTGGGTCTATATTCTCTGAAGTTTAGAAGAATGAAAGATGATCTCATTGAAACTTACAAGATTCTGAAAGGGCTTGACGGAGTAGACACTGAGAGGTTGTTTCCACTGGCTGATGAAGCTAAAACATGGGGCACAGTCTCAGGATAAGGGGTCAATCATATAGGACTGAGATAAGGAGAAATTTCTTCACTCAAAGGTTTGGAATCTTTGGAATTCTCTACCCCAGAGGTTTGTGAATGCTCCATCATTGAACATATTTAAGGTTGAGATGGACAGATTTTTGGTCTATAAAGGAATCAAGGGATATAGGAAGTGGGCAGGAAAGTGGAGTTGAAGCCCAAGATCAGCCATGATCGTATTGAATGGTGGTACAGGCTCGACAGGCTGTATGGTCTACACCTGTTCCTATTTCTTATGTCATGGCTATTAGTGTCCAGCATTGACGGCACCATGGTGTCCATTTCAGGTGAAAAATTTTGACCAGATTTTGCTGAACTTTCCAAATTCAGATTAACTTGGATTTTAGGCTCACGTCATTGTTGCTGCTTATAGGCTGAATCTGAATTTAGAATTTTTTTTGACTACATCAAGAACATAATTGCCAACCACTCATCTTATGAATGTGCAGTCAGCAATTCCAGTTTGTGCTCATGCAAATCATGTGGTGGCTGAAATGTTTGTGAATCTCTGGATTTTGCAAATCATCTCTTCTGCACAGGTAATGAACTTTGTGCAAAATGCGACAGAGACTCATTGCCATGTTTTGAATAAGGCAGGACTGTTTTCTGAGCTGGTGAATATTAACCAAGTGCAAAACTGATTGTGTTTATTGCTACCAATGACTCCAAGACGATCTGCTGACAAAGTATGATAATTGGAGTAAGATTTACGACCAGTTGGCTTCTCCTTGTATTTGCCAAAGAGCTGAATTTTTGACATTATTGTAGCAGACTTTCATGTGGGAAATGTTTTTGTTCAGGTGATCAAATGTATGCCGAGGATTTTGCAGATGCCTGTTTTGTAATTGACATGGCAGAGCAATGTTTCAAAGTGCACTCACTTGATATTAGGGCTGTTTTCTCTAGCTCAGAATGTCAAATTCAAATTTGAAGAGTTTGCAGGTGTTATCAATCCTGTTAGAGACAAATATTTCCCCATTGATTCTGGGATTCAAGTGGTTTGCTGAGATGGTTGGGCTATATGTCACATCCATCTATACAGCACTGAAAACATCATTGCTCGGTGGGGGGTAAAATTGGACATGGGTGGGAACACAAAATTGGCTTTTGCCGACCATTATATGACATGCCTGCTACTTAGGTCTAATGAATTTGGTGGACCTGCATATTGGGCAGGGCACAAAAGGGCGATCATTGCCACACCGCCTGCTTTGTGCCCCTTAAGTCAAGTCCAATTGCACCTCCAATGATCACAATTCAAATAGATGTAGAACATGATTGCACCCTCATATACAATGTAAACAGTTTCATTTTGAGGCTTATAATAGCTTGTAGTGGCACTGGGCTTAATAAATGATGCCTATCACCACGCTGTACAAAACAGGACCATCTCTATCTGCCAGCAAGATGGTGGAGAATATCTAGTTCATGTATATATTGGAACTCAGGGTGTAACTCCCATCTTCCTTTAGTTTTTATAGCTTTCTGTGTAATCCTTTTTGAAGGCAAAATACCAGATATTTCTCAAACTTTCCATTCGAAGACACATGCAATTACCATAGTTTCCACATTTATACTTGGTTCCTTTCTCTGGGTCTTCTCTCCATGAGGCTCAATTACACTCCAGAACACTGGAAAATGCAACCAAAAAAAAAGTCAAAATTTTCCCAGATTGCCATCAAAAATGAATCAGAGTTCATGCCACCTTCAAAAATGTGTAAAATATGCACTTTGTTTCTTCCCCTTTAATACAACTGATAGAATAGCTGCAGCAAATTATATGACAAGTTCATGTCCCACTGCACTCCCATTGTAACTACTTCTTGTTACCATATCTGAGGCCTTTGTGTTTCAGTTCTTGCAGAGAAATTAATGGAATCATGGAATGTGATCCCAAGACGTTAATAAAAATACTTACATTCAATGCAATAAAAAGGAATTTAATTTATTCAATCATTATGGCCTTGGTCGTGAACCTTTTATTCAGGGCTGGTTTTCAGTTCTATGTTGTTTTGCGAGTTGTCATTTCTTGATGCTCTTTGTCAGCTTTTACAAGTTTTTATGACTGTAACTATGTGAAAACTATTAGCTGAAGGATGACAATTCAGTGGCACAGTTTAATAGTCTGACACTTGCTACACCAAAACAATCTGATATTAGAACAAACTGTTAGGAAAGTGAAGGAATTATATTAAGAAACATTCTTTGATTCTGTGTAAGTCTTTCATACCCTGTGACATCCATAACAGAAGCGTCTGAGAGTTTCTGTGGCTGATATGGCTCAGTGAGTCAATGTACCATTAATAGTGTGCCATACGAAACTGCACATGTTCCATCTGGGTTATCTAGTCTCACTTGCGATGTGTTGTTGGGAGAGGGAGAGAGAGAGAGAGAGGGAAAGAAAGGCTGACTTGAATTTACATGACACCTTTCACAACCTCAGGATGTCCCAAAGTGCTTTACAGCCAATGAAGTGTTGCTGTGTTCATTAGGGGGAGGGAGAAATCAGTCAGGTATGTACCATTTGGAATCACCCAATACTATAGGAAGGATGTGATTGCATTGGAGAGGGTGCAGAGGAGATTCATCAAGATGTTGCCTGGGCTGAAGCATTTCAGCTATGAAGAGAGACTGGATAGGCTAGGGTTATTTTCCTCAGAGCAGAGAAGGCTGAGGGGGGAACCTGATTGAGGTATACAAAATTATGAGGGCATAGATAGGGTAGATAGGAAGAAACTATTTCCCTTAGTGGGGGTGTCAATAACCAGCGGGCATAGATTTAAGGTAAGGGGCAGGAGGTTTAGAGAGGGATTTGAGGAAAACAATTTTCACCCAGAGGGTGGTTGGAATCTGAAACGCACTGCCTGAATGGGTGGTAGAGGCAGGAACTCTCACAACATTTAAGAAGTATTTAGATGAGCACTTGAAATGCCATAGCACACAAGGCTATGGGCCAAGTGCTGGAAAATGGAATTGGAATAGATAGGTGCTTGATGGCCAGCACAGACACGATGGGCTGAAGGGTCTGTTTGGCTCGATCTGAATATTCTGTTGAACACCCAAATGGCATTCCAACTTAGAAGTTAAAACAAACTATCCATACAGATAATAGATTGCTGAGAGGCAGCTAAAGCTGAACTGGAATTGAGGGGTACATATGACATCATAAATCATGAGAAATAACCAAGACTAGTTTATTAACATCGCATGAATCCTGAGCTTCCAACTATACATAGTAGAGCATTTAGCTTTTTGCCCAGCCTTTTCTAAAAGATGCTCTCGAATAGTGTGCTAGGTGTGTGTGGTACAAAGCTTGTTGAGTAAACACAGGTAATGAAGCCTTTGATAGGCATTAGTTACTGTAAGATCTCTTTTGGAGTCAATTTAGGGAAAAGATTTCACCTCGTTACTACTTGTAGTTCAATCATAAACTTGTTATTCCTCCTTCCATTTACAATCTTGCTGCAAATAGAAAAGAGGAGATTCTCATCCTCCTAAAACTTAAATTGCTACAATTTGCTGTTTTAACCTATTAGGAAAGCTTACACGCTGTTCTCGTAGCTTCGAGCAGCTGCCTGTTACCATAGAAACAGGAAGTTATTAGGCATGGTCACGTTTCTCCTGGACTGGTTAGAGGCCCTACTGAGAATCATAGGGGGTTTATTTCCTGATAAGAAAAGCTCAGGCACAAATCTTATCACATTCATTTTGCATTCCTCTGTTTATTTTAAGATGACTAATATGCATTTAAAAATAACACACAGATGGACATCGAAAGAGTGCTTTAAACATTCTTACCTTAACTTTGCAGGCTCAAGAATGTATTGTTAGTCACATCAAAGGCCTCCGAAATTAAAGTCTAAAATCGCCTTATAAATCTCAGAATCCATAGCAATTTCTGCACCGTTTGAAGTCAAGTTAATAATTCTAAGGTAGAAGTATATTTTACTTCAAACATAAATACTTTTTTGTTAATTAACCAGTATTTTAGAATGCCAGGACTAACTGACTGGTGTCATGCTAGGCCCCCACCTGCCAAGAATGAAGCGGGAGACTGTGTGTTGAGCCGGAAGAGATAAGTGAGGTTTTGAATGAGTACTTCTCTTCGGTATTTACGAATGAGAAGGGGTGTATTACTGAAGAGGACGGTGTGAAACAGACTGGTAAGCTCGAGGAAGTGCTCGTTAGGAGGGAAGATGTGTTGGGGTTTTTGAATAACTTGAAGATAGACAAGTCTCCCGGGCCTGACGGGGTATATCCAAGGATGTTATGGGAAGCAAGGGATGAAATTGCAGAGCCGCTGGCAATGATCTTTTCATCTTCTCTGCTGACGGGGGTGGTACCAGGTGATTGGAGGGTGGCAAATGTTGTGCCCCTGTTCAAGAAAGGGAATAGGAACAACCCTGGGAATTACAGGCCAGTTAGTCTTACTTCGGTGGTAGGCAAGTTGATGGAAAAGGTGCTGAGGGATAGGATTTATGAGCATCTGGAAAGACACTGCTTGATTCGGGACAGTCAGCACGGTTTTGTGAGGGGTAGGTCTTGCCTCACAAGCCTGATTGAATTCTTTGAGCAGGTGACCAAGCAAGTGGATGAGGGTAAACCAGTGGATGTGGTGTACATGGATTTTAGTAAGGCATTTGATAAGGTCCCCCATGGTAGACTTATGGAGAAAGTCAGGAGGCATGGGATAGTGGGGAATGTGGCCAGTTGGATTAAGAATTGGCTAACTGATAGAAGGCAGAGAGTGGTCTTAGATGGTAAATACTCAGCCTGGAGCCCAGTTACCAGTGGCGTGCCACAGGGATCAGTTCTGGGTCCTCTCCTGTTTGTGATTTTTGTTAACGACTTGGATGAGGAAGTCGAAGGGTGGGTCAGTAAATTTGCAGATGATACAAAGGTTGGTGGAGTTGTGGATACCGAGGAGGGCTATTGTCGTCTGCAAAGGGACTTGGATAGGTTGCAGTGCTGGGCTGAAAAGTGGCAGATGGAGTTTAACCCTGAAAAGTGTGAGGTCGTCCATTTTGGAAGGACAAACATGAATGCAAAATACTGGGTTAACGGTAGGGTTCTTGGGCATGTGGAGGAGCAGAGAGACCTTGGGGTCTATGTGCATAGATCATTGAAAGTTGCAACTCAAGTGGATAGGGCTGTGAAGAAGGCATATGGGGTGTTAGCGTTCATTAGCAGAGGGATTGAATTTAAGAGCCGTGAGGTGATGATGCAGCTGTACAGGACCTTGGTAAGGCCTCATTTGGAGTACTGTGTGCAGTTCTGGTCGCCTCATTTTAGGAAGGATGTGGAAGCCTTGGAGAGGGTGCAGAGGAGATTTACCAGGATGTTGCCTGGAATGGAGAATAAGTCTTACGAGGAAAGGCTGAACATTCTAGGCCTCTTCTCATTAGAAAGGAGAAGGATGAGGGGCGACATGATAGAGGTTTATAAGATGATCAGGGGAATAGATAGGGTAGACAGTCAGAAACTTTTTCCCCGGGTGGAGCAAAGCGTTACAAGGGGTCATAAATTTAAGGTGAAGGGTGGGAGATATAAGGGGGATGTCAGGGGAAGGTTCTTTACCCAGAGAGTGGTCGAGGCATGGAATGCCTTGCCCGGGGAAGTTGTTGAGTCAGAAACTTTAGGGACTTTCAAAAGGCTTTTGGATAGGTATATGGATAAAGGAGAATGATGGGGTATAGATTAAATTGTCCTTGACAGAGGACAAAGGATCGGCACAACATTGTGGGCCGAAGGGCCTGTTCTGTGCTGTATGTTCTATGTTCTATGTTCTATGTTCACATTAGTTTTGTCATGAACATTGATTTTCAACTGTTGTTGGAGTGAGGAAATGACTTGTTAAACAGATCAGCTGGAAAAAAATTTACATACTAACAGGCATCGAAGGTGAGGAAGCGCATTCCAGGGCCTGCTAAGGAGGATACAATCCACAAGGGCCAGGATTGGTTAGACCAGCTGGTCACACGATTACCTGGCTGTTTCAGGGTTTTCTTTGGAACTGGCCACAGAGAGTTTGAACTCAGAGTGTCTGTTTGCTCCTGGACTGAGGAGACCTCTCTCCTATCTGCTCCCATTTCTTTCTTACAAGCCTCTAAATCCACTGAAGACACATGAACCCCAAGATAGAAAAGTCTGCTACAGCGAACATTGTTTAAGAAGAATACTGGGCCCCAACGAAAAGCAAGATCTACTTACAATCAAGGACTTTACAGTGAGCTCGAAGAACCATAACAACAACTTTTAAGATATTGCCTCAAACTTTTCCACTTTATTTTTCTTCTGCTCTTTTCTGTCTCTGTTTGCATGTGTGTATCGCGTACGCATGCCAGCATGGGCGCGTCGTGTATCCATAGGCATTAACCGAATTAGAGTTTAAGTTTAATAAACTTCAACATTTCTTCTTTAAACCTAAGAAAGCCTGTTTATGCTGGTTTCTTTGCCTTATAATTGGAAAGTTGTCCAGGCCTCGCTGCCGTAGAGCAAGGTACTGAGGACACAGGCTTGATACACTTGGACTTTTGTGTTCTGTGTCAGTGCGCCATTTTCCCACACTCTCTTGGCCAGTCTGGACATAGCAGAGGAAGCCTTTCCCATGCGTTTGTTTAATCCTGCATCAAGAGACAGGTTACTGGCGATAGTTGAGCCTAGGTAGGTAAAGCCAAGAGTGACGTCTCAATTCATTCCATCTTCGCTGCCTCCGGAGAATCCTTGGCATCAGGTGGCAGGACCGTATCTCCAACACAGAAGTTCTCGAGGCGGCCAACATCCCCAGCATATACACCCTACTGAGCCAGCGGCGCCTGAGATGGCTTGGCCATGTGAGCCGCATGAAAGATGGCAGGATGCCCAAGGACACATTGTACAGCGAGCTCGTCACTGGTACCAGACCCACCGGACGTCCATATCTCCGCTTTAAAGACGTCTGCAAATGCGACATGAAGTCCTGTGACATTGATCACAAGTCGTGGGAGTCAGTTGCCAGCGATCGCCAGAGTTGGCGGGCAACCATAAAGGCGGGGCTAAAGCGTGGCGAGTCGAAGAGACTTAGCAGTTGGCAGGAAAAAAGACAGAAGCACAAGGAGAGAGACAATTGTGTAACAGCCC
This sequence comes from Heterodontus francisci, assembly GCF_036365525.1. Taxonomy (NCBI): domain Eukaryota; kingdom Metazoa; phylum Chordata; class Chondrichthyes; order Heterodontiformes; family Heterodontidae; genus Heterodontus; species Heterodontus francisci. Next base: position 16,921,881 of record NC_090388.1, read on the forward strand.
CGACAACCAATTTTATCTGCAGCACCTGTGGAAGAGTCTGTCACTCTAGAATTGGCCTTTATAGCCACTCCAGGCGCTGCTCCACAAAACACTGACCACCTCTAGGCGCGTATCCATTATCTCTCGAGACAAGGAGGCCAAAAGAAGAAAAAAGAAGAATTGGAAAGTGGTGAACAAGGATTCACCAAGGGGGAGCTAAAATAAACCCGGTTATGGTAAGACCAGGTGAAGGCTGAAAGGGAACCCTAGACCTCTCTCACCGGGTCGTAACACTGGGGTTGAACTCAGACATATGAGTTGGCCAAACATAATATCTGACTGTGTTCAAATATTGTGCATTCAGTTGGCTTGAGTCTCTTTTTGGCATAGTGTAGGTTTTGCTCAGATTTATTTCATGAATCCTATTAAAGAATGATTGCGTATGTGCAATATTGAAATGTTAGCGTTTAGTTTCACAGTTTAATCTCCCTGTACATGACGTTCATCTTCATGAGTGAATTACTTGATGTAAATACCAAGCCAGTTGTCTCCATTTGTTTCCCACGTGTTTGGCAAGCATTCCCTGTTTAAAGAATGACTGTGTGTACAGACAATTGAAGTTTGATTACAGGCCTGTCATATAGAGTAAAAATAGATCATTGACATCATGGGCTGAATTTTGCCACGGAGGTGGAGGCGAGTCTGTAGGCGGTGGGGGGTGGCAGAGGGGAAATGGGGGAAATTCAGATAGTTGTGCGTTGAGACAGCTCCCCAATGCTGTCCAACTCCGAGCGAGTTTCTCGGCGTGGGCTGTCATGGGAATTGGCAATCCCCTGCCTGGAGACTGGCAGCCAATTAAGGCCTAATTAGGGGCCATTTTCAGCGCTTGCTGTCATTTTCCTGGCGTAAGACATCCCCCCCCCCCCGCCACCACCAGCCCCACCCACTGAGTCTGGAGGCTGGCAACAATTTGGAGGCAGCCTCCGGGCAGCAGGCTGCAGGGTCATTGGTTCCTTCTCTCACTGGCCCTATGACTGAGCCACAAGTATGAAAAGGCCACGGCTGCAGCCAAAACCATTCCTGTGGAGGAATTTCCCCGCCACATTGATGGCCTGAACAACTCTGGACGCCTTTAATTTTAAATTTTCAGCAAGCTTCCGAGAGTGCCTCCATTTTGTGCCGCCCACGTGCTTGCCTTTCTGGTGGGACTGCTAGTCAGCTTTTGCTGTGAGCCCTCTCATTGGGCCGCCTGCCTCAGGAACCTGCCTGTCATCCTTAATTCGATGACAAACCTGGAGGCAGCCAATTAGGAGCCCGCCTCATGTAAAGTTGCACCAGTGAATGCCTTGATGACAAGCACGATCTCGGGACCTGCATATAGTCCTGACGTGGGGCTCCTGTGGCCCACGGGAAAATTCAACCCCAATATTCTGTGGAGAGTTTTATAATAAACATTAAAATAAACAAAAACATGAGGGCCACAGATTAACTCTACACAGAATGACTGATGTATTTGGACAATTATCTTAGCTGTCAGGGACAAGATTTTCATGTTCAGTATACATGTTCCCTGATAAATATTGTTATACTTCCAGCAGTAAATGCATTCTTTATCTACGTTTTTATGATTTTGCCTTAAATAACAAACCATGGAAATCCACTCCACTCTGCATTAGCCTAACTGGATTTAACTAAATAGCAGAGATTCAGCAATGGCAGCCAGTGAGAAACTAATCTATATGACTGCTCTAATACAAAAGCAAAATACTGCCAATGCTGGAAATCTGAAATAAAAACAGTAAATGCTGGAAATACTCAACGGGCCAGGCAGTATCTGTGGAGAGAAACACTCCTTCCAAGTGAAAGTGCAATCTACTTGTACTTTAAATTTAGTATACTGTGTTCGCTGCTCACAATATGGTCTCCCCAATGTAGGGGAGACCAAATGCAGACTGGGTGACCACTTTGCAGGACATCTCCATTCAGTCTGAAAGTACGACCCCGAGCTTCCTGTTCCTTGTCATTTCAATTCTCTACCTTGCTCCCATTCTGACATTTCTGTCCTTGGCCTGCTACAGTGTTCCAGTGAAGCTCAATGCAAGCTCAAGGAACAGCACCTCATCTTTTGACTGGGCACTTTACAGCCTTCCGGACTCCATATTGAGTTCAACTATTTAAGATCATAAACTTTGGCCCCATTTTTATTCTTTTATTGTGTTTATTTTTTTGCTGGTTCTTTCCCCCCTCCCCCCCTTTTGTTTTTTCCTTAATCTCTTTACTTCTGTTTGGATGGCTGCTAACCTGCCATTCACACCTCATCCAGAGACACCTTGTGTTTCTTTACCTGTCCCATTACCACTCCCTTTGACTTTGTACCATGCAACCTTTTGGCATTTAATCTCTCTTGCCCTGCACCCTATCAGAGACCTTCCCTTTTGTTCTTCTACCCACCCTCCCCTCTTTGACTTGCTCAAAGCCTATTACATTTCTAACTTTTCCCAGTTCTGATGAAAGGTCACAGACCCGAAATGTTAACTCTGTTACTCTCTCCGTAGATGCTGCCAGACCTGCTGAGTATTTCCAGCATTTTCTGTTTTGATTTTAGAGGAAGTTTGACTGGATTACATGTCTAGCTTGTGACCCAGAATTAGTTCCTCAGGATGTTCTTTCCCCCTTCGTTGACCTAAGAACACTGTAGTGCTCCCATCAGGACTTTGTTTGAGATTAGCAAACTGAGCTTGCAAACAGGAATGAATTTCCTTGGCCTGTCTGGCTCAGTGCCAACATCAACTGTTGCCTTTATGCATGGATAGACCTTTTGCTTAGATTGGGCGGTGGGATGCAGGATGAAAATGATTGGTTGGGCGAGGGGGGTGGATGGTTTGGGGGGAGGGGGTGGGGTGTCAATAGTGTATTCTGTAAACCAGTACTGGATAGTGTTATACCACCTGGGACCATTTCATTGGGAGATTTGACCAGAATGAGGCCATGGATTCTGAAGGGAAGACATAGTATCCCGAGACAAGCTGCAATGATAGTGCCATGAGATAGTGCTATCAGCCACATAAATGCGGTGGCTACAAGAACAGATGAGGGAGGCTAGGAATTCTGTTGCGAGTAACTCACCTCCTGTCTCCCCAATGCCTGTCCACCATCTATAAAGCACAAGTCAGGAGTGTAATGGAATACTCTGCACTCGCCTGGACGGGTGCAGCTCCAACTACACTCAAGAAGCTCGATACCATCCAGGACAAAGCAGCCCACTTGTTTGGCACCCCATCAAACACCTTCAACATTCACTCTCTCCACCACCGACACACAGTGGTAGCAGTGTGTACCATCCACCAGATGCACTGCAGCAACACACCAAGGCTCCTTCAACAGCGACTTCCAAACCCGTGACCTCTATCACCTTGAAGGACAAGAGCAGCAGATGCATGGGAACACCACCGCCTGCAAGTTCCCCTCTAAGCCACACACTATCCTAACTCGGAACTATAACGCCTTTCTTTCATTGTTGCTGGGTCAAAATCCTGGAACTCCCTCCCTAACAGCAGTGTTGGTGTACGTAAACCCCAAGGATTGCAACGGTTTAAGAAGGCTGCTCACCACCACCTTCGTATGGGCAATTAGGGATGGGCAGTAAATGCTGGCCTAGCCAGCGACACCCACATCCTCCGAACGAATAAAAACAGTTCTCCCCAGCGATACGGCCAGCATTTCAGAGTAAGTGGGGATATCTATGCAGTGACTTTCCACTGATCTGCCTGATTATTGTTGCACAGCTCACCATGTTAAGACTGGCACCTGCGAGGTAGTGGCTCTGCACAGATGTTGCAATAAGAACAAAATTGAAGAGCGGTCGCAGACGGTGAAGTGCTCCTGTTTCCCTGGACAAGTAGCAGGAACGACGCGTGCTGCTCCTTCATGTGTTGATGGTAGGTTTGCTTTTTTCTTTTTAACAAACCTGGTGAATTCTTGAATGTGAAAGCTAGAAAACTATCAATTCCCCCTCCCTGTCCCCACGTTTGTGGCTTCTTTTTTCTACAATTCCCTCAGGTAGTTATCAGATTGAACGCCAAACTGCATTCTATCTCATTTTTAATGTTGTATTCCTGTACAATCCATTGGATTGAAATCAATAGCACTCACCAAGGTAATTTGTTGTGCAGTTCCAAAAAAAAACAGAAAATGAATCCAATTGTAATGTTCAGATAGAAGGCTTTCTGAACTATATTTAAAAGGGTCTATTCACTCATCTTGGATTTTATGAAGATTCTGGGTTCCTAACATAACAATATGCATTGGAAGGGTGGCCACCAATGGAACACAGGCTGCAGCCTAGGTTTTATTTCACAATCCATTTTGATGCCAAAAGCCAACACCATAGGTCATCTCTGATAGGGGAGGGTACAGAATTGGTCCCTCACTGATCCAACTCAAGCAAACCATCAAATTTGGCTCAGTTCATTTGGCTCCTGATTTTCAACCTGCTGCCCTGGTGTAAAACCGGCATTGCGGCTTGTCTGTCTGTTAACAGTACTACCTGATATTTATTCCCATTGATTATTAACAGAGCTTTTTATTTAAATGGGGACGCTAACATGGCTCAGTTTAAATAACTACATATTTTCTGTCTGCAGCTCATTACTGGTCTGCCAGTCATGAGATCATTGTAATGTCTATCAAAGTGACATCTACTGCCTTCTTGTAGTGAGTTCAGGATATATTCCTTTGGGGTCTCCAGGTAAACCTTAAGTAGAGCATTTTGATCAGCCAGCACTCTTGTTACAGATCAGATTAAAGTAATTTAGAAAGGAATTAAAATAATCAAACTGGAAAGAGACTTGCTGTCAGCATTCCAGCTGATGATTCTTGAATACCTGACTGTATCACACATAACACAATTGTTCCCTCATTGTGAATTGCATTAAAAATGACACCCAAAGTAAGTGTTTTGGCACTGGCACACATCACTGAAATGAAATGGTACAGATTAACCCTTTTTTGGAATTTGAACATTTGTTCACTGGCAAAAATAATTTTTCATATTTCCAAAAACAAAGATATAGAATGGTGCTGCAAATGATATTCAGAAAGCTAGCCAGCTTATCTCAATCAGGGAGGATATGGGCAATACAATTAACCTAATTTTCCTCTGGGCTAAAGGGGAAAATTAACTGTTCAGTGAACCATATTGGAAAAGTTTGCGTATTTGTCCCATGAGGAGTGTCAACACCCAATCTGGATTCACGTTTAAGGACCTTATGATTTTGCAACCCCAATGGGATGTACAGTTTGGACAATTGAAGCTAGAGTTGTTTCAGCCCTATCTTCAAGCTGTGCTCTCTAAGTGTGGCTCTCCAATGCTATCCCTGCACCTTGGTGAGGTACTGAAGAACTCCCAGTTATTGTAGAATGATAGAAGCATAGGAACAGGAGTAGGCCATTCAGCCCCTTGAGCCTATTCTGCCATTCAGTTAAAACATGGCTGATTTGTATCTCAACTCCACTTACCTGCCTTAGTTCCATATCCATAAATACACTAACCTAACAAGAATTTAGCAATCTCAGTTTGGACATTTTCAATTGACCCAGCCTTAACAGCTTTTTGAGGGAGAGAATTCCAGAGTTCCACTACCCTTTGTGTGAAGAAGTGCTTCTTGACATCACCCCTGAACAGCCTGGCTCTAATTTTAAGGTTATGCCCCGTTGTTCTTGTCTCCCCCTTCAGACGAAATAGTGTTTCACCTTCTACATTATCAATTCCTTTCATCGTCTTAAACACTTCAGTTAGATCACCCTGCAATCTTCCATACTCAGGAGAATACAGGTCTAGTCTATGAAAGTAATGATACCCCAAGAACATCATAGGAGCAAGAGTAGGCTATACAGTGCCGGAGCCTGCTCTGTCATTCAATAAGATCATGGCTGAACCTCTACATCAACTTCACATTCCTGCTCTATTCCCATATCTCTTGATTCCCTAGTGACCAGAAATCTATTGATCCCAGTCTTGAATATACTCAATGACTGAGAATCTTCAGCGTTCTGGGATAGCGAATTCCAAAGATTCGCAACCCAGTGTTTGAAGACATTTCTCCTCATCTCTGTCTGAAACGGCTGACCCCTTATCCTAAGACTACAGCCTCTAGTTCTAGACTCTTTAGCCAGGGGTAGCTGCCTCTCAGCATCTACTCTGTAAAGCCCTCTAAGAATTTTATGCACTTCAATGCGATCACCTATCATTCTTCTAAATTCTAGAGAACATTCTAATCAATCTCTCCTCATAGGTCAGCCTTTTCATCCTGGAATCAATCTAGTGAACCTTTGTTGTGCTCCCTCCAAGGCAAGTATATCCTTCCTTTAGCACGGAGATCAAAGCTGTTAGAGAGTGGAGAAAATTGGAAGGGAAATATAAATGTGCTCCACTATATCATGGTAATAATATGACATAGACTTATGATTGCCTTTCGAAGGGAAATTAAGCTAATAACTGTTTACTTGTTTTTTTTTTTGTTGAACCAGCCTCAATAGTTTTACAGAAATGGTGGTGTCAAATGCAGCCATGCCTTGATGGAGAAGAATGTAAAGTACTGCCAGATCGTACTGGTTGGAGCTGTGCCTCTGGAAATAAAGTAAAGACAACCAAGGTAAGTTTAAAAAATATGCAATCTTTCCAATCAGAGAATATTTGAATTTCAGAATGTGGCTAGTGTAAAACATTTTTAACACATTTCAGAATGTGGCTAGTGTACATTTTTGGATTGCCTACTTCACAATGCAAATGACTTTAACTTGAACTGCATTTATACTGCAGCTGCTGGTCGGAGATTGGTAGGGGTTCCAGCCAGGTAAAACTCCATTTACACCACCTTGCTGGAACTCCAATTCTCCTGCCCAGGAGAGACCTCCTCAGGTGGCAGTTCCTACAACCATCTGAACATTTAAATGAACTCCAGGTAGGTTTACAAAGTGTCTAAGCCAAATTAGGTGGTGCATTGAGTTTGCCATTGGCCTTTCACCTTTTACGTCTTTGACCTGGATTCAAAGCCAGCCCAAATGGATCAGATGAAAGTGTCCTCCGTCTGCTGAAGCCAAAGGGTTTTTACAAAAGGAGCTTGTACAGTTTGAATCCAGGGTCAACAGGATGTAAAGATTTATTACTGCTTTTTTTTTGAAGTTGAGCAGGTTGTTCTCTTGGTATCCAGGCCAATGTTCATCACTCAAGCAACGCCACCAAAACAGATTAACTAGTCGATTATCTTAGAGCTGTATGTGGCACCTTGCTGTGTGTAAATTGGCTTCTCCCTTTGTGAGCTCAACAGTAATTGCATTTCAAAATTGACTGTGAAGCACTTTGGAATGTTCCAGGTGTGAAAGATGCTATATAAATATATGTAAAGACATCTTTCTTGGTGGGTATGGGTCAACATCAAAAAGGTGTCCTAATTTGGCATTCCCACAAGACAGCTTGTATGGAAAAAATGTTACACTGGCGCAGTGGAGTAAGGGGTGCTGTTTTGAAATTGTGGCTGAAGAACGTTGTTTGAATAGAATAGAGGGTACGTTACATCTGACTGTGCTATTCCTGACACCTGCAGCTGGGTTTGTTCTCCTTGGAGCAGAGATGTATGAGATGAGATTTGATTGAGGCGCTCAAAATCATGAGGGTTCTACTCAGAGTAGATAGAGAGAAACTATTCCCATTAACGGAACAGCTGGGAACCAGATTTAAAGCGATTGACAAAAGAATCAACGGCGACACATGGATTTTTTTTAATGCAGTGAATGGTTAGAATCTGAAATGCACTGCCTGAAGGGCTGGTGGAGGCAGATTCACTCGTGGCTTTCAAAAGGGATTTGAATAAGCACCTGAAGGGAAAAAAATTTGCAGGGCTACAGGGAAAGGGCGGAGGGAGTGGAACTAGCTGGATTGCTTTTGCAGAGAGCCGGTTTGGACTCAATGGGCTGAATGGCCTCTTCTGTGCTGAAACCATTTTCTGATTCTATGACACTGAGTGTCTGAAATAAGATGAGTTCCATTCTGTAGCACTAACATCCCTTGTCTTGATGAGAACTCAGAAATAAAAAATAGTCCAAGAGACCCCATGTAGTAACAAACTGGAGTTAAACATCACATGGTCTCAAACTAAACTTGCATGCAGCTAATTTCTCCAGGCAGTCTTTACTTCTCTGCAGTCAGGTCAGGTCAGTCCCTAACTCTGCATTAATACTGCAACTTTAGCATCACCTCTTCGCTGTAACCCAGAAGTCATAAGAGTAAATTAACCAATTGTATGTTTCCAGGAGGAACCCCTACTCACAGGTCAGAGCATCAGCACAGCAGGACTGTCATCCCATCTCTGTCCTGTAATGGGAATGTGAGAATGGGTGAATTTATTCTGTAATGTAAACATGCCCAATGAGTCTCATTCAGGCAAGCTAAGCCTGTGCAGACTTCACTTCAATGGTTTGCAATCAGTGGCTTTGTTCCGAATAGCTTTTTGCTTTCATGAGGCATGCTTGGCTTTTAAACCATAAATTTCTCATGACAATGGCTGTTTAACCTGTGGATGTAATCTTTCGACCAGACCAAAGACACTTTCCAATATCCTTTGTGTAATTTTCACAGAAGAGTGTGCAATGCAGTCACCTCTGTGCCCCATCTCGTATAGACAGTATCAGTGCCCAAATAGAACAGCTGATGCAGTTTCTTTTTGTGTACTGTCTGCTATTCTTGGTTGGCTAAATGCTTTACCTCAGCAATGGAACAGTCAAACAGACTAAATTTCATGGTGTTTGACAAATGACCCTGCTTCCACATGCACTGTAAGCAATGGCCACCACCTCAGGAACGACTGCACTCTCACCAGTCAGCAGGAAACCGCTGATATTTTTGACAAAGTAAGGGCTCTCTGAATAATTCCTTATTCACAAAACCCATTTCAGGATAACTATTAGTGATTTTTTTTAAAAACACGTATACAGGGAGTTAAAAAAAAACTTTAAAAATAGTTTCAAGATGATTTTCGACCAATTTTACCATTTTTCCCGAAATAATCACTTAACATTTACTGTTCCAACCCACGTCTGAAAACACAAAATGTCCAGATGTTCGACTTCAGTGCTTGGAGGAAGGGGTGAGAGGCTGTGAAATATTGCCTGGGCACAGGGCAATGGGCAAAGAGGGCAAATGGGCATGCAACAAGCACATGCACATAATAGAACCCATAACAGAAGGCAAATTGTGAGGCGGGGGTGGGGTCGTCCTTTACAGGTGTGAAATCCTCCCAGCTGATTTCACCTCTCTAATATGCGTCCTGGGTGATGCCTGACATCCAGATAAATTCCAGATGTAAGCATTAAACGTTATAGGGTAGAGATTCTGGTCTTCGCTGTACAAAATAATCAACATGCTCAGGCTAATTTCCTCTCTGTGGCAGGGATTTTACTGGCCCTGGGGCAACAGGCTGGGGGACAGCTGGGCGGGTAAAATCCGGGGAACTGCATCAGGATTGCTCCTTGGTGCAGTCACGTCACTGAGAAAGTTTCCCATTGGCAGCAATGGCAACAGCTTGACTGCCCGCCAGACGGAGGTGGGTGGCCAATTTGAATAATTGAAGGGCCATTTTTCCACCGGCGGAGTGGCCCCTGCCACGTCGGGAGGCCGCCAGCTGCATGGAGGTGGCTACCCAGCAGCTTCCCTGGTGTGGGGGTGCCATCGGAACCTGAGGCTCCATGGCTCAAGGAGAAGGCCGTCAGTGGCAATGAGAGCCCCCATGGTCACGACACCGCCATTGGAGGAATTTCCTCTCCAATCACCAGGCACTGCCTGCTTGGCGCTGGCAAAAAGAACTCTGCCACCCCTGCGTGGGCACTTCAAAATGAAGGTACCCTCACGTTCTCCTTGCTGCCTCAGCTGAGGGCACTTCTCTCGGTGGCGATGCCGAGGCTGCAGAACTGCTGGCCCTCTGATTGGGCCAGCAGCATGGAAGGCCCACCTGCCTTCCTTAATTGGCCACACCCTCCTCCTGGCAATATCCAGGGGGGAAGTCTCGCCCCCTGCCTGAATGTGCTGACCAACTGAAAAAACTCCCTGATGTTGGTACCTCCCCTGCTTCTGAGAAGATTCCGCCCTGTGTTTTTGTAAGGTGTTCCCGTCAGAAAGCTAGCAATCACATTTCTACCTGCTGGATTATATTCCCAGCATTTTATATGTGGAGTGGCTGAAATTCCTACGTACTCACCACAAACTCCAGTCCCTAGCCACTGACTCCATGCCTCTCCTTGGTAACTGAACCACACTGTTTACAACCATATTTGACTCTGAGATAAGTGTTGAACTGTTATATTCCAGAAAACCAGGCAGTGAAAGATAGAACTGGAGCCAATCTTTATGAGCTTTTATTTACAAAGATGCACATTACAAACATGTACCTCCTAATCCAACAACCACAGTTTCAATCTGTTCCTGTTTATTGGAGCTCAAATGTATCCCTAGTTAATGTCCACCTCCTGCATACAATTAAATACAATTAATATATAATTAACACTGACCATATACTGCCGCCATCATTAAGACAGCCTATATCCATCTCCATAACATCACCTAATTCTGCCCTGCCTCAGCTCATCTGCTGTTGAAAGCCTCATCAATGCATTTGTTATCTCTAGACTTGACTATGCCAATGCGCTCCTGGACACCTCTCACCTTCTACCCTCTGTAAACCTGACGTCATCGAAAACTCTGCTGCCTGTATTCTAATTCACACCAAGTCCCATTCATCCATCATCCCTGTGCTTCCTGACCTACATTGGCTCCCTGTTAAGCAACACCTTGAATTTAAAATCCTCATCCTTGTTTTCAAGTCCCTCTATGGCTTCACCCCTCCCTATCTCTGCAATTTCCTCCAGCCCCACAACTCTTTCAGATTCCTGCATTGCACTAAATCTGGTCTCTTGAGCATCCCTGATTTAAATTGCTCCATCATTGGTGGCCACATCTTCACTGTCAAGATCCTAAGTTCTGGAGTCCACTCCCTAAACCTCTCCACCTCTCTACTTCTCTTTCCTTTTTTAAGATTCTCTTTAAAACCAACTTTTGGTCATCTGTTCTAATATCTCCTTATGTGGCTCAGTGTCAGATTTTGTTTTATAACACTCCCATGAAGCACCTTGGGACATTTTAATGGCATTAAAGGGACTATAAAAAAACAAGTTGTTATTGTTGTTTTCTGGGAAAGTACTACAGGGTTGTACCATGGCGGGAGTGGGGGTGCTGGAATTTGAGGTGTGGTGATTGGGTTGTTTATCTTTTTTGGCCCAATAAGAAATTCTAATGTGCTGCCATCACCATCCACTGGTGGAAATAGCACCACAATGCCTGCATCCTAACAATGAATGCTGTTAGGAAAGTGGTATCTATCCTATTTTTGTATCATGATCAGTACCACCCCATTCTCCAGGGGAGCAGATACCACTGTTGCATGTCCCTTTTACGCAAATTACCCACCTTCATGATTTGGGACATGGCCAATGCTAGCAGCCAGAAGGCCCATTGCCCTGATCTTCTTCCAACAGTATTTCAGGCCGAGAGTCTTTACTGAGTAAAGACTGGAACTAATTGAAAACAGTTAGAGTGTTCAATTAATCATAATTGTGCAAAGATAACCTTCACAATTTGTTACTTTACACTGTTGCCTCCAGCTCTATCGAGTGATATGCAACAGTACGTAAGACCTTGAATGAAAACAGATTATAGATGTACATAAACATTTTAATGTCATGTGAGACAACTTTATTACCCAAGACATTTTCAGAGTGTGTACCATGTTGCATCATTTACATATTGCCATGGGAGCACTGCTTTTTCCTCCCAAATGTAGCTCTTTGACTTCCATTTTCAAAACCCTCTTAGTCAGAATGAAGAATGAAAATCATTTGGGCATTTCAACATAAAATAAAATGAATTGCTGCTCTTCAATATGGAGCCAAAGTAAGATTTAAACTCTGTGACTCAATATAAGCATGTAATAAATTCACAATACTTCTAAAATGACAATTTTAGTCCACTGAGCAGAGTGGAAACTCATTAATGCCACTTTAGTTCCACATTTTGGTGATTACGTCTTTATATTTCCCACAATGATTGATGCCCAAATCCAAAAAAACATCTACATGACAATATATTCCATTGTCAGCTGAAATGGTCCCTCTAATTTCATTTGTCACTCAAAGGACATTTTCAAGATGGTGGTCACTCAGCATGCAGTCCATCGAATATATCCAGTCACTTGGGTTCATGCACGCAATCGGCTTAGAATATGTTGACCTCATTCTGTCTTGTCACAAGGTTAGAATCATGGAATAGTACAGCACAGAAGGAGGCCATTCGGCACAATGAGTCTGTGTCGGCTCTTTTGAAGAGCAATCCAGTTAGTCCAACATAACTCCAGTTAGTGCCCCATATCTCTCCAATTTTTTTCTCTTTCAAATATTTATCCAATTCCCTTTTGAAGGCTACTATCGAATCTGTATCCACCGTCCTATCTGGCACTGCATTCCAAATCCTAACCACTCATTGTGTAAAGACATTTTATCGCTCACGTAGATTGCCATCTTGACATGATGGAGAGGCTTGTGTGTTCTGACGATTCCTTGAGCGTTGCCATCAGGATCTCCTTGCTCCCGGTAGGGCCATCCATGGCGGTGAGGTCGGGGTGGGGTGGGGGGGGGTGGTGGTGGTGGTGGGTGCCATGCAAAATGTGGTCCGGTAAGTCCACAATGGCAGAACAGACAAAGGAAGACTGTACGTCTCACCGGCTGCAAAGGTGAAAGAAGGCTGCAGCGGCAAGGTGGTCCTGGTCATCATGGTTCAGCATGCCGCCAAAATCTGATCACCAACCCATCAAGATCGTGTGGACAATGATGGCGCCCCCCAAGGTCCCCACTTTAAACAAAGTCACGTGCAGGCTTCTACCAGGGTTCATTTGCCAAGTCCTGTGGTGATGGAGAATTGGCAACGGGAACAGGGCTGTGAACTTGGGAGACCCTAGTCAAGAATCTGCACACAGACGACAGATGCATGAAGGTCAATGGACACCTGTGTTGGGTCAGAGGTGTCTTTGAGCACAGTATCTGTGACTGAGCAGTCCTCTTCAGGATACCCTCTGCTCACCCCAAATGGGGAGGGGGCTAGAAAAGGTGCCCTAAAAATAGGCTGTCCCCCTCCCTCCTGGCTGGGAAACCACACCCTGTGGGATCACCCATTTTCGTAGTCAAAGAAAGAAAACTTTAAATTTTGCAACTTGGAATGTTCGAACACTCATGGATAATCTCAAGAGTAACTGTCTGGAAAGAAGAACTGCAATCGTATCACATGAGCTATCAAGACTCCAAATTGACATGCAGACCTCAGTGAGACCTGCCTTCCTGGGGGATGGGCAGCTGAAGGAACAAGCAGGGGGATACATCTTCTACTGGAAAGGAAAGGCTGACAGTGACCCTTGCATCCACGGAGTTGGTTTTGCCATCCGGAATAGGATCTTGGATGCACTGCCTGAACTCCCAAATTGTATAAATGAAAGGCTAAGGTCATTTCACATACAGCTCAGCCGTGACCAATATGCCACCGTCATCAGTGTTTATTCCCCGACCTTGACTCTGATGAAGATGTTAAGGAAAAGTTCTATTCTGACCGAGATGAAGTCCTCACTGCCATCCCAAAAGAAGAGAAGATCATCCTTCTGGGGGACTTTAATGCCAGGGTTGGCCATGACTCCAATGGGAGGAACCAATGGGAAAAACAGGGTGGGAAAAGCCAATGTGAATGGTGTCATCCTGCTGACAAAGTGTACTCAGCATAGCCTCATTATAACAAACACCTCCTTCCGCTAGAAGGACAAATACAAAACCACATGGAGGCATACTGGATCAAAGCACTGGCACGTCCTGGATTATGTCATTGTTCGAGTCGAACATCTAAGTGATGTCTGTATCACTCAAACATCAATTCGTTCAATTGGTGATGAACATCTGCCTAGCACCAAGACATTGTAAGTCCCAAAATTGCAAGAGGAGGAAGATCAATGTCTTAGCCCTAAAGCAGCCTGACTGAAGAGAGGAATTTCAAGTGCAGCTCACAACCAATTTGGAAAATCTTCACACATCCACAGTGGCGCAGTGGTTAGCACCGCAGCCTCACAGCTCCAGCGACCCGGGTTCAATTTTGGGTACTGCCTGCGTGGAGTTTCTAAGTTCTCCCTGTGGCTGCGTGGGTTTCCTCCGGGTGCTCCGGTTTCCTCCCGCATGCCAAAGACTTGCAGGTTGATAGGTAAATTGGCCAAAAGCAATTGCCCCTAGTATAGGTAGGTGGTAGGGAAATATAGGGACAGGTGGGGATGAGGTAGGAATATGGAATTAGTGTCGGATTAGTATAAATGGGTGGTTGATGGTCGGCACAGACTCGGTGGGCCGAAGGGCCTGTTTCAGTGCTGTATCTCTAAACTAAACTAAACTAAATTTCAGAACAATGGGAACTAATAAAGTCAGCTGTACTCGACCCCTGTGTCCAGACCATTGGGTTCAAGAATCCTTGTCACCAGGACTGGTTCGACGAAAATGATGCTGAAATATGTGACCTCCTGGAACAAAAACGAGCAGCCTTCAGTACCTGGCAGAACAACCCAAGGTCGCAAATTAAGAAGGCAACATTCCAACAGCTCAAGGCTGACACCCAAAGACAAAATCCAGAAAATAAAGGACAAGTGATGGGAAAGGAAAGCCCGAGAGAACAATATGCTGATCAACATGACATGTGAAGCTTTTTTGAAGCCACCAGGGCCAGGACCAAGGTCAAATGGACAAGAGCCCCTTCACTCACTGGATGGTGTCTCTCTTCTTAAGGATGACAATGCCATTTGTCAAGACTGGAAAGAACATTTTCAACAACTCCTCAACCGTAAATCCACTGTCGTAGTTGATACTCTTCAGGCTATCCCCCAGTATCTTGTGGTAGAACCCCTGGATGAACCACAATCGATGGGAAAGCTGCAACAAGCTATCAAACGGATGAAAAACACAAAGCCTTCAGCCCTGATGGTTTCCAGCTGAGGTCTTCAAAGCTGGTGGGCTTTTGCTTACTTCAAGACTCCATGCACTCATCCTATGGAATTGGGAGGAAAAAGAAGTCTCCACACCTCTGACTTCAGGAAGGTGACAATTGTAACTATCATCAAGAAGGGAGATAAATCACACTGTGGAAACTATTGAGGTATTTCCCTCTTGTCCATGGCAGGAAAATTCTTCACATGCATTCTCCTGAATTGCCCACTTCCTGTGGCTGAGGAAATCCTCCCAGAGACATAGTGTGGCTTCAGACATTCCAGAGAAACCTCTGACAGAAAAGTGTCGAAGACAAAGACAGGAACTCTTCATTGCATTCATCAACCTGACCAAAGCATTTGACTCAGTAAATCGCAAGATTCTGGATGTCCAATAAACTTCATCACAATCCTGCAATTATTGCATGATATGACTGCAACTGTCTTGAGTGGGAGATCTGAAACAGACACCTTCAAAATCTGGAATGGGGTCATGCAAGGCTGTGTGATTTTTAAAAAATATTCTTTCAGGGGATGTGGGCGTCCAGGCCAGCATTTATTGCCCATCTCTAATTGCCCTTGAACTGAGTGGCTTGCTAGGCCATTTCGAGGGCATGGAAGAGTCAACCACATTGCTGTGGATCTGGAGTCGCATGTAGGCCAGACCAGGTAAGGACAGCAGATTTCCTTCCCTAAAGGACATTAGTGAACCAGATGGGTTTTTACAACAATCGACAATGGTTTCATGGCCATCATTAGACTAGCTTTAAATTCCAGAATTATTAATTGAATTCAAATTCCACCTTCTGCTGTGGGATTCGAACCCATGTCCCCAGAGCAATACCTGGGTCTCTGGGTTACTAGTCCAGTGACAATACCAGTACGCCACCGCCTCCCCTTTAGCCCCCATACTGTTTACAATTTACCTCATCAAAGATCAACTGCCCTCTGGTGTGAGTATTCAATACCGCTGAGGTGGAAAACTCGCTTCTGTGCCAAAACTAAACTGACCACCATAGACATGCATGATCTACAGTTTGCAGATGACTGCAGTGTTGTTGCCCACACTCACCTGATTTGCAAGCCATTCTTGATCTCTTCAATTCTGCATACAAGAGACTTGGCCTGTTCTTGAATGTTGCCAAAACAAAACTCCTATATCAACCCACACCTGGTCAGCCAAATATTCCACTTCCCATATATGTTAAAGGAGAGACTTTGGAATATGTTGAGCACTTCCCATGGATTGACAGCCACCTCTCAAGGCCACCATTGACGAGGAGATCCAACACCGAATCAGCTGCGCCAGCTCAGCCTTCTACAAACTATGGCATTGAGTGTTTGAAAACAAAGACCTCCGCAAGTCAACAACAGTCCTAGTGTACAGGGCAGTTTTCGTCACCACACTCCTGTACTGCTGTGAGACCTAGACTATGTATCAATGACACATAAGAGCACTAGAGAAATTCCATCAGCATTGCCTCCGCCGGATTCAATGGGAGGACCATGGAACAAATGCTAGTGTCCTTCTTGAAGCCAGCTCCATAAACATTCAGGCAAAACTCCTGCAAAACCAACTTCAATAGACTGAACACTGTGTCTGGATGGCCAAAAACCGTCTTCCCCACCAGGTCCTGTTTACTCAACTCTCAAATGGCCAACCTTCCGGGGGCGGACAAAGAAAATGCTCCAAAGACACTCTGAAGCTCTCTTTGAAGCACGGCAGCATTGACATTGATGACTGGGAGGAGCTTGCTACCAGTCATTCAAAACTGTGACTACTTGTCCATCAAGCTGCCTCATGCTTTGAGTCCAAACACCTTAATGATGAGGCAGAGAAGGAAAGAAAAGAAGCAAATCCTGCACTCTGGATCCCATTACCTCATGAGACAGCCTGCCCCATGTGCCCAAAGGTCTGCGCATCGAGAATCTGCCTGTTCAGGCACATCAAGCAGAAACTCGCAACCCTGAGTTGACGTCATCCTCGAATTGAGGGAAAGCTAACGACGGAAGAAGTTTTACCTCATCTCGCCTCTGGTTCTTTGGCCAACCACCTTTAAACTGTGTCCTCTCATTATCAACTCTTCAGCCATTGAAGCAGTTTCACATGAGGAGGTGGTGACTTGATGGTAATGTCACTGAGCTAGTAATCCAGAGGCGCAAGCTAATTCCCCGGGCACATTGGTTCAAATCGCACCATGGCAGCAATTAATTTATTTTTAAAAAAACTGGAATTTAACACTAGTCTCAGTAATGTTGCCATGAAACTATAATCGATTATCATTAAAAATCCATATGGTTCACTACTGGCCTTTGGAAAGGAAATATACTGTCCTTACCTAGTCTGGTCTACATGTGACTCACCACAGCAATGTGGTTGACTCTTAACTGCTCTGCGAAATGGCCTAGCAAGACACCCAGCCATCAAGGGCAACTAGGGATGGGCAGCAAATGCTGGCCTTGCCAGTGATACCCACAGCCCATGAAAGAATAAATAAATTCATGATTTTAAACACCTCTATCCAAATCCCACCAAGGTAGCTAGGGAACCTAAATTCAGTTAGTTAAATAAATCTGGAACAGGAAGCTAGTATTAATGACAGTGACTGTGAAACTACCAGATTGTCATAAAAAAAATCTGGTCCACTTTATAGAGTCATTATGGCACAGAAGGAGGCCATTTGTCCCATTGAATCCATACTAGCTCTCTGTAGAGCAATCCATTTAGTCCATTCCGCTGCTCTATCCCCATAGCCGTGCAAATTGATTTCTCTTAAGTGCCCATCCAATTTCCTTTTGAAATCATTGATCGTCTCCGTTTTCACCACCCTCATAGGTAGCGAGTTCCAGGTCATAACCATTTGCTGCGTAAAAACGTTCTTCCTTGCAACCCCCCTGTATCTCCTGCCCAAAACCTTAAATCTGTGTCCCATGGTCCTTGCACCATCAGCTAATGGGAACAGCTTTTCTTTGTCTACCTTATCTAAACTCGCCATAATCTTGTACACCTCTAGCAAATATCCTCTCAATCTTTTTTGCTCCAAGAAAAACAATCCCAGCTTCTCTAACCTAACCCTGTAGCTAAAATCCCTCATCCTTGGAGCCATTCTGGAAAATCTCCTTTGCACCTTCTCAAGGAACCTCGCATCCTTTCTAAAGTGTGATGACCAGAACGGGATGCCAGACTCTTGTTCACAGAAACATAGAATAGTTACAGCACAGAAGGAGGCCATTCGGCTCGTCATGTCCATGCCAGCTCTCTGCAAGAGGAACTCACCTGGCCCCACACCCTCTCCTTTTCCCTGAGACCTGCAAATCTTTTCTCTTCAGATATTTATCCAGTTCTCTTTTGAAGATCTTGATTGAATCTGCCTCCACCACACTCTCAGGCAGTGCATTCCAGATCTGAACCACTTGCCGCATAAAAATGTTTTTCCTCAAATCGCTCTTTCTTCTTTTGCCAATCACCTTAAATCAGTGTCCTCTGGTTCTGGATCCTTCAGCCAATGGGAACAGTTTCTCTCTATCTACTCTGTCCAGACCCCTCATGATTTTGAACACCTCTATCAAATCTCCTCTTAATCTTCTCTTCACCAAGGAGAACCGCCCCAGCTTCTCCAACCTATCCATGTGACAATGTAACTGGATTTCCTCATCCCTGGAACCATTCTCATGAATCTTTTATTGATTTCTCGAATGCCTTAATATCCTGCCAAAAGTATAATACCCAGAACTGCACACAATACTCCAGCTGAGGCCGAATCAGTGTTTTATACAGGTTTATCCTAACTTCCTTGTTTTTGTACTCCCTGCCCCTATTTATAAAGCCCAGGATCCCATATGCTTTATTAACTGCTTTCTCAACCTATCCTGCAACCTTCAATGATTTGTACACTTAAACCCCCAGGTCCCTCCGCTCCTTCACCCCTTTTAGAACTGTACCCTTTAATTTATATTGCCTGTCCTCAATCTTCCTGCCAAAATGAATCAATTTACATTTTTTTGCCTTAAATTTAGCTTGTCCGCCCATTCCACCAGCCTATTTATGTCCTCTTAATGTTTCTCACTATCTGCCTCCAGGTTTACATTACTTGCACATTTTGGGTTATCTGCAAATTTTGAAATTCTGCCTTGGACACTCAAGTCTTGGAAATTAATATATATAGTAAAGCAGGGGTCCCAACACTGACCTCTGGGGAACCCTGGAGAAAATGTTTAGGGAAGGAAATCTGCTGCCTTTATCCACATGTGACTCAGAACCCACAGCAATGTGGCTGATTCTTAACTGCCCTCTGAAATGGCCTAGCAAACCACTCAGTTATACAGAAAATGGCTACAACCTTCACTGCACATATTGCAGCAGTTCAAGAAGGGTGGCTCACCGCCACCTTCTCAAAACTAATAAATGCTGGCCTTGCCAGTGGTCCAACATCCCATGAATGCATAAAATCAATTTCTGAAGGACTGAGAAGGGGCAGTTTGGATAGGCTCCTGAGGAGCATCAAAGTATCTTTATGCCCATAGTAGTCCTCATTAAAGCAAAAGAAAAATATCTGAACTCATCATAGGAATATGAATGGGCCAGTCAGCCCCTCAGGCCTACTCTGCCATTCAGTTAGATATTGGCTGATGTGTACCTCAACTCTATTTACCTGTCTTAGCTCCATATCCCTTGATACCCTTATCTAATAAAAATCCATCGATCTCGATCTTAAAAACTCCAACTATCCCAGCATCTGCAGCTTTTTTGTGGGAGAGAATTCCAGATTGCCACTACCCTTTTATCTTTCACTAACACAGTACTAGAGACACATGGTGTAAAAACAATAATCAATGGGGAACTATGACATGCAGAAATTATTCCGCAGTTCCTATTGAATTTCTTCCTACTTGTTGAAATATAATTGAATAGCAATAATAAATGCCAGTTCATTAGCGTAACTATAACTGAAGATAGGCAGCATGATTGAAGGACAGGATGCGTAATTACAGCCCACTGTACTCCTGCACATCCATTATTGTTGAAGCCTTGCATAAGCTTTAAAAGCCGAGATAAATTAGGCAGGGAAACATTATAGAAGTGTAAATGTTCTTAAGTTGATCATATGGAAAAGTGGACGCATATGGTTAAGCAGGTCATCGCAATCAGCAGCTTTTATATGACAATGTTGGTGAAGTACGATGGCCGTACCAAATCATAATTTTATTTATTTATAGACACAGCACTGAAACAGGCCCTTTGGCCCACTGAGTCTGTGCCAACCAACAACCACCCATTTATACTAATCCTACATTAATCCCATATTCCCTACCACATCCCCACCATTCTCCTACCACCTACCTACACTAGGGGCAATTTACAATGGTCAATTTACCTATCAACCTGCAAGTCTTTGGCTGTGGGAGGCAACCCACGTGGTCACAGCGAGAACTTGCAAACTCCACACAGGCAGTACCCAGAACCGAACCCAGGTTGCTGGAGCTGTGAGGCTGCAGTGCTAACCACTGCACCACCGTGCCACTGTGTAGGAATAGATCTCATTGTAAGCAGACTGCACAAGTTCCTCGGCAATACAGAGGAACAGAGTGCAGTATTATCTCTGATGCACTCCTGGTGAAGGAGTACTGGCAGAGCAAGGGATTTTTAGGCCATTATGCAATTTTTAAGTATGAATGTTAGCTTCTAGATTTTTGAATAAATAATCTTGGGTTCAGTTCTGTACTGTGGGTGTTATTAGAAAACACACTGGCATTTTAATGCAGGATCACTCATCCTGTGTTACTAAATGCACATAGACCTAGGTTATCCTGTGGGTGGATGCTAAAGATATGTTGCCCTCATAAAAAGAGATTTTAATCACTGCACCACTGAGAGCCTTCAGCTGCCTGGGGCCTCGGCTGTGGAATTTTCTCCCTAAGTTTTCTGCCTCTCTACCTCTGTCTCCTCTTTAAAACTGACCTCTTTGGCCTAGTTATTGGTCATTTGTCCTAATATCTCCTTATGTGGCTTGGTGTCAAATTTTGTTTGATAATGTTCCAGCGAAGCGCCTTGTGACATTTCATTATGTTAAAGGCGCTATATGAATGAAAGTTGTTGACGACTGTATACTGAAATTAACTCAAGAGTGGCAAGTGCTGTATGAATGCAAGGCTCTTTTTTCATTATTGGGCTCAGCCCCTGTTTACATCTGTTCTGCCATTTTCAGGCCAGGACAGAAAAAAAAATTGGAATGTCACTGATGGGGAGTTTAGTGAAAGACATCTGGTGTAGAATGAAGAGCAGATGGGAACATTAAATGGATGATTCCACAATCTGGTTCCTTGCAGGGAGTGGCATTCATACATCACGGGCTGTGCACTCATAATTTCCCGAAAGGCCTCCCTGTGAGTGCTGCTCACAGTTGGGCACACTGCAATCACCCTCCCTCCCCACCCCCAGTAAACACTCTGAACTCTTCACCAATCCTTACAAAATGCACAAAATGGCTGCCACCATCACCTAGATAATATTGACTGCACTTCAAAACAATTCATTGTTTGTGAAGTACTTTGGGAATTCTGAGAGACGTGACAAAGATACTTTTTAATGAAGTAAATGAAAAATGGTGAGGTGGGGAATTGGAAAGGTCTGGATTTGGGTACAGCAGCCTTAAGCTCTCTTTCCCTTCATTCTATTCAGCACTGGCTCATGCCCCATTCTGCATTACCTAACTGGCACCTTGTACACTACATGGAGCTCGATGTAGGCAACCACTGTCTCATCATTATACAAAACATGCATGAAGTAATGAGCCATTTTGAAATATGTTAATCAATATTTTGGCACACAATGCCTTGGTTAGGGACCATCGAGTTCCTTTTTTGAACCATTATTGCCCTTGCACAGACTACTTGTATTTATAAGAATTAGAAAATAAATTAATACAGGGCATGGAAATAGGTAAATAATGTCAGAAATGTGAAAGGGAGTCTAATACACAGACATACACGCACACATCTATACAAATCCCATTACAACAGAATCGGCATTCTAAATTGATCTTCATGGTGTTGGGTTTCTAATGACTTGCCTTCCCATTCTTGTGCAAACCTTTTTGTTTCTCTTCATTTTTCCATACCATTTCTGCTTTACTCTGCAAGCTCATTGCTGCGGGGGGTATGGTTCCACGGTTGTCCACAGTCTTCCAGTACCTTGCTCATGTGATCATTCTTTATGTGAGTCTATCAAGACCAGACGTGGCACCCTAACTAGCTCCTGGCCAGATTCTCTTCGGAAGCTGCTTCGTAACCCTGCCTGAGGAGATGTTAACAGCCTAAAAGACTCGGTGTTTATTTTCTTGTTTAAAAGATCAAACCTGACTTCTAACCACGTAGTGTAAATAAATTATTGAGCAGAGGTCAGGGTATAACCTCACTTGCACTTTGTTCTCTGTGCTGTCTGCCTTTCACAACACCATGTAAAATCAATAACCTATATGACAGTTCAAATAAATGACATCAATGGTCATGTAATTGAAGACAAGATAGTGCATCGGTTGTAGCCTGTCAAGTCTTTTTAGTTAAGATTGTGTTCTGCAGTCCTTTAATCTCTCATCATAGTTTTGCAAAAACACAAAAATAGCCTGCTAATAGGGAATAATGTTACATTCTATCCTCCTGAATTTTATTTAATATGGAACTAATAACACTATGCTCTGCTGTTAGGCTGTATCTCTTTCCACTTACAAGAGAGCTTAATCATTCAGATAGATTTAATTCAACTTTGCACAAGTCTGTTCCCAGATGACAGCTCATCGCACTGTTGTATAAACTTGGAATGATCCTTTATAGCTACTAAATACAGGCATAATAACTAACATTTTATCTGCTATATAATCCTCATTCAGCCTTGTGCCCCACCGAATATACATTTTGGAAGCTGATTAGACAACGATGCACAAGCTGAATGGAGTAAATGGCTGTAGAGAAAATATCAATGCCATACCTGTTTGGGCTGGTTTGTGACCCTGATTTGTGTAGTACCTTATTCTATCAATAGGTGCTGCTAGTGCACTTATAAGGTTTTAAATGCCATTTTAATTTCTCACCTTTAACCAAAAAAAAACTTTTAGATTAATTTGGGCTTATCAAGGTGACAGATGTTCGTGCTTGGGATCAGAAAATTCCCACGCCCCATGTGAAGGAATTAAGCACTTGCAGGGCAAGTGTAACATGGTTCTGGATAATGCAAACAGGCCCAGCATAGCTTTTCCTTTGCCTTAACTCCAACTTCAAAGCAGAATTCCTGTCACAGGACAGCATCATTTTTTTCTCTATGCCATCCACCTTATTGGCTCTCTTGAGTGAGAGGCACAATTTAGCACTGAGCCAAAATTCTGTTGCCCATATTCCTAACTTGCATCAAGTCCCGTTTATCCATCATCCCCGTGCTCACTGACCTACGTTGGCTCCTGGTCCAGTAAGGCCTCAGTTTTAAAATTCTTATCTTTGTTATCAAATCCCTCCATGGCCTCACCCCTCCCTATCTCTGTAACCTCTCTGCTTTCATCTGCCTAAGCCCTGAGCTCTGGAATTTCCTCCCTCGACCTCCCTGTCTTGCTATCTCCTTCAGTTCCTTTAAGATCCTCATTCAAACTGGCCTCATCTGTCCCAATATCTCTTCTTTTGTGGCTCAGTGTCACTTCTGTGAAGCACCTTAGGACATTTTACCTATGTTAGAGGTACTATAGAAATGTAAGTTGTTATTGTTGTAGTAATTGGTGCCAAATTGGAGCCAGTTTTTGGCTATGGAACCACAGCCCAGTATGACTGGGTTGAGACCACACAAACAGGCTTATTATTGTGCCCTCAGTAGCTCAAGTCTGGGATAGTGGGGATTTAAGTGCTTTGGAATGGAACTAAATATGATTCAAGACAGGTGTAACAATGGAATACAGACAGAATTGAGCACGCTCAATAAGACCACTAGAAATGTGCTTTGATGTCAAACTTCAGAAAAGCACCTCTGATTGAACCATTATGACTGTTCTAAGACAAATAGCACTTTAAACAACATCAATCAGTGTGGGATATGAATCTAGGCCTCAAATATGAAAAGCAGTTTGTAATACAATTCTATGATTTTAATTCCTCTATACCACACAATCCCCAGTTAAATTTTTTTTTTCCTCTAGGTACCTTGCATCAAACATGGCTTTTAAACTAGGAGTTTGAGCCCTGCTTCCAAGTCTATGCTGCGTTGATCTAGCTCCTAAAAATTGCCTGGGAGCAGCAGGTTTAGATTGCTTGCTCACTGTCCTTTCTCACTATATGGAAGGATCTTGCCTTGCCCCATTTTCTACTCTTACTATTGTGCTCTGTTGGCTTTAGATGAGACCAGGAACTCAATATGTTAGAAATTGGGGAAGAGACCCAAATTTTTGACTTCTTACTCCGTAGATGTACATTACCACTGTAACAGCCTCCATTGGGAGAACAATAACCGTGATGTCTATTGACAGATGATGGCACTTCAAGAGAAAAACAGACCATCACTCTTAATGGAAGCTTTTTATTTGAATATAATTTTAATAATTTTTATGTTTTGAAGAGCTTATTTGCTCTTTTTGGTGTCATTCCTTTCCCATCTATCAAGGTCAACATTTCTATTCTATCCTGAAAGGTGGACATATTTGTACCAACCGTGGCTTCTTTGGGTCATATGATTCACTTCTTGGGTTGTGATTGGTTCTTTCTATCCACTTTATATTATAAGCGAAGAAACCCATCCTATGTTCCGATTGATTAAATTGTATTGAATATTTGCAGACCTATCCCGTAATCTTTAATTATTGGTCAAAAAAAAATCAATAAAGATTATTTTTTGGATATTTTTTAACAGCTACACTGCAACATTAAAAAAATTAGTGGTTTTCAGAATTTGCTGCAAATCTTAGGTTTGCAAATCATTGCAACTTAAACTGCTGATGCGGTTCTCAGTGAGCACAAACCCTCTTGGCACAAACGATCCCGGAATTCACTTCTGGCTTCAAAACTGCTTTGACTCAGATGAGAGACTTTGGGGGTAAAATTTATCTCAGCCAATAGTGTAAGGCAGTCGATAGTGAATTGGCGGCCTTGTTTAACACCCAGCCCAATTTTCTTTTCCCTTTGATGTCAACAGAAACTGAGCAGTGAGATCTGTTACTGCCCATTCTGAACTACCTCCAAAGGCAAATTTCACCCACTTTGTCCTTTTATATCTGGTTCTAGGTTTTAAATCTAACCGAGGCTCCAATCGACTGTTGGTGCCTATTTTATATTGCCTAGAATTTTTAGAAACTGCTGTTAGTTTTATTAGCAGATGCATTCTTGATGTAATTGTGTGGCAATCCACCTCAAACCTGCATTCTTCATGTGCTACTGTGCCCTGCTTGCTTTAGCTAATGTTGCCACCCTTAATTAAAGCCTATGGGAGATCTGCGGAGAGGGAGAGAATCTGGCTTTATGGGTTTAGTTCCAAATGAAATCTCAACACCAGCTGAGGTGACCCATGGGATGTGGGTCCCTAATGCTGTCGGGTCTCAGGACGACGGGTCACATACCCCTCTGAATGGTGCTAACAATCATTTGCAATCGATGGCACTCCTTCAGTTGTAGAGCTTTCTTATCACAGTTACTGCTATTGTTACACTATTCGGCACATGCACCACACACACTGCTGTTAAGGTACATGCACTTACTGAAAACAGACATTGACAGCCATGGAGCAATCATTAACAGTCTTTGGTCACCAGATCATGATGTCACACTGCATGCAGTTGGCTGGAATTACATGGAGACCTAACGGAGCATTTACTGTGGAGAACAGCTTCTTGAAGCAGTCTCCCTAAGCCGGCTCCCAGTCCCATTGCAGTTCCAAGCAACCTGGTTTCATTAGATAAAAACGAAAGAAAAAAATAAAGATTGTGACTATTGGAAGTCGGAAAATAAAAGATCATCAGATCAGTCAGTATTTGAAAAGAGGAAAGATGGATTCATGTCTGAGGATGGGACCCTTCATCACAACCTACTGAGCATTGCTGTCATTTTCTGATTATACTGCAGGGTGGTTTCAACAGCAGCTGTATCGAGTTGTGTGATTGTCTTCCAGTTGCTGCCTTTCCAAGCAACTGGTGAAGATCTTTTTGGCTCCAAGTAGCTGCATTAACATTGGAGGCTTCAGCCGCCCTGCTGTTGGAGACCCCAGTGGTGCGTGTCTCCCCACGGAGCCACGTGTACCGCAGCTTTTACACATGAGGTAGTTGCCACACCAGTAGGCTTGCAAACCCTCTGGGAATGGCTTGGTGTCCAAGACACTGATGGGAACAATTTGGGAGTAATATCGTAGGGGCATTAAAAAAAAATTGTGCTTTTGTAAAAAAGGAAAATATCTTTGAACACTTTTGCTTACTAGTTATAAAACTTTTGGGCATGGGAAAAAAGGCTGTTTTGACTAAGAGACAAGAATCACCTGATTGGGTAATGAAGAATAAATGTAAAATACTGCGGATGCTGGAAATCTGAAATATAAACAGAAAATGCTAGAAATACTCAGCAGGTCTGGCAGCATCTGTGAAGAAACAGAGTTAACGTTTCAGGTCTCTGACCTTTCATCAGAACTGGGTAATGAAGAGTCCCTTCGCTTTTCAATTGGCCATGGGAAGGCAATCAGCTGGATGGATGGGCACACCAGGCAACCAAGGGCAGGAGTTTGGAGGTGAGGCGCTTGGAGGTAGGAGGTCACATGATGGCACCTCCAGAGTACAGCCATCCTGAATTGGCAACCTAGCTATCAGTGGGCACTGCTGACCTCGGTTGGAGGATGCAAACTCTCACATAAATGGGATATAAGACTAATTATTGGGTTTTGTTTGTCACCAGAGTGCAGAATAACTATTAACACAAATAAAAAAAAACACCTGTTTAAAAGTAGTTAAAAAAGTTATTTTTGAAAAATATAATCTCCTAATTAAAAAGAAGCTGTCCTGTGTTAACATTTATAGTTTCCCTATGTATTTTAGCCAGCAGTGTGACATCATCATCTGGTGACAAAGACAGCTGTCGATCTCTCTCTCCAAAGCAGTAAATGGCTGTCCTCAGTAAGTGGAAAATATTCACTTTGATGCTTCCTTCGTGTACAGGTAAAGTGATTTAAAAAAAAGATTAAAGTCAAGGTCAAAATATTGGAAGAATGTTTACTGTGTTAAAAGGGCACCGAACTCTAAAGGTTATGGTGATGGACTACCATCCCAGAGGCCATGGGCTTAAATCCTACCACAGCGAGTTATGAAATTGAATTCAATAAATCTAGTCATTGGTGGTCTGGTAGCAAAATCAAAATTATCATGCAGGTTGTCAAATTGCTATAAAAACCCAACTGGTCCTTGGCAGGAGGGTAGCAACCACTGCTGCCTGGTCTGGCCTGCAATGTGACTCTAGTCACATGCTATGTGGTTGACTTTTATCCCCTGCGAAGCCATTTCTAAAATAAATTACATTGATAAAAATGTTCATACCTGGCCCTTCAAGCTCAGGCTATGGACTCTTATTTGTGCTATATTTCTTATTTCCTGGTTTATCCTGTTTGAATGTAATGGGCCTGCAATTTTGGAAAATGATTGTTCTTAACATTTTTAGCCTCTTGGTCGATACGTTCAAAATTGGAAAAAGCAATATGTATTATAAGCAGCAAATTGATCGGGATTTAGATTTGAAATTTAAATGCAGTCTTTGTGACTCCACAGTACACACCTTTGACCCCACAGGGACTTCAACTGATTCAGGCTGCAGTTTGGACATCCCAATCTAAAGAGACTAAAAGAGTCATCAATGAGATGCAGCTAATGTTATCTCCGTGCACGCATCCACTCTTTACAGTATGTCTCTTTAGATAGTGATAATGGCCAGCTCACTTTTCTCCGTCCAGTCTGTCAGAATTATTCGTTGGAGATTGGAAACAACACAGCCATCCCACGGTCAGTCTCTATGGAGATAATGCATATAACCACTAGTAAAAAGGAGTTGATTTGCTCTTGTATGTACCACACAAAAATGGTTAAATACAGAGCCCAGCAGAGGCGTTTTCCAACTGTAATTATGGAATAAAATCCAATCCATGGTGTTTTATCAATAGTGTGCATTTACTGATAGTACTTGCCCATGCAGCTACCTTTCATTTTCAAATATAAAGACATAAAAAGACACAATAAGATACACTAATTTTCTTTGATTTTAGTTGTGAAACTGTTTCAGTGTTCTACAGATTATTGATTGACTGGTTCCTCGAGAGGACTTTGACTTCCTGCTGCTTTCTGTTCTTCATAGGTGACACGATAGTTGACGAGAAAGGACGGGCTGCTTTTCGAAGATACCTTAGCTCAAGCGTTGGGTCCTTTCCTTCAACCATCGACTGTTGCAGGTTTCCAGACAAAATGGCTGCTCCAACTCCGGATTCTTTCACTTGAGCTCAGACAAGCGCTCAATGATGTGAGGAAGAAAATTAAGAGTTTAATAAGTCACTAGAGTTCTGGAATCTGACAATATATGGATTTTCCTATTCTGTGTTTCTTAATGGGATGTACATAGGAGGAGGAATCACTGACCCGTATCCGTTGAGCTTTGCTGCCAAGTTCCAAAATGTTACTCACAAAGGTAGTGCCAACCGTCTTGCGGATTCATCGCTGCGATCGCGATGGTCTTGGACACATCTGACGGATGGTTCATATTTTTTCTAAAAGAGCAAGAGACAGAATTTCTTGGACTAGTGAGGTGAAATGAAGATGTCCTAAATTTCATTACCTTCAGACTCTTTGCTCTTGCACTTTCCACTGACCTTTTTGCAGCCACGGCCTTCTGGCTAGGTGCAAGTCGAGACTTTCTCATCAATGTTTGAAATTTCAAAACGTGGAGAAGCTTTAGCTTTTCACAGTTTGGACTTTCCTTTTGTTATAGAAATGAATACATTAAGGTAAATGTGTATAAACAGCAGTCTGCTATTGACAGTAAATGCTTATCCGTATACATAAATCATATGAAACAGTTATTGCAGGAATCTCTGATGCAAATGTACTGCTGGCGTTCTTTGGCAATTGAACAAATACGAACTATTTTAATAACTTCAGTGAAATGTTCACACTATCACAATACCTGAATAACATCTTTTTATTTGGTTTAAATTGTTACATGGAGAAACAAGTCTGAAAGTGTTAGAATCTTTTTACATTATCAAGACAATATTAATGACCCAGAACATGCTTGCTGTAACATCAGTTCTTGTATGCAAGTTACTTAGCACTTATGTTTATCACTGTAGCCTCATCTTTCTTTGGAATATTTGGCGTTATGATTTTGATGTGACAAAATCCTTACAGATATTATTTAACGATAAAGATTTCTGTGTACTCCGCAAAGCAACAGGAGATTCGGTACCCAAAAGGGAGACGATGCGGAGCAGATGTTTAACTCAGTGATGCTGTAAAATGTAGCACAGTTTCTGAAACTTTTTTTTGTTTTGTTTCTGGACTTGTGTAAATCTTTGTTTTTAATGTAAACAGTAAATAAAATTCAAGTAGCAGAGATGTAGATAATTTTGATCATTAGTATCAATGTACCTCTCAAAAAAGATGTGGCACCGAAATTGCTACTTTCTATACCACAGCTGCTTTTGATTTTCTTTTTAGTGCCTGCTCCTACTTTCTATCACTAGAGACTTCTAATCTTGAAGAATAACATCATCTTGAAATTATAGATTTTTTTTCTCTGCATTAAATAGTCCCCTTTTTGATAGGTTGGTGTTTATTAGTATTGTATATTTACATTGGGATGTACAAGAGTGAATGTGCAAAAGGGGAGGCTGTGGTGTAGTGGTAGTGCCACTGGACTAGTAATCCAGACCCCCCAGGCTAATGCTCTGGGGACATGGGTTCGAATCCCTGGCAGGTGGTGAAATTTGAACTCAATTGATAAATCTGGAATTAAAAAAGCTAATGATGGCTATGAAACCATTGTCGATTGTTGTAAAAACCAATCTGGTTCACTAATGTCTTTCAGGGAAGGAAATCTGTCATCCTCACTTGGTCTGGCCTACATGTGACTCCAGACCCACAGGAATGTGGTTGGCTCTTAAATGCCCTTTGAAGTGGTCTAGCAAACCACTCAGTTCAATTTCGATTAGGGATGGGCAACAAATGCTGTCCTAGCCAGCGACGCCCATGTCCCATGAATGAATAAAAAAAAAGAGTAGTTACTGGATTATATGTTCAAGTGACTTGAAGTGGGATTGGCAGGTATGGAAGATTAGCTCTTGGACCTGGGTTTGACACAGGAACAATGATGAACAGGTTGGTGCTCTCTGGTCCATCCAGCCTGCCCCACACAATTGTGGTACCTTTTTCTTCACAATATGTACATATATGTGCACCCTTCACCCCACTCAAAATCATCTGGTCTCCTGGGAAAGGAGAAAAACAAGATTAAAAACCCAGGCCAATTTGGGGAGGAAAAAAAATTTGGGAAATTCCTCTCCAAGCTATTGAGCTGATTAAAGCTAGTCCAGAAGAACCAGAAGTAGCTCTAGCTTTTGCTTGAAAGAGTTCAACAAATCAGTGTCCATCACACGAGATGGCAGCTTGTTTCAGATGTCGACTATTTTAATCAGTTCAGACTGCTTGGGTGACACTGAACTCTCTCTCTTGGTAATCGAGCTTGTACTTGAACTCAGGCTTTCTCCAGGCCATAGTTCAAAGCTAACAATATTGGCACTAACGTTCATTCAGAGAGGTTACAGTAATGGCTGGTGTGAGGATTGGGATAAGAGGCAAGAAATGCTTTCAGGACTTAGGTGCATAGCACTAATACAGCAAAGTTTCTCAGTGGTAGGATCCTTATTTCTTAGTCAGAACATAACATAAGAAATAGGAGCAGGAGCAGACCATACGGCCCCTTGAGTTTGCTCTGCCATTCAATACCATCATGGCTGATCTTCTGCCTCAAACCCATTTTCCTGCCCACTGCCCATATCCCTTGATTTCCTGAGAGACCAAAAATCTATCTATCTCAGCCTTAAACATATTCAACAATGAAGCATCTGAAACCCTCTGGGGTAGAGAATTCCAAAGATTCACAACTCTTTGAGTGAAGAAATTTCTCCTCACCTCAGTCTTAAATGATTGTCCCCTTATCCTGAGACTGTGTCATGTTCTAGATTGCCCAGCCAGGGGAAACACCCCCTCAGAATCTTGTATGTATTATGACCGGGTGAGAAAGGTGTCTAGGGTTCCCTCTCAGCCTTCACCTGGTCTTACTGTAACAGGGTTTAATTTTAATGTTATTAGCTCCCCCTTGGTGAATCCTTGTTCACCGCTTTCCAATTATAAGGCAAAGAAACCAGCACAAACAGGCTTTCTTAGTTTTAAAGAAGAAAAGTTGAAATTTATTAAACTTATACTCTAATTCGGTTAATGCCTACGGATACAAGACGCCCACGCTAGCATGAATACACAATACACACAAGCAAATAGAGACAGAAAAGAGCAGAAGAAAAATAAAGTCGAAAAGTTTGAGACAATATCTGAAGAGTTGTTGTTACGGTTCTTCAAGCTCACTGTAAAGTCCTTGATTGTAGGTAGATCTTGCTTTTTGCTGGGGCCCAGTATTCTTCTTAAACAATGTTCGCTGTAGGAGACTTTTCTCTCTTGGGGTTCAAGTGTCTTCGGTGGATTTAGAGGCTTGTGAGAAAGATATGGGAACAGGGAGACAGGAGAGGCTGCGGCGAGCCAGCCAGGAGAGATCTTCTCAGTCCAGGAGCATTCTGCTTTCTGCCCAAACTGTTTGTACAAATTCAAAAAACTCAAATTGCCCAGCAGGTTAGTCATGTGACTAGCTGGTTTGACCATGTCCGTTTGTGTATTTGGCCATCTTCGCAGTCAACATGGAATGCGAGCTCCCCCACCTTCAACGTCTGGTGATCAAAAGTCCATTGTGGGTTGAATGTGTCAAGAAATGGTCCTTTGTCCTTTCCAAGCACTGTCTGTCATATGCAAATATCTTTCCACCCAAAGGTCCACTGTGGTTTGAATGTGTCAGCGAATGGCTGCTTTGTCCTTCCAAATTGTGTCTGATAATATGCAAATATCTTTCCAGCCAAGATCTGGCAGCTTTTTTTTAAAGCAAGTCCTTTCTTCACTCAACAGTTTAAAATCAATGTTCATGTAAAAATTAATGTGCCTTATTCTTGGCAGGTGGGGGCTTAGCATGACATATGTTTCAATGAGATCACCTCTCATTCTCTAAACTCCAGAGAGTTATAGGCCCAATTTACACAGCCTCTCATCATAGGACAACCCTCTCATCCCAGGAACTAATCTATTGCACCTTCTCTCAACTGTCTGCCAAGCAAGTATATCCTTCCTTAAATATGGAGACCAAAACTGTACAGAGTACTCTAGATATTGTCTCACCAATGCACTATACAATTATAGCAAGATTTGTACTTCTATTCTTGTACTTCAATCCCCTTGCAATAAAGACCAACCTGCCATTTGCCTTTCTAATTGCTTGCTGTACCTGCATGTTAACATTCTGTGTTTCTTGTACGAACACACCCAAGTCTCTCTCAACATCAACATTTACAAGTTTCATGTCTTTTAAATAATGTTCTGCTATTCTATTCTTACGACCAAAGTGAATAACCTCACACTTCTCCACATTATACTCCATCTGCTACCTTGTTGCCCACTCACTTAACCTGTCTATATTTCTTTATAGGCTCTCTGTGCCGTCCTCACAGTTTACATTCCCACCCAACTTTGTATCATCAGCAAACTTAGATACATTACTCTCAGTCTCTTCACCTAAGTCATTGTAAATAGCTAAGGCCCCAGCACTGATCCTTGTGGCATTCCACTAGTCACAGCCTACAAACTTGAAAATTTCCCATTTATTCCTACTCTCTGCTTCCTGTCTGTTAACCAATTCTCTATCCATGCTAATATATTATCCCTAACACCATGAGCCCTTATCTTGTGTATTATCCTTTTGTGTAGTACCTTATTGAATGCCTTTTGGAAATCCAAGTCTACTACATCTACTGGTTCCCCTTTATCTACCCTTCTAGTGACATCCTCAAAAAAATGTAATAAATTTGTGAAAGACTATTTCCCTTTTTTCTGATCATATGCTGATTTCTAAGTGCATTGTTAAGACTTCCTTAATAGTAGATTCCAGCATTTTCCCAATGTCAGGCTAACTGGCATGTAGTTCCCTGTTTTCTCTCTCCCTCCTTTCTTGAATAGCCGTGATGGGATCATGCCACATTATCACATAACCTCTCCTGACACCTCAGTGTGATACTGAAGGAGTGCTGCAACATGTGTCAGATGAAATATTAAACTAAGGCTCAGGCGGGTACAGAAGGATTTCCTGGCACTATTGGAAGAACAGGAAGGGAGATCCCTCTCAACCAACACTACCTAAAATATATAGTAATGGTCATCCATCTCATTGCTTTGTGTGGGATCTTGCTGTGTGCAAATTAACTGCTATGGTTGTTTACAAAGTCACATTGGCTACACTTTGAATGTACTTCATTGGTTGTCCTGAAGGTGTGAAAAGTGCTACATTAACGCAAGTTCCTTTTTTAAAAAATCTGTCTGAACTGAAAATGTTTGATGACCAACTGCTCTCTCCCTGTCTGACGTTTTTGTATGTTCTTATGATAACACTGGATGTAAAGAGCAGTGAAAAATTAGCCATTCGGCCCAGCCAGTCTATGCCGGTGAATGTGCGCAACATGACTTACTCCCACGATACTTCATCTCACTCTGTCAACATATCCTCTACTCCTTTTTCCTTCTTGTACTTATCTCGCTTTCCCTTAAATGCATCTATGCTATTTGCCTCAACCACCCCTTATGTGACTGAGATCCACATTGTAACCAGTCTCTGGGTAAAGAAGTTTATCCTGAATTGCCTATTGGGTTTGTTAGTGATCACCTTAAATATACTCTCAGCTTTAGACTCCCTCAGTGGAAGCATCTTCTCTACATCCACCCTATCGAAGACTTTCATTATTTTAAAGACCTCTGTTAGGTCACCCCTCAGCCTTCTCTTTTCTTGAGTAAAGAGCCCTAGCCTGTTCTGTCTTTCCTGATAGGGTATAACTATCAGTTTTGGTATCCTCCTTGACATTTAACTTCCCAATTTGAATAATGCTCATGATGCAGATGGGCTGCTTGTTATTAAAAATACTGTCGCTGGCGGCTGATCCAAAATGCAATGCCAATATTATGCCCAGTGGCCAGTTGAAAATCTACCCCTGTCATTTCACCACACTTT
The DNA here is from genome assembly GCF_036365525.1 of Heterodontus francisci. Lineage (NCBI taxonomy): Eukaryota > Metazoa > Chordata > Chondrichthyes > Heterodontiformes > Heterodontidae > Heterodontus > Heterodontus francisci. Next base: position 16,956,317 of record NC_090388.1, read on the forward strand.
GATAAAAAGAGAAGAAAGATTTGCATTTATATCGTGCCTTTCACAACCTTGGGATGCTTCAAAGCATGTTGCAGCCAATGAAGTCCTCTTATAATGTCAGAGAAACAGCATCAAATTTTCACACAACAAGGTTCCATAAACAGCAATGTGAAAATGACTGGATAATCTGTTTTTGTGATGTTGATTGAAGGATAAATATTGGCCAGGAGACCAGGGAGAACTCCGCTGCTCTTCTTTGAATTAGTACCACAGGATCTTTTGTGTCAGGCTGACAAGGACTCAGGTTAACATCTCACCAAAAAGACAGAACCTCCAACAGTGCAGCACTCCCTCAGTGCTGCACCAGGTATATTAGGTGAGATTTTTGTGCTTAATTCTCTAGAATGGAACTTGAACCCACAACCTTCTAACTCAGACAAGAGTGCTATCCACTGTGCCACAGCTGACACTAAGCACAAAGGTATCCCCAGAAAGCACAAAATATTTGAAGCAATTGAATGGGCTGCAAAGCATACATGGTACATTAGTGTCAACTTAACCTTGAAGATTAGATGACCACCTTGAAATCACTCTCTGGTATCTTACTTATGTTTATATGTAAGACACCTATGGAAAAAATTTCCACTCCCTTTTTTAGTCCAATCCATCTTGGAAAAATCGGATATCTTCCCTTTTACTTTTAATTCTAAGGGGTGTTTTTCATCAGTCTTGATCCATGTGTTGTACTGACATTGGCCAATTGTGTCACCATGTGGTCAATGTATGATGATTTTCACTCTGAAGGATTAATGATTCTGTTACTATTATTGCATGTTTATTGAGGAATAATTTGCACTTATTATCAGGAAGAACTACGGCTGTCATGCATGTTTCATGATACCAGTGTAACTGTTCCAATACTGGACTAGAGGTTGTGAGTTCAATCTCACCAGGGCACGTTATGAATAAATTTAATAAATCTGGCAACTTGTGGGCTATCACCAGCACAGATAAAGACTATATCTGCTGCTGAATTGTTGTCGAACCTCAACTTGTTCATTAACATCCTTCAGGAAAGAGAACCTGTCACCCTTGCCCAGTTTGATTCCAGTCACACAGTATAGAGGTGACTCTTAGGGCAGAATTTTCAATGGCCCATGGAGGTGGGTCTGGAGGTGGGGTGGGCCCCAAAACAGGAGGGAAATCCTGTTGGGCCTGCTCTATGACACGTTCCTACCTCCATGGAATTCTGCAGAAATCGGGGTGACGGCGGGACTGGTTACCCGACCGGCTGCAGAGGGCAGCCAATTAAGCACCTTGAGGGCTTAATTAAGGGTACTCTCCCAATGCTGTCTGGATTTTCCAGCTGCCATATGGGATACCCATTGGGCCAGGAGGCTATTTGTGAAGCGGTGGCAGGCTCCCAGTGGCAGGCCGGGTAGCCATCAGAGCAGGAGGCTCCATTTAATGGGGAAGGAAGCACGCTAATAAACGGCCACAACTGCGGCAGTGCCCATTACTGTGGGGGGGGGGGGGGCTTTCCCCCTAATCTCCAAGGGCCCTAACCTGTCTGACCTTCTTACCAAATTTGTGGCTGGCGGCTGAAAATGGAGGGCCCTCGTGTCTTCCTATATACTTCATCAGTGCCCACCTCTGACGGTGGGGCTGCTGATCTTTGATTGCTGGATGGTCTCCAGACTTGGGAGCCTGCTCGCCGTCCTTAATTGGATGGGTTTCCGTGAGGCGGCCACGCAATTGGATGCCTCCTCCAAAATCTCCCTTGGGGTCCCGCTGCCAGCATTTCTGAGTTCCTGACCCGCATTTCGGCCCGATGGTAGGTTTGGGACCCAGTAACGGAAAATCTTCCCTTGGTGTCTTCTGAAGTAACCAAGCAAGGCCTTCAGACAGAGTGTTATAGAGAAAGGTTAACCACCACCTTCTCAGGGCAACTACAGCTGGCCTATAAATGTGACCGTTGCAGGTTCACCCACCTCCCAGGAACAAATAAAAGAAACATAACTATATATTCAACAGTGTAGGAGCAACAATGAAGACTTCATTTACCTATGTGACTAACAGAATAGATATGAATCACAAATGAGAAGAAGACAGGGAAAAGTTGTTAAGAATAAAATACTTGGATCCAGCTCAGGTGGCAAGAGCCAGTTAAAGATTTTCTCTCCCTCATTCGATTGTCACTGATGAAATATTGAAGGAGTTTGATCCTGTATTGTATAATTAGAATCTCATAGGATCTTATTTCTTGCTCCTATGAACAAATATCAATCTCATTAATTTTGCCAAATATAAACGTCAGGCACAGCTGAACCAATTTGCAAGTGTGATGTAATTCAGGTATTTTGAATTTAATTTGTCTGGGGAGAAAGTGAATGTTCTCTGGTTGATACACACTATGTATTTAAGATCACGTTTGGCATAATTCCCAATATCTTTTATAAATGCTTGTAACTTAATTTCCAATTTATATCACTAATATAAGGAAAGAACTTGTGTTTCTATAGCACCTTTCATGACCTCAGGACATCCTCAAAGTCTTTACAGCCAATGGAATAGTTTTTTTGTGTGGTCATGGTTGTAATGTAGGAAACATAGAATTTTATAGCACAGAACTAGGCTGTTCACCCCAAAAGATCCATGCTGTGCTTATAGGTTATGCTTGGGGCTGGTTCGCTCAGTTGGCTAGATGCCGAGCATGATGCTCGGTGCAATACCAATAATATGAGTTCAATTCCTGCTCTAGTTGGGGTAGATGTGGGTACCTGCTGCTGTTGGCAGAATATGAACGTTAGTCTGTGATGCTGCCGCAACCAATGCAGAAGTATGAGTTCCATTTCATCTCCCTTGTCAGCATATTTGTCTATTTCTTTCTTCCCTCGTGTTTATTCAGCTTCCCTTTAAATGCATCTATGCTGTGTGCCTCAATCACTCCATGTGATAGAGTACTGCACATTTTCAACTCCCTAATACGAAGCAAAAACAGACACAGCAGGCCAGTCTATAAAGAACACTGGTTCAGACAGGTTACATCTGAGAAATGCTGCACATTTTTAGTGTTCCCACATCCCAGACTCGGCACCACCTAATCACGACTTCCCCATTTACCTCGGCTTCTCCAACTCTGCCCAATTTTGCCGATGTCCTGCACTATGGATCTTGGAGTCATGGAGTCATTTATGGCACAGAAAGAGGCCATTCGGCCCATCAAGTCAATGCCGGCTCTCCACGGAGCTATGCAGTCTGTCCCACTCCCTGGCTCGATCCCCGTAGCCCTGCAAGTCTATTTCTCTCAAGTGGCCATCCAACTTCCTCTTGAAGTCAGTGATTGTCTCTGCTTTCACCACGCTGGTGGGCAGCGAGTTCCAGCTCATTACCACCTGCTGTGTGAAAAAAGTGCTTCTTCATATTGCCCCTGCATCTTTTGCCCAAAACCTTCAATCTGAGTCCTCTAGTCCTTGTGCCATTTGTGAATTGGGAACAGCTTTTCCTTGTCTAATTTATCTAAGTCTGTCATAATCTTGTACACTTCTATTAAATCTCCCCTCAATCTCCTTTGTTCTAAGGAGAACAAACCCAGCTTTTCCAACCTAACCTTGTAACTAAAATCCTTCATTCCTGGAACCATTCTGTAAACCTCCTCTGAACCCTCTCAAGGACCCTCACATCCTTCCTGAAGTGTGGTGACCAGAACTGGACGCAATACTCCAGCTGGAGCCTAACCAGAGTTTTATAAAAGTTCAGCCTAGCTTCCCTGCTTTTGTACTCTCTGTCTCTATTTTCTTAATAAAAGGAAAGACAAAGCAATTTTGAAAAGACAAAACCTATGGGTTGAGTCTGCAATCAATGTGACAGCCAATTTGCGCACAGTAAAGTCCACAAACAGCAAGAACTAATCTTTCTGTGAGTATTTCCTGTCATGTTTAATTCACAACTACTGCGAAAAACTAATAAGTTTTCTAGATTAATTTGCTCCCACCTCTCCTGCTGAAGGTGGTGAGTCATACTGTGGTATATATCTAAGGGCACCAGCCTCCATTTTGGTCTTTTGCCTAGCTGGCTATCCTTCATTTGTGAGCCTAAGCAGCAAGTGAACCTCTACTGAAACATGGAAATATCATAACTTAGCCCCAGGCGGGCGTCTTTTCCCATTTTGGATGCTGGAGGCTTGTTGCCTGATTTTTGCTTTAGTTTTTTTCACCTTTTTTCAAGAGGTTTATTCATTTCTGCCTGCAACTTCCACCAACTTCTCACTTTCTACCTTTTTAGTAAAATCATGTACACACATAGGCTGGGATTTTGTATGGCCCCCTGAGGTGGGGTTGGAGGTTGGGGTGGGGGGCACAGAGTATCGTGATGGGTGGCGGGGGGCGGAGGGCGGAGGTTGTGGGGGGGGTGCGGAAGGCCTGTCATCTCCTCGTCACCCAGCGATCTTCCCGGGAGCAGGATAGGCCGACGATGGTGGTCAATTGAGGCCCTTGAGTGGGCTATTAATGGCCAATTATGGGCCACTTCCCACCGCTGCTGGGATCTTGCCAGTGGCGGGTGGGACCTCCGCTGTGCGGGGAGGACACCTTGTAACACAAGGTGCTCTCGCTGCGGGCTTGAGGGGGTCCCTCCTTTGTGGGCAATTTGTGGCCCACGGATGACCCCCACTGGGAAACACTTCAGCCCCCAGGATCCCCCTCCCCTTGGATTGCATGAGCACCCCCAACCCTGTCCTCACCTGGGCCTTTCGGACTGGCCCTGGCGACCCTGCCTCACCTACCTGTGGTCTGGTATTCCTGGGTCCGAGGCCTCTGCAGTAATGGCAGCGGCCACTGCTCCTGTTGGTGCTGCTGATACAGCTGAACTGCTGGCCCTCTGATTAGCTGGCAGCTCTTCGAGGCGGTATCCCTGTCTTTAAAGGGACGGGGATACCACCTCATGAAACTTAAAAGTTAAAACACCGGAGGCTTGGGGGGTGGGTGTTGTGAAAAAGTCGTGGCGGTCTTTCCCCCACCTTTTTGGCTCAGCATCAGGATCTCCAGCACCAGCACAAAATCTAGCCCATGCACTCTCAGTCACACACTAAGACACATGCACCAGCACCAGGCATCCATACCTGTACACACATCCTCATGCACACAGTCACATTTTCATGCTCACACATTGCTCAGTGTTGCAAAATTATACATGTATCTGAGGCTATTCAATAAAACAGCCCATTTGTGTTGAAAAAAGATTGTGGGTACTGGATGATATATCTTATCGAGATTTCTATATTATCCAGTTCATAACCATACAAATCCTGGACAATGCCCTGTAATTGTGTAACCCTGCATCATAGCTTGATGTGTGACTGATAAATATGTCTCCATTTTAACAATCAAGAGTTTTCATACTTGCATTTTAAATCTGATTGAATACAGTGAAGTGGAGGCACAGCTGTATGCCAAAGATCTTCTGCAATTCAGAGATAGTTACCCTGACATTCAACCACATTGTGATGAGACAAAGGCCAGTTTGAGTTAAATTGCTTGAAGAATAATGCATTTGCTTCAATATTAGAAGGACACAGAGCAGGAATTTATTGCAAAGTTAACAGTTTGTGATTATTTGAACTGGCCTATTGAATGTGATGACGCCACAGCACTCCTTCTGGTCATATTAGCATTGCTAAGTTAGTATTTGGGTCCTTGAATGCCATAATCAGGCTGAATGGCTGACTGCGGCAATCAAAATAAGAAAGTGTATTTCTACTCGAGGACATATTAGTGGATCTTCTAATAATGAGTGACTCTGCTTGTAAAACGCATCGGAAACTTGCAAGTGCAAATGTCATAAACAATGTAGAGCATAGATATACCAGTTCTAAAAATGTCACACCTGTGCGATTCTAGGCCTAGAAATTTGTCAACAGGCCAGCACAAGCTAGGTGCAGGGAATGACCTGTGCTTGAACAGGTAGGCCACAGGTGTACCTGATACTCAGCTATGTTGCTTAAAAAGGAAGGGAAGGCGATCAGGAGGGGGTATGAGCGGCGGTCTTTTTCACTCAAAGTAAGACCGTTTTAAGCAATCATTTTGTGGTGATAGATGGTGGGGGAGATCACTAAGGCACCCATCAATAAGATCTCTTGTCATGAATCACACAGTTGCCTAGGAATTTTGGTTATTGAGGTTTATACAACATCATGGATCCAATTTCTTACTCAAAGTAAATATGCAGCAAATGAAATATTAACCAGCTCATTGACACTTATTTGGATATTTCCATAGCTACCATGGCGGGAGGTCCATGGTATCTGTCAAACCTGCAAAGCCAACATACTCAATCTACCTGGAATGAGCAGGTTGTCTTATGAGGAAAGGTTGGACAGACTGGGCTTGTTTTCACTGGAGAAGTGAAGAGTGAGGAGAAACTTGACTGAAGTATATAAGATCCTGAATGGTCTTGACAAGGTGGATGTGGAAAGGATGTTTCTGGTCGCCACACTGTAGGAAGGATGTGATTGCACTGGAGAGAGTGCAGAGGAGATTCACCAGGATGTTGCCTGGGCTGGAGCATTTCAGCTATGAGGAGAGACTGGATAGGCTAGGGTTGTTTTCCATAGAGCAGAGAAGGCTGAGGGGGGACCTGATTGAGGTATACAAAATTATGAGGGGCATTGATACAATAGATAGGAAGAAACTTTTTCTCTTAGCAGAGGTATCAATAACCAGCGGGCATAGATTTAGGGTAAGGGGCAGGAGTTTAGAGGGGATTTGAGGAAAATGTTTTCACCCAGAGGGTGGTTGGAATCTGGAACACACTGCATGAAGGGGTGGTAAAGGCAGGAACCCGCCCAACATTAAGAAGTATTTAGATGAGCACTTGAAATGCCATAGCATACAAGGCTATGGGCCAAGTGCTGGAAAATAGGATTAGAATAGATAGGTGCTTGATGGCCGGCACAGACACGATGAGCTGAAGGGCCTGTTTCTGTGCTGTATAACTCTATGACTATGACTCTATGACTCTTATGGGTGAGTCCTGAACTAGGGGTCACCCTTTTAGGACAGAGATGAGGAGAAACTTTTTCTTTCAGAGGGTTGTGTGACTTTGGAACTCTCTGCCTCAGAAGGTGGTGGAGGCGGGGTCATTGAATATTTTTAAGGTGGAGGTAGATAGATTCTTGTTAGGCAAGGGAATCAAAGGTTATCAGGGGTGGATGGGAGTGTGGAATTCGAAACACAAACAGATCAGCCATGATTTTATTGAATGGCGGAGCAGGCTCAAGGGGCCAAATGGCCTACTCCTGCTCCTTATTTGTATGTTCGAGTCGAAGAGACTTAGTAGTTGGCAGGAAAAAAGACAGAGGCGCAAGGGGAGAGCCAACTGTGCAACAGCCCCGACAAACAAATTTCTCTGCAGCACCTGTGGAAGAGCCTGTCACTCCAGAATTGGCCTTTATAGCCACTCCAGGCGCTGCTTCACAAACCACTGACCACCTCCAGGCGCGTATCCATTGTCTCTCGAGATAAGGAGGCCCAAAAGAAAGAAAGAATGTACATCTTGAAAGGATGCACACTGATCTGCTCATGTGAATCACCACAATTTCCATTTTACTGCTAGCTATTTGATTGCAACAATTTCTCACCTTTGGTGATTTTGTATAGAGCTTCATCAATATTCAAATAACAGAGGGCAACAGTCTGAACAAATTCAACTGTCAATACAACTAAGGGTGAGAAAAGCTGAAATCATGGAGAATACTCTTAAACAAAGAAAGCCTTAGTTTTTATTTTCTATAAAATGAAAGACTTGCATTTCTATAGTGTCTTTCATGAACTCAGGACATCCCAAAGCGCTTTACAACCAATGAATTACTTTTTGAAGTGTGGTCACTATTGTAGTTTAGGAAACCGCAACCAATTTGCAAACAGCAAGATCCTGCAAACATTGATATGATAATGACCAGATAATCTGTTTTTGCGATATTGGTTGAGGGATAAAAATTGGCCAGGACATCAGGGAGAACTCCCCTGCATTTCTTTGAAATAGTGCCAAAGAATTTTTTACATCCACCTCAGAGGGCAGACAGGATCTCATCCAAAAGACAGCACTTCTGACAATGCAGCACTCCCTCAGTACTACACCTGACTGTCAGCTTAGATTTTGTCCTCAGGTCTCTGAAGTGGGACTTGAACCAACAGCCTTCAGAATGAGATATAGAGAGGGCTCCTCAGTAAGCCACAGCTTAAAACTGCAAAAGCTCCAATGACATGAAATATGATCACAGTCTGGAGTTTGTCTGTAGTCCAGTGGCTGGACAGAGGCTGGGAATGATTATACACCCTGACCACAGCACTGAGGTGGGCGTGTGGATTACTGAGCAAAGTCTGTGCTGCAGAATCTGCAGGGGAACCATTGTGCCTCAGGGAGCTTAAATAATTATTGTATGATCTTATTCTGAACCTAATAACAACAGAAGCAAATTGCTTCCTCGGGGAAATTTGAGAATGTGATGCTCCAAGGGACCTCAAATGCCTGGCACAAAATGAGGCATGACACACACTGGAGTTGGACATTGATGATAGAGCTGGGAGGAGGGGAACTGAGACAAGAAGCAAATCAATCATATAAAAGCTGAAAGGGAAACTCATACCAATAGTTGAGTTGTTGGGATGTGTTGAGTGGATGTTTGTCTAAATCCTGACCTTGGTTTCGTTTTCCCAGAACACCAAAGGTTTCATTGAGATTCAAAGCATCCAAATTTATAATAGTTTTAATTTTCCACTTCCAAATAATTTTCCTTGTATTTTGTGGTCAAAATTATTTTCCATACCTTTGGCTCAACATTTAATGAGGCAAATCATCTCTGTGATGGCCTTTGAAGAAGGGAGTGGGGATTGAATTAAAGTTTAAATTAAAATCAAAGGCAACTTGCTTAATGGTGTTGTTATACCATCGAGTACTCATGGTGGATTATGATTTACATTGGTGATGAGAATATTTATACACAGTATAAACTCATAGGAATAATACTCACCCCTCTACCCAGAGACAAACACCAGATTGCATTGTTAATTGTTAGTAAAATTCTATTTAATTTCCTCCAGCCCCACAACCCTCTGAGATATCTGCACTTATCTAATTCTGGCCCCTTGAGCATCCCATATTTTAATCGGTCCACCATTGGTGGACTTGTCTTCAGATGTCAAGGCCCAAGCTCTGGAATTCCCTCTCTAAATGTCTCTATCTCTCTTTCTTCCTTGAAGATGCTCCTTAAAATCCTCCTCTTTGCCCAAGCTTTTGGTCATCTGCCCTAATATTGCGTTATGTGGACCGGTGTCTAATTTTGCATTATAATGCTTCAGTGAAGCACCTTGTGACATTTTATTGCATTAAAGGTGCTATATAAATACATACCAAAGTTGTTAAATTACTCAAATAGATATTGCAGCATCTTTAAAGAACCTGTCAATAGATACTGAACCAGGCACATTGTGGGGTTAAAATATAGGCAACATTCTCTGCAATGACTTCACGCTACATGCCATCTTAGCATACACATTTAGGCCAGACAGTGAGGCCCTCCTTCAAGGCAGGGAGGGACTCATTAAGATTCAAAAGCTAGTTCGTGATGATCTCAGTCAGGCTCCGATGCTGTTTTAACTCTGTTGCGAGGTTGGCACCTGATGTTGGCCTCATGAGGGGAACCTGGTGTCAAGGACCAACAGGCCCAGAACAAAGCCAAAATTGTATGTCACTTGCCTTGTTGGCCAGGAGAAACATGAGTGTGCCTTGGGCCTCAGGCTTTCTGCTCTGACAACCATTGCCTAACCACCCTCCAACACTTACCCCACAGCTAAAGATCTTTTCTGTTTTCTGGCCTGGCGTCATTGATACTGGGTTTGAATAAGGGACAGACCTCGCACATTTAAATGAGGACTATTAGTTAAAATGGAACGGGCCTCACATCAGTGGCCTGGGGTGAGCATCAGGTCTCCCTTGCAAGCCCCCACGATTGATCACCCCTACCCATCCCACCCACCACAGTTAAAATCAGGGTTATAAACAGTCTTTTAACCCAGTCAATGGATGCCCTTGGTCCAACTCCTGCAATAATTTGATTTCACCCTTGAAAGACATTTTCCTTGCTGCTCCATTGTCCGATTAAACAGCTTAAGATTTTTTGATACTGCATGATTTCAGTAAATAGAGGGGCATGAAATCTGCTTTGGGAAGAAACAGCTTTCAATAAAAGGGTCCGTACCAGTATACAAAGCAGATTCTCAGAGCAGGTGATCTTTGACTATTCCACAAAATGAGCTGTTCAAAAACTCCCTGGTACCGCAACAACAGCACTTTCATAAGGCAGTGATTGGATTTGCTTCAGGAGAGGACACCAGAGGTCAATGTCCTGCTCCCGACAGACACTACCTTCTGAGGTCAGTATGAGGTTGGGGGGACTGCCAGTGATTCTGGTTCAGTCTCTCTATCTGTTTTAATGACTAGGCATAGCACAAGTACGATTCAGACGACAGGCAGGTGAGGAGGGGTTGAAGGGCTTCCTTCTTTTCCCTCTCCTTGTTTGACCACAACAGGTTTAATTCTTCCTTAAAGTGGAGCACTGGCCAATTCAGTAGGTGTTTGATTCCTTACTTAGTATGATCATAACTAAAACCAATCGGGACAAGTTTTCTTGAGTTAACAAAGAAAGAGGTTCATTTTATTATACCTGAACTGAACTAATAAAAGACTAAACAATGCTCCAACTTTCACTCACACTAGAGGTTTACACACACAGAGTGGGTTACAGAGTAAGGAAAGGTAGATTGGTTGAGTTAGAGTCCATAGAAAAAAAGGGGCATATAGTCTGTGGAGTTTGGTAATTCAACTGGCTTCTAGCTGAATTTGGTGGTCTTGAGGCTTTTAGTTTGAAGAGGTACATGATTGGTTCAGTGGGTCTCTTGGAGACAGCGATGTGGATGATTTCCTCCAACAGGGTTTCTAATTGTATTCGGAGTATGCAACGGTGGTCAATCAACAGCCAGATTTGAAAGTTTTCAAGCTAGAATAGAAAGAGAGGGAGAGAGAGACCCCCACTTAGGCTCTGCACATATCAGAGTCCAAAAGCTTCTCCTTTCTGTGCTGCAGAAAGACACAAGCTCAAAACGACAGATGGGGAGGGGCTTGTCAAATGATAGTCACTCAGTCATTCAAACAAAACAGTTAGCAGTATTTCCCTCTTGCTAAAAACAACAAGCAATTTCTTTAAACTTCCTGAGTCTTGGTTCTTGCTGGGGCATGAGCAGACATTTCGTCTCCCTCCTCACAAGCATTGCAATGTAAGGTACAGTGTTGCAAATTAGGTGGCCATCTTAAGCTTCCAGCAAAGTCATCCTTATTAAAATGTTCGTTTGAAATTTCTTAGAAAAAATATAAATTCAGATCTCTAGTCAGTGGATTAAAGGAAATTATCATTCAACAAAGCACATTGGCATGATGCAGGGTTCTCAAGGAAGCCATCCGTTGAGCACATCTTCCTGTTTAAGCAGGCAGGGTAATACGAAGTGATGCAACTCAAAGAAATCATAGAAAATTTACTACACAGAAGGAGGCCATTGCCTTCCGCGACCGGTGGGCACCGCAGGGACTGGAGTGAATTGTCGACGCCGAGAATGGCATTTTAATGCTAACCACTGCGCCACTGTGCCTCATCTCTCCTCTAATCCTTCTACCAATTATTTTAAATCTATGCCTCCTGGTTTTTGACTCCTCTGCGAAGGTAAATAGGTTGTCCCCTATTTACTCTACCTAGGCCCCTCATAATTTTATGCACTTCAATTAAGCCACCCCTCAGCCTTCTCCTCTGGAAAACAATGGGTGGCGCAGTGGTTAGCGGCGCAGTGGTTAGCACCGCAGCCTCACAGCTCCAGCGACCCGGGTTCAATTCCGGGTACTGCCTGTGTGGAGTTTGCAAGTTCTCCCTGTGTCTGCATGGGTTTTTTCCGGGTGCTCTGGTTTCCTCCCACATGCCAAAAGACTTGCAGGTTGATAGGTAAATTAGCCATTATAAATTGCCCCTAGTATAGGTAGGTGGTAGGGAAATATAGGGACAGGTGGGGATGTGGTAGGAATATGGGATTAGTGTAGGATTAGTATAAATGGGTGGTTGATGGTCGGCACAGACTCGGTGGGCCGAAGGGCCTGTTTCAGTGCTGTATCTCTAAACTAAACTCCAGCCTATCAAATCTTTCCTCATAGCTCAAATTTTCCAGTCCTGGCAACATCCTCATATGTCTCTCCTCTCCACCCTCCCCAGGGCAATCACGTCTTTCCTGTAATGTGATGACCAGGACTGCACACAGTACTCAAGCTGTGGTCTAACTACTGTTGTATACTTGATGAATGCTTGATGGTTATTGCCATGGGAAATTTTGTTCTTGTCAACAGGGCCTCAGCTTCGCATATTGCTCGTGGAGTGGTGTTCCTCTTCTTTGATGTCGACATAGTGTGTGTTGCTTGATGCTTTTGTCTAAAATATATACTCCTCACTGATCCAACAAATGGATGGTATGGGGGTTCAGGGAAATGGATGAATTGTGGTGAGGGGAGGCGATCTATCATCTTCTGCATATTATTTGATAATTCGGACTGTAAAATGGCCATATAATCTTCTTCGGGTGCTTGGGAAAGAGCCTGAGGCATTAAAAGATGATCGCTGCAGTTGCCTTCATTGCTGTCATTGGCAGTGCTGCTATCAGAAATGGATATTCCAAGTAACCATGAGGCTTATTGAGGATGTTAGTGAAGACTCCTCTGGTGAGGCAAAACTGCTGCGCACTCCACTGTTTATTCAGTCAAGGCCCAGTATTTATTTATTCTAGACTTGCTGCCTTTAAAGGATCATCCCTCTTAATTGACCTTTTCCTCTCTTCCATCTGATACAGAGCATCAGTAACCAAAGTGAACATTCCATTCATCTAATATGTTTCTGAACTCATGAGCATGGTAAGGACTTTGAATGTTCAGGTAGTGGTATTTAACCCTATTTCACTTATGAGTTAGAAATGTATCTTCGTTCAGATCAGACGTTAAACCAAAGCCTCATCTGCTTTCTCAGGTGGAGGTAAAAGATCCTGTGGCACTATTTCGAAGAAGAGCAGGGGAGCTTTTTTTATTCTTTCATGAGATGTGTATGTTGCTGGCATTTGTTGCCCGTCCCTAATTGCCCTTGACGACTGAGTGGCCATTTTAAAGGGCAGTTAGTTGTCAGGGGCAATTAGGGATGGGCAACCAATGCTGGCCTTGCCAGTGATGCCCACATCCCATGAAAGAATAAAAAAAATGTCCCAATGTTCTTGAACCAACACCTCAAACAGATGATCTGGTCAATTATTTCATTGGTGTTTGTGGGAGCTTGCTGTACACCAATTGGCTGTCGCGTTTCCCTACATTACAACAGTGACTACACTTCACAAGTACTTCATTGGCTGTAATGCACTTTGGGACAACATGAGGTCATGAAATGTCAAGGCTTTTGAAAGTGCAGATGACTAGTCTTGCTTACTTCAGTTGATAACAGTCTAAGTAAATGTTTTGAAATTGTTAGGACCAGGTGAGGAAGGGGTCTCAGGCTCCCCTCTCACCCTTTTCTTGGTTTGGCCATAACGGGGTTTAACTTTTAAAACACAGTGTTTTTAGCTTCACCTCAGTGAGTCCTTACTCACTGCTCTCTAATTGTAATTGTAAAGGAATCAACCAGACAGGTTTTCTCAGGTTTAAACAAGAAAGGTGTAAGTTTATTAATCTTAAAACTCTAACTCAGTTAAACTACTGAGAATACATGACAAAACCACGCTAGCATGCATACACAATAAACACACAAATAGATACAGAGGAGGAGGAAGAATTAAAGGAGGGAAGGTTTGAAGTAGTAGATGGAATTCAGTTACTGTTGTTGGTTTGGTTGTAATGATTTTAATTAGAGTTAAGTCTTGCAGTTCTCGTTGGGCCCAGTGCACACTTTCAAACTTGTTTTGCTGGTACCAGAAGGCTACAGAGCTCTTCTGTCTTGAAGCTTAAGTTGCTTCCATGGGTCCCTGGAACATTGTGTGTGAGAGAGAGAGAGACAGATAGAGAGACCTTGCTTCTCTTTGGTCTTCAAAAGCAGTCTGCTCAAAACGTTTCTGTGAGCACAATTCAATCAATTTCCGGGTTGGCCAGTAGGTTATTCATGTGACTAGCTCTTTGTTTGAGACAGCATCGCCTGCGAGGTTTGTTGATTCTTCAAAGCTTACTAGACACACTCAGTGGGGAGGGGGGGGGGGGGGGGGGTGGGGGGAGGGTGTGGAATACTAGCTCTTACATAGACAACGACTCTCAATGACTTTTGATCATCACTAATGACAAAACCCACCTGTATAATGCATCAGGGAGTACTCCCATTGTCTCTTAAGGCAACTGTCTCTCAGAATGCAAATGTGCAGCCATGTTTTCAGCCACTACTCTGTGGTCCTTTTAAACAAGTTATGTTCAATGTTCAGCAAACATTCAAATAGTGTTCCATATGCCAAAATTAATATGTTTCCATTTGGCAGGTGTGGTTTCCGTCACAAAATGCATGCCTTTTAAGCTTAAAGAAATCTTACCTGAAACATAGAACATACTAGTAAATGGCCAGGAGTAATGGATTACCAATAGTGATAACATTCTGCAATCAACAGTAAATAATTACCCCACTCAGCAAGATCCAAGTAAAAGCCTCACTCATTAACATGGTACTTTAGTGTTTGGGTTTGATGCTACAAAGGATGTTGCTATTCTCTTCTGCTCAATTTGTTTTTACTGCATCGCAGAGCCTAGACCCCAACCTTGAAGCAGCATGTTTATAGCTCCATGAGGTTAATTTGCAAACATTATAACGTAATTTGTAAGCCGTTTAAATCTCATACATGACGGGTGAATGCAAAAGTGTCTTGATGCAAAGTCTGCTGCCCCAGGGGATTGAATATGAAAAACATGTCAATACAAATGTATTGTCGTTAAAATGTGTGTTGATCAGCATTTGTGTATTGATGCAATGCAAAAGAAGTTGATTTGATATTTTCAGCTCTTTACTCATTGCTCCAGGATAAATATAGTAGATACCCCTTAAATAGTGTGTAAGTTTTAAGTATTATTGATATAGTTTTGTTTAAAAAGTAAATAGAAATTCTTAAAAGGAAAAGGATTGCAAGGCCCTAATCTCAAAACACATCCCAAGAGTCCAATAGACTCTGATAGTACTTTTAAGTACTGGAGTACTTTTAACCTAATTAATGCACAAAAGCCATGGGATTGGTTGGAATGTTGGTTTTACATCCCACCCAACATTACTCTCTGTTGACTTCAATGGAGGGTAAAATCGTGTGGGATTTAAAAACCAACATGGCACCCGATCTCACCAGTTTCCTAATGGGTGTGTTGGCTTAATCTTTCCCCCAAATGTCTCGGCGAATTCATCCAGTCAGTAGCTGAGCCATACAGATCAGGAAAGTCCTGGCTTTGATCCCTAGTCTATGCGTCGTTAGTTAATGGAAGCTGGAGCATTGGCAGGACACGACAATTGTTTACAGTGCCCCAGAATAGAATCACAGAATCTTAGAAGGTTTACGGCACAGAAAGAGGCCACTTGGCCCATTGCGTCTGTGCCGGATGAAAAACGATCCACCCAGTCTCAACCCACCTTCCAGTATTTGGTCAGTAGCCCTGCAGATTACAGCACTTAAGGTGCAAATCCAGGTTCCTTTTAAATGAGTTGAGGGTTTCTGCCTCAACTACTCTTTCAGGCAGTGAGTTCCAGACCCCCACCACCATTTGAGTGAAAAAGTTTTCTTCATCTCCCCTCTAATCTTTCTACCAATCACTTTAAATCTATGCCCCCTCATCACTGACGTCTCTGCTAAGGTAAATAGGCCCTTCATCTCCACTCTACCCAGGCCCCTCAAAATTTTGTACATTTGAATCAGATCTCCCCTCAGTCTTCTCTGCTCCAAGGAGAACAACCCCAGCCTATCCAATCTTTCCTCATAGCTGCATTTTTCCAGTCCTGGCAACATCCTCATAAATCTCCTCTGTACCCTCTCTAGTACAATTACATGCTGTCTGTAATGAGGTGACCAGAACGGCACACAGTACTCAAGTTGTGGCCTAACCAATGATTTATACAGTTCCAGCATAACCTCCCTGCTCTTATACTCTATACCTCAGCTATTATAGGAAAGGATTCCATATGCCTTCTTAACCACCTTATCGACCTGTCCTGCTACCTTCAGGGATCTGTGGACATTCACTCTAAGGTCTCTCACTTCTTCTACACTTCTCAGTATTTTCCCATTAATCATGTATCCTTTTGCCTTGTTTGACCTCCCCAAATGCATCACCTCACACTTCTCCAGGTTGAATTCCATTTGCCACTTTTCTGCCCATCTGACAAAACCATCAATATCTGCCTGCAGCCAACAGCTATCCTCCTCACTATCTAACACACAGCTAATCTTTGTGCCATCTGCAATCTTCTCGATTATGCCCCTACATTTACGTCCAAATCGTTAATATATACCACAAAAAGCAGGGGACCCAGTACTGAGCCCTGTGGAACACCATTGGAAACAGCCCCCCAGTCGCAAAAACACATGTCAACAAATACCCTCTGTTTCCTGCCACTGAACCAATTTTGTATCCACCTTGCTGCATTTCCCTGGATCCCTTAGGATTTTATTTTTTAACCAGTCTGCCATGTGGGACCTTGTCAAAAGCCTTACTAGAATCCATGTAGACCACATCAACTGCACTACCCTCATCTATCTTCGTTGTTACTTCTTCAAAAAATTCGATCAAGTTGGTCAGACAAGATTTTCCCTTAACAAATCCATGCTGACTGTCCTTGATTAATCTGTCCCTTTCTAAGTGACGGCTTATCCTGTCTCTCAGAATTGATTCCAATAATTTGCCCACGACTGAGGTTAGACTGACTGGCCTGTAATTATTCGATCTATCCCTTGCTCCCTTTTTAAACAGAGGTACAATGTTAGCAGTTCTCCAATCCTCTGGCACCACACCTGTGTCCAGTGAGGACTGGAAAATGATTGTCAGACCTTCCGCTATTTCCTCTCTTGCTTCTTTCAATAGCCTGGGGTACATTTCATCTGGCCCTGGTGATTTATCAACTTTCAAGGATGCTAATCCTATTAAAACATCTCCTCTCCCTATGTTTATCACATCCAATACTTCACACCCCTCTTCCTTAACTACAATATCTGCATCATCCCCCTCTTTGATGAAGACAGGTGCAAAGTATTTATTAAGAACAATACCAACATCTTCTGCCCCTACATGTAGATTACCTTTTTGGTCATTCATGGGCCCTACTCTTTCTTTAGTTAACCTCTTGTTCTTAATGTATTGATAAAACATCTTTGGGTTCACCTTGGTTTTGTTTGCCAATATTCTTTCATGCCCTCTCTTTGCTTTCTTAATTTCCTTTTTGATTTCACTCCTCCACTTTCTATACTCCTCTCGACTTTCTGTAGTACTGAGTTCTCTGTGTTGGACCAGAGCGAGTAGGGAGGGAAATACTGGCCAAAATACCTGCTTCTGCTTATTAACCAGTGAGCTCTGCTATGAATGAATGCGTGTAGATGTGGAGTGAGGACAAAGTCAGACTTAGGCTGTGTTCATACATTGCTGCTTCCCAGTTGAGTAGTCTACCATAAATTTCTGTCAAGGAACCCCCCATGAACGATGGATCATCTGGCTAAGATGCTGAAGGGCAATGGTGGAACAGTATCTCAGGTCAAAGGTCATTTTCAACCTTGCCACCTGGATGGTATCCTGACGGAAAGGACAGCCCACTCATTGTAGAACCCGGCTGATTTTCACTCCAGTCAAATTGAACAACTGTAAATCAGGCGACTTCTATAAAGGGTGGGCAATCGGCCCAGCTGGTGAATTTCAAACTTACCCTCACTGTCTCTGGGAGGGGAGTTGGAGAAAATTGATGATGGAGAAAAAAATAATCTTAAATAATGAAATGAAAGATTTGGAATTTTGGCCTCAGTGCTTGGAAAGTCCAAATTGTAGCAGAAAGCAGGCTAATTCTACAGAGAGGCCAACTTTGTCCTCTGAGTTAATTGGAAGCTAGTTCCAGTAAGAATGTTCAATTACTTTCGGAATAGGGTAGTTAAAATAGACAGGAGGATTCCTGAAACTGTGAATGTCCCATTATTGTTTTTACAAAAGGGAAGGTGGAACTGAGAATGTTTTCCAAGGAAAAGGAGGCTTAACACCCTTTGTGGTAGTAATTCCCAATAACTGCAAGCTGCAGTGTTACGCAGGGTGTAAATGGGAGACTCGTTCCACGCTTCTGTGAGGGTGTGAATGAACATCAAAATCAAAATGTCATTTGCGCATTCATCAACCACACATCCCACTGGTTGCCTGAAGCTCAAAACTGAATATGTCCATTATGCTCAAAATTCACATCGTGTTGAAAAATTCAATTGTCACTGCAATAATTTTTACATATTGCGTTGCCAGCATTTTTGAGATTTTCACTTAAATGAATATTAAGAAAAAAAACTGTAATTTAAAAAAATAGAATGGATAAACTTCCAGAAAATTGAAATGTAAAGACCTTCTGTTCAATAATTCTGCAGAGAAAGGAGAGATGTATATATCCACAGTGGTGGATATCTGGTAGAAATTGCTAAATGACAATTCATTCACATTTAATGTTTTCTGAGGATTACAGGATTGTCAAGCCTCCAGGGATTATTGATTAATCTCCAGGGTACTGCTGTGAGTAACCTGTGAGCAAAATCATAGGAACATTTTTTTAAATGGTGTGTTTTTAAAAAAAAATTCAGAATTATAATAAATTTCACAAGAGACTTACTAGAATGGTACCAGGGATATGGGACTTCAGTTACACGGACAGAATGGGCGGCACAGTGGTGCAGTGGTTAGCACTGCCGCCTCACAGCTCCAGGGACCCAGGTTTGATTCTGGGTACTGTCTGTGCGGAGTTTGCAAGTTCTCCCTGTGACCACGTGGGTTTTTGCCGGGTGCTCCTGTTTCCTCCCACAGCTAAAGATTTGCAGGTTGATAGGTAAATTGGCCATTGTAAATTGCCCCTAGTGTAAGTAGGTGATAGGGAATATGGGATTACTGCAGGGTTGGTATAAATGGGTGGTTGTTGGTATAAATGGGTGGTTGTTGGTCAGCACAGACTCGGTGGGCCAAAGGGCCTGTTTCAGTGCTGTATCTCTAAAAAAAAAAGTTCTGTTTTTCCTCCTTAGAGCAGAGCAAGTTAAGGGGAGATTTAATAGAGGTGTTCAAAATCATGAAGGGTTTCGATAGAGTAAATAAGGAGATAGAGTTTCCAGTGGTAGAAGAGAAGTGACCAGAGGACACAGATTTAACACAATGGGTAAAATAATCAGAAGCGAGTTAAGAAGAAATGTTTTTATTAGTGAGTTATGATCTAAAATGCATTGTCTAAAAGGTTGGTAGAAGCAATAGTAATTCAATAGTAACTATGAAAGGGGAATTGGATATGTACTTGAAGAGAAAACATTTGCTAGACTATTGGAGAAAGATCAGATGTGGTTGGCATCCTTCCATCTATGAAAGATGATTGGACACGCAGCAAACAATCCATTTAGGTGGGGTGTCTTCTCTTGGTGCACCTTTGCTGATGGCTGTGATGGCCAATCCTTGAGAGGCAGGTTCTGCCACAAATGCTGCAGATGAAGCTGCCAAGTGACGCTGTGAGTTGTTATTTTTGACATTGGCGCCTGTTGCCAAGCTGCTGCAGCCACTGGTCATTGTGGTAATGCACACCAGTCCACAGGATGTGTCACCATTTCCCTCTTTCGCCAGCTAGTGACTCCTAGGTGGGAAAGTCAACATTTAGGGCCTTCATGACATGCTTGCAAGCATCCTTGAAGTGGAGCTTTGGGCACCCATGGGTTGACTGGCTCCGGCTATCTCACCATGCAGAGGGTCCTTGGATATGCGACATTCCTCCATCCTGCGGATGTGTCCGATCCACCGAAGCAGCCTCTGTTTGATTAGTGCCAATATAGCTCTGCCTTTGAGAGGACTGCCTCATTTTGTGATTTTGTCCTGCCGGGGAGTGGAACTAATTGGATAGCTCTTTCAAAGAGCTGGCACAGACATGATGGACCAAATGGCCTCCTTCTTTGTCCCATCATTCGATGATTCCTTTGTTGTGAAATAGGGCGAATGTACTTTTGTGACAATTCTAAACTTGCAGTCATATTCTAGTCTGACTTTTGTGCTCTTTTTAAAATTCTTATGCATCTCTTGCGATGTTGACATGAGTGGACAAAAGGGCCGGAATTTCACAATGAAGTGGTGGCCCTGCCCAAGGGTAGGAAAGCCAGGGACGAGCCCGCCTTCGCTGGCCCTAGAAGCCATGCTGCTATTTTGCATGGCTCAGGCATTAAGGGTCTGCAGTCATGGCTTCCGCTGCGGGCAAAATACCAGTGGTTGCGGGAAGAGGCCCTTAAGTGGCTTCAATTGTCTAAGGGCGGGCGGGCGGGCGGCCTGCCACTTCCCCCACCGCTGGTAAAATAGCAGCTGGGGCCGGTAGGCGATGGGCATGGCACTCATGCCATCCCATCAGATTTTATGCTGCCCCTCCCATTTCCTGGCCCGCTCCCAGGGTTGGGGGTGCAAAAAATTCTGGCCAATGTTTACTTTCTGTGGCTTAGCGTCATGGCAATTGACGATCCTGGCACATCAAAGAAAATGGGATGGTCATTTCTCTGTAATGCTCTTGATAAGGCCATTATAGAACATCATGGGGAAAAACAGGCTTTCAAAACTGGCCACTCAACTCATTTGCAAAAATATATTGTGCTACACTGGAATGCTGATTATGTTTCTTTATTTAAGACACTCATTAGCTGCTTGTGAAGTGGTTAATGGATCATTATTACAGACATGTTGTGATTGTTGTTTTTTTGTTCCTGCGAATGAAATCACACTCATCAAAGTGCCACATCTCAAAACCAGCCATTTCCACCAACCTGTTAATTGTTTTAAATGTTGTGACAAAAGTACATTCGCCCTCTTTCGCAACAAAGGAATAAAATATGGCCCTAATGTTTTAAGCAAGCTAGCTGTTTTGGCAACTTCTGTGCTTTGTAGTACAATGTTGCTTAGCGATGAATTAATCATTAATCATCCTAGCCATTCATTACACCTAGACTTACCCACAGACTTTTCGTGGGCTTTTGCAGGGCAACGTAGGCTAATTAGAAAGCCATTTCAGCGCAGCACCTTGTACAGGGCATCTGGGTCCTATGTAAACAATAGCAACACTTCTTCAACCAATCAGATTGAAAAATCGTTGTTGTGACATGCAGGGTCTAAACCAGGAACTGTCAGTTAGAATATTTAATTCAAGGTAAAATTATGTGCAGGAAGTGAAATAAAGAGAGGGACAGAAAGATGGGATCAAGAAAGAGAGAGTTGAAGGAGACGGAAAGAAAAAGTAAAAAAAAAGTTTTATTTTAATTTTTATCAAAATGTCCAACAACAACTGAATTCTGAAGAATTGAAACTTACCACATCATTAAAAGCTTAATTAGACTTGAATGGACCAGCTTAACTTTTTCTGGCATGTTTAGTGGGTTAGCTAGCAGGTGTTCCATTTGTTTGAACACCTAGGGCTGAATTTTATTAGCTCGCTGCCGTTCTTGGCGGCGAGCTTCAAAAAGTGGGTGGTGCATGTGTAGGATGTGCGCCGTGGAGCCACCGTGATATTTTGCGCAGTGGCTCATTAACATGGAGAGGGCGGACTGCCTGCCCCCGATGATGTCGGGAGGGCGGGTGCTTCGTCCCCAGCAATGGCGCCTGGCACCACCGTGCAGGCGCCGGCACCGGCACCAGTTGTACAGGGTTTCAAGCCCTGCAGTTTAATTTAAATGTTAAAAGTGACAGGTGGGAAAAAATTAAAGTTGAAACTTTATTATCGGTTTAAGTCCCCTCTCCCACCCCTCCAATGAGTAATTAATATCGAAATAGCCTTCTCCAGCCAAAAAAATTAACAATTAGATTCCGAGCTTACCCCCCCCCCCCACCGCCCCGAGCTTTCTCCACTTTACCCTTCAACCCCTTCCCAGCATCCCCTCCACCAATTGCGCAAGTTTTTGCCGTCACCAACCCCCGCCCACCCCGAAAATTTTACTCCTCCACCCTCCCCACCAGTGTTATACCTCGGAGATCCGAACGGAGATCCGAAGGCGTGGGACTTCCGGCAACCATCCAGAATATCAGCGTGGGGCGGCTGTCGCTACAAGGTAAGTTATTAGTCATTCATTTAAATTTAATTAACATATTTAATTACTGTCTCTGACGCTGTGCGGCAGGAAGTCGCCATGACGCCTCGCTGCCGTCAGTAAAATGGGGCAGGGCCTTTCCTGCTTCGAGGCCTGTGGCAGGCCTTTCCCGGAAGGATTTTCCGGGCCCCCCCCCCCCAAGTCGTGATCCCCAATGCCGGGGTCCCAGTAAAATTCAGCCCCTTGTCTCTCAGCGGGATACTGTCAGAGCCAATCTTATGAAAGAAGGCAACTTGAACTTCCTGATTTCATATTTAGTTGCGATGTGCAGAAATCTGAAGTTGCTGTCTGATTTACTCCATAATGACGGACAGCACTGATAGCCTCAGCGTTATTCATAGAATCATACAATCATAGAATAGTTACAACACAGAAGGAGGCCCTTTGACCCATCATGTCCATGCCGTCTCTCTGCAAGAACAACTCAGCTAGTCTACATAGCCCTGTAAATTGTTTTCTCTTCAGATAATTATCCAATTCCCTTTTGAAAGCTACAGTTGAATCTGCCTCCACCACACTCTCAGGCAGTGCATTCCAAATCCCAACCACTCGCTGTGTAAGAAGTATTTTCCTCATGTCGCCGTTGCTTCTTTTGCCAATCACCTTAAATCGGTGTCCTCTGGTTCTTGATCCTTCAGCCAATGGGAACAGTTTCTCCCTACCTGCTTTGTCCAGCCCCCTCATGATTTTGAACACTTCTATCAAATATCCTCTCAACCTTCTCTTCTCTAAAGAAAACAGTTCTAACTTCTCCAATCTATCCATGTAACTGAAGTTCGTTATTCCTGGAACCACTCCCGTGAATCTTTTCTGTATCCTCTCCAATGTCTTCACATCCTTCCTAAAGTGTGGTGCCCAGAACTGGACACAATACTCCAGGTGAGGCCAAACCAATGTTTTATAAATGTTCACCATAACTTCCTTGCTTTTGTTCTTTGCCTCTATTTATAAAGCCCAGGATTCCATATGCCTTATTTTCTCAACTTCTCCTGCAAAATTCAACCATTTGTGCACAGAATACCCCAGGTCCCTCTGCTCCTGCACCCCTTTTAGAACTGTATCCTATATTTTATATTGCCTTTTCTCATTCTTCCTACCAAAATATATCTGCCCATTCCACCAGCCTATGTCCTCTTGAAATCTATCACTTTGCTCTTCACAGTTATCAATACTTCCAAGTTTTGTGTCACCTGTAAATTTTGAAATTATGTCCTGCACACTCAAGTCTAGATCATTAACTGAGATCAAGAAAAGCAGTGGTCCTAGCGCTGACCCCTGGGGAACCCCACTATATACCTTCCCCCTGTTCTAAAAACAAACGTTCACCACTGCTCTCTGTTTCCTGTCACTCAGCCAGTTTTGTAACCCTGCTGCTACTGTCCTTTTCATTCCATGGGCTTCAACTTTGCTGACAAGTCTATTATCTAGCACTTTATTAAACACCTTTTGGAAGTCCATGTACAGCACATCAGCCCTCTGAAATGGCCTATCAAGCCATTCAGTTCAAGGGCAATTAGGAACGGGCAACCAATGCTGCCCTTTCCAGTAATGGCCATATCCCATGAAAGAATATTTTTTTAAAAACTGCATTACCCTCATCAACTCTCTGTTACATCATCAAAAAACTCAACCAAATTAGTTAAATGCGATTTGTCCTTAATAAATCCATGCTGGCCTTCCTTAATTAATCCACATTTGTCCAACTGACGGTTAAATTTATCCCAGATTATCATTTTTAAAAGCTTTCTCACCACTGAGGTTAAATTGACTGGCCTGTATTTGCTAGGCTTATCCTTACACCCTTTTTGAACAAGGGTGTAACATTTGTAATTCTCCAGTCCTCTGACATCCCCACTGTATCTAAGGAGGATTATGGCCAGTGCCTCCTCAATTTCCCTCTTTACTTCCCTTCGTATCCCCGGATGCATCTGATCTGATTCTAGTGACTTATCAACAGCCAGCCTTTCTAATATCTCCTCTTTATCAATTTTTAACCCATCCATTGTCTCAACTACCTCCTCTTTCACTATGACTTTGGCAGCATCTTGCTGAGTAAAGGCAAATGCAAAGTACTCATTTAGTACCTCAGCCATGCTCTCTGCCTCCATGCTTAAATCCCCTTTTGCTTCCCTAATTGGTCCTACTTTTCCTTTTGCCATCCTTTTACTATTTATATGCTTACAGAATTCCTACCATAAGATCTGGGCCAATGTGTTTATGCATCCAGAATGATAACATAACTAGCTGGCATTTACTCACCTCATTCTTCGGGTGAATTAATTTCTTTCCCTTACCTCTCCCCAGCACCTTTTATGAAGGGCAAAAAATTCAGAGACTCCTTGTCAATTCCGAAATGCCCCGTTACAATTTCCTCTCTTGGGTGATCATGCAAGGCCCAAGAAATCCAAAATCTACGCATTATATTCCAATTTACTCTTACATTTCGACACCTTGTTTTCCAGATATCCAGTTAATGTCCTGTTGCAGGACTGTTAGGAATATGTCTCCACTACCTCCTCCATAATCTGATTCCACAGGTCAATCACCGTCTGGGAACATAAAACTTCAGGATATCCAATCTCGCCCTTAGTTTTCTTAACTCATCTGGGTGGCCTCTAATCCTATCTGACCCCATTGCTTCAAACACACTTCCTACTTGATTGGTGTACTGGTATTTAATAATTTCAAACGCAGGATTTGAAATTGCTGATCTAGAACTTGGTTTCAGCCCATTTATGTTCTATGTTCTATGTTATGGATGCAGAATGGGCGATGTGCTCAGAATGCATGCCAGAAGCCTGAGGTTCACCCAAACTTGGTTAATATTTCCTGTGAGTTGTGATTGCTTATTGGACCTCAAGGGGCAGCTTGTTGGTCTCTGGAGCTTCAATATGTGCCAGCCATAATGCTGCAAGTAGCCTTCAGGTAGGTCCTTAGAGAGGGTAGAGGGAGAGAAGAACGGGATTTTGGAGCGGGGGAAGGGTACAAGAGCAGGCTGGCAGCAGTCTGCGGTAGTGCTGTGGAGATAAGAGGAGTGCTGCTGCTTCTCCTGACTCGACATTAAGTTTTTGGAGGCAGTCTCAAGCTAAATCCCTCATCCATGCCTTTGTTACCTCGAAGCTTGACTATTCCAATGCTCTCCTGTCTGGCTTCCTTCCTTGCACCCTTCATGAACTCGAGCTCCTCCAAAGCTCTGCTGCCTGCAACCTAACCCACACCAAGTCCCATTCTCCCATCACCCCTATGCTCGCTGACCTATGTTGACTCCTGGTCCTCCAATTCTGATCTCCTGTGCATTTTCTGTTTTCTTCACCCTATCACCGACAGCCAAACCTTCAGCCGTCTAGACCCTAAGCTCTGGTATTTCCTCTCTAAACCCTTCCGCCTCTCTCTCCCCTTTGAACACACTCCTTAAAACCTACCTCATTTACCAAGTTTTTCGTCACCTGTCACAATGTATCCTTATGTGGCTCGGTGTCAAATTCTGCCTGATTATGCTCCAGTAAAGCACCTTGAAACATTTAATCATGTTAAAGATGCTATAGTCGTGCTAGTAGTGTCCTAGGCCCAACCATCTTCAGCTGCTTCATCAATGACCTTCCTTCAATCATAAGGTCAGAAGTGGGGATGTTCGCTGATGATTGTGCAATGCTCAGCACCATTCGTGACTCCTCAGATACTGAAGCAGTCCATGTAGAAATTCAGCAAGACCTGGACAATATCCAGGCTTGGGCTGATAAGTGGCAAGTAACATTCGAGCTACACAAGTGCCAGGCAATGACTATCTCAATCAAGAGAGAATCTAACCATCTCCCCGTGACATTCAATGGCATTACGATTGCTGAATCCCTCACTATCAACATCCTATGGGTTACCATTGACCACAAACTGAGCTGGAGTAGCCAATTAGATAACATGGCTACAAGAGCAGGTCAGAGGCTAGGAATCCTGCGGCGAGTAACTCACCTCTTGACTCCCCATCATCTACAAGGCACAAGTCAGGAACGTGATGGAATACTCTCCACTTGCCTGGATGGGTGCAGCTCCAACAACACTCAAGATGCTCAACACCATCCAGGACAAAGCAGCCTGCTTGATTGGCACCCCATTCATAAACATTCACTCCCTTTGCCACCAATGCACAGTGGTAGCAGTGTGTACCATCTACAAGGGCGGCACAGTGGCGCAGTGGTTAGCACCGCAGCCTCACAGCTCCAGGGACCCGGGTTCGATTCTGGGTACTGCCTGTGTGGAGTTTGCAAGTTCTCCCTGTGTCTGCGTGGGTTTTCTCCGGGTGCTCCGGTTTCCTCCCACAAGCCAAAAGACTTGCAGGTTGATAGGTAAATTGGCTATTATAAATTGTCACTAGTATAGGTAGGTGGTAGGGAAATATAGGGACAGGTGGGGATGTTTGGTAGGAATATGGGATTAGTGTAGGATTAGTATAAATGGGTGGTTGATGTTCGGCACAGATTCGGTGGGCCGAAGGGCCTGTTTCAGTGCTGTATCTCTAATCATAATCATAATCAAGATGCATTGCAGCAATGCACCAAGGCTCCTTAGACAGCACCTTCCAAACCCGCGACCTCTACCACCTAGAAGGACAAGAGCAGCAGATGCATGGGAACAGCACCTGAAAGTTCCCCTCCAAGCCACGCACCATCCTAACTTGGAACTACATCGCCATTCCTTCACTGTCGCTGGGTCAAAATCCTGGAACTCCCTTCCTAACAGCACTGTGGGTGTACCTACCCCACGTGGACTGCAGCGGTTCAAGAAGGCAGCTCACCACCACCTTCTCAAGGGCAATTAAGGATGGGCAATAAATGTTGGCCTAGCCAGCAATGCACATCCCATGAGTGAATTAAAAAAATGCAAGTTGCTGTTGTCCCTTTAAACCACAGAATGTACTAGCAAAACTGAACAGAGCTTGCCAGGCGCCTGTCAACGCTAACCAATTTTCCAGAGAGGCCCTTAGGCAGCCTTTTGGCCCAACCGTAACATTTCAGGTGGTTGCCACAGGTGTCTGAATATTGCCTGAGGCAATCTGAATTTAGAACATTACAGCGCAGTACAGGCCCTTCGGCCCTCGATGTTGCGCTGACCTGTGAAACCATCTGACCTACACTATTCCATTTTCATCTATATGTCTATCCAATGACCACTTAAATGCCCTTAAAGTTGCCGAGTCTACTACTGTTGCAGGCAGGGCGTTCCACGCCCCTACTACTCTCTGAGTAAAGAAACTACCTCTAACATCTGACCTATATCTATCACCCCTCAACTTAAAGCTATGTCCCCTCGTGTTTGCCATCACCATCCGAGGAAAAAGACTCTCACTATCCACCCTATCTAACCCTCTGATTATCTTATGTGTCTCTATTAAGTCACCCTCCTCCTCCTTCTCTCCAACGAAAACAACCTCAAGTCCCTCAGCCTTTCCTTGTAAGACCTTCCCTCCATACCAGGCAACATCCTAGTAAATCTCCTCTGCACCCTTTCCAAAGCTTCCACATCCTTCCTATAATGCGGTGACCAGAACTGCATGCAATACTCCAGGTGCAGTCTCACCAGAGTTTTGTACAGCTGCAGCATGACCTCGTGGCTCCGAAACTCGATCCCCCTACTAATAAAAGCTAACACACCATATGCCTTCTTAACCGCCCTATTAACCTGGGTAGCAACTTTCAGGGATTTATGTACCTGGACACCAAGATCTCTCTGTTCATCTACACTACCAAGAATCTTCCCATTAGCCCAGTACTCTGCATTCCTGTTACTCCTTCCAAAGTGAATCACCTCACACATTTCCGCATTAAACTCCATTTGCCATCTCTCAGCCCAGCTCTGCAGCCTATCTATGTCCCTCTGTACCCTACAACATCCTTCGGCACTATCCACAACTCCACCGACCTTCATATCATCCGCAAATTTACTAACCCACCCTTCTACACCCTCTTCCAGGTCATTTATAAAAATGACAAACAGCAGTGGCCCCAAAACAGATCCTTGCGGTACACCACTAGTAACTAAACTCCAGGATGAACATTTGCCATCAACCACCACCCTCTGTCTTCTTTCAGCTAGCCAATTTATGATCCAAAGCACTAAATCACCTTCAACCCCATACTTCCGTATTTTCTGCAATAGCCTACCGTGGGGAACCTTATCAAATGCCTTACTGAAATCCATATACACCACATCCACTGCTTTACCCTCATCCACCTGTTTGGTCACCTTCTCGAAAAACTCAATAAGGTTTGTGAGGCACGACCTACCCTTCACAAAACCGTGCTGACTATTGCTAATGAACTTATTCTTTTCAAGATGATTATAAATCCTGTCTCTTATAACCCTTTCCAACATTTTATCCACAATCGAAGCAAGGCTCACAGGTCTATAATTACCAGGGCTGTCTCTACTCCCCTTCTTGAACAAGGGGACAACATTTGCTATCCTCCAGTCTTCCGGCACTATTCCTGTCGACAATGACGACATAAAGATCAATAGGTTGTATTTCTGATAGGCTGTATTTCCGCTACCCTTGGGTCACAGGACTTGGTCCCGCAAAACTGGGCTTTTTTGCCCCCATTTCATGCTATGAAAACTGGCTCAATGAGTGCCAATTTCTACCCCAGGTTGACAATCAGAACATGAGTGTGTGATACGGATAAGAGCTACTTCAGCAGATAATTGATTGAAGTAATATGTCAAAACAAACTTGCTTTGCTATGAGAGAGACCTACATGCTTAGTAACATCGCCAAAGGGAATTTAATTGGAATTTTGGAAGAGTTGTTATTTTTATGTAAAGTTCCAGATGAAGACATGGGCACTGAAAGGAGTGCTGTTTTGTAATCAGAAATTCTTGAGTGAGTACCTTTGGATTTTTGTAATACATTTTTAATCTGCCTTGAACATGTGTTTTGACTGTGGGAGACAAGAAGGAAGGGATTAGTATTTACATAGGTTTGTACTTTCAAATTTCAATTACTTGGCTGTGAGTGTGGACAAGCCTTCATTAAACATTAAGGACTTGAATGCAAACTCATTAAAGTCTCCCCCCTCTGTAGCAAGTGCGTTCGCCTAAACCCGATTAGCCTGTCATTTGCAATGCCCGCTGTTATGACCACGTGGAGTGACATGGGTGGTTCCCACTGTTCAACTCCGCACTTGATCGCAGCAGGTGTATTTGTATTAGAGTTTTGCCCCATGCTGTTTTATTTTTCAAATAAACAGACGGTGACAGGTTTTCTTGTAGGTTTTAAGAAACAGAAAGTCAATTGTTTATTGATCAATACACCTTATCCTGAAATTGTCACTCATGCATTCGCACGCACGCACGCACACGCACACACACACACACACACGAAGAGATAGATGGAGAAGGGAAAAAGGAAGCTGGATTTTAGTGTGAGGGGAAGGAAGGTTATGATAAAGTTGTTGAATTCTCTTGGCAATCAAGTTCTCGATGGGTGCAGGCCTGAGAAGAGTGCAGATTTCTCTCTTGATTGATGGTTCAATTGAAGATGGTGGGCTACTTCTTGCTCTCACTGCTGTATAATGTAGATGTTGGATTCTGCAGCAGGTCACATGCTTTTTCTGGCTTGGCTGGAACACAGGCTGTTAGGATATTGCCTCTCTCTCTCTCTCTTTCTCTCTGGCTGTCTTTTTTTAAGGTAAAGCTGTTACTTAGTTTAGAGATACAGCACTGAAACAGGCCCTTCGGCCCACCGAGTCTGTGCCGACCATCAACCACCCATTTATATACTAATCCTACACTAATTCCATATTCCTACCACATCCCCACCTGTCCTTATATTTCCCTACCACCTACCTATACTAGGGACAATTTATAATGGCCAATTTACCTATCAACCCGCAAGTCTTTGGCATGTGGGAGGAAACCGGAGCACCCGGAGGAAACCCACGCAGACACAGGGAGAATTTGCAAACTCCACACAGGTAGTACGCAGAATTGAACCCGGGACGCTGGAGCTGTGAGGCTGCGGTGCTAACCACTGTGCCGCCTCCTGTTTGGAGATGCTTTGGTTTCTTCCCACTGGTGATTGCACAATGGCCCAGGACATGGCTACTTTACAACTCCTTTGTTTCAGAAGAAAACATTCAATTCCGGAATATTTTCAGATAGGTATAGGACGGGTTCAATTGACACCTCTATACATAAATGATTTGGAGGAAAGTATAGGTGGTCTGATTAGCAAGTTTGCAGACAACACTAAGATTGGTGGAGTAGCAGATACTGAAGGGGACTGTCAGACATTACAGCAGAATATAGATAGAATGGAGAGTTGGGCAGAGAAATGGCAGATGGAGTTCAATCAGGGCAAATGCGAGGTGATGCATTTTGGAAGATCCAATTCAAGAGTGAACTATACAGTAAATGGAAAAGTCCTGGGGAAAATTGATGTACAGAGAGATTTGGGTGTTCAGGTCCATTGTTTCCCTGAAGGTGGCAACGCAGGTCAATAGAGTGGTCAAGAAGGCATACGGCATGCTTTCCTTCATAGGACGGGGTATTGAGTACAAGAGTTGGCAGGTCATGTTACAGTTGTATAGGACTTTGGTTCGGCCACATTTGGAATACTGCGTGCAGTTCTGGTCGCCACATTACCAAAAGGATGTGGATGCTTTGGAGAGGGTGCAGAGGAGATTCACCAGGATGTTGCCTGGTATGGAGGGCGCTAGCTATGAAGAGAGGTTGAGTAGATTAGGATTATTTTCATTAGAAAGACGGAGGTTGAGGAGGGACCTGATTGAGGTGTACAAAATCATGAGAGGTATAGACAGAGTGGATAGCAAGAAGCTTTTTCCCAGAGTGGGGGATTCAATTACAAGGGGACACGAGTTCAAAGTGAAAGGGGAAAAGTTTAGGGGGGATATGCGTGGAAATTTCTTTACGCAGAGGGTGGTGGGTGCATGGAACGCTTTGCCAGCGGAGGTGGTAGACACGGGCACGATAGCGTCTTTTAAGATGTATCTAGACAGATACATGAATGGGCAGGAAGTAAAGAGATACAGACCCTTAGAAAATAGGCGACAGGTTTAGATAGAGGATTTGGATCGGCGTAGGCTTGGAGGGCCGAAGGGCCTGTTCCTGTGCTGTAATTTTCTTTGTTCTTTGTTCTTTGTTCTCTTAACTTTGAAGATTTGTCCTTTGTCTTTGTCAGAAAGTTTGAACACACAAAAGGCCAATCCCTTTTTCTTTGGTGGCTATTTTGGACCATTGTTCACTTTTGAAAATAAAGGTTCATTTTTAAGGGCAAAGTCCAATTTTTCATAACTCGTCAAAGTTGGTCCATGGTTGTTGTATCATCACACTTCCGGTGTGTGTGACACCACCATAATGCGGTAGCACTATTACAGCATTCTACTCTATAACAGGAATAGTCTTTCTGTGTCATGATCTTTTGCTCAGTGTTGCCAGCTCCACTGTCAACTGCAGCATTATTGAAACAACAGTAACTGTTTAATCCAAATTGTAAGCCTACTAAATTGGACAGGTCTTTGAAAGATCTGATAGGGGCATGATGGATCAAATAGGCTGCTTCTTTGCTGCAAGATTCAATGATTTAACACCGCAACATTTAGACAGGATTAGATGGTCTCAAGAACATGGAAGGTAACTGAATATTAATAATATGCTGATTGCCTATTTTTGTTCTTGTATTCAACGCACCTCAACCTGAAGTGAATGAGTGAGTAATCACAGCAGTTCATGCCCGAACTAACTGGAACACTTAAGATGCTTAAACCGGCAACTTTGATATGAAAGCAAATGGCTCATTGCTTCTTGCTCGATATAAGTGTCTGCCTGTTTTAAACATGGATGCTTTTTTGGATGTGGACTGTTCCCTGGATAGGTAGGAATCAAGTACTACTATAGCACTAGGGCTGAGATGTATATGCAGCACAACACTGCGTTTATTGAATACATTGCCACTGCTACGAACAGGAAATGGGCACAATAAGATCTGATTTCTACACCAATGTCTTGAATATTCCTCAAAGGATCTACAATCAGCACAAGAATGTGCGACATAGGAAATAATCAATACTAACTTCAGAATACAAGAATAATTAAAAAATACTATCTGCCCTTCTTTGTTCCAGTCACTGACCCCCTACTATGAGAAATACTTGGCATGTGAAAAGGTTAATGAGAGAATTACTTACATTAGAGAGAAAAGGTGAGTGCTCGGGACTGCCAACGTATGGACTTCTTGTGCATATACAATTTATGGACTACCTTTTAGCTTTTTTAAAGCTTTTTTTGGTAACTTCCATGAACACGTTTTATGATGGGAAGAGGACTCAGATTAAAAGTTATCTTCACCCACCCCCCACCCCGTCCATCTTATAAAGGGAGCTGCTACATCATATTGTGGGATGATTTTGGGGGGGGTTCCTGATA
Organism: Heterodontus francisci; assembly: GCF_036365525.1. Taxonomy (NCBI): domain Eukaryota; kingdom Metazoa; phylum Chordata; class Chondrichthyes; order Heterodontiformes; family Heterodontidae; genus Heterodontus; species Heterodontus francisci. The sequence continues at coordinate 16,989,127 of NC_090388.1, forward strand.
CTTCTTCATGGAATGAAGAAGTCTCTCGCAAACCTTGCAGCCATCCTGACAGAGAGGCACCCCAGTGGTACTGGTGAAGAGTAGATGGGGGTGAGGGGGCAGAAATGATACCCAGATGATTAAAATTAGGAACCTCCGACCTGGAAAATCCACTGGGATCGAAGATTTCAGAAGTTTCAGCTTCCTCTCTTTAATTGAAGATTAGTTGCTTGGGGTTTCTGACTGTGTCCATTACTGTTCAATTGCCATTATTAATGACATAAAAAAACCAAAAACGTAGCTGATGTTTCTCCACAACTACTGCCATCCTACTGCCTTGTTGTCCCCTCATGCTCCAGAACACCACATCCCTGATCACATCCTTTCACAGATGGACCTTCTCTGTCTCCTCTTAGCCACAAATGATACAATTCTGTTTTCATTTCTTCTTACCATTGCACCGTCTTATTCGTAACCATGGAAACCACTACGGGCCCATTTTCTGTTGCTCAAGAACACAAACTTGATGGAAAATGGATAATGAGGTGAAGCTGTTGGTTTTTCTCTAATCTCCACCACTCCCTATTTCCTCCCAGCAAAGAAAGTGTGACTGACATTTGTAGCAACACTTTTTTGTCGTTGAAAAAGTGCTTTTTTTGGGGCTGGTTAATGGTGATCAATGCCTCAGTTTTCCACTGGATGGAATAGATCCGACAGGCTGAAAGTCAGCAGGATGTGATTCTAGTCATTACTCTGGGATGATGCCCGTTGCTGCATCCAGTGTTGACCTGGTTGGGTTCGCGAGGTCAGTGCCAAGACACCATATTAGCATGAGGCAGGTAGGCACAAGTATACGGGTGCATTTCTGTGTCCCAGCTGCCCTATGTCACTGAAAACTCTGGTGCTCACCCGTCACTTGGGCAAGGGTGGGGGGGTGGGGTGGAGGGTGGATGGAGGGGTGGGGGGCCGTCAAAGCCTCTCCCTACCCCGCCATGTCTAACTTGGCTCCCTGTGTAAAAGGGCCAATCAGCGAAAATGAAACAAAAATGGGCTCCTTTCTTCATTGGGGGTAGGGTGGGGAGGAGGCTGCTCCATAACTGGCCCTCCATCAATGGGACCCACACTTGGCCTTCTAGATGGCAGAGGTAAAACTCACTTGGCATATAGGCTTCCATCGGAAACCTCAGGTCCTGACTGAGCCAATGGAGTAGAATGGAATGATAGAATCATTACACCACAGAAGGAGGCCATTCGACTCATTGTGTCCGTGCTGGCCCTCCTAAGGAGCCATTCAGGTACTGCCTCTCCCCTGCCTTCTCCCCACATCCCTGCACATGGTCTTCAGATATTTAGCATATTTAGAAAATGTAAACAGATTTACAGCACAAAAGGAGGCCACTCTGCCCATCGTCTGTGCATAATCTCCTGGAATAGGGATCCCTGTACCTGCCTCTGCCAACACCGTCCCTCCTCCCCTGCTGACATTTACCTAGTAAGGGGTAGGCGGAGGTTCTGCCCCTTACAAAGAAAGTTGGGAAACCCCCAGAAAGGCTGCAGATCCTGGTAGAGTTATGTTGGAAAAACAGCATGAACCCTGAGGAATTTCAGCTCCCGAGGCCGGAACTAATGTGGAGTTTGTTGTGATTGTTATACTGATCAGTTTATTTTTGGTTTTGGTGAGAGAGGCTTGTCAGAAAAGCACAGGCCCTGCCAGAGTAGCAAATCTCACACGGGAAAACTTAAGTAATTAGCACTTCTAATCATGCCTGTAAAGTGAAAAAGAAGATTAACGCTCGAATTATGGAATATTTATGTTATCAGCTTAAACCCAATCTTACGTTAGTTTCAGCCAGGGCTCAGTGGTAGCTTCTTTTGTCTCTGAGTCATAAGCTTGAGGGTTCAAGAACTATTTCTGAGACTTGAGCACAAAATCTAGAATAACACTCCAGTGCAGTACTGAGGGAGTGCTGCACTGTCAGAGGTGCTGCCTCTTGGACGAGATGTTAAACAGAGTCCCCATTTGCTGTCTCAGGTGAAGGTAAAGGCCCCCTAGCACTATTCAAAGGAGAGCAGGAAAAGCGAGCTCTCCCTGGTGTCCTGTTCATCCCTCAGCCAACATCATTAAAATAGATTATCTGATCATTAGCGCATTGCTGTTTGTGGGATCTTGCTGTATGCAAATTGGCTGCCGTGTTTCCCTATGTTTCAGCACTTCCTACAATTCAAGCATTCCTTAATTGACTGGAAATCACTTTGGGACATCCTGAGGTCATGAAAGGTGCTATAGAAATGCAAGTCTTTCCTTTTTTTATTTCTTTTTGTAGGAAATAAAAATTAAATCTTGCTGACTATCCTTCATGTTTTCAGCTCTTCCTGTGTTCAAACTGGCTGCTGCCCTCCCTACATTACGTTCTGTGACAGGCACTGAGCTGGATCACTCTATGATTACAACAGTGACTACCCTTTAAAAGTATTTAATTGGCTGCAAAGTGCTTTGGGACGTCCCGAGGTTATGAAAAACGCTATACAATTAATGCAAGAGAAAGATGAAAATATCAAGGGTTTGTTAATAACAGGCATTCACTGCAGTAAAACTTACGGGTGAAATTAATCATTCTGGAGCATACATTTAAATGTGCACGACTCCCACAATTTGCATTATTTATTTCAGGACCATTCATTAAAATTAAACTGGATTTCAATTTGATGGTACAAGTGCATACAATTTAAAAATTATAAAATGTGACAACATTTTATTTATTCTTTGAATGATTGTACCTGCTTCAGCTGAACACAGGAAAATATAACAACTTCATAAATCACAGACTAATCTCATTGAGAAGACAAAGGGACTGATTAAGTAATGTTGCTATGTTGTTTGTAGGCTGTGATAAGGCACCCGCTGCGCTGCTTTCAATTGCTTGTTTATACTGTTGCTATCTGCATTTCGATTGTGAACCTAATGCAGGGTATTTGCACCGATGCTATTTCAGATGGAAATTAAGGGGTGGAAGTTAATGAAGGAGTCATTGCCTGATTAATATCACAGTACCATTAGTGTCCACTGAAGCAGCATAGATATAAAAACAAGAAGATATTCTGAATGTATGTTGGTTTTAGAAGTTTTAGATGACATTACTGCAGCAAGATAAATCTTTAATGTAATGGAAAGGTTCATCCAAACTGGACAACATGCAACTTTAGGGCACACTGTTCCATGCAGCATCTCAAGGAGCTTGTGGGGTCTAATGTAGGTGTCAGCTGTGGCTTAGTGGTAGCAATCTTGCTTCTGGATCAGAAGGTCAAGGTTGAAGTCCAACTCCTGAGACTTGAGCACAAAAATCAAGGCTGACACGCCAGTGCAGTACTGAGGGAGTGCTGCACGGTTGTAGGTGTGGCCTTTTGGAGGAGACATTAAACCAAAGCCCTGTCTGCCCTCTCAGGTGGATATAAAATATCCCATGCCCACTATTTCGATGAAGGGCAGGGGAATTCTCCTGGTGGATCCTGGCCAATATTTATCCCTCAGCTAACATCATTCAAACAGATTATCTGGTCATTTACTTCATTGCTGCTTATGGGAGCTTGCTGTGCACAAATTGGCTGTCACGTTTCCTATGTTATAACAGTGACTACCTTAACATGTATTTCATTGGCTTTGGGAAATCCTGAGGTTGTGAAATAAATGTAAGTCTTTTTTTAAGCTTTAAAAAAACGTACATTAATGGTCAAGCAGGTGACTCTTTATCAGACATGTCTGAGGGTGTGGCAATGAAGATGTCAAATGAACAAAGAGCAAGGAAATGAATGATGCAAACGGAGGGAGAGTGAGAAAACAGAAAAGTAAAATCAGTAAAGAGAGTCAAATAATACTTGTTAACATCCCTTTTCAATCTTTTGTGTATACTGAGGTAAAATACAGGATGAGCCACAGGTAGAGTATGTGCACATCAACGCAAATACACCAGTACCTGACTCGAACAGGATACACTCCAAGATGACTGAAGACCATCTTACTGCAAGCTACACAACACTGTAGCAAAGATAAGATCATTCCCTGAGGAATTATGGTTTAATATATGCGCTAGTTTTGTGGCCCAGTCCAACTCAAATTGCTTTCAGGCTTTAGATTCATCAAACAAATGCTCTTTGACCTGTACAAAGAGTTAAAAGAGGATTTAGAATGTCAGGCTGACAACAATTCTGCAATGCTCATAACATTGAAGGTGACAGCAGCACTCAGCTTCTTCAGGACTGGCACTTCTCAGACCCCTGCTGGTGCCACCACAGGCATCAGTCAGCCCTCAACATCAAAGTATATATCCCCGTTTTCCGTCACTTTAATCGTGAAACCAGGCTTGCTCACTCCTTTCAGTTTGGCCCTCAGGCAGGAGAACTAGTTTGTTCTTTTTGGCAGTGCTGGGCTTGTGTGCATCCTGGGAGCTGTTGACTTGAAGGCCATGTTGCCATATGAAGGAAGGCAGTGGTAATATCACTGGACTAACAATCCAGAGGCCCACCCTAATGCTGTGGGGACATGGGTTCAAATCCCGCCTTGGCAGCTGGTGGAATTTAAATTCAATTAATAAAAAAATCTGGAATTAAAAAAAAAGCTAGCCTCAGTAATAGTGGCCATGAATTGATTGTCGTAAATACTCATCTGGTTCACTAATGTCCTTTAGGAAAGGAAATCTGCAGTCCTTTCCTGGTCTGGCTGATATGTGACTCCAGACCCCCAGCAATGTGGTTGATTCTTAAATGCCCTCTGAAATTGCCTAGAAAACCATTCATTTGTATCGAACTGCTAGAAAAAAGCCTCAAAGGAATGAAACCGGACAGACCACCTGGCATCGAGCTAGGCACCGGAAACAACACACCCAGCCTTGTCGATCCTGAAAAGTCCTCCTTACTAACATCTGGGAGAGCTATCCCACAGACTAGTCAAGCAACAGCCTGGCATAGTCATACTCAAGGAATCATACCTGACAGGCAATGTGCCAGACACCACCATCTCAATCTCTGGGTATGTCCTGTCCCACTGGCAGGACCAGAGATGGCAGCACAGTGGTGTACAGTCGGGAGGGAATTTCCCTGGGAGTCCTCAACATTGACTCCAGACCCCATGAAGTCTTATGGCATCAGGTCAAACATGGGCAAGGTAACATCCTGCTGATTACCACCTACTGGACCCTCTCAGCTGATGAATCAGTCCTCCTCCATGTTGAACACCACTTGGAGGAAACATTGAGGGTAGCAAGGGCACAGAATATACTCTGGAAGGGAGACTTCAATGTCCATCATCAAAAGTGTCTCGGTAGCACCACTACTAGCCGAGTCCTAAATGACATAGCTGCTAACTGGGTCTGCGGCAAGTGGTGAGGGAACCAACAAGAGGGAGAAACCGACTTGACCTCGTCTTCACCAATCTACCTGTCGCAGATGCATCTGTTTATGACAGTATTGATAGGCATGACCACCGCACAGTCCTTTTGGAGACAAAGTCCCATCTTCACATTGAGGATATCATCCATCGTGTTGTGTGGCTCAACCACTGTGCTAAATGGGATAGATTGTGAACAGATCTAGCAACTCAAAACTGGGCATCCATGAGGCGCTGTGGGTCATCGTCAGCAGCAGTAGAATTGTACTCAACCACAATCTGTAACCTCATGGCCTGGCATATCCCCCAGTCTACCATTACCATCAAGCCGGGGAATCAACCCTGGTGCAATGAAGAGTGCAGGAGGGCATGCCAGGTGCAGCACTAGGCATAACGAAAAATGAGATGCCAACCTGGTGAAGCTACAACAGAGGACTACATGCATGCCAAACAGCAGAAGCAGCATGAGATAGACAGAGCTAAGTGATCTCACAACCAATGGATCAGATCTAAGCTCTGCAGGACTGCCACATCCAATCATGAATGGTGGTAGTCAATTAAACAACAGGAGGAGGTGGCTCCACAAATATCCCCATCATCAATGATGGGGGAGCCCAGCACATCAGTGCGAAAGATAAGGCTGAAGCTATTACAACCATCTTCAGCCAGAAGTGCCGAGTGGATGATTCATCTTGGCCTCCTCCTGAATCACAGATACCAGTCATCAGCCAATTCAGTTCACTCCGTGGGATATCAAGAAACGGCTGCCAGCACTGGATACTGCAAAGGCTATGGGCCCTGACAATATTCCGGCAATAGTACTGAAGACCTGTGCTCCAGAACTTACTGTGCCATTAGCCAAGCTGTTCCAGTACAGCTACAACACTGGCATCTACCCCGCAATATGGAAAATTGCCCAGGTATGTCCTGTACACAAAAAGCAAGACAAGTCCAACCCGGCCAATTACCGCCCCATCAGTCTACTCTCAATCATCAGTAAAGTGATGGAAGGTGTCATTGACAGTGCTATCAAGCAGCACTTACTCAGCAATAACCTGCTCAGTGACGCTCAGTTTGGGTTCCGCCAGGGTCACTCAGCTCCTGACCTCATTACGGCCTTTGACCAAACTTGGACAAAAGAGCTGAACTCAAGAGTTGAGGTGAGGGTGACTGCCCTTGATATCAAGGCAGCATTTGACCAAGTGGCATCAAAGAGATCTAGCAAAACTGGAGTCAATGGGAATCAGGGGGAAAACTCTCCTCTGGTTGGAGTCATACATAGCTCAAAGGAAGCTGGTTGTCGTTGTTGGAGGTAAATCATTTCAGTCCCAGGAGTTCCTCAGGGTAGTGTCCTAGGCCTAAATATCTTCAGCTGTTTCATCAATAACCTTCCCTCCATCATAATGTAGGAAGTGGGGATGTTCTTTGATGATTGCACAATGTTCAGCACCATTCACAACCCCTCAGATACTGAAGCAGTCCGTGTCCATATGCAGCAAGACCTGGATAACATTTAGACTTGGCAAGTGGCAAGTTACATGCGCGTCACACAAGTGCCAGGCAATGACCATCTCCAGCAAGAGAGAATCCAACCAGCTCCCATGTTCAATGGAAATACCATCGCTGAATTCCCTACTATCAACATCTGGGGGTTACCATTGAACCGAAATTGAATGGGACCAGCCATATAAGTATTGTGGCTACAACAGCAGGTCAGAGGCTGGGAATTGTGTCTCCCCAATGCCTGTTCATTATCTACAAGATACAAATCAGGAATGTGATGAAATACTCTCCACTTGCCTGGATGAGCACAGCTCCAAAAACACTCAAGAATTTCGACACCATCCAGGACAAAGCAGCCTGCTTGATTGACACGCCATCCACCACCTTCAACATTCACTCATTCTACCACCGATGCACAGAGGTAGCAGTGTGTACCATCTACAAGATGCACTGCAGCAACTCACCAAGGCTCCTTCAACAGCACCTTCCAAACCCGCAATCTCTACCACCTAGAAGGGCAAGGACAGTAGATGCATGGGAACACCACCACCTGTAAGTTCCCTCCAAGCCACACTCCATCCTGACATGGAACTATATCGCTGTTCCTTCACTGTCGCTGGGTCAAAATCCTGGGACTCCCTTCCAAACAGCATGGTGGGTATACCTACACCACATGGACTGCAGCAGTTCATGAAGGTGGCTCACCACCACCTTCTCAAGGGCAATTAGAGATGAGCAATAAATGCTGGCCTAGTCAGTGATGCTGACATCCCATGAATATATAAAAAAAAAGTGTAGATACTGGTTGAGGTCATGTTTTGGCGGGGAAAAGGATGCTCATTCTCTGAATTCTTTGGACTATGAGAGGCAATCACAGTTTCATTGGTGGACATCTTGCCTCTCGCTAAGACTGAAATTTTCTCTTCAGTCTTTGCCTGCAGATTGTTTGAGAAGGGAAGTTGTGATGGAGGTCCATTGTTTCATCGGCATTTTGGCATTTTTGTTTTTCTTCAGCGGGAAACACACTAAAAACGTTAAGTGTTTGCAGCTACTGTTTTGACACTTTGCTGCTGAACCACATCTGCAAATGGCAGGCAAGGAACATTAATAAAACAGGTACATCAGCATGAAGCTCTTCCAATTAAATACAGCCTGAGATGAGATTTCGTTGCATTGATCATTCTCAAGGGAGGTTACAGCATAGTTCGCCCAAGGGCTGCTATATTTTTGCTGCTTGTCATATGTTACATAACTTTGCAATGCACTTGGGAGACAGGCGGTCCTGCCAAGAGTGGCAATGAAACAGATGAGGGCATTGCCCTGAACCGGCTGCGACTGGCCAATACAAAATACACCTGTGTGCGACATGCACGTTGGCTGGCTGAATGATATCCGCATTGTTTTACCTTCATCATCATGGCTATGTCCCATTCACTGCTGGTCTTTCTTCCCCCCCCGGGTAAGGAAGACGTTCCAGAACTGCATTGTAAATACTACTTTTTTTTGTTTGTGACTGGATCTCCTCACGGTCTACCGATTCAATAACAACTGACAAAGTAGGGTTTTGCCCCCTGTCCATTTTCCTTTTTCTATTTGCAAATAATTCACTATTTGTTTCCAAATCTTTTTCTGCTGAAGCCTGGCTGTTTTATTCTGATTTTAAACATTGACTGACAACTTTAACTGAACCTTTATAAAACACAGACTCGGCCTCAACTGGAGTATTGTGTTCGATTTTGGACACTGCATTTTAGTGAAGATGTGAAGGCTTTAGACAGGGTGCAGAAAAGATTTACGAGAATGGTTCCCAGGTTGAGGGACTTCAGTAACGTGCGACATGAGGGAAAATGTTTTTACACAGTGAGTGGTTAGAATCTGGAATGCACTGCCTGAGAGTGTGGTGGAGGCAGATTCAATCGTGACTTTCAAAAGAGAATTGAATTAAAACCTGAAGGGAAAAAATATTTGCAGGGCTACAGGGAAAGGACAGGGGAATGGGATCTGCTAAATTGCTGTTGCAAAGAGCTGGCACGGACTCAATGGGACAAATGGCCTCCTTCTGTGCTGTAACCACTCTATAATTCTATGTACCAAAAGTAGCCATGGTAAAAAGGAAGAGCGTTCCTTTATCTTACAGGATATTGCATTTTTTGTTTGGATTTTTATTTTTTGGGAGGTGACTGTCAACTTTCTATTGGGCATTTGTAGAATATTTGCCTTCAAGTTGTCCATGCACAAAGCACCCATGGAACGCTGGGAATGGCAGTTGAGTTCAGACTTCACCGTGACTGCACATTTCTGGTTGGAGTGGTACAAACTTGAGGAGTGCGCAGTCATTCTTTCCCTCCAATCTATTTGGGAACGCTGTACAGCAGTATTACAAAGTTTCTGGTCAGGTTGGCATGGGAATGGCTGATATCTGCCCAGAATGAAGAAGCAGGTGCATTGATATTAAGGCTCTTGCAAAGATAGAGCCAACTTTCCCCACAGCAGTGAACTTCCACATTGGACCAGATGTGAGATAAATGTAAGCAGAAGCTGCATTTATGGACTATCAGCCTTCCTATCGTAAATGTCAGATAATATTCCAGGTTCAAAGTATAACAAAGCAATAAGCAATCTGGATGACATCTATTGAGAGAATTCAACAGGATCACTGGAGAGACATGCAACGTCTGAACTCAATGTGAAGTGCGCTGAAGAAAGAATAAAGAAAGACTTGCATTTGTATTGTCTCTTATTAAATCTCAGAAATGTCTCATCAACAACAGTTTGTATTTATATCGCACCTTTAATGTAATAAAACATCCCAAGATGCTTCACAGGAGCATTGTAAAACAAAATTTGACGTGGAGCCGCATAAAGAGATATTACGGTGAAAAGCTTGGGTCAAAGAGATAGGTTTTAAGGAGTGTCTTAAAGGATGAAAGAGAGGTAGAAAAATTTAGGGAGGGAATTCCAGAGCTTCGGGACTTGGCAGCTGAAGGTATGGACACCAATGGTGGAGTGATTAAAATTGGGGATGTTCAAAAAGCCATAATTAGATGAGTGCAGATATCTTGGAGGGCTGTGGGCTGGAGGAGATTACAGAGATAGTGAGGGGCAAGGCCATGCAGGGATTTGAAAACAAGGATGAGAAGTTTACAATCGAGGCGTTGCTCAACTGGATGTGAATGTAGATCTGCGAGCACAGGCCTGATGGGTGAATGGGACTTGGTGCTAGTTAGGGCAGCAGAGTTTTGGATGCCTCAAGTTTATGGAGGGTAGAAAGTGGGAGTCCAGTCAGAAGTGTGTTAGAATAATCAAGATGAAGGTAACCAAAGTATGTATGAAGGCTTCAGCAGCAAATGAGATGAGGCAGGGCCGGAGTTGGGCAATGTTACGGAGGAAAATAGGTGGTCTTAGTGACGGCACGGATATTTAGTTGGAAGCTCATCTCGGGGTCAAACATGACCCCAAGGTTGCGAAAAGCCTGGATCAGCTTCAGACAGTTGCCAGGGAAAGGTCTTCTTCTTCTTAGGCAGTCCCTCGGAAACGAGAATGACTTTCTTCCACTCCGGGGTTGTGGGTCCTTAGGTGACTGAATAGTCCAATTCTGGATCCACACACTCTGCCACAGGTGGGGCAGGTGGTGTTTGGTGAGGCGAGTGAATGGGATGCTCGAATTTCCAAATGCTCCTTCCACTGTTTGCACTTGGTCACTGTCTGGGCATGTTGACGTTGTTCGAACTGGCTGGCACCTTCGCGGATGCTTCTTCTCCATTTTGGGCAGTCTCAGGCAAGAGATTACCACGAATCAGTCACATTCTTTCATGGAGACTTTAAGGACATCCTTGTAGCGTTTCCTCTGCTCTCCTGGTCGCCTCTTGCCATGACAGAGCCCGAAGTAGAAAGCTTGTTTTGGGAGTCTTGTATCAGGCATGGAGATGATGTGGCCTGTCCAATGTAACTGACTAGCTATGACCAGTATCTTGATACTGGGGATGTTGGCTTGAGAGAGGACACTGATATTGGAGCGCCTGTCCTTCCACTGAATTTGCAGGATCTTGCGGAGGCACCGCTGGCAATATCTCTCCAGGGCTTTGAGATGTCTGCTGTACAGTGTCCATGTTTCTGACACATACAGGAGGGCAGGTAACACTGCGGCCCTGTAGACCATGAGCTTGGCAGCCTTGACCCTTGTCACAGAAGCCCTTGGAGCAGGTTTTCAGCTACCCCTTCAAGAATACCCGGATGCAGATCCATACAGCCTGCATCTGGGCTCGCCAACAGGACATGCCGGCCATGCTGTTCGTGCAGCAGAGCCTGGTTGCCAATTGTTTCGGCCATCCCTGCCATTCGACAAAGACCTTGCTTCGCTCGGACTGTGTTGTAGGCAGTGTGCAATGGCCACCCCACATTAAAAGAACCCAGGGAAAGGTATGGAGTTGGTGGCTAGGAAATGGAGTCTGTGTCAGTATGGCTTCAGTCTTCCAAATATTTAGTTTTAGGAAATTTCTGTGCGTCCCGTACTGCATATCGGACAAGCAGTGTGACAATTTATTGACAGTGAAAGAATCGAGAGGAGTGGTGATGAGGTAGAGTTAAGTGTTGTCAGCGTACATGTGGAAACTGACACTGTGTTTTTGGATGATGTCACCAAGGGGCAGCCAATAGATGACAAATTGGTTGGCTCCAAGGATAGATCTTTGGAGGATGCCAGAGGATACGGTGTGCGAGCCGAAAAGGAAGCCATTGCAGGTGATTCTCTGGCTACGGTTAGGTAGATAAGAATGGAACCAACGTGTATAAGATACAATGAATTACTTTGACTGTTGTTTTGCACCAAGTCACTTCACCCATCACCCTTGTGCTTGCTGACCTCCATTGGCTCCCGGTCCAACAATGGCTTGTTTTCAAAATTTGCATTCCAATTTCCAAATCCCTCCCTTTCCCTGTCACCCTTCTTCGGCCCTACAACCCACCGAGATCTCTGCATTCCTCCAATTCTGACCTCCTGTACATTCCGCATCTCCCTCACCCTATCACTGGCAGCCAAACCTTCAACCATCTACACCCTAAGGTCTGGAATTCTTTCCTCAAACCTCTTCACCTCTCCATCTCTCCTCCTTTGAGATGCTCCTTAAAATCTGCCCCCTTGACCAAGCATTTGGTCATCAGTCTTAATATCTCTTTCGTTGGCTCAATGTCAGTTGTTGTCTGATTACATTCCTGTGAAGCACCTTGGGACATTTTACTATGTTATAGGCACTATATAAATACAAGTTGTTGTTTTGTGAGCAAATGTGGCAGTATTTTGTACAAAGCAAGATCCCCCAAATATTGATGAATGAAGGGTCTGTTGATCTGTATTATTTGTTGCTGTCGGACAACAGAGTACAACAACTCCTGCTCTTTTTTGAATAGAGTCACAGGATCCACAGATGGAGGGGAATTTTTTGGATGCGACGGGGTCTTGGCCGCTGGCTGGAGAACCGGCGAGAGACCTGTGTTGCCTCCTTTGGAGAAGGCCCGCTGAATTAAGAGCCAACCAGGCAATTAACAGACCATTGAGGGCCTTTCATGGGATCAGGACCCTGGGGGTTGGAAATCACGCCCACTGAGACGTGTCGGCCAATCAGAGGCTGGTAGCTCTTTTGCTCAGTAGTGCCACCGGGCAGGTAGTGGCTGCTGCCGGAACTACACCCACCAGAGGCCCAGGATTGCGCAGCCACCCAGGCCAGTGGGGTAAGTGATGATGGGAGGGGTTTTGCAGGTGGGGTGGTGGGGGAGGTGAGTGTAGGAGGTCAGCAGCAAGGGCAGGGATGTGGCTCTCAGCAGGTGCCCTCTTCCTATGCCGTCTCCCTTGATCAGGCATTGAGTGCGTTTGAACGAAGGACTCCCCCGGGGAGATTACAAGCAACGCGCACAGGTTTGCGAATCGTGCTCCTCGCATGGCGACATGCCCACCCACCACTGGGTTAATACCAGCAACAATGGGAAGAGGCCCTTAATTGGGAATTAATTGCCCCTTAAGGGCTCGGTTGGCTGTGGGGCAGGAAGGCCGTTCTCGGGCCTTTCTGGCATGGGCTTAATCGGGGTGGAGATAGAAAGGTAGCGGGGTCCCCACCCACCACCTTCACGTCCAATTAAACACCTTCCCTGCCACCAAACATGCCATGGGGAAGAACATAAAATGCAGCCCATGGAGTGCCAATTTATAGCATCTGAAGGGCATAAAGGACACCTCTGACAGTGCAACGCCTGCTCAGTATTGTGCAGATGAAACACATTTTGCATCAAGCTTGACTGGAGCAGGATAAGAGATGAAAATGGGAAAGATCAGCCCTGGGGAAACAGGATCATGTTTCTAGATAAAATAAACTGTTTGTTAAAAGGTCAGCCAATAACCAATGCAGGTCATTCTCTTTGTCTTTCCGAGTTGTTTTCAAATACTTGATGTCCTTTTGTATACCATCTGATAATTTACACTTCTTTGCTGCAATTTGAATTCTGTTAGGCTATCATACTCAGTGGTTGTCTCACTGTGAAAGTAGGTAGCAGTTTTGAACTCCTGACTTCAAACTTTTGCCTTTTTCTTCCTTCATCGTTTCATTCAGTCTTTTATAGAGGCTTTTTGAACTTGACCTGGCTAGTTCCAAATACGAAATATACCCAAAATGTTAACCTGACTTTCTCTTTTATAAAAGCAAAATACTGCGGATGCCGGAAATCTTAAATAAAAACACAAAGTGTTGGAAAGACTCAGCAGGTCTGGCAGCATCTGTTTGAGAGAGAAGCAGAGTTAACGTTTCAGGTCTGCGACCCTTCTTCAGCTCTGATGAAAGGTCGCTGACCTGAAACGTTAACTCTACTTCTCTCTCCACAGATGCTGCCAGTCTTGCTGAGTTTTTCCAGCACTTTCTGTTTTTATTTCTCTTTTATATGTTGATCAACCAGTTTCTAGTATTTTCCATTTTTATAACAGTTGGCACAAGACCACTGTCCATCCTACAACAACTTGCATTTAAATAACATCTTTAGGGCAGCAAAAAGCATTTTGCAGGAGTGTTATCAAACAAAGTTTGACGCCAAGCCACATAAGGAGATAGTAGGACAGGTGACCAAAAGTTTGGTCAGAGAGATCGGTTTAAAGGAGCATCTTAAAAGGAGAAGACAGAGGTAGAGAGATTGAGAGGCTTAGGGTTGTGAATTACAGAGTTTAGGACCGAGGCAACTGAAGGCATGGCTGCCAGTTGACGGAGGAATGAAAATTTGAGATGTGCAAGAAACCAGAACTGGAGGAGCACAGAGATCTTGGAGGGTTGGAGGGTTGGAGGAGGGTACAGAAATAGGGAGGGGCAAGGCTATGGAGGGATTTGAAGCAATAACAACAACTTGCATTTATATAGCACCTTCAATAAGGGAAATTGTCCTAAGGTGCTGAGACATTTTTCACTGGGGGAAGGGGGAATGTGGAGAAGGATGGGAGGGTGATGGTGATGGTGATGTGAACACCCAATAAAACAATAAAACCACCTGAGAGGATCTGTTCCTCATTGTGCTATTGATGTCAATGCACAACTGTCCCTTTGAACCTGATTTAAGTTTGTTTGAAGCCTAACTCCAAACTATGCCAGGTTTTTACTGCTGGCTCTTTAAGGGGCATTAGTTGCCCGTTAAGAATCCACGTTGCATATAGGAAACATATTGGAAATGTGTTGTCCATAATTCTCCGAGTACTATGTTTGGAAACAGTGAACTAGGCTCAGTGGCAATACACCCATTAAAATCACCCCGAAAAAGCAATCTCGGAAGAATTAAAAGTGGTTGGGTACTGGTGAATTGTGTTTTGTAATGTTAAAATATGGCACTGAGGTTGGACTGAGTTTTAGAAGTACCTGCAATTTTTGCATAGAAATTACAAAACAGATGCTGGCTAGTTGGCCCAGCTGGTCCGTACCAGTGTTTATGCCCAGTGTAATCTTGTTTCTTTGATGTGTGATCTATTGTAAGACTCACAGGACTACAAGTAATATCCCCAAAAAATGTGGGATTTTATTGTACTTGAACTGGAACATAAATATACAAACATTTACTGCCCTAGCCACCTCTAGACACATCTCACTCTGTCGGGCTACACCCACAACTCCCTGGTCATGTGTAACATGACATCACTTTCTCCGGTGACTTTCACTTACAGCTTCTTAAGGTTGTACGCTTTTAAGGTCATCCCACAACACTCTGCACAAGCCTCCTTTATCTCACCCTATCAATATGTCCTTTTATTCCTTTTCCCCTCATGCACATACCTAGATTCCGCTCAAATTCATCTATTGGCCATTTTTAAGCCAATTCAAAATGAATAAAACTGAACCTGCATCCCCAGCTGAATCACTCGTTTATTAAATTTATAAAGCGCTGTTCTACTCCCTCGTACTTTAAATCCTGCCACACTTCAGTTGAAATTTGTTCCTGTAGGCTCAGGAAGTTCTAATTGATGTAACCTTTTCTGGGTCAATGCTAGTGGGCACACTGGCTACTCTGTAGGGAATTTTAGAGTGTAAAAAAAGATGTCCTTTTTAATCAGTGCTGGTCATCTGAGAATGGTTCTGGGCACCTTTGTGATGGAGGAATGGGAGTTTTGCTCCTTGTGCTAAAGATTGTCTCTCAACCAGCGACACCTTTGTCTCTTGGGATTCTAGTGAGAAAGTATTGTGGATGTATTAACTGGACTTTAGTTGCCTTTAGTGCTTGTGTCATCTGTGGCTCAGTTGTTAGCACTCTTGTCTCTGAGTCAGAAGGTTATAAGTTTAAGTCTTACTCTAAAAACATGAGCACATAAATCTAGACTGATACTCCAGTGCCATGCTGAGGGAGTGCAACATTGTTGGAGGTACTGTCTTTCAGATAAGATGTTAAGCTAAGGCCCCATCTGCTCTCTCAGGTAGACATAAACAATCCCATGGAACTATTTTGAAGTTGAGCAGGGGAGTTTCTTCTGGTGCCCAGGCCAATATTTATCCCTCAATCAACAGCACAAAAACAGACTATTTGGTCATTATCACATTTCTGTTTCTGGGACCTCGTGTTTCCTACATTATAACAGTAACTACACTTACTTCATTGGTCTTAAAGTGCTTTGCGACGTTGTAAAAGGTGCTATATAAATGCAAGCCTTTCTTGATAAATTGGTGGGGGAAATTTTCTGTAAGGTTGTACAATCTTCTGCAGTAAACTTCTGTAGATGGAGCCCTGTTTTAGATAGTTATTCTTATGAAAATGAAAAGGCATGGCTGTCACACACTAATCCGACAGTGCTGCATAGTTGCTATAGTGTGAACTAACAGTGCTACATGACTGCTGCAAGTTAATCCAACAGTACTGCACGGACCCCTACCCTGTAATCCAGGTATGCTGCATAACTGCTACAGTGTAATTCAGCTGAGAAAGAAGGAAACACAATCATCTTCACTCTGGTGTCCTTAGTATTTCAAATTTATTTTGATATGTTGAAATACTTTCTGGTTATTATTGGTATAAAGTATTCACTGTAGTGACTGTTGCAAGTGGGAAATGTATTCAATGTTAAGCATCAAGGAAAATGAAAAATTAAAACTCCATAGTATTTCAATGAAAGGTGAAATGAAGCCTATCATGGTGAAGAACATGGAGCAGCCTTGTGATCAATAAATACCCATCTTTGGATTGAGGTTAGTGTGATGTGTACACCGTTGGTGTTGTGATTTGTGATTTCATTAGATAGCCTAGCATGATACTAAGCTCCATGATCACATTCAATGCGTATCCCTGATTTTGCTGTATTATTACATTGGCTGAAAGAGGATCATTATTGTATCTAAAATAAAAGTAGTCATTATTTTTTGAATTGGCAAAATTTATGTGTTTAGTTTGTGGTATATTGCATTCAAGGGCACAAAATAGATTGCAGGCAAGTAATTCGATTGTTTAATGTCAATTGTCTAAATATAAGAACTAAAGTTCACAGCATTCAGCTGCATTTTGAAGATGTGATTATCTAGTTTATGAAAAAGTCACAGGTTTAGGTAGGTAAGTCCTTTAGTCCAAGTGGTACTCAACTATACAGATTGGGAGTGGTGGTTGGGGCATCACAATTTGCCTCAATTCTCCTATGTGAGGAACAATGAATAGTTTTGATAGAGTAAGTCGGGAGAATCTGTTTCTACTGGTATTGGGGGTCAAAACCCAGAGAACACATATATAAGCTAATTGGCAAAAGAAACAGATAGATGATGGGGAGATTTTTTTTAATGCAGCGAGCTGTTATGATCTGGAACACACTGCCTGAAAGGGTGGTGGAAGCAGATTCAATACTAACTTTAAAAGGGGAATTGGATAGATACTTGAAGAAATGATACAATCATAAAATGGTTAAAGCACAAAAGGAAGCCATTCAGCCCATGGTGCACGTGCCGGCTCTCTGTAAGAGCTACTCAGCTAGTCCCACCTCCCCTGCCTTTTCCCCATAGCCCTACAAATTTTTACTCTTCAGATATATATACAATTCTCTTTTGAAAGCCATGATTGAATCTGCCTCCACCACAATTTCAGGCAGCGCATTCCAGATCCTTACCACTCGTTGCATAAAAAGGCTTTTCCACATATCACCTCTGGTTCTTTTGCCAATCATTTTAAATCAGTGTCCACTGGTTCTCAGCCTTCCCAACAATGGAAACAGTTTCTCACTATCTACTCTGTCAAGACCCCTCAAGATTTTGAGCATTTCTATCAAATCTCCTCTCAACTTTCCCTCCTCTAAAGAGAACAGCCCCAGCTCTGTTCCACTGAGATTTAAAATCAGATCACTGGACTCAGTGTCCAGAGCGCTCGCCATTCCACCATGGAACCCATACTTATGCTGAAGAACCCGCACAGGCGAGAAAGTTTGCAGGGCAATGGGTAACTGGTAGGGAAGTGGAACTAATCCGATAGCTCTATCAAAGAGCAAGCACAGGCATGATAGGCCAAATGGTCTCCTTCAGTTCTGTATATTCTATGAATCAACCAGGATTTCTTATCCAATGACTCAGTTGGAAATTTGTGTGTGTACATCTCAGGGGTGGGCAAGACCAGGCTTGGCTATTATATCAACCATGATTGATAAAAATTACCGGCACTAATAACTGTCTAGATAAAGAACGGTCACTTGACGAGATATTGAGGAGATGCCAATGGTAATGGAATTATATTCCAATGTAAACTGAACCCTTCAACAGAGGGGAGGAGAGCCTAGTGAAATAGTAAGCACCCAACTTTTTCCAAAATCAACAGAATTTTCATCTGCATTGTTGACATTTTTATGATATTTATTGTTTCATTTTTATTGGCGTCTGGAAATGACTTTTTTTGCATGGCTCAGATCAAGAGTTGAATAGAATAAAAGACAGAACCAGCATTCTCCCATTCCCACTACACGTATACTCTGTTTGTAACGCGTTGCAGTTCAGGTGGATTCTTCAGCATTTGTCTGATTGAACTTTGACTTGTGGGGGGTGGAGGAGAAGTTCACACGGAAACCAGGGTGAGTTTCATTTTTCCCTCTTGGTATTCAGGGACCTTAATGATTATCTGCAATGATGGCTTTCCTACCACAGGCCTTCAATCTCCCATCTGTTAGTTGTGCTTTCATAGTTTCTCCTGGCAGAGAGGAGTGACCCCAGACAGAAGAGTAGACACTAACCAGACCAGTGTATTCTGACAGTGTCTAATTAAAGTCACAGTGTCATTTATAACATAGATGGAGGCCATTCAGCCCATCAAGTCCATGCTGTCTTTCCGCAGAGCAATCCAGTCAGTCTCTCTCCCCGCTCGATCCCCATCAAGTGCCCTTCTAATTTCATTTTGAAGTCATTGATTGCCTCAGCTTCCACCACCCTCATGGGCAGGGAGTTCGAGGTCATTACCACTCACTGCATAAAAAATTTCTTCCCCATATTCCACTGCATCTCCTGCCCAAAACCTTCAATCGGTGTCCCCTAATCCTTGTACCATCAGTTAATGTGAACAGTTTTTCCTTGTCTAATTTATGCAAGTCATAATCTCGTACACCTCTATCAAATCTACCCTCAATCTCCTTTGCTCCAGAAAGAACAACCGCAGCGTTTACAATCTAAGCTTGTAAATAAAATCCCCCATCCCTGGAACCATTCTGGTAAATCTTCTCTGCACCCTCTCAAGGACCCTCACATCCTTCCTAAAGTGTGACCAGAACTGGACACAATACTCTAGTTGTGGCCTAACCAGAGCTTTATTAAGATCCACCATAACCTCCCTGCTTTTGTACTCAATACCTCTATTTATGAAGCCCAAGATTCTATATGCTTTGCTAATCATGCTCTCAATATGTCCTGCCACCTTCCAAGATCAATGTACATGCACCCCCAGGTCCCCCTTTTCCTGAACACACTTTAGAACTGTGGCATTTAGTCTACATTGCCTCACCCTATCCCTTCTGCCAAAATGCATAACCTCACACTTGTCAGTATTAAATTCAACCTGCCCATTCTGCTAGCCTATCAATGTTCAGTTGCAGGCAGTTCATGTCTTCCTCACAGTTTTCCCTCTCTGCAAGTTTGGCATCATCGACAAATTTTGAAATTCCACCCTGTATTCCAAGATCCAAGTCATTTATGGATCTCAAAGAAGGTAGTGGTCCTCGCACTGACCCTTGGGGAACACCACTGTCTACCATCCTCCGGTCTGAAAAAAAACATTTACTACGACTCGCTGTTTCCTGTCCTTAAGCCAATTTTTTTTATCCAATTGGACACTGACCCTCCTAGTCCATGAACTTCAATTTTTTAAGCAGCCTTTTATGTGGTACTTTATCAAATGTTTTCTTAAAATCCATATCGACAACATCCACTGCATTCCCTTCAACAACCTTTTCTATTACTTCATCTTGTCACGCAGGCCCCCACCTGCCACAAATGAGGCACATTAATTTTGCCAGATGGACATTAAATTTCAAATTGTTGCTGGGAAGAAGAGAAAGCCTGTGACAAGGGGTTGCCAGGCCTTTGGCTGGAAAGACATTTTTGCATATTAACAGACAGTGCTTAAAACAAAGGAGCTATCCCCTGCTCCAATACAATTCACAAACAGACATGGCCAAACCAGTTAATCACATGACTAACCTACTTGGCAGTCTGGGTTTTCTTCTGAATTTTATTTTATTTAGAGATACAGCACTGAAACAGGCCCTTCGGCCCACCGAGTCTGTGCCGACCAACAACCACCCATTTATACTAACCCTACAGTAATCCCATATTCCCTACCACCTACCTACACTAGGGGCAATTTACAACAGCCAATTTACCTATCACCTGCAAGTCTTTGGCTGTGGGAAGAAACCAGAGCACCCGGCAAAAACCCACACGGTCACAGGGAGAACTTACAAACTCCGCAAAGGCAGTACCCAGAATCGAACCCGGATCCCTCGAGCTGTGAGGCTGCAGTGCTAACCATTGCGCCACTGTGCCATCCCATTGAATCGTACAGTTTGAACTGAGAATCTGCAGAAAGCTGTTTGCTCCTGGATTGAAAAGACCTCTCCTGGATTTAAAAGACCTCTCCTGGCTGGTTCGCCACAGCCTCTCCTGCCTGCTCCCATCTCTTTCTCACGGAACTCCAAAACCCACTGAAGACACATGAACCTCAAGGGAGAAAAGTCTCCTACAGTGAACAAGGTTTAAGAAGAATACTGGGCCCCAATGAAAAGCAAGATCTATCTACAGTCAAGGATTCTACAGCGAGCTTAAAGCACAGTAACAAAAAACCATCTTCAGAGATTGCCTCAAACTTTTCCACTTTATTTTTCTTCTGCTCCTTTCTGTCTCTATCTGCATGTGGGTATCGCAGATGCATGCTAGTGTGGGCATGTTGCTTATCCGTAGGCATTAACAAAATTAGAGTTTAAGTTTAAATTTAATAAATTTCAATATTTCTTCTTTAAACCTAAGAAAGCTTGTGTGTGCTGGTTTCTTTGCCTTATAATTGGAAAGCGGTGAACAAGGATTCACCAAGGGGGAGCTAAAACATTTACTATGACTCGCTGTTTCCCGTCCTTAAGCCAATTTTGCTTTTCTGCATTACGAGTCTAAACCTTTTGATATGATGATCACTCTTACCCAAGTGCTCCCCGACAGACACTTGGTCCACTTGGCCCACCTCATTTCCCAGCACCAGATTCAGCAATGCCTCCTTTCTAGTTGCACTGAGAACATACAGATCGTACTAATTCTTGGGTTAAATCATTTTATTGTAGTTCTTGACGAAGACAGCACTATCAATGGCAATATGCTTAACTGCCAAACCTCTTGCCTGAAGAAAATCAACTTCTCTAGACACCTGTTCAGTGTAAAACTAACTTAGTGCTGGGGCTGGGTTCATGTTTTCTATGCTTCAAAACAGATTATCTGGTCATTACCACATTGCTGTTTGTGGGTCCTTTCTGTGCTGTGTTTCCTGCATTAAAACAGTGGCTATTCTTCAAAAGCTCTCCTTTTCTCTCTTTCTTTCCAGTCAAATAATCATTCATGGCTTTTGCATGAACACGAAGAGCAATTACTGAAAATTTGTTCACAATGGCGGACCAGCATTATACACTGTGGGAAATTCTGGCGACTATCTTGCTGTTCTGTCTGATGACCGCTCAAGTGAAAATTGCCATCGTTCCCTACTGGCACTGTTCCTGTCGTAATGATTTTTTTCAGAGTAATTTTCATACATTTCTGGCACATTTTGCCACAAACCATTTTAGGGCATCGCATGCATTAGTCTAGCAGTCTGATGAAGCTGAGTAGATGTCCTTTCTTGTTTATTTAAAATAAAAATGAATTTGTGCCGACTTCTGTTTCACCAGGGGTAATATTGCATGCAGCTGATTTTATTCTGTTTTTCCAATAAGAATAATATTTTTCCAGATTGGACCAGGGCTTATATGATCAGAAATAAATGCAAAAAAAACCTCCCTTCACAACTTTCCTAACTGTAGAAACCAGTGCTTAAATTCTTCAACTCTTCAGACTTGGACAATTCCTCACATTGTCCTTGATCCAGGTCTTATCTCGGTGGCTCATACCTCAGTCGAACTTACGCAGAGTGCAAAGGCAGTGGCAATCCAGGATCGTCACAATTTCTCCATCACTGGAAATCACTTTGACAAATGCAAATGAGGTCAGTGCGGACTTGGGGTGGAAGGTGGTGGGCAAAATGCAGAAAGATTCAAGAAGTAAACTCAGAGGAAGTATTTAAATGGCATTAAATGGACAATTGTAATTTTCATCCAATTTTCCAGCCTAAATAGATTTCCTGTGCTATTTACACACAGAAACCAGTGAGGAAATGTTCCCCACAGTATCTATTGGTAGATCGCAATGGTTAGATTTTGAGAGACGGCAGCATTCTATCCAATTATGTTTTGTTGTAAATGCAGCCAACTGTTTGAACAATCAAATGAGTAATGTACCAGCTCCGTTATAGTAGAGCATAAATTTACAAGTGCATTCCTCTAATTTCAAGATAGTCAACGATAAAATCTCCTGCCCCCAAATAATGGATGCACTTTAGATCAAGCTACAAGTTTCAAGCTACCAGAGCATGGATGTCAATGACTGCTGGACTCTGCCATCAGCAGTACACTGCTCTGTTGGACTATGCTGTAAGCCTTGGCTGCTGTGACTCTGCCAAGCCACTCAAATGTTTTGAATTGAAGGCAACCTGTTCCAGCCTACCATTCCCATTCCCTGAGCCACTGCTGATACCTGCTGAGTAGAGCTTGGAGGACTGTGCTTTCAGTACACTGTTGGCTTGCCAGCTGTACTTGTAGCTGTTTAAGTTCCAGGATAGAATTCTGCCTTCTCCTGAACAGATGCCCATTTTTCTGCTGGTTTCTCAGCTTTATTTTGAGCTCTGTCTTTGGTGAGGTGTGGGGAGAAGGAGCCTAGGGTTTGGTAGTAGCTACAAGCTTTTGTTAAATGTGGTGCTGTTGTGGCTGTCTCAGGACAAACTAATCTTGAGGGGCAGGCCTTAAACTGGTGTTATTTCCCTTAATTACTTGTGCAAGGTTTCTCAGGCCTGCTTCAGGTGCAGGTAAAAGACTCATTTTTTTCTTTCCCAATATGGCTGGAAATGTGCACACACTTCCTGCCCGCCATATTGGGGGTTTTGGGGAATTAGTAGGCCAGTTAGCAACTGAAACACGGGTGCTGTACAACTGAATTTATAGGCCCCTATTTGGCCCCTGCCATCAATTCCATACCCCTCTCACTGATTTCAGCCCACTCCCTGGACACTGTTTCAGGCTAAACCAGACTGTTCCCAACCTTGGCATCCTATTTGACCATGAGCTG
Source organism: Heterodontus francisci (assembly GCF_036365525.1). Classification (NCBI taxonomy): domain Eukaryota; kingdom Metazoa; phylum Chordata; class Chondrichthyes; order Heterodontiformes; family Heterodontidae; genus Heterodontus; species Heterodontus francisci. Next base: position 17,012,362 of record NC_090388.1, read on the forward strand.
AGCTTACACCACCAACACCAACAACAACAACAACAACATTAACAACAACAAATTATTTATAAAGCACCTTTAACATAGCAAAAGATCCCATGGCACTTCACGGGAGCATTATAAAACACAATATGACACTGAGTTACATAAGGAGATATTACATCAGATGACCAAAAGCTTGGTCTAAGAGGTAGCTTTTAAGGAGTATCTTAAAGGAGGAAAGTGAGGTGGAGAGGTGTAAAGAGGGTGTTCCAGAGCTGGGGGCAATAGGGCTTACATAAATGAAGATGTGGCCACCAATGGTTGAGTGATTAAAATCAGCTTAAGAGGCCAGAATTAGAGGAGCGCTGATATCTCGGAGATTGTTGGGCTGGAGGAGATTACAGAGATAGGGAGGGACGATATGGAGGGATTTGAAAACAAGGATGGGAATTTTAAAATCAAGATATTGCTTCATAGGGGGCCACCGTAGGTCAGCGAGCACAGGGGTGATAGGTGAACGGGACTTGGTGTGAGTTAAGACATGGGTAGCAGAGTTTTTGGATGACCTCATGTTTACAGAGGGTAGAATGTGGGAGAGCAGCCAGGAGTGTGTTGAAATTGTCAAGTCTAGAGGTAATGAAGGCATGAATGAGGGTTTCAACAGTTGATGAGCTGAGACAGGGGAAGTCAAGCAATGCTTGATACATATTCTTTCCATCACAAAGGCTGCCTGCTTCAACCTCTATAATATCACTTGCCTCCATTCCTGCCTTAGCCCATTTGCTGCTGAAACCTTGATCCACACTTTTGTCACCTCCAGACTTGACTATTCTAAGGTCTCCTAGCTGGCCTACCATCCTCCACACTCTGTAATCTTCATCCCATCTGATGATCGTAGCCTTTCCTACACCAAGTTCCATTTGCCCATCACTCCAATCATTGCTAATCTACTTTACTAACTTACAGCCCTAATGCCTTGAATTCAAATTTACATCCTTGTGCTTAAATCCATTCATGGACTCCCTATCTCGCTAGGTTCCCCCACCCCTCCAATGCACCCCCAGAACTCATTCCTCCAGTCCTCTTTACCTCTTCTCTCTCCCACTTTAAAACCCACCTCTTTGACCAAGCATTTGGACACCTCACCGAATATATCCACCATTGCCTTGGCGTCCATTTCTGTCTGCTTACACTCCTGTGAAGTGCCATGGGACATTTTTCTCCATTAAGGACATGATAAAAATGTAGGTTTTTGTTGTTGATATGAAATGCATTGATAATGTACCAAATACTCTGAAAGTGCCCTCAAACATCTACAACCACAAGCAACAATATTTCTAGACAGCACATTCAAAATGGAGTAAGAGGTTAGACTTTGCGATTATATAGAAAGATATATATTTCTCCATAAAATAGTCAAAAGAGCTTCTTGATTAAACTGAAGAAAAGACTATATGACTATAATTTACACTCTCGAACAATCAGCCAATACATTACTTAAGTACCACATGTATTGTAACTCAAGGTTGAAGTATTTGTTCTCAGCTTCTATAATATAGAACAAAGTGTGCCTACAAGACACTGGATAAAAGAACTAATAATATTTGATAATGGCTTGTGCATGACGTCTGCACATATTTGCTTTGAAATGAGCAGTCCAATGTCTATCACAGTAGAGAAGCCAATACATGACACCAGAATAAGGTGAACGGGAAATGAAAAAGCCAGTGCTCATTTATCTGCCATCCTGGATAGCTCCAGCATTTCTATAAATAGCATACATCTCTTTTAAACCAAAGTACATCTGCTGTGCAGATGACACACAACTCCCGTATGATGCACTATCTATGCATATCACATGACTGTCAGCCTAGTAGATCTCCCATGGCATTGCTCCCGGTGAGTCAGAGAATTTACTGCTTCATAACAATCGCGGCATTTATACCTTGTAGGGAATCACACCAGATTTACAATGGCTGAATAAGTCAGATTCCATTTTTAGCAAATAACATTCTGAGATCTTTACTGGTGTTTTGGGGATTGAAGTCCACAACTCTGTTGATTATTCTGTGTGTAATTGAAATGAGGGCCCTTCATTTATGTACTTTATCCAAATACATTTCATTGGATCCTTTCCCCTTCCTGAAGCTGAAGATGCACAGTAAGCTGGTGTGCAGGATGCACCAGTTGGAGGTAGCAACTTTGGGCAAAGTTTCCATCGGATTCCTCCACTGTAACTGGTGGAAGACTTCCTGGAACTTTAGTGTAATCGCTTAAATACCCCTTTATGTAGTTTATCTGGGGGTTTCTGCTGACCTTCTGCCAAAGATACAATGAGCGGTCAGGAGAACCCTATATCCTATGGAAACTCTACTCACGCCCCAGTGTTTAATAACATGGTTGCCGTGTGGGGGTGGGTAACAGGTGGCAGAGTGGGTAGTGTGTAGCGATTAGCTGCACTTGATGGCAGCCCTGCACTTGGGTAGTAATTGGGACAGTTTCTGGGAATTGGTAGCACTGGAGAATGACCAATTGGAAACAGGTTTATGGAGTTTGATAGTACTGCAGTGAGTTCTGGGGATTTGGTGAGGCATTTGTGTGGAAGGAAAAGCTGAGCTTCAGTATAACTATGGATGGAATGTTTCAGTGGTGCATTGAGTTTCTAAGGCATCCCTGTAAACATTAAATTTGATGTTTTACGATTTCTGGACATGTATCTTTATATCCATCTGTCCCTCTTGCTCTCCCCTGTCTCTCTCTCTCTCTTCCTATCTTGCAGCTGTAAGAAAATGTAAATATTCTAATTGTTGGCTCTCAGCGAAATTTAGGTGGTTAAAGATTTTTTTTGTTGGCTTGAAAGTTCTTTTTTTTTAGATTTGTAACAAAAATAGTGCAAATAGAGGACTCATTTTCTTCTCAGGTTAGGTGAAGGGTGGTGGGGAGCAGACTGTTCAGTTTTCATGGTCTGGGAGCCCTCTGGGCACAGGCCTTGTGCTGGGAAACAGGAAACAGCATGGAAAGAGGAGCAATGCTGCATGCCTTAGAGTAGCTGTGCTCCTGCCTGTCAGCATCGCAGCCGTATGGCTTAATGCTGCTGGACAAAAGCAATGAGAAGGCCCTCAAAGACTGAAGATCTTCTGGGATGGGGCCAGCAAGAACTAACCCTTTTCCAAAAGTCATCCTTGGTTTGCTCTTGGGACCCCTGCAAACCCTACAGTCTATTCTGATGCCAACCCCTCTTCCAGCTTTTTTGGGTGCCTCTGTATTTGGGTGGCCCATGGCTGCACTGACAGTAAACAAAGTTTTAGGGGTGTAGGCATGTTTTCTCCCACCTCAATAGAATTCTTATATTGAACTTGTGTCTACTACAGGTGCAGGAACAGTTAGGCTGATTTTAGGAACCTGCAAAATTTGCAAATAACATTGTGGTGGGGGATGTGTACGTTGAGCCTGAGAGCTGAGCACTTACCAGATGCAACTCTTTCTTTCTCTGTCTCTTTGTCTCCATGGCTCTGCATTAGTGATTGAAATCTTTACATTTTCAACAATACAGAGGTGCTAAGTGGGATTAGGCTGGATGGTTACTAGTCAGCTGATGTGGACACACAGGCCAAATAGCCTCCTTCCATCCTGCAAGTTTCTATAATTCTATGGTTCCAACAGGAGGCTTTCTGTCTGATTCCAAAATTAAACCTATTCATTTTTGAATTGAAACAATCAAATTAGGTTAAGGAAATACATACTCTGTCTATGACTCTCAGTTTCCTCTCCTCTCTGTCATAATCTCTTTCTAATAGGTGTCAATAACTAAAATCTTTACACTTTCTCTCAACATAAGAAAGTGGATGATGAGAGATTTTATTAGCTCCAACATTCACTTAATATGTATGCACTTTAAAAAAAAAATCAAATTAGGGTGAAAAAAGGTGTGTACTTTTGAACTTTGCCACCTGGTAGAGTGGATTGCCCGCCTTTTATAGAAACCACCTAATTTTCATTTTCCCTCTGTCTCCCTCTCTCAGCTTACTATGTTTTTTGAACTTTGTGATACTCAAAATCTGTCCCTTGCTCCCTCTCTCTGACATACACACACTTTTTAAGAAAACATATTAACTACCTGCCAAAATAAAACTTTGAAGATTTGTTCTCTAGCTTTTCTTCAAATTTGAAACAAAAACCCTGGATCAGTGAGAAACTAAAGAAAATATTCTAAAAATTCAGCAGATAAAACAGATGCATTCTGGAAAATTAGATACATTGCTGATATCTCAGGCTGCACAAACTGCATTTAATTCACAAAGACCGAGCTCTGGGCAAAAATATCAACTCAAGCTCAAACTTCAGGGTGACTCTTAAGCCTTCAAGTAAAAACTTTAATGAAAGCATTGATAGATACATACAAGCTAATACAATGGGTAAATTCAGTCATTTCATTTGGAAATAATCAGTTTATTCATTAAAAAAAATTGTTCGCAATTTTATATTAGAAATTAGAAATTACAATTATAGAGGAGAAAAATGGCATATTTTTAGAAAGCACTTTGAGTTCTTTATTGGGATGAAGATAATACTGCACCATCTTGTGGTAAAACCCTGTAATTTTATTATTATTCATTCATGGGATGTGGGTGTCACTAGCCAGGCCAGCATTTATTGCCCATCCCTAATTGCCCTTGAGAAGGTGGTGGTGAGCTGCCTTCTTGAATCGCTGCAGTCCATGTGAGGTAGGTACACCCACAGTGCTGTCAGGAAGGGAGTTCCAGGATTTTGACCCAGCGACAGTGAAGCAATGGCAACATAGTTCCAAGTCAGGATGGTGTGTGGCTTGCAAAGGAAATTGCAGGTGGTGGTGTTCCAATGCATTTGCTGCCCTTGTCCTTCTAGGTGTTAGGGGTTGCGTGTTTGGGAGGTGCTGTCGAAGGAGCCTTGGTGCGTTGCTGCAGTGCATCTTGTAGATGGTACACACTGCTGCCACTGTGCATCGGTGGTGGAGGGAGTGAATGTTGTGCATGGGGTGCCATTCAAACAGGCTGCGTGGTCCTGGATGGTGTCGAGCTTCTTGAGTGTTGTTGGAGCTGCATCCATCCAGGTAAGTGGAGATTATTCCATCACATTCCTGACTTGTGCCTTGTTGATGGTGGACAGGCTTTGGGGAGTCAGGAGGTGAGTTACTTTCCGCAGAATTCCCAGCCTCTGACCTGCTGTTGTAGCCACGGTATTTATATGGCTACTCCAGTTCATTTTCTGGTCAATGGTAACCCCCAGAATGTTAATAGTGGGGGATTCAGCGATGGTAATGCCATTGAATGTCAAGGGGAGATGGTTAGATTCTCTCTTGTTTGAGATGGTCATTGCCTGGCACTTGTGTGGCGTGAATGTTACTTGCCACTTATCAGCCCAAGCCTGGATATTGTCCAGGTCTTGCTGCATTTCTACACGGACTGCTTCAGTATCTGAGGAGTTGTGAATGGTGCTGAACATGTGACATAGAAAAATTAAATGGGCAATCTGGATATAGAACTTTATAATGGATGTATGAAAATATGGGCAGAATTTATTACTCTAACATGGGGCCTGAATTATGCCTGCAATCCCTGGTCAAATTATTCCTTACCTGTTAGCCTTGCAATAGCTGAAAGCTACGCTTGGCCTTAACTACCCATGCGTAATGTCAAGAGAGAGTGGCTGATAAAAATACATATGGCAGGTGTCAGAAAAGTACTCGTTAAAACATTTTGGGACCAATTTAACAGCAAACCTTGTTAACTTTAATAAAGCTCAAAAAATCATCTAAATGCAGTTTATTTTCACCGTCTTTTAATTATTTTTCAGATTTTTAAAATCCAAGGTTTTCTAATGATGTCCCATGACGCTTAGAAACAATTTTTGAAATGTAGTTATTATCGTTACCTATGCAATGTAGCAGCCATTTTGTACATTGCTGATTTCTGCGATGCATGAACGATTAATCTGATGTCAGCGTTTAAGCCAAGAGGGTTGTATAATCTGGCTGATGCACGTTGAACCCATTAGTGCTGACACAATGATTGGTCATACGAATTAGGAGCAGGAGTAGGCCATTGAGCCCCTTGAGCCTGCTCCGCCATTCAATAAGATCATGGCTGATCTGTGGTCTTAACTCCATTTTCCTGCCTGCAAACCATAACCCTTTGACTCCCTTGCAGACCAAAAATCTGTCTAGCCCTGCCTTGAATATATTGAATGACCCAGCCTCCACTGCTCTCTGGGGAAGAGAATTCCAATGATTAACGACCCTCTGAGAGAAAAAAATTCCTCCTCATCTCCATCTTAAATGGGAGGCCCCTTATTTTGAAACTGTGCCCCCTAATTCTAGATTCCCCCATGAGGGGAACCATCCTCTCAGCATCTACCTGTCAAACCCCTTCAGAATCTTGTATGTTTCAGTAAGATCACCTCTCATTCTTCTAATAAAATCGTAAGATCAACACGTTATAGTTGTCAGGAGAAATTACTAACCCAAGTACATTTTCTTCCATTTGAGAATGGAGTAGCCGTTCTAACAGTAGTAAAACAAATGGATACCACTGTTGCCAACATTCTCAACTTAATTAACAATTTAATAGATGTCTGTGATTTACAGTTATGGAAGGGAAAGAAAGAGAAACATTAACACATTTATTAAAACAATAGTGTAAAATCAATAAACTGTTAATGAAATTGTAAATGTTGCCATGCTACCTCACTGCCACTGGAATTACTGAGTACTGGCATACAGCGAATAAATCGTTCCGTGAACCAGATTTGGGCAGACCTGATCCAGTCCTGATGGGGAGATTTTAACTAGTATCATATGTTACTTTTAGACAAAAGGACTCAGATCTGAGAACAAGCAAGTGTTTTTGTTTGGAGAGAACTGTGAAATCCTAATGTATCATTAGGAGCAATCGATTGAAATTGTTTGATTTGTGAGTTCTTAAAAAAAGCCCAGAGAAATTTTATAACAGAATATAGGATCTAGCGGTTGTAAGAATTTCTATGGTTCTAAAGGAGAAAATTCTTCTGGTGTTTGAGTGGGCTCGGGAGAGACTTCTTTTTGCACACCGGAATTAAATCCCTTCTCTGAGGGGGCTGCATTTGGAAGTGCAAAGATTCGCACAGAATTGTCAAAACAGGGCGCTGATTTCCTCTAGGCCCACTCCGCTTGAGTCACTCTTGCACTTGATGTCGACAATGTTTCTGTCATCTCTGATTTCTGCAGTGAAAATGCCAGAAGCTTTCCATACTTTGGTACCATTTTCAAAGAACTGGTCTTTTGTTTCATCGGGGGCAAATTTTAAATTCTCAGAGATCAGGGAGCTCAACTGAAATTTCACAGATTTTGATTCCCAATGAACTGGGAGTCCAGGGAGGGGGTTGGGGGGAGAGAATAGATTCAAACTATTTCAGCTTGTTCGAAATACTCTCAGCCTTCAATTGCACAACAGCCTTCCTCCAGTATTTGTGCAGGGATGATGCATCTGATATTATCTATCTGTATTATGTTGCCCATTTTTATTGCTGCCTATTTATGTTGTTTATTTTACTCCACCTATGGGGGCCATGCCTTCAACTGCCTAAGCCCTAAGCTCTGGAATTCCCCCTCTACACCTCTCCGATTCTCCACCTCTTTTTCCTCTTTTAAGACGCTCCTTAAAATCTATGCCTTTGGCAAAGCTTTTGGCCATCTGCCCCAATAGCACCTTAAGTGGCTCAGTTTCTAATTTTGCTTTATAATGCTCCTGTGAAGCACCTTGGGATGCTTTTATGTTAAAGGTGCTATTTAAATATAAGTTGTTATTGACTGCCATCTTTCATTATGCATTTTTATAAAGTATATTTTTTAATAAATTATTTCAACATCCACTTAGTGGCACTTATCAATTCGAGTTAACATGGATCATCAATTAGATTGTAGCATAATCCAATAATGATATTAATGAGATTTTTTTTAGATTAGATAGACAGCACTGAAACAGGCCCTTCGGCCCACCGAGTCTGTGCCGACCATCAACCACCCATTTATACTAATCCTACACTAATCCCATATTCCTACCAAACATCCCCACCTGTCCCTATATTTCCCTACCACCTACCTATACTAGTGACAATTTATAATGGCCAATTTACCTACCAACCTGCAAGTCTTTTTGGCTTGTGGGAGGAAACCGGAGCACCCGGAGAAAACCCACGCAGACACAGGGAGAACTTGCAAACTCCACACAGGCAGTACCCAGAATCGAACCCAGGTCCCTGGAGCTGTGAGGCTGCAGTGCTAACCACTGCGCCACTGTGCCGCCCTAATTGACATATCTCACATTGCAAATTAGATTGTTATCATGGATCAGTCACTGCATTACAGTTTCTTCCAGGGGAATGGCAATTCTAAAATAGAAGAGAAATGGGGTGTATACTCTGTCCAATACATTACATGCTCTATGGCAGCGAGGCCTGGACAACGTATGCCAGCCAAGAGCGACGTCTCAATTCATTCCATCTTCGCTGCCTCCGGAGAATACTTGGCATCAGGTGGCAGGACTATATCTCCAACACAGAAGTCCTTGAAGCGGCCAACACCCCCAGCTTATACACACTACTGAGTCAGCGGCGCTTGAGATGGCTTGGCCATGTGAGCCGCATGGAAGATGGCAGGATCCCCAAAGACACATTGTACAGCGAGCTCGCCACTGGTATCAGACCCACCGGTCGTCCATGTCTCCACTATAAAGACGTCTGCAAACGCGACATGAAATCGTGTGACATTGATCGCAAGTCGTGGGAGTCAGTTGCCAGCATTCGCCAGAGCTGGCGGGCATCCATAAAGACAGGGCTAAATTGTGGCGAGTCGAAGAGACTTAGTAGTTGGCAGGAAAAAAGACAGAGGCGCAAGGGGAGAGCCAACTGTGCAACAGCCCCGACAAACAAATTTCTCTGCAGCACCTGTGGAAGAGCCTGTCACTCTAGAATTGGCCTTTATAGCCACTCCAGGCGCTGCTTCACAAACAACTGACCACCTCCAGGCGGGTATCCATTGTCTCTCGAGATAAGGAGGCCCAAAGAACTAATACATTACATGTAGATAAGGGTTGTTGTTTTATTTTTGGGTTTTATGCCAGAAACTCAGGGCCGAATTTTCTTGGCCCATATGGGCTGGGAGGTGGCAGGACTGGCAGAACGGTGGGGTCAGGCATTGGGAGGGGACCCCAACATCTTCCTGCTGCCATGCCGTATTGCCAGCTGAAGGAAAGTTGGCATGTTGGATTCACGCCAGGAGGCATTTAAGCCACTTAAGAACTGTTGGTGTACCTGACCCACATGGACTGCAGCAGTTCAAGAAGGCAGCTCACCACCACCTTCTCAAGGGCAATTAGGGATGGACAATAAATGGTGGCCTAGCCAGCGATGCCCACATCCCATGAATGAATTAAAAAGGCTTAAGTGCCCTATTAAGAACCACTTCCTGCCTCTGTGAGCATTTTTCCCATGTCGGGTAGGCCCCCTGCCACTTAGCGAGACCGCTGGATGAAAGCTGGTGGTCTCCCAGTGGGTTCTGGGGGAGGAGGACTGTCCTTTATTGGCACTCTATGGTCCTTGGAGGGGTCCCCCAGCGGCAATGGCCGCCTTTGCGGCAACTGGCACTCAGTGACCCCACACCCCCACTACCCGGCGCCCCCCCCCCCTCCACCCCGATCGATAGGGCCTGCCTGCTGGCTAAGGTGTGCCACAACCCAAACTTGTCTTCGAGGGCACCTGGCCATTGAGGTGCCTTCTCCCTGGAGCTGCAACCTCAGCAATGGCCACTGCTAGCGGTGGCACAGCTGAGGCTGCTGAGCTGCCAGCCATTTGATTGGGCTGGCAGTTCTTGGAAACGGGTTGCTATCCTTAATTGGACGGTGGCCTTGGCAGCAGCCTCTTAATTGGCCACTGCCGGCAATATGCCAGCCCGTGTCCTGTCGCTGGGCGAAGCGGGGTTGCCCCCTGCTTTCAGCCCTGGCAGCGGGACTTCCTTGTTAATGGCAAAATTCAGCTCTCTATTTCGGTTGTCATCACTGACCACTCCCATGAGTAGATCTTATATCTCCGTGAGTCCAGAGTGTAGCTTTACCTGTCCAATGTCTAGTTAAATGATAACATGATCCAGGGGTTGAACAGGGAACTCTTGACACTGTTACCACCAAGAACAGAAAAGAGTGATAAAACAGTTAGCAAGAGCTACAAAAAGCGAGTAGGAAAAGAAACTTGCAAGGGATATCAAAATTAACACAAAATTTTTTTACAATTATATTAGGAAAAGGAGGGTGGTTGAAGGGGAAGAACCCACCACCACCTTCTCAGGGCAACTAGGGATGCACAATAAATGCAGCCTTGCTGTTGTCATTCGAGTAAGAACAAACCAAACAATAGAAAGTGGTTTAACACAAAAGAGGGAAATCCTGGAAGATTATTATTCAACTATGCAGAGTATTCTAAAAAAACTACTGAATCAGTGGAAATCTTGAAGAAATGGCATAAACATCCAAAGTTACTGTGGAAGTGATTTAGGGGTCCATTTACACAGATCACTAAAACATAGTAGTCAGGTACAAAGAATAATCAAGAAGGCTAAAGTATATTAGTGTTTATAACTGGAATACAAAGGGGAGGAAGTTTTGCTGCAGTGATACAAAGAACTGGTTAGACCAAAGCTGGAGTACTCTGTACAGTTGCAGTCACTGCACCTTGGAAAGGATATGTTGGTCTTGGAAGGCATGCAGTGCAGTTTCACCAGACTGTTAGCAGGTCTCCAATGGTTAGATTATGAAGAGAGATCACACAAACTAGGCCTGTATTCCCTGGAAACTGGAAGTACTCCCTGGAAGCTGGAAGGGGTGATTTGATTGAGGTTTTAGGTTTTTGAGAGGAATTGATAGGCTAGATGAGGGGTTGGCAACCTTCTTATCCTTAAGAACCTTTAAAAAAAAATTTGCTAAAATAAAAAGCAATTGGGATCCGCAAAACGAAAATTTTGCTTTTCTAAACCAAATACTTGGCAAATTGCCGAGTGTCTCTTGTAGAATGCATAATTTGTATATAAAATAAATAAAATACATGTACTGAATTTATGTATCAACAGAAAAGAAATCAAAATAAAATCGACCTAACTCAGAATTATCCTGCTTTTTTGACATTTTTTTTACTATAATTTTGTCCGTAAAGTTATCTTTAAAACAAACTTTAAACATAAGATGAGTGGAATTAAAACATTTTCTATCGGCTATTGATTCTCGTGATAAAAAAGAGCTTCTAATAGCACATTCAGAATAATTTATTGTCTCAGCTATATTAGAAACAATAATGGTTGCAAACATAAAACCTGTTCCTCAAATCAAAGGCATTGTCTATAACCATCATGTAGTCACACCACTCGAACAGGTTTATTTAGAGCACGATGATTTTTCTGCTAAAATAATAATTTGAAACGGTAAAGTGCAGTATAATGATTAGCCTTTTATCCACACAATAAAAACACAGCTCTTTCATTTCTTGACATAATTTTTATTAAGCCTTTTCCATGTTAATGCGATCCAACTGAAAAAGTTTGGGAGCCACAAATGAAATGTTAAAGAGCTGCATTCAGCTCTGGAGCTGCAGATTGCAGACCCCTGGGCGAGATAGAGAGCAAGAAAGAAAGAAAGACTTTCATTTGTATAGGCATCTTCCATGATCATTGGACATCTCAAAGCACTTTACAGCCAATGAAGTACTTTTGAAATGTAGTCACTGTTGTAATGCAGGAAACTGTTTCCACTTGTAGGGAGTCTAGTACAAGGGGACATAACTTTAAAATCAGAGCCAGGCCATTCAGAAGAGGTTAGGAAACATTTCTTCATGCAAAAGGTAATAGATGAGTGGGGCTGTCTCTGACAAAAAGCAGTAGATGCTAGTTCAATTAATAAATTTGAGTCTGAGATTGATAGATTTTTGTTAGTGTGGTACTCGTCAGAGACACCAGCAGTGGCGACAGAGGATAAAAGACATAGAGTGAGAGAACAGTGCAGACCTGATCAGAGACACCAGCAGTGATGGAGAGTAAAATAGAGAGGGGGAGGGGGTTGGTGGGAACAGTGTGGACCTGTTCAGTGTATTTCCAAAAAAGCAAGGAGCGAAGTCAGAGAACATAAGGTTCAGAGGAACAGAGTATTAGGTATTTTTTTTTTTAAACTGGAGCAGTAGTTTAAACTGGGACTGGGAAACTGTAAAGTACTGTATTAGATTTATAGCTTATCCAGTTAAACTAATAAATAAAATTTCTGTTAGGTTAAGTATAACAGTGAGGGAATTAGTATTAAGAGTATTAGCACAGAGCAAGTCTAGAAGGTATTAATTAAAATTAATGTTTTACACAGGACATTAACTAGATTCTAAAAGAAAGAATATGGATTTTTTTTTCTTAGACTGCAGATGGGCAGCTGAGACTTGTTGCTTGCAATTCCTGCACCATGTGGGAATGTCATGACACTTCATGTGTCTTGGGGGACCACATGTGTAGGAAGTTTCTTCAGTTGCTTGAGTTCGAGCTCAGCATTTCCGAGCTTGAGAGCCACCTGGAGTCACTGCGGAGCATCAGAAAGAATGAGAGTTTCCTGGAGCATAAATTCCAGGAGGTGGTCACCCCATAGGCAGTGAGAGTGCAGGATAATGAATGGGGGTCATGCAGAAGAGTAGGAAGGGGTAGGAAGTGCAGGAGTCTATGAGGTGTGTGCCACTCTCAAACCGGTACTCAGCATTGGAGACCGCTGCAAGTGACAACACTTTGAAAAAATGCAGTCCATAGCATGGTACCAATTGGCAAGGGACTCACAGGAGGGAACAGCAAAGAGTGGAAATGCAGTCGTTATAGGTGATTCCATAGTCAGGGGGAGAGACAGGCATTTATGTAACCGTTATCATGAGTCCCGTATGTTGCTTTGCCTCCCTGGTGCCAGGGTAAAGGACATCATGGAGAGGGTGCAGAATATTCTGCAGGGGAAGGGAGTGAGCCAGAAATCGCAGTACACGTCGGTACCAATGAAATAAAGATATTGAGGTCTGACGTTCAGATTTTCAGGAGCTAGGGAGGAAGTTACTACCTCGATGGTAGTAATCTCTGGATTACTCCCAGTGTCACGCGTTAGCGGGATTAGAAATAGGAAGATAGAGAGGATCAATGCATGGCTTGAGGCAGTGTGCAAGAGGGAGGGCTTCAGATTTTTGTGTATTGGGACCAGTTCTGGGGCAGAAGGGACCTCTTCAAAAGGAACAGGTTGCAGCTCAACAAGACTGGGACAAATGTTCTCGTGGGGAGGTTCACTTATGTGTTTGAGGAGGGTTTAAGCTAAATTGGCAGGGGGACGTGCACCAGCATATGGAAGTAGAAAAGAGGAATAAGGTGCACAAAGGAATGAGATAGCAGTAGAGAATGAACTAGTACCATATTAGATAGGGGCAGACTAAGAAGGACTATGAGGAATGCAAAGACAGGTTTACAATGCATGTATGTAAATGCACAAAGTGTGGTGAATAAGGTTAGTGAGCTACAAGCACATACAGTTGTGCGGGAACATGATGTAGTGGCAATAATGGAAATGCAGCTTAAAATGGTGAGGACTGGGTGCTTAATATTCAAGGATACAAAGTGTTCAGAAAAGATAGGGAAGAAAAAAGGGAGATGGGGTGGCAGTACTGATTAAGAAGACATTGTAGTGTTCGAAAAGGAGGATGTCCTTAAGGGGGCAAAGACAGAATCCATTTGGTTAGAGTTGAAGCAAAAAGGACATAATTACTTTACTTGAGGTATTCTATTGGCCTCCCAATAGTGGGAGAGAGATAGAGGAGCTAACTTCAATGGAATGAGAGGGAATCTAGCCAGGGTAAAATGGAATCAAAATTGACAGGAAAAGCTATAATGGAACAATGGGAGACCTTTAAGGAGGAGATGTTTCAAGTACAGGTGAGGTACAATGCAACAAGGGCGAAAAGTGAGGGAACCAATGCCAAAGATCCTTGGATAACGAGGGAGATAGAGAATACGATGAAACAAGAAAATAGAGGGTTTATGGTGCATGTAAGGTGAATTCCTCAGGTGAGAACCAGGCCAAATACAGTAAGTTGAGGGGGGAAGTGAACAGAAAATAAGACCGGCAAAGAGAGAATATGAGAATAGAATGGCAGTTAAATTAAAAGGAAGGCAAAATCTTTCACCGGCATGTAAACATTAAGTGGGTAATAAGAAGTGGAGTGGGGCTTATTAGGGTCGAAGAGGATGATATATACATAGAAATGTAGGACAAGGCTAGAATACTTAATGAGTACTTAATGTTTATTAAGGAAGAGGATGCTGACAAAACATCAGTAGAAGCAGAGATGGTAGACATAATGGATGGGGTGAAAATTGATCGGAAGGATGTATTGGAAAGACTGGCTATGCTTAAAGTGGATAAATCACCTGGTCCGGATGGCTTGCATCCAGGTTGCTAAAGAAAGTGGGGTTGGAGATAACGGAAGGGCTTGCCATAATCTTCCAATCTTCCCTGAATATGGGGGAGGTGTCAGAGGATTGGAGAGTAGCACATGTGACGCCCTTATTCAAGAAAGAGTTTAAGAACATTTCTGATAACTTTAGGCTGGACATCCGTAGCCAGAAGTGCTGCACCAAGAACAGCCAGACGCTGTGCAAATGACTACTGGCAACACCTATGCAGTCATATTCAGCTGGCCTCAGACACCGGAAACATCAGAGGAATGTATGATGGCATTAAGAGAGCTTTTGGGTCAACCATCAAGAAGATCACCCCCCTCAAATCTAAATCAGGGGACACAATCACTGACCAACGCAAGCAAAAGGACCGCTGGGTTGAGCACTACCTAGAACTGTACTCCAGGGAGAATGTTGTCACTGAGACCGCCCTCAATGCAGCCCAGCCTCTGCCAGTCATGTATGAGCTGGACGTACAGCCAACAAAATCGGAACTCAGTTATGCCATTGATTCTCTAGCCAGCAGAAAAGCCCCTGGGAAGGACGGCATTACCCCTGAAATAGTTAAGAGTGCTAAGCCTGCTATACTCTCAGCACTCTACGAACTACTTTGCCTGTGCTGGGATGAGGGAGCAGTACCACAGGACATGCGCGATGCCAATATCATCACCCTCTATAAAAACAATGGTGACCGCGGTGACTGCAACAACTACCGTGGAATCTCCCTGCTCAGCATAGTGGGGAAAGTCTTCGCTCGAGTCGCTTTAAACAGGCTCCAGAAGCTGGCCGAACGTGTCTACCCTGAGGCACAGTGTGGCTTTCGAGCAGAGAGATCTACCATTGACATGCTGTTCTCCCTTCGTCAGCTACAGGAGAAATGCCGCGAACAACAGATGCCCCTCTACGTTGCTTTCATTGATCTCACCAAAGCCTTTGACCTCGTCAGCAGAAGTGGTCTCTTCAGACTACTGGAAAAGGTCGGATGTCTACCAAAGCTACTAAGTATCATCACCTCATTCCATGACAATATGAAAGGCACAATTCAGCATAGCGGCGCCTCATCAGACCCCTTTCCTATCCTGAGTGGCGTGAAACAGGGCTGTGTTCTCGCACCTACACTGTTTGTGATTTTCTTCTCCCTGCTGCTCTCACATGCATTCAAGTCTTCAGAAGAAGGAATTTTCCTCCACGCAAGATCAGGTGGCAGGTTGTTCAACCTTGCCCGTCTTCGAGCGAAGACCAAAGTACGGAAAGTCCTCATCAGGGAACTTTTTGCTGATGATGCTGCATTAACATCTCACACTGAAGAGTGTCTGCAGAATCTCATCGACAGGTTTGCGGCTGCCTGCAACGAATTTGGCCTCACCATCAGCCTCAAAAAACGAACATCATGGGACAGGACGTCAGTAATGCTCCATCCATCAATATCAGCGACCACGCTCTGGAAGTGGTTCAAGAGTTCACCTATCTAGGCTCAACTATCACCAGTAACCTGTCTCTAGATGCAGAAATCAACAAGCGCATGGGAAAGGCTTCCACTGCTATGTCCAGACTGGCCAAGAGAGTGTGGGAAAATGGCGCACAGACACGGAACACAAAAGTCCGCATGTATCAAGCCTGTGTCCTCAGTACCTTGCTCTACGGCAGCGAGGCCTGGACAACATATGTCAGCCAAGAGCGACGTCTCAATTCCTTCCATCTTCGCTGCCTCCGGAGAATACTTGGCATCAGGTGGCAGGACTATATCTCCAACACAGGAGTCCTCGAGGCGGTCAACATCCCCAGCTTATACACCCTACTGAGTCAGCGGCGCTTGAGATGGCTTGGCCATGTGAGCCACATGGAAGATGGCACAATCCCCAAGGACACATTGTACAGCGAGCTCACCAGTGGTATCAGACCCACCGGCCGTCTATGTCTCCGCTTTAAAGACATCTGCAAACGCGACATGAAGTCCTGTGACATTGATTACAAGTTGTGGGAGTCAGTTGCCTGCGATCGCCAGAGCTGGTGGGCAGCCATAAAGGCGGGGCTAAAGTTTGGCGAGTTGAAGAGACTTAGCAGTTGGCAGGAAAAAAGACAGAAGCGCAAGGGGAGAGCCAACTGCGAAACAGCCCTGACAACCAATTTTATCTGCAGCACCTGTGGAAGAGTCTGTCACTCTAGTATTGGCCTTTATAGCCACTCCAGGCGCTGCTCCACAAACCACTGACCACCTGCAGGCGCTTACCCATTGTCTCCCGAGACAAGGAGGCCAAAGAAGAAGAAGAAGAAGGCTGGACAGTTTAACACAATGGTGGGTAAGCTTTTAGAAACAATAATCAGGGGTAAAAAAATCACAGGCACTTGTAGAGTTTTGAGTCAATTAAGGAGAACCAGCATAGCTTTGTAAAAGGCAGATCATGCTTGACTAATCTAATTGAAAGTTTCGATACAGTACCAGAGAAGATTGTTGAAGGGAAAGCAATGGATGCTGTCTACATGGATTTTAAGAAAGCATTTGACAAAGTACCACATAAAAGGCTGGTTAACAAAATTGAGGCTTGTGGAGTAGGAGGGTCAGTGTTCAACTGATAAAAAATTGGCTTAAAGACAGAAGACAGTGAGTCATGGTAAGTGGTTGTTTTTCAGACTGGAGGATGGTAGACAGTGATGTCCCCCAAGGGTCAGTGCTAGGACCATTGTTTTCTTGATATATAAATGTTTTGGATATTGGAATACAGAGTAAATTTTCAAAATTTACTGATGATACTAAACTTGGAGGCGTGGCAGTGAGGATGATACAAATCGACTGCAACAGGACATAGATAGGCTAGCAGAATGGGCAGAAAAGTGGCAGATGGAACTTCATACAGAAAAGTAGGAGGTGATGAATTTTGGCAGAAAGGATAGGGAGAGGCAATATAGACTTAAATGCACAGTTCTAAAGAATGTGCAGGGACAGAGGGACCTGGGGGCTCACGCTCATAGACCTTTGGTGGCAGGACATATTGAGAGAGTAGTTAGTAAAGCATATGGTATCTGGGGCTGGATTTCACAAATAGAGGTATTGAGTACAAAAGCCGGGAAGTTAAGCTGATCTTTTGTAAATCTCTGGTTAGGCCGCAACTAGTTGTATGGTGTCCAATTCTGGTCACCATACTTTTGGAAGGATGTGAGGGCCCTTGAGAGGGTGCAGAGGAGATTTACCAGAATGATTTCAGGGATGAGGGGTTTTAGCTACAAGATTAAATTGGAGAAGCTGTGTTTGTTCTCCTTGGAGCAAAGGAAAAGCAAAGGCTGGGAATATATGCTGGCCTTGCCAGTGATGCCCACATCCCATGAATAAATTTTTAAAAAAGCCATGATCTCATTGAATGGTGGAACAGGCTCGAGGGATTTAACAGCCAACTCCTGTTTCTATGTCTCTATAAGATCAGAACAACCCTGTGGAAATACCCCTTCTTTATTTCAGCAAATTCTTTTTAATAATGCTAAATACTGTTCCCGAGATATTTGGTGAAGAGGAACCAAGTCCAAGTAGTTTAATTTTTTCTTCCGTTTGCCATTTTTTAACCTGACTATAAAAAACCCACTGTCAACCTCCTCATGACCATGTCAGAGCTATTGTCTGTGACCCCTCTCTATTACACTGTGAAATTAATTAGAATTTATATAATTTTACTACTATATCTGGTAGAGAGAGATCTGACTCGAGATCCAGTGTTAAAGAATGTTGACATAAGCTGTCAAAAATTATTCTGCTTAGACTGCTGTCTGTTTCTATAAAATGTAAGAGCTCATTGAAGACAAAGGACTTCCCTGGAATCTCCTTCCTTAACACACAATAAAACCCAAACGCTTTGCACTTTTATTTGAACCAATAAAGCTTTTTCGTCCTTCAGTAGCTTGAGTCTTCAATCACACTTGATAATCTCATTGAAATATTTACAATATACTCTATTACCCAGATGAAACAACAATTACATTTAACCTTTACAACGCACTGCACTGCTTACATTGTACAACAAAGAGACAGATTCAGCAGCCACACTTCTTCAGTTTATCATTGGTTCTGCCATGTTTTGACCAGTGAAACCCACTGCATCCAGGTCACCAATTTCACTGAAGGGTTAAAAGTCCTTGATCTTTCATCTGTTGAAATATCTATCCTAATGAACCAAGTATTGCTTCTCTATATTCCACTGACAGTGCAGCAAAGTAATGCCAAGGGATGCAAAGGTGCAGCAAAATAGGTAAAATTGCAAAGATTTAATATTAAATCAATAGTGTGATGGAAACCACACCTGCCAAAAATGGGCCATATTAATTTTGTCATATGGAACATTATTTTGACCTGTTACTGGACTTGAAATAACTTGGTTAAAAAGACCACAACAGTGGCTGTAAACATGGCTGCACATTTGCATTCTAAAAGACAGTTGTCTGAAGAAGACAATGGGAGTGCCTCCCTGGTTCAATTAGCCAGATGGGTTTGTCAATAGAGATAATCAAGAGACATTGAATGTGTAAAAGACAGCATTCCAACCCCACCCCCCCCCCCCCACCGCCCTCAACCCCCTCCCCACCCCACCCCACTGAGAGCGATTAGTAAGCTTTGGGGAAATCCACAAACCTTGCCAGGGAAGTTGTCCCAAATAAGGAGCTAGTCACATGACTAACCTGCTGGCCAACTTGGAGTTAATTGAATTGTGCTCACAGAACAGTTTATGGTAGAGACTGCAATTTGAAGACCAAAGAAAAGGAAGGTCTCTCCCTGTCCCTCTTTCTCTCTCATGCAGAGTTCCAGGGACCCACAGAAGTAACTCAAGCATCAAGGTAGAAGACCATTGAAACAAGTTTGAAAGTATGCACTGGGCCACAACGAGAACTGCAAGACTTAACTTCAATCAAACATTTTACATCAAACCCAAAGCCAGTAACTGAACTCCAGCCATTGCTTCAAACCTTTTCTCCATTGATTCTTTTTCCTTTTCTGTCTCTATTTGCGTGTGTGTTTATTGCATATGCATGCTAGCATGGTCGTGTTGCGTATTTCTAGTAGTTATAACTGAATTGGAGTTTTAAGGTTAATAAACTTACACCTTTCTTGTTTAAATCTGAGAAAACCTGTCTGGTTGATTTCTTTGCCATTACAATTAGAGAACAGTGAGCAAGGACTCACTGAGAGGGAAGCTAAAACACGGTGTTTTAAAAATTAAATCCTGTTATGGCCAAATCAGGAAAAGACTGAGAGGGAACCTCTAGACTCCTTTCTTACCTGTCGTAACTGAAATTTGGGGGCTAGCGTCCCGGATTGGACCCACAGACAAATGAGAAATTGGAAGTGGGAAGTCAAATTGATCCCAATCAAAAACAAAAATGATTTCAATACAGGTTTTCTTGTGGTTGTGCGAGCTAGAATACTAATATGTCTGCGACTGAAGCCAGTAACTCCTTAAGCGAGGTTGAAGTAACTTGGGATAAGTTAAAGGCACTATTTATAGAAGAGTTGAGGAATATGGCTGAGCAGTGTGGGATCACTGTCCATGCCAGGGCTAGGAAGTCTGAACTCCTAACAATAGAATATGCCAATTAAATGTGATAAATCCATATGAGAATTTGAAAATAAAGGAAATCAGTCGGATTGATGAAGTGTCATTTCACTCTTCTTCATGTGTACTGCCTTACATTATTTTAAACATATTTCAATTGAACTGTCAGAAAGCTGAATATAACATGAAGCACTGCACAAACTATATAACAAGGAATATTGTTTCATCCCACACTGAGTACAGCACTTGGTTCAATTGTTATTACACTAATGGGAAAATATAATCATATAGAAAATGTATCTTATTAAATGGCCTTCACACCAGATTCACAAATTCCCATTGACTGAGAATAGAGAATAGGAATAGAGCGCTACATGATTTACCCGTATATGTAATATATGCAAATAGTGGCAGTTTACTACAGGCAAGGTAACATCAGCAGCAAGGAATATTCATTTAACAAACAAGTGAACAGCGATGGGAATTATCTGAATGCGACTGCATTGAGCTCATTGTGTGATATCTTTTCAGATGTGACATCTACAAATGCATGCTATAAACAAAATGTACAATGAGATACACATGAAAAGAGAGAAGTATAAACTGGGTGACCATAGACCAGTTAGTCTAATGTCAATTGTAGGAAACTCCTAGAATTACAATTTGGCATCAAATTAGTGAGCATTTAGAAAAGCATAAGGTAATCAAGGGCAGTTAGCATGGATTTGTTAATGAAAAGTCCTGTTTGACAAATTTAATGGAGATTTCTTTTGAATAAATTACCAATTGGCTAGATAAAAGGAATGCAGCAGATGTGCATTTTAAGAAAGTTTTCAATAAAGTGTTGCACAGGAGGCTTGTAGAATTCAGGTGTATGGTATAAGAGACTGTATAGATAGAAATTGCAAAAGCAAAATGCTGTGGATGCTGGAAATCTAAAATAAAAACAGAAAATGCTGGAAATACTCAGCAATTCAGGCAGCATCTGTGGAGAGAGAAACAGGCGACAGTTAACGTTTCAGGTCAATGACCTTTCATCAGAACTGTGGACAGAAATGGGCTGACTAAAAGGAAAATAAAATTAGGGTTAACTGCAGTGCTGGGTTTTGTTCTCATTAGATTGTAGCAATTTGGCCTTGGGCAAAGGGAGCAAAATATTGAAGTTTGCTGCTGACACAAAGTAGAGCTGTTGGCCAACAGCTAGAACAGTAAAAGACCTCAGAAAGAGATAGGAATGTTCGAAAAATGGGCAAACTAGCTGCACATGCAGTTCAATGTGGTAGAATGTGAGATAGTACATTCTGGAAGGAAGAACAAGGAACGAGAGTACACACTCAATGAAAAGAGACTGAATGATGTTGAAGAACTGAAACACCCACTGCAATGGTCCAAAGTTAAGTCCTGGAATGGGTTGGCAGGGAGGGGGAGTGGCAATGGTGGGAGGGCGAGGGGCTGCGATTAAGTTAAGGGAGCCACCCCGCCCCCCTCCTCCTCTTAGCTCCACAGCAAAAGTTAAAGTTTTTACATGAAACCTTTTGGTGATGGGTGCTAAAGAATTCTAAATGGGACAGCCTAGCTCCTGTTAAGCTCAAAGTAAACCAATTTCCCAGTAGGGTCCTGAAACAGGCATTAGACCTTCCATTAACATACACAAGGGCATAAGGCATGTTTTAGGCAATCATCTGGATGCCTTAAATAAAGGTCCCACAAATTCAACAGTGCTTTGAACACACTTGCAGATCAGGCACGGGGTGTCCCACTATTAAATTGGTCATGGCTGCACCTTAAAAAGAGGCACAATTCATACCAATTTCTATGTATGGCAAAGTGTTGAGATGCTTGCCTGGTCTTTCTTAAGCATCGTGACAGGGTAAATGCTGAAAAGACATTCACCTCATGTGTATACTGCCATTTATAAATGTATAGGAGCCAGATGTTACATCAAGGATGCTTGTCTGTCTCTTTATAAATGTTAGTCTCTCCTCAATACTGCACCCTAAATTCTCACATGACCTTCACACAATACCATAACAATCACGGGGAACTGATTTCCTCCTATGCTATTTACCTCATTATACTGGTAACATTGCTGTCCACCATCTGCCAACATGTTGACAGGAACAAATTGGAATTGATTTCTCCTTCATACTGCCACAGGATGCTGCTAACGTGTATGCTATTTAATAACATCTTGCGGCTGTTCAAATGTCTGGAAAAGTCACTAATTTCATGGCACATAGCTCGGGCTATGTTTCAGTATCATTTTAGTGAACAGGTTATTTAAAGCAGATATTGGAAGAAGTCCCCTGCTGACAGAGTCCTAAAGGTCAAAGTAATCTCTTGGGCAGGATAGTGCTGGCAAAAACATGAGGCACACTCAAGATACAGCTAAATAACGGGAGAGTTAGGGTACTGGGCAGATAAGCGCCATTCAGACAAATGGCCTTCATTTGTCCTTGAGTATTCCTTTGTTCTGACATATGTCTCTGGCATTAGCTGTGGCACAGTGTGTAATACTCTCGTTTGAGTCAGGACCTTGTTGATTCATGCCCACTCCAGAGATCTAAGCATATAATCTAGGTTGACACTCCAGTGTAGTACAGTGTTGCACTGTTGGAGGTGCCGTTTATCAGATGAGGTTAACCCATCAGCCCTCTCAGAATCCCTAATCACAATTTCAGAGACGAGGAAGGGAGTTCTCCCCAGTATTCTGGCCAACATTTATCCCTCAACTTACATCACTGAAACTGAGAAACATTGGTATTCAGAGGGACCTGCTAGTCCTTGTACATGAATCACAAAAAGTTAACATACAGGTACAGAAAGCAATTAGGAAGACAAATGGTATATTAGCCTTTATTACAAGGAAGAGTGGAGTATAAGAGTAAGTAAGTCTTACTACAATTACATGGAGCATTGGTGAGACCACACCTAGAGTACTGTGTACTGTTTTGGTCTTCTTAAATAATGGAGGATATACTTGCTGTTGTATGTTTGGTTCGTCTGCCACCATTTTATACATTTGGTTAATCTAGCTTGGAGAGATTACTGAGTCTTCAGTAATTTTAACATTAACTCATTTACTACATATTAACTATATCAGCTTTCCATAAGTCTGAATGACTTCTCTGGAGCCATGCTGCTTCTCCTTCAAGTCTCTCTCACATGTGATCTCTTACATCATCATGGTGGGAGGTATTCCTCACACTGTCTCAAACATTAACCCTTTCAAGCCCTTATACTACACAGGCCTTACAGGAGTGCCATGAATGTTTACAAGACTGATGCCTGAGATAAGAGAACTGTCATATGAGGAAAGATTGCATAGACTAGGCCTATAGTCCCTAGAATTTAAAACAATGAAAGATGATCTAATTGAAACATATAAATTTCTTAAGGGGCTTGACAGGGTAGATGCTGGGATTATCTTTTCCCTGGCTGGGAAGTCTCCAACTCAGGGCCATAGTCACAGAATAAGGGGTTGGCCATTTGGGGCTGAGATCACTCAAAGTGTTGTGAATTTGGAATTGTCCACCCCAGAGAGCTGTGGGTGCTCAGTCGTTGAGTATATTTAAGACAGAGGTTGATAGATTTTTGTGTACAAAGGGAATTAAGGGATATGGGATTGTGCGGGAAGCTGGAGTTGAGGTAGAAGATCAGCCATGATCTTATTGAATGGTGGAACAGGTTTGAAGGGCCGAACAGTTTACTCCTGCTCCTACTTCTTATGCTCCTAAAACAGATTAACTGGTCATTATCCCATTGCTGTTTGTGGGAGCTTGCTGTGTGCAAATTGGCTGCTGCATTTCCTACATTACAACAGTGACTACAATTCAACAGTACTCCATTGGCTGTAAAGCATTTTTGGAATGTCCTGAGATTGTGAAAGGCTCGATATAAATGTCTATCTGTGCGTTTGTCTTTCTTTCTCTTTTTTTTGTCTTTCGCTTTCTCCTTTCTCTCTCTCTTTCCCTCTCCTTGTGAAGGCATCAATCTTCATACTGCAAAAACACTGCAGCACAGAAACCTGCCTGATTACAGCAGTTCACTGAGAGGTGCAGAAGCTTCACCTAATCATCATTTTTGAAAGACTGACACAATGCAATTTGAAGGATCAAATTACTTTCCAACTCCTTCACATTCCCCTTCCCTCCAATGGTTCCTGCTGAGTTATGATTCCATAGGCCCCACCAGTTCCATGACACCTCCACCACATGCCCATTTTTCACACGTAAGTCTAGAAGGTCTAGAATGGCTGTTTCCGCAGTTAGTGTCTGCCAGTGGGAACTGTCATGAAGACCCCCACCTGCCAAGAATGAGGCATATGAATTTTGTCATATGAACATTAATTTTAAACTGTTGCTGGAGTGAAGAAATGCCTTGTTTAAAGAGATCACCAGACATTTGCCTGGAAGACATTTGCATACTAAGAGACAGTTGCCGAGGAAAGGACAATGGGAATGCTCACTGATTCAATGAACAAAGGTTGGTCTGGGCAATGGTGATGCACATCTTGTCGGTGTAAGAGACAGCACTACACCACCACTCACCACCCCCCCAACTGAGACCTTTGAAATCCACAAATGCCGGAGTTTGCTTAAAAAGTTAGTCACATGACTGACCTGCTGGCCAACTTGGAATTTTGAATTGTGCTCACAGGACAGTTTGAAGACACAGACTACAGATTGCAACTGAACCTGGAACAAGAGAGCCTCTCTCCTGGCTGGCTCTCTTGCTTTCTCACAAACCTCTGGACCCACTGAAGTCGCTTAAATCTTGAGAGAGAAAAGACTCCTACATTGAAACGAATTAAAGCATGCACTGGGCCCCAAACAACAGCAAGCCTTACTGGCAACCAAAGACTCCACATTGAACTCAAAGGACTGTAAATAACTACCAGATATTGGCTCAAACTTTTCCCCTTTGTTCTTTCTACTTTTTCTGTCCCTATCTGCGTGTGTGCTTATCGCATATGCATGCTAGCATAGTCACGTCGCATATTTGTAGTCGTTAACCGAATTAGAGTTTAAGATTAATAAACGTCCACCTTTCTTGTTTAAATCTAAGAAAACCAGTCTGATTTCTTTGCCTTAGAATTGGAAAGCAGTGAACAAGAATTCACCGAGGGGTAGCTAAAAACACGGTGTTTTTAAAATTAAACCCTGTTACGGTTAAACCAGGCTAAGGCTGAGAGGGAACCCCTAGATCCCTTTCTCACCTGGTCGTAAAAGAACAAACATGCAAAACTCTGTTCTGAGCATGGTAATGATCTACTAAAGATACACAGAGCCAACGGATTGTCATAGATGGGATTGACATACAACCACCATGGGCTGGGGTTTCTGATCCTGATTTTCAATCCTGATTTCAAGCGGGTTGACCCCACCGTTTCCAGGGTCAGAGTAATTTTAACCAGTTGCTGCAGATATCCAGAACACAGCTCATCGGCAACTCATTTGTTGGTGAGGTGGGAACTAGCACAATGAGTACAGGTTAAAGGCCTGCAGCTGCTTAAAGGAATGCAGCAGATCACATTTGCAGCACGTGCCAAGGTTTTCTTCTGGAAGAAAGTCTCTACAGCCTCCAGGGCTGAAACAAGAGCGTCAAATTTCACTGAGGCAATAATTGGAAGAAGTCGGGCAGAGGAGGGGGTAACTCAGCTGGTTGAGAGCAGTGGCATTTCTCGTGCAACCACCAATAAGTTGTCCTCCACATTTTATTCAAGTTGCTTTTGCATGAACTAGTTACTCCCCATGGGTTACTTTGTGCTCTAGTGTGAAGCATGGATTCACCAGGATGATGCCAAGGATTGAAAACTTGAGTTATGGTGAGTAACTTTGAGATGCTGGGATCATTTCCACTGGAGCATCAAAGGCTAAGAGATTTAGTTGATGCTTTATGAAGGGTTTTAATAGGCCTGTTTCCTAGATAGGAACATCTCTGCTGGTATATTCTAGTGTGTGAGTGCCACGATGGTCTGCTGGGGCCTCGGCAGCCTGGCCTTCATCTGTTGTTCCTCCTCTTCTTCCAAGAAGCAAGGGGATTTCTGAATGGAAAGCTTATTGTATCTTGTCAGAATATGGAATGAAGAGAATGACAGTCTCAGTAAATGGCACAAAGACAGAAGGCAAAGCAGTTGACAACAGTAAAAAAAACCCAAAAAAATCACAAAGTAATAGATGCCATGGAGCCTGACGCCGGGATTGCCGGGCCCAATCTTCCCGGTGGTGGCAAGGTTCCGTGGCGGCACCCCTGCCCCTCGGCGACGGGACCCGACTTTAAATATTGAAATTAACTTGTTGCATACATTTAAATCCAATTCACCATGATCTCACAATTGGATCCAGATCTTTAGTGCGACGGGTGGCACACACGTGCCTTCAACTTTCCCATCCAGGGAAAGCTGGTGCCACTGAGGTGGGGAAGGGGGTTTCAGAGCATTTTTAGTGTTGGGTGGGGGGGGTGGGGGGAAGGTGTGACCTCTGCACTTTGTGCAGCTGGGGGTGAGGGAGAGGGGTCAACTCTGCAATTTCAGTGTATTGTTGGGGGGCAGGGGGAACGCGACAAACATTTATGTTTTAAGTATACTGTGAGGAGGGGGTGGGGGCCAACTCTGCATTCTCTACGCAGGGCTGACAGCCCTTTAAACATGGCGCCGGAACCTGTGCAGAGACAGTTGACACCATTCACGGCATTGCCTAGGCTGCCCCCGCCATGTGATTGGGGGAGGGGCGGCCATCCTGCACATTTAAACAAGCTCAAGAACGCGGTGAATTTTTTTCCCACGGCTGGAAAATAAAATCCAGCCCATAACTCTATTTCTCTCTCCTCAGATGCTGCCAGACATGCTGAATATTTCCAGCACTTTCTGTTTTTATTATTAATTGATAGACCAGTGGTAGAGTGATTAAAATCAGGGATGCACAAGAGGCCAGAATTAGAGGGGCGCAGATGTCTTGGGGGGTTGTGGGGCTGGAGGAGATTACAGAGATAGGGAGGGCGAACTATGGAGGGATTTGAAAACAAGGATGAGAATTTTTAAATCAAGACGTTGCTTTAACCGTCAATTCACTTCTTCTTCATTATCTAGCTCCCCCTTAAATGTTTCTATGCTATTCACTTTAACTACTCCTTGTAGTGAGTTCCACATTTTTACCACTCTTTGGGAAGGCATTTCTCCTGAATTTCCTATTGGATCTATTAGTGACTATCTTATAACTATGACCTCTAGTCTTGACCTCCCCGCAAATGGAAGCGTTTTCTTTGTGTTCATCCTATCAAACCCTATTGCTACCACATTGCCTGCATTCTTTTCAGTCACTCAGTTAAAAGGCTCTTAAATTAGGTTAAAATTAGTCCCCTGTCTTGTCAGTTTGCTCTGTGTGTTTTTCTCTAAAACAGGAAAGCAGGTAAAAGCTGAGATAAATAAACTTAGCTAAACAAAATATTCAAGCTCGGCCCCACACACAAAATAAAGCTAGGGCCGGAGTTTTCCGCACCCTTTAGGGATGGACTGGATGTTGGAAAGGCTCGCAAATGGCGCAAGGTGGTGTCGGGCGTGTCCGATGCCTTTCAGCCACCATGTCAGTTTGCTAGCGGTGGGAAAGTTGGCAGCTCGGACGCCCACAGGGAGGCCAATTGAGCCACTTAAGTGACACTTCCCACCTCCATGGGCGTTTTTCCCACATTGGGAGGGCCCAGCACTGTGTGGGGAGACGGCTGGGTAAAACCTGGTGGCCTCCCACTCCATCGCCCATGGAGGGCCCGCCCAGTGGCAATAGCCAGTGTCATAGCAGAGGAGCTGCTGGTGCTCAGCAACTGCCTCATTTGATCCCTGGGGCCTGCCTGGTCCCGGCACCCCTAATCCCTATTACCTTTCTTCAAGCATGCCCAGCCATTGAGGCGCACTCTCGCTGGTGTTGCAGCCTCCAAATTTGCCACCACTAAGTGGACGGCAGCCATGGTGGCAGCCTCCTAGTCGGCAGGCAATAGCAATATGCCGCCCTGTGTCCCGCCACTGGCCGAAGCGGGGTCCTCTCCTGCTTTTACTCCCGGGGCGGGGCTTCTCAACAAAATTCATCCCGAAAAGTGCATCGGCGAGCATTAGGGTATTAATGTTTAACATTTTTGAAATGAAATGCATATTATTTATTTTTAATTTAGAGATACAGCACTGAAACAGGCCCTTCAAGTCTGTGCCAACCAACAACCACCCATTTATACTAATCCGACATTAACCCCATATTCCCTACCACATCCCCAACCTACACTAGGGGCAATTTACAATGGCCAATTTACCTATTAACCTGCAGGTCTTTGGCTGTGGGAGGAAACTGGAGCACCCGACGGAAACCCACACGGTCACAGGGAGAACTTGCAAACTCTGCACAGGCAGTACCCAGAACTGAACCCAGGTCGCTGGAGCTGTGAGGCTGCGGTGCTAACCACTGCGCCACTGTGTTTTGACAAGTAAGAGTATTTCTATATCATGACAGATAAGGCAAAATTAATATCATTAAGAGCAACAACAAGTTGCATTTATGTGATGCCTTCAACATAATGCTCCACAGGAGCATTATCAAATAAAATTTGACATTGAGCCACATTAGGAGAGATAACCAAAAGCTTGTTAAAAAAAAAAGGTTTTAAGGAGCGTCTTAAAAGAGGAAAGAGAGGTCGAGAGGCATAGGGCTGAATCTTATTCTTCTGCCTGCGCTCCTGGTGGCAGGCAAAAAAAATGATGTCCCGTGCTGCCGCACTACTGCGATCTAGCATGTGGTGGCTCATTTAAATACGCAGGGTGGCTGCCCTCCCCCCCAATCATGTGGCTGGATCGGCCTCAGTGATTCTGTGAACTGTGTCAACTGCATCTGTACAGGTGCTGCCGCCATTTTTAAAGGGCTGCCAGACCTGCACAGAAGCTACAGAGTTGAACCCAGTACCCGCGGCCTCCCCCCACTGCCCTGTGAATAGGTTTTTGACTCATTTCTCCCAATATAATGAAAATAAGTGGCCGCTCCATTCACCCCCAAAAACACGTACATTGATGATTCGACCTCTCCCCCGGCAACTGCACAAAGTGCAGAGGTCACCCCTGCCCCCCCAACACTATAAATGCCGATTTGACCCCGCACCCCCCCTACTTCACTAAAAATCCTAAGTACCCCCCTTCCCCACCTCGGTGGCACCAGCTTTCCCTGGACCGGAAAGTGAAGGCACGTGAGTGTCACTTGTTGCACAGGAGATCCAGTGCAGCCAGTAACATCGTGATGAAAGGTATTTAAACATATTCATTTCCTTTATTTAAATGCTTAAAGTTGTGTCCCGTTGCTGAGCGGCGGGGGAGGGGCTGCCATGGAGCCTCGCTGCTGCCGGCAAGATCGGGCCCAGCAATCCCAGCGTCGGGCTCCATGGCGGGGCCGCTGCCGCTGTGATCTTCTGGCACCACCCCTCCCCCCCACCCGCCCACCATGGAGCCCGACGTCGAGAGCTCAACAAAATTCCGGGCCAAAGAGTGAGGGAATCCTAGTGCTTAAGGTTTGGGCGGCTGAAGACTCCACCACCAATGGTGTCGTGATTAAAATGGGGAAAGGCCACTGTCTGAGTATAGTGAGGGGCTGGAAACCGTGTAAACCCCCTCAGGCTGTATGCACTAGACAATGTTTGACACAAAATGTAAATGTGCATTGTAAACATAACCTATAATGTCAAGTGCAGTGAGGCATCTCAGCCACTTTAGAGAAAGAAAGTAATCAATATTACACTTTATACAGAACGTCAAATTTAAACTAATATGTAATGTGCTTTTACAAATTTTATGAATACAGTATATTTTTGAAAAAAATTAGTGATTAAAATCAGAGATGCACAGGGAGGCCAGAATTGGAGCAGTGTGAATATTTTCAAGATTTTAGTGCTGGAGGAGATTAAAGAGGTAGGAAGGGGTGAAGGCCCGGAGGGTTTTGAAAACAAGGATGCAAATTTTAAAATCAAGACATGGTCGGACTGGGAGCCAATGTAGGTCAGCGAGCACAGGGTGATAGATGAACGGGACTTGGTATGAATCAGGATATGGGTAGCAGAGTTTTGAAATAGTTCAAGTTTGTCGATGATGGAAAATAAGGAGCTCTCCAGGAGAGCATTCGAATGATAATGTATGTAGATAACAAATCTATAAAGCAGTGTGCGAACATATGCCCATAGACATAGGAGTTAAGTTGTCATAAATCTGTATTACAAAAGAAATCCACCAGCTTAATATTTACAAGCATGTTGATGAAAAACTATGGCACATTAGATTTAGTTGACTGGTTTTATCAGTGGGTGGCGATGATTGTGGAGTTTTCTGCTGGTGTGCACTCAATATAAATCTACAATTCAAATATGTGATAGCAAATGTTTGCATGCCTTCTTGCAAATGCTCAACAAATTATGTATCTCCACCTTTAAGTATAAAGGGGTAACTCCCAAGCACACTTCCAACAGTAAGAACAGGTTGCATTTATATAGTGCCTTTAACACAGTAAAATATCCCGACCCACTTCACAAGAGCGTTATCAAACAAAATTTGACACTGAGCCACATTAAGGTCTGTCTAAGGAACCCTCTGGGAAACTGGCAAGTGCCCAGCATGCTCTGCTCAGTTTTTGTAGTGCCTTCTGCGGTTTAAAGGGACAACAACAACTTGCATTTATATAGCGCTTTTAATGTAGTAAAATGCCCCAAGGCACTTCAAAGGAGCGAATTCAGACAAAATCTGACATTGAGCCACATAAGGAGATATTAGAACAGCTGGCCAAAAACTTGGTCAAAGAGGTGGGTTTTAAAAGGAGTGTCTTCAAGGAGGAGAGAGATGGAGGGTTTAGGGAAGGTGGTCTGAAGCTTACCCCTAATGTGGCTCAATTTGTAGCACTTGCCCTTCTGAATCAGGAAAGTTGTGGATTCAAGTCCAACTCCAGAGACTTGAGAACCAAAAAATAGACTCTCCAACTGATACACCAGTACTGCACTGATAGAGTGCTGTGCTGTTGGCCAGCTGAAGGCTGGTTAATGGTGGAGTGATAAAAATTGGCTGTGTGCATGAGCAATAGTTATTACAGCAGAAAGAGAATTTAGGCAAATGGAGATCTCCAGAAGCTTCACTCTGCTAACTGAAATTTGATCTTTTATGTTGCTTCACTGGACGAGTTTAGTGAGATAAATTTTTGGAATCAGCATTTAGCAGTATTTCTTGCTAGTTGAAGAAACAGATATGTCCTCTCCAGATGGGCAGTTATCCCTTGGGTGGGAGAGTGTTACAAATTCTGTTGTTGATATCTTCCTGGGTTTAGTGGTATCAATTGCTCCTGTAACTGAATCCCATGTCCCTTACATGCCAGAGTTGACTCACACAGCCTAATAGCTACTAACAATAAGAGAGCTTAGGGGATGTTTTTCTTTTATGGGACCTGGGTGTCACTGGCAAAGCCAGTGCTGGTTACCCATCCCTCACTGCCCTTAGAGTTTAATAGCTTGCTCAGCCATTTCAGAGGGCAGTCAACCACGTTGCTGTGGGTGTGGAATCATATATAGATCAGACTGGTAAGGATAACAGGTTTCATTTCCTGAAGAAAATTAGTGACTCAGATAAGTTCTTATACCACTCAATGACAGTTTCAGAGCACCATTATTAAAACTACCTTTTAATTGCAGACTTCTTTTATTAAGTACTTAAATCCCAGTAGCTGCCAAGGTGGGATTTAATCCCACACCCCCAGAGACTTAGCCTACTTTACGAGTTCAGTGAAATTACCACTCCAGCTAGGTAGCTTAACAGCTCTGTAATCAGCAAAACGGGTGAAATTGCACCAAAATTGTACCCATTTTGCAAAGTCTTTTTGTTCTCAAGTTTCCATTTGAACTTATTTAAATGTCACCGATTGCAAATCTGCCATGAGCCAGTGTAATTGGGCACCATTTTAAAATGTAATTTTTTAAAAATCGCTTTAAAAAATATTCCTTGATATAGTTAAGAGTAGTAACTGGGTGCAGTTTACTTAATATGGATTTATCACAAAGAAAAACGTTTTATCACAGTGTCAACCCACTACCTGTGAGATAGTTTTAGTGTGAAAGGAACTGAGGGAGCAGAATTCTTGAGGTGCATTCAGGAGAACCTTTTTTTGCCCAGTATGTAGCAAGTCCAACAAGAGAGGAGGCAGTTTTAGACTTAGTTTTCGGAAATGAAGATGGGCAGGTGGAAGGTAGTGGCAGTGGGAGAGCATTTTGATGGTAGTGATCATAATTCAGTCATTTTTAACATAATTATGGAAAAGGACAGAGATAGAACAGGAGTTAGAGTTCTCAATTGGGGCCATGCCAATTTTACTAAACTGAGGAGTGATTTAGCGAAAGTGAACTGGAAACAGCTACTTGAAGGTAAATCAGTATCAGAGCAGTGGGAGGCATTCAAAGGGGAGATTCAGGGGGTTCAGAGTAAACATGTTCCCACAAAGAAAAAGGGTGAGATAGCCAAATCTAGAGCCCCATGGATGTCAAGGAGCCTACAGGGTAAGACAAGGTAGAAAAGGAAAGCATATGCCTGACACCGAGAACTCAATACTACAGAAGAGCCGAGAGAAGTATAGAAAGTGGAAGGGTGAAATCAAAAAGGAAATTAGGAAAGCAAAGAGAGGGCATGAAAGAATATTGGCAAGCAAAATCAACATTGAACCCAAAGATGTTTTATGAACACATTAAGAGGAAGAGGAGAACTAAGGAGAGAGTAGGGCCCATAAAAGACCAAAAAGGTAACCTATGTATAGGGGCGGAAGATGTTGGTATGGTTCTTAAAGAATACTTTGCATCTATCTTCACAAAAGAGGGGGACGATGCAGATATTGTTGTTAAGGAGGAGAAGTGTAAACTTTGGATGTGATAAACATAGGGAGAGAGGAAGTATTAATGCAATTAGCATCCTTGAAAGTTGATAAATCACCAGGGCCAGATGAAATGTACCCTAGGCTGTTAAAAGAAGCAAGAGAGGAAATAGCAGAAAGTCTGACCATCGTTTTCCACTCCTCACTGGATATAGGTGTGGTGCCGGAGGATTGAAGCACCGCTAATGTTGTACCTCTGTTTAAAAAAGGAGCTAGGGATAGTCCAAATAATTACGGGCCAGTCTGTCTAACCTCAGTAGTGGGCAAATTATTGGAATCTATTCTGAGGGACGGGATAAACTGTCACTTAGAAAAGCACAGGTTAATCAAGGATAGTCAGCATGGATTTGTTATGGGAAGATCTTGTTTGACCAACTTGATCGAGTTTTTTGAAGAAGTAACGAGGAAGATAGATGAGGATAGTGCAGTTGATGTGGTCTACATGGATTTTAGCAAGGCTTTTGACAAGATCTCACATGGCAGACTGGTTAAAAAAATAAAATCCCATGGGATCCAGGGAAATAGAGCAAAGTGGATAGAAAATTGGCTCAGTGGCAGGAGACAAAGAGTAATTGTTGACAGCTGTTTTAGAGACTGGAAGGCTGTTTCCAGTGACATTCTACAGGGCTTAGAACTGGGTCCCCTGCTTTTTGTGGTATATTTTTATTATTTAAAGATACAGCACTGAAACAGGCCATTTGGCCCACCAAGTCTGTGTTGACCAACAACCACCCATTTATACTAATCCTACATTAACCCCATATTCCCTACCACATCCCCACCATTCTCCTACCACCTACCTACACAAGGGGCAATTTACAATGGCCAATTTACCTATCAACCTGCAAGTCTTTGGCTGTGGGAGGAAACCAGAGCACCTGGCAGAAACCCATGTGATTACAGGGAGAACTTGTAAACTCCACACAGGCAGTACCCAGAACTGAACCAGGGTTATTGGAGCTGTGAGGCTGCAGTGTTAACCACTGCACCACCGTGCCGCCCCAAATATATTAATGATTTGGATGTAAATATAAGGGGCATGATCAAGAGGTTTGCAGATGACACAAAGATTGGCCGTGTGGTAGATAGCGAAGAGGATAGCTGTTGGCTGCAGGAAGATATTGATGGTCTGGTCAGTTGGGCAGAAAAGTGGCAAATGGAATTCAACCTGGAGAAGTGTGAGGTGATGCATTTGGGGAGGTCAAACAAGGCAAAAGGATACATGATTAATGGGAAAATACTGAGAAGTGTAGAGGAAGTAACAGACCTTGGAGTGAATGTCCACAGATCCCTGAAGGTAGAAGGACTGATCGATAAGGTGGTTAAGAAGGCATATGGAATCCTTTCCTTTATTAGCCGAGGTATAGAATATAAAATCAGGGAGGCTATGCTGGAAGTATATAACTCATTGGTTAGGCCACAACTTGAGTACTGCTTACAGTTCTGGTCACCTCATTACACTAGAGAGGGTACAGAGGAGATTTACGAGGTTGTTGCCAGGACTGGAAAAATGCAGCTATGAGGAAAGATTGGATAGGCTGGTGTTGTTCTCCTTGGTACAGAGAAAGCTGAGGGGAGATCTAATTGAAATGTACAAAATTTTGAGGGGCCTGGATAGAGTGGATGCGAAGGGTCTATTCACCGTAGCAGAGAGGCCAGTGACTGGGGGGCATAGATTTAAAGTGATTGGTAGAAAAATTAGAAGGGAGATGACGAAAATCTTTTTCATGCAGAGGGTGGTGGGGGTCTGGAACTCATTGTCTGAAAGGGTAGTTGAGGCAGAAACCTCAACTCATTCAAAAGGAGTCTGGATATGCACCTCTAGTGCCATAATCTGCAGGGCTACGGACCAAATTCTGGAAGGTGGGATTAGAATGGGTGGATCTTTTGTCGGCCCGCACAGACACGATGGGCCAAGTGGCCTCTTTCTGTGCCTTAAATTTTCTTTGATTCTATGATTCTAGCATGATGTTTTTAAAACCAGAGCAAAAGATAACGGAAACTCGAGGTGCGCTGAATGTAATTTGCATTTAAAATTCTGGAATCTTTTCCACTGGTTTTGCCGATTTTGGGCAAATTGCACTGAAACAAATCAATGCAAACTCACGGAAACTGCAGAACCTTGTACTTTGCACATGCTCTTACTGTGGAAAAATAGTCAAAAAGTTCCAAAACGTGACAGAAGGTGAATTACCACATTGAATATAAGAAAGGAGGAAAGAACTTGCATTTATTTGGTACCTTTCACAACCTCAGGCCATCCTAAAGTGCGTTACAGCCAATTAAATACCTTGTCTGTAACAATCTAGTGTTTATTTTTATCCTCATCACTTAATCCAAAGGAATTCATGTCTTCAACTTCATCATTCATCCAGTAACTTGGTTTCTTTATCTGGCTTTTCTCACCTTCATTAATTTAATACTGGCGTGAATCTTTTGTACACATTTTCCATTTTAACCTCAGACCTGGTTGTGGAAATCAATTTTTCTTCGCTGAGTTAATTTGGATGAATTTTAGTGGGGGCCCTGACGATTGCCCTGACGACGGGCCTGAAAGCCAGGCGCAATCCCGCCTTGGCATTTTATGGGACCGCTGCCTGCATTTTTCGGCTGTCTGGCAACTAATTAGTTCAGCTCGGCAGCTCAGTAGTGCCACGGGGACCGATGGCTGCTGCTGGAACTGTGCCTGGAAGAGAGGATGCCATGGAAGCAGGCTGCCCTCCCAATAAGTTAAGTAGGGTCTGGGTCACCAGGGCCAGTAATGTAGGCCCTGATAAGGGGGGTGAGGGGTGGGAATGGGGGTTGGTAAGGGTGGGGATGGTTGCCACGGGGACGTCCATTGCCACAGAGTGCTGCATAGGAGGGCATCCCACATCGAGCCCACAGGGGAGGCTGCCAGGGTTTACCAGGCGGTCTCCCCACGTGGCTCAGGATGCAACCACTGCTGGTTAAATGCCAGCTGCGGTGGGAAGTGATCCTTATCTGCCCACTTAAGTGGCTCAAGTGGTGTCTGGGTGGAAGGGCCGTTCTCCACCTTCCCCATCGCTGGTAAAATGGCATGCTGGTGGGAAGGCAGCCCCTGCCTTCCCTTGCTATTTTATGGCCCACCCATCGATCTCCCAGCCCATTCCCAGAGGGCTGGTAAAATCTAGCCCCATTATTCAGACTCACGCAGTTCAACATTACTGGAGCTCCACAGCACAGCAGTACAGTGGTGTGTAACGGCTGCATAGAATACATACAAAGTTCTCTCTGTCTGGGTCAAATGTAGGCAGAAAATGTTCAAGTTGGCCAATTGGTCAAATTCTCGAGCCCGAGACTGCACAAGCCCTCGCCACCTGCCCATAGGCTGCCAAAGGTACTCAGCTCAGACCTGTTTAGTAAAGCTTTCTGTTGTTGGTGATATTTTATCTTTGTGTTGGAGGTGGAAGGATAGCTTGTTGATCTACTTCCTCAAATCCCATGTTGGACATTGTATATAAATGCTCTCCCCCCAAAAATCTGTGGGTGCCGGGACAATTGATGCTTTCAAGACTAAGATTGATAGATTTCTGTTGATTAAGGGTATCAAGGAGTACAGAGCTAAGGCAGGCACATGGAGTTGAGGTGCAGATTATCCATGATTTAACTGAATGCCAGAGAAGGCTCGAGGGGTTGAGCAGCCTACTACTCTTTCAATGTATGTTTTTTAGGTTTGCTAACAACTCCAAGGGCACATGCAGCAGAGCATTTATAAAACCATCCCTTTCCGTGAACATTTCCTGAATTTAGAGAGGTTGCTTTTGGAGTCCTTTTTTTTTGCAGCTAATGCAGCCAAAAATCGCATTGATGCATTTGACTCAATTGCTCTTCTGATGAACCTCAAACAGGAGAAACTAAATAAGCAGCATAGAACTTCAATCCCTCTTTCACTACTGAGACTGAAACAGAAATCCTGCTTTGCAAAATATGAATTGTTTTATTGAAATGATTGATTGGAGGAATTTCACCACACACCCCCAAACCCATATTAGAGGTTACACCCATAAAAAAAACTCAGTTACAGCCTGTGATTACTGCTCTTACTATAATATTCTTCATAGCGATCATCAGGAAGGAAGAGGGAATGTGCATTAATGTAGCACTTTTCAAAACTGCAGGATGTCCCAAAATACTTTACAGCCAATGAAGTATTTTGAAGTATAGTCACTGTTGTAATGTTGGAAACACAGCAGGCAATTTGCACACAGCAAGCTCCCACAAACAACAATGAGATAAATGCCCAGCTTAGTGTGTTTTTTTAGAGACGTCGGTTGAGGGATTAATGTTGGACAGGACACCTGGGGAGAGCTCCCTTGCTCTTCCTTGAATAATGCCATGGGATCTTTCACATCCAACTGAGAGAGCAGACGGGTCCACGATTTAACGACCTCATTGGAAAGCTGGATGAGGTACATGGTACTCAAACGTTCAACAATAAGCTTGAGGTGAATGATTAAATGTAATCATGTGTGAGGGAAGCTGATCCCAAATCCCTAAAGCTGAGCAAACTGAAAAGCTAAATGCACCTTTCGATGGCTGTAATTCGGCTGATGACGAGTTGTACTTTCCAAGTTGTGTTCAATGATATAAAACCATTGACCTAAACAGAACAAGATCAGTGGAGCTTACTGAAGACATAGAGAGAGAAAATAGCCTTGCAACATGTGAAACACCTTGTACTTAATGATTAGAGCCATAAAAATCCATGCGAACAATCTGTGCCTGGACCTCTCACTGTCAGGTGGGAGCTGCTTTTATTCAACTTGATCTTAAGTGACAAAAACCTAGAAATGAATGTGGGTGATATTATCATACAATGCTTAATGCATTCATATCAAATTGCTTTGTTTGCCAGTGTCAGTTATCATTCAGTTGGTAGCAGTCTCGCCTCAAAGTCAGAAAATTGTGGCTTCAAGTCCCACTCCAGTGACTTTTTTTTCCAAAAATATACTTTATTTATAAAAATCTGTAAAAATTACATTACAAAACAGTTCCAAGTTGACATTCCAGAAAGTGCAAAAGAAATCAGTTTCCTTCAATACAGAATGTGAGTTGTCTCACATGCAGCGTACATTTGTAGTACACAGCAAAACCATATTTTGGTGCGTACAGCCCGAGGGGTTTTTCATGGGTTGCAGACCCTCGGTTCACTATGGTGGAAGGACCTTACGCTATGGCCTTTCCCCATTGAGCTTTACGGGGGCTGCCCCAAGCTTTAGTGCGCCTCTCAGCACGTAGTCCTGGACCTTGGAATGTGCCAGTCTGCAACACTCGGTCGTGGACAACTCTTTGCGCTGGAAGACCAGCAAGTTTCGGGCAGACCAAAGAGCGTCTTTCACCGAATTGATGGTCCTCCAGCAGCAGTTGATGGTTGTCTCGGTGTCTGTCCCTGGGAACAGCCCGTAGAGCATAGACTCCTGTGTTACAGAGCTGCTTGGGATGAACCTCGACAAAAACCACTACATCTCTTTCCACACCTGCTTTGCAAAGACACATTCCAGATGGAGGTGGGCAACTGTCTCTTCCTCACCGCAACCACCTCGAGGGCAATGTTTGGAGGGGCAAGACTCAGGGCGTGCAGGAAGGATCTGACAGGGAGGGCCCTTCTCACCACCAGCCAAGCTACGTCTTGGTGCTTGTTTGAAAGTTCTGGTGATGAGGCATTCTGCCAAATGACTTTGGAAGTCTGCTCGGGGAACCGTCTGACAGAATCCACCATCTCCTTTTCCTGTAGGGCCTTGAGGACATTCCGTGCAGACCACTGCCTGATCGATTGGTGGTCATAGGTGTTTTCCCGCAGAAGCTTTCCCACGAAGGATAGGTGGCATGGCACGGTCCAACTGGATGGAGCGTTCCGCGGCAATGTGACCAGGCCCATCCTTCGCAACACCGGGGACACAAAGAACCTCAGCACGTAGTGACACTTGGTGTTTGCGTACTGGGATCTATGCATAGCTTGATGCAGCCGCACACGAAGGTGGCCATCAGGATGAGGGCAACGTTGGGTTCATTTTTCCTGCCCCTATCCAGAGGTTTGAACATCATGACCCTCCAGACACCGTCCATTTTAGAGCTCCAGATAAAGCGGAAAATGGCTCGAGTGACCGCCACAGCACAGGAGTGGGGTACGGGGCCAGACCTGCACCACATACAGCAACAATGTGAGCACCTCGCACCTGATGACCAGGTTCTTACCCACAATGGAGAGAGACCACTGCTCCCTCATGCTCAGTTTTTGGTGTACCCTGATCACTCACTCCTTCCAGGTTTTGGCGCACTTCCCGGCCCTTCCGAACCATATCCCCAGTACCTTCAGGTAGTCTGACCTGGCGGTGAAGGGGAAAAAAGATCAGTCAGCTGAGTTCCCAAAGAACGTGGTGTCACTCTTGCCGTGGTTAACTTTGGCTCCCGAGGCCAGTTCGAACTGGTCGCAGAAGCACCTCAGTCTGCGAACAGACAGCGGATCCGAACAGAAGACGGCGACGTTGTCCATGTACAGGGAGGTTTTTACCTGAGTGCCTCCACTGCCCGGGATTGTCACCCCTCTTATGCCCGCATCCTTCCTAATGGATTCAGCAAAAGGTTCGATACAGCAAACAAACAAGACCGGGGAGAGAGGACAGCCCTGTCTGACTCCAGATTGGATCAGGAAACTTTCTGATTCCCACCCGTTGATTGAGACTGCGCTACTGACGTTTGTGTAGAGCAGTTTGATCCAATTGCAGATTCCCTCCCCAAACCCCATTTTGGAAAGGACGTCCATCATGTAGGTGTGCGATATCCTGTCAAAAGCCTTCTCCTGGTCCAAGCTGATGAAGCAGGCGTCCACCCTCCTGTCCTGTACATAGGCGATCGTATCCCTGAGTAGCGCAAGACTATCAGAGATCTTCCTGCCGGGTACAGTACAGGTCTGGTCAGGGTGAATCACCAACTCCAAAGCAGACTTGACCCGACTGGTGATTGCATTGGACAGAATCAACATTAAGCAGTGAGATGGGCCGCCAATTTCTGATTTCTGCACTCTTCCCCTTCCATTTGTAAATGAGGGTGATGATGCCTTTCCTCATGGATTCTGACATACTGCCAGCCAGAAGCATACTCTCGTATACTTCCACCAGGTCTGGGCCGATCCAGTCCCACAGAGCCAAATGCACTCAACCAGTAAGCTGTCGTTTCCCGGAGTTTTACTCATCTCGAAGGACCTGACAGCATTTGTCAGCTCCACCAGAGTTAGCGTTTTGTCCAGTCTCTCCCTCATGCTGTCATCTAAGACCTCCGTGATAGATGACAGGAAGGACTGGGAAGCTGTGCTGTCCGAGGGCTTCATGTCATACAGCCCAGCATAAAAGGATTTGCTGACCCTTAGTATGTCAGACTGCGAAGACTTTGCCGAGCCATTCTCCTCCTTCAGGCTTCTGATCACAGAGCTCTCTCTGTATACCTTTTGGAAGAAGTAACGCGAGCACATCTCATCCTGCTCAATGGAGCGGACTCTGGACCGGAAGATGATCTTGCAGGCCTCCGTGGCAAAGAGCGAGGCCTGCTGGCTCTTCACCTCTTGGAGATCCTCCTTGACCTCGACCCCCATCGACTGCAGCCGGAGCAGATTTTGCATGCCTTTCTGGAGTCAGGACATTTCCCTCTGTCTCTCTCTTGCCCTCTGAACACCTTTGAAGATAAAGAACCCCCTGATGTTCTCCCTGATCACTTCTCACCAGTGCACCGGAGACTCAAAGAGGGGTTTCACAGTTCTCCAACCTTTTGAGTTCCTCAATATTCTTTGGGGTTAGCGGTGTAGCATTGAGCTTCCATGTCCTCCTGGAAACCCGCTGGTCATCCTGTAAGTGACAGTCAGCTAGTAAGAGGCAGTGGTCGGAGAAGAACACTGGTTTGACATCAGTGGATCTGACTGTGAAAGCATGGGATACAAACAGGAAGTCAATCCTGGAACAGACAGACCCTTCCGGTCTTGACCAGGTGTATCTACGCTGCGCTCCATCTGCAGGGTTGATGAAGATGTCGTGCAGCTTGGCATCTTTTACTGTTTCCATTAGGAATCTGGGCGTAGCGTCCAGTTTGCTGTCGTCCCTGCCGGATCGTCCATCTGCGTTAATGATGCAGTTAAAGTCACTGCCTAGAATGACCGGCCTGGACGCCGCCAGCAGCAGTGGGAGCTGCTGGAGGACCATCAGTCACTCGCTGCATTAAGTCAGGGCGTACATATTGATCAACCGGAGCGGAGCATTGTTGTACATTACATCTGCTATGAGGATGCGGCCGCCTACCGCCTCCTTAACTTTGGAGATGATGAGGTTGCCACCTCGCAGCAGAATACCCAGGCCGGAGGTTCAGGAATTATTACCCCCTGTCCAGATCGATGGACTGTGGACCACCATCGCGACCATTGCTTGTAGGAGCTGAGGTGTGGTATTCCACACTCCTGCAGAAACAGTAGGTCAACTTTGACCTTGGCGAGGTAATCCAAAGTTGAAACACATCGCGGAGTGGATTTAATGCTACGCACATTAATCAAAGCAATCTTTAGACCCATTTTAAAGTTGGTAGTTGCTTCCCACACCAGTTGTCCTTGCTAGTCCCAGTCCTTGGGTATGTTCCTGCATACCCATAGTGTATGCAAGTTGTTTCACATTCGTTGGGCTCAGAAACCCCTCCTGGTTTCTCATGGGGGGTTTGTTCTGCTGGGGTGACATGGGGGGGTGGTGGGTCTTGTAGGCAGCAAGGCTTGGGCTGTCCTCTGCTGTTGGTGTCTTTCCCCTCTGTTCTTCCTTGAAAACATCACTGCTCTCGGCTTCCCAGAGCTAGAGAACGGCAGATGCTTCTTTGCTCTCGGTGTCCCGGAGCTGGGGGGTGCTGTGCATGTCGCTGGGTTCGGTGCTTTGGGTTTGGGGTGCACTGGGCTCATCACAGCTCTGGGGCTCTGGAAGGTGGGTGGCTTTATCTTCCAGCTCCTTTGAGTTCTGCCGCTTCTTTTGCAAGTGCCGTCATTTCGGCCCTTCCTCGTCCGATGAGGAGGAGTTGCCATAGTCTATCTCAGATGGTAGCCTCCTCTTGCCACTGGTTTGGGTGGTGGCCTGTTCCTTTCTTGGAGATTTTTTCTTTGTGGTTTTCCTTTGTACCACTTGCCACTGACCAGTTTGTCCATCTGCTGCCTCCTCCTCCGTTGATTCTGTCTGTAGTGGAGGGGTTTCCAGGCACGGGGTAGGTGCTGGCTCGCTGGTTTCAGCTGCCTCCCCTTTCTTCTCCTTCTCAGATAGACTTTCCTCGTGCGGAGAGGGTTGCTTGTCTCCTTTCCAGCACCAGACGCATTCGTCGTTCCTTCTCCCGGCTTTTCCTTGGACCGTGCCACCTAAGCATAACTGAGGCAGCATTTGGGGCAGGTTTTGTAGAGGTGGCCTGCCGCACTGCACAGGTTGCAGCACTTGCTCTGCTTACAGTCCTTGGTCTGATGGCCTTCCTTCTTGCAGTTCTTGCAGACGACTGTGCTGCAGTTAGCTGCCAAGTGACTAGATTTGTCACAGGTGCAACAAACTCTGGGCTGCCCTGCATAGACCAAGAAGCCTCAACTTCCCCCGATAGCGAAGCTGGAAGGAGGATGGCTCCATTGGCATTGACCTTCAAGGTCACCTTGACCTGGCTGTTCGTCTAAATCTCAAATGGGTTCTTGACATCAGTGCTGCTGCCAGTCACCTCGACGTACCTGGCAAGGAAAGTGAGTATATCCATGACAGGAACATGGGGGTTATAGAGGTGAATTGCCACTACCCGGTCACGTTGCCACAGCAGCGTGAAGAGCGGCTCCACTGTGAGGATTGACAGCGGCGCCTGATTTCCCTTCTCCTTGAACACCTTCAGGAACTTGATGCATCCCGCCACACTCTTGGAAGTCACATCGAAATTCCCACTGCTGGGGAAGTCCTGCAGGCAGTAGATGTCCGCAGCTTGGAATCTACAGCAATCAATAAGGATTTTCGTAATGAAGAAGGTACAGTCA
This sequence comes from Heterodontus francisci, assembly GCF_036365525.1. Taxonomy (NCBI): domain Eukaryota; kingdom Metazoa; phylum Chordata; class Chondrichthyes; order Heterodontiformes; family Heterodontidae; genus Heterodontus; species Heterodontus francisci. Next base: position 17,055,331 of record NC_090388.1, read on the forward strand.
ACCGGTGCACTTCCTTCCTTATCCTTCACCACCACCCGAATGGTGTTACGCACTCCCTGGCCTGAAGCTCGAGAATTGGTTACAGCCATTTTACTCAAAACCTACCTGGAACAGGATCAAAGGCCACTGATCTTTGTTTCTCCCCTGCCAGATAATCTCCAGCGATTTATGCACAGAAATCCAGACTGACACTCCAGTTCAGTAGTAAGGGAGTGCAACGTGGTCAGAGGTGCTGTCTATTGGATTCTCTTTTGGGTGAAACCGAGGCTCTGTCTGCTGTCCCGTGAAAATAATTGGAAGAAGAGCCGGCGAATTATCCCTGGTGTCTTGTCCAATATTTATCCCTCAAAATGCAACACTAAAAACAGATTACCTGATGGTTATCACATTGTTTTAGTGGAAGCTGTGTGCAAACTTTTTTTTATATTCGTTTGTGGGATCTGGGAGTTGCTGGCTAGGCCAACATTTATTTCACATTCTTAATTACCCTTGAGAAGGTGGTGGTGAGCTGCCTTCTTGAACTGCTGCAGTCCTAGCAGGTGTAGGTACACCAACAGTATTGTTAGGAAGGGAGTTCCAGGATTTTTGACCCAGCAACAGTGAAGGAACGGCAGTATAGTTCTGAGTCAGGATGGTGTGTGGCTTGGAGGGGAACTTGCAGGTGGTGGTGTTCCCATGCATCTGCTGCCCTTGTCCTTCTAGGCGGTAGAGGTCATGAGTTTGGAAGGTGCTGTCGAAGGCACCTTGGTGAGTTGCTGCTGTGCATCTTGTAGATGGTACACACTGCTGTCACTGTGCATTGGTGGTGGATGGGGTGCCGATCAAACGGACCGCTTTGTCCTGAATGGTGTCGAGTTTCTTGAGTGTTGTTGGAGTTGCACCCATCAAGGCAAGTGGAGAGTATTCCGTCACACTCCTAACTTGTGTCTAGTAGATGGTGGACAGGCATTGGGGAGACAGGAGGTAAGTTACTCACCGCAGAATTCCTAGCCTCTGACCTGCTGTTGTAGCCACAGCACTTATGTGGCTGGTCCAGTTCAGTTTCTGGTCAATGGTGAGCCCCAGGATGTTGATAGTGGGGGATTCAGTAATGGTAATGGCATTGAACGTCAAGGGGAGATGGTTAAATTCTCTCTTATTTGAGATGGTCATTGCCCGGCACTTGTGTGGCACGGATGTTACTTGCCACTTATCAGCCCATGCCTGGATGTTGTCCAGATCTTGCTGCATTTGGACATGGGCTGCTTCAGTATCTGAGGAGTCACGAATGGTGCTGAACATTGTGCAATCATCAGCGAGCATTCCCACTTCTGACCTTATAATAGAGGGAAGATCATTGGATGAGGCAGCTGAAGATGGTTGGGGCTAGGACACTACCCTGAGGAACTCCCTGGGACTGAGATGATTGACCTCCAACAACCACAACCCTTTTCCTTTGTGCTAGGTATGACTCCAACTAGTGGAGAGTTTTCCACCAATTCCCATTGACTCCAGTTTTGCTGGGGCTCCTTGATGCCATACTCAGTCAAATGCTGCCTTGATGTCAAAGGCAGTGACTCTCATCTCACCTCTGGAGGTATGCTCTTTTGTCCATGTTTGGCCTAAGGCTGCCCCATTTCCTGTATTAACCTCCTGCAGCAAAGAAAGTTCATAATTGGTTGCAAAGCATTGTGGGACATCCTAAGGTTGTGAAAGGTGCCATAAAAATGCAATTATTTCTTTCTATTAACACACTTAAAATAAGTGGGATGACGGGTCTGATGGAACAGTGGACAAATTGATGATTGTTCACACAATAATATGCACAGTGATTGCGAGGCTGCATTCAGGATTTTTAAACCTGCAAGAGCATCAGTAAAAAGAGGAAAATCTTGGATATTTTACCTTTTATATCAGTCAGATACCTGCCCGAAGCAGGTGGAAAGTGGAAGTTGCCCGATGTGTGTGAACGGGAGGCTGAGATTCACTGACAGGAGGGCGTTTTGGGAGGGCCTTATGGGAGAAAAGGGAGAGACCTGGGTAGGTACAAGCCCAGGTTGGGGAGACCTAATCTTTCTCTGAGTGAGAAGCTTGAGGGGTTTTAGCCCCACTCCAGAGACCCGAGCATGTAATCCGGGCTGACATTTCGGTGCAGTTCTGAGGTAGTGCTACTCTGTCGAAGGTGCTGTTTTTTGGAATGAGATGTGATACCTTGTCTGCCCGCCCCCCCCCCCGGATGGATGTAAAAGATCCCATGATGAAGAGCAGGGGAGTTTCTGAAGTATCCTGGTCAAGATTTATCCCTCAACCAAAATTAGTAAAATCAGATTATCGGTTCATCAATTTCATTGTTGTTTGTCGGAGCATCCTGTGAGCGAATTGGCTGCCGTGTTTCCCCACCTTACAACAGTGACTACATTTTAAACGTATTTTATTGGTGGTGAGGCAATTTGGGATGTCTTGTGGTTGTGGAAGGTAAATGCAAGTTCTTTCTTGCCTTCTGATGACAAACCAATTCTGCGTACCTTCTAACACATTGTGAATTTTTTTTAGCAGGTGATATAAATTGTAGGCACTGACAGAACATTCTGACCTTTTATTTGCAAAGCTACTACAGTCTATTCCTCTTTATGCAAAATCATTTCATTCAAATTATCTGATAATTCGATTCATTTTAGCACTAAATTCCCACTTTGTTATGACATTTAGGATGCTTAATTTAAATGACTGAATAATGCAAATTTTTAGTGTAAAAAATGACTTGAGATGTCAGGAGCAGACCGTATATTCCGCTGTCTATGACAGCAAAAAATCTAGCAGAAGGTACAACAAATTCTACAGCTTTTTCTCCGCCCTCGATTGGTTGTATTAAAGAGATACACTGCACTTACAGACAAAAACTGAAGTAATTAAAAAGCACTGGAATGTTTTCAATTTCTAATTCAGCATTAAGTAACTTTACTGGTGCTTGTTTGCAAGTTCTTTCACCCATGTATTTGCTTGCCACCTGCAACAAAAGGCTTCTCTCTCAGATACCGTGGTTTGATTATTACATTCTACCATCCACTTGCAAAGGATGCCTCACATAGGTCAAACACTTTTTCTCACCAGTTTATCAACTCCATTCTTTGAAACAAAAAGACTGACAAAGGCAATAAAGATGAGCACACAACATCTATGGAAAACAGGCGGATGCGCAACGTATTTACGATAGTGTAGTTTGTTTTCCAGTTCGGCGGTGTTAGTACAGCGCGCTCAATGACGTTACACATTTTCAATGCAGTCAGAGAACATGTAATGAGATTGGTCATTTACCAATATAATCTATCGTCATCGTAAAGAAATGATGCAATGAGGAACTTCCAAGTAGAAAAGGTGAAAGCCATTGCTGTTTTTATCCTGTACTATCCCAGCTAGTGTTACAGGAGGGCATTTTCACTGACCTTAATCCCAGAGTTACACCAGACATACGCTGAAATTAATGGAGAGAATTGGCTGGAATGAGTATCTTGTTCAGATGAATCATCCAAAAGCCCGCAAATGAATGCAACACAACACTGCTGTTGACAAATGCTGCTCTAGCCACAGCAGTATCATAATTCATATCATCTTTGTTATTGATATATGATGGCGCATAAAAACAAGGTGATCTTCTGTACTGTCAAGGCATAAAAATGACTGTGAAAAGTTTCATTTTTTTTCTGTTTATCCAGAAAACATTGGCTCCATGTGAAAGACTTTGCTACACAATGCTCAGCATCACAAATTGACAGTAATGTTTCTATAAACTCTTATGATAGATACGAATTGTACATTCTGAAAACTCTGAAGAGAAATTCAGTGCTTTGAATACTGATCATGTTGGAGGGTAAATCCTGGTCAGAGGAGCTTGGAATCTAAATCCTGGTTTAACAGGGTAGGTTTGTAATTCAGAGAAGCTATTAAGGGAAGAATCTAAAATAAGCAGCTAAATTGGTAGCACAAGGACAGCAAGTCAACAAAGGAGAAACTGTTCAGGAAGATTGGATACAACTTTCGTCAGCAGACTGAGTCATTTATTTCTCCTTTGGTTCTTTCCAGCTTTTTCCCATTTCTTTGCTGAGGGTATTGAGTCTTGTCCCATGAATGCTGGCAGCTCTCGAATAGCTTATCCCAGTGGCCAATCCCCATGTAACAGCTTGATGCTACACACTGAGTGTTGCCAGGCTCTTTGACCAACACATCCGAGACCAATCAGATCATTATTCGACACTGACAGGCATGCAATATTTTTCTTCTTCCATTTGTAGCCAATGTTTCTCCCTTTTCCCATTCTGAAGATGGTGATCAATTGATTCTACATGTTCCTTCACTGAACTGACCACTCTTCACCTGTGAGCCTACCTTTCGAAGGCAATAACTTTAAGAACTCATACCCTGAGTACAGAGTTTTGTTCATCTGGGATGCATATTGGCAGTTCAGGTGCAGCCTCTCCATGATTTGTTGTCCACAAGTTTTTTTATGCGTTCATGGGATGTGGGCATCGCTGGTAAGGACAGCATTCATTGCCCATCCCTAATTGCCCTTGAGAAGGTGGAGGTGAGCCACTGCAGTCCATGTCCTGTACGTCTTAATTGACTTTTCTGTAGTGGTTTCATATGACTAGGCCATTGCTGTGGGTCTGGAGTCACTTGTAGGTCAGACCAGGTAAGGACAGGAGATTTCCTTCCCAAAAAAGCATTAGTGAACCAGATGGGTTTTTATAACAATCCAGCAGTTTTATGATCATTATTGTTGAGACTAACTTTTTAATTCCAAATTTATTGAATTAAAATTCCTGTAGCTGCTATGGTGGAATTTAAGCTCATTGTGGGGGTGGGAGGGGTGTTTTATGCTCCCCGACGTGGTGGATTTGGTGGTGTGCAGAGTGATATAATTAGGTGGGAGGTGTTTTCTCAGATTTCCGATGACAGGATATTTTAGAGGAAATAAGTCGGCGGCGGGATTTCAGTGTTCCGGGGTTCCGCCAGCGTGGAGCTATGAGGCGCGTGCAATATTTTCTCCAACGATAATGGAAAACACATGGACACTCAAGGAGAGCAAGTAGAGTGGGAGGAGGCAAACAACAGTGGATGGTTTTTTTTATTCATTTATGGGATGTGGGCGTTGCTGGCCAGGCCAGCATTTATTGCCCATCCTTAATTGCCCTTGAGAAGGTAGTGGTGAGCTGCCTTCTTCAACCGCTGCAGTCCATTTGGGGTAGGTACACCCACAGTGCTGATAGGAAGGGAGTTCCAGGATTTTGACCCAGCGACAGTGAAGGAACCACAATATAGTTCCAAGTCAGGATGGTGTGTGACTTGGACGGGAACTTGCAGGTGGTGGTGTTCCCATACATTTGCTGCCCTTGTCCTTCTAGTTGGTAGAGGTCGGGGGTTTGGAAGGTGCTGTCTAAGGAGCCTTGGTGCGTTGCTGCAGTGCATCTTGTAGATGGTACATACTGCTGCCACTGTTCGTCGATGGTGGAGGGAGTGAATGTTTGTAGATGGGGTGCCAATCAAGCGGGCTGCTTTGTACTGGATGGTATCGAGCTTCTTGAGCGTTGTTGGAGCTGCACCCATCCAGGCAAGTGGAGAATATTCCATCACACTCCTGACTTGTGCCTTGTAGATGGTGGACAGGCTTTGGGGAGTCAGGAGGTGAGTTACTCACCACAGGATTCCTAGCCTCTGACCTGCTCTTGTAGCCATGGTATTTAGATGGTTACTCCAGTTCAGTTTCTGGTCAATGGTAGCCCCTAGGATGTTGATAGTGGGAGATTCAGCGATGGTAATGGCATTGAATGTCAAGGGGAGATGGTTAGATTCTCTCTTGTTGGAGATGGTCATTGACTGGCACTTGTGTGGCACGAATGTTACTTGCCACTTATCAGCCCAAGCCTGAATATTGTCCAGGTCTTGCTGCATTTCTACAAGGACTGCTTCAGTATCTGAGGAGTTACGAATTGTGCTGAACATTGTGCAATCATCAGCGAACATCCCCATTTCTGATCTTATGATTGAAGGAAGGTCATTGATGAAGCAGTTGAAGATGGTTGGGCCTAGGACACTACCCTGAGGAACTCCTGCAGTGATGTCCTGGAGCTCAGATGATTGGCCTCCAACAAACACAACCATCTTCCTTTGCACTAGGTATGACTCCAGCCAGTGGAGGGTTTTCCCCCTGATTCCCATTGACCTTAGTTTTGTTGCTAGGGCTCCTTGATGTCATACTCGGTCAAATGCTGCCTTGATGTCAAGGGCAGTCATGCTCACCTCACCTCTTGAGTTCAGCTCTTTTGTCCATGTTTGAACCAAGGCTGTACTGAGATCAGGAGCTGAGTGGCCCTGGTGGAACCCAAACTGAGCGTCAGTGAGCAGGTTATTGCTAAGCAAGTGCCGCTTGATGGCACAGTTGATGACACCTTTCATTACTTTACTGATGATTGAGAGTAGGCTGATGGGGCGGTAATTGGCCAGGTTGGACTTGTCCTGCTTTTTGTGTACAAGACATACCAGGGCAATTTTCCACATTGCCGGGTAGATGCCAGTGTTGTAGCTGTACTGGAACAGCTTGGCTAGGGGCGCGGCAAGTTCTGGAGCACAGGTCTTCAGTACTATTGCCGTACTATTGTCAGGGCCCATAGCCTTTGCAGTATCCAGTGCCTTCAGTTGTTTCTTGATATCACGCAGAGTGAATCGAATTGGCTGAAGTCTGGCATCTGGGATGCTGGGGACTTCAGGAGGAGGCCGAGATGGATCATCAACTCGGCACATCTGGCTGAAGATTGTTGCAAATGCTTCAGCCTTATCTTTCGCACTGATGTGCTGGGCTCCCCCATCACTGAGGATGGGGATATTTGTGGAGCCACCTCCTCCAGTTAGTTGTTTAATTGTCCACCACCATTCACGGCTGGATGTGGCAGGACTGCAGAGCTTAGATCTGATCCATTGGTTATGGGATCGCTTAGCTCTGTCTATCGTATGCTGCTTACGCAGTTTGGCATGCAGATAGTCCTGTGTTGTAGCTTCACCAGATTAACACCTCATTTTGAGGTATGTCTGGTGCTGCTCCTGGCATGCCCTCCTGCACTCTTCATTGAACCAGGGTTGGTCACCTGGCTTGATGGTAATGGTAGAGTGGGGGATATGCCGGGCCATGCGGTTACAGATTGTGTTTGAGTACAATTCTGCTGCTGCTGATGGCCCACAGTGCCTCATGGATGCCCAGTTTTGCATTGCTAGATCTATTCGAAATCTATCCCATTTAGCACAGTGGTAGTGCCACACAACACGATGGATGTGTCCTCAATGTGAAGGCGGGACTTCGTCTCCACAACGACTGTGCGGAGGTCACTCCTACCAATACTGTCATGGACAGATGCATCTGCGGCAGGCAGATTGGGGAGGATGAGGTCAAGTATGTTTTCCCCTCTTGTTGGTTCCCTCACCACCTGCCGCATACCCAGTCTAGCAGATATGTCATTTAGGACTTGGCCAGCTCGGTCAGTAGTAGTGCTACCGAGCCACTCTTGGTGATGGACATTGAAGTCCCTCACCCAGAGTACATGTGTGTCTTCTACCTGGCCGCAATTTGAAGGCAGATATAAGGGAACATGTTCATTGCTTTGATGTTTCAGCTCAGTGTCAACAGAGGTCTGAATTGCCACGCTCTGCTTATTTATTGTCCAGAAAAGCCACAGCGTCACAATACACCCAATTTGTCCAGTACCACGGGAAGAAGAGCAAAGGGAGAGACTATGGAGGGCTCTTTTCCCTCAACTCATGATGCCTGAGTGCCAGCAACAGGCAGAACAGGAAGGTGAGGATGCTCCGAATGATAACATCCAGGAACAGCCTTATCAAAGACGGGCACTGTCACATCATGGTATCTTCAGGTCAAGGACAAATTACCTACAAATGTCCAAGAGGCAATGTCAGAGACGCCTAAGGCTGTCACATGAAATGGTCACAGAAATTTGTAGGATCCCGCAGCAGAACCTGCTGACACTCAGCTTTGGTGGGAATCCCATGCCAGTTGCCCTCAAGGTGACTGTTGCACTCAACTTTTTTTCCAGCTTGTCTTTCCAGGGATCCACAGGCAACATATGTGGCATATCACAGTCTGTGACCCACAGGTGCATCAAAGAGGAGACCAATGCCCTTTTTTGATATGCTAATGATTTCATCTACTTACCTGTAGACGAGGACAGCCAGTCAGCAAGGTCTGCGGCCTTCGTCGCCATTGCTGGCTTCCCTAGAGTGCAAGGGGTGAGCGACTGTACTCATGTGGCCATTCGAGCTCCCTGGGACTAGCCTGCTATCTTTGTCAATCACAAAGGCTTCCACTCTTTAAACGTGCAACTGGTTTGCAACCACAGCAGAAGAATCAAGCATGTTTGCACACGTTTCCCAGGGAGCTGTCAAGACTCATATATTTTGAGGAACTCCCAGCTGCCAGTAGTTTTTGAGGAACATGCCAAAGTGGACAGATGGATCCTGGTTGATGAGGGTTACCTACTTTGTGCATGGTCGATAACACCAGTGCGTCATCCCCAAAGCGTTGCTGAAGAGAGGTACAATGCTGCACACGCATCCACCAGAGCCATCATTGAACACACCATTGGCATGTTGAAAATGTGATTCCATTGCCTTGACCAGTCTTGGGGGGGGTGCTCTTCAGTATGCGCCACAGAGGGTGTCATGAATAATCGCTGTCTGCTATGCCTTGCACAACCTTGCAATTAGAAGTGGCAAAATTCTCCAGGTGGAGGAACAGGGGGAACACCAGTCCTCCTCAGATGAGGATAACTATGAAGAGGGGGACAACAATGACAACGATGCCATCATCAATATGAGGGCCATGGAGAGACATGCAAGGGACATCAGGGAGAACCTCATTTATGCATGTTTCAACCAACAATAAACCACATCATCAAGGAACGTTGGGAGGAGAAACATAAGAATTCCCCACAGAAACTCCCTTTTGCATGAGGTCTTCTTCATTGCTGCAATCTTAATGAAGCGTTGCTGCACTTTCATGTGATTGGCATTTGAAATCATCCATGGGCATGATGAATGTAACTCTACACCACTGCAAGCAGCTTTAAGTTATGACTGCAGAAAATAAAAGTAAGGCATGACTGTATTGGGAAAAGTTAATAATCATCAATATGAATACAGACATCATGGAAGAGTGAAGGCTCAAATTTCAATGAGATATGGACACTGGACATTTCCTGAGATACTTTGCAAACATCATTGCGGTCTTGCCATAGGCATCCAAAAAACATCTTTGTATCCATCTGTAACCTAGCAAAACATTACCAGCAGAGGAACAAATTTTTCGTGACATAAAAATGTATTAATAAATCTTTTCTGTTGCCTCAATACGTACAGCACCCGTGCCACCTTCGTGCTCAAAACTTTTGAATTCCTTTTTCGCCCACTACGTGTAGGTGCTACCGCTGAGATGGAGGCAGTCTGCTCAGTCCGCAGCCCCATTGCTGTGGATGATCGTGGTGGCCGTCCTCTGAAGGAACAAGGCCTCAATGGCTCCATCCTACTGGGGGTCTGCAGCAATGGTGTTCGAGTATCCCTCTTGTACTTGCCTGCTGGAAGTAAGGTGGTCAATGTTGGGGGGTAAGAGGATGAGACGCCGCTAACCCTAGGGGTGTCCTGAAAGGAAGGCCCAAGGGAAGCTGGCATGCGCTCCTCCTCCATCTGTGTGTACGATGGCACCTGCCTGCCTCCCTGAGGGGAAGGAGCACCTGGAAGGAGGTCCAGGATTCTCGTCCCACTCTTGCTGAGACTCTGCTGCATGGAGCCCACGGCAATGGCGATGGAGTGCAGGTCAGATCGCATATGGCTCGAGTGGTCAACCAGACTTGCCACCAAGCTTGCCAGACTCTCTACTGAGGAAGCTATACGCTCAAATGCCTGGGAAATGGCAGATTTCATGGTTTACATGGACTCCTCCATGGCACGCGCAAAGCAACACATGACCTCAGGCATCTCTGACATATTTTCTATGACTTTGCTGCACATCCAGCAGACTTCTCATAGCAACAAACAGAGGATTATCATGAGCATGGGGCTGAGCAGGGGCCTCATCCCTAGCAATCCTCTGATTGTCAGGGCAGCGACTGGCACATGCTGCCTCAGCTGCTGGGATGTGTCTGTGTCATGACCACCAGATTGTGACCCAGATTCTAATCTTAAACCGCCGTGGACCATGTGGATATATCTGCTTAAGCTTAAGATTAAAAATGGCAGGAGATCTCAGACCCGTGTCATGCTCCTCTTGCTCAATGTGGGAGCTCAGGGACACGGCTGATGTCCCTGACTCCTTCACGTGCAGGAAGTGTGTCCAACTGCAGCTCTTGTTAGACCGCATGACGGCTCTCGAGCTGCGGATGGACTCACTTTGGAGCATGCGCGATGCTGAGGAGGTCGTGGATAGCACGTTTAGTGAATTGGTCACACCGCAGATTAGGATTGCTGAGGGAGAAAGGGAATGGGTTACCAAAAGGCAGAGAAAGAGCAGGAAGGCAGCGCAGGAGTCCCCTGCGGTCATCTCCCTCCAAAACAAGTATACCGTTTTGGATACTGTTGAGGGAGATGGCTCACCAGGGGAAGGCAGCAGTAGCCAGGTCCATGGCACCGTGGCTGGCTCTGCTGTTCAGAAGGGCGGGAAAAAGAGTGGAAGGGCTATAGTCGTAGGGGATTCGATTGTAAGGGGAGTAGATAGGCGGTTCTGTGGTCGAAGACGAGGCTCCCGAATGGTATTTTGCCTCCCAGGTGCACGGGTCAGGGATGTCTCAGATCGGCTGCAGAACATTCTAAAGGGGGAGGGTGAACAGCCAGTTGTCATTGTGCACATAGGCACTAATGATATAGGTAAAAAACGGGATGAGGTCCTACAAGCAGAGTTTAGGGAGTTAGGAGCCAAGTTAAAAAGCAGGACCTCAGAGGTAGTAATCTCAGCATTGCTACCAGTGCCACGTGATAGTCAGAGTAAAAATGAAAGAATAGTCAGGATGAATGCGTGGCTTGAGAGATGGTGCAGGAAGGAGGGGTTCAGATTTTTGGGACATTGGGACCGGTTCTGGGGGAGGTGGGACTATTACAAATTGGACGGTCTACACCTGGGCCGGAGTGGAACCAATGTCCTTGGGGGTGCTTTTGCTAACGCTGTTGGGGAGGGTTTAAACTAATGTGGCAGGGGGATGGGAACCAATTGAGGTCAGTTGACAGTAAGGAGGTAGTAACAAAAGCCTGTAAGGAACTAGATAATGAAGTCAGTGTGACTAAGGGGAAGAGCAGGCAGGGAGCAGATGATGAATATAAAGGGACTGGTGGTCTGAGGTGCATTTGTTTTAATGCAAGAAGTGTAGTAGGTAAGGCAGATGAACTTAGGGCTTGGATTAGTACCTGGGAGTATGATGTTATTGCTATTACTGAGACTTGGTTGAGGGAAGGGCATGATTGGCAACTAAATATCCCAGGATATCGATGCTTCAGGCGGGATAGAGAGGGGGGTAAAAGGGGTGGAGGAGTTGCATTACTGGCCAAAGAGGATATCACAGCTGTGCTGAAGGAGGGCACTATGGAGGACTCGAGCAGTGAGGCAATATGGACAGAACTCAGAAATAGGAAGGGTGCGGTAACAATGTTGGGGCTGTACTACAGGCCTCCCAACAGCGAGCGTGAGATAGAGGTACAAATATGTAAACAGATTATGGAAAGATGTAGGAGCAACAGGGTGGTGGTGATAGGAGATTTTAATTTTCCCAACATTGACTGGGATTCACTTAGTGTTAGAGGTCTAGATGGAGCAGAATTTGTAAGGAGCATCCAGGAGGGTTTTCTAGAGCAGTATGTAAATAGTCCAACTCGGGAAGGGGCCATACTGGACCTGGTGTTGGGGAATGAGCCCGGCCAGGTGGTTGAAGTTTCAGTAGGGGACTACTTTGGGAATAGTGATCACAATTCCGTAAGCTTTAAAATACTCATGGACAAAGACGAGAGTGGTCCTAAAGGAAGAGTGCTAAATTGGGGGAAGGCCAACTATACCAAAATTCGGCAGGAGCTGGGGAATGTAGATTGGGAGCAGCTGTTTGAAGGTAAATCCACATGTGATATGTGGGAGGCTTTTAAAGAGAGGTTGATTAGCGTGCAGGAGAGACATGTTCCTGTGAAAATGAAGGATAGAAATGGCAAGATTAGGGAACCATGGATGACAGGTGAAATTGTGAGACTAGCAAAGAGGAAAAAGGAAGCATACATAAGGTCTAGGCGGCTGATGAAAGACGAAGCTTTGAAAGAATATCGGGAATGTAGGACCAATCTGAAACGAGGAATTAAGAGGGCTAAAAGGGGTCATGAAATATCTTTAGCAAACAGGGTTAAAGAAAATCCCAAAGCCTTTTATTCATATATAAGGAGAAAGAGGGTAACTAGAGAAAGGATTGGCCCACTAAAGGACAAAGGAGGAATGTTATGCTTGGACTCAGAGAAAATGGGTGAGATTCTAAACGAGGTTACTGAGGGAAGCGAGAGAGGAAATAGCTGGGGCCTTAACAGATATCTTTGCAGCATCCTTAAACACGGGTGAGGTCCCGGAGGACTGGAGAATTGCTAATGTTGTCCCCTTGTTTAAGAAGGGTAGCAGGGATAATCCAGGTAATTATAGACCGGTGAGCCTGACGTCAGTGGTAGGGAAGCTGCTGGAGAAGATACTGAGGGATAGGATCTATTCCCATTTGGAAGAAAATGGGCTTATCAGTGATAGGCAACATGGTTTTGTGCAGGGAAGGTCATGTCTTACCAACTTAATAGAATTCTTTGAGGAAGTGACAAAGTTGATTGATGAGGGAAGGGCTGTCGATGTCATATACATGGACTTCAGTAAGGCGTTTGATAAGGTTCCCCATGGCAGGCTGATGGAGAAAGTGAAGGCGCATGGGGTCCAAGGTGTACTAGCTAGATGGATAAAGAACTGGCTGGGCAACAGGAGACAGAGAGTAGCAGTAGAGGGGAGTTTCTCAAAATGGAGACGTGTGACCAGTGGTGTTCCACAGGGATCCGTGCTGGGACCACTGTTGTTTGTGATATACATAAATGATTTGGAGGAAAGTATAGGTGGACTGATTAGCAAGTTTGCAGACGACACTAAGATTGGTGGAGTAGCAGATAGTGAAGGGGACTGTCAGAGAATACAGCAGAATATAGATAGATTGGAGAGTTGGGCAGAGAAATGGCAGATGGAGTTCAATCAGGGCAAATGCGAGGTGATGCATTTTGGAAGATCCAATTCAAGAGTGAACTATACAGTAAATGGAAAAGTCCTGGGGAAAATTGATGGCCAGAGAGATTTGGGTGTTCAGGTCTACTGTTCCCTGAAGGTGGCAACGCAGGTAAATAGAGTGGTCAAGAAGGCATACGGCATGCTTTCCTTCATCGGACGGGGTATTGAGTACAAGAGTTGGCAGGTCATGTTACAGTTGTATAGGACTTTGGTTCGGCCACATTTGGAATACTGCGTGCAGTTCTGGTCGTCACATTACCAAAAGGATGTGGATGCTTTGGAGAGGGTGCAGAGGAGGTTCACCAGGATGTTGCCTGGTATGGAGGGCGCTAGCTATGAAGAGAGGTTGAGTAGATTAGGATTATTTTCATTAGAAAGACGGAGGTTGAGGGGGGACCTGATTGAGTTGTACAAAATCATGAGAGGTATAGACAGGGTGGATAGCAAGAGGCTTTTTCCCAGAGTGGGGGATTCAATTACTAGAGGACACGAGTTCAAAGTGAAAGGGGAAAAGTTTAGGGGGGATATGCGTGGAAAGTTCTTTACGCAGAGGGTGGTGGGTGCCTGGAACGCGTTGCCAGCGGAGGTGGTAGATGCGGACACGATGGCGTCTTTTAAGATGTATCTAGACAGATACATGAATGGGCAGGAAGAAAAGAGATACAGAACCTTAGAAAATAGGCGACATGTTTAGAGAGAGGATCTGGATCGGCGCAGGCTTGGAGGGCCGAAGGGCCTGTTCCTGTGCTGTAATTATCTTTGTTCTTTGTTCTTTGTTCTTTGTTCTTAACCATCTAAACCCGATCTAAACAAAATAATAAAAAAAATACACTACACATTCACGCAAACACTCACATGAGAATCACACACACACAAATAGATTACAGAGTGAGAAGTAGATTTGTGGTTGGATTAAAGTCCAGAATGGATAAAAAATTAATACACAGTTTGTGAGGTTGGATGATTCCGTGGTCTTCCAGCTGGAGTTGTGTTCTTGAAGTCTCTGGCTGGTTGAAGTGCACTTTGTGGCTGGCCCACTTGGCCCAGGATTTTCTTGGAGGCAGACTTGTAGGTGGCTGTCTTTCCCTGGTGCAGCAATCTGTAGGCTTGGCGGGTCCACAGTTGCAGGCAGTTTTCGAACTTGCGATGTTTTCTAGAGAGAGAGAGAAAGGGACACAGGCCTTCTGCTTCTGCACAGTTTCATTCATTGGCTTGTCTATCTTTGTCCAAGGGAAACTCCTAACTTTCACAGAGATGGACAGACAGTCACATGACTGTCTCAATGTATTCTCTGGAGCCTTCTAAAGAGATTCAAAGTTAGGAGTTCCCATCCCTCAGGCCTCAGGATGCCAATATTTATACTTGGAGGGGTTTGCTCTTTCAAATTCAATGTGTCAGGATGGCCTTGAATGTTGTGCGAATGAAAGCAATCTTAGATAATTCATTTACTAGAGCAAGCCATTGTTTTGGGTACAGGCTCATCAGACATGTGTCTCTTGTTGGAGGCCTTGGAATGTGTAAGGTGTTCAGATGCAAATTGCGGTGGCCACCTTGGCTGCCAGCTTTTTCTGAAGTTAACTGAAGGATTTTTTTCCCATTAGTAGTTTAATGTAAGTTTCCAACTGATGAATTAAAATTCCTTATTTGGCATATTGTGTTTACTTGACAAATAGAAACATAGACATAGAAACATAGAAAATAGGAGCAGGAGTAGGCCATTCGGCCCTTCGAGCCTGCTCTGCCATTCATTATGATCATGGCTGATCCTCCAACTCAGTAGCCTGTTCCCGCTTTACCCCATATCCTTTGATCCCTTTAGACCCAAGAGCTATATCTAACTCCTTCTTGAAAACATACAATGTTTTGGCCTCAACTGCTTTCTCTGGTAGCCAATTTCACAGGCTCACCACTCTCTGGGTGAAGTAATTTCTCCTCATCTCAGTCCTGAAAGGTTTACCCCATATCCTTCGACTATGATCCCGGTTATGGACTCCCCCACTATCGGGAACATCCTTCCTGCATCTACCCTGTCAAGTCCTGATAGAGTTTTGTAGGCTTCTATGTGATCCCCCCTCGCTCTTCTGAACTCCAGCGAATATAATCCTAACTGACTCAATCTCTCTTCATCTGTCAGTCCCGCCATCCCAGGAATCAGTCTGGTAAACCTTTGCTGCAGTCCCTCTATAGCAAGAACATTCTTCCTCAGATAAGGAGACCAAAACTACACACAATATTCCAGGTGTGGCCTCACCAAGGCCCTGTATAATTGCAGAAAGTCATTCCTGCTCCTGTACACAAATCCTCTCGCTATGAAGGCCAACATACCATTTGCCTTTTCTACCGCCTGTTGCACCTGCATGCTTACCTTCAGCGATTGGTATACGAGAACACCCAGGTCTTGCTGCATATTCTCCTCTCTCAGTTTATAGCCGCTCAGATAGTAATCTGCATTCCTGTTTTTGCTACCAAAGTGGATAACCTCACATTTATCCACATTATACTGCATCTGCCATGCATTTGCCCACTCACTCAACTTGTCCAAGTCACCCTGACGCCTCTCTGCATCCTCCTCACACCAGTTTTGTTTCATCTGCAAAGGATCTACCAACATAGAATCACTTATCACTCAAAGTAGGAATGCAAGTTAATAAGCCATAAAATAAGTAAACCAAGCAGTGGGCTTCATTATTATAGGGATAGAATTGAAAACCAGAGAAGTTCTATTAAACTTGCACTGAACCATGATTAGATTGGATTAGAGGGGTGGGAGGAGGCTCATGTGGAGCATAAACACCAGCAAAGACCAGTTGGGCTGTAAGGACTGTTGCTGTGCTGTAAATGCTCAGTAATTCTGTGCAATTCTATGAATCTGGCACCTTCCTGGTCTATAGGATTCATCCACTCAGCACCTTAAACCAGCTGAACCACCAGGGAACTCAATAGGTGCACATACTTTTCAGCAGAACTCCCCGGATTGTGATCCAGAAATGGGGGACTGCTGGCAAATTATTTCCCCTCTTTATGTCAAGGTGCTGAGGCCTACAGCAGCAAATTTACCACTGCCCTGGCTGAGATTATTCAATTCAGCACAGACTTGGGATCAATCTCAGGACCTTCAGAGTCAGTGTGACTCAGAACCACATTGAATGGCATATTTATTTACAAAGGCACCAGGAGAGGTTTTAAAAATATATATATAATTTTTGCTCAGATTTCTTAGGGAAAGACCAAGCTGCGGAGGGGCAAGGTTGGGGGAAAGGTATGAGCGAGGGGTAGAGGGAGAGAAAGCTGGAAAGTGCAGAGGGAAAGGAAAAGAGAGAGGACAGTTCTCCTTATCTTCCAGCTTGTGAAATTGTTCCTATTTCAAATAGACCAGCTTTGGGGTTTAGCAGGAACCAGGAAGCAAAGGCTTGAATGGGAATTCACTTTCACATATCAGCACTAAAGAGGTTTATACAAAGGAGGTACAATATGGTTGCTTTACCTGAATGAAAGCATTTTAAAGGCTACTCAGGACTTGTAGGCTTAGAAAAATACTGCGTTCCAGTGCTGTAAGTAAATAGCTTAATATTCCTTTATTCTTTGAAGGTGACAGATCAATTAGAAATGAAGGAATTTCTTGTACTTCACCGTGGACTGCTACCTTTTGTGAGTAACTTGCATCTAATTTCTCTTTTTCTACCTTCCTTCATTCTCTTTTCTGAACTCAAGTCAACAAAAAAGATGACTTTATTAAACGGATGATGACCTCATGACCTCTGTGGAGGTTGCCTGGAGGCCAGGCACAATTTCTCCTTTGCTTCGTGGTGGCAGGTGATTTAAGGTGACATCTCAACGCTGATTTCTATTAACAAAGGCCACCATCCTGTGAGTAGAGGCAAGCTACAAAAAGCTGTTGTTGCACCTGCCTTTAACTGTGTGTACCTTCTTTATAATAATGATGGGATTTGACAGGGTAAAGGCCTGCTCGGGTATAAAATTGAAACCCGACCCGGGCCCGACCCAATCATAGCCAACCCGAACCTGACCCGGGCCTGAGTCCTTTAATTTTTTTTTGCACTCGACCCAACCCAACCCGACACGAATATCGCAATAAATTTAATGATATCAAACATGTTATTGTGCTCTGCCTTGTCCAAATGGTAATACTTGTGATCCTGTTCATCCGTTCCGGCAGCAGGCTATTCCTGCAGATGGAGTTGTGGAGAATCGTGGGTGAGCCTGATCCTGTGAGTTCCTGGAGGCAGCACTGTCCAGCCCAACCCGACCTGAGTCCGAATGCTGGACGTGGAATATCGACCCAAACCCGGTCGGGTCTAGTCGGGTTCGGGTCAGGCAGCCAGGCTTTATGACAGAGTGCCTGCAATGCATGTCGCTCATTTGCATCTCTGCACTTTCCATTTCATTCTTGTGTGATGAATTTAAAATAAAAGGCACCTGGAATTAGGCCATTCCTGAGGATCTAAAGGTTAATTATGAGCTGTTTACAAGCAGACTGTCTCCATTGCATATAGCATTTCTGTAAGTAGATTCTAGTCTTGGAAATTAATAGAAATATATATGTGTATATAAGCACATGTATATGTGTGTATGTGCACATATATATAAATACACACACATATTTCAGTATTGGTGTATCAAGCATCATTAAAACGACTGTTATTCTTTCAGTGACCTACACAACAGAACTATTTAAAGGCAATTATACAAAATTGGACTGAAAATTCTTCAATCATATTTGCTGTTGATGGCTAACTATGTCTTCATTAACACTACCTTTACATTAACTTATGATTCACCTTTATAAGACTCCTGATTTTGTTTTAAACCGCAGACGATTGGCATTTAAAGAAAAACACATTTCTTCCCTCCCTGTATCCTTCTTTCTATGGGCTGGGCCACTTGCTGCCATGCAATTTTCTTCAGGCAGCACTGTGGGATCATCTTGACCATGACCTTTCCCATCAACACCTCTCTGTGACTGGCAGGCAGGAGGTGCAAATTGTATTAGGCAGCCTGAAGGATGTTTGTCTTCTCTCCTGTGAAGGTAAGCATGCCCTCTAGAATGTATTCTATCTTGTACCCTCCCGGAGAACTGACAAAACTTACTCAAATGAGGATGATGCTCTTGAGTGAATGGGAGCACTGGGATTTGAACCTACAATTGCTGGGCCAATAGGCAGGCTCTTTGCCACTTGAACAGGGGGAAGTGGTGGCGTAGTGGTAATCCAGAGCCCAGGCAAATGCTCTGGGGACATGTGTTTGAATCCCATCACGGCAGATGGTGAAATTTAAATTCAATTAATAAAATCTGGATTTAAAAGCTACTCTAACGGTGACCATGAAACCACAGTTGTAAAAACATAACTGGTTTACTAATCCCCTTTAGGGAAGGAAATCTGATGGCCTATGTGTGACTCCAGACCCACAGTGTGGTTAAATCTTAAAATGCCCTCTGAAATGGCCAAGCAAGCCACTCAGTTCATCAATGCTAGCCTAGCCAGCAGTTCCCACAAATGAATAAAAAAAACTAAACAGCTGCATGCATTGGGGGGAGGGGTATTTCTAGTAGGGAAGGGAAGGGAGTGAAGATATGTCTGTGAATAGAGTACTTTGAAGTACAGGTACACAATCTGTTCTCTTACATCTATTCCCTGTCTTTATTTTGGTTTGGAGGATTTCTGGTGAGATTTTCAATGCTATGCATCAGAAGCAATTTTGTAATTAATAAAATGTGGACCAGCTGAACAATTTTGGTCCACATAATCCACAAATCTGTGGGATTTTCATTAATCTTCCAGTTGAATTTTGTTTATTTATACCTGTATTCTCCGACTCTCCATTTATAATCCAAGGCAAATAGTTTGCTTTATACATATGTCATCTACACCTCTCACCATTGTCTCCAAGAACAACCATGTACAACCCAGTACATGTGGCTGATGACCACCCTCCGCCATCTACCGTGCAAAGACAATGAGTGTATAATGAGAGCCAGGGAGTCACCAGGAACATCGTGGAGCAAACTACTGGTGTCCTGAAGCAACACTTCAAATGTCTGGACCACATGCAGGGGGTGGGGGTCCCTCCAGTACACGCTAGACAGTGCCTCCAAGTTCGTGGTGGTCTGCTGTGTCCCCCACAATATAGTCGTCATGGGGGCGCAGACATTACCACCAGGAATCTGGAGGTCACCTCAGGAGGAGGAGAAGGAAGAGAAGGCAGGGAGGAGGCATGCAGGACTCTTTCACTCCGATCGAGCTGTCTAAGTGCACCTGCTCAGACTCTGCTTCCGATAGGACACTGTTCCTTTACCACCATGGCACCACGATTTCCCACCTAACCATTCCTCTGAGACCCCTCTTCACAGTGTTCCCACGGCCAAAATCCTACAATAAAAGCCACCGACAATAACCTTTCCATAACATCTTAATCCAAAAACATGTCCACTAATACAAATAGAAGTAAGCTATTCACCCTTGTGCATTTCCTTAGTGCCTGTCCTGTGAGTACCTTTGCCTGGCCTGGTGCTCCTATGCTGTGCTATCCCAAGGCTGCACCATGGCTGATGGAAGGCTGTTGACTTTCACTGGGGGAGCCTACAGACGGACTTGCAGGACATCCTTGAACAGTTCTGGGCCTTGAGGGCCCAACTTCAGCGTGCATCACCTCAGCATGTGCGGCAACAGTCTGGGCTGCCTAATTGAGAGGCAACACCAGGGGTACTTGTGGAGTGGCAGTGATGGGAAGCACGGGTACTATCATTTTGAGAGAGGACAGCATGTTCATGCTCCACAGAGTCACCGCACTCCCATGTGGCAGCACCTCCGTAATCCTAGTAATCTGTTTGAGGACAGATTGCTGGACTGCTGTGAGAGCCTGCAAGGCCCTTTGAGCACTGAGATCCACAGCCATCTTGACAGTAGTCTGAGCTTGCATGACACCGAGCATGGATCTCATGGCCTCGATAAGGCAGAAACATACCTTCATTCTCAATTTTCTCAGCAGTCTCAGATGTTACGGGCTCTGTCACGGCCAGCCCAATGGCGAGGAGCTGTTGGACTCTGGGGTCGAAGGTGTGCTATCCCCGGTCAGTTTGGCTTTGCGACTTTCTATTGTTTTATAAGAGAGAGGGCAGCTATCAGTGATTGTGTTGCACTGTGTTTGGTTGATCTGCCTGTCATAGTTGAATAGCTGGAGGTATGTAGAGGCAGTGGGAGGTGGTTGAGAGGCTGGCATCATCAGAAGGTGTGTGAGGCTGAGGTGCAGTATCTGATTGTTAGGCTTGGGGCCTGAATGCCAGGGACTGATGCTAGGTGAGTGATTGGGGTGAGGTGCATTGAGCAGCATGAGAGGCTAGTGGTGTAGTGGGTAGGAGATGTCATGTGAAGATGCCTTCACTGATCTTGGCCACCCATGGGAGGTCATTAAACTTCTTCAGGCACTGCTGTAGGCCCCCAAAGCCAGATTCCAGGTGTTCACCTTCCTGGCCACCTGCTCCCACCTCCCTTCATGGGGTGTTTCTTGATGGTCTCCTGGCCCCCACGGGAATATAGTGTCTTTCCTGCTGTTGACTTTCAAGACTAAGGCCTCCAGCGCCGTATCAGTGAACCGCAGAGCCCTGTCTCTGTGCTGCATGGTGCTCCAATTTCCTTATCTCCAATTGCAGCACTAGCAGTCAGCAGCAGCCACCCTTCATTCAGTGAAGCTCCCCTTTAAGAGGGGTAGACTGCCTTTAAGAGCTGGAGGCTAGCTGTAACATGTGCTAGACTCGCACGCTGTTAGGCCCTCTGTTGTGCGTGCAGCCAACCAGCCACATGGGTCACGCTGGGCTGTGTGCTGAAATCATTCGAATGAGGAGGAAACATGAAGTTTGCATGCTTTAATGGAAATGGGCGTGGGCAGACTGAGAATCATGACCGCCGTGCATGAAAATGCATGCGTCTGCAAGCTATGGTATGAATGGGAATTAAACATAGGAGGGACAATGTTCCTGAACTTTGACCTCGGAAGCATTTTGTTACAAAAATAGTAATAAAAAGAGCAAAGGTAAATTATGAAAGAAAACTAGAGCAAAATATAAAAAGGGATAGCAAAAGCTTCTATAAGTATATAAAAGGGAAGAGAGTAGCTAAAGTGAATGCTGGTCCCTTGGAGGATGCGACTGGGGAGTTAATAGTGAGGAACACAGAAACGGAAGAGACATTAAATCAGTATTTTGCCTCAGTTTTCACGGTGGAGGACACTAGTACCATCCTAGTAGTAACAAGTAATGCAGAGGTTATAGAAAGGGAGGAACTTAGAACAATCATCAATTGGGAAAAAGTACTGAGCAAACTATTGGGATTAAGGAAGTGGCAGCAGAGATAGTAGATCCATGGGTTATAATATTCCAAAATTCCCTGGATGTGGGAAAGGTTCCAGTGGATTGGAAAAAAGCTAATATAATGCCCTTATTCAAAAAGGGAGGGAGGCAGAAAGTAGGAAACTATAGACTAGTTAGTTTAACATCTGTTGTTGGGAAATTGTTAGAATTCATTATAAAGGAAGTAATAACAGGTCGTTTAGAAAGTCAAAATGCAATCCATCAGAGTCAGCATGGTTTTATGAAGGGTAAATCATGTTTGACTCATTTGCTAGAGTTCTTTGAAGCTGAACAAGCAAAGTGGATAATGGGGATCCTGTAGATGTAGTATATCTGGACTTCCAGAAGGCATTTGATAAGGTGCCGCACAAAAGGTTAATACACAAGGTAAGATCGCATGGGGTTAGGGGCAATTTATTAGCTTGGATAGAGGATTGGCTGACCAACAGAAAACAGAGAGTCGGGATAAATGGGTCCTTTTCTGGTTGGCAAGATGTAACTAGTGGGGTGTCACAGGGTTCGGTCTTTGGACCCCAACTATTTACAATCTATATTAATGACTAGGATCCAGGGATAGAAGGTACTGTAGCCAAATTTGCAGGTGACACTAAAATAGGTGGGATAGTAAGTTGCAATAAAGAAATAAGAAATTTACAAATGGATATGGATAGGTTAGGTGAATAGGCCAAAATTTGGCAGATGGAGTTTAATGTGGATAAGTGTGAGGTTATCCATTTCAGTCGGAAGAATAGAAAGGCAAAGTTTTATCTAAATGGAGTGAAACTTCAGAGTGCTTCGGTACAGAGGGATCTGGGTGTCCTCGTGCATGAATTGCAGAAAACTAGTATGCAGGTACAGCAGGTAATAAGGAAGGCAAATGGAATTTTGGCATTTATTGCTAAAGGAATAGAGTATAAAAGTAGGGAAATGTTGCTGCAACTGTACAAGGCATTAGTGAAACCGCACCTGGAGTATTGCCTATAGTTTTGGTCCTCTTACTTGAGGAGGGATGTAGTTGCATTGGAGGCAGTTCAGAGAAGGTTCACTAGATTGATTCCAGAGATGAGGGGTTTGTCTTATGAAAAGAGATTGAGCAGTTTAGGCCTTTACTCTCTAGAGTTTAGAAGAATGAGAGGAGATCTAATTGAGGTGTAGGAGATGATTAAGGGGATTGACAAAGTAGACGTAGAGAGGATGTTTCCTCTTGTGGTGCAATCTAGAACATGAGGTCATAGTTTTAGGATAAGGGGTAGCAGATTTAAGACAGAGATGAGGAGAAATTACTTCTCTCAAAGGGTCGTGAATCTGTGGAATTCACTACCCCAGAGTGCGGTGGATGCCGGGACATTGAGTAAATTTAAGGAGGAGATAGACAGATTTTAATTAGTAATGGGTTGAAGGGTTATGGAGAACGGGCAGGAAAGTGGAGTTGAGGCCGAGATGAGATCAGCCATGATTGTATTGAACGGCGGAGCAGGCTCGAGGGGCTGAATTGCCTACTCCTGCTCCTAGTTCTTATGTTCTTATGCTTTTATGTTCCCTGGGCTCAAAGGACAAGATAAAGCAACAGAAACCTGGATCATTGGAGCTCTGTTCCAGGAATTCTTTTTCCATCCTGGGGAGAAGTGGGGTGGGGGTGGTGGAGATGGAGGTGGCAGACGTTTACCTCGGCTAGTAGCAGTAAATCCAAGGTTTGCCCTCCATTACTCTTGATCCTGAAATACAATTGGAATTTTCTGACTGCTGATCACCAAGGCCAGACTAAGAGCAAATAACTTTTCAAAATGTAATGCAATCTTTGCAGCCTATCCTCTGCTTCCACCCTTTCCATCATCAGTAATGTTGCATTTGCACACGGGTATCCGCAGACATACACACAATTCATCTAAATCTAGACACAGCTGCATTGGGGATAACACAGTAATGGTTTCTGATGCTGGAACAGGACTCTGATTGCTGAATCAGAATAATACTGTGCTGCCAATATGCGAGAAGCCGGTTGGAAGCCTAGTACTATTGCACCAGGGAAATAGCTTCCACAGTCTCACCAATTCAATGTTACAAGGCATCGGGTGGGAAGGGGTGGAATAACTGAGAACGTTCAGGAAATTAACAAATTAGCCAAGTCTGCAGGAGTTTGAGCCTCGTCAGAGAAGGCAGGAAATGCTCGATTTGCTACTCATTATGCAGCAAGGCTGGGTGCAGTGTATGGCAGATGTTAAACTTCCCATTGCGTTTGACACTGTGGAGATGCCTTTCATGCATGTATTGTTAATTGTGAAAAAAAGCCAATTATCGGTATAACTGAGTATAGATGAATAATATAACTAACTGAGCTATGCTTGCCATTCACCCAAAAGCATGTTTTCTTTGTTTGGTGCTTTGCTCAATCAATGGGATGTTTATTGCTATGTGGATGTTGCAGAGTAGCAGTAATGACCCGAAATGGTACCTTATCACCAGCGCTAACATGCTCTAAAAGGCAGTAATTGAGCAATAATGTCATTGTGCACAGGGCAATTAAGGCCTAATGTTCTTTGACAATAAACTTTGCCTTGTCAATAATTATACTGATCATGTTGGCACAAATACGCAAAGGAGAATTCTAGTTTTGCTCTCAATGTCAATTATTTTGTTAGAAATATTAATACGAGGAATTTCATCCTCATTTTTTGGTTTAATTTCCGACCACACCTTAGTAGGGGCTGGGTAAGGAAGTGTTGCATAAACATTGATGATGGTGTAGTGGTAAGGTTGCTAAACTAGTAATCCAGAGGTCCAGGCTAATGCTCTGGGGACATGGGTTCAATTCCCACCACAGCAGCTGGTGGAATTAAAATTCGATTAATTAATAAATAAAAATCTGGAATTGAAAGCTAGTCTCAGTAATGGTATCATGAAACTATCATTGATTGTTGTAGAAACCCATCTGGTTCACTAACGTCCTTTAGGGAAGGAAATCTCCTGTCCTTACCTGGTCTGGTCTACATGTGACTTCAGACCCACAGCAATGTGGCTGACTCTTAACTGCCCTTTGAAGTGGCCTAGCAAGCCACTCAGTTGTCAAGGGCAATTAGGGAAGGGCAACAAATGCTGACCTTGCCAGTGATGCCCACATCCCATGAAAGACTAAAAAAAAGTAACATCTTGTTACAGAGACAAGCTACATTCCTAGCTGCCTGACTGTTTGACACTTCAAATAGATTGAAATTTAATCAGTGTCAGCATCTGATAATTGTGGTAACTATCGGTAACTGACACTTCCCATTTCAGTTCCTTCCTGAACTGCCAATATTAAGGTATATTTTTATTTATAGAGCCAATTAATTACAAAGATAGAAATTTAGTCTAGCACCATAATGAATCATACATGCTATTTGCAAAACATTAACCGAGGCCGTTCAGAGAACTGAGGCGAGTACAAA
This sequence comes from Heterodontus francisci, assembly GCF_036365525.1. NCBI lineage: Eukaryota > Metazoa > Chordata > Chondrichthyes > Heterodontiformes > Heterodontidae > Heterodontus > Heterodontus francisci. Next base: position 17,080,427 of record NC_090388.1, read on the forward strand.
ATGGGTCCCAGGCCACAAGGCTGAATAAATTATACGAATGAGAAACAGATGAATAACAACAGAATTATTCAATATGCTATGCTCAGAAGAGTGATAAAGCATAGATTTTGCAGTGAAAAATTTTATTGTGTTGTACACTTAAAAGAGGATAATTGTAATTAAAAGGAAGCTGCCAAGAATCAAGCACTCTGAATGCTAAAGATTCAACCCTTGACTTGTCGCAAGCATCTTTGAACAATTAGCTCTGAAATATTCCCTTTTTAGGGCTCTCTGTGACAATCCTTTATTCCTCCATTTCATCGGCTGAACCATGGAGTGGAAGCACAGTATGATGCGATCTAAGCAAGCTCATGGAGTGAGTCAGCTTGTCTTTTGCTGGTGTCTGCAACAAAACTATTTCCACTCCAATTATGAACAACTTTTAAACAAAACCCTTTTATATTTTCTGCTCAAATTTAGCAGGACAGAAACTCCTTGACGCCCTCCTGCACTGAATGTACTGGAGTGGACAGCACCTGATTAGCATGGAGCAGGTACATGCAGATGCCCCTGTGCCTGGAATCATCAGCCTCCACCCAAATGTGGAAGGAGGAGGTTTGTCCAGAATCTCTGGCCGTTGCCAGCTACCTCACCCTCAAGCCACAAAAGCATCCTTTATTGGTGTTTCTGTCATCTCGAGACTCAATTTGCTCAATGTTATCCTTGTCAGTCCTCCACCTTATATAAATCCTCACTCATCAAAACTTCACTATGTCCTGCTCACCCATCGTCCCTAGCTTTTGTTTGTATCCTACCCCGCCAATCCATTGAATGTAAATTCAATGGCGTGAATGCTGAAAATGCTGGAGATATTCAGCAGGTCTGTCAGCATCTGTGGGAGAAAAACAGAGTTAGTATTTCAGTTCGGTGGTCTTTCATTAGAACTGGGATTGCTTCGAGATGTAACAGTGTTTAAGCCAAGCAGGGAAAGGGGGGAGGGGAGGAAAGAACAAATGGGAAGGTCTCTGGTAGGGTGGAAGTCGGGAGAGATTAAGTGACAAGAGGGATGATAATGTAAGACAAAATGAGATGGTAGTTGGACAAGTGAAGAACCAAAAGATGTGTCTAGAGGAGGTGTATAGAATCATCACTGCCAGTTCCAAAAAAGAACAAAGAAAAAGCAAAGGGCAGAGATTATAATCTAAAATTGTTGAACTCGGTGTTGATTCCAGAAGGCTGTAAAGTGCCCAGTTGAAAGATAAGTTGCAGTTCCTTGAGCTTATGTTCAGCTTCATTGAGCAGTGTAGCAGGCTGAGGGCAGGGAGGTTAGAGTGTGAATGGAGTGGATAATTAAAATGATGGGTGACCAGAAGCTCAGGGTCACACTTGCAGACTGCAGGTTTTCCGCAAAGCAATCACCAAATCTACGGATGAAGTCCCCACTTCCTATTCCCTGCTTTCAGTTTCCCTGCACCACCCTAAACCACAACCCCTTGTAGCCTTAATTGCCTGCAAACAGCCTTCAAACTTCTCACTCTGGCCTTTTTGTGAATCTCCTCCTCCCTGACTCCAGAGAGAAGTGGAACGAGGATCCCTGAAGTGGGCAATATCAAGTGAAATGAAGCTGTTCATCAACTTTGTTCCCGGGCATTTTGCACGGGAAATGATACCAAATATTTAATGAAAAGAGAGGGTATAAATGCTAATGGCCTTTTGGCTACTTAATAAAAAGGGTTTAGTAACAGCAAGAATACTAGAAGGCATCAGGAGATAAAACATTGTCTTTCCACTTGCCTGGGTTTCAATTCAATAAGTCTTGTGGGATGAAAGTCTTTGCTCTCTACAGGCTGTTAGATTTCTATGTTAAATGTATTTGGAAGCCTCAGTACCTTCCAATAGCCCAAAAATCTGTGGGAAAAAATGGCAATAATTCAGAACAAATCATTGCAAAACCATTTAGCTTGCACAGAAAGACCAAACACATTGTTGTAGTAAATGTAAACATTTACATTAGTGGTGGTACCCTTCTCTTGTGATTAAAGCACAGTGTTGGAGCATGGAAACTTTACCCGTATCTTGCCCATACTATACCTGACCTGGAGTGCCTCATGCTAATTGAGTATCAAAAAGCAGAAAAATCCCCTTAACTGAGCAACTTCCACCTCAGCGAGCGAAAATTCACCAACAAAAGAGAAACGTTTGATAAAAGCAAAATACTGCAGATGCTGGAAATCTGAAATAAAAACAAGAAATGCTGGGAATACTCAGCATGTCTGGCAGCATCTGTGGAAAGAGAAACAGAGCTACCGTTTCAAGACTTCATCAGAAACATTTGATGATGTTTTCAACAGTAACATCAAATATTGAAAGGCAAGTATTGTAAGGCCCCGCATACCAATGTATGGAATATCGTGGGCAGTGTGATTTACAGACATGCACTGGTGTGTGCAAGCCCCCTTCTGTTGCTATGTTAGTCTTACAACAATTCTCCATTAGCATTGCCTCAGGTTAAAGCCCCTTTTAATAAAATATCAATAGGAGTGTTCTGACTTAAGTGATATTAATGTCTCCACCTCCACCGCAGGAGCCAAGAATGGAATTGCAAGGCAGCTGCAAACATCTTTACACTTTATTTTTCATGATGCTGCAATACTAATTTTGCATCCTTTCACTTTTTCTACTCAATGTAGAACAGGCGGCTATCGGTGTTCGTCACGCAGTCACAAAGGAACATAGGAACATTTAGCCCCTCAAGCCTGGTGCACTGTTCAATGAGACGATGGCTGATCTGTGACATAACTTCATATACCTGTCTTTGCCCCATATCCCTTAATACCTGTAGTTAACAAAAATCTATCATCTCAGCTTTAAAATTAACTATTCATCTAGCATCAATTTCCATTTGCAGAAGAGAGTTCCAAACTTCTACCATCCTTTGTGTGTAGGAATGTTTCCTACATTTGCTTCTGGGTCTAATTTTTAGACTATGCCTTCTAGTCCTAGACTTCCCAACCAGCAGAAATAGTGAACGGAATCTTCCTGATCCCACGGAGGCAGTCTTGAAGGCGGGAGTGGGAGGAAGGTGGAATAAGAGGGTATCAGCTCAGTGGGCCGACCAGTTCCCACTTCTGGTTGATGTTGCCGGAGGCTGGGTTGAAGGGGCATGGGCTACTTGCCCTGCAGGGGCAGGTATCTAATTTGAATATGCAAGTTCCCAGTTGTGAGCAGATAGGGAATACCATCGGGATCTTTCTGGTGGTGGACTGGTTCCCTACTGAGGCCAAAGCCCAGCAGGCTTGCTGGTGGCTGGCCGGGGGGCCCGTGAGGCCTCCTTTAGTTCCCCGCCCTATCAGAACTGCAGGGATCAGCAGGCCACAGCTATATCCTGTGGAGGGGTTTCCCATCCACAGGGGTGGTCTGGCAGCTGTGGCCACAGTTTATTTTAGAAAGGTACAAACCTCTTCAGAATATGCCTCAAAATGGAGGCACCCTCCCTGTCCCCCTCCTACAGTGGCAGCATCCATCTCTGCCAGTGGGGTTCTCATCCTTCCAAGGCTGCATGACCTCTGCTTGGACCTGCAGCCTCAGGAACCAGCCCCCCATCTTTAATTGGACAACGGACTTGGAGGTGGCCAATCAGGAGGCTGTCTTCCATAAGATCGTGCTGGTGGACACGATGCTGACAGTTCCGGGGTTGGGACCGGAAATGGTCTCGACCAGCTATTATTTTTGAAGGGCATAAGATCCTGCCCAGTTTCTCTCTATCCATCCTATCTGTTCCCCTTAATAGCTTGAAAACTTCAATTAAATCACCTTTAAACCTTCTAATTCCAGGGAATACAACCCTCGTTTGTGTAATCTCTTCCTGAAGTCCAGGTAACATTCTGGTAAATCTATGCTGCACTCCCTCCAATATATCCCTCCAAGGCCAATATATCCTCCCTAAGGTGTGGTGCCCAGAATTGCTCCCTGTGACTCCAGGTGTGGTCCAGCCAGTGCTTTGTATAGCTGAAGCATGACTTCTACTCCCTTGTCTTTCACTCCTCTGGATATAAAGGCCAGCATTCCATTAGACTTTTTGATTATTTTCTGTATCTGTTTATGACATTTTAATGTTCTATGTACCTGGATGCCCAAGTCTCTTTGGACCTCCTAGCATATCCCCATTTAGAAAGTACATCAGCTCTTCCAAACTCCTTCTCAGTCTCTCATTGTGAAACGTAACCTACAGATCACATCGTGCTGTCAGAAGACTACTTGCAAAATCTTCTCACATTGTCAGGAGTAGGATGTGCCTCCATCTTGTGACCTCCTGATCGTAAACCTCCTGGGCACTCTATAAAGTTGGGTGCTCTTGCACTGCACATTTTAACGCTGAAACGGCATTTTCATTTGAGCTCCATAGTGTACATTGCGCCTCCCCTTTAAAGAGATGCAGGTCACCTGCAAGTGACATTGGCCCTGCTCAAGACTCCCATCTTCCAGTGGATGGACTGCTCAATTACCAATGGAATTTGTACCATGACAGTTCACCTGTCCTATTGAAACGAGGAACCAACTTGAAATTGACTCACATCTCTTGCTGACAGCATCAGCCGAGAGACGGTTGCCTATTTTAGCACCCATTTGGGGCTCAACTTGTAAATCAGCCTCCCCCAATGCCTGTACCTGCTAACCTAAGAAACACAGGCATAATATTTTACTGTTTTAATTCTTCTGGCCAACATAATTCTAACGCAGGTGCCTGTGAGTACATGTGCAAGTTCGAACGTTCCTTGCGATTATACCTGCCCATACTTCTTCAGAAATGCAGGGGTATCAGCTCACAGAGTATGTTGTGACCTTGCAAGTAAATTATTCTCGGGGGTGGAGAGGGGTGGAGGGGGAGAAAGGAATTGAATATTGGTTACTGTGAGGTAAAACTGCAATTGTTTTCGCCTCTAATGAGTAAAAGATGCTGAGAGGCACAAATTGTCCATCAGGAACATTGATTTCCATAACAATGTCAGTTGCTGCCATTTAACACCAAACAGTCACCCTAGACAACAGGAGAAAAACAAAACAGTAATAAGTTACTTTTATTTCAAATGTGCCTCGAAGAAGTCAATGCAATTCCCTGCAAGAATGAATAAATTCCTGCTAGCTTCTGTTTTAAACCAGCATTGGAAGCAAGAATCACATTAGTTCTGTGATAAATGTATCTGGGCTGGTACAAATTTCTCTCTAAGTCCTGTCACTTGTTCTAACTTCCTGCCATAATGGCACTAACGCATTTTCTGAGTCTTATAACAAAGATGACTACATGTCAAAATGTAGTTTGCTGGATTTGAAGCCCTTTGGAACAGCCTGTGGGTGTGATAAGGCAACGTGGGATAGATCTTGACTTGGTGTGAATGTGTAAAATGGCTGTTCATAAAGTCGGCAGCCCATTTTTCATCTTTCCTGAATTCTATTTCCATTGCCATCAGAAGAAAGATTCCAACAGCAAAGTAAATCTGGGAGGTGAAGTGATCCAAGAGTCTCATGGCTGGGGAAATGGGGAGGGGGTTGGAGAGGAGCCTGGGTCTTGGATGTCCGGACTTTCCATGTGCAGTATGGAGGAGAATTCCTGCTCTTCCCGGCCTCTCTCAAGGAAAGTTTGTTTTAGCCCACCTTAATGGGTCTCACTGGCTTTCCAAACACTCAGGAGCCATGTAAAATTCCATCAAGCTCCCCTGATTTGCATTTATTTATTTATTTAGAGATACAACACTGAAACAGGCCCTTCGGCCCACCGAGTCTGTGCCGACCATCAACCACCCATTTATACTAATCCTACACTCATCCCATATTCCTACAACATCCCCACCTGTCCCTATATTTCCCTACCACCTACCTCTACTAGAGGCAATTTATAATGGCCAATTTACCTATCAACTGCAAGTCTTTTGGCTTGTGGGAGGAAACCGGAGCACCCGGCGAAAACCCACGCAGACACAGGGAGAACTTGCAAACTCCACACAGGCAGTACCCAGAATTGAACCAATGATGTTAAAATCACAGATCAGTGGGAACAGAGCAACTTCATTTTAATAATCTAATTGGAAAAGCTGGGGTTGTTCTCCTTCGAGAAGTTGAGCAGAGATTTGATAGAGATGTTCAAAATCATGAGGGATCTAGACAGAGTGTCAAGAACCAGAGGACACAGATTTAAGGTGATGGCAAAAGAACCAAAAGCGTCATGAGGAAAAGTCCCTTTTATGCAGCCAGTGGTTATGATCAGGAATGCACTGCCAGAAAGAGGCAGTGAAGTCTGGGTGACTGGGAGAATACCTAAGGTAGACCAGAACCTAGTAGTAGACTCATAGAAGGAATGGTATGCTGTAGTGCAGCACAAGCGAAGTTATGCTCTTTACGGTCAAGTGACTTCTAGTTACTCATGTATTTCATAACTGTTTTATGATCAAAATAATGTGTGGGAAGAGGAGAAGTTTTTAAAGCAGTGTGCTTTTATGATCTGGAACGCCCTGCCTGAAAGGATAGTGGAAGCAGATTCAATAGTAATTTCCTAAAGGAAATTGGATATATACTTGAAAAAGAAAAATTTGCAGGGTTTTGGGGAATAAGCAGGGGATGGGACTAATGGGATAGTTGTTTCATCGAGTCGGCACAGGCACAATGGGCTGAATGGCCTCCTTTTGTGCTGTAAGATCTGTAAGATACTATGATTGTGCAAATCTCATTCTCAAGATATGACTTGTAACATCCAAAGATATACTTATCATGAAGATGTGCAAGGTGGGTCATTATAGTAAATAACAATGAGATTTGAGTAATTTCAAGCTAGAGATCATTCAAATGGGGCCTCGCACCAGTGAAATGCAGGTGCACAGAAGGAATTTGCTCTCATACTGGAGGCTCTACTCTCTGTATTACAAACCAATTACAATTCCCCATGACTTCTACCCTTTGCTTCAAGGGCTGACAAACCACAAAGGTGCTGGGGATTTACCAGGTCATGCAGTCGAAAGTCTGATACAACTGGAACTTGCAAAGCTCACTGACATTTCTGAAATCTATTTTTGTTTTTTGGCTAATTTTTGACATGCTTAATTACATAGAATGCCAGTAATTAAGTAGTTGGTATCTGTAGAAAATGCAGAAAAGTGCTCAAAAAAAACTATCAGTATAAATTTTAATCCGACTGTCACTGCTTTGCATCACCTATTTTGAAATATGGATTGTTGCCAACTAATTAATAATGGATGTGCAGGTACATACTCTTATCTGTACTGTTAAACTCTTACTAAAACATACAACACAGGCGGTAGCAGAGTTGCCATAGCACATAATAAATTAAAAAAGGAGTGATAACATCATGCACCAGACAAATTCCCTGGTGCAGTTAGACTTGTTGAGATTATGCAGCTGTCTTAATTGTTAAAACTTTTACTCTTTTTTAAGAAAAAAATCCACTCAGGGCTGGATGACAGTATTGAAAAGTTATCAGGTGTCAAACAGTAGCAACGTTCTACCTTATCTATCTCTAGTTTCAATGGACAGCAAGAAAAGTTTTTCTTTCATTGATTTTTGTGGTATTATGGCTGAGTTCGTAGTTATCTGCTGTCAATTGCTAAAATGTATTGGAGACAGAATACTTAACAGGTCATCAAGGGGAAGGTGGCTTGATTGTAGTGTGATTCAGGGTCCAGAAGGGAAAAGATTATTGTGTTGACTAATCTAAAACTGTATGTTAATCTGCAAACAAAAATGCATTGATGAGCTTTTTTTGGAGGGAAGATGGAAAGCAGGCTTGATAGTCCTTAAAATGTTAGTGTTTACAAAGTCGGAGCTGAAAATCAATCCTGATATCGTAGGCCAGCTTGTGAAATCCCTCTGGACTATCAGTGAACACAGACACCTCCCCGCCGGAGTGCCGGAGAATATGGATGAACACTCAATCATGACAGTAGGGATTCAACATATGACAAGCATTGTAGCACAAGGGATTTGAATGTATATCCCCTAAATTCATTAATCTGCCAACCCTGCCATATAGAATAGGCACATATGCATCACTATATCATCAGGGAAAATAGGCCAAGCAACAGACCACCAGGGATACACTTTAAGTTATTTTTCTTTTTTAAAAAAAGAAGGAAGCAGATATATTCTCTGTAAGTGCCATCTGGGATCAGCTCTCCATCTCGAAACTACAAGCTACAAAGCACAGAATATAAATTATTTATTTAAAAAGGGGGAAATGCACCTTAAAAAAAAAACAACCATACCTCAGTTTGGATTACTTTAAGATTGCTATCTGTTTTACCATTTTTTATTTTTCGCACGCTTGGTCAAGATTTTGAAATTATGGTTGGTTGCTGGTTGGCAGTTTTAACTGGCCCATACTGGGTTACTGCTTATTAAAGGTGTCAACCTTGGTCTAGCGCTAACACTCTCACCTCTGATTCAGAAGGTTGAAGGCTCAAGCCACGTTCCAGAGATATCAATGCATAATTATGTTAACGCCCCAGCGCTGGACTGAGGGAGTGCCACATTGTTAGAGGGACTTCCTATGGATGAGACATTTTGTTTTATTTGTTTCATGGGATGTGAGCATCACTGGCAAGGCCAGTATTTGTTGGCCACCCCTAACTACTGTTGAGAAAGTGGTGGTGAGCTGCCTTCTTGAGCTGCAGCAGTCCACCTGGTGCCGTTAGAGATCCGGCAACAGCGAAGAAACAGTGATATAGTTTCAAGTTAGGATGGTGGGTGGCTTGGAGGGGAACTTGTAGGTAGTGGTATTCCCAGGCATCTTCTGCCTTTGTATTTCTAGGTGGATGATGCTATGGGTATGGAAGGTGCTGTCGAAGGAGGCTTAGCGAGTTGCTTGTAGATGGTACACACTGCTGCACTGTGTATCCATGGTGGAGTGAGTAAATGCTGAAGGTAGTGAATAGGGTGCCGATCAAGCAGGCTGCTTTATCCTGGATGGTGTCAAGCTTGCCGAGCATTGTTGGAGCCACACTCATCCAGATAAGTGGAGAGTATTCCATCACAATCCTGACTTGTGCCTTGTAGATGGTGGACAGGCTTTGGAGAGTCAGGAGATAGGTTACTCACTGCAGAATTCCCAGCCTCTGACCTGCTCTTGCAGCCACAGTATTTATGTGTTTGCTCCAGTTAAGTTTCTGGTCAATGTTAACCCCCAGGATGTTGATAGTGGGGGATTCAGTGACAGTAATTGGAGGCCTGCTACCTGACCTGAACCCAATGGGACCCTATGGCATGTGTTCGTGTTCGGGTCGGGTCAGGCCCATCTTCTGGGGCCAGCTTTTGGGCTCGGACTGGGTCGGGCCGAGTCCAGGTTGAGTCAGGCCGGACACACATGTTAAGTGCTCTGCCAGTAAGTATTAAAAATAAAAGACTTACCTGAGCTGGGAGTCCAGGATGAAACTGAGTCTGCGCAGTGAACGAGTGATTTCACTATGACTTCATCGCGCATGCGCTGCAGCTTCTTGCAGGTTCGGTGTCAGGAAGGTAAGTAAAGGGATGGTCGGGTCAGGCTCGGGGCAAAATCGGAGGGACTCGGGTCAGGTCGGGCTCGGGTCAGCTTTTTTCCCGACCTAACGCAGGCCTCTAACTGTAATGCTGTTGAATGTCAAGGGAAGAAGGTTAGATTATCTCTTGATGGAGATGGTCATTGCCTGGCACTTGTGTAGTACAAATGTTATTTGCCACTTATTAGTTCAAGCCTGAATGTTGTCCAGGTCTTGCTGCATATGGGCATGGACTGCTTCAGTATCTGAGGAGTTGCAAGTGGTACTGAACATCATACAATCATCAGCGAACATCCCCACTTCTGATCTTATGATTGAAGGAAGGTTTAGATTAGAGATACAGCACTGAAACAGGCCCTTCGGCCCACCGAGTCTGTGCCGAACATCAACCACCCATTTATACTAATCCTACACTAATCCCATATTCCTACCAAACATCCCCACCTGTTCCTATATTTCCCTACCACCTACCTATACTAGTGACAATTTATAATGGCCAATTTACCTACCAACCTGCAAGTCTTTTGGCTTGTGGGAGGAAACCGGAGCACCCGGAGAAAACCCACGCAGACACAGGGAGAACTTGCAAACTCCACACAGGCAGTACCCGGAATCGAACCCGGGTCCCTGGAGCTGTGAGGCTGCGGTGCTAACCACTGCGCCACTGTGCCGCCGGTCATTGATAAGCAGCTGAAGATGGTTGGGCCTAGGACACTACCCTGAGGAATGCCTGCAGTGATGTCTTGGGGCTGAGATGATTGGCCTCCAACAACCACAACTTCTTTTAGAGTCATGGAGTCATAGAATTTTACAGCACAGAAACAGGCCCTTCGGCCCAACGCGCCTGCGCCGACCATCAAGCACCCGTCCAAACTAATCCAATTTCCCTGCACTTGGCCCATAACCTTGTATGCTATGGCGTTTCAAGTGCTCATGTAAGTACTTCCTAAATGTCGTGAGTGTTCCTGCCTCTACCACCCCTTCAGGCAGTGTTTTCCAGATTCCAACCACCCTCGGGGTGAAAAGGTTTTTCCTCAACATCTCCTCTAAACCTCCTGCCCCTTACCTTAAATCTATGCCCCCTAGTTATTGAACTGTCCGTTAAGGGAAAAAGTTTCTTCCTATCTATCCTATCAATGCCTCTTATAATTTTGTATACCTCAATCAGGTCCCCCCTCAGCCTTCTCCACTCCAAGGAAAACAACCCCAGCCTATCCAGTCTCTCTTCATAGCTGAAATGCTCCAGCCCAGGCAACATCCTGGTGAATCTCATCTGCACCCTCTCCATTGCAATCACATCCTTCCTATAGTGTGATGACCAGAACTGTACACAGTACTCCAGCTGTGGCCTTACTAGCATTTTATATAGCTCCAGCATAACCTTCCTGCTCTTATATTCTATGCCTCGACTAATAATAATACAATTTGTGCTAGGTATGACTCCAACCAGTGGAGAGTTTTCCCCTTGATTCTCATTGACTTCAATTTGGCTGGGGCTCCTTGATGCCACACTCGCTCAAATGCTGCCTTGATATCAAGGGCAATCAATGACCTCTCATCAGAACTGGTTCATCATCATCATCATCAGTTCTGATGAAAGGTCATTGACCTAAAACACTAATGCTGTTTCTCTCGCCATCAATGCTGACTGACCTGCTGAGTATTTCCTGCATTTTCTGTTTTTATTTCAGATTTCCAGCATCTGCAGTATTTTTCTTTTGTACTACAATATGGGGGTTTCTAGGGGTTAGAATTTCCATGAGGGTTCTTCTGTTTTTCCACCATAACATGAATGGCACTTTCTGCCATTTCTTTGGGCTTTCTGACAAAGTTATGAAATTGGAAGAGAAACTGTGGAAATTCCAGGTGCAGGTTTTTGTGGAAGGATAGGTTAGATCGGCCGAATGGCCTCCCTCACCTCTACTTAGTCACGATTGTACTTCTGCATTGAAGAGACAAATGCCCAGCTTTGATAGAGTTGGAAAGAAGATTCCACAAATTTGTGATCTAACTTCACTCCTCTTTTATCTATAGTTTTTTTTTGATTATCGCAGTGTGTGAGGTGCAGAAGTGCTTGTGGCAGTAGTATGAGCGTGTAACCTTAAATTTGGTAACTCCTGCACTGTTCTTGTAATGAAGCTGGGGATGGTTATAAGGTGGACCAAACTAACTTGATGATTTCTGATTTGGCAGTGTCCTTTCATACTGTAGCTTGGGAGTGATAAGCACGTTGAAAAGCCACACACTTTTAATGGAATAACACTAACTGCCCTTGGAGAAGGGATTCAGCTGGGCAACCTGGCAAAGTGCAGCTTCTTCAACAGAGTTATTGATTCAGTCTTTTTCAGCACTGAAGATCCTGTAACAATTAGCAGGGCATGGTCCAGTTCAGTTCGATTTTCCTGCATTCAATCCCAGCTTGTCTTGCAGCTGGGGAACTAACCATTCTGTAATGGATGGCACTGCCAACACAAACACATTCGTCCTCCTCTTGGGAACAATTCAAATGTACCTCTTTAGAATAATTAAAAACATCAACTGGTGGTCCAAAGAATCTGGATGATTCCTTCCATGTATTTATGCCATTTTGTGACAGCACTATAGATTGGCACAGTCATCATGGAGTGATTGGGGGGCAGTGTCATTTAGACCTGCTGTGCAGCATATCAAGCACTCACAAAACAATTCCACTGAAAATTTGATGTTAAGTAGGATTCAGCCCAGTGCCAGTGGCAGTAATATGATGTGTATTATGTAACTGCAGGCATGTAAGGACTTGCCCCCTGTGGGATATGAGTCCAGAACACTATTTGAGCATTTGCATTGATTGCAACCCAGGGTTGGAAGAACTGAAAGAATGGCCTGAAATATATTCATGCTGGAGATGGTCGATTCCTCCTACAGGCAGCAACAATAAACTGTATTTATATAATGCTTTTAATGTAGTGAAATGTACCAATGCGCTTCACAGGAGCATTATCAGCCAAAATTTGACACTGAGCCACATAAAGAGACATTAGGACAGGTGACCAAAAGCTTGGTTAAAGAGGAAAGTCTTAAGGAGCGTCTTAATGTAGGAGAGAATGGTAGAGCGGAGGACAGGTTTAGGGAGTGAATTCCAGAGCTTGGGGCCCAGCAGCTGAAGGCATGGTCACCAATGGTGGAACACTAGAAATCGGGGATATGCAAGAGGCCAATATTGGAGGAATGCAGAGATATTGGAGGGTTGTAGGGCAGAGGAAGTTCGAGAGATAGGGAGGGGCAAGGCCATAGAGGAATTTGAACATAAGGATGAGAATTTTAAAATCTCAGAATAAATATGGCCACAGGAGTTACATCTTTATCTCCCCAGCAACTAGAATGCTGTGGCATACATGATTATTATTAGCACAGTGAATGCTCTTAGATGCTCTTAGTATTTTAACTGGCAATGCTATATCAGTGTCATTCACTAACTTTATGCCCAAGGCCACAATCAAAGCAGGATCAGCCGTGCCTCAGTGGCAGTACTCTTGCCTTGGAGCACATAAACTGGGCTGGCATTTCAGTGCCGTACTGAGGGAGTGCTGCACTGTTGCAAGTCCCATCTTTCAGATGAGATGTTAAACTGAGACCCCGTCAAGCCTCTTGGGGGAGGTGTTGGAAGAACAGCATCCTGACCATCATTTATCCCACAATCAACACCTAAAAAAGATGATCTGGTCATTTACTTTATTGTTGTTTGTGGGTCCTTGCTGTGAGTAAATTGCCTGTCACATTTCCTACATTACAACAGAAACTACACTTCAAAAGTACATCATTGGCTGTAAATCGCTTTGGGATTTTCTGTCACTGTTATACAAATACAACTCTTTTTTACTTTCAAGGACTTGCTTGAAAGCCACTTTCACAAATGCTTCTCTCCACACCTCCATCCCCCACCAGGACGGTTTGAGGGCTCTCCGCTTCTTCCTTGAACAGAGGCCCAACCAGTCCCCATCCACCATCACCCTCCTCCGCCTGGCCGAACTTGTTCTCACATTGAACAACTTCTCGTTCAACTCCACTCACTTCCTTCAAGTAAAAGATGTTGCTATGGGTACCTGCATGGGTCCTAGTTATGCCTGTCTTTTTGTGGGATATGTTGAATATTCCTTGTTCTAGTCCTACTCAGGCCCCCTCCCCCAACTCTTTTTTCGGTACATTGAAGACTATATCGGTGCCGTTTCCTGCTCCTGCCCCGAACTGGAAAACTTTATCAACTTTGCTTCTAATTTCCACCCTTCTCTCACCTTTACATGGTCCATCTCCGACACTTCCCTTCCTCGACTTCTCTATCTCCATCTCTGGGGATAGGCTGTCTACTAATATCCATTATAAGCTCACCGACTCCCACAGCTACGTCGACTACACTTCTTCCCACCCTGCCTCCTGTAAGGACTCCATTCCATTCTCCCAGTTTCTCCGTCTCCGATGCATCTGCTCTGATGATGCTACCTTCCATGACAGTGCTTCTGATATGTCTTCCTTTTTCCTCAACCGAAGATTCCCCCCCACTGTGGTTGACAGGGCCCTCAACCGTGTCCGGCCCATTTCCCGCACCTCTACCCTCACCCCTTCCCCTCCATCCCAGAACCGCGACAGGGTTCCCCTTGTCCTCACTTTCCACCCCATCAGCATCCATATCCAAAGGATCATCCTCAGCTATTTCCGGCACCTCCAGCGTGATGCCACTACCAAACGCATCTTCCCCTCCCTTCCCCTGTCAGCATTCCGAAGGGATCGTTCCCTCCGCGACACCCTGGTCTACTCCTCCATTACCCCCACCACCTCGTCCCCTTCCCCTGGCACCTTCCCTTGCAATCACAGGAGGTGTAATACCTGCCCATTTACCTCCTCTCTCCTCATTATCCCAGGCCCCAAACACTCCTTTCAGTGAAACAGCGATTTACTTGTACTTCTTTCAATGTAGTATTCTGTAGTCGCTGCTCACAATGTGGTCTCCTTTACATTGGGGAGACCAAACGCAGACTGGGTGACCGCTTTGCGGAACACCTCCACTCAGTCCGAAAGCATGATCCCGAGCTTCCGGTTGCTTGCCATTTCAACACTCCCCCCTCTCTCATGCTCACACCTCTGTCCTGGGATTGCTGCAGTGTTCCAGTGAACATCAATGCAAGCTCGAAGAACAGCATCTCATTTACCGATTAGGCACACTACAGCCTGCCGCACTGAACATTGAATTCAATAATTTACATTTCTAATATTTGCCAGTTCTGAAGAAGGGTCACTAACCTGAACCATTAACTCTGCTTCTCTCTCCACAGATGCTGACTGACCTGCTGAGTATTTCCTGCATTTTCTGTTTTTATTTCAGATTTCCAGCATCCGCAGTATTTTGCTTTTAATTCACAATTGCTTCAATGTATTATCACACTGTGGTGATATAGAAGCCTGTGTCTGTGATTCTCCATGGTGAGCAGTAGAGGAGAACGAGATGGGGCTTTTCTTCACCCTGCCAAATGATCACTGGTTGCATAGATGCTTCACAGAATGCTGATAGTGGCGGTGGTTCTGACTGGCACTAAGTTTTCTTGAGGATTCCCAATTTTGTAGCCACCTTCCCACTGATTAGAATCACAGGCCATTGCTGAGTGGAAGACAGGTAAAACTCCTCTAGGAATAGTGAGAACAGATATAAACCTAGACCACCTGTATTAGTAAATCCAGGGCTCCTATAGTTTTACAGACATATCATAAATATTGGAATAGTCATGACTCCTGATGACGTTTCTCTTGGAAAACTTTAACTGGAGAGCCAGAGGAGAGGAGGATATAACAGAGGAGGACATCTGCCTAAATCATAGAGTTGTAGAGTCATACAGCACAGAAACAGGCCCTTCGGCCCATCGTGTCTGTGCCGGCCGTCAAGCACCTACCTATTCAAATCCCATTTTCCAGCACTTGGCCTGTAGCCTTGCATGCTATGGCGTTTCAAGTACTCATCTAAATACTTCTTAAATGTTGTGAAGGTTCCTGCCTCTACCACCTCTTCAGGCAGTGCGTTCCAGATTCCAACCACCTCTGGGTGAAAACATTTTTCCTCAAATCCCCTCTAAACCTCCTCCCCTTACCTTAAATCTATGCCCACTGGTTATTGACCCGCTAAGGGAAAAAGTTTCTTCCTATCTAATCTATCAATGCCCCTCATAATTTTGTATACCTCAATCAGGTCCCCCCTCAGCCTTCTCTGCTCTAAGGAAAACAACCCTAGCCTATTCAGTCTTTCTTCATAGCTGTGTGTGGGTGATTGAATGTGGCCTGCAGACTGTACAACGCATACCTGCATTCTATATAACAGGCAATCAAAAACATTTTCACTGTCAGGGCCTTAACTCTTTAATTCCCTCGCTCTGCCTCTCCAACCCTTGTCTTTGAAGATGTTCCAAACATACATCTTTGGCCAAGATTTTGGCCACCTGTGCTAAAATCTCTTTATGGCACTTGGTGCCAAATTTTGTTCGATAACTTGTCTGTGAAACACCTTGGGATGTTTTACTATGTTTGTCAAATACTTCATAGGTAAACAGTAGAGGAATGGCTATATTTCTGCAGCATTGCGAATTTACTGGGGAAAAGGGAGAAACACAGGATAAGACAATAAGTAGAATGTAAGAATGTTATAAACTGATACCTCACATCCCTCGTGAAGTAACCTACTATCTGCTTAGTTAATCTTTTCTCAGAAGAGGAAAACTTCAGCCTTCAAGGGACAAACCACTCACCCTTTAACTGTATCAGCATGTCACATGTGCAGCTTTTCAATCCCTTTGGCTAGGTTTTGATGGCATAAAGAGGCAAGGAGTGGTGGAAGCATTCCATAACATATAAGGAGATACAAGATCCTTTAATGATTCATCCCTGCAGACTGCAGAGTTCAGATCAATGGCAGCTGCCACTTGATTAATTAGACATGCAATCCTGCAGGTCATGGGAATTTTCATCCTATTCCCTCAGTATTTTCACATGCTACTCATAATTAATCATAGGCACACTGGGACTTTCCATGATGATGTCAGCAAATAGGATCTCAATAAGGGGCTAAATGAAGCATTATACGATGCAAGTCAGTCACACGATTTTTCCTTTTGTCAACTGCCTCATATTCTTTTTTTTACGTTTCAAATTTTTGTCTACTTGTTATATTTTCAGAGTACTGGACTGACGGAACATGCAGGGATAATCTGAAGGTGATAATTGTTCCTGGGGGTGAGAATGTGATCATCCTGTGTAACCATAATTGTGCAGCTCATTATCTCACAAGGTGGGTAGAGGGACGGAAGCAATGTCACCTTAATGTTAGCCAACTGAGAGTGACTGACCTATCAGAATGTCCTGTAGTTAAGGGATCTGAAATAATGAAATCTCTAACTGAGAAAATATTCCTGCAGTAGTTCTGAGAATGCAGATCGCAGTAGGAAAATGGGAAGGCGAGTTTATCCTTCACAACTAATACGTGCAGGAGTCAGGAAGAATTATTGCAGATGGTTGAGTAACAGTTTTACGTTAGACAGCAATCTATATGCACAAAGGGTATAAGCCAATTTACTATTGGAGTACTGCAAAAACTATTTTAGCAGCACCAAAATGCATCATCCAATTCTGTTAACTATGTCACACAGATTTCATTTATTTGTAGTGGTTATGGTAATTGAAGTGGCATAATTTTATTATAAAGACAATGCTACATAAGCCTCACCTGGCCAGTGCTTATAGAAAGGCTTTTATTTACAGAGCTTCTTTCATGACCTCACGACATCAGGATGTTCTCAAGTGCTTTGCTACCAATTTAGTCACTGTTGAAATGAAATCATTTGACCACAGCAAGTTACCACAAGCAGCCATGAGATGATAACAGATTTTCCTGTCACTTCAACAGCTGAGTGCTCAGCAAGGAGATTGGTTGTTGAATGTCTAGTTTGGTATCGTCTCATATGTGATGTTAAATCAAATCTTGATTTGCAGATCTGATTGCAAATATTACATATGAAGTCACTGTTGGAAGAGTGGGTGAAGGCACTGACTTTGTAGTGTGCTCACTTGTCCTGTTCCCTTGACTCTGTTCTCCTCAAATGTTCAGATTGCTTGATGACAGAGACTTCTCCATTTGGATCTGTCCATAGTTATTTTTGCCCATGTAGTGGGGTCCAACTGACTCTGAGATTGGCTTTCAGAATGTCTTTTTTAAATCTAATTTGGGACGTTCCATGGTGCAGGTTTCTGTACTCATCTGGTTGTTGAATACTGCCTTTGGTATGCGAGGAATCCTCCATGCGAACCACATGGCCACCCCAGAGAAGATTTACTCTGATGAACATGTTTGTCCTCATACTTTTATAATTTAGTATAATACAAGGGGATGGTGGTGCAGTGGGGGAGGGTGGGGGGGATTGGAATACTCTCTCAGTCCATGTTAAGTCTGAAGATATTAGCTTTCTTTATTTCCCCATCAGTGCACTACAGAATGACTGGCAATGATGCATCAATGTAGCAGAAGCCAATTTCAATTGGAATTTACATTGACGACTACAGGGTATTGCTGTAAAATAGTTCTTTTGTGCCTCAGCACAATTGACCTCTATTAAAGCCATGCTAGCATTATCAGTAATAGTGATGATAAGATACTGTTTCTTCATGTGTTTGGTCTTGAACAGGCCCATTTTACACTCCATGGAGTATCATGTGTGGATCTCAAATTTCATGTAAAATTACTGCCCGCTTGGTGAAATTTTCATGTAAAGTGGAGGAAAAAGTAAAGGTTTACTTCTTGTGTCATTGTGCTGGGTAGTTGTACTTTGTGCTAGTGCTGCTGCAGCACAGGTGCTAACCTAGGAGAACAACTTCTCCCCAGTGTTAATATAGGAACAGCTTTTCTCCTCCCAATAATCTGATTGATTTAACTGGAAATGGGAACTCATGTGACACTGGGCCCTTGTTCAAACCTCAGCTCTTGGTGCCAAGATTCACATGTTGCAACTTGCAATCAGAAAGTGGTAAGTAGTGTGAATAGTTGACTGTTTTTGTTAATGAATCTGGTGACACAGCACTTCTTCACTGTGCAGCCTCACTTTACCCATCTTCAATTCACTATTTCCCCTTATACGCATGTAGCTAGCTTGTTGAGGTAGATATGCTATTCAGGGTAGTTTGCTCTGCAAGTTGTGCATCTCGTCTACTCTCACTATTCCAGGGTCATTCTGTCTTCCTGCTCCTGGTAATTTAAGTGAATCTGAGAAACTTCTGCTTTTGGCCAAAAAGCTCTTATCAGCCAGTTAATGCCACATGTGCCCTGGACTTCAAATAGGTTTTCATGATATCATCCCCTCAGTTAGTGTTGCCAACTCTGCGTCGACGTATTCCTGGAGGCTTCAGCGCACAAGCTCCCGCCTCCAGCCGCCCCATCCTCATGTTCCCGCCATTGGTTGCCTGACACATCCACTTTTGCAGTGTGCTGCCATCTCATGTCAATTGGAAGGCAAACAGGCTCTTTATTACCCGATTGGATAATACTTGACTGCCAATCAAACGGCTTTTTTTTTATCCCATCTTCAATATTTTAAAAACTAATAAATGTTCAAAGAAAATGAAAAAAGCACAGGATTTTCTTTAAAGTCCCTATGATTATTCTCTCAGGTTGCTCATATCCTGGAGATTAATCTTCAATTCCTGGAGACTCCAAGACAATTCCAATGTAATCATTTCAAGTTTCTCATTATGGACTTTTAGCGAGTACAAAAGTATTTTAAAATTCTTATTAATCTCCTTGATCCCATTTTTGAATAAAACAGTCCTCAGATCAATGATAATCTGATAATTATGAGTCAGTCAGTTTGTCAATGGCATCGTATCACCAACCTACGCAAGTTTACATCTTCACAGAAATTAATATTCATTGGAAATATGCGATTTTCCAGTTGATGGTGTCATTAAAGAAATAGCGAAGTAAAGGGTTAACGTTTGAATTAGGACTAACATAATCTTGGCAAATCATCATTAAGAAGATGCGATTTGATCTAACAGTTTAATTAACTAATTACGTACTAATCATTGCTATTAAGGAAATGGGTCAGCTTGAAAATCAGATGCAATTTTCTTGAAACTGTTGAAACAGAATTAGAATCTTGAGAGTTAATTACCTGAAAAAGATGAGAAAAATATTTAATCTTGAAAACATAATTTTTCTATTGAAATAGATAGCATCGTGCATCCCATCACTCCAGACACCTTGATGGACAAATACAGATCAGCAAATACCATGAGGCCAATTTTAACTTCCAACTGTCCAACTTTGTGTTCACCATGGAGCAGATGCGAGCCTATGATTTCTTTAAAATATAGATGTCATGGGCATTGCCTGGAAACCATGGTCGCAGGTCACAGATCTTTTTGATGTTAATTGATGGACATCGTGGGAAGTTGCACAGATGCTTCAATGGCCTCATGGGTGTGCCCCTGGACCCAGGGAAATGCCACAGGGCCAATTCTCATCCTCCCCTCTGTTAGATGGGTACAGGGCCATAGCACGATGAACATCACAGTGCAACACTGTGTTCCCATCGATGTCTGACCTCTGCAATTTTCCACCTCCCTCATGCCAAAGTCTTTTCCCCAGACAGAAAGATGATAGAATAACATACATCAGAGGTTAGAAATATGACAGAAGTATTAAAAAAAACCTGAAAACCAAGTGTTGGCTAAAGGTACTGTTACAACAAAAGTGGGAGTAATGCACTGTTAATTCAGTCCCACTACTCCCCAGGTCAAATAAAGTTTCCCACCTACCGAAGAATAGCCAAACACTTTATCTGTCCCCCAGAATAAAGCACACCATATCAGGTTTATTGAAATAACAACAATATTATCTATTTACTGGTCAAAAAATAATCAGTCTTAACTACAAATGAGATAAATCTATATATATGAAAAACTCCTTATTTCCTTAACCCCCATGCATACCCACATGCATTAAAAAAAAAACCAGTTAAACTGGAAAAAAGGATTTTTTGGTTTACAGCTGTTGTTATGAACCTCCTGTCAAAACATTGCAAGGATTTCAATTATTTGCAGGTGTCTTCCACTGAGCAAAAATTCTTTTCTCAGCTTTTAAAACACACAGATTTCTACGATCTGAGTACATAAAACCCTTTGTAACAGTTCATTATCTTGATCATATAAAATCGAAAGCAAAGATTTTTAAGAACAGAGATATATGTAAGACATTGCTCACCATGTCAGATAAATGGAAGGGAAACCATCTTTGAGATAAAATTAGACAGCAAAATTCAACTGAAGAGAGAAATAGAAACTTCAAGAACAAAGATCATCTGTTACTTAATTTTTCACAATTGCACTAGATTTGATAGATTGCAAATGGGAAAGTGGCTACATCAGCAACATTGTTTTTGCTAGATCTCAAATGGAACACCAACAAAATGTATTGTTCTTATTTATTTATAACCTTAGAAGCCTTGTTGACATACTTTCAGCCTCTACATGAAATATGAGTAAGCAACAATAGCCGTTTCACTTTTAAACCTCTTAAAGTGAAGGAAACATTAGGAAAAAATAATACTTTATTTTCAGACTTAGTCACGAAGGAAGAAAGAAAAAAAGAATTTTCACTTATAAAGTGCTTTTCATGGGCACAGGACATTCTAAAGAGCTTCCCAGCCAATGATTACTTTTGAATTACGGTCCCCTGTTTTGAAGGTAACTGCGGTCGCCAGTTCTCATTGAGGTTCCCTAAACAGCTAATGTGTTTGGGTGGAGTCAGCTGAGGGATTAATGTAGGTAAGGTCACTGAGAGAACTTTATGTTCTTTACAAAATTGACACGAGGAGCCTTTTACATTTTCATAACCAGAGCTTTGGAATCAAAATTCACTGCACAGTCTTGTAATCTAACTCCACTTCTCTCACTTTTTCCTTCCTTCCGCCAAGATTTTAAATCGAGGTCCAGTCTGTCCTTTCAGGTGGATGTAAAAGATCTCCTGGTGCTATTTGAAGAAGAGCAGCAAAGTTCTCCTGGTGTCCTGGCTCACATTCATTCCTCACGCACACCACCAAAACAGATTCATTAGCCATTTATCATCCTTGCTATATGTGGGATTTTGTTGTGTGCAGATTAGCTTCCCTGTATATCCATGTAGCAACAACTGACTACACTTTCACGTGAAACACATTAGGATGTCCCAATGACAATAAGAGAATGCTGAATAAATGCTAGCTCTTCCAGGCTTTTAATTCCCCAGTGTCTCATCACCTAAGCAGTACTTTCCAACTTCCTTTTACATTTCTCTTTTACTTTTTCTAAATTTGGTAGTATTATACACTATCGATTTTCAACATTTTAAAATCGTTTTGAAGAGGCACTGCCTTCATATAAAAAAGCAAACATTTTTTGCCGGCAAAGTACGAATCCTGCAGAGATTCATTTTGTTGCTACTTATCTGTAGTCCCCATGCCACAATAATAACTTTTTAAATTCATTTTTATTTTGTGCACTATCATTTTCTGTTAGAAAATAATTTATTATATCTAATCTGCATATATAATGAAGTGCTAAAGCATACTTTGAGTTAAAAGTAGCAAACAGAAAATGCCTTTCTTAAATTCCTTTGGAAGGTTCAGAGGGATGCAAGCAAAATTTGAAAAATGTCCAGAACATGAGAAGATTTGGAGAGGGAGAAAAATAACGGATTTGATGATGCTTTGGTCGGTGAACAGAGATTAAATCAGCAGCTGTGGATCATTTATTTTTAATATGAGAAACTTTATACCCCAGTCTGCAACATCAACCATATCTAAATGATCTCATTGTTATGAAGACGTATGTTTCAGAATCCATAATTATAACTGAGCATTGCACTCAAAGCTGTCAGTTTTATAGCCAATACAATTTTTTAAGGTTACATTAAACATAGAATGCTTTTATTTCTCAGTTAAAATTGTATTTTAATATTCTGTGTTACATGGATGCAATAGAAACTATTGCAGTCCAAACTTTCTTGACGGTGACCACATTGATAATGATGTTGGAGAAATCAACAGGGCACATACGATTCCTTCTTCGCAGGTAGAGGGGAATTTGTAGAATCAAGCAAATTCTGGGGTAGATAACAACATTTAGAAGAAAATAAAATCTAAGAAGTGTGTAATAAGTAAATAATTGAACTTAAAACTAGAACCAAACTTTACACAATGGAAACAACACTTACACACTAGAAATGACCCTGGCACTGTCATTATTGCACTTGGCAAGTGTTGCAAGCCCTTGTGCAGGTTACATATTTATCCACTTCTATATTTATTGCAGAAAAAGCTTTCACACAATGGGGTCGGTGAATTGTGGGTTGGGGGTGTCGGTCTGATAGACAACCAGCATAGGAGATCCCATCACTCTGCAAACACTCACTCCAATAGAAGAGGCCACAAGTAACATATTGGAGAAAACACACAGCATCCAGCATCAGAGTTAGTGAAAATGGAAGCCTGGAGGGTTGGTTTTACCTCCATGCGATTGGACGATGAAGCACATTAGCCTGTGGACCCATAGTGCCTACCGGAGGCCCGATCCATTTTGAAGGTTAGCTCTTATTAAAACAGGGCTGGACTGCCTCAGCGGGTGGGAAGCAAACACGCTGAGGCAGTCCAGGCCTGGGTTGATGAGGGTTCAGGTTTTGCTCTGCCCAACTGAGTTCTAAACTGGCATCAGGGTTATGTTGACATCACAAAACACATATTTAAATACCTAAATTAGCTGCACAGTTGCTTCAGGCTGCTTCCGGGGCTGTCTATTCCGAGGAGCCCCTGCAAGATGGTGACGGTCACAGTGAGGACAGGAACACAATTTATGGAGCATTCCCACCCATTTCCCCTGAGCAAAAGGCTTCAAGATATTCCTTCTCTTGTCAGACCAGGGTCTGTGGCTGTCTTCTCTATCACTGTTCTTTCTGCTTAACTCTTTTAGTCACAAACTCTTTCACCTCCTGAATATGACGACCTGGTGCAGCATACTGCTGCCGAGGATCTGACAAGGGCTTGCCTTCAATATTACATCATAATCCCTGTCCCATTCCCTTTTTATAGGTCCACCAATAGATTGAGTGCCCGTTCCACATGGAATGAAATTCCACACATAATTGAGATTGATAGATATTTGTTAGCAAGGGTATTATAGGGTAAATGGAGTTAAGATACAGATCAGCCATGAGTTAACTGAATGGGGCTATATTCTCTGGAGTTTAGAAGAATGAAAGGTGATTTCATTGAAACATTTAAAATTCTTAGAGGGCTTGACAGACTAAATGATGCGAAGCTGTTTCCCTCGGCTGGAGACTATAGAACTAGGGAACATAGTCCCAGGATAAGGGATCAGCCAGTCAGGACTCAATAAGAACAAAGAACAGTACAGCACAGGAACAGGCCATTCGGCCCTCCAAGCCTGCGTTGATCTTGAAGCCTGCCTAAACTAAAACCTTCTGCACTTCCGGGGACCGTATCCCTCTATTCCCATCCTATTCATGTATTTGTCAAGATGCTTCTTAAACGTCGCTATCGTACCTGCTTCCACCACCTCCCCCGACAGCAAGTTCCAGGCACTCACCACCCTCTGTGTAAAGAACTTGCCTCGCACATCCCCTCTAAACTTTGCCCCTCGCACCTTAAACCTATGCCCCCTAGTAACTGACTCTTCCACCCTGGGAAAAAGCTTCTGACTATCCACTCTGTCCATGCCGCTCATAACTTTGTAAACCTCTATCATGTCGCCCCTCCATCTCCGTCGTTCCAGTGAAAACAATCCGAGTTTTTCCAACCTCTCCTCATAGCTAATGTCCTCCAGACCAGGAAACATCCTGGTTAACCTCTTCTGTACCCTCTCCAAAGCCTCCACGTCCTTCTGGTAGTGTGGCGACCAGAATTGCACGCAATATTCTAAGTGTCGCCTAACTAAAGTTCTGTACAGCTGCAGCATGACTTGACAATTTTTATACTCTATGCCCCGACCGATGAAGGCAAGCATGCCGTATGCCTTCTTGACTACCTTATCCACCTGCGTTGCCACTTTCAGTGACCTGTGGACCTGTACGCCCAGATCTCTCTGCCTGCCAATACTCCTAAGTGTTCTGCCATTTACTGTATACTTCCCACCTGCATTAGACCTTCCAAAATGCATTACCTCACATTTGTCCGGATTAAACTCCATCTGCCATTTCTCCGCCCAAGTCTCCAACCGATCTATATCCTGCTGTATCCTCTGACAATCCTCATCACTATCCACAACTCCACCAACCTTTGTGTCGTCCGCAAACTTACTAATCAGACCAGCTATATTTTCCTCCAAATCATTTATATATACTACAAAGAGCAAAGGTCCCAGCACTGATCCCTGCGGAACACCACTAGTCACATCCCTCCATTCAGAAAAGCACCCTTCCACTGCTACCCTCTGCCTTCTATGACTGAGCCAGTTCTGTATCCATCTTGCCAGTTCACCTCTGATCCCGTGTGACTTCACCTTTTGTACCAGTCTGCCATGAGGGACTTTGTCAAAGGCTTTACTGAAGTCCATATTGTTAGGTAAATTGGCCATTATAAATTGCCCCTAGTATAGGTAGGTGGTAGGGAAATATATGGACAGGTGGGGATGTGGTAGGAATATGGAATTAGTGTAGGATTAGTATAGATGGGTGGTTGATGGTCGGCACAGACTCGGTGGGCCAAAGGGCCTGTTTCAGTGCTGTATCTCTAAAAAAAATAACATCCACTGCCCTTCCTTCATCAATCATCTTTGTCACTTCCTCAAAAAACTCAATCAAATTAGTGAGACACGACCTCCCCTTCACAAAACCATGCTGCCTCTCGCTAATAAATGAGGAGAATTTTTTTTTTCTGTAGAACTACATCAAAAGTACATCACAGAACCAGGACGTTCGACCCAACAGGCCTGTGCCGGTATGTATGCTCCATCTGAGCTTCCGCCTACCCTTCTTCATCTAACCCTCTCAGTTTATGCTTCTATTTCTTTCTCCCTCATGCACTTATTTAGCTTCACCTTAAATGCACCTATGCTATCAGCCTTAACTAATCCTTGTGCTAGCTAGTTCCACCTTCTCCTGAAATCCCGATTGGATTTATTAATGACTATCATATATTTATGGTTGCTAGTTTTGATCTCCTCCACCAGTGAAAATATCTTCTCTATGTTTAGTTGTGAATCTTTGGAATTTTCTTCCCCCGAGGGCTGTGGATGCTCAATCATCAAGAATAAGATCAATAACCTTTTGGACACTAAGTGAATCAAGTGATGTGAGGATCAGATGGGAAAGTGGAGTTGAGGTCAAAGATCAGTCATGATGTGATTGAATGGCGGACCAGGCTTGAGGGGTCATATGGCCTAATCCTGCTCCTATATTCCTAAGTAAAGAAAGAAAAAGCAAACTTTCATTTATATAGCACTTTGCAGGACCTTAGTGAATTACTTAAAAAAAAACGTCTTGGTAGCCACCAAGAAAAATTGGAACAAACTTGCATCTTGCATTCCTGGATATCAGTCACTGTAGAGAAAGAACCTTTGCAATTCATGAAAGTAACAGTGTTGTGTGAAGGAGCAGACAGAGCGACAGAGGGACGGTTAATGCTGTCCTGAATTTAGGGAAACCTTGCAAATTGTGTGAGTTCTCCGCGGAGCTCGATCCTGCTTCTTTCAGGGAAATTGATGAATCTGTTTACTGCACCAAACAAACCACCTTTTTAATGCAGAGTGACCAATGTTGCTTACATCCCCTGTGGCAGCCTCGAAAGAATTGAAAGCAGTAACTTTGAATGCATCAGACAACACTGTGCTATCTCTTGCAGTTGGCTGCAAGTCTTCTAGGATGTGACATAACTCTGTCAATGCCTTCCTGGCGATTCAAAGTCACTTCATAGCATTGTTACTTAGAGAACTACACCAATGTTCCTTGGGGCCTCTGAACTCTGTTGGGAGAGTAAGGATTTCTCTGAATATGCATCCTTCCATTTGCCCATCCTCCGGCTGCAACACTGTTTACTCTTTCTTCCTCACCCTCCTAAAATTACCTCCATGGAAGATACCACTGCAGCACTGAACCCCCTTCACAATCGACAGTGTACAACAGCAAATAAAAAGCTTTCATTAGCTTGAAGGACTCAAGCTCGAATGACAAAATTCTTCATGCAGTGCCATTGAGATTTCACTTACAGACTTTTTGCTTCTCGTCCTACAAGTACTTCTTACCATTTGGTTTTTGACATTTTCCTCTTTGATTATAATTCGTAGATTCTGTAAGATGTTTGAACCTTTGGTAACATTGTCCACTGCGACTACTTTGCCATTCAGGTTGTAATGAACTGCGTCCTTTCAGCTGTATGCTAGGAAAGGCCAGTGAACACCCTTGTATCACTGACTCTCTCCTGTCTTGCATAGCTGTGAATGACATGGAAGCAGTGGACGCACCAGTCTTTCAACAACCTCCTCCCCCCCGCCACAAAGAAAGCACCTCATTTTTACAATTTGTTTTGACTGATAAATATGTGCCAAGACATTGGACAAGAACAAACTGCATGAATTTACAGCTCGTGATGAAACAGCAAAATCCATCCAGGAACATGAAACATGATCGTGACACAATTTCTTTTTATTTTCCAACAGTGTTTCAGTGAGATATTTATTGTTAGATATCAGACCATGGTGTAGCTCCAGCACAGTACCTCCAAGTTTGCCAAGAAAACATATGAACATAAGAAATAGGAGCAGGAGTAGACCATATGGCCCATCAAGCCTGCTCCACCATTCAATATGAGCATGGCTGATCTTGGGCTTCAACTCCACGTTCCGCCTGCTTCCCATATACGTATGAACATACGAGCAGGAGTAGGCTATTGGGACCCTTGAGCCTGCTCCACCATTCTATAAGATCATGGTCTATCTGTTTGTGGACACAACTCCACTTTCCTGCCTACCCCCAATACCCTTTGACTCACTTGCTTGTCAAGAATCTGTCTACCTCTGCCTTAAAAACATTCAATGACTCTGCTTCCACCACTCTCCGGGGAAGAGAGTTCCACAGACTCACAATCCTCTGAGAGAGAAAACTTCTCATCTTTGTCTTAAATGGGAGGCCCCTTATTTTTAAACAGTGCCCCCTAGTTTTAGTCTTTCCCACAAGGGGAAACATCCTTCCACACCCACCCTGTCAAGTCCCCTCAGGATCTTATATGTTTCAATAAGATCACCTCTCATCCTTCTAAACTCCAATGAATACAGACCCAACCTGTCCAACCTTTCCTCATAACATCATCCCAGGAATCAGTAAAGTGAACCTTCTCTGAACTGCTTCGAATGCAATTATATCCTTTTTTTCATTCTTTCATCCAATTATATCCTTTGATTCCCTAAGAGACCAAAAATCTGTCTGCCTCAGTCTTAAATATATTCAATGATGGAGCATCCAAAACCCTCTGCGGTAGAGAATTCCAAAGATTCACAATCCTTTGAGTGAAGAAATTTCTCCTCATCTCAGTCCTAAATGATTGTCCCCATATTCTGAGGCTGTGCCCCCTGTATTCTACATTCCCTAGCCATGAGAAACAACCCCTCAGTGTCTACCCTGTCAAGCCCCTTCACAATCTTGTATGTTTCAATGAGATCACCTCTCATTCTTCTAAACTCCAGAGAATATAGACCCAATTTACTCAGCTTCTCATCATAGGACAACCCTCTCATCCTAGGGACCAATCCAGTGAACCTTCACTATACTGCCTCCAATGCAAGTATATCCTTCCTTAAATATGGAGACCAAAATTGCACACAGTATTCCAAGTGTGGTCTCACCAAAGCCCTGTACAATTGTAGCAAGACTTATTTATTCTTGCAGTCCAATCCCATTGAAATAAAGGCCAACATGACATTTGCTTTCCTAATTGCTTACTGTACCGTCATGCTAACTTTCTGTGTTCCTTGTGCAAGTACATCCAAGAGCAACGGCGAGAGTGGTGGCAGTGAGAGCAGGAACAGGCCAGAGGAGCCGGGAGATAAATGGAGCCGAGGCCCGGGACCAGAAGCAGTGGTGAGAGTGGTGGCGGTGAGAGCGGGAACAGGCGAGAGGAGCCGGGAGATAAAAGGAGCCGAGGCCCGGGACCAGAAGCAGTGGTGAGAGTGGTGGCGGTGAGAGCGGGAACAGGCCAGAGGAGCCGGGAGATAAATGGAGCCGAGGCCCGGGACCAGAAGCAGTGGTGAGAGTGGTGGCGGTGAGAGCAGGAACAGGCCAGAGGAGCCGGGAGATAAAAGGAGCCGAGGCCCGGGACCAGAAGCAGTGGTGAGAGTGGTGGTGGTGAGAGCACTCTGTTCTGTTCTGTTCAGTGGACTTGCTTGACCAGCAAAAATCGAAGTGTGACATCACAAGAGAGCTGGTGTGATTGGTGGGTATTTCTTTCTTCCGTGTCTCTTGTGTTTTTTTTGTAGTTTTGGCCAAGTGATTTAAATCAGGTGATGCATTACAGGTTAAGATTACACTTAAATAGTTCTTTTTTTTGAAGTACTGAGATCCAAATTAATTAATTAAATAGAATAGAGGTGGCTGGGCAGGCGATGTATTGCAGTTGTAGTATGTGGGAGCTGGTGGACGCCGGTGCGATCCTCGGTGGCCACATCTGCAGCAAGTGTTGGCTGTTTGAGGAACTTTGGCTCAGAGTTGATGAGCTGGAGTCCGAGCTGCGGACAATGCGACACATCAGGGAGGGGAAGAGTTACCTAGACACTGTGTTTCAGGAGACAGTCACACCCCTTAGATTAACTACCTTGAATTCGGTCAGTGGTCAGGGACGGGAGGGTATGACTGCGAGTGAGGCAGGTATGGGGATCCAGAATTTAGCTTTGGAGGAGCCTCAGCCAGTGCCCTTATCCAATAGGTACGAGGTTCTTGCTCCCAGTGTCGACAAGGGCACAGACTATAGGGAAGATGAGCGAACTGACCACAGCACTGTGGTTCAGAGCGCCATTCAAGTGGGGGGAGAAAAGAGAAATGTAGTTGCAGGGGATAGCATAGTTAGGGGAGTAGATACTGTTCTCTGCAGCAAAGATAGAGAGTCCTGAAGGCTGTGTTGCCTAACTGGTGCCAAGGTTAAGGACATCCCTTCTGGGTTGGAGAGGAACTTGGAGTGGGAGGGAAAAGATCCAGTTATCGTGGTCCACGTAGGTACCAACGACATAGGTAGGACTAGGAAAGAGGTTCTGCTGAGGGACTATGAGCAGCTTGGGGACAAATTAAAAAGCAGAACCACAAAGGTAATAATCTCCGGATTACTATCTGAGCCACGTGCTAATTGGCACAGGGTAAATAAAATTAGAAAGGTAAATGTGTGGCTCAAAGATTGATGTGGGAGAAATGGGTTCCGATTCATGGGACACTGGCACCAGTACTGGAGAAAGAGAGAGCTGTTCCGTTGGGATGGGCTTCACTTGAACCATGCTGGGACCAGTGTCCTGGCGAATCGTATAACTAGAGTTGTAGATAAGGCTTTAAACTAAGTAGTGGTGGGGGGGAGGGTTCAATTGAAAGGAAGTTTAAAAAGTTGAAAAGTAACGAGAGAGCAGAGGTGCAGGGTAGTGAAGGAGCATACATTATTCAGACAGTGACAGGAAGGGACAGAGAATACAAGCATAAGAGTACAGCAGAAATTAGAACCAGAGTAGGTAAAAATGGTAAAAAGTCAAAGCTTAAGGCTCTTTATCTGAATGCACGTAGCATTTGTAACAAGATAGATGAGCTGACGGCACAGATAGAAATAAATGAATATGATTTGATGATATCACTGAGACGTGGCTGCAGGATGACCGGGACTGGAATCTTAATGTTCAAGGATATTCGACATTCCAGAAGAATAGGCAGGAAGGAAAAGGAGGTGGGGTAGCTTTGTTATGAAAGGAAGGGATCAGTGCAGTTGTGAGTAATGATATAGGTGTAATAGATCATGATGTAGAATCATTTTGGGTGGAAATAAGGAATAGCAAGGGAAAGAAAGCACGGGTGGGAGTGGTCAAGTGGCACCCAAAGAGTTGTTTCTCTGTAGGACAAGATATTAATCAGGAAATAATGGAGGCATGTAAGAAGGGCACTGCAATTAACATGTGTGATTTTAATCTGCATATAGACTGGACAAATCAAATTGGCAAGGGTAGCATGGAAGAGGAATTTGTAGAGTGCCTCAGGGATTGTTACTTAGAGCAATACATTGCAGAACCTACCAGGGAACAGGCTATTTTAGTATTGGTATTGTGTAATGAGGTAGGATTAGTCAGAGATCTCATAGTTAAGGATCCTTTAGGGGGAAGCGATCATAACATGGCAGAATTTCAAATTCAGTTTGAGAGTGAGAAACTCAAGTGCCAAACCAATGTCTTCAACTTAAACAAGGGCAATTACAGAGGTATGAAGAAAGAGTTGTCTAAAACGGGCTGGAAAAATAGACTACAGGGGAAGTCAGTAGATGAGCAGTGGCAGACTTTTAAGCAGATATTTCATAACACTCAGCAAACATTTATTCCAGTCAGAAGGAAGGACTTGAAGAGAACGATGAACCAGCAGCGGATGACTAAAAATCTAATAAAGAGGGAGAAAATTGATCATGAGGGTAAATTGGAAAGAAATATAAAAACAAACAGTAAGAGCTTCTACAGGTATATTAAAAGGAAGAGAGTAGCTAAAGTAAGTGTAGGACCCTGACAGGATGAGATTGGGAAATTAATAACAGGGAACAGGGAAATGGCAGATGATTTAAACCAATATTTTGCATTGGTCTTCACGGTGGAGGACACTATAAACATCCCAACAATAATAGATGAGCAAGGTGTAAATGGGAGGGAGGAACTTGTAACAATCTCTATCAAGAGGAAAAAGGTGCTGGATAAACTGATGGGACTAAAGTCAGACAAGTCACCAGGACCTGATGACCTGCATCCAAGGGTTTTAAAAGAAGTGGTTGCAGAGAAAGTGGAGGTATTAGTCATAATACTCCAAAACTCACTGGATTCCAGTAGGGTACCAGCAGATAGTAAAACCACTAATGTGACACCCGTATTCAAGAAAGGAGGGAGACAGAAAGCAGGAAATTACAGACCAGTTAGCTTAACATCAGTCATTGAGGAAAATGCTAGAGTCCAATATTTAGGAAGAAATAACAGGACATTTAGAAAAACATAATGCAATCAAACAGAGTCAACATGGTTTAATGAAAGGGAAATCATGTTTGACAAATTTGTTAGAGTTCTTTGAGTATATAACAAGCAAAGGGGATAAACGGGAACCAGTAGATGTAGTGTATTTGGATTTTCAGAAGGCATTTGATAAGGTGCCACATAAAAGGTTATTGCACAAAATAAGAGCTCAGGGTATTGGGGGTAATGTGTTGGCATGGATTGAGGATTGGCTAACACACAGAAGGCGGAGAGTCGGGACCAATGGGTCTTTTTCAGGTTGGAAAGCGGTAACAAGTGGGGTGCCACAAGGATTGGTCCTAGGGCCTCAACTATTTACGATCTATATTAATGACTTAGAGGAAGGGACAGAGTGTAGTGTATCCAAATTTGCTGACGATACAAAAATAGGTGGGAAGGCATGTTGTGATGAGGACACAAAGAATCTGCAAAGGGATATGGATTGGTTAAGTGAGTGGGCAAAAACTTGGCAGCTAGTGTTCATGAAACCATTGTCGATTGTTGTAAAAACCCATCTGGTTCACTAATGTCCTTTAGGGGAGGAAATCTGCTGTCCTTACCTGATCTGGCCTACATGTGACTCCAGACCCACAGCAATGTGGTTGACTCTTACATGCCCTCTGAAGTGGCCTAGCAAGCCACTCAGTTGTATCTAACCACTACGAAGTAAATAAAAAGGAATGAAACCAGACGGATCACCCGGCATCGACCTAGGCACCGGAAACGACAACGGCAAACCCAGCCCTGTCGACCCTGAAAAGTCCTCCTTACTAACATCTGGGGGCTTGTGCCAAAGTTGGGAGAGCTGTCCCACAGACTAGTCAAGCAACAGCCTGACATAGTCATACTCACGGAATCATACCTTACAGAAAATGTCCCAGACACTGCCATCACCATCCCCGGGTATGTCCTGTCCCATCAGCAGGACAGACCCACCAGAGGTGACGGCACAGTGGTATACAGTAGGGAGGGGGCTGTCCTGGGAGTCTCTACATCGACTCCAGACCCCATGAAGTCTCATGGCATCAGATCAAACATGGACATGGAAACCTCCTGCTGATTACCACCTACCGCCTCCCTCAGCTGATGAGTCAGTACTCCTGCATGTTGAACAGCACTTGGAGGAAGCACTGAGGATGGCGAGGGCACAAAATGTACTCTGGGTGGGAGACTTCAATGTCCATCACCAAGAGTGGCTCGGTAGCATCACTACTGACCGAGCTGGCTGAGTCCTAAAGGACATATGTGCTAGACTGGGTATGCGGCAGGTGGTGAGGGAACCAACAAGAGGGGAAAACATACTTGACCTCATCGTCACCAATCTGCCTGCCGCAGATGCATCTGTCCATGACAGTATTGGTAGGAATGACCACCGCACAATCATTGTGGAGACGAAGTCCGGCCTTCACATTGAGGATACCCTCCATCGTGTTGTGTGGCACTACCACCATGCTAAATGGGATAGATTTCGAATAGATCTAGCAATGCAAAACTGGGCATCCATGAGGCACTGTGGGCCATCAGCAGCAGCAGAATTGTACTCAAGCACAATCTGTAACCTCATGGCCCAGCATATCCCCCACTCTACCATTACCACCAAGCCAGGAGATTAAACCTGGTTCAATGAAGCATGCAGGAGGACATGCCAGGAGCAGCACCAGGCATACCTCAAAATGAAGTGTCAACCTGGTGAAGCTACAACACAGGACTATCTACGTGCCAAACTGCGTAAGCAGCATGCGATAGACAGAGCTAAGCGATCCCATAACCAACGGATCAGATCTAAGCTCTGCAGTCCTGCCACATCCAGCCGTGAATGGTGGTGGACAATTAAACAACTAACTGGAGGAGGTGGCTCCACAAATATCCCCATCCTCAATGATGGGGGAGCCAAGCACATCAGTGCGGAAGATAACGCTGATGCATTTGCAACAATCTTCAGCCAGAAATGCCGAATTAATGATCCAGCTCAGCCTCCTCCTGAAGTCCCCAGCATCACAGATGCCAGACTTCAGCCAATTCGATTCACTCCGTGTGATATCAAGAAACGACTGAAGGCACTGGATACTGCAAAGGCTATGGGCCCTGACAATATTCCGGCAATAGTACTGAAGATCTGTGCTCCAGAACGTGCTGCGCCCATAGCCAAGCTGTTCCAGTATAGCTACAACACTGGCATCTACCCGGCAATGTGGAAAATTGCCCAGGTATTTCCTGTACACAAAAAGCAGGACAAGTCCAAACCGGCCAATTACTGCCCCATCAGTCTACTCTCAATCATCAGTAACGTGATGAAAGGTGTCATCAACAGTGCCACCAAGCGGCACTTGCTTAGCAATAACCTGCTCAGTGATGCTCAGTTTGTGTTCCGCCAGGGCCACTCAGCTCCTGACCTCATTACAGCCTTGGTTCAAACATGGACCAAAGTGCTGAACTCAAGAGGTGAGGTGAGAGTGACTGCCCTTGACATCAAGGCTGCATTTGACCGAGTATGGCATCAAGGAGCCCTAGCAAGACGAAGGCCAATGGGAATCAGGGGGAAAACCCTCCACTGGCTGGAGTCATACTTAGGGCAAAGGAAGATGGTTGTGGTTGTTGGAGGTCAGTCATCTGAGG
Source organism: Heterodontus francisci (assembly GCF_036365525.1). Taxonomy (NCBI): domain Eukaryota; kingdom Metazoa; phylum Chordata; class Chondrichthyes; order Heterodontiformes; family Heterodontidae; genus Heterodontus; species Heterodontus francisci. Next base: position 17,114,833 of record NC_090388.1, read on the forward strand.
ACATCACTGCAGGAGTTCCTGAGGGTAGTGTCCTAGGCCCAACCATCTTCAGCTGCTTCATCAATGACCTTCCTTCAATCATAAGATCAGAAGTGGGGATGTTCGCTGATGATTGCACAATGTTCATCACCATTCGTGACTCCTCAGATACTGAAGCAGTCCGTGTAGAAATGCAGCAAGACCTGGACAATATCCAGGTTTGGGCTGATAAGTGGCATGTAACCTTCATGTTGACAAGAGAGAATCTAACCATCTCCCCTTGACATTCAGCGGCATTACCATCGCTGAATCCCCCAATATCAACATCCTAGGGGTTACATTGACCAGAAACTGAACTGGAGTAGCCATATAAATACCGTGGCTACAAGAGCAGATCAGAGGCTAGAAATCCTGCGGTGAGTAACTCATCTCCTGACTCCCCAAAGCCTGTCCACCATCTACAAGGCACAAGTCAGGAGTGTGATGGAATACTCTCCACTTGCCTGGATGGGTGCAGCTCCAACAACACTCAAGAAGCTCGACACATCCAGGACAATGCAGCCCACTTGATTGACACCACATCTACAAACACTCACTCCCTCCACCACCGACGCACAATGGCAGCAGTGTGTACCATCTACAAGATGCACTGCAGCAATGCACCAAGGCTCCTTAGACAGCACCTTGCAAACCCGCGACCTCTACCAACTAGAAGGACAAGGGCAGCAAATACATGGGAACACCATCACCTGCAAGTTCCCCTCCAAGTCACACACCATTCTGACTTGGAACTATATCGCCATTCCTTCACAGTCGCTGGGTCAAAATCCTGGAACTCTCTTTCTAACAGCACTGTGGGTATACCTACCCCACATGGACTGCAGCGGTTCAAGAAGGCAGCTCACCAGCACCTTCTCAAGGGCAATTAGGGATGGGAAATAAATGCTGGCCTGGTCAGCGATGCCCACATCCCATGATTGAATAAACAAAATGTGGGAAAGTGTGAGGTCATCACTTTGGTAGGAAGAATAAAAAGGCGGAATATTATTTAGATAGAGAAAGTCTACAAAATACTGCAGTACAAGGGATCTGGGTGTTCTTGTGCATGAAACACAAATCTTTAGCATGCAGGTGCAGCAAGTAATTAGGAAGGGAAATTGAATTTTAGCCTTTATTACTTGGGGATTAGAGTTTAAAAAGAGGGAAGTCTTATTACAACTGTACAGGGTATTGGTGAGGCCACACCTGAAGTACTGCGTACAATTTTGGTCCTCGTATTTAAAGAAGGATATATTAGCTTTGGAGGCAGTTCAGAAAAGGTTCACTAGGCTGATTCCTAAGGTGAAGGGGTTGTCTTTTCAAGAACGGCTAAACAGGTTAGGCCTTTATTCATTGGAATTTAGAAGAATGAAAGGTGATCTTATAGAAACATATCAGATTTTAAGGGGGCTTGACAGAGTAGATATTGAGAAGATGTTTCCACTAGTGGGGGAATCTCAAACTAGGGGACATATTACAGAATAAGGGGGCACACATTTAAAACTGAGATGCAAAGGAATTTCTTCTCTCAGAGGGTGGCGAATCTCTGGAATTCTCTGCCTCAGAGAGTTGTGGAGGCCAGGTCACTAAATGTATTTAAGGAGGAGGTAGATAGATTTTTGAAATCTCGGGGAGTCGAGGGTTAGGCGGAACAGGCCCGAAAGAGGAGTTGAGGCCTGGGACAGATCAGCCATGATCTTATTGAATGGTGGGGCTGGTTTGAGGGGCTGAAAGGCTTACTCCTGCTCCTATTTCTTATGTTCTATGTTCTTATGTTCTCTGACATCAATATTTACAAGTTTCACGCCTTTTAAACAATATTCCGATCTTCTATTCTCACAATTAAAGTGAATAACCTCACACTTCTCCAGACTTCTCCACATTATACTCCATCTGCCACCTTGTTGCTCACTCACTTAACTTGTCTATTTCTCTTTGCAGCCTCTTTGTGTTCTCCTCACTGCTTGCATTCCCACCTACCTTTGTATTGTCAGCAAACTTAGATACATTACTCTTTGTTTCTTCATCTAAGTCATTAATATAGAATGTAAATAGCTGAGGCCTCACACTGATCCTTCCGGCACTCCATTAGTCACAGCCTGCCAACTTGAAAATGCCCCATTTATCCCTACGCTCTGCTCTTCTCCTTTATCCAATTCTCTATCCATGCTATTATATCACTCCGAACTCCACGAGCCCTTATCTGGTGTATTAACCTTTTACATGGCACCTTATCGAATGCCTTTTGGAAATCCAAGTATGCTCCATCTACTGGTTCCCGTTTATCTACCCTGCTAGTTTCGTCCTCAAAAAAGCTCTAATAAATTTGTCTAATAGGATTTCCCTTTCGTAAAAACATGTTGACTTGTTTTAATCATACTATGCTTTTCTGAGTGCATTGTTAATACTTCCTTAGTAATAGATTCCAACACTTTCCCAATGACTGATGAAAGGCTAACTGGTCTGTAGTTCCCTGTTTTCTCACTCCCTCCTTTCTTCAATAGTGGTGTTACCTTTGCTAACTTCCAATCTGCTGGGACCATTCCAGAATCTAGGGAATATTGGAAAATCATTGCCAGTGTATTTACTACCTCTGTAGCTATCTCTTTTAGAACCCTAGGATGTAGGCCTGCAGGTCCTGGGGATTTATTGGATTTTTGTCCCTTGAGTTTCTCCAGTACTTTGTCTTTGCTGATATTGCTTACCTTAATTTCCATACTCCTATTAGCCCCTAGGTGACAGGAGACAGGAACAGGAGCAGTTATGTTGTTGTGGTCCGGTTGAGAGAGATGGCGAGACCAGATCCTTTGGGAGCTTGTGACTGAGACAAACTGATATTGCAGTATGGAAGTAACAGTTTAACTTCATTGCTAGCCAGGAGAAAGGAAGAGCTGCCTTGCAAAGTTGCTGTGATTGAGATAATGCAGGATGCATTTATATTGGTGTTTTGCGATGGTTTGAAGTCAATCCAAGGAGACCCATCAGTCTGTTTATGAGCTTAAATCTCCTGTTAATTAATTCTTTGTATAATTTAAGCTTGACGTGTGAGTGCCTCTGACATTTTGATAGCTCTCACCTGATGAGACCCAATGCTCCTGGCAGAGGAAAAGAAAGTAGTTCAGCTCTCTAATTTTTGGGAGTTAGATCAGGGAATTCAAAATAATCAGACTGTTTAGCTACAGCATTTAAGAGTTACCTTCAGTTCATAATATCAAATTTTCAGAGCACATTGTGTAAAGGCAGTTTTAGCAATACCTGATTGGAATTCAGTTTATTCCAACCCACTATTGTGCAATGTTTGGACTCATATCTATTACAATTCAGGTGTCAGCTGAGGTTTAGTGCCTCAGAGTCAGGAGGCAGTAGGTTCCAGTTCCATGCCAGAGACTCGAGCACAAAATCTAGGTTTACACCCCCGGTGCAGTGCTGAGGGAGAGCTAGAAACTAGCTTGGGAAAGCAAATGCCAGCATTGACAGTTGTGCCCACATCCAGAAGAATGAATTTAAAAAAAAAGTTTGTTGCTTTTAACAGGGATGTTACTATTGGCTCCAGTGACCTCATGCTGGGCAGAGAAGTCAAGCTGTGCTTTTGCTTCTGATCACTCTTCCCCCACCCCCACCCCGGCCTTTGAGCTCTTGGACAGACCATTAATCTAGAGTCACAAGCAGTCCATCTTAAGGGAAGAAATCAGGCTGGTCTTTTCAGTGAAATTGATAGTGGTGCTGAAGCAGTAGACAGCATGGGGCATTCAACTCTCCTGGTTGAAGGAAAGAGTGAAAAACCTAAAGGCAGGAAAATATTTGCAAATAGTAGATGGAACATCTATTAATCTTTAAATAGAAAACCAAGTTTCCTTTCGAAAAATAACGGTTCTGACTCTTCTTGGTCCTGAGTTGGCATACCAACATTTCACTCAACACGCAGAAACTAGTGAGATTAGAATGCTTTCCTCCTCATCCCTTCATTTGTATTAAAATTCTGCAAGTTAAAAGCAAATATAATTGCACAATTGCCCAGCCACTATGTAAAACTTGGAATCGGTATCCATAATGTCAAAAATCATTCAGCAGCATCTGTGGAGGAGCTGGTATATTTATCATGATGTGTGACACTGATCATTATCTTGCATAGCGATATTGAATGATAATCATTAAATTACTGGTGAAACTTTGGCAGCCTTTTCTGCACACCAATCTTGAATTCTCATCTTTCCTGCCGCACATTTGGCGAGTGTGTGCTCGAAGATGAAAAATGGGAAGCGCCACCTTGTAAGATGTAGTGTGCTGCCAGCATTATGATATCACCATCGTATTGCCACCTTTCTGAGGACATTCCAAGCCACAAGACTCATTACCACCAGTGTCAAAAGGCCGCATGTTCCTTCAGATTTCAACACAAAACCATTCATTACATTCACATAGCCAAAGGAAAGAGTCTGTCTGTACCCACTTGGCCCTGGCATTGTGTAAGGAGGGTCCTCTGTTTCCTTCACAGCTTTGTTCCCACCAAAGAATTTACATTGACTGCATTTTTGGGAGTTACTTGATTAAAAGTCCTTATCACAACGTCACTCTGCTAACAGACAATCTCTAGCTATCTTTCTCTTTGCGGAGTCCCTGAAGAATTTCTATTTGCATTTGCAAAGAAGGCAAATATTAAAGAGGATTAGGCTGGAGGTAAGCTTCAAAGCTAATTACTAAATTAATTACAATTACAAAAAGATCCTTCACTAAACCTTGTCTTTAATTTCTGTGTAAATCTCCTATTGTTATTCCATTAATGTGGAAATTTCCATTGCTCATTATACTAGGCAAATCTCCAAGCGCAACAAAATATTAATACAAGGTTTACTTGGTTTCAAATTGTATGGTTACAGTTTGTACATAATGAAGATTCGTCATTAGAGTTTTTTTTTAAATGAAGAGAAGAGAAATTTGCGAGAATGGGCATCCAAAATGACAACAGAATGCAAGTCCGCTGATTTTTTACAACAGAACTGTTCCTCAAGAATTTTATAGATGTAATCTATAGCTTATCGATTCTTTCAATGCATGGCTTGAATCTCATTAGATATGGGGCCAGTGTGTAAGTTGAAGAGCTCATTCAAGGTTAGAAAAGTCAATGTAGAGATATCCTCCCATGTGTAGCACAGCAAATTCCTATGTGGACACAGGTAATAGCTAACTGGATGTAGATTCTAAGAACAGGACTACCTGGGGTAGTTGCTGAGTGGTTATATGTAACTTTACGTATATGCCACTCAACAAAGGGAGCATTTAGCAAGCACTGAAAGCAAAAGTTCTTAGTTATTTCTTGCTGTTTGGAAATGCAGCCTCAGATTTCTCCCTCACGATGTATAAAAGAAAATACAGATAAAGCATGACATTAACTGATTGTTTAAAATGGGGTTGTAATCATACATCAGCAATCAACGCATCTCCTGCTGAGGTCCCTTTATTTATTTCTAAATCAGTTGTTAGCTGGTGAAATAATTTAACGTTCAGTATTAAAAATTGCAAGCCAGATACCAATCTGTTTTTGATTATATCAGCTGACTAATGGAGCATTTAGATCACTCCAGGCCTTAAAGCTATTGATCAATAGCTGAGCACTTGGTAGAAGAATCACCATTTAAATGTGAATTTTTTTTTGTTGCATTTCCTGTATTTGGTTACATCTTGATACGCTAGTTATACATTCATGTGCAATCATATGAGATTTGAGTACATGTTGCTTCGTTCAATTGAGAAGGAGCTAGTCAGCTCCAACCCAGCTGCCAAAGAAGTAACAACACAAGCCATTTTCCATAAGTGAGTAACAATGCATGGAGCAATTAACTATCCAACAAAGAGTTCAGTCAAATGTTTGAATACCATGTCTTACTGTTCATGAAAACTCTCAATCAGATTTGGCATACATGCTATTTTTTTTTCTCAAGCTGCTAAACGCTTTCTTTGTCAGACTTTTCATTGTTTGCTTTCCACTAGAATGTGTTGCTATAGTTATGAGAAGCTGAAATCTAAAAGCAGCTCCAATCTTTTGGTACAGCCACAATGATGAGAGAACCCTGCCTCCATTTTAACATAATAGTGTCAAGTTTTTTTTTACTCCTTTGCATGTTTAACTGTGCAATCTCTTACTTATTCCTCAACCAACTGTAGAATTTAGTAAAATCCAATAGCATTAACTTGCATTTATATAGTGCCTTTAACACAGTAAAGCATCCATCCCAAGGCACTGCACAGGAGTATTATCAAACAAAAATTGACACTGAGCAACTTCAGGAGATTTTAGCATCGGCGATGAAAAGCTTGGCCAAAGAGGTAGATTTTAAGGAGTGTCTCAAATGAGAGAGAGCTGTAGGGAGAGTGAGATGTTTAGGGAGGGAATTCCAGAACCTGGTACCTAGGTGGCCGAAGGCACGGCTGCCAGTGGTGGAGTCACTTAAATTAGGGATGTGCAAGAGGCCAGAATTGGAGGAGGCAACAGAAATCCATTTCTAACAGTTTCACAGATGTATTCTAATATGCGAGTGTTTTGGTTAAGTGAGGAGGGGTTGAAGGGCTTCCGTCTTTTCCCTCTTTTGACGTAAACCACACCAGCCAAATGGAAACATATTAATGTTGTCATATGGAACATGGACATTGCACATAACTTAAAAAAGACCACAGAGTTGGACAGCTGAAACATGGCTGCACATTTGCATTCTGAGAGACAGTTGAATCAAGAGACAATGGGAGTGCTCACTGATTCAATTAAAAAGATTGGTCTGGACAATCATAATAATCATCCTTCTTTGATCAAGAGCCAGAGCTTCACACACCACCGAGTGTGACTGGAGAACTTTGAGAGTCAACAACCTTCTCAGAAGATGCTGTTTCAAACAAACAGCTGGTCACATGACTTACCTGCTGGCCAGACTGGGGATTGTTTGAATTGTGCCTCACAGAAAGGTTTTTTTGGGGCAGACTGCAACTGAACTCAAAGGAGAAAGCACTGCGCTCTGTCTCTCTCTCTCAAGCAAAGTCCCAGGGACCCAAAGCAGCAGCTTAAGCCTCAAGACAGAGGACCTCCCAGTCTTCTGGTACCAGGGAAGCAAGTTTGAAAGTGTGCACTGGGCCCCAGCGAGAACTCCAAGATCATAATTTCAACCAAGGACTTTACAGCAAAACAAAAGACAGTAAATGAATTGCATTTACTACTCCAACACCCCTACCACCTTAATCCTTCTCCCCCTCTGTTTCTATTTGTGTGTGTGTATATAGCTCGTATGCATGCTAGCATGGTTGTGTCACGTATTTTAGTAATTTTAACCGTGTTAGAGTGGTAAGGCTAATAAACTACACCTTTCTTGTTTAAACCTAAGAAAACCTGTCTGGTTGGTTCATTTGCAATTACAATTAGAGAGCAGTGAGCAAGGACTCACTGAAGTGTTAAGCTAAAAACACTGTGTTTTAAAAGTTAAACCTTGTTATGGTCAAACCAGGAAAGGGGCAAGAGGGAAGCCTGAGATCCCTTCCTCACCTGGTCATAACATTCTCCTTGTTTGACCACAATAGGTTTAATTCTTTCTCAAAGTGGATGTACTGGCCAATTCAGTGGGTGCTTGATTACTTGCTATGATCATAACAAGAACCAATTGGACAGGTTTTCTTGACTTAACAAAGAAAGAGGTTAACTTTATTGTACCTAAATCGAACTAATAAAATAACAATGCGCCAACTTTCACTCTCACACACACACATTAGAGGTTTACACACACACAGAAAGGTTACAGAGTGGGGAAAGGTAGATTGGTTGAGTTATAGTCCATGAAAAAAGATATACATTCTGTGGGATTTGGTGACTTGGCTAGTTTCTAGCTGAATTCAGTGTTCCTGAGGCTTTTAGTTTGAAGAAGTAGATGAGTGGTTCGGTGGGTTCCTTGGAGATAGCAATGCGGATGATTTCCTCCAGCGGGGTTTCTGATTGTAGCCAAGGTATTCAAAGATGGTCAGTCAATAAGCAGAATTTGAAAGTTTTCAAGCTGGAATGGAGAAAGAGAGGGACCCCCACTTTGATTCCAGTTGCTTCTCCTCTGCTGCAGAGAAAACACCAGCTTAAAGCCACGATGGGGAGGGGCTTGTCACATGACAGTCACTCAGTCAATCAAACATAGCAGTTAGCAGTATTTCTCTGCTTGCTGCGAGAGCAGGTAGTTCCTTTAAATTTCCAGGATCTTAGTTCTTGCTGGGGACTGAGCGGATATTTCATCTCTCTCCTCACAGTCCCTTGCAATGTAGGATACAGTGTAGCAAACTAGGTGATCATCTTAAGCTGAAAAGGATGACTTTGCTGGCAGCTTCTCTTTTAATAATGTCTTTAAAAAAAATAAATTCAGATCACCAGTCAGTGGTTAAAGAAAATTATTATTCAACAAAACATTTTGGCGTAACAGCAAGTGATTAATTTCTTAATTCATACTTTAAAGAGCTGTTATCATTTATTTCAAGATGAGCAGAACATTCAACTATTCTCAGCCTTAGACTCCACAGTAGTATTTTTATTTGGCAAATAGTTTAAAATGCTGACCAGTCCTCTGCTACAACACCATAAAGAATGCGTGTTCAGTTTGTGTCGGCTTTGCATGTAGCGTGAAGAAGGCAATGGCCCCAGTATTTCTGCTCCATTGTTTAAATATAGCTCTCTGCTAGTTAATTGTTTTCTCAGTTTGGAATATCACTCTGAAGAATCTATCCAAAGACAGACCAATGAAAGATTTCCATGCCACTGCTCGCATGGGGTATAACGGATCTTATCTCCCAGTTCCACATCATGGGCCATACCTTAAATAGGCATTTATATAGTACCTTTCACATCCTCAAGACATCCCAAAGTGCTTCACAGCCAATAAATTAATTTTGAAGTTTGGTCAGTGTTACTTTGAAGGTAAATTGTGGCAGTTGATTTGTGCATAGCAAAGTCCCGCAAAGAGCAATAAGAAATAAAGATTTGTAGAATTTGATGGAAATATTAATTTAATACAGGAACGATATTAATGTGTAGATTGATTGAAGTTGCATATTTCTTGTCTTAGCTCGCAATTATAACTGCCAGGAAATAGAAAATCCGTTATGAATATGACATTATCACATGCAATATAGATAAATCTGTCGAACAGGGATTTTTCAGCTATAAATTCAAAAGATTGTTTAGGGTACAGATTAAACATTTAGCTGCATCCACACACAACATCCTGCCCTTTATGGCTTTACAAATGTTTAATTTCCACTAAAATCTAACATGTTAGGATTAAAACTATTCATGGTGTTGACCTCTCCCCTTTGACCTTTGCTATTCGACATATGGTGAGCTTGATTGCCGTTGAATGGACAACACCAGCAGCATAAATATACAAACCACCCTTCCAAAATTTGACTTTCATTGGGAACACTTCATTATTTTCAGAACAGATAGCCCCAAGAAGGTACTTTGAAACAGGCAGGCATGTTTTTTAAGCTCCTAACTATACGTCGGAAAAATATTCTTGCAATGACTGCAATCGTGATAGCTTTGCAATTAACAGCAAGCCAATTTTGATTTTATTAATCTTCCCTTACAGCATGAAAATGACCTCCACACAAAATGAATATCAAGAGACACAGGCGGAGATCAGATACCACTACATATGCACCCTCTGCAATTATAAAATAAATCATTGTATACTCTCAAAAAGAATATCAAAAACCTGTTCCCATTCAACACCGACAAATATTCACTTCATCAGTTCAAAACAAGAAGTCAAGCTACTGACTGAGGTTTTCGCTAATTGTAAGTGATGTTGTCCTTGGGCTAACTTTGCTGATGGAGGTGCTGCTGACTGCCACTGCTGACCCCACTGGAGTATCTGGATACAGGTTGTGGTCAGTCGATTTATGTGTTTGTTGCGGGTAACCAAAAACATGTACATCAGCTGACCCTCACTATGATCAAATTTTGGGGTGGAAGGGTGACGGTGTGGTAAGAGGGCGTCTGGCAAGATTCTGCTCCTTTCAAAGTGCTGGTATACAGCTCTCTTTATAGGAGGACCAAGATGACCAGTCTAGCTTGAAGGTTCTGATTTGTATCAGACCATGACCTCAGAGGGTTCCACTTCTGCCCTTTGCCTGACCCATATACTGTTCATCACAGAGGCATACAATACAAAAGCAAAGCAGTTGTACTAAAATGTTTAGAAAATACTGGTTAGGCCTCAGCTGGAGAATTGTGTTCAATTCTGAGCAGCAGACTTTAGAAAGGATGTTGACCTTAAAGAGGGTTTTTATTATTCATTCATGGGATGTGGGAATTGCTGGCTAGGCCAGCATTTATTGCCCATCCCTAATTATAGTCATAGAGCCATAGAGTCGTACAGCATAGAAACAGGCCCTTCAGCCCACCGCATCCATGCCGACCATAATGCCTATCTATACTAATCCCACCTGCCTGCATTAATTCCATATCCTCTATGCCTTGCTTATTCAAGTACCTACCCAGATGCCTCTTAAATGTCGCTACTGTTCCTGCCTCCGCCACCTCCTCAGGCAGCTTATTCCAGATACCCACTAATTGCCCATGACAAGATGGTGTGAGCTGCCTTCTTGAACTGCTGCAGTCCATGTGAGGTAGATACACCCACAGTGCTGTTAGGAAGGGAGTTCCAGGACTTTGACCCAGTGACTGTGAAGGAATGGCGATATAGTTCCAAGTCAGGATAGTGTGTGACTTGGAGGGGAATTTGCAGGTGGTGGTGTTCCCATGCATTTGCTGCCCTTGTCCTTCTAATTGGTTGAGGTCGCGGGTTTGGAAGGATCTATCGAAGGAGCCTTGGTGCATTGCTGCAATGCAAATTGTAGATGGTACACACTTCTGCCACTGTCAGTGCTGCCGAGGAGATTTACTAGAATGTTACTAGGGATGAGAGACCTCAGGTGTGTGGAGAGTCTGCAGAAACACTTCTGACAAGTTGTGTTGGGTGGCACAGTGGCACAGTGGTTAGCACTGCAGCCTCACAGCTCCAGCGACCTTGGTTCAGTTCTGGGTCCTGTCTGTGTGGAGTTTGCAAGTTCTCCCTGTGACCACGTGGGTTTCTGCCGGGTGCTCTGATTTCCTCCCACAGCCAAAAACTTGCAGCTTGATAGGTAAATTCGCCATTGTAAATTGCCCCTAGTGGTGGTAGGAGAATGGTGGGGATGTGGTAGGGAATATGGGATTAATGTAGGATTAGTATACATTGTTGGTTGGCACAGACTTGGTGGGCCGTAGGGACTGTTTCAGTGCTGTATCTCTAAATAAATAAACTGGGGTTGTTCTCCTTCAAACAGAGGAGGTTTGATAAAGGTGTTCAAAATTATGAACCATTTTGATGCAGTAAATAAGGAAAAACCATTTTCAGTGGCAGAATGGTCAGTTACAAGAGGACACAGATTTAAGGGAATTGGTAAAAGAACATGAGGGGAAAAATATTACATAGCGAGTAGTTTGATATGGAATGCACTGCCTGAAAGGGTAGTGGAAGCAGATGCAATGATAACTTTCAAAAGGAAATTTGATAAATACTTGAAGGGGAAAAATTTGCAGGGCTATTGGGAAAGGAGGGGAGAGTGAGACCAATTGGATAGCTCTTTTAACAAGCTGGCTCAGGTCTGATGGACTGAATGGCCTCCTTCTGTCCTGCATCATTCTAAGAGTCTATGACCTCCAGTTCACAGGGAAAGGGAAGGCTACTGGGACTGAGGAAATTCCTGATGCCGTAGGCCACATTTGGGATGCATGGAGGTTCTAACAGCTTCAGAACCCAATGGGAACTGACTATAAAAAGTTTAAATTATAGAAAGTTTAAGGCACAGGAAGAGGCCACTTGGACTATCGAGAGGATTTTTGGCAGAACCTCACTGTTCAACCTCTGCTGGGAATTTGCCATTGGGCCCAAGAATATTCAGGACTGACATGTTCTATTTAAAGATATGGGAGAAAATATTGCCATTAAAATCTTAATTTTTCAAAGTGCAGCCCAACGGTAAATCCAATTATTTGGAACATTAATTACATGGTAGAAGCAGACTTTTCATCTACAAGATAGAAATGAAGAGTGTGGGCACTAAAGAGTAAGTAGTGGAAGGTTGTCAAACAGTTAACCTCTTTCCTTTGGATTATTACATCTGATAAATTGAAATTAGAGAAGCGGGAGGATAGTAATGTGATCTCTGAAGAGTCATTAGTTAGGGCAGGCCTCCCAGAATAATTTGTCTAGCATTTCCTACACTCCATTTTTAGGAAATTTATTAATATGTTGTAACAGAAAAAAGTGGCTCCATATTTCCTTTGCAAATTGCAGCATATTTCTCATGACATATTCTTAGGGATTGTGTCGTCACACTGATAAGTTCAGGTTTCCTAACTAATTTCACGTGCTCCACAAAAGACAATGATACCCTTATTATTTGCTATACATGAAACAAAAATTGAATAAAAATCCCACATAAAAAGGCACATTTTAGGTGTCACTCTAATTGAGGTTGACTTCTACATTCTAAAATTCTAACTTAAACTTAGCAAAACTCAATGACTAAATTATGGTGAGCAAAAAAATGTGGCATCGATAATGTGCAACCAAATACCTTTTTTCTGCATGAATGTTCAATATGACATTGTTCACTGCCAAAAAATGCTGAGATGGAGAAATGGAGTTTTTAAAAATAATACTTCCTTCTCTTTCATACCTCCAATGAGGCACTAAAATTGATAGCCAAGTCCTATTTAAACTGTGGCCCAGTTGATAGCATGCTTGCCTTGTATACAGAAGGTTGGTGGGTTCATTCCTATTTCAAGAGACTTGGACACAAAATCTAGGCTGACACCCCAGTGTAGCACTGAGGGAATACTTCACTGTTCGAGGTCCCATCTGCCCTCTCAGGTGGATATAAAGTGTTGAATTTTACCAGCCTCTCGACGTCAGGGGTTGTGGGGGGGGCCCATAAAATGCTTGTGGGAGTGGCCCGCCATGACTCCCGATGCCGAGAAGGCCTCACCACATTTTATCGGCGGCGGCGAGACCTCGGTGCGGCCCCCCACCGCCAACTGGCGGGGCCTTCATTTAAATATTAAAATGAATGAAAGAAACATGCTAATCAATTTAGCTTGTCCGGGCAGCCGTCCCACACCGATATTACGGCCGCCGGCTGCAACTCGCGCGCCTTCGTGACGCCGTTCGGAGTTTCAAGGTGGGACACTGGTGGGGAAGGGGGACAAGTGAAATTATCAGGGTGGCGGGGGGTGGTGAGGGGTGCGGGGAAAACATTTTTTATTGGCTATGGGGATGGTGGGAAGGGATTGAAGGGCAAATGTGACAAGGCTGGGGGGTAAAGTTCGAAGTGGGAATAAAGTTAATGTTTGTGATAATGGCCAATGGAAAAATAACATGGGGGGGGGTAAAAATTCAAATTTTTGCGAAGGGCTTGAAGCCCTTTGAAAATGACACTGGCACCTGCATGGTGGCGCCAGACGCCAAGGATGGCATGGCCCCACTTCTACGTCATCGGGGGCGGCTGTTCCGCCCCCTCCATTTAAATGCGCTCCCGCGCGATTTGCGGCGCACTGGTAAAATTCAGCCCAAAGTCTCCCGTGATCCCATTTTGAGGAAGAGCAGTAGTCCTGGTCAATATGTATCTCTCAACCAACATCACTAACAAAGAGATTATCTGGTCTGTATTGCGTTGCTGTTTGTGCAACCTTGCTGTGCACAAATTGGCTGCCACATTTTTTACATTATAACAGTGACTACACTTCAAAAAGTACTTTATTGACTGTTAAATGGTTTGAAATGTCCCGTGGTTGTAAAAAGTGCTACACAAATGCAAATCTTTTTTTCTTTTTATAATGGCACATTCCAACTTATAGCAGAACTTCAGTTGTCAACTGCAATGGAGGAATACACAGCTTTGATAATATACTACAGGAGATAATTGAGAGTCCCCAAAATTGGATTGAAAAACCATATCAGGAGATTAATTGGACCTGTTCAGACCACTCCTAGCATTTACATTCTGGATCTTTCATTGCTTTGACCTTTCTGCCCATGAATGGCTTCTGACTGCTGGTGAAAGTAAAATTGGTAAAGGCCTGATGCAATCCACTCCAGGATATAAATGCTGATATGCAATAATAAAAAAAAACTTCAAAAGAAATTTCTGAATAGTATGAATTAGAGGAAGTATAGAAGGTTACAGGTTGTGCACTGGGCCCATTCTCGGGTCCAGACCCAATGCTACGTGACCAGCATGCACCAGAACCTGATGGAAACTGGTCCTCTAGCCTCATCAACAAACTTGTCATGAGCTGTCAGCACTGCTCACATCTCCACAGGTAGATCTCCCGAGCTTGCCTGTTTTGTTTGCAATGGCTCTCACGTTAATTCTGTGGGAGGGGGGTAGTTGGAGGGCATTATGGAGTGAAGCCAAGGACCATTCCTTCTCCTCCTGGCTCCATGGGAATTTTTCTTACTTAATAAAAACTTACCTCCCATTGGCAGCTACTGAAGAATCTTAAGTGGGACCGGTCTGATGTCTGTCTTGCCCTCTCATTGCCAATAAATTTCTGGATGGCATCATTCAACATGGCTAAGGCTCCTAATTTACATATTAAAGAGCCATAATGCTGTTTTTTTAAGATTCCCCCAGGAATTTTGCAGTGGGATCAGGCAGCCCCATTGCTAAATTGGTTTTCATTTCCATCTGTCTTACTCCCAAATAATGGGCGTCATGCATACCAATTTCTATCCCAGTGCACTTAAGGCTTTTTATTTTATCTCAAGAGCTTTAGTTATTCATTTGCAAAGATTACCATTTAGAAAAAATGCCCCAGGCATTCCTCCTTCATATTATCAGCCGAACGTTCCAGGCACCACACACACACCTCCTCACTGACTTGACAAATGGAATGACCCTGCAGGTCGTCTGACGTGAAATCCCAGCTCCCACCGGTCTCATGACTCCCATGAACATTCTTGCAGATAATTGAGAATGTAGATAATGGGAGTCAAGGTAATTAAGTTTCCAGCATACTATGACTTTGCTGCTGCTTTCCCCTGAAATGGTTAAATTGACAAGTATAAAAGGCATAGAGCAATTTATTCCTTTGGTGGAGTGGAGGCTCTTTCTTGATGTGGGAGTTGACCTTCGCTGAAAAGGCAGGGGACCCAATTGGACTGATACAAATACCTGTTGCAAATCCCCAGACTTTTTCTGTAGTGATGGAAAACCTGGTGCAGCCTCTGAGCCAGTAATTTAATATAACCTGAACTAAATTGGTCAACCGTGATTCTGTGATTATAAACCTTGGTAGGTTGGATTCATATGATCCTGTGGGACTTAAGTATAAATGTGCCTTCAGATTGTAGAGCAGTCCTGTCGACCTGTTTAAAAGGGACACACAGTTACCCGACACCACACATGGTTGATGCTAGTTAATGAGAATGTGGCCACCAATTGATTATGAATCTATTTAAATCGTATTGGTGAGGTTTGATTAATGGAACAGACTAACAAATGGGACAATTCCATTTGCATTTGGGGCATTTCAGTTAATCAGCTTCAACTGGCTTGTTCGATCATTTAGCTCCAAGACATGAATGCTCTCTCTTCTCCTTCTCCCCGCTCTGCCTTTTCACTCTCTGCCCTCTTTGCTGTGGACTGATGAAAGTCAATCACACACGTGGCAGATATACTAAGAGCTTGGGCAACTGGCTGGGAAATGTCAGATCTGAGCTTTTAATGATAGCGACAGCCTTGTGACTTTCGGATAAATGAGGCAAAAGAAAATAATGAAGCAATTTAGTCCTAGAAATTCAATTGCACTGCATCTGTAAAATAGGTGATGATGTGCACGTGCTAAGTCGTATTGGAGATGTGTTTCACGCCATATTGGTTAGGACTGCCTGTAGTTGTTCAAGGTGCCTGCTTGAAACTGGTATTAGGCTCATTGCTTAAACAAATTGGTGAACGCTTGTTTCAGGCCCCTTTCTGAAACTTGTTGATGACTGTCTGTAGCATTGGCCGTGACACACCTTGGTGCATCCTGATGACATGAAAGACACTAGATAATTGAAGGTTTATTTCTTTCTATCAAGCTTTTCAAGCATTAATATTTTGTCACTTAGTTGGTACTTTCTGACCGACCACTATTCAAAGAACAGCAAGAGCGTTCTCCCCCCGACCAATATTTACTCCTTAATCAAAATCACGTAAAAACTGATTATTTGATCATTCATCTTATTGTCATTTATAGGACTTTGCTGTGTGCAAATTGGCTACCTAATTTACCTACATTACAACAGTGACTATACTTCAATAATACTTTATAGGAATGTCCTGAGGTCAGGAAAGTTGCTGTAGAACAAAAGTTCTTTCTTTTGCAAGAAAAATGAAAGACTTGCATTTATATAGTGCCTTTCATGACCACCGGATATCTCAAAGCACAGTACAGCCAATGATATACTTTTTGAAGTGCAGTCACTGTTGTAATGCAGGAAAAGGTTGTAAGGGTTTCACATTATGATCAGGATTTTTCTCTGATTATGTTACTTTGAGTGAAGAGTCAGAGAACGCACAACAAATTGCATTCATTTATCTAAGTAAAAACCACAGTGTGAAGTTGAATTGCATCATTCATGAACCAGAAGGATGAACAAATTCTGCAATCTGATTTCAAGTAATTGTTAATTTTTTGTAATCCACTTCTTTCAACCCGAGTAGTCGAATAGGGACCAAAGCACATCAAATCTGCCTAATTCAATAAATCACTTAACAATTCAATCCAAAACAACTGAAAGACACAAGAAAACCAGTTTACTCAGAAGTCTTTTATAAGTGCAGCTGTTGAGGTGGAATATGATATCAAATTTACACCATTTACATGACAAAAAAATACGTTGCTGGAGAGGCTTTCTCATGCTTGGAGAACAAAGAACAAAGAACAAAGAAAATTACAGCACAGGAACAGGCCCTTCGGCTCTCCAAGCCTGCGCCGATCCAGATCCTCTATCTAAACCTGTCGCCTATTTTCTAAGGGTCTGTATCTCTTTGCTTCCTGCCCACTCATGTATCTGTCTAGATACATCTTAAAAGACGCTATCGTGTCTGCGTCTACCACCTCCGCTGGCAACGCGTTCCAGGCACCCACCATCCTCTGCGTAAAGAACTTTCCACGCATATCCCCCCTAAACTTTTCCCCTCTCACTTTGAACTCGTGACCCCTAGTAATTGAATCCCCCACTCTGGGAAAAAGCTTCTTGCAATCCACCCTGCCTATACCTCTCATGATTTTGTACACCTCAATCAGGTCCCCCCTCAACCTCCGTCTTTCTAATGAAAATAATCCTAGTCTACTCAACCTCTCTTCATAGCTAGCGTCCTCCATACCAGGCAACATCCTGGTGAACCTCCTCTGCACCCTCTGCAAAGCATCTACATCCTTTTGGTAATGTGGCGACCAGAACTGCACGCAGTATTCCAAATGTGGCCGAACCAAAGTCTTATACAACTGTAACATGACCTGCCAACTCTTGTACTCAATACCCCGTCCGATGAAGGAAAGCATGCCGGATGCCTTCTTGACCACTCTATTGACCTGCGTTGCCACCTTCAGGGAACAATGGTCCTGAACACCCAAATCTCTCTGTACATCAATTTTCCCCAGGACTTTTCCATTTATTGTATAGTTCACTCTTGAATTGGATCTTCCAAAATGCATCACCTCGCATTTGCCCTGATTGAACTCCATCTGCCATTTCTCTGCCCAACTCTCCAATCTATTTATATTCTGCTGCATTCTCTGACAGTCCCCTTCAGTATCTGCAACTCCACCAATCTTAGTGTCATCTGCAAACTTGCTAATCAGACCACCTATACTTTCCTCCAAATCATTTATGTATGTCACAAACAACAGTGGTCCCAGCACGGATCCCTGTGGAACACCACTGGTCACACGTCTCCATTTTGAGAAACTCCCTTCCACTGCTACTCTCTGTCTCCTGTTGCCCAGCCAGTTCTTTATCCATCTAGCTAGTACACCCTGGACCCCATGCGACATCACTTTCTCCATCAGCCTACCATGGGGAACCTTATCAAACGCCTTACTGAAGTCCATGTATATGACATCTACAGCCCTTCCCTCATCAATCAACTTTGTCACTTCCTCAAAGAATTCTATTAAGTTGGTAAGACATGACCTTCCCTGCACAAAAGCATGTTGCCTATCACTGATAAGCCCATTTTCTTCCAAATGGGAATAGATCCTATCCCTCAGTATCTTCTCCAGCAGCTTCCCTACCACTGACGTCAGGCTCACCGGTCTATAATTACCTGGATTATCCCTGCTACCCTTCTTAAACAAGGGGACAACATTAGCAATTCTCCAGTCCTCCGGGACCTCACCCGTGTTTAAGGATGCTGCAAAGATATCTGTTAAGGCCCCAGCTATTTCCTCTCTCGCTTCCCTCAGTAACCTGGGATAGATCCCATCCGGACCTGGGGACTTGTCCACCTTAATGCCTTTTAGAATACCCAACACTTCCTCTCTCCTTATGCCGACTTGACCGAGAGTAATCAAACATCTAACCCTAACCTCAACATCCGTCATGTCCCTCTCCTCGGTGAATACCGATGCAAAGTACTCGTTTAGAATCTCACCCATTTTCTCTGACTCCACGCATAATTTTCCTCCTTTGTCCTTGAGTGGGCCAATCCTTTCTCTAGTTAGCCTCTTGCTCCTTATATATGAATAAAAGGCTTTGGGATTTTCCTTAACCCTGTTTGCTAAAGATATTTCATGACCCCTTTTAGCCCTCTTAATTCCTCGTTTCAGATTGGTCCTACATTCCCGATATTCTTCCAAAGCTTCGTCTTTCTTCAGCCTCCTAGACCTTATGTATGCTTCCTTTTTCCTCTTAGCTAGTTTCACAATTTCACCTGTCATCCATGGCTCCCTAATCTTGCCATTTCTATCCCTCATTTTCACAGGAACATGTCTCTCCTGCACGCTAATCAACCTCTCTTTAAAAGCCTCCCACGTATCAAATGTGGATTTATCTTCAAACAGCTGCTCCCAATCTACATTCCCCAGCTCCTGCCGAATTTTGGTATAGTTGGCCTTCCCCCAATTTAGCACTCTTCCTTTAGGACCACTCTCGTCTTTGTCCATGAGTATTCTAAAACTTACGGAATTGTGATCACTATTCCCAAAGTAGTCCCCTACTGAAACTTCAACCACCTGGCCGGGCTCATTCCCCAATACCAGGTCCAGTATGGCCCCTTCCCGAGTTGGACTATTTACATACTGCTCTAGAAAACCCTCCTGGATGCTCCTTACAAATTCTGCTCCATCTGGACCTCTAACACTAAGTGAATCCCAGTCAATGTTGGGAAAATTAAAATCTCCTATCACCACCACCATGTTGCTCCTACATCTTTCCATAATTTGTTTACATATTTGTACCTCTATCTCACGCTCGCTGTTGGGAGGCCTGTAGTACAGCCCAAATATAATTAAAAGCAGCAGTTTTCAGAAAGGAAGGTCCCGCTTCACAAATCAGATCAAGTTCTTTGAGGACAGTGTGGTATGGTGGTTGGGGAAAATGCAGTGAATGTGGAGTACAAACTTCCAGAAAACCTTTAACTGGATATGACACAGAAGATTATTGGAGAAGATTAAGGAGAATGAAATCAGGGAGTGGGTAGCAAATTTGATTAAAAGCTGTTTCGAAGGGAGGAAATAGAGTGGAGGAATGAAGGGCAGACTTTCTGATTAGGTGCAAGTTGGTACTGGTGATGCACAGGCATCTGTTCTGGGACCCCTTCTATTTATTTTGTTACGATCAGGTGAGGAGGGGTCACAAGGCTCCCCTCTTGTCCTTCCTCTTATTTGACCGCAACAGAGTTTATTCCTTTTTAGACAGTGGTTGTGCTTACCACTTCGTAAGTGTTTTACCTTTTACCTTTGTTGTGATTGTAAAAGAACCAATCGGATAGGTTTTCTTGACTTTAAATGAACATACAAACATCTGAATTAGGAGCAGGAGTAAGCAACTCCGCCCTTCGAGCCTGCTCTGCCATTCAATAAGTTCATGGCTGAACGGATTACTCCACATTTCTACCTACCCCGACAATCTTCCACCCCCTTATTTATCAAGAATCTATCTACCTCTGCCTTAAAAATATTCAAAGACTCCGCTTCCCCTGTCTTTTGAGGAAAAGAATTCCAAAGACTCATGACCCTCTGAGAGAACAAAATTCTCCTCATCACTGTCTTAAATGGGCGACCCTTTATTTTTAAACCGTGACCCCTAGTTCTAGATTCTCCCACAAGGTGAAACATCCTTTCCAAATCAACCCTGTTAAGACCCCTCAGGATCTTATATGTTTCAATCAAGTCACCTCTTACTCTTCTAAATTCCAATGGATACAAAGCCTAGCCTGTCCAATCTTTCCTCGTAAGACAGCCTGCCCATTCTAGGTCTTAGTCAAGTAAGTCTTAATCTAGTCCTTACCTGGTCTGGCCTACATGTGACTCCAGACCCACAGCAATATGGTTGACTCTTACATGCCCTCTGAAATGACATAGCAAGCCACTAAGTTGTCTCTAACTGCTGGCACTGTGGGTGTACCAACCCCACATGGAACGCAGCAGTTCAAGAAGGCAGCTCACCGCCACCTTCTCAAGGGCAATTAGGGATGGGCAATAAATGCTGGTTTGGCCAGCGACGCCCACATCCTATGGATGAATTTTTAAAAAACCTTCTCTTTACTGCCTCCAATGCATTTACATCCTTACTCAAATAAGGAGACCAGTACTGTACATAATACTCCAGATGTGGTCTCACCAATGCCCTGTATAGCTGAAGAATAACCGCCCTACTTTTGTATTCAATTCTCCTCACGATAAACAATAACCTTCTATTAGCTTTCCTAATTATGTGCTGTATCTGCATACTAACCTTTTGGATTCATTTACTAGGACACCCAGATCCCTCTGCATCTCCCACTATTTAGATAATATGTTTCTTTTTTATTCTTCCTGCCAAAGTGGACAATTTCACACTTTCCCACATTATACTCCATTTGCCAGGTCTTTGCCCACTCATTTAACCTATCTATATTCCTTTGTAGCCCGCTTATGTCCTCTTCACATGTTACTTTCCTACCTATCTTTATGTCATCAGCAAATTTAGCAACCATACTTTTTTTAAATTTATTTAGAGATACAGCATTGAAACAGGCCCTTCGGCCCACCGAGTCTGTGCCGACCATCAACCACCCATTTATACTAATCCCATATTCCTACCACATCCCCACCTGTCCCTCTATTCCCCAACCACCTAGGTATACTAGGGGCAATTTATAATGGCCAATTTACCTATCAACCTGCAAGTCTTTGGCATGTGGGAGGAAACCGGAGCACCCAGAGAAAACCCACGCAGACACAGGGAGAACTTGCAAACTCCACACAGGCAGTACCCAGAATTGAACCCGGGTCGCTGGAGCTGTGAGGCTGCGGTGCTAACCATTGTGCCACTGTGCCGCCCTATACTTTTGGTCCCTTCCTATAAGTCATTCATAAGAATTGTAAAAAGTTGAGGCCCCAGCACAGATCCCAGTGGCACACCACTCGTTACATCTTGCCAGAAAATGACCCATTTATGCCTCCTCTCTGTTTCCTGTGAGCTAGCCAATCTTCTATCCATGCCAATATGTTACCTCCGACTGATGAGCTTTTATTTTCAGCAATAACCTTTGATGTGGCACCTTATCAAAAGCTTTCCAGAAATCTAAGTACAATACATCCACCGGTTCCCCTTTATCCACAGCACATGTCCTATACACTGACATCACCATCCCTGGGTTTGTCCTGTCCCACCGGCAGGACAGACCCACCAGAGGTGGTGGCACAGTGGTATACAGTAGGGAGGGAGTTGCCCTGGGAGTCCTCAACATCGACTCCAGACCCCATGAATTCTCATGGCATCAGGTCAAAGATGGACAAGGAAACCTCCTGCTGATTACCACCTACCGCCCTCCCTCAGCTGATGAGTCAGTACTCCTCCATGTTGAGCAGCAGTTGGAGGAAGCACTGAGGGAGGCAAAGCCACAGAATGTACTCTGGGTGGGGAACTTCAATGTCCATCACCAAGAGTGGCTCAGTAACACCACTACTGACCGAGCTGGCAGAGTCCTAAAGGACATAGCTGCTAGACTGCGTATGCGGCAGGTGGTGAGGGAACAAACAAGAGGGGAAAACATACTTGACCTTGTCCTCACCAATCTGTCTGCCGCAGATGCATCTGTCCATGACAGTATTGGTAGGAGTGACCACCGCACAGTCGTTGTGGAGACAAAGACCCGCCTTCACATTGATGATACCCTACTTTTTGTTGTGTGGCACAACCACTTCTGCTAAATGGGATAGATTTCGGATAGATCTAGTAATGCAAAATTGGGCATCCATGAGGCACTGTGGGCCATCAGCAGCAGCAGAATTGTACTCAAGCACAATCTGTAACCTCATGGCCCGGCATATCCCCCACTCTACCATTACCATCAAGCCAGGAGACCAACCCTGGTTCAATGAAGAGTGCAGGAGGACATGCCAGGAGCAGCACCAGGCATACCTCAAAATGAAGTGTCAACCTGGTGAAGCTACAACACAGGACTATCTGCGTGCCAAACTGCATAAGCAGCATGTGATCGGCAGAGCTAAGCGATCCCATACCAACGGAGCAGATCTAAGCTCTGCAGTCCTGCCACATCCAGCCGTGAATGGTGATGGACAATTAAACAACTAACTGGAGGAGGTAGCTCCACAAATATCCCCATCCTCAATGATGGGGGAGCCCAGCACATCAGTGCAAAAGATAAGGCTGAAGCATTTGCAACAATCTTCAGCCAGAAGTGTCGAGTTGATGATCCATCTCGGCCTCCTCCAGAAGTCCCCAGCATTACTGATACCAGACTTCAGCCAATTTGATTCACTCTGCGTGATATCAAGAAACAACTGAAGGCACTGGATACTGCAAAGGCTGTGGGCCCTGACAATATTCCGGCAATAGTACTGAAGACCTGTGCTCCAGAACTTGCCGCGCCCCTAGCTAAGCTGTTCCAGTACAGCTACAACACTGGCATCTACTCTGCAATGTGGAAAATTGCCCAGGTATGTCCTGTACACAAAAAGCAGGACAAGTCTAACCCGGCCAATTACCGCCCCATCAGCCTACTCTCAATCATCAGTAAAGTAAAGTAAAGCTTAGCAATAATCTGCTCTGTGATGCTCAGTTTGGGTTCTGCCAAGGCCACTCAGCTCCTGACCTCATTACAGCCTTGGTTCAAACATGGACAAAAGAGCTGAACTAAAGAGGTGAGGTGAGAGTGACTACCCTTGACATCAAGGCAGCATTTGACCGAGTATGGCATCAAGGAGCCCTAGCAAAACTCAGGTCAATGGGAATCAGAGGAAAACCCTCTGCTGGCTGAAATCATACCTAGGGCAAAGGAAGATTGTTGTGGTTGTTGGAGGTCAATCATCTGCGTTCCAGGACATCACTGCAGGAGTTCCGCAGGGTAGTGTCCTAGGCCCAACCATCTTCAGCTGCTTCATCAATGACCTTCCTTCAATCATAAGGTCAGAAGTGGGGATGTTCGCTGATGATTGCCCAATGTTCGTGACTCCTCAGATACTGAAGCAGTCCGTGTAGAAATGCAGCAAGACTTGGACAATATCCAGGATTGGGCTGATAAATGGCAAATAACATTCGCGCCGCACAAGTGCCAGGCAATGACCATGTCCAACAAGAGAGAATCTAACCATCTCTCCTTGACATTCAATGGCATTACCATCGCTGAATCCCCCACTATCAACATCCTGTGGGCTACCATTGACCAGAACCTAAACTGGAGTAGCCATATAAATACCATGGCTACATGAGCAGGTCAGAGGCAAGGAATCCTGCGCCGAGTAAGTCACCTCCTGACTCCCCAAAGCCTGTCTACCATTTACAAGGCACAAGTCAGGAGTGTGATGAAATACTCTCCACTTGCCTGGATGGGTGCAGCTCCAACAACACTCAAGAAGCTCAACACCATCCAGGACAAAGCAGCCCGCTTGATTGGCACCCCATCTACAAACATTCACTCCCTCCACCTCCGACACACCGTGGTAGCAGTGTGTACCATCTACAAGATGCACTGCAGCAAAGCACCAAGGCTCCTTAGACAGCACCTTCCAAACCCGCGACCTCTACCACATAGAAGGACAAGGGCAGAAAATGCATGGGAAAACCACCACCTGCAAGTTCCCTTCCAAGTCACACACCATCCTGACTTGGAACTATATCGCCTTTCCTTCACTGTCGCTGGGTCGAAATCCTGGAACTCCCTTCCTAACAGCACTGTGGGTATACCTACCCCACATGGTCTGCAGCGGTTCACGAAGGCAGCTCACCACCACTTTCTCAAGGGCAATTAGGGATGGGCAATAAATGCTGGCCCTGCCAGCAACGCCCACATCCCATGAATGAATGAATGAATAAAAAAAAACATGTAATTCCCTCAAAGAACTCCAATAAATTGGTGAAACATGATTTCCCTTTCACAAAATCATGTTGACTCTGCCTGATTACTTTGAATTTTTCTAAATGCCCTGCTATAACATCTTTAATAATAACTTCCAACTTTTCCCTAAGATAGATGCTAAGCCAACTGGCCTGTAGTTTCATGCTTTCTGTCTCCCTCCCTTTTTGAATAAAGGAGTTACATTCACTGTTTTCCGATCTAATGGAACCTTCCCCGAATCTAGGGAATTTTGGAAAATTAAAACTAACGCATCAACTATCTCACTAGCCACTTCTTTTAACAACCTAGGATGAAGTCCATCAGGACCTGGGGACTGCTCAGCCGCAGCTCCAAGCAAGAGGTGAGTTTATTATACTTAATAATCTGAGCCCAATCTAAATAAAAATAATAAAAATATGCTACACATACTCACACAAGAATCACAAACACACAAATAGATTACAGCGTGATGAGAAGTAGATTTTTGATTGGGTTCGAGTCCAGAACAAATAAAAATTAATACACAGTCTGTGGGGTTGGATGATTCCTTTGTCTTCTGGCTGAAGTTGTGTTCTTGAAGTTTTTGCCTTCTAAATGTGCAGTTTGTCACTGGCCCACCTGGTTCAGGGTTTTCCTGTAGGCAGAATTGTAGGTGGCTTTCTTCCCCTGGTGTCTTTGTCTTGGATCCAGCAATCAGTCGCTAGGCTTCGCATGTCCCCACCATGCCTTCTGGAGAAAGAGAGAGGGAAAGAGAGAGATCTTCTGGCTTCTACCCAGTATCAGTCACTGGTTTGTCTACCTTGTCTAAGGGAGACTCCCAGCTTTCACAGAGATGGATAGACAGTCATATGACTGCCTCAGTAGACTGCCTGGAACCTTCTAATAGGATTCAAGTTTAGGAATTTCAGTCCCTCAGGATGTTAACGTTTACACCCGGAAGGATTGGCCCTTACAAAGTTAGTGTGCCAGGATGGCATTGAATGTTCTGTTAATGAAAGCAATCTCATGTAGTTCACTCAATAGAGCAAGCCATTATTTTGGGTACAGGCATGTGTCTCAGACATTTGTTTCCTCTTTGAGGTCTTGGAATGTGCAAGCTGTTCAATTGCAAATTGCAGTGGCCACCTTGGCTGCCAGCTGTTTTAAAAGTGAACTGTAGAATTCCAGCTCTTTCTGTTTCATTAAAAGTTTAATGTAAGTTTCCAATCGATGAATTATAAAATCCTGCTTTGGCATTGCAGGTTTTCTTGACAACTGTATATATGAATGACTTGGATATTGGGTTAGAGGGAATGGTGTCCAAGTTTGCAGATATTACTAAAATAGGAGGTACAGTAAATAATTCCAAACAAAGTTGCAAAAGGATATTTACAAGAAGGTGGAATGGCAAAAAAGTGGCTGATGCAATTCAAGTGTCAATAAATCTAATGTGCTGCATCTTGTTTGGCAAGCAGCTTCCTTCCATCAGCTGTACGTATCTTCATGATTACATCCCCAGCCAAATTTTTCATTGATTGACTTGTTAATGCATTATAATTTCATGAAATCTATGAAAGGCAAAGCCATTGCTCAGGTGGTAGCACTTTCGCCTCTGAGTCAGAAGTTTGCTGGTCCAGTCCCACCCCAGAGACTTCAGCATTTCAAGCCACTCCAGTGCAGCACTGAGGGAGTGCTGCACTGTCAGCATGGCTGTCTTTTGGATAAGACGTTAAACCAAGGATCCATCTGCTCTTTCAGGTGGGCATAAAAGATAGTATGCCACTATTTTGAAGAAGAACAGGGGAATGATCCCTGGTGTCCTGTGTTAGAGAAATCTCCAAGCCTGTTTGTGAAGAAGACGCTGAGACTAGGATGCTTTGGTGTAGATTGTTTATTGCTTGTCACAGAGCTTCCTTCTGCTTCCTGAACAACACCCTCAGCCAGAGCTGGCTGGCTCTTCTTTTTATATACACACTTGAATACAATTAACTAATTAACACCCAACACCTGTTCACCCTATTATCTTGAACTATCAGGTATTTATCATCCATTAACAGAACTTCAGACCCTAATATCCTGGAGAATATTTATCCCTCAATCAACATGGAAACCAAAGAAAAAGACAGATCACCTGGTCATTATTGTATTGTTTGTGGGGCCTTGCTGTGTGCAAATTGACTGCTGCGTTTCCTATATTACAACAAAGACTGCACTTCAAAAATACTTAATTGGCCCAAAATCACTTTGGGACATCCTAGAGGTTGTGCAAGATGTGTATATAAATGCAAGCCTTTCTTTTTTTCTTTCTTTACATTCCTGAAATATAAAATGAGTGTTTAATTCTTCAAAGAACTTGATGCTTCATCATGCTGTACAAGTTATATTTTTCGATATTGCTGTTTTTCAATCTGGTTAATAAGCCTGTCAGCATTACATTAGATAAGCCAACTGTACTGAATGTATCACATATTACGTAGTATTTACCACCCAGAAACAGACCATTTATCCCAACAGGTCCATGCTGGTACTGCCTTGTGGAAAAGTTTTTCAAAGCAACATTTTTGTTGATAATGCGAGGAAATGTTTCATGGCCGTAAAATGGGATACGTGGATACATTAAATAAAATGGAACTCGAGATAAAATTGCCACACATGACAGAATTTTAGAAATTGTAAGCCTTTCATGAAAGAGGGTGAAAAGGCAACAAGTCTTTAAAAACATGCATGCGAAATAGAAATGGAGAAGAAAAATAGACATTGGAGAAAAAAAGCGATAAAAGCAACTAGTGCAAATATCAGCTGTTAAAAAAATACTCTTTAAAAACATAAAATAAGTGAAAATTGCTGCTTGGTTTCATTAGAAATAAAATGGCCTGGAATTTGCTCTCAGCGGCAAAGGAATGGCTTTTGCCAATCAGAGAAACATAGAAAATAGAAGCAGGAGTAGGCCATTCGGCCCTTCGAGCCTGCTCCGCCATTCATTGTGATCATGGATGATCATCCAATTCAGTAACCTGTTCCCGCTTTCGCCCATACCCTTTGATCCCTTTAGACCCAAGAGCTATATCTAACTCCTTCTTGAAAACATACAATGGTTTGGCCTCAACTGCTTCCTGTGGTAGCGAATTCCACAGGCTCACCACTCTCTGGGTGAAGAAATTTCTCCTCATCTCAGTCCTGAAATGTTTACCCTGTATCCTTAGACTATGACCCCTGGTTCTGGACTCCCCCACCATCGGGAACATCCTCCCTGCATCTACCCTGTCAAGTTCTGTCAGAATTTTATAGGTTTCTATGAGATCCCCCCTCACTCTTTTGAACTCCAGTGAATATAATCCTAACCGACTCAATCTCTCCTCATACGTCAGTCCCACCTTCCCAGGAATCAGTCTGGTAAACCTTCACTGCACTCCCTCTATAGCAAGAACATTCTTCCTCAGATAAGGAGACCAAAACTGCACATGATATTCCAGGTATGGCCTCACCAAGGCCCTGTATAATTGCAACAAGACATCCCTGCTCCTGTACTCGAATCCTCTCACTATGAAGGCCAACATACAATTTGCCTTTTTTACCGCCTGTTGCACCTGCATGCTTACTTTCAGCGACTGGTGTATGAGAACACCCGGGTCTCACTGCATATTTCCCTCTCTCAGTTTATAGCCGTCTAGATAATAATCTGCCTTCCTGTTTTTACTACCAAAGTGGATAACCTCACATTTATCCATATTATACTGCATCTGCCATGCATTTGCCCACTCATTCAACTTGTCCAAATCACCCTGAAGCCTCTCTGCATCCTCCTCACAACTCACCCTCCCACCCAGTTTTGTGTCATCTGCAAATTTGGAGATATTACATTTAGTTCCCTCATCTAAATCATCAATATATATATTGTGAATAGCTGGGGGCCTAGAACCAATCCCTAGTACCCCACAAGTCACTGCCTGCCATTTGGAAAAAGACCTATTTATCCCTACTCTTTGTTTCCTGTCTGCCAACCAATTTTCTATCCATCGCAATACACTGCCCCCAATCCCATGTGCTTTAATTTTACATGCTAATCTCTTATGTGGGACTTTGCCGGAAGCCTTCTGAAAGTCCAAATAAACCACAACCACTGGCTCCCCCTCATCAACTCTACCAGTTACATCTTTGAAGAATTCTGGTAGATTTGTCAAGCATGATTTCTCTTTCGTAAATCTATGCTGACTCCGCCTGATTCTACCACTGTTCTCTAAGTGCTCTGCTATAAAATCTTTGATAATGGACTCTAGAATTTTCCCCACTACCGACGTCAGGCTGACTGGTCTATAATTCCCTGTTTTCTCTCTACCTCCCTTTTTAAATAGTGGGGTTACAATAGCTACCCTCCAATCCGTAGGAACTGTTCCAGAGTCTATAGAATCTTGAAAGATGACCACCAATGCAGCCACTATTTCTAGGGCCACTTCCTTAAGTACTCTGGGATGCATACCATCAGGCCCTCGGGATTTATCGGCCTTCAATCCCATCAATTTCCCCAACACCATTTCTCTACTAATACTGATTTCTTTCAGTTCCTCTCTCTCACTAAACCTTGTGTTCCCCAACATTCTGGTATGATATTTGTGTCCTCCTTTGTGAAGACAGAACCAAAGTATGCATTTAATTGGTCAGCTATTTCTTTGTTTCCCATAATAAATTCCCCTGTTTCTGACTGTAACGGACCTACATTTGTCTTCACCAATCTTTTTCTCTTCACATACCTATCGAAATTTTTACAGTCAGTTTTTATGTTCCCTGCAAGCTTGCTCTTGTACTCTATTTTCCCCTCCTTAATCAATCCCTTGGTCCACCTTTGCTGAATTCTAAACTGCTCCCAATTCTCAGGTCTGTTGTTTTTTCTGGCAGATTTATATGCCTCTTCCTTGGATCTAATGCTATCTCTAATTTCCCTTGTAAGCCATGGTTTGGCTACCTTCCCCGTTTTACTTTCGTACCAGACAGGGATAAACAATTGTTGCAGTTCATCCATGCGCTCTTTAAATGTTTGCCATTGCCTATCCACCGTCATCCCTTTAAGTAACGTTTCCCAATCGTCATAGCCAACTCGCGCCTCATATGTTCGTAGTTTCCTTTACTAAGATTGAGGACCCTAGTCTCCGAATCAACTACGTCACTCTCCATCTTGGTAAAGAATTCTATCATATAATGGTCTCGCACCACTAGATTGTCAATTATTCCTTATATACAGTTGCCCAGAGAAATTTTGTGGGCTTGTCAGTGGAGATTTCCACTAATCCGGTGTTTGTTTCTTTGCTACATATTTTTGAGGGGATCTGCGGATTCTCTGAACAGGACAAGCAACAGCAATGCTCTTCAACCAATCAGATTGAAGTCTCCTCACAGAGACACGCAGACTGCAAACCAGGCAGTATAAAGGAGGAAATATAAATTAAATTTAAGTCATACACAGGAAATGAATTAATGACTGGGAAATACAAAGGGGATAAAAGGAGAGATAGAAGAAACAAACCGAAAAAGTAAAAAAATTTTTAAAATTCTTTTCAAAATTTGCAACATTGGGCCAGATTTTAACTCTGAGTAAGTGAATGTGTTTTGAATGAGTTAAAATCTCATCCATTAATTTTCTTCTGCTCCACACTTGTACAATTCATTTTTCATGCTCAGAGAGGTTGTTCATCAGTAATTTATTGCGCCATTAAAAATTCACTCCTGAATGCAGGACTCCTAATCTTTTTCAGCTGGCTTTCGTGCAGAATTAGTGGGTAAGTACCCTAAGTTTACGCCATTACAGTGATTTCAGTGCCGGGTCTGTCAGTTAGGACTGCAACAGCACACACTGTGGACGAGAGGGATATCTTCTGTATTTCCATGATTAACTGCAAATGTGCAGATGCCAGAAGTTGCTGTTGGAGTTTCTGTAACGGCAAATGCTGACAGCCTCATCATTATTTACAGCAAAACATGTCTATGTTTAAACTTGAATCAGAATGCAAACTTTGGTAAGTAACTCAAGGATTCCAAATTTGCCAAACCTTTTTGGCAAATGTAGCCAGGAATAATTGAGCTCACTAAACATAAGTAGGAACTTTACTTGTAATCAGTGTGCAGTCCACTGTCTTCCCAGCCTTTGGGATTTAGTTGCAGACAGCCAATGGGGCAGTTATGTATTTAGTTGCAGTTAAAGGAATACATATTGAACTATTGATGCCATACTTGATGCTTGGTCCCAATGGGAAGCTTTTACTTGTGCTTCTTGGCTGGGAATGCCTTCATCCATCATTTGCACACAATCCATTACTTTTATCACCAAACATTTTAAATAGCTTCACTTTGATTACCTTTTTAAGTATAATTGCAAATCCTGCACACTGACTGCATAGTGGGCTGCCGATTTATTTGATAGTGCAATTAAACAAAATGCAGAGAATGCTTGATTTTTTTCCATTTGCTTGAAAATGGTACTGACGCTGAAGGGCAATAGCTTGATTTGGAGAACAAACCCATTGGGCTGGAGTTTGTGTAGGAGGTGGGGCTCCCAGCTTGGGCTGAAAAGGCAGAGGAAACCCCAGCCTCGGGCTTTTCCTGCACATCCCCCACCAGAGCGATCCTCCAGTATTTTTCCATCTGAGTTTCATGAGCCGGGATGCCCATCCCTTTAAAGACAGGGATCCTGCCTCCATGAACTGCCGCCGGCCAATCAGAGGGCTGGCAGCTCAGCAGTATCGGCAGTGACACTGGGAGCAGTAGCCACTGCTGGTACTGCAGATGCCTCGGACCCAGGCCCAGTGCTAGAACCCTGGACCAGAGGTAGGTGAGGCAGGATCGCCAAGGCCAGTCTGGATGGCCCAGCAAATTGGGTTGAGGGTCGTGCAGTCCAGAGGAAGGGGTGTCCGGGGGGGGTGGGGAGTGGGGGGGGCGGGTGAAGTGATTCTCAGCGAGTGTCCTCCGTCAGTCACAGATTGCCCATGGAGGAGGGACCCCCCGCCTCCCCCCCAGCCCCAAACACCAAATCTACAGAGAAGGAGCCTCATGCTCGAAGGTTACCTCCCCGCATGGCGGAAGACCCACCCCACACTGGTTATATCACAGCGGCAGCGGGAACAGGCCTTTAATTGGCAGTTAATAGGCCACTTAAAGGCCTCAATTGACATCTGGTTGGGAAGGCCGTCGTCAGCTTATCCTGCCCCCAGGAAGATCACTTGACAACAAGCCCGCAGCCCCCGCCACCCGCCGCGAAACTCTGTGCCTCCCCGCCTCCGACCCCACCTCAGAGGGGCCCATAAAGTCCCAGCCAAAATCAGTGCCTTTTACATTGAAGTCACCATGAAGTAAAGCAGAACTGTCTCACACACTTCTATCTTCGACAAGGCCCAGCCAGTTAATGTATAGAACAAGAACAAAGAACAAAGAAAATTACAGCACAGGAACAGGCCCTTCGGCACTCCAAGCCTGCGCCGATCCAGATCCTCTATCTAAACATGTCGCCTATTTTCTAAGGGTCTGTAACTCTTTGCTTCCTGCCCATTCATGTATCTGTCTAGATACATCTTAAAAGACGCTATCGTGCCCGCGTCTACCACCTACGCTGGCAATGCGTTCCAGGCACCCACCACCCTCTGCGTAAAGAACTTTCCACGCATATCCCCCCTAAACTTTTTCCCTCTCACTTTGAACTCGTGACCCCTAGTAATTGAATCCCCCACTCTGGGAAAAAGCTTCTTGCTATCCACCCTGTCTATACCTCTCATGATTTTGTACACCTCAATCAGGTCCCCCCTCAACCTCCGTCTTTCTAATGAAAATAATCCTAATCTACTCAACCTCTCTTCATAGCTAGTGCCCTCCATACCAGACAACATCCTGGTGAACCTCCTCTGCACCCTCTCCAAAGCATCTACATCCTTTTGGTAATGTGGCGACCAGAACTGCACGCAGTATTCCAAATGTGGCCGAACCAAAGTCTTATACAACTGTAACATGACCTGCCAACCCTTGTACTCAATACCCCGTCCGATGAAGGAAAGCATGCCGTATGCCTTCTTGACCACTCTATTGACCTGCGTTGCCACCTTCAGGGAACAATGGACCTGAACACCCAAATCTCTCTGTACATCAATTTTCCCCAGGACTTTTCCATTTACTGTATAGTTCACTCTTGAATTGGATCTTCCAAAATGCATCACCTCGCATTTGCCTTGATTGAACTCCATCTGCCATTTCTCTGCCCAACTCTCCAATCTATTTATATTCTGCTGTATTCTCTGACAGTCCCCTTCACTATCTGCTACTCCACCAATCTTAGTGTCGTCTGCAAACTTGCTAATCAGACCACCTATACTTTCCTCCAAATCATTTATGTATATCACAAACAACAGTGGTCCCAGCACGGATCCCTGTGGAACACCACTGGTCACACGTCTCCATTTTGAGAAACTCCCTTCCACTGCTACTCTCTGTCTCCTGTTGCCCAGCCAGTTCTTTATGCATCTAGCTAGTACACCCTGGACCCCATGCGACTTCACTTTCTCCATCAGCCTACCATGGGGAACCTTATCAAACGCCTTACTGAAGTCCATGTATATGACATCTACAGCCCTTCCCTCATCAATCAACTTTGTCACTTCCTCAAAGAATTCTATTAAGTTGGTAAGACATGACCTTCCCTGCACAAAACCATGTTGCCTATCACTGATAAGCCCATTTTCTTCCAAATGGGAATAGATCCTATCCCTCAGTATCTTCTCCAGCAGCTTCCCTACCACTGACGTCAGGCTCACCGGTCTATAATTACCTGGATTTTCCCTGCTACCCTTCTTAAACAAGGGGACAACATTAGCAATTCTCCAGTCCTCCGGGACCTCACCCGTGTTTAAGGATGCTGCAAAGATATCTGTTAAGGCCCCAGCTATTTCCTCTCTCGCTTCCCTCAGTAACCTGGGATAGATCCCATCCGGACCTAGGGACTTGTCCACCTTAATGCCTTTTAGAATACCCAACACTTCCTCCCTCCTTATGCCGACTTGACCTAGAGTAATCAAACATCTAACCCTAACCTCAACATCCGTCATGTCCCTCTCCTCGGTGAATACCGATGCAAAGTACTCGTTCAGAATCTCACCCATTTTCTCTGACTCCACGCATAACTTTCCTCCTTTGTCCTTGAGAGGGCCAATCCTTTCTCTAGTTACCCTCTTGCTCCTTATATATGAATAAAAGGCTTTGGGATTTTCCTTAACCCTGTTTGCTAAATATATTTCATGACCCCTTTTAGCCCTCTTAATTCCTCGTTTCAGATTGGTCCTACATTCCCGATATTCTTTCAAAGCTTCGTCTTTCTTCAGCCTCCTAGACCTTATGTATGCTTCCTTTTTCCTCTTAGCTAGTCTCACAATTTCACCTGTCATCCATGGTTCCCTAATCTTGCCATTTCTATCCCTCATTTTCACAGGAACATGTCTCTCCTGCACGCTAATCAACCTCTCTTTAAAAGCCTCCCACATATCAAATGTGGATTTACCTTCAAACAGCTGCTCCCAATCTACATTCCCCAGCTCCTGCTGAATTTTGGTATAGTTGGCCATCCCCCAATTTAGCACTCTTCCTTTGGGACCACTCTCGTCTTTGTCCATGAGTATTCTAAAACTTACGGAATTGTGATCACTATTCCCAAAGTAGTCCCCTACTGAAACTTCAACCACCTGGCCGGGCTCATTCCCCAACACTAGGTCCAGTATGGCCCCTTCCCAAGTTGGACTATTTACATACTGCTCTAGAAAACCCTCCTGGATGCTCCTTACAAATTCTGCTCCATCTAGACCTCTAACACTAAGTGAATCCCAGTCAATGTTGGGAAAATTAAAATCACCTATCACCACCACCCTGTTGATGCTACATCTTTCCATAATCTGTTTACATATTTGTACCTCTATCTCACGCTCGCTGTTGTACAGCCCCAACATTGTTACCGCACCCTTCCTATTTCTGAGTTCTGCCCATATTGCCTCACTGCTCGAGTCCTCCATAGTGCCCTCCTTCAGCACAGCTGTGATATCCTCTTTGACCAGTACTGCAACTCCTCCACCCCTTTTACCTCCCTCTCTATCCCGCCGGAAGCATCGATATCCTGGGATATTTAGTTGCCAATCATGCCCTTCCCTCAACCAAGTCTCAGTAATAGCAATAATATCATACTCCCAGGTACTAATCCAAGCCCTATGTTCATCTGCCTTACCTACTACACTTCTTGCATTAAAACAAATGCACCTCAGACCACCAGTCCCTTTGCGTTCATCATCTGCTCCCTGTCTACTCTTTCCCTTAGTCACGCTGACTTCATTATCTAGTTCCTTACAGGCTTTAGTTACTCCCTCCTTACTGTCCACTGACCTCATTTGGTTCCCATCCCCCTGCCACATTAGTTTAAACCCTCCCCAACAGTGTTAGCAAAAGCACCCCCAAGGACATTGGTTCCAGTCCGGCCCAGGTGTAGACCGTCCAATTTGTAATAGTCCCACCTCCCCCAGAACCGGTCCCAATGTCCCAAACATCTGAACCCCTCCCTCCTGCACCATCTCTCAAGCCACGCATTCATCCTGACTATTCTTTCATTTCTACTCTGACTATCACGTGGCACTGGTAGCAATCCTGAGATTACTACCTCTGAGGTCCTACATTTTAACTTGGCTCCTAACTTCCTAAATTCTGCTTGTAGGACCTCATCCCATTTTTTACCTATATCATTGGTGCCTATGTGCACAACGACAACTGGCTGTTCACCCTCCCCTTTCAGAATGTTCTGCAGCCGATCTGAGACATCCCTGACCCGTGCACCTGGGAGGCAAAATACCATTCGGGAGTCTCGTTTTCGACCACAGAACCGCCTATCTACTCCCCTTACAATCGAATCCCCAATGACTATAGCCCTTCCACTCTTTTTTCCGCCCTTCCGAACAGCAGAGCCAGCCACGGCGCCATGAACCTGGCTACTGCTGCCTTCCCCTGGTGAGCCATCTCCCTCAACAGTATCCAAAACGGTATACCTGTTTTGGAGGGAGATGACCGCAGGGGACACCTGCGCTGCCTTCCTGCTCTTTCTCTGCCTTTTGGTCACCCATTCCCTTTCACCCTCAGCAATCCTAATCTGCGGTGTGACCAGTTCGCTAAACGTGCTATCCACGACCTCATCAGCATCGCGGATGCTCCAAAATGAGTCCATCCGCAGCTCCAGAGCCGTCATGCGGTCTAACAAGAGCTGCAGCTGGACACACTTCCAGCACGTGAAGGAGTCAGGGACATCAGCCGTGTCCCTGAGCTCCCACATTGAGCAAGAGGAGCATAACACGGGTCTGAGATCTCCTGCCATTTTCAACCTTAAGCTTAAATTAATCTTAACTTAGATAAACAAAAAAGGAACGAAAAGTTTTTACCAATCACACGAAAATAAAAAAAATAGAAAAAGCCTTACCTTATCTGCACACCACCGAGTCCTTTTGTTTTGGTTAGAGGAGGAGGGCGGGTGGGAGATACTACAGGTGTAGTGTCTCGGGTACAGCCGCTGCCCAAATATATAGGACTTACTTACCCAGCTGCCACCTCGCTCTCCCTGTCGCCGCTGCAAAAAGAAACTGCCAAAACAAAAAGGTAAGTTTATATAAGTTGTAAACTCACTTACCCAGCTGCCACCAGGCTAAAATGGAAGGGTGGACAGAAGGAATTGAGCCAGGACTTAATCAATCTCACAACCAAAGCACTATACTTTGTGAAATTGATTTTACATGCAAATTTGCAGCAGTGAAATTACAGCAGAGAATTAAGAATGTAACCTGAGAAATTCCACTGGAGAAATAACGAATGAAAATGTGTAAAATTGCATAGCAACCTTAATAAAGATCAAATATCAGGTCTATCACCCACAAGAATAGATTTTGAACAGTGCAGCCCCAGACAAACTTATAGTTTACATACAGACATTTATTGAGTAGAAGGATATTGTGACAGCTGACCTTCTCATCACCTTGACCTAACAGCAGTTAATTGTTCTTCCGGAACTAACAGTTCCAGTATAATTAAACAGGATCTGTGCTTAGATTAAGCCATAACTTGCTAACGCAGTCACAGCTAGTGATAAATTTGATAGTCTAGTGATACAAGTAAATGGAACCATTATCCAGATTAAACAGCAGTCCTTAAGCGCAGTTGGAGTTATTTGGTTTTGAGAATTGGCAGTTTGATTACAATTTTTTTTCCAACCGGCGTAATTAGTTTTTCCGCTTGACAAAAACAGTATCTGAAAATTTGCCTCCTCTGGTTGATGTTAGAAAGGAAAACAAAAAAGCTTGCTTGTCTGAGTTCGGACTTGGTGATACGGAAGGACTTTTTTTATTCCCTCCAATTCCCTTCCAACCTTCTCCTGAAAGAAGAAAGGAAAGGACTTGCTTTTACATAGTGCCTTTCATAGCTTTAGGATGTCCCTGGACACTTTACAGCCAATGTCTGGGCACTGTTGTAATGTAAGAAATGTGGCAACCAATTTGCACAGAGAATATTCCCATAATCAGCAATGTGAAAATGGAGAAATAATGGGCTGAAAATTTATTATGACTCATGCACGGGTACAGGGGTCAGGGTTTGCAACATGCCCATGCCTATTGCCATTGAGGCGGGCAAACTTGGTACTGCCTCTTCATTTACCTGATTATAGCATTGGTCCAAGTGGGACCTGTACTGTTGGTTACCTGAATGCTCAGCAGGGTGCCGAGCATGAAGGCACGTGGTGGAGCCAGCCTGCTTCTCTTCATGGCAATGTGTCCCTCTTAAAGGGGAGCTGCACTCAGTGGACGGGAGCTGCTGCTGGCTGCCTGTTCTGACACTGGCTGCATGTAGGAGGTGCACAAATGGAGCACCAGAGATGAGAGAGGGCTCCTAGGTATAAAGATGTGGCGCTGGTGGCCTTAGCGATGGAGGTGGTCAGGAGGAGAGAGGTCATGTTTTCGTGAGGTGTGGCAGCCTGGAGGCCCTCAAGGACCACCCACCAAAAGGCATGGGAGCAGATGGCTAGGGAGTTCAGTGCAAGGGGTCTGGCCATGAAGATCTGGTACCAGTGCCACAAGAAGTTTAATGACCTCAAGTGGGTGGTGAAGATCAGTGACTGCATCTTCAAAGGACATCTCATACCACTGCAACACCAACTTGCTTGGATCAGTCTGCAAGGTGGCTGTATGTAGACACTGGTTTCATAGGATGCACTCATGTCAGGGAAGCAGTTAAGGGTACAATAACCAAACACTTGACTAATATTGAAATCAAATCACTCTTCTCCTTCTCACCGATATTTTGATAAATTTATTAATTAACGCTGATATGATTATCTGTTAAGCTCTGAAATTATTCTGTGTTTATGCCCAAAAGGACTTACTGGAGGAGACAAGTTGAATACACCAAAAAACATAGGTTGGAGATGGCAAACAAGGCA
Source organism: Heterodontus francisci (assembly GCF_036365525.1). Lineage (NCBI taxonomy): Eukaryota > Metazoa > Chordata > Chondrichthyes > Heterodontiformes > Heterodontidae > Heterodontus > Heterodontus francisci. The sequence goes on from NC_090388.1 coordinate 17,152,925, forward strand.
GCACAATCTTTGAAGAACATGAGAAATCGATGTTCCAGATCATTTTTGAAGTAGTTTACTATAGCTTCTCTCACTTATCATCACCTGGCATCTGAACCTTGATCAAAGCAAGTGCTTTGCAGTCCTCTGGATCCATGGATGAACAGCTGCCCTGGAGCTAAAGCCTTTCCAAACCACCAGATAAACAGAGCAATTGCCTTGCATGAGATGTCCCTTCAGAACCATGGAACGTGGCTGCTCTGTGTGTATAGATGCTGCAAGAACACAAGGGAAACACCTGCTACAGACTTCAATGATGGAAATCCACATCTTGTGTTATACCTGATCTTTCTCCTATAATTATTTTTGCTACAGGAAGAAAAGTTTTGTTCTATTGAGTTGTTTCATTTGGGAAAAATTAAGCATATTCTCCAAGATTTGGTAACCCTAATTTCGGGTGGCAGGGGAGAAGGAGCATGTCGAGGGGTAGCATTTGTGTTTGTGTTACTTTATGTGTTCGTGCAGCCCAAATTGGAAACTCAAACATACACTGCCCACTAAAAAGTTGGAACATTTCAAATTTCAGATTTATGCTGCCAGCAGGCAGTCATCAGCAGTGACACTCTCTCCCACTCCCCCACACATCCATGTCTAGTGCTTATATAGTAAGTGCATTCTATCTTTATCTATCAAACAATATTGAATGGTTAAATTCATATTTTAGTTTTGAAGTGGACATGAGGCAATATCACAAAAAAAAGTCTTTAGGTGAAAGTAGACAACTTCTAGTATCAGTGCACAATACTAAACCAGCAGGCAAAAGTCTGTTGAATTTTCTTTATGCTAATATATTTTTGATTGCTTTCGCCCCTACTGTTGCTTGTCTCTTCTTTCCTGAGGTAGGGCTTTGTCTGCAGCTTGCGTTATCCTACTGTTCAGAAAGGAGATGGATTGCATAGGAACCTAGGAATTGCTGAATGAGAAAAGCCAAGATCACACCTCGAGATACATAGATCACAGCTGGACGGGCAACATATTTAATCTGGTAGAGGAGCAGCTGTTTTCTGCTCTGGATAGTTAACATAGGAATTGCCAGACGAGGAAAGATCAAGGTCCATGTATCTGATTTCTACCATTCTTAAGGTGCATGATAAAATAATAAAGGAGTTGTTGACTAATTGTAGCAATTAATTTTTATCAATTAGTCAACAACATATTGAGATATGATAAGAGGAAACCTTCAGTGGCATAGAACTTTGTGAACCATCAGTGCAAAATTACCTGTTCCTCCCAACAATACTACTGCATGCTAGGCCCCCACCTGCCAAAAATGAGGCACATTACTTTTGTCAGGAACATTGATTTTAAACTGTTACTGGAGTTAAAAAAGGACTTGTTAAACATATCAGCCTTGGCTGGAAAAGACATTTGCGTATTAACAGACAGTGTTTGGAAGGACAAAGCAGCCATTCCCTGACACATTCAACCCACAATGGACTTTTGATCACCAGACGTTGAAGGTGGGGGACTTTGCATTCCAGGTTGACTGCTAATATGGCCAAATACACAAACGGACATGGTCAAACCAGTTAGTCACATGACTAACTTGCTGGGCAACCTGAGTTTTTTGAATTTGTACAAACAGTTTGGGCAAAAGGCTGTTTCTCCTGGACTGAGAAGATCTCTCTCCTGTCTGCTCCCATCTCTTTCTCACAAGCCTTTGAATCCGCTGAAGACACATGAACCCCAAGAGAGAAAAGTCTGCTACAGCAAACAAGGTTTAAGAAGAATACTCGGCCCCAACAAAAAGCAAGATCTACTTACAATCAATGACTCCACAGTGAGCTCAAAGAACTATAACAACAACTCTTCAGATATTGCCTCAAACCTTTCACTTTATTTTTCTTCGCTCTTTTCTGTCTCTATTTTCATGTGTGTATTGTGTATGCATGCTAGTGTGGGGCACGGTCTGTATTCATTGGCGTTAACTGAATTAGAGTTTAAGTTTAGTAAATTTCAACTTTTCTTCTTTAAACCTAAGAAAGCCTGTTTGTGCTGGTTTCTTTGCCTTATAATTGGAAAGTGGTGAACAAGGATTCATCAAAGGGGCAGCTAAAAACACAGTGTGTTTAAAATTAAACCCTGTTACAGTAAGACCAGGTGAAGGCTGGGAAGGGAACCCTAGACCTCTTTCTCACCTGGTCGTAACACTACACTTACCAAGTTGTGTCTAAAATTCTCAAGCACAAAGCCCAAAGTGTTATAATACTAACTACTTCCACCATTTCCTGAGGGAGTCTTCCATAGTTTGACCATTCACTCACTGAAATACTGTTTCCACAAATCAGTTTTGAATTTACCCCCCTTCAAGCACCTTTGGTTTTACTTGTCTGGGCAAGGCAAAGTAGCTTGTCATAGTTTATATTACCTGGTTCCTTTAGAATCCTAAAAACAGCCATGGTATCACTTCTCAACGTCCTCTTTTCCAGTGAGAGTATGCCTGCTATCTCAGAAGTTCCAGAGAAAATCTTTTAGTCTACGCTGAAGTCTTCTTGGAATACCATAGGAGGCTCAGCTGTTTAATGAAGTGCTAAACCCTTTACTAACATAAATGTTCCAACTCGATTATCATGAAGAAACACCTGTCAATCCATGAAGATGTTGCAGGGAATACAGCAAGTGATGACATTAACTCTTCCCTTGAAAGGAAGGAACTCCTTAACAAAAGTAAATAAACAGTAAAGTTTGTGGAAATGATAACTAGCTGAACAATTTACATTCATATAGTAAAAAAAGTGCTTTACAGATAGGCATAAAGGAAATGGATGCTGGGCCAGGAAGGAAAGATTGAGAGGGATGACCGAAGGCTGAAATGAAGAAGTGGATTTTGAGGACATTTTAAAGGGGGGCAGAGAGGTGGCAAAGCATTGGGAGACAGGGAATCAATGAGGTGATGGGCAAGCAAGACAGGATATGTGCAATGGATCTTTAGACAAGAAGATATGGAGAACGGGAGACCAGCGAGGAAAGCATTGCAGTGGCCAAATCTGGAGATGATGAAGGCATATATATAAGCTTGAGTTGCAAAGGGGCTAAAGTAGGGGTGGAGAAAGGCAATGTTGTGATGGAGACCACATTCCATCTGAAATTCATTTATCTGCTTGAGCTGGAGACAATGGCTGGAGAGAAGAATGGAAACCAGGGAAAGAAAGCAGAATTTGTGGCTGTGAGTTAGAGGAAACTATTACCCAAAAATGGATATCACATGAACAATATGATACACAGAGGCATTGGAGGGGTCAAGAGAGGTTGATAGAGAGGACGAGTTAGGTGTCGTTAACATGCAATTGGTAGTTGATTCAATTTTTGCAGATGTTATCGCTGAGGGACAACCTGCAGATGAGTAACAGTAGGGGATAGATTCTTGAAGGACTCCAGAGTTGGCAGTGCAAAGGAGGGAAGAGAAGTCATTGCTAGAGATTCACTAGGTACGTTCCGTTAGATAGGAATGAAATCATGAAAGGGCAGTCCCACAGAGCTAAATGACAAAGGGGAGATATTGGAGTGGAAAGACATGGTGAATTATGTTTTAGGAAGGTGAGAAGGGATAATGCACCAGAGTGATAGTATTATTTGCATGGGTAAGGCTCATCAGCTACCATAAGTTAAGAACATAAGAAAGCTGCAGAAAGGGAGGTCGTTGAGGAGAGTTTGTCTACTGAGTCATTATGGGTGGAAGTCAGAAACAGGAAAGGAGCAGTCACTTTGTTGGGAGTTTTCTAACCCCCCAATAGCAACAGAGACACGGAGGAACAGATTGGGAGGCAGATTTTGGAAAGGTGCAGAAGTAACAGGGTTGTTGTCATGGGTGACTTCAACTTCCCTAATATTGATTGGAACCTCCTTAGTGCAAATAGTTTGGATGGAGCAGTTTTTGTCAGGTGTGTCCAGGAAGGTTTCCTGACTCAATATGTGGATAGGCCGACGAGAGGGGACTTGGTGCTTGGCAACGAGCCAGGCCAGGTGGAAGATCTCTCGGTGGGAGAACATTTCGGTGATATGATCACAACTCCCTGACCTTTACTATTGTCATGGAGAGGGACAGGACCAGACGGGATGGGAGAATATTTAATTGGGGGAGGGGGAATTACAATGCTATTAGGCAGGAACTGGGGAGCATAAATTGGGAACAGATGTTCTCAGGGAAATGCATGACAGAAATGTGGAGGTTGTTTAGGGAGCACTTGCTGCGACTGCTGGATAGGTTTGTCCCGATGAGGCAAGGAAGGGATGGTAGGGTGAAGGAACCTTGGATGACAAGAGATGTGGAACAGCTAGTCAAGAGGAAGAAGGAAGCTTACTTAAGGTTGAGGAAGCAAGGATCAGACAGGGCTCTAGAGGGTTACAAGGTAGCCAGGAAGGAACTGAAGAATGGACTTTGGAGAGCTAGAAGGGGACATGAAAAAGTCTTGGCGGGTAGGATTAAGGAAAATCCCAAGGCGTTCTACACTTATGTGAGGAACCAGAGGATGACCAGGGTAGGGCCGATCAGGGATAGTGGAGGGAACTTGTGCCTGGAGTCGGAGGAGGTAGGGGAGGTCCTAAATGAATACTTTGCTTCAATATTCACTAGTGAGAGGGACCTGGTCGTTTGTGAGGACAGCGTGAAACAGGCTGATATGCTCGAACAGGTTGAGGTTAAGAGGGAGGATTGGTGGAAATTTTGAATGATATGAGGACAGATAAGTCCCCGGGGCCAGACGGGTTATACCCAAGGATATTACGGGAAGCGAGAGAAGAGATTGCCGTGCCTTTGGCGATGATCTTTGCATCCTCACTGTCCACTGGAGTAGTACCAGATGATTGGAGGGTGGCAAATGTTATTCCCTTGTTCAAGAAAGGGAATAGGGATAACCCTAGGAATTATAGACCAGTCGGTAGTGGGCAAATTATTGGAGAGGATTCTGAGAGACAGGATTTATGATTATTTGGAAAAGCATGGTTTGATCAGAAACAGTCAGCATGGCTTTGTGAGGGGCAGGTCATGCCTCACAAGCCTTATTGAATTCTTTGAAGATGTGACAAAACACATTGATGAAGGAAGAGCAGTGGATGTGGTGTATATGGATTTTAGCAAGGCATTTGATAAGGTTCCCCATGGTAGGCTCATTCAGAAAGTAAGGAGGCATGGGATACAGGGAAAGTTGGATGTCTGGATACAAAATTGGTTGGCCCATAGAAGACAGAGGGTGGTAGTAGATGGAAAGTATTCAGCATGGAGCTCGGTGACCAGTGGTGTTCCGCAGGGATCTGTTCTGGGACCTCTGCTCTTTGTGATTTTTATAAATGACTTGGATGAGGAAGTGGAAGGCTGGGTTAGCAAGTTTGCTGATGACACGAAGATTGCTGGAGTTGTGGATAGTGTGGAAGGCTGTTGTAGGTTGACAGGATGCAGAGCTTGGCTGAGAAGTGGCAGATGGAGTTCAACCTGGAAATGTGCGAAGTGATTCATTTTGGAAGGTCGAATTTGAATGCAGAATACAGGCTAAAAGACAGGATTCTTGGTAGTGTGGAGGAACAGAGGGATCTTGGGGTCCATGTCCATAGATCGCTCAAAGTTGCCACCCAAGTTGATAGGGTTGTTAAGAAGGCGTATGGTGTGTTGGCTTTCATTAACAGGGGGATTGAGTTTAAGGGCCGCGAGGTTATGCTGCAGCTTTATAAGGTTCTGGTTCGACCACACTTGGAATATTGTGTTCAGTTCTGGTCGCCTCATTATAGGAAGCATGTGGAAGCTTTAGAGAGGGTGCAGAGGAGATTTACCAGGATGCTGCCTGGACTGGAGGGCATGTCTTACGAAGAAAGATTGAGGGAGCTAGGGCTTTTCTCAATGGAGCGAAGAAGGATGAGAGGTGACTTGATAGAGGGGTACAAGATGATGAGAGGCATAGATAGAGTGGATAGCCAGAGACTTTTTCCCAGGACGGAAAGGGCTATCACCAGGGGGCATAATTTTAAGGTGATTGGAGGAAGGTTTCGGGGAGATGTCTTTACACAGAGAGTGGTGGGTGCGTGGAATGCGCTGCCAGCGGTGGTCGTAGAAGCAGATACATTAGGGGCAGTTAAGCGACTCTTGGATAGGTGCATGGATGATAGTAGAATGAAGGGGAGGTAGGTAGTTTGATCTTAGAGTAGGTTAAAGGTTCGGCACAACATCGTGGGCCGAAGGGCCTGTACTGTGCTGTACTGTTCTATGTTCTATGTTCTATAAGAAATAGCAGCAGGAGTGGGCCATTCGACCCTTTGAGGCTGCTCAGCCATTCAATATGATCATGGTTGATCGTCTACCTGAACTCCACCTTCCAGCACTATCCCATATCCCTGTTGACCGAACTTGCATATTGTGTCCTCAGAGAACAAATCATAAGCACCTTTGACTTTCTATAGGGGCTGTTTTGTTGCTCTGTAGAAAATGACATATGTGGCTGTCAGATGGAAAACAAATGTGTGTTTGATCGAGCTGTTACAAAGGAATTCACCACAAGGCCTTCAGAGCATTGAACATGAACTCCATCATCAGCCCTACACTGTTTTAACTTCTCCTCCTTGGGGACAGAGTATTTTTCAACCAAAAGCAGCAAATAGTGTACTGGATCTCCAATAATGTATTGTGAAACACATGCTTCTTGGAATATGCAGAACAAACATGCAAGAAAAACCGATACAAAAAAGTATACAAGACTGCAATAAAAATGTAGACCGTGATGTTAAACTTCCAAAGACACTTAGCACCAATGTGAGTAATACAGTATTTTGCATAGGTTGGCAAAATGTAATTATTACCACAAAGGTCTTCATCCATGGAAATGCTCGTGGAAGTGATTGCGGTACAGGGGGTAGGGGAAAGATGGAGCCAGATGTTTGGTTGAATGTGCTGGTATGAGGGCCAGCCTGCTTTAACACCCTAGCGTCCATTTAATTTTTTAAATTGGACTCCCACCTGAAGCTGGTGGGAATGACAAGATGACTGAGGAACGGGAGTGGGAAATCATGCATTTGCAGGTTGCCGGCAAGGATCCAAGAAAAAGGTCCCTGGAAAAATGAATGATGTGTGGGACGAGGTGGGGAGTTGGAGTGTCTGAGGCAACTGTGGTTTCAATAGACTTATAACAACATATGCCAACAGAAAAAGTAATTACGATTTAATACAATTTCTAAGGTCTTGGATAAAGGCACATTAACAATTTTAGAAACTCTACGTCAAATAGTTAATAAATATAAAAGTATTGAAATATATGAATCTAATTCAATAACAATCATTGCCGTGTGAAAGGACAAGATAACACGTACATTTCAGGTAAATAAAGTTCGACAATTAATGTTAATTGCTGCAATTGGGACCTGGGGTTGAAACAATTGCTTTTAACTTGACAGTCATATCAAAGTTCACAATATATATCTTCAACCTGTCACGTTCTCATGAGTGATTTCGTCTGGCCCATTCTTACGTCATCTCAATTGTTGCATATTTTCGCCTGCTTCTCATTTACTTGTAATCAGACAGTGGCAGCAGTGTGTACCATCTATAAGATGCTCTGCAGCAACGCACCAAGGCTCCTTAGACAGCACCTTCCAAACCCGTGACCTCTACCAACTTGAAGGACAAGGGCAGCAAATGCATGGGAACACCACCAGCTGCAAGTTCCCCTCCAAGACTCACACCATCCTGACTTGGAACTATATCGCTGTTCCTTCATTGTCGCTGGGTCAAAATCCTGGAACTCCCTTCCTAACAGCATTGTGGGTATATCTACCCCACATGGACTGCAGCGGTTCAAGAAGGCAGCTCACCACCACCTTCTTAAGGGCAATTAGGGATGGGCAATAAATGCTGTCCTGGTCTGCGACGCCCACATCCCATCAATGAATAAAAAAAACTCACCAAGGCTCCTTCGACAGCACCTTCCAAACCTATGACTTCTACCACCTAGAAGGACAAGGGCAGCAGATGCATGGGAACACCACCACCTGCAAGTTCCCCTCCAAGCCACACACCATCCTGACTTGGAACTATATCACTGTTCCTTCACTGCCACTGGGTCAAAATCCCAAAACTCCCTCCTTAACAGCACTGTGGGTGTACCTACACCACATGGACTGCAGCTGTTCAAGGAGGCCGTTCACCACTACCTTCTCAAGGGCAATTAGGGATGGGCAATAATTGCTGGCCTAGATAGCGAAGCCCACATCCCATGAAAGAATAAATAAAGTGCAACCATGTCTGCTGTACGGCCAGTTCACTTAAGCAATCACCATTTAATACTGGCCCCGATTCCAATCCAAACTCATTACTCATCTTTATTTGGGTCTTTAATACCGCAGTTTGCCAATAGCCTGTAAACATGTCACTTTAAAAATGACGGGTCAGTATGGTGTCCAATTCAAATTTAATAGAGGTTTTCAAAATTATGAACAGTTTTGATACAGAAAATAAGGAGAAGCTGTTTCCACTGGCAGGAAGGACAGTAACTAAAAGAACTGGGGGAAATGAGGACACTCTTTTATGCAACAAATTGTTATGATCTGGAATGTGCTACCTGGAAGGGTGTGGAAAGAGATTCAGTAGTAACTTTCAAAAGGTATACCTCAAAAGAAAAAATTAGCAGGGTTTGGGGAAAGAGATGGGGGAGTTGGAATAATAGCCCTTTTAAAGACCTGACACAGACATGATGGGCTGCATGGCCTCCTTTTGTGGTGTCAGGTTCTATGATTTTTTTTTATTCATTCATGAGATGTGGGCATCATTGGTGAGGCCAGTATTTGTTGCCATAATCACCATCAAGAAGTTGCCTTTTTGAACTCGTGGGGCTGAATTTTCCCAGCCATTTGGAGACAGGCTGGGAGGTGGGAGAAGGCATCAAGAGGTGAGCCCGATGTCATCTCACCACTATGGCATATTGCGAGCAGTGGAAACCTTAGTGGCACTGCTGCACACTGGGTGGCCAATTGAGCCATTTAAGGGCCCAATTAAGGGACACTTGCTGCCCCGTGGGTTGTGGGCATTTTGCCTATGCCAGGATAGCCCATGTGGGGAGACTGCCAGGTAAACTCACCCTAACTCGCCCCTGCTGTAATACACCAAGCCCCCCCAACTACTGATCACTGGGGCCTACCTGCCTGGCCACAGCTTCCTAAGCAATGCTTACATTTCTTCGAGGGTGCCCCGGCATTGAGCCACCCTCTTTGCCGAGCTGCAGCCTCAGTGGTGGCCATCGCTATCGATTGCGCTGCCAAGGCGGCTGAGCAGCCGAGCTGCATGACCTCAATTGGATGGTGGCTGCGGAGGCAGGACTTCTTCAGCCCCTGCAGTCCATGTGGTGAAGGTACTCACACAGTGAAATTTTTTGTAGCAGTTTGATATCACTGAGTGGCCTGCCATTTTGGAGGGCAGTTAAGAGTCAACCACATTGTTGTGTGGCTGGAGTCACGTATAGGTCAGACCTGGTAAAGACATTAGTGAACCAGTTGTGTTTTATGATAGTCCGATAGTTTCATGATCAGTGTTACTGATACTAGCTTTTTATTCCAGATTTATTTAATTAACTGAATTAAAATTCACAAACTGCCACAGTGGGATTTGAGCTCAATGAGTGGGATTTTCATTTGAATGAGAGGGTAGGAACAGGCATGGGTGGTCAATTAAACCTGCCCCTCGAGTCTTATCTCTGAAAAGGAAGCTAAAGGGGCTGATGGCATTATTCACCCTTTTGAAAAATATAAATGACATTATGAGAATTCTAGGGTTAGAGCGAAAATGTCACCCTGTTTTCAAATGTCTGTTGACTTCTTGTATTTTATACATTTGAGAGTTGGGAATTATCCATCATTTTCTCTTACCACAAGCATTTGGCTTGTTTTCCATACCCTGCCAATATTGCATGAATGCACAGAAGAAAACTACATCCTGATGTTCATATGTAGAACCATATACAATACAATGAATTGGTTAGACTGTAAGGATTGACAGAAGAACAATACAGATGAACAGTAATTGCCTTGAGAAATCAAAGACTGGGATAGATTATAAACAGAACTCAAGGCTCATGTTGGAGCCTTTGACTAAAAGTAAAGAAAGGAGATGAACTCACGGGCCTCGGGGGTCGAATGAAGATGGGATTTAATGTTGGTGGCATCTGTACTGCATGTTACTTCTTTCAGTCTGTTTTCAGGCAAGATGCAGAGTAAAACATCCTGCACAATGTCCTGACAATGCATTGTAAACTAACCCTCAGGAAAGCATTGGCTGCAACTTGGTGGAAATCTTCTAGTTCCTACACTAGCTACTGTTTTGACTTAGGTTTACCAGTATGTATTGAATTGTAGGTAATTTTGCCTCCAAGTTGAGACTACGCAAACTCAAAACCTTACATCTTGCACAGACAACTGCTTTTCATCCCATTAGTCAGGGCAGATCCCACAGTGTCCACAAAGAGGCTGTAAAACCTGGGTATCCCAAATGAAATTCATGCATTTGATTCCATCAATGTGATTCTTCTCAAACCTTGATGGAAATATACACCCTGCTGCTTTATGCAAATCAGAAATCCTTTCAATACCATTTGTGCTTGGATTTGAGAGACGTTCAGACCAGTAACAGTGCCAACAGTACCAAGGGAAATTAATCTATATTCTACCACTAGCCCATTTGGAATCAGTTGTTCTTAATAGTCTAACGGATTCCTTCCTTACTGGAGTAGCAACATATTGACCAAGAAAATAGGCCTGAACATACTGGGAAAAAAAATGTTTTCCACAGCATTTTTTTGAGGATGATGCAACTTTCCCCCTCTCCAAGTCAGGTGGTTGTGTCTTTTCACCAATTCTTCAGCCATTGCACATATTTTAACTTTTTAATGGGGTTGTTCCTTTAGAGCAGAGAAGGACAGGGGGAGATATAATAGAGGTATTTAAAATCATGATGGCTTTTAAATAAGGAGAAACTGTTTCTCGTGGCAGAAGGTTCAGTAGCCAAAGGACACAGCTGGCCTCTCCCCTCCCTATCTCCGTAACGTCCTTCAACCCTACAACCCTCTGAGATCACGGATCTGGAATGCACTGTCTGACAGGGTAGTGGAAGTAAATTCATAATAACTTTCAAAAATAAATTAGTAAATACTGGAAGGGAAATTTGCAGAGCTATGGGGAAATGGCAGGACTAATTGAATCGCTCTTTCAAAAAGCTGGCACAGGCACGATGGGCCGAATGGGTTCCTGCTGTGTTGTATCATTGTATGATGCTAATACTGTCTCCAATAATTTGGATTGCAAAGAGAGTTTTGTATTGGTCTCATGTTGGACCAGTGTGGTGTCTTTTTGGGCAAATAATCACATCAGTGAAAGTTGCTAAGGTCATTCATTTCAGGCAATGTAATTTTTATGAGACACTTGCCCATATTATATCTAGGCAGAGATATGCATTCATCAAAAACTGTCATTTTTTTTCTCTCCTCTCTAAGAGGTAGGGCTCCAGAGCAATAATGTTACATAGCAAGTACTCTTACTGATGATTTTGAAAATTTAACATCTATATTCTATTGGGAGTTCACTGGGTACACAAACATTATAGCTGTTTTAAAGCCCTGACTTTTAAAGGTAATAATGATACAGAAGGATCCAAATCAACAAAAAAAATCAGCCCTGGATTCAAATTGCATTTGTTATGCTTATTATTTGAAGCCAGTGGCCTGAAATGATTGCCTCTTTCTCTTGGGTCTAATAAAGCAAACTGGCTTCCTAATTGGTCTTGTTAAGGTTGGAGACCAACATCTTTTTTAGAATGTTTTTTTTTAACACAGAAGTGGAACTACCTGCTGAGTCATCAGCTAGGAATCAGAGGTTAATCTCCTTGCTACTACATGGAGCAGATAATCAGCCATTAGAGCCTGGTTTCTCCACAATAAATAAGTTCTGACAAGCTGAGGGGCAGCACGAAGCATCAGTCAGCCCTGCTCACGCCATCTGTCCAGAAATTAAGATAAGGAGCGTGGATTAATTTGTTCCATTTGAAAAAACACACCCACAAAGCCATGCAGACATTTTGAAAATGTGGATGGGGACATGGCTCATTCTGGAGTAATGTTTCAATAAAGGTGAATTCTTGCCTTTGCTACATGTTAGAATGCCTACCGCATCTCTTCTACCGGCAGTCTGGCCACCTAACAGTTTAAGTGCTCACTTCATGCAACAGTGTGCAATGACTGGCATATAAATGGTGGCTAATGTTCAGATCTGTCAATTGACAAGGGTTGCTAGCTCTCAGTTCTAAGCTAACATTAGTGTTGCATGAGGGAAGGATAGATTAGTGCAGCTGAATCAGTGGATAACCATTGGAATGTCTCAGCACTGAAGGTGGCTATTCACCACTCAGCAGAAAGAAATATGCTCATAACCAGGGGAGCAATCAGAATTGAAGCTTTACAAAAAGAATTGGTAATGGACTACAGAGCTAAAAATGTCCTCATCACTAATTTATAGATGCGCACATACGAATGTAGCAATGAGAGATAGAAACTTGGCCCAATTAGTTTACTTTGATTGGATTAATTTTCAGAATACTGGCAGGGCACTTTCGTCTTTCTCTTACAACAACATCTTGCATTTATATAGCATTTTTAACTTTGCATAATGTCCCAAGGCACTTTGCAGGAGCCTTATCAGACAACATTGGACCATGGACCACATAAGGTGATATTAGGACAGGGCTTGGTCAAGGATATATGTTTTAAAGAGGGTCTTAAAGGAGGAGAGACCATTAGGGAGAGAGAGAGACAGAGCAGTTTAGAGTGGGAATTCCACAGCTTAGGGCCTTGGCAACTGAATGCATGGCCACCAATGAAGGGTTAAAGAAATTGGGGCTGGAAAAGAGGCCATAATTGTGGGAATGCAAAGTTCTCAGATAGTTGCAGAGCTGGAGGATGTTGCATAGATAAGGAGTAATTTGAATACAATGATGAAAATATTAAAATCGAGGCATTTCTGGACCTACTTTGGTATCAGGCCCATATCTCTGCACAATTTGCTGAATCGAAAATTTACCTTTTATGTACTGAATCTCTTAATCAAGATTTCATATATTTCATCTGATGACAGCCTATTATACAACTGGATCATCATAAATGATAGATACCTCCACTTTAAGTTATCGCCTTGTGCCCAATTCTCTTAAGGTTCCTCACAGCTACTTCACTGAATATTGAACATCATTGTGATTTTAATGACATCGGCAATCTTCCCCCTTACTCTTTTCCTGTCTGAATGGTTCACCCATTATCCTCACTTATAACTTCTTCGTTTAGGACTCAGTAGCACTAACTCCTATTGGAAACTGTCAACATTGTGTTCAAGTGTAGAATGGACACTTGGGCATGGTAGTGGAACCATGGCTATACAAGGGTCGGGACCTTTAGCAGAGGACGGGAGGAAGAAAGAAAGGAAGACTTGCATTTCTATCGTATCTTTCATGACCTCAGTACATCCCGAAGGGCTTTACATCCAACAAAGCACTTTTTTTTGAGATGTTGTCATGCTAGGCCCCCACCTGCCAAGAATGAGGCACAGCAATTTTTTCATGAACATTAATTTTCAACTGTTGTTGGAGTGAGGAAATAACTTGTTAAACAGATCAGCCATGGCTGGAAAATAACATTTACATACTAACAGACATCGAAGGTGAGGAAGCGCATTCCAGGCCCTGCTAAGGAGGATACAATCCACAAGGGCCAGGACTGGTTAGACCAGGCTTTTCTTTTGAACTGGCCACAGAGAGTTTGAACTCAGAGCGTCTGTTTGCTCCTGGACTGAGAAGATCTCTCCTGTCTGCTCCCATCTCTTTCTCACAAGCCTCTAAATCCACTGAAGACACATGAATCCCAAGAGAGTAAAGTCTCCTACAGTGAACAAGGTTTAAGAAGAAATAAAAACAAGAAATGCTGGAAATACTCAGCAGGTCTGGCAGCATCTGTGGAGAGAGAAGCAGAGTTAACGTTTCAGGTCAGTGACCCTTCATCAGAACTGGCAAAGGTTAGAAATGGAATAGGTTTTAAGCAAATAAAGTGGGGATGGGGCAAGAGATAACAAAAGTGAAGGTGTTGATAGGACAGGGTCACAGAGAATAACTGACCATAAGGTCATGGAGCAAAGGCAAACAGTATGTTACTGATGTGTTGAAAGACAAAACGTTAGTGCAGAGAGGGTGTTAATGGACAGAAAAATGAACAGCCCTGGCCCAAAGCACAAACATGAAAAAAACAGTGGGCAGGCACATGGTAAGAAAAATGAACGAGGAAACAAACTAAAATAAAATAAAAATAAAACATAAAAAATAATAAAAATAACTGAAAATAAAAAGGGAAGCCCGTTATGCTCTGAAATTATTGAACTCAATGTTCAGTCCGGCAGGCTGTAGCATGCCTAATCGGTAAATGAGATGCTGTTCCTCAAGCTTGCATTGATGTTCACTGGAACACTGCAGCAAGCCCAGGACAGATATGTGGGCATGTGAGCAGGGGTGTGTGTTGAAATGGCAAGCAACCAGAAGTTCGGGGTCATGCTTTCGGACTGAGTGGAGGTGTTCTGCAAAGCGATCACCCAATCTGCGTTTGGTCTCCCCAGTGTAGAGGAGACCACATTGTGAGTAGCAAATACAGTATACTAAATTGAAAGAAGTGCAAGTAAATCACTGCTTCACCAGAAAGGAGTGTTTGGGGCCTTGGATAGTGATGAGAGAAGCGCCTTGGGATGTTTTATGATTATTACAAACAAAATGCAGGTATTATACCTCCTGCGATTGCATGGGAAGGTGCCGTGGGAAGGGGATGAGATGTTGTGGGTAATGGAGGAGTGGATCAGGGTGTCACAGAGGGAACAATCCCTTTGGAATGCTCTCAGGGGAGGGGAGGGGAAGATGCGTTTGTGCTTTGGGTCAGGGCTGTTCATTTTTCTATCCTTTAACACCCTCTCTGCACTAACGCTTTATCTTTCAACACACCATTAACATACTGTTTGCCTTTGCTCCATGACCTTACGGTCAGTTATTCTCTGTGACCCTGTCCTATCAACACCTTCACTTTTGTTATCTCTTGCCCCTTCCCCACTTTATTTGCTTAAAACCTATTCCATTTCTAACCTTTGCCAGTTCTGATGAAGGGTCACTGACCTGAAACGTTAACTCTGCTTCTCTCTCCACAGATGCTGCCAGACCTGCTGGGTATTGCCAGCATTTCTTGTTTCTATTTCAGATTTCCAGCATCTGCAGTATTTTGCTTTTATTTTAAGGTTTAAGAAGAATACTGGGCCCCAATGAAAAACAAGATCTACCTACAACCAAGGACTCTACAGTGAGCTCGAAGAACCGTAACAACAACTCTTCAGATATTGCCTCAAACCTTTCCACTTTATTTTTCTTCTGCTCTTTTCTGTCTCTATTAGCATCTGTTTATCACGTATGCATGCTAGCATGGGTGTGTCGTGCATCCGTAGGCGTTAACCGAATTAGAGTTTAAATTTAAGTTTAATAAATTTCAACTTTTCTTCTTTAAACCTAAGAAAGCCTGTTTGTGCTGGATTCTTTGCCTTATAATTGGAAAGTGGTGAACAAGGATTCACCAAGGGGGAGCTAAAAACAGTGTGTTTAAAATTAAACCCCGTTACGGTAAGACCAGGTGAAGGCTGAAAGGGAACCCTAGACCTCTTTCTCACCTGGTTGTAACAGATGTAGTTACTGTTTTGCTTTATAACACTCCTGTGAAGTGCCTTGGGATGTTTTATTATTATTACAAACAAAGCCATGAGAGATGGGAGTAAAATGATCAAAGTTTCACGCAGCATTTAATATGCGATTTCACTAATATTTTCAAGAGTATTTGTATCACTTCAATAATAATTTTAAAAATCTGTAAATGACAGAAATCAGACGTTAAAATTATAGAATGCAGGAAAGACACAGCATGTCTGTTGGCATTTGCGAAGAGAAATATTAATGTTTCTGGTGCCAGCCCCGGTCAGAACTGATGTACAGCAAAGCAAAAAACCCATGTAGGGGATGGAACAAAACAAAGAGCAGAGTGGGGAGTAATTGGTCAATGTCAAATGTCAATGTACTAAAAGGCAACTGATGGGCTTAAGAGTCTGAGAGTAGATTTTGTTTTATTTAAAAAGCTGGTAGGAGGTGTAAAGTGCTGAATGATGCACAAAGTTCATCTCAGTCAGGCTGAAAAAAGCATGAGGAAGACATAAAAATTGAGTCAAACAGCCACAAATGGAAGATATCTGGCAAGAAAGTGGGTGAGAAAACCAAAGTCTAAAGTTGCTTAAATCAATATTCAGACTATAGGGTAGGAGGAGGCCAAAGACTTATGGGATAAATTCCCTTGTCTTGTCTTGGAATGACATTACCAGCTTTTTTTTCACCATTATTACCCCACTCAACTCATTTAGCAGCTTCATCAAATTTCCTGCCGATCTGGGAGCTGTGTGGTGATCCGCCCAGCATATTTCCCAAGGTCTCATTGGCATAGGCCAAAGTGAGAACCAGTGGTGAAGACCCCCTTGAGTTTCTGGACTTAACACAGTTGCTACCCCATGGGGCAAGCGACACTCAGTTCAACGAGGTATTGCAGCTTTCAGGCTCGGTCCTTAAAGCCAGAAGTCAGGAGTTCCTGACAGACAAGAGGCTGAAGATATCTGATTGCTGCAGGTAACA
Source organism: Heterodontus francisci (assembly GCF_036365525.1). NCBI lineage: Eukaryota > Metazoa > Chordata > Chondrichthyes > Heterodontiformes > Heterodontidae > Heterodontus > Heterodontus francisci. The sequence continues at coordinate 17,169,663 of NC_090388.1, forward strand.
AAATACTTTTTTTTTGGCATTCTGCCTACAGACACCTGTACTTGCTTCTGACTGTTTCTCTCAGGATCAGAACACCTGCAGATTTTTGGATGCTTCCACAACCCTTCTGCCAATGTACACGAGAGCAGGTATGCCATTCCTGAGGGCACCAATTCTCTTGCCTCTTCCAACTTGTCACCTAAGGGCCAGGATGGAGGGATCTTCACGCTGCAGCGAAGGGATGTAGCTCTTATCCCTCTCAGCTGATTCTGAGTGTGTCTGCATCTCTGAAGGACACTCCTGGGCAGCCTGATCTATCCTCCTACATTGCATATTTATGGCATTCTGAGAGGGACACTCCAGTGGCCTGGCATGTGTTGCTGTCCTTAAGGATGGCTGTATCTTGCAGCTGCAACTCCTGGGTGGCTTGTCCTCATCACCCTCTTAACCATCAACTTCCTCGTCCTGTCCTGTCCCTTGCTCTGATGGATCTGACTTAATTAAGAAAGGCAATAAAAGGCAAATAAGCACTGGAAATGGCGTGAAAGGGTGTGGCTGTGTGGTGCTCTAAGGAATGCCAGGATAATAGTGTACGTATTCAGTCCTGGCACTGGCAAGATGCCATCGACCTCACCATCTCCTGTGGCAAGAGCTCAGTATCTTCCCATGAACTGCATGGCCTTGTTCTTGAAGGAAGTGAGAGGTTTAAAGATGGGGAAGTGGGCTCCAAAATCTTTTGGTGGGTGTCACACATCAATTTCTCTTGAAAACAGGTAAGTGAATGAGGTAAAGGCTGGCATTTAAAGAGTGTGTGGCAAGTGGCATGGGAGATGTGAAATAATAGATGTGGAGGTGTGAGGTTGTTAAAGTGGAGAAGTGAATGCAATGAAATCAGGCATGTTCTTTAACGGGTAGGCAATCCACTCCCAGAGCTTACTGCCTAGATGGTGAAGCCAAATAACTATGCCAATGGGTCAAATTATCTTCATCTATGCTAAACATCAGTAGTGCTATGAACGAGTGGTGTGCCACAGGGATCTGTGCTGGGGCCTCAACTTTTTACAATTTATATAAATGACTTAGATGAAGGGACCAAAGGTATGCTTGCTAAATTTGCTGATGACACAAAGATAGGTAGGAAAGTAAGTTGTGAAGAGGACATAAGGGGGCTACAAAGGAATATAGATAAGACCTGGCAAATGGAGTATAATGTGGGAAAGTAGGAAATTGCCCATTTTGGCAGAAAGAATAAAAAAGAAGCATATTATCTAAATGGTGAGAGATTGCAGACCTCTGAGATGCAGAGGGATCTGGGTGTCCTAGTGCATGAATTGCAAAAGGTTAGTATGCGGGTACAGCACGTAATTAGGAAAGCTAATAGAATGTTATCATTTATCACAAGGGGAATTGAATACAAAAGTAGGGAGGTTATGCTTCAGTTATACAGGGCATTGGTGAAACCACATCTGGAGTACTGTGTACAGGACTAGTCTCCTTATTTAAGGAAGGATATAAATGCATTGGAGGCGGTTCAGAGAATATTTACTAGACTAATACCTGGAAATTGGTGGGCTGTCTTACAAGGAAAGATTGGAAAGACTAGGCTTGCATCCACTGGAATTTAGAAGATTTGATTGAAACATATAAGATCCTGAGGGATATTGACAGGGTGGATGTGGAAAGGATGTTTCTTCTTGTGAGTGAATCTAGAACTAGGGGTCACTGTTTAAAAATAAGGGGTCGTCCATTTAAGACAGAGATGAGGAGAATTTTTTTCTCTCAGAGGGTTGTGAGTCTTTGGAATTCTCTTCCTCAAAAGGCAGTGGAAGCAGAGTCTTTGAATATTTTTAAGACAGAGGTAAATAGATTCTTGATAAGCAAGGGGGTGAAAGGTTATCGGGGGTAGGTGGAAGTGTGGAGTAATCAGTTCAGCTATGAACTTATTAAATGCGGAGCAGGCTCGAAGGGCGGAGTGGCCCCTCCTGCTCCTAATTCAGATGTTTGTAACCTAGTTCACTTGCAAACTTGGATATTCTACACACAAGTCTTGAATTAACATTATAGTCACTACTATCCAATTAGAACTATTATCATTAATATTTATTCTTTACTTCCTATTAATTATCCAAAGAATACCTTTTGCAGCTTCACTTTGGATCCTGTAATCTTTAAATTAAGCCTGGCCTCTGTGAAGGATTTTATTAAATACTTTTTCAAAGTCTAGATTATCATCATTCAGTAAGTCTTGTTACATCTTCATAGAATCCTACTACATTTTTAGGCTTCATTTGCTTTTCATAAACCCATAGCTTTGATTTATTGCCTTGCTCTCGCTACATGCTGAATTGCTTCCTCTATAATAAACTCCAATATTTTTCCTACAACAGATGTCAAGCCAACAGTGTAATAATTCTTAGGACTACTTTCATTTTTTTTTTAAAAAGACTAAAATTTGAATCACATTAGCTTTCACTGTCCCATTCCCAGCACGCAATGCAACTTTCCCAACCACTACATTCACAGTCACTTAACTTTATATACATTTCACTAGGGCTTGTATTTGACGAACCTTCAATGGCTTTAGTTTCTTAACAACATTTCATTATTAACTATTTTCTTCTTAAAGAAAGAAGAATGAACATGCATTTATGTAGCGCCTTTCACATCCTCAAGACCTCCCGAATTTCTCCATTGCCAACGAGCTACTTTTCAAAGTGTAGTCACTATTATTTTGTAGACAAACCTGGTGGTCAACTTGCACATAGCTATGTCCCACAAACAACAATGAGATAAATAACCAGTTAATAGGGCAGATTTTAAGTGCTCTTGCTTGTCTTAAGTGAGGCAGTAGCGACCTGAAAATGTTGTTCTGCTACTTATCCCATCTAACCTGACGCTCTAGCCGCTGTTATCATGTATGGTGGCTTAATATAGGTGGCCAGAGTGCGTACTTATTTCAGATGGGAAGCCACTTGTAATATGCAAATCATGGTCCTCGATTGTACTCAAGCGGTACAAATGGGCAGAGCATGCGCCATATATGCTACACCCATTTGTACTGATGTTCAGCGGCCTAACCAGTGATCCTCAAAAGGAACCAGAGGAAGCTGCTCAGAAATGGCTAAAGTTTTTTCATAGCTTATTTTTGTAGGTGATGGAGGAACAGAATGGGCCACCTAATGCTGTATTTAGAAAAAAACTCTGGCACACTGCTGGCCTATGTGAGGCCCCAGTACTACCATCTTTCCCCAACTCCAGCCAAGTACTCATAGGAGCTGGCTGATCTTTGCACCCTTGCCAAACAACGAGCTGTCTTGGAGTACAAATTTGCCAGTTGAATGTAAATGAAGCCTAGGCCTCAAAATAACATGGGTCTCATGGCTCTCGACCCGCAACCACCTGTTTTAAATTTCAAGTAAAAATTGGCCCGTACCTGTTTTGGTAGCATCGGTTAGAGGTAAACATTGGCTCGGACACTGGGATAACTTGCCCACTCTTGGAATAATGGCATGGGATCCTTTACATCCACCTGAACAGCCAAACAGGGCCTCAGTTTAACTTCTCATCTGAAACACAGCAGCTTCAACAATGTAGAACTCCCTTGGCACTGTCTGAAGTGTCAGCCTAAATTATGCTGAATCCATGTCTTTCTTGGATGCATCCCTTATGACTGATGACCTTACTTGCTGGAAAATTCTAAAATATTCCATAAAGAAACACTTGGCTATAATATTACCAGCCCCACTATCTCACCCCTCATGGCTGGAGAGACCCATTCATTATTTTAATACTTTGCCTGCTGTTAACGAGCCCAGAGAATTCCAGTAGGTACAACCACTGGTATTTTATTAGAAGAACAACATAGACAGCAACAAATTGTATTTATATAGTGCATTTAACATATTAAAACATCCCAATGCCCTTCACAGGAGCATTATTGTTATGTCTCCTAATGGTCTTCTGCTTCCCATAAGTTAGAAATCATTACACTTTAAACTCAGAAAAGCGGGAGCTCTTTGTTATTTCCATTCATCTTGCCATGCTGCCTGGTAAGGACTGCTGTAAGTTGGTGTAATGTTACACATCTTCCTCACCGCAACACTCCACCTTGAAGCATCCTGCCAGAGTAGATCTACTGTACAGGATGAGTGGCAAACTATTTAACCTACGTCACCTCCAGTCCAGAACTGAGGCCACTCCAACCTCTGACTTCGAGCTGCAGTATGCTGATGATGCTTGCGTATGCACACACTCAGAGGCCGAGCTTTAAATCTTGTTAATGCAGTCACAGAGGCGTATGAAAGAATGGGCCTTAAGCTAAACATCCAGAAGACAAAGGTCCTCTACCAGCCAGCTCCCGCAGCGCATCACTGTCCCCCAACAATCAAGATCCACGGCGAACCAGTGGACAATGTAGATCACTTCCCATACCTTGGGAGCCTCCTCTCAGCAAGCACAGACATCGACGATGAAACTTAACATCGCCTCCAGTGTGCCAGCGCAGCCTTCGGTCATCTGAGGAAAAGAGTGTTTGACAACAAAGACCTCAAACCTGGCCCCAAGCTGCACTCCTGTATGCGTCAGAAACATGGACACTGTACAGCAGACATCTCAAAGCTCTGGAGAGATATGACCAGTGATGCCTCTGCAAGATCCTGCAAATTCAGTGGCAGGACAGGCGCTCCAATATCAGTGTCCTCTCTCAGGACAACATTCCCAGTATCGAGACACTGGTCATGACTAGTCAGTTACATTGGGTGGGCCACATTGTCCGCATGCCTGACACAAGACTCCTAAAACAAGCTTTCTACTCTGAGCTCTGTCCCGGCAAGAGACCACCAGGAGGGCAGAGGAAACGCTACAAGGATGTCCTTAAAGCCTCCCTGAAAAAATGTGACATCTCCACTGATTCATGGTAATCTCTTGCCGGAGACTGCCCAAAATGGAAAAGAAGCACCTGCAACAGTGCCAGCCAGTTTGAACAACGTCGACATGCCCAGGCAGCGATCAAGTGCATACAGTGGAAGGAGTGTTCGGAAATCCGAGCATCCCATTCACTCGCCTCACCAAACACCACCTCCCCACCTGTGGCAGAGTGTGCGGATCCAGAACTGGAGTGGAAGAAAGTCATCCTCGTTCCCGAGGGACTGCCTAAGAAGAGAAGGCTGTAGATTGGTGTAGTGTTACACATCACATGACTCCAGTGCAGCAGTGAATGTGACTGCCTGGAGCACACTTACTTATAACAATTAGTTCCTAGTTACTTAGCTCCTAGTTCTTTACAAATTAAATAACAATATATAACAATTATCGAACCAAATTTGACATGGAGCGACATCGGAGCTATTAGGACAGATGATCAAAAGTTTAGTCGAAGAGGTAGGTTTTAAGGAATGAAATGAAGAAGGAGCGAGAGGTAGAGTGGTTTAGGGATGAAGTTCAGAGCTTAGGGCCTTGACAGCTGAAGGCAGGGCCACCAATGATAAAGTGATTAAAATAGAGGATGTTCAAGAGGCCAGAGTTGAAGGAGCGCAGATATTGTGAAGGGTTGTAGGGCTGGAGATTACAGAGATAGGGAGGGCTAAGGACCTGGAAGGATGAGAATTTTAAAATTGAGGCATTGCTTAATCAGGAACCAGTGTAAGTCAGCAAGCACAGGGGTAATGGGTGAATGGGACTTGGTGCGTTGGTAAGGACATGGGCAGCAGAACTTTGGATGGTCACAAGTTTATGGAGGCTAGATTGTAGGAGGCTGGCCAGGCAATAAATGATTTTTTTTTGTTTATGGGATGTGGGCGACAAGACCAGAATTTATTGCCCTTCCCTAATTATTCTTGAACTGAGTGGCTTGCTAGGCAGTTCCAGAGTTATCCACATTGCTGTTGGTCTGGAGTCACATGTAGGCCAGACCAGCAGATTTCCTTCCCTAAAGGGCATTAGTGAATCAGGTGGTTTTTTACAACGGTTTATGGCCACCATTAGACCAGCTTATTTTAATTCCAGATTTATTAACTGAATTCAAATTTTACCATCTTCTGTGATGGGATGTGGACCCATGCTCCTAGAGCTTGGGCTCTAGATTAGTAGGCTAGTGACATTGCCACTATGCCACCACCTCCCCTAGCATTAAAATGGTTGAGTCTAGAGGTAACAAAGGCATGAACGAGGGTTTCAGCAGCAGATGAGCTAAGGTTGGGATGGGGTTGTGTGATGTTATGGGAGAGGAAATATCTGGTCTTAGCAATGGTGGGGAAGATATGTGGCTGGAAACTCATCTCGGAATCAAATATGAATCAAATAAGGTTGCGAACTATCTGATTCAGCCTCAAACAATTGCCAGGGGAGTGATGGAATCAGTGGAGAAAGAACAGTTTGTAGTAGGGATTGAAAACAATGGCTTTGGTCCTCCCAATATTTAGTTGGAGTTAATTTCTGTTCATCCAGTATTGGATGCCAGATAAGCAGTCTGACAATGTAGAGACACTGGAGGGCTTCAGAGAGTTGGTGGTTAGGTAAGTTGGGTGTTGTCAGCATACATGTGGAATCTGACACTGTGGCCAGAATTTTATCAGCTCCTTGGTGACAGTCTGGGAGGTGGGAAGGCTGGTAAAATGGCACGGGAAGGTGTCCAGGATGTACCTGATGTCTTCCAGCCGCCATGCCATTTTGCTATTGCTGGGAAAGCTGGAAGACATGCCGGGAGCCCTACAGAGCCACTTAAATGGCCAATTAAGGTCCTCTTCCCACCTCTGCTGGCATCTTGCTAGCGGCAATGGTGCCTGCTACCACATTTGGAGACCATCCAGTGAAACCCGGCGGCCTCCCATCGGGCTCCAGGGTCAGGGGAGTCCTCCTTTTTGGGCACTCCATGGTGCACGGAGAGACCCGCTGGTAGCAATGGCCGGCCCCACTGCAAACTGCCCACCATCCTGATCGCTGGTGCCTGCCTTCCTGGCCCTGGCGTCCCCAGATCCCACTTACCTGTCTTCGAGGTCGCATGGCCATCAATGCATCCTCATCCTGTGCAGGTGCAGCCGCAGCAATGGCCACTGCTAGCGGTGGTGCTGCTGAGCTGCTGGCCCTCTCATTGGGCTGGCAACACTTGGCGGGTGGGCGTTTGTCGATTCGTAGGGACAGCTACGCAGCAGCTGTCACTTAATTGGCCTAAATGGGTTTGCCTCCCGCTTTCAACCCCAGCGGCAGGATATTGACCGTCCCAGTAAAATTCAGCCGTGTTTTTGGATGATGTCACCGCGGGCCAATAGGTCAATGCGAAATAGAAGGAGGCCAAGGATGGATCCTTGGGGGACCCATTTAGAACCTCTTAGTTAGCCTATAATATATGTTACAATTTTACTGCTGATCTATTTTCTTCAATTATTTGGAAGCGTTTTGCTATTTATTTATTTCATCGTTTAGGTCTCAACGTATTAACTTTCTGCTTCTATATGATAAATGTTCCATTAGCAGCCTCTACTACATACCCTTAATCATTCCAATCCAATTTTCAGCTTCCCCATCCCCCCAGATTTATCTCGCGCTCAATCATTCCCCAGTGCCTTAAAGGTCAGCTCTCCGGAAATTTAGTCTATTCATTTTTATCATCCTTTGCAGTACCTACCTCGATGTTGAATATAATGAACCCTGGCAGTCAGGCGCTCCCCAACTTCCAATGTTCCAATGGATTACAAAAGCGAAGATGTTATGCTTCAGAGTCTTGGCCAGATCCGATCAGGAGGACTGCATTCAATTTTGGGCGTCGCACCTTGGGAGAGGTTATATTGGTCTTAAAGTGGATTCAATGCAGATTCAGCAGAACGACACTGAAGCTTCAAGGGTTAAGTTATAAGGACAGGTTTTGTAAACTTGGCTTATTTTCCCTTGAGAATAGAAGATAGAGAGGTGAGTGGATCGACGTGTTTGAAATGGCAAAAGGATTTGATAGAGTAAATACAGTAAAACAATTTGTCAGACAAGCCCCCACCTACCAAGAATGAGGAAAATTAATTTTGCCACGTGAACATTGATCTCGGACTATTGTTGGTGACAAAAGAACTTGCTTTAGAAAACAATGGAGACTTTGGCTGGAGAGAGACATTAGCATATCAACAGACAGTACTTCAAAGGATAAAGGGGCTATTCCCTGCTCCAATTTAATCCACAATAGACTTTTAATTACCAGACATTGAAGCATTCCAGGTTAACTACTAAGATGGCCGAATACACAAACAGACGTGGTCAGACCAGTTTAGTCACATGACTGCCTGACTGTTGGAGTTGTTTGAATTTTTAACTCGTCACAGAGTGTTTGAAACTCAGAAGGCTGTTAGCTCCTGGACTGAAAAGACCTCTCTCCTGTCTGCTCTCATCTCGCTCTCACCAGCTTTGGAAACCATTGAAGACGTATGAACCTCAATAGAGAAAAGTCTCCTACAGTGAACAAGGTTTAAGAAGAATACTGGGGCCCAACAAAAAAGAAAGACTACTTTCAAAAGGGTCACAGTGAGCTTGAAGCACAGTAAACAAGAAAGTCTTCTGATCTTGCCTCAAACTTGTCCATTTTATGTTTCTTCTGCTCTTTTCTGCCCCTATTTGCATGTGCATATTGCATACGCATGGTAGCATGGGGGAGGGCATGTACCTGTAGGCATTAACTGAATTAGAGTTTATGTTTAAGTTTTAATAAAATTTCACATTACTTCTTTAAACCTAAGAAGGCCTGTTTATGCTCATTTCTTTGCCCTATAATTGGTAAGTGGTGAACAAGGATTCACAAAGGGGGGAGCTCAAAACACAGTGTGTTTAAAACATAAACCCTGTTACAATAAGACCAGGTGAAGACAGTAAAAGACCCCTAGACACCTTTCTCACCTGGTCGTAACATATTACTTCTGATGGGGGAAATGAAGAATGAGGGGATATCATCTTAAAATTAGAGCTTGGCCATTTAGGAGGGAAATCAGGAAGATCTTTTCACACAAAGGGTAGCAGAAACATAGGCTGAAGTTTTACCAGCCCTCTGGAGATGGGTTGGGAAGCGTGAGAGCTAGCAAAATGGGAGCGAAAGGCACAGAAAGGAAGCCCGACATCTTCTCGCTGCCATGGGATATTGTTAACTGTGGGAACAGCCACAGCTCGGCTGCCTGTTGACTGGCTTTATGCCCCACTGGCACTTTACTAGTGTCGGGATGGCCCTCCACTGCGTGGGGAGATATGGGAAAGTGCATTGAGATGGCCTCCCAGAGACCTCCCGGGGGTGAGGCGGGGGGGGGGGGGCTTCATTTCTGGCTTCTCCATGGCCCATGGAGGGGCCCACCGGCAGCAATGGCCACCCTGGCTGCGCCGATGCCGCTGCTGGAGGGGTTACCCCTCCAATCACCGGGGCCCGTTTGCTTGTCTCTGGCACAGAAATAAAAGTTGCTACTTATCTGTGAGGCTGCCTCAGTATGGAGGTGCCCTCTCTTGCCTCTTGCATCCTCAGCAGCGGCCACATCAATCGGTGACGCTGTAGTGCTGCCAGCCCTCTGGTTGGGCCGGCAGCTTGGAAAGACCTCATTAATTCTTCATTGTACGGCTATCTGGGTGGCGGCCTTTTAATTGGCCGCTGCTGGTAAATAGCCTCTGCGGTCCCACTGCCCGATGATGTGGGCTCGGAACATGCATTTGGTTCTGACATCAGGATCCAGGCATGCCGCTAAAATTCCGCGCTCAAATTACCTCCCTCAAAGGGCTAGGGTTGTTGGGACAATTGGAACCTTCACGACTTTGGATAGATTTTTGTTGGGTAAGGTTATAATGGGATGTGGAGCCAAGGCAGGTAAATGGAACTGAGGTACAGATCAGCCATCATCTTATTGAATGCCAGAGCAGGCTTGAGGGGCTGAATGGCCTACCCCTGTTCTTATGTTTCCACCACATTTGACTTAACTCTTGGCAAATCAAAGCCTGCCTCTTGGCAAACCAAAATCAACCCTATGGGCTAAATGTCCTGACATTTTCCCACACAGCATGCCCATTTTCCTGGGCACAAAGGCCAGGAATAGACAAGAAGACCCATTTCACTTGTCTCCCACTCTCTTTATGTTGCCCCCAGATTTCTTCCTTACAGAGACCGGATGTTCTCGTGTCAATGAGGCATCAAGGGCCGGATTTTAGGTTTTGGGTTGGGATCCCAAAGTCAGGGTCAAATGGGGACCACAGCCCTGCACTGTGTGGGGAATCGTCATCCAGCAGTGATTTTCCCAAATTGGCCAATTAGTGGTCAGAGGGTGGGCTCGCCTTCCAATTAAGAACTGCTGGTGGGCTATCAAAGCTTGAAGGCCAATAGGAGGCCCTCCAGCTCGGAAGGAAATGAAGTCTCCATTTTGAGGTGCCTCTCTCCGACTTTTTAAACTATTAAACGTAAAATGTCTTCAGCAGCCAGGCCACCATTGCGGAGGAGGATCCCTGAGTGACCTGCGGCTGCACCAGGCAGGCAGGGAGGGCCTCAAAGCATGCCTGGAGCACTGGCTCCCCTGTCTGCCGCAGGAAGGACGCCACCAGGCAGCTGGCCTAGTCCCTGACACTCTGGCGGCCCGGAGGCTGACTGAAAAATTCCAGGGAGCCTCTGACAATAGGCCTTAAGAGACTTTTAAATACCCTTAGTTGGCTACCCACTGCTTGAAGACAAGTAGCCCTGCTGCCTGTTTCCCCCCACCTTCCTGCCTCTGGGAAAATGGCGCAGGAGGAAGGATGGTGCCAGCAAACCAGCATGCCAGTCGGCGGCGTGAATTTTTGTGCCCATCTGCCTCTGCATTCGCCCCCATCATGGCCAACAAATCCTGATCCACGCTGCATTCCTGGCCTCCTGTGTATGTATACTTCCTCTTTTCCTGTTGGTCAGGAGCCTTTGATCAGGAATGCCGAAAGGAATCAGTCATTGACACATGCACCAGGACCCCTGTGGAGCAAAGGATCTGTGGGGCCTCCAGGGGAAGCCTTTGAAGATGGAAGCTCACCATAGGTATTTATTTTCTTCTACCCCTCTTCCACAAGCTGTTCTTTGGAACTTGCGGACGTTGCTCTTCAGAAGCAAAACCACAGATCACTGAAGTCCAGCCAGGAGACAGAACTGTTCCCCTCGGCCATATTAATGGTGCAGGACAGGGAACAATGGCATTCCTGAACAGCACGTTTTGCATATGCTGTGCCTGTCCAGTACTGGGGCAAAGGGAGCCAGGAAACTTGCCCCATTGTTTCCTAGAGCAACAGCACCTGGTGTTTAGACTGAGCAGTTAATGAGACTTTAGATATGTGACATTCAGATTTTTTGTCAGACAGAAATAGAGACATACCTTGTTGATAATTTAAGCAGAGTATATTTACCAGATGGTTCCAAGAGAGGAAAAGTTCTGACAGAAAACCTATTTATTGCAGAACCATGGTCACAAGATATTGAATCACATACTGTAAGAGATGAAAGGAATCAGAATCTGAAACTTATCAAAAAAAAGACTTGCATGTATATCTCGCACCTTAAACAACCTTAGGATGTCCCAAAGCACATTACTGCCAATGAAGGATTTTTGGTGAGTAGTCATTTTTGCAGGAAATATGGCAGCTAATTTTCACACAGCAAGGTCCCACAAACAGTGATGTGATAAAGAACAGAAAATCTGTTTTAATGATATTAGTTGAGGACCAAGTATTTGCTTGAGAAGGTATACATTTTGGGCGAAAGAATGTGGAAAGGCAACATAAAAATGGTATAATTTTAAAAAGGGTGCAGGAACAGAGGGTTTATGTACACAAATCTTTCAAAGTGGCAGGACAAGTTGAGAAGACTTTAAAAAATACAGGATCCTTGACTTTATTAATAGAGGAACAGAGTACAAAAGCAAGGAAATTATGTTAAACCTTTATTAAAAACACTTGTTAGGCCTCAGTGAGAGGAAATTTGATAGAGGTGTTCAAAATCATGAATGGTTTTGATAGAGTAAATAAGGAGACACTTCTTTCAGTGGCAGAAGGTTTTGTACTCAGAAGACATAGATTTAAAATGATTGGCGACATGAGGAAACTTTTTTAAAACACAGCGAGTTGTCGTGATATAGAATGCAGTACCTGCAAGGGCATTGAAAGTAGATTCTCTTTTCAAAAGAGAATTGGATAAATACCAGAAGGTAACAAAATTACAGGGCTATTGAAAAAGAGCAGTGGAGTGGGATTAATTGGATAGTGCTACCAAAGAACCAGCACAGGTTGAATGGGCTGAATAGACTCCTATCTTTGCGGCATCATTCGATGATTTGAAGAGGATTAATACAGAGTTGAAGATTAGAGAAATGTAATGCTTGTTAACAGTAGAAACTAGACAGCAGAAGATGTGTCTCATGAGATGCTTAATTGCTCATGGTCAAAGGTTGGAATCAACTTGTTTGCTTTTGGTGGTAATGACTATTATCTCTTTGATTGCTATTCAAATTGCTGGGAAATTGATAATGTAGCAAAGACAATAATAGGATAACTCAAATATCAATTTGCAAGTCATGGACCAGATATCCATTTTTGAGATAATGAACCACAGTTTTACATAGGAATAGGAGTAGACCATTAAGCCCCTTGAGCCTGTTGCACCTTTCAATCAGATTGTTACTGATCTGTACCTCATTCCAATTTACCTGCCTTTGTTCCATATCCCTTGATACCCTTACATAACAAAAGGTTATCAATCTTGGTTTTGAAAACTTCAAATGACACAGCATCCTCAGTCTTCGGAGGGAAGCGAGTTCTAGATTTCTGTTAGTGTGAAAAGGTGCCTCCTGATTTCACTCTAAAAATGACCTTTGTATAATTTTAAGAATATGTCCTTTTGTTTTGGATTCCCCCACCATAGGAAACAGTTTCTCTGTATCTACCCTCTTTTCATTATCTCTTATTTGATTTCATTTTAAGCTACAAGTGTCTGAGCTATTTCAACTAAAATCTGTAATTCATGCCAATCATAAGGATTTAACTTAGTGAAGCTGAAACTTTGAGGGACAATGGTTAAAACATAGTAAAATAAAATAGAAAACATATAGTAGTGAAGTTGAATTGCTATTCTGAAGCAACTAACAGTTCACTTAGATACGGATCCCTAGATTAAAATTACCTATCTACGTGAATAACGCTCATCATTTTTAGAGCTCATGCTGGTATTCTTGTTTGCCAATACGGCCTCTGACTTTGCTTTGTTAATGTAAAGAGCCCTAAAAGAGGTGAAACAAGGGGACACAAGTTGTTTCAGTTGGCACTTTATTTTTCATGATAACATGACATATAGCTTATTAATCAATATATTTGCAATTTTGTCTGCCTCATAATTGTATTTTTGCACTTTGTTGTAGGTCACATGGAGAAGGGGAGGAGGTATAAGAGTTTCAATGGCCGTTTGCCCATTCCACACTCGGAAAACAGGCAACCAGAAGAGCAAAATCTGGTGGGAATCAATTGCCAGCCTGATTTAATTTTCAGGTGGGCCTTTGAGCAGATGCCTAACACTGCCACACAAAACAGGTAGACAGCTATATAATTATGCCAATTTGGGTCCTGCGTTCGTTGTGGGACCCATGTTGTAGTTCTTACGGAGAAATAGGCAGAGTATGTGCAAGCTAGTTCCAGTTTTTCCAGGTGTTGAGCGGCCTAGCCAGATGTCCTTAAAGACATGCAGGAGGCCAGTCAGAAAAGACAATTCTTTTCTTTTTTAAAGATTATTTTGCTCCTCCTGCTCCTACAAAAATATTTTGTCCCACCTGTGTATATATATGCAAGTTTTTCTTTGTTTCTTTACTTGATCCATTAACCAAAATCAATTTATTAACTTTAATCCTTCCGCACAAATATCCAAGAAGAATTTTTCCATTTTTATTGACCTCCTTTTGACGCCTTTTTCACTTAATGTTTTGCTCTCTGTTACGATTCTCTGTCTCCTTTCCATCCCCCACACCTGACGTCAACCATTCTGCATAGGAAGTTTGAGGAGCTAGGCACTAAATTAAAAAGCAGAACCTCAAAGGTAATAATCTCTGCAAATTGGCATAGGGTAAATAAGATTAGAGTGATGAATCTGTGGCTGAAAGACTGGTGAGGGAGAAATGGGTTCCTGTTCATAGGGCACTGGCACCAGTACTGGGGAAAGTGGAGGTTGTGCCGTTGGGATGGACTTCACCCGAACCGTGCTGGGACCAGTGTTCTGGTGAGTCATAAAACTAGGGAAATAGAGAGGGCTTTCACCTAAATAGAGGGGGAAAGGGATCATGTAGGATAGGATTGAGTAAATTAAAGGAAAATGACAAGGTAGCAATAAAGGTAATGATGATCAGAGTATGGCAGGAAGGGACAGTGATTGCCAACTTAAGAGAGTGCCAGCAGATAGGGCCAGAGTTTACAAAAATAGTAAAAAAAAACTGAATGAAGGGCTCTGTATCTGAATGCCCGCAGCATTCACAATAAAATAGATGAATTGTCAGCTCAAATAGAAATTCATATATATGACCAGATAGTCTTTACAGAGATGTGGCTACAAGGAAACCATAGCTGGGACCTGAATATGCAAGGGTACGTAAAATTCAGGAAGGACAGGAAGCTGGGTAAAGATTGTGCAGTAGCTCTGTTAATTAAAGGAGGCATTAGTACAGTAGCGAGACATGACAGTTCTAAAGATCAAGATGTAGAATTAGTTTGGGTGAAACTAAGAAACAGCAAGGGGCAAAAAACATTGGTGAAAGTTGTTTATAGGCCACCAAACAGCAGTGGTCATATAAATCACAGTATAAATCAGGAAATTAGAGGTTCCTGTAACAAGGGTAATACAGTAATCATGGGGAATTTCAATCTACATATAGACTGACTAAACTTTATAAGTATTAATGTTGTGGAAGACGAATTCTTGGAATGTAAATGAAATGGTTTTCTAGAGCAGTACATTGAAGAACCAATTAGGGAACGGGTTATTTTAGATCTAGTATTGTGCAATGAAAAAGAGCTAATTAATAACCTTGTAAAGGAGCCTTTAGGAAAAAGCAACCACAATATGAAAGAATTTTACACTAAGTTTGAAAGTGACGTAGTTCAATCAGAAACTAGAGTCTTAAACCTAAGCAAAGGAAACTTGGGGGGCAAATTAGCTATGATGGATTGGTAAACTACGTTAACAGATATGATGGTAGATAGGCAATGGCTAACATTTAAAGAACTAATACATAGTTTACAACAAAAATGCGTTCCTTTAATGCACAAAAATCCAGAAAGTGTTCCAACTGTGGCTAATGAAAGAAATTAAGGGCTGTATTAGAACAAAGGAAGAGGTGTATAAAGTTGCCAAAAAATGGTAAGCCTGAGGATTGGGAGCATTTCAGAATTCTGCTAAGGAGGACCAAGAAACTGATAAAGAAAGGGGAAATAGAATATGAGAGTAAACTAGGAAGAAGCAAAAGAACAGACTAAAAGATTCTATAGGTATGTGAAAGAAAAAGATTAACAAGGACAAATATGGGTCCATTACAAGCAGAGTCAAGAGAATTTATAGTGGGGAATAGTGGGGAATGGCAGATAAACCAAATTCTTTGGGCTGAATTTTACCAGCCCTCCCCCCCATGTCAGGAGCCATGGCTGGGGGGACCCGGTAAATACTTCCGGGAGAGGCCCACCATGGGCCTCGATGCTGGAAGGCTGCGCACCATTTTACTGGCGGCAGCGAGGCCTTGGGGTGGCCGCCCTCCCCCCCCCACACCCGCCGCTCGACGGCAGAACCTACATTTAAATATTTAAATAAATGTAAATCAATGAATAAACACTTACCTCGTCCCGATGGCCGTCCTACGCCGATATTCCAAATGGTGGCCGGAACTCCTGCGTCTTCGGATCTCTGTTCGGAGATCTGAGAAGTGACACTGGTGGGGAGGGGGGAGGAGAGAATTTTTCAGGGTGGGGAGGGAGCAGCAAAAACGAACGCGATTAGTTGAGGGGATGGTGGGAAGGGGTTGAAGGTTAAATAAAAGAAAGTTCAGGGGGGAAAGGTCGTGATGGAAAACTTGATTTTTTTGGGGGGAATTGGACAAATAATAAATGGATTATTCATAGGGAGGGGTAGGAGAGGGGATTGGAAGTGTGCACAAAATTTTATTGCAATTTATTTAGAAACCTGCCACTTCAAAAATTTAAATGTAAGTGAAGGGCTTGAAGCCTTTCAAAATGGTGTCGGTGCCTGCGCTGTGGTGCCGGACATCATTGCCAGGGATGGTGCGCCCGTCCCCTCTACATCATCGGGCGTGGGTGATCTGCTCCTCCATGATAATGGGCCGCCATGCAAAATATCACAGCAGCTCCTTGGCGAACGTCTCGCGCATGCGCCACACAGTTTTTGAAGTTCGCCACCAACAATGGCAGCAAGCTATAAAATTTCAGCCCTTTGTGTCTGTCTTCACAGAGGAAAACACTCAAAGCCTCCCAGAGATAATGGAGAATCAAGGGACCATTGTAAATGAGGAACTGCAAGATATTAATATTAGTAAAAAAATAGTACTAGTGAAATTAATGGGACTTAAAGTAGATAAATCCCCTGGACCTGATGATCTACATCTAAGAATGTTGAAAGAGTGGCTGGAGAGATAGTAGATGCATTGGTGGTCATCTTTCAAAATTCTATAGACTCAGGAATGGTTCCTGCAGATTGGAAGGTGGCTAATATAACCCCATTTTTAAGAAAGGAGGGAGAGAAGAAACAGGAACTACAGACCTGTTAGCCTAACAACAGTCGTAGGGAAATTGCTAGAATCCATAATAAAGGATGTGATAACAGTAAATTTAGAAAATAATTGTAGGGTTAGGCAGAGTCAACATGGATTTAGGAAAGGGAGATCATGTTTAACAAACCTGTTGGAGTTTTTTTTAGGATGTAACTAGCAGAATAGCTAAAGGGAAACTGTTGGATGTGGTATATTTAGATTTTCCACAGCTTTTGATAAGGTCCCATACAAGAGGTTGGTAAACAAAATTAGAGCACATGGGATTGGGGGGAATATACTGGCATGGATTGAGAACTGGTTAACTGACAAAAAACAGAAAATAGGAATAAATGGGTCTGTTACGGTCAAGTGAGGAGGGGTCAAAGGGCTTCCCTCTTTTCCCTCTGCCTGTTTGACCACAACAGGTTTAATTCTTTCTTAAAGTGGATGTACTGGCCAGTTCAGCCAATGTTTGATTACTTACTTGCTATGATCATAACAAGAATCAATCTGACAGAAACAAGAATTGCTGGAATCACTCAGCAGGTCTGGCAGCATCTGTGGAAAGAGAAGCAGAGTTAACGTTTCGGGTCAGTGACCCTTCTTCAGGTTTTCTTGAGTTAACAAAGAAAGAGGTTAACTTTATTGTATCTAAACCGAACTAATAAAAAAATAAACAACGCATCAAATTGCCCTCTCACACACACAAGGAGCTGAATTTTATTCGGGCACTGTGCCCCTCACTGGTGCCCTTTAAACTCAGCGATGTGTCCACATTTAGCGGCCGCTGCAGAGCCCCATGATATTACGTGCAGGGGCTCATTAGCAACACTGTGCCGAGCCACACCACACCGCCCCCCCCCCCATATTATGTGGGAAGAGGCGAGAAATTCGGTGCAGTGAGAGACATTTTGACAGTTGTGCAGCAGGTGCTGGGGCCCTATTTAAAGCGCTCCAGCACCTGCTTCCTGACAACTGTCAAAGAAATACTTACCTGACTGCTGAAGAGTGGGGCTGCTGTCAATCTGGCAGCAAAGCAGAAAGTGTTGGAGAAACTCAGCAGGTCAGGCAGCATCTGAGCATTGTGAAGCAGAGTTAGATTGACCAAGGTCACAGACATGAAAGTTAACTGTTTCTCTCTCCACATATGCTGCCTGACTTGTTGAGTTTCCCCAGCACTTTCCGCTTTGCTGCCACATACTTACCCTGCTGTGTCCCAGTTTCCTGTGAAGTTGCGATCCTCTTCTCCCACTCAAGTGTAACATTCCTTCTTGTAGGCGTGCCGCACCTGGGTGAATAATCGTACATTTGCACATTCCAGGACGTGAGACTTAAATATACCATCAAAGGAAAATACTCAACAGAAATAATACCATAATTGGCCCGTAGTACAGGGCATCACCCTATCCGTACAGGCATTGGAGGCGCTCTTTCAGCATGCTGATCACCTGCTCAATGGTGGCTCATGTAGTTCAGTGACTGGTGTTGTATCTCTCCTCTGCAGCAGTGATGGGATCTCTCACTGGTGTCGGGAGCCATGTCTGCAAAGGATAGCCCTTATCTCCAAGAAGCCACCCCTCCATCTGAGCCAGTTCAGTGAACAGCAATGGCAACCGGGACTAGCGCAAGTCCCAGGTGTTATGGCAGCTACCTGAGAATAGGTCACAGATTTGCATGAAGCATCTGCAGTGATCACATACCAGCTCCACCGAGATTGAGAGGATTCCTTTAATGGTGACGTCTGCAGGTGGTAGCCTGGTGGGAGGCCTGATGGCCACATGGGTGCAGTCTATGAACATTACAAGCTATGGTTCTCCGGCAATGGTGCTGAAACCGATGACCATCTGGGCCTGGCTATGAGAGTCCATCCTGAAGTGGACATACTCACTGGCCCTCCGGTGCAGGGCATTGGTGACCTCACTGATGCAGCGGTGCACTGCTGACTATGTGACCCCACAAAGGTCTCCCGTGGGCCCCTGAAAAGCTGCATAGGGGTCAAGCTTGGGAAACGCTGCCACTATGAGGACCAAAGGCCGAGGACGTCCACCGAAGCCAGGGGGCTGTAGGTCATCTTTGAGCAGGGCACAGACTGTCACCACCCTCTCTACATGCGCAATCACCTCTGACACTGGTGCTCTGACATCTGATGGCATGTCAGCAATCATAATGGTAAGATTCCCTTGGGGGCTGCTGCTCACGACCGGGGGCCTCCACGTGGATCGCACCTGCCTGTTGATTTTGCCTCTGGCACATACAGATCCTCAGGAGCAGAGGATCACACAATGTAGGATTAGCCATATCTATTTGCAGAAGAAGGAATTTTCCTCCACAAAAGATCAGGTGGCAGGTTGTTCAACCTTGCCTGCCTAAGAGCGAAGACCAAAGTACGGAAAGTCCTCATCAGGCTTGAAAGGATATTGGAGCGGGAGGGGGAGGATCCAGTTGTTGTGGTCCACGTTGGGACTAACAACATAGGCAAGGCTAGGATGGAGGACCTGTTTGGGGATTATAAAGCACTAGGAACGAAATTAAGGAACAGGTCCTCGAGGGTCATAATCTCCGGATTACTGCCCGAGCCACGTGCAAATTGGCTTAGGGATAAGAATATTAGGGAAGTAAATACGTGGCTAAGGGAGTGGTGTGGGAAAGAGGGGTTCCATTTCATGGGGCATTGGCATCAGTTTTGGAACCAGGGGGATCTGCACCGATGGGACGGTCTCCACCTGAACCGATCTGGAACCAGTGTTTTGGCGAAATGGATAAATAGGGTGGTCTCTAGGACTTTAAACTAGTGACTCGGGGGGAAGGGAAAGGGAAAACGACAGGGAGTATGATGGTAAATAAAAAGGTAAGCAGCAGGTTAACATGTGTGCAGGAGGGTTTAAGTTCAAGGCAGACTATGAAAGAAGCAGAAAGGAAGGATAACTCAGGAGTTATTATTAGAGATGTTGGGAATCATGAGGGTAAGAAAGCAAGCATAAAGGCACTTTACCTGAATGCTCATAGCATTCGTAACAAGGTTGATGAGTTAGCGGCACAAATCATCGCGAATGAATATGATATGGTAGCCATTACGGAGACATGGTTACAGGTTGGTCATGACTGGGAGTTAAATATCCAGGGGTACCAGACTATTCGGAAGGACAGACAGGAAGGTAAGGGAGGTGGTGTAGCTCTGATATTCAAGGACGACATCAGGGCGGTGCTGAGAGATGATATAGGTTCTATGGAGAATGAGGTTGAATCCATTTGGGTGGAAATTAGAAACTCTAAGAAGAAAAAGTCATTGATAGGCGTAGTCTATAGGCCACCAAATATTAACATCACATTGGGGCGGGCAATAAACAAAGAAATAACTAATGCCTGTAAAAATGGTACGGCAATTATCATGGGGGATTTTAATCTACACGTAGATTGGTCGAACCAGCTCAGTCAGGGTAGCCTTGAGGAGGAGTTCGTTGAGTGTATCCGTGACAGTTTTCTTGAACAGTATGTAATGGAACCGACGAGGGAGCAAGCTATCCTAGATCTAGTCCTGTGTAATGAGACAGGAATAATTAATGACCTCATAGTTAGGGATCCTCTTGGAAGGAGTGATCACAGTATGGTTGAATTTAGAATACAGATGGAGAGTGTGAAGATAAAATCCAATACCAGGGTCCTGCGCTTGAACAAGGGGGACTACAATAGAATGAGGGAGGACTTGGCTAAAGTAGACTGGAAACAAAGATTTTATGGTGGGACAGTTGACGAGTTGACTTTCAAAGCAATTTTTCAAAGTGCTCAGCAAAAGTATATTCCAGTGAAAAGGAAGGACTGGAAGAAAAGGGGTAATCTGCCATGGGTGTCTAAGGAAATAAGGGAGGCTATCAAATTGAAAGAGAAGGCATACAAAGTGGCCAAAAACAGCATGAAACTAGAAGATTGGGAAAACTTTAAAGGTCAACAGAAAGCCACAAAAAGAGCTATAAAGAAAAGTAAGATAGAACATGAGAAAAAACTAGCACAGAATATAAAGACAGATAGCAAAAGTTTCTATAAATATATAAAACGAAAAAAAGTGGCTAAAGTAAACGTTGGTCCTTTAGAGGATGAGAAGGGGAATTTAGTTATGGGATATGATGAAATGGCCGAGGCATTGAACAGCTATTTTGTATCGGTCTTCACAGTGGAGGACATTAATAACATGCCAGTAATTGACAAAGAGACGAACGTAGGTGAGGACCTGGAAACAATCATTATTACGGAAGAGGTAGTGTTGGGCAAGCTAATGGAGCTAAGGATTGATAAGTCTCCTGGCCCTGATGGAATGCATCCCAGGGTACTAAAAGAGATGGCGGGAGAAATAGCAGCTGCACTGGCGGTAATTTTCCAAAATTCGCTGGACTCTGGGGTAGTCCCAGCAGATTGGAAAACAGCAGATGTGACGTCACTGTTTAAAAAGGTAGGTAGTCAAAAGATGGGGAATTATAGACCTCTGTAGCTTAACCTCTGTAGTGGGGAAGATGCTTGAGTCTATTATCAAGGAAGAAATAGCAGGGCATCTCGATAGAAATTGTCCCGTTGGGCAGACGCAGCATGGGTTCATGAAGGGCAGGTCATGCTTGACAAATCTTTTGGAATTCTATGATGACATTACGAGCAAGGTGGACAATGGGGACCCAGTGGATGTGGTGTACCTAGATTTCCAAAAGGCCTTCGACAAGGTGCCGCACAAGAGCCCTCTGCAAAGATCTGGCAGATGGAATACAATGTTAATAAATGTGAAGTCATTCATTTCGGTAGGAGTAACAGTAAAAAGGTTTATTACTTGAATGGTAAAAAGTTGCAGCATGCAGCTATGCGGAGGGGCCTGGGTGTCCTTGTGCATGAATCGCAGAAGGTTGGTCTGCAGGTACAGCAAGTAATTAGGAAGGCAAATGGAATTTTGTCTTTCATTGCTAAAGGGATTGAGTTTAAAAGCAGAGAGGTTATGTTGCAGCTGTATAAGGTACTGGTGAGGCCGCACCTGGAGTACTGTGTGCAGTTTTGGTCTCCTTACTTGAGAAAGGATGTACTGGCACTGGAGAGGGTGCAGAGGAGGTTCACTAGGTTGATTCTGGAGTTGAGGGGGTTGGCTTATGAGGAGAGACTGAGTAGATTGGGATTATATTCATTGGAATTCAGAAGAATGAGGGGGGATCTTATAGAAACATAAAATTATGAAGGGAATAGATAAGATACAAGTCGAGAGGATGTTTCCACTGGCAGGTGAAGCTAGGACAAGAGGGCATAGCCTCAAGATTAGAGGGAGCAGATTTAGGACTGAATTAAGAAGGAACTTCTTCACCCAGAGGGTTGTGAATCTATAGAATTCCTTGCCCAGTGAAGTTGTTGACGCTTCTTCAGTAAACGTTTTTAAAGCTAAGGTAGATATCTTTTTGAACAATAAAGGAATTAAGGGATACGGTGAGAGCGCGGGTAAGTGGATCTGAGTCCACGAAAAGATCAGCCATGATCCTATTGAATGGCGGAGCAGGCTCGAGGGGCCGGACGGCCTACTCCTGCTTCTAGTTCTTATGATCTTATGAACTCCTCTTTGCTGACGATGCTGCATTAACATCTCACATTGAAGAATGTCTGCAGAGTCTCATCGACAGGCTTGCGGCTGCCTGCAACGAATTTGGCCTCACCATCAGCCTCAAGAAAACAAACACCATGGGACAGGACATCAGAAATGCTCCATCCATCAATATCGGCGACCACGCTCTGGAAGTGGTTCAAGAGTTCACCTACCTAGGCTCAACTATCACCATACCCTGTCTCTTGATGCTGAAATCAACAAGTGCACTGCTATGGCCAGACTGGTCAAGAGAGTGTGGGAAAATGGCGCACTGACACGGAACACGAATGTCCGAGTGTATCAAGCCTGTGTCCTCAGTACCTTGCTCTATGGCAGCGAGGCCTGGTCAACGTATGTCAGCCAAGAGAGACATCTCAATTCATTCCATCTTCGCTGCCTCCGGAGAATACTTGGCATCAGGTGGCAGGACCGCATCTCCAACACAGAAGTCCTCGAGGCGGCCAACATCCCCAGCATATACACACTACTGAGTCAGCGGCACTTGAGATGGCTTGGCCATGTGAGCCGCATGGAAGATGGCAGGATCCCCAAGGACACATTGTGCAGCGAGCTCGTCGCTGGTATCAGACCCACCGGCCGTCCATGTCTCCGCTTTAAAGACGTCTGCAAGCGCGACATGAAATCCTGTGACATTGATCACAAGTCATGGGAGTCAGTTGCCGGCGATCGCCAGAGCTGGCAGGCAGCCATAAAGGCGGGGCTAAAGTGTGGCGAGTCGAAGAGACTTAGCAGTTGGCAGGAAAAAAGACAGAAACGCAAGGGGAGAGCCAACTGCGTAACAGCCCCGACAACCAATTTTATCTGCAGCGCCTGTGGAAGAGTCTGTCACTCTAGAATTGGCCTTTATAGCCACTCCAGGTGTTGCTCCACAAACCAATAACCACCTTCAGGTGCTTACACATTGTCTCTCGAGACAAGGAGGCCAAAGAAGAAGAATTTGCATGTGATAAATAAAGGTGAACCCTGCATATATTCGAAGGTTCCTAACAGGGCAGGGATTGGTGCCGACGGGTATATCAGCTGCTTTCCTGGATCAACTATGTGGCGTGCCCTGGCATTGCCCATCTTGGCCAACACTCAGAGTGGCAAAACATGACCACATCAAGATCCTATCAGCTGAATCGATTGCCCCCACCATCCATGTAACCTTTATGCTCCTGCCCTTTCTGGCACTCTCCCCACACAGGGTGACTAGAATGCCATTGCTCCTTCACAAACAAAAACAAATGCAGAGCATACACTGTTTATGGAGGGAGGGTAGACAGTACCTCCCTTCATGCCTGCATAGCTTTCCCTCCAGTAGTCCCAGACCCTGTCCCTCTTCCTTTTAAGAATGCAGAGCTGTGACCCCTGTAATCCCCTCCTCCCTTCCAGTATGCAGAGCGCGACCCAGGTAATCTCCCCTCCTTCTCCCCTTCCAGTACGTAGAGTGAGACCCCTGAGTATCCTCTCCTCCCAGTATGCAGAATGCGACTCCTGAAATTCCCCCCCTCCCTCTTCCCTTTACGAATGCAGTGTGAGACCCCTGAAAACTGAACTTACCTTCTGCCTCCAAAGACTCGTTGGCTTTTCAAATCATGAACGGCACGGCACGTGACGGCTTCCCATTCAAAGTAAAATCAGGAAGTGTCCCTGGAGAGGCAGTGGGTTGCATAACCTGCCGAGGTAAGTACCGTTTAACATATTCTAATTGGGGTGCTGCCGCCGTGCGGCGGGCAGGGGCCGCACCGAGGTCCCCCTGCCACCGGTAATTTGCAGCAGGTCCTTCTTGACGGCATGGGTCGAGGCGGGACTCTTCCCCGCAGAATTGTACCGGCCCCCGTGCCGCGACCCATGGCGTCAAGGGGCCAGTAAAATTCAGCCCCAGAAGTTTACTCACACACAAATAGACTACAGAGTGGGAAAGGTAGATTGGTTGAGTTAGAGTCCATAGAAAAAAAAGGTATACAACCTGTGGTGTTTGGTGATTTGGCTAGCTTCTAGCTGAATTCAGTGGTCCTGAGGCTTTGAGTTTGAAAAGGTAGATGACTGGTCCAGTGGGTCTCTTGGAGACAGTGATGCAGATGATTTCCTCCAATGGGGTTTTTGATTGTAGCCAGAATATGCAGAGGTGGTCAGTCAACAGACAGGATTTGAAAGCTTTCAAGCTGGAATGAAGAGAGAGAGGGAGGGACCCCCACTCAATGTCTGCTCATGTCAGAGTCCAAAAGCTTCTCCTCTGCTGCAGTGAGAAACACCAGCTTAACATCACAGATGGGGAGGGGCTTGTCACATGACAGTCATTTAGTCATTCAAAGATAGCTGTTAGCAGTATTTCTTCTTCTTACTGAAAGAAGAGGTAGTTCCTTTAATCTTTCTGGGTCTTGGTTCTGGCTGGGGACTTAGCAGACATTTTGTCTCTCTCCTCACAAGCATTGCAGTGTGGGATACAGTGTTTCAAACTAGGTGATCATCTTAAGCTGAAAGGATGACTTTGCTGGCAGCTTGTCTTTTTAAAAATGTCTTTAAAAAATATAAATTCATATTGCCAGTCAGTGGATTAAAAGAAATTATCATTCAACAAAACACATTGACCTAACAGGATCATTTTTGGATTGGCAGGCTGTGACTAGTGGGGTACCGCAAGGATCAGTGCTTGGGCCCCAGCTATTCACAATCAATGATAACTAATATTTCCAAGTTTGCAGATAACACAAAACTAGGTGGAAGTTTGAGTTGTGAGGAGGATGCAAAGATGCTTCAAGGGGATTTGGAGAGGCTAAGCGAGTGGGAAAAGGTTTGGTAGATGGAATACAATGTGGAGAAATGTGAGGTTATCCACTTTGGTAGGAAAAACAGAAATACTGAGTATTTCTTAAATGGTGAGAGGCTGAGAAGTGTTGAATTTAAAAGGGACTAAGGTGTCCTTGTTCATGAGTCACCGAAAGCAGGTACCGCAAGCAATTAAGAAGGCAAATGGTATGTTGGCCTTCATTACAATAGGATTTGAGTATAGGAGTAAGGAAATCTTACTGCAATTTTATCGAGCTTTGGCGAGACTGCACCTGTGTGCAGTTTTAGATTGCTTGCTTAAGGAAAGATACATTTGTCATAGAGGGAGTGCCACAAAGGTTCACCAAACTAATTCCTGGGATGGAGGGATTGTCCTCTGAGGAAAGATTTAATAGACTGGGTCTTTATTCTCTGGAATTTAGAAGAATGAGAGGTGATCTCATTCAAACATACAAAATTCTTACAGGGCTCGACAGGATAGATGCAGGAAAGATGTTTCTCCTGGCTGGGGAGTCCAGAACCAGGGGACACGGTCTCAGGATAAGGGGCAGACCATTTAGGAAAGAGATGAGGAGGAATTTCTTCACTCAGAGGGTGTTGAATCTTTGGAATTCACTGCCCCAGAGGGCTGCGGAGGCTCAGTCATTGAGTATATTCAAGACTGAGGTCGATAGATTTCTACATATTAAAAACATTAAAGGGTTATGGGGATAGTGCAGGAAAATGGTCTTGAAGTGGAGAGCCATATTCTCATTGAATGACAGACGGGCTTGAAGGGTTGACTGGCCTTCTCCTGCTCCTATTCCTTATGTTCCTACCCACTCCTTTTCTGTTATCGAGTTGTAAAGAAAGAAAAGAAACAATTGCATTTATACAATAAAAGCAAAATACTGCAGATGCTGGAAATCTGAAATAAAAACAAGAAATGCTGGAAATACTCAGCAGGTCTGGCAGCATTTTTGGAGAGAGAAGCAGAGTTAACCTTTCAGGTCAGTGACCCTTCTTCAGAACTAGCAAATATTAGAAATGTAAAAGGTTATAAGCAAGTAAAGCGGGGGTGGGGCAAAAGATAACAAAGGAGAAGGTGTAGATAGGACAAGGTCACAGAATAGCTGAGCAGAAGGTCATGGAGCAAAGGCAAACAATATGTTAATGGTGTTTTGAAAGGCAAAGCATTAGTACAGATAGGGTGTTAACGGACTGAAAATTGAACAGCCGCAAGAACAAACGTGAAAAAAACTGTGGGTAAGCAAACTGAACAAACTAAGATGAAATAAAATAAAATAAACACAAAAAATATATTAAAAAAATATATAAAAATAAAGGAAAAAGAAAAAAATAACTAAAAATAAAAGTAAAATGGGGGGCCCGTCATGCTCTGAAATTATTGAACTCAATGTTCAGTCTGGCAAGCTGTAGTGTGCCTACAGCTGTAGTGTGCCTACAGCTGAGATGCTGCTCCTCGAGCTTGCATTGATGTTCACTGGAACACTGCAGCAATCCCAGGACAGAGATGTCAGCATGAGAGCAGGGGGGGAGTGTTGAAATGGCAAGCAACCGGAAGCTCGGGGTCCTGCTTGCGGACTGAGCGTAGCTGTTACGCAAAGCGGTCACC
This sequence comes from Heterodontus francisci, assembly GCF_036365525.1. Taxonomy (NCBI): domain Eukaryota; kingdom Metazoa; phylum Chordata; class Chondrichthyes; order Heterodontiformes; family Heterodontidae; genus Heterodontus; species Heterodontus francisci. The sequence goes on from NC_090388.1 coordinate 17,196,397, forward strand.
CAGTCTGCATTTGGTCTCCCCAGTATAGAGGAGACCACATTGTGAGCAGCGAATACAGTATACTACCTTGAAAGAAGTACAAGTAAATCGCTGCTTCACCTGAAAGGAGTGTTTGGGGCCTGGGATAGTGAGGAGAGAGGAGGTAAATGGGCAGGTATTACACCTCCTGCAATTGCAAGGGAAGGTGCCATGGGAAGGGGACAAGGTGGTGGGGGTAATGGAGGAGTGGACCAGGGTATCACGGAGGGAACAATCCCTTCGGAATGCTGACAGGGGAAGGGAGGGGAAGATGCGTTTGGTAGTGGCATCACGCTGGAGGTGGCGGAAATGGCAGAGGATGATCCTTTGGATATGGAGGCTGATGGGGTGTAAAGTGAGGACAAGTTGAACCCTGTCGCGGTTCTGGGAGGTAGGGGAAGGGGTGAGGGTAGAGGTGCGGGAAATGGGCCGGACACGGTTGAGGGCCCTGTCAACCACAGTGGGGGGGAATCCTCGGTTGAGGAAAAAGGAAGACATGTCAGAAGCGCTGTTATGAAAGGTAGCATCATCAGGGCAAATGCGTCGGAGACGGAGAATCTGGGAGAATGGAATGGAGTCCTTACAGGAGGCAGGGTGTGAAGAAGTGTAGTCGAGGTAGCTGTGGGAGTTGGTTGGCTTATAATGGATATTAGTAGACAGCCTATCCCCAGAGATGGAGATAGAGAAGTCGAGGAAGGGAAGGGAAGTGTCAGAGATGGACCATGTAAAGGTGAGAGAAGGGTAAAAATTAGAAGCAAAGTTGATAAAGTTTTCCAGTTCGGGGCGGGAGCAGGAAACGGCACCGATACTTGCATTTATACAGCGCCTTTTGTCACTTCGCCAGCAGTCTCAAAATGCTTTACAGCCGATCAAGGACTTTTGAAGTGTCATCACTGTTGTAATGTAGGAAATGTAGCAGCCAATTTGCACACAGCAAGCTCCCATCAATAGCAACATGATAATGACCAAATGATCTGTTTTTGTGATGTTGATTGAGGGATAGATATTGGCCAGGATACCCAGGATATCTCACCTGCTCTTCTTCAAAATAGTGCCATGGGTTCTATTACATCCATCTAAGAAGGCAGATTGGGCCTCAGTTTAAGGTCTCATCCAAAAGAGAACACCTCCTACAGTGCAGCACTCCCTCAGAACTGCACTGGAGTATTAACCTTGATTTTTGTGTTCAAGTGGGACTGACGTAGTCTGACGTAAAGGCAAGAGTGCTACCAACTGAGTCACAGCTGACACAACTTAAATACTTGGGCTAGATTTTACACTCACTGGCTATGAATAAGTGCGAACCTAATCTATTATTATATTTTCATCCTATTATTGTCATGAACATGGTTCCATTGTTAATTTGTTTGAGGACTTGTGTTTAGAAGACTATGCAAAGTACCTGAGGAGATGCTGGACCTTTTCTTTAAAAAAGGGTCACTGGAAGGGCACTTGGGAATTTGTTTAAAAACAAACATTTACTGGAAGCCACCACCAAATGCATCTTCCCCTCCCCTCCCCTCCCCTCCCTTGTCAGCATTCTGAAGGGATTGTTCCCTCCGTGGACACCCTGGTCCACTCCTCATCACCCCTGACACCTCTTCCCCTTCCCGTGGCACCTTCCCATGCAATCGCAGAAGGTGTGATACCTGCCCTTTTACCTCCTCTCTCCTCAGCATTCAAAGCCCTAAACACTCTTTTCAGGAGAAGTAGCGATTTACTTGTACTTCTTTCAATTAATATACGGTATTCGCTGCTTACAATGCAGTCTCGTCTACACTGGGGAGACCAAATGCAGATTGGGTGACTGCTTTGCGGAAGACCTCCACTCAGTCCGAAAGCATGACCCTGAGCTTCCGGTTGCTTGCCATTTCAACACACCCTCCTGCTCTCATGCCCACTTTTCTGTTCTTGGCCTGCTAAAGTGTTCTAGTGAACATCAATGCAAGCTCGAGGAACAGCACATTTTCCGATTAGGCACTCTACAGCCTTCCAGACTGAATATTGCATTTAATAATTTCAGAGCATGACTGGCCATTTTTAATTATTAGTTTATAGTATTTTGTTTTATCATTTTTTTCACCATGTGCCTGCCTTAAACTTGGTTTTTCATGTTTGTCCTCTTGGACCGAGCTGTTCATTATTCTGTCATTAGCATTCTCTCTGCACTAATGCTTTGTCTTTCACCACACCATTAGCTCACTTCCTTTGCCTTTGCCTTATCACCTCCTTGTCAGTTAATCTCTCCGGCCCTCTGTTCTATCATACACCTCTTTTGTTCTCTAAACACCACCCCCCGCCCCCCCCAACTTCACTTGATTAAAACGTATTACATTTCTAACCTTTACAGTTCTGATGAAAGGTCACAGGCTTGAAACATTGGCTGGAATTTTATGGTGGATGGACGGGAGCCGGACTCTGACGTGAAAGTCGGTGGTGAACCCGCTTCCGCCTAGCCGGGGAATCTGTCCCGTATTTTACAGGTTCCCAGGCTTTAATTGTCCCGAGGCGGGACTTACACCCACTTGAGGGAGGAGGTCCCGTCTTAGTAAGCTGCCGGCCAATCAGCGGGATGGCAGCACTTAGTCCCAGCAGCACCACTTCAGGCAGCACAGCGGCGCAGTGGTTAGCACCACAGCCTCACAGCTCCAGCGACCCGGGTTTGGTTCTGGGTACTGCCTGTGTGAAGTTTGCAAGTTCTCCCTGTGACTGTGTGGGTTTCCATCATGTGCTCTGGTTTCCTCCCACAGCCAAAGACTTGCAGGTTGATAGGTGAATTGGCCATTGTAAATTGCTCCTCGTGTATGTAGGTGGTAGGAGAATGGTGGGGATGTGGTAGGGAATATGGGGCTAATGTAGGATTAGTATAAATGCGTGGTTGTTGGTTGGCACAGATTCGGTGGGCTGAAGGGCCTGTTTCAGTGCTGTATCTCTCTATGACACTGGGAATGGTTGGGACTGCAGCCCAGCCGACACCATGGATCAAGGAGGGAAGATAAGTAGGGGCATGCCTCGCCAGGGGGATCGGTCCTTCCCTGGTGAGGCTGGAGTGGTTGTTTGGGGGGAGAGGGTGTGTCTTGGGTCCCAGGAGTGGGTTGGGAGGCAAGGGCAGCCCTCAATTGGGCACCCAGTGCCCAACTGCCATGCACCCCCACCAGGGCATGGAAAGATGGGCAGCCTTTCATGTCCCCAGCATGCCTGCTTGCCATGGGTAAAATACCTGTGGAGGTAGGCAAGGGATCTTAAGTGGCCACTTAAGGGCCTTGATTGGCCTCGGGCAGGCGGGCTGTTTCGCACCTCCTGCCCAACGCCTTAAACTTGTCCAGAGGAAGAAGGGGGGGCGAGTAGGCCTGCCACCCCACGCCACCATCTGACCCACTGGGGCGGCGTAAAATTCTGGCCATTAACACTGCCTCTCTCTCCACAGATGCTGCCAGACCTGCTGAGTAATTCCAGCACTGTCTGTTTTTATTTCAGATTTCCAGCATCCACAGTATTTTGCTTTTACTATACTTACTGGAAGTCACATGTCTTAAGATAAGTAAATAGCAGGAGCCTTGCTGGCTATTGGAGTTGTTTATAGAGTACTCATATGTCTGGGTTTATGACTCTGGAGTTTTTGTTTTTGTTTTGGGCAGTTGGTGTCTATCCTGTTAAGAGAGAAGTCACTCAACTCATCCTTTGCCACCTGTGTTGAAAAATCTTCTGTGAGTCCAGTGAGATAGCTGAACCCACTGATGCAGTAATCCTCCCAAAAAGCCTGCAAGACTTCCTCTCGACATCTCCTGAACAGAACTGCTCCAGAAAGATCCCAGTGACAACCGCATATGTCTAGTGACACCCGTCAACGTGTACCATAGCGCCAGACTGAATGTCATCTGGAACATTTCATAACTCGTCCTTTTTTTCCCAAGAATTAACAAGTATTTGGCCAAAGTATTTTTGTTTTTGTAAAGTTGATCTCTGCAGAGAAATCTTCTTTATTTTTCTTTAACCGTGTCTGTGTTGGGTTATTTAGAAGGGAATATATTTATACTTTTATATTTCAACCCGTGTGTTAATAAGCTTTGCATCTTTATTGAATGAGTCTTGTTTTATAATAAGTTAATAATTTTGTTGTGTATTAAAAAAAAACCTGGTTGGCGGATTTTTATTCTGAAACAAGTATAAAGTATATAATTGGCCATATCGGGAACTGGGTAAAACATTTAAATATATCTTGTGACCAGTGGAGTAGTGGAACTAAAGAAAGACAGTGCCTTCCTCCAGCCTCAGTCATAACATTATCAAGGGACCGAATGTACTCCCCATCACTGACCCCATCCAAGCTTCTCTTGGGCAGTAGCCTATATTGGGAAAATGCTGCTGACCATTTGTCAGTACCATATGGGTCATTTACAAGGGCATTGCTTATAACATGTGAAGTGCACTGGCTATTTTGGGTGGTTAATTAAGTTATTTGCACCTTATTAACATAGCCGCATTTAAATATCCCTGTGGATCATTCCATGTCTGTGGCTTTTTTGAGTCTGTAAAATAGCCTGTTCTTATATATTTAGGATTACTCCCTCTGCATAAACAATGGAAATTCCTCATCTTGCTTGCTTTAATATGTGAATTTCCTTTTGTCAACGACACAGCACAGATGACTACTGATCTACCAATGATCTCTTCCTTCTGCTTCATTTCCCTAGCATAATTACAAGTCCCTTTTGTCAATCCTTCTTTGATTGAATACCTTTGTTCATCTCCCTTTGTTAATCACACTTCTCAGCTCCCTTTTGTATGGAAACTCTCTGCTGAACTCCCATTGTCTCCAGCTCATATTCTTTGGCTCCAATCAGTAATCCTCTCTTTCTTACTTTATATATAAATGATAATAAATTACAGACAGCAATGCAATCTACACAAAAGGTATTTGTTTCTTCCCCTGCTTGTTCAACTGAAACAGATGAAAAGTAAACAAATCAGAACTGAAAAAGTGCCTTGCCGAATTTGAAATCAGAGAATTGTAATGCTACACTTCATCTTCAGTATTTAAATGTTAACTAACAACACACTTTTTTCGTTTTTTTTAACCTGTCTATATTTTTGGGGTAAATTTCACAAACAACGCTGCTCCTGGATGACATTTAATGTACTTGTACTAAATGTCTTTGTGTCTTGTTTTAATGCCGCTATTAACCTGGGGTCAAGTAAAGTGCACAGAGGGATTTAGTACAAGTGCATGAAGTATTAAAGGAGAGCAGCACTAGTTGGAAAAGTCTTGTGTCTATTGGAGGTCTAGTACAATGTCTTTCAAAAGTTATCATACTCAAACATTCCACGTCAGGGCATCTGTAGTGTTTTGAAAATTGTATTGCGCATTTTGTTCTTTTGAGGCTACTATACACACACACATGCCAGCAGAGAGGCTGGTAAGTGAAAGTAAAAAGAATAAAGAATAATTCATTGTGTTCAATAGCATGCAGTTTCATATCTCTTGCTAAACTCGGCTTAATCTTACTTCAGACCCAAGAACACCACAGCATCGTGAACCTAAGTGAACAAATATCCAACTGACCAAATGTGTATCAAACAAAAACAGATCAAATCAGTTGGTCAGCACTGAAGGAAAAAGAAGACACAGGAAAATGGCAATCGCTAATATTTTTAATGGCACTAATCTCAAACTGGCAAGTCACAGAAATTGACTAAACTAACTGTTTAAAAAATCAGTGAAGTTGGCCTGAACCATTTGTAACGAAAAGAATCAAATATGCAGCCCATCATTTCTGATTTTGTATTATCATGTTCCCTTAGTTTAAATCAGTTTTATAATGTCACACACAAAATAGAGTCTTTTTTTATTATTTGTTCATGGATATAAGCATCGCTGGCAAGGTCAGCATTTATTGCCCATCCCTGGATGCCCTTCAGAATGTAGTGGTGAGCTGCCTTCTTGAACTGCTGTCATCCATGTGGTGTAGGTACACTCACAGTGCTGTTAGGAAGGGAGTTCCAGGATTTTGATCCAGCGACAGTGAAGTAACAGCGATATAGTTCCATGTCAGGATAGTGTGTGACTTGGAGGGTCACTTAAAAGCTAACACATTGGCGTAACAGATAAGACATCCACAGAAACTCTTCTGCAGAAATAAAACATCTCTTGTTAGCCTTGCTTTAGTTAGCACTCTCACCTCTGAGAAGGTCATGAGGACCTGCTCAGGTGGATGTAAATGATTACATGGTGCAATTTGAAAGAGAGCAGAGTTCTCACAATGTTACAGTACCAACATTCCTGCCTTAAACAATTCCACTAAAACAGTTTGTCTGATCATTCATTCATGTGCTGTTTGTGGGATCTTATGTTATTGTCACATTCGCCAACAGAACAGTAACTACACTTCAAAAGTAATTAATTGCCAGTGAAGCACTTCGGGATCTCCTGAGAACATGAAAGGGATTAAATAAATGAAACTTATTTATTTCTGATAAGGTTAAATATACCACTGGAAACAATTATTCAATCTAACCACTATGGCTGCTGTTTTTAAAGGAGATGTCATCAGCTTGCATCAATGGCATTAGTAATCACAATTTGCATCAAACACAGCACATTGAGGGATAGGAATGGAGGCGGGGCCCCATAACATTGTGTGGGAAGATGGGAGGTGGAGTGCCCATTGCCTTCTCGATGTCTTCGAATTTAGTCCCGGGTGGGGAAGGCCAAAGACGGCCTACCCGCCCAGAGGCCAATTGAGACCCAATTAAAAAAAGAGGCCACTTACAGGCCTCTTTGTGCTGCCACTGGTGGGCGGTGCCTCCGTCACATGAGGAGGCCGCCCAGTAACTCAAGGCAGCTTCCATGTGGGCTTGGAGTAGGGAGGCCTCCTCCGTGGGCAATCTGTGGCCCACAGAGGGCTGGCCGCGGCAAAGGCCTACCCTGTGGCATCAGCCACCCCGCTGCGCTCAGTAACCCAACCGCCACACCCTTGCCGGGGCCTGCTTGAGTGGCCCCGGTGAGCCTGCCCCCTTCAGTCCAGGCTGCATGATTGTTCTTCTTCAAGTGCCTGCTGCAGTTCCAGCTGTGGCCATCGCTCCCGGTGGCACTGCTGGGACTACTAAGCTGCCAGTCCTCTGATTGACTGGCAGCTCTTGGAGACAGGATCCCTATCCTTTAAGGGACGGGGACCCCAGCACCATGCTGTTAATTGACCAGGTGCTGTTAAATACAGCAAGGGGTCTTCCAAAGGGCCGAGGCAAGCTTCCTCTTGCCCTTAGGGCCTGGCTTTGGAACCCCTGCCGATCACAAAAAATCAAGCCCTGATGGTGGCTATCTTCAAAGTGCTATGAGTATAAAAATCCTCCACACTTCATGTATTAGCAGTTTACTTTTATCTAACCCTGAGGCACGAGCACAGATGTGCCTCTGGGTATGCACCAAACTACATCTTGCAAAGATTTATTCTGTTCATTATAAAAAAAATGAGGCAACTATATCTCTCGGAACAGTGTTTGTTTTCTCCCAAGTTCTGTCAGAAGGTTTTCAAAGGATTGGATGATTCGTCTGTTGTAACATTTTGTGAACGGACTCAAGACGTCTATATTTGCACCGATTCCACATCTCATTGCAATACTGCTGCTTCTGTAAATATTTTCCTTATTCTTTCATTGTGCCCTCAAGAGTCTGAGGGCAGAAGCATTCTTATAGATAGGATTGCTCTATCTGATTGAACACTGGAAAGTTTAATATCAATTCTAGCAAGTTAAACTTCACCTATATCTACTTATATCACATAGAATTACATTGAATCTAGGCAACTCCACCCAATTGGTCTATGCCATCATTTATACTCAGCACAAGACTCCTCCCACCTCTGTTTATCTAACCCTGTTGGCATTACCTTCTATTTCTTTCTCCCTCATGCACTTACCTAACTTCCCCTTAAATGTTGTTCATTAACATCTCTCGTGATTTTCATTACCATTGAAGTCAATGAAAATAAATACTCCCTCAGTACTGCAGTGAGTGCTATGTGGTCAGGTCTCTGGAGGTGGTGTTTAACCAATGCTGCCACGAGACCCGAGAACTTTGGACTTCTGAGATAAACGAGATTCTGGACTTATGTCTCAACTAAGAATGAAATTGCATTGTGAGTGGCATTTCGTGGATGGAAGCTGTTGCCAAATTAGTCTATTGCAGATTATATTCTTGAGTTAAAGAATCTTTCTCATTGCTGTGGTTATGGTGTGAACTTTGAAGTCAACCTTGGAGACACATTCATTGGAGGTCTAAAGAACAATATAATCCAGGCCAAGCTTTTGTCTAAAGGTAATTAGCTGATGTGGATGGAGGCCAGCGATGAGGCCACAGCCATGGAAATGGCAGAAAGCGGTAGCTACAGTTTGCAAGCAAGTTCTTTTCCTGAGTCGGCAAAGGGAGGTCCATTGGATTTCAAAGGGAACCAGGCCACAGCAGCTAGGTTCACAGTCTCTGAGCCAGAAATTTAGTTGCTATCATTGCCATGGTAGCCACTAACCATCCAAATGCTCCCATTGCCAGTAAAAGTGCTATGCCTGTGGGAAAATTGGTCTTATCCAGACGGCATGCAGGAGTACAGGAAACTGTAACGCTCCATGTCACATAAATGCACCAGGTCAAGGTCATGGTGGACCTAAATCTAGTTCAGTCTCCTGAAAGTCACACATGATAGATATGGAAACATAAGTTGATGATATCGAGCAGGAAGATCAAGAGTTGCACTCAGTCAGAGAGCAAGAAAAACAGAACATGACGATTGAGAGAAAAAGGACTGAAGATATAATTCCAGTGGCCACAGTAAAAATGAAAGTCGGACTGTCACAACTTAAGTTAGTTGTTGCTACAGCCGCAAGTGCCTGTTATCTCAAAAGGACAGTACAAGAAATCCATAAGTCACTTTCCCTTATGAAAATCTGGTGTGCAACTGACTAGTTATTCCAATAACAGTATTCCAGTATCAGGTGAAATGAGTATTAAGGTGGAATACAAACATGCATCCTATTATTTTCCATTGGTAGTAGTAGGATGGAACAAAGTCTCCCTGATGAAAGGAAATTGGCTTATTAACATGCGTTTAAATTGGGCCAAGTTATTTACTGTAGGGATCAGTGAGAGTACATTTGACATTGAGGAAGTGAAGACTGATTCATTTTTAGCCCATGAGTTACCTATTAATTACTTTACATACACAAATGTCATGCCAGTGTCTGCCAGAGAAATTTCTGAAGAAACTTGCAAGGATGTGGTGCTCAGTAAAGTACTCAATTTTGTCATGAATGCTTGGTCTAAAAAATGCGATGATGAAAAATTGCAGGAGTATTTCACACATAGAAAAGAACTAAGTGCTGATCAAAGTTGTCTCCTAAGGGGTTTAAGAGTCATTATTCCACCAAGGCTTAGAAAGAGACTGTTAGAGGAACTTCACCAAGAGAACACAGGGATAGTCCTTATGAAAGCAGTAGCAGGAAGTTACTTTTGATAACCAAAAGCAGACAGAGATATTGATGAGTTGGTGAAAGGTTGTGAAATGTGTTCTCAGAATGAGAAATAATCCAACCAAAGTTCCTTTTATTCCATGGTCAAACACAAGAAAACCGTGGGAATGAGTACATGTCAATTTCTTTGAAGTGGAAGGTAAAGAGTATTTTGTTTTGGTTGATAGCTATAGCAAGTGGATAAATGTTGAATCTGTGCCCAATACTACAAGTGCCCAAACTACTGAGGTTTTGAGAAGTTGGTTTGAAATTTATGGGTTGCCAGAGGTGTTAGTATCAAATAATGGTCCACAGTTTACATCAGAAGAGTTTGAAATATTTCTGCGTAAGAATGGAATCAAGCACACTCTAATACCACCATATCATCCAGCATCAAATGGTGCTGCAGAAAGAAGTGTACAAATTGTGAAAAGGTCTTTGTAGAAGTTTTTGCTAGGTGACAAGCTAGGCAGCAATTTTAATGTTTCTCTTCGATACAGGCTAAACAATTTTTTGTTTCCTTACAGAATAACCTCACAGCATACAAGTGTTTAAACATGCTCCAAGGACAGGATTTAGTTTGCTTAAACAGGCCATCAATAACAAAGTAACAGAAAGCAAGATAGAGTGAAGATGAGCCATGATACGCAAGGCATGAAACTTATAGAGTTCAGTGTTGGTCAAAAAGTTATGCTAAAAACCACCAAGGTGATAAGGAGAAGTATGAGTTTGGAGTTGTTGTAAACAGACTAGGTATATTCATATATCTGGTGAAGATTGGTGAGAGACTCCATCAGTGTCATGTTGATCATTAGCTTGAAAGAGGAAATCTGACAAAGGGAGAGCATGAGAAACCTCCTGTGGTCCAAATTACTATAGACCTAAGTGATAGTCAGAAAGAAAGTGCAAGTCACGAAGAAACTGAAAGTTTGCTGGTATCACAGAAAAGTGAATCAGGGTCTTTGATTAAGACTTAATCAATTTCACAGTCCCAACCATTAAGTGGAGTTGATAATCAAAGTCAAAGTTCAGGGTCAAAACAGTCTGAGATGTTGGAAGAGCAGAGTCAAGCTAATGAAAATGAAAGAGGATACTCATACAGAAAGAGAAAGAAGCCACAGAGGTTGATTGAAGGTATGTAGGAAGGAAGAAGAAATATGTTGTTCTTTTCATTGCTTTGTGTCAATGATGATATTTTTGTTGAAGACATATTGGTGTTAATGAAAAATAATTTTTTTACATGTAAATGCAGTGGTTAGCACCACAGCCTCACAGCTCCAGGGACCCGGGTTCGATTCTGTGTACTGCCTGTGCGGAGTTTGCAAGTTCTCCCTGTGTCTGCGTGGGTTTTCGTCGGGTGCTCCGGTTTCCTCCCACATCCAAAAGACTTGCAGGTGATAGGTAAATTGGCCGTTGTAAATTGCCCCTAGTATAGGTAGGTGATAGGGAATATGGGATTAGTGTAGGGTTAGTATAAATGGGTGGTTGTTGGTCGGCACAGACTTGGTGGGCCGAAGGGCCTGTTTCAGTGCTGTATCTCTAAATAAAATAAAAAAATAAAAAAATTATTCTGCATGTCTGGAAAACATGATCAGTCAAATAAGTAATATTAATTTAACTGGTTGGAAACTTACATTAGAATTTTAATGGAGAAAATCTTGCAGTTAACTTCTTAAAAAATAAATAGCAGCCAAGAAGGCCACCGCAATTTGCATCTGAAATACCAGGAGATCGAACTGGAGACAAAAATCTAACAAGAAGCCCAAGAACAATGCTTTGGCTAACTGATTAGATTATTCAGATCATCCTTGTTAGCGGGGCATTCAAAGTCATCCTGAGGCATCATAGGTGGAGATATCCCTCCAGTGGATAAACAGTGACAACAACACCTGAGAGAGCTTTTGGGGTTTAGACTTTGGACTTTGGACCACATTAAAAACAAAGGGGATTGAGAGAACCATGTGACCATCTGTCCGTCTCTGAAAAAACTGGAAGTTTTGTTACACTCACAGGAAACAAGTCGGAACTGAGACTGCAGCAGCAGAGAAAGCCGTGTGCCTCTCTTTCTTTCCCTCTCTCTCTCCAGAAAACATCAAGTTTGAAAACCATCTGTGACTGTGGACCCTCTAAGCCTACAGACTGCTACAGCCAGAGACCAGGGGAAGAAAGCCAACTGCAATTCTGCCTCCAAGCAAACCCTGAGCAAAGCAGACCAGCCACAAGTGCATTTTGACCAGCCAAGACTTCAAGAAAAGAAATCCAGCCAGAAGACCAGCAGATCATCCAGCCTCAGACTGTGTATTTAACTTTTATTTATTCTGGACTTTAATCCAACCAAAAACACCTACTTTCCACTTTGTAATCTACTTGTGTGTGATCCTCGTGTGACTGTCTGCACAAATATGTAGTGTATTTTTATTATTATTTTTAAATCGGGGTTAGATTGTTAAATATAATAAACTTACCTTTTGTTTAAACTCAAGAAAACCTGTCCGATTGGTTCTTTCACGATCACCATAAAGGTAAAAGTTAAAACACGCACAGAGGTGGTAAGCAAAGTCACTGTTTGAAAAGGAAGCAACCCTGTTGTGGTCAAATAAAAGGAAGGGCAAGAGGGGCAACTGTGACTCCCTCCTCACTTGGCTGTAACATGCAAGTATTGGTTATATATATTTTAGTTGTGATTACAGTAACAAGCGTGCAACTCAACCTGTTAAATTTCAGAGTATTCTTATTGTATTCTGGGAAATTATGTACAAGTACCATTTTACAGTTTTTTTTAAGTGGGTGGGCTTTAAACTAAATAGTGGGGATGAGGGATCAGGATTGAGATGATGTGATAAATTAAGTCGAGAAGGCAAGGCAAAAGAGCAAGGTAGCAATAAGGGAAATAATGATCAGAGAGTGGCAGGAAGGGAAAGAGTGTACAAACCTAAGAGTGCACCAGCAGATAAGACTAGAGGTTACAAAAATAGTAAAAGGACAGAACTAAAGGCTTGTATCTGAATGCATGTAGAATTTGTAACAAAGTAGTAATAAATACATATGATCTGATAGCTATTACAAAGACATGGCCGCATAATGACAAAGACGAGGATCTGAATATTCAAGGGTACATGACATTTAGGAAGGACAGGAAGCAAGGAAATGGTGGAGGGGTAGCTCAGTTAATTAAGGATGACATTGGTACAATAGAGAGAGATGACCTTAGTTCTGGAGATCAATATGTAGAGTCAGTTTGGGTAGAGATGAGAAATAGTAAAGGTAAGAAATCACTAGTGGGAGTGGTTTTATAGGCCCTCTAACAGTAACCACGCTGTAGGATGGAGTATACAGGAAGAAATAATAGAGGCTTGTGAAAAAGGTATGATGATAATCATGGGTGATTTTAATCTACATAAAGATTGGACAAATCAGATTAGCAAAGGTAGCCTGGATGATGAGTTCATAGAGTGTTTCCGGGACAGTTTCTTGGAGCAGCATGTTTGAGAGCCAACCAGAGAGCAGACTATACTAGACCTGGTACTGTGCAATGAGACAGGATTAATTAATGACCTCATAGTGAAGGCGCCCGTAGGTAGCAGTGATCATAATATTATCGAATTTCATATTAAGTTTGAGGGAGAGAAGGACGAATCTAAGACTGGTGTTTTAAACTTAAATAAGGGCCATTATGAGGACATGAAGGCAGAGCTGGCTAAAGTAAACTGGCAAATTGGGTTAAGGGATAGGTCAGTAGAGATGCAGTGGCAGACATTTAAGGAGATATTTCAGAATACTCAGAAAAGCCACATTCCAGTGAGGAAGAAAGAGTTTAAGGGAAGGATGCTTTATTCGTTGCTCTCTAAGTTAAAGATAGTATCAAATTGACAGAAAAAGCATACAATTCCATAAGGATGAGTGCCTAGTCAGAAGAATGGGTGGAATATAAAGAACAGCAAAGAATGACTAAAAGGTTAATAAGGAAGGAGAAATTAGAGTATGAGAGAAAGCTAGCTAGAAAGAAACAATCAGAGAGTAAGAATTTCTTCTTCTTCTTTGGCCTCCTTGTCTCAAGAGACAATGGGTAAGCACCTGGAGGTGGTCAGTGGTTTGTGAAGCAGCACCTGGAGTGGCGAGAAAGGCCAATTCTAGAGTGACAGACTCTTCCACAGGTGCTGCAGATAAAATTGGTTGTCGGGGCTGTTACACAGTTGGCTCTCCCCTTGCGCTTCTGTCTTTTTTCCTGCCAACTACTAAGTCTCTTCGACTCGCCACGCTTTAGCCCTGCCTTTATGGCTGCCCACCAGCTCTGGCGATCACTGGCAACTGACACCCATGACTTGTGATCAATGTCACAGAACATCATGTCGCGTTTGCAGACGTCTTTAAAGCGGAGACATGGACGGCCGATGGGTCTGATACCAGTGACGAGCTCGCTGTACAATGTGTCCTTGGGGATCCTGCCATCTTCCATGCGGCTCACATGGCCAAGTCATCTCAAGCGCCGCTGGCTCAGTAGTGTGTATATGCTGGGGATGTTGGCCACCTCGAAGACTTCTGTGTTGGAGATACAGTCCTGCCACCTGATGCCAAGGATTCTCCAAAGACAGTGAAGATGGAATGAATTAAGACGTCGCTCTTGGCTGACATACGTTGTCCAGGTCTCGCTGCCGTAGAGCAAGGTACTGAGGACACAGGCTTGATACAGTCGGACTTTTGTGTTCCGTATCAGTGCGCTATTTTTCCACACTCTCTTGGCCAGTCTGGACATAGCAGTGGAAGCCTTTCCCATGCGCTTTTTGATTTCTGCATCGAGAGACAGGTTACTGGTGATAGTTGAGCCTAGGTAGGTGAACTCTTGAACCACTTCCAGAGCGTGGTCGCCGATATTGATGGATGGAGTATTTCTGACGTCCTGTCCCATGACGTTTGTTTTCTTGAGGCTGATGGTTAGGCAAAATTCGTTGCAGGCAGTTGCAATCCTGTCGATGAGACTCTGCAGACACTCTTCAGTGTGAGATGTTAATGCAGCATCATCAGCAAAGAGGAGTTCCCTGATGCGGACTTTCCGTACTTTGGTCTTCGCTCTTAGACGGGCAAGGATGAACAACCTGCCATCTGATCTAGTGTGGAGGAAAATTCCTTCTTCTGAAGACTTGAACGCATGTGAGAGCAGCAGGGAGAAGAAAATCCCAAACAGTGTAGGTGCAAGAACACAGCCCTGTTTCACGCCACTCAGGATAGGAAAGGGGTCTGATGAGGCGCCGCTATGCTGAATTGTGCCTTTCATATTGTCATGGAATGAGGCGATGATACTTCGTAGCTTTGGTGGACATCCGATCTTTTCTTGTATTCTGAAGAGACCACGTCTGCTGACGAGGTCAAAGGCTTTGGTGAGATCAATGAAAACAACGTAGAGGGGCATCTGTTATTCGTGGCATTTCTCCTGCAGCTGACGAAGGGAGAACAGCATGTCAATGGTCGATCTTTCTGCTCGAAAGCCACACTGTGCCTCAGGGTAGACACGCTCAGCCAGCTTCTGGAGCCTATTTAAAGCGACTCGAGCAAAGACCTTCCCCACTTTGCTGAGCAGGGAGATTCCACGGCAGTTATTGCAGTCACCGCGGTCACCCTTGTTCTTATAGAGGGTAATGATATTGGCTTCGCGCATGTCCTGTGGTAATGCTCCCTCATCCCAGCACAGGCAAAGCAGTTCGTAGAGTGCTGAAAGTATAGCAGGCTTGGCACTCTTGATTATTTCAGAGGTAATGCCGTCCTTTCCACAGGATTTTCCGCTGGCTAGAGAATCAATGGCATCACTGAGTTCCGATTTTGTTGGCTGCACATCCAGCTCATCCATGACTGGCAGAGACTGGGCTGCATTGAGGGTGGTCTCAGTGACATTCTCCCTGGAGTACAGTTCTAGGTAGTGCTCCACCCAGCGGTCCATTTGCTTGCGTTGATCAGTGATCGTGTCCCCTAATTTAGATTTGAGGGGGGCGATCTTCTTGATGGTTGGCCCAAAAGCTCTCTTAATGCCATCAAACATTCCTCTGATGTTTCTGGTGTCGGAGGCCAGCTGAATATGACTGCTTAGGTGTTGCCAGTAGTCATTTGCGCAGCGCCTGGCAGTTCTTTGTGCAGCACTACTGGCTGCTTTAAGTGCTACGGACGTTAACTCGCTGGGGGCTTTCTTGTAGTTGAACAGTGCAATGCGCTTAGCGGCTATGACAGGTTCCAGCTCTTCAAAGTGAGATTGAAACCAGTCTGCATTCTGCTTCTCATGTTTGCCATAGGTGGTCATTGCTGAGTCATAGATAGCGTCTCTGATGTGGGCCCACTTGGTTTCTGCATCCCCTGCAGGAGTGTTTTGAAGGGCTTTTTCAAGTGAATTTAGAAACTTATGTAACAGCTGTGGATAAGAAATTCTGCTAGTGTGGGTGCACGTGCGGCCCTTCTATTTGGAGCTGCACACCAGGGAGTCGTCGGTGTCGCAGTCCGCACTGTGGAAGCTGCATGTGATTTGAACGCTGTTTAAAGAGGCTCGCCTTGTGACGATGAGGTCCAGCTGGTGCCAACAACGTTATCTTGGGTGCCTCCATGAAACCTGGTGACAGGGTTTAGTATGAAAGAACGAGTTGGTGATGCAGGGGTTATGATAGATACACAACTCCAGCAGTCTCCGTCCATTCTCATTCTTCCTTCCAATGCCATAGCACCCAAGGCAGGAGGGCCATGAGTCATAGTCGGCCCCAAACCTGGCATTAAAGTCCCCCAGCAGGAATAGGTGTTTGGTATTGGGGATGCTACTAATGGTATTATGGAGTTCCTCGTAGAACTGGTTCTTAGCTTCAGGTGGGGAGCACAGTGTTGGAGGATAGATGCTGAGTAGGTGTACTGGACCAGAGGCGATGAGCTGTCGGATGGACAGTATGCGTTTCGAGCCATTTGAAGGTGGCTCTATCATGCTGAGCAAAGAGGTTCTGATGGCGAAGGCCACTCCATGTTGTTTTGGTTCTTCAGGATCCCTACCCTGCCAGAAGAAGGTGTAGTCTTGCTCTCTTAGAGATTCGCTCGCAGGGAGGCGTGTCTCCTGAAGTGCTGCAATGTCCACATTGAGTCTACTGAGCTCGTTGTTAATGATGGCGGTCTTCTGAGAATCGTTGATTTGTGTAAGGTCTTCCGACAGGCCAGGACACATAGTTCTGACGTTACAGCTTGCAAAATGAAGGGCTGGTACCTTCTTTCCTTTTTTTGTCGTGCTGTTCGGTGCGGTGTTGCAGTCCATTTATTGGGCAATGACCCTGAGCTCCAAGCACCCATTGAAGTAGGTGGACTGTGGCGGGACAGAACCTTACTGACCGGGGGCTGCCCGGTTTGAGGCGGGCGGTAGCTGTCCAGTGAGATGCGATGACCTCTCCCACCGACAAAGGCAGCCTAATGTCTACGCCAATTGAGCTGGACTTATAACCCGTAACTGCTGCTTTCCGTGTTGTTTTGGTCGCTGTGAGGCGACTATGGAGTGACCTCTCCATGGCGCATGCCTGCGCGGATGTATGGAGGTTGTGAGTCGCCCAAGCGCCAAAACCCCCCTCTCGGCCTTCCTTGTTCCGGTCGAAAGGAGTGCAGAGCATGACGTTTGGCACCGGTATGGCTGCAGGAACTGCCGGAAACATGCCAAAGGTGACATATGACCGCCTTCGGGGTTCCGCTCCGGATTTTCTGTTAGGGTTTACTCCCTTAGCCTTGGTTTCTCACGATACGCCCACAAGTCAGTGGGGTTGTTAGGGCCCCTGCTCAGGGATAGGTGGATACTGGTGGGAGGAGGTGGGGGGTGTGGGGGTGTGAGGGGGAAGTGGGTGCGAGGGAGAGGGGTGCAGTGGGAAGGGGTGGAGGGAAGGGGGTGTGAGGGGGAGCTGGGAAGGGGGCTGCAGGGGGGTAGGGGAGGGGGTGCAGGGGAAGGGAGTGCAAGGGGAAGATGGTGCGAGGGGGGAGCTGGGAAGGGGTTGCGAGGGGGGAGCTGGGAAGGGGGAGCGGGGGGAGGGGGTGGGGGGAAGTTGGCAATAAAACATTTCATCAGCTCCCACCATCACTGCCGAGAAAGGTCACATTAAGCTACAGCACCAGGATCTCTCCCAAGAGTGGCTGCTTTACCTCAGTGACTTGAGCTGCCATTGGCCGATGTCCGCTCTTGCCTGCTCTGTATCCCAGCAGCAGCTCCGCAATCCACAGCCATCCATCCAATTTTCTACAGTTTCTACAGAATTTCTACAGTTATTTAAAAAGGAAAAGATTAAGTAAAGTGAGTGTTGGTCCTCTAGAGAGTGAGTCTGGGAAATTAATAACGGAAAATAAGGAGATGGCAGATGAACTGAACAGATATTTTGCATCTATCTTCACTGTCGAGGATACAAATAACATCCCAGCAATAATTGTGAATCAGGGGTGAAAGGGAGGAGGAACAATTACCATCACCAGGGCAAGGGTACTGAGAAAATTATTAGAACTGGAAGCTGACAAGTCCCCAGGTCCTGATGGACTTCATCCTCAGGTCTTAAAAGAAATGGCTGCTGAGATAGTAGATGCTTTGGTTTTAATTTTACCAAATTCTCTAGATTCTGGAAAGGTCCCATCAGATCAGAAAATAGCAAATGTGACTCCTCTATTCAAGGAAGAAGGGACACAGAAAGCAGGAAACTACAGGTCCATTAGCTTAACATCTGTCATAAGGAAAATTCTGGATTCTATTATGAAGGAGGTTATAGCGAGGCATTTAAAAAATCTCAATGTAATCAGGCAGAGCCGCCATTGGTTTTATTAGAGGAAAATCATGGGCTGAATTTTACTAGCTCCTCGATGCGTGGGTTGCGGGAGGGTGGGGTGGGGGGGGGCTTGTAAAATTCTTGCGGGAAGAGGCCTCCTTGACCCGCAATATCGAGAAGGGCCCGCGCATATTACTGGCGGCAGGGAGGCTGCACTGAGGTTCTTCTGCCACCGATAACATGCGGCGGGCCCTTCATCTAAATAAAAAATAATTATATGAAAATATACTTACCTGCCAGCAGCGGTCGTCCCACTCCGATTTTACGGCCACCATTCATGCTCTGAGCACCTTCGGAACGCCACACGGAGATCCGAGGCGAGAACCTGGTGGGGAAGGGGGAGGAATAAAATTTTCAGGGGTAGAGGAGTGGGGAAATCAATTTTTATTGGATGTGGGGATGGTGGGAAGGGGTTATAGGCCAAATGTTAGACGTTTGGGGGGTAAATTTCAGGAAGGGAATAAAGTTTTTCTGACATTAAGTGCCACTTAAATGACCATTGTGGGGTTTGGGGAACAGCCATTCACATCTGTATTATTTTTAAACAAAAATTTAACAATGTTGCACCTTTAAAAATTAGAAGTAATTCTAAGGGCTTTATGCCCTTTAAAAATGGTGCCTGCATGGTGGCGCAGGATGCCGTTGCCGGGAATGTGGCAGCCACCCCCTACACATCATCGGGGGTGGCTGCTCCACCCCCTCTTTTTAAATGTGCCCCTGCGTATAATATCGTGGGGGCTCCTTGCCATGCAATTAAATTCAGCCCCATGTTTGACTAATTTATTTGAGTTCTTTGAGGAAGTAACAAACAATGTGGATAAAGGGGAACCTGTGGATGTGCTATACTTAGATTTCCAGAAGACATTTGACAAGGTGCCACATCAAAGGTTATTAAGCAAAATAAGATCTCATGGCATTGGGGGTAACATATTAGCATGGACTGAGAATTGGTTAGCTAACAGGAAACAGAGAGTAGGCATAAATGGATCATTTTCGGGTTGGCAAGATGTGATGAGTGGAAAGCCACAGGGATCGGTGCTGGGACCTCAACTATTGACAATTTATATCAATGACTTGGATGAAGGAACTAAATGCATGGTTGCTAAATTTGCTGATGACACAAAGATAGGGAGGAAAGTAAGTTGTGAAGAGGACATAAGGAGTCTGCAAAGGGATATAGTTAGGTTAAGTGAGTGGGCAAAAATTTGGTAAATGGAGTATCGTGGGAAAATGTGAACTAATCCACTTTGACACGAAGAATCGTAAAGCAGCATATTATTTAAATAGAGAGAGATTGCAGAACTCTGAGAATCAGAGGGATTTAGGTGTCCTGGTACATGAATCACAAAAGATTAGTATGCAGGTACAGCAAGTGATTAGGAAGGCAAATGGAATGTTGTTTATTGCAAGGGGGATGGAGTATAAAAGTAGAGATGCTTTGCTACAGTTCTACAGGGTATTGGTGACACCACATCTGGAGTATGTGTACAGTTTTGGTCCCCTTATTTAAGAAAGGATATAATTGCATAAGAAGCAGTTCAGAGAAGGTTCACTTGACTCATTCCAGGGATGGTGTTGTTATCTTATGAAGAAGGGTTGGACAGGTTGTGTCTGTATCCATTGGAATTTAGAAGAATGAGAGGTGATCTTATTGAAATGTATAAGATCCTGAGGGGACTTGACATGGTGAATGCTGAAAGGATGTTTCCTTTCGTGGGCGAGACTAGAACTAGGGGACACAGTTTAAAAATAAGGTGTCGCCCATTTAAGATAGAGATGAGAAGAACTTTTTTCTCACAGAAGGTTGTGAGTCTTTGGAACTCTCTTCCCAAGAGAGCGGTGGAGACAGAGCCATTGAATATTTTTTAGTCAGAGGGAGATAAATTCTTGACCAACAAGGGAGTCAAAGGGTATCGGGGATAGGCGGGAAAATGGAGTTGAGGCCATAATTAGATCAGCCAAGATCATATTAAATGGCAGAGGAGGCTCGAAGGGGACGAATAGCCTACTCCTGCTCCGAATTTGTATGCTCGTATGAATGTGGTATACTGTATTAAACTGTCTGATTGTATTGTAATATTGAGCATTTTGGGAGGTGTAAATAAAAAGTTTCCAACATGGCTGCTCCCAGTTAAGACCTCATGTTAGTATTACTCTGAATACACAACACCATCCATGTCTTGAGTGTTGCTATGTCTCAGGCATGTGAGTGCATGGTTTCTTCCATTGACCTGCACCCCATCACCTTTGCCATGATCTCACCACAGCGGTGGCAAGGCGAGAGAAGGACGAGTATTCTCCAGCACCTTGTCCTTCTCTGGTGAGCAGGGAGTTTCAAGTAAGCCTTGAAAGAGAGGAGGAGAGGTCAACCTCCACATCTGGGGGCTCCCCTCAGGGCACTCTGAGTGTGGATAGTGGCTCCTCAGCCCCTCCGCCAGTGAGCCAAGCTCCAGTAGCCACAGAGCCTGAGGAAAGTCCAGCACCTGTGTAGGAAACCCTCAGGCAGCTGGGGCCCTCCCGGCCTCAGACAGCCAGAAGACAGCCTCCGAAGTCATCACAGGCCAAGGGGCAGCCTGCCTCCGACCCAGCTGCTATTGCAGGGATCATAGTTTGTACAAGCAATCAAAAATGTATAAAGAAAGCCACCGAGACACACTTGCGTTTCATGGGTGCTTGAAATTTGCCATTTGTTTTCTGTTATAAAAATTTTTTTGCTTTTGACATTAACATTCATTGTGGAAAATGCTTATTCCTTCATGCCTTAATTGTGAGATGCTGATTTCACCCTTCTCCTTTAGTGGGCTGCCAGTGAAGGCACAGCCCTCCTTTGGTAAGTGCCTCTGATGTGCTGGAGCACTTGTGTGATCTGGGTGCTAGTCACGGGGCCCAAATAGAAAGGAGGCGACAGGCTGAATGCTTTTAGGTAAGTTTTTACTGCTTTCACTCTGAGAGGCCATCATGATGGCTGGAAGTGGGTAAGCCTCCTGGTCTTCCCTCCGTCGGATGCGCTGCATCACATCACGGGGTCCACAAAAACAGGATGTATGAACCTATGCCTGGTGATCAGTAGGCCTCAAGAGCGCTGTCAATGCAGAGATGAAGTTGCCTTGGCACCTTTGCCTTTGCTACTCCTCTTGGCTTGCACACTGATGGCCCTCTGTGCCCAGCCTTGCTGAGAGTCAACCCTTTCACGCAGCAATATAGCCACCACTGCCGAGCACCTGAGACCATGCCCACCTGTGCAGAGTGTACAGCACTGGAGAGCGACAATGGCCTCTACTCCCTCCCTTCCCCTGTCCAGTGCTGGTCGCGGCTGTCTCCCCATTGCGGCATTGAGACCTCACTTCGGTGCAGCCAGCATTCAACGACTGGGGATCCGAAAGCACGTGAGGGCCGCCTATGGTCTACTTAATTCCAAACCCCCCATTGAATCGCTTCCAATTAAATACAAATGTATGAAAACTAAGTGTTCTACAATTCAAATGGCAGTCCCATCACATCAGGGTGGCAACGCCACTTTGGTGCTTTCCCGCCATTGACCAAATCCGGAACTGACACCACGATGTTGGATTTCGGGGTGGCCGTGTCCATCACTAGTCTCCGGCCCCGCCCACGCCTCCATTCCCATTCCAAACAGCCTCACTATACCCAGCCCAAAAATTCAAGGTTTTGCAAAGACCCTATGGGCGAGTGGAAAGAACAAAGAACAAAGAACAGTACAGCACAGGAACAGGCCATTCGGCCCTCCAAGCCTGCGCCGATCTTGATGCCTGCCTAAACTAACACCTTCTGCACTTCCGGGGCCCATATCCCTATATTCCTTTCCTATTCATGTATTTGTCAAGATGTCTCTTAAACGTCGCTATCGTATCTGCTTCCACCACCTCCCCTGGCAGCAAGTTCCAGGCACTCACCACCCTCTGTGTAAAAAACTTGCCTCGCACATCCCCTCTAAACTTTGCCCCTCGCACCTTAAACCTATGTCTCCTAGTGACTGACTCTTCCATCCTGGGAAAAAGCTTCTGACTATCCACTCTGTCCATGCTGCTCATAACTTTGTAAACCTCTATCATGTCGCCCCTCCACCACCGTCGTTCCAGTGAAAACAATCCGAGTTTTTCCAACCTCTCCTCATACCTAATGCCCTCCAGACCAGGCAATATCCTGGAAAACCTCCTCTGTACCCTCTTCAAAGCCTCCACGTCCTTCTGGTAGTGTGGCGACCAGAATTGCACGCAATATTCTAAGTGTGGCCTAACTAACTTATCCACCTGCGTTGCCACTTTCAGTGACCTGTGGACCTGTACGCCCAGATCTCTCTGCCTGTCAATACTCCTAAGGTTTCTGCCATTTACTGTATACGTCCCACCTGCATTAGACCTTCCAAAATGCATTACCTCACATTTGTCCGGATGAAACTCCATCTGCCATTTCTCCGCCCAAGTTTCCAACCGATCTATATCCTGCTGTATCCTCTGACAATCCTCATCATTATCCGCAACTCCACCAACCTTTGTGTCGTCCGCAAACTTACTAATCAGACCAGCTACATTTTCCTCCAAATCATTTATATATACTACAAACAGCAAAGGTCCCAGCACTGATCCCTGCGGAACACCACTAGTCACATCCCTCCATTCAGAAAAACACCCATCCACTGATAACCTCTGTCTTCTATGACCAAGCCAGTTCTGTATCCATCTTGCCAGCTCACCTCTGATCCCGTGTGCCTTCACCTTTTGTACCAGTCTGCCATGCGGAACCTTGTCAAAGCCTTTACTAAAGTCCATATAGATAACATCCACTGCCCTTCCTTCATCAAGCATCTTCGTCACTGCCTCAAAAAACTCAATCAAATTAGTAAGACACGACCTCCCCTTCACAAAACCATGCTGTCTCTCGCTAATACGTTCGTTTGTTTCCAAATGGGAGTAAATCCTGTCCCGAATAATCCTCTCTAATAGTTTCCCTTCCACTGACGTAAGGCTCAGCGGCCAATAAATTTCCTGGATTATCCTTGCCACCTTTCTTAAACAAAGGAACAATATTGGCTGTTCTCCAGTCCTCTGGGACCTCACCTGTAGCCAATGAGGATGCAAAGATTTCTGTCAAGGCCCCAGCAATTTCTTCCCTTGCCTCCCTCAGTATTCTAGGGTAGATCCCATCAGGCCCTGGGGACTTATCTACCTTCATGTTTTGCAAGACACCCAACACCTCCTCCTTTTTGATAATGAGATGACTGAGACTATCTGCACTCCCTTCCCGAGGCACATCATCCACCAAGTCCTTCTCTTTGGTGAATACTGATGCAAAGTACTCATTTAGCACCTCGCCCATTTCCTCTGGCTCCACACATAGTTTCCCATCTCTGTCCTTGAGTGGGCCAACCCTTTCCCTGGTTACCCTCTTGCTCTTTATATATGTATAAAAAGCCTTGGGATTTTCCTTAATCCTGTTTGCCAATGACTTTTCATGACCCCTTTTAGCCCTCCTAACTCCTTGCTTAGGTTCCTTCCTACTGTCTTTATAGTCGTCAAGTGCTTTGTCTGTTCCTAGCCTTCCAGCCCTTACAAATGCTTCCTTTTTCTTTTTGACTGGGCTCACAATATCCCGTGTTATCCAAGCTTCCTGAAACTTGCCAAACTTGTCTTTCTTCCTCACAGGAACATGCTGGTCCTGGATTCTAATCAACTGACATTTGAAAGACTCCCACATGTCAGATGTTGATCTACCCTCAAACAGCCGCCCCCAATCTAAATTCTTCAGTTCCTGCCTAATAATGTTATAATTAGCCTTCCCCCAATTTCGCACGTTCACCCGAGGACTACTCTTATCGTTATCCACAAGTACCTTAAAACTTATGGAATTATGGTCACTGCTCCCGAAATGCTCCCCCACTGAAACTTCGACCACCTGGCCGGGCTCATTCCCCAATACCAGGTCCAGAATGGCCCCATCCCTAGTTGGACTATCTACATACTGTTTCAAGAAGCCCTCCTGGATGCTCCTCACAAACTCTGCCCCATCCAAGCCCCTAGCACTAAGTGAGTCCCAGTCAATATAGGGGAAGTTAAAATCACCCACCACCACAACCCTGTTACCTTGAGATCGTTCCAAAATCTGTCTACATATCTGCTCCTCTACCTCCCGCTGGCTGTTGGGAGGCCTGTAGTAAACCCCCAACATCGTGACTGCACCCTTCCTATTCCTGAGCTCCACCCATATTGCCTCGCTGCATGACCCTTCTGAGGTGTCCTCCCGTAGTACAGCTGTGATATTCTCCTTAACCAGTAATGCAACTCCCTCACCCCTTTTACATCCCTCTCTATCCCGCCTGAAGCTTCTAAAGCCTGGAACATTTAGCTGCCAATCCTGCCCTTCCCTCAACCAAGTCACTGTAATAGCAACAAAAACAAGAAATGCTGGATTCACTCAGCAGGTCTGGCAGCATCTGTGGAAAGAGAAGCAGAGTTAACGTTTCGGGTCAGTGACCCTTCTTCGGAACCGAAACGTTGACTCTGCTTCTCTTTCCACAGATGCTGCCAGACCTGCTGAGTGAATCCAGCATTTCTTGTTTTTGTTTCAGATTTCCAGCATCCGCAGTATTTTGCTTTTATTTCACTGTAATAGCAACAACATCATATTGCCAAGTACTAATCCAAGCTCTAAGTTCATCTGCCTTACCTGTTATACTTCTCGCATTGAAACAAATGCACTTCAGACCACCAGTCCCGCTGTGCTCAGAAACATTTCCCTGCCTGCTCTTCCTCTTAGTCCTACTGGCCTTATTTACTATGTCCTCCTCATTTATTTCACTAGCTGTCCTACTGCTCTGGTTCCCACCCCGATGCCACACTCGTTTAAACCCTCCCGAGTGACGCTAGCAAACCTTGCAGCCAGGATATTAGTGCCCCTCTTCGGCCTGGCAGTAGGAGGAGTACTCACACCACCCATCTGACATCCCCACAGAGAGGCTGGAGCCATTTTGAGGATGAAGCCTAGTTTAGGCTGTGGGGAATTCTGTCAGCAACATCGCCAAGCCGAGTCAATCATTTTTTCCTTGGCTTGGTGGGGGGGAGAGAGGAGGGACGCACATCTGGGCTGGCCTCCACTTTTGGCCTGCAATCATCCCATTCCCACCTGGTGGAGGTAGTTAAAATTATCCTTCATGGAATAGATGTACAAAATATAAAAGTTTGCGTAGAGAGAGAATAAAATCCCATCCTTTGAGATAATGGAAAGGGAAATTGACACTTGATCTGGTGATCCCATTCATGTCACTGGATCATCATGAGAATAAAGAGAAGTTTTACACAAGTTTTCTGCTCCAAGGTTATCTCTAAACAGGATCTATCTCCCTTTATCCATATTATTTTATGAGCTAATTTGGTCTGCTCATTTCCCTCTTAAAATAAGATGTTCGCTTAACATCGAGTGCCGATTACTTAGCTGTCATCAGAAAGATCCTTAAGCAGCACTAGGCAAAAAAAAGTTTTTTAGGTTCCTGTGACTCCTTCCCCACGACTGTATTATTAGGGTATGATAGCATAGAAGTTGGTATTAATTGGGATGTGTAGGGTAAGTAATCTACACTCAATGTAGAAGAAGCTGAGATTGCTTAGAGGTAAATTTGATTTCAGTCTATAGTGTAGAAAATGCAATCTTGGATCAATTTCTCTCAACAGCTCCTTATACATCTTTCCTGGTTATAATTTACTTTGAAGTCAATGTATAACATGCAGCATTTCAATATCACCTGTTTTACAGCATCAAAATTACCCTCCTAAAATTTTAAGATGGAACCTACCTCCAGCATCACTTTGATTTCATGTTGATTTCTTGATAATGCATCCAAGTCACATAATTTGCCAATTTAGTTCACACAGTGTGCCCTTGTTAACTAGCTCCTGGAAGTGGTCTGTTCAAATCCCCCCATGGCAAGTTATGAAATTGAATTTAATGACTCATAATTTGCGGAGTGCACTAATGTCTATTAAGATGTAGTTGATACTTATTGCCCTCTAAAGTGGCCCAAATGTTAAGGGGCATCCAGGGATAGCAATACATGCTTTGTGTTTGCCCCCATGACAAGGGCAAAAACAAACTACTTCTGTGGAGCAGTCAACCTCTGATTACTAACCCTATCACTACTTGCTCAAACCTCACTTAATCAATTGTTACATTTTCTGTTGTAGCTATGTCTCCAGCCTGCTTTCCCCCTGTAAATTGACTGTTTAATCAACATCAGAAGCCAAATTAGACATTGTATCAAAATACAATGACATGCCTTAAAGAAATGAAAGAAGGGGTATGCACACATAATAACATCTGACAGCTGGTTTAATCTGTTTCTGCAGAACACTGGTTCCACTGCTCACCTGTTATGAGTTTCAGGCATTTCTTACTCAAATAAAGCCTGCAAAAAATAATTCATGCCCCCAGCATTTGTGAACCATTGTTTCCTTACAATCATGAGGGAATTATGCGTGACAGGAAATAATGATGAGATATGCTCCAGACTATTTACAAGAAGGCGCAGTTGAGCAAATAGTTCCATTTTATTGCACTATTTTGCTCGCCAGTTACAAATTGGTTTTAGAGATTAAGGAGCCAGGGGAGCCAAGTGGTAAGTGTGCATAATTCATAATAAACAAGGTGACAAGTGTCAAAAAAGATGAGAAATTATGTGGATAGGAATCCAAGTAGTGCTAGAGTTACGCTCCTTCACTCTAATACTCCAGCACTCTCATCCCGTTTTATGCTGCACTACCATTTACACCTGAAATTATACCAGCTTCTACCAAGAACAATTACAAGAATAGAGAATGACTTGTATTATATAGCACCTTTCATGACCACTGGACATCCCAAAGCTCTTTAAAGCCAATTAAGTACTTTTTATGTGAAGTGTAGTCACTGCCTAGGAAACGAGGCAGCCAATTTCCACAAACCAAGCTGTCACAAACAGCAATGTGATAATAACCAGGTCATCCTTTTTCAGTGAATGTTGGTTGAGGGATAAATATTGGCCAGGATACTGTGGAGAACCCCATTGCTCTTCTTCGAATAGTGCCATGGAATCTTGTACGTCCACCTGAGAGGACAGATAGGGTCTTGTTTTAACATCTCACCTGAAAGTTGGCACCTCCACAGTGCAGCATTCCCTCAGTACTGCACTGGAGAGAAATGGATAGCTGTAGTATAGACTACTGTGATTTCCCTTGTCCCTTAGTCTTTGTGATATTAGCTTAACTTTGGCCTAATAACCAAGCTCTCTTTGAGGCCTGCCTTCTTACAGGGCCGTTGCCTGGTGACCACACAAGCACAACAAGAGTGAGTCCGTACCGTTTTCTATTAATCTCTGTAATGTCTCAAGAGTTTGAAGTCTATTGCTATGGTGATTTCAGTGGGGGTCAGTTAGTCATGAAAATTAGAACCATAGACACATAGGATCATAGAAAGATTACGGCACAAATGAGTCCATTCAGCCCATCGTGTCCTTGCCGGCCGGAAAAACTAGCCACCCAATCTAATCCCACTTTCCAGCATCTGGTCCATAGCCTTGCCGGTGACAGCACTTCAGGTGCATGTCCAGGTACCTTTTAAAAGAATTGAGGGTTTCTGCCTCCACCACCATTCCTGACAGTGAATTCCAGACACCCACCATCCTCTGGGTGAAAAAGTTTTTCCTCATGTCCCCTCTAATCCTTCTACCAATAACCTTAAATCTGTGCCCCCTGGTAAGTGACCTCTGCACTAGGGGAAATAGGTCCTTCCTGTCTACTCTATCAACACCCCTCATAATTTTGCACACCTCTATTCAGTCACCCCTCAGTGTCCTCTGTTCTAAGGAAAACAACCATAGCCCATCCAATCTTTCTTCATAGCTGCAACTTTCGAGCCCTGGCAACATTCTTGTCAATCTCCTCTGTACTCGCTCCAGAGCAATTATGTTCTTTCTGTAATGTGGTGACCAGAACCGTACGCAATACTCCAACTGTGGCCTAACCAGCATTTTATACAGTTCCAGCATTACATCCCTGCTTTTGAATTCTATACTGCGACCAATAAAGGAAAGCATTCCATATGCCTTCTTCACGACTCTATCTACCTGTACTGCCAACTTCAGGGACCTGTGGACATGCACTCCAAGGTCTCTCACTTCATCTACCCCTCTCAATATCCTCCCGTTTATTGTGTATTCCCTCACTTTATTTGCCCTCCCCAAGTGCATTACCTCACACTTCTCTGGATTGAATTACATTTGCCAGTTTTTCGCCTACTCAATCAAGCCATTGATATCTTTCTGGAGTCTACAGCTATCCTCTTCACTATCAATTAATTAGATGGCCAATTTTTGTGTCATCAACAAATTTCCCAATCATGCCTCCCACATTTAAGTCCAAATCATTAATATATACCACAAACAGCAAGGGACCCAACACTGAGCCCTGTGGAACACCACTGGAAACAGCTTTCCATTCACAAAAACATCCATCGAGTGCTACCCTTTGTTTCCTGGCCCTGAGCCAATTCTGGATCCAACCTGCCACATTCCCCTGTATCCCATGGGCTTTCATTTTACTAACCAGTCTGCCATGTGGGACCTTGTGAAATGCCTTACTAAAATCCAGGTAGCCCACATCCACTGCACTTCCCTCATCAATTCTTCTTGTTACTCTCTCAAAAAACTCAATTAAGTTAGTAAGACATGACCTTCCCTTAACAAATCCATGCTGACTATCCCTGAATAATCCATACCTTTCTAAGTGGCAGTTTATCCTGTCCCTCAGAATAGATTCTAACAATTTACCCACCACCGAGGTCAGACTGACTGGCTTATAATTATTTGGCCTATCCCTTGCACCCTTTTTAAACAATGGTACAACGTTCTCAGACCTCTAATTATCTGGTACCTCTCCTGTATATGGTGAGGATTTGAAGGTGATCCTCAGCACATCCGCTATTTCCTCCCTGGCTTCCTTTAACAACCTGGGATGCAATCCATCCGGCCCTGACGATTTATCCACTTTCAAGGATGTCAGACCCTCTAGTACTTCCTCTCTCATTATGCTTATTGTATCTAATATTTCACACTCCTCTTTAGCTACAATGTTTACATCAACCCTCTCCTTTGTGAAGACAGAGACAAAAAACTCATTAAGAGCCCTGCCCACATCTTCTGCATCCACGCATAAGTTCCCTTGTACATCTCTGATAGGCCCTACCCTTTCCTTAGTTATCCTCTTGCTCTTAATGTACTGATGAAACATCTTTGGGTTTTCCTTGATTTTACCTGCCAATAATTTTTCATGTCTTCTCTTTGCTTTTCTAATTCCCTTTTTTACTTCACCCCAGCACTTTCTATACTCCTCTAGGCTTTCTAAAGTATTCAGATTTTTGTGATCGTCATAAGCTTTCTTTTTCTGCTTTAACTTACCTTGTAAGCTTCTAGATAACCAGGGGGGCTCTAGATTTGGCAGTACCACCTTTTGTGTTTTAACAGCATTTACAGAACTGCAGAGACAAAGAAAGACCTCTAGGGGGGGCACAGAAACCGTGTGGGTGATGCCTCACCTAGTCGAAGTGCCAAAGGGGAGTGCAGGAGAGTCTGCACAAATATATGCAGCTGGAGTGTCCTCTGGGACAAAGGGGAGATTAGCAAAGACTCCTCCCCCACAGTCAGAAAAAAAACAAACCACCCATCCCCTGGTTAAAAGCCTTTTCATGACTCAGCAAAACACTGAAAGAGAGTTTAGAATAGACCCACCCATTACTGACTTTCCTGAAGAACAAAAATACGTCAGCAGGAACAAAGACCCTAGGCAGCCATGGAAATGGGCAAAAAGAAGAGAAAGTTCTTCAAAAAAGAACCACATGTTGATTGGGATGCCAAAAAAGGTGCAATTTTAATAAGTTTTAGAATTTGTGAATGAATAAGAGAAATGCATGTTTTTTCTGTATCTCATATTTTCTCTTGACCCTTTTCATGAAATGTGCCTTTTCTCAAATCGCATTTCATTCCACTGGGTGTGGAAGTCCCATGCTAGGCACCCACCTGCCGAGAATGAGGCACATTAATTTTGTCATGAACATTGATTTTAAACTGTTACTGGATTGAAGGAAGGACTTGCTAAAGAGATCAGCCGTGGCTGGAAAAGACATTTGCATATTAACAGATGATGATTGGAAGGACAAAAGACCGTTCCCTGACATATTCAACCCACAATGGACCTTGATCACCAGGTATTGTGTGTAAGAGGAGCATTCCAGGCCCTGCTAAGATGATACAATCCACAGAGTCAAGATGTGGTCAGACCAGTTAGTCACATGACTAACCTACTTGGCAACCTGGGATTTTCTGAATTGTACAAACAGTTTGAACTGAGAAAGTCTGTTTGCTCCTGGACTGAGAAGATTTCTTTTGTCTGCTCCTGTCTCTTTCTCACAAGCCTCTGAATCCACTGAAGGCACATAAACCCCAAGAGAGAAAAGTATCCTACAGCGAACAAGGTCCCAATGAAAAGCAAGATCTACCTACAATCAAGGGCTCTACAGGGAGCTCCAAGAACCGTAACAAAAACTCTTCAGATATTGGTTCAAACTTTTCCACTTTACTTTTCTTCTCTTTTCTGTCTCTATTTGCATGTGTGTATCACGTATACATGCTAGCATGGATGCACCGTGTATCCGTAGGCGTTAACTGAATTAGAGTTTAAGTTTACGTTTAATAAATTTCAACTTTTCTCCTTTAAACCTAAGAAAGCCTGTTTGTGCTGGTTTCTCTGCCTTATAATTAGAAAGTGGTGAACAAGCATTCACCAAGGGGCAGCTAAAAACACGGTGTGTTTAAAATTAAACCCTGTTACCGTAAGACCAGGGGAAGTGTGAAAGGGAACCCCTAGACCTCTTTCTCACCTGGTCGTAACAGAAATTATTTATATTAAATATCAGTGCACTTTTTTTGAAAATTCATTGTTGTGCAGGCCTGACGCGATACAATTCGATTCCAGTCAGATAGAGGAAATCATGGGAATTGGTAAGAGTGGTGGCGATAAACAGAAATCGTGCCTTCAGTGAGTGGTGAGAAAAGATCCAGATCCATCATGAAAGGTAAAGAGGAGAGATGGATAATATTAAAATCATAGAATGATACAAAATAGAATGACAGCCATATGGCCCACTATGTCTGTGCCAGCTCTTTGAACGAGCAATTCAGTTAGTTCTATTCCCCTGCCCTTTCCCCATAGATTTTCAAAATTGTCCCCTTCAAATATTTATCCTATTCCCTTTTGAAATATACTATCGAATCTCTATTCACTATCCTTTCAGGCAGCGCATTCCAGATCATAACAACTTTCTGCATAAAAAATTCTCCTCATCTCATCTTTTGCATCAATCTGTGTCCCCTGGTTATACACCCTTCTCCCACTAGGAGCTGTTTCTACTTATTTACACTGTCAAAATCCTTCATGACTTTGAACACCTTCATTCGATATCCCCTTAGCCTTCTGTACTCTAAGGAGTACAACCCAGTTTCTCTAGCCTCTCCACATATTTGAGGTCCTTCATCCCTGTTTTCATTGTGGTAAGTCTCCTCTGCTCCCTCTCTCGTGGCTAGAGAGCCCCAGTCTGGGATAGAAGAAGTAAAAGGGAGAGTAAAAACTAATCTATGGTGGTTATAGCAGAGGTCTGTCATTTCCCCTCCAAGCCACACACCATCCTGACTTGGAACTATATCGCCGTTCCTTCACTGTCGTTGGATCAAAATCCTGGAACACCCTCCCTTACAGCACTGTGGGTATACCTACACCACATGCACTGCAGCGGTTCAAGAAGGCAGCTCACCACCACCTTCTCAAGGGCAATTACGGATGGGCAACAAATGCTGGCATAGCCTGCGACACCCACATCCCATGAAAGAAAAAGAGACCAGGAGACAGAAAGGGATGGAAAATAAGCACAAAGACAGAAAGAACTAAAAATAAAAGACTTGCATTTATTTAGTACCTTTCACAAACTCAGGATGTCCTAAAGATCTTTACAGCCAATTAGTACGTTTGACGTTTTTTTAATGCTTTCACTGGATGTGGGCATTATTGCCCATCCCTAATTGCCCTGGAGAAGGTGGTGGTGAGCTGCCTTCTTGAACTGCTGCAATCCATGTGGTGTAGGTACACCCTGTCATAAGAGTTTTTTTAACTAAGTGGTCTGTGTGCCTTTAAGACTGAGAGAAAAAAGGACTTTCTGAGAACATTGAATGCTGAGCTGGGTGAAGTACAGACTGCAAGGCAATTTGTGTCCAAGCAACAGGAAGGTTTTATGACAGTCTTGCAACTTTACTGTTGAAAGCCTTTAGTTTCAGATCTGCAGTGTGAAACAGACTAGAGGGGGCTGTAAGCAGCTAAAAGCCAGTTGCTTTTGGTGACCTGGGTTTGTAGACCAGAGAAAAAGATTTATTCTCTCTGCATTTCGAGGAAAAAGTGCTTCATTTCAGGTGTGGTTTGACCAGCCTGAAAAGAGAGAAAAGACCCAGTGAAAGAGGAGCTGCTACACTGGAGAAACACTGCTTTGGAGAAAAGATGCCTTGTGTTTCGGGTGTGGCAGGTTGCTGTTGCCTCCAGTCTCAAGACTCCCTGCCTCGAGAGTGAGTTCTGTTGCTTTTTGTGTTGTTTTTGGAAGATCATGACATCTCAAGAAAGTTTCTACTGTTAGACTGCTACTTGAAAAGTTTAAGTAGACCTATTGCTACACCTTAAGCTGAAAGATCTGTGTGACGTCTGCTGCAGATGAATTGCCTTGAATGCCTACCTATCACAGACTGTTTATCAAACTCACCTGGAAAGACATCGGGTGGCATCCAACTATTTGACTCTGGGACACCTTACCAATCCGGAAATATCCTACCAGACTCTGATAAACAATTATTTTATTATTCCTAAGAAACAGTTACAACCTAAATTACCCATTTTCCCTGGTTAACCGATTTTTGAATGTATGTGTGTGTGCAGCAGGATTAGGAAGAATAAAGAGTTATAAAATCTGTTCATGCAGATTTATCTCATTATCATTTAAAACTTGCTTTATTAATAGTTAATTTTTGTTGTTTAAAGAAACCTGGTTTGGCATGCTTTATTGTGGGCATAAATAAAGTGTTTAATTTGGCTAATTTCCAGTCGGACGGAAACTTTACTAATATGCTGTCACCTGTGGACTAGTGGGACTGAATTAACAGTGCCTTACTCCCGCCTTGGTCGTAACAACCCAAAATGCATTTAGGAAGCGAGTTCCAGGATTTTGACCCAGAGACAGTGAAGGAACAGTGATATAGATACAAGTCAGGATGCTGTGTGGCTTGCAGGGGAACTTGCAGGTGGTGGTGTTCCCATGCGTCTGTTGCCCTTGTTCTTCTAGGTGGTAGAGGTCGTGGGTTTGTAAGATGCTTTCGAAGGAGCCTTGGTGAGTTGCTGCAGTGCATCTTGTAGATGGTACACACTGCTGCCAATGTGTGTCAGTGGTGGAGGGAGTGAATGTTGAAGGTGGCAAATGGGGTGCCAATCAAGCAGGCTTCTTTGTCCTGAATGGTGTTGAGTTTCTTGAGTGTTATTGGAGCTGCGCTCATCCAGGCAAGTGGAGAGTATTCCATCACACTCCTGACTTGTGCCTTGTAGATGGTGGACAGGCTTTTGGGAGACAGGAGGTGGGTTACTTGCTGCAGAATTCCCAGCCTTTGATCCGCTGCTGTAGCCACAGTATTTATATGGCTGGTCAATGGTAACCCACAGGATGTTGAAAGTGGGGGTTTCAGCGATTGTAATGCCATTGAATGTCAAGGAGAGATGGTTGGATTCTCTCTTGTTGTAGATGGTCATTGCATGGCACTTGTGTGGCGCGAATGTTACTTGCCACTTATCAGCCCAAGCCTGAATGTTGTCCAGATCTTGCTGCATATAGATATTGACTGCTTCAGTATCTGAGGAGTCGAAAATGTTGCTGAACATTGTGCAATCATCAGCAAACATCCCCACTTCTGATCTTATGATGGAGGGAAGATCATTGATGAAGCAGTTGAAGATGGTTGAGCCTAGGACACTACCCTGAGGAACTCCTGCAGTGAAGTCCTGGAGCTGAGATGATTGACCTCCAACAATCACAACTGTCTTCCTTTGTGCTAGGTATGACTCTGACAGTTGTCCCTTGATTCCCTTTGACTCCACTTTTGCTAGGGCTCCTTGATGCCATGCTCGGTCAAATGCTGCCTTGATGTCAAGGGCAGTCACTCGCAACTCACTTCTTGAGTTCAGCTCTTTTGTCCATCTTTGGACCAAGGCTGTAATGAGACCAGGAGCTGAGTGGCCCTGGCGGAACCCAAACTGGGTGTCAGTGGGCAGGTTATTGCTGAGCAAGTGCCGCTTGATAGCACTGTCAATGACACCTTCCAACACTTTGCTGATGATCGGTAGTAGACTGATGGGAGGGTAGTTGGCTGGATTGGATTTGTTCTGCTTTCTGTAGACAGGACATCTTTGGGCAATTTTCCACATTGCCAGGTAGATGCCAGTGTTGTAGCTATACTGGAACAGGTTGGCTAGAGGCACAGCCAGTTCTGGAGCACATGTCTTCAGTACCATTGCTGGAATGCTGTCGGGGCCCATAGCCTTTGCAGTATATAATGCTTTCAGCCATTTCTCAATAGCACGTAGAGTGAATCAAATTGGCTGAAGATTGGCATCTGTGTTGCTGGGGACCTCAGGAGGAGGCCAAGATGGATCACCCACTTGGCACTTCTGGCTGAAGATGGTTGCAAATGCTTCAGCCTTGTCTTTTTCACTGATGTGCTGGGCTCCCCCATCATTGATGGTGGGGATGTTTGTGGTATTGATTGAGGGGATTAGTGTTGGCCAGAACATCCTGCTCTTTTTTGAAATCGTGCCACATAATCCTCTACGTCCACCTGAGATGGCAGATGGGGTCTTGGTTTACCATCTCATTCAAACGACAGCACCTCCGACAGTGCAGCACCTCCTCAGTACTGCACTGGGATTGTCAGCTTATATTTTGTGCTCAAGTCTCAGGAGTGGGACCCGAACCCACAGCCGACAGCAGAGGAACTAGACCTGAAAGACTGCTAAAGGGAAGAGTGGATTCATTGAAGCATTGCATTAATAGTGTAGTGGCAAAAAGGAGAGATCTGAGATCAATAGTACTACTGCAATGAAATGAAGGCAGGCCACTGTCAAGGTTTAGAAAACATTGTGTTGTAGCAGTGCTTGGCTCATGCTGAGCAATGAAAATATATTTCAAAGAGAAAAAAAAAATTGCATCTCCAACTACATCTATGATATAAAGTGAAATAGCTAAAAATGCCTACAGAATAGATATTTTATCCTCCACTAAAATGTTTGAAGACATCATAACCTGCCTTTTTCTGTAATACCTAAATACGACAGAATTGTTTTAATTAGAGCAAGTTAACTGCTGCCTGAATGTAACAGGTTCTTTTATGTGAGCTATTTACAGTTTTTTTTTCATTCCCCCCGTCACCCTGTTCCCATAGAACTTTAAAAGGCAGATTAATAATATGCGCCCTGGGTGAATTATTAATCGGCAGGAAGAGTTTGCAGCTGCCTCACGCCAATGACATACCTGATCAAAGATGATCAGAGGAATTTGACACAGATTAAAATTTCAAAATGAGTCCTTGGAATAAGTTAAAAGGAGATCATTAACACTGGGGAACATCAATGCAGCGTGCTGTAAGTAATTTGTGAATTCTGACCTTTAGGAAATGGTGTTATGTCCCTTTGTGTATCCATTGTGTCACCTTGCATTAGAAAAAGAACACTGCATGTGATGGTGGAATCCAAATTTCTAGCTGTAAGTCTGGCGAAAGTGTAGCTTCTTGGCAGTGCAAAAATTCAGTAGGTTCATACACTGAAACTCAGGTTAAACTATTGTCTCTGTTTTAACAATTTAATTAGATGATTCCATTACAATCCACCCTTTACCTTTAAAGCCCCTTTTTAAAAAAATTGGAGTTTTTTTGATGCACAGCCTTATCTCTAATCTCCTTGAAGGACTAGTGTTAACTACGAGATCAGGATGTTGACATTGAGTTGATAATGCTGATTTAGCCACTATCTGCATTTAACCATTAACGCTAAACCTGACAGAATCAATACGACTTAAGACAGAAAATAGTCCACAGGCTGATTATGGCGTTCCTTCTCGGTTCACATAGCAACGAGCTGCTGCAGCCTCTGGAGAGGTTCCATAGGGAAATTGTAGGAAACTCGCAAGTCAGTTGGCAGTCAGTAGCAGCAGGCAAGCAAGAGAAGTACAAGCCCCATCTGTACTGCTTGTGTGTTTTCCATTGATGTTTCACATCAATTCTGTGTTTTCCTTCTGCGGTCCATTAACTCATGAGAATTTATGTCAAGGCAACATTAATTTATAGATAAAAGTGTAAGGGACAACTCAGTGTTATTTCACTTTGTTTTTGCTCCATGTGCTCTGTTTATTCCTCTAGGATTCCCTTCAAACTCAAAGAAAAGATTGTCATCCAGTCCATTTGATATCAGCATACCAGATCAAATCTTTGCAATAAACATTAGGTTGTCTACTTAAACATGCAATCAGACAAGTGTAATTAGTTTTACCGTTTAGCTTCCATGAACTGTTACTAAACAGTCCCAATGAAAGTTTTGCTAACACAATATCATAGCTGTATTCTAATATTGGCTGCTTGAGCATCCCTGATTTTCATTGCTCTACTATTGGCGGCCATACTTTCAGCTGCTTCGGCCCTAAGCTCTGGAATTCCCTCTCTAAACCTCTCTGCCTCGCAACTTCTCTCTCCTTCTTTAAGATGCTCATTAAAACCTACCTCTTTGGCCAAGCTTTTGCTCCCCTGTTCTAATAACTCATTGCATGGCTGTGTCAAGTATTGTTTGATAACATTCCTGTGAAGTGCTTTGGGACATTTTACTATGTGAAAGATGCTATATAAATGCAAGCTTTTGCAGAAAGAGATACATAATTGAAAGCATAGAACTGTATATACAGCATGGTATATGAATGTAACGTGTACATGAGAGAAAAATAAAGAGAAAAAGGGAAGTGTTATCAATCCATATATTTCTAATTCATTGCTCCATTTTGGATTTGCAATATTCATCTTTCAAAGTCTCACATTATTGAACACAACCCTGAGAAGGTTGCATTTATTGTCCATCGCTAGCTTCTCTGAAAGGGTTATGATGTACCTTCTCCTTGAACATCTGCTGTCCTTGGGGGTAGTGATGCTCCTACAATCATAATGGGAGGTAATTTCAAGATTTTGATGAAGGAATTTTGGTGTTTGTCCAAATGTGGATGATGTGTGAGTTGGAAGGGAAACTCCGAGGTGATGGTATTACCTAGATGTTGCTATGTTTGTGATTCTTGGTGACACAGGTCATGGGCCTGGGAGGTGCTGTCAAAGTAACTATTGCTGAGAAAAGACATGCTGTTGAAACTTTTCATCTTGCACTCATCTGGACAGATGCAAGAATGCCAAATTTCAAAGGGAGTAACAATTTATACTGTATGTGAAAAGGGTGCTGCTTGGTTGGCAAGCCAACTTGGGTCAAGGCATTGGCATGGAGAATGCTCCGGGGAATTATTGTCCCCACGTTTTTGTTTGATTCAAAAATGGTGCAACGTCTGGACATGTTCTTTTTGCCTCCAGAGGACAGTCCCTGTGTATGAATATATGTAGCTTCCAGAAAGTGTAAGTGAGCCACATTGCGAGCCCGACTGATAATCTTAAATTGGTTGTTAGTGTAATTCTTAGCACATTCGTGATTGTTCAGTAAATGCTGTCCAATTGCCGAATCCCATTTTACGTTAGACATTGTAATCATGAGTTGCTGCAGTGCATCCTGTAGACAATACATACTGCAGCCTCAGTGTGCTGTGGTGGAGGGCTAGATATTGGGTGTGAATTTGCTTATTGCTTCTGGTCTATTAACAGTGTACAAATGACACAGGAACAATATTATGGCTGGAAAATTGGGTAAAAGTAATTAAATAGCTTCCCATCAACTGCCTTGTGACATTTTGCAATTTCTTCAAGCTGCCCGCTGATTTCCTGACTACTGTCAATAACATATAATGAGAGTCACAGGAGTTACAGTTCCGAGTTTCCTGCTTTCGCATTGGATTACTTGAGCTGGAATATAACGGCGCCCTGGGAGCAGCCTGGGAGGCAGGGGTAGGGGGAGCATAAAATGGTTTGGGAGGCAGGAGGTGCTGTGTCCGTCACCTACCCATCCCCAACTGCAATTGTACCAGTGGCGGGGGAGGTGGCAAATGGACTGCCTGCCCCAGGCTAATTGAGCCCCTTAAGTGGCCAATTAATTGTCAGTAATACCAGGCGGCCTCTTTGCGGGCTGGAGGGGGACCTCCTGATCTGGCACTTTGTGCCCCATGGAGAGGCCTCCCAGCAGTACAGGCTGCCCCGCTAAAATTACCCCCCCCCCCTGCCCTGCTCTCCAACCCACCCCCCCCTCGCCGGGGCTTAGCTGATGATCCCCACTTACCTGTTCCCACACCAGCCCCGGTGGCACTGCTGGGAATGAGGAGTTGCTGGCCCTCTGGCTGGCAGCTCTTGGAGGCGGACTTCCTGCTTCAGAGGGACACAAGTCTCAACTGAGGTCAATTAAGGGCCTGGGCCATGTAAAATAGCAGCCTGACTTCCAGGCCCAGCAGAGGTGGGCTTAGCCCTGACTTTCCAGCCAGTGGGTGGGGTTGCCGCCTTAACGTTAATTTCTGGCCTTGGACTGAGATTTACAAATCACAGAAACTGCCACAATCATCCAATACAGATGAAAGTTAGGAGTTTTTGGGCCGGATTTCCAATCCCTGCTAAGAGCAGGGACAGTAGCAAGTGCGATTTGAAGGTCACATTCACAAAGGTTGGCACTGGGTCCTGCCGCTTATGTTTAAACTTCAGCCAGCAGAGAGGGTATAGGTTGGGAACCTGCGTCCAATTAATTGTCTGTTGAGCTCATTAAAGAACTCATTAACAGGCCTGTCAGGGGCAGAAAGGTATTTTAAAAAGCTGGGAATGGCGAAAACACCATGGGGCAAGCACGACAGGGTAGTGAGCATTGTGGAGGGAGATGAGGGCAATGTAAATGGCTGTTTAATTTAAAGCAGAGGCAGCAAATAAAGCTTAGCTGCCTCAGATGTGTCTCACTCAAGATTTTGTCGAAGCTTCTCACCCGTGAAAGGATAGATAATGAGAGCGTACAGATTTAAAGTATTCGGTAAGAGAAGAAAAAGTGACATGAGGAAAAACTTTTTCCCGCAGCGAGTGGTTAAGGTCTGGAATGCGCTTCCTGAGATCGTGGTGGAGGCATGTTCAATTGAAGCATTCAAAAGGGAATATGAAAAGGAAGAATGTGCAGGGTCATGGGGAGAAGGTGGGGGAATGGAACTGAGTGAATTGCTCTTTCAGAGAGCCGGTGTGGACACGATGGGTCGAATGGCCTTCTTCTGCACTGTAACGATTCTGTGAAGAGTTACATGTTACTGTAGAGAATGCCATGAGACCATCAGGGAAGTGAGCCCACTGACATCACTGTGGCAGCTGGGGCTGGCAATAGAAGGCCCAAAACATCGGGTGCACAGCCCAAGAGTCAGCTACCTGCAAATGAGCAAATGCCAGTGCCACTTTGAAAATCTGGCCCTTTTAAGTCTGAGGAGTTTGACTAGTCATTTCTGTGGTTTGGGAACACTTCTTGCAGCAATCTGTTTTGGCCCTTGTGCTTACAGACACTTAAGCCCAGAATTTCCTTGGAGCTGCTCATGCTCTGGTGCCATAATTTCACCCCAAGTGCAGCAGAAATCTTCTTCACCTGCGCAAATAAAGTTTTGGTCACACTTACACCAAAGTTAAATCAGTGGAGTGAGAGCAGCTTTGAGGAAACTCTGAGTCGTACACCTGCTTCTGACAGCTTCAGACCACTGGCAAATTTGCTTCCAACCCTTAAATCTCACTGACAACTTCTCAGGAGCAGATTTGGCAGTTCCGATGGGCAAACACATCTACGGCGTTATCTTGAGGCAGGAGACCAGCTCAAGAGCAAAGAAGGACCGGGCAGCATTTAAGGAAGATGCAGCCCACCAGATATTAAATTCCCCTCACCTGAAGAATATGCAGGCAGCACAGATCACATAGGGACCTTACTGAGGAGTTATGCATAAGAAGAAGGCATTTCACCAAAGAGGTTATCGGGCAGCTACTGCTTGCTGAACTCCAGCCGTGATAACCTGCCTGCTGCGCTCTCAGTTGCTATGAAAGTGACCACTGCCTTCACCTTATGCAGCACAGGGTTTTTTTCAGGCAGCCACTGGCGAATATCTGTAACATCAACAGGTCTGCAGTACGGTGTATTCAGCAGGTTACTGATGCTCTTTACAGAGCTTGTGAATTCATCACCATTGGATTCACAGCAAATCAGCAGCTATTAAGGCCACCCATGCTTTCAGGTTGCTGGCTTCATCAAGGTCCAGAGTACAATCTGTGACACCTTTAACAGAAGTGCATTGTGAAGAGTTAGTACGGCAAATGTTGCTTTAAAAGTTAGAAGAGCTGATAATGTCTAGGTTGGGAAAGAAACAAAAGGAGTGAGTGTTACCTTGCCTGCTTGGGTAAGGTCATTGAATTTCTTACAGTACCAGTTTAGAGTCCTGGGGTGATGCACTCATTGCTACAGGCAGCAGGAGCAACATTGCTCACTGGCTTGCTGTCATGGGCACACAAGGGTTCTGTGCTGTGACTTCCAATATTCTTAAGGAGGGGTTAGAGTTCAGAGTCAGAGAAGTTTTTGAGTTTCCTCTTTCTTGGCACTTCACGCTGCTGCTTTGTCTGCCCACTCGTACAGATGGTTCTGCTTCAGATACAATCTGGAATGGTATAATAGGTGGCACAGTGGTTAGCACCACATCCTCACAGCTCGAGCAACCTGGGTTCAGTTCTGGGTACTGCCTGTGCAGAGTTTGCAAGTTCTCCCAGTGACTGCGTGGGTTTCCCCCGGGTGTTCCGGTTTCTTATTTTTATTTTTTTTTTAATTTAGAGATACAGCACTGAAACAGGCCCTTCAGCCCACCAAGTCTGTGCCGACCATCAACCACCCATTTATACTAATCCTACATTAATCCCATATACCTACCACATCCCCACCATTCCCCTACCACCTACCTATACTAGGGGCAATTTATAATGGCCAATTTACCTATCAACCTGCAAGTCTTTGGCTGTGGGAGGAAACCGGAGCACCCGACAAAAACCCACGCGGTCACAGGGAGAACTTGCAAACTCCGCACAGGCAGTACCCAGAATTGAACCCGGGTCGCTGGAGCTGTGAGACTGCAGTGCTAATCACTGTGCCACTGTGCCACTACTATTTCCTCTCACATGCCAAAGACTTGTGGGTTGATAGGTAACTTGGCTATTGTTAAAAATTACTCCTAGTGTAGGTGGGTGGTAGGAGAATTGAGGGAAGGTGGGGATGTGAGAGGGAAAATGGGATTATTGTAGGATTAGTGTAAATGGGTGGTTGATACTCGGTGGGCCGAAGGGCTTGTTTTGGTGCTGTATCTCTCTAGGACTCTAAAAGATGCTGATTAATAATCTCTGGATTATTACCTGAGCCACATGCAAATTGGCATAGGGCAAATTAACGCATAGCTCAAAGACTGGTGTGGCAGAAGTGGGTTCCGTTTTGTGGGGCACTGGCACTGTACTGGGGAAAGTGGTGGCTGTACTGTTGGGAAAGTCGACACCTGAACCGTGCTGGGGCCGGTGTTCTAGCAAGCTGCATAACTAGGGAAGTAGAGAGAGTTTTAAACTGAATAGTGGGGGCAAAGGATCAAATTTGGGAAGATAAGGTAAATCAAGGAGTAGAGACAAGGCAAGAGAGAAAGGTATGAATATGGGAAATGATAAACAGACTGTGACAGGAAAGGACAGAGGATACAAATCTAAGAGTAAATCAACAGATAAGGCTAGAGGTTACAAAAATAATAAAAGGACAAAACTAAAGGCTCTGTATCTGAATGCATGTAACATTCAAAACAAAACAGATGAACTGACAGTGCAGATAGAAATAAATAAGTACGATCTGATAGCCATTACAGAGACATGGCTGCAGGATGATATAGATTAAGACCTGAATATTGAAAAGTACATGGCATTTAGGAAGGACAGGAAGCGAGGAAAAGGTAGAGGGGTAGCTCCGTTAATTAATGATGGTATTAGCACAATAGAGAGGGATGACCTAAGTTCAGGAGACAAGGATGTAGAAGCAGTTTGAGTAGAGATGAGAAATCATAAAGACAAGAAGTCACTTGTTGGAGTGGTGTACAGGCCACCTAACATTAACCACACTATAGAATGAGGTATAAAGGAAGAAATGATGGCAGCTTGTCAGAAAGGTACAGCGATAATTATGGAGGATTTTAACCTACATATAGACTGGAAAAATCAAATGGGCAGAGGTAATCTAGATGAGGAGTAGATAGAATGTTTTTGGGATAATTTCTTGGAACAATATGTTCTGGAGGCAACCAGAGAGCAGGCCATACTAGATCTGGTATTGTGCAACGAGATAGGATTAATTAATGACCTCATAGTTAAGGCACCCCTAGGTAACAGTGATCATAATATGGTTGCATTTTACATTCAGTTTGAGGGAGAGAAGTGTGGGTCCAAGACTAGTATTTTAAACTTAAATAAGAACAATTATGAGTGCATGAAAACAGAGCTAGCTAAGGTGAACTGGCAAATTGGGTTAAGGAATAGGTCAATAGAGATGCAATGGCAGACATTTAAGGGGATATTTCAGAATACACAGAATAGATACACTTCAACGAGAAAGAAAAATTCCAAGGGTGGGACCCGCCATCCGTGGTTAGCTAAAACAGTTAAAGATAGTATCAAACTTAAAGAAAAAGCCTATAATTGCGCAAAGATGGGAGGCAGGTCAGAAGATTGGACAGAATATAAAAACAGCAAAAAGTGACTAAAAGATTGATAAGGAAGGTAAATTTAGAGTACGAGAGAAAGCTGGCTAGAAATATAAAGACAGATAGTTTGAGTTTCTATAGATATTTAAAAAAGAAAAAAGTTAACAAAGTGAGCCTTGATCCTGTAGAAAGTGAGTCTGGGGAATTAATAATTGATAATAAAGAGATGGACGATGAATTGAACAGGTATTTTGCATCGGCCTTCACTATTGAGGATACAATCACCAGGGAAGTGGTACTGAACAAATTATTGGAGCTGCAGGCTGACAAGTCCCTGAGTCTTGATGGATTTCATCCTAGGGTGTTAAAAAAAGTGGCTAGTGAGATAGTTGATGTGTTAGATTTAATTTTCCAAAATTCCCTAGATTTGGGGAAGGTGACGTTAGAATAGAAAATAGTGAATGTAACTCGTTTATTCAAAAAAAGAGGGAGACAGAAAGCAGGAGACTAAGGGTCAGTTAGCTTAACATCTGTCTTAGGGAAAATGTTAGAAGCTATTATTAACGACATTTTTGCAGGGCATTTAGGAAAATTCAAGGTAATCAGGCAGTCTCAACATGGTTTTATGAAAGGGAAATCATGTTTAACCAATTTATTGGAGTTCTTTGAGGGAGTTACATGTGCTGTGGATAAAGGGGAACCAGTATTGTACTTAGATTTTCAGAAGGCATTTGATGAGGTGCCACATCAAAGGTTATTGCAGAAAATAAAAGCTCATGGTGTAGGGGGTAACATA
The DNA here is from genome assembly GCF_036365525.1 of Heterodontus francisci. NCBI lineage: Eukaryota > Metazoa > Chordata > Chondrichthyes > Heterodontiformes > Heterodontidae > Heterodontus > Heterodontus francisci. The sequence goes on from NC_090388.1 coordinate 17,240,527, forward strand.
TTGGCATGGATAGAAGATTGGTGAACTAACAGGAAACAGATAGTAAGCATAAATGGGTCATTTTCTGGTTGGCAAGAAGTAATGAGTGGTGTGCCACAGGGATCTGTGTCAGGGCCTCAACGTTTTACAATTTATATAAATGACTTAGATGAAGGGACTGAAGGTCTGGTTGCTAAATTTGCTGATGACATAAAGATAGGTAGGAAAGTAACTTGTGAAGATAGGTAGGAAAGTAACTTGGGGTGGCACAGTGGCGCAGTGGTTAGCACCGCAGCCTAACAGCTCCGGGGACCCGGGTTCGATTCTGGGTACTGCCTGTGTGGAGTTTGCAAGTTCTCCCTGTGTCTGCGTGGGTTTCCTCCGGGTGCTCTGGTTTCCTCCCACATGCCAAAGACTTGCAGGCTGATAGGTAAATTGGCCTTTATAAATTGCCCATAATATAGGTAGGTGGTAGGGAAATATAGGGACAGGTGGGGATGTGGTAGGAATATGGGATTAGTATAAATGGGTGGTTGATGGTCAGCACAGACTTGGTGGGCCGAAGGGCCTGTTTCAGTGCTGTATCTATAAATAAAAAAAAGAGGACATAACGTGGCTACAAAGGGACATAGATAGGTTAAGTGAGTGGGCAAAGACCTGGGAAATGGAGTATAATGTGGGAAAATGTGAAATTGTCCAGTTTGGCAGGAAGAATAGAAAAGAAGCATATTATCTAAATGGTGAGAGATTGCAGAGCTCTGAGGTGCAGAGGGATCTGGGTGTCCTAGTGCATGAATCACAAAAGGTTAGTATGCAGGTACAGCACATAATTAGGAAAGCTAATAGGATGTTATCATTTATCGCAAGGGGAAATTAATACAAAAGTAGGGGGGTTATGCTTCAGCTATACAGGGCATTGGTGAGACCACATCTGGAGTACTGTGTACAGTACTGGTCTCATTATTTACGGAAGGATGTAAATTCATTGGAGCCAGTACAGAGAAGGTTTACTAGACTGATACTTGGAATGGGCGGGTTGTCTTACGAGGAAAGATTGGACAGGCTAGGCTTGTACCCGCTGGAATTTAGAAGGGTAAGAGGCGACTTGATTGAAACATATAAGATCCTGAGGGGTCTTGATTGGGTGGATGTGGAACAAAGAACAAAGAACAGTACAGCACAGGAACAGGCCATTCGGCCCTCCAAGCCTGCGCCGATCTTGATGCCTGTCTAAACTAAAACCTTCTGCACTTCCGGGGTCTGTATCCCTCTATTCACATCCTATTCATGTATTTGTCAAGATGCCTCTTAAACGTCGCTATCGTACCTGCTTCCACCACCTCCCCCGGCAGCAAGTTCCAGGCACTCACCACCCTCTGTGCAAAAAACTTGCCTCGCACATCCCCTCCAAACTTTGCCCCGCACACCTTAAACCTATGTCCCCTAGTAACTGACTCTTCCACCCTGGGAAAAAGCTTCTGACTATCCTCTCTGTCCATGCCGCTCATAACTTTATAAACCTCTATCATGTCGCCCCTCCACCTCCGTCGTTCCAGTGAAAAGGATGTTTCCCCTTGTGGGAGAATCTAGAACTGGAGATCACTGTTTAAAAGTAAGGGGTCGCCCATTTAATACAGAGATGAGGAGAAATTGTTTCTCTCAGAGGGTCATGAGTCTTTGGAATTCTCTTCCTCAAAAGACGGTGGAAGCAGAGTCTTTGAATATTTTTAAGGTAGAGGTAGATAGATTCTTCATAAGCAAGGGGGTGAAAGGTTATCAGGGGTAGGTGGAAATGTGGAGTAATTAGTTCAGCCATGAACCAATTGAATGGCAGAGCAGGCTCGAAGGACCAAGTGGCCTACTCCTGCTCCTAATTCGTATGTTCGTATGTGCATTTGCTTTCAAGGGGAAGCTAGATAAGTATGCGAGGGAGGAAGAAATGGAAGGATATGCCGATAGCATCAGATGAAGAGATGTGGGAGAAGGCTCATGTGGAGCAGAAACACCATCATATACATGTTCACCCAAATGGTCTGTTTATGTTCTATAAATTCTGTATTGTCATGCAGACCCCCACCTGCCAAGAATGAGGCATATTAATTTTGTCATATAAACATTGATTTTAAACTGTTGCTGGAGTGAAGAAAGGGCTTGTTTAAAAAAATCACCAGACACTGGACTGGAAGTACATTTGCAAACTAAGAGACACTGCTTGTGGAGACAAAGGACTATTCCCTGCTCCAATTAATCCAAATGGATTTTGATCACCAGACATTGAAGGTGTAAGGAAGAGCATTCCAGAGACTGCTAAGGTGATACAATCCACAAAGCCAGAACTGGTTAAACCTGCTAGTAGCTTGACTAACTGGCTGGTCCAGGTTTTTTTGAACTAGTCACAGGACAGTTTGAATTCAGAAGGCAGTTTGAAACTGGAACCTGGGACAAGGAAGCCTCTCTCTCTCTCTCTCTCTTGCTTTCTCCCCAAGCCACCAGACCCACAGAAGACACGTAAACCTCAAGAGAGAAAAGACTCCAACATCAAAACAAGTTGAAGCATGAACTGGACCCCAAGGAACAGCAGGACTGACTGGCAACCAAAGACTCCACATTGAATTTAAAGGACTGTAACTACCATCTATTGCCTCAAACTTTTCCCCTTTATTGTTTTCTACTTTTCTGTCTCTATCTGCAAGTGTGTTTATCGTGTATGTATGCTGGCATGGTCACATCACATATTCGTAGTCGTTAACCGGGTTAGAGTTTAAGATTAATAAACTTCCATCTTTTTTGTTTAAAATCTAAGAAAACCTGTCTGAATTGATTTCTTTGCCTTACAATTGGAAAGCGGTGAACAAGGATTCACTAAGCGGGAGCTAAAACATGGTGTTTTTTAAAAAATTAAACCCTGTTACGGTTAAACCGGGCAAAGGCTGAGAGGGAACCCCCAGACCCCTTTCACCTGGTCGTAACAGTATTCTGTGAGACATACAGTGCAAGTAACCTGTGAGTCAAGGGAGTTAATCAAACACTGTTTCTTCCTTTGCTGTTCCCCCACCTTCCTCCCGTCCCACTCCCCCAACTCTGTTGAAGTGTGAGCTGTCCTTTTAAAGGTTGCACTACACTTTTCATGCACTCCAGCCAATAACAGCCATTTCACATGGGAATAATGCTAATGGCTACTCCAATGAGTATGCAAATGTGCTGACCCAGAAAACTGTCATCTAACTACCTTTCCAGGCCACCAGTGAGCAGAGGGCATTTTTCATTGGCATAAGAGTGGCACAACTCACCCTGTAGAAATTCTAAGCCATTGAGTCCAGTGGCAAGGATGCTGATCAACTGCTTTATTCAGGTTGGGGTCAAGCCTTTTGCATGTTGTGCACCTGCACTGATCCAGGTAATTGATGAGTATTTCTACACACTCGTGACTCGAGTTTTTCAGATGGTGACTGGACTTTGATGATTCAGGAGAAGAGTTGCTCATTGAAGAGTACCCAGTCTCTGTCCTGCTCTTGTAATCATGTTCTTGATCTGGTTGGTCCTGTTGTGCTTTTGGTCAATGGTGACGCCAAAGCTGGCAGTGGGGCTTATGGTAGGTCTATCCGCAGTAGGCTGGAAAAACTTACAATGGTAAGTGGTCTTTTTTTCTTGGCATGTTTCACATTCACTTTTGGGGTCAGAGGAATTCTGTTTGCTATTCTCCAACAGTGGCCAGAGGCCCCGAGGCAGGTAGGTTTGGTCAGCTTCAGGTCCAGGTAGAAGGTTCTGCCAGAGATTGGGCCCATGTTAGGGATGTAACTGAGCCATATTCATGGCTTGGCCCATCAAATTCAATTACAACTGTACATATATAGGCACAACAGGCTTCAGGCACATTATGCCTATACCGTGTCTGTGTTCGGCAGCCCTAATGTTCCTCTGCATTTCAGCCAGAGTCCCTTCATCCTATGTGGGCGCAGGGGCGGCACAGTGGCGCAGGGGCAGCACAGTGGCGCAGTGGTTAGCACTGCAGCCTCACAGCTCCAGCGACCCGGGTTCAATTCTGGGTACTGCCTATGCGGAGTTTGCAAGTTCTCCCTGTGTCTGCGTGGGTTTCCTCCGGGTGCTCCAGTTTCCTCCCACATGCCAAAGACTTGCAGGTTGATAGGTTAATTGGCCATTATAAATTGCCCCTAGTGTAAGTAGGTGGTAGGGAAATATAGGGACAGGTGGGGATGTGGTAGGAATATGGAATTAGTGTAGGATTAGTATAATATGGGTGGTTGATGGTTGGCACAGACTCGGTGGGCCGAAGGGCCTGTTTCAGTGCTGTATCTCTAAAAACTAAAAAAAAAAATGTGAAAAGTTACTCCATCTTCTCCTCGACAGGAAGGATAATAAGGTTTTAGGATGGTGATTTCCTTCAATTACACAGGATTATTGTTGATCTCATCTTGTGAAGTTGCAGACATTTTCTACACTTTTCCCACTTGGGTCTGCTGTCAATTTGGGGAATTTCTACTCATGTTCCACAGTTTTCACTCATTGTGAAGACATGTTTACTGAACCCCTTTCCACAGTGCTTGTTGTAGAACTCACCCATTTTCATTCCATTGAAGTCTGTGGAATGCAAAATCAGGCCGTTTTTGTAAAATTCATAGTCATAGTCATTTATGGCACAGATGGAGGCTATTCAGCCCATTAAGTACATGCCAGCTCTCCGTAGAGTAATCCAGTTAGTCTCATTACCTCGCTCTACCCCCGTAAACCTGCAAATTTGTTTCCTTCAAGTGTCCATCCAATTTCTTTTTGAAGTCATTGTTTGTCTCCGCTTCCACCACCCTCAAAAGCATTGGGTTCAGGACATTACCACGTGCTGTGTAAAAAAAGTTCTTCCTCAAATACCCTCTGTATCTCTTGCCCAAAACCTTAAATCTGTGTCTCCTAGTCTTTGGACAATCAGCTAATGGTAAAAGTATTTTTTGTCTACCTTATCCAAACCTGCCATAATCTTGTACACCTCTATCAAATCTCCCCACTGTCTCCTTTGCTGCAGGGAGAACAACCCCAGCTTCTCCAACCTAACCGTGTAACTAAAATCCCCCATCCCTGGAACCATTCTGGTAAATCTCCTCTGCACCCTCTCAAGGACCCTCACATCCTTCCTAAGGTGAGGGACTGGGGGCAATAATCTAATTGTGGCATAACCAGAGGTTTGCAAAACGTCCTTGTTTTTGTACTCAATACTTCTATTTATAAAACCCAAGATCCCATATGCTTTGTTGACCACTCACTCAATATGTCCTGGAACCTTCAAAGATCTATGCACATGAAGCCCCAGGTCTTTCTGTCTCTGCACACTGTTTGGGCTGGATTTTGTTCTCCCCCCACCCCGCCCCTCCAAGGTGTCAGGTTCGTGGTGGGCAGGAGGCGGGGAGGGGGCGTGGCCTGAAGATGGCTCCAGATGCTTCCTGCCATGGACCTCGACACCTGGAGCTCCTGGACCGATCCTGTCATTGGCAGCAAGGCTCCGTGGTGGACCCCTGCTGTTGGGCGATGGGACCTCAATTAACATATTCAAATCAATAAAATGAATACATTTAGTTAAACGTATCTGCGATCTTGAGGGCCCGCCGTGATTTTCGTTGTGGCGGCCGACACTCCCGTGCCTTCAAATCCCCATTCGGGGAAACGAGGCGCTACACTGGTGGGGAGTGGGGGAGGAGGTAAGATTGTCAGTGTGAGGTGGGGGGGAAATGGTGTCAAATAAACATAATGGGTGTAGGGGATGGTGGGAAGGGTTGAACTTTAAAAGTTGTGCAATTTGTGGGGGGGAAGGTCAGATGTAAAAGGTAAGTGTTTTGGGGGTAAAAGGGCAAATAGTTATTGTAACTGTTATTGGAGGGGGTGGGATATGGGTGTTATAAATTTATTTACTTAATTTTAGGGGGTTACTTCTTTAAAAATTTAAATGTGCAGACAGGGCTGACTGCCCTTTTAAAAATGGTGCTAGCGCCTGCGCACAGGCGGCTGACATCACTGCCAGCGATGGACAGCCACCTTCCCTCCACATTATTAAGTGTGGGGGGGGTGGGTGGTGAGCCGCCCCGGCTATTTAATTGAGTCTCCGCATGGGAGATTGCGGTGGCTCTTCGGTGTGAGCTTGCTGCCGAGATTGATGGCGGGCTCTTAAAACCCAGTACTTTGTGTGCCATTAAGTGTATGTTGCCTCTTCCTATCCCTTCTGCCAAAAAAGCATCACCTCACATTTCTCTGTATTAAATTCCATTTGTCTGCCTATTCTGCTAGTCTATCTCTATCTTATTGCAGGTGAATTGTATCATCCTCACTGTTTGCCACATTTCCAAGTTTGGTATCATTGGCAAATTTTGAAATGTTACTCACTATTCCAATGTCCAAGTCATTCATAAATATCAAAAAAAAGCAGTGGTCCTAGCACTGACCCTTTGGGAACACCACTGTCGACCATCCTCCAGTCTGAAAACAACCACTTACCATGACTTGCTGTTTTCTGTCCTTAAGCCAATTTTTCTTTTATCCAAACTGACACTGACCCTTCTATTCCATGAGCCTCAACTTTGTTAATCAGCCTTTTATGTGGTACTTTGCAAAATGCTTTTTTAAAATCTGAATAGACAATATCTTTTGCATTCTCTGCATTAACCATCTCTATTATTTCATTGAAAAATTCAAATAGATTAGTCAAGCATGATCTGCCTTTTACAAATCTGTGCTGGCTCTCCTTAATTAACTAAAACAGCAGACGATCAGCTCGGCCAGATTCCCAACCTCATATTTTGATGCCACAGAGATGAACTACAGTAATCTGGGTGAGTCAAAAGAATTCTCAACTCATCCAGTTTTCTGTTTGCATATTGCCATCATGCTGGACCTTTCTTCTTGGACACACCTTGTCAAATCTGTCTCTAGCTTTGGCTCAAACAGGATTCAAGCAGAGCGCCTCGCAACCATTTTATTTATTGATTTGCAGGATATGGACACCATTGGCAAGGTCAGAATTTATTGTTCTCCCCTAATTGTCTTTGAGAAGGTGTTGGTGGTGAACTGGCTTCTTGAACTGCTGCAGTCCATGTGGTGAAGGTACTCCCATAGAGCTGCTGGGGAGGGAGTTCCAGGATTAGGACCCAGAATGTCCAAATCTTGATGGCATGTGACTTGGAGGGGAAGTTGGAGGTGGTGGTGTCTCCATGTGCCTGCTGCCCTTGCCCTTCTAGCTGGTAGAGATTGGGATTCCAATTTAACTGTTCAGTCACATTTCCTGCACATTCCATTCTACTTCTAGCTTGAAAAAGAAGCTGTCAGGAAATCATCAGACAGTCCTACAAATACTGTAATCTGATAATTGGCAGTAGTTATGAAGATTGGACCCAGTGGTTGGTAGATGGATTTAGCTCCATTACCACCCGATCAGAGACACATCTAGGCACTAAGAGTTTTTTTTTTAAACTACTGCTTCCCAGAGCTTACTATTAGGATAAAATCAAATAGCTCATTAAGGAATTGTTGCAAACTTGCATTCTATTAACTGACTAAATTTGCTGCTGGTGTATTTGTCACTGTAATGAGAAGACATCGGAGGCAATTGTCAACCTTACTGCTTGTTTGGTAACTTGGCGGAACTGATCTTTGTAGAGCTTGTCTCATTTTCCACAAATTTTGATGGGAATGAAAAGCAAGTGGGTTATATAACAACAGGTGAAGGATCCGCACTGCCAGTTTACCACACAAGCTATGAAGGAGAATATTGTCCACCAGTGGACTCACATCTTGCCAATAACTAGGTAAAAAAACTATCCATAAACCTTTGTGGCCACCCAGAAGCAGTTAACACTCCTAAATGAAATTTACCATTTTTCTGTAATGGTATATGATTGTATTATGTTGAAATAGGAAATATTCTACTTTCTGTGAAGCAAAGACCTATTAAACAGGATGCGTTATTAAAATAATCAATTTGGTTTGTCGACACGTTGAATTGGTCACAAAGGAGGTTTGCATCTGTATGCTGTGCTCCCACTGAAAACAATGAGAGTATCAGATGACATGTGCAACTCATTTTGCCTAGTGCAAGATGTCATTTTCCTGCCCTCTCATGCCCCTATTGCCTTCAGGGACTGTTCTCATAGACGTGTCACATAGGCAGATGCTGCCCACAGCTGCAGCGTGATGAACTCCTGTCACGGCACCAGCATCTCTCGTTGTATGCAGCATGTAGGACGGATGAAAAAGGAGAGTTGAAAACATTTAAAACCACTGCAACGACTCTAGGGTCAGATAAGCAGCACAAGTCAAACTATGGTGACTAGTAATAGGTGACTGCCTTACAATGTGAGTTTAGGTCCAAGGACAGTTCCTGTGAGCTTGGGTCCCAAACTATCATCGGTATACGAGTTGTAAGCTGGTATATGCCTTTACAGGCTTGAATGAAACCCATAAATCATTAAAAGGAAAAAGTCTGAGGGGAGCAATTTTAATCTAACCCGCTGAGCAGGAAACTGACAGGATTGGGTACAACGGTGGTTTTACACTCTACCATTGGAGAGTAATATCAGATAATGTGTAAAACTGGCATTACACCCAATCCCATCAGTTTCACAACAGGCAGGTTAGGTTAAACATTGATTTTCAAACTGGTGTTTGTGGACCCCTGGGGGTCAGAGGCGAGCTTGGTGTGACCCAGGAGGTGGGATTGGAATTGTGGCCACCAAATATGTAATGCAAAGTGGGCTAGCTGTCAAACCCAGCAGGGCAGCAGGCATGGAGGAGTGCTGATCGCCAGGTAGATCTACAGTTACCAAGGCTGGCGGTGGGCACCAGGTAAGTTCAGCCCTGTTCAAGAGAGGGTTTTTTAAAAAACCATTTAAGTACTATAGACTGTGCAATGAGAAGCACACACACCCACCTCACTGATAACATTCAGTAAATGCCTGTTTTCTTAAAGCGTTATTAAAGCACTTAGTACATGCAGCTCTTTCATACTGTGCGTAATATATAGCATTATAATTTAGATAGGGGTATATGATTACTAATCCATTTGAAAAGGAGTCCTTCAACCAAAAATGTTGCGGAACCACAGGGTTAAAATTACCCTCCGAGCGTTAGTTAAATTATTTTGTAAAATAAGAACCATCAAAAACTTCCTCTAAACCCACTTCTTCAACAATATGTCAAAGCCTGCCCACCATCTAAAGGCACAAATCAGGAATGTGATAGAATAACTCTCCACTTGCCTGGATGAGTGCAGCTCCAACACCACTAAAGAAACTTGACAGTATTCAGGACGAAGCATCCCATCCTTGATTGGCACTCCATTCACCATCTTAAATATTCACGCTCTCCTCCACCGACGCACAGTGGCAGCAGTGTGTACCATCCACAAGATGCACTGCAGCAACTCGCCAAGACTCCTTAAACAGCATCTTCTGAACCTGCAGTCTCTACCACCTAGAAGAACAAGCACAGCAGAAGCATGGGAACACCAACACCTGCAGGCTTCTCTCCAAGTTGCACACCATCCTGACTTGGAGATGTATCACCGTTCCTTCATCGTCGCTGGGGTAAAATCCCGGAAATCCCTATCTGACAGCACTATGGGTGTACCTTCATCACATAGACTGTAGTGGTTCAAGAAGGCAGTTCACCACCACCTTCTTAAGGGCAATTAGGGATGGGAAATAAATTATGGCCTTGCCAGCAATGCCCACACCCCATGAAAGAATAAATAAAAATCTCTGGTTACCTCTGTTCATTTGTTTTCTAATGCCTGTTAATGTTTTTTGAAGTACACTTATGAGATTGAGATAATATATGAATGTTGGTATTAGGATCAATTACAATTCAGTAAAACCCACGGTAAACGATTAATCTTCAACTGCCTGCAAATGCCAACCGTGATGGAACTTTTTGAAGATTGCGGCAGATGCCAAGTCACCTGACTGTCAGATAACAAAATGTATGAATAATTCTGATGAAGATCATCTCATCTGACATGAAGAACCTTCGTGGAATAAATTGCCCGGCCACTGTGTAACACGTTTTAACAACCTTGATATTTCCAGTCCAAGAATTGATATCCATCATTTTCAACACCTTTGGTAAGGAACTTAAATCGAAGCTTTTTATGCATGATGAATGGGCAGGCTTTTTTTCTTCCATTGAAATGATAGTGCAAGAATGCAGTGAGCACAAACTATTATTCTCTTGCTGCCTCCTGTTATTTTCAAAACATGGTTGTGCTATGACTATGTTTTTAAAATATAGCATTTTATTTAACAAGGTTTTTCAACAGGATGGGCTCAGTTATATCGGCTACATAATGAAAATACAAATTGTTTTCATGCACACAACAATAGGAACTAAAGTTCATTTTCATCTGTGTTTCATAAACATCATTCACTTTCACTGTGCATCATTTCATGGGGACTATGTTAATGGGAAGGTTGCTTTAAGAACACACAATTTGTTCAGGCACAGATTGATTCCCAGTAGATTTTGTTTTGTTTGCTTAACAGGAATGATTGGAAAAAAGGGATGTTTATCTTGCCATCAAGGTCTCAGAGGCTTACATTGTATCAAGTTACTCCATTTCTACCACGTCAGCTAGTGAAGGCAGCTAGGGTGCTTGTTCCAGGTATGCTCCCTCTCCTTTTTCTGGTCTGGTACTCCTAGTCCATGCATCAACTATGCCTGAGAGGACACTGTGTGGCCTGTTCCCAGATCTCTGCCTATTTTCGATGGTTTATAAGAGCAGCTCAGTGATAAATTGTCTCTTAACATTGGAATGTCGACTTGGAATGTCCTTAGAACTGATCCCACTCCACCATCATGCTTTGCCACAGGTGTGATGGAAACCCCGTTTGAGAGTTGCATGTCATGCTTGACTGCTTTATTGGATTTGTTTGAGGAGATGACAGACCTGTTAAATAGGGGAGCCACAGTGGATTTCAGAAAGGCATTAAACACTATCCCACGTAATAGGACAGCACATAATGTCCAAGCTCCTGGGATAAATGGGGATTGATTAAAATTAATTGGCAAATGGCTGTTTGGCAAGCAACAAAAAGTAGTAATGCATGGGCATGTATCTGGTTGGCAGCCAGCTACCAGTGGAGTCCCATGATGTCCAGTATTGGGTCGTTGTTGTTTATATTTTTATAAGTCATTTAGAGAAAGGAATTGTGTCCAAAGTGTCCACATTTGAAGACAATACCAAATTGAGAACAGTGGCAAGTAATGCATATCAATGTGCACACATTCAAAAGGAAGCTGACAAGCTCAATTAGTCGGTGGAGAAATACCAGATACAATAAAATGCAGGGAAATGCAAGGCTGTGAGATTTAGCGGAGGAAAGATTGATGTGGATTACGGGTTAAATGGGGTTGTATTTGAGATATTGGAACAGGACAGAGACAGCATGGGGTTTTAGTGGACAGATTACCAACACAATGTTCCCAGGCTGTTCAAAAAGCAAACAGAGATGCATAGCAGGAGGTATATCATATAAATTCAGACTAGGCATTTTAAAACTGCACTTGGCCCTGGTAAGATGGCATTTGGAGGACTCCATGCAGTTTTGGTCTCCCTATTTAGAAAGGATTTTCTGTTATTGGAGGGGATGCAGAGAAAGGCTACATGGTTGATCACAGAGCTGAAGGAAATGAGGTATGCGCAACGATTATTCAGCTTGTGTTTCTTCTCGCTTGAAAAGTGAAGATTGAGAGAGGATATGATAGAAGTATTTAAATTTATGAAAGCCCTGGACAAATTGGATCCAAGTAAGCTTTTATGTTATCGATAGAATTTAAGTTCTAGGGACACTTTTACAAAGAAAGGATTATTATAGAAAATAGGAAATGCTGGATGACACAGTGGCAGATGGCATTTAATACAGAGATGTGTGAGGCTGCTTTTTGGCAGAAGGGATAGGGAGAGTAAATCTAGACTTAATGGCACAGTTCTAAAGAGTGTGCAGGGACAGAGGGACCTGGGGGTGCATGTGCATAGATCTATGAAGGTGCAGGACATATTGAGAGAATAATGAGCAAAGCATATGCGATCTTGGGCTTCATAAATAATGCAAATTGAGTGCAAAAGCAGGGAAGTTGTGCTGAATGTTTATAAAGCTCTGGTTAGGTCACAATTAGAGTATTGTATCCAGTTCTGGTCATCACATTTTAGGAAGGATGTGTGGGTCCTTGAGAATGGTTCCAGGGATGAGGGATTTAGCTACAATATTAGGTTAGAGAAGCTAGGGTTGTTCTCCCTGGAGCAAAGGAGATTGAGGGGAGATTTGATAGAGGTGTATAAGATTATGACAGGTTTAGACAAGGTGGACAAACAAAAGCTGTTCCCATTAGTTAATTGTACATGGACGAGGGAACATAGACTTAAGGTGTGGGGAAAGAGATGCAAGGGGAATGTGAGAAGAACTTTTTTATGCAGTGAACGGTAATAAGCTGGAACTCACTGCTTATGAGGATGGTGGAAGCTTCAAAAGGAAATTGGATGGACACTTGAGGGAAATAAACTTGCAGGGCTAGGGGGATACAGTGGGGATATGGGACTGACTGGATTGTTCTATAGACAGCTGGCATGGACTCAATAGGCCAAATGGCCTCCTTCTGTGCTGTAAAGACGATGGGCTGAATTGTGTTCTGCCCTTGGAGGAGGGCACAGGAGCAGGGGGCAAACAAAATGGCAGGGGCACTGTTCCCAACGTTGCTCGGGATCCTTACTACTTTGTCTGGGGCGGGGAAGACCACCCCAGACCAATTGAGGCCCTTAAGTGGCTAGTTAATGGTCACTTATGAGCCTCTTCCAGCTTCCACCTCAATTTTGCTGAAGGCGAAGGGGTCCACTACCGCGTGGAGACGCTGCCAGGTAAAGCCTGGTGGCCTGCTAGCAGGATTGGGGAGCTCCCTCCTTTGGAACAATCCAGGGCCCCCGGTAGGCCCCCAGGCGGTGATGCCCACCCCGACCCCCAGAAGACCTGCCCAACCCTCACCAACACCACCCCCACACCCCCATCACCGGGGTCTGCCTGAATGGCTCTGGCCACCCCAACTCCACATACCTCTCCTGGGGTCGTCTCCTCTCTTCAGTACTGCAGAGCTGCTGGCCTTCCAATTAGCCGGTAGCTCTGAGAGCAGGAGCTTGTTCTTTAAATGGACAACGTCCCCAATGGTGGGCAGTTAATTGGCTGCCTGCTGTCAAATAGCTATGGGGGTTTGACAGAGGGCTGAGGCGGGTTCTCCCCCTGCCTTTTGGGCTGCCGCCAGGAACCCAGTCACCGGAATAAAATCTGCCCCAATGACTCTAAGAACCTTTTTACTGAAAGATGGATAATTATGTGGAATAGATTACCAGTACAAGTTGTGGAACAAGAAATCTTAATGGGTTTCAAGAATTTGAAACAACATGGATAAAATGAATAAAAGAATAGAATGATTAAAGAAATAAAGTTACTTCATTACTCAATTAATGTACGATGCTAGTGTGAATGGATCTCCAGCTTAAACCAGAACAATAAGACAGTGCAAGATGTGACCCTTTCTATGGGAAATATAACTGCTGCTGTGTTACTGGCCATCATGTGGTCAAAGGCTGGGAATTTTGCAGTGAGTAACTCACTTCCTGACTCCCCAAAGCCTGTCCACCATCTGCAAGGCACAAGTCAGGAGTGTGATAGACTACTCTCCACTTGTCTGGATGTGTGTAGTTCCTAAAACATTCAAGAAGCTCGACACCATTCAGGATGAAGCAGCCCGCTTGGTTGGCACCACATCCACCACATTAAACATTCACTTCCTTGATCACTGGTGCACATGGCTGCAGTATGTACCATCTAGAAGATGCACCGCACCAACTCATCAAGGTTCCTTTCACAGCACCTTCCAAACTTGTGATCTCTATTGCCTAAAAGGACAAGGGCAGCAGGTGAATGGGAAAACCACGACCTGCAAGTTCCCCTCCAAGTCACACACCATCTTGACTTAGAACTATATCGCTGTTCTTTCATCATCACTGGGTCAAAATCCTGGAACTCCCTCTCTAACAGCACTGAGGGTGTATCTACCACATGGACTGCAGCGGTTCAAGAAGGCGTTTCACCACCTCCTTCTCAACAGCTATTAGGGACAGGCAATAAATGTTGGTCTTTCCAGCGATGTCCACATCTCATGAATGGATAAATAAAATGAGCGACTGGTTCTGCCAGATTCAGTTCCATTTCCTGGGTGAAATGTTCTGCTGCATGACCCTGGCCCTAAAATTCTGCTTGAATTCTACTGGTCCTCTGCCATAACTCCAAAACTACGTTTTTAGCATTGTACATTATTTCTGTGGGTATGCTGGGTTCTGCCTGAGTCACGGTGAGAGACCAGTATAACCATTGTTGAATCTCAGCTACCATCCTAGTTAAGAAAGAATTGAGAATGAACTTGCATTTATATAGCACCTTTTACGACTTCAGGATGTCCCACAGTGCTTTATAACCGATGAAGTATTTTTGAAATATAACAGGAGTTGTGGCAGTCAATTTGCACACAGCACACCAAGTATGGCATCAAGGAGCCCTAGCAAAATTGGAGTCAATGGGAATCATGGGAAAAACTCTCTGCTGGTTGGAGTCATATCTGGCGCAAAGGAAGATGGCTGTGATTGTTGGAGGTCAATCATCTGAGCTCCAGGACATCACTGCAGGAGTTCCTTAGGGTAGTGTCCTAGGCCCAAGATGGGTGCAGTTCCAACAACACTCAAGAAGCTCGACACCATCCAGGACAAAGCAGCCTGCTTGATTGGCACACCATCCACAAACATTCACTCCCTCCACCATCGACGCACAGTGGCAGCAGTGTGTACCATCTGTAAGATGCACTGCAGCAACGCACCAAGGCTCCTTAGACAGCACCTTCCAAACCCGCGACCTTTACCACCTCAAAGGACAAGAGCAGCAGATGCATGGGAACACCACAACCTGCAAGTTTCCGTCCAAGTCACACACGAGCCTGACTTGGAACTGTATCGCCGTTCCTTCACTGTCACTGGGTCAAAATCCTGGAACTCCCTTCCGAACAGCACTGTGGGTGTACCTACCTCACATGGACTGCAGTGGTTCAAGAAGGCAGCTCACCACCACCTTCTCAAGGGCAATTAGGGATGGGCGATAAATGCTGGCATAGCCAGTGACGCCCACATCCTATGAATGAATAAAAAAAAAAGGTCTCACAAACAACAATGAGAAAATCATCAGATAATGGTCTGAATCTGCAGTGACAGTGAAGTAGTGGTGCTCACCGTATGCCTCGAGGAAAGCTACACACAAAATTTTAGCAGGTTCTGGAGTGCAGACTTCCTCTTTTCAGGCATCAATTTAAATTTGGCAATTTCTACTGGGGGTCTGTGAACAGGGCTGATCAACCAATCAGATTGAAGCATTCTCATAGATGGCGAAGCAGGAAGTAAAAAGCAGGCGATATCAATTACATTTATATAATTCTTTTGAAAGTGAAATAAAGATTGTTACATATGCATGGGTTTAAGGGAGAAACGTAAATAGCAAAACACTAACGTAAAATAATTCAGATTTTTAAAAAATCGACGCCATTTCATTTTTTTCTGAAGGAATGCGGCTCCATGTTTGTAAACTTAATTTTTCACTACCAGAGAGTTTATTCAATAGTAATTATGATATAGTATGCCATTAAAAACTCAGTTACTCCTAAGTGAGCAGGCCTAAATTTTTCACTGCCTTTTACAGTGAGAATAATGAGTAATTAGTTCATGTTCAATCTAAATCAGTGTTTCTGCGTTAATTTCATTGATGAATCATAAAATGGTTACAGTATAGAAAGAGGCCATTTGGCCTGGTGTGTCTGTGCTGCCTCTCTGCAATAGAAACTCAGCTAGCCCCACTCCCGGCCCTTTCCTTTAGCCCTGCAATTTTTTCCCTTCAGATAATTATCCAATTCTCTTGAAAACCCTGATTGAATGCTCCTCCACCACAGTCTGAGGCGGTGCATTCCAGATCCTTACAACTCGCTGTGTAAAAAGGTTTTTCCTCATGTTGCGATTGGTTCTTTTACCAATCACCTTAAATCAATGTCCTCTGGTTCTCGACCATTCTGCCAACAGGAACAGTTTCTCCCCATCTACTCTGCCCAGATCCCTCATGGTTCTGAATACATCTATCAAATCTCCTCTCAACCTTCTCTTGTCTAAAGCGAGCAACTCAGCTTCTCCAATCTATCCATGTAACTGAAGTGCTTCATTCCTGGAACCATTTTTATTTCAGGGGACTGAAGACTGCAGCAGCGTAGCCCGTGGAGGAGCAGGTTATCTCTGACAGCAAATTCCAGAATTCCGAGTTTAACTGCACATGTGTGGAATCCAGAAGCTGCTGTCAATTTTATCGAGTATTAGTCTCAAGTGCTGACAGCCTTGCCATTATTACTACAGCAAACTCCAGGCCATTATGTTCTAGCGATGTTGATTGAGGAATAAATATCTTCCAAGATGCCGGGGTGAATGCCCTGTTCTTCATTGAAATAGTGTCGTAGGATTTTTACGTCACCTGAGAGGCCAGATGGGGGCTTGGTTTAACGTCTCTCCTGAAACAGTGCAGTGCTCCCTATGTAGTTCCAAAAATGTAGCCAATCCATAGCTAATTTTCATGGCAATTTTTTTTCCCTGGAGAAGAGTGAAATCCAAATGCATTCTGAAGTAAACTATACACATAAATGCGGGTCCAGCACCAAGTACTCCCATTTCGGGTTTATTATGTGCCTGGACACAATGGTTTTTGTTCTTATGATCTACCGGGTGTTTCATTCTCTGAACCTAAGCAGTCAGGATTTAGGCACAGTGAATTGCCCATGGAGTTTCTTTTGAGGTGTTCAATGTGGTCAACAGTAGCACTCGAACCTCTGACTCAGAAGGTCATGGGCTCTAAACCCCACTCTAAGCTGTAAGTACATAATCTTAGGCTGACATGTCGGTGGAATACTGAATGGGTGCTGCATTGTTGCAGGTTCTATCTTACTGATGAAGTGTTATCTTAAGGTCTTGTCTACCTGTTCAGGTGGATGTAAAAGACTGTACTACACTAGTTGAAGAAGAATAGGGGAGTTCTCCGAACACTTGTCCCCCGACTAATGGAACCATTAATTTTTTTGCTGCATTTGCCTATAAAACAACAGTGACACCACTTCTAAAGTAATTCAGTGGCTGTGAAGCACTTAAGGATGTTCAGAAGATATGAAAGGTTCTAACTGGTAGCAAATTCTTTCTCTTTCTTTCCTACATATAATATAATTTTCATAAGCCTGCTATTTGGACTTTTGGCCCCTTATTAGTTATGTTCTTAAAGGGCTCAGTAGGATTTTTGTGTATGTGTTTTTTACACCTACAAGTTTCCATTTTGTTCATCCAAGTCATCTCAAGAATATAGAGGATTTCAGGGCTGGAATTTTCAATCACCCTGGGGGTAAGAACGGGAGGAGACATGCTTTGAAAATAACGCACACAGATGGCGTGTCAGTGTCCTGATGCCTCCAAGACATGCTGCTACTTTCAAAGCAAGGCCGGTTGGGGGTGGTGAAGGAGGGAGTTTGTTAACAGGTTGGGGAGGGCCAGAAGGTGATTTTCAAATTGCAGATTGCCAAACCAGAACCATCTGGTGCACATGGTGTGAAAAACTGTTGGGTGCAATGCGGGCAGCCATCAAGCAATGTTTTCTCTGCTGAAAAATTTTTGGCACTAAGGGTTTTTGTGTCAGATCGGGTTGAGTTTGGCCACTTCTCTGCACTGTGAGACTGCTGACCCTCTGATGTCCTACCTTCTCTGTTCCGCAAGGCAGCAGCAGGCCCCGTCATGGCTGCCGTCTGCCTTTGGGGATTGTGCTCAGCAGGCAGCTCCCGTCTCCTGGCAGAGCTCAGCGACACGAATTGGGCACCGAGCTCGCCTCCGGCCCAATTAGGCCATCTGCCTATGAAGATAGCATTGTTTAAGTGACACAGACAGGACGCTGGGTGGTGATCCAGAAATTAGTGGTGAATGAGATGAATGACTAGTTATTCTGTTTTTGATGGTACTGGTTGAGAGAAGAATATTGACCAGGACATTGGGACAACTCCTTGCTCTTCTTCAAATAGTAATAAGGGGTCTTTTATAACAAGTGAAATAAGGAGCTGCCTCAGCCAAATATTTCATCAGATAGTGAAGCCCTCCGTCAGTACAGCACTGAAGTATCAGCCTAGATTATGTGCTCAAGTCCTGGATTGTGATCTCAACACACAAATGTACAATGTTGAATGATAATAACAATCCTAATAATGATGCAAAGTGCAAAAAATATATCGATTACAGCTAAATACACACAATTAAAGACTTGTATCCGACGCTTAACTAACACATTCAACGACACATGTTACAGTCCTGTTGGTGCAGTACAAAGTTCTTGTAACGTGCAAGTTAGATCTTAACACATACTTGTCAGATTTATGCCCTTCATATCTTGAAATACCTTGTGTAATATTTGGCTGATTTGATGCAATTTCTTCAGTGTCAGACAGTAATGCTTTCTCCAGCCAAGGTGTTGATTGACAGTGGCCTGGCCTGCTGTGTGCTATCTGTAAAAATAAAATTAATGTCAATGGGAAAAAAATCCATTTACCTCAGGCTGTTCTTTGAAGTTCCTTTGTTTTAGTATCATGGGAAAGCAAAGCAGAATAGTATTTCTGTTCAGGCTGTGTTATTAAAAGACCCAAGAATATTCTTGCTCTCAATGTCACTGTTTAACTGGTTTTACCCCATTTCATCTTCTACATTTATCATCCTGCCCTCATGTCCACCTCATTCAGTGAGAGGAGCGAAATAATTGTGCTTGTGCCCTGGCCAATATTTACCTTTCTGGTCATTATCACATGGCTGGTTGTGGGATCTTGCTGTGCACAAATTGGCTGCTGTATTTCCTACATTACGGCAATGCCTAAATTTCAAAAGAACTTCATTGGCTGCAAAGCACTTTGGGACATCCCAAGGTCATGATAGGCGCTATATAAATTCAAGTCTTTTTCTTTCTTTCTTCAAACTTCTGTCAAAATAGTGTTACTTTTAGTCTCTATTGGCTGACAGGTGACATGCTTGAACAAGGCAGGACAAGTTGATAGTGGGCACCATAATTTTATAATTGATTATCCTGCAAAGAATGAATGAAGTACAGCTTTTCTATTGGTGTTTTGGTTTCTGAGTAATGCATCAATTAGTTACAGAAAAATGAATACAGAACAGACTTGTTGGAGCCAGTTACAAGACTTAAATCGAATCAAGGAATGTGGATGATATCAAATCACAAATGTGACATTTAAGAAGTTTGCAAATATATCTTGAACATTGAGATTAAGTCAGTTTGTGTCTCAGGTGGTGAGCAGCAATGATAAAAAAAAGACTTTCATTTATCTTTCATCCTCAAATCGCCCCAAAGTGTTGTACAGCCAATGTAGTACTTTTGAAATGTAGTCAACCTCATAAGGTAGGAAATGGCAATGTTGCGCACAGCAAGCTCCCGCAAACAGCAATGACCTGATCATCTGTTTCAGGTGCTTATTGAGGGATAAATGTTGGCCAGGGCACTGAGAGAACTTCCCTACTCTTCTTCAAATAGTGCTTTTGGTGTTTTTACGTCCACCTGAGAGAGCAGATGGATCCTCGGTTCAATTTCTTATCTGAAGGACGGCAACTCAAAGACTGCAGCACTCCCTGAATATTGTCCTGTGAGTGTCAGCTGAGATTTTATGTTTATGTCTCTGTAATGGAGCTTGAACCCACAACCTTCAGACTCAGAGGCAAGAATGCTACCAACTGAGTCAAGGCTGACACCAAGTATATGATCCCTTCACTTGATCTCTGAATGTAAAAATGGAAAATAGTTTTGATACAAAATAGATGTACAAGGCCTGGGAGAAAAAAGAACTCCCTTTCATACAATGAAAATCTGGGCCTTTTCCAACAGGTTCACTGTATAAGGATGATAACTGATAGGTGCTGAAGTTATACAACTTTTTTCTAAGAGATCAGTAATTTCTCCCCCTCTTTTGCAGTGTTTGGATAGCTATCACTTCAGTGTTAATCAATTACCTTCGAACGGAGCCTATTTCTTATAATCAACAAAAAAATAATGACCAGGAGGATTTGAGCATGTAATCTAATACTGAGGGGGTGCTGCAGTACTGGAAGTGCCATCTTTCAGATAAGACATTAAACTGTGACCTCATCTGCTTGTTCAGATGGATGTAAAGGATCCCACAGCACAATTTGTGGAAGAACAAAAGTGTACTCCTAAAAGAAAAACCCACTTGCATTTATATAGCACCTTTCATGACGTCAAGACATCTCAAAGCACTTTACAGCCAATGAAGTACTTTCGAAGTGTAGTCACTGTCGTAATGTAGGAAACGCGGCAGCCAATTTGCGCACAGCAAGTTCCCACAAATAGAAATGTGAAAATGAACAGATAATCTGTTTTTTGTGATGGTGATTGAGAGATAAATATTGGCCAGGACACCGGGAGAACTCCCCTGCTGTTCTGTGAAATATTGCCATGGGATCTTTTAGAAGTAGGAATAAACTGGTCATTCTCAGGATGGCAGGCTGTTACTAGTGGGGTAGCACAAGGATCAGTGCTGGGCCCACAGCTGTTAACAATCTATATAAATGATTGGTATGTGGGGACCAATTGCAATTTTTCCAAATTTGCTGATGACACAATACTAGCTGGGAATATAAATTGTGAGGAAGATGCAAAGAGGCTTCAAGGAGACTTGGACAGGCTACGTGAATGGGCAAGAACATGGAAAATTGAATACAATGTGAATAAGTGTGAAGTTATCCACTTTGGTAGAAAAAACATGAAGACAGAATAATTCTTAAATGGTGAGAGGTTGGGAAGTGTTGGTGTCCAAAGAGACCTCGGTGTCTTTGTTCATGAGTCACTAAAAGCTAGCATGCAGGTACAGCAAGCAATTAGTAAGGCAAGTGGTATGTTGGCCTTCATCACAAGGGGATTTGAGTACAGAAGTAAAGATGTCTTGCTGTAATTGTATAGAACCTTGGTGAGACTGCACTTGGAGTGCTGTGCACAGTTTTAGTCTCCTTATCTAAGAAGGATATACTTGCCATTGAGGGAGTGCAACAGTGGTTCACCAGACTAATCCCTGGGATTGCGGGATTGTTTTATGAAGAGAGATTGAGGAAACTGGACCTGTATTCTTTAGAGTTTCGAAGAATGACCGGAGATCTCATTGAAACTTACAAAATTCTTACAGGGTGTGACAGGGTGGATGCAGATAGGATGTTTCCCCTGGCTGGTGAGTCTAGAACCAGGGGACATAATCTCAGAATAAGGGGACGGCCATTTAAGGCTGAGATGAGGAGGAATTTCTTCACTCAGAAGGTGGTGAATCTTTGGAAGAGGGCTGTGGAAGCTCAATCACTGAGCATGTTCAAGACAGAAATCCACAGATTTATGTAGACAAGTGACATCAAGTGATATGGACATAGTGTGGGAAAGTGACATTGAGGTAGATGATCAGCCATGATCTAATTGAATGGCGGAGTAGGTTTGATGGCTGAATGGCCTTCTCTTGTTCCTATGTTTCTATGTTCCTACATTCACCTGAGAGGGCAGACAGTTTAATGTCCCATCTGAAAGACTCCAGGGCTGGAATTTTACGCCACCCCAACGCGCGGGATGGTGGCGGGAGAGGGTGGTGTAAAATGGAGCAGTAGGCACTGGGTGACATTCCCGACCCGCTCCCGCCTCTGCTGCCACTTTTTGCAGGGCAGCGGCGGTGAAAAGTGGCCCACCTGCCCCAGGCCAATCAAAGCCCTTAAGTGGCCACTTAACGGCCACAACGGCCTTCGCCCGCTTCCACGCCGATTTTACACGTGGCATGCGGGCGACCTGGAGCCGGGAGAAGCCGCCTAATGAAAGCAGGTAGCTTCTCAGCGTCCTGGGCTGGCTCTCACGATCGGGCACCCTATGCCCGATGGAGGGCCGCCCCTGCTACCCCAACCACCCCCAAAACCCAACACGCATCTCCCCCTTCCCCCCAAACAAACACCCTTGCTTTGCTGGGGCCCGACTGATTACCCCCGGCAAGGCAACCAAAACTGACCTTCCTTCCTGGCTCCCAGGCATCTTGTCTTCATGCTGGGCTGCAGTCCCAGCAGTGGCCACCGCTCCCGGTGGCACTGTTGGGACTAAGAGCTGCTGGCCCACTGATTGGCCGGCAGCTCTATTAGGTGGGACTTCCTACCTCAAGCGGGTGGAAGTCCTGCCTCAGAGCAATTAAAGCCCAGGGACCTGTAAAATACGGGTCGGATCCCCAGGCGAGGCGGAAGTGGGTTTGCCAACCGACTTTTCAGTTGGTGGCCGGCTCCCATCCGCCTAGAGTAAAACTGCGGCCCTGGTGTTAGGACAAACATTTATTCTTCAACCAACACCACTAAAACAGATTGATTCGTCATTTATCTCTTTGCTGATGTAGGGCCTTGCTTTGTGCAGTCTGATTACCTACAAAACAACAATGACTACATCTCAAAATTAATTAATTGTCTGCGAAGCTCTTTGGGATGTTGTGAGAACATGAAAGGCACTGTTTAAACTCATTTTTTCTCTTAATGCAAGTTGAATTTCTTCTTTCTCTTATCTAGGTTATGTGAAGGTACAAATTTGATCGTGTATAGCAAAAATGTCTGTGAAACTTTATACATTTTGTCTAGTGATAGTAGGAGAGTTAAAAAGAATAGGGAAGTGAAAATGTGAGGACCATCATGTTGAATAATTGACTACCTTTTTAAAATGTTTAAATTATAGATGTTTTAAATTGCGATATTCAGTATTTTCAGAATAGAAACACTTAATTGTAATCTGAGCTCTACTCTATGCTCTGAATACCATTGCATAACATAGCATGAAAATGAGTGCTTCTTGGAGTTAGACAGATGAGCAGCTCTCTGCACTTTCTCTGAAGCAGACGCGCAAGGTGACTTTTACTTGGAGGCTGAAGATTTGTTTCCTCACTCCAGTTGCCACGTAGTATAGCTCGAGGCAGTACTGCGGGTTTCATGCCAGGGCATGTTCTTTAGTCTCTGATGCCAATCACAGGGGTGCACCTGTTCCTGTCAGAGGGCAGGACACATCTAATATCTATAATGCATCCACTAAATGTTAAAACAACTTCAGAGTTTGAGGTGTATACTCTTCTGTAACGATGAATCTGAAACAAAAAAATCCTTGAGATATGCAGTCAGAAGTTAAAAGCTGAATAAGGCAGTTATTATGAAATATTTATTACCTTTTACCAGTCCCAGCTCTCTGTGTGTGGAGTGCTTCCTTCTGCTTGCTTGATTTTAAGATGCATTCAGGACATTAACTTGCAAATCTGTTGTGCTTTCATTTCAGATGTTGTGTGAAATAAATCTGCTCCCCAAAGTCTTTAAAAGACTGTTTAAAATATGTTGGCTGGAATATCCTATTCACCTAAACAGTGATAATTTTAAGACGACAGTGTTACAAAATATACAATAGCACACCATTAGCAAGTTCTGTGATCCCTACCAGGATGGTCAAATGGTTAAACCCTCAAGA
This sequence comes from Heterodontus francisci, assembly GCF_036365525.1. NCBI lineage: Eukaryota > Metazoa > Chordata > Chondrichthyes > Heterodontiformes > Heterodontidae > Heterodontus > Heterodontus francisci. Next base: position 17,264,175 of record NC_090388.1, read on the forward strand.
TCTCAAGAATTGGAAGGGAAGGCTAATGTGAAGGGTGGGGTGTGGGGGGGATGAGGTGGTGGTGGTGGGTGGGTGGGTGGGTAGAGATTGGGGGAAAGGAAGGTTAATGTCAAAGTTGGAAAGTTAAGACAAAAGTTAAGTTTAAAAATGCTTCAATGCAAAAAGAAAGCTTCTATTGCCTCGTATTACTACACATCTGGGATCAACTCAAGCTTTGGGATTTGGAATTCCTAGTGATTCACTTTGCCACTGCAATTAGGGCAGTTGGGACTTGTACCCAGCAGTGGACCTGGCCTTAACCTTGTCCCAAATCCCAGAGAGGGTTATCTGCATAAAAGGGGCAGACACCCAATTTATTTTGCTGCATTTGGCCATCAGGAGGCCAAGAACTATAGTGCACGGTGGGGGATGGGCTGTTCAGGGTGAAGATGGAACATTTTTGAAAGAAGCGTTATTTTAAGCCTTCCTGTTTAAGTTTTGTGTATCTCAAGGTTTGGAAGAGGCTATTTTGCCTCATTGTGTTCTGACTTAAGAGTTATCCACCAAAGATTTGTCAGTATCAGTAACGAGATACACAAATTAATGGTAACATGGATTTAAGCTAATTGGGTGGGAAATTCTCCTCTGTGAGCCCATCTGAATTCTGGGGCAATTACAAGGGACAATGAGGAAATATTCAGGTGGTGAGGCCTAAAACTATGTCACCACCTCAACCAGGATTTTCCTATCCTCATCCCCACCAAAACCACTGCTCTTTGCTACTTCCCTGCCCACCACATATACATGGCTCTGGTCCACAGCAGATTTCCTTCCGACCAGTTTCCCACAGTTAGCGCTGCTTCCAGGGTCCAGCATATGGAAAGTAGCAGTAAGCCCAGAAAGTGGCAGTAAAGGAATCTCGTCGGCCTCAAAACCCACTGAACTTCCCAGTGGAAAATAACAGCCTTCTCTCCCTTCAAGATGGTTTCAGTGCCCATCTGCTGATGGTTTTGCAACTCCAGGCCAGTGAGATCCTTGCTCCTGTGTTTGGAATGCTTCTGCCCAGTTTAGGTACCTCACTGCCTCTTCTACTACAGAAGCGTTGGGATTTTCTGACCTCTTGCTGGTGGGCTCTCTTGTGAGAATGGAAATAACACAAGGAGCCTAGTGGTTATATAACTGGACTAGTAGTCCAGAGGCCGGGACTAATGATCCGGAGATGTGAGTTCAAATCCCACTACGGCAGCTGAGGAATTTAAGTTCAGTTCATCAATAAAATCTGGAATTAAAAGCTAGTATCAGTAATGGTGTCCATGAAAATACCAGATTGTTGCAGAAAAAACCAGCTGGTTTACGAATGTCCTTCAGGGCAGGAAATCTGCTGTCCTTACCTGGTCTGGCCTACACGTGACTCCAGATCCATAGCAATATGGTTGACTGTTAACTGCCCTCTGAAAGCCACTCAGATAAGGGAAATTAGGGAAAAGCGATAACTTTGCCAGCACCGCCCACATCCCATGAATTAATTTTTAAAATTACTCAGGAAAATAGGTTGGGTTGGGACTGGGGCAGGTGGAAGTTCTGGCACAGGGAACTCTGTCCTGAAGAGGAGAACCTGCCTCTGATATGTGGCTCCCGAGGCTCCATGGTGTGGACCTAGGCGGGCCACAGAGACTAACACGTGGATACCTTTGTGCAGTGTGTCCTCTAATCTGACCTGCTTTGCAGTGATTGTTCCATTAACAGTATGATTGAGGTCTTATTCTCCGCAGTGGATATAATATATTAACAAATAAGTAAACTGTATCATGGTCAGCAATGAGCTATGGGTGAAACCAGATCACAATGGAAGTGGAACTAGCCTCGCCTTCATCCTAGTAGTAAAAGCCTTTGTTTAAAACTGTTAAATAGGCCACCGAGCTAAATTTCATAGGGAGCCTGTAAAGGGGAAAGGGCACTGCAGGGAAAGAGAGAAAGAGCAGGAAAAGAAGATGAGCCCAGGAAGAGAAGACCACCTCAATCCCCATGCACAATCTGCTGCGACAATGCAACAGATGCAGTTTGCTACTTTCAGTCAAGATTATGTTCTTGACATGAGTGGGCACCTCAAGTACGGAGCTAAAAACTGAAAATCTTACTCCTCAGATTATCCAGCATTGACAGCTTTGCTTAAATCACACATCTTTCAAAACTTCAGCCTATACCCACCTCCTCTCCACATTGAGAATTCAGTTGCACTTAATGTTCATTTCAATAAAGAATCAAGATACACAAAGTGGCAGCTGTGCGTGGTAGCTGTGTAGCATTTAAAATGGGCCAAACTGGTCAAATCCAGAATAAAAGCAAAATACCATGGATGCTGGAAATCTGAAATAAAACAGAAAGTGCTGGAAATACTCAGCAGGTCTGGCAGCATCTGTGGAGCGAGAAACAGAGTTAACATTTCAGGTCGATGACCTTTCATCAGAATGGGCAAAGCTTAAAAATGTAATATGTTTTGAGCATGTGAAAGGGAGGAGGGGGAGAAGAACAAAAGTGAAGATCTGCAATGGGGGGAGGGCAGAAAGGATTAAATGACAAAGATGTCATGGAATAAAAGGCAAAGGGAGTGGTAATAATTGTAGTAAAAGACAAGCATTTTTACAGAGAGAGTGTTAATGGCAGAATAATGAACAGCTCTGTCTGAAAGCAAAAATATGAAAAACGAGATTAAGACTGGGAAATGGTCTGAAATTGTTGAACTCAACCCCAATCTGTGTTTGTTCTCTCCAATGTAGAGGCGATCGCATTGTGATACAGTTTACTAAATTGAAAGAAGTGCAAGTAAATCGTTGTTTCACCTGGAAGGAGTGTTTGGGGCCTTTGATGATAAGGAGAGAGGAGATAAAAGGGCAGGTGTTACACCTCCTACGATTGCATGGGAAGATGCCATGGGAAAGGGACGAGGTGTCGGGGGTGATGGAGGAGTGAATCAGGGTGTCACGGAGGGAATAGTCCCTTTGGCATGCTGACAAGCTGGGGAAGGGAAAGATGTGTTTGGTGATGACATCACGCTGGAGTTGGTGGATATGGTGGAGGATGATCCTTTGGATGTGGAGGCTAGTGGAGTGGAAAGTGAGGACAAGGGGAACACTATCATGGTTCTGGGAGGGAGGGAAAGAGGTGAGGGCAAAAGTGCGGGAAATGAGTTGGACACAATCGAGGGCCCTGTCAACCACAGTGGGGGGGGGGGAGGGGAATCCTCGGTTGAGGAAAAAGGGAGACATATCAGAAGTGCTGTTGTGGAAGATTGCAGAATCAGAACAGATGCGACAGAGATGGAGAAACTAGGAGAATGGAATGCAGTCCTTACTGGAAACAGGGCATGAAGAAATGCAGGCAAGGTAGCCATGGGAGTTGGTGGGCTTATAACAGATATTAATACACAGCCTGTCCCCAGAGATGGAGATGGAGAAGTGGAGGAAGAGAAGGAAAGAGAAGTGTGAAAGGCACAGAGGGGACAAAATTCTTGAACTGCGTTCAAGAGAACTTTTTTAGCCAGCACATAACGCCAATGAGAGGGGGCGCGATTCTAGATTTAGTCTTCAGTAATGAAGCTGGGCAAGTGGAGGAAGTAACAGTGGGTGACAATCTTGGAGATAGTGACCATAATACAGTATGTTTTAGCATAATCATGAAAAAAGACAAAGATAAAACAGGGATAAAAGTTCTGAATGGAGGGAAGGCAAATTTTAAGAAACTGAGAGGTGACCTGTCGAAAGTGGACTGGATACAGCTACTTGAAAGAAGATCAGTGGCAAACCAGTAGGAGGCATTCAAAAGCGAGATACCACAGGCACAGTGTAGGCAAGTCCTTACAAAGATAAAGGGTCCTGCCAAATCTAGAGCGCCCTGGTTATCTGGAAGCTTATAGGGTAAGTTAAAGCAGAAAAAGAAAGCCTATGACGATCACAAAAATCTTAATAGTTTAGAAAGCCTAGAGGAGTATAGAAAGTGCAGGGGTGAAGTATAAAAGGAAATTAGAAAAGCAAAGAGAGGACATGAAAAATTATTGGCAGGTAAAACCAAGGAAAACCCAAAGATGTTTTATCAGTATATTAAGGGCAAGAGGATAACTAAGGAAAGGGTAGGGCCTATCAGAGATGTACAAGGGAACTTATGCGTGGATGCAGAAGATGTGGGCAGGGCTCTTAATGAGTTTTCTGTCTCTGTCTTCACAAAGGACAGGGTTGATGTAAACATTGTAGTAAAAGAGGAGGAGTGTGAAGTATTAGATACAATAAGCATAATGAGAGAGGAAGTACTAGAGGGTCTGACATCCTTGAAAGTGGATAAATCGTCAGGGCCGGATGGATTGCATCCCAGGTTGTTAAAGGAAGCCAGGGAGGAAATAGCGGATGTGCTGAGGATCACCTTCAAATCCTCACCATATACAGGAGAGGCACCAGATAATTAGAGGTCTGAGAACGTTGTACCATTGTTTAAAAAGGGTGCAAGGGATAGGCCAAATAATTATAAGCCAGTCAGTCTGTCCTCGGTGGTGGGTAAATTGTTAGAATCTATTCTGAGGGACAGGATAAACTGCCACTTAGAAAGGTATGGATTATTCAGGGATAGTCAGCATGGATTTGTTAAGGGAAGGTCATGTCTTACTAACTTAACTGAGTTTTTTGAGGGAGTAACAAGAAGGATTGATGAGGGAAGTGCAGTGGATGTGGGCTCCCTGGATTTTAGTAAGGCATTTCACAAGGTCCCACATGGCAGACTGGTTAGTAAAATGAAAGCCCATGGGATACAGGGGAATGTGGCAGGTTGGATCCAGAATTGGCTCAGGGCCAGGAAACAAAGGGTAGCAGTCGATGGATGTTTTTGTGAATGGAAAGCTGTTTCCAGTGGTGTTCCACAGGGCTCAGTGTTGGGTCCCTTGCTGTTTGTGGTTTATATTAATGATTTGGACTTAAATGTGGGAGACATGATTGGGAAATTTGTTGATGACACAAAAATTGGCCATGTAATTAATTGATAGTGAAGAGGATAGCTGTAGACTCCAGAAAGATATCAATGGTTTGGTTGAGTGAGCAGAAACGTGGCAAATGGAATTCAATCCAGATAAGTGTGAGGTAATGCATTTGGGGAGGGCAAATAAAGTGAAGGAATACACAATAAATAGGAGGATATTGAGAGGGGTAGAAGAAATGAGAGACCTTGGAGTGTATGTCCACAGGTCCCTGAAGGCGGGAGGACAGGTAGTTTGGGTGGTGAAGAAGGCATATGGAATGCTTTCCTTTATTTGCCGAGGTATAGAATTCAAAAGCAGGGATGTAATGTTGGAACTGGTTAGGCCACATTTGGAGTATTGCATACAGTTCTGGTCACCACATTACAGAAAGGACATAATTGCTCTGGAGGGAGTACAAAGGAGTTTTACAAGAAGGTTGCCAGGGCTCGGAAGTTGTAGCTATGAGGAAAGATTAGATAAGCTAGGATTGTTTTCCTTAGAATAGAGGAGGCTGAGAGGTGAGTTAATAGAGGTGTACAAAATTATGAGGGGTCTAGATAGAGTAGACAGGAAGGAACTGTTTCCCCTAGTGGAGAGGTAAATTACCAGGGGGCACAGATTTAAGGTGATTGGTAGAAGGATTAGAGGGGACATGAGGAAAAACTTTTTCACCCAGAGGATGGTGGGTGTCTGGAATTCACTGCCAGGAATGTGGTGGAGGCAGAAACCTTCAATTCTTTTCAAAGGTACCTGGACATGTACCTAAAGTGCTGTAACCGGCAAGGCTATGGACCAGGTGCTGGAAAGTGGGATTAGATTGGGCTGCTAGTTTTCTCAGCTGGCACGGACACGACAGGCTGAATGGCCTCCTTCTGTGCCGTAATTTTTCTATAGTTCTATGGTGTCGGAGATGGACCATGAGAAGGTGAGAGATGGGTGGAAACTGGAAGCAAAGTTGATGAAGTTTTCCAGTTCTGGGTGAAAGTGGGAAACAGTGCTGATACACTCCTCAATGTACCGGAAAAAGAGTTGGGAGAGAGGGCCTGAGTAGGATTGGAACAAGGAATATTCAACATATCCCATAAAAAGACAGGCACAACTAGGACCCATGCAGGTACCCATAGCAACACCTTTTATTTGAAGGAAGTGAGTGGAGTTGAAGGAGATTTTGTTCAATGTGAGAACAGGTTTAGCCAGGCAGAGGAGGGTGGCAGTGGATTAGGCCTCTGTTAAAGGAAGAAGCGGAGAGCCCTCAGATTGTCATGGTGGGGGATGGAGGTGCAGAGAGATTGGACTCCATTTGGAAGAAGGGGCAGTTAAGACCTGGAAACTGGATATTGTTGAAATGTCGTAGGGCATCAGAAGTGTCACAGGTATAGGTGGGAAGAGACTAGACAAGGGGAGGAAAATAGTCAAGAAAGAAAGAAATAAGTTCAGTGGGGCAGGAGCAGGCTGAAACAATGGGTCTACTAGGACAGTCCTGCTTGTGGATTTTGGGAAGGAGGTAGAAGAGGGCTATACGGGGTTGCGGGTATGAGGTTGGAAGCTGTAGAGGTAAGATCCGCCGGAGGAGATGAGGTCAGTGATAGTCCTGGAGACAGTGTCCTGATGTGCGGTGGTGGGGTCATGGTCCAGGGGGAGGTAGGAAGACATATCTGAGAGTTGGCACTCAGCCTCTGCAAGATAGAGGTCAGTACACCAGGTAACAACAGTATTACCGTTGTCAGCAGGTTTGACCACAGTACTGGGGTTAGACATGAGAAAACAAAGTGCAGCAAGTTCAGAGGTAGACAGGTTAGAGTAAGTGAGGGGAGCAGAGAAATTAAGACGGCCGATGTTAAGCCAAGACCCCAAAGAGTCCTTCCAGTACTTCTTTCAGTATAGTATATTGTATTTGCTGCTCCCAATGTCGTCTCCTCTACATTGGTGACACAAGCGCAGATTGGGTGTCCGCTTTATAATACATTTCCACTCAGTCCTCAAGCATGACCCTGAGCTTCTGGTTGCTTGCCATTTTAATTCACCACCCTGCGCTCATGCCCACATTTCTGAACTCGGCCTGCTGCAGTGTTTCAGTAAAGTTCAATGCAAGCTCGAGGAACAGCACCTCATCTTCTGATCAAGCACTTTACAGTCTTCTGGATTCAACATTGAGTTCAACAATTTCAGACCATGACCTGGTCTTAAACACGTTTTTCATGCTTTTATTTTCGGTAGAGCTGTTCATTATTCTGCCATTAACACTCTCTCAGGATAAATGTTTTGTCTTTTACTACAACTATGACCACTCCCTTTGCCTTTCATTCCATGATATCTTTGTCATTTAATTTCTCCTGCTCTATGCACTATCCCAGACCTTCCCTTTTGTTCTTCTCCACCCCCACCCCCCACCCCCATCCTCCCTTTCACTTGCTCAAAACCTATTACAAGTGTCCAACACTAGATGTGATTCTGTGATTGGACAACATTTGCTAAATAATCCTCATTGTGCTAAGAATTATGCTGACAACCAATTTAAGATTGTCAATCAGGCTCGCAGTGTGGCACAATGTCGTCTCCTCTACATTGGGGAGACCAAAGGCAGATTGGGTGTCCGCTTTGTGGAACACCTCCACTCAGTTTGGTTGCTTGCCATTTTAATTCACCGTCCTACTCTCATGCCCACATTTCTGTATTCAGCTACATAGATTAATACACAGGGTCCTGTTCTTTGCAGACAGAAAGAACATGTACGCACATTGTGCCTGTTTCAGCTAAACAAAATAGGTGACAGCCATTTGCTGGTTCATTCCTCAGGGCAATGCCTTGACCAATCAGAGTCAAGCTGCCTTGTTTAAATTTCAAACAAATCTTGGCAGTTAACCGTCAGTCACCATAAACTCGTGCATTTTCCATGGCAACACCTCTACCAATCAGAGTCCACTTGCCAACCAATCAGCACTCCCTTTTCATACAGTATAAATTTGTTGGTTTCCCTTACATTGGTATTCTTGTGAATTGTCCAGATGAGTGCAAGATGAAAAGCTTCAACAAAATGCCTTTATTTTCAGCAATGCTTAACATTCCATCTATTTGGCCTCTCGAAGGGAGGGCAGCTGACTGAAGAAAATCAAAAAATGTGTAGGATTGTTGTGGCCAGAACAATATAAGAGATAAATTAGATGAGATTTATTGAGTACAGCAGTGATGAGTCTTAGCTGGAAATCATTAGCTGGCATCTCTTTGAACAAATATTGAAACTTCAAGAAATCATTTCACATCATAAACAGCAAAAGAAAGAAGAAAATAACTTGTGCTTCTGCAGCACCTATCATGACCTCAGGACATCCCAAAGCACTGAACAGCACATTGACGTATGTTTGAAGTGTGGTCACTGTTATAATGCAGAAAGTGTGGCAGCCAATTTGTGCATGGCAAGCTCCCACAAATTGCAATGCCATAATGACCAGATTTTAGTGGTGTGGATTGGGGGATAAATTGCTGAAAGCTGCTGAAAATTTCAGTTATTTTCAGCTCTTTCAGATTTTCTTAGCAATACTTTTTTTTAACTTATTCCCAGAATATCAACTTGTTGTAATATCTTCATACCCTTGTAAAATAGTGTGAGCTATTAATGGGCTGATTAATAATCTGACAGACATGTGAACCATAACCATCTTTATTCCAGTATAGCAGGAGAGTTTTATACCTTAAGGTGGGGCCACCCACACCAACCAGGTGGATGTTCACTCAGAATTCCAAATTGCAGCCCAGGCTCCTCTCACTGGGACTGTCTGGAGTGTGGATTGAACCCTGTAACTTTCTGACTTTAAGGTGGAATGCTATCACTGAGCCAAACCCTTGCTCCGAGAATCCAATTAATTTACCGTTGGTTTTTAGACCAGCATGACAGCAACAGAACAAATTTGGTTGAAAGAGTTTGGGGGAGTACTGATTGCATATGTGTCATCGTACATCAAGGAATCAGACAGGCAGCAGTGAGTCATGGCATATCGATGAAAGAAAATATGCAAGGACAGGAGACTGAGTGGAAAAGTAGTGACAGAACATAGAGTAAGCAGACTGAAGAGAAGATGCCTGGAAACATGGGCAAAATAGAACAGTGCATGGAGAGAAGTTTCAGAAACAAACAACAGAAGCTAGGAGAGGAAGAAGAGAGACCATTTCAAAACTAGTGTCAGATGGAGTAGTTAAGGAAATCAGAAGCATGGTAGAGTAGGCGGAGAGAGCTGAAATGAGAAACAAAGAACGAGTTGATGAAAGAATAAGCAGTGATGGCACAAAGCAAAGCTAACAGCACAGATGAAGGCCACTTGGTCCATTGCGAGTGGGCTGGCTCTTTGCAAGAGCAATCAGAAATTAATTCAGCTATCATTTCCCCTTGGCACCACTTTTTCCATCACTTCAAATGTTTATCCAATTTTCTTTATAAAATGCAATGGACTCTGCTTCAACCATTTCCTATGGCAAAGCATTCCATGCTCCAAAACTCTTTGAATGAAGAAATTTCTCCTCACCTCTCTCCTCCTTCTCTTGTGGTGAAAATTGTAAATTGTTGGTGGCCAAATTGACTGGTGAGATTGACTCCCCAGTCACCTAGTTACCCTATCAAAACCCTTTATATTTTTGAAAACATTTATTGAATGTGTGAGGAAGTAAAAAAGCCTAAATTGTACAAAATTGGGTGAAGAAACAAGGAAGTGAGGATCTGTCCACAAATCCCTGAGGAATTTTAAATGATTTGGTGTGCAGGTTTTTTTCAGGGTATGGCCTCCATGGCCTCGCCTCTCCCCAGCTCTGTAACCTCCTTTAGCCTTACAACCCTTTGAGATCCCTGTATTCCTCCAATTCTAGCCTCTTGTGCATCCCTGAGTTTCCTTGATCTATATTGGCGGCCGTGCCTCCAGCTGCCTGAACTCTTAGCTGTGGAATTTTTTCCCAAAACCTCTTCACCTCTCTACCTGTTGCTCCTTCCTTAAGATGTTCCTTAAAACCTTCTTTGATCCTATCCTAATATTTCTTTATATGGCTCAGTGTCAAATTTTGTTTGATATTCACACTTTTGAATTGCCTTGGGGATGCTTTACGATGTTGAAGGCACCACGTAAATGCAGGTTGTTGTTATGATGGCTATGGTACAGACTAGCGACTCAGAGGTTGTGAGTTTGCCCTGGCAAATTGTGAAATTGAATTTAATAAATCTCTTAATTTGTAGGCTGGCACCAAAAAATGACCATTAATAGCTGTCGAATTGTTGTAGGAGCTGATCTGGTTCACTAATGTCCTTCAGGGATAGGAACTTATGCCGACTGGCCCATCCTACGTGTGACTCCAGTCCCACAGAGCTGGTTGACTTTTAATGCCCTCAGGGCAACCAAGGATATTTTGTTAATTTTTCCGTGTCAATGTCACCCACATCCTGAGAATAAATATATTTTAATAAAGTTTTAATGACTGCCCGTCAATAAAGGCTAATGATCTCAAAGTTCCCTTTCCTTTGAACAGACATTCCACCTCAGCTTTAGTCTTCAAAATGGACAGTCGCAGCACATAAACATTCTGGAAATTAATACAAAAGGCAATTTACATATTCAGACCTTCGAGCTCAGGTGTTGTTAGCATCGCATTAGTGCCCCCGCTAATTGCAATTATAAATTTTTTTGCTTAGGCTCCTGTGCTGCACTGCCATCTATTATGGAATAAACAGAAAAAGGCAGATGTAAATGTTATGTCGATGTAAATGTTCTCATCCCAGTTTATCCAGTATCTGCACCAAAATCATTTTATTTCAGGGCGGACTTATGATATTTGGTTTGAGGTGATGACAAAAAAAAAGTGTCAGTAGCCATGCATAGTCTTAGAATTAAACATGAAAGGGCTCCCACCCACAAATTATGGAGCACTGGTTGTATATCATTGATATTATAAACAGCAGGGAAGCTATCAAGGAATCTGCACTCACTGAGATTTAACACGTAGACACATTGCTAGCAGTCGCTTAAATCTGGTTAGATTATGAACACAATATCGCAGTGAATCACGAAAGTTGATCCTCAAAGTTTCAAAGTTAACCATTGAGGGTGTTGCCCTTGGTTTTCAGAACAGCAAGTGATGGCCAAAATGCCACTGATGGTGAAACACGAAAGGATCACTTACGTCATCTGATTTTCTTTAAAAAGTAAGAAAATGGTCAATAAACTACACAAGTATATCAGCTTAGAGGAACAAGAAAAACAACTTGCTTTTATATAGCACTGTAACATAGGAAAATATTCAATGGCTTCAGAGGAATCAAATTTGATATCAAGTCACTTAAGGAGATAGTAGGCCAGGTGACCAAATGTTTGGTCAAAGAAGATTTAAGGAGCATCTTGAAGGAGGAGAGAGAAATGGAGAGGTTTAGGAACAGAATTCCAGAGCTTAGGGCCTAGGCAGCTGAAGGCATGGCTGCCAATGTTGGAGCAATGAAAATCGGGGGATGCACAAGAGAGCAGAATTCTCAGAGCGCAAAGATCGCAGAGTGTTATAGAGCTGGAAGAGATTACAGAGGCAGGGAGGGAGAAGGATTTGAACACAAAGTGTTGCTGGACCGGGAGTCAATGTAGGTCACCAAGTACAGAGATGATGGATAAACGGGATTTGATTCAAATTAAGATATAGGCAACAAAGTTTTGGATGAGAAATAACAGAGAAGAGGAATTTTGCTGCCTGGACAAAGGGAGGGGGAGAAAAACACTTCAATGGCCATCAACAATTACTCAATAGTGCAGAAATTGTGAGGCTCTGCTGGCAAAGCACAGGCCCCAAAATCCCTCCCCATCCCTGCCTTCCAATGCTGTAGGGACCCAACCTGCTCAAGCCCCAGACTGCCTTTGATGTCACCAGCCACTCCATCCCATTCCCATGGCCTCAATCCCCAGTCCCGGTGCCCTAGTTTCATATCTGCATGCATTGCACAAACTCCCAGATGGCCCACACTATCTTGATAACTACCTTGATCCAGTGCATGCCAAAGGTAAGACATTGAGAATGAATACATCAGAAAAGACTATTAGGTGAGATATAGAAAGAGGAAGGAGAAACTCCAGAAGGAGTGAGAAAACTATCAGGGGATTAGACATCAGAATGAGAAAGGTGTGCAACAGCAATCAATAGAATTACCTAGAACTTACAGGACAGGAATAGGCCATTCAGCCCAACTCATCTGTGACAGTGTTTATGCTCCACATGAACTTCCTCCCACCTCTCTTCATCTAACCCTATCAGCTTATCCTTATACTCTTTTCTCCCTCATGTACTTCTCCTTAAATGCATCTTGCAATTCACCTCAATTTACTCAAGTACTTTGCGAATTCCACCTTATAACCATTCCCAGGATAAATAAGTTTTTTCCTGAATTCCTTGTTGAATTTATTGGGGATGAACATATATTTACGATCCCTAGTTTTGGACTCCCCACAAGTGGAAAAATATCTCAAAGTTGACCCTGTCAACTCCCCTCATAACAGAGAGAGAGCAACACAATCAAAATTAGAAAGTGGAACTCAAGAAAAATAGAGAGTGGAGAAAATGTTACAGGGAAAAGAACAACTTTTTTTTGTCTATGAGCAATGCCCTGAAAAATAAACTGGTATTATTAATAAACTACCTGGTGTCGATACAATCACTGATATAATAGTTACCCATCAACCTACTCAATACAAGATCCTCTGAGTTATTCAAACTCTAAAGTAAGAATCTGCTATGTTACTATAATTCTGGTCATTTTTTTTTTAAAGAATGCTTTATCTTGTGCTCCAGTTCCAATCATTCCACATGAACAGTGTTAATAAAGGTACCTAGTAATGAAATGATCATCACACAATGTCTTATCCAGACTACTGTATTGCATGCACGCAGACAGTTGTTTCAAAGCTGGTGCCTCAGAGGATGGCACAGAAAGTCAACTGTATGTTTCCATTGGTCTAGAAATAGCTATTGCCCTGGATATTGTATGCTGTGAGATCAAAGGAAAATATTTTTGTCCATGTTACATTTCTAAATGGTTGTCAGTGAACCACATTAAATGCAGAAATAAATATTAAATATGTCATCAATGGGTAGTGGTGGTTTGTACACAGCAGACAGCAGAGAGGTTTGCTAAGTGGCAGATGCAGCCCAGGTCAAACATGTTGGGTTGAACTTTTGCAAACCTCTGTTATTCTTTTGCACCATGGCTTCATAATTATCCTGGTGGTAAGTTAATTATGGTAATTGCTAGATATTTTTTCATGTTGATATAGTCTATCTTCAGCTACTGTGGTGTCAATAATATGTCCTAGTGTACGCAAAGTACGTCTTATCAGTTGTCAGTTATACAGGCATTATTTCGTTTAATCGTCAGATATTTAATGAACTGTCTGCAGAGCAATATCAGGAAAGAAAATGAGTTAAGGGTGTTTCAAGCAGCTCAGCTGTTTGATTTGATTAATCTGACTGTTCTAACTGTGGAGGCTTAAAAGCAATGGCATAAAGATTCAAATTGGCTGTCAGGGTATGACTGTACAGTGCAGCAATTTAGACAGTGGCCTTTCAGCTTTAAGATCTGGGCTCTAATCCAGCCCAGACTTTCAAAAATGAAGAGCTCATCTGTCTCCTAGCAGCTAAGGTCCTATGTGAAATTAGTATCTGTAGTCTCAATTCAGTTGCTTTTGGGTACTGCGTAAGATTTTCATCCTGGTCATCAAATCCCTCCATGGCCTCACCACTTCCTATCTTTATAACCTCTTCGAGCCCTGGAGCCCTCTGTGATCACTGTGCTCCTCTAATTTTGGCCTCTTGAGCATCCCCATTTTCTACATTCCACCATTGGCAGCTGTGCCATCAGCTGCCTTGGCCGTAAGCTCTGGAATTCCCTCTCTAAACCTCTCTGCCTCTCTCCCTTCCTTTAAGACGCTCATTAAAACCAATCTCTTTGACCTGCAGTAATATCTCCTTATGTGGCCTGGCGGCAAATTTTGTTTGATAATCCTTCTGTAATGCGCCTTGAGACATTTTACTATTTTAAAGGCATGTTATAAATGCAAGTTCTTGTTGTTTATGGCATAGAACTATCCTAATTTAGAGCTAATTGACAATCTCAATCAGAGGTGTGTGCGAAATGCAAGAAGGATCACATTGATGATCTTCTGATGTTGAGACTGAGGCATGTTGTCAGGACAGAGCAGATTGGGCATTGTGCTGTGTTACACCTGACCTTCCAGTGCTTGATATCGACATGAGGTGCTTGAACTGAGAAGAGTTCCATTCCTCTTGATGACCACAACAAACTCATGAAGAACAAATATCATTAACAAGTACTTCCAATGGCTGCAAAGTCCTGCTCAAGTATTCTCACATGAGTTTTAGTTGCATGCTCCCTGGATGAAACAGGTTTGTAACAGGAAATAGCTGTGTACAATTATACCAGAACAACTGAAGTCATCTTCATGTATGCAGGTGGAACATTGAAAGATGGGAACATAGGAACAAGAGTAGGCTATTCAACCTCTTGAGCCTGTTCTGTCTTTCAGGTAGATCACAGCTGATCTTAACTCCATCTACACACATTGGATTTGTAACCTTTAATACACTCCCCTAATAAAAATCTATCAATTCCAATTCTGAAATTTTCAATTGACCTCCATCCTCAACAGCTTTTAGGGGGAGGGAGTTCCAGGTTCCCCTATCCTTTGTGTGAAGAAGTGTTTCCTGGCGTCACCTCTGAAAGGCTTAACTCTAATTTTAAGGTTATGTCCCCCTTTTCTAGACTCCTCTCCCATGGGAAATAGTTTCTGCCTATCAACCCTATCAAATCATCTTAAACACCTTAATCTTCTGTACTCAAGAGGGTAAAAAGCTAGTCTGTGAAATCTGACCTCATAATTTAACCCTTTTAGCCCCACACGATAGATTGTAATTCAGCTAAACAAAGGATTGATCTATTCAGTGTTGCAGTTAGTTGATAAAGGGCTGATGCTAAGAATGTAGAATGGAAAAAAATTGTCTTTAAAAGTAAATGATTATATATGTATCTAGAAATTCCATTGCACAGTGCCTGTTTCAGTCTCCTGTGTAAAATCTGTTGGCGTCTGATGCTAGTATGTGCCATTCATGCTGTTGTTAGCTTTCCTGCTGGAAACCCCTGGACTAGCAGTCCTTAAAGAGACTGTTGATGGCTGCCTCACCCCCTCCTCCCCAAAAGTAAGTGTAAAGTGTTTTTACTTACCTGAGTGTGGAGCCAGGAGGAGCAGGTGTGTTTCTATGGGTACACTTTAAAACCACAGTCTACTTGAGGACCTTGCTGGTGTCTCAGCTGGCTGAATTTGCTTCCTCTCATTCCACACCACCACCCCCGCCCCCCCCCCCCCCCCCACAACCCCCCCACAACCAAGGAACTGTCTCTGGGGGCATGGCTGGTGCCTGCAGCTCACTGATATCATCCTAATGAGGCTGGATAATCGTGGTTGTGGCATTGGATACAATGGACTCTGCACTGGGACTGTGCCCTGATTCCTGCTTAATCCAGTTTCTGGGCCATTTGATCTCATTTGGCTTTTCTCCGTCCAAATATCCTTACTTACTTTTAAATAAATTGTAGTGCTGGTACCAGCCAGTGCTACCTTAGGATTCATTTGTTCAAGTATTTCATTTTAAATCGTAAGCTAAAAGTCTATTTTGTACTTGCATGTGTTGGTAGAGTTAACACCAGCACAAGCACAAGGGGTCAAATGAATTGCATCTGCATCGTAAAGATTGCATCGATGAGTTTGAATGAGACTTAGAGCTAAGTTCTAAGTCAGCAACACTAGCTATAAGGATTGGAAAGTCGGGCTTGTTTTCAAACGGTAACAACTCATACAAGTGACTCCCTAAAGCAAAAGAAAAGTTGCAGTGGCCAGAGAGTAAGCAATATTCTTCCATATGTAGTGGGAACTGCTTCCTTTGGGGCCCACAAATTTTTTTTTTCATTTTCAAGGTCTTTAGTTGAGCTGATGGGGTCTCAGCTAGTAATAGATTTTTACTGTTCTATGGCAGTGAAGGTCTCTGGATACTTGTCGGTTAGAATGTGATCCACAAAAGTTGTTACATAAAATTGCTGAACAAAATTCCAACACATCAAGCAAAAGCAGGGGTGTGGGACTAATTGGATATCTCTTTCAAAAGAGTTGGAACAGGTATGAATGGCTGATTGGTCTCCTTTTGTGCTGTGTGTTTCTGTCAAGATAACTGAAAGACCAAAGTGAAATGGTTACCTACTGCCTTATCTGCGTATATGAGCAGCAAAATCTGTTTACTTGTAAGCACAAAGCTTCCTTTTTTCACTTTTCTACTGAACAGTTTCTTTTTCCTTATTTCAGTCTGCTTGATGGTATTTGTATCGTGATAATTTAGCCTCAATGGTTTTTGACTAGGTCTACAAGTACCTATTAATACTAGTTCTTCTTTTGGGCCTCCTTATCTCGAGAGACAATGGATACGCGCCTGGAGGTGGTCAGTGGTTTGTGAAGCAGCGCCTGGAGTGGCTATAAAGGCCAATTCTGGAGTGACAGGCTCTTCCACAGGTGCTGCAGAGAAATTTGTTTGTTGGGGCTGTTGCACAGTTGGCTCTCCCCTTGCGCCTCTGTCTTTTTTCCTGCCAACTACTAAGTCTCTTCGACTCGCCACAATTTAGCCCTGTCTTTATGGCTGCCCGCCAGCTCTGGCGAATGCTGGCAACTGACTCCCACGACTTGTGATCAATGTCACACGATTTCATGTCGCGTTTGCAGACGTCTTTATAACGGAGACATGGACGGCCGGTGGGTCTGATACCAGTGGCGAGCTCGCTGTACAATGTGTCTTTGGGGATCCTGCCATCGTCCATGCGGCTCACATGGCCAAGCCATCTCAAGCGCCGCTGACTCAGTAGTGTGTATAAGCTGGGGGTGTTGGCCGCTTCAAGGACTTCTGTGTTGGAGATATAGTCCTGCCACCTGATGCCAAGTATTCTCCGAAGGCAGCGAAGATGGAATGAATTGAGACGTCGCTCTTGGCTGGCATACGTTGTCCAGGCCTCGCTGCCGTAGAGCAAGGTACTGAGGACACAGGCCTGATACACTCGGACTTTTGTGTTCCGTGTCAGTGCGCCATTTTCCCACACTCTCTTGGCCAGTCTGGACATAGCAGTGGAAGCCTTACCCATGCGCTTGTTGATTTCTGCATCTAGAGACAGGTTACTGGTTACTTATAATACTAGTTATAAGAGGAGAATGATGGTGCAATCTGGGAGCAGTTTTCCAGAGGCTCCTGCTGGAGGTGTAGTGGGGAGAGGCTGATGGAATTGCCAAGGGATGTTGGAGCCAACAAATGTTGCCAATCATAGTTGACCTGTTCATTAAAGCTTCCAGAAGTGGTGGATTCACTGGGTTCATTAGAACTAAGCAAAGTTTGATCATTCAAGAAACGTAAGTGAAATACAAAGAGGTCCTCAACTGTTGTGTCTAGGACATTGAGCCCTTCCATTCACCTGCATACACAAACGTGTAGAACGCACTGTGTTTTGCTGCTTGTGGAATATGTCAAGGAAAATATTTCCCTCTCAAGGTCAAGAATTTCAGACCTCCATATCTGCTTCATGTCACAAGTTTTCTCAAATCCAGATGAAATTGGCACTGTGTCATCTTTGTCGCTGCAAACATATGATGGATAATACTGTTGTTGAGGATAGTGCCTTTCAATAAGTGAAAGAACATCATCTTCTGCACTTTCATCACTTCAGTTGTCAGGTAGTAGTAATTTCCCAGGTGATCATTTGAACCCACTCTTCCCATATGCCTGTTATCAATGACAGCTTTAGACTTGACAGTTAGAGTTCTAGTCCTACAGTCAACCTTAAAACCGTTGCAGTCTCTAAGTCAGTAGGTAAATGTTCTGGTTGTCATGTCATTTCACACAAAGTTGGCTTGTTAAAGGCTTCCTTTCCTTAATTATTTTTCTACTTGGGTATGAATTCCAATTTTCTATTTTGCCATAATGATTCTGCGCCATTTTATCCTCTAAATGTGCATAGCCTCAGAAGGCAGGGAAGATGAGGACGGTCTAAATGATTATAGCGCACTGGTCACAGAAACAATACCGTCGTGCTCTGCCATGCTTCCCAACTTTTTCAGTTCTACTAGTACACACCTAACATGTCCTTTCAAGACAAGTGCTGGTAAAGGACAGACACATAAAGGCTCCAATGGAAATAGCAGTCTTGTACACTTGATTTTTTGTAATCTGTCATATCCTGGTTCATCTCTCTGCTGCATCTGGGAGCTACCTGCTATGTGGAATCAATTTAACAAAAGGCCTAGTTGCTTCAGTAACATGGATGTTCAAAAGATTGGTACAGCACTAGCATGCTTTTTTTTTTGCTGGTTTATATGTAGGCAGTAAGTCTTGAGGTGGTCAGAGTAAAATTGGTTGTAAAACTCATTATCTCAGACAAAGAAGGCTAAAGTTTCAGAGAAGCTTTCACCAATTCTAATGCCAATGAAGAGCTGTATTTTATTGCCATTTCCGCAATTTGTACAATATTATTTTGGCTTTAAAGAAAGAAAGGTCCACATTTAGAGAACACTTTTCCTGACCTCAGGACATTCCAGAGCCCTTAACAGCCAATGGAGTATTTCTGAAGGGCATTCACTGTTGTCATGCGGGAAACACGCCAGCCAATTTTCACACAGCAAGCTCCCACAAACAGTAATGTGATAATGAACAGATAATCTATTTTACTGGTGTTGGCTGAGGAATAAATATTTGGCCAGGACACCAGGGTAACTTCTCTACTCTTATTTAAAATAGTGCTGTGTGATCTTTACCATTTGAAAGCCTATTTTACGAGGCCTGCTCTGAACGCAGAGATACACTGTGCGTAAAAGCAGATTGTAAAACTGGGCCAACAGACATGCATAGCTGACGTGCATCTGTGCAGCAGAAAGCAGTTTCAAGCTGAAGGGGAAGAGGTGTTGTGGGCCATGAGAAGCTTCATCAGAAGATTGAAAATTATGCAAACTGTCACTTCAATGGATTGCATATTTTCTTTGGATGAACTTTGCCCCCAGTGCTGAGATTGCCCATACAAACTGAGTGCCTGCTTAATTCGAAGACCTGGCCTGCTCTAGTGGGACACCTTTAAGAAGATTACCGTCACTATATTTGCTTGCTAAGTTTGTTTATTTTCCCTTTGCATTTTTTTTCTGCAAATTAATTGCAGTTTGATGCATAATTTTTGCAATCTTTTCCTTTTGCTGGTATGGTAATATTTAAATAATACCAAGCAAAAGGGGAAATTTCTTTGAGGATTCTGACAGCACTATAAGGCCATGATGAAGATAATAGAAACATAGAAACAGAGAAAAATAGGAGCAGGAGTAGGCCATTTGGCCCTTCGAGCCTGCTCCGCCATTCAATACATTCATGGCTGATCATCCAAACTCAGTAACCTGTTCCCGCTTTCTCCCCGTATCCCTTGATCCCTTTAGCCCTAAGAACTATATCTAACTCTTTCTTGAATATATTTAATGATTTGGCCTCAGTTGCTTTCTGTGGTAGAGAATTCCACAGGTTCACCACTCTCTGGATGAAGAAATCTCTCCTCATCTCAGTCCTAAATGGCTTACCCCTTATCCTTAGAATGTGACCTCTGGTCCTGGACTCCCCTGCCTTTGGAAACATCCTTCCTGCATCTAGTGTGTCCAGTCCTGTTAGAATTTTGTAGGTTCCTATGAGATCCCCTCTCATTCTTCTAAACTCTAGTGAATACAAGCCTAATCGACCCAATCTCTCTTCATATGTCAGTCCTGCCATCCCAGGAATCAGTCTGGTGAACCTTCACTGCACTCCCTCCATAGCAAGAACATCCTTCCTCAAATAAGGAAACCAAAATTGCACACAATACTCCAGATGTGGTCTCACCAAGACCTTGTATAATTGCAGCAACGCATCCTTGCTCTTGTACTCGAATCCTCTCGCTATGAAGGCCAACATATCAATGATTTCACTCTGGGCAACAACAGCATTGGGCTGAATTTTTGGGCCACACTGATATCAGGAACTGAGGCGAGTGGGGCCCAAAAATGACGAGGCTGGCCAGCGTGCTGGCTTTCCGACCCCATTCCTGATGTTGGCCATTTTGGCCGACGCAGGTTTGGGACCCGGGAAGTCTGCCTGTCCCCAGGAGGCAGGAAGGCAATTAGGCTTGTTAAGAGCCTTGTTAAAGGTAGGTCATGGAGGCCAGGTGGCCTCCAGTTTCCCGATGCGATAGCGAGCAGATCAACTGCCTGGTGGCGGGCACCCAGCGGCAGGCCAGTGGCGGGATAGTGCTCCTGGCAGGCCTACTGGCCTTCCTTGCCTGTCTGCGTGGGAGTTCAGCCAAAGGCCATCCAGGAGAGGGTGCTCTGGCTGCTTATTGTATGTTTTAATTAAAACTTTTCATAAGTATCTGAGAGGGCACCTTCTTGTTGAGACGCCCTCCCATTTACTTACCATTTACTGCAGCTGGAAGGCCTCTGATTGGCCCTCCAGCTTCAAGAGCCCGCCCACTGCCCTTAATTGGCTGGGGAACATACGAACACATGTACATATGAACTCAGAGCAGGAGTCAGCTATTTGGCCCCTCGAGCCTGCTCTGCCATTCTAAAACATCATGCTGATCTGTTTGTGGACTCAACTCTACTTTCCTGCCTACCCCCGATACCCTTTTACTCCCTTGTTTGTCTAGAATCTGTCTACCTCTGCCTTAAAAACATTCAATGACCCTGTCTCTATGGCTCTCTGGGGAAAAGAGTTCCACAGGCTCACGACCCTCATTTCTCCTCATCTCTGTCTTAAATGGGAGACCCCTTATTTTTAAACTATGCCCCCTAGTTTTAGTCTCTCCCACAAGGGGAAACATCCTTTCAACACCCACCCTGTCAAGTCCGCTCACGATCTTATATGCTTCAATAAGATCACCTCGCATCCTTCTAAACTCCAATGAATACAACCTGTCCAACCTTTCCTCATAAGATAACCCTCTCATCCGAGGAATCAGTCGAGTGAACCTTCTCTGAACTGCTTCCAATGCAATTATATCCGTTTTTAAGTAAGGAAGCCAAAAATGTACATAATACCGTAAATGTGGTCTCATTAATGTCCTGTATAACTGCAGCAGAACATCACTACTTTTATATTCCATTCCTCTTGCAATAAATGACAACATTGCTTTGCCTTCTTAATCATTTGCTGTACCTGCATACTAACTTTTTGTGTTTTGTGTACTAAGACACCCAGATCCCTCTGCATCTCGTCCTGCAATCTCTCTCCATTTAAATAATATGTTGCTTTTCCATTTTTCCAGCCAAAGTGGACAAATTCACACTTTCCCACATTATAATCCATCTGCCAAATTTTTGCCCACTCACTTAACCTATCCTTTGCAGACTCTTTATGTCCTCTTCACAACTTACTCTCCTACCTATCTTTGTGTCATCAGCAAATTTAACAACCATACATTCAGCCCCTTCATTCAAGTCATTGATAGAGATTATAAATAGTTGAGGCCCCAGCACTGATCCCTGTGGCACTCCACTAGTTACAGCTTGCCAACCTGAAAATGACCCATTTTTGCCTACTCTCTGTTTCTTGTTAGCTAACCAATCCTCTATCCATGCTAATATGTTACCCCCATACCATGGCTCTTATTTTGTTTAGTAACCTTTGATGTGGCACCTTGTCAAATGCCTTCTGGAAATCCAAGTACACCACATCCACAGACTCCCTTTTATCCATGTTGCTTGTTACTTCCTCAAAGAACTCAAATAAATTAGTCAAACATGATTTCCCTTTCACAAATCATGTTGACTCTGACTGATTGCATTGAGATTTTTGAAATGGCCTGGCCTGCTATAACCTCTTAATAATAGATTCCAGCATTTTCCCTGTCTCCATGCCAAATAAGGGCGCACCTACATGAAAATCTTGACTTTAATCAGTTTCCCACAGGAGCTGGGTTTGGGACCTAAGAACAATCCCAAAACCTGTTTCCCTCTTCCATGGGGAAAATTCAGCCCGTTGTGTTCAGACCTGATACTACACCAGAACTCACTACACCTATCCACATATGTCACAGGCTTTCTCTCAGCCTTTCCTGTGAAGTTGAGGCGGCAGTCAGACAGCTTTACCATGTGGTGCAGGTCAACTTGAACCACAGGGGTGGCTTTTCCTTAGAGACATGCATTCAACTTTTATGCCACCGGATCCTTCCAAGCTGCCGCTTGCGAGATATGTTAATTTAGTCAATCGGCAACTTGACAATTCTATAAAGCAAGACGTAATATATTTATCACTTTGCCTTTGGAAAGCACGCAGTAGCTGGATAGAGTACAGAATGTCTCTTAAGTGACAGGTTTCCCAACAGAACAGAACATCATGAATGGTACCCATGTTCTCCATATGTAGAGATTGCAGGGGCACTTGTTTCCTCTGGTTAGGCTTCCCTAAAGTATCACACAGGACAACCCTCCTCACACCCACTTCATGCAGCGGCACATCTATTTTACCAGCTTTGAAATGTGGGTGGGGAGGAGAGGCATGCAGGGGTGGGGGAGGGGAAGTGATATGCCACTCTGTCGCTTGTACACAGGCTTCCACTTTGAATTTCCTTCCACTTCATTCACACTTGATATTTCTTTACCTCCTATCCCCAGTTTCGTTAAAGGCTGCTCAAAAAGCCATTTTGAGACTTTAAAAAGGCTGAAACAATATTTGTCCCACTTTGCAGCCAATTAACTCTAATCGTGCACGGTTATACTCTTTGCATATTTTTACCTTTTTACTCTAGTTGGTTCTTTGTTGGCTTATGTGTCTCAGACTATTCTTGTACATTTAGCCCCTGCTACTTATGCCCTCGAGAATGTTTCTGCTTGTGCTGATATCTAGGTAAGTTTGATGGCAAGTCCAGATAATGAATAAAAAATCTTTCTTAACCTTGCTTTAGGTACTGGTTTAATCCTATACCTCCAGTGGATCTTTATTGAATTTTATAGAAACAACAGAATGACATAACAGTGAGCTTGTGTTTTTAAGCTTTAATTGCCAGCTAAATTTATTGAATAATAACTAGCAAACAAATGAAATTATATATCCATACATAAAATTAGATGTGAGGTGATGTTAATTCCTTGAAAATAATAAATTCTTTGCAAACTTTACATTAACCTATATATTATACCTGGCATTTAAAAGTACAGTTATTATTTTGTATTCCCACGAGCTGTAGGAGTTTCAGTTTAGCTGATTCTTTGCAGAGGTTTTATATAGCCTGCCTCTTTACACACACTCCAGCTCAAACTCTGGTTTTTGAAATGTACCTGGCTAAGGAGTAAGAACAAGTCGCTGGGCTTCATGGAATTTGAATGAGTGGGGGCATCTTAATACCCCCAGACCACTTGGTGGGAACAAACGGGCTAGTGGAGGAAAAATTGCATCTGAGGACTTTGTCAGGCCAGCCCCCCACCTGCCAAGAATGAGGAAAATTAATTTTGCCACATGAGCATTGATTTTAAACTATTGTTGGTGAAGAAAGAACTTGCTTTAAAAAACAATTGGAGACTTTGGCTGGAGAGAGATATTAGCATATCAAGAGACAAGTCCTTCAAAGGACAAAGGGGCTATTCCCTGCTCCAGTTTAATCCACAATGGACTTTTGATTACCAGACGTTGAAGGTGGAAAGGCTAGCGTTCTAGGTGAACTGCTAAGATGGCCGAATACACAAACAGATGTGGTCGGATCGGTTTGGTCACATGGCTGGCTGACTGTTGGGAGTTTTTTGAATTTGAACTTCCAACAAGGAATTTGAAATCAGAAAGCTATTTTCTCCTGGACTGAGAACACCTCTTTCCTGTCTGCTCTCAGTTCACTCTCACTAGCTGTGGACACCATTGCAGACACATGAACCCCAAGAGAGAAAACTCTCCTACAATGAACAAGATTTAAGAAGAATACTGGGCCCCAAAGAAAAGCAAGATTACTTTCAAAAGGACTGAAGTGAACTTGAGGTACAGTAAACAAGAAACTCTTCTGATATTGCCTCAAACCTCTCCATTTATTTTTTCTTCTGCTCTTTTCTGTCCCTATTTGCATGCGTGTATCGAGTGTGCATGGGCGCGTCGTATATCCATAGGCGTTAATTGTATTAGAGTTTAAGAGTAAGGTTTAATGAGTTTCACTTTTTTTCTTTAAACCCAAGAAAGCCTGTTTATGCTCATTTCTTTGCCTTATATTTGGAAAGTGGTGAACAAGGATTCACCAAAGGGGGAGCTCAAAACACTGTGTGTTTAAAACATAAACCCTGTTACAATAAGACCAGATGAAGATAGCAAAAGACCCCTAGGCACCTTTCTCACCTGGTCGTAACAACTTGTTCTGCTTGATTCCCGCCTGCTGCTATCTGAACCCCACAGTTTTTCTGTGTATCTGAGGACCCTGCCTCAAGTAGGCAGAAGCCCTCTTATTACATGTTAATCTGTCTATATGATGTCATTAGAACCTTGATGCAATTTTAACATGCATTAATGGAAGTCCCACTCACTGCTTTACCTGCTGAGTGAAACCTAATGGGGTTGGTTACCTAATGGCAACAGGAAGTAGAATTTAAAGAGGTGAGCATTTAGATCACTGGTATCTTTCCAATGCAGTAAATTGAGAGTTCTTTGGCAATCTTGGGAAGCAACGTTTTAAGAGTCTGATGTATCTCAACTGGACAGAGGTAAGAATTTGAACTCCATAGAGAATACTCTACAACTGTTCAGCACTAAGTGCTAGCTAGTTTGAAGAGTTACCCACAGCCAGCCAACACCTTGGAGTCTAACAGGCAGTAGCAAAGCAGGTGAAATGAGTTTGGCCTGCAAATGAGAACAGTCAGTACTCAAACACTGAACATACCTCCGCTCTCCATTGAATTTGACACTGAAAATTGGGATTCAGGTTGCCCATGTACCACATTCATAAGGATGCACAGTGAGGTTGATGAAAAGAAATAATTTTCATTTATTTAGCACCTTTCATGATCTCAGGATGTCCCAAAGCACTTTACAGCCGATGAAGAGCTTTTGAATTTTAGTCACTGTTGTAATGTAGGAAACGTTACAGCCAACTTGGCAAAGCAAGATCCCACAAACAACAATGTGATAATGACCAGATAAGCTGTTATTGGTGTTGGTTGAGGGATAAATATTGGCCAGGACACAATATTTGCACAGCTGTGTTGCAAACCAATTTTCAGTGCAAAGAATTACAGGGATAATTTAGGGCTTCTTTTTAAAGCAAAAACCATGCAGTTATCTTTTTATCAATCCATCAACTCCCCAAATATCCTGGAATTGATGGTAGAGCTTAGTTAAAAAAATCTAATGATTGTTATTTATTCTCTATAGGCCTTTCTTTGTGTTCAGTAAATGTCTGGGCACTATATTACTGCAGCAGGTGCAAAGCAGTGACTTTGGTTTGCTACGAGGTGCTTGTTTAGAGATACAGCACTGAAACAGGCCCTTCGGCCAACCGAGTCTGTGCCGACCATCAACCACCCATTTATACTAATCCTACACTAATTCCATATTCCTACCACATCCCCACCTGTCCCTATATTTCCCTACCACCTACCTATACTAGGGGAAATTTATAATGGCCAATCTACCTATCACCCTGCAAGTCTTTTGGCTGTGGGAGGAAACTAGAGCACTTGGAGGAAACCCACGCAGACACAGGGAGAACTTGCAAACTCCACACAGGCAGTACCCAGAATCGAACCCGGGTCCCCGGAGCTGTGAGGCTGCGGTGCTAACCACTGCGCCACTGTGCCGCCCTAATGTTGCAATTATCAGCAGCTCTCTTGCAAATTGGAATATGCAACAGCCAGAGCTATACAAGTCTGATTTTCCATATTTTTCCAAAAAAATTCAGCCAATGTAGGCCAGTAGAGGTGATATTGCCTCGTTACAGGCACTGATGGCCCATAAAATTACGTATCTAAAACTGCCAGAATGAATTGCATTTGCAAATAGGCTGATGCATGTTGACACACACTGAACACAAACAGACAGCCTTGCCTGTGATTAAGGACTTATTGAGTGCCTGAGTCTTTACTACTTTTGCATTTCAAGTAGACAGTACAAGGATTCACAGGGAATAAAACCTTTTCCTTTTGGAGGCCTCCCACTAAGTCTATAATGCAACTCATTCATTTGAACAGGCTCCCTTGCATAAGCTCACTCTCCTAAATACACATTAATCTTTGCTTTGCACTGATCTATTATATCCCGACATCTCTTAATGGATTAATATTTCTTTTTGTATTTTCTTTCTGCAAGGATAGATGGGTCCTGGACATTTCGATTTTAATGATTCATGCAGCAACCTATAGCTTTTCGGAAATTAGATAATTCTGCAGTTATTATGTAATCCTAATTATTGTCAGTTTTTACCTGATAAAGAATGGATATAAATAAAGAGTGAGTGGACTTGTGCTCCAAATTGAGAATTTTCAAAAATAAAAAAGGTATTAGGTCTCTGGAAAAAATAAGTGGTATTCATAATAAAGGGCTGCAAAGACAGTTCTATCTCTGAATAAAGTGTATTAGTTCCAAACCTATCTGAATTCCGTGTAATTTGTACATTTTGAATCAGCCTGGACTTCATCTGGATCTTCTATTCATTTCCAGCCGATGCAGTTACAGGTATCATCATACTGTCAGAATAGTTCTTGCAAAGTTGGATCACTCTAATTCCCAATTTCAAAAAAACAACCCGAGGATCAATATTCCAAATCTCAAGATTCAACGTTCTCCACTCTAATTACTTGATTTCAAGAAGTGCTCCTCTTCGGACCGCTGTCACCACATGTTAACTTGAGAGAGTGGGAAGGTTGTCATGTTCACAATTCTCTACCAACACTGCTCTAAAATTGAATGGTTGGAAGTCAATCAATTCCCCTGGTCTTCCACCCTCCAATTTGCCTTCTTTTTCATCCTGCTCTGAGAAAGCACCTTGCCTTTGATCTGCAACTTCCCACAACAGCAAAATGAGGAATTCTGAGTGTCAACCTGGCAAGCCACCATCTAAACTCCAACTTGTGTCCTGGTAATAGGTATCCTTTTTTTTGAGCGATAAGTACATGAGGGAGAAAGGAACAGAAGGGGACATGTTGGCAGGACAAGATGAAGTAAGGTGGGAGGAGGCTCATGCGTGGAGCATAGACACCAACATAGACTTGTTGGGCTGAATGGCCTATTTCTGTGCTGTAAATAGTATTAATATTATGTATTTAATGAATTCATGCCAAGTGAGGAGGAGCTGTGAAAGGTTCCCAGAAATAATCATGAATACTTGATTCATTTTGTTATAGCTTTTATGATATTTTAATGAATGTACTTTGTACCACAATATGGCTAGATAATTATTAGTCATTTTGAGAGCGTGGTCATACTCATTACAATGCAAAAATAAAACATCAAATGAGAGGAAGTAATTGTGTTAAGATCAAAAGTTATAATTATCCACAACACTAAAGATATCACACTGTTTAATGCAAATTTCTGTCAAACTTAAAATATAAAAGAAACAAAGGTTACCATTTTGCTTCAGGATGGGGTTTGGTAGCATAGTGGTTATATCATTGTACGAACAATCCAGAGATGGGAGTTCAAATCCCATCATGGTAGCTGGGGAATTTAAATTCAATTTGTTAAATAAATCTGGAATTAAAAAAAGATATATCAGTAATGATGGTCCATGAAACTATTGGATTGATGTACAAACCCATCTGATTCATGAATATCCTTTGTGGAAGGAAATCTGCTGTCCTTAGCTAGGCTTATATGTGACACCAGGCACACAGCAATGTGGTTGGCTCTTAACTGCCCCCTAAAATGGTCTAGACAGCCACTCAGCTGTATTCCAGCAGTGCAGTTAGTGATGGGATATAAATGCTGGCCTTGTCAGTGATGCACACATCCAATGAATGAATAAAGCATATCTTATTTCCCAAATGCCCCATTTGTTTGCATCCCTGGGCTGAATTTTCAGGTCCTGCTGAGGGCGGGAACAGAGGGGGACAAGGTCTGAAAATACTGGTGCCACTTCCCGGCGTCGACTATTTCTGATGAGGCAGGTTTGGGGCCGGCAGGGTTTACTGCCCCCTGAGGCAGGTATCCAATTAAGCTCATTAGGAGCCTTGTTAAACACATTTAAAGGAGGTCAAATGGAATTTTCCAGTTTGCGCCCAGTTTCCCAACCCGACGGGGCAGCTTAACCACCTGGAGGCAGGCACCCAGCAGCAGGCCGGGCACTCCAAGCAGGCCTAAAGGCCCTCCCAGCCTGCTTGGATGTGGGTGCAGCCAAAGGCTGTAAAGGGATTCCCCTATCCCCACAACATTGGTGGTCTGGCTGCTATAACTAAAGCCCGGCTCAGGTATAAAATTAAAACCTGATCCGGGCCTGACCCAACAACAGCCAACCCGCACCCGACCTGGGCCCGAGACCTTTAATTTTTTTAAATGCCCGACCTGACCCGAACCCGACACATGTAGTGGGGTTTGGTCGGGTAACCAGGCTTCACTGCAGAGTGCGGAGTCTGGACTACACATTTCCTGCCTTGACGCCCTGAATGTTCATTTGAAGATTACTTCCC
This sequence comes from Heterodontus francisci, assembly GCF_036365525.1. Lineage (NCBI taxonomy): Eukaryota > Metazoa > Chordata > Chondrichthyes > Heterodontiformes > Heterodontidae > Heterodontus > Heterodontus francisci. Next base: position 17,292,861 of record NC_090388.1, read on the forward strand.
GGAGCAAGGCAGCACTGTCCACATCCAGCCCGACCGGACCCAAGCCCGAACGCTGGACTCTGAAGAGAGACTTTACCCGACCCGAAACCAACACTTACCGTCGGGTCTTGTCGGGTAGCCACACTTTAGCTGTAACTATTTTCTATTTAAAACTTAAGTAATGTTGGTGAAAGGGTGCCTCCATGTTGAAGCGCCCTCTCAGTTAGTTACTATTCATTGCAGGCTGCTGCTCCTCTCAAGCTGGAAGGCCTTTGATTGGCTCTCCAGCTTTGTGAGGTCACCCGCCGCCCTTAATTGGTCAGGGAACCTGTCTCCATGCCAGTTAAGTTGGGTGCCTTCACAGAAATCCCAAAGAGTGTTTGTTTCCCCCCAGGCATGGGTTCAGATCCTTGAAACAGTCCTGACTCCCGTTTCCCACCCCCGGCGGGAAAATTCACCCTTTCTCGCTATTCTTTCCAAACTTCAGCTGAAACTTTACAATCCAAATCTTGTTCTCTGTAAGGCTGAAATCAATTTTAAGAACTTCAACCTCATTTTAAATCTCTCCTTTGCTTCTCCCCTCCTTTGGGAAAGTCCCAGCCTGCTCCTCTCTCTACTGTCGAAGTCCCATCTTTTCAGCCATTAAACCTAAAGTCTCCTAAAATCCATGTACCCGAGTTGTGAACCCCTCAACCAAGGAGAATAGGGCCTTCTTATCCACTCTTTCGAGACCCTCATCATTTTGTACACTTCAATTAGGTCTGCCTCCTCTGTTCGAAAGAAAACAACCCTAGCCTATTCAATAAAAGCAAAATACTGCGGATGCTGGAAATCTGAAACAAAAACAAGAAATGCTGGAATCACTCAGCAGGTCTGGCAGCATCTGTGGAAAGAGAAGCAGAGTTAACGTTTCGGGTCAGTGACCCTTCTTCGGAACTGACAAATATTAGAAAAGTCACAGATTATAAACAAGTGAGGTGGGGGTTGGGCAAGAGATAACAAAGGAGAAGGTGCAGATTGGACCAGGCCACATAGCTGACCAAAAGGTCACGGAGCAAAGGCAAACAATATGTTAATGGTGTGTTGAAAGACAAAGCATTAGTACAGATTAGGTGTGAATATACTGAATATTGAACAGCAGCAAGTGCAAACCTGAAGAAAAACAACCTGAAAAAAACAGTGGGTAAGCAAACTGAACAAACTAAGATGAAATGAAATAAATGCAAAAAAAGATAGTAAAAAATGTAAAAAGGAATGTAAAAAAAAGGAAGAAAAAATAACTAAAAATGAAAGTAAAATGGGTGGCTGTCATGCTCTGAAATTATTGAACTCAATGTTCAGTCCGGCAGGCTGCAGTGTGCCTAATCGGTAGATGAGATGCTGTTCCTCGAGCTTGCGTTGATGTTCACTGGAACACTGCAGCAATCCCAGGACAGAGATGTGAGCATGAGAGCAGGGGGGAGTGTTGAAATGGCAAGCAACCGGAAGCTCAGGGTCCTGCTTGCGGACTGAGCGGAAATGTTCCGCAAAGCGGTCACCCAGTCTGCGCTTGGTCTCCCCAATGTAGAGGAGACCACACTGTGAGCAGCGAATACAGTATACTACATTGAAAGAAGTACAAGTAAATCGCTGCTTCACCTGAAAGGAGTGTTTGGGGCCTGGGATAGTGAGGAGAGAGGAGGTAAATGGGCAGGTATTACACCTCCTGCGATTGCAAGGGAAGGTGCCCTGGGACGGGGACGAGGTGGTGGGGGTAATGGAGGAGTGGACCAGGGTGTCGCGGAGGGAACGATCCCTTCGGAATGCTGACAGGGGAAGGGAGGGGAAGATGCGACTGGTAGTGGCATCATGCTGGAGGTGGCGAAAATGACGGAGGATGATCCTTTGGATATGGAGGCTGGTGGGATGAAAAGTGAGGACAAGGGGAACCCTGTCACGGTTCTGGGAGGGAGGGGAAGGGGTGAGTGTAGAGGTGCGGGGAATGGGTCGGACACGGTTGAGGGCCCTGTCAACCACAGTGGGGGGAAATCCTCGGTTGAGGAAAAAGGAGGTCATATCAGAAGCACCGTCATGGAAGGTAGCATCATCAGAGCAGATGCGTCGGAGACGGAGAAACTGGGAGAATGGAATGGAGTCCTTACAGGAGGTAGGGTGTGAAGAGGTGTAGTCGAGGTAGCTGTGGGAGTCAGTGGGCTTATAATGGATATTGGTAGACAACCTATCCCCAGAGATGGAGACAGAGAAGTCGAGGAAGGGAAGGGAAGTGTCAGAGATGGACCATGTAAAGGTGAGAGAAGGGTGGAAATTGGAAGCAAAGTTGATAAAGTTTTCTAGTTCGGGGCGGGAGCAGGAAACGGCACCGATACAGTCATCAATGTACCGGAAAAAGAGTTGGGAGAGGGGGCCTGAGTAGGACTGGAACAAAGAATGCTCGACATATCCCACAAAAAGACAGGCATAACTAGGACCCATGCGGGTACCCATAGCGACACCTTTTACTTGAAGGAAATGCATGGAGTTGAAGGAGAAGTTGTTCAATGTGAGAACAAGTTCAGCCAGGCGGAGGAGGGTGGTGGTGGATGGGGACTGGTTGGGCCTCTGTTCCAGAAGCGGAGAGCCCTCAAACCATCCTGGTGGGGGATGGAGGTGTAGAACGATTGGACGTCCACAGTGAAGAGGAGGCGGTTGGGACCAGGAAACTGGAAATTGTCAAAATGACGTAGGGCGTCAGAAGAGTCACGGATGTAGGTGGGAAGAGACTGGACCAGTGGAGAAAAGATAGAGTCTAGATAGGAAGAAATAAGTTCAGTGGGGCAGGAGCAGGCTGACACAATGGGTCTGCCGGGACAGTCCCGTTTGTGGATTTTGGGAAGGAGATAGAAGCGGGCTGTCCGGGGTTGCGGGACTATGAGGTTGGAAGCTGTAGAGGGAAGATCTCCAGAGGACATGAGGTCAGTGACAGTCCTTTGGACGGTGGCTTGATGTTCGGTGGTGGGGTCATGGTCCAGAGGGAGGTAGGAAGAGGTGTCTGTGAGTTGGCGTTGAGCTTCTGCAAGGTAGAGGCCGCTACGCCATACAACAACAGCACCACCCTTGTCTGCAGGTTTGATGACCATGTCGGGGTTAGACCTGAGAGAATGGAGTGCCTCAAGTTCAGAGGGGGACAGGTTAGAGTGAGTGAGGGGGGCAGAGAAATTGAGACGACCAATGTCTCGCCGACAATTTTCAATGAGGAGATCAAGAGCGGGTAAGAGGCCAGGGGGAGGGGTCCAGGTAGAGGGAGAATGCTGGAGGCGGGTGAATGGGTCTGCTGGTCGGGGGGAGGACTCCTGGTTGAAGAAGTGAGCCCGGAGGCGGAGGCGACGGAAGAAGAGCTCAACGTCATGCCGAGCACGAAATTCATTGAGGTGGGGGCGTAAGGGGATAAAACTGAGACCTTTGCTGAGTACAGAACGCTCAGCATCAGAGAGGGGGAGGTCAGAGGGTATAGTGAATACACGGCAAGGGGTCAGATCAGAAGGGGTGGGGTCAGAGGGAAGTGAAGCGGAAGGAGGATCTGGAGGGGCATTAGTCCCCATCAGCTGCTGGAGCTTGCGTTCCTTAACACCTGAAAGGAAGAAAAAAAGTTTTTTGTTAATGCGTCGGATGACACTCCTTTCAGGTGAAGCAGCGATTTACTTGTACTTCTTTCAATGTAGTATACTGTATTCGCTGCTCACAGTGTGGTCTCCTCTACATTGGGGAGACCAAGCGCAGACTGGGTGACCGCTTTGCGGAACATCTCCGCTCAGTCCGCAAGCAGGACCCTGAGCTTCCGGTTGCTTGCCATTTCAACACTCCCCCCTGCTCTCATGCTCACATCTCTGTCCTGGGATTGCTGCAGTGTTCCAGTGAACATCAACGCAAGTTCGAGGAACAGCATCTCATCTACCGATTAGGCACACTACAGCCTGCCGGACTGAACATTGAGTTCAATAATTTCAGAGCATGACAGCCACCCATTTTACTTTCATTTTTAGTTATTTTTTCTTCCTTTTTTTTACATTCCTTTTTACATTTTTTACTATCTTTTTTTGCATTTATTTCATTTCATCTTAGTTTGTTCAGTTTGCTTACCCACTGTTTTTTTCAGGTTGTTTTTCTTCAGGTTTGCACTTGCTGCTGTTCAATATTCAGTATATTCACACCTAATCTGTACTAATGCTTTGTCTTTCAACACACCATTAACATATTGTTTGCCTTTGCTCCGTGACCTTTTGGTCAGCTATGTGGCCTGGTCCAATCTGCACCTTCTCCTTTGTTATCTCTTGCCCAACCCCCACCTCACTTGTTTATAATCTGTGACTTTTCTAATATTTGTCAGTTCCGAAGAAGGGTCACTGACCCGAAACGTTAACTCTGCTTCTCTTTCCACAGATGCTGCCAGACCTGCTGAGTGATTCCACCTAGCCTATTCAATATTTCCTCACAGCTAAAATCTCCAGTCCAGGCAATATCCTTGCAGATCTCCTCTGTACCTTCTCTAGTGAAAACGCATCTTACCTACAGAACTGTATGCAGTATTCCAGCTGTAGCCTAACTCGTGTATGAAAAATATCCCACAACTTCACTCCTTCAGAGCCTTGCTGGAGGGCATTGGAGACTGGATGAAAAAGCTCTTGGTTGTGGCTGTCATCAAGTCATCCAGACTTATCATTCATGCCACCTGCAGGCAGGTGGTTTTGGCATTGATTGCCAATTCCCTTACCCACAAGCTTGTAGTACAGTGAGCCTGCATTATGTTCCCCTAACATACAACACTGCCTTTGCATAACGCCACAAGCCCTTCTTCCACTTTAACAGCCTCACGACCCCACATCTATTATTTCACCTTTCCCAGGCTACTTTGTCACGCACAGCCAGTCTTAAACTTATTTGTTTATCTCTTTACAGGAGAAATTAATTCATTATTCCCACAAGACACACACCACCAGAGGGGGTTTTCCCACCTTTAAAACACTCGTTCCCTTTGAGGGCAAGACATGAAACTCATGGGGAGGCATTGAGCTCTTTCTGTGCGAAATGGTAATCGACAATCTTACTGGTGCCTGGACATTGACTGAACCCTTACACTACCATCCCTGTGAAACATCACAGAGCCACAACCTTCCATCCTCTTCTCTCTCTTCCTAATCACAAGGGGGTAATGCTCAGCTATTGCTCCCTTCTGCTAGGCATCAGCTGTGGCCCTTTTGGTAGCACTCTACACTTTGAGTTAGAAGGTTGTGGGTTCAAGTCCTGTTCCAGAGATTGAGCACAAAATGCAGTGCAGTAGTGGGGCAGTGCTGCACAGTTTGAAGTGCTGCCTTTCAGATGAGATGTTCAGCTGAGGCCCCGTCTACCCAAGATCCCATTTCTTCACACTGAGGGTACCCACAATTGTGTTGTGTGGCACTACTACCCTGCTAAATGGGATAGTTTTTGAACAGATCTAGCAACTGAAAACTGGACATCCATGAGGCACTGTGGGCCATCAGCAGCAGCAGAATTGTATTCAACCACAATCTGTAACCTCATTGCCTGACACATCCCCCACTCTATCATTACCATCAAGCCGGGGGACCAAACCTGGTTCAAGGAAGAGGGCAGGAGGGCATGCTCGGAGCAGCACCAGGCATACCTAAAAATGAGGTGTCAACCTGATGAAGCTACAACCCAGGACTACTTGCATGCCAAACAGCGGAGGCAGCATGCAATAGACAGTGCTAATCGATTCCACAACCAACGGATCAGATCTAAGCTCTGCAGTCCTGCCGCTTCCAGTCCTGAATGGTGGTGGACAATTAAACAACTGACAGGAGGAGGAGGCTCCAGGGACATCCCGATCCTCAACAATGGGGGAGCCCAGCACATTAGTGCAAAGGACAAGGCTGAAGCATTTACATCCATCTTCAGCCAGAAGTGCTGAGTGGATGATCCATCTCTGCCTCCTCCTAAGGTCCTCAGCACCACAGATGCCTGTCTTCAGCCAATCCGATTCACTCCATGTGATATCAAGGAATGGCTGAAGGCACTGGATACTGCAAAAACTGTGGGCCCTGACGTCATTCCGGAAATAGTACTGAAGACTTGTGCTCCGGAACTAGTCGCGCCCCTAGCCAAGCTGTTCCAGTACAGCTACAACAGTGGCATCTAGCCGTCAATGTGGAAAATTACCCAAAGATGTCCTGTCCACAGAAAGCAGGACAAATCCAACCCGGACAATTACCGTCCTATCAGTCTACTCTTGATCATCAGCAAAGTGATGGAAGGGGTCGTCGACAGTGCTATCAAGCAGCGTTTGCTCAGCAATAACCTGCTCACTGACGCTCAGTGTGGGTTCCACCAGGGCCACTCAGCTCCGGACCTCACTACAGCCTTGGTTCAAATATGGACAAAAGAGCTGACCTCAAGGGGTGAGGTGAGAGTGAATGCCCTTGATATCAAGGCAGCATTTGACCGAGTATGGCATCAAGGAGCCCTAGCAAAACTGGAGTCAATGGGAATCGGGGAAAACGCTCTGCTGGTTGGAGTCATACCTAGCACAAAGGAAGATGGTTGTCGTTGTTGGAGGTCAATCATCTGAGCTCCAGGACATCACTGCAGGAGTTCCTCAGGTTAGTGTGCTGGTCCCAATCCCCTTAAATGTATGTTCTTAGCCTCAACTACTGTATACTTCCCACCTGCATTAGACCTTCCAAAATGCATTACATCACATTTGTCCGAATTAAACTCCATGTGCCATTTCTCCGCCCGTCTCCAACTGATCTACATCCTGCTGTATCCTCTGACAATCCTCATCACTGTCCGCAACTCCATCAACCTTTGTGTCGTCCGCAAACTTACTAATCAGACCAGCTACATTTTCCTCCAAATCATTTATATATACTACAAACATCAAAGGTTCTCAGCACTGATCCCTGCGGCGCACCACTAGTTACAGCCCTCCTTTCAGAAAAGCACCCTTCCACTGCTACCCTCTGTCTTAGAAAGTGATTTCACTTTGTGCCAGAGGACACAACCGCAATACAATAGCGGATGTTACTTTTGTCGTCATTTATGAATTGTATGAACTCCGAAATGCACAAAATAAACCTTAGCCTCTCAATTGAAGGATAAGCAAAGCTCAAGTGTTATAGAATAAACCTTCCTGATTGTGCTTTCCGGAGATGCCCTTGCTGCAAAGTGTTGCTGACCCTTGGGAACACCAGGATCATGGAATCACCCCCTTCCATTGTTACCAGAATGAGTGATGCATCGCTGTGTTTTGAGCAGTTGGCCAGTGAAGTAGTCATGGTGCACTGGCAAAAATGTTTCTTGACGTTGCCGTGGCTGACTGCACGCCTGCTGAAATGAAGCTGAATTATGTTAGCACAACACGTGCCCTGCTCCACTGATTGATTTCCACGTCAATAAACTGCTTCTGTTTTATCCAACTGCGTCGAGTACTCCATCTGAACTTGGTAATGAAAAGATGGTTAGGGTCTGCCCTTCGGCATGCAGGAGCACAGGCCCTGAGGACCCAGTTACAAACCAATTAGAATGAAAGGCACTCCATAATTACAGAAATCATTAAGCACAAATTGGAAGTAGAATGATTAGGAGCCTCTTCTATGTATTTCAGGCCAGGTGTTCAACTGATTGTCTGTCTGGTGCTGATTAACTCAGCATCATTTACGTTGAGTAACATTCGAGAAATGCACGGATGCAGCGGAACATTTCTCCAAATACTCTGTTTCGAGATTGTTATATTTTCAAATTGTACTAATAACACTAGTACAAAAATATTAGTCTACTTCATGATGGATTGGCAAAACCTGCAATGACCAAGGAGGTATGGTTGAATCAACTTTCCCCTCCTGCCTCTACTTCCTCCCTCATTTTGTTTCATTTGTAGGTTGCGCCCACCGTATTTCCTCCAATCAGGCATGAGGGATGGTCTGGATGATGTGTTTCTTTGTAGGAACAGAAGGAGGCCATTCAGCCCCTCGAGCTTGTTCCACCATTCAGTTAGATTCTGGCTGGCCTGTATTTCAACTCCACTTACCCACTTTGGTTCCAGATCCCTTAAATCCCTTATCTAACAAAAATCTATCATTCTTAGATTTGAAATTTTCAGTTGTTCCCCGAGCCTCAACACCTTTTGGGGGAGAGGATTCCAGATTTCCACTACCCATTGAGTGAAGAAATGCTTCCTGACATTACTTCTGAAGAGCCTAGCTCTAATTTTAAGGTTATGCCCCTTGTTCTTCACTCCCCCACCAGAGGAATTTCTTTCTCTCTATCTGCCCTATCAACTCCTTTGATCATCTTAAACACTTCAACTGGGGAGGCAGTGGCATAGTGGTAATGTCACTCGACTAGTAATCCAGAGCCCCTAGGTAAATGCTCTGGATGACATGGGCTCGAATCCCAGCATGACAGTTGGTGAAATTTGAATTCGATTAATAAATCTGGAATTAAAAAGCTAGTCTAATGGTGACCATGATGCCATTGTTGATCATTGTAAAAACCCATCTGGTTCACTAATGTCCTTACCTGGTCTGGCCTACATGTGATTCAGCAATGTGGTTGACTGCTAAATGCCTACTGAAGTGGCCAAGCAACTCAGTTCAAGGGCAATTAGGGATCGGCAATAAGTGCTGGTCTAGCCAGCAATGCCCACATCCCACAAGTGAATTAAAGAAAAAAATTAGATCATCCCCTAATCTTCTATACTCAGGGGACTTGCGCATGAATTACAGAAAGTTAGCATGCAGGTGTATGGTGTAATATGTGAGGAGTAGTCCTTTTGTACTCTTGTCAGCCGCACATCCATAACAGCACGGGTGTGGACAAAGGAGCACTGGTCTCCCACTGCTTTGCAACGCTCATTTATGCCTCCAATGAGTTGGTAGTGCACATCCTGGGACCTCGCCTCAACTGACATGCTGGACTAAATAAGGGGGAACAGCAAATTTACAAGAGTTAATGCTGTTCAAGAGGTGTCGCCCTTTTCAAGTGCACGAAGCCTGGACCGGCAGCTGAGGCAGAAGAACTCACTCAGAGTCAGTAGCTCAGAAGGTGCAACAGCAAAATGTGTGACACATCTAGGGCAGAGTAGTGACACTTAAGGACAAATGGCCAGTCACCTTGGAAGAGTCAGATTACTCACCAAATATTCACCCACAGTTGGTCATGGAATCTAGTTTAAACAGTTGTAGTGATGTAGGCAGACCTGGGTCCCCTGCGGAAATATCTACTGTTAATAGGAATAGGGAAGGAGAGGACTTGCTAGGAAGTAGGAATAGTCAGGTGAATGACAAGTGCAGCCCAAACTTGGAAGAAAGGCTATGATCTGATGATGCTACTCTCAATCCTGACAAGAACTCTTGAAATATGGAACATGGAATGTGAGGATACTCTACCAGAGTGGTAAAATAGACAACTGCATGAAAGAGATGTTAAGACTCAACATCAACATTTTAGGATTGGCAGAATTTAGATGGGCAGAATCTGGGAAAATAGCCAGAGGAAAGCAGGTGATGATCTTCTCAGGTGGTAGAGAACATTAGAATGGAGTTGGAATAATGATGACAAAGCAGGAATACTGGCCTATGTCAGAGAGAATGATTATGGCAAAATTTAAAGAGAAAGCTATGAACATTGTGTGTTAACAACAGTATGGACCCACGCAGGATCACAGTGATGAGGAAGTGGAAGTGAGGAGGTGCAAAAGCATTGAAGCATCTGAGGAGTGGAGACATCTTGATAGTCATGGGTGATTTGACCACTAAAGTTGGCAGAGAGGAACATGGAAATGTGGTAGGAGCTTATGGACTAGCAACAAAGAACAGCAGAGGTGATTGCCTGATACAGTTCTGTGAGGAAAACTATTTGGTCGTCTTGAATACACTCTACAAACAATACCCAAGAAGAGTCCAGGAGATGTTCACAGAAATCAAATAGATTTCTGATGATCAATGAAAGATACAAGAACAGCATCAAGAATGTCTTCACTTACCCAGGTGCAGACACCAATTCAGATCACTACCTGCTTGTAATGAACTTGAAGATCAGGCTGAAAATCCCAAAAAGGAGTCCCATGAAAGATCAAGCCAATTTAGACGGACTGAGAGAGGAAGATGTAATGAAGAAGTATGCTGCTGTGGTTACTATCAACTATGAAGCTTTCCTTCAGGAAGGGAAAATGCAAGATCTTAGTGAAGAAGGAACAACAGAAAAGCATTGGGAAAGGTTGAAACAGAGCATGGAAATATGCAGTAACTGAGACGGTCCCTAAGAAAGAGAGGAGGAAACATCAAGAGTGGATGACTGATGAAATATTAGATATGATGGAGAAAAGGAGACAGAATAAGAACAATGAAGAAAAATATGCCAAAACAGAAAGGCAGAGAAGAAAAGCATGTAGAGTGGCCAAGGAAATGTGGTACAAAGGTCATTGCAAGTAAATAGAAGAACTGGAGAAAAGGCATAAAGTGAGAGCATCGCATGAGAAAGTTAAAGCACTGACAAATAAGAAGAAAATAGGTACAAATAATGGCTGTATATGGAGCAAAGAAGGTGAACTTCTCTTCGAAAAAGAGAGGTTAGAGAAACAATGGGTGGAGTACATCAGTGAGCTGTATGACAATGAAGACAAAAGTGAATTGGTACCACCAGAGGGAAGAGAAGGACCAGAGATAATAAAGGCAGAACTCAGTGCAACGATCAATAAGTTGAAAGCAAAGAAAGCACCTGGAATTGGTGAGATACCAACAAAATGCCTGAAAGCCCTGAATGATGTTAGCATTGGGAAACTGACAGACCTCAGCAACAAAATTTACAGAACAGGATTCATACCTGTGGATCCTCTGCACTCAGTGTTCATTAAGCCCCCCACCCCCACCCCAAAAAAAAGCCCCGGGGTGTTCAGAGCACAGGACAATAAGCCTCATGAGCCATGTGATTAAAATTATTTTAATAATCATTTTGGAAAGAAATGACCAGTCTACAAAACAGAGATAGATGACAGTCAGGATTCAGATCAAAGAAAGGAACAAGAGAGGGCATCTTTAACTTTACATTAGTGAACAAAAGGTATCTGGCAGCACATAAAGCTGCGTTTGTCTGCTTTATAGACTATGAAAAGGCATTTGGTAGAGTCTACTGTTAGAAAGTAATGGAGTGCTTAAACAAACTAGAAATTGACAGAAATGATAAAAGGATAATTCAGAATCTATATTGGAATCAATCAGCAGTGGTGAGACTTGAGAACGGCTTGTCAGACAGTTTCCCAATCAAAAGAGGAGTGCGTCAGGGATGTGTTATGTCCCCAAAACTGTTCAATCTGTACACTGAAGCTATCTTCAGAGACATTGAACATCTACCAGGTCGCAATATTGGTGGGTTGAACATTAACAACTTGAGATACACAGATGACACTGCACTGATTGCAGAGTCAGAAGAGGTCCCACAGGAAATTGTGAACAAAGTGAATGCAAGAAGTGTGGAATATAAATTAAAAATGAATGTGAAGAAAACCAAGACAATGGTGATAAGCAGAGGTTGGCGACCCTCATGGAGAGCCAGATTCCACAGATACATGCAGACCTTTACAACACACCTTAGCTTTGATCTCAAAACAGCAGTGGCAAGGCAAGAAAAGGAAAAGGTGCCTGGAGTCTTCCCTAGCTCCTCATCCTTCTCTGGTGAGCAGGGAGGTTCAGGTGAGCCTCGAAAGGGAGAAGGAGAGGCTGACCTCCACAGCTGGGGGCTCCCCTCAGGGTGCTCTGAGTGTGGACAGCAGTTCCTCAGCCTCTCCACCAGTGAGGCCAGCTCAAGTAGCTGCAATGACTGAGGAGAGTCCAGCAACCCCTCAGGCAGCTGGAGCCCTCCAGGCCTCGGGCAGCCAGAGTACGGCCACCTAAGTTATCCCATGGCAAAGGACAGCCTGATCAGCAGCCTGCCTCCAGCCCAGCTGCTAGCGCAGGGACACACTACATAGAAGCACTTGTAAACATATTAAGAAAATCATCTAGACACACTTGGAGATTCATGGGGGTTTTTCATTTTCTATTTATATTGTTTAATAAACATTTGTCAGTTATACAATTTACATGAATTGTTGTGAAATGCTCATTCTTTCAGGCCTGAATTGTAAGCTGCTGCCTTCACTCTTACTACCTCATTGGGCTGCCAGGCTGTGTTTGGTAGGTGATTCAGATGCGCCAGAGCATGTGGTGAAGCTGGGCGCTAGGTATGAAATCGAGATAGAAAGGGGTTGACAGGTGGATTACAGTAAGGGAATCTTTATTGAATTCACTGTGAGAGGTCATCATGGTGGCTGGAAGCAGGTGCGTATGAGATTGTCTCTTGCCTTCCGAGCCCGTTGCTCATGTGCCTGGCCTCCGGTGCAAAGGGATCAATTTCCAGTGCTGCCTGCTCATCAGCCTCCTCCACGCCCTCCTCATCAGTTGAGGACTGGCCATCAATCAAGTCCTCTTCATGCAAGGCCTCCCCACTCTGCAGCGTTAGATTGTGCTGAGCACAGCAGACCACCATGATACATGAAACCCTTGCTGGGACATTCTGCAGGGCTCCACCGGATCAATCCAAGCAACAGAATCTCATCTTCAGCAGTCCTATGGCCTGCTTGATTGTCGCTTGGGTGGAGCTGCGGCAAGTGCTGTACTTCTCCTCTGCTGCATTGTGAGGGTTTCTCACTGGCATCAATAGCCATGTCTTCAATAGGTAGCCTTTGTCCCCAAAAATCCGTCCCTGAAGGTGAGAAGGGGGCCTGAAAAGCTGTGGCACCAGGGACTGTCGAAGTATTTAGGCGTCATGGCTGCTTTCCAGGACCAGCTGCAAGTGGTCGCAGTCCAGTTGAAGGTTGTTTGAATGGAAGCCCTTTCTGTTGATGAAGGTGGCTGGCTGCACCGCAGGAGCTTTGATGGCCACATGCATGCAATCCTTCGCACCTTGAACCTGGGGGAAATCTTGCGAAGGCCTCGTAGGCAATAGCCCTCTCTGCCTGACTGTCAGGGTCGGTCCAGTAGCAGTCAGTCAGCAGTCCTCTTGAACAGGGCATTAGTCACCTCTTTGATGCAGCGTTTCGGGGGATGCGGTGGCATTGTGGTAATGTCACTTGACTAGTACTCCAGAGCCCAGGCTAATGCTCTGAGGACAGGGGTTCGAATCCACCATGGCAGATGGTGAAATTTGAATTCAATTAATAAATCTGGAGTTAAAAGCTAAGCTAATGGTGACCATGAAACCATTGTCGAATGTTGTAAAAACCCATCTGGTTCATTAATGTGCATTAGGGAAGGAAATCTGCTGTCCTTTTGTGGTCTGGCCTACATGTGACTCCAGACCCACAGCAACATGGTTAACTCTAAAATGCCCGATGAAATTACCTAGTAAGCCACTCAGTTCAAGAGCAATTAGAAACAGGCAATTAATGCTGGCCTTGCCAGCGACGCCCACATGTCACAAACAAATATAAAAAGACCCCACACATGTCCTTGGTGGATCCCTGGAAAGAGCCAGATGTGTAAAAGCTGAGTACCACGGTGATCTTCAGGGCCATTGGTACAGGGTGACCACCAAAGCCAATAGATCTCAACTCGTCCTGCAGCATTACTTATAAGTCGGTGATGGCCTCCCTAGAGAGCCATAGTCTTTACTGATGCTGCTGTTTGGGCATTTGGAGGTAGCTGTGTCAAGTCTGGTACACTATGGTGTAGGTGGGCTCTTCTTGGCATGGCCGGCTGTTCTGGCTCTCCTTGTGGAGCTTCATGGGCAGGTGCAGCTGGATCCTGGCCTTCCCTTCACCAGAGCTACTGTATCATGTCACAGGGGGTCCACAAAGACAGGATGTATGAGATCCATGCCAGTTGATCAGTAGACCTCCAGAGTGCTGTCCTTGCAGAGATGAACCTGCCTTGGCATATTTTCCTTTGCTACTCCCCTCGGCTTACACACTAATGGCCCTCAGTGCCCACCCTTGCAGAGAATCTAATATGGCCACCGGAGCCTTTCACCCGAGACCAAGCCCACCTGTGCAGAGTGCACAGCACTGCAGGCTGACAATGGTCTCCTCCCTCACCTTTTCCCCTAGTCAGTGCTCATCATGGCTGCCTTCCCGTCGCAGCACTCAGGCTTCGCTTCGGTGCCGCCATCTTTCAATGGCTGGGGATCCGACGGCAGCAGAGGCCTGCCCGCCATTCACTTAATTCCAGACCCCTGACTGAATTGATTGCATGCTAACTTATTACTACTACCTGTTCAACAATTTAAATTGCTGTCCCATCGCATCGGGACGACAACCCTGTCTTGGAGCTTTCCCGCCACTGACTAAATCTGTAACCAATGTCACAACAGTGGATTTCCAGACAGACGAGTTCATTGCTATTCTCCGGACCCCACGTTTCCATTCTTGCCCCTGCTGGCCTCACTAAATTCCACCCACTGTGTGCAGTTTTGGTCTCTTTACCGAAGGAAGGACATACTTGCCAGGGGTCTGTAACTTATAGCTCCAGAGCCACATGCAGCTCATTAAGGACTTGGTAGGCTCCCGATCTTGATCGATCAAACCCATTATGATGGTAACTAAAGGGCTTGCTTCATTTTTTTAAAATTTTATTAAGTTGTACTTATAAGAAAGTTTAACAAATTTTTGTGTAAAAATCTTGAAATATTATTGAAAAGTGTCTCTGTCTTGTTTTTCATTATTACTGCTATTTGAGTAACAGCACTGCGGCTCTTAAAATATTGCAGTTTTGACTAGATTTCTAAAAATGGCTTTTCTTGTTATTTAGGTTGCAGACTTCTGCCTTACAGGGAGTGCAATGCAGGTTCACTAGACTGGTTCCTGGGATGAAGGGATTGTCCTATGAGGAGAGATTGAGTAGACTAGGCCTATATTCCCTGCAGTTTGCAAGAATGAGAGGTGATCTCATTGAAACATATAACATTTTTAACAAGCGTGAGAGGGTTGATGCTGAGAAAATGTTTCCCTGGCTGGGAAAATCTAGAACACTGGAACACAGTCCTAGCATAACAGGTTGGCCATTTAGGACTGAGATGTAGAGAAAATTCTTTACTCTGAGGGTTGTGAATCTTTGGAATTCTCTACCCCAGAGGGCTGAGTATATTCAAGATAGAGGTTGATGGGTTTTTGTGTACGAAGGGAATTAAGGGATGTGGGGATAGTGTGGGAAGGTGGAATTGAGATAGAAGATCAGCCATGATCTTGTTGAATGGCAGAGCAGGCTTGAAGGGCCAAATGGCCTCCTGCAGATTCAATTTCTTATGTTCTTGCGTTCTTATCAATACAAGCCTCTTCTATTAATCAATATTTGACTCATAGACAGTGTAACTAAAGTGTGACAAAGTGTGCGTCACTTTTTGCCCTCGCCTCCACCCCCCCACAACTGTGGTTTATTTATTGACAAAGCTGAAAACTCCTTAAATTCTCCAAACCCACACAAGGGAGCTGAATTCTCAGTCAGCCCTGTGACTCAAACTTATGATCTAGCAGCTGGAGTTAACGATACATTTGTCTGGGCTGCCAAGTTGCCAAATGGATGGATACAGTTTTTTTTCTTTAATTAAAGGTCAATGCCGTCAGGTACTTTTGGCTTGCAAGATAAAAAAAGAAAAATCTTGCAATCAAACAGAGACTGAAAGTTCTTGGACAGTTGGGCCAGGATCTTTTACGCCGTTTCCAGTCGGATGAAAAGCAGACCGCTCACTCTTCAAAAATAGCATCGGAAATATATCAGGCTTGCTCTCAAATGCTCGCGAACGATTGCATTCCTGTTGGTAATAGTTTACTTTGTTCTAATCTATTAGCTCCATTCTATTAAAACAGTCACCTTTGCCCTTTACTGTCGCTGGCAAGACAACACAGTCCCCTTTAAAATCTTCACAAAAATTCTTTTCTTCACAACATCAATATCAATTGGATTCTGCCTCCGGTCGACACAACACTGAAACCAATTAAAATTAATCCAAATTGCTTTCAAAAGAAGCGCACAAGGCATGAAGGTCAAGGAGCTTTCTCCTCTTGAAACTTTGATGATTAGAGCTTAAAGGGACCCTGACCTGACCCTGGAAAGCTCCACCGCCCCTCCCTCATATCTGCAACCGTGGCTACCAGGGCAGACATCAAGCCTCTAATCCTATCCTATCGGTTCAGGGATATTTGACCTTGCTTCGATCAAAGCTTTTTTCTAAATTAGGAGCACACTGAAAGGACTATGCGTGGCCAATGTATCAATTAAACCAACCCAAACATAGGAGTGATGCATTTTCCAGATGAAATTAGCCACTTTTCCCTAGCAGCTGCACTGGCAGATCTGCGCTCTAATTGTGTCAACCGCCTTGACATTTTCCTGTCATGACATTTTCCGATGTCATTCCGCATTGTCATTTGCCTCCTGCTGCCTTGCCGTAGGTTTACATAAAAGGAGCCTCATGCCAATTGTGGCTTGTCTAAAGCTGTCAAGGCTGACTGCAATGCTGGTTAAAGATGTTACTTCAACTGGTCATTTAGTCCGGTGATATGGTGCTGATAATGGTCAGGAAACTGAAGTCTGACGAGCTGTGAGCACAAAGCCATTGGTAGATGTGTGGCCCACAGAGTTTTCTTCATAAATAACATGTCTGACTGGTTCAATCATCACTTATTTTGTCTTCACGCATTTAGAAGGTGATATACTTACTTGAAAACACTACGCATTTCACCTCTGCTGATCATGAACACTATACAATTCATTTTTAAAATTCAGACCAAACCCTGACACCCTATGTATTGCCTTCCCTCAACAATGTGGATTCTCCAATCCCATGACACCCACTTTCACAATTCATCAGAATTATATTGAAATAGATCCTGCATAGATTTTGTCCATAACTGCAGAAGGTGTGATGCATTTATGTGTTTGTTTTTTAAAAAAAAAATCCATGGCTATTTGTATGGCAGGAATTTGCTAACAGGCTCGTATTGATCTAGATCACTTTTACCTGCATGGGCCTGAAGTAGAGACTAATTATTGATCGACTATAAAGCTACTGTGGAGAAGGCTTATGGAAGACTGGGTTAGGAAAATATATCAGATGCTAATGTTGTACCGACATGAGTTCTCAGGATATTTGATTGCAATCGTCCTCTTGCAGATTTCGATACTGTCAGTATCAGACCAGTAAAGTACTGTCAGTTAAGAATTAGCCAATCCATGCAAAGCCAATGAATATTAAATCTTGAGAGTGGAAAAGAATTTTTGGTTTTAATAGTGAAACTTATACACCACACAACAACCAGAAAAAAAAATCCTTTCCAGCAAGTGTGGAATAGGGAATATTATAAAGTAGAATTAGACTTTTAAAGATCATTCATCCATTGTGATGGTGAAACAAAACTTGCTCCACGAAATGTCAAGTGTAGATTTATTCCTATGATCTTAAAATAAAAATCAAATTTAAGCAATTTAATGTACTTAGCCTGGCCTTCCTTCTCTCAATCCCCACCCCCACCGATCTCTCTTCCCTGTTGTCTAGCCAGTTTTATTTTGACATCAGTTTGCTTTAAATGTTGTCATTTGTGATACCTTTTCGACTCTTGTTTGTTAAAAGCAACTTGAAAGCGCTTTCGGCCTCACACTGAGGCTGAACTCGCAGAATGTAAATCAAGTGTGAAGACATGAATTGACTCCAAATTGCTCCCTGCTCTAAGGAGTCACATTCTGCTTCTCTCCAGTCTGCTGTCAGGCCCTGACTCTGCATTCAGGCTGTTATTTTCACCTGGGCCCACTTTTGGGCTGAAATCGACAGGCCCAAGTTTCCATGAAGGGCCTTGGGCCCTGTCAGCGTACTTGTGGCTGAGCATGAAGACATCAATATTAGCAGTTCTGATGAAAGGTCATCAACCTATTTCTTTCTCCACAGCTGCTGTCAGACCTGCTGAACATTTCCAGCATTTTCTGTCGTTATTTCAATATTGTGGCCTGCCACACAGTGCTCAGGTAAGTCCCAAGTTTCATTGCTCCACCTTTGGTGTCATGCTTTCAGCTGTCTAGACCCTAAAATTCTGGAATTCTCTCCCTAAACCTCTCTGACTCTCTATCTCTCTAACCTCCCTTAAGACACTTGTTAAAACTTTACTCTTTGACTAGGTTTTTGGTCAGCTGTCCTAATATCTCCTTATATGGCTCAGTGTCAAATTTTGTTTGATTACACTTCTATGAAGTGACTTGGAACATTTCACTGTGTTAAAGGTTCTGTATAAATGCAAGTTGATATTGTTGAGGGTGTTTTAAAGTGGGTATGGGGAGGGGGTGGTGATTGTGACTCCTGGGGAATAATGGGAGGACTATGTAAAAGAGGGGATGAAGGAAAGGAAAATATGACAATTTAATTAACAGATTTGTTTTGTATTTTATGGCAACTCAGCAATAACTGATGTATTCCATATGTCAGTATTGTGAATGATGTGATGGAGATGCTGACTGTATGAAAATGGTTGAGGTGCCACCGTTCTCTATTCTTTCATGAAATATATCATCTTTAGGTTGAACTGCAAAGAGCCTGAATGCTACAAGAAGCAATTAATAGCTGTTCTAGTTGGCAAAGGGAAATGGACCAAATGGGAATCTATGACAGGGGATATGCAAAGTAACAGGTTTTGAATTTGTATGGAGCTAACTTGCTCTTGATCAGGTCAAACGAGAATTGCTGGCAGGGAGCTTATTCCAATCGGAAGTGTCTGTTGTTTCACGTCAGTTCATCCATTTGTACTTCTGCTCACGGCACTACCAATACACCTGTGCTTCCTTCTCCTGTCCCCTGTTCAGCATTAAACTGCAGCTAGTAAAGATTGTTGGATGTTCCCCTACCTGTCAGCTCCTACTGTTGCAATATCACTCCAGGAATATACAGCAAGCATCCAACCACTGTCCACCCTCCTTTTTGGCACCATTATGACACGCCCCCAAATGCTTAGCTTCAGTAACTTTATTTGGTTCTATCTAAATTTTTAACAGCTGATTTTGAAACTCATCACCTAACAACAACAAGGTGTTCGGGGACGTCGGGAGAGGAGTGGGGATTTAGGGGGGGGGGGGGGGTTGGTGATGTTAAAATAGACGCAGTGTGGTCCCCTCCTGGTAGGCACCAGACTCTTGCTCACCATTAGTTTAACTGTCATGTTTCAGGTAGGGTGTGAGGTCCACAATTCAGACAGGAAAGGACCTCGTCAATATGCAAAACGCCAGGATTTAATGATGCAAACAGGACCCCGACAAGATTTTAACAAGCAGTCACATGATCCACGGCCAAAGAAATGGCAGGACCAGGTCCAGTAGAGGATCAAGAAGGTAAGCTTTTAAATTCTTTTGATTTCCTTGTGTCCCGGGAGGGAGCAGGAGTGTCCTTCAGGGCTCCACATGGATGATTGGTGCCTATGCTGCTTCAGGCTTTCCCTCCATCCCCTCCGTCTTTCCCTCAACCATGCTCACCTCGGGAGACCCCATGGTGCACTTATTGGTCATCCAGGGACCGTTCCTGTGAGTTGCGAGCAGTGGCCTGTTGCCACCTGATAATCCATTTCCGCTCTCCAGCCAAGTAGCTGATCCCCTCCAGGAGCTGGCAAGAGACTGGAAAACAGAAATGAAGCGCGGGAGTTAAAATGGCCCAGGCCTCACTCCAGTGTTGCCAGGCACGCTCACACCATCCCTTGAACAAACGCGTGGCCTGAGTTAAAATGGGGCCTTGAGCATTGTCATGGTTTTGGAGTGAAAGCTTGGCGACACAGTTGGTAAATTTAAAATATAAAACTGAATGGCTGAATGTAGCTGAGCCTTTCCAATAGTGATTTAACACTGATGTTTGCACAGTATTAATGCTTCTGCCCAATAACCCATTGTAGGAAAACTCCAGGCAGGACACATTACTTCAGTATGATAAAAGCAAAATACTGCAGATGCTGGAAATCTGAAATAAAAACAAGAAATGCTGGAAATACTCAGCAGGTCTGGTAGCATCTGTGGAGAGAGAAGCAGAGTTAACGTTTCAGGTCAGTGACCTTTCATCAGAACTGGCAAATATTAGAAATGTAACAGGTTTTAAGCAAATAAAGCTGGGGTGTGGGGCGGGCAAGAGATAACCAAAGAGAAGGTGTTGATAGGACAGGGTCACAGAGAATAACTGACCAGAAGGTCCTGGAGCAAAGGCAAACGGTGTGTCAATGGTGTGTTGAAAGACAAAGCGTTAGTGCAGAGAGGGTGTTAATTGACAGAAAAATGAACAGCCTGGCCCCAAGCACAAACGTGCAAAAAAACAATGGGTAGTCACAGTAGAAACAAACTAAACAAACTAAAATAAAGTAAACAACTAAAAATAAAAAATAACTAAGAATAAAAATTAAAAGGGGGGCCCGTCTTCAGTATACTGTTCAAATAAATGACTTGGATCGCAAAGTTTGTAGCACCCATTTTTCAAACTCTACGGGTGCTATTTCGGGTGCAAAATAGCATCTGAGCAATGTATGCATTTCTAGTGTGGCCACACTGGATGCTATTTTGGTGAGAGGCGTTAGAATGTGCATGAGGAGTGTGTGCTGGAAATATGCAGAATTGGCAGAGTATGATGTCAGTCAATGTGTATGCTGATTTGACTCTAGCAGTGCCGTTTTACCAACTTCAGCACTCCAGTTAATGCCCTGTCTTAACCTCGCACAGTTGAATATGTGTTCAGGAGCAGGAAGACCCCTCCCCCCGCACCAGAGCTATTTAAAGGGATCATCAACTACTTTCAGATTAGTTTCTGATTGATTTCTACTGGCTATTGCTATGTTAGTAGAAGTGTTTGGTCGTTTGTACTGTCATTTAAAGTTGGTGAAATCTAGCGGGAGAGGTGGTTCTCACTTCAAGGATTCTGCTCAGATCACTTGCTCCCCGACACAGGTGCAGTAGTTACTATCCCCCTTGGCCAGTGGCATGATAGAAAGATTGAGCAGAGGCGACACAGAGGAGGACAAGCTGTTCGAAGAGGGAGGATGGGAGGAAAAGGGCATTCAGCAGGAGGCCTAAGGTCTTCAGGGAGCAATTTCCTTCCCTCAACCTCAGCGAGGAACAGTGTGGGCATCGTTTCCGTTTTACGAAGGAGGTGCTTACTGAAATCTACTACATGTTGCAGGCAGACCTGCAGTCTCAGAGCAAGGTGAGGATGGCATTGTTAGCGTGTGGGAGGTGACCATGGCCATGAGACTCATTGCTACAGGATCCTTCCAGGCTGGAGCAGGCGACAGCTCTAACATCTCACAGTTTACCATCCACTGCTGTATAAGGGAGGTCACTGGCGCTCTATATGCCAGGGGAAGGAATTACATTTCCTTCTCTATTTCCAGAGAGAAGCAGACAGAGTGTGCATGTGTCTTTGCCAGGATAGAGAATTTCCCAATGGTGCAGTGTGCCATTGACTGCACACGTATTGCTTTACGGGCACAGCATCTATACACAAAAATGTATCGCAACTGCAAAGGGTTCCACTTGCTGAATGTGCAGCTGATGTGCGACCATGCTTAGCACATCATGCAGGTGAATGCCCGGTATCCTGGCAGCAGTCATGATGCCTTTATTCTGTGCCAGTCCACTGTACTATCATGCCAAACCACAGGGGTGGCTACTGGGCAGCAAGGGCTATTTGCTGACCACCTGGTTCATGACTCCAGTGCACAACCCAACCACATATGGGCAGCATTTTACAATGAGAGCCATGCTGCTACATGAAATGTCATCAAGCAGAACGTTGGGTTACTTAAACAACCCTTCTGCTGCCTGGACCACTCCGAAGGAGTCCTGCAGTACTTGCTGGAGCTTGTGTCATGATTCATTGCCATCATGAGGGCACGGACTTTGCCACCAGATATACAGCAAGCCACAGAGGAGGAGGAGAATGAAGTGGAAGAGGAGGAGGAGGAGGAGGAGGAGAAGGAAGAGGGGGAGGTGGAGAGGAAGAGGGGCGGCAATGAATATACCCCTTTTCCAGCTGGGCTGACCATGATTGGCTCATCTAACTGCAGTACAAGTGAACATAACTCCAATTCCCCATTCAACCACAGTCCCACATCTTATCATCTCTCTGTTACTGATCATCGCAGTGTCCAGTTGGCCACAATACCAAAAAACGCTACCACAAAATAAACATTCCAAACCAACCAAATAAACCATCCAATATTCCATATAAAAGTCAACTAATCACTCTTGTGCCTTTGCCTCACCAACCTTGAGTACTCGTGTGAGGTCATTCAACTTCTTTCAGCACTGTATTGAGTTCCTTGG
This sequence comes from Heterodontus francisci, assembly GCF_036365525.1. Classification (NCBI taxonomy): domain Eukaryota; kingdom Metazoa; phylum Chordata; class Chondrichthyes; order Heterodontiformes; family Heterodontidae; genus Heterodontus; species Heterodontus francisci. Next base: position 17,315,180 of record NC_090388.1, read on the forward strand.
GCCTGTGATGCTCGTATAGCCCTGCATGGCTATCTGCTCCCATTGTCTTCTGAGAGTTTATCTGGAGGGCTTCCTGGCTGCCTGTAGATCGAGAACTGCTCTCCTCCTGTTGACCTCCTGCACCAAGGTCTTCAGTCCTGTTTCGGTGAATCTTGGAGACAGCTCTATGCCATGTTATGCCATTCCAGTGTCTTTGCCAGGTTTAAGTCACTTGTGCAACCTGTTCCAGGTCCTGCTCCAACCAGAATGCACCGCCCCTTTAAGAGGTGCTGGCTTGCTTTAAGTAGCCCTAGCTAACTTGAGCTCATGCTAGCTCTCACGATTTTGCACTTCCTACTCTGCTGTCCAACCTCCCAGCAGTGGTCTTAGTGCTGGCTGGGCACTGCAATTATCATAATGAGCAGACAACATGGTTTGTGCGCTGCCTACATCTGAAAGAATGGGTAAGGGTTAATCACGCATCATGATACCCACACTTGATTTTAGTTCTTACCCAAATTTTCCCCTATATTGTGGGTTTAAAGTTGACTATACATTTGCACACTGAGTTTCTGCCTGTCATTTTTAAAAATTTATTCCTTCATGGTATGTGGGTGTTGCTAGCAAAGCCAGCATTTGTTGCCGATCCCTAATTACCCTTAATAACTGAGTGGGTTGCTAGGCCATTCCAGAGGGCAGTTAAGAGTCAACCACATTGCTGTGGGTCTGGAATCACATGTAGACCAGACCAGGTAAGGATGGCAGATTTCCTTCCTTAAAGACCATTAGTGAACCAGATGGGCTTTTACGGCTATCGATGATAGCTTCATGGCAACATGACTGAGACTAGTTTTCAATAACACCAGCTGCCATGGTGGGATTTGAACCTGTGTCCCCATGGCATTAGCCTGGGCTCTGGATTACTAGTCTAGTTATGATACCTGCTAAGTATTGACATTCAAATGAACAGTAAACAGTTAATGAAATATGCAGTCTTCGTTTTGATCATAATGACCTTATGAAGGGTGCAGTGACAGATAGAACACAATAGTACATGTTATAAAGTCATGTTTAATGAAAAATGACTTTATTTATTGAGTGTACTGAAATGACAGAATAGGTTTTAACAAGTGTTACGACAAAGGCAGGAGTAATGCACTGTTAATTCAGTCCCACTACTCCACAGATCATAGCATATCAAATAAAGTTTTCCATCGACTGAAGACTAGCCAAATTAAATGCTGTATTTTCCCCCAGAATAAAGCACACTAAAGCAGGTATCTTTAAAAAACATCAACTATTTATTAGAAAAGAAATAATAGGCATTAATTACCATCTAAATAAATCTATACATGAAAAAACCCTTATTCCCTTAACCCTCATGCACATACACATACATTCAAAAAGAAACGGTTAAATGGTTTCAAAAGGGGGTTTTGGGTTATAACTGTTTCTTAGGAATAGAATGAATAATAAAAAATAATTGAGGTTCGTGTTCTGGTAGCATGTTTTTATTACGGTGTCCCAGAGTTGAATAGTCGGATGCCACTTGAGGTCTCTCCAGGTGAGGTTGATGAACAGTCTGTGATGGGTAAGTGTTCATGGCAATTTAACTGCAGAAGGCGTCACATTGGTCTTCCATCAGGGGTGTAGCAACAGGTCTGCTTGGGCTTTGAAGCAGCAGTCCAGCAGTAGAAGAATTCTTTCGATTTCAGGATTTTCTTAGAACACAGGAGGCAGCAGGAATTTTACTGGATGCAAAAATTCTTCAGAGACCGGAGGCAACAAGAATCTGAAAGCTTTCAATGCAGGATTCCTTTTCAAGAGATGTGAGTCTCCTTTACAGAGAGAGGAACACTTTTCTAGGTCTTTTCTCTCTGGCTACAGGCAGGTCAAGCAAAAATTTCAGATGCCTGCTCTTTGTCCAATTCACAGACTTTTAATGGGTCCAAAGTGAAAAAAGCACCTTCCTGATCATAGTCACATGACCATACACAGTGTCTCCCCCTTGTCACTCAAGCTGCTCAGAAGAAAGGTCAAACCTCTGTGATTTCCTTGAGACTGCTGACATTCCTGTCCTTTTTCAAGTTTAGCTTCCTTTCAAAACACCCATAAAGTTCAACTCTTTGTTCTGAACTTGCTTTCAAATTATTGCTGGAATTCCAATTATTTTTGCAGGTGTCTTTCAGTTTTTTTGAAACCCATAGAAGTCCAAGATTTTAGTAAAAAAAACTTTTGTGATACAAGACTGACAAACAGTATTTCTATGTGGCCAAACCAGCAGTTCATAAAATGGCCAAATATTTACGTGGCTTCACCATGCAAATTACAAAGCTATCAAAAAGGAGCCGGGCTGTCTGGAGGTGAACAACCAGAACAATAAGCTTAGACGAGTGTGAATAGCCCATTACCTGAACTAATCAGAGACATTCATACATAATCTGTTTATTCAGGTGGGTGCGGACTGATCAGTTAAATTCATCACTTTAGACAGGGACATGGAAAGAGGGTTTTTTCAGCTTGTTGTGACCATATTTGGTAAATGGCTAGATTTTTGAATAGAGGTCATGCTAACCCTTTGTGTTAGAAAGAGTGCTTCTCTAGAGTGAGTCAGAATCGCAGACAGACCATGAGTGGGTAATAGCGAGAAGAGAACTCGTGGCCCTTCTCTCTCTCCAGCTATCCTTCCAGCACGTGGCCTGCTTGTGTATGACTAGCCAAACACACCACAGGAAGTGTCTTCAAGTAAACTAAACAGTTGCTGACTTCAGGGGAGAAAAACAGAGATTGTCCATCAAGACTGTAAATCGTCTCTGCAGCCAGGAAAAAGCCCTGAACATGGCCTGAAACCATCCAATGTATCAGAATTCGTGTATGATTGCACTAAAATAAAAGTAAAATACTGCGGATGCTGGAAATCTGAAATAAAAACAGAATGTGCTGGAAATACTCAGCAGGTCTGGCAGCATCAGTGGAGAGAGAAACAGAGTTAATGTTTCAGATCAGTGACCTTTCTCCAGTTCTGACAGACCTGAAACATTAACTCTGTTCCTCTCCCCACCCATGCTTCCAAACCTGCTGAGTATTTCCAGCACTTTCTGTTCTTATTCGTGTATGATTGACTTTCTTTTGGACACTCTTAAACAAATTAACTTACCTTCCTTCCTTGTAACCTACTTCTGTGTGTGTGTGAATCTCTTAGGTGCATGTGTGAGCCTGAGTTGGAGTGTTTTTATTATTTTTATTTATTTGGTACTAAAAACAATAAACACCATTTCCTTTCCCTTGAAAACCTTATAAGAAAACCTGTCTGTGTGTGTCTTTTACAGTCACAGCACTTAAACAGTTAGACACTCACTAAATTGACAAGTAAATTCTTTAAAAAAAAACACCTGCTGTGGTCAACCGACAGGCGGAAAGAGAGGGGAGATATTCTACCACTTCTCTCTGGCCGTAGCGTACATCATATATTATCCTTGGTAGTTGACCTCAAATTATTTCTCAAAAGATTTACAAGGCAAAGTTGATTTAAAATTCTCATACTTGTTTTCAAATCCCTCTATGCCCTCACCCCTCCCTATCTCTGTAACCTCCAGTCCTACAGCCCTCTGAGATATCTGTGCTTCTCTAATTCTGGCCTCTTGTGCATCCCTGATTTTAATCACTCCACCATTGGCAGCCACGCCTCGAGCTGCCTCGCCTCTAAAGCTTTGGAGCTCCCATCCTAAACCTCTTTTCCTCTCTACCTCTTTCTCCTCCTTTAAGATGCTAGTTGACTAAGCTTTTGGTCACTTGTCCTAATAATCTCCTTATGTGGCTCAGTGTTAAATGTTGTCTGATAACACTCCTGTGAAGCACCTTGGGACATTTTACTTTGTTACAGGCGCTATATCAATGCTGTTTTTGTTGCTGTAGATATCTGCATTGACAGTTACTGTTGACAAAAAAGCACACTGAATACAATCACTCCACAAATTTATATGATATAGACAATTAGTATCATAGGGCTGAATCTTCTGTTCCTGCCGCCGATGGCGTCAGCAGGTGAAAAAAATGGGCGGGCCGCAAGTCGCGGAGCTGCCGCAGTCTTCTGTGCGGCGGCTCATTTAAGTAGCTGGGGCAGGCTACCCCCCCACCCCCTCACCCCCACCGATCACATAGAGAGGCTGGTTGTCTGGCTCTGGCAATGGTGTCAGCTGCCTGTGCGCAGGCATTGACGCCATTTTTAAAGGGCTGTCAGCCCTGCCAGTAAATTTAAATATTTAAAGCTCAAGTAAATAAAAATAGTGAAGGCATTTCTTCTGGCCTTTTCCCACCCCCCCTCCCCCCCCCCCGCCAATAACAATTTAATTAATTTTTTGCCCTCTCCCCCGCAAAAACACATAACTTGTCCATCTGACCTTCCCCCCCTAAACTGCATAAACTTTAACCTCAAACCCTTCCCACCATACCCTACACCAATGATGTTACTTTGACCCCATTCCCCAAGCCCCCCCCCCACCCCCCCACACACACTGATAAATTTACTTCCACCTCCCCTCCCCACAAGTGTGGTGCCTTGTTTCCCGACGGGGATCCGAAGGTGCGGGAGTAACGGCTACCAGGCCGAAGATCACAGCGGGACATCAGGCAGCGGTGTAAGTATCATTAATTCATGAATTTTAATTTATTTAAATATTCAAATTGGGGTCCTGTCGCCGAGCGGTGGGTGGGGGGGGGGGGGTGTTGGTGGTGCTGCCACGACGCCTCGCGGCTGCCAGTAATATTGGGCTGGGCCCTCCCGGTGTCAGGGTGCGTGGTGGCCCTCTTCTAGAGGCATCTTTAGGCTCCCCCTGCCGCGGATCCCAATGCCCATAGAGTTATATCTAGATGTCATTTAGGGTTCAATTGGTAGCTCAGGTGGTTGTATTTAACTATTTAAACATTTGAGACGATTATTCCTTTGTAATCACTCTCGGGTTTCCACTATTTTATATGTAACATTGTTTCTGTTATCTTGACAATGTCTAATACAAACACAGCAGAGAGATTACTGAAGAGCAGTCCCAAAGATAATAGTAGCACAAACTTACAGTCAGCTTACAGTTGTTCCAAGAATGAATCAACACCGAATAGCCAAGCAAAGAATTCTAAATAATCATTGTTCTTTATATGCTTTGATTTCATGAACAAGAAACACTGATGTTACGAGTCTTCCTTTAATATTAATATACACAAGATTGGAGGCGTTGAAATGCATCTGTTGTAGGTGTTATATGAGACAAATTGAGAATAGGAACAGAACTGTCTGATAAGCTATGTCTTCCTTTATTCATGCAAAATGATGTAACCTATCTAAGATCATGGTGCCTTTCCTTCAAACTGTGTTATATCTGCATAGATTCTGCTGTATCTGCAGTCTTAAAGACTGCCTTAATGATGCACTTTCCATATCTACTGCTTGTGGTCTTGTAGCTGATGGTCTATTAGATGATTCTTAATGTCTTATTTGAAACTCAAGGTCTAAATTTGTTTTAAAAATCAATGGTGTAACTGAGTGTTACAGATTCGGTGACTTATTTTTCGAGTCCGTACGATAAATGAAAACAAATGGGAGAAATCTAACTGGCGTGAAGCGCAATGTTTGCATTCAATATTTTTAAAACTAGCAGTATAAATTACTTGATTCAGACAGCAGAATAATTAGGTTTTGTTTAGTTTGGAAAGGGTGAGTGGGCTACATTTCAGAAAAATACCACAAAGACATTAGGTTTATTATACGTTACTCTAAAACATTGTACACAAATAAAAGCTGTGTATTGTTTTGTAATTCCCAACATTTATAGCTCATTTTATAAACAGACAGGGCAATCAGACACCAACATTCATCAGGTTAATGACTGAAATATAGTCTGGGACCTTAGCTGAGGTTAATGGCCTTAAAATGTGAGCTGTGGCTCAGTGGATATCACTCTTGCCTCTGAGTTGCGATGGGATTTCAACCTCATATTTGTGCTATCAATAAGACCACCTATTTCCACCTCCATAACATCACCCAACTTCGCCTCTGCCTCTGCCCATATGCTGCCGAAGCCCTCATTCATGCCTTCATTATCTCCAAACTTGACTATTCCAACACACTCCTGGCTGGTCTCTTACATTCTACCCTCCGTAAACTTGGGATCATCCAAAACTCTGCTGCCCGTGTCTTAACTCGCACCAAGTCCCATTCCCCTATCACCCTGTGCTCGCTGACCTACATTGACTCCCGGTTAAGCAACGCTTTGATTTTAAAATTCTCATCCTTGTTTTCAAATCCCTGCATGGCCCCACCCCTCCCTATCTCTGTAATCTCCTTCAACACCACAACCCTCCAAGATATCTGCGCTCGTCTAATTTTGGCCTCTTGTGCATCCCTGATTTTAATCTCTCCACCATTGGTGGCCACATCAGTTGCCTAGGCGCCAAGCTCTGGATTACCCTCCCTAAATCTCTCCACCTCTCTGCCTTGCTTTCTTCTTTTAAGGCACTCCCTAAAACCTACCTCATTGATTAATATCTAATATCTCCTTGCGTGTCTTGGTGTCATACTTTGTTTCATAACGTTCCTATGAAGCACCTTGGGGCATTTTATTATGGTGTTATGACCAGCTGATAAAGAGGTCTAGGGTTCCCTTTCAGCCTTCACCGGGTCTTACTGTAACGGGGTTTAATTTTAAACACACCGTGTTTTTAGCTCCCCTTCGGTAAATCCTTGTTCACCACTTTCCAATTATAAGGCAAAGAAACCAGCACAAACAGACTTTCTTAGGTTTAAAGAAGAAAGGTGAAATTTTATTAAGTTTAAACTTAAACTCTAATTCAGTCAATGCCTAAGGATACACGATGTGCCCACGCTAGCAAGCATACACGATACACACATACAAATAGAGACAGAAAGGAGCAGAAGAAAAATAAAGTGGAAAGGCTTGAAGCAATATCTGACGAGTTGTTGTTACAGTTCTTTGAGCTCACTGTAGAATCCTTGATTGGAGGCAGATCTTGCTTTTCGTTGGGGCCCAGTATTCTTCTTAAACCTTGTTCACTGTAGGAGACTTTTCTCTCTTGGGGTTCATGTGTCTTCAGTGGGTTTCAGTTCCGTGAGAAAGCGATGGAGAGCTAGACAGGAGAGGCTATGGTGAGTGAGCCACGAGAGGTCCTTTCAATCCAGGAGCAAAGAGCTTTTTCCAGGCTCTCAGTTCAAAACTCTACAACAGCCAGTTAGTCACGTGACTAACTGGTCTGACCATGTCTGTTTGTGGACTGAATTGCAGCAGGGAATAGCTCCTTTGTCTACAAGCACTGTGTGTTAATATGCAAAAATGTCTTTCCAGCCAGGGGCCTGGCAACCCCTTGTCACGGGCCTTCTCTTCTTCCCAGCAACAATTTGAAATTTAATGTCCATGTGGCAAAATTAATGTGCCTCATTCTTGGCAGGTGGGGGCCTGTATGACACCATGAAAGGCATTATATAAATATAAGTTGTTGTTGTTGGTAGTTCAAGTACCACTGCAGAGATTTGAACCCTGAAAACAGAGACAAAAGCTACAGTGCAGTATTGAGGAATTAGTGCACTTTTGAAGGTGCTGTCTTTTGGATGAGGTGTTAAACTGATGCCCTCTCAAGGTGAATGTAAAAGATCCCACAGGCCTATATAAACGAAGACCAGATGAGTTCTTTTTGGTGTCCCAGACAATGTGACTTTAAGTGAAATAATTTGATGTGTAATTTGTAAATAACCATTGTTCAAAATAAACATTTCCGAGAGCATTTAGAAGGTTTCTTTGTCTCATTTTTCAAAGGTTTTGAAATGTTCATTGTGTAACATATTCTGTGCTACTGGATTTTGGCAGTGCAGTTTTAAGAAACAGTCGCGGAAAAGACTTGCGTCAAGTAAAATTTCTAATGGAAATGCCCCGCACCCCAAGGGCCTCTGAAAAATCACCAGACCCATAACAAGTGGCCCAAAATTCATCCTCTTGAAATGGTGAACCGTCTCAGGACTCGGGGGCTTGCCTAAATGATTGAAATGGGGCCTGAGGCTGGGTCCTCCTGGTTGGAGAGAAAGCTGTCTGCCACCGTTGCCCATGTGCCCGAAAACCAAATATTGCCCAAACACTTTTATTCACATTCATTCTTCTTTGGTGTGCCACTCATGTTAAAATTTTGGAATTAGGAATTGACCTCCTACTCCAGTTAGTCCCATATCTATTCAGCTGGCCAGTTGGAGTGAGAGATACATTAATGAGCATACTGCATCTACAGTAGGGGATGCTGCTGGAATGTGAGTCAGTGGGCTGGGTTAAGTGCTTTCATTTTACTTAGGCTTCTCACATGAAACTGGCAGACCTGATAAATAGCTGGACTGCTACTCTCCTTCAAATTGACTTTCATCATTAAAATCTTAAATAGATGTGCAGGTAATAGCAAATTTTTAGCAGAAGAGTTGCAATATTAGCCTTTTCATTCCTCACCAGTGATGCAAAGATTCCCAATTGCAATGAAGAATTGACGGGCTAGTAAAGGCGTGATTTTTACTCCCAGCTAGTTTCCCATGTTCCACCTTCCATAAACTTGAGCTCATCTGAAACTCAGCTACCTGCATCACCAATGCCTCAGATTAAAATTCTTATTCTTGTGTTAAAATTCCTCCATGGTCTCATCCCTCCCTACCTCCTCCAGCCTTACAACCTTCTAAGAACTCTGCATTCCTCCAACTCTGGCTCCTTGTGCATCTCCCTCTCCCGTCACTCCAACATTGGTGGCCATGCCTTCAGTTGTTTAGGCTACAAGTTTTGGAATTCCCTCCCTAAATCTCTCCGCCTCTCTAACCTCCTCTTAGACACTTCTTAAAACCTACCACTTTGACCAAACCTTTCATTAACTGTGCTTCCTTTCTTGGTCTGGTGTCATTTTTTGTCTCATTATGCTCCTGTGAAGTGCCTTGCAATGTCTTGCTATGTTAAAGGTGCTACATAAATGCAGGTTGTTGTTTAGTACCTAATGAGATGGATTATTTGTGCCAATGGATGGCCAGTTTTATGTTCGGAATTCACAGCCACTGAGGAACTAAACTGAAACTGTTCAAACCTATCTCAGCTAAGACTCCAAAAAATAGTTAGACTTTTGTCCCATTCATCTGATACATTTGAACCCAGATCCTACAGGTGAAAGACAGAATACTGACCTACTGCATCACCAATCTCTTGCCAATGGAAATAATCAATCCCACAGCTTCAGTTACATGTTTTTGCAATATATATCAATTTCACTGGAATCTATTTCTTTCTATTGATATTTTATTCTTACTCTTGCAAATTTACATGCTGTAGTTCCCCTTGTGAAACCAGAGCCCTTTACAACACTTTGTAGAAGTCACAAAAGATAAGTTTAGTGGGGGGAGACCACGTAACGCACCCTAGCTGATTTTTGCATTAAAATTACAATCCCCCATCACGGCATCTAATTACTTCTTGGATAACTCCAGGGTTTTTGCCCAGACTACCCCATCTATGAGATTATTTCAGGTGTTCCACTCCTAATATGAGGGGATTCCAGTCGTTAGTCCTCAACTTGCCTTTTACCAGGTTGTGCCTATGTTCTCCTGTTCTGCAGACATGGTATTGAACTAGTGCCCACAATTAATGTTTTCTATCCCACTTACTATCTTATCTACCTTTGTAAGGTCTTCTTTGTCTCTGCAGAAGGCTGAAGAGCCTGAGTTTATCTTATTCTTAGCAATAATGAACCCTTCTATTGTTTGTTTGCACTGATGATGATGGCATATTCTTCGCAGGCGAAGATCATGGGAAGGCTTGTCTCTGTGGTAGTTGGCATGATCGTTGGTGACTGAAGAGGCCAATTCTTGATCTGCAGGCTCTTGAGCAGTTGGGGCACAAGAACTCCTGGTTTGGAGGGGCTCTGTAATAAGTAGATCCTTCTGATTTCTGTGTCTTTCTTCTGCAACCTCCCGTCTGTTTGTTTCAAACTTGTAGGCTGCTGTCCTGGTTATGTGCCAGCTGTCTCTGTCAGCAGCCTCCTGCTCCCACACCCATTGGTCAACGTCAGCTAGGGAGAGCTGTCTTTTCAGCTGGTCTTTGAACTGTTTATGAGGCACACCTCAATCTCACTTACTGGAGCATAGTTCACCATTAAGCACTGCTCTTAGCATTCTGGAATCTTCCATGCATGACACATGTCCTGCCCAGAGCAATTGACTTTGTAGCTGAATGCATTTAATGTTGCGCCTATTGGCTCTGTTGAGGACTTCATTGTTTGTGATGTAGTCCTGCCATCTGATGCCACAATGGATTGAGGACAGTGTTGATGGAAGCACTCCAGCAGTCACATTTGTTTTCTCTCCAGAACTCATAATTCTGACCCATACAACAGGGTGCTGATGACAACTACTCTGTATAGCTAAATTTTGATCGGGATGTACGGTGAATGATTTCGCCAGACACGCTTGAAGAGACGGCCAAAGGAGCTGTTGGCCTTGAATGGTCGATTGTGTGTCCTTGTTGACAGTGGAATCATTGGAGATAATGTTACCTAGATAGGTAAATTGTTCTGCTGCTTTTAGGTTGCTACTGTCAATGCTGATCTGTGGTGGATTGTAATTTCCTTGGGGCCTGGAATAGTCTAGATGGGGTATGCACTAATGAAAAATAAATTTGTATAGGATTAATAAGGCAAACAGAAACCAAGCAATCATACAGTGGAATTGGTTAATAATGTTGTAAGTAATTGAAATTTGACTTGGATTATAATTGTTCTCATGACCCCAGGATGTCCCAAAGCAGATGGTAATCAGACATGTAGTCATGTTGTAATATAGGAACTACATAATAAATTTTTTCAAATAACGATTTATTTCTTTATATTGCCCAGTCAGTGGTGAGAATGTGGAAACTGCTACCACATGGAATAGTTGAGGTGAATGGCATGGTTGCAGTTAAGAGTAGTTGCTAGTTAAGTGCATAAGGGAGAAAGAAATATAAGATTATGCTGACGGGGTGAGGAGTAGTAGGGTGGGAGGAGACTCCTGTGGAGCATAAGCACTGACAGGCCAGGTGGGTCGAATGGCCGGCTTCTGTGCTGCAAGTTCTATGTAACTATATATTTCTTTTGGAAGGTGTTTAGAAAAGCTGTTACTGTTTGTGTATGCACACAAGATGCAATGAGATAAATCATGTCTAAATACAGCACTACACCATTTGTACATGTTGTGACAAGACTGATGGACAATTGTCTAAGTCTCTCCCTTCTCAGAACTAAATAAAAAGATTCCAAGTGCTTCTTTTAGGAGCACCCTTCATTTCACCACTTCAATAATCTTAACATAACTGCAGCATTGCACTTAATACTTGCACCTTTAATTACATAGATAATACCAATGAAGAGCACATATGGAACGGGAGAAGACTATTAACTGTACAACCCACGGATGAGTGAAACAAGATGCATTCTCTGCAGCTGCTCTGCTGTGCTGTCAGCCTATTTCTCCTGTTTGGAATAATTATCAAGCGGAGGTGTCTAAAGTCTGAAGTAAAATCCATGAGCTAAGATTTAACAATGGAAGCAAAAATCAGGCAGGGTGTAATACGAGCTTCTGATTCGCTATCGCCCATTTTGCGTTACTGCCAAAGTCAAATGTTTGCCATATCTTTCACAAATAATATGCACAGGAGCCAGTTTATGTGGATTGTTGTGCTCCATGATAACAGTCTGGTATACTTTTGGTGTTTGGTGCATTATTTTTCATCATTTGTGTCTAAGTCAAGGGGAATGAAAGTCTAAGGGGGAGAGGAATTATCTGAGTGGGACAATTTATTGTCTGTCAGTTTATTTTGAGTGCATGTGGTTTGGATCAGTTTTAGCCAATGCAGATGAGGACAATTTATTTGGAGCTGCCAGTTTCTGCTGTTTCAGTTTACTTCATATTGCAGTATGAGAGAATAGCCCTAGCGATCTCCAAATAAAATGGGAATGGTTTATTTAATAGGTATGTTTTGCGTACCAATCACCATCTTGTGCATTGCAGTACTTTAGAGGATGAATGGTATACCATATACCCCTGATTTGAAAGGATCAAATCAACATCTCGCTATTTATATAAAATAAATCTGAGATGAGATCCAGGGCTGACCGAACAAGCCACGCTACTGTCGTTCTATCATTGTACCTTATAAATCAATTTAGGTTCTTGTTTTGTTTTTACTTTGTGCATTTTTAATTCCGCAGTTGCATCATCTAATAATTTTCTTTTTGGAGAAGAAAGAGAGAAGGGAAATTAGTGGTTTGGGCCCAGTGTAACCTTCAAATACCTGCTAGTTATGAGTGATCTACTGAGTCTGCATTGGAATCTTCGCCAAGACTGAACAAGTGAGCAGCAATGTCTGTATGGAGTGTGTGGGGAGTTAAACGTCAGCCAGTTAGTGAGGGCCAAGCACTATTGCAGTTTCAATAAGTGCAACTTTTATTTTTCTACCTTTCTTCCTCAGGGTGTTGACTCATACTGGCATGGTTCTAGAGTACTGGCACTTCGCCCAGAACCCTGTCTTCTTGTGTAAGCCAGTCGATGAGAACTATGAGCTATTACACCATGAGGCCCATTTTAATTGTAACTTATCTTGCCCTCACCTGTCAGCCACTTGTGCATTTTCAACAGGCGGTAACTAAATTGTGATCAGAAGTGGAAACACTGGTTCATTTTCCCCCTCCTCCATCTCTCGCCCAGGATCACTGAGGTCAGCTGTAGTGACTTCATCTCGCAGAGATAGCTAACTAGGCACAGACCAGCACCTGGCCCCTGTTCTGTAAGGCTTCGGTGCAACAGAAGGTGATATTTTGACCCATTGAGTCATTCATGTATGGTCCATTGATCAGGTGTGTTCGAATTGCTTGGAATGATAGCTTCGTGGTTATGTTACAGGACTAGTAAACCTGGACTAATGATAAGGAGGGCATTGGTTTAAATTCCACCTAGGCAATGGGGGATTTAAATTCAGTTAAATAAATCAGGAATTTACAAAGTTAGTATCAGTAATGGTGACTATGTAACTACTGGATTGTTGTAAAAATCCATCCTGCTCATTATTGTGCATTAGCAAAAGAAATCTGCTGTCCTTACCTGGTCTGTCCTATGTGTCACTCCAGACCCACAACAATTTGGTTGACTCTTAACTGTGCTCTGAAATGGCTCACCACCACCCTCTCAAGGGATATTAGGGATAGGCAATAAATGCTGGCCTGTAAATAAATAAGAAAATGTATCCATAGACTATTATGATGCTTGAAGATATCTCCATAGATTCTCATTTGAAAACAGATCAAGAGAATGCCAATGAATAAACTTTTCTAGTTTTTATTTCTACGGTGCTTTTTAAAAAAAAAAATTATTTTGGCAGTAAGTGGTGATAATATTGTTATAGGAATTCGGTTGGAGGAGTTACTGTGCCAGCCAGTGTTGGAAAAACTCCCTTAATTATCACTTGACAATTTAGGTGTCAGGCATCATTAAAAACTCAATTCTTCAAATTGCCTCAGATCTTCAAAAAAAAGGAAGAAAATTGAATAGCCAAGATTGAGACTCACTGCAGCTGAAAAAGGCCAGAGATGGTAAAATCAAACAGCTAAAAGATACCATGGGAATTGCTCAGAGCACAATGCTCTTCTTCTGATCAGCTATGTTGCCCATTAACAAAATGCATCAGTGTAGGTTAATGCTGTTTTCCTGCAGTTATATAACATTCATCTCTAACATTTTATGTTCTCATTGCTTTCTTTCAATCTACTTCCTTCTTTATTTCCCTACTTGGTCCTCACAACCCACCTAACTTTTGCTTCACTGGAAGTATGGATGAATTTATGTTGTAAGATCATATTCATTCAGATATTTCTAATGAACACAATTTTTCCTCAGTTTAGTCTTTATCTATGTTATTTGATTTATGTGTGCTGTGTTTCCCTGGCTGTCTTGCTTTCTATTTGTCCTTCTTTATCTTAATTTATTCTTCACATTGGTTTCTCCTTAGGTTTTATCTCCCCCTTTCTTCTGTAGACTGAATTGTCACATTGCACATCTTCTTTCACCTGTAACACTGACAAGATTGGCTTCTCTCCCGCTGTGCGACACTGTGAAGCGGTTATCAGGACAGTGTGTACTGCCTGGAAACGATGCAGGCAATGCTTGTGGTCTTGCCTTAGTTGCAAATGTCTTTGAAGATAAAGTTCATTCCAATCATATTGTGCTTGTGTTTGAGTGGAAAGTTGCTTACAGATTTGGCCAATTTTTATTTTCCTTTAGTTCACCATACTGTCGAAGGCTGAAACCTGTTGATCACCTTTATAAAAACTGAAATCTATCTCTGAAAAAGAGAAGGCTGAGAAGTGACCTGATAGAAGCCTTTAAAATTATGAAGGGGTTTGATAGGGTAGACATAGAGAGATGTTTCCACTGGTTGGGAGTCCAAAGCTAGAGGCCATAAACAGAAGATAATTACTAACAAATAAATACAATAAGGAATTCTTTGCCCAGAGAGTGATTAGAATTTGGAACTCACTACCACACGGGATAGTTGAGACGAATAGCGTATTTACATTTAAGGGGAAGCTAGGTATGTGCACAAGGGGGAAAGGAATTGTAGGTTATGCTGATAGGGTTAGATGAAGTAGAGAGGGAGGAGGCTCATGTGTATTATGAACATGGGCATGGACTGGCTGGGCTAAATGGCCTGTTTCTGTGCTGTAAATTCTATGTGATTATATCTAGGTGGGCTGATTTGCACTGATAATACACAATGATTTCCTGCTGTAAGTACTTCCACTATCGGCAATCGTAGACAAAAATTCCTCAAATGTTGCTACAAAGTCAACTTTTGAGAGATTGCTTTGATCATGGTCTGGCAGAAGACTGAAAGCTCTGTTTCACCTCAATGTTATTGTAGAGGGCATGCTCTGGCATCAAGTAATTCAGGCCAATCATTTTAATAGACTTGGGTTGCCCGAGCCCAAGAATCAGAGTTTTTTTCTGCTGGGATTCCATCACTAGTCAGATATAAGCTTTAAATCAAAGTGATATGCTTTAGTTATCTTTGCAAATTACTGCATAGCAGTAAAAATATCTGGATGAGTTTATAATGCTTCTTTTAACAAAACATTGACAATCTTCAGTCTGAGTTCCTGTAACCACCAAAAAATTGTAATAAGAAACAGAAAACGCTGGAAATACTCAGCAGGTAAAGCAGCTTCTGTGGAGAGAAACAGAGTTAATGTTTCAGGTCAATGACCTCTCATCAGCACGGCATTGTAATGCAGGAACTGGTCCAGGAATTCCACACTATTCCTGGTAGTATTTATCAATGAGATACAGAAAATCATTTGTTGTCTGCACGTTATTTCTAAAAGTAGCCATTTTAAGCATTTAGCAGATAATTATATTCGATGAAAGTTCAGATCAACTTTTGTCTTGGCAATTTTCTCACCTCCCTTCCCTTCCTGATGCTGTTGATACATTGCTGGTGGACTGTATCAAAGGTGCTGCTCATCTTCTAATATCTCATCTGATTGACCATTATTCATGGGACTTGACAGTAAGTGTCAGCAGGTTATTCCTACATGGTTGACAGCACAGCCTAGCCCGATCCTGCTCACCTCTGATGCATGCGCATTTTCAGCAGGGCGTTGAGTGGGTATTGATCAAGAGCAGCAGTACTTGCCAACTTCCCTTCCAGAGACAGTGCGGTGAATTGCCACACTGATAGGGCCCAGGTGAGATCAACTAGCTCAACTCAGAATGGGATCAAACCTGGTCAGTTCCTCACTGGATAAGCTTGCAGAGTTAACGAGGGAGCATTCAAAGTAACAACAGAAATTTAAATAAGGGTGTATATACATCACAACTGTGGCAGCTGTGTGAGGTGGTTTCACTTTGCGTCTGTGCTATCTTACAGTGCCAAGGCAAAACAAATCTGGAATTAGGTCCCAACCTGACACCAGAGCAAAATGGAATCACTCTACTTCACTTTGGAGTCAGTTCAAGCCTTAACATGTGATTTACTGCACAGATTTAGCATTCACAAGAAGCCACAGCTGCTTGGAACTGGTGCAAAACTTGAAGTGTAAATGCATCCCAAGATTTGTATGTTGTGGGAGGAATTTGTTTTATTCATTTATGGAATGTGGGTATCGCTGGCAAAACCAGAATTTATTGCCCATTCCTAAATGCCCTTGAGAGGAGTGAGAGGAGCTATATATATCTTTAGAGAAGCAAGTTATTTATCAGAATTGGAGTTCATGATAGAAATAATATGCAGTATGGAACATACTAAACAACTGACCAAACAGGTAAGTCCAGGATTGTGACCTAAACATGTACAGGGAACAGATACGAGAATAGAAGGAAACCACTTCAGTTGAGTGTTCTTGTTTGTTATTCAAAGTGTGTCTTCTTAACTGAAGAACTGTTTTCTTCATTTTTTTCTTCAAGGAACTGTAGGTGTGGCCTGAACACTCTGGACTGAATTTTCAATGGCTTCTGGAGGCGGGGGTTGGGGGAGCCCTGAAAACAGGAGGGAAATCCTGTTGGACAGACTCTGTGACATGTTCCCACTTCCATGGGATTATGGAGGAATTGGATTGATGGCGGGAATGGTTACCCGCCCGGCCACAGTGGGTAACCAATTAAGCCCCTTGAGGGCTTACCCAACACCAACTGGATTTTTGACCTGGCGCACAAGGTGCCCATCATATCAGGAGGCTGTCCATCAACCTGTGGCAGCCTCCCAGCAGCAGGGCTAGCAATCATTGGAGCCAGAAGCCCCAATCTTCTTGAAAATGTCCATTCCAAACATTGGCTGCAACTGTCGCAGTGCTTCTTACTATGAGGGGCTTTCCCCCTGAACTCCGAAGGTCCTAACCCTTCTGGCCTTCTTATTTACCTGATTTCTGGTTGGCGACTGGGAATGGAAGCATCCTTGTGCCTCCTTACCTACTTCAGCAGCTTCTACCTCTGACAGCGGGGTTGCCGATCTTTGACTGCTGGAAGGTCTCCTATTGGCCCTCCAGACTCAGGAGCCTGCCCACCATCCTTCATTGGACAGGGCTCCTGGTGGGCCATCTGCTTCAAAATTTCTTTCTGGGTTTTACCATCGGCATTTGTGGGTTCCTGACCTGCACTTCATCCTGATGGTGGGATCGGGATCCCAGATTGGAAATTCAGCCCTCTATTTCCAACACAGTTGAAAACTGACATAATAAGTACCCACTCTATGAATGAGACAACCTTTGGTACCTTACAAATCAACTTCAGATGCTCTTATCATTCAGCTACTATATTACAATAGAAAATCACTAATTGTCTGAGATCTTCTAATCTGTCAGAACATCTCTGTAGTCTTTTTTCAGGTATATTCTCATTATAAAGGAGAAATGAATTGAGACTTTTCAGTTACATATGACAGCATCTTAATAATGAGTGCAGTTAATTATTTTCAAAGAATTTGATTGAAAAAAATTAAAATACTATTTTCCAAGCATGTGATTTTTATCATGATAGTAAGGTGTTTAAAATTAAACTTGTTGCACTTTGCACTTTCATCTGCTATTTCTAAAACCTTTTTGAACCTTTCAGCACATTTACCATGGCTGTAATGCACTTTGGGATGTCCTGAGATCATGAAAGGCACTATATAAATGCAATCTTCTCTTTCTTTTTTAGTTAACTTTGAGTCAGTAATTGATAGTTCAGAGCATAAAATGAACTGAAACCTTATTATTACTAACTTCTTGTATGGGTACAATTGCTCTTCTTATCTGCTTTATCTTTTCTTTAAGCTACTTTTCCAGATTGACTATAATGGAGCTTGAGTAGGGATCAAGAGAAAGTCGCTTATGTGAATGTGTGATCACAAGATCTCACTGTAAACAAATATAAGAGCTGCCAGCAGTCATTTAGCAGCTGAAATTACCTCAGATAGTCTTAAAAAGATTGCAGCTCAACCTTTGAACAGTGTTGGAGGGTTTAACACTCAGAATCATTTTTAACCAGTCCTTATTTTTATTTTCAACTTATTTTTGTTAATACTGAGAAAAAAACTGCATCATTAAAGTACTCATTTCAAATATATACAGGAACATGGGAAATAGGAGCAGGAGTAGGCCATCCGGCCCATCGAACCTGCTCCGCCATTCAAATAGATCATGGTTGATCATCTACCTCTACGTCATTTTTCCCCACTATCCCCATATCCCTTGATGTCGTTAGTATTCAGAAATCTATTGATTTGTGTCTTGAACATGCTCAATGTTTGAGCTTCCACAGCCCTCTGGGGTACGGAATTCCACAGATTCACCACCCTCTGAGTAAAGAAACTCCTCCTCAGCTCAGTCTTAAATGGCTTACCGCTTATTCTCAGATGGTGTTCCCTTGTTCTAGACTCACCAGCCAGAGGAAACATCCTATCCACATCTACCCTGTCACACCCTGTAAGAATTTTGTAAGTTTCAATGAGATCACCTTTCATTCTTTGAAACTCTAGAGAATACAGCCCCAGTTTCTACAATCTCTCCTCATAAAACAATCCCACCATCCCAGGGATTAGTCTGGTGAACCTCCGTTGCCCTCCCTCTATGGCAAGTATATCCTTCTTTAGAAAAGGAGACCAAAACTGTACACAATACTCCAGATGCAGTCTCACCAAGGCTTTATACAAATGAATCAATGCACTTTACTCCTGTGCTCAAATCCCCTTGCAATGAAGGTTAACATACCATTTGCTGCCTTAATTGTTTGCTGCACCTGCATACTAGCTTTTAGTGGCTCATGAACAAGGACACCCAGGTGTCTTTGGACATCAACACTTCCCAACCTCTCACTATTTAAGAAATACTCTGCCTTTCTGTTTTTTCTACCAAAGTGGATCACTTCACACTTATTCACATTATATTTCATCTACCATGTTCTTGCCCACTCGCTTAGCCTGTGCAAATCCCCATGAATCCTCCTTGTATGCTCCTCACAACTTACATTCCCTCCTAGTTTTGTGTCATCTGCAAATTTGGAAATATTACAATTGGTCCCCACATCCAAATCATTTATATAGATTGTAAACAGCTGTGGCCCAAGCACTGATCCTTGCAGTACCCCAGGAGTAACAACCTGCCATCCTGAGAATGACCCATTTATTCCTGCTTTCTGCTTTCTGTCTGTTAACCAATTCTCAATCCATTGCAGTATATTACCCCCAATCCAATGTGCTCTAATTTTGTTTCCTAATCTCCTGTGTGGGACCTTCTCAAAAGTCTTTTGAAAATCCAAATACACCATATCATAGAGTCATACAGCACTGAAACATGCCCTTCAGCCCACCGAGTCTGTGATGGCCATCAAGCACCTAACTATTCTAATCCTATTTTCCAGCACTTGGTCCGTATGCGATGGCATTTCAAGTGCTCACCTAAATACTTCTTAAATGTTGTGAGGGTACTGTCTCTACCACCCCTTCAGGCAGTGTGTTCCAGATTCCAACCACCCTTTGAGTGAAATTTATTTTCCTCAAAACCCCTCTAGACTTCCTGCCCCTTACCTTAAATCTATGCCCCCTGGTTATTGACTCCTCTGCTAAGGGAAAGCGTTTCTTCCTATCTAACATATCAATGCCCCTCATAATTTTAATTTAAAAAAAATTTTAAATTATTATTTTATTATTTTATATATCTGCCCCTGCAACTTTCAGCTCGAAAACCTTTGCCCACAAAGTGCAAATTGATAATGGTCAGTGATGGCAACAGGGCATCTGGGATCTGAATGAATAGGGCAGCCAAGAAGATATCTCCTTAGCCAATCAGATTGTAGGATTGGGAAATTAACATTGAAAAGGAGTGTGAATTACAGGGGATGAATTCAACGTCAAATCAGGTACAGAAAGAGAAATTAAGAGAGGGAAAGAAAGATTGGATTGAGAGAGATGGAAAAGAGACAGAAAGGAAAAATAAGAAAAAAAGGTTTAGATTTAAAATTTGACATATTTAAAATTGCCCCTAAAAAATTCAAAACCTGATAAGATAAGACTCCATACTTGTAATAGTTCATTTTCAGTGCCAGAGAAGTTAATTGGCTATAATTAACAATTATCATGTTGTTAAAGGGGTATTTACGTCACTAATTTACTGCTAAATTATGGCAGCAAAATCAGTAAATTTGGCTTTGAAGGCCAGTCTGCTTTCAAAAGGTTAAACCTTTTAAAGTCCACCTATTTGCCCTGTAATTCAACACAGCCTCTTTACCAGTACTCTCTGATGTAACAGCTCCACCGAAAGTGAATTTCAGATAAGCCATTAGCCAGTTATGGTAATTTGAACTTTACTATTTATGACACATTCTTTGATCTGGAGAGTCATTTGTAAAATGCTACTTCTGTCAAAATGATTCCTTGCTGCATTATGATGCCATCTCATGTGGGTTCAGGGATCATTATTGGCCACAATATGATGATTGTTTCCTTTTCCTGGCAGTGCAATCGTCCCACTGTTTTCCTGGCAGCATCATGAGAGAACGCACACGCATGAATCACTTCTTGTACAGATTTGTTTGTTTTAAATGGCATCCTGTTAACAGAAATGTGATAAGTACTGACAGTTTGGATACAATTAATTTCTTACTCAAAATCCCAGATTAAACTGCACATCCAAATTCAATGGTGACTTTGTGTACATATTTTTTCTCAACAGAAAAAGACTTGAATTTATATAGCACCTTCCATAACCTCTAGATGGCCAATGCACCTTACAACCAATGAAGAACCTTTTGAAGGGTAGTGACTGTTATAGCGCAGGGAAATGTGAGGGCCAATTTATGCACAGCAAGCTCCCACAAACAGCAATGTGATAATGACCGGATAATCTGTTTTAGTGATGTTGGTTGAAGGATAAATATTGGCCAGGGCACCGGGACAATTTGCTATCTCGGTTCACTTAGTTAGCTGCTGTTTTATGGGTCCCCCCCCACCCCCACCACTTGAAAAGTTGTACCCTTATTTTGAGCTGGTATTGCTGGGCAATGTCTGTTCACTGCAGTTGTTTTCCATAATGAAGTAACTACTCTTCCTTATTTTAACAATATTTGCTTATGGAAAGGGAAATTAGTCCAAAGTTTCCAGTGGTACATTTCAGCGCTATGCACGGGAGAGAAAATGTACACAAATTAAAAGGAGGACTGGGTAACAAGTGTCCTCTTGTTATGAACAAGACTAGTTTTGGGGACAAATTTCAATTTTAGAAATGTGAATGTCTGAATACTGGTATTGATTCACTGTACACTTTATCAAATTCGATAAACCCATAGTTCCCTTCCCAGTTGCACATCACATTCAGCATGTATTTATAGCTTACATTATAACTGAACTGTCATTTTCAGAATCAACTCTAGTGCCTGATTCATCAGAAGACATCCTCTATTGTCAGCCAATCCTGGTCATTGTCATCCATTTTGCCCATGCGATTTTGGGGCCTAATGCCTCTCTGTGGCAGGACATAGATTGACCAAAGGGTTTGCAACTTTGCTGTTGATCTGTCAAGATAGATTTATGAAAATTATCCACTAACAAATACATACTGAAACTGGGTGAAGAGAACTTTAAGCAACTTGCAAACACATTGCACGCTATTACATTGATTAGATCTACGGAAGTCTTGTGAAATTAGGGTTATCTGAAAACCACACATCACCAGATCCAA
This sequence comes from Heterodontus francisci, assembly GCF_036365525.1. NCBI lineage: Eukaryota > Metazoa > Chordata > Chondrichthyes > Heterodontiformes > Heterodontidae > Heterodontus > Heterodontus francisci. Next base: position 17,336,912 of record NC_090388.1, read on the forward strand.
AAGACCACACGTATGGTGTCAGCTGTGGCTGATTGGTACTACTCTCCCTACTGAGTCAGAAGATTGTGGATTCAAGTCCCCATTCCAGAGACTTGAGCAAAAAATCTAGGCTGAAACTCCAGTAAGGAGGAAGTGCTATACAGCCTGACATGCTGTCTTTCAGGTGAGACCTAAAACCCGAGGCCGCGTCGGCCCTCTCTGGGCATAAGGGGACGCGGTGGCATAGTGGTATTGTCACTGGACTAGGAACCCAGAAACCCAGGGTATTGCTCTGGGGATATGGGTTTGAATCCCACCATGACAGAAGTTGGAATTTGAATTCAATTAATAAAAATCTGAAATTAAAAAGCTAGTCTAATGATGGCCATGAAGCCATTGACGATTGTTGTATAAAACTCATCTGGTGCACTATTGTCCTTTGGGGAAGAAGATCTTACCTGGTCTGGCCTACATGTGACTCCAGATCCACAGCAATGTGGTTGACACTTAAATGGCCTAGCAAGCCAGTCAGTTGTATCTAACCGCTACGAAGTCAATAAGGATGGACCACAAAGCATTAAGCTAGGCACCAGAAATGACAAGGGCAAACCCAGCCCTGTCGACCCTACAAAGCCCTCCTTACTAACATCTGGGGGCTTGTGCCAAAGTTGGCAGAGCTGTCCCACAGATTAATCAAACAACAGCCTGACATACTCATACTCACTGAATCATACCTTACTGACAATGTCCCAGACACTGCCATCACCATGCCCAGGTATGTCCTATCTCACCGGCAGCACAGACACATCAGAGGTGGCTACACAGTCAGGAGAGAGTTTCCCTGGGAGTCCTCAACATCAGCTCCAGACCCCATGAAGTCTCATGGCAGCAGGTCAAACATGGGCAAGGAAACCTCTTGCGGATTTCCACCTACTGCCCGCCTTTCAGCTGGAGGATGAATTAGTACTCCTCCATGTTGAATAGCACTTGGAAGAAGCACTGCAGGTGGCAAGGGCACAGAATGTACCCCGGGTAGGGGACTTCAATGTTGATCACCAAGAGTGGCTCAGTAGCACCAGGCTGGCTGAGTCCTGAAGAACAGGGCTGCTAGACTGGATCTGTGGCAGGTGGTGAGGGAAAAATATACTTGACCTTGTCCTCACCAATCTACCTGTTGCAGATGCATCTATCCATGACAGCATTGGTAGGAGTGACCACTGCACAGTCCCTGTGGATACAAAGTCCCGTATTCACATTGAGGATACCCTCCATCCTGTTGTGTCGCACTACCACTGTGCTAAATGGGATAGATTTCGAACAGATCCAGCAATGCAAAACTGGGCATCCATGAGGTGCTGTGGGCCATCAGCAGCAGTAGAATTGTACTTAACCACAATCTGTAACCTCATGGCTGGCATATCCCCCAATCTACCATCACCATCAAGCCGGGGGACTAACCCTGGTTCAATGAAGAGTGCAGGAGGGCATGCCAGGAGCAGCATCAGGCATACCTCAAAATGAGGTGTTAAACTGGTGAAGCTACAACCCAGGACTACTTGTGTGTCAAGCAGAGTAAGCAGAATGCAATAGACAGAGCTAAGTGATCCCATAACCAACGGATCAGATCTAAGCTCTGCAGTCCTGCCACATCCAGTCGTGAATAGTAGTGGACAATTAAACAACTAACTGGAGGAGGTGGCTCCACAAATATCCCCATCCTCAATGATGGGGGAGCCCAGTATATCAGTGCAAAAAATAAGGCAGAAGCATCTTCAGCCAGAAGTGCTAAGTTGATGATCCATCTCGGCCTCCTCCTGAATTCCCCAGGCTCACACATGCCAGTCTTCAGCCAATTTAATTCACTCCGCGTGATATCAAGAAACAACTGAAGACACAGGATACTGCAAAGGCTATGGGCTCTGACAACATTCCAGCAATAGTACTGAAGACCTGTGCCCCAGAACTTGCCGTGCCTCTAGCTAAGCTGTTCCAGTGCAGCTACTACACTGGCATCTCCCCGGCAATGTGAAAAATTGCCCAGGTATGTCCTGTACACAAAAAGCAGGACAAGTCCAATGTAACCAATTACTGTCCCATCAGTCTACTCCCAATCATCAGTAATGTGATGGAAGGCGTGGTCAACAGTGCTATCAAGCAGCACTTGCTTAGCAATAACCTGTTCACTGACACTCAGTTTGGGTTCTGCCAGGGCCACTCAGCTCCTAAGCGCACTACAGCCTTGGTTCAAACATGGACAAAAGAGCTGAACTCAAGAGGTGAGGTGAGAGTGACTGCCCTTGACATCAATGCAGCATTTGACCGAGTATGGCATCAAGGAGCCCAAGAAAAACTGGAGTCAAAGGGAAGCAGGGGGAAAACACTCCCCTAGTTGGAGTCATACCTAGTGCAAAAGAAGATGGTTGTGGTTGTTGGAGGTCAATTATCTCAGCTCCAGGACATCACTGCAGGAGTTCCTCAGGGTAGTGACCTAGGCCCAACCATCTTCAGCTGCTTTATCAATGACCTCCCTTCAATCATAAGGTCAGAACTGGGGATGTTCGCTGATGATTGCACAATGTTTAGCACCATTCGCGACTCCTCAGATACTGAAGCAGTCCGTGTCAAAATACCACAAGACCTGGACAATATCCAGGCTTGGGCTGGTAAGTGACAAGTTACATTCATGCCACACAAGTGCCGGGCAATGACCATCTCCAACAAGAGAGAATCTAACCATCTCCCCTTGACATTCAATGGCATTACAATCGCTGAATCCCCCACTATCAACATCCTGGGGGTTACCATTGAGCAGAAACTGAACTGGAGTAGCCATGTAAATACTGTGGCTAGAAGAGCAGGTCAGAGGCTAGGAATTCTGGGGGAGGTGGTGGCGTAGTGGTAATGTCACTAGACTAGCAACCCAGATCCCCAGGCTGATGCTCTGGGGATATGGGTTCGAATCCCACCACAGCAGATAGTGGAACTTGAATTCAAGTAATAAATCTAGAATTAAAAAGCCAGTCTAGTGGTGACCATGAAACCATTGTCAATTGTTGTTAAAAACCCATCTGGTTTGTTAATGTCCTTTAGGGAAGAAAATCTACAGGCCTTACCTGGTCTGGGCTACATATGACTCCAGTCCCACAGCATGTGGTTGACTCTTAAATGGCCTGGCAAGCCACTGAGTTCAAGGCCAATTAGGGATGGGAAATAAATGCTGGCATAGCCCACGATGCCCACATCCCCCAAATGAATAATACCAAAACATTCTGTGGTGAGTAACTCACCTCCTGACTCCCAAAGTCTGTCCACCATCTACAAGTCAGGAGTGTGATAGAATCCTCTCCACTTGCCTGGATGGGTGCAGCTCCAACAACACTCAAGAAGCTTGACACCATCCAGGACAAAGCAGCCTGCTTGATTGACACCCCATTCACTGACGCACAGTGGCAGTTTTGTGTACCATCTACAAGATGCAGTGCACCAATACTCCTTAGACAGCACCTTCCAAACCCATGACCTCTACCACCTAGAAGGACAAGGGCAGCATGGGAACATCACCACCTGTAAGTTCCCCTCCAAGCCACACATCATCCTGACTTGGAACTATATCACCTGTTCTTTCACTGACACTGGGTCAAAATCCTGGAGCACCCTTCCTAACAGCACTGTTGGTGTGCCTAGCCCACATGAACTGCAGTGATTCAAGGAGCCAGCTCACCACCACATTCTCAAGGGCAAAATGGGATGGGCAATAAATGCTGTCCTAGTCAGCAATGCCCACAGCCCAGGAACAAATAAAAAAAACATAAGGAATTCCTATTTCAAAGAAGAGCAGGGATGTTCTCCCTGGTGTCCTGGCCAATAATGATCCCTGAACCCACATTACTAAATCACAATATGTGATCATTATCTCATTGCTGTTTGTGGGAGTTTGCTGTGCACAAATTGGCTGCTGTGTTTCCTATATTGCAACAGTCACTGCACTTCAAAAGTACTTCATTGACTTTAAAATATTTTGGGACAGCCTGAGGTCATGGAAGGTGCATGATCTACAATGGTCACTAGCATTCCAGCGGGTTACGACAACTCCATCAGATGTTGGCGTTATCACTAAAGGCAATAAGGTGGAGGAGAGAAACAGAACTTGGCCTTTGTTTTTCGATAAAGCTTAGCAATACAATTTTTCATGTTTGGAAAAAGAAACAAATTCAATAAAATGGGGTTTGTTGGAAAAATGTTATATTGATTTTTATTTGAAACTTAATGTGGAGGTCAGCAGTAGGGCATGTACTGCCCCTTTAACTAGGCAAATTGAGCATGTAACTAGTAACGAACCCCTTTTAACAAAATGTCAATATTATCTCAAGAGGATTAAATTTGAGCTCAAATCAATGAACTTTTACAGAAAATATTTCCCCAGCTTTCATGGACTTGTCTTCCTCTGGCACGAAAAATGTTTCATTGTTGTTTCTTAATAATTGCAAAGAAAGAGTTATTAAAAGAAAGGGGAAGCTTTAACTGACAGTTACAAATGTTTTCCATCATTGATTGACAGCATGTGATTGCTTAGCGATAATGAGTCACAGAGGTCCCAAACCACAAAGATCACATCCATGTAGTGGATGGAATAAAAGAGACACACGGGTGGTACAGATGAGAGAAAAACAACCCTTGATGGCAATAGGAATCAGCAAATAAATCAGCATTGCCAACTAGTACCGAGGTGAACTTCCTCACAGAAGTATGAAGTGTGTTTTTTCTTTCTATCTGAATAACAGCAGGTTCTTTTTTTTAAATCCTTGTTATTCAGGAGATCTCCTTCAGTGGAATCTAATCCTATTCCCGAAAAGGTTGCCCAATTACTCTTGTGGTAATGGGTTACCGCAGTCTTGGAGTGAAAGGTTCAAAGCACTCACTTAATACCTAGGCAACGGAACCATTGTGTTTTACTTTGGAAGGAAACGTAGGTGATTTTAAGCAATCCATAAGGGCCACAGGCAAAGACTTCTTTTTTTGCAGTTTTCACTTGCCATTGTGTTTCTTTGAGTGTAGGTCACCTTTTAAATGTGAACGGATTCTCATTGATTTCAAGCAGTTTAGAAAGATTAAAAATGACTGAGGGACAACTGTGGAAAAATAACAAACAAATGTCTGGAGATCCACAAAGGCTTTGTGGTGTTTTCAAATATATTTTGAGCAATGAGCCCAATTTAAATGCAGAGTACAAATGCAGGTAGTTTCATGCTTAAGTGTTATGCGCACGGTTGAGCCATCCAATACTTGATATAGTTGCTGATGTTTACAAGCATTTTTCATTTTATAACTGGGCCGCACAAATCCCTAACTCTCTCTTGCTCAACAGAGCTGGGACAGGATATTGTCCTCCAGTCATCTCCTGGGCTGCACCTGCCACCAGTACCTGCTTCTGCTCACTTGTACTATGTGTTTCAATAGGTGCAGATTCCTCTAACTTGCTACATATCCCACCCAGAGTGTCCATTCCCTTGTTTGTGCCAGGGACGGAGGGAGTAGGAGACTCTGCTTCCTCAGGAGGGATGACCTCCTCTGAGGTGCCTTCTTGAGGATGTTTGTGTTACTGAGAAGGATCTAGGGATGAGGGATAAGTGTTAATATGGCAATAAGAGACTGGACAGTAGTCCATTGTAGTCTTGACTCTACTGGTTGAGGTTTTGAAGTTGGTTGAAAGTGCAATTTCTTGTGATGCATGAAGAGATGCAAATGATTGGCAGTCACTCTGCACAGAGAAGCCACCAGTCTCGATGTTGTTGGATCTTGCTGTGCCACTGATTTCCAGTGCCTCCTGCTCCATCTGGGTGACAGCCATGATGTTCTGGGTTCTGCTCCCCCTGTCAAGAAGGGCAGAAGACAATGATGAATGGCTACTAAGAAGGCAGGTGCATATGTGTGGGGCTTCACGATGTAGTGCATAAACTGAGAAGGAGAAGTAGCAAGATACTAGGAGAATGGTGTTGCATAGGAAGTAAGTGGCTGGCATGTGAAAGGAAGGAGTCAAGAGAGGAGTTACAGATTCTGCAATTGAGAGCAGGTGAGAAGAACATGCCATTCATGAAAGAAGTGACAGACAGCGAAGAGTAAGTTAGTGTGTGTTGGTAGTGAGATGATGGGTGGTTTTCATTGATGATAAGGGATGTGATGAAGGGGTGGGTAATTGTTCTGGAGGCTAGGGCACAGAGGAAAGTGACTGTCCAATTGCAATATAAGAGATGGGGAAAGGAGGAGCTTTTCACCTTTGATGATCTTGTGAAGTCATTAAATCTCATCCTGCACTGTATCCAGGTGCTTGGGGTGACACCAACGGAACTCACTTGATCTACCACCTCTCTCTAGGCTTTCTGAGTGAGACTGTTGGGAAAAGCACTTTCCTCCATTCCTAGATCTCTGCCAATACCACCTCCAGGAAACATCTGAGAACCTGGGGCAACCTTTCCCCTTATTGCAGTGTTCTCCAACAGCCAACAGAATCAAACTCTGATCTCAGTACAGTGATCAAATTTAGCGAAGACATTCATTCACCCTCTAAATACACTGCCTTGGGAGTCCTGCCAGAAAATGTACAATTGGTCAGGCAGCCTGACAAATACATGTTAATAAGACCCAACTGTTAAAATCGGACAAGACTCAAGTTTTGGGTGCGCCAATACCCAGATGGTGCCCAGTTAAAATTATCCCTGCAAGTTTCAATCTCCCCACTTCCCCAATTCAATAAGTCTAGTAATTTCTAGGCTAACACCAGTGAGGAAAGAAGTACTGCACTGATATCTTTCAGGGAAGAGGATCTGATATCTTTGCCTGGTTTGGCCAACGTGTGACTCTAATCGATAAGACATGGCTGACCATAAGACAAGGTTGAGGGACACACTAAAGCTTGGGGCAGCCACCATAAAGGCTCAATGGAGAAAGGCCATAGTATACTGAGAGGCTGGAACCGATGCAAAACCCCTTGGGGTGTATGCACCAGAGAATGTTTAACACAAAATGTAAATATACCTTGAAAATATAACCTGTAATGGCAGGTTTAGTGTAGCACCTAATGGACTATATTGAAAGAAACTGATCTGTATGGCACTTTATGTAATGTCAAATTTGAACTGTTAATATATTTTTACAAATGTTATAAATAAAGTATATTTTTGGGAGAAAAATACATGGTTGGCTCTTAATGCTATCTCCTCAGGGCAATTGAGTTTGGATAATAAATGTAGCTTTGGTGATATTGCCTGGCAACAATTGTTTTAAACAATGCCAAGGTCAGAATTACAGCTTTTTTGTGGTAAGGTTTCTTTGGTAAAGAAGCAAATGTAATAGATTATACATATTGCAATTTCAATGCCTCAGGTATTACCCAACTTTTTTCTTAAAGTTGGTCCAAATATCCATGTAATGTCATGTTTCCAGAGGATGGTACAAATGTGTTTTCTTTTTCTACAGCTGTTAGACATTGCTGCACATTAAAACATGAAGCACAACCAAAAAAACCTCAGCTCAGGGAATGCCTGTCAGTAAGGGTGAGAATCATCACTCCATATAGTGCTTTGCATGATTCCATTCTCTACTTCATTGTTTTTACTCATGTGAATGAAGCAAATAGAAAAGGGGAGAGTTCAGACTCTGGAGACAAAAGCCATCAGGCCTATTCTTGATAAACTATATAAACTTCTTAAACGCAGGCTGCAATTTATGGGATAAAATTGGCCATTGGTGACAGTGCCAATAGAGAAGTGGCAGCCCCTATCACACCGTGCCTGATTTACTTTCCCACTGAAGAAGAAAAAATGGCGGTGAGATTCCCTGTTGTAGGTGCTGGTGTGATGTAAAATGGGCAGTTGACTCACTATCACCCATCTCGCACCCTTGCTAATGAATCTAGGCAGTACCAAGGGAGCGCTGCACTGTTGGAGGTGTCGCCTTAAAGATGCATTATTAAACCAAGGCTCTGTCTGCCCTCTCAGGTGAATGTACAAGATCCCACAGCACGATTCCAAGAGAAGAGAGTTCTCGTCAGTGTCCTTACCAAAATTTATTCCCCAACCAACATCACTAAAATACAGATTGACTGGTAATAATCACATTGCTGTTTGTGAGAGCTTGCTGTGCATAAATTGGCAGACGCTTGCCCTACATTATAACAGTGACTGCATTTCAAAAGTACTTCATTGGATGATTTTTTAAAATTCATTCATGGGATGTGGGCGTCGGTGGCTAGGCCACCATATATTGCCCATCCCTAATTGCCTTTGAGAAGGTGGTGGTGAGCTGCCTTCTTGAACCGCTGCAGTCCATGTGGGGTAGATACACTCACAGAGCTGTTAGGAAGGGTGTTCCAGGATATTGGCCCAGTGACAGAGAAGGAACGGCGATACAGTTCCAAGTCAGGATGGTGTGTGACTTGGAGGGGAACTTGCAGGTTGTGGTATACCCATGCATTTGCTGCTCTTGTCCTTCTAGTTGGTAGAGGTCGCGTGTTTGGAAGGTGCTGTCTAAGGAGACTTGGTGCATTGCTGCAGTGCATCTTGTAGATGGTACATACTGCTGCCACTGTGCGTCGGTGGTGGAGGGAGTGAATGTTTGTGGATGGGGTGCCAATCAAGCGGGCTGCTTTGTCCTGGATGGTGTCAAGCTTCTTGAGTGTTGTTGGAACTGCACCCATCCAGGCAAGTGGAGAGTATTCCATCACACTCCTGACTTGTGTCTTGCAGATGGTGGACAGGCTTTGGGGAGTTAGGAGATGAATTACTCACCACAGAGTTCCTAGCCTCTGACCTGCTCTTGTAGCCATGGTATTCATATGGCTATTTCTGGTCCATGGTAGTCCCTAGGATGTTGATAATAGGGGATACAGCAATGGTAGTGCCATTGAATGTCAAGGGGACATGGTTAGATTCTCTCTTGTTGGAGATGGTCATTGCCTGGCACATGTGTGGTGCGAATGTTACTTGCCGCTTATCAGCTCAAGCCTGGATATTGTCCATGTCTTGTTGCATTTCTACACGGACTGTTTCAGTATCTGAGGAGTCGCGAATGGTCCTGAACGTTGTGCAATCATCAGCGAACATCCCCACTTCTGACCTTATGATTGAAGGAAGGTCATTGATGAAGCAGCTGAAGATGGTTGGGCCTAGGACACTACCCTGAGGAACTCCTGCAGTGATGTCCGGGAGCTCAGAAAATTGACCTCCAACAACCACAACCGTCTTCCTTTGTGCTAGGTATGACTCTAACCAGCGGAGAGTTTTCCACCTGATTCCCATTGACTTCAGTTTTGCTACGGATCCTTGATGTCATACTCGGTCAAATGCTGTCTTGATGTCAAGGGCAGTCACTCTCACCTCACCTCTTGAGTTCAGCTGTTTTGTCCATGCTTGAACAAAGGCTGTAATGAGGTGAGGAGCTGAGTGGCCCTGGCGGAACCCAAACTGTTGATGACACCTTCCATCACTTTACTGATGATTGAGAGTAGACTGATGGAGTGGTAATTGGCCGGGTTGGACTTGTCCTGCTTCTTGTATACGAGACATACCTGGGCAATTTTCCACATTGCCGGGTAGATGCCAGTGTCGTAGCTGTACTGGAACAGCTTAGCTAGGGGTGCGGCAAGCTCTGGAGCACAGGTCTTCAGTACTATTGCCGGAACATTGTCAGGGCCCATAGCCTTTGCAGTGTCCAGTGCCTTCAGTCATTTCTTGATATCACACGGAGTGAATCGAATTGGCTGAAGTCTGAGATCTGTGATGCTGGGGACTTCAGGAGGAGGCTTAGATGGATCATCAACTCGGCACTTCTGGCTGAAAATTGTTGCAAATGCTTCAGCCTTATCTTTCACACTGATGTGCTGGGCTGCCCCATCATTGAGGATGGGGATATTTGTGGAGCCATTTCCTCCAGTTAGTTGTTTAATTGTCCACCACCATTCACGGCTGGATGTGGCAGGACTGCAGAGCTTAGATCTGATCTGTTGGTTATGGGATCGCTTACCTCTATCGCATGCTGCTTACGCAGTTTTGCATGCAAATAGTCCTCTGTTGTAGCTTCACCAGGTTGACACCTCATTTTGAGGTTTGCCTAGTGCTGCTCCTGGCATGCCCTCCAGCACTCTTCATTGAACCAGGGTTGGTCTCCTGGCTTGATGGTAATGGTAGAGTGGGGGATATGCCGGGCCATGAGGTCACAGATTGTGGTTGAGTACAATTCTGCTGCTGCTGATGGCCCACAGTGCCTCATGGATGCCCAGTTTTGCATTGCTAGATCTGTTCGGAATCTATCTCATTTAGCACTGTGATAGTGCCACATAACACAGTGGATGGTATCCTCAATGTGAAGGCGGAACTTCGTCTCCACAAGGACTGTGCGGTGGTCACTCCTACCAATACTGACATGGACAGATACATCTGTGGCAGGCAGAGATTGGCAATAGGTGGTAATCAGCAGGAGGTTTCCTTGCCCATGTTTGACCTGATGCCATGTGACTTCATGGGGTCTGGAGTTGATGTTGAGGACTCCTAGGGCAACTCCCTCCCGACTGTATACCACTGTGCCGCCTCCTCTGGTGGGTCTGTCCTGCTGGTGGGACAGGACATACCCGGGGATAGTGATGGCAGTGTCTGGGACATTGTCTGTAAGGTATGATTCTGTGAGTATGACTATGTCAGGCTGTTGCTTGACTAGTCTGTGGGACAGCTCTCCCAACTTTGGCACAAGCCCCCAGATGTTAGTAAGGAGGGCTTTGCAGGGTCGACAGGGCTGGGTTTGCCATTGTCGTTTCTGGTGCCTAGATTGATCCCGGGTGGTCCATCCAGTTTCATTCCTCTTTATTGACTTCATAGCGGTTGCTAGGCCATTTCAGAGGGCATGTAAGAGTCAACTACATTGCTGTGGGTCTGGAGTCACATGTAGGCCAGACCAAGTAAGGACAGCAGATTTCCTTCCCTAAAGGTCATTAGTAAACCATGTAATATGCTTTGGCTCATCCTAAGGTTGTGAAAACTGCTATATAAATGCAAATCTTTCCTTCTTTTAATATCCACTATTTTCCCAGAAGAATTATCCTTTGACACAAATCTACTATGATTAGGAAGCAACTGCCATATGTAATTATGTGGCAACTGATTAAACACCCACTTTAATGACTTTCATAACCATTCACCCACTACTATAAAGATAAAACCATCAAGACATGTTTGACGCTTTGGCTTTAATGAAGTGCTGAGCAGTGGCAGCTCTGTTAACTGTGTACATTTTCCTGGCCTACTTGTCACCTCTTACTGTGCTCGTCTTTACATCTTTTTCATTTTTAACTAACTAGATTTGAAAATTGCAATGCTCCACCATTCATTTTCACAGCTGCACAATTTTTTTTAAGGTGCTGTATATATATCTGGCTTTAATTTGACAGGAAATAGAATATTAACGGTACTGGTAATAAATGATGTATGCTTTTGGTTGTACAAGTATGAAGAACCAATGAGGAATTAATCAAGATCAGTCCTCAGTATCTGAGTCATCATCAAATTGAATTGCTTCTAATGTGTCCTCATTTCCTTCGTCACAATCTGCCACTTTTTTCATTATCTTGCCCCATGCAGTCTTTTCTAGATGTGGAACTGTTGCACAATTGACAAACGGCACCGAAGTTTGCACAATAGGTCAAAACAAATCTTCCTCCCCAACCTACTCTTACATACTTAACACAGCAAGTTGTGTGATCTGGAATGCTCTGCCTGAGGGTAGTGGAAGCAGATGCAATAGTAAAATTCAAAAGGGCGTTAGACAAAGACTTGAAGGAAAAACATTTACAGGACTATGGGAAATAACAGAGGAGTGAGATTTGTAGTGTTTGACGGATCAGTTTTGATTGCTTAAACCTCTGGGTGGAGCTAGGGAGCGGATGTGGAATTGTAGGAGATATCGGGAAGCTTCTGGGGCCATTTTGAATCTGTCTCATCGACACAGGCTGCTGTTAAGACATGTGCTGTAACCTGTAAGACCATTTATTGTTAATATGCTTTAAATAAACCAGTTGATTATTTTAACACAGTGCGATATCTGCATTGCTCAGAGTTAAATCAGTTATCGAAATTAAACCCAACGTAAACATAACAGGATTAATTGGATGGCTCTTTCAAAGATCCAGCACATGCACGATGGGCCAAATGGCCTCCTTCTGTGCTGTATAATTCTATGATTCAATTAGGAATTTTCTGGAGTATATCTGGCTATCCATGCCTTTGTCACTTTTAGACTAGACAATTCCAATACTTTCCTGGCAGCCCTCCCATCCTTCATGTTATGTGAACTTCAGCTCATCCAAAACTCTTCTACCTGTATCTTAACTTAGGACCAAGTCCTGTTCACATAACACCACAGTCCTCACTACCTTATATTGTATCCTACTCTCTTCCTCGTTTTTAAATCCTTTCATGTGCCAATGCCTATCTTTGTAACCGACCCCAAAGCTCTCTATTCCACTGGCTTTGGCCTCTTGAATCCGATCATTGGGCTACACTCTGGAGTTCCCTCCCTAAACCCTTCCACCTCCCCACCTCACTCATCTCCTTAAAGGCCCACCTTAAAACTCACCACTTTGGCCAAGTTTTAGTCACCTCTCCTAATATCTCTTTCTTTGGCTTGCATTCATTTTTTTGATAACACCTCTGTGAAGCGCTTAAGGATGCTTTCCTATATTAAAGGTGCTATGCAAATGCATTTGTTGTCATCTTAATGTGAAGGCTGATTTTCAAGTTTTGTTACAGCCACTTTTTTGAGATTATGAGGTGTGAATGCATGAACTGTTATGGCACTTGGAAGATTGCCGGGATTTTGATATGAAACAAGCATGCCGATGAATTTTACTTATATAACAAATTATACAGAGATTCTGATATTTATCCTGTTACTAATGTGATTTGTGGTACAGACTACTGGCCTGTTTATGGATGAATGGCAGCCACTTGTTATGTTCTTTAATGTTGTTTCCAATTTGTTTGTTCGCTTATCATGCAGGTCATTTTGTGGCTGTGAGAGAACTGCACAATCCATATTTAAGTGGCCAACATCCATAAGGTAATATGAGGAGTGGCTTGAATAAGCATTAAGAATGTAATAGATTGCAAATTCCAGACTAACTTTCTGTGCACTGTGTCATGCAGACTCCCACCTGCCACGAATGAGGCATATTAATTTTGTCATATGAACATTGATTTTAAACTGTTGCTGGAGTGAAGAAATGACTGGTTGAAGATCACCAGACACTGGGCTGGAAGGACATTTGCATTCTCAGAGACACTGCTTGTGGAGACAAAGGGCTATTCTTCTCCAATTAACCCAAATGGATTTTGATCACCAGACATTGAAGGTGCAAGGAGTGCATTCCAGGCCCAGCTAAGATGAAGCAATCCACAAAGATAGGACTGGTTAAACCAGCTGGTCACGTGACTAACTGGCGGGTCCAGGTTTTTTGAACTAGCCACAGGACAGTTTGAATTCGGAAGGCAGTGTGCAACTGAAGCTGAAACAAGCAAGTCTCTCGCCTGGCTGTCTCTCTCTTTCTCGCTTTCTCCCCAAGCCACCGGACCCAGGGAAGACACGTAAACCTCAAGAAAGAAAACTCTCCTACATTGGAACAAGTTGAAGCGTGAACTGGGCCCCAACGAATTGCAAGTCTTACCGGCAACCAAAGAATGCACATTGAACTTAAAGGACTGTAACTACCAGATATTGCCTCAAACTTTTCCCCTTTGTTCCTTCCACCTTTTCTGTCTCTGTCTGCATGTGTGTTTATCGCGTATGCATTCTAGCATGGTCGCGTCGCATATTCGTAGTTGTTTACCGGATTAGAATTTAAGATTAATAAACCTCTCCCTTTCTTGTTTAAATCTAAGGAAACCTGTTTGATTTCTTTGCCTTTCAACTGGAGCAGTGAACAAGGATTCACTAAGGGGGAGCTAAAAACATGGTGTTTTAAAATTAAACCATGTTACAGTTAAACCAGACATAGGCTGAGAGGGAACCCCTAGACCCCTCTCACTTGGTCGTAACAGAAATCTGGGGGCTACTGTCCTGGATTTGACCCACAGACAAATGTGAAATTGGAAATGAGAAGCCAAATTGTTCCCAGTCAAAATAGAGAAAAGATTTCAATACAGGCTTTCTTGTGGTTGTGTGTGCTTGAATACTAACATATCTGTGACTGAAGCTAGTAACTCTCCAAACCAGACTGAAGTAACTTGGGATAAGTTAAAAGCACTGTCTATGGAGGAGTTGAGGAAAATGGCTGAGCAGTGTGGGATCACTATACGTGGCAAGGCTAGGAAGTCTGAACTCCTAAGGCTAGTGGCCAACCATTTTTCTCTTGAATCTGAAGAAGCAGAAGCAGGGTTAGAAGCAGACCCAGACAGGGTATTGTTAGCAAAGGTACAATTGGAATAGAGGAAAGAGAACAAGAAAGAGAGAGACAGAAAGAAAGAGACTTCCAGAAGGAACATGAAGAAAAAGAGAGAGGAGAGAGAGAAAGCAAGGGAGGAGAGAGAAAGAGAAAGAACCTTCCAGAAAGAATGCGAAGAGAGAGAGCTGAAGTGGCTTGAGTTAATTAGGGGCGACAGAATAACCCCAGTGAAAGCATGGTCAATATGGAGGAGCATAATTGAGTGCTGGGTACAGGATTGTTAAAACTTTCCCAGTTGATCCCAAAATTCAATGAGGGAGATGTGGAAAGGTTTTTTGTGTCCTTTGAAAAACTGGCAAGGCAGTTAAAATGACCAGCTGAGGCTTGGACTCTCCTGCTTCAAAGCAAGCTAACCAGAAACGCCCATGAGGTTTATTCCATGTTGCCAGGTGAGAGTTCATCAAATTATGAACTGACAAAAAATGCTATCCTTGGGGCATGTGAGTTAGTACCAGAAGCCTATCGCCAGAAGTTTAGAACCCTCAAGAAGCAAGCTGATCAAAATTACCTGGAGTTTGAGAGAAATAAGCACCTGGGGTTTTGACCGGTGGCTGAGAGCCCTTAAAGTGCAGCTCAGCTGTGAAAATCTCAGAGAAGTAATTTTGCTAGAGGAATTTAAAAACTCTGTTCCAACTCTCCATAAGGACACATGTAGAAGAGCCGAAGGCTCATAACGCCGAGCAGGCATCAGTCCTGGCCGATGTGTTTGCTCTCATTTATAAATCTGTTTCCCAGGGGAAAACCTTTCAGAATCACCCCCATAAATCCAAAAAGGACAGAGGGTGGGAAGGTGATAGGAGCCCAAGCAGTCCTGGGAGAGAAAGAAAAGCAGGAGACACAGTTGGTGGGGTGGGGGTAGGGGTGGGGGGGCTCCTCCAGCCAAAAAGGAAGTTGCTGTGAGTAGGAGTGAGACCCAGAGATCTGTGTGCTTCCATTGTAATAAAGCAGGGCTTTTAAGAGCTGACTGCTGGAAACTAAAGGGAAAACCTGTTGGGTTAATCAGGGCACACCCGCTCAGTGAAGAAGAGACCCTGATGGAAAGCACAGCAGAACAAGCTGTGGCTATAACTGCAGTAAGAGTGAGACCCAGGAAGTCTACCGCTGCAAGTACAGGAAATTTTAATAGGATTCCTGAAGGTTATCAGGGTTTTGTGTCTGAAGGGTGAGTAACCCCATACACCTCGAGTGGGACAAGCAAGACCATAGTAATCTTCATGGACACAGGGGCCACTA
The DNA here is from genome assembly GCF_036365525.1 of Heterodontus francisci. Classification (NCBI taxonomy): domain Eukaryota; kingdom Metazoa; phylum Chordata; class Chondrichthyes; order Heterodontiformes; family Heterodontidae; genus Heterodontus; species Heterodontus francisci. The sequence goes on from NC_090388.1 coordinate 17,352,606, forward strand.
GATCCCTTTTACTGGGAAAAGGCCTGGCCTTTTCCCCAGAGAGTGCAGTAAACACCAGAATGGTGGTGAATGGTATTGGAGGGCAGTGTATGCCTGTACCTGCACACTGGGTGCAACCTAGTTTCGGGCCCGGTGACCGTAGGGATTGTCCCCAGCTTGCCTGTGGATGGGGTTAACCTGCTCCTAGGTAATGATCTGGTGGGGATGAAGGTGGTAGCTTCCCCTGTAGTGAAAGAGAGGCTGCAGGAGGTCAGAGAGACAGGGCAGTGGCAGGAGACAGTCCCCTGCAGTTTCCCTGAATGTGTAGTGAATGAGGCCATGATCAAACCAGCTACCCCCAGAGGAGACTACATTGGCACAATAGGCAGATAACCATGAGGTCTGTATGTCTGAGACTTTCTTTGGAAAGTTAGAAGATCCAGGGAATGAGATAAATGGATCTTCCCTAGCTGAGGCTCAGCGAGCTGACCCAGTATTGTGAGAGTTAGCACAGACTGCCCAGTCTGAAAGTGAAGCAGAGGAAATTCCTGATTGCTACTATTTAAAGAATGAAGTACTGATGAGGAAATGGAGTTCTCTTCACAGACCTGAGAGCAAGGAGTGGACAGTGGTTCACCAGTTAGTGGTGCCGTAGAAGTACTGAGAGAAATAGTAAGCATGGCCCATGAGATTACAATGGCTGTACATGTTTATATACGATAAACCAAAGCCTGTATAAGGCAGCAGTTTGACTAGCCAAAACTCCACAAAGATGTAGTGGAGTAATAAAAACAAGAAATGCTGGAACCACTCAGCAGGCCTGGCAGCATCTGTGGAAAGAGAAGCAGAGTTAACGTTTCGGGTCAGTGACCCTTCTTCGGAACTGATGTAGGAGTTGTCACATGTGCCAGGTTGAGGGGAAACCCCAACCTGTGGTGAAATCTACACCCATAGGTCCTGTACCGGTGTTTGGAGGACCCTCCAGCAGAGGGCTGGTGAACTGTCATGGACCTCTGCCAAGAACAAAGGGGACAGGCAGGCACCAGGCTGGCAACAGGTTAGAAAGGAACGGGGAAAAAGGGACCAAGAGGGCAGGTTAAAGGAAGAATGCTGGATGAAAACCCCTACTGACCAGTCAGCCAACCCCAAAATCTTTGAAAAGTTAGACCCCACATCCTCCTATGTAAATGCAGACTCTAGAAGCACCCGACCAGAGTTGCTAACAACATTTACAGGAACCTGCATTTGTTTCTTTGAACTGTATTTGTTTCTTTTTAAATGAAAGCATTTATTTCCAGTACAACAAAATATTTTCTTTGATAGCAATAAAATAACATGTTTTAAGATTTTATTTATTTAGAGATACAGCACTGAAACAGGCCCTTCGGCCCACCGAGTCTGTGCCGACCATCAACCACCCATTTATACTAATCCTACACTAATCACACATTCCTACCACATCCCCACCTGTCCCTATATTCCCCTACCACCTATCTATACTAGGGGCAATTTACAATGGCCAATTTACCTATCAACCTGCAAGTCTTTGGCTGTGGGAGGAAACCGGAGCACCCGGCGAAAACCCACGCAGACACAGGGAGAACTTGCAAACTCCACACAGATAGTACCCAGAATCGAACCCAGGTCGCTGGAGCTGTGAGGCTGCAGTGCTAACCACTGCGTCACCCTTTTAAAAGCATAAAATATTTAAGATGCACAGTAGACAGTTGATCAACAATTCAAACATATTCCATTGGCTGTAAAGCACTTTAGGATGTCCTGAGGCCATGAAAGGCACTATATAAATGCAATTCTTTATTTTAAATCTTCATCAGCGCTTAGTTCTAAGGTTTTGTTTCAGTGACAGTGACTCATCCTTATCCCTTCTGACATTACTTGATAATTAAAAGTTTATTAAAAATAGTTAAATCAGCATACACTCTGGGACAGGGATGGTTTCAGTCATGCATTAGGTTTATCTTGTGAATATTATAGTACACTGCTGATATGGATTATTGTAGGTAATACATAGAATACACAGCACAGTAACTGTAGTGTTTGATTGATCTGGGTTTGATTGTATTAGTCTGTCCACTGATCAGTCTTCACTGTGTTTGATTATTTAAGCCTAGTTTGAAACTGAAACTAAAAAAGACAGGCTGGAATGTTCTCGTCAAACAGTGACTGTTCTGAGAAAGACACTGTACAGAAATCTTGTAAGTGCTGAGATGTTTTAAAGTACTGTAAATAAACCAGTTGGTGATTTAATACAAGTGTGATATCTGCATTGCTCTGAGATAAATCAGATATTTCTAGCAAACCAGCAGAAGCATAACATTAACTGGTCATTTTAACCCAGTTGGTCTATGCTGGTGCTTTTACTGCATTTCAGCATCCTCCCACTCTAATCCTTTCCACCCTGAACCCATATCCTACTATTCACTCCTCCCTCATATATGTACCAACCCTCCCCTTAAATGCATCAATGCAATTTTCTTCAACCAGTCGATGTGGTGTTGAGTTCTACAATCAGACCACTCTCTGCATAAAGGTTGAAATGAAATTTTGACTTTGGGTGATAGTGTAAAGTGGGTGATGTTGAACCATTCGTTATACATCTCCCGATTTTCAGTCCCCGCTGGTACCAAGCTACCTTTCTTTTGCCACATTCCCAGGCCATGCTTCCCTTCTCCACTGCTATTCTGCTGTAACCATTTACACCTCCTCTGGGTCTGCACCTATGTTTTGTTTCTATACCTGCCTCGTTATAGAATCATAGAATGGTTACAGCACAGAAGGAGGCCATTCAGCCCATCGTGTCTGCACCAGCTCTCTACAAGAGCAACTCATCTAGTCCCAATCTCCTGCCTTTTCCCTGTAGGCTCTGCAATTTTTTCTCTTTGGATAATTATCCAATTTTTTTATGAAGGCCTCAATTGAATCTGCCTCCACCGTACTCTTACGCGGTGCATTCCAGATCTTAACTTCCTATTGCTTTGCATCATCATCACTTCTGTAATTTAATCACTCCTGTGCCCTCCACCACCACCCCCCTCCCCGACCTTATCACAGACCTTTTGTCCTTTTCTTGTCCTGTTTTTCCTGGCTTAAATGCTGTTCATCTCTAAAATCTTCCAGTTCTGATGAAAGGCCAACGACCTAAAACATTAGTTCTGTTTCTCTCTCCACAGACGCTGCCTGTCCTGCTGAGTGTTTCCAGGAATTTTTGTTTGTGTCAGATTTCTGGCATCTGGAGTATTTTGCTACAGATTACAAAGTATTACATGGAAATTACAGCACAGAAACAGGCCCTTTTCACCAACTGGCCTATGCTGGTATTTTTGCCCCACATGTGCCTCCTTCTGTTTTACCTCCCCTATTGGCAGGTCCTCTCTCATGTACTTATCTAACTTCCCGTTAAACACATTGATACTAGCAGTATCAGCTGTAGCTTAGTTGGCAGTGCTCTCACTTCTGAGCTGCAAAGTTCTGGGTTTAAATCCCACTCCTGGGCTTGAGTACAAAAGTCAAGGCTGATGCTCAAATGCAGTATTGACGGTGTGCTGCACTGTTGGAGGTGCAGTCTTTTGGATGAGATGATAAACCAAGACCCTGTGGATCTAAAGGATCTCATGACCCTATTTGGAGAACAGCAAGGGTGTTATCCCCAGTTTCCTGGCCAATATTTATCCCTCAATCAAAATCTCAGAAACAGATGATCTGCTCATTGTCACATTGCTGTTTGTGGGAGTTTGCTGTGAACATACTGATTTTTAGATTCAGGGATACAGCACTGAAACAGGCCCTTCGGCCCACCAAGTCTGTGCCGACCATTAACCACCCATTTATACTAATCCTACACTAATCCCATATTCCCACCTGTCCCTATATTCCCCTACTTATACTAGTGGCAATTTATAATGGCCAATTCACCTATCAACCTGCAAGTCTTTTGGCTGTGGGAGGAAACCAGAGCGCCCGGAGGAAACCCACGCAAACACAGGGAGAACTTGCAAACTCCACACAGACAGTACCCAGAATTGAACCTGGGTCGCTGGAGCTGTGAGGCTGCAGTGCTAACCACTGCGCCACTGTCGCCTCAACTGTTCCTTCTGATAGTAATTTCCACACTGTCACTGGCTCTGTGTCATGAAGTTACCCATTCTATCCTTAGACTACCAATTTGCCTATTAGAATACCTGGAAGCTGTTGAGTAAATTAGTGAACTCCTTCTTGCCAAATCATCAAAGGATGCCAGAACACTAAGTCCCAAACTAATATTTCTTTATTAACAGGCTTCACACTCCTTCGACAGCACCTTCTAAACCCACGACCTCTGCTAACTAGAAGGACAAGCGCACCAGACATATGGGAAAACCACCACCTGCAAGTTCCCCTCCAAGCCACACACCATCCTGACTTGAAACTGTATCGCCGTTCCTCCACACTGTTGCCGGGTCAAAATCCTGGAACCCTCTCCCTAACAGCACTGTAGGTGTACCTACACTATATTGGCTACAGCGGTTCAAGAAGGCGCTCACCACCACCTTCTCAAGAGAAAATAGCTCTTAGCAATAAATGTTGGCCTTGCCAACAATGCCCACATCCCATGAACGAATAAAAAAAATAATACAATTAGTATTTTTTTCAAGACTGAGATCAATAGATTTTTGGACTCTAAGGGAATCAAGGGGATAGGGTGGGAAAATGGAGCTGTGGTTGAAGATCAGCCATGATCTTATTAATCAGCAGAACAAGCTCGAGTGGCCAAATGGCCTACCCCTGATCCTATTTCTTCTGGTCTTATTAAATACTAAAGTATGCAAATATTTAGGGATCTATCATTAAGTGACAGTTAATAATCCAATTTACAAAGGCCATTCAAATCTGTTACAGTAATTCAATCTGCTGGATTTCACTTATTATATACATCTCATTAACTGGGATTGACAAAGTCCACGCGATTAGTTTGTGGTTAGACTCCTTATACGGCTTGCAAGTTAACAGCTTTGGATAGCAGGTTTATTGGATAAATTAAAAATCTAATTAGTTCAGCTAATTGCTAATATGTTAGCTGCTTTTGCAATGATTCCAGGAGCTTATACAGCCTCATCCTTCTACGTCGGCATGGTGTAATTGGTTGCCTCACTCTCTTGTGGGATGTTCTTGTCAGCCTCTGGGGCCATCAGAATGGTGAACGTCCATTAATAAGTAGGTTTCTTGCGGCTTATCTGATTTCTGGGTATGTCCACCTTGCACAGTGGTAGCTACATTTGGACTGGACCAAGTTCAAATCTCATTTCTTATTCTCAGGAAAACTTCCAGGTGAAACACAAACATTTGCCTGCATTTAACTATAGTCTATAAATCTCAGTTCCTGTACACTCCTCCTTCCCCTTCAATCCCTACTATCTTCTTTTCTGCCATGCTCTACTCTGGACTTTCCCTACCCATTTTTGGATAAACGTGTTGTAAATGGCTTCAGTTAATGTATCTTGAGTTAGACTCACAATAAAAGGAACTAGACCCTGTAAAGTTGCATTTAAGTCCCTAAAGCTAGTCTCATTTTCATATTTAAAACACGTTCCAGGAGAAATTATTTTTGGCATGAAAAGCAAAATTAGAGTGGGCTCCCAATAGTCAGAAAATACACAAAATAAAGTGCCAAATCCAAATTTTCTGGTGGGAGGATGGCTAAAAACATGTCTTGGGCCTTCAGCGCTCAACATAGGAACAGAAGGAGACCATTCAACCCCTCGAGCCTGTTCTGGCATTCAATTGGATCATGGCTGATTTGTATTTTAATTCCATCTACCCACTGTCTTTCTGTGACCCCTAATGCCCTTGCCAGGAATTTTATGCCCACCCCCAGGAGTGGGCTGGGAGGTGGGTGGGGCCATGTAAAACCAAGTGGGAGGCTGAAGGGGGGGGGGGAGGGGGTGCCGTGCCCATCACATATCCGCCCCCTGCTGCTATTTTACCAGCCCCAGTCCAATTGAGGCGCTTAAGTGGCCAATCCATTGCCATTTACGGGCCTCCTCCCACTGCTGCTGGTACTTTACCAGTAGTGGATGCACACTTCAGCACCTGAGGAAGCCATCCAGTAAAATCTGGTGGCCTCCTTGTGGGCTGGGGATCCCCCCTGATCAGGCAGCTTGGACCCCACAGAGGACTGCCCCCGCCCCACACACAGAATGGGCTGCCCCTGCTAAAACCACACCCTCGCCCTGCTCTCTGACTCCCACCCCCTCCCACCCGCCAGGCCCAGCCTATTGTCCCTTTTACGAATGGCAATATCCATCGTCCTCTTCTTGCTGAGTGCAGTTCCAGCAGTGGTCACCACTCCCAATGGCACTGCTGGGACTGAAAAGCTGCTGACCCATCAGGCGGGACTTCCTGCCTCAGAGGGGTGGAAGTCCAGACTGAGGCCAGTTATGGGCCTGGGCTATGCAAAATTGCAACGTGGCTTCCAGGCTCGGCAGAGGCAAGCTCGTCCCCAACTTTTCAGCCGCTGGGCGGGGCCACCTCCACAACGTTAAATTCCGATCTTGTCGAACAAAAATTTATGAATCTTAGTTTTGAGATTTTCAATTGAGACTCCGGCTTCAGTAACATTTTGGGGGCAAGAGTTCCAGACTGCTGCTACCCTTCATGTGAAGAGGTACTTTCTGACATCACCCCTGAACTACCTTGCTCTACCTTTAAAGGTAATACCTCCCCCTCATAACCTTTCAGTAATTTGTAAATTCACTACTGCTACAGCCTGTGCTTTTGTTTACCTTGTAATGGAAGTCATTGAACACTTGCTGTACCTGCAACCTACATTACGGCAAGCTCATGTCGCACCGCACTTTCAGCCAACTCCTTGACTTCCTGTGTCAATGAGGCCTGGATTCTGGCCTGCAGTTGAGCTGCCAGCATTTTTGAAACCCTGATGCAAGCCAACTCTTACTCATTCCATAAGGGAATCACAGGAGAGACTTTTTAGGTCCGATAATGTCACACATAATCCATCAGCACAAAGGAACATCAGAACAGGAGTAGGCCATTCAGCCTCTTAGGCCTGCTCTGCCATTCAATTAGATAATGGCTCATCCTGATTACACTCTTAAATGTTCTTGATACCCCCACCAGAGGAAATAGTTTCTCCATATCTACCCTATTAATTGCTTTTAACATGTTAAACACCTTAATCCTCAACCTCCTATTCTCAAGGGAATTCAAGCCAGGTTTATGCAAAAAAAATCCATTGTAAACTCTCACATAATTTTAGTTGACTAATACTTTATTGTTCAGGCAATGCATTCTAGAATTCTACCAACTTTTTCTCATTGCTTGTCCATAGAGAGAGAAAGAGATGATCTCTTAGTTTGTCAATTGACAACCACAAGCAGCTTGCGGAGAAAATCGACACTACACTATGGTTTTTTTGCTTAAAGTTTTGTTTCACAAGTGTTCTACATTTATAAACCTTCTAACCGGAATTTTTTGTTGGGCGGAACGCCCCGCCCACTGCCAAAAGGTAGGTGGTGAGCCTGCCTCCACCGGGCCTGGGGAGTCAGGCTGGGATTTTTTCGCTCCCCAGGCCCTTAATTGGTCTTGGGTAGGACTTCCACCTCCTTGAGGCAGGAAGTCCTGCCGAATGAAGCTGCTGGCCAATCAGTGGGCCAGTCAGGCAGGTTACTGCCCCTGCACCCCCCACCCCCAGCCTGTAAAACAGGCGCGGTTCTTGAGGCTTTTGCCGTCTGGCTGCTGAAGGTAAAATACTCGTGGAGGCCCTTAAGTGTCAGTTCATTGTCCACTTAAGGGCCTTGATTGGCCTGGGGTGGATGGGCTGTTTCTCACCGCCACTGCCCCACGTAAAATTGCAGCAGGGGCAGGAAGGGTCTAGAATGGCCCCCCCCAACCACCAGCCACTCAATTTTACACCCCCCCCCCTCCCCACCCAGCCAACAGCCCGCTTGTTTGTGGGCAGTAAAAGTCAGGCCTCTATTTTTAAGGCCAAACGATTTATTTACTTTTTTTTTAAATAGTTAACCAAAGAAGAAGTCATTGCCATTAGGCAGTGAGGAGCAGCAGGACTGGAGGTATAAAAAGCACGCCAAAAACCTGTGTGGGAGAGAGGCAGAGAGGAGCAGAGCCCGAGGAGTTGGGAAAAAAAAATCGAAAAGTCTCATTAGAGTGACGTCGCATTGAACAGTGAGAGCAGGGAAACAGAAAGCAGCTCGGGTCAGTATTCAGGTAAGTTTTAAATTTAATTTAATTGAATCAACATAGAGTAAGACTTGATTGATTTATAAGTATATAAACTAAAGACTAAAGCGGTTTAAAAAAAACTAAAGACCAGTTGGAAATTTAAATAACAAATTAAAATCTAATTATATAAAATAGAGATGCAGGGCCAGGCGATGTTTTGTACCTGCATGATGTGGGAGCTGGTGGACCCCATTGTGGTTCCTGGTGAACACATCTGAAGCAAGTGTTGGCTGCTCGAGGAACGCCGGCTCAGAGTTGATGAGCTGGAGTCTGAGCTTCGGACACTGCGATACATCAGGGAGGGGGAGAGTTACCTGGACGCTGTGTTTCAGGAGGCAGTCACACCCCTTAGATTAACTACCTTGAATTTGGCCAGTGATCAGGGACAGGAGGCTGTGACTATGAGTGAGGCAGGTAGAGGAATCCAGGAGGTAGTGCTGCAGGAGTCTCAGCCATTACCCTTGTCCAACAGGTTCGAGATTCTTTCTCCCTGTGTGGACGAGAGCAGAGACTGTAGAGAGGATGAGCAAACTGACCACAGCACCGTGGTACAGGGAGCCATTCAAGTGGGGGGAGAAAAGAGAAATGTAGTCGTAATCGGGGATAGTATGGTTAGGGGCATAGACACTGTTCACTGTGGCCAGGATCGAGAGTCCCGAAGGCTCTGTTACCTACCTGGTGCCAGGGTTCAGGATATCTATGTGGGCTGCAGAGGAACTTGGAGTGAGAGGGGAAAGATCCAGTTGTCGTGGTCCACGTAGGTACCAACGATATAGGTAGAACGAGGATAGAGGTTCTGCTGAGGGAATATGAGCAGCTAGGGGCTAAGTTAAAAAGCAGAACCAAAAAGGTAATAATCTCCGGATTACTACCTGAGCCGCGAGCAAATTGGCAAAGGGTCAATAAGATTAAAGAGGTAAATGCGTGGCTCAAAGATTAATGTGAGAGAAATGCGTTCAAATTCGTGGGACATTGACACCAGTATTGGGGAAGGAGGGAGCTGTTCCGATGGGACGGGCTCCACCTGAATCATGTTGGGACCAGAGTCCTGGCGAATCGTATAACTAGGGCTGCAGATAGAGCCTTAAGCTAAATAGTGGGGGGGAGGGTTCAGTTGCATGGAGGCTGATTGTTACCAAACTGCAAGAAGTATACTGGTTAAACCAGAAGAGAGAAATAATAAACAGGTGAATAAAGCATCAGTGCTGAGGGACAGGTTAGGGGGTTTAGCCCAAATAAGAGTTCTATATACAAATGCACGTAGTGTAAGGAATAAACTAGATGAACTGCAGGCGCAAATTCAAATGGAAGATTATAATGTGGTGGCCATTGCGGAGACGTGGCTGCAGGATGGTCGGGACTGGGAACTAAATATACCTGGTTATAAAGTTTACAGGAGGGATAGGGAAAATGGCAGAGGGGGTGGAGTAGCCTTACTGATTAGAAATAATATCACCTCATTGGTGAGGGAGGATATAATGAGGGGAAAGCATCCAGTGGAGACCTTAGGGGTGGAATTGAGGAACAGAAAAGGATCTAAAACTGTAATAGGTGTTGGTAGCAGTTCTGAGGTGTTAGGTTGTATAAATGCACAAATTAGGCAAGTGTGTAACAAAGGCAGAGTAGTATTAATGGGGGATTTTAACTTACACATAGATTGAGAGAGGCAGACTAGCACCTGTCAGAAAGGTAGTGAATTTCTGGAATGTGTCCAGGATAGTTTCCTACAGCAATATGTCCTAGATGTAACAAGGGGACAGGCAATATTAGATTTAGTTATGAGTAATGAGCCAAATTTAATTAGTAGTCTAACTGTGCGTGAACATTTATCAAATAGTGATCGCAACATGATTGAATTCAAGGTATCGTTTGAAAGTGAAAAGAATGAATCAACTATTAGAATTTTAGACTTGGGTAAGGCTGACTTTACCGGGATGAGACGGAGACTCCAGGGTAAACTGGGTAGATCTGTTAATGGGTCAAACGACTGAAGAACAGTGGAGAATATTTAAAGGAGCATTTAACGAAATACAGATATACCCCTGAGAGGAAAAAGCTCCATTTCACAGAAAAAACAGCCCTGGACAACTAAAGAGATTAGGGATAGCATAAAACAAAAAGAAATGGCTTACAAAAATGCAAAATGCAGCACAGATCCGGCCGAATGGGATCGATACAAAGACCAGCAAAGGATCACAAAGCAGCTTAGAAGAGCTACTAAAAGAGATTATGAAAAGGAAATTTGCAAGGGACATCAAAATCAATAAGAAGAAATTTTATAGTTACATAAAGGGAAAGCGGGTGGTCAAGAGCAATGTAGGCCCACTAAAAGCTGAAACTGGAGATATTGTCAATGATAATGGGGAAATGACAGACATGTTGAGCAATTACTTTGCCTCAGTATTTACCGTTGAAAAGGAGGATAACTTGTCGGAAGTCCCGAAAAAATTAATAGCCGATAGGGGACAGGGACTTAATACAATTAACGTAAGTAAAACATCAGTAACAAGGAAATTAATGGAACTAGAAAGTGAGAAATTCCCAGGACCTGACGTTTTCCATCCGAGGGTGTTAAAGGAAGTAGGGGAGCACATTGTAGATGCCCTAGCTATAGTCTTTCAGAGTTCCCTAGATTCAGGAGTGGTCCCTCTGGATTGGAAAGTTGCACAAGTCACTCCACTTTTTAAGAAGGGTGAAAGGGGGGACCAAGGAAATTAAAGACCAGTTAGTCTGACATCTGTGGTGGGCAAATTGCTGGAGTCCATAATCAAGGATGGGGTGACTGAACACCGAGAAAAAATTCAGTTAATTAGGGACAGCCAGCATGGATTCATGATGGGAAGGTCATGCCTAACAAATCTCATTGAATTTTTTGAAGAGGTGACTAAGGTAGTGGACAGGGGAATGTCTATGGATGTTATTTATATGAACTTCCAGAAGGGATTTGATAAAGTCCCATAAGAGACTGTTAACTAAGGTAGAAGCCCATGGAGTTGAGGGCAAATTATTGACATGGTTAGGAAGTTGGTTGAGTAGTAGGCGACAGAGAGTGGGAATAATGGGTAAGTACTCCGATTGGCAGGATCTGACTAGTGGTGTCCCGCAGGGATCTGTGTTGGGGCCTCAATTATTCACATTATTCATTAATGACTTGGATGATGGCATAGTAAGTCATATATCCAAATTTTGCTGATGATACAACGCAGGCAGTCTAGATGATAGCATAAAATTGCAAAGAGATATTGACAGACTAGGTGAGTGGGCAAAACTGTGGCAGATGGATTTCAATGGAGGCAAGTGTCAGATCATCCATTTTGGACCAAAAAAGGATAGAGCAGGGTACTTTCTAAATGGGAAGAGGTTAAGTACAGTGGATGTCCAAAGAGACTTGGGGGTTCTGGTGCATAGATCTTTAAAATGCCACGAGCAAGTGCAGAAAATAATCAAAAAGGCTAATGGAATGCGAACCTTTATATCTAGAGGATTGGAGTATAAAGACACAGAGGATATGCTGCAGCTGTACAAAACCCTGGTTAGATCCCACTTGGAGCACTGTGAGCAGTTCTGGGCACCACACCTTAGGAAGGATATATTGGCCTTGGAGGGAGTGCAACGTAGGTTTACAAGAATGATACCTGGATTACAGAGGTGAAGTTACGAGGTGAAATTACACAAGTTAGGCCTGTTTTTGCTAGAATTTAGAAGGTTAAGGGGTGATCTGATTGAAGTCTTCAAGATATTAACAGGAAAAGACAGGCTAGATAAAGATAAACTATTTCCACTGGTTGGAAATTCTAAAACTAGGGGGCATAGTCTAAACATTAGGACCAGACCGTTCAGGAGAGATGTTAGGAAGCATTTCTTCATGCAAAGGGTAGTAGAGGTTTGGAACTCTCTCCCACAAACAGCAGTTGAAGCTAGAACAGTTGTTAATTTTAAATCTGAGATAGATAGATTTTTGTTAAGCAAAGATATTAAGGGATATGGGCCAAAGGCAGGTATATGGAGTTAGGCCGCAGATCAGCCATGATCTCATTGAATGGCGGGACAGGCTCGAGGGGCTGAATGGCCTACTCCTGTTCCTATCTTCCTATGTTCCTATTGTAGCTCCTCAACATAATAACACAAACGCGCATTAATATAGCACCTTTCACAACCTCAGGATGTTCCAAAGTGCTTAACAGCTAATTTTGAGGTACTTCTGCAGTTTCATCACAATTGCAATGTAGGAAATTCAGCAGCCAATTTGAACACAAGGTCCCACAAACTGCAATATGAAATGACCAGATTGTTGGTCGAAGGACAAATATTGCACAGGACACCGGGGAGAACTGCTTTGCTCTTCTTTGAAACAATGCCATTGAAACTTTTAAGTCCATCTGAGAAAACAGGCGAGATCTCGTTTTTCTCTTAACATCTCATTCAAATGATGGCACCTCTGACAGTGCGGCACTCCCTCAGTACTATACTGGAGTGTCATCCTGGATTATGGGCTCAAGTCTCAGGAGTGGGGTTTGAACCCACAGACCTTCTGACTCAGAGGTGAGTGCTGCCAACGTAATCATGGCTGACATTATTATATAAAACTTACATTGTCTTCATTTGTGAAGTACAACAATATTAAATTGTGTCTCTGTGTACAGTTATCATTTGAGTGGCTTCCTGAGGTGCTCCATCATGTTGGTAAATGTAATTGTATATCCAGATAGGGTCAGAATTCATCTTATCTCTAATATTTGCACTTGTTGCTCTAACTTTAAGCTCCATTGGTTTTAGTACCACGCATGAAGTCTCTATAGTGCCTCTTTCGGCTTTGATAGAGAAGTCAGTGGGAACAGTTTCATGCACACTGCTCTTCACAGTAGGGCAGCTCCACTGATTGATATCAAATAAAGGGTCAGTGCTGATGGTAGCAGGGTGACATTAGACTCAGATGATATCACATTGCTCAGTCTCTGTGTTGACAGGCAATCTCATTGCAGCTCCAAACTAGGATGCCTTTCACAGTGGCATGACATTCATATCAGCAAGAAACTAATTAACCCATGGCTGGAAACAGAGGTATCTGTGTATCCAAAGTGTACAATCTGGCAGTGCTAGTGCTTTGCAATTTAATTTTGGAATTGAGTATCCTCCTCGAACAGACATCTCTTTCCCAACACCCAAAAAATGGCAGGGAAAATCTCTTCAGGGACGGAGAAGCACAGTCCCCCAAAACTCACCAGCTGTGGGATTCTGACAATGGACACAAACATCGCTGGAACTTGGCTATCCTGGGTCCCAGCCTTCATCCAGTTTCTGGGATGGCCTTGTGGGAACAGAGCCTCCACCCGCCACTGCATGGATGTGGGGTTGGGGGTGGTACTTGGGGCTTGAGGCAGGTACACCCTGAAATTAGAAGTTCCCATCCTAAGATCTCAGTTAGGACCTGGTGTAGCATTTTCACATGTTCACCTGATCTCCTCAGGTATACCTGGCCGATATTGGTGGACATTGGACCTAGCTGGGGTTAGGCCCTGGGTCCCTGAAGATTTGGTGATGTGGGATGGCGGTTGTCGGAGTGGGGAAAGGAAAGAAAATAATTTATTTGAGAGTTTTTAAAGCAGCCCCCTGACACAGACGGCATATCGGCTGTACTGAGAAACTTTCTAGGAGGGAGGACGGCAATGGAAATGAATATCAGAAGAGTTGTATCAGGAGGTGGCTGAACCAATATCACCCATTTTACACAAACACAGGATGTCAAAGTTACCCCTAGTATGAAACGCTAAGGAGAGGTTAAGAAAGAGAGAAGAAAAATAAGGAGGAAGGAGGAGAATCTGTTTTTTTTTAAAATGTTAATTACTCTCCAATTAAATCAGTTGAATAGGGAATTGTTACAAAGTGAGGTGTGGCCCCAGAGAGGAAAGGATAGTGATGTAGGAGAGAATAAATGGAAATGGATTTCATCCTAGGGTCCTAAAAGAAGTGGCTAGTGAGATAGTTGATGCGTTGGTTTTGATTTTCCAAAATTCCTGAGATTCGCAGAAGGTTCCATTGGATTGGAAAACAGCAAATGTATCTCCTTTATTCAAAAAGGGGAGACAGAAGCAGGAAACTACAGGCCAGTTAGCTTAACATCTGTCTTAGGGAAAATGTTAGAAGCTATTATTAAAGACATTAGAGCAGGGCACTTAGAAAAAATCAAGGTAATCTGGCACAGTCAACATGGTTTTGTGAAAAGGAAATCATGTTTAACCAATTTATCGGAGTTCTTTGAAGAAGTAACATGTGCTGTGGATAAAGGGGAACTGGTGGATATACTGTACTTAGATTTCCAGAAGGCATTTGATAAGGCGCCACATCAAAGATTATTGTGGAAAATAAAAGCTAATGGTGTATGGGGCAACATTTTGGCATAGATAGAAGATTGGCTAGCTAACAGGAAACAGAGAATAGGCATAAATGGGTCATTTTCTGGTCGGCAAGATGTAATGAATGGTGTGCCGCACGGATCTGTGCTGAGGCCTCAACTTTTTACAATTTATATAAATTTCTTGGATGAAGGGATCGAAGGTATGGTTGCTAAATTTGTTGACACAAAGATAGGTAGGAAAGTAAGTTTGAAGTGGATATAAGAAGGCTACAAAGGGATATAGATAGGTTAAGTGAGTGGGCAAAGATCTGGCAAATGGAGTATAATGTGGGAAAATGTGAAATTGTCCATTTTGGCAGGAAGAATAAAAAAGAAGCATATTATCGAAATGGTGAGAGGTTGGAGAGTTCCGAGATGCAGAGGGATCTGGGTGTCCGAGTGCATGAATTACAAAGTGTTAGTATGCAGGTTCAGCATGTAATTAGGAAAGCTAATAGAATGTTATTGTTTATTGCGAGGGGAATTGAATGCAAAAGTAGGGAGGTTATGCTTCAGTTATACAGGGCTTTGGTGAGACCACATCTGGAGTACTGTGTACAGTACTGGTCTTTTTTAAGGAAGGATGTAAATGCGTTGGAAGCAGTTCAGAGCAGGTTTACTAGACTAATACCTGGAATGAGCGGGTTGTCTTATTTGGACAGGCTAGGCTTGTATCCGTTGGCGTTTAGAAGAGTAAGAGGTGACTTGATTGAAATATACAAGATCCTGAGGGGTCTTGTTAGGGTGGATGTGGAAAGGATGTTTCTCCTTGTGGGAGAATCTTGGACTAGGGGTTACTGTTTAAAAATAAGGGGTCGCCCATTTAAGACAGAGACGAGGAGAATTCTTTTCTTTCAGAGGGTTGTGAGTCTTTGGAACTCTCTTCCTCAAAAGGCGGTGGAAGTAGAATCTTTAAATATTTTTAAAGCAGATGTAGATAGATTCTTGATAAACAAGGGGGTGAAAGGTTATGAGGGGGAGGCAGGAGTCGAGGTTCCAATCAGCTCAGCCATGATCTTATTGAATGGCAGAACAGGCTTGAGGGGCCGAGTGGCCTACTCCTGCTCCTAATTCGTATTTCAAATGTATGTTTGTATGTACTTAGCAAGTATTTTGCTTCAGTGCTTAAAAATAGAGAAGAGTATTGGGGAGGAGGTGAGTCCTGAATTGATGACAAGTGAGATGAGATATTATAATAAAAGGCATTTAAATAAAATAAAGCAATAGCATTAGAGAAGTTAGTTAAGTTAAAGGAGGAGATGGTGCCAGGACCTGATAGGATGTGTCCAAGGAGCCTGAGGAAAACTGGGGAAGAAATAGTGAAATTCTTAGAAATTGTACCAGAGCAAGGGATTGTGGTCAATAGAATTGCCAGTTGCAAAAAAGGAGATATAACTAAGTGAGATAATAACAGGCGACTGGCCGAACTATGATAAGGAAAATATGGGAATCTTTAATCAATGATGAAATATCTAGATGAAAAGAAAAGAAATAGAAGCAGTCAACATGGATTTCAGAAAGGAAATTTGTTAACTCTTTGTGAAGAAGATGGATAAGGAGTAAATGCAGTGGATGTGATGTGTGTGCACTTTCAGAAAGCCTTTGACAAGGTACCACAAGGTCCCGGGATGCACCTGAGGGCCTCTGCACCTAAATGAACCTCTCCTGTTGGGTGAGGTGCCTACGATTCAGTTGAGCTACAAGGACCAATTTCTATTGACTCTCGGGCTTCTTGAATCGGACTGGACTCATTTATACCCCATTGTGTCATTAAAAAGACAGTACGTACAACATCGAATAAGATAGGAGTTACATCATGGAAACAGCCCCATAGTTCATGCTGGCGTTCAATTTCTGCATGAGGAGTTGTTCTAATCCCATGTGTCACCCTGTTTCTACATCCTTTATTTCCCTTTCCTTTGACCACCCATCTAACCTGTTCTTAAGTAGTGACATGGTGTCTGCTGCAATAGTATTCCCTCAGTACTAAGTGTCGATCGAGTTTATCTGCTCAGCTTCTGATGATGATTTCTGCAAACTGCTTCAGCTTTGTTTTCAGATTTAAAAAGCTGTTCTGTAATCAGTCCCAGGAGTCTAAGTCTTGTAAATGAAAAAAACAATACTACAGGGATGTCTCACTGTGGGGAGAGTAGGAAATTATGTGAGTTACTATCTGTTGAACCATGATTTCCTCCTGGTGCTCCAGTAATAGCATTACGTTCCCAATAGACCCAAATCTCCTCATATCAAAGTCAGAGCACTACAACTAGGGTCCATGCAAGGAACAGGAGAGTCTAATGGAGTGGGAGTAGATTGCAATGTTAAAGCAATCTATCACTTAATAGCCCTATTACCTCTTAGATAGTGGGAATTGGTCTTATCGCTAGCACTGTAATGGGAATCACTTCTCTGTCTGCCCTACTAAACAGCAATGGGACCTTTACATTCATCAGGGCAGGACTCCAAAGTTCCCAAGTTCCTCTGATATTCCCAGCCATCCTTTTTGGTAACGGATTGAGCAGCACATTCTGGCAATGCCTGTAAAAAGAAACACACACCATAACGTATGGTCTGTTAGTTGGATATTTTCATTGTTTTAACTGCCATCACTGGGGAAAATGCTGAAATTACTGGGGTTAATTGTCAGTATCAGCTGCAAGACAACTTGATGGCAGAACAGACCAATAACTTGCCTGCCGAGATGTCATATTAACTTAGTGTAAGAGCACACAGGTAGAACAAGAACCGTAAATGCATCTTCAATTGAATCCAAGCACACTTTTACAGCCCACTGTATATTGTGAAACGTAGCAAATGAAATAACTGATACTGCCGTAATGGTTTAAATTTGGCCTGTTGCAAATGAACCTCAGAATGGATTACTTTAGGAGATTCTAGGCCACTCACCCTGGCAATGTGTAAAGTATGATTGTGACAAGACACTGATTTCCCATGGCAGTAAAACAAAAAAACAGTCTCTGGGTCATAGTTATGTATCAGACATTTAAAGTAGAGAGTACATGAGGGTATGATTACTGCCTGGTAGTCATCCCATAGTATCTGGCGTTTCTTGAACACGGTGCATTTTATGGAGTGTTTTATTGAAGTTTGGGTCTATTTTTAAGCCATCAGTGGTTGTCAGTTCAGATGGGCTCTCTTGCATTGATATATGATGATGGTCATACTGGAGGATTAATGCTGGCAACATTGTAATTGCAAAAGTGCTATGAAATCATTTGCAGTCCCATTACTGGGAACCCCACGGCAACAATATAATCAGATTAAGTGATCAAAGCAGCTCTCACTTCTAGATTATGTTTGTGGCCTTCCAGATTTTGAACCTGGTCGGGGCAGGATTTTATCCTGCCCTTGGAGATGGCAACAGAGGTGGGGAAGGGGCGCACACAAAATTGCTTGGGCGGGTGTGGTGCTGGGCGGTGTGCCCGATGTTGTCCTGGCCCCCTGCCATTTGTCCAGGGAGCGGAAGGCCAAAGACAGCCTTCCCATCCCAGGCCAATTGAGGCACTTAAGTGGCAAATTAATGGCCACTTAAGGGCAGCCTCCCACCTCCGTTCTGATTTTACTGAAGTCGGAGGGATATACCGCCATGTGGAGACACCAGCAAGTAAGACCTGGCGGGCTAGGTGTGGGTCCCTCCTTTGGGTAAAATCTAGGGCCCCCAAATGGCCCCCTGGTGGTGATGGTCACCCCCCCCCCACCAGAGGCAAGACATCCCCAACCCTCACCAACACACCCCACCCCCTCCTGTTGCCAAGGCCCACCTGACTGGCCTCATTGACCCCAACCCCACTTACCTGCGACCCAGCTCTCCTTCATCTTTGGCACCGCAGGCCTCCTGCAATATGGGCAGTGGCCACTACTCCTGGTGGTGCTTGCGGGAGTGCAGAGCTGCTGGCCCTCCAATTGGTGGGCAGCTCTGGAGGCGGGAGTTCGTCCCTTAAAGGGACAGCATCCCTAACAATGGGTCATTAATTAGCAGCCCACCGTGAAATTGCAATGGGGGTCCGACGGAGGGTCAAGGCAGTGTCTCCCGCCACCTTCTGGCCCACCGCTGGGACCCTCGTCACTGGAATAAAATCCTGGCCCAGGTAACCAAATTTTCCCAAGACTTTTTCCCACTTGAAGGAGCCATGAATGAGAAAATAGGCCTCCCAAATTTGCGGCAATCCTGCTTTTCCAGCCATTCATTTCAATAACCTGCAAAATCTTGTGGGGGGGAGAGGTTGTGGGGTGGCGTTGACTTGATCCAGACAGGCTGACATTCACACCTGGTTCCCCGATCCCCGCTCCTGTCAAGTCAGACTCGGGAGCAGGAGCAGAGTCTTGGGAAATGTACCTGCACATTTACAGACTTAATCCAACATTGTCAAATTAACATTAGAATAATATAAGAAACAGTGAATGATACAGTACAGAAGAAAGCCATTCAGCCCATCACATCCAACTAGTCCCACTCCCTTGCTCTTTCCCCATAACCTTGCACATTTTTCCCATTCAACTGTTTATCCAAATTCCTTTTGAAAGTTACTATTGAATCTGCTTCTATTAACATTTCAGGTAATGTATTCCTAATCATTATAACCCGCAGCATTAAAAAAATTCTCTTCCCGTCTCTGTCTCTTTTTGTCAATTAGCATAAATCTGTCCTTTGGTTATTGGCCCTTCTGCTAGTGGAAACAATTCCTCCTTAGTTCCACAACCAGAACCCTTCATTATTTTGGACAACTCTATTTAATTGCCCCTTAATCTTCTCTTTCCTAAGAACAAACCCAGCTTCTCTAGTCTCTCCACAAAACTGAAGTCCTGCATCCCTTTGGCATTCTCAAGAGAATAAAAATGAAGGCAAAACATTGAATGCAAAAGGTAGTACATCACACAAACTTTCCCAATTCTCTTGATCTGACATACAAGCAAAATGATAAGGAAATGTCACCTCAATCCTCCAGGTTATTGGTCTTTAACGAGTATATAAGACTATCAACCATACAGAAACATTCCAGACAATAATCAGAGCAGATATAGACATAAGGGTGAAAATTTCCACAGGGATTTTGCTGATTTGGCACGGGTCTGTGGTTTATTCTGCTTCTCCAGAGTTTCTCCTGAAGTTACGCAGGAGATCAGGAGAACTCCCCTGTGGAAATTCCATCTTGTTGTCTATAATGGGTACAGCCTGTTATGTTAACATGACTCTGCTTGCTCAATGCCCACAGCATGTCTGGGACATTCCAGTTTCCATGCCAGTTTTGGCATCAAAATATACAAAGCCCTTCAGCCTTAGAGAGATCCAGCACTGAAGCAGGCCCTTCAGCCCACCAACAATCACCCATTTATACTAATCCCACATTAACCCCATATTCCTGACCACCTACCTACACTAGGGGCAATTTACAATGGCCAATTAACCTATCAACCTGCAAGTCTTTGGCTGTGGGAGGAAACCGGAGCACCCGACGGAAACCCACGCGGTCACAGGGAGAACTTGCAAACTCTGCACAGGCAGTACCTAGAACCGAACGCGGGTCACTGGAGCTGTGAGGCTGTGGTGCTAACAACTGCACCGCTGTGTCACCCTAACTGCCTTATCACAGTTCTGCTTTCTGTATTACTAAAAAGATATAGAGGCACAGGGGAAGGTACAAAAATATTTATAAGGGTTCTACCAGAACTGAGAGGGCATAACTGTCAGGAAAGACTGAACAGGCTGGGTCTCTTTTCTCCAGAAAAGAGAAGGCTGAGGGGTGACCAAATGTATGTCTTAAAATCTATGAAGAGGTTGTCTTAGATGGATGTAGAGAAGGTGTTTCCATTTATGTGAGAGACTGAACTAGGAATAGTAAATATAAGATAGTCACTAATAAATCCAGTAAGGAATTCAAGAGAATCTTCTTTACCCAGAGAGTGGTTATAATGTGGAACTTGCTACTACATGGAGTAGTTGAGGTGAATAGCATAGATGCATTTAAGAGGAAGCTAGGTAAGTACAGGGTGGGAGGAGGCTCATGTGTAGCATAAATCACGAGAAAAAGCCAGTTCCGATAAAAGGTCTTCAACCTGAAATGATGGGTTCGATTTTGTGCTGGAGCTGGGGCTCCCGACGCCGGGCTGAAAAGACGGGGGAAGCCCTGCCTCAGCCTTTCGTGCCCTGGCCCCCCACTGGGGCAATCCTCTGGTCTTTCAACTACTAGGTTTCACCAGAATCCGTCCCTTTAAAGATGGGGATCGCGCCAACAAGAGCTGCTGGCCAATCAGAGGGCAGCAGCTCAGCAGTATTGGCAGCGCCAAAGGGAGCGGTGGCCACTGCCAGTACTGCAGAAGCCTCAGACCTAGGCCCAGTGCTGGAACCACGGACCTTAGTGAGGTGGGGCCTTTCGGACTGGCCCTGGTGATCTGGGGCTGTGGGCTGGTTGTGCAGTCCAGGGGAAGGGGGTTCCTTGGGAGTAAAGTGGTTCCTCGTGGCAGTCCACCATGGGCCACAGATTGCCCACGAAGGAGAGCCACCACCCCAAACCCCCAGGGAGGGCGCCTCATTTTACAAGGTAACCTCCCTGCGTGGCAGAGATACCCCCACCACCCCCTCCTGCCACTGGTAAGATCCCAGCGCCGGTGGGAAGATGCCCTTAATTGGGGCCACCCGTCGCAATATTCCATGCTCCCCCCGCCGCCTCAGAACCCAGCTCAAGGGGCCAGACAAAATCTTGGCCGATAACTCTGTTATCCACAGATGCTGCCTGACTTGCTGAGTATTTTCAGCATTTTCTGTTTTTATTTCAGATTTCCAGCATCTGTTTTATTTTACTTCTGTATCTGGAATGGCCTGAGTTGAATGGCCTGTTATTGTGCTGTAAATCCAATGCAATTATTTTGGCATTATCAGTTAATATGTTGGTAAATATGAGCCAGAAGCAATATGTGTTTAATTATCGAACATTGCAGAAGGAAACAGATGACTCAGTTTATTAAATCTATGCCAGTGTTGTTCTCCACCAAAGTCAGCTAGTAAATACCATACTCCTGTTTTGCTCCCCCATTTTTAATATTGTCTTGCTTGAGCAACTATCATTCAGATTGTAACCTGACTACATAACAAGACCACAAACCTCAGAGGGAAAAGTTGTGTCCCATGGTTAAAATCCATGAGTACAAAAGCAGAGAAGTGTTCAAACTTTATAAAGCTCTGGTTAGGCCACAACTGGAGTATTGCATCCAGTTCTGGTCACCACACTTTAGCAAGGATGTGGGCATCCTTGAGAAGGTGCAGAGGAGATTTAACAGAATGGTTCCAGGGCTGAGGAATTTTACCTGCAACGTTCGGTTGTTCTCCTTGGTGCAAAGGAGATTGCACGGAAATTTGATAAGCATTGCACAAGATTATGACAGGTTTAGATAAAGTTGGCAAAAAAAAGCTGTTCCCATTAGCTGAAGGTACAAGGACAAGGGGACACAGATTTAAGTTTTTGGGCAAGAGGTGTAGAATGGATGCAGCAAGTGGCAATGACCTGGAACTCGCTGCCTATGAGGGTGGTGGAAACAGAGACAATCAATGATTTCAAAAGGAAATTGGATGGACACTTGAAGGAAATAAACTTGCAGGGCTATGGGGATTGGGTGGGGGAATAGGACAGACTGGATTGCTCTATGGAGAGCCAGCATGGACTCGATGGCCTGAATAGCCTCCTTCTGTGCCGTAAATGACTCTATGACATCAGAGCATATTGTCTCAGCAGTACAATCACACTAGTTATGTTACTGGGATATGTGACACAGAGGCACATTTTATAGCAGAAAACCTGAATTTAGCCATTTCGAGGTTCCTTCAATTCAGGAATCTAACCTGGACTGTTTGTCCCAGTCAGCCTTCTGAATTATGTTCTTCTCAGTCTTTGATGACTCCTTGCTGACCTCTATTACCAGAGCATTTCTAAACTTAAATTGAACTGACTTTATAATATATAAAGTAATTTTTCACAGAATCATGGAATCATAGAATTTTATAGCACAGAAGGAGGCCATTCGGCCCATCCTGCCTGTACTGACTCATTGAAAGAGCTATTCAATTAGTTCCACTACTTTGCTCTTCCCCCTTTGCCCTGCACTTTTCTCCCCTTCAGGTATTTATCCAGTTTCATTTTGAAAGTTGCTATTGAATCTACTTCCACTACCCTTTCAGACAGTGAATTCCAGATCAAAATAACTCACGACATAAGAAGAATTCTCGTTATCCCACCTGTCTGTTTTGCCATTCAACTTAAATCTGTGCCCTCTGGTTACTGATCCTTCTGCCAGTGGAAGCAATTTCTCCTCAGTTACTCTAACAGAGACCTTCATGAGTTTGAATGCCTCTATTAAATTTACCCTTTACCTTCTCTGCTCAACAGCGAAAAACCCCAATTTCTCTAGTCTCTCTATGTAATTAAAAACAATTTTACTTCAAGTGAAGCCTGCCCCTTTATAAATTGTAAAGTTGCACAATAAATTTCTCATTTCTTGGTGTTTGACAGCTTTCCTGCAGCTAGAAGGACAAGAATAGAGATTTTGTTTAGAAAATGGGACAGAAAGCGCCTTCATCAGATCCCTGGTAGACTTGATTAATATATGCTTGATCCTTGTTGTTCTAATGTCGGGCTTTGCACAACGGTAGCACTTACACCTCTCAGTCGGAAGATTTAAGTGTTTCTCAGGACACAAGAATGGTTGTATTTCAATGGCCATGAAATGCTTTGGGATACCTTGAAGATATGAAAGGTAATTTATAAACGCAACTTCTTTCATTCAAATCGCTAGTCTTCCAGTAGTGAGTATATATGTGATCCCTGGTGCTCTGGTGAGGGGCTATTTGTCCAATCCCTGTTGGTGTAAAGTTGTTATTAAATGTGTTCATATCCCTAGCAAATTAATTATATTTTTGGCCTAAAGTTGGATTCTGCTGAAGCTGTTCATTATGTTTAACCAAAATGTCATTTTCTTCAATTCTGATGCACTTGCTGCTAGTGCATTGTTGGAAGTTCTAAACTGAATTACAGCTGATTGACTCGATTCGGTATCTATGATTTTTATATTCAGTGTCACTGCAGCTATGTTTGCCTATCTGTGAACAAAATAAGTTATCAATAAGTCTGAATTTTTTGCAGCTCTTGGCAGTATACAAATCCCAGAGCTTATTGATTTTTGTATCAGTATGAAGAATGTTAATGAGAAAAATTGATATGGCCTGGAGTATGTTTGTTTCTTCAGTGAGCATTACTTGGGCAATATCACCCTCATGTCTGGTGGCACACCCAGAAGTTCAATACTTTAAGACAAATATTAAAAAGTTAAATAGTGAGCTTTGGGCTCTTCAAAATAGAGTAAGGAGTGGTGCTGATCTATTTACAAAGCACCTCCTAGAGGTAATCAAGCAAGCTCCAGAACACAACCGGAACTCGTATCGCTTGTCCCTGTGAGCTCACCTACCTTCTACAACTCGTGATGTCTTCCAACTTCATTACCTCATCCAGCTCCCTTGTGAATGTATGCAACTAATCTACACCCACCACGCATACTGGTAACTGATTCCAGAGGTGTCGTCCTTGCAAAAAGTACTTCTTAGTATCTAAAATGCTTTCATAACTTGTACTGATGTCTCCCTAGTCCTTCTTAGCCTATCTAGCTCAAGTGACCTAACCACAAGGACAGAACATAATCTGTTTATTGTTTTACAGACCTCAATCCTATCCCTTTGAATACCACACTTCTCCAAATATCCTATTCTTTAAGCACTTGTTGGTACTTAAGAGGTCTTAGCTTAGGTATTTTTGAGTACTACAAAAGCAAAATACTGTGGCTGCTGGAAATTTGAAATAAAAGCAGAAAATGCTGGAAATACTCAGCCGATCTATTTATTTTATTTAGAAATACAGCACTGAAACAGGCCCTTCAGCTCACCAAATCTGTGCTGACCAACAGCCACCCATTTATACTAATCCTACATTAATCCCACATTTCCGACCATTCTCCTACCTACACGAGGGGCAATTTACAATGGCCAACCTACCTATTAACCTGCAAGTCTTTGGAAGGAAACCAGAGCACCCGACGGAAACCCACACAGTCACAGGGAGAACGTGCAAACTCTGCACAGGCAGTACCCAGAACTGAACCCAGGTCGCTGAAACTATGAGGCTGTAGTGCTAACCACTGTGCCACTCATCTGTCAGCATCTGTGGTGGGAGAAACAGAGTTAATGTTTCGGGCCGGTGTTTCAGGTCCAGCATTTTCTGATTTAATCTTCTATTGTATTAATTGAGTGGCCCTCCTCTGGACCTTTTCCAGGGCCTCATTATCTCCCACCATATGAGAGTACCAGAACTGGGCACAGTATTCCATATCTGAAGAAGGCCTTGTACAAGAAAAGAATTGGACTTCTAGTTTTATATTTAATTGTCCTCCCTATACATCCGAACACTGTTCTTTGCTTTCACAACAGTCCCATGACATCAGGCATGGACTTTAAATGATTCATGAACTCCGACCCCAGATCCTTTAGCAGTATGTACCTTTTGCCCCCTTGTCTGGCAGTTGTGGTTTAACTTGAAATATTCTCCAGGACTAACCTTTTCTATTCATCTTATTGACTTTTGTAACATTCCCTCTTATTTTCCTCCTTCCAGGCTGAATAGTCTGAGTTTTTCCTCATCTTTTCTCACCAACCCAGTCCTCTTACATGAGGAATCAATCTTGTGAGCCTTCTCCTCACTGCTTCTTCTGGTTCTGTAACCGGAACTGAATGTAGTATTCAGTATATGCCCTGCCCAAAGTGCTATACAGCCTCACCATATACTTCAGTAATTCAGCTTTGCATTCTGTTTGCTTTGTTAATTGCTGCTCTGCAATGATTGAGCATATCAGTGCTGAGTCTTCTGTCACTCCCCAATCTTTTTCCGCCTCTTCTAGTCTCGAACTGAGTCAGAAGATGTCGGGTTTGAACCCCACCCCAGACAGTTCCAGTGACTGGAGACTGAAACTCTGGCTATGACGTCTGCGTTGAGCTCCAGAGAGATACTTGACTGCGGTGGGTGTGGGAATTCCACCCCCCAACACTCTCCTCATTATCTGGGCACTTATAGAACCCTCCTACCATATAAGACTAACCACCCTATCAACTGGTTATAAAGATGGTTATGGCCATGGAAGAAGCAGTCTGTCAGATTGTTAATCCTTCCACTACTTCACATTATTCTCCAAAGAAATAGTGCAAAGATATGAAAACAACAAATCTAGGATACCCACTGCCTTAAGTTTATATGCCAGCCTTTCATGCGAAACTTTATCTGGAAATCCCCACAGATGCAGTGGTATATTTTCTCATTCTCTGGCACTATAATACAGTATAATTTTTATGATCTTTCAAATATTAAATGTTTCTTACAGTTTTGTTTCTCAAGGAATAAGTACAAACACTTTAATACTTGGTGGCAACATTTGTGAATCTTGGCATAAATACACATTTAAGTGAAATGACCTTTGACATAATGTTTATTTTTCTGGTTCAAATGAAACAAAGGACCTTCCCGTCTTTTGGATGAGATGTTAAATTTAAGCCTCATCTGCACTTTCAGGTGGACATAAAAGATTCCATGGCATTATTTCAAAGAAGATCAGGGGAGCACTTCCCGGTGTCCTGGCCAGCATTTATCCTTCAGCCAAACCCACTGCAGCAGATTATTTGGCCATGATCACATTGCTGTTTGTGTGATCATGGATAGAAGATTGGCTATCTAACAGGAAACAGAGAGTAGGCATAAATGGGTCATTTTCTGGTTGGCAAGATGTAATGAGTGGTGTGCCACAGGGATCTGTGCTGGCGCCTCAGCTTTTTACAATTTATATAAATGACTTTGATGAAGGGACCGAAGGTATGGTTGCTAAATTTGTTGATGACACAAAGATAGGTAGAAAAGTAACTTGTGAAGAGGACATAAGGGGGCTACAAAGGGATAAATATAGGTTAAGTGAATGGGCAAAGACCTGAAAAATGGAGTATGATGTGGAAAAGTGTGAAGTTGTCCATTTTGGCAGGAAGAATAAAAAAAGCATATTATCTTAATGGTGAGAAATTGCAGAGCTCTGAGATGCAGAGGGATCTGGTGTCCTAGTGCATGAATCGCAAAAGGTTAGTATGCATATACAGCAAGTAATTAGGAAAGCTAATAGAAATATTATTGTTTGTCACGAGGGGAATTGAATACAAAAATAGGGTGGTTATGCTTCAGCTATACAGGGCTTTGGTGAGACCACATCTGGAGTATTGTGTACAGTACTGATCTCCTTATTTAAGGAAGGATGTAAATGAGTTGGATGCAGTACAGAGAAGGTTTACGATACTAATACCTGGAATGGGAGGGCTGTCTTACAGGGAAATCCTCTAGCTAGGCTTGTATCCGCTGGAATTTAGAAGAGTAAGAAGCAACTTGATTGAAACATATAAGATCCTATTCAGGCCCCCTCCCCCAACTCTTTTTCCGGTACATCGATGACTGTAGCGGTGCCGTTTCCTGCTCCCGCCCCGAACTGGAAAACGTTATCAACTTTGCTTCCAATTTCCACCCTTCTCTCACCTTTACATGGTCCATCTCTGACACTTCCCTTCCCTTCCTCGACTTCTCTGTCTCCATCTCTGGGGATAGGTTGTCTACTAATATCCATTATAAGCCCACCGACTCCCACAGCTACCTCGACTACACTTCTTCACACCCTGCCTCCTGTAAGGACTCCATTCCATTCTCCCAGTTTCTCCGTCTCCGCCGCATCTGCTCTGATGATGCTACCTTCCATGACGGTGCTTCTGATATGACCTCCTTTTTCCTCAACCGAGGATTTCCCCCCACTGTGGTTGACAGGGCCCTCAACCGTGTCCGGCCCATTCCCCGTACCTCTACCCTCACCCCTTCCCCTCCCTCCCAGAACCGTGACAGGGTTCCCCTTGTCCTCACTTTTCACCCCACCAGCCTCCATATCCAAAGGATCATCCTCCGCCATTTCCGCCACCTCCAGCGCGATGCCACTACCAGTCGCATCTTCCCTTCCCTTCCCCTGTCAGCATTCTGAAGGGATCCTTCCCTCCGCGACACCCTGGTCCACTCCTCCATTACCCCCACCACCTCGTCCCCGTCCCATGGCACCTTCCCCTGCAATCGCAGGAGGTGTAATACCTGCCCATTTACCTCCTCTCTCCTCACTATCCCAGGCCCCAAACACTCCTTTCAGGTGAAGCAGCGATTTACTTGTCCTTCTTTCAATGTAGTATACTGTATTCGCTGCTCACAGTGTGGTCTCCTCTACACTGGGGAGACCAAGCGCAGACTGGGTGACCGCTTTGCGGAACATCTCCGCTCAGTCTGCAAGCAGGACCCTGAGCTTCCTGTTGCTTGCCATTTCAACACTCCCCCCTGCTCTCATGCTCACATCTCTGTCCTGGGATTGCTGCAGTGTTCCAGTGAACATCAACGCAAGCTCGAGGAACAGCATCTCATCTACCGATTAGGCACACTACAGCCTGCCGGACTGAACATTGAGTTCAATAATTTCAGAGCATGACAGCCCCCCATTTTACTTTCATTTTTAGTCATTTTTTTCTTCCTTTTTTTTTACATTCTTTTTTACATTTTTTACAATCTTTTTTTTTTGCATTTAGTTCATTTCATCTTAGTTTGTTCAGTTTGCTTACCCACTGTTTTTTTCAGGTTTTCACTTGCTGCTGTTCAATATTCAGTGTATTAACAGCTAATCTGTACTAATGCTTTGTCTTTCAACACACCATTAACATATTGTTTGCCTTTGCTCCGTGACCTTTTGGTCAGCCATGTGGCCTGGTCCAATCTGCACCTTCTCCTTTGTTATCTCTTGCCCCACCCCCACCTCACTTGCTTATAACCTGTGACTTTTCTAATATCTAGGATGTTGCCTGGTATGGAGGGAAGGTCTTACGAGGAAAGGCTGAGGGACTTGAGGTTGTTTTCGTTGGAGAGAAGGAGGAGGAGAGGTGACTTAATGGAGACATATAAGATAATCAGAGGGTTAGATAGGGTGGATAGTGAGAGTCATTTTCCTCGGATGGTGATGGCAAACACGAGGGGACATAGCTTTAAGTTAAGGGGTGATAGATATAGGACAGATGTTAGAGGTAGTTTCTTTACTCAGAGAGTAATAGGGGCGTGGAACGCCCTGCCTGCAACAGTAGTCGACTCGCCAACTTTAAGGGCATTTAAGTGGTCATTGGATAGATATATGGATGAAAATGGAATAGTGTAGGTCAGATGGTTTCACAGGTCGGCGCAACATCGAGGGCCGAAGGGCCTGTACTGCGCTGTAATGCTCTAAATTCTAAATTCTAAATTTGTCAGTTCCGATGAAGGGTCACGGACCCGAAACGTTAACTCTGCTTCTCTTTCCACAGATGCTGCCAGACCTGCTGAGTGGTTCCAGCATTTCTTGTTTTTATTTAAGATCCTGAGGGGTCTTGATTGGGTGGATGTGGAAAGGATGTGGGAGAATCTAGAACTAGGAGTCACTGTTTAAAAATAAGGGGTCGCCCATTTAAGACAGAGATGAGGAGAAATTTTTTCTCTCAGAGGGTCGTGAGTCTTTGGAATTCTCTTCCTCAAAAGGCAGTGGAAGCAGAGTCTTTGAATATTTTTAAGGCAGAGGTAGATAGATTCTTGGTAAGCAAGGGGGTGAAAGGTTATCAGAGGTAGGTGGAAATGTGGAATAATCAGTTCAGCCATGAACATATTGAATGGCGGAGCAGACTCGAGGAGCCGAGTGGCCCACTCCTGCTCCTAATTCCTATGCTCGTCTATGACAACAATGACTACACTTCAAAAAGTACTTCATTGGCTGCAAAGCACTTTGGTATGTCCTGAGGTTGTGAAAGGTGCTACATAAATGCAAGTCCTTCCCCCACCCCCCAAGGAATAAAAGAAAAATGCAATAAAAGTTGTGTTTAATTCAAATTAACATTCAGCAAAGCAAAGGAAGATACGATTAATTCCAAACTTGTTTTATTCACTCAAATGTTGGGCTAGATTTTTAAAAGATTTGTGTCCACATATTTTTAAGGATTTCACAACTTCTCTGCTTCCCATGAACTTTCATCTGAAGGGCGCAGACTGTGTCAGTCTGCTATTTTAAATTTAATTACAATCCTAAAGTGTCATAAGTTGCATTGCATTGTCTTGTGTCATTATACTCACATTTAGTGTAGTATTTCAGGCTGAAGCAGTGATATTATTTTGAGTTATCATCGTTTTTAGTTTCAGTAGGTGTTAATGATGCATATCAGTGTGACTGAAATTTAGAGGCAATTCCTTAATAATAAGTATCTGCGGAAATATAAATTGGGCAACGTGAGTCAGACTGCACTAGCCAAGTAGAGTGCAAGATGGGGTTTTTCAGCAGGGTTTCAGCAACTGAATATAAAAGTCCTCCACAGATTTGGAGATTTCTGTTCACTCTTTAAAAATGCAGCACAATGTGAATTGTATTTGTGTTGCCCATTTAGTATTCAGATCAGTCAATTGAATAGCAGGACAGGTTTGAGGGGTCAAATATCCTTCTCCTGTTTCTATGTTCCAATATTTCAAAATTGGGTTCTTCACACTTCTGAGCTGTACATCAACCTAATTCATGAAGTAAAGGTTGAAGTTGTGTGGCTGGTGTGTATATCCTGCACAATAGATAGCTGCCAGTGAGTTACAAGGTAGTAATTCAACTGAGCTCTACTGATAACATCATAAACCAGAGATTGAAGGTTGAGTGCTTTATGAACATCAGTCACTCCCTGAGACTGAATTACACCTTCAAACTCACTGTGAGACATTTGTTGTTCTTTATAAGTCTGCAGTATATTTTTTATTAAATAAAAATGTTTACATTTCATTTTATCGCCTTTTTCAGCAGGCAGCTTAGAAATACAGTGATTTAGATGGAAGTGTGATAGAGATTATCAGTTGGTGACCTTGCAATTGATAGTTGCATGACTAGTTCTATAGATTATTTCTCCTTCGCTAAATACAGGACATATTACTGTACTCCATATATTACGCTTTGTACATTGACATTGTTTATAAGCCACCCAAAGCTGTTATTACAGAGAGAGTGACAGATAATAGACTCATGACAAAGGTCAAAGCATGTGGACCAAGGGGATAGGTAGTAGAATGGATAGTGACTGGTAAGCTGTGATCCACAAACCTCGCAGGTGAGGCTGTCTCAAGCAAAAAGCTAGTCACATGACTAACCTGCTGGCCAACTGGAGTTAATTGAACTGTGCTCACAGAACAGTTTTTGGAAGAGACTGCAAATGAACTTCAAGAAGAGAGCTCTCTCTCTCACGCAAAGTTCCAGGGACCCATGGAAGTAACTTAAGCCTCAAGGTGGAAGACCAGCAAAACAAGTTTGAAAGTGTGCACTGGGCCCCAACGAGAACCTCAAGACTTAACTTCAATCAAAGACTTTACATCCAACCGAAAATCAGTAACTGAACTCCATCTATTCCTTCAAACCATTCCCCTTTAATTCTTTCTCCTTCTCTGTCTCTATTTGCATGTGTGTTTATCGCGTATGCATGCTAGCATGGTCGCATTGCATATTTTTAGTAGTTTTAACTGAGTTAGAGTTTTAAGGTTAATAAACTCACACCTTTCTTGTTTAAATCTAAGAAAACCTGTCTGGTTGATTCCTTTACAATTACAATTAGAGAGCAGTGAGCAAGGACTCACTGAGGGGAAGCTAAAAACACTGTGTTTTAAAAGTTAAACCCTGGTACGGCCAAACCAGGAAAAGGTCAAGAGGGGAGCCCTAGACCCCTTCCTCACCTGGTCATAACAATACAAATACACACGTCACTAAAAGTAGCAATGCTGGTTAATTAGGGGTTTATTTCTAGAGTGGTAGGATTGAAAAGCAGGGAAGTCATGTGAAACAAAAACAGAAAATGCTCGAAATACTCAGCAGGCCAGGCAGTATCTGTGAAGAGAGGGAAATAGAGTTAACATTTCAGGTCTGCGGCCTTTCATCGGAAGTGGCAAAAGTTAGAAATGTAATAGGTTTTAAGCAAGTGAAAGGGGGAAAGGAAGAAGAACGAAAGGGAAGGTCTGGATTAGGTTGGAGAGCGTGAGAGATTAAATGACTAAGGTTTTCATGGTAGAAAGCCAAAGGGAGTGGTAATGGGACAAATAAAGAAACAAAAGATATGTCCGGATGAGGTGCATATGGCAAAGTAAATTGATTAAGAAAGAAACAAAGGGGAGGAAAAAACAAACCAGCAAAAAAAAAAAATGGGCCAGAGGTTATGATCCAAAATTATTGAACTCAATGTTGAGTCAAGAAGGCTGTACAGTACCCAGTCGAAAGATGAGGTGCTGTTCCTTGAGCTTATTTCAGATTTCCAGCATCCACAATGTTTTGCTTTTGTAATCTGTTTTAAATGTTGGTCGAGGGATAAATTTGGCCAGGACATGAGGGAGAGCTCCCTACTCTTTTTTGAATGGTGCCTTGGAAATGTGCAATAGAATTCTGTCATACATGCCTCCACCTGCCAAGAATGAGGCACATTAATTTCACCACATGGACATTAAATTTCAAATTGTTGCTGGGAAGAGAAGGCCTGTTATAAGGAATTGCCAGGCCCCTGGCTGGAAAGACATTTTTGCATATCAGCAGACAGTGTTGGAACAAAGGAGCTATCCCCTGCTCCCATACAATACACAGAACAGACCTTGTCAAACCAGTCAGTCACATGACCACCCTTCTGGCCCACTTGGGGAGTTTTAATTTGTAGAGACAGTGTTCGAACTGGCAGAAGGCAGTTTTGCTCCTGGACTGAGGACATCTCTCTCCAGTCTGTTCCCATCTCTTTCTCACCAGCTTCAGAATCCATTGAAAACACATGAACCCCAAGAGAGAAAAGTCTCCTACAGTGAACAAGGTTTAAGAAGAATACAAGGCCCCAACAAAAAGCAAGATCTACCTACAAGTAAGGACTGTACAATGAGCTTGAAGACTTGTAACCAAAAACTCTTCAGATATTGCCTCAAGCCTTTCCACTTTATTTTTCTTCCGCTCTTTTCTGTCTCTACTTGCATGTGTGTATTGCGTATGCATGCTAGCGTGGGTTTATCGTGTATCTGCAGGCGTCAACTGAATTAGAGTTTATGTTTAAGTTTTAATAAAATTTCACCTTTTTTCTTTAAACTTAAGAAAGCCTATTTGTGCTTGTTTCTTTGCCTTATAATGGAAAGCAGTGAACAAGGATTCACCAAGAGGGAGCTAAAAACATGGTGTGTTTAAAAATAAAACCCTGTTACAGTAAAACCAGGTGAAGGCTGAAAGGGACCCTAGACCTCTTTCTAACCTGGCTGTAACAATTCCATTCTCCGACTCACTGCAATGATAGCTTGTGATAGAGACACAGCGTACTGCTGAGAAAACATACTTCACACTTCGCGCAATCAAATAATGTATACAAGCCATAGAATTTCCTGGTAACTAGTTTTAAATTGTTTATTGATAATTTGCAAGAATTATTTTGAAATTGGTAATGATTCAGCTTGGAGGTTATCACATGTCAATGGCATCGGCTGCATTTTCCACTGGTGTCAGAATTTAGTCAAAATCAGCAAAAGCTACTTTGCAACTGAAACCACTTGAGCAAGGAAAACACTGTGGCTGAATTTGCTTCTATTCTTCCCAGACAGCAGCTGGATCAGCTTGGAAAAATGTCCGGGGATCGCACCCCTGTGAATTTTGAAGGCCATGTAGTATATGGATTTAGGACAGGTCAACTAATTTGGAATTCAGTAACATTGCTAACATTCCCTGCACTGGAATAAACCAATGACAAAGAAATTGAGGATGTTGGAGACTTTGGTACCACTGGCTGTGTGCTCCTGATAGTGGAGCTGGACGTCAGATCTGATTCCATTGAGGGCGGCACAGTGGTTAGCACTGCAGCCTCACAGCTCCAGCGACCTGGGTTCAGTTCTGGGTACTGCCTGTGTGGAGTTTGCAAGTTCCCCTGTGTCTGTGTGGGTTTTCGCCGGGTGCTCCGGTTTCCTCCCACAGCCAAAGACTTGCAGGTTGATAGGTGAATTGGCCATTATAAATTGCCCCTAGTGTAGGTAAGGTGGTAGGAGAATGGTGGGGATGTGGTAGAGAATATGGGGTTAATGTAGAATTAGTATAAATGGGTGGTTGTTGGTCGGCACAGACTCGGTGGGCCAAAGGGCCTGTTTCAGTGCTGTATCTCTAAAAAAAAGCGTAACTCATCGAAGCCTTCTCTGACCATGAACATCCTTGCAAGTTGTGCTCTTGACTCTTGGTGGGAGCACTGAACCATATAAGGAGATATAAGGGCAGATCACCAAAAGCTTGGCCAAAGAGGTAGATTTTATAGAGCATCTTGAAAGAGAAAAGAGGCAGCGAGACAAAGAGATTCATGGAAGGAATTCCCGATCTTAGAGCTTAGGCAGCTGAAGGGATGTTGTACAAATTCACACTCCTGCATTATAATTTCAACTACCAGAAGCACGTATTGGGAACTTGGGCCTGGCAGTCAGCAATAAACTGTTTAAAAAAACACCATTGCACGGCTTAGCCCTGTATTTCATTCTCCCTCACAGAAATCTAAAACAGCACAATTTGATTGTTTCTATAAGTACAAAGGCTTCCAGAACTTATCAAGAAATTAACTTAAAAATAAGTTTTCAATAGAAACTATACAAGCAAACATGCATGTGATTTTTGTTAAAAGCATTCAGTTAAATCTTTGTTTCTTATTTTAAAACTTACGGATACGAGCATGCTTATATCCACGCTAAGACAATAGGTTTATATATCAATCTTGCAAATGCTGGTAATGGTTGTCCCATTGGATCAGTTTGTACCAATTTTCTCCTTTGCTTTATTACCTACTGTTTCCTGTGTCCAGGAGCTGCATTAATGCATTTGCCTGTTACCTGGTTAGTTAAGTGGCTATTAAATCATTTGGGAAGTAGCAAATGACTAATCTTGCAGGCCATGTTTCTGCTGGTGAGGTTAATGGAATCAGATAGAACTAACTTGCCCAGCGGAAAATTGAAGCAATTAGAATTTCTATTCATCATCCTTTTAATAAAAAAAGAAAATAGCAAGATCAACACACTGATTAAAGTGGAAAATATTCCCATTATAACCTTCAGACTCATTCGTAACGAGGAATTGATTAGGCTTTTGCTAAAATGGGTTAAAAACATCTACTTCTATTTACAATCTGCCTCATACTAGGAAGAAAAGCATCATTAAGCTGCAGCTTTTGGCAGATCTCCCGTCTACAGAATTCCCCTCCCTCTGGCCCTCCTCCTTTTCTTGATCTTGAACTGACATGAGCCATGTCAGAGGGTGGAATCTTATACCCTTTAAATAATAATCGTGGGGTGGGACCATTTCCAGGTGGGTTCCTGAGGCTGCAGGCCGAATCACAGGGCCTGCAGCCTTGGAAGGACGGCAGCCCCAACGGCAGAGGTGGGCACTCCCGCTGCAGGAGGGTTCTGCAAGGGCGCCTCCATCTTGTGATGCCCTCTGAAGAGGTTTGTATTTTTATAAATGAAACAATGGCCACAGCTGGCAGACCACCACAGTGGAGGGGAATCCCCACGTCAGGAGGGCCTGTGGCCGCAGCTGTGGCCTGATGATAACTGTGGCTCCAGTGGAGATGGGGGGGGTAGTGAGAGGGAACTGGAAGAGACCTTGTGGATTCGCTGGTAAGCCGCCTCCTGGCACCTGCCAGGCTTCATCCTCATTGGGGGGCGGTCCGTGCGTCACAGGAAATAGTCAGGCGGCATCCCCAATTTACTCACAAATGGGCAATTAATTATTCAAATTGGGTATCTGCTGCTGGCAGGCGGGAAGCTCTTGCTGGTTTCACTCTGCCTCTGGCAAGATCGGCTGGAGGTGGGGACCCTTCGGCCTGCCGACCCAATGCCCTCCTTTCCAACTTTACTCCCGGTCCTGCCTCGGTGAGACCAGGAAGATTCCACCCAGAGTCTCTACTCCTTTCACCAACTCTGATCAACCTCCTTCTGAATTTGCAGGACTCCGTTCTCTCAGGTCCAACCCTGGCGTCTTTATCAAACCTGATGACAAGGGAGGTATTGTTGCTGTGTAGCTTTGTGGTGAAAGGACTTGTACCTTACTGAGCCTGACACCACAACCCCTCCAATTGGACCATGGGACCACTACTGGACACCAAGCCATCATCTTGCAGATCAACCTCCTCTGGAGATCTTCCCAACATCATGATCCACCAACTCCGTACAGCCCCCTTTCTACCTCCTCCCCAAGATCCACAAACAAGATTCTCCCTGTAGACCTATCATTGCAGCCTATCCTGCCCCATGGAACCTGTCTTCTCTTAACTCAACCCCATTTTGTCTCACCTTGGCTAGTCTTTATCCGCCCACAACTGCAACTCTTCTCACGCCTTTCATCAGTTTAACCAACTCCAGTTTCCTGGCACTAACGGCCTCATTCTCACCATAGGTGTTCTGTCCCTCTACTCCTCTACTCCTCCCCCATGTCCCCCTCCCCCACCCCACCCTCACCAAATGAAAGTGGCTTCTGGCCACCAATAGTGAAGGGTCGAAAATCGGGTTGTGCAAGAGACCAGAATTAGAGGAGTGCAGAGGCCTTGGAGGGATCCACCTGGGTACGGGTGAAAGAGGGAAATATGTCATGTTGCAGGATTTCAGAGCATGCCACCACCTGCAATATACATTCAAAATGCTACTACTGAGCCTAGCTGAGCTCTTAAGGGGTTAAGTTCACAGGAGAGCATGGCTGTTGCGGGGGCGGGGGGTGCTGGTGGGGCTGGGTGGGGATGTTATTGGCTGTGAATGACCTTCCTGGAGTGTGTAAGCAAGTATTCTGCAGCAATGAAAGATGATTTGACATTCCAGCACAAAGAACAGGTCAGCTTTCTGCTGCTAGTCCAAGCGGGAGCATCCAACCCATTAGCGCATTGGTTTGCAGGGTTAAATTGAGAAAAATTCCAGCCTCCAAGGGCACTTCGAAGAAAGACTAATCAGAATATCTCATTAATAGTGAGAGACCAAAAGCTGTAGAGGAGCAAAGGTATGTGAGTGTTCAGGTACACAAATCAGTAAAAGCTAGTGCATAGGTACAAAAGTAATCAAAAAGACTGATAGAGTGTTGGCCTTTATCTCAAGGGCAGTGGAATATAAAGGGGAGGAAGTGATGCTTCAGCTGAATACAGCCTTGGTCAGACCCCATCTGGAGTATTCTGTTCAGATTTGGGCACTGCACCACAGGAAAGAAATATTGACCTTAGAGGTGGGGTACTGCAGATTCACTGGAATGATTTCAGGGCTTAAAGGGTTACATTAAGTTTGTATTCCCTTGAGTTTTGCAGCAGGAGGAGTAATCTATCCGAGATGTTCAAAATGATAAAGGGATTCGATAATTTATTTCCTCTGCTGGAGGAAACAGGAATAAAATAATCATTTTAAAATTAGAGCTGGACCATCCAGGAGTGAAATCAGGATAGTCTTATTTTTCTACACAAAAGGTAGCAGAATTCTGGAACCCACTCCCCCAAATTGCTTTCGCAGCGGCTCATTTAAATAGCCAGGGCAGGCCGCCACGCCTCCCCCCCCACCCCCATCCCGAACACGTGGAGAGGTTGGGCTGTCCATCCCCAGCAATGGCTGTTAGCCCCACTGGCATATTTAAATATTTAAAGATAGATTTAATGACATTTAAAAAATACATTTCTTTTGCCCCACTCCCACACCCCCAATAACAATTAAGTTAAATATTTGCCCTTTCCCCCCAAAAAACACTTACCTTTACCATCTGTCCTTCCCCCCCAAACTGCACAAACTTTAAACTATACCCTTTCCCACCATTCCCTACACCCATGATGTCTATTTGACCTCATTCCTCCACCTCCCGCACTGATAATCCTACCTCCTACCCCTTCCCCATCAGTGTCACGCCTCGTTTCCCCGGACAGGAATCCGGATGCGCGGGAGTTCCGGCTGCTGGGCCTAAGATCACAGCAGGATATCAAGATTAATGGTAAGTATATGTAAATCTATCAATTTTATTAATTTGCTGATTGTGGTCCCGTCGCTGACTGGCGCAGGGGCTGCCGTGGTGCCTAGCTGCCGCCGAGAGGATCGGGCTGTGCCCTGCAGGTGTCAAGGTCTGTGGCGGGTCTCATCCGGGGCCATCTTCAGGCCCCCCCGCCCGCCACGGATCCCAACGGCGAGGGCTCCTTAAAATCCAGCCCTAGGTGGGACAGGCATGGAAGTTGTGCTGGGTCAACTTCCTTGGTTCTTTTCAGAGCTCAAGTCTGGAGGTTCAGGTGGGCCCCATTTGGGAGATCAGGAGTCCAGCTTCGCAGTGTTTTCACTAAGATTCCCAGACCTAGGGTGAGGAAACTCCCTGCCTGAAAGCTTCCTTCCTCTGGCTACATGCCCTTTGAAATGGGTGATCACATTTGGCGCAGGCATAAGTTCCGCCTCAAACAAGGCCCAAACCGACTGGCAACCAGAGTGGGGTGTATTGGGACCCTGGTGTAACTTCTGGCTCCTCTGCCCCACTGCAAGAGGGTTTATTTTGGGAATGTTCTGAATTTTGGGTCCTTTTTTCTCTTTCCTTTTTTAAAGATACTAACACATTATATCGGTTTTGCCATTAATTTCAAAGTTGTAAATCATGCCACTGTTAAGTATAGTTAATCTACGCTGTAGTTGTTTTCTATTTGAAATCAAACAGAACCAATTAAGCAGCAGTCCTGTTATGAATGTGCACCATTTGCATGTGCATTACTTCTGCTGTGCGTCTTGTGTTAAAATCAATGAAGTTTAATTACAAAAGAAAATACCTTGGAATAATACAACAGTAGAAAAATGAATCAAATCAGGCAAATAGAAAGTGTGACTGAAGTGTTATTTAATGGAAATCCTTGTGGCATGACTCCTTCTGAGGCAGTATCTGACCCCTTTGTTCTCCCCACCTCCAGCCCCTCTGCATTAGCAATTTCAAATGGAGTTTTAGACACAGTTGTATAAGACCAAAGCAGTCTGCTTATATGCACAAAGTTGGCTATCACTCATTTCAGCACGACTACATGCCATGCTGGAAGACAATACAATATATCATGCTGGAAGCAATCTCAACAATACACATAATGAGGCATGTTTCATCAGATGTGACACTGTAAACAATTAAACAATTCAATTCAAATTATTACATTACATCTACATTTCAAAATATTCTTCATTAGCCATAAAATGCTTTGGGACATCCTGAGATTGTAAAAGGGGTTGTATAAATGCAATTTCTTTCTTCCTTCCTTTCTTTTATTACATCATGGAAGAGCTTGGGATTATGGCCACATATCTCTGATAATAACAGTTAAGAAACATTTACAGTATGGAAGGAGACCATTTGGTCCATCATGTGTGCTCCGGCAGACAAGTAGCATTTAAAGTGCATATCCAAGTACCTTTTAAATATTATGAAGGTTTCTGCCTCTACCACTCATTCATGCAGTATTATCCAGATCCCCACCACCCACTGAGTGAAAACATTTCCTCACAAATCCACTTTAAACCTCCTACCTCTTACCCTAAATCTATGCCTCCTAGTTATGGACCCCTCAACCAAAGGGAATCTGGCTTTCCTATCCACTCTATCTAGACCCCTCATCATTTTATAAAGATCAGTTAGGTCTCTCCTCAGCCTCCTCTGTTCCAGAGAAAACAACCCAAACCTATCCATCTTTCCTCATAACTAAAATCTCCAGTCCAGGCAGCATCCTCGTAAATCCCCTCTGTACTTTCTCTCGTGCAACCATATTTTCCCTACAGAACTGCATGCAGTACTCCAGTTGTGGCTTAACCAGTGTTTTATACAGTTCCAGTATAACCTCCCAGCTCTTATATTCTATGACTCAGTTAATAAAGGCAAGTATCCCGTATGCCTTTGTTATTAACTTGTCAACCTGTCCTGCCACCTTCAGGGATCTTTGGAAATGCTCTCCAAGGTCCCTCTGTTCCTCTATACTTTATGTGTTCTACCATTTATTATGTATTCCCTTGTCTTGTTAGCCCTCCCTAAATGCAGTACCTCACACTTCTCTGGATTGAAATCCATTTGCCACTGTTCAACCCACCTGACAAGTCCATTGATATCCTCCTGCAGTCTACAGATTTCTTCTTCATTATCAACCACAGGGCCAATTTTTGTATCAACTGCAAACATTTTAATTATACCCCGTACATCCAAGTCCAAATTATTGATATATACCACAAAAAGCAAGGGACCTATTACCAAGCCCTGCAGATCCCCACTGGAAACAGCCTTCCAGTCACAAAAACACCCATTCACCATTACCCTTTGCTTCCTGTCTCTGGGACAATTTGCCACTTTGCCTTGGATGCCAGGAGCGTTTACTTTCGTGACCAGCCTGTCATGTGGAACCTGATCAAAAGCATTGCTAAAATCCATATAGACTACATAAAATGCACTGCCCTTATCAACCCTCCTTACTACCTCCTCAAAAAATTCAATCAAGTTTGTCAGACGAGACCTTCCCTTAACAATTCTGTCCTGAATGGCTGTGATTAATCCCATGTCATTCTAAATGAAGATTTATTCTGTCCCTCAGAATTTTTTCCAATAATTTACCACTGAGGTTAGGCCTGTAATTACTTGGCCTATCCCTTTCTCCCTTTATAAACAATGCTACGATGTTAGCTGTCCTCCAGTCCTCTGGCATCACGCCTGTAGCCAGACAGGATTGGAAAATGATAGTCAGAGCCTCCATTGTTTCTTCTTTTTCTTCCTTTAACAGACTAGGATCCATTTCATCAGGGCCTGGGGATTTGCTATTGAACACTTTAATACTTCTTTTCTCACTATGTCAATTTTATCTAACTCCTTCTCCCTGATTACAATGTCTGTATCGTCCCTCTGTTTTGTGAAAACAGACTCAAAGTATTCATTAAGAACCAGACCCACATCTTCCGCCTCCACACACAGGGCAGGTCTAAACATCAGAAAACCAGCAAAATTAAAACCCTGGGACTGGTTTGGAATGCCGTGCACTTTGTACATGGAGCAACCTTCATGTTAAGTAAAGTAACTTTGGTTGGATGACGGTCATCTGAAGGCAGCAGTTTGCCTTTTTCAGATCTGAACCTGAAACATACCCATAGCCCCTAAATATACTGCATAGTAAAGACATTAACGACAACAAACTTGCATTTATATAGCACCTTTAATGTAATAAATTTACCAAGGCACTTCACAGGAGCATTATAAAGCAAAATTTGACACAGAGCCACATAAGGAAATATTAGGGTAGATGGCCAAAAGCTTAGTCATAGAGCTAGATTTTAAGGAGCATCTTAAAGGAGGAAAGAGAGGTGGAGAGGTTTAGGGACAGAATCCCAGAAATTAGGGTCTAGCTGAAGGACAACGGTGGAGCGATTAAAATCAGGGTTGTGCAAGCAGCCAGATTTAGAGGACCATAGAGATCTCAGAGGGTTGTGGGACTGGAGGAAATTGCAGGGATAGGGAGGGGCGAGGCCGTGGAGGGATTTGAAAACAAGAATGAGAATTTTAAGATCAAGGCGTTGCTTGACTGGGAGCCAATGTAGATCACCGAGGACAGGGGTGATGGATGAACAGGACTTGACACAGGCAGCAGAGATTTGAATGACTTCAAGTTTATGAAGGATAGACTGTGGAAGACCAGCCAGGAGTGCATTGAAATAGTGAAGTCTAGAGGCAACAAAGGCACAGATGAGGATTTTAGTAGCTGATGAGCTGAGGCAGGGTTGGAATTTGGGTGATATTACAGAGAAAGAAATAGGCGGTCTTAGTGATGACGTGAATATGTGATTGGGAGCTTATCTTGGGATCAAATATGACACCAAGGTTGTGAACAGTCTGGTTCA
Organism: Heterodontus francisci; assembly: GCF_036365525.1. Classification (NCBI taxonomy): domain Eukaryota; kingdom Metazoa; phylum Chordata; class Chondrichthyes; order Heterodontiformes; family Heterodontidae; genus Heterodontus; species Heterodontus francisci. The sequence goes on from NC_090388.1 coordinate 17,394,261, forward strand.
ACCTCAGACAGTTGCCAGGGAGAGGGAAGGTGTCTATAGCTAGGGAATGGAGTTTGTAGCTGGGACTGAAGACCATGGCTTCGGTCTTCCCAAAGTTTAATTGGAGGAAATTTCTACTCATCCATTACTGGATGTCAGGTAAGCAGTTTGAGAATTTAGAGACTATGGAGGAGTTGAGAGAGGTGGTGGTGAGGTACAGCTGTGTGTCTATGTGAAAACTATATATGTATTAGTGAAAACTAGTGCTGTGTTTTGGATGATGTCGCTGAGGGGCAGCATGTAAATGAGAAATAGGAGGGAGGCCCAGGATAGATCCTTGGGGGCCACCAGAGGTAATGGTGCAGGAGCAGCAAGAGAAGTCATTGGAAGTGATACTCTAGTTATGATTTGATAGGTAAGAATGGAACCAGGCGAGTGCATTACCACCCAGCTGGATGCAGTGGAGGACATTGAAGGAGGACAGTGTGGTTAATCATGTCAAAGGCTCTAGACAGTCAAGAAGGATGAGGAAAGAAAGTCTCCCTTTGTCACAGTCACATAGGATGTTATTTATGACATTGATAAGATCCGTTTTGGTGCTTGTGTGTTCCTTGAATCTCTGTTTTAGTATAGACTGCACACAAAGACTCCAGATAGGATGAGTAATACAATATTGTGAGTTCTTTATTGAGTACTGAGAGAGCAGCGAGTACATCGAGCTGTTCACAGTACAGGTATTTCTTTAAGACTGCTGAACACTCAGAATCATGCGCTGTGTTCCATCATAACTTTTACATGACTAACATGATCTTGTAGCCACATCAGTTAAAGGTGTACACACGCAACAATACTGTGGAGGGGCAGAAACCTGATTGGAAGGATTCAAATAGGGAGTTCTGTGAAAGATGTGCACAGTGACGACAACATGTTCAAGGACTTCAGGAGGGTTGACGTATAAAGAGAGATTGAGTGGAATAGGCTCATATTCTCAGGAGTTTAGAAGATGAAATATATAACATTCATAATCTCTCAGCATCCAGCATGTCTGTTTCCCCTGGCTGGACAGTCTAGAACTGGGAATCAAAGTGTCAGGATAGGAGTTGGTCATTTAGGACTGAGATGAGAAAATTCTTCATTCAGCGTGTTGTGAATCTTTGGAATTCTCTACCCCAGAGAGTTGTGGGCACTCACTCAGTAATTTCAAGAATGAGATCAATAGATTTTTGGATACTAAGGGAATCAAGGGATGTGAGGACAGGACAGGAAAGTGCTTAGATAAAGATCAACCTTGATCTTATTGAAAGGTGGAGCAGGCTTGAGGTGCTGTATGGCCTACTCCTGCTCCTACTTCTTATCTTTCATTTGAGGAGAGCGAAACAAGGTTAATAATTTCGGTCAGTGATCCTTCATCAGAACGGGAAAATGTTAGAGATACATTAAGCAAGTGCAGAGCCAAGGAAAATGGAGAGAACGAAAAGAACAAAAGAGAAAGCGGGAATAAAGTGCCTAATCAAAAGATGAGGTGCTGTTCCTCGAGCTTCTGTTGAGCTCCATTGGAACATTGTAGAAGGTCAAAGACAGAGAGATCAGAGTGGGAGTGCAGTGGAAAATTAAAATAGTAAGCAACCGAATGCTCAGGCTCATGCTTGTGGACTGAATGGACGTATTCAGCAAAGCAATCACCCAATTCACATTTGGTCATCCCCAGTATAGAGAAGATCATATCATGATCAGTGGATACAGTATACACTGCCATGCTTCCTCCTTATGATCCCTTATCTTCCTCTGCTTCGAACATTTACCAATTCAGCTGGTGTTTTGGCCTTTTTCTAGGTACTTTATGGATTGAATGGATAGTAGAACACATTATGATATCGTATACTTCACTGTCAGAATTTGATTGACAAAGTTCCACATCAAAGACTTCCAACTAAACAAAAAAATGCCACAAGAATCCAAGGTGGATCACAGCAATTGATAAGAAATTGATTAAAAAATAGGAAATGGAGACTAATGTGGGGAGGTTTAATACAAGTCTGCTGGCAAATGTTCAATGGATTTCTGGGCAGCCTAATGTTTGGACACCTGTTGTTTCTAATCTATATTAATGACCTGAATATTTAAATGAAATGTAAATTTGCCAAATTTGCTGACAGCACTCACATAATGGATGTAGTTGAGGTAGAGAATGCAGTAAAGATTTGCAGAAGCAACAAGGCAGATGCATGGCGAATGAAATGTAACAATGCTGAATAGAAGTAGTGCATGTTGTGTTTTGTTTTTAATTCTTTCATGGGATGTGAGCATTGCTGGCAAGGCCAGCATTTGTTGCCCATCCCTAATTGCCCTTGACAGCTGAATGGCTTGCTAGGTCATTTCAGAGGGTAGTTAATAGTCAACCACATTGCTGTGGATCTGGAGTCACATGTAGGCCAGACCAAGCAAGGACAGCAGATTTCCTTCCCTAAAGGACATTAGTGAACCAGATGGGTTTTTCATGACAATCGCTGATAGTTTCATAGCACCATTACTGAGACTAGCTTCCAAATCCAGATTTTTTTTGTATGTGAAAAAATATGGAGCATAATTATGCAATGAGTAGCACTGAAGTGGAAAGGGAACAATTAGAAAAGAACGTGGGGACCAATGCTACATGCTCCACTATCAATATCTAGACAATGTGGTGTGACAATTATAAAGATAATGTTGGTATATATCTACAGTTATATTTAATTCATTGGCTGAATGCTCTCTCCTTTGCAGTTAGGGAATGTTCAGAGGTTAAAATGGGTGGTAACCCAATTCGCTGGATTTTATGTTGTCGAGGGATTTCCTGAGGGACCCTTGTAGCTGGAGCAGTTACGTGTCATGTAGGCATGGCCATGTAAGTAAGGCAGGCAGGGCTTAATGAGGTTTTCCATCTACTTTTCCTAGAGACATGCCATTAGAAAGGGTGCCTTCCACCTGACTATCCCCTCTGATTGCTGGAACTAAGAGGGTCAGCCAGCAAAGCCAATGAGGATTGCAAAAGGATAACTGATTTTTTTTTTATTTCCAGGTCTCATTCGATCTCCATTGGGACATTTTGGTTGCTGTTAAGATCTCTTAAATCACAGTGGTGGTTGGATTTTCTCCCCTGTTATCAGAGGCAAGGTCCTGTTCAGGGGTGGCTTGCACGGTGGTGTGTTCAGCCCATGCAGATGACCTGGATCCTTCAAATTCAGGCTTTTGTAGTTTATCTCAGGCAGAGCGCAGTATGACTGATGCCCAGCCAATGGAGTGTGGCAAATTAAACCCTACATGTCTCCACAAATTGCACTGAGGCTACAATTCATCGGTCAAACCACACTTCGGACAGTGGGATAGATTTTGACTTTGTGCGAAAGGGCCGATCTTTATTTCATTTAAGTCAATGAGAGAGATGTAATTCAGGCTGCTGATTCACAGTTACCCATCTTACACTATCCCACAAAGTCAAGATGTACCTCACTGAGTTCAGTTCTGGCCACCATACTACAAAATAATTTGGAGAGGGAGCAACAAGACTGTCCCAAAATGAGATAACCTCAAATTCTGCAGTGTATAGGAAGGAACCTGTTGATGTACATAAAATCTGAAATGGTATAGTTATGACAAATCTAGAACATTAATTTAAGCCAAAAATTGGAACTGAAAGAAATAAATTGAAATTAACGAAACATAAATTTAAAACTGATATTAGGAAGAACATCTTTCAATAAAGGATGTTAAATGTTTGGAAATAATCTACTAGACAAAATTGTGAGACAGAAACATTAGGGACATAATGCAACAGGAAGCTATAATGATAAATTTAGAATAGTCGAGTGATAAGCATCAACGGGTTGAATGGCCTTTCCTCATCATTGACATTTCTTATTAGTATAATGCCACAAAAAAGAGGTATAACAATAAAGGCCATCTTGTCTGCATACTTGACCTAATTAGTACCTTGATTTTTATTTTATTTTTAGAGATACAGCACTGAAACAGGCCCTTCGGCCCACCGAGTCTGTGCCGACCAACAACCACCCATTTATACTAACCCTACAGTAATCCCATATTCCCTACCACCTACCTACACTAGGGGCAATTTACAATGGCCAATTTACCTATCACCTGCAAATCTTTGGCGGTGGGAGGAAACCGGAGCACTCGGCGAAAACCCACGCAGTCACAGGGAGAACTTGCAAACTCCGCACAGGCAATACCCAGAATTGAACCCGGGTCCCTGAGGCTGCGGTGCTAACCACTGCGCCACTGTGCCGCCTATGAAAAGACAAAAAGCATGGCCATTCAGAGCAAACATCTCCATTTGACCTTTGATATGCATAGAATCTTTATCAAATTGTGTTGTACTTTAAGTGCCCATGTCAGCCGTATGAACCAATCAAAACTTTTACTGTAATACCAAAGCTAACCAAACTGCAATATTAACAGTTTTCTGGGTGGGGTCTCATTTGGACACAAGGTTTAATGGCCATGTTTAAAAATGGGGGATATTTGGCTGTATTGGACCTGCTTGCAAAACTCACTTATGCCCAGTTTTCCAGGATATATGAAGCTGCATAACTTGTTTACACCCGGACTACCCATGTGTATTTGGGTGCAAATCAGAATAGTAACCCCAAATCTCAGTAGAAGTCACAGAAGAGATCATTACAGTCTGCACTGTTACATTCAGTCTAAGAGCTGAAATAGGGTAAGCAGAGACTTTGGTGAGTAGAGAATTAGTAGGAACTAGTTTTGGAAGCCGCGGGGTTAGTCTTGATTTGCTGTGCATTTGTAAAAAACAGAAGAAGCTAATGAGTATGCGGTGAATAAGAGACATCTTTACAACTTTTGCAAAAAATCAGTTGTCAATAAATGAGGAAAGGGGCAAGGTTTTCTGCGACTGGGGAATATTTGCATCATTAAAGAGCTGAATTATATTTTCACCACCTTCAGAGACCTGTGTTCCTTTTGTATGCACCACTGGCAATCAGACATTTGCATTATTAAAACCGCTAAACCTCATAACAGCTCCCTTCTGCAAGGATAAATATATCTGCAATAGAAATCTAAGATGTTCATTCTTTTAATAACCCTGTCAGACAACATCTAACCATTATTATTTCATACCTTCTTTTGCTGGGTTTCAGATGTTACAGCAGCTTTAGTGTAGAGTGTGTCTCATGCTTCATTTGAATTTTAATAACATTAATGTAATTCATTACTGTTACAATTGCTGGTCAATCACTCTGACTGCTAAATTTTACATGAGCGAAAATGATGAATTTGCGAAAGTAATTCAACACACACAACTGATGTGAAATACAATATTCCCTTAACTTTGGAGAAGGTTGGATAAATCTGTTGCAGTTTCATAAGTGTTTGCCTTAAGGTGCGATCTTTTCAACATCACAATCAGGTTTAATTTTTCTTTTTTATTCGAATCTTTGTCTACTTCTGCTCAATTATTCTGAACATTAATAATTTAGCACCCAATTGCCTGCGGGGACACGAGATTTTGTTACACAGTTACCCTTACAATCTGTGTCAATGCAGAGATGCCATTTTCTCGTTTCCCCTTTATGAAATAGTCCTGAATTTCACAGTGACAGTTATATAAGTGTCTAGTCCCACTGATGTCTATTTGACCCACTTTGATTTTATTTTTCAATAGAAAGAACAGAGTTCCCCTTGTCAAAAACTTGACAGTAAAACTTTACGTCAGCAACAAGATTCATCGCAGGGTGCTTAAGGTTTTAAAATGCTTGTGAAGAATTGTTTCAATCTAAAATAACTTTTTTTTTAAATTGCACCATACTTTGTAAAGGATTTTTTTTCATGTATGCATGATGGTATAATTTAAATGCAAACCATCTTTTCTAAAAGATTTAGCTCATAACTTGACTTTCAACCGAGTGTTTGATTCCTGCCTGTTCAGTAATGACTTTTCCATCAAACAACAAATTGGAATAGGTTGTCAGGTAGCACAGATTCAACTCATCCACAGATAATGTTCTATATGCCTTGAAGGTTTATTTTTCCTGAAATGCAAACTGATTCAGAAGTGATAGCCATTCCGAAAATATCTAAACCTTCACCTGCTATTTTTGATAGTGAATTACGGATTTTTCTTTTTGGTTTAAAAAGCTCTGTTTGAGTTTGTCTGCTTTTCATTTTGAGTGGTAGCATGACCGACACACAGTTTAATAGCAGTAGAGGATATCCAGCACCAGTCGGTTGAATTTGAAGAATATCCAGTGAGCAACATAATACATCAAAGTCAGGTCAGAAGAGAGGGTTTTTTTTTCTGCTGTTAGGTATACACACCTTTTGGCATATCCTCTGCTCATGGTGAGCAACGCAATGTAGGAATATAGAAATGCTTTTGCATTGTTCTAATGTAGAATAAAGACAAACAGCTAATTAAGGTTAAATCACATAAGCAGGATAGAATTGGTTTAGACTGTACGCAGGCAGATCTTATCTTTTGATCATGATGACACTTTATACCATGTGGCCATCAATCTGATGACTTGAGTCATAAAACAACCAACAAAGTTAAAGTCTGAAAGAATTAGACAATGAATGCTTGTTTTTAACATGGTATAAAAGAGAAGTACAAAACAAAACTGAGTGAAGGGGTACCAATCTACTTGAAAATGGCCTGGATAGGCAATTAGTTATGATTCCCAGGAAGTTACTTACACGCAAGTTTCTAGACGTAAAACTGCGTGTACTGCTCTGTATGTGTTGTTAAGGTGAATGCTTGAAACAATAATAAATGAGGCTAGTTGTCAGCGATGTCTCCAGCTTTCACAAATCTGTTATTAAGAGGATAAGCATTATCCTAACACACCACAGGGAATCTAGGTCACCTGCCATATTGCTCACGGTGCACTAGAGGATAAGTTAAATATTGGTCTCTCAAGTGTGAGAGCTGCCCTGTGATAGGAAGTAAGAATGACACACAAGACTTTAAATAGGTTCATATACATATATGTATCATTTATTTTTTTGAAATTGTTTTCAGTCATTTTATTTAAAACTGAGAGGGAGAATGGAATGTTACATTTTCTGACTGCATGCTCTGACACAGGTCCTCACCCATTAGAAGCATGTTGCCCTGGGGTCAGCTGTGGCTTGGCGGTAGTTCTCTCTCACCCCTGACTCAGAAGGCTGTAGGTTCTAGTCTCGCACCAGAAACTTGAGACTATTAGTTAGCCTTGCACCCCAGTGCAAGTACTGAGGGAATGCAGTCTTTTGGCTGAGGCATTGAACTGATGGCCTGTTTGCCCTCTCAGGTGGATGCAGAAGATTCCGTGGCACTATTTTGATGAAGAGCATGAGAGTTCTCTCCAGTTTCCTGACCAATATTTATCCCTAAATCAGATTTAGTCATTTATTTCATTGCTGTTTATGTATCCTTGCTGTGTGAAAATTGGCTGTGATTCCCTACATTACAACATTGCAGCAACTTTAAAAGTATTTCATTGGCTGTAAAGCACTTTGGGATGTCCTGAGGTCATACAAGGTGCGATATCAATGCAAGTTCTTTCTTTTTCTGAATCAATAAATTGCATGTGCACTCAGGATTTAATGGACAAAACGTCATGGACTAAGCATGCAGGAGCTCCTGATTATGCACTTCCAGTGTGTCAGTCTCTCTGTCTGAAAGGCACAATTAAAAAATTTTCCCAAGAGAAATTTCAGGTCATATTTCCCTCCATTTTGGAAAAAATGGTCAATAATCTTGGCCTCTAAAAAGTTTTTGGGTGGCACGATCCCGATGTAGAATTGCACCACACGGAGATCTCTGCCACTAGAACCACCAAGTTGGGTGGGTCAAGAGATGGTTGCAAGTGCCTTCAGCAGACTAGGGGCACATCTGAGGCATCTCCCTGTCCAAAGGGCTGGAGAGTCTGACTAAAGAGCCCCAGGCCAAGGGGAAGGGGGTTGGTGCTGGATTGTCGCCACCCTGCCACTGCTCTAAACAATCTCTAGATATCCTGTGGTCCCACCCCTTACAAAGACAACTGCTTCAAAATTTAAATTCAATTCATGGCCAGATCTTTAGGTTCCTATCCTGGTTTGGGCCCTGAGGAGAACTATGTGTTGGTAGGTTGCCAATGTACCTAGTGTCATGAATGTGCTTCCATTATTAATATTTTTTGAGGACTTGTGTTTAAAAGACTGTGGAAAATACCTGAGGAGATGCTGGACTTGTTTTTTTTATAAGGGTCACTGGAAGGACACTTGTAACTTTGTTTAAAAGTAAACACTTACTGGAAGTCACGTGTCTTAAGCTAAGTAAACAGCAGGAGCCTTGCTGTCTTTGGAGTTGTTTACAGAGAAGTTACATGTCTGGGTTTATGGCTCAGCGGTTTTTGGTTTCGTTTTGGACTGCTTAAATGGGCAGTTGGTGTGTATCCTGCTAGGAGAGGTCGCTCAACTCATCCTTTGCCAACTGTGTTGAAAAATCTTCTGAGAATCCAGTCTGATAGCCGAACCCACTGATGCAGTAATTCTCTTGAAAAGGCTGCTCCTCAATGTCTCCTGAACAGGACTGCTCCAGAAAGCTCCCAGTGACAGCTGTCTACTTGGACCTGGATGCCAGACCGAATGTCACCTGGAACATTTCATATCTTATCCTTTTTTCTTCAAGAATTAACAATTATTTGGCCAAAATATTTTTGTTTTTGTAAAGTTGATCTTTGCGGAGGAAGTTTTTATTTTTCTTTAACTGGCGTGGGTGTGTGCGTGTATGTTGGGTTATTTAAAAGGGAATATATTAATATTTCATATTTCAACATGTGTGTTAATAAGCTTTGCATCTTTATTGAATAAGGCTTGTTTTATAATAAATTAATAATTTTGTTGATTGTTAAAGAAACCTGGTTGGTGGATTTGTACTCTGAAATGAATAGATAAAAGTATATAATTGGCCATATCCATAACTGCTTAAAATATTTTTAAATATATGTTGTGACCAGTGGAGTAGTGGGACTAGAGGGAGACAGTGCACTCCTCCAACCTACTCTGATTTGTGCTGATCATATGTTGGTTCCCATAGGTGGCCAAAAGCACGAAAACTCTGGCATTCAGAGTCCTCACCTCTGGCCCCTCTCCTCCTCACATCAATGGTCATGTAAGGAGCAAGTGTTTTTTTTTATTTATATGAGGGATGTGGGTTTGCTGGCTATGCCAGCATTTATTGCCCATTCCTAATTGCCCTTGAGAAGGTGGTGGTGAGCTGCCTTCTTGAACTACTGCAGTCCTTGGGTTGTAAGTGCACCCACAGTGCTGTAGGAAGGGAGTTCTAGGATTTTGACAGAGCGATAGTGAAGGAGCGGTGATATAGTTCCAAGTCAGGATGGTGTGTGGCTTGGAGGGGAACTTGCAGGTGGTGATGTTCCCATGCATCTGTTGCCCTTGTCCTTCTAGGTGGTGGGGGTCGCAGGTTTGGAAGGTGCTGTCGAAGCAGCCTTGGTGAGTTGCTGCAGTGCATCTTGTAGATGGTACATGCTGCTGCCACTATGTGCTGGTGGTAAAGGGAGTGAATGTTGAAGGTGGTAAATGGGGTGCCAATCAAGCGGGCTGCTTTGTCCTGAATGGTGTTGAGCTTCTTGAGTGTTGTTGCAGCTGCACTCATACAGGCAAGGTGAGAGTATTCCATCACACTCCTGACTTGTGCCTTGTAGATAGTGGACAGGCTTTGGGGAGACAGGGGGTGGTGAGTTCCTCACTGCAGAATTCCCAACCAGAAAGAACTGGATTGCAAGATTTGAGGAAGGTCTCATATGAACATTGGAGAGAAGCATGGAGAGGTCGATATCATTACTGGAGAGTTTTGAGTGAGCAGTGAGGCCAAACTAGGCCGAGGTGTGGCCGAGATGGATTCGAAGATTCGACAGGTACCATTCCACATCGGGTCTAGCGGTATGACTGGACAGGGAACAGATCAGTATTTTACTGTACGCCATGGGAGACAGGGCGACGACATTTTAACTACCCCGGGGATCAATGAAAAGGAAACCCCGTATGGTGACGTAATATAAACTTTGGAGGGATACTTTTTGATCAGAAAGAGTGTTGTCATGGAAAGGGCGAAATTCAACAAACACACCCAAAAAGATAGTGAAAGTAAAGGCCTGCTACCTGACCAGAACCCGATGGGACCCGACGACATGTGTCAGGCCTGGTTGGACTCATATAGTATTAATTGGACTTGAAAGCTTGTTTAAAAAGATGACTATTGGAGCCACAAAGTCAGTGATTGTTTGGTCACGAGTTAAACAGAAACCCATGGAGTTGTGCCCAGACAGGTTGTGCTACACTACTGTACTGTATGTGTATAGACTAGAGTCCTGACAGTGATCATTTTATATTTTTTATATAAATGCTGTATATTTTATAATAATTAATCACTCAGGACCTTCCTGGTCTTTGCATCTCAGCTATTCACTGGATTATTTTGCAATAAGTATTTCAACCTGTAAAGCAGGAGTCTAGGTAATGTATAATGATATTTTGAGCCTTCAGGCAATTGCTGTGTTTATTTTAAGCAATACAGATACTGGTACAGTGTGGCACAAACTGTCTGGGCACAACTCCATGGGTTTCTGTTTAACTCATGGCCAAACAATCACTGACTTTGTGGCTCCAATCTTCATCTTTTTAAACAACCTTTCAAGTCCAATTACAGTTTTTGTTGCTTATCTGCACAAACTGAAAAAGTGAAAAACGGATTCGGAATCAGAAGGTAGGTAAAGTGAACATTCCGGTGGTCGGGCCAGGCTAGGGTTGGGCTCGGGTCGGGTCGGGCGAGGGAAAAAATGGAAAGGTCCTTGGTCCGGGTCAGGCTCGAGTCTGATGTGATTCTGTCGGGTTCAGGTCGGGTTTTTTTTTCCTGACCTGAGCAGGCCTTTAGGTGAAGGTATTGATGCATTCATTAATGATCTATATAAAATAGCTGAGGATTACGACTACAGGAGCTTGCAAGGAAAACTGATTTGGGAAGGAATAGTAGTCGGGTTCATGGATGAAGCGCTGTCAGACTAGCTTCAGTCAAAAGAGAATTTGTCTTTGCAAAAAAACATGCCATTGAGCATGTAGGCAGAGATCCGAAAATCTAAGCGACTACTAGTTCGGGGGGGGCGTCGGGGGATAGAACATTTTAGAATCAGTTAAGTCTGTGGAGAAGAAAGAGAATAATGGCACCAGAAAACCTGAGAGGTAGGAAGGCACCTACAGGCTGCAACACTGAATTGCAGTAGGTGCGGCCGGGAGCAGCACCAGCAGGAAATTTGCTCAGCCCGGTAAGCTGAATGTTTCTGATACAAGAAAAGGGGGCAGTTCTGTCGCAGCAGGAAACAAATGTTCCAGACTAGCAAAAAATAGATGAAATAAAAGAGAAACAAACAATCAATACTGCCTTCCTTGGGGAAGTGCAAGAGAAAAACAAAGATTGCTGGAAGCAAAAATCTTAGTGGGGAAAAGTAAAACCAACTTCAAGTTAGATATATGAGCAGCAGTTTCTATTGTATCTGACAAAATGCCATGGCTGAGGAAGGGAAGGCTTAGGAAATCAAACAAGAAATTATACGGGCCGGGAGGGATTCAATTAAAGGTTGTAACAGAAATACAAACAAACTTAACACACTAAAATAATACAATTCCAGAAACCTTAAATGTTATAAAGAACCAAGCCTGTTCACTACTCAGTAAGAAAGCTTATTTAGCCTTACAGCTGTTATGCACGGCGGAAGACGTCAAGAGACAAGAAAAACAGCTCAGCGATTTTAGAGCTGAATTCCCCAAATTATTTGAAGGTTTAGGAAAATTAAAAACAGAGTATCACATTACTCTCAACAAAGAGGCAGAACTGGTATGTTTGTTCACACTGAGAAAGGTCTCACACTCACACCTGGAAAAGGTAAAGAAGGAAATTGATGCCATGCTAAACCAAGGAGTTATTTCTACAGTGACTAAACTCACTAAGTGGTGCTTTGGGATGGTTCCAGTAAGGAAACCATATGGGTCTATCTGGGTTTGTGTGGACCTTACCCAATTCAACAAAGCTGTAGAAAGATTCACCCGATGGTGTTAGTCAATGACAACCTTGCCAAATTGGGAAAAAGCTCTACATTCACCATATCAGACGCAAACAGTGGGTTCTGGCAATTGCCTTTAGATGAGGAGTCGAAATTGTTAACTCCCTTTAGCATACCCTCCAGTAGATTCTGTTTCAACAGATTGCCATTCGGTATTGCATTGGCACCAGAGATATTCCAGCGGATGATGCCAACAATCCTGGAAGCCTTGAAGGGAATCATCTGTCAAATGGATGATGTTCTGATTCATGGAGCAAACCAAGAAGAAGAACACAACGTAAGGGTAAGAGCTGTATTACACAGATTACAAGAGGCAGGGCTCACATTAAATGACAAGTGTATATTCTCACAGTGTACAGTGAGGTTTCTTGGCCACATAATTGATGGATCTGGCATCACGATAGATCCACAGAAGACAAAGGCAATAAAGGATTTCCCAGAGCCAAAGAAAAGAACAGATTTACAGCGATTCATGGGTATGGTTAACCATGTAGGGAAATTCCTACCAAACCTAGCCATCATTAATGAGCCTTTATGTCAACTGCTGGGGAGACTGCAAGAAAAATACTTTTGAGAAGATCAAAGGAATGCTAACTTCATCAGAAGTTTTGGTGCATTATGACCCAGAGCTAGTGACCGTTATTGCAGCAGATGGATCATCAACAGGATTAGGTGCAGTCCTGTTCCAGATTCAAAAAGATGGACGATGCAGGCCTGTGTACTTTGCCTCTCGTTCGTTGTCAGAAACAGAACAAAGGTACGCAGTGATTGAAAAGGAAGCACTGGCAGCAACATGGGCGTATGAAAAATTTTTGGACTCCATACGGGACCTCGAGGTCAAGATTGAAACTGACCACAAGCCACTCGTGATGTTGCTTACTTCAAATGAGATGGCAAAATTACTTCCAAGGGTACAGAGATTTTGACTACGTCCAATGAGATATGACATGACAACTGAATATGTCCCAGAGAAACATCAGGTGACAGCTGACACGTTATCAAGAGCATCAGTTGCTATCCCTGAAGTGGGAGATGTTTCATTCCTGGAGGAAGTGGCAGTCTTTGCTTTAGGTATAACCGAAGATTTCCCGGCAAATGCTCAAAGATTACTCCAAATTAAAAACCTACATAAAGAGGACAAAGACTGTGGAAAAAGTAAGATAGTTTTGCCAAGAACGTTGGTCAGAATATATGCCTCATAACCCAGTTTTAAGCAAGTATCATGAGCAATGAAGCCATCTTACTATTGTGGATGACTTACTGGTCTACGACGAAAGACTAGTTATTCCAAGGGCTTTAAGATTAGACATCCGAAAGGAACTACACCAAGGGCACTTAGGAATCGCCAAATGTAGAGCAAAGGCGAGAAACTAGGTTTTGTGGTCGAGGGTTTCCAAGGAGATTGAAGACAATCTTCTATCACCTGCACTACTAGCAGGCAAGACTCTAGAGAGCCACTGATGTCATCTTCATTTCCGTCCAGGCCATGGGAGTGCCTGGGAATGGACCTGTTTGAACATAAAGGGAAGATTTTCTTTATTGTCGTTGACTATTACTCCAGATGAGTTGAAGTCAAACCAATACATGGCCAGAGTTCTGAAGCTGTAATCAAATCATTAAAAGAAATTTTCACCACACAGGGCATTCCGGACCTAGTGATCTCTGATGATGATCCACAATTTGTGAATAAAGCCTTCAAAGATTTCTCAGAAACGTATGGGCTTGCCCGTGTTACAAGTTCACTGAGGTACCTCAGGGCAATGGAAAGGTGGGGAGAGGTATTTGAACCATGAAAATGCTTCTGAAAAAGAATGAGGATTTTCAGCTGGCACTATTAAACTATCGATCAATGCCACTCTAGAATGGGTTGGCCCCATGTGAGTTGCTGATGGGTAGGAGGTTGAGGACACAACTACCCACACTCCCAAGAACCCTTCAGCCATGAGTCGGTGCAGAAGACAGGGAAAGGGTGTGGGTGAGAGAACAGGAAGAGAGGTAAATCCAAACAGAGACTCATGATAGACACTACAGAGCAAAACACAAATAGACTTAAGACTGGGAGTTTTGGTTTGGATCAAAAATCAGGGTCTGTATGGGGAAGTGATGGAGAAATTGCCATATCCTTGATCCTACATAGTCCAGACAGACCAGGGATGGATAAGGAGAAATAGAAGATCTTTGGTACTGACAACACTGAGAAAACAATGGGAAAAATCAAGAGAATCAGCTACCAGAGAGAGCTGATGAACCAGTGATACAACCAACAACAGATCACCCAGACGATAGTAAAAACAGAGAACCTGAGTCCTCCAGTAGTTCCATTCACCTGCAGGAAAGTGAGGAAGAAAAACTGAAAGACCCAATACCCGAATCAAGTAAAAGAAGAACACGCTATGGCAGAGTCATGAGAACCCCACAGCATTACAAACCTGATGAATGAAGTCAGAGACTTGGGGGGAGATGCAATATAATGTACATAAGCTGTTGCTGGGTAGATTATGTGTATAGACCGTAATCATCATCACAGGATGTGATGTTACGAGTCTGAACCTCATGTTGCTCAGTGTTAATGTAGATGCCTTAGCGATAAGACCCCTGTAAATAAACTCCTGTTACTTTGACCCAAAGTCTACAATCCTCATTTAATATTAACAGCACACTGACCAGTATAGTACAAGTATAGATGAGTTTCAACTGCTCACAATCCCACAACAGCAATACACTGTGTACTAGCTCCATGGATAAATCCAATCTTCAAATACACACAGTGCAAACCATTATATTCAATGAGATATGCACAGAAATTTTATAGGGAACAATCCGTGCGCATCCAAACTGTGAATGTGCCTGAGCAAATGAAGGAATGAGACACATGTTGTTTTATATTAAATCGAGTCGTTTGAATTTGCAGAGGATAACAGTTAGCTTTACTGATGGTTAACAGCTGGAGAAATGTTACCATTCCGAATTTAAAACCTTTTCCACAACATGCCCACCAATGCAGTCAGTAGAACATTACCATTTTTATTTCACAATTTCTGGGAGTAAAATTCCTTCTGTTATTAATTGAGTGAAAATTCATATTTTTCATGATGTGCTCTGGTTGAATATTAATGAATATTATGAACAGGAAAAATTTCACCCCCATTAATTTTTGCATAGGCAAATTATTGTTTAGCTACTTGGAGAGGGCTGCTACGATCATCAGGAGTAATAGTTGAGCTTATGTTAATCAGTCAATTAGAGTGATATTAAAACACACTTTTGCCTTTAACATTGGGTCATGGGTTTTCCAGGCTTCCTGAAAATTGGCAGTGAATGCAAGGCGAGCACATAGCAACGATTTGGGTGTTGGTGGGGTGGGGGATGGGGAAACAATCTTGGGGCAATATGCCAGTCAATAATCAGTACTCTGGTGCTTTCTTATCTGCTCGTGGGAAAGGGTTCGTCTCCAGTACATTTGCTGGGTGGTTACTTTCTACTCTTTGGAGGTTAGAGTCATAGAGCTATACAGCACAGAAACAGGACTTTCAGCCCATTGTGTCCATGCCGGTCATCAAGCACCTATCTATTCTAATTCCATTTTCCAGCACTTGGCCCATAGCCTTGTTTGATTTCTGTACTTTGGAGGTTTGGAGATGGGTAAGGTTTTACAAACAATAATCAAAGAAAAAATCAACAGGTTCCTGGAGAGGTTCAAGTTAATTAAGGATAGACAACCAACAGAGAGGCGTCCAGCAAAAAGGTGCAGCTCACAGGAGGAAAAACCCATGGAACAGGGGATCCAGGCAGAGGCTGAGTTCCTTGTTTCATTAGGCTCAGGATGTCACATCAGGTGGTGGCAGATACCTACAGCTTCCCAGAAGAAGACTTTCTGCCGACTGGATCTGGTGACCATACATTACCAGTGACTGTCAGGGTCAAGATCACCCAGATCCTCCCAGGGCTCTGCTGCAGACATATTCGGGATCTCCCAGTTGGCCGCCCACAAATGTATAATACATGTGACTGATAGCTTATATGCTAAGACTGGTAATTACGTCAACTTTGCCAGCAATGATGCCAGTCAGAATGAGCCAACACTCAGCTTTGTGGCTCTGGTTGGCTTCCCAAGGTGCAGAGTGCCATCAGCTGCACGCAAGTGGCAATCTTGGCACTCCCAGAACAACCAGGAGTTTTTGTCAACCACAAGGGTTTCCATTCCATCAATGTGCAGCTAGTGTGGAACCACAAAAAGATGTTGCTGCTGGCATGTGCAAGATTCGCAGGAAGCTGCCACAATGCTTTTGTCATGCGGCAGTCCAAGCTCCCCGATCTCTTCGGACCGGGAAACAAACTTAAGCAGTGACTACTAGGTGACAAGGGATACCCACTGCAAACTTGGCCCTTGACATCCATCAGAAACCCAACACTGAAGACCAACTGTACTTCAGTGAATCACCAGACATGTGATTAAACAGGCCTTCAGGATGCTAAAGATGTACTTCAGGTGCCTGGACAGATCTGGCGATGCCCTTCAGTATGCACTATCCAAGGTCTCCTGAATGGTTGTCGTTTGCTGTGCTCTGCACAACATTGCACAGCAGTGAGGTTGGACCTGCAGGAGGAACAAGGCAAAGAGCTCAGATCCTCCTCAGGTAATTCAGGGGGGGAGAAGGAGAAGGAAGAGGATGATGATGAGGGTTATGCACCCTTAGCTGCTCACATTGCTGCCCAAGAATGCCAGCAATTCCTTTTTTAATGCAAGCTTCACTTAAGTTGCACCAGTGGACCCATGTCACAGGGAAATACGAACACCAGTCTTCCTGCTCCCCTCCACCTGTCCCACTGATACAAAGCAGTCCTACAACCACCTCTTCAACAATTCCCCATTGATCCCCATCAAATCATGTCCTCGCATTCATCATTAAACTTGGAAGGCGATTTATCAACCAGCGCCCAAGAATGGACAAGACAGGAAAAAGGTGAGAAAGGATATCATTTATGTGCTGTAACTAAAGAACAGAAATAACATATTCTCAGACATTCTTGTGTAATGACGAAGTTTAACTCTTCTTTCTGCTCAACCTATGTAGTGGAACCTGTGGGTCTTCAGTAAAGGTAGAGACAGGCTGCTCAGATCCCTGCTCTGCTGAAATGCTCTGAAATTACCTCTTCCAGGTTTTGAAGCCCTTGAGGGCCTTCACTAAACACTGCTACACCTGCGCCTGTGCAGGGGCAGACTCGGCTATCAGGAAGCGTGGTAGCGTGTGGGCTACTGACTGAGGCATCTGTGGGGGAGAATTGGAAAAGTTTTTTGACTGGAGTCCCCATTCCCAAGACCCCTTTTGCCATCATCCCTCTTGTGACCCAGCTGCACATCAGTGCTACCACTGTTCTGGAGATCACTTCAGTGCAGATCAGTGCGGCACTGTAAGGCCAAGGCTAAGGTCAACTGATTTAAGATGGCGAACATGTTGGCATCCAGAGTCTGCATGGTGGTGTTGAAGGCGTGCATTTGATTGGAGCGTATGGGTCCATGGTGTTGGCCGCTCTATCCCTGGAAGACAGTGGCCTGTGACATCAGCCAACTCATATTTGAGATGAGTTCCTCCATTCTCTCTGCAATGGTGGTGAGTTCACTTTGAAGGCCTGTCAGTGCATCGCACATTGTCTGCTGCTAAATGATTCTCCTCTTCATCGATGGCCCCAGAGCTACAGCATCTGTGTCCAGCTGAGCAGAGCTTGGAGAAGGCTGCATCCTTCAACATAGACTCTCCATTGCAGTCCCTGTCTCCACCTACTGCTCTTACTCACTCGTTAAGTGTGAGTCACTAGTTCAATTCCATTGCAACACTTCCAACTCCTTCAACTTGCAGGCTTGGATTGTGCCTTTAGATACTGGGTTTGAGATCATGTCATGTGGGTGCATATCACATCCACTGCCACTGACTGGATGGGAAACCCAGAGGTGGCTGAGTTAAAAATCCACTGGCTGACGTTCTTAATATATTTCAGGGTTTCCCATGTGCTCTCGGACCCCTGCTCCCAGCACCTCTGCATATTAAAATCCAACTGTAAATTCTATTTATATTTCCATGAATGCTGGCTGGCCTGTTAAGTGTTTGATTTAGCTGTTCTATATAATTTCTAGTCATTAGTTTATAACCTGTTTGAAAGCAGATTAGTAGGGTTAAAATTGCTCCTTAAGTCTTTGAATCCGCATTCTGCAGCAAGATTTTGGGGTATATCTCCTCTTTGCTCATTGTGACAAATGAAGCTTTACATTGCAGATGATGCCATTGTTTACTGTTTATTTTGTAAAATGTTCTGAATGGTTGGTGGAACTGTTTCTATTTCATTTGTGAATTGAAGAGAATAATAAAGAAAAGCAGAAATCGGATTAAATTTAAAGGAGCGAAATTCTGGAAGGTTTCTACCATTATTCAAATTTGGAGGTGAAATTCTGAATAAAACTTGAATTTAAACACAGTATTTAAGCAAAACTTTTCATTAATGCTAAGTCGTATTATCATGATACTTGGTAAATGAGTTTCATCTTAGATTTTGAAGTTCTTGATTTTCACTTTAAAAAACATACCATTAGCCGATATAACACTCTGCTTATTCAATATTGTAGGTGACAGCTGCTTAATTTGTTCTCCCTTTTAGTTATACTTCGTAAGAAATTCTAATTTGTGTTATTTTTGCTCAGAACATTGTGTTCTCTCTAAGCATGAAGGAGGAATCTTACTGGTTCAGCCCATGTCTTGAAGTTAATGAAGGACTTAATTAAAACAGGGAGTGCGACCTTGTTCATTTACTTTAATTTATGTTATAAAGGCCACAAAAAATGTAAATACTTTTTTGTATATATTATGAAAGTGCTTCCATTTTTTAATATTTTCTGTACTGTATAACTGTAACGCCTGATGCTGCATTTCTCCTGATAAGCTTTTGGAAGACTTCCTCTTGCCATCTCCTGAATGAACTGCTTCTGAAAAGATCCCAGTGACCCGTCTACCTGTACTCGGATGCCAGACTGTATGCCATCTGGAACATAACGTATCTTATCCTTTTTCTTCAAGAATTAACAGGTACTTTGACCAAAGCATCCTTATTTTTCCTTTAACCTGTGTCTGTGTGTATGTGAGGGGGTGGGCGGGTAGGGGATGGTATTTAGAAGGGAATATATATATTTACCGACATATTTCAAACTGTGTGTTAAAGCTTTGCATCTTTATTAACTAGTCTTGTTTTACAATAAATTGTTACTTTTGTTGTTTATTAAAGAAACTTGGTTGGTGGATTTTAATCTGAAACTAAAATAGAGTATATAATCGGCCATATCGGTAACTGGGTAAACATTTAAATGCATTTTGTGACCTGTGGAGAAGTGGAACTAGAGAAAAACAGTGCACTCCTTCCATCTCGGTTGGAACAATATCTTCTGAGAAAATACTAACTTTCCAAACAATCTCTCTGTTTGACATTGTATTTTGCTGTGTTGGCCTGGCATCAATGAAATCACCTACATCAGCAGCTGAAGACTATAATTATTTTAGTCACACCAGTCTCACTTCTGCACCTTATTCTGAGAGAGAAAGAGACATTCCTGCATACAAAATAGCAATACAATTGAGAACATCCATGTGGAGAGTTGAAGTGCCTTTATCCTTCTGCCATGACACTAAGTTTGGCAAAAAGACAATTGTGCATCCGAAATGGCATCACTCTCTTTGTAACTCACCTCCGTTTTTTTGCTAAAATTATCAAATGGAGGAAATGGATAAGCCTTTTTTTGTAATAGGTATATACTTGTTACAGGAATGTTCATCGCACCGTCCAAATGCCTGTCTACACTTGGATACACGCACGGCCCTGCTTGTTGAAAATAAAGATGTGGAGTTGCAGCACGTATGCCAAACGAGGCACCCTAGTGATAGCCAAAAAAAAAACATGAAGTCAGCTGCTCACTCAGACAAAACTTCATCTTATTTCACCCAAGACAGCCACATCATTCATTCTGAGCAGGCCCTTATCCCAAAGCCTTGGCTGATTGTCAACCATGAAAAAAAGGAATCATTGCTATCAAGCTTTCTCAGAAGTGCCTTACACAATTGGCAATGACAGCTAATATGGCGGGGAACATGCACAGTCAGTGGATCTTCAGCAATGATTAGCAGATCTATGCAGGATCAATTTGTCACTGCCTCAACTCCCTACTATTGCCATCCTTTTCATGCTCTGTCCCTTTGTGACATCATTATAAGGCTACATAGATCTATCACAGCAAAAATAATTTGGGAATTGGCAATATTTGAATATATAGGAATAGACCCTTTCCAAATGGAAATGCTGCTTAATGTGATCAGCTAAGCCACTTTCACGACACACAATATTATTTATTCAACAAACAAGTTATAAAAATTGAGTTACAGTGAGTGACACATTGGAAAACCTATAAATCCCATACATTACATCTGGCAGTGATTTAAAACTCCCATTCATTGTTATCAGCACTACAATCTCCTCTTGTAATTCTATTATTTTCAAGCCTCAGGCTAGAGGATAGATGCAGAATCAATACGTTTCTTATTTGTTCATTTTGTCCTTATTAAGTTTGTTCTGCTTCATGTGAGACCAACATGTATATTTTATTTAACGAGTTGTGCCACTGAGGACAGTCACCAGCATCACGATGCCACCAGCAGTTCACACTGACGGCAAATCCAAGGTCGCCATTTTCATATTGAATAAAGTTGATGACCCATTTCTGTCCCCTGTTACTCTTTCAGATGCAGTTAATCATTCCACGTTGTTGGCATTTCTTGTGTCATTGCTTTTTTTTGAAAGAAGGAATAGGTCAAATTTATGTTGCTGAGCTTAAATTACTGATTGATTTTAAATCTTTTATAAATGCAGAAACCCAACTAGCAGGAGTGGACTGCATTCCCGAGATGCAGCGTAATGAAGTTACCACAGAAAAGAAAGCATTTTTTTGGGAAATAATTTGCTGATTTTCAGATTCAGAGTTCAAGGTTCTCAGCCTATTTATTTGCTGTGTGTGCTGCTCTGAAAAGCCATGGCCTATAACCTCCTGACTGCCTTGTGTCTGTAAAGTGAAGCCAATGGATTTCCATTATGCAGAGAAAATTGTCTATCCGAAATGGTAACCCATATGATATAAGACAATATACTCCCTCATGATCAATCTTCACAGCATCGAAATGGATTCCGTTTTTTTTTAAACAGCGATGATGAGGCACTCACTGCCAGGTTTGGCTTCCTGGGTGTCATAAACAGCACAGAATGGTTCCAGAGTATTGGCTTTTGTCCAGAATATCAGTCTCACAGACCTCGGGGGGACAGTGAATTGGATATCCCCTTACATTAAATACAGGATGGATCATTCTGCCTTCTTACAGAAATGACATTTTGTGTCCAGTTTTGGTTGAGAGAATGATAACAAAAGCATCACAGTGGGAGTAATGTGTTACTGCCATCAATAATTAAAGTTACAGTGGGCTTTTACAGCGCAGAACAGAATCTGATAAAAGCCTTGTTGTACGCTTGTACACCTTTCAGAAAGCTATATTTGTATAGTGTTACTTAGGATCGGTCTTTGTCAGGCTAGGAAATGTATTTCCAACACTCTCATGTTGAGAATGCTTCAAGTTTTGTTTTATTTTATCGATATTCCATTTCACAGAATCTAATCATTCTCTAATACAAAAGCAAAATACTGCGTATGCTGGAAATCTGAAATAAAAACAGGAAGTGCTGGAAATACTCAGCAGGTCTGAGGGTATCTGTGGAGAGGGAAACAGTTATGGTCACCTTTTGTCAGAACTGGAAAAACCTGAAACGTTAACTCTGTTTCTTTCTTCACAGATGCTGCCAGACTTGCTGAGTATATACAGCATTTTCTGTTTTCATTTCTAATCATTCTCTAGCTGGAAAGAGGTATAGAAAAACAATTGTTGAGTGAAGCAGGATTGAACCGGAAGCATCTAACCAATCCCAAACAAAACGCCAAGTAACATAATTGCCATATAAGGTCCGTTTTCGTCCCTCTCTTGCCTGTAGTATCCGGCAGAAATGAAGGTAAAATCAGTGGAGAGTCAGTGGTATCACTGAACTCTGCCCCTTCCCCTCACCATGCCACCCTCTCCCCACTTACCAAGCACTTGCAGTGATAGCTGGTGTGGTATGGTTTAAAAATCAGAGGGGGCAGAAACTTCTACCACGAAATTCAAAATAGATTACTAACATATTGAGATTGTTTCATCATAGAAGAGAAAGATGGCCACCATGGTTTGGTCACATTTCAAAAGTAGGAAACAGTTCAACCTTTCTGGACCCTGCACACGGGGTAAGATAAAGAAAAGCCTTGTGTTTATAAAGCGCTTTTCACAACCTCAGGATGTCGCAAAGCGCTTTACAGCCAATGAAGTAATTTGAAGTGTGGTCACTGTTGTAATGTAACTGTAAGCATACCTGCAGTGAAGGAGACCATACGGCCCATCTACCTGTGTTGGCTCTTTGTGAGAAAACTATCCAATCAGTCCCAATCCCCTTTCTCTTTCTCCATAGCCCTGCATTACAATGGTTTTGACTTGGCATGTCAACATTCTGGAGAGGCACCAGAAAAGGAAAAAACACAAACCCTTAGGCCATTTCTCCCACAAATGAAAATAGGAGACTCTATTTATTGGAGTCTTGACACACAAAGTCATGTATCTTGTTAGTTTTCCATGTAATTCATTAATTTTTCAAATGAGGTCCAGCCAATGCTATGCCACAGAGAAATGGTGTATTGTCTGTCCTGGTAGCCACAGAGAATGTGCCACATTCATAAAATTCACTTGGCAACCTCCAAGCTCTGTTAACCTGGATCTCTGGCACATTGCAAAAGAGATTCAATGTAGCAAATAGGGAAGGCAATGGAATAAAGCGAATCAATTGCACTCCAGAAAAAAAAATAACTGTGCTGCAGAGCGAATCATTTTTTTTTTGGGTGAAGCAATTAAATTATGGTCAAGTGCTGTAGTTCAATTAACAAAACAAGTATCTGCAAATGACATGGAGCATAACTGCAAACATCCTCCAAAATAACTTTTTCCCAGGGGCCAACCGAATCAGCCAGAAAATGGATCCTGAGACAGGATGAGATTTATAAGTCAAATAAAAGGGGGAAAACCTCAAATGCTGGAAGTCTGAATTTAGAACAGAAAATGCTGGCAGGATCTCATGAACAGGGAACACTCAAAATGCCATAACCTGTCTTTCTGTCTTTACTGACCTGCTGTGTAGGTCCAGGCTTTTCTGTTTCTTTTAAGGTTCATCAGTCCCAAAATAAAGCTCAGTGGATTTTCCCACACTACTCACCCATGCTTCATGGGTGGCCAACCAAAGGGTGGTCTATGTAGAACTATCTACAGGAGGCAATGGCCTGTTCAGCTTGGCTGGTGAGCTGCCTGGGGTCTTGTGATAGCCAACCGCAACTCGTCAGTCTTATTAAAATGGAGCCTGATATCAGTCATACCTCAGGCCTACATGTTCCGAGACAGGGATTGTTCCTTGTGCCCAGTTTGCCCTGCTGGTATGAACCTCTTTCTACTTGGGTGTTTTATTTTTTATGGAGGTTGATTCACATTGCTTTGTATGTATTTCATTGAATCATAGAATGATACAGCTCAGAAGCAGGCCATTTGGCCCATTGAGCTTGTGGCAGCTCTTCAAAGGAGCTATCCAATTAGTTCCACTCCCTGCCCTTTCTGCATGGTCCTGCAATTCGTTCCCCTTCAAGTATTTATCCAATTCCTTTTTGCAAGTTATTATTGAAACTGTTTCCGCCACCCTTTCAGATAGAGCATTCCTGATTATAACAGCTTGCAGCTTAAAAAAAATTCTTCTAATTTCACCTCTGGCTCTTTTGCCAGTCATCTTAAATCTGTGTCCTTTGATTACTGACCTTTCAACCACTGGAAACAGTTTCTGTTTATTTACTCTATCAAACACTTCACGATTTTGAACACCTCAACTACACCTTCCCTTTATCTTCTTTCAGGAGAACAACCCTAGCTTCTCCAGTCTCTCTATATAACTGAAGTCCCTCATCTCTGGTACCGTACTCAAACAAATCTCCTCTGCACACTTTCTAAGGCCTTGACTTCCTTCCTAAACGTGGTGCCCAGAATTGGACAGAATACTCCAGCTGGGGCCTAACCTGTGATTTATAAAGGCCATTTATCACACCAGTTGTATGATTGTGATAGAACTCTTTTGTGACTCCATTGGGAAATCCATAATTTTGTATGACTATTTCTTCAATCACTTCAAAGCTGGACTGAGTGAACACTTGATGTCAGCAGGTGTGATAAAAAATGTTAAGTTCATTTTATTTCACCATCAGATGAATATACAGAATAATAGCTGTAATGTATTTATTCATTTCCATCAATACAATGTGTCTTCACGTAATAATCTAAAAGTAATGAAATTAAAGTACCCCACTTCATTAGTTCACATGGGTTGACTTAAGGTTATTATCATGTGTCCCATGCTCCTTATGGCCCTTTGCTGTCTGGTTAACATCCCCCACCCCCACCCCAGCTTTCTCAACTTGAATGGAGCATAGATGCTGCCATGGACAAATTGGGCCGAATGGACTGTATCTGTGCTGGATACTCAATATACTCTTTTACGGATTTAAAGGCCTGTCTCTAGTGCCTGTTCTTAGTCAAATTGATTATGTAGCTTCCAAGAGTGGAAACTACCAGCCTAACCTGACAACGACAGCTGCTGTGCTCACTGGGTCAAAATCCTGTAACTTCCCCCTAACAACACTATGGGTGTATCTATCACATGGCTCAGCACCACCTTCTCAGGAGCAATAAAGGATGGGCAATCAATTCTGGCCTTGCCAGTGATGCCCACGTCCCATGAGCAGATACAAAAATGAAGAGATAGTGTAGGAACAATGGACTGATTTCGCAGAGCTGGGGTGGGGAGGGACAGGGTCAAATTAACGTCATGGGTGTAGGGGATGGTGGGAAGGGTTGTAGTTTAATGTTTGTGCAGTTTGGGGGGGGGGCGGGAAGACCAGATGGTAAAGGTAAGTGCTTTTGGCGGGGGGAAGGGAAAATCAACGAAATAAGAATGGAGAGAGTTGTAAATTGCTGATGATTCACTGGGCTGGATTTTAAGGAGCCCTCAACATCAGGATCTGTGATGGGGGGGGGCCTTAAGATGGCCCCAGATGAGGCCCACCACGCACCCTGATGCCAGCAGGGCGCAACTCGATATTACCAGTGGCGGCAAAGGCCTTGTGGCGCCCCCCCCCGCACCCCCCCCCCCCCGCTGCTCGGTGATGGGTGCAATTTAAATATTTAAATAAATTAAAATAAAAGTGAAATAATTAATCTCATGTCGCCTCCTGATGTCCCGCCGTGACCTTCACCCCGGCGGACGGCACTGCCCACTGATGTTGGGAAGGGTTGTAATTGAAAGTTTGTGCAGTTTGAGGGGGGGGGGGGTGGTTAGATGGTAAAGGTACAGCTAAAGAATAACTTGTTTATCATATATATATATATAATTATTTACATTCTCCACAAGCCTGTCTAGCCAGCACACCTTGACATCTTGTCTATACTGTGCTCCGTGTCATAAGATTTCCTACTCTACCATACTACAAAGAAGGGTTCTAATAAAGCTAGATGTTAGTTTATGATAATAAATTAGTTGCTAGTTTATAAAAGCTAAATTTTAACAATTAGTATTCTGGTTAGTAACTTTTTACTAACCTAATAATCTTACACTGAGGATATTCGTGAGATGTTCATATCCCCATTTTCTTGCAAATTGTGTGAAGTATTCATTTGCAAACTGTGGTCCATTGTCTGACATGACTTCATCAGGGATACCATCTGCATCTCCTGCAGCGTTCAGATAACAGATTCTGTTGTTATTGAGTACAACCTTTTCACTTTAATCCATCGTGAGAAATAATCGATCACAATTATATAGGATTTTCCATTGTACATAAATAAATCCATCCCTAGCTGTTGGGCGGCACAGTGGCGCAGTGGTTAGCCTCACAGCTCCAGTGACCCGGGTTCGGTTCTGGGTACTGCCTGTGTGGAGTTTGCAAGTTCTCCCTGTGACAACGTGGGTTTCCGCCGGATGCTCCAGTTTCCTCCCACAGCCA
Source organism: Heterodontus francisci (assembly GCF_036365525.1). NCBI lineage: Eukaryota > Metazoa > Chordata > Chondrichthyes > Heterodontiformes > Heterodontidae > Heterodontus > Heterodontus francisci. The sequence continues at coordinate 17,420,550 of NC_090388.1, forward strand.
AAGACTTGCAGGTTGATAGGTAAATTGGCCATTGTAAATTGCCCCTAGTGTAGGTAGGTGGTAGGAGAATGGTGGGGATGTGGTAGGGAATATGGGATTAATGTAGGATTAGTATAAATGGGCGATTGTTGGTCGGCACAGACTCGATGGGCCAAAGGGCTTGTTTTAGTGCTGTATCTCTCTATGAATCTATGTTCCCATGGTCGGATTGGGAATTTTGTTGTAATCAAAAGCTCTCTGTGCTCCGGTCTATGTATGGCACACAGTTGGCAGTTCAGGACCATGTTTTCTATGTCTTTGGATATTCCTGGCTGCCACACGGATGACTGAGCCCATATTCTGCAATTCATTATGGCCATGTGGCCCTGATGTCGACATTCCAAGATATCCGATCTGAGTGAACTCGGACTGACTGGTCTGTCATTATACACCAGCAAATCATCGATGACTGTGAAGTGTTTTCTGAATTCATAGAAAGTTTCCATGGTCTTACCACTAGAACGTCCTTGAGGCCAGCCCTGTGTGCAGTATTGAAATATACGAGTATATTCCTCATCCTGCTTTTGGCGTGACGACTTTCTCTCAGTTTCTGTATACTTGCCGGCCACTGTTGTGCAGTATATTGTGAATATGACTCTATTTCGTCCACAATGTTCATGTCCTGCTGAGTTGGATGGTCTACTGTCACTCTTGATAGTGCATCAGCAGAAGTTTGCATCTTTCCCTGTACATATACAGTCTCGTACATATATCGCATCAATCATAACTGGAACCTCCTGAATTCTTGGCATTTTTGCAATTTCCTTCTCGTCTAGTAAGGAAACTAACGGTTTGTGGTCTGTCTCAATGACGACTTTCAATCCCACAATGTAATCAGAGAACTTCTCGCAATTAACCCTCCCTTTCCCCAATCTGATTAGTCTTGTATTGAAGGATGTCTTTCTTAACCAACCAAGGATCATTCTTTGCCCGTTGCTAACCTTTTGGATTTATGTAGGTAATACCTCTTTCTGTTGACTACTTTATCTCAATGTTTTTACATTTCGAGGTCACTTATCATTCTGATCTCACAGAAGCTGTTTTCAGTGTCTGCTCTCAAGGTCTCACCCTTTTACTGCATGTAAGCATTTAATTTAATTGTTATTGGGTGGGTGGGAGAGGGGAAAAAGCAATTAATTAATTTATTTTAATTCCATTTCCCTTCAAATATTTAAAGTTCCGATAGGGCTGCGCACAGGCAGCTGATGCCAATGCCGGGGACGGGCAGCCCGCCCCTTCCACGTGAGCGGGGGGGGTGGGGGGGGGGCGGCCCAGCCCGGCTATTTAAATGAGCCGCCATGCTTGGAATCACGGCAGCTCTTTGGTGGGCTGCCATATTTTTTCGCCCGCCTCCAATTTTGGCGGCGGGCTTATAAAATTCAGCCCACTGTCATGTGTTTGATATTATCACACAAAGGCAAAATCTACCCTATTGTTTCCATGATACTGGTTCTGATGCTTCATCTGCAATCTAATCTATGCCTGCCTGCCTAGCTGCTCTGTGAATTTAACCCCTGGACAGCTAAGTTTTTTCTATAGTAGCATTTGTTAACGTACATTACCTTAAGATCTTCAGAGGGCTGCATTGTCTGAAATCCTGAAGCGTGACAGTGTTCTTTATGCAAAGTATACCAACATTCTGTGAGATTTGACTTTTAAACTAATCGTGTTTCATTGTAGCATACAAAATATGTACAATGTTCAGGTAATAATGACATTACCTTTCACACTCATCAAACTGTAGCATATTTATTCCTTCTGGCAGTATAACCCTGAAAATTCAGTTATTCACTTAGCAGGTGTGCACTTTGTGAATAAAAACAACACACTCCAACAACCTCCATGGCAAAGAGGTTAAGTATTCTATGTAGACTTATAAAGAAGGTTTGCATTTACAAATCGACTGTAGTTCTAAGGAGTAAGTTTAGATCAGTGGTGAGCTGTGGAGGAAGACAGCTGGGATACGATGAAAGAGCCAGCATTCTTTCTGAAGATATACGTGACTGGAAATGAGATTTATTCAAAGGAATTTAAAAGAAAGCCCATTATGAAATTCCACATGTCAAGATTATTGATCTTTTATACATTTTTCCTTTCAGTCTTCAGGAGTGAGGTTCCACTGAGTTAAAGCTAATGTGTAGTAGCAGATCAGTTCGTGTTAATGGTGCATTTGCCAATTATTGTCCACCTCGCTAAAACCTCCTCCAGGAGTAATTCAGTTCAATGCATGTTAACAAACAGAAATGACATTAATGGGTTTTTATTGGCTTGATAGCAAGTTTGTTAGCAACAACTGTGTTTATATAGTGCCTGTTAAGTGGTGAAACGTCCCACGGCGTGTCATGGGTGCATAATCAAACAAAAATTGACACCGAGCCAAAGAAAGAGACATTAGGACAAGTGACCAAAAGCTTAGTCAGAGGTAGGCTTTGAAGAGCATCTTAAAGGAGGTAGAGAGGTGGAGATGCAGAAAGGTTTAGAGAGAGGATTCCAGAGCTTAGGGTCTGGACAGTTGAAGGCATGGCCACCAATAGTAAGTAGATGATGCACAATTGACCAGAGCTGGAGGAATGCAGTGTTGGAGGGTTCTAGGTCTACAGGAGGTTACAGAGTTAGGGAGGACAGAGGCCATGGATGCATTAAAGCCAGTATGAGGTAAGCATGCAAATTTGTGCATGCTTTCCCACATCTCATTACTGACAGTTGCAACAAAGGTGCAGTAAAACAAAGAAGAGATTCAGCAAAGATTCATCGCAGAGCAGGAAAGACTCTGTTACAGGAGCTTGATGTAACCTATATTAAAATGTGCCTTTAAGTTAAAGTTTGCTTTCAAGGGATTATATTCACAGGCCAGCTGCCTGCTGAAGATAGAAGTCACAGCATTGTCACACCATTAATAATGACGTATTCATCCATAGAATGCCTTTGATATATCCCTACACTGAAATGTGGTCAGCATTTGAATAAAAAAGTAAGCCAAAGTTCCCATTATATGCTGTTTTCAAATGTTTAGATGTTTTAAAATGGTTTAGATTTGTTTTGAAATGTTTGGATTACTGCCACAGCTTCATTGCTGCCATGTTTGCTTGACTTCATAAATGCTTGACGTCAAATAAGCTGGGGTGAATGCTAAGCAATTTGAGGACTGAGTGGATTTAATGGGTCTCAGACTTTGTGGGTGGAAGAGACAGGGCTTCAATTGTGCTCCTATTATTCACACATTTATGGGTAAATTCAGGGAGCTGCACTGAAGGGAGCCTGAGTCAGAGAATCAACTTTACAGTGTTGTTCCACAACCAACAAACTCCGTGCCTATGAGCTTGACTCCTTGTTGAGAGGGGAGGGGTTAATTTTAACTTTGGCCGATAATGTAATGCAAGCGATATTGAATCAGCCACCCATTATCCATCTCTCTCCATTTTTGACTCCATTGACTTCAATGTTGCCTCCATGGTCTTGCTGCCTGCTCCCAGATCCCTCAATCTGAGGTGGGCCAGGTGCAAACCAATGTTCCCTGTAAGCTGCAAGGGTGCGCTGCTGTGCAGCGATGTGGAACATACTGTACAGTGCAACAAACAGACTGCGCACCCCAATGCTCCCTTTAAGATGCATGTGTGCATGGCCACGCAGCAATTTTGAATGCACTGAGCAGTGCACAATAGGCCGTGCACAACAAAGAAAAATTAGCGGGAACATTGGCTACCACTGGCTTCCATGAGTTGGCTCTTAGAATGGGAACCTGCTTAGCATACAGGGAAGAAAATGTGGTGGGACGCTATGCCTTCTTAAAATATAAATGCTTTAACTTCCCCTCTCAGAGGATCCCTAGAAATGCCAGCTGTCGTAGGTTTCCATCCCTTTAACTCTGCTTCACACTGGGGAATGAGCACTTTCAAGAAGCTAACAATTAAGAAAGAAACTAGAACTTCCACTTGCAAGAAGAGAGTTGAATATGTTCTTGAAAACGAAAAACTTGCAGGGAGATATCGAAAGAGCAAGGGAATGAAACTAATTGAATATCTCTCAAAAAGGTGGCATGGTACAATGGGCTGAATGGCCTCCTTCTGTGCTGTAAGATTCTTTGATTCCATGTATTGCACTTTATCACATCCTCAGGATATCTCAAAGCTCCTTATGACCAATGGATTATTTCAAAAAAATAGTCACTATTGTTATGTAGGCTAATACAACAGGCAATTTGCATTCAGGAAATCAATAAATGATCCATTTTTGGTGGTGTTGATTGAGGGAAAATTGTTGACCAAGACATCAGGAGGACTCCCTGCTCCTCCTCAAATATTGCCACGGGATCTTTTACATCCACCTGAGCAGGCCACAGGCCTCAAGTTAACCTCTCATCTTAAAGGCACTGCCTCCAGCAGTACAATACTCCTTCAATGTACTGAAATGTTCTTTCAGGTTATATGCTTAAGTCCTGGAGTGGGGATTGAATCCAGAATTTTATGCCTCCAAGTGCTCCCACCTGAGCCAAGCTGCTCTTGAGGACTGGTACAAATACACAAAGGGTACCTGTAGCATGTTAGCTCTGGAACTGCTTCAAATACAAGAATGTGCTGCCAAGACAAGTGGGACAAATTGAAGCTCGATAATTATCCTGTATTCACCTTTAGGGAGCAACTGGAAGCTTTCAGGATCCTTCCCTGAGTAAGCGAATTGGTAGAATCCACAACAAATTGGATTGTATGAGACCTTTGAAAGGAAGAAGCCTGATTGGCTGAATTTTCACCTTTCATTTCCCTCTATTCTTACCTTGAGTTGGATTTGGTGCTACTGACTATACAACCGTAGAATTGCTGAAACATTTTACCCCAGCCCTATGTCATCTTTTCGATGGCAGAAACTAAAAGGCTCAATGCGGCCCACTTGACATATAATACAAATAAAGCACAGATGATGTAAGGGATATAAACAATCAACCAAAGAAATTGTCTTTTTTTGTAAAGATGCAGATCAGCATCCATATCAGAGTCATAGCATATAGTCACATCTACACTAATATTTTCTGGTCATGAGATGACTTTTGTTTTCATTTTGTCAAAGGAGGAAAGCTCAGTCTTATTTTTGACCTTCTCCAAAGCTGCTGTACTAATATATAATCTATTTTGGATGACATTTCCATCATTCAAAGGCTTTGTTTTTACTCACAGATTAATACCCACAATAGTAATAATGCTCCAAATCTGTCTTTTGGCTCATACCCGAATGCTAATAGTTTGCAATGTTCTCATTTTGTGGTTCCTTCATATTGCGACCTGCAAATATTGATCTGACAACATAATGACACAGATTTGATTGCATTCAAGTAATTTGATTGCTATCAGCGTTTAAATAAAGACAGACATATGGAAAAGGTCAGGCTTACTGCTTTTACTTCCCATTGTAAGTGCATTATATACATCCCACAGCAGGATGTAGAGGTCCATTCACAATATGTCAATTTACTTTTGCAAAGCTGTCCTTCTATCTGCTGATCCCAAATCTATATTAGCTCCAGCATTTCATAGTCCTTAAACAATTCCTCTTGCGGATCATTTTCTTGCTTGACAGCTCAGAGTTGTGAATCCTCTTAAATGCCTCTCACATTTCTGCCCAAACTCACTGTTAAAGGGGGCTCTATAAACTCTCCTGCCTGGCAAAAACCAGGCCCAGGGGTGGTGGTGGGTGGAGGGGTGGGGGTTGGTGATGGCAGTCGAAATCGTGTGGATGAAATATCCGTTCCATTCCTGCTCGACTGTGATTTCTCAAGTGTTTGGGGCACACATCTGAGTCACCAATAGGACCCCCTGGCAGCATGTTAACCAGGAAGAAAGTGGGGAGACTGTAGGAGCCTCCCCGACAGCAACAGCCTGGTTGGAGTAATGAAAACACCATACCAGGTGAGTTTAAAGCTTCCCTTTAAACTTCCCTCCACAAGCCCTTTGAAAATCAAGATTATTTTGGCTTTTACATACTGCCACTGTGCCCTCCTGCCGCCAGTACAACTTCCTTATCCAATATGGCGGGTGGCGCACGTCCAGCTGGAAATGTGCTGCGTTTCCTGCCCACCATATTGGGAGTTTAGTAGGCCCATTAGCGCCTGCCATGATCCATTTTCTAGGCCTATATTCTTAATGCTTAATAAATGCATTTAAATGGATCGGCTTCAAATCACAACCTGACAAAAGAGGTCCCAACAGAAAAATTAAGGATTGCAACTGTGGTGGTGTTGCAAAGATTCTGCAGCTGTGGGAAAATTGACCTAAAATACATTGCCGCGTGTGTACTGGAGACACACTCAGACAAGTGTACAGAAATGCGCACACACTTTCTCTAAATAAAATTTATGGCAGACATTAATAAGAAAAACTTGGTTCGGGACAAATGAACGATGGCCATTGTCTAAATGATTTACCGCTGCATGCCTGCCCTTTATTAATGCATGACATTTCTTGAACAAAAGCCACTATGTCAGTCTCTGTCAGATTGGCCAATGAACTTCATGTGAATGGACCTTGCCGGTGTCCTCTCCTGACAGGGACTTACACGCTACATTTTCTTTCCTTATCTCGTTTTTATTTTCTTCTGAGAGTGGAAACATCCTTTTGTTGATCTGACTGCTCTTGTCACCGGTTGAGGATGATTTAAGAGCTTCTGCTCTTTTACAATTTATCCGAAACACATACATCTTAGTTCAGGCTCAGTTTCTAGAAATAAACCTGTCAGGAATACAACACATTTTAATCTACATTTGTATCTCTGGCATTTTAGTAGTGGGTGTACATGACAAAAATATTTAAATTGCTTCAAAACATATGAATAAAGTCAAAAGACTGCTAACAAAATTGCTTTATCAAAGACACATTAGCTGTCTGCCAGACCATTGCTCTGATGCACAGTCCTTACCACCATTGGGGATTTAGTCAGTCCAGACAGGGAAGCTTAAAATTATACCTGCCTGTCATGCCTAAAGGTATTGTTTAGACTATCCACATGATAATTACGTTGGTAGGAGGAGAGCCCATTCTCTTGCCTGGCAGTCTGTCTTGCACACCGTGGCTGCAAAATACCATCACTTCCATTCATGTTGGGGTGGCAGTAACAGTCAATATCAATGGGCTTGGTTTTAACTGTGTGCACATGGATGGGTTTTGATTGAGTTATAATCTCGCCCTATATATCTAAAAGTTTTGCATCCGCTCTATGTAAGGTGTGAGAAGTTCCTCTACGACACCAAGATGTAGGGTTTTTGTTTTGCCTCTCTTTATTCTATAGGGTAATCAGAGGTAAAGATAAATAGAGGCTTGACACTTTTCTAACCAATTGGTTTCATAAGAAATTTCACAGATCGAGATTCATACAACTGAAATTAAAAAGTATAACTCGAACCTCAGAATGGCCAATTTATCTGCTTTTGGGAAACTGAGGGACGAATTCTCCTGTGTTCTGTTTTTCTGGTTGGTTTGTCTCTCGTCTGGCTCTGGGCAAGCCTGTGGACTTTCCAACGTTGGCCTCTGGACTTACTCAGGTCTGTCTCGTGGATTGTCTCTGGTCTGTTTCTGATCTGTCTCTCAACTGTCTCTGAACGACCACATGATCTTACTAAAATTTGCCTTGCTGGCAAAAAAATGCTGTTAATACTTGCTCACACTCTCTTTTTTATCTGTCATTGAAGACTGGTTTCTACTACTGTTCTGATGTTTACAACAACTTCTCTCAGATTTACAAGGCCTTAAGGCTGTCTTATCTTTACCATTCTAGACAGTCTGCTATGTAAGACTTTTCAAATGTGGTCATTCCATTGAACAGATTGTTTAACAGTTCCATTGTTGACATAATACTTTGAACCAAACTCAGCTCTTTTAGCAGGTAATTAATCCCTATAAAGTCCCTAATCTTTTGGAAGCAGACATGGAAATTTGCCTAAATTGGGGGTCAGATTTGCAGGAAGGATAGAAGACTAATTACCTTATGTACAGGTAATGTCAAAAATGGTTAAAGAAAGGGTAAATGGTCTTAATGCAGATTTCACATATCCACAAGCTGTAAAGGTACTGGGTATAGCAACAAACTGACATTTCTCAATGTCATGACTTTCAAGAGACAACTTTAATCTTGATAGGTGTTATAGTTAACAAGAGGTTGAGATATGAAATGAATAAAAATATACTTGGCCAGAAAACCCATTGTTCCTGATGCAACTTGCACTTGTACAAGCGCTATCATGGTCTCTCTACATGTGGGTTTATTTCACTTGTTGAGGCATGGGGAGAGGTGGGGGGGAAAGTTAATCACAGGTAAAACTTCCAAAAAGGCAAACTCTATGAAATGTCTCTTTAGTCTCTGAAAACAATGCAGCAAAACTCCACGATATTATCCTAATATATTAATTTAGCTTATGCCTCCACGTCTGGTTTCATTTCAGAGATAACATTGCTGTGGTCAAAACTGACATAGAGTCAAAGTATTCGTGAAGTATTTGATCATTTGTGCCAATACTTATCCCTATAACCTTCAATCCATTCATAACCAGATATTCATCCAACTCCATTTAAATGGGTTAATCAACATAGTATATACTTTGATGGAAATCCATTCCACATGTCTTCGACTCTACAGGGAAAAGGATCATGTAATTTCCAGCCTTGCTTGAGGCTGGGCAATTTCATATTCATGTCCTCTAATCCTGCATAACAGTTAAAGTCAAATAACCTGCTTATACCCACCTTATCCATGCCTTTCAGCAATTGAAAGATCTCGATCATGTCTCCTTTCAATCTATTCTCAAATGAGAACAAGTAAAACTCTGTCAGCTCATCCTCATGAATTATATTTTGAAGTTCTGGATTATCTGTAGTACTCTTTTCTGAGATAACCCAATGTAATGATATCCGACTGTTCAAAACTAAACTGAAGCCTGTCTCAGGTGGTCCTATATAATGTCTCAGTAGTCTCTGAATTTTCTCCAAGACCTTAGCCCTGATGATAGTCTGTCTCCCTGCATATGAAGCCTTCAAATGTGCAGAAAAAATTGAACTAATTGCAGTACCTTCTTGTGCAGGAGGACCATTGCACAAAACAGAAGGCAATTTGAGATTTTGTCCATAGACTGATTGATAGGGACTATATCCTCCAACTATTTGGAGTGACCTCTTTGCATGAAACACTCAGGCCAGGGTGGTTATCAACTTGCAATCTGGTTGATCAGCTAATGTTTTATGTAGCATTTCATCAACAACTGCATAATTCCTTTCATAGAGTCCATTGCTGAAAGACGTTCAGCTGCGGTATTCATGACAATAATGTTCCTATTTTCACATGTTTCTGAACTCGTCATTGACACAAGTAGGGTTAAGGAAAATCCCAAAGCCTTTTATTCACATATAAGGAGAAAGAGGGTAACTAGAGAAAGGATTGGCCCATTGAAGGACAAAGGAGGAAAGTTATGCGTGGAGTCAGAGAAAATGGGTGAGATTCTAAACGAGTACTTTGCATCGGTATTCACCGAGGAGAGGGACATGACAGATGTTGAGGTTAGGAACAGATGTTTGATTACTCTAGGTCAAGTCGGCATAAGGAGGGAGGAAGTGTTGGGTATTCTAAAAGGCATTAAGGTGGACAAGTCCCCAGGTCCGGATGGGATCTATCCCAGGTTACTGAGGGAAGCGAGAGAGGAAATAGCTGGGGCCTTAACAGATATCTTTGCAGCATCCTTAAACACGGGTGAGGTCCCGGAGGACTGGAGAATTGCTAATGTTGTCCCCTTGTTTAAGAAGGGTAGCAGGGATAATCCAGGTAATTATAGACCGGTGAGCCTGACATCAGTGGTAGGGAAGCTGCTGGAGAAGATACTGAGGGATAGGATCTATTCCCATTTGGAAGAAAATGGGCTTATCAGTGATAGGCAACATGGTTTTGTGCAGGGAAGGTCATGTCTTACCAACTTAATAGAATTCTTTGAGGAAGTGACAAAGTTGATTGACGAGGAAAGGGCTGTAGATGTCATATACATGGACTTCAGTAAGGCGTTTGATAAGGTTCCCCATGGTAGGTTGATGGAGAAAGTGAAGTCGCATGGGGTCCAGGGTGTACTAGCTAGATGGATAAAGAACTGGCTGGGCAACAGGAGACAGAGAGTAGCAGTGGAAGGGAGTTTCTCAAAATGGAGACGTGTGACCAGTGGTGTTCCACAGGGATCCGTGCTGGGACCACTGGTGTTTGTGATATACATTAATGATTTGGAGGAAAGTATAGGTGGACTGATTAGCAAGTTTGCAGACAACACTAAGATTGGTGGAGTAGCAGATAGTGAAGGGGATTGTCAGAGAATACAGCAGAATATAGATAGATTGGAGAGTTGGGCAGAGAAATGGCAGATGGAGTTCAATCAGGGCAAATGCGAGGTGATGCATTTTGGAAGATCCAATTCAAGAGTGAACTATACAGTAAATGGAAAAGTCCTGGGGAAAATTGATGTACAGAGAGATTTGGGTGTTCAGGTCCATTGTTCCCTGAAGATGGCAACGCAGGTCAATAGAGTGGTCAAGAAGGCATACGGCATGCTTTCCTTCATCGGACGGGGTATTGAGTACAAGAGTTGGCAGGTCATGTTACAGTTGTATAGGACTTTGGTTCGGCCACATTTGGAATACTGCGTGCAGTTCTGGTCGCCACATTACCAAAAGGATGTGGATGCTTTGGAGAAGGTGCAGAGGAGGTTCACCAGGATGTTGCCTGGTATGGAGGGCGCTAGCTATGAAGAGAGGTTGAGTAGATTAGGATTATTTTCATTAGAAAGACGGAGGTTGAGGGGGGACCTGATTGAGGTGTACAAAATCATGAGAGATATAGACAGGGTGGATAGCAAGAAGCTTTTTCCCAGAGTGGGGGATTCAATTACTAGGGGACACGAGTTCAAAGTGAAAGGGGAAAAGTTTAGGGGGGATATGCTTGGAAAGTTCTTTACGCAGAGGGTGGTGGGTGCCTGGAACGCGTTGCCAGCGGAGGTGGTAGATGCGGGCATGATCACGTCTTTTAAGATGTATCTAGACAGATACATGAATGGGCAGGAAGTAAAGAGATACAGACCCTTAGAAAATAGGCGACATGTTTAGATAGAGGATCTGGATCGGCGCAGGCTTGGAGGGCCGAAGGGCCTGTTCCTGTGCTGTAATTTTCTTTGTTCTTTATTCTTTGTTCAATCCACACTATTATCATTCAGAAACTTCCCTGGTATCCCAAGTCCAGTACCTATCCATTTCTCCATGATCTTGTCTATAAATAACCATTTTATCCTTACCATATATTACTATAGAGAGACTAAATCTGGTTGCCAGATCTATAAAATGGAGGATGAAAATATTTTGTCTTTGTCCCATACCTTTAGATCCATGGCAGCTACCTTGTTAAAGTCACATGCCAATGGAAGATTTACAATAGAATGTGGCGGCATTCCAATATCTTTTTTTTTAAAAACAGATTTCACACTTCTCACTAATCTCTTCTATTAGCCTTGTATACTCTTCATCAACCAGATATGCATCTTTTAGCGGGATTTTTAACCTTTGACAAGTAGGATGAGCAAATTGTTTACGTAACTTCAAAACAATTAGATTTTTTTTCTCCCTGATTCTCATCACCTAATGCCATTAATACTTGACTAATACTCTGATGAGAAACATCAGGTTTCATTGAGTGAATACAATAATGTCCTGACTAGGTAAACTGCAGATCAACTGACTTCCCAAAAATAATTTTCTTATCCATGTCAAGTTTCATTTGTGCTTTCTGCGTAGAAAGTCTACTGAACAGCATATGTATCTCACTAGAGACTACATCAATATTTACAAAATGGCTTACTCCAGCTATTTTAGTGACCTTAATGTGTTGTCATTGCTAAACCTAAAGCAAGCAGTACTTTTATATCCCTTAACCTTGCATCAATCCTCACTACTTAGTGAATCAAAACAACATTTTAACCAATCTGTTGCACATACTATTGAAGTACAAGTATTACCTAGTACTGCACAGTTAAAGGAGTCCACAACTAACACATTCAGCACAGGACCAACCTCCAGGTGATCAGTATAATTTGTTCGGAGTCATCATTATTTTCATCCTCTTCCTTAGAGTTCTCTTCATCATGTGTTATTTCTAGGACCCTGCTTCGTTGCTTTGGACACTTCACTGCATGATGGTACTTTAAGTCACACCTGAGCATGTATTAACTTTTACTCGGACATTCCTGAGTGTTAGCGGGAATGAATCTAGAAGAATCACTCGACACTCAGGTCTGCTCCAATGTCAAACAGTTTATTACGCCAGCGGGGAGCAGGTCACTGGACTGTCCAGATGCCTCTCCACTGAACAAAGGAAAATCCACAGCAGATCTACAGTTACTCAGCCCATCCCGGCTGGACATGATCCAATCATAACGGTTATTGATTACATACATTACACATATTACCAATTAGATTACTCATTAGGCATCATGTGGCTATATGATCAGCTCATAGCAAGCCCCCTGATCATCTTGTGATGTTTACCAGACCCCCTTATCAACTATCCTTGAGTCTTCACAATGAATCCTTTTACCCTTATCAAGCTTGCATTCCTGATTGCTTCGTGCAGTCTGCAGTTACACAAAGCAGCTGTCTTATACACTGATATGAGGGGCCCTCCTTGGTCAGGCTAACTGCCTGTGCTAAGCAGTACCATGCTCAAGGCTGCAAGCTAACTAACTTGTCGCACAATGCCTTGGGTAAATACTCCATTTTGTAACAATATGTGGCTATACTTTCATCTTATATATATATATATATATGTGTATTTATTTAGCTGCATCGGCCACAATTTTTTCCTTCTACAATCCCCCCTTTCGGTAAAGGACTACCTCTAGTCCTGTTAACCGACATACCTACTTTATTATCCCTGTTTTAACCCTGTCCGGTATGCCCTGCCTCTACGTGCTGACCAGTCACGTGATTTCAGGAATCCCAATCACTTAAATCAAATCAATATGACCCAAATTATCGTGTCCCTTTGAGGTTAACCTCCTGTGTTGTTCCTTTACCAAAGCCTTTGCTTTCTTTCGCTTAGTATATTGTCCGCATGATCTGCAAGCCAATATTACTCCGGTGGAAGCCAGTACCAATTGCACTCCCACCAACACGTGTGATATTATCCTGATTCAAGGGTGAATATTGACGTTCATCCCCCAATACCAAACTCTTCCCCGCCAGCTTGTACTTTGAAGTTCCTGTTCATTATTTTCCTTGAGAACCTTTAACTTTCTTTTTAACTGATGGTAAAGCTTCACTGAGTGACCTTCTTTGTCCCGTAATCCACTCAATTTCTCATCTATGTGTGGGATTGGGGCTTGCTCTGACTCTTTATAATGCTGGAGGTGATCGTGGAGCTGATCAGTTGCATTAATGGTTTCCAGCCCCCGCTGTTGGATATAAACTATCCAGGCTAGTCCTATAGTGACTCGTTGTTGAGGGGTAAAACAGAAGTCTGGGTATGGTATGGGACAGCGTCAACTTCCATAGCAGTATGATGTTTCGATGGTGGAAACGCAGTACTTTCCATTTCCCTGGTACCCCGACCTTGCAAAATCTCTGTCAGATAATATCGGAGGGAGGTATCACCCTGTCGATCCAATCTGGTACCTCCCCCCTTTGGAGCTGATCGAGGTTGTATCTCATTTGTTCCACCATCCACAGCCCATAAGTGTGGCACAATTGTCCTTGCCGGGTACGGCATCCAAAGTGATTAATAGCCTTGGCATGGGCCTCCAGCACTGCTATTCCATCTAATTGTATTTCCATTGTTCTCTGCCCCAGACCTGTTTGATTGGGCCCCCTGCTTGTGTATGTAAAGAATTGATGAAAGAAGGCCCAGTATTGATCCCTGTTACTTCATCATTTAATATTTTTTTTCTTGTATCTATGAAATGGGTTACGCCCCCTTATCCCTGTGGCGTCAGCAGCTTGTCACACTATTACAGTGGCTAACATACTATACATATTCGTAGCCTGTTCTGAACAATACTCTGGCATCTGGATACCTGAGACATTGATCAACACAGGCATAATTTCATGTTTTACATTATCATACAACGCTTCCCCTGGGCCTGATGTACCCACACACATCCATGTTCCTTTCAACTTTCCTTATCATCTGTTGCCCAATGGGAGGGGCACAATCAATTCCAAAGACGCAGCTCTCAGTTACCCCTTCCCCTTTCTGTCTGGTCACGCAGTTAGCACGGTCATCTGTGGAGCACCGTACACATACTGCATCTTTGCCCGGATTCACTGTAAGCCATGCATTCAAAAGGTTTACTCGCCGTTATACACTTCCCATCCAACATGTTGTGCAATGCCCCATGGTTCATATAGTCCATATTAATACTCCTTTCATTAATCCATTGTGCGTCCATTACCGGGTCTTTATTCTTCCTCTCCGGATATTAGCATCAGGCCCCACAGTCCGGTTCTTTCCCATTCTCCACTAGTGGTTATATCTGTAATTGAAACACACTGCCCTGGTGGTCACCAGGTGTTAGTACTTGTCCATGTTGTGAGTATCCCCTAACGAGGGATACATGTCTACCTGTGGGGACCGAACATGTCCTGGGGAATCCAGGAGTTAATTTATATTCTTGGAAATTAGCTGTTTATTTCACTATTTGTTTATCCCCAGAATTCCTTTATTAGCGCTTGCATCAGCCAGATCTGATTGCCAATTCCCATTAATTATAATTCTATTTCATTTTGAGCCCTGGAGAACCTTTACAATTAATATTCATAATTCCTTAAAACAGAAATCAAACATTTCCGCTTGATTCCAGACATTAGTGTATATTGTTTGTGTTTTTTTTTAACCTTTGATGACATTTTAATTCCTTAAATAACTTGTCAAATTAAACTGGATTTTTGACATCTCAGATTATTCCAAATTCAAATAACAGTAAATTTCCCTTTGAATGCTTTAATTAACCACTCATATCAATTTAATTTTGTTTATCGATTCCAATTTCTTAAGCCCAGACTTGGTGATATTGCATTTTTTTTAGTAAAGACAGAAGTGCTTGCAACTATTTCTCCTTCTCAAGCACTTTGTCTCATTGATAAAGATAGCTGCTGCAAGGTTAATTTCTTGCTTGTCTCCAAGGGGGCGGAGCAAATCATTCTCCGCTGCGTCGCTTTACAGAACCTTTTTTTTATCGAAAAGAACTAAACTCCATTTTAAATGTTTTTTGGTATCCTTAGGATTTTCAAACAACAAAATCTTTAGTAACATTAACAACTTCAAAGGAAACCATCTCCATCAGGAAAGACAGCATTTTAGATTAAACTCCAATTGTTTCCAAACTTTTAGCATCTTTTGTAAGAGGTTTCTAATTCAAGGATTTTTTTATAAAACAAAGATGATTCCAATTTCCAATTCACTGCAACAAATATTTAAAAATCAAAACTGCCGATGTTGTATGAGTGAGTCTTGTGTCCGGAACTTAAGACTCCCCCAAAACTCGACATGCTAAACTTGAAAGTTCATTGTGGTTGCAAGTGACATTTCCAGTTTTTTTTCCAATTTAACAGGTCAATTAACCTTAACAGTATTGATTTAATTCAGACTTATTAACTTATAATACTTATTAACTACACACAGAACAGAATAGCATGTGCTTTTTTTAAAAGATAGGTAAATTACGTCATTTTTCTTGTTCTTTCTTCAGGCGCCTTTTCAAATGACTGTAATAAAACCAAAAACTAAAGAAAAAGTTATTTAACATTCTTATAACAAAAGATTTAACACCAGCTTTTTAAACAGACAGAACCTTTCCTATATCTCCTTTGTTTATCCATCTCTCTCTTAAACCAATATCCAATTCCTGACATTTGCTACTTAAAACAGTCAGTAAAACATGTCTTTAATTTAAACTCCAAAAAAACTAGAACAGATTTTAAACTGAAACTCCAATTAAAGCAGGAGTTGTAAACTTCAAATTGGATTTCTGCCAAACATCTTCAGACCTTCAAGGCTGAAGCTTATCTCTTAGAAAATTGTTCATTGCCTTTTCACAGTTGCAAAACCGACTTTTAAAATAAAATAAAATTTTAACTTAAAATATAATTCAATTTTATATCCCATTCCTGGGTGCACAAACTTAAATCGAAATGAACACACTCAACAATCACTTTTCACACTCATTCAATTCCAAACAACTTAATAGACTCATGCTTTCAACATTAAAGCCAGACAACAAAGAGTTAACGACAGTCAGTTCTACAGAACACAAGCTGTACATCCAAGACATTCAATTCATTCGTGGACGCTTCCAACAATCACACATTCGAATCAAAGACACAGTAACTTGTTTTTATTCTAAAACATAGTCTTTTGTGTCACTCTGCCATAAACTTAGTGAATGCTTTTTTTTTCTTTTTGTTTCTCTGCCAGTTGGCAGGTAATGGACCCCTCCGGTCCCCACTCGAGCTTCATCTTTTCACTGGCCATACTTGGGTAGGATTAGAACCGTTAGAATCTACTCTCAGAGGTCCGCTTTTAACCTAGCGCAACTTGTAGTAGACTGTCTCCTGGCTAACTGTCGGGTCACAAATCTGTCCGTATTTCAAACAACAAGCTTATGATATATATACACAGAAATATATTTCAAACCCTTCTCAACAGTGCCTACGTCTCTTAATGAACTACCTACCACCGTTTGACCATTGGTCAGATCCTGTTCACAAACTTGGCATTCGTCGGTCGCGAAACACCACCCGGCCCTGGGATAAGCTTTAAAGATACTCACCCGGTATTCCTGATGGCATCAAGCGACCACCGAATCCTGTTCTCAAGTTCGGGATCAGGCTCCAGCCAACTCCCCCTTGGCCCCTTCGGGGTTACAGAAGAGCTGACTTACACCTGATCCTGCCGACTATGTCAATTGTTAGCGGGAATTAATCTAGAAGAATCACTCGACACTCAGGTCTGCTCCAATGTCAAACAGTTTATTAGGCCAGTGGGGAGCAGGTCACTGGTCTGTCCAGATGCCTCTCCACTGAACAAAGGAAAATCCACAGCAGATCTACAGTTACTCAGCCCATCCCGGCTGGACATAATCCAATCATAACGGTTATTGATTACATACATTACACATATTACCAATTAGATTACTCATTAGGCATCATGTGGCTATGTGATCAGCTCATAGCAAGCCCCCTGATCATCTTGTGATGTTTCCCAGACCCCCTTATCAACTATCCTTGAGTCTTCACAATGAATCCTTTTACCCTTACCAAGCTTGCATTCCTGATTGCTTCGTGCAGTCTGCAGTTACACAAAGCAGCTGTCTTATACACTGATATGAGGGGCCCTCCTTGGTCAGGCTAATTGCCTGTGCTAAGCAGTACCATGCTCAAGGCTGCAAGCTAACTAACTTGTCGCACAATGCCTTGGTGGGTAAATACTCCATTTTGTAACAATATGTGGCTATACTTTCATCTTATGTATATATATATATATATGTGTGTATTTATTTAGCTGCATCGGCCACAATTTTTTCCTTCTACGCCGAGATTCCGTCACCTATTATTGTTGGTCCAATTTTGTTTTTTGCTGTAGTAACCAGATTTGCTAAAGGTACTTTCATCCTCATTCTGCTTGTCTTTAATCCTTCCATTGTATTGATGCCTGCATCCAGTATCTGAATTATTTTGAAATCTGGCAATCATTGTGTCTTCTATTCTTTGTGTCACCATGGAATATCTCATTTGTTCCAAGAAGGCTGAGGAAAATGATTGTTTCCCCAAGATTTTTTTAAAGCAGCAGCCATCTGATCAAACAGCATCACTTTCTCCGAGAACTGAACACCAAAGAGTAAGAGTAAGAGGATAACTAAGGAGAGAGTAGGGTCCATAAAAGACCAAAAAGGTAACCAATGTGTTGGAGCAGAAGATACTGGTATGGTTCTTAATGAATACTTTGTGTCTGTCTTCACAAAAGAGGGGGATGATGCAGATATTGTCGTTAAGGAGGAATAGTGTGACGTATTGGGTGTGATAAACAAAAGGAGAGAGGAAGTATTAATGGCATTAACATCCTTGAAAGTTGATAAATCACCAGGGCCAGGTGAAATGTAACTTCGGCTGTTAAAAGAAGCAAGAGAGGAAATAGCAGACAGTCTGACCATCATTTTCCAGTCCTCACTGGATACAGGTGTGGTGCCGGAGGATTGGAGAATTGCTAGCATTGTACCTCTATTTAAAAAGGGAGCAAAGGATAGACCGAATAATTACAGGCCAGTAAGTCTAACCTCAGTAGTGGGCAAATTATTGGAATCTATTCTGAGAGACAGGATAAACTGTCACTTAGAAAGACACAGGTTAATCAAGGATAGTCAGCATGGATTTGTTCAGGGAAGACATTGTTTGACCAACTTGATTGAATTTTTTGAAGAAGTAACAAGGAAGATAGATGAGGGTAGTGCAGTTGATGTGGTTTACATGGATTTTAGCAAGGCTTTTGACAGGGTCCCACATGGCAGACTGGTTAAAAAAATAAAATCCCATGGGATCCAGGGCCATGCAGCAAGGTGGATACAAAATTGGCTCAATGGCAGGAAACAAAGGATAATTGTTGACAGGTGATTTTGTAACTGGAGGGCTGTTCCAGAGGGCTCAGTACTGGGTCTCTGCTTTTTGTGGTGTATATTAATGATTTGGATGTAAATGTAGGGGGCATGATCAAGAGGTTCGCAGACGACACAAAGATTGGTCGTGTGGTAGATAGTGAGGAGGATAGCTGTAGGATGGAGGAAGTTATTGATGGCCTGGTCAGATGGGCAGAAAAGTGGAAAATGGAATTCAACTTGGAGAAGTGTGAGGTGATGTATTTGGGGAGGTCACACAAGGCAAAGGAATACACAATTAATGGGAAAATACTGAGAAGTGTAGAGGAAGTAAGGGACCTTGCAGTGAATGTCCACAGATCCCTGAAGGTAGTGGGGCAGATTGATAAGGTGGTTAAGAAGGCATATGGAATCCTTTCCTTTATTAGTCGAGGTATAGAATACAAGAGCAGAGAGGTTATGCTGGAACTGTATATCTCATTGGTTAGGCCACAACTTGAGTACTGTGTGCAGTTCTGGTCACCTCATTACAGAAAGGATGTAATTGTACTAGAGAGGGTACAGAGGAGATTTCCAGGACTGGAAAAATGCAGCTATGAGGAAAGATTGGATAGGCTGGAGTTATTCTCCTTGGAACAGAGAAGGCTGAGGGGAGATCTGATTGAAATGTACAAAATTTTGAGGAGCCTGGATAGAGTTCGAGTGAAGGGTCTATTCATCTTAGCAGAGAGGTCAGTATTGAGGGGGCACAGATTTAAAGCGATTGGTAGAAAAATTAGAGGGGAGATGAGGAAAAACGCTTTCACCCAAAGGGTGGTGATGGTCTGGAACTCACTGCCTCAAAGGGTATTTGAGGCAGAGACCCTCAACTCGTTCAAAAGGAGTCTGGATATGCACCTGAAGTGCCGTAAGCTGCAGGGCTCCGGACCAAATGCTGGGAGGTGGGATTAGAATAGGTGGATCGTTTTTTGGCTGGCGCAAACACAATGGGCCAAGTGGTCTCTTTCTGTGCCTTAAACTTCTATGATTCTAACCAGGAGCCTGTCCTTATGAAGCACCTTAGCACAATCCAGGAATTTAACTGCCAGTACCAATCCTGGGATTCCTAAATTAAATTTCGTCAACCTTTTATACAATCTGTTAAAGTCCATGATATATTCTTCCATAGAATGACTATCTGCTTTCCTAAATCTATCAAATTTTGACCATGCATCAAAGTGACCATGGATTATCTTGCTTGTAAATTTCATCCAGGAACTCTAGCATACGGTTCAAACCTTCATCACTATCCAACTCACCAGCATCCATCACACAAAATACTTTACTTCTGAATTTACCTCTTGAAGGAAGCAACAACACCAAGTCCATAACTTGTTTTCTCATTGGTAGTGTCATAACCTGTGTTCACATACCCACTTCATTCTTCTACTAGTCATTTGTTTCCGACTCCGAGTACATGGGAGGGTAATCATACCCCAGTAGTTTACAGTTACTTTCTGCCATTTTTCACATTGACCACTAGGATTTTATTTTTATGTTTTTTTTAAAGTTTCCAACCTTCACCTATAGGCAACCATCCTCTGCTACCATATTATGTTTCAGAAAGCCAGGTGGTGAAGGATAGAACTGCAGCCAATCTTTACACACTTTTATAGCTTTTTATTTACAGAGATACACATTACAAACATGAACCTCCTAACCCAACCACCATAGTTTCAGTCTGTTCCTATTTATAGGAGCACAATAAGTCCCTAATTAAATTAAAAGCAAAATACTGCAGATGCTGGAAAATTGAAATAAAAACAGAAAGTGCTGGAAATACTCAGCAGATCAGGCAGCATCTGTGGCTAGAGAAGCAGAGTTAACATTTCAGCTCTGTGACCAAAGGTTAGCATGTCGAACATCGCAAAGAAACATATTGAAGCAGTTAGCCTAACATCTGTTGTTGGGTAATTACCGGCGTCTATAATTAAGAGAGAGTGGCAGTACATCTTGAAAAATGTCAGCTGATCAGAGAGCCAGCATGAATTGACTGCACGAACCCGACTGACTTTTTTGAAGATGCGACTGAAGTAATGAGCCAGGGAATGTCATTGGATGTTATTTATATGGACTTCCAGAAGACATTTGATAAAATGCCTCATAAAAGACAGATACAGAAAATAAACAAAATGGCTAATGAAATGTTGGCCTCTATGTCCAGAGGACTAAAATATAAGAGGGTAGAAGTTATGCTACAGCTATACAATTCCCTGGTGTTACGGTTAGGTGTGAAGGGGCTGAAGGGCTTCCCTCTTTTCCCTCTCCTTGTTTGACCCCAACAGGTTTAAAAGTGGATGTACTTGCCAATTCAGTGCATTTTTGATTATTTACTTGCTATGATCATAAAAAGAACCAATCGGACAGGTTTTAATGAGTTTAAGAAAGAAAGAGGTTAGCTTTATTGTACTTTAACTGATCTAAGTAAAATAATAAACTATGCTCCAACCTTCACACACACACACACACACACACACACGCACTCTCTCGAGGTTCACATACACAAATAGATTACAGAGTGGGGAGGGTAGGTTGGTCAAGTTAGAGTCCATAGAAAAAAGGGGTATACAGTCTGTGAAGTTTGGTGATTCAGCTGGCTTATAGCTGAATTCGATGGGCCTGAGGCTTCCTGTTTGAACAGCTAGATGGCTGATTTGGTGGGTATCTTGGAGACAGCGATGAGGATGATTTCCTCCAAGGGGTCTTTGGTTGCAGCCGGAGTATGCAGAGGTGGTCAGTCAGCAGGCAGGGTTTGAAGCTTGCAAGTTGGAACAGAGAGAGAGAGGGGGGACCCCCACTTGGGTCTGCACTTATTAGAGTTCAAATGCTTCTCAGCCTGCTGCAAAGAAACACCAACTTAAAACACACACATGGGAGGGGCTTGTCACATGACAGTCACCCAGTGATCCAAGCATGGTAGTTACCAGTGTATTTCTTCTTGCAACTAAAACTGCCCATATCTCAGGATTTCTTTCTCACAATGAGGCCATTGTTCAAGTGATAGTCTTGATGCCTAGCTAATGGGAACAGGCAGTTTCTTAATTTAACAGCCTTAAATTTCCCAGATTTTGGTTCTTGCTAGGATGGGGCAGACACTTCATCTCCACCTCACACCCCTTGGAATGTAGGATACAGGGTTGTAAATTAGGTTGCCATCTTAAGCTTCTAGCAAAGTCGCCTTTTATCTGTTCCTTTTTAAGTCCTTTAAAAGAAAATTCAGGTCTCCAGTCGGTGGGTTAAAAAAAAATAATTCAACATAGCACATTGGCATGACACAGGTTAGATCACACCTGGGCCGGAATTTTTTATTGGGCATGAGGCCCCACCTACCAGCTGAAAAGTTGTGGGTGAGCCCACTGGGATTTTTTGTTCCCCAGGCCCTTAATTGGTCTTGGGCGGGACTTCTACCTCCTTGCGGCAGGAAGTCCTGTCTAATGAAGATGCTGGCCAATCAGTGGGCCAGTAGATATTGCTCCCAGCAGCACCACCGGGAGCAAGAGGAAGGAAGAGAGTTAAGCTTTTAGGGCCTCGCTGGGGACAACCAGCCAGGCCCTGGTGAGGCAAGGGGGGGGTCGGTTGAAGGGGGTGGGGAGAGTGTTGTGCATTAGGGGCGGTTGGGGCTTCGGAGCAGCCCTCTGTGGGGCACAGGGTGCCTGATCAGGAGGGCCCCCTCCAGCCCACAAAAAGGCAGCCTGGTTTTACCAGGGGTTCTTGAGCTTTTTGCCGTCCGGCCACCGCAGATAAAATATGCATGGCGGTGGGAGGAGGCCCTTAAGTGGCAGTTAATTAGCCACTTAAGGCCCTTGATTGGCCTGGGGTGGGCGGGCCGTTTCTCGCCGCTGCCGCCCCTTGTAAAATTGCAGTGGGGGCAGGAGAGGGTTGTGAATGGGACCTCCCCCAACTCCTCTGCCTCCCAATCAATTTTACGCTCCCCCCCCCCAGCCATCAGCCCGCTCCATTTGGGGGCGCTAAAATTCCAGCCCTGGCGTGCTGTGTTCATTTCTGGGTACCACACCTTAGGAAGCACATCTGTGAAAATGGATAAGACCCGAAAATGGGTGCTGGGATCTGGTTGTGGTACATCTCAGAATTTATATGTGGCGCCTGCAAAGTGACATGTGTATAGTCAATGGCACCCTGCACCATGGGGAAGCCTTCAATCTTGGCAAAGCCACATACTCACTCTGCCTGCTTCTCTCTGACAAGAAAGAATAAAATGTACTCAGCTCTCTTGGAATACAGAGTCTCAGAGTCCTCCTTGATATAACAGTGGATGGCAAACTGGCAAATATTGTCTGCTCCAGCCTGGAAGGTGCCCAACGTATAAATGTTCATGGCCACAGTCACCTTCACAGCCACTGGCAATGCTGACCTCGCCCTACTCTGAGGCTGCAGTTTGGGTTACAATAGGTGACAGATTTCAGTGAGAACATCATTATTGAAGCAGAGGCAACTAGTTTCTCCCTGAAATAAAAACAAGAAATGCTGGAACCACTCAGCAGGTCTGGCAGCATCTGTGAAAAGAGAAGCAGAGTTAACGTTTCGGGTCAGTGACCCTTCTTCGGAACTGACAAATGTTAGAAAAGTCACAGGTTATAAGCAAGTGAGGTGGGGTGGGGCAGTTTCTCCCTGAAGTTGATGTAGGAAAGTTGCTTCCTGAAGAACCTGGACAGATATGGTCTCCTTTTGAGAGCCCTTTTCTCCCTCATCCTCCTCCCTCTCTGAAACCTTTGTCTTCCTCTGTGTCACCTCTCCTCATTCTCCCAGTCATGCTGCAGGCCCAGGGGGATAGAAACGACATCATCGATGTCTGGGACCAAGTGGACTGAGCAGGACCATTGAAGTCAGAAGCAAGGCCTTCACCATGTGCCACAACACTCCCTGTAGACTTCATCAACTTTAAATTGCTGCATAAACCCAATCACTTCTACTAGCTCAGCAGCAACCAGTAGACATCAATCAGCAACTAATCTGAAAGTAGCTGATGACCCCTTTAAATAGCACCTGGTGGTAGGAGTTCCTTCCTGCTGCTGAACGCATGTTTAGTTGTGCGAGGCTACGAACATATTGTCTGGAGCATCAAGGTCAAAATTGGCACCATTGGAGTCAAATCAGTGTTACACACTGCCTGATAACACAATCAGCCTACTCTGCATACTGCACGCTCCCGGCGCCTACGTTAATGCCTTTACTAAAATGGCATCTAGCATAGCCAGCACACGATGGATGTGTGCGCAGATGCCATTTTGAATACAAAATATCACTGTACCACTGAAAAAACAGGCGCTACATAACTGAATTGTGCGGTCCATATATTGACCTTGGATGGAGTGCAGTGTAGATTTATTAGAATGAGACCTGGACTCCTTGGGTTAAAATATGAAGAAAGATTAGAAAAACTAGAATTGTATTCCCTGGAATTTAGAAGGTTAAGGGGTGATTTGATCAAAGTTTTCAAGATATTAAGGAGAAATTATAGGGTAGATAGAGAGAAACTATTTCCACTGATAGGGAAGTATAGGACTGGGGACATAATCAAAAAATAGAGCCAGCCCTTTCAGGAGAGAAGTTAGGAAACACTTCAATACACAATAGGTGATAGTGGCGCAGTGGTTAGCACCACAGCCTCATAGCTCCAGGTAAATTAGCCATTGTAAATTCTCCCTAGTATAGGTAGGTGGTAGGAAAATGGTGGGGATGTGGTAGGGAATATGGGATTAATGTAGGATTAGTATAAATGGGCGATTGTTGGTCAGCACAGACTCAGTGGGCTGAAGGGCCTGTTTCAGTGTTTACTCTCTCTATGACTCTAAGTTTGTTATTCGCTTCCTCAAATGGCAATTGATGCTAGATCAATTTTTAATTTTAAATCTGAGACTGATAGATTTTTGTTATTTAAAGTATTAAGATATATGGACACAGGCAGTTGTATGGAGCTAGGCCATGATTTCATTGAAAGGTGGAACAGGCTCGAGGGGCTAAATGGCCTCCTCCCGTTTCTCTATTCCTATTTGCAGTAACTTGCTCACATTGGTTTGGACAATACACTATTTTATAATGACAGGAGTCTATGCTATGTAATGCACGATATATCATTATATAATACAAGGGAAGGTTCAATTTTTCTCTCAAAAAAGAGTCAAGGCAGGTAGCTGTGGTAAGTGATGTGGGACCACCTTCAGAGATTGTAAGTGAAGGTCCTGGGAGGAAGTGATGTCATGTCACACATGACCAGGAGTTGTGGGTGTAGCCTGACAGAAAGAAACATAGAAACATAGAAAATAGGAGCAGCAGTGGGCCATTCGGCCCTTCGGGCCTGCTCCTCCACTCAGAAAAAATCATGGCTGATCGTCTAATTCAGTACCCTGTTCCTGCTTTCTCCCCATATCCCTTGATCCCTTTGGCATTAAGAAATATATCTATCTCCTTCTTGAATATATTTAATGACTTGGCCTCCACTGCCTTCTGTGGTCGAGAATTCCACAGGTTCACCACCCTCTGAGTGAAGAAATTTCTCCTCATCTCGGTTCTAAATGGCATACCCCGTATCCTGAGACTGTGACCCCTGGTCCTGGACTCCCCAGCCATCGGGAACATCCTCCCTACATTTAGCCTATCTAGTCCTGCTAGAATTTTATAGGTTTCTATGAGATCCCCTTTCATTCTTCTAAATGCTAGTGAATATAGGCCTAGTCGACCTATTCTCTCCTCATATGTCAATCCTGCCATCACAGGAATCAGCCTAGTAAATCTTCTTTGCACTCCCTCCATGGCAAGAACATCCTTCCTCAGATAAGCAGACCAAAACTGTACACAATACTCCAGATGCGGTCTCACCAAGGCCCTTTATAACTGCAGTAAGATATCCTTGCTCCTGTACTCAAATCCTCTTGCAATGAAGGCCAACATACCATTCGCCTTCCTAACTGCTTGCTGCACCTGAATGCTTGCTTTCAGCAACTGGTGTATAAGGACACCCAGGTCTCGTTGCACCTCACACTTCCCCAATCTATCACCATTCAGATAATAATCTGCCTTTCTATTTTTACAACCAAAGTGGATAACCTCACATTTACCCACGTTATACTGCATCTGCCATGCATTTTCCCACTCACCCAACTTGTCCAAATTGCATTGGAGCCTCTTTGCATCCTCCTCACAGCTCACATTCCCCCCCAGCTTTGTGTCATCTGCAAACTTGGAAATGTTACATTTAGTTCCCTCACCCAAGTCATTAATATATATTGTGAATATCTGGGGCCCAAGCACTGATCCCTGCTGTACCCCACTAGTCATTGCCTGCCACCCGGAAAAAGACCCGTTTATTCGTACTCTCTGTTTCCTGTCTGTCAACCAATTCTCAATCCTTGAGAGATGTGTGTAGATGTGCTCATGTAGTAACTGTGTATAATATATATCTATATATATAAATAAATAAATGTGTTCTAGTTTAAGTTATAATAAAAACCCATGTATTCTTTGGATATTACTTGTAGTCCTGAGAATTTAACAATAGTTCACTTACTAAAGGAACAAGAATATTGCATGGTGGCAGCAGTGGGATATATTTTTCTGAAGACCACCAAATATTACATTGAGGTAATGTTGGACTTTTTTCTGAAGAATACACAAGAGAGAACAAGAACAGCAGGTTGCTTAACTGGAGTGCAGTTGGAAGAGGATCCCACAACAGTGCAGTGAGCTAGGACTGTAGACAGGACCCTGGGAGGTGTTGAAACTCTAAGTACTGTAGGCAATTTGCCAGGGGATTGGACCTTTCAACTAACCTCGCACTTTGTTGAAAAAATTGTAAAGAAGTAGTTAAAGCCATAACTGCTTTAGTTTTTCCAGGTTTTTTGCTTCATGGGTGGGGCCTAAACTGAAAAGGGCAGGAAGAGCTCAACAGATCCAGTGGAGGTCCAGCACAAAGTAAAAGGCTGGTTGTGGCAGCTGCCAGTATTGCAAGTTGAAGCTGTCTGCAGAAAAAAAATGTCCTCAGTTTAAAAATAACCAGCCTGTGTAAACAAGGAAAGCTGTCATCCCACAGTTAAAAGATAAATGGATGAGCTGTGTAAACAAAGAAAACAGCTGTTGTCTCTTACTCTTAAATGGGCAGGCCTGCAGAAAATAAATCTGTCTAAAAAAGAAAAAAGAAAGCTGTACATTTAAAACAGAAACCCTATGAAGCAGAGAACCTGTCAATGAAGTCTGCCTGTGATAATGAAAATCTGTGAATAGTCCTATACTTGTTGCAAACCAAGATCATCAAGAAAATGGCATTCAAGTATCCGGTTATGGATTGGAAGGCATCAGACATATTGTCTGAGTTTAAACTGTTTCAGCAACAGATGGAACCGTGTTTCCTGGATCAATAAGTGAGAAAACCAGAGAAACAAACTGTAAAAATCAAGATTGTTCTGGGCAATGAGGGCCTGCATCAGGATTGTCAACTGAGCATCAGAAGAACCCCAGCAAGCTATGAGCATTCCTGGAAGATCAACTCGAAGTAAAAGACAATTTCTGAGTACATAGGCTTGAGCTTATGAACTACCGGCAAAGGCAGGATGAGTCCATTGACCAGTTTGTTGCAAGACAAAGCTCAGGAAGGCGACTTTGCAGATATTGAATGGTCAGAATGGGTTATAAAGCTAGTAATTGTGTCTACCCCACAAGAGGCCCTTTCAAAAAGACTTGCAAGAAAAGAAGAAAGGGCACAGCATAGATGCACCTCTCAATGATGGAAGGAAATTTGAAGCCATCATGGCTGGGCGCCAACAGTTGGGGGCAGCTACTACAATTGGTATGATAACCAAGGCTCCAAAGTTTGCTAAGCCTTGTCACAAATGTGGCCTGACTCATCCAATTCGCAGTTGTCCGGTGTACCAGGACTGGTGCAAAGCTTGTGGCATGCGAGGGCATTGGGAAAGGCAGTGCATTGTAGCTATGGGAGCTCAGAATGTTTTATATTGTCGGCACAAGTGGACCAGCTATCGCAGGACTTTCAGTATGCCGAGGTCTATGCATTGTTAGAATACATGAAGTCAGTAACACAGTGAAGATGGTAGAAAAATTCCAGGTTGAGTGTATTGGGTCACTCCATGAAAATGACGACACAAAGGCAGGTGGTGCAGTGGCTAGCACTGCAGCTTCACAGCTCCAGCAACCCGGGTTTGGTTCTGGGTACTGCCTGTGCAGAGTTTACAAGTTCTCCCTGTGACCATGTGGGTTTCCTCTGGGCACTCTGGTTTCCTCCCACATGCCAAAGACTTGTGGATTGATAGGTAAATTGGCCATTGAAAAAAAAAATTGTCCCTAGTGTGGGTAGGTGGTAGGAGAATTGAGGGAAAATAGGATTAATGTAGGATTAGTATAAATGGGTGGCTGATGGTCAGTGTGGACTTGTAGGGCTGAAGGTGCCTGTTTCGGTGCTGTGTCACTCTATGACACGATCTTTTACTGTCTCTGGCAGAAAACATATCAAAATTACACTGCAGAACTCTAAAAAGCACCAGCAAAGCACATGTGACTGCACTGGCTATACACACAGCTGAGACTCAGTGAAAGCAGGGTTGGTGCTCCAAAAGTACTTTTATAAAGAAAAAAAAACTTGGATTTTTATAGTGCCTTTCATAATCTCAGGATGTCCCAAAGTGCTTTACGGCCAACAAAGTATTTTTAAAGTGTAGTCATGTTGTAATTTAGGAAACTCAGCAGACAATTTTCACACAGCCAGGTCCCATGAACAGCAATCTGATAATGACTAGTTTTAGTGATATTGGTTGAATGATAAATATTGGTGAGGACGCCAGGGATTGCTCCCCTTCTCTTTGAAATAGCACCATGGGATCTTTTATATCCACCTGGGAGGACAGATAGGGCCTCAGTTTAACATCGCATCAGAAAGACAGCACCTCCAACAGTGCAGCACTCCCCCAGTACCTCAGAGTGGCAGTTCAGATTTAGTGCTCATGATCGGGAGTTGTGCTTGAACCACTGATCTTCATGGCTCAGGTCACAGTGCTACTAAGTGAGCCACAGCTGACAGGATTTGTTTCAATGAGCATATTGCTGCAAAAAAGGCACGCAGGGAATTAAAAAAAAACTGCAGCTGCCTCATTTGCCACCCAAGAAGTGACTACTGGCAAGATGCACCACTGAATGGTTCTCTGGTTGGGAAGGGAGGGGGAACACCTGACTGGCTGTATTATTACACATCAGATGTGTGGGTGGCAGGAACATTAGCATAGCAAGATATTATGCTCTTCATTTCCAGGGATCTCCTCCAAGATTCCTGTAACAGTGTGATTGTTGAAATCAATGCCAAGGTTTTGTGTGAGAAAATCACCACAACAAATGCTCATAATTAAGTGAGTCTACACTATCAATAATGACTGTACCTTAATAATAAATATAACCAGGTAGGTTTGTGCTCCATCCATACGTGTTATTAATTTAACAGGGAAGAATCAAAATGGGATCGATCAAACCAAAACAATTACCAAGGCATAGAATTAATCCCTGTTGCCTTTACAAGAGTTTGAGCATACTCTGATGCAGTGTGCCTCTCCTATTTATTGTGTTCTACACGATACACAGGAGAACTACTATGTAAATGGTAGATCCCCATGTGGCATTGTTCATGGGCAGATTTGACCTGGAGAATAAAAAGATGTACATTTATATAGAGTTTTTCATGACCTCAGAACATCATAGCCAATGAGTACTTTTGAAGTGTAGACATTATTTTACTGTAGGAAATGCTGCAGCAAAATTGCACAGAGCAACCTCCCACATGCAGCAATATGATGACCAGATAATCGGTTTTCCTTCTTCGTCAATCAAGGATTCCCCTCCTCCGTGTTTGACAGGACTCATGACTGTGTCAGTTCCATTTCCCATACTATTGCTCTATCCTTTCCCCTCCCTCCCAGAACCATGATAGGGTTCCCCTTGTCCTCATCTACCACCCCACAGCCTCCACATTCAATACATCATCCTCTGCCATTTCCTTTACCTTCAACATGATGTCACCAACAGACACATCTTCCCCTATCCTCCCCTTTTAGCATTTCAAAGGGACACCCTGGTCCACTCCATCATCCCAACACCCCCTTCCCTTCCCACAGCACCTTCCTATTTAAGGACAGGTGACACAACAACCTTTGACTTTCTTTCTTTCTCACCGTCCAGGCCTCAAACACTCCTTCCAGCTGAAACAGAAATTTATTTGTACTTCTTTCAATTTACCATACTTTATTTGCTGCTCACAATGTTGTCTCCTCCACATTTGGGGAAACAAAAGCAGACTGGGTGACTGTTTTGCTGAACACCTCCACCTCAACAACAGGTATACCGTTTTGGATACTGTTGCGGGGGACGACTTACCAGGGGTAAGCAATGGGGTACAGGTATCTGGCACAGAGTCTGTCCCTGTTGCTCAGAAGGGAAGGGGGAAGAGGAGCAGAGCATTAGTCATTGGGGACTCCATAGTTAGGGGAACAGATAGGAGGTTCTGTGGGAACGAGAGAGACTCACGGTTGGTATGTTGCCTCCCAGGTGCCAGGGTTCGCGATGTCTCGGATCGTGTTTTTGGGATCCTTAAGGGGGAGGGGGAGCAGCCCCAAGTCGTGGTCCACATAGGCACCAACGACATAGGTAGGAAGAGAGATGGGGATTTAAGACAGAAATTCAGGGAGCTTGGGTGGAAGCTTAGAGCGAGAACAAACAGAGTTGTTATCTCTGGGTTGTTGCCCGTGCCACGTGATAGCGAAGCGAGGAATAGGGAGAGAGAGGAGTTGAACACATGGCTGCAGGAATGGTGCAGGAGGGAGGGTTTTGGTTTCCTGGATAATTGGGGCTCTTTCTGGGGTAGGTGGGACCTCTACAAACAGGATGGTCTTCACCTGAACCCGAGGGGTACCAATATCCTGGGGGGGAGATTTGCTAGTGCTCTTCGGGGGGGTTTAAACTAATTCAGCAGAGGAATGGGAACCTAAATTGTAGTGCCAGTGTACAGGATGTTGAGAGTAGTGAGGTCAGGGATATGGTTACAAGGACGCAAGAGGGCACTGGCAAGCAAGAACCTGGTTTAAAGTGTGTCTACTTCAACGCCAGGAGCATCCGGAATAAGGTGGGTGAGCTTGCAGCATGGGTTGGTACCTGGGATCTCGATGCAGTGGCCATTTCGGAGACATGGGTAGAGCAGGGGCAGGAATGGATGTTGCAGGTTCCGGGATTTAGATGTTTCAGTAAGAACAGAGAAGATGGTAAAAGAGGGGGGGGTGTGGCATTGTTAATCAAGGAGAGTATTACAGCAACAGAAAGGACGTTTGAGGACTCGTCTACTGAGGTAGTATGGGCCGAGGTTAGAAACAGGAGAGGTGAGGTTACCCTGTTGGGAGTATTTTATAGACTTCCAAATAGTTCCAGAGATGTAGAGGAAAGGATAGCGAAGATGATTCTCAACAGGGGCGAGAGTAACAGTGTAGTTGTTATGGGGGACTTTAACTTTCCAAATATCGACTGGAAATACTATAGTTCGCGTACTTTAGATGGGTCAGTTTTTGTCCAGTGTGTGCAGGAGGGTTTTCTGACACAGTATGTAGACAGGCCAACCAGGGGCGATGCCACATTGGATTTGGTACTGGGAAATGAACCCGGCCAGGTGTTAGATTTAGATGTAGGTGAGCACTTTGGTGATAGTGATCACAATTCGGTTAGGTTTACCTTAGCGATGGGCAGGGACAGGTATATACCGCAGGGCAAAAATTATAGCTGGGGGAAAGGAAATTATGATGCGATTAGGCAAGATTTAGGATGCGTAGGATGGGGAAGGAAACTGCAGGGGATGGGAACAATCGAAATGTGGAGCTTATTCAAGGAGCAGCTACTGCGTGTCCTTGATAAGTATGTACCTGTGAGGCAGGGAGGAAGTTGTCGAGCGAGGGAGCCGTGGTTTACTAAAGAAGTTGAAGCGCTTGTCAAGAGGAAGAAGAAGGCTTATGTTAGGATGAGACGTGAAGGCTCAGTTAGGGCGCTTGAGAGCTACAAGCTAGCCAGGAAGGATCTAAAGGGAGAGCTAAGAAGAGCAAGGAGAGGACACGAGAAGTCATTGGCGGATAGGATCAGGGAAAACCCTAAGGCTTTCTATAGGTATATCAGGAATAAAAGAATGACTAGAGTTAGATTAGGGCCAATCAAGGATAGTAATGGGAAGTTGTGTGTGGCATCAGAGGAGATAGGGGAAGTGTTAAATGAATATTTTGCGTCAGTATTTACAGTAGAGAAAGAAAATGTTGTTGAGGAGAATACTGAGATTCAGGCTACTAGGCTAGATGGGATTGAGGTTCACAAGGAGGAGGTGTTATCAATTTTGGAAAGTGTGAAAATAGATAAGTCCCCTGGGCCAGATGGGATTTACCCTAGGATTCTCTGGGAAGCTAGGGAGGAGATTGCAGAGCCTTTGTCCTTGATCTTTATGTCATCATTGTCGACAGGAATAGTGCCGGAAGACTGGAGGATAGCAAATGTTGTCCCCTTGTTCAAGAAGGGGAGTAGAGACAGCCCTGGTAATTATAGACCTGTGAGCCTTACTTCGGTTGTGGGTAAAATGTTGGAAAAGGTTATAAGAGACAGGATTTATAATCATCTTGAAAAGAATAAGTTCATTAGCGATAGTCAGCACGGTTTTGTGACGGGTAGGTCGTGCCTCACAAACCTTATTGAGTTTTTCGAGAAGGTGACCAAACAGGTGGATGAGGGTAAAGCAGTGGATGTGGTGTATATGGATTTCAGTAAGGCGTTTGATAAGGTTCCCCACGGTAGGCTATTGCAGAAAATACGGAAGTATGGGGTTGAAGGTGATTTAGAACTTTGGATCATAAATTGGCTAGCTGAAAGAAGACAGAGGGTGGTGGTTGATGGCAAATGTTCATCCTGGAGTTTAGTTACTAGTGGTGTACCGCAAGGATCTGTTTTGGGGCCACTGCTGTTTGTCATTTTTATAAATGACCTGGAAGAGGGTGTAGAAGGGTGGGTTAGTAAATTTGCAGATGACACTAAGGTCGGTGGAGTTGTGGATAGTGCCGAAGGATGTTGTAGGGTACAGAGGGACATAGATAGGCTGCAGAGCTGGGCTGAGAGATGGCAAATGGAGTTTAATGCGGAAAAGTGCGAGGTGATTCACTTTGGAAGGAGTAACAGGAATGCAGAGTACTGGGCTAATGGGAAGATTCTTGGTAGCGTAGATGAACAGAGAGATCTTGGTGTCCAGGTGCATAAATCCCTGAAGGTTGCTACCCAGGTTAATAGGGCTGTTAAGAAGGCATATGGTGTGTTAGCTTTTATTAGTAGGGGGATCGAGTTTCGCAGCCACGAGGTCATGCTGCAGCTGTACAAAACTCTGGTGAGACCGCACCTGGAGTATTGCGTGCAGTTCTGGTCACCGCATTATAGGAAGTATGTGGAAGCTATGGAAAGGGTGCAGAGGAGATTTACTAGGATGTTGCCTGGTATGGAGGGAAGGTCTTACGAGGAAAGGCTGAGGGACTTGAGGTTGTTTTCGTTGGAGAGAAGGAGGAGGAGTGGTGACTTAATAGAGACATATAAGATAATCAGAGGGTTAGATAGGGTGGATAGTGAGCGTCTTTTTCCTCGGATGGTGATGGCAAACACGAGGGGACATAGCTTCAAGTTGAGGGGTGATAGATATAGGACAGATGTCAGAGGTAGTTTCTTTACTCAGAGAGTAGTAAGGGCGTGGAACGCCCTGCCTGCAGCAGTAGTAGATTCGCCAACTTTAAGGGCATTTAAGTGGTCATTGGATAGACATATGGATGAAAATGGAATAGTGTAGGTCAGATAGTTTCACAGGTCGGCGCAACATCGAGGGCCGAAGGGCCTGTACTGCGCTGTAATGTTCTAATTCTAATTCAGTCTGCAAGTGTGACCCTGAGCCGGCCACCCGTCATTTTAATTTTCCACCTCACTCCCCATCTGACTGCACTCTCTTCAATCTACTACACTGTTCCAATGAAGTTCAACATAAGTTTGAGGAACAGCACCTCATCTTTTGATGACAACCTTCCAGACTCAACATTGAGTTCAACAATTTCAGATCATAACCTCTGTCCCAATTTTTTTGGACAGTAGCTATTGGTGATGATTCTGCTGTTGCTATATATACCTCCACTATGATCAATTGGCTAATGTACGTTCACCAACGTTCACAGTTCACAGTTCACACCAGCTTCCACTCTTTCCTTCTGGAGCAACTCTCTGTCCAGAAGTAACTCCCCTGACTGAGGAAAAAGCCAGCCGTTAAATACAAACTGCAATGAGCATCACCTGCTCTTCATGAATTCTGAAATAAGTCCTGGTTAATTGAAGGGACCAGCATTTTCAACATTGTCAATTAGACCCACCTTTTGTTTCCTTACTTGTCCCATTACTATCTACTTTTCCCTTGCATCATCACTCCCTTTGTCATTTAATAACTCCTGCTTGCACACTATCACAGACTGTCCTTTTTATCCTTTCTTTTCCTCCCCCCCTTTCCCATGCCTGGACACTTGCTATCATGCAGGCCCTCACCTGCCAAGAATGAGGCACATTAATTTCACCACCTGAACATTCAAATTTCAATTTGTTGCTGGGAAGAAGAGGAGGCCTGTTGCAAGGGCTGCCAGACTAGCTGGAAAGACATTTTTGCATATTAACAGACAATACTTGAAAGGACAAAGGGGCTATTCCCTGCTCCAATTTAACCCACAATGGTCCTTTGATCACCAGGTATTGTGTGCAGCAGAAATATTCCAAGGTCTGCGAGGAAAAGACAATCCACAAGGGCCAGAACTGGTTAGATGAGCTGGTCACATGACTAACTGGCTATTGCAGGTTTTTTAGAACTTGCCACAGAGAATTTGAACTCAAAATTCTCTTGGTTCCTGAATTGAAAAGATCTCTCCTGGCTGGCTCGCCGCAGCCTCTCCTGTCAGCTCCCATCTCTTTCTCATGGAACTCCAAAACCCACTGAAGACACATGAACCCCAAGAGATAAAAGTCTCCGACAGTGAACAAGGTTTAAGAAGAATACTGGGCCCCAACGAAAAGGCAGATCAACCTACAAAAAGACTCTACAGTGAGCTTGAAGAACCGTAACAAACTCTTCAGATATTGCCTCAATCACTTTATCTTTCTTCTGCTCTTTTCTGTCTCTATTTGCATGTGTGTATCACGTATGCATGTTGGCATAGGCATGTCTTGTATCCATAGGCGTCAACCGAATTAGAGTTTAAGTTTAATAAAATTTCACCTTTCTACTTTAAACCCAAGAAAGCTTGTCTGTACTCATTTCTTTGCCTTATAATTGGAAAGCGGTGAACAAGAATTCACCAAGGGGGAGCTCAAAACATGGTGTGTTTAAAATTAATTCCTGTTACTGTAAGACCAGGTGAAGGCTGAGAGGGACCCCGAGACACTTTTCTTACCTGGTCGTCACACTTGCTTACAACCTCTTACATCTCTAACTTTTTCCAGTTCTGATGAAAGGTCATTGACCTGACACCTTGGGCCCAATTTTAACTCTGTGTAAATGAATTGTGATGCTGCCTGACCTGCTGCATATTTCAAGCATTTTCAGTTTTTATTTCAGATTTCCAGCATCTGCAGTATTTTACTTTTCTAATCTCTTTTAGTGCTGTTGGTTGAGGGATAAATATTGTCCAGGACATGGAGGAGAACTCCTCTGTTCTTCTTCGAATATTGTCATGGGAGCTTTGCCATCGTCCTGAGAGGGTGTAATCCCTGATGTTTACTGTGCTGCACCTGTCGCCTCAAACTGACAGTGCTTTTCCAGTCCATGTAATGCTGCAAATTACTTAATCGATATATCACAAGACTAACACAAGATAAAAGTGTTATTTATGTTGCTTTATCCTGAAAGATGCGGAGACGCAATCTTTGTAATACTATTGACCTATCACTTTACAAAACTTGGATATTCTGCAAGAAGCTAATGCTCTTCCCTCCACTAAACATCTTTAATCATGATTAGTTACATTATCATTTATTTTGAATGACCTTCCATTGTAAATATGCAGTATTTGGTTCAGATGCACGTATTCTATTTATTGTTCCCTCCTTGAAGAACATCCCGAAAAGAACTTTTCGTTTCTGTTTTTTATTTACACGATTGGTAAAGACAATGATTCCTCTCCCTTCATTCCCATGATAGAATGGCAGCTCCTGTTGATGTTATTGCTGGCATAAAGCTGCACTGAGAGTCTGTTCCCCTCATCGAGCCTCCATTGTCAGCACTCTGAACATATGGTCAGTCACCATGTTCCGGTATGACTGGCTGACTCTAGTCACCAGGCCCCAACTCAGCATAAACATTTCCCCTTCAGCCCCCGTGCAACACAAATAAAACTAATTCCAAATATCGCAGTGTTTTTATTCAACGGCTTAAACTGCATAAATTGAAAATTTTTGCAGTTGTCATCTGCAAATGTCCTGCCTGGTTATCATGTGACATGGGTCTTCTGGGTGCAATCTGGGCTTTTTTTAGTTTCATAAAGAGAGGTGAAAGCTCATATGTTGCATCTCACACCATTTACGAACATACATACGAGCATACAAATTAGGAGCATGAGTAGGCCATTCGGCCCCTCTAGCCTGCTCTTCCAATTGATATTAGATTAGATTAGATTAGAGATACAGCACTGAAACAGGCCCTTCGGCCCACCGAGTCTCTGCCGACCATCAACCACCCATTTATACTAATCCTACACTAATCCCATATTCCTACCAAACATCCCCACCTGTCCCTATATTTCCCTACCACCTCCCTGTACTAGTGACAATTTATAATGGCCAATTTACCTACCAACCTGCAAGTCTTTTGGCTTGTGGGAGGAAACCGGAGCACCCGGAGAAAACCCACGCAGACACAGGGAGAACTTGCAAACTCCACACAGGCAGTACCCAGAATCGAACCCGGGTCCCTTGAGCTGTGAGGCTGCATGGTTAATCTGATAGTGGCCTCAATTCTTCTTTCCTGTCTACCTGCTACAACGTTTGACTCCCTTGTTAATAAAGAAACTATCTAACTAAGCCTTAAAAATATTCAATGACCATGCCTCTTTCCTGCCACTGGTGCCTCACAGTTGGTATTTATAAATGCTCTGTCCGGTTACGTGGGTTGTCATCATGCTGTCTGAGGATTTTCCCACAGGAAATGGGAGATTTACTCCAGAAACACAGTTCACTCAAGAAGATTGCATCAACATCCACTCAAGATACATTGAACTAACTGTGTGAACATCCCCTTCAGAACTCTGTTATCCACATGGAACCAAGAAAATGGCTCCAAGCATCTATTGTAATATTGCTCTTTACACTTCCTGAAATAACACTAATGCCCAACACTGCTATCCTCCTCTACAGTATCGGAGAGAAACTCTCCGGACAAAGTTCAAATAAAGTGTTACCAATTTATTCAATTACTTTGTATTGTGTATCAATGATGTTTATTATCTTCAGCTGATAGACTTCTCTTTGGTATTGGTGTGTTGAGTATGGCTCAAGTTTGTAACTGGTGGTTTTCTCTTCTCAACGACTATCAATTGAAAGGAAAGTGTGCTGACTGTGAGTCAAGGGTAGAAATTTCAGGGCCCTCCTCCTCTTGGAGTCTGTTTCCTTCAGTTATCTACAATCTTGGCTTTCAATGAAGTTTTCTTGAAATGTTCCCAGTTTGACAACATTTGATAGAGGGCAGGATTTCCACGGACCCATGGGGGCAGGAACGAAGGTGGGTGGGCGAGTAATTTCCCACCGTCGGCCGGCGTGCTAGCACCATCCCACTCCCGAGCCATTTTCCTGCAGACCGGATTGGGAGGGGAGGAACGCTCACCTACCTGCAAGCAATGGGTAGCCAGTTAAGGTAAGTTTTAGGCCAATTATCGGAGGCCACTGGCAGCTGTCTGGAAGTGGCCTTCCAATGGCAGACCAGGGGGTCACCACCCCAGGCAGCCTTTGAGATCTCCCAACCTGCCACCTGGTCACAGCTGCGGGCACAGGCCACCTGTAGAGGGGATTGCCCTCCACAATGGTGGCCTAGCAGCTGTGGTAATTTTTTAACAGAAAAGATTTAAAAGTTGCTGTGAGGGTGCCTTAAGATGGAAGCACCCTCTCTCTCCCTCACCTGCAAGAGCAGGCTGCAGATCCTTCACTACTGGAGGGGCTCACTGCCATCCCTCATTGGACAGCGAGTGCTCTGTCTGGCCACCAATTGGCCAATTCAGTGAAAATTACTGTCAGGTGACTGCTCCTGACACCGCGTTGGGTTGGGACCCGCATTTGACCCTGACGTTGCGGTCAGAGCCCAAAGTGCAAATTCCTGCCCACAAACAGGAGATACTAGGACATTTGATCAAAGGTTTGGTCAATGAGGTAGGCTTTAGGAGCATCTTAAAGAAGGAAAGAGAGGTAGAGAGGTGGTGAGGTTTAGGGACGGAATTCCAGAGTTTAGAGCCGTCAGTGGTGGAGCAATGAAAATCAGGGATGCTCAACGGGCCAGATTGGAGGAGCACAGATATCTCAGATGGTCATAACGCTGGAGGAGGTTACAGAGATAGGGAGGGGGTGAGGCCATGGAGGGATTTGATATTAAGTCACTGCGGCACAGTGGCGCAGTGGTTAGCACCGCAGCCTCACAGCTCCAGGGACCCGGGTTCGATTCTGGGTACTGCCTGTGCGGAGTTTGCAAGTTCTCCCTGTGTCTGCGTGGGTTTCCTCCGGGTGCTCCGGTTTCCTCCCACAAGCCAAAAGACTTGCAGGTTGGTAGGTAAATTGGCCATTATAAATTGTCACTAGTATAGGTAGGTGGTAGGGAAATACAGGGACAGGTGGGGATGTTTGGTAGGAATATGAGATTAGTGTAGGATTAGTATAAATGGGTGGTTGATGGTCGGCACAGACTCGGTGGGCCGAAGGGCCTGTTTCAGTGCTGTATCTCTAATCTAATCTAATCTAATTGTAAAATAGAGGTGTTGCGGGAATAGATTAAATTCATTCAGTGTCACACATGCCCCTCATGCACCCCAATGTATGACAACATGTTAATATGTATCATATACATATGACAATATGTACGGCAAAAGTGCGAAGAGAAATGCAGACTGGTTTCAATCTCATAATGAAGAGCTGGAACCTGTCATAGCTGCTAAGCGCATTGCACTGTTGAACTACAAGAAAGCCCCCAGCGATTTAACATCCGCAGCACTTAAAGCAGCCAGAAGCACTGCACAAAGAACAGCCAGGCGCTGCGCAAACGACTACTGGCAACACCTATGCAGTCATATTCAGCTGGCCTCAGACACCGGAAACATCAGAGGAATGTATGATGGCATTAAGAGAGCTCTTGGGCCAACCAGCAAGAAGATCGCCCCCCTCAAATCTAAATCAGGGGACATAATCACTGACCAACGCAAACAAAGGGACCGCTGGGTTGAGCACTACCTAGAACTGTACTCCAGGGAGAATGTTGTCACTGAGACTGCCCTCAATGCAGCCCAGCCTCTACCAGTCATGGATGAGCTGGACATACAGCCAACCAAATCGGAACTCAGTGATGCCATTGATTCTCTAGCCAGCGGAAAATCCCCTGGGAAGGACAGCATTACCCCTGAAATAATCAAGAGTGCCAAGCCTGCTATACTCTCAGCACTACATGAACTGCTATGCCTGTGCTGGGACGAGGGAGCAGTACCTCAGGACATGCGCGATGCCAATATCATCACCCTCTATAAAAACAAAGGTGACCGCGGTGACTGCAACAACTACCGTGGAATCTCCCAGCTCAGCACAGTGGGGAAAGTCTTTGCTCGAGTCGCTCTAAACAGGCTCCAGAAGCTGGCCGAGCGCGTCTACCTTGAGGCACAATGTGGCTTTCGTGCAGAGAGATCGACCGTTGACATGCTGTTCTCCCTTCGTCAGATACAGGAGAAATGCCGTGAACAACAGATGCCCCTCTACTATAATAAAAGCTGAAACAAAAACAAGAATTGCTGGATTCACTCAGCAGGTCTGGCAGCATCTGTGGAAAGAGAAGCAGAGTTAACGTTCCGGGTCAGTGACCCTTCTTCGGAACTGCCCCTCTACATTGCTTTCATTGATCTCAATATTCATCAATATGAAAGGCACAATTCAACACGGTGGCTCCTCATCAGAGCCCTTTCCTATCCTGAGTGGCGTGAAACAGGGCTGTGTTCTCGCACCCACACTTTTTGGGATTTTCTTCTCCCTGCTGCTTTCACATGCATTCAAGTCCTCTGAAGAAGGAATTTTCCTCCACACAAGATCAGGGGGCAGGTTGTTTAACCTTGCCCGTCTCGGAGCGAAGTCCAAAGTACGGAAAGTCCTCATCAGGGAACTCCTCTTTGCTGACGATGCTGCTTTAACATCTCACACTGAAGAGTGCCTGCAGAGTCTCATCGACAGGTTTGCGGCTGCCTGCAATGAATTTGACCTAACCATCAGCCTCAAGAAAACAAACATCATGGGGCAGGACGTCAGAAATGCTCCATCCATCAATATTGTCGACCACGCTCTGGAAGTGGTTCAAGAGTTCGCCTACCTAGGCTCAACTATCACCAGTAACCTGTCTCTAGATGCAGAAATCAACAAGCGCATGGGAAAGGCTTCCACTGCTATGTCCAGACTGGCCAAGAGAGTGTGGGAAAATGGCGCACTGACACGGAACACAAAAGTCCGAGTGTATCAAGCCTGTGTCCTCAGTACCTTGCCCTATGGCAGCGAGGCCTGGACAACGTATGTCAGCCAAGAGCGATGTCTCAATTCATTCCATCTTCGCTGCCTCCGGAGAATACTTGGCATCAGGTGGAAGGACCGTATCTCCAACACAGAAGTCCTTGAGGCGGCCAACATCCCCAGCTTATACACACTACTGAGTCAGCGGTGCTTGAGATGGCTTGGCCATGTGAGCAGCATGGAAGATGGCAGGATCCCCAAAGACACATTGTACAGCGAGCTCGCCACTGGTATCAGACCCACCGGCCATCCATGTCTCCGCTTTAAAGACGTCCGCAAACGCGACATGAAATCCTGTGACATTGATCACAAGTCGTGGGGGTCAGTTGCCAGCGTCCGCCAGAGCTGGCAGGCAGCCATAAAGGCGGGGCTAAAGTGTGGCGAGTCGAAGAGACATAGTAGTTGGCAGGAAAAAAGATAGAGGTGCAAGGGGAGAGTCAACTGTCTAACAGCCCCGACAAACAAATTTTTCTGCAGCACCTGTGGAAGAGCCTGTCACTCTAGAATTGGCCTTTATAGCCACTCCAGGCGCTGCTTCACAAACCACTGACCACCTCCAGGCGCTTATCCATTGTCTCTCGAGATAAGGAGGCCAAAGAAGAAGAAGAATACAAAGTTGTATGAGAAGACATTACTGTGTGAAGTTATGATTTCAGTGTGAGCACAGGTTCAGTTGTAACTTGTGTTTCCTGCAATATGGTCATGCATGGTGTATATTCAAAGGGCCAGGTGATGGTTCTGGGTCGGCAGCAGTAAAAAAAAAAGTACCAGGTTATGATGAAAAACATTGAGAAATGGATACTATGGTCAAATTGTTAACTTTACCTTGTCAGCTTTCCTCAGGTCTGTCTCCTTATGTATTTGAAGCCAAGTCCTGTGGATCATGCTGGCAGCATTTACCATACCCACCATCTCCTGCCACGTTGCTGTACCAATCTTTCCTGTGGACAGTATCCTTCAGTGGAGAGGATGACAGCTTGGCTTTGCTTCACATCATCCTACATGAGTTCTACTTGCTTGGGTAAGAGCCCTCTATTGTGCAGGAACTTGGCAACTCAAATATCCTTTCCTGTGTTAAAGATAGGAATTTTTTTACTCATTCATGGGATGTGGCTGGCAGGGCCAACATTTGCTTTCCATCATTAATTGCCCTTGAGAAGGTGGTGGTGATCTACCTTCTTGCACTGCTGCAGTGTGGTGTGGGGACTTCCACAATGCTGTCAGGTAGGGAGTTCCAGGATTTTGATCCAGTGACAGTGAATGAGCAGCGATATATTTCAAGTCAGGATAGTGTGTGACTTGGAGGGGAACTTGGATGTGGTAGTGTTCCCATGCCCCTATTCTTCTCGGCAATAGATGTCACAGGTTTGGAAGGTGCTTTCAAAGAAACATGGGCCACTTAATCAGTAGCTGAGGCCTTTAAATGCATGTCAGCTGTGCACCTCTTGCACGTGCTCCCTCAGCATCCCTTCTGTTATAGAGAGAGATACAGCACTGAAACAGGCCCTTTGGCTCACCAAGTCTGTGCTAACCAACAACCACTCATTTATACTAAACCTACATTAATTCCATATTCCCTACCACATTCCCACCATTCTCCTACCACCTATCTACCTACATTACGGGCAATTTACAATGGCCAATTTACCTATCAACCTGCAAGTCTTTGGCTGTGGGAGGAAACAGGAGCACCCGGCGGAAACCCACATGGTCACAGGGAGAACTTGCAAACTCCCCACAGGCAGTACCCAGAACTGAACCCAGGTCACTGGAGCTGTGAGGTGGCGGTGCTAACCACTGCGCCGCCCCTATTATGCCTGTGTGGTATAATATTTTGCAGTGTACCCAAATTGGGGCTAAACAGCTATGCGGGAACTGATATCACAGTGCTTACACTTGACTTGCATTTGCTCTGCAATCTTGAGGCTGTACTGCCAAAAATCACAGTTTCGCCTGACAATACAGAGCACGCG
Organism: Heterodontus francisci; assembly: GCF_036365525.1. Lineage (NCBI taxonomy): Eukaryota > Metazoa > Chordata > Chondrichthyes > Heterodontiformes > Heterodontidae > Heterodontus > Heterodontus francisci. The sequence goes on from NC_090388.1 coordinate 17,463,066, forward strand.
CAGAGTGATCCCTGACGTCATCAGTGTGTCCGAACACTTGCCAACTTGCCAGTATGAATCCGTGCATGTGCGCCCTGATGTCACCATGTAACGTTAGCACGTTATGACGCCAAAAGTACCATGCGTGTTAGACTAAATCTGGGTTCGTACATGAAAGACAAAAAGACTACCACATGGTAATATTGAGGTACCTGATGAACAAACTTGTGAGCAGCTTATTGTTGAGAATATGAAAATATTTGAGGATAATCAGAAACATTGCTAAGTTTTACTTTTTAACTCTCCATTTTATTCCCTTTTCATAATTTATTTTTATTTTCTCCCCCCTTTTTAAGTGTGTTTTAAGTGTGCCATTATCAGATTAATTTCCAGGTGGTTACTAACACTGTTGAGTCGGATATTATATGTTGAGAGAGTGGCAAAGGTTATTTCACCCTCCATTCCCCTTTGTCCTTTCTTTTAAGATCTGCTTGTCCACTTGACACTGACACCAGATGGTGTAGCTCCATAAGTAGCAGAGTCCAGATAAGTAGCACAGAGTCCACTTTGACAGAGTATGCATCTACGGAGTACTTCACTCAGGAATTTGGTGAGTGAGTGAGGGAACACTAAGGGCTGCATTTTACCCTGACGGTGGGCTCCCGGCGATAAGCCAGAAGGCAGGGGACGACACCGCCTTGGTCATGTTTTGGACCCCTGGCCGAATTCCACAGTGTGCAGCCAATTAACTGCTCACCATGGAGGTCCCTGTCCCTTTAAGGATGGGGATCCCTCCCAAGAGCTGCTGGCCAATCAGAAGGCCTGGGATAAGAAGCAGCGCTGGAGCCCCGGACCCTTTTGTTCCCATGGTTCTGCCAATGCTGTTTTGACTAGTTGAATGATTGCAACAGCAAAGTGGCAATGAGATGCTCGGCCAATTCCTCCATACAAGGACATATTCTTTTTCGTTCATGGGATATGGGCATTGCTGGCGAGGCCAGCATTTATTGACCATCCCTAATTTCCCTGTAATGGTCTCTGTCTACTGCCTCTGTTCTTTGCAGGTCTGAGCTGAGTAGTCAGAGAAAAGTTACAAACCATGGAATTTCATACAAACATGTTAAGCATTTATACAGGATAATTATCATAATTATCATAAAGGATAATTTCAAGGCCATGATGTCTTAAGTAATTTCTGACAATGTAACCCAATCTCTGCATAATAATTGTCCTGTAATTATGCTGTATGGTATATTTGATAGTTTTGAAATTGCTTTTCCAAACCAACAAAGAAATGCCAGTGTTGGAACTGCACCTTCTGTGTTTAATAAAGTTGTGCATCATATGGTTCAAGGGCTAATTTCAATCAATTGTCATGTCCTTAATAAAAGACTTTTGAAATCAAAATCATACATTTTCTGAAGTTACCAAGAACTTGAATTTGCTTCATATAACTGTACCCAAAGGCGATTTGGCAAAAAAAAAAACCAGCATATGGTAAACTCTGGACTGAAAGATGTGCATTTTGAATCCAAAGACAATCTGTTACGCCTGGGCTTTTGAGATGCTGATCTCAAGGTCATCTAATCAGTTCTATTATTTTTTGCTGAGTAGTTGAACAGAACACCACGTTTGCAAACATTCACACTCATCGCATTCCCATTCTCCTGAGAATTCCTCATGCTGACTCTTTAACTCAACATGTAACACAATCACCAATTAGTGTCAAAGTTACCATAGCCAACAGACTTAAATTGCATTAACCTTACATGCTCTTTCACGGAAAATGTAATCAATTCACTTGAAAACTAATGACTAATTTTGAACTTGTTATTAAATGATTTGGTCTAAAATTGACTTAAATTATGTAATCGGTATCAACTGAGCTGTCAGCTGCAAGCTAAGAATGTTAACCTCAAGTTCAGCTGGTCACACAATGTCCTAGAGTTCAAATAGCAGCAAAGCTTTGAAGTCACCACTATAAATTTACACAAGACTATTACATGACAAAAAAAATTGTGAATTATAATTGCATTGAACTCTGGCTGCAATTTATATAATTCCATTACATATTAATTAGCAAAAGGACTTGGCCCTTCTGTGGCTAATTTTAAATATGATATATTTTAGAGATTAGAAAGAAGACTATTTTAAAGTTAAATTAATTAACTGCACCTTGACTCACAAGATTTAATAAAAGGTTTCTCCACTGAACGCCATGTGAAATATAAAATGGCTTCACTAATTGAAGCTGTACATAGTCAACATCATTCTATTGAATTTTAACTAAGTTAGGTGGAACTGGAAAAGTAGACTGGGCCATTATAAAATGTACACTAATTAAATCTTGCCGCATGATAGATCATTAACATTCTGAAATGACTCTTTAAATTCAGGAGTGAATGTGCTATCAGATCAGCTAAAGCAGGGAATTCATAATTTTTAAACAATTCACATTACTCATGTTTTAAAGTTGTTTTATCCCCTTCTTTAAGTACGTCACAGGCAAAAGACTTGACAGGCACCGTCTCCAAGCCTCCAACTGATGTAGGATGTTGGAATTTTAATTCGGCTGCTGTAATTGGTATAGCACTGAAGAGTTTTGTTGCTTTTCTTGGGAAATATGGCTGTGCAGGATGTTGGAAATTTAACTTGTCGATGAGGAGCAGTGGTGGGAAAACATCTTGCCCATGATTTCCCCAAGCCTTTCTCAATGTGAACACTACCATCACAAGAGATGGAAGTGGATCTTAAATGCTTACCAAAGGGTTGGAGGGAAAATGCGATAATCAGTTAATCCACGTTGATCTCAAGCATCTCTTAGTGACTGATGGAAGATAGCGCTGACAGTCACCTGGGAATTTGAATGCAGCTTGGTCTTTTGGTTGAGGATGGTGTGGGATCGTTTCAGACTTGGAGAGAATATGTAGCAAAACAAAAAGAAATAGATTGTATGTCTTTTGTGAAGTACCACATAAACAGTCAATTGTACTTTGTTTAGTTGACAGCTCCAGTTTGTGTGCAAGGAATGTTGGGAAGTAGTTGAAATTACAGATATTCCATTGAAAATAAACTATCGCTCATGCCATCAGCTGCGGTAAAGCAGCTACACTTTTTTTTATATTCTTTCATGGGATGTAAGCATCACTGGCAAAGCCAGCATTTATTGCCCATTCCTAGTTGTCCTTGAGGAGGTGGTGGTGAGCCCCCTTCTTGAACTGTTGCAGTCCATGTGGTGTTGGTACACCCACAGTGCTGTTAGGGAGGGAGTTCCAGGTTTTTGACCCAGCAACAGTGAAGGAATAGTCATATAGTTCCAGGGAGGTGGTGGCGTCGTGGTATTGTCACTTGACTAGTAACCCAGAGACTCAGGGTATTGCTCTGGGGACATGGGTTCGAATGGGTTGGAATTTGAATTCAATTAATAAATCTGGAATTAAAAGATAATGCTGGCCATGAAACTATTGCCGATTGTTGTAAAAACCCATTTGGTTCACTAATATCCTTCAGGGAAGGGAATCTGCTGTCCTTACCTGGTCTGGCCTACATGTGACTCCAGACCTACAGCAATGTGGTTGACTCTTACATGCCCTCTGAAATGGCCTAGCAAGCCACTCAGTTGTATCTAACTGCTACGACATCAATAAAAAGGAATGAAACCGGATGGACCACCCGGCATCGACCTAGGCATTGGAAACGATAACGGCAAACCCAGCCCTGTCAGCCCTGCAAAGTCCTCCTTACTAACATCAGGGGGCTTGTGCCAAAGTTGGGAGAGCTGTCCCACAGACTAGTCAAGCATCTGCCTGACATAGTCATGCTCACGGAATCATACCTTAAAGCCAATGTCCCAGACACTGCCATCACTATCCCCAGGTCAGTCCTGTCCCACCGGCAGGATAGACCCAGCAGAGGTGGCGGCACAGTGGTATACAGTTGGGAGGGAGGTGCCCTGGGAGTCCTCAACATTGACTCCGGACCCCACGATGTCTCATGACATCAGGTCAAACATGGGCAAGCAAACCTCCTGCTGATTACCACCTACCACCCTCCCTCAGCTAATGAGTCAGTACTCCTCCATGTTGGTATCACTTGGAGGAAGTATTGAGGGTGGCAAGGGCGCAGAATGTACTCTGGGTGGGGGCCTTCAATGTCCATCACCAAGAGTGGCTCAGTAGCACCACTACTGGCAGAGTCGTAAAGGACATTAATTGGGATAGTCATCGTGTTAAGGGCTTAGATGGAGTGGAGTTCTTAAAATGTATACAGGAGAACTTTTTAGCTCAATGTGTAGAGGATCCAACAAGGGAGGGTGCAGTGCTGGACCTAATTCTGGGGAATAAAGCCAGACAGGTGGTTGATGTGTTGGTGGGGGTGCATTTTGGTGATGGCGACCATAACATGGTACAATTTAAGCTTGTTATGGAGAAAGAAATAGACAAGTTGCAAAAAAAGGTTTTGGATTGGGGGAAAGCGAATTTTAGTAAAATAAGGCAGGATCTGGCCAAGGTAGACTGGAAAGAGTTATTTGTTGGGAAATCTACAGAAGAGCAGTGGGGGGCATTCAAAAAGGAAATGGGGAGGGTACAGGCCCAACATGTTCCCTCTCGGGTAATAGGTAGGAGCAACAAGCCCAGAGAACCATGGATGACCAGAAACATTCAGGGTATGATGAGAAGGAAAAGAGAGGCTTTTAGCAAATACAAGGAGAGCAAATCAATGGAAGCATTAGTGGAATACAGAAAGTGTAGGATGGAGCTTAAGAAAGCAATTAGGAGAGCAAAGAGGGGATATGAGAAAGCTCTGGCTGGTAAAAGTAGGGAAAATCTAAAGTATATCAATGGGAAGAGGATAACCAGGGAAAGAATAGGACCCATTAGGGACCAAGGGGGAAATTTGTGGGTGGAGCCAGAGGACATTGGTTGGGTGTTGAATGAATACTTCACATCTGTCTTCACCCAAGAGAATGAGGATGTAGATATGGAACTTAGAGAGAGAGAGACTGTGAGGTTCTTGAGCAAATTGCCATAGGGAGTGGCGAGGTATTGGAGGTTTTGGAAGGCTTAAAAGTGGACAAATCTCCAGGTCCGGACGATTTGTGTCCCAGGATGCTGTGGGAGGCAAGGGTGGAGATTGCAGGGGCTCTGACCCTAATTTTTAATTCCTCTCTGGCCATAGGGGAGGTGCCAGAGGACTGGAGAACAGCTAATGGGGTCTCACTGTTTAATAAAGGTTGTAGAGATAAGCCAGGGAACTACAGACCAGTGAGTCTCACGTCAGTGGTAGGGAAACTATTGGAGAAAATTCTGAAGGAGGGAATCTATCACCACTTGGAGAGGCAAAATTTGATTAGGAATAGTCAGCATGGCTTTGTCAGAGGGCGGTCATGCCGAACAAATTTGATTGAATTTTTTGAGCATGTGACCAGGTGTGTAGATGAGGGTAGTGCAGTTGATGTAGTTGACATGGATTTCAGCAAAGCCTTTGACAAGATCCCACATGGGAGACTTATCAAGAAAGCAAATGCACATGGGATACAAGGTAACTTTATAAGGTGGATTCAAAATTGGCTTAGCTGTAGGAGACAGAGAGTGATGACAGACGGCTGTTTTAGTGACTGGAAGCCACTGTCCAGTGGCGTACCACAGGGATCTGTGCTGGGTCCCCTATTGTTTGTCATTTATATAAAGTAAGTTCAGTAAGTTCGCGGATGACACAAAGATTGGCCGAGTGGTTAACAGTGAGGTGGAGTGTCTGAGGTTCTTCTTTGGCCTCCTTATCTCGAGAGACAATGGATAAGCGCCTGGAGATGGTCAGTGGTTTGTGAAGCAGCGCCTGGAGTGGCTATAAAGGCCAATTCTAGAGTGACAGGCTCTTCCACAGGTGCTGCAGAGAAATTTGTTTGTCGGGGCTGTTACACAGTTGGCTCTCCCCTTGCGCCTCTGTTTTTTTTCCTGCCAACTACTAAGTCTCTTCGACTCGCCACACTTTAGCCCTGTCTTTATGGCTGCCTGCCAGCTCTGGCGAACGCTGGCAACTGACTCCCACGACTTGTGATCAATGTCACAGGATTTCATGTCGCGTTTGCAGACGTCTTTAAAGCGGAGACATGGACGGCCGGTGGGTCTGGTACCAGTGGCGAGCTCGCTGTACAATGTGTCTTTGGGGATCCTGCCATCTTCCATGCGGCTCACATGGCCAAGCCATCTCAAGCGCCGCTGACTCAGTAGTGTGTATAAGCTGGGGATGTTGGCCGCCTCAAGGACTTCTGCGTTGGAGATACGGTCCTGCCACCTGATGCCAAGTATTCTCCCGAGACAGCGAAGATGGAATGAATTGAGACGTCGCTCTTGGCTGACATACGTTGTCCAGGCCTCGCTGCCATAGGGCAAGGTACTGAGGACACAGGCTTGATACACTCGGACTTTTGTGTTCCGTGTCAGTGCGCCATTTTCCCACACTCTCTTGGCCAGTCTGGACATAGCAGTGGAAGCCTTTCCCATGCGCTTGTTGATTTCTGCATCTAGAGACAGGTTACTGGTGATAGTTGAGCCTAGGTAGGCGAACTCTTGAACCACTTCCAGAGCGTGGTCGCCAATATTGATGGATGGAGCATTTCTGACGTCCTGCCCCATGATGTTTGCTTTCTTGAGGCTAATGGTTAGGTCAAATTCATTGCAGGCAGCCGCAAACCTGTCGATGAGACTCTGCAGGCACTCTTCAGTGTGAGATGTTAAAGCAGCATCGTCAGCAAAGAGGAGTTCCCTGATGAGGACTTTCCGTACTGTGGACTTCGCTCGTAGAGGGGCAAGGTTGAACAACCTGCCCCCTGATCTTGTGTGGAGGAAAATTCCTTCTTCAGATGACTTGAATGCATGTGAAAGTAGCAGGGAGAAGAAAATCCCAAAAAGTGTGGGTGCGAGAACACAGCCCTGTTTCACGCCACTCAGGATAGGAAAGGGCTCTGATGAGGAGCCACCGTGTTGAATTGTGCCTTTCATATTGACATGGAATGAGCTGATGATACTTAGTAGCTTTGGTGGGCATCCATTCTTTTCTAGTATTCTGAAGAGACCACGTCTGCTGACGAGGTCAAAGGCTTTGGTGAGATCAATGAAAGCAATGTAGAGGGGCATCTGTTGTTCACGGAATTTCTCCTGTATCTGACGAAGGGAGAACAGCATGTCAACGGTCGATCCCTCTGCACGAAAGCCACACTGTGCCTCAGTGTAGACGCACTCGGCCAGCTTCTGGAGGTTACAGGAAGATATAGACGGGATGGTCAAATGGGCAGAAAAGTGGCAGATGGAATTTAACGCTGAAAAGTGTGAGGTGATACACTTTGGAAGGAGTAATGTGACACGGAAGTATTCAATGAATGGCGTGACACTGGGATGTTCCGAGGAACAAAGGGACCTTGGCGTGTTTGTCCACAGATCTCTGAAGGCAGATTAATAGGGTGGTGAAAAAGGCATATGGGACACTTGCCTTTATCAATCGAGGCATAGATTACAAAAGCAGGGAGGTCATGTTGGAGTTGCACAGAACTTTGGTAAGGCCACAGCTGGAGTACTGTGTGCAATTCTGGTCGCCACATTATAGGAAGGATGTGATTGCATTGGAGGGGGTGCAGAGGCGATTCACCAGGATGTTGCCTGGGATGGAACATTTAAGCTATGAAGAGAGGTTGGATAGGCTTGGGTTGTTTTCACTGGAGCAGAGAAGACTGAGGGGTGACCTGATTGAGGTGTGCAAGATTATGTGGGGCATGGACAGGGTGGATAGGGAACAGCTGTTCCCCTTAGTTGAAGGGTCAGTTACGAGGGGTCACAAGTTTAAGGTGAGGGGTGGGAGGTTTAAGGGGGACTTGAGGAAGAACTTTTTTACCCAGAGGGTGGTGATGGTCTGGAATGCCCTGCCTGGGAGGGTGGTAGATGCAGGTTGCCTCACATCCTTTAAAAAGTACCTGGATGAGCACTTGGCACGTCATAACATTCAAGGCTATGGGCAAGTGCTGGCAAATGGGATTAGGTAGACAAGTCAGGTGTTTTAATGCATCGGTGCAGTCTCGATGGGCCGAAGGGCCTCTTCTGCACTGTACTATTCTGTGATTCTGTGACATAGCTGCTAGACTGGGTATGCGGCAGCAGGTGAGGAAACCAACAAGAGGGAAAAACATACTTGACCTCGTCCTCACCAATCTGCCTGCCGCAGATGCATCTGTTCAGGACAGCATTGGTATGAGTGACCACCGCACAGTCTTTGTGGAGAGCAAGTCCCGCCTTCACATTGAGGATACCATCCATCGTCTTGTGTGGCACTATCACCGTGCTAAATGGGATAGGTTTCAAACGGATCTAGCAATGCAAAACTGGGCATCCATGAGGCGCTGTGGGCCATCAGCAGCAGCAAAATTGTACTCAACCACAATCTATAACCTCATGGCCCGGCATTTCCCCCACTCTACCATTACCATCAAGCCAGGAGATCAACCCTAGTTCAGTGAAGAGTGCAGGAGGGCATGCCAGGAGCAGCACTAGGCAAACCTGAAAATGAGGTTTCAGCTTGGTGAAGCTACAACTGAGGACTATTTGCGTGCCAAACTGCATAAGCAGTATGCAATAGACAGAGCCAAGCGATCCCATAACCAACGAATCAGATCTAAGCACTGCAGTCCTGCCACAACAAGCTGTGAATGGTGGTGGACAATTAAACAACTAACTGGAGGAGGTGGCTCCACAAATATCCTCATCCTCAATGAGAAGGATAAGGCAGAAGCATTTGCAACAATCTTCAGCCAGAGGTGCCGAGTTGATGATCCAAGTCGGCCTCTTCCTGAAGTCCCCAGCATCACAGATGCCAGACTTCGGGAAATTCGATTCACTCCACATGATATCAAGAAATGACTAAAGGCACTGGATACTGCAAAAGCTATGGGCCCTGACAACATTCCGGCAATAGTACTGAAGACCTGTGCTCCAGAACTTGCCCCTAGCCAAGCTGTTCCAGTGCAGCTACAACACTGGCATCTACCCAGCAATGTGGAAAATTGCCCAGGTATGTCCTGTACACAAAAAGCAGGACAATTCCAACCTGGCCAATTACCACCCCATCAGTCTACTCTCAATCATCAGTAAAGTGATGGAAGGTGTCATCAACAGTGCCATCAAACAGCACTTGCTAAGCAATAACCTGCTCAGTGACGCTCAGTTTGGGTTCTGCCAAGGTCATTCAGCTCCTGACTTTATTACAGCCTTGGTTCAAACATGGACAAAAGAGTTGAACTCAAGAGGTGAGGTGAGAGTGACTGCCCTTGACATCAAGGCAGCATTTGACTGCGTATGGCATCAAGGATCCCTAGAAAAACTGAAGGCAATGGGAATCAGGGGGAAAACTCTCCGCTGGTTGGAGTCATACTTAACGCAAAGGAAGATGGTTGTGGTTGTTGGAGGTCAATCATCTGAGATCCAGGACATCACTGCAGGAGTTCCTCAGGGTAGTGTCCTAGGCCCAACCGTCTTCAGCTGCTTCATCAATGATCTTCCTTCAATCATAAGGTCAGAAGTGGGGATGTTCGCTGATGATTGCACAGTGTTCAGCACCATTTGTGACTCCTCAGATACTGAAGCAGTCCATGTAGAAATGTCGCAAGACATGGACAATATCCAGGCTTGGACTGATAAGTGGCAAGTAACATTAGCGCCACACGAGTGCCAGGCAATGACCATCTGCAACAAGAGAGAATCTAACCATCTCTCCTTGACATTCAATGACATTACCATCGCTGAATCCCCCACTATCAACGTCCTAGGGGCTACCATTGACCAGAAACTGAACTGGAGTAGTGATATAAATACCGTGGCTACAAGAGCAGGTCAGAGGCTAGGAATTCTGCGGCGACTAACTCATCTCCTGACTCCCCAAGGACTGTCCACCATCTACCAGGCACAAGTCAGGAGTGTGATGGAATACTCTCCACTTGCCTGGATGAGTGCAGCCCCAACAACACTCAAGAAGCTCGACACCATCCAGGACAAAGCAGCCCACTTGCTTGGAACCCCATCCACAAACATTCACTCCCTCCACCACCGACGCATAGTGGCAGCAGTGTGTACCATCTACAAGATGCACTGCAGCAATGCACCAAGGCTCCTTAGACAGCACCCTCCAAACCTGCAACCTCACTTCCTGAAGGACAAGGGCAGCAAATGCGTGGGAACACTACCACCGGCAAGTTCCCCTCCAAGTCACACACCATCCTGACGGAGCTGTATCGCCGTTCCTTCACTGCCGCTGGGTCAAAATCCTGGAACTCCCTTCCTAACAGCACTGTGGGTGTCTCAACCTCACATGAACTGCAGTGGTTCAAGAAGGCAGCTCACCACCACCGTCTCAAGGGCAATTAGGGATGGCTAATAAATGCTGGCCTATCCAGCGACACCCACACCCAATGAATGAATAGAAAAAAGTCAGGATTGTGTGTGGCTTGGAGGGTTATTTGCAGGTGGTGGTGTTCCTATGTGCCTGCTGCCCTTGCCCTCTATGTGGTAGAGTTCGCAAGTTTGGAAGGGGCTGTCAAAGGAGGTTAGACGAGTTTCTGCAGTACATCTTATAGGTGGTACACACTGCTGCTGCTGTGCACCGTTGGCAGAGGGAGTGAATGTTTGTGGATGGGGTCCTGATCAAGTGGGCTGCTTTGTCCGGGATAGTGTCGAGATTCCTGAGTGTTGTTGGAACAGGACTCAACTGGGCAAGTGAAGAGTATTCCATTACATTCCTGACTTGTGCCTTGTAGATGGTGGACAGGCTTTAAGGAGTCAGGAAGTGAGTTATTCGCCAAAGAATTTTCAGCCTCTGACTTGCTCTTGTAGCCATAGTATTTATATTGCTTGTCCAGTAAAGTTCCTGGTCAATGGTAACCCGTAGGATGTTGATGGTGGGGGATTCAGTGATGGTAATGCCATTGAATATCAAGTGGAGATAGTTAGATTCTCTCTTGTTGGAGATGGACACTGCCTGGCACTTGTATGGCATGAATGCTGCTTGCCACTTATCAGCTCAAGCCTGAATGCTGTCCAGGTTTTGCTGGACGTAGACTGCTTCAGTGTCTGAGGAGTCGCAAATGGTACTGAACACTATAATCATCAGCAAACGTTCCCATTTCTGACCTTATGATGGAGGGAAGGTCATTGGTGAAGTAGCTGAAGATGATTGGGCCTCGGATACTACCCTGAGGAACTCCTGCAGTGATGCCCTGGGGCTAAGATGATTGGCCTCCAACAACCACAACATTTGTGCTGGGTATGACTCCACCCATTGGCAGTTTCCGCCCTCCCCCTAGGGCTAGGGCTAGGGCTCCTTGATGCCACACTCGGTCAAATGCTGCCTTGATGCCAAAGTTAATCGCTTTCACCTCACCTCTGGAATTCAGCTCTTTTGTCCATGTTTGGAACAAGGCTGGAATGAGGTTTGGAGCCGAGTGGCCCAGTTGGAACCCAAAGGTTCACAGGTGAGTAGATTATTGCTGTGTAAGTGCCGCTTGATAGCACTGTCAATGACAGCTTCCATCACTTTGTTGATGATTGAGAATAAGACTGATGGGACCCTAAGTGACTGGATTGGATTTGTCCTGCTTTCTGTGTATAGGACATACCTGGGCAATTTCCCACATTGTCAGGTAGATACCAGTGTTGCAGCTGTACTGGAACAGCTTAGCTAGAGGCACAGCTAGTTCTGGAGCACAGGTCATCAGTATCACAGCCAAGATGTTATCGGGGCCCATAGCCTTTGCAGAATCCAGTGCCTTCATCCATTTCTTGATATCACGTGGAGTGAATCAGATTGGCTGAAGACTGGCATCCGTAATGCCGGGGTCCTCAGGAGGAGGCTGAGATGGATCATCCACTTGGCACTTCTAAAGATAGTTGTAAGTGCTTCCGTCTTGAACAATATTTGCATTACAGATATCCAAATATTTATGAATTGAGATCAAGAGGCCTACAGGGTCACAAAGTATTACAAATGATTTACAGCACAGAAACCGACCATTCAGCCCAACAGGTCCATGCCGGTGTTTCTGCTTCACATAGCTCTTTCCCACACCTCTTCATCTCACCCTATCAACATATCCTTCTATTCCTTTTTTCCTCATGTGCTTATCTAGTTTCCCCTTGAATATATCTATACTATTCACCTCAACTACTCCTTGTGGTAATGAGTTGCTCATGCTAACCCCTCTCTGGTAAAGAAGATTCTCCTGAATTCCCTATTGGATTTAGTAGTGACTATTTTAATGCACACGTGAGACAGAATGATCCATTGTGGAGTGCCTCCTTTGAGTCTTTACATTGCTTGTCCACAGAGAAAAGTCCAGCGCAGCATCACAGGCCAAGGGAGGGCTGCGGGTACTCGGGTGTTAGGAAGGACTGTGCCTTTATAACTGTTTTGTAATGTGGACAGCAGAACTGAACAAAGTATGGATCCCGTTCCGACTAACTGGATGACAATCTCTTCTTACTTTTGATCTAAGGGTCATAAATTAAGTGGGTGAAAAAACGAGAGCACAAGAACAGTGAGACCAGTGAATATGCATGAGAAGCCAGGGAAGCATGTATAGGCTGGGGTCAATATTTAAGAAATGTATGATGGAGATCAGGAGAAGGATAGAGGGTGCTGGTGGCACTGCAGAAAAAGAGGCAGGTTGTAGAGGGAGATCGGATGTATCACAAGTGGTACAAACAAGGAGCAGGAAGCAAGCTGCCAGCTGTGAGCACACTCTGCTGCCCTCCTTGCTGGCCCACACACATCTCAGAGTTGTAGGGTATCCACCACAATCTTTCAATAGCCTTCTGAAAGGTCCAATGTGACATCAAGGGAAAGGCATGAGTGGATGAGACTTTAGGAGTGGGTTTGCCTAGTCATCGGTGGCCTGTCTGTAGCAACTTTTGAATCAAGAAACTTGATACTTACTTATCTGGTAGATTAGTAAAAAAAAAACGATGACAGAGCTGGAGGTGACTGTTGTGATTTTGACATGTCCAGAGGATGTAGATAAAACTGTGACAGTTAAGATGGGGAACCTCAATGCAAAATATGAACATAGGAATTCAGAATTGAAGAGGTTGACATAGAACTCTGACAAAATAAATTACAACAGAACGTTTTTATACATAATTAGAGAAAATAAATGGCAGGAAAGAAGTAGAACATGAGCCAATGTCCAATGGTCGTAGACAACATTTAGGGTTGATCTTTTACTCACCTGACCTACTGGGAGTGGGGGCTCTGAAAGTCAGGGGGAACCCGGAATTCGGGATTTTCCCGCATGCTGTGGAGTTTTAATTTGTGGACTAGATAAGTTTGTGCCTGGAGTGGGGGCGTTGTCATTCCAGTGGGGTGGGGGTATCAGTTGGGGGCAAATGAGGGGTTCAGTCCTGGGGGAGGGGTGGGGCAATTGATTGGGTGCATTGCCAATCCCGTGTCCAAGCGGGCTGGGGCAGGTCGGAGGAGCTGGTGGACTGGGTCTGGAGGAAATTGGAAGTTGGGGGGGGGAGGGGGCGGTGTTGTGTTTTTGGTGGGGTTTGGATCAGCGATCTAATTTTTAATGACTTGAACACCTGCTCATCTGACCCAAACCACTTGGCGATGCGCGAGGCCAGAATTAGAGGAGCGCAGATATCTCAAAAGATTGTAGGGCTGTAGGAGATTACTGAGGGAGGGAGGGGCGAGGCCATGGAGGGATTTTAAAACAAGGATGGGAATTTTAAAATCAAGACATTGCTTAACCAGAAGCCAATGTAGGTCAGCGAGTACAGGGGTGATAGGGGAACAGGACTTGGTGCAAGTAAGGACGTGTGGAAGGAGGGTTTCAGTAAAAGCCACCCTCACTCACTAAGAGGCACTTGTGATGGCTGAGCTTTGTCACCAAACCAGGATCAAGGAAGCAAGTGGGAATGTAAATAATAGAGACCAGAGCATAGCAAGCTATTAATGTTGTTCCCATTGTTCCCCATATAAATTCCTAATGCTAATTGGGGTCTTGTGGTGTATGCCAAGCAGGGATGATAGTCTTTATAAAGAGGGGAAGAAATTTAGGGAATTAATAAGCCAACTGCCTCATTCACACCTCTTAGCAGTCGGTTACATAGTGACATTGACAAGAGCTTGGAGCAGGTCATCTGCAATAGATTTCACTCTATTTGGTCTTAGTGGGTTTTAGGTCGTGGTAGAAGTCAGTAGGGCATGTTCACAAATAGCTCTTTCATATGAAGTTCAAGAGAGTTGGGCCAGCTCAGCATGGAAACATGTCATTAAGTGACACCTCATTAGTTCCCAATGCTACATTTTTTCACCATTTCCTGAGCTTTCAAAATGATCAGATTGTTAAGCTTCACAAGATCCAATGGTGCTTAATCCATGTTAGTCTGTAGTTAACATGAAAAACTCCAATTAATAACTTTCAAATACTCTGAGAAAACTTAATATTTAATTGCTGAGGTAACTTAAAAGACTTCATGGCTGTGCAATTTAGATGTTTTTGTGGAGACAATTATGATATTATAAAAGGCTAGCTTTGTTCTCTGAAACTAAATGTTCTGGGTCCAGGATGGACTTACTAGCTGCCAACGTGTTTCAATCCCCCCTCCATTTTTCAATATAAATCTTGCACTTATGTAGAACCTTTCATGTCCTCAGGATATTCAGAAGTACTTTGCAGTCAATGAAGTGCAGCCACTGTTGTAGCCACAATGTTCTACGCCAGCAATGAGGTGAATGAACAGATACTCTGTTTTAATGATGTTGAGTGAGGGATAAATATGGGTCAGGACAGTGGGGAAACTTTTGCATTTCTTCAACGAGCCCCATGAGATTTTTTAATGCCCACTTGAGTGGGCAGATGTATTGGACTGAAAACCAAGCCTTGTTGCAGGATTGATTTTGTAAAGCTGACCATGCAAGCCACAGCGAAAAAATCAGAACAATTGCATATAATCAGTGAATAGAGAGAACATTTACATGTAACTGGAGCTGTCAACCCAAGGGTCAAAAGTTTAAATCCCACCAAAGCAAGCTCTGAAATTGAATGCAATATATCTGGTAATCTGTAGACAAGCAACAACAATGACCATTAAACCTGCTGGATTTTTGGAAAAACCCAACATTTAGTTTATAAATGTCCTTCAGGGAAGAGAGCTTGATGCCCCGACCTGATTTTGCCTATATGTGACCAGCTCATCTATTTTAGGTGTTGGACGAAGGTCAAATATTGGCCAAGACACCAGGAGAATGCCTCTACTCTTTGAATTGATATCTTTTACATCGACCTGAGAGGCCAGATAGGGCTTCGGTTTAACAGTTGAGCCAAAAGACAGCTTCTAGGGCAGTGTTGCATTCCCTCAGTACTACACAGAATTGTCTGTCTAGATTATCTACTCAAGTTTTTGGAGTGAGGCTTGAACTAGAATTCTGACACAAAGGTGAGAGTGCCACCACTCAGCCAAGGCTTACGTCTTTGAAATGCGCAATTCTGGCAGTTCTTCGTGGGTTATTTCGGAAAGTCCTCACTCTACTTTGTTCACTCACTAATGAAGAGTCAGGGATTTTCAAGCAAGCTAACAGGACCAGATTCCTTACACTTCTGGGGAAAACAAGGGAAGAGTCAGAAAATATACAAGTTATGAATTCTCTGGATACAATGGGGTAAATATGCAATAATCCTCAGTAACTTGCTCTACGGCAGCGAGGCCTGGACAACGTATGTCAGCCAAGAGTGACGTCTCAACTCATTCCATCTTCACTGCCTCCAGAGAATCCTTGGCATCAGGTGGCAGGACTGTATCTCCAACGCAGAAGACCTCGAGGCAGCCAACATCCCCAGCATATACGCCCTACTGAGCCAGCGGTGCTTGAGATGGCTTGGCCCTGTGAGCCACATGGAAGATGGCAGGATCCCCAAGGTCACATTATATAGCGAGCTCATCACTGGTAACAGACCCACCGGCCGTCCATGTCTCCGCTTTAAAGACGTCTGCAAACGCAACATGAAGTCCTGTGACATTGATCACAAGTTGTGTGAGTCAATTGCTATTGATCGCCAGAGCTAGCAGACAGCCATAAAGGCGGAGCTAAACAGTGACGAGTTGAAGAGACTTAGCAATTGGCAGGAAAAAAGACAGAAGCGCAAGGGAAGAGTCAACCGTGTAACAGCCCCGACAACCAATTTTATTTGCAACACCTGTGGAAGCGTCTGTCACTCTAGAATTGGCCTTTATAGCCACTCCAGGCACTGCTTCACAAACCACTGACCACCATTGTCTCTCGAGACAAGGAGGCCAAAGAAGAAGAAGATAAAATCAAAACACTGAAGATGCTGGAAATCTGAAATAAAAACAGAAAGTGCTTGAAATACTCAGCAATTCAGGCAGCATCTGTGGAGAGAAAAGCAGAGTTAGCGTTTCAGGTCTGTGACGTTTCATGGGGTAAATATGCATCTTCCATACATGGGTAATAATCTGGTAGAGTGAATCAACCACTCATTACAGAACCTGGGAAAGAAAAGTGCCAGACAGTATAATTGCAGACTGTAAAAATACAGGAGATTTTGCTAACGCACAAAGTAAGTAGCACAAAGTCCAGCTCGGCTGAGTCCTGCGAGACAGAGTGCTCAACCTGGGAATTTGGTAAGTGTGGGAATTGGGTACAGTGAGGGAGGAGGTGCTGTTCTGGTCTTTTACAGAATAAGCAGTGATCCAAGGGAGGGAACTAGAGACAGTGAGGCCTGAGAGCTGAAGCCCAGAGGCATTAAATAGGTGAGCAGGTAGGTGATTGGTTGGTGAGTTTTAAGGTTTCTTCCTCTCTAGACTGGGGCAGTAGCTTAAACTGGTACTGGGGAGATATAAGCAGTATATTAAATTTACAGCTTGGCTAATTAAACTAGTTGATATAACTACAAATAATCGTTGAGTGATATTTCTAAACTTGAAACCTAATTAGTTAAATTAAACACAATAAAGATGGTAGGGCAGGTGATGTGTTACAGCTGCAGCATGTGGGAGCTGGTGGACATCATGTAATCCACAGCAACCACATCTGCAGTAAGTGTCTGCAGGTCAAAGAACTTCGGCTCAGAGTTGATGAGCTGGAGTCTGAGCTTCCTGGACACTTTGTTCCAGGAGGCAGTCACACCCCTTAGGCTAGGTACTTCAGAGTTGGTCCATAACCAGTGACAGGAAGGTGTTACCTTTAAGGTCTTAGTATGCTAATGAGCCAAGTACCAGGATGCAGTCATGTGAATCGGAGCCAGAGTCACTCTGTAACTGTAGCACCCAGAGTAAGGTTCTGTAAATAGTTAGCTCTGTACTGTATATACTTGTTAGCTGTTAATAAACCTGTTAGAAATCTTCAACCAACTGGACTCTATGCATCTCATTTATATTGCATCAGCCAACATAAAATAACTCATTATAACAAGTGAGGTAGGTATGAGGAACCAGAAGATAGCACTGGAGAAGGCTCAGGCCTTGCATTTCGCCAACAAATTTGAGGTTCTTGCAGCTTGTGTGGATGAGAGCAGGGACTTCAGGGAGGATGAGCAAACTGATCAGACCGTGGTGCAGGGGGCCATTCAAGTGGGGAAAGTAAAAAGGAATGTGGTTGTAGTAGGGGACAGTACAATTAGTGGGATAGATACTGCTCTGGGCAGTCGAGAGTGTGAGTCCCGAAGGCTGTGTTGCCTGCCAGCTTTAAGAATATCTCTTCGATGCTGGAGATGAACTTGGGCAGGGAGGGGGAGAATCCAGTTGTCGTGGTCCATGTGGGCACCAACAACATAAGTAGGACTAAGAAAGAGGTTCTGATGAAATATGAGCTCCTAGGGGCTAAATTAATCACAAAGGTAATAATCTCTGGATTATTACCTAAACCATGAGCAAATTGGCATAGGTAAATAAGATCAGGAGTTGAATGCGTGGCTCAAAGATTGGTGTGGGAGAAATGGGGTTTGATTCATGGGGCATTGGCACCAGTACTGGGGAAAGAGGGAGCTATAAAGTTGGGATGGCCTTCACCTGAACTGCACTGGGACCAGTGTCCTGGTGAATTGGACAACTAGGGCTTTGGAAAGGGCTTTAAACTAAAAAGTGGGGGAGGGAGGGTTCATGTGAGGGGAGATTTGGAAAGCTAAAGAGAAAGAACAAGGCAGTAGTGCAGGTAGCGATACAGGTAATGATAACAAGAGAGTGACAGGAAGTTACAGAGCATACAAACATAACAGTGCACCAACAAATAAGGTCAGTGTAGGAAAAAATGGTACAAAGACAGAATTATAGGCTCTTTATCTGAATGCACACAGCATTCAAAACAAGATGGTGAATTGATGAAACAAATGGAAATAAATGAGTATGTGTGATTGCCATTACAGAGATGTGATTGCAAGGCGACCAAAAAAGGTTGGAATAAAGGTAGAGGAGGTGGGGTAGCTCTGTTAATAAAGGATGAGATCTGTACAGTAGTGAGAAATGATCTTGCCTTAGATGTTCAAAATGTAGAATCATTTTGGGTGGAGATAAGAAATAGCAAAGGAAAGAAGTCACTGGTGGGAGTAGTTTATAGGCCTCCTGACAGTAGCTATATCATAGGACAGAATATAAACCAAGAAATAATGGGGGCTTGTAAGAAAGATACTGTAATAATCATGGGTGATTTTAATCTTCATATCGATTGGACGAATCAAAGTGGCAAAGGTAGCCTAGAGGATGAGTTCATAGGGTGTATTCAGGACAGTTTCTTAGAATAATACGTTGTGGAACTTAAACCAGGGAGCAGGCTATTTTAGACTTGGTAATAAATAATGAGAAAATGGATTAATTAATGACCTCATAGCAAAGGATCCTCTAGGCAAGAGTGATCATAACATGATAGAATTTCACATTCATTTTGAGGGTGAAAAATTTGGGTCTGAAACTAGTGTCTCAAACTTAAATAAAGGCAATTACAAGTGTATGAAGACTGAGTTCTCTAAAGTGGACTGGCAAAATATGTTAAAAGGTAAGACAATAGAGAAGCAGTGGCAGACATATAAGGAGATATTTCATAACTCTCAATAAAAATATATTCCACTGAGAAAGAAAGACTCTATTAGAAGGATGTACCATCCATTGCTAACTAAGGAAGTTAAGGATGGTATCATGAAAAGTTGTACAATTCTGTGAAGATTAGTGGTAGGCCAGAAGACTAAGAACATTTTAGATGTCAGCAAAGGGTGGCTAAAAGAAAATAGAGGCAGAAACTATAGTATGAGAGTAAACTAGCAAGAAATATACAAACAGATAGTAAAAGCTTCTACAAGTATATAAAAAGGAAGAGGGTAGCTAAAGTAAGCGTTAGTTCTGAAGAGGATGAGACTGGGGAATTAATAATGGGAAACAAGGAAATGGTCAAGACTTTGAAACAAGTATTTTGTGTCTGTTTCCTGGTAGAAGACACTCAAAGCATACTAATAATAGTAGAAAATCAGGAGGCGAAAGGGAGGGAGGAACTTAATCACTATCACTAGAGAAAAAGTACTCAGAAAACTAATGAGAATAATGGCTGACAAGTTGCCTGGACCTGATGGCCAGCATCGTAGGGTCTTAAAAGAAGTGGCTATAGAGATAGTGGATGCATTGGTTATAATCTTCCAAAATTCCTTAGATTCTAGAAAGGTCCCAGCAGATTGGAAAACTGAAAAGGTAACACCTCTAGTCAAGAAAGGAGGGAGACAGAAAGCAGCAAACGATAAGCCAGTTAGCCTAACATCTGTCATTGTGAAAATGCGAGAATCCATTATTCAGGAAGTAGTAGCAGGACATTTAGAAAATCATCATACAATCAGGCAGATTAAACATGGTTTTAGGAAAGGGAAATTATGTTTGACAGATTTATTAACATTCTTTGTGGATGTAACAAGCAGGGTGGATAAAGGGGAACCAGTAGATGTAGTGTATTTGGATTTCCAAAAGACATTAGATAGGGTGCCACATGAAAAGTTACTACAAAAGATAAGAGCTCATGGTGTTGGGGGTGATATATTAGCATGGATAGAGGAGTGGATAAATGGGTCATTTTAAGGTTGACAAACTGTAACTAGTGAAGAGTCACAGGTATCAGTGCTGAGGCTTCAACTATTTACAATCTATATTAATGACTTGGATGAAGAGGCGAGGGTACTGCAGCCAAATTTTCTGATGACAAAAACTAGGCAAAAAAGCAACTTGTGAGGAGGGCACAAAGGCCAGAATTTAAGGCCCCCACCCCCCCATCCTCCAGGAGTGAGCTAGAAGGTGGAGGGAGAGCGTAAAATAGGGTGGGAGGTGGGGCATGCCATGCCCGTCACCTACCTGCTCCCACTGCAATTTAACCAGCGTTTGGGGAGGTGAAAACTGCCCACCCACCGTCAGACTAGTTAAAGCCCTTAAGTGGCCATTTAATTGCCACTTAAGGGCCTCTTACTGCTGCTGCTGGTATTTTACCAGTGGCGGGCGGGCACGTTGGCACCTGAGGAGGCTGCCCAGTAATACATAGCAGCCTCCTTGTGGGCTGGAGGGCACCCTGTGCCCCATGGAGGGCCCTCCCAGCAGCACGGGCCGCCCCTGCTAAAACATACCACCTGCCCTACACTCTGACTGCCCCCTCTGCTTGCCGGGGTCTAGCCGATTGTCCCCGGCAAGGCCCACCCCACTTACTTATTCTGAGGCTGACGTCCATGGTCCTCTTCTTGCTAGGTGCAGTCCTAGTATTGGCCACTGCTCCCAGTGGCTCTGTTGGGACTGAAAAGCTGCTAGCCCTCTCATTGGCCGCCAGCTCTTGGAGGAGGGACGACCTGCCTCAGAGGGGCAGAAGCCCCGACTGAAGCCAATTAAGGGCCCGGACCTGGGCCTGAGCCATGCAAAATAGCAGCATATCTTTCAGGCCCGGCAGAGGTGGTCTTGCCCCTGGCTTTCCAGCCAGTAGGCAGGGCCAGCGCCTCATCATCTAATTTTGGCCAAAGTATCTGAAAAGGGGTATAGATAGGTTAAGTGAGTGGGCAAACATTTGGCAGATGGCGTATAGTGTGGAAAAATGTGAGATTTAGCGGGAAGAATAGAAAAGCAGAATATTATTTAAATGGAGAGAAACTGCAGAATGCTGCAGTGCAGAGGGATCTGGGTGTCCTTGTACATGAAACACATAAAGCTAGCATGCAGGTACAGTAAATAATTAGGAAGGCAAATGGGATGTTGGCCTTTATTGCAAGGGGATGGAGTACAAAAATAGGCAAGACTTGAACAACTGTACAGGCATTGGTGAGACAGTAGCTAGAGTACTGTGTACAGTTTTGGTTTCCTTACTTTAGGAGGGATATACACAATAACACAATAAATAGGAGCAGGAGTGGACCAAATGGTCCATTGAGCCTGCTCTGCCAATCAATATGATGATGGCTGATCTTAGGCTTCAAATCCACTTTCCTGCCCGCTTGCTATACCCCCTGATTCCCTGAGAGAACAAAACTCTGTCTGTCTCAGCCTTAAATGTATTCAACAATGGAACATCCACAAACCTCTGGTGTAGAGAGTTCCAAAGATTCACAACCCTTTGATTGAAGTAATTTCTCCTCATCTCAGTCCTAAATTACCCTGAGACTGTGCCCCCATGTTTTAGCTTCCTCAACCAGCGGAAACAATCTCTCTGTGTCTACCTTATCCAGCCCCTTCAGAATCTTGTACGTTTCAATGAGATCACCTCTCATTCTTCTAAACTCCAGAGAATATCGGCCCAATTTACTCAGTCTCTCATCATAGGACAACTCCCTCATCCCAGGGACCAATTTAGTGAATGTTTGGTGTACCGCCTCCAATACAAGTATATTCTTTCTTAAATGTAGAGAGCAAAACTGCACACAGTATTCCAGATGTGGTCTCAGAAAAACCCTGTACTATTGCAGCAAGTGTTCTTTATTCCTGTACTCCAATCCCCTTGCAATAAAGGCCAACATGACATTTGTATTCCTAAATGCTTGCTGTACCTACATGCTAACTTTTTGCATTCCTTGTATAAGCACACCCAAGTCCCTTTGAACATTAATACTTAAAAGTTTCACACCTTAGAAAAATTATTCTGCTTTTCTTTTCTTATGACCGAAGTGAATAACTTCAAACTTCCCTACATTATAGTCCATCTGCCATCTTGTTTCCCACTCACTTAACCTGTCTATATCTCTTTGCAGCCTCTCTGTGTCCTCCCCACAGCTTACCTTTTCACCTACTTTTGTATCATCAGAAAACTTAGATACATTACTCTCTGTCTGTTCATCTAAATCACTAATATAGATTGTAAATAGTTGAGGCCCCAGCACTGATCCTTGTGCCACTCCTCTATTCACTGCCTTCCAACTTGAAAATGCCCTGTTTATGCCCATTCATTGCTTCCTGTCCATTAACCAATCCTCTATCCATGCTAATGAATTCCCCCCTACTCAATGAGCCCATATCCCGCCTATTAAACTTTTGTGCATCACCTTATCAAATGCCTTTTGGAAATCCAGGTATATTACATCAACCGGTTCCCCTTTATCTAACCTACCAGTTACATTCTCAAAAAACTCTAATAAATTTGTCAAACATAATTTCCCTTTAGTAAAACCGTGTTGAATTGTTCTTATCATACTGTGCTTTTCTAAGTGCATTGATGGGACTTCTTTAATAATAGATTCCAGCATTTCTCCAATGACTGATATGAGGCTAAGTGACCTGTAGTTCACTATTTTCTCTCTCTCCTTTCTTGAAAAGTGGTGTGACACTTTCCAACTTCCAATTTGATGGGATGGTTCCCGAATCTAAGGAATTTTGGAAAATCATGGTTAATGTATCCACTATCTCTGCAGCTATCTCTTTTAGAACTCTAGGATGTAGGCTATCTGGTCCCAGGGATTTGTTGGATTTTAGTCTCTTAAGTTTCTCCAATACATTTTCTCTGCTGATATTAATTTCCTTAATTTCCTCACTCTTTTTAGCCCCTAGATTATTGTCTATTTCTGGTATGTAACTTGTGTCTTCTACTGTGAAGACAGATGCAAAATATTTGTTCAATGCTTCTGCCATTTCCTCATTTCCCATGACAAATTTCTCCAGTTTCTGCTTCAAAGGGACCAATGTGTACTTTAGCTACTCTCTTCCTTTTTATATACCTATAAAAGCTCTTATAATCTGTTTTTATATTACTGGCTAGTTTACTCTCATTCTATTTTATCCTTTTTTATCTGCTTTTTGATGACCCTTTGCTGGTTTCTAAAACACTCCCAATCCTCCGACTTGCTACTATTTTATTTTTTGCAACATTGTAAGCCTGTTCCTTTAATCGGATACTATCTTTAACTTCCTGAATGAGCCACAGATGGATCTTTCTTGCTGAGTTTTTATTTTCCAATAGAATGTATTTTTGTTGAACATTTTGAATTGTTTCTTTAAAGGTTTCCCACTGTTCATTTACGGCCATATCTTTTAGTCTAGTTACTCAATTTACCTTAGCCAGTTTTCCCCTCATGCCTATGTAATTGACTTTGTTTAAGTTTAAGATTCTTTTTTGTGATTGGAGTATGTCACTTTCAAACCTAACACGGAACTCAATGGTATTATGATCACTATTTCCCAGTGGATCTTTTACTATGACATTACTAATTAACCCTGCTTCATTACACAATACGAGATCTAAGATAGCTTTATCCCTGATCAGTCCCATAATGTATTGCTCCAAGAAACTGTCCTGAACACGTTCTACAAACTCATCTTCTAGATTACTCTTGCCAATTTGATTGTCCCAGTCTATATGAAGATTAAAATCCCCCACAAATATTACATTGTCTTTGTTACAAGTTCCAATAATTGCTTGTTTAATGCTCTGTCCAACAGTGTAATTTCTATTAGGGGGCCGATAAACTACTCCTACCAGTGTTTTCTGATTCTTGCTATTCCTAGTTCTACTTCATTATCTTCTGAGGCCAGATCCTTTCTCACTAATGTCCTTATGCCATCCTGTACTATCAGGGCTACCCCTTCTCCTTTGCCATTCTGTATGTCTTTCCAAAATATTGTGTACCCTGGAATATTTATTTCCCAACCTTGATCACTTTGTAACCATTTCACTGTAATGGCAATTAGATCTAAATCATTTACTTCTATTTGTGCCACTAGTTCACCTATCTTATTGCAGATGCTTCACACATTCAAATGAAGAAACTTTAGTTTCATTTTATTACTTCTATTCCCTGCAATTACCTTATTCGTTGATGTACAATTTTTGCTAAACTTTCTATCCTTTCCTGTCCCATTCTACTTGTCTTTACCCACAACACTATACTGTTCCGTGCCTCGACCTTTCTCTTTGGATTTCTAAATCTCCATTCACCCAATCCCTCCCCCCATCTCTTAGTTCACAACCTCTAGCCTTATCCAATCACTTTGGATGCTCTGTCCCTTCCTGCCACACTCTAATTATCATTGCAAACAAAGAACAAAGAACAAAGAACAGTACAGCACAGGAACAGGCCATTCGGCCCTCCAAGCCTGCGCCGATCTTGATGCCTGCCGAAACTAAAACCTTCTGCACTTCCGGGGACCGTATCCCTCTATTCCCATCCTATTCATGTATTTGTCAACCTTATTACCTTATTGCTATCTTGCTCTCTTGCCTTCTCCTCTCTCTTTAAATATCACATCTTCCCTCACTTGATCCCTCACCCTCACTGTTTGGTTTAAAGCCCTCTCTGCTGCCCTAGTTATATGATTCACCAGAACACTGGTCGCAGCATGGTTCAGGTGAAGACTGTCCCAATGGTACAGCTCCCACTTTCCCCAGTATTGGTGCCAGTGCCCCATGAATCAAAACCCATTTCCCCGACCAATCCTGAGCCACGCATTTAACTACCTAATTATATTTGCCCTACACCAATTTTCTTGTGGCTCAGGTAATAACCCAGGGATTATTACCTTTGAGGTTCTGCCCTTTAATTTAGTCCGGAGCTGCTCATACTCCCTATGCAGAACTTTTTCCTGGTCCTATCTTTGTAGTTGGTATCCACATGGACCAAGACAACCTTCGATCCTCCTCCTCCCACTGCAAGTTCCTCTCCAGCCCTGAGCAGATGTCCTGATCCCTGGCACTGGGCAGGCAACACAGCCTTCTGGACTCTTGCTCTTGACCACCGTTACTGTGTCTATCCCCCTGACTATATTGTCCCCTACAACCACTACATTCCTATTTACTCTCCCACCTTGAATGGCTTCCTGTACCACGGTGCCATGGTCACCTTGCTCATCCACCCTGCAGCCCCTGCTCTCATCCATACAAGCTGAAAGAACCTCAAACCTGTTGGACAATTTCAAGGGCTAAGCCTCCTCCATTTCTGCCTTCTCGATCCCCTTTCCTGCCTCACTCACAGTCACACCCTCCTGTCCCTGGCCACTGACCAAAGAAAAAGAGCCTATCCTAAGGGGCGTGACTGCCTTCTGGAATGAAGTGTCCAGGTAACTTACCTCCTCCCTGATACATCACAGTGTCTGAAACTCAGCCTCCAGCTCACTGACTCTGAACAGAAGCTCCTCTAGCCGCAGACACTTACTGCAGACATATTTACCATGGATCACAATGGCATTCACCAGCTCCCACATACTGTGTCTGCAAGACATCACCTGCCCTGCCATCTTTATTTTGTGCTAATTTATTTTTCTTAATTAATTTTGAATTAATAAACCCCATTACAACTAAACCCCACTACTAATAAGCTGTACTACTGCTGGTAAACTTTACTACGGCTAGTAAAAACTTACTAATAAGTTACCTGACCTCGGAAGGTTCTTATTCTTATTATTTCAATTTATGTTATACTAACCCCAATTAAAATTCCTTAGTTTAGATGAAAGAAAAAGACAAAATGTTCAGCAACCAATCACTTACCTTTGCTGGAACATCACACACCAAATTCCTCTTTCATTGCTTTGGCAGCAGTTCTGAGAAATTTCATTCGGCTGATTCTGGGATGAAGGGATTGTCTTATGAGGAAAGATTGAGCAGGTTGGGCCTACACTCATTGGGGTTTAGAAGAATGAGAAGTAATATTATTGAAAGATATAAGATTATGAGGATGTTCCCCCTTTTGGGGGAATCTAGAACCATGGGGCACTGTTTCAGAATAAGGGTTCTCCCATTTAAGACGAAGATGAGGAGGAATTTCTTCTCTCTGAGGGTCGTTAATCTTTGGAATTCTCTTCCCCAGAGTGGTGGAGGCTGGGTCATTGAATATATTCAAGGCTGAGTTAGATTTTTGATCTACAAGGGAGTGAAGTGTTGTGGGGGGCTGGCAGGAAAGTGGAGGATCAGGCTTGAGGGGCTGAATGGCCTACTTGTACTCCTATTTCTTACGAACTTAGGACGTGAGGAAAGACTTTTTAATGCAGCTAATGGTTAGGATCTGGAATGCACTGCCTGAAGGTGTGGTGGAGGCAGAATCAATCATGGCTTTCAAAAAGGAATTGGATAAGCATCTGAAGAGAAAAAAATTTACAGGGCCAGGGGGAAAGGGTGGGAGAGTGGGACTAGCTGAATTGTTCCTGAAGAGAGCCGGTATGGACATAATGGGCCAAATGGATTCCTTCTGTGCTGCAACCATTCTATGATTCTATTAAAGTATATAACTATAACAATAACTACTTGCATTTATATAACACCTTTAACATAGTAAAACATCCCAAGGTGCTTCACAGGAGCATCAACAAACAAAATTCGATAGAAATATTTGGAAATCTGATTTAATAGATCAAACTTTAACAAATTTAAGTTTGGTCCAAAGATATTTGGGCATTGGGAAAAAGCATAGAATCACAGAATTGTTACAACGCGAAAGGAGGCCATTCGGCCCATCATGTCTGTACAAGCTGTCCGAATGAGCAATTCACCTACTGCCACTCCCTCAACTTCTCTCCATAACCCTGCACATTCTTCCTTCTCATATAACAGTCTAATTCCCTTTTGAATGCTTCAATTGAACCTACCTCCACCGTACTTGCAGGCAACGCATTCCAGACCTTAACCACTCACTGCATGAAAAAGTTTTTCCTCATGTCGTTTTGCTTCTTTTATCAATTATTTTAAATCTGTGCCCTCTTGTTCTCGATCCTTTCACACGTGGGAACAGTTTATCCCGATCTACTGTGTCCAGACCCCTCATGATTTTGAATACCTCTATCAAATTTCCTTTCAGCCTTCTCTTCTCCAATGAAAACAGTCCCAGCTTCTCCAATCTATCTTCATAACTCAAGTTCCTAATCCCTGGAACCATTCTTGTGAATATTTTCTGTAGCCTCTATAACGCCTTTACATCCTTACTAAAGTGCGGCGCCCAGAACTGGACGCCACACTCCAGCTGAGGCTGCACTAGTATCTTATTCAGGTTCAACATAACCTCCTTGCTCTTGTACTTAAGCCCCTATTAATAAAGCCCAGGATACTGTATGCTTTATTCACCACTCTCTCAACCTGTCCTGCCACCTTCAGTGACTAATGCACATATACACCCAGGTCCCTCTGCTCCTGCAACTCCTTTAGAATTGTACCCCTTATTTTACATTGTCTCTCCATGTTCTTCCTACCAAAATGAATCACTTCACATTTCTCTGTATTGAATTTCATCTGCCTCATGATTGCCTATTCCACCAACCTGACTACATCCTTTTGAAGTTCTACACTATCCTCCTCACATTTCACAATGCTTTCAAGTTTCGTATCATCTGCAAACTTTGAAATTGTGCCCTGTGCACCAAGTTCTAGGTCATTAATATATATCAAGAAAAGCAAGGGTCCCAACACTGATCTCTGGGGAACTCCACTACAAACCTTCCTCCAACCTGAAAAATATCCATTAACCACTACTCTTTGTTTTCTGTCACTCAGCCAATTCTGTATCCATGTTGCTACCATCCTGTTTATTCCATGAGCTTTAAGTTTGCTCACAAGTCTGTTGTGTGGCATTGTATCAAACACCTTTTGGAAGTCCATGTACACATCAACTACATTGTCCTCATCAACCCTCTCTGTTACATCTTCAAAAAACTCCAGCAAGTTAGTTAAACATTATTTTCCCTTAAGAAATCCATGCTTTCTTTAATTAACCCGCATTTGCCCATGTGACAATTAATTTTGTCCTCAGTTAATCTTTCTAGATGTTCCCCACCACTGAAATTAAACTGACTGGCCTGTAGTTGTTGGGCTTATCTTTGCACCCTTTTTTGAACAAGGAAGACTAAAAAATGATGCCCAGTGCCTCCGCAATTTCCACTCTCACTTCCCTCAGTATCCTTGGATGCAGCTCATCCAGTCCTGGTGCCTTATCCACTTTAAGTACAGACAACCTATTGAACCCCTTCTCCTTATTAATTTTAAATCCTACTAGTGTCTGAATTACCTCCTCTTTCATCATTGTCTGGGTTGCATCTTCTTTGGTAAAGACTGATGTAAGTTATTCATATAATACCTCAGCTATGCCCTCTGCCTCCATGTGTAAATCTGCTTTTTGGTCTCTAATCGACCCCACTCCTCTTTTAATCACCTTTTTACTATTCATATGTCTATAGAAAATTTTGGGATTCCCTTCCATGTTAGCTGCCAGTCTCTGTACATACTTGTCCTTTGCTTCTCTTATTTGCTTTTTCACTTGCCCTCTGAACCTTCACTTTTCAGCATGGTTCTCAATAGTATTCTCCTCCTAGCATCGGTCATAAGCACACTTTTCCTTCTTGACCTTAATTTCTATCTCTTTTGTCATCCAGGGAGGTTTGGATTTCTACACCCTACCTTTCCCCTTTGAGGAAACATACCTTGACTGTGCCTGAACTATCTCTGTGAAGGTAGCCCATTGTTCAGCTACCATTATTCCTGCTAACCTTTCAAAATCGTCTTTGGCCTCCTTGTCTCGAGAGACAATGGGTAAGCGCCTGGAGGTGGTCAGTAGTTTGTGAAGCAGCACCTGGAGTGGCTATAAAGGCCAATTCTAGAGTGGCAGACTCTTCCACAGGTGCTGCTGATAAAATTGACTATAAAATTGATAAAATTGGTTGACAGGGCTGTTACGCAGTTGGCTCTCTCTTTGCGCTTCTGTCTTTTTCCTGCCAACTGCTAACCTTTGACTCCAATTTATTTGTCCCAGATCTGTTCTTATCTCATTGAAGTTGTCTTTTCCCCAGTTAATTATTCTTAATGTGGATTGTTCTTTGCTCTTGTCCATAGTTAGCCCAAACCTTATGATACAATGGTCAGAAATGGGTCTCGCTGCTCTCAGTCCTGAGGTTAACTAATCAGCATCTAATTGTAAAACTCTACACCAGGTAATAATCTATTAAATGTAATGAACCAATGCATATGCAAACAAAGCAAGTCAGTTGTTGGTGGAAAGAGAAAGGGGGAGATCTTTGGTGCTGATAAAAAAAATTATATTGTAAATGATTTTTAATTAACAGATTTTCAGCTCTTCACATTGATGGCTGCTTTCAAAAAATATAAAAGCATTTCATATATTTATACTTTTGACCTCTTAGCTGCTTTACATAACATCGTAAATTTTATAAATAGAATTCCATAAATGTGTCTATGACTCTAAAAGGCTTAAAAGATTATTTGAAATTAAGTATTTTTGCTGATTGCAACTTATTATACTTCATAAGGTAAAGTTTTTGCACCCAAATTAATATATTTCTGACTCTGCTATGCCAGGACCTTGGTCCCTCTGTGTCGCCCAGTGCTGGAGAGGCAACATCAGGGACATACAGAGGTTACCAGTTGGAAATGGAGCAGTGCAGTGATCTGAGGTCATAAAAGATGCTATATATATTTTTTATTTGTTCATGGGATGTGAGTGTCGCTGCCCAGGCCAGCATTTATTGCTCATCCCTAATTGCCCTTGAGAAGGTGGTGGTGACCTGCCATCTTGAACTGCTGCAGTCCTTGGGGTGTAGGTACACCCACAGTGCGGTAGGAAGGGAGTTCCAGGATTTTGACCCAGCGACGGTGATATAGCTCCAAGTCAAGATGGTGTGTGGCTTGGAGGGGAACTTGCAGGTTCTAGTGTTTTCATGCCTCTGATGCCCTTGCCCTTCTATGTGGTAAAGGTGGCGGGTTTGGAAGGTGCAGTTGAAGGGGCGTTAATGAGTTGCTGCAGTACATCTTGTAGACACAATGCTGCCACTGTGCATCGGTGGTGGAGGGAGTGAATGTTGAAGATGGTGGATGGGGTACCAATCAAGAGGGCTGCTTTGTCCTGGATGGTGTCAAGCTTCTTGAGTGCTGTTGGAGCTACACCCATCCAGGCAATGGAGCCTATTGCATCACACTCCTGACTTGTGCCTTGTAGATGGTGGACAGGCATTGGGGAGACAGGAGGTGAGTTACTTGCTGCAGAATTGCCAGTCTCTGACCTGCTCTTGTAGCCACAGTATTTATGTGGCTGGTCCAGTTTAGTTTCCGGTCAATGGTGACCCCCCCAGTATGTTGATAGTGGGGAATTCAGCAGGGGTAATGCCATTGAATGTCAAGGGTGATGGTTAGATTCTCTCTTGTTTAAGATGATAATTGCCTGGCAATTGTATGGCGTGAATGTTACTTGCCACTTATCAGCCCAAGCCTGGATGTTGCCAGGTCTTGCTGCATCTGGACACGGGCTGCTTCAGTATCTGAGGAATCGTGAATGGTGATGAACATTGTGCAATCATCAGTGAACTTTCCCACTTCTGAGCTTATGAGGAGGGATGTTCATTGATGAAGCAGTTGAAGATGGTTGGGCCTGGGACACTACCCTGAGAAACTCCTGCAGTGATTCCTGGGACTGAGATGATTGACTTCCAACAACCACAACCATCTTCCTTTGTGCTAGGTATGACTCCAACCAGCAGACAGTTTTCCCTCTGATTCCCATTGACTCTAGTTTTGCTAGCGCTCCTTGATACCATACTCTGTCAAATGCTGCCTTGATGTCAAGGGCAGTCACTCTCACCTCACCTCTAGAATTCAACTCTTTTGTCCATGTTTGGACCAAGACTGTAATGAAGTCTGAATAGCCCTGGTGGAACCCAAACTGAGTGTCACTGAGCAGGTTACTGCTGAGCAAGTACTGCTTGATAGCACTGTCGGCGACCCCTTCCATCACTTTGATGATGATTGGGAGGAGACTGATAGGGCGGTAATTGGCCAGATTGGATTTGTCCCGCTTTTTGCGCACAGGACATACCTGGGCAATTTTCCACATTGCCGGGGAGATGCCAGTGTTGTAGTTGGACTGGAACAGCTTGCCTAGGGGTGCGGCCAGTTCTGGAGCACAAGTCTCCAGTACTATTGCCAGAATGCAAGTTTGTATCTTTAAAGAAGGTTAAGAGGAAATCTAAAAAAGCTCTTCAAAATTATGCAAAGTAAGGTAAGTGGGGACAAACTACATCCATTGGTTGACATATTGCCAACTAAGAACAGAAGAACAGAAGAAATAGGAGCAGGAATAGACCATACAGTCCTTCTAGCCTGCTCCACCATTCAATAAGATCATGGCTGATCTTCTGCCTCAATTTCACTCTCCTACCCACTCCCCATTTCGCTTGATTCCCTGAGAGATCAAAAATTGGTCTTATCCCAGCTTTAAATATTCAACAATAGAGCATCCACAACCCTGTGGGGTGGACAATTTCAAAGATTTATACCCCTTTCAGCGAAGACATTCCTCCTCATCTCAGTCCTAGATGATCAGCCTCTTATCCTGAGACTGTACCCCTGTGTTTAAGAATCCCTGACGAGCGGAAATAATCTCTCAGTGTCTACCCTATCCAACCCCTTCAGAATCTTGTATGTTTCAGTGAGATCACCTCTTATTCTTCAAAACTAGTGGGTACAAATTTAGGATCAGCAACAGAACAGAGGAAAAGGCAAGAAGAATTTTTTTATGCAGGGAGTTGTTAGGTCATGGAATTCCCTCCAGAAATGGTAGTGGAAGTAAATTCTACAATAGATTTTAAATGGGAACTGGATAAGTATTGGAAAGGAATGTTACCAAGCAGTATTCTTCTCAGGCTAAAGAAAGAAACCCTGGACCTCCCTGATGGCTCAGATGTATATCGCAATGACTAACTGAGTCATATTTACTGAGAAGATCCCAGATTTGGTCTCTGCTCCATGCTGAACTAGCTGATCTCAGATTGGACAGATTAGTAACCATTGGATTAAGGAAGAGAGTATCAGGCAGGCTGCTGCTTCTGATCGCTATCTAGTGTAGAGACAAGGTAGAATTGAGTTGGGCTGCATTGCCGTCTATGGTAGCTAGCTGAAATTCAGGGCAATTGTAACCTAAGCCTCTGCCAGGGAGTTGATGGGTTTGGGTGCAAGACTGTTTTTATTCTCTACTGAAGTCAATGGATCCTGCAGGTTTCCTGCCTGATGAGCTCCGACTAAAATCACCCCTCACTTTCTGGACTCCTACATGGGGAATAACCACTTGGGCAAGATATCTAAGGGTCGCCGTTTCCTGTGGACCTGTACCCACAAAACAGTCAATGTCTTATAAAATAAAAACAGAAAAAGCTGGAAATACTCAGCAGGTCTGGCAGCATTTGTGCTGATCATCTGAAAAGTCATCGACCTGAAATGTTAACACTTTTTCTCTCTCTACATATGCTGCCAGACCTGATGGGTATTCCCAGCATTTTCCATTTTTATTTCAGATTTCCAGAATCCACAGTATTTTGATTTTGCTGTAGTTACTGCCTTATAATGGGTAAAGAGTCAAAATACTGTTGTTACATAACACAAATAAATGGGTGGACTCTTACTGGTTGCAAGACAGACGTTCACACACTTTTTTTGATGGACAAAGGAAATTACTACCAGAAGAAGGGGGTTGATGGGGGGGGGAGAGGTTAGTTTACTATATTCATTCTGCCTTCCGAATGAAGCAAGGGGTTGATTTTATGAATGAATGTTCCCAGTGCCAATTACCACATGGATTCTGAAATGGA
Organism: Heterodontus francisci; assembly: GCF_036365525.1. Lineage (NCBI taxonomy): Eukaryota > Metazoa > Chordata > Chondrichthyes > Heterodontiformes > Heterodontidae > Heterodontus > Heterodontus francisci. The sequence continues at coordinate 17,496,098 of NC_090388.1, forward strand.
GGTTGACGTGCCCCACATGGTTTTCAGTCCATAACGGATGGTAAGTAACATAGCGTCTGCTGACCTCAGTAGATGAACTCCTGTATGCACCCCCATTGTGTAGCTCTCTACATCAAGAGCACCAGTTCATTAAAAGCTATGATACCATCTCAGAATGAAACTGGGCCTTAGAGGGTTAAATTATTAGGACAGGTTGGATGAGCTTGGCTTGTATTCCCTTGAGTTTACAAGACAGAACATACAAACATATGAATTAGGAGCAGGAGTAGGCCACTCAGCCCTTCTAGCCTGCTTCAATCCTGCTCTGCCATTCAATAAATTCATGGCTGAACTGATTACTCCACATTTCCACCTACCCCCGATAACCTTCCACCCCCTTGCTTATCAAGAATTTATCTACCCCTGCCTTAAAAATATTCAAAGACTCTGCTTCCACCGTCTTTTGAAGAAGAAAATTCCAAAGACTCATGACCCTCTGAGAGAAAAGATTGCTCCTCATCTCTGTCTTCAGTGGGCGACCCCTTATTTTTAAACAGTGACCCCTAGTTCTAGATTCTCCCACAAGGGGAAAGAAACATCCGTTCCACATCCACCCTGTCAAGACCCCTCAGGATCTTATATGTTTCAATCAAGTCGACTCTGACTCTTCTAAATTCCAGCGGACACAAGTCGAGCCTGTCCAATCTTTGTTCATAAAACTGCCCATCCATTCTAGATATTAGTCTAGTAAACCTTCTCTGTACTGCCTCCAACGCATTTACATCCTTCCTTAAATAAATATGAAGGTTGATCTGATCAATGTGTTTAAGATGATAAAATGATCCGATAGTTTCACTGTATCTACCCTATTTCGCTGGTGCAGGAAATCAAGCATGAGGAGACATAATCTTAAAAATAGAGCCAGAGCAATTAGGAGGGATATCAGGAAGCACATCTTCACACAGAGGGTAGTGGAAATCTGGAATTCTGTCCCCCAAAAGGCTATGGATGCTGGGGCAATTGGAACTTTTGACACTGACATCGATAGGTTTCCGTTAGGTGAAGGTACTGAGGGATGCTGAGCAAAGGCAGGAGCTTGAAGTTGAGGTACAGATCAGCTATGATCTAACTGAATGGTGGAGCAGCCATGAGGGGCTGAAAGGCCTCTTCCTGTTCTTGTGCTGTTCTGTGCTGTTATTTTATGTGCAGGTAATGAAAAATGGCACAGTTGCTCGATGGACAATCTTGTTCTTTACCTTCTATGTAGAAGCAGTACCCAGTTGCATTTAGTCCCACTACAGATAGTACTACAACCTGCAAATTATTGGCCTGTGTTTCTTCTAAATGTTGCTCTGGGAATTAATGTAATTGGTGTTTAAAAGGTCCTGTGTGTATAACAATCTATAAAAATCTGGATTCCTAGTATTTAACATACAAATCAGTGAAAAGGTTCAGAGCCACCAACTGAAAACTAGATTTATTCAGTCACTTGTTAAAAAAAAGGTCCAATACATTGTTCCAGAAACAGATGAGCATGCATAGCATTTCCAATACCAGCCCTCAACTGTATCGAAGACCATTATTTTCTCATCAAGTCTCCTGAAGCGGGAACTAATTACGCTACATGTAAATGAGTTCATGCTCATTCACAACTAGACTGGGGTCAGTGCTTCCCAGAGACATTTTCTGGAGATCACTCTTATTTAACTTGTATTCAGATTTCCCTGTGTGTGGTGTGAATGGCCCAAGCCAAAAAAATAGACACAATGGGCGACCTATTCCTGTTCTTGTCACAAAATATTTAATGTGCTTATACTAAAGAAAGAAAGACATACTCCAATGAAGTTGTTTCATTTTAATTAACAGGAAAGCATCAAATCATTTGATGTATATTTAGTATAGTATATAGTATAGTATAGTATATAGCATTCGCCAGAGCTGGCGGGCAGCCATAAAGACAGGGCTAAATTGTGGCGAGTCGAAGAGACTTAGTAGTTGGCAGGAAAAAAGACAGAGGCGCAAGGGGAGAGCCAACTGTGCAACAGCCCCAACAAACAAATTTCTCTGCAGCACCTGTGGAAGAGCCTGTCACTCCAGAATTGGCCTTTATAGCCACTCCAGGCGCTGCTTCACAAACCACTGACCACCTCCAGGCGCGTATCCATTGTCTCTCGAGATAAGGAGGCCCAAAAGAAAGAAAAAGATATAGTATAGTATATAGCCCTAGTATATTTTACCCTCATTATTTATGACTCTCCACTCCTCTGTATTAAACACTAAAATAAAAGCAAAATACTGCAGATGCTGGAAATCTGAAATAAAAACAGAAAGTGCTGGAAATACTCAGCAGATCAGGCAACATCTGTGGAGCGAGAAGCAGAGTTAATGTTTCAGGTCTATGACCTTTCAGCAGAATGGTGAGGGGGAGATGGTGGCATCATGGTAATGTTATTAAACTAGTAATCTGGATGCCCAGGATAATGTCCTAGGGACATGGGTTCAAATCCCACCAAGGTAGCTGGTGAAATTTAAATTCAATTAATTAATAAAATCTGGAATTGAAAGCTAGTTTTAGTAACGGTGCCATGATAACTATCATTGATTGTTGTAAAATAGATCTGGTTCTCTAATGTCCTTTCGGGAAGGAAATCTGCCATCCTTACCTGGTCTGGTCTGCATTTGACTCCAGACCCACAGCAATGTGGTTGACTCTTAACTGCCCACTGAAGTCATTCAGTTGTCAAGGGCAATTAGGGGTGGGCAATAAATGCTGGCCTTGCCAACAATGCCCACATCCCATGAAAGAATAAACTCCTCTGCTTCTCTTAGCTGCTTTCTTTTACAAAACAATGCTGTTCATTCTTTTTACTTGTTCTTAGGATTTGGCCATCAATGCCCACTTCCATATTTATTCCAACAGTCTGATTGGGCACAAAATGCATTGTTCCACGGCATCTTTTTCATTCCTGTCTCATTATTTTCTGTACAAATCCATTCCATTTTACCAAAGTATATGAATGAGCAGCTGGTGCAAGTGTACAGCAGTTTTTTTTTCCTGAACATCACATTTTAATTCCCCTTGCCCAATTTTCATTTTCCCCCTTCCTCTCCACAAAGCTATGTGACTCATGTTGATGTACCATAGACCATAGTAGAATATTTCAGGCAAGAGAAGGGCATTGGCCCATTTTACTATCCAACTACTACAACAACATCAACAAAACTTGCATTTATATAGTGCATTTAACACAGTAAAACATCCCAAGGTACTTCACAGAAGCATTATCAAATAAAATTTGACACCGAACCAGATCAGGAGATATTAGGACAGCTGACCAAAACTAGGTTTGAAGGAGTATCTTACTGGAGGAAAGAGAGGCGGAGAGGTTTAGGGAGGTAATTTCAGACCATAGGGCCTCGGTAGCTGAAGGCATGGTCGCCAAAGGTAGAGCGAGTAAAATCTGTGAGACGCATGAATTGGAGAAGCGCAGAGATCTTGGAGGGTTGTGGGGTTGGAGGAAGTTACAGAGATAGGGAGAGGCAACGCAATGGAGGGATTTGTAAACAAGGATGAGAACTTTAAAATTGAGGCATTGCTCAAACAGAAGCCAATGTAGGTCAGTGAACACAGGGGCGAACAGGACTTGGTGCGAGCTAGGATACGGACAGCAGAGTCTTGTATGAGCTTATGTTTATGGAGGGAACTGAAGACAATTATCCCCTTTCCTGCAAAATATCTCTGTGCATCAGTTATAAAACTCAGTAACCATTTTTTTTTTAACATTTCATTCTCAGGATGTTGACATGGCAGGCAAGGCCAACATTTATTGTCCATCCCCAGTCGCCCTGAAAAGGTGCTGATGGACCTTCCTCTTAAAACAGCAGTGGTTTGACACAACTGAATGACTTGCCAGATAGAGGGCAGTTGAGTCAATCAGTGTGGAATCACACATAGGCCAGCCATCGGGTTCATTCCCTAAGGGACATTAGTGAACCATTTAGATGTTTATAACAATCCAACAGCTACACTTTTACTCATACCAGCTTTTTACTTCCAAAGCTTTTTTAAAAGCCTAGCTTAAATTCTCAAACAGCCATGGGCTGGATTTGAACTCACATTCACTGGATTATTAGACAAGTAATTTAACCGCTACACTATTATTTGCATAATGAATTGCTTGAGATGCATGGAACTAGACTATTTCCTTCTTGAAAATTCATCCAGAGAACAGCATCTATGAGGCACTCTCTCAGTACTCCATTGAGATGAAAGTCTAGAGCATGTGCTTTTATTATTGGTACATGGGTGACTTTGATAAAGTTCAGCATTAGTTGCCCATCACTAATTGCCCTGAGACGTGGTGGTGAGCCTTCTCCTGGAGCCACTGCAGTGCTTGTGATGATGCTCCCACCATACTGCCAGGTAAGATTTTTCAGGATTTTGACCTGTTAACAATGAATGAACAGTGATATATGTTCAGGTAAGGATGGTCTGTTACTTTAAGGGAAACTTGGAGATGATTGTTTATTCATGTGTATTTTCTTTAATAAGATAATTAAGCATAGTTTGTTTTTACTTATTTACTCATTCACAGATATGAGCATCGCTGCCAAGTCCAGCAATTATTGCCCTTCCTTAGTTGTCCTTGAGAAGATGGTGGTGAGCCACCTTCTTGAACTGCTGCAGCCTGTGTGGTGAAGGTACACCAACAGTGCTGTTAGGTTGGGAGTCCCAGGATTTTGACCTAGCGACAATGAAATAATGAATGACAATATATGTTCAAGCCAGGATGATGTGTGACTTAGAGGGGGACTTGTAGGTGGTGGTGTTCCCATGTGCCTGCTGCCCTTGTCCTTCTAGGTGGTAGAAGTCACAGGTTCGGGGGGTGCTGTCAAAATTATCTTGATTTCGTGCCCTTAAATGTCGCAGAACACTTCACAACCAATAAATTGCTCTTGAATTGTTGTCATTGCTACTATACAGACAAAAACATCCGTCAATTGGCTCGCAGCAAGATCTTGCAACCAGCAAATTAAATAAATGTGCAGATAATTTACAATTCTGGCAAATATCTGCTACCGATTATGAATACACCAACACTGTTTCCTGAAATTACATTTTCATTTAAGTGAGCAGCTTGAAACTGATGTGAAGCTGCATTGCTGTGCAAATTGGGTCCTATGCTAGTTATAGAACCTGAAAGCAAAATTCAAGTAGAAATGGGCAGAGCTTACAATGTGCCCAAGGGATTATGGGGATTGTGTGGGAAGCTGGAGTTGGGGTAGAAGATCAGCCATGATCTTATTGAATGGTGGAACAGGGTCAAAGGGCCAAATGGCCCACTGCAGTTCCTATTTAGAGTCATAGAGAGATACAGCACTGAAACAGGCCCTTTGAGTCTGTGCTGACCAACAACCACCCATTTATACTAATCCTATATTAATCCCATATTCCCTACCACATCCCCACCATTCCCCTACCACCTACCTACACTAGGGGCAATTTACAATGGCCAATTTACCTATCAACCTGCAGGTCTTTGGCTGAGGGAGGAAACCAGAGTACCCAGCGAAAACCCACACAGTCACAGGGAGAACCTGTAAACTCCACACAAGCAGTACCCAGAACCGAACCCGGGTTGCTGGAGCTATGAGTCTGCTAACCTTATATTTTGCCCTTATATTTCTTATATTCTTATGTTCACATTCCACCAAGTTGGCCGAGGTCATGAACTGCCTAATCGGCGTCCTCTGCAGGAGGCCGCTCAAAATAGGGCTGCAAAATCTTTTTCAAAGTTATATTATTCTGGAGCCAGGAAGGGAAGCAGTGCTCCCTCTGGCCCTCTGAAAAATACTGCTGGCCTCTGCAGGCCCAAGCCTTGCCTCCTCGTGAAGGATGTGCCTGTAGGTTGGCCAGGCATCTGAACCAGGGAGAATCCATCAGGACCTGACGGGCTACTTCTTGATGCCTGTTTGGTGCCATCAGCTCACCTCTTCCATTCAAATGAGACCCCGTGCCAAATTTGGCTGGAGCCTCAGGCCACAGACTTGTTGACCATTTTGGGCGCTAGTTGAATTTCTCCCCTGTTCAGCTCACACCGTTTAGACTGCGGGAGGATCTTTCAATCCCATTCTCACAAGTGTCTAAAAATAATCCTATTGTTTTGTGGGACACTAGTCCCCTTCCACCACTCTGTGGACAGCGTGTGTAGCATCTCTGAGTATGATCAGCTGACTAATGAGGTTGTCCCACTGTAGTTAATTGTTTTTCACTGAGAGAAGCTTGTTCCCCTTGAAAAGCTGCTGCCAACTTGAAAAGAGGGATTATTCTGCAATACAGGAAGTTGTACACAATCTGTCAACAGAAGGCAATAAATTAATTCAATTATTTTTCTGTAAATGAGAGTTTGAGATTAGAATGAAAATGCCTAGAATAAATAAACTAAAAGACAAAATCTTGCTAAATGAGGAACGACCACTTTCTGCATTTGTGTTTTTCTAGTGTTTCTCTTTCTGCAGTTTAATTTTGGAAGTGTGAGGTGATCCACTTTGGATCCAAAAGAGACAAATATCCAAAATGGTGAGAAGTTAGGAGCTTTGGAGGATCAAAGCAGCTAATATCCATGTACACAAATCACTAAAAGCTAGGGGATAGGTGCAAAAAAACTATCCAAATGGCTAATGGAATGTTTATCATTATTGAGGCAGGCAGGCAATCAGGCTTATTTACAGCCTTGTTAACCAGGGATTAAAGAGGCCAGCTGGGATTTTCCAGTCAGCCTCCAGTTTCCTGAGGCGACAGGGGGCAGTTTAACAGCCTGGAGGCGGGCACTCAGTGGCAGGCCAGTGTGCCGGTGCTCCAGGCAGGCTTGCCTGGGTGAGGATGCAGCCAAAGGTGCCCTGTCGAGGGGCTGTCCTCACTGTGGCGGTCTGGCTGCTTTCTCTATTTTTTAATTCAAATTTTTAAGAAGTGGCTGAGAGGGCACCTTCTTGTTGAAATGCGCTCCCATCTCACTTCTCTTTTGCAGCCAGGTGCTCCTCTGCGGCTGGAAGGCCTCTGATTGACCCTCCAGCTTTGAGAGGCCACCTGCCTCCCTTAATTGGACAGTGAACCTGTCTCCATGCCAATTAAGGGGGCACCCCAGTCAAAATTTCAACGAGTGACTTTTCCCCCCTGGGGTGGATTCATGACCCGAAAACAGTCCTGGCTCCCGTTTCCCACCCCTGAAGTGAAAATTCAACCCATTAATTTAAAATTAGAGTCAGACAGTGCAGAAGTGAAATCAGGAAGCATTTCTTCACACAAAAGATGGTAGAAATCTGGAACTCTCTCCTCCAAAAGGCTGTGAATGCTGGATCAATTGACATTTTCAAGATTGAGATCGAAAGATTTTTGTAAGCATCTCAAGGGACCAGAAGCAAAGGCAGGTAAATAGAGTTGAGGTGCAGATCACCCATGATCAAACTGAACCGCGGAACAGGCTTGCGGGGCTGAATGGCCTACTCCTGTTCCTATGTTCTTATTTTGGAGTGGTGCATTTTAAATTAAGCTACTGTCCACGCTGAGGATTCAGGAGTCAATTGGACTGATGCCATAATACAGCAAATCATTCCAGCAAATGCATTCAAATGCTGCAGAAGGAGAGGTGAAAGTTCAAGACTTGCAATTTCATTCCATTGATTGGCGGTACCTTTTGGTGCAGCCTGCAGTTGTAAAGTTGACGTACAGTGAACAAAGCAAACCATTAAGGTTAAGTGACAATTTATATCTGGGAAGCATACTTTTTCTTTTTCCCCTGAAGGGTCATAGGCAATGCTGCCTACGAAATGGCAACTATGTCGTTACAATTAACCATTAGTCAACAACATCAGTATTGTTGTTATCATGTGACTAACAGGATGGTAGAAGGTGAACTAGAGGGACCTTGGTCTTTTCTCGCCTAGCAATTCCTATGTTAACTATCCACAGAGCAGAAAACAGCTGCTCCTCCATCAGAATAAATGCGTTAGCCTGTCGAACTGAAATCAGCAATGTCACCAGTTGCACTGCATCATGTATATCTGCATGTTGCTGACCAGGCAACTGACAAGTCAATTATGGTCAGTCAATATCACATATCACAGCACTGCCCATGACACAGTTTGCTGGAAATATTTTGCACAGTTGAACGTTTCAGCAGAAGAGAGGATTTTTAAAGCTGTATCACCTTTGCAATGTCACTCTGTCATTGTAATGTTACACAAGTGGAATCATGGGCCCAGAATTTCCTCAGGCACCTTGGCAAACTGGGGTGAATGGAAGCCAATACTGGGCTATGACCTGGTTACACTTGACCTTCACTCCATTTGGGCTATAATTTTCTGTGAGGGTTGAAGCTGGGGCAATCACAAGTCAGGAGTGTGATGGAATACTCCCTACTTGCTCGGATGGGTGCATCTTCAATAATACTGAACACCATCCAGAACAAAGCAGCCCGCTTGATTGGCACCCCCATCCACCACCTTAAACATTCACTTCCTCCACCACCAGTGCACAGTGGCAACAGGGTGTACCATCAACAAGATCCACTGCAGCAACTTGCCAAGGCTCCTTTGACAGCACCTTCAAAATCCACGACCTCTACCACCTAGAAAGGCAAAGGCAGCAGGCACATGGCAACACCATCACCTGCAAGCTTTCCCCCCAGGTCACACATCATCCTGACTTGGAACTTTATCACCGTTCCTTCACGATCAAAATCTTGCATCTCCCTCCTGAAGAGCACTGTGGGTGTACCAACATTACATGGACTGCAGTGGTTCAAGAAGGCAGCTCACCACCGCCTTATATAAAGCAATTGGGAATGGACAATAAATTCTGGCCTTGCCAGAAATGCTCACATCCCATGAGCAGAGAAAAAAACCCTTCTTTCTTCATTCTTTCAATCCCTATGCCTCAAACTTAGAATTTAGAATCCTAGGATTCCTACAGCATAGATGGAGGCCATTCAGGCCATCGATCTGTGCTGTCTCCCTGCAGGAGTAACTCACCTAGTTCCACTCCCCTCCTTTTACTCTGTAGCCATTTTTTTCTCTTTAGATAACTGTCCAATTCTCTTTTCAAGGCCTCAGTTGAATCTGCCTCCACCACACTCTGAGGTGGAGGCAGATTCAAGATCCTAACCACTCGTGCAAAAAAATATTTTCCTCATGTCACTGTTGCTTCTTTTGCCAGTCACCTTAAATCGATGTCCTCTAGTTCTTGATCCTTTGACCAATGAGAACAGTTTCTCCCTATCTACCCTGTCCAGACCTCGCACGATTTTGAACACTTCTATCTAATCGCTTTTTAATCTTTTCTTCTCCAAGGACAACATACCTAACTTCTCCAACCATCCACATAACTGAAGTTCCTCATCCCTGGAATCATTCAAATGAATCTTTTCTGCACTCTCTCTAATGTCTTAACATCCTTCCGAAAGTGTAGTATCCAGAACTGGACACAATTCTCCAGTTGAGGCCGAACTAGTGTTTTATACACGTTTATCATATCTTACTTGTTTTTGTAATCTATGCCCCTATTTATAAAGCCCAGGATCCCATATGCTTTATTAACTGCTTTCTCAAACAGCCCTGCAACCTTCAATGATTTGTGCATATATACCCCCAGGTCCCTTTGCTCCTGCACCCCCTTTAGATTTGTACCCCTTAATTTATATTGTCTCTCATTGTTCCTCCTTCCAAAATGAACAACTTCACACTTCTCTGTGTTAAATTTCATCTGCCACTTGTTTGCCCATTCCACCAGCCTCCTTACAGTTCACAATACTAAGGTTTGTGTCATCTGCAAATTTTGAAATTGTGCTCTGTACACCCAAGTCTAGGTCATTCGTATATATCAAGAAAAGCAGGGGTCCCAATGCTGACTCCTGGGGAACTTCACTCTATACCTTTCTCCAGTCTGAGAAACAACTGTTCACAACTTCTCTCTGTTTCCTGTCACTCAGCCAATTTTACATCCCTGCTGCTACTGTGCATTTTATTCCATGGACTCTAACTTTGCTGACAAGCCTTTTATATGGCACTTTATCAAGTGCCTTTTGGAAGTCCATGTACACCACATCAACCGCATTACCCTCATCAACCCCCTCTGTTACCTCATTAAAAAACTCAAGCAAGTTAGTTAAACACAATTTACCTTTAACAAATCCATGCTGTCTTTTCTTAATTAATCCACATTTGTTCAAGTGACCATTAATTTTGACCCGAATTATCAGGCTGAATTTTATGTGACCGCTGCCGATTTCGGGCAGTGAAAACGGCGGCCCGCCTGTGCGGGCCACATGTTGCAGAGTTGCCGCGATTCGAAGCGCTGTGGCTCATTTAAATAGCCGGGGCGGTCCGCCCCGATCACGTGGAGGGGTTGGACTGTTCGTCCCTGGCAATGGTATCAGCTGCCTGTGCGTGGGCGCTGATGCCATTTTTAAAGGGCTGTTAGCCCTACAGGCTAATTTAAATATTTAAAGGCAAAGTGAATTAAAATAAAAATACATTTCTTTTGCCTCTCTCCAACACCCCCAATAACAATTAAATTAATTATTTGCCTTTTCCCCCCCAAAACCTTTGCCATCTGACCTTCCCCCCACCCCCCCACAAACTGCACAAATTTTCAATTCCCACCCTTCCCACCATCCCTTAGACCCATGACATTAATTTGACCCTGTCCTCCCCACCCCACACTGATAAACTTACCTCCTCCCCCTCCCCACCAGTGTGGCACCTCGTTTCCCCAGACGGGGATCTGAATGCATGGAAGTGCTGGCCACTGGGCCAAAGATCACAGCGGGACATCAGGCGGTGATGTGACCTTCATTCATTAATTCATTTTAATTTATTTAAATATTCAAATTGGGGTCCCGTCGCCCAGCGGCGGGGGAGCTCCCATGAGGCTTCCCCGCCACCGGTAATATCGGAGTGCGTGATGTCCATTTCCTGGAGGCATCTTCATGCCCCTCACCCATCATGGAACTCGATGCCTGGGGGAGAAAAAAAATCCAGCCCATCGCTTCTAAAAGCTTTCCCACCACTGAGGTTGAACTGGCTGACCTGTAGTTGCTGAATTGTCCCTCCACCCATTTTTGAACAAGGGTGTAACTTTTGCAATTCTCCAGGTCTCTGGCACCACACTTGTTTCTAAGGAGGATTGGAAGATTATAGCCAGTGCCTCCACAATTTCCACCCTTACTTCCCTAAGGATCCTTGGACACATCTCATTGGTCCTGGTGACTCATCAACTTTAAGTACAGCCAGCCTATCTAATACCACCTCTTTATCAATTTATTTTAATCCATCCAGTGTTTCAACTGTTCCTCCTTTACCATGATTTGGGCAGCATCTTCTTCCCTGGTAAAGACAGATGCAAAGTACTCATTTAGTACCTCAGCCATGTCCCCTGCCTCCATGTGTAAATCTCCTTTTAGGTCCCTAATCAGCCCGAGTCTTCCTTTTAACACCCTTTTACTATTTAGGTGCCTGTAGAAGACTTTCAGATTCCCTTTTCTGTTAGCTGTGAGTCTCTTCTCATATCCTCTCTTTGCTTCTCTTATCTGTTTTTTCACTTCCCCTCTGAACTTTCTTTCTTCAGCCCGGTTCGCAATTGTATTATCCACCTGAAATCTATCATATGCACCCTTTTCCTGCTTCAGCCAGGGAGCTCTGGATCTGTTTGGCCCTATGTTTCCCCCCAGTAGGAATGTACCTTGACTGTACTTGCACTATCTATAAAAGCAGCCCATTATTCAGTTACAGTTTTGCCTTCCAATCTTTGATTCCAATTTATTTGGGCCAAATCCATTCTCACTCCATTAAAGTTGGCCCTCCCCCAATTAATTACTTTTACTCTGGATTGCACCTTGTCCTTTTCCATAGCTAACCTAAACCTTAGGATGCTATGATCGTATAGTCAACGGCGCAGTTCAAACCAGAAATATGTACTGATACCAGGGGTACAAAATTCAAATATGTAGAGTTGCTGAAGGCTTAACAGGCTTCCCTGGGGGCAGGCTGTGCCACTGTCTGCCATCAGCATGGCCCACATGTGTTTTTCAGGGATATGGGAGCACACAGCTGTGTCCTCTGTGTGTGCCCAAACACGTTGAATTGGCATGATCCTGACGTCACACAGCCCAGCCCCAGCCACGATACCAAAATTGGACAACGCAGGTCCGGGCAATGCCTGTGTTGTGCACTCCTGAGAACAGCAGTGCGTAACAGCAAAATGGGCCTTGCAGTGGCATTCTTGTAAGGGCCAGGCAACCTGATTGCAGATAAGTTAAAGTTTTGGAACTGTTTCAATTGCAAAGTGTCTGAAAGTACTCTGGAGTGCTCTTGGAGGTGTTTTGGTGAGTTCCTGAATTTTCCAGAGAAAGCTGCTGCATTCTCACAGGGAGGGCAGAGGAGTAGGTGACCTGTGCAAACAAAGGCTGCAATAGGTATTGCATTTCTACATATTGCATTCTGATGAAATGTCACTGACCTGAAATGTTAACTCTGCTTCTCTCTCCACAGCTGCTGCCAGACCTGCTGAGTATTTCCAGCACCTTCTGTTTTTATTACTGCAATGGGTATGGGTCAGCAGTGTCAGTGCCTCTGGGTCTGCAGCACAACAGAGAGGTGGAGCAGAGGCTGCGGAGAGGACATACCCTCCATGCACCATGTCCTCTGCCAAATTGGAGCTGGACTCCTCCATGCTCCTTGACAGTGACAGGAGACTACCTGGGAGGCCAGTCAATGCACTCAGCACTCAGCATGCCCAATCAACATCTCCTGTATGCAACCCCCTTGAGGTCCTCATTTAGTCCTCTTGTCTGTCACCTCGCCTTCTGGTGAGCTGTCAAACGAACCATCCTTTACCCTTGGTCTGCTTGCTGCCCACTTGTGCCCAGTGACTCACCATGTGCTGATCCCAACTATATACAAGCCTCCAAGATAAGTGAAGTTCTAGTGTCCCAGATGTTGATTGCAAGTGCCAGAGCAAATGACGGGGCCTCTATGTCAGTGCTGTGCTTCTGTTGCTCGCTTTCCTCCTTCTGGGCTCCTGTGGCTGGGCAGGTGGCAGTTCATAGGTGTCTGAAAGCAGGAACTCAGAAGGGGAAGGTTGGTGTTCGGAAGGAGGATTGGGGTGGGAAGCCTGAGGACTATGGTCACACCATCAGCAGCTTGCTCACTATGACAGGTAGCAGGATGAGGGCATGCTGAGTGTTGAGAAGGGCCATAACGCAGGAAGATGCATCATCTTCACTGTTTCAGCAATGGCGGTTGCTACGGACCTCTGATTTGGAGAGCCATTTCCTCCATAGGGTTCAGGAGAAGCAAGCATTCTTCTCCCCTGCCAGTTCATCTCTGCTCCCTTCCACTGTGTGCCACCTTATCCTGCAAGAGAGAGGGAAGAATGTCAATAGTTGTGTCACACTCTGTTTGGGTGATGTGCCTGCCATGACTGAATAGCTGGAAGTATGTGGGGGTAGTGAGAGGTGGGTGTGAGGCTGGTAGCACGGGTAGGTATGTGAGGATGAGGTAGAGTGTCTGGATGTTAGGCATGAGCCCTGAGTGCCAGGGAGTGCTAGTGGGTGAGTGATGGAGGTGTGGCGCATTGAGCAGTGTGAGAGGCTGGTGCTGTGGTCAGGAGATGTTATGTGAAGATGCATTCTCTGATGTTGACCAACCACTTGAGGTCATTAGGCCTCTTGTGGCATGGTTGCCTGGTCCTTGGGTTCAGACTCCATGAGTTTACCTCCCTGGCCACCTGCTTCCACTCCTTCTGAGGGTGGTCTTGAAATCTCCTGGCCTTCCCTGGGACCATGATGTCTCTCCTTATACTCACCTGCACCACGAATGCCTCCAGGGCTGCATCCGTCCCTATGGATCCTCTATCTGCCCTGCTATTCAGTTCCTAAGAATTTCCAGTGCAGCAATCTTTTTGTAAGCTTTCCTTTAAGAGGCAGCCTGCCTTTAAGAAGAGTAGGCTGCATGTACTATGTGATCAGTAAACAACGCTGCTGGGGCCTCTTTTTTTGTGCGGAGCTCACTAGCTGCATTATGGAGCATAGATCAGTGTTGGAGGTGCAACAGCAAACATCATAATCATTCAGCAGAGGTGGTTATACAAATTTTGGGCGTTGCCCATCTCGATCTGAACAGGCATTTGAATGGTAACCCCCGTACCCGAAAATCAAGGTAAATGAATTTCTAGCCTTGGGACTTCGCATACGAGCAGGGAATGTAACCACTGGGTGTGGCAGGAATGGTTTATTCAAGAAGAAAAAATACAGGAGAATTTAACAAGGTTCAAAGTTCATCACTTCACTTTGAATTGTCCAAAAGAAAGCCAAGCAATTGAAAAATAGTAAACTAATCAAAACAGATCTGTGGAGTTGCAAAAATGTAATGGTGGAACTAGACACACCAGTTTCAAACAAATTGTGTCTGAATGATATTTCGGACTATATATATATCCAGGAACAGTTACCTTCTCTCAATCCCATCCCGAAATACATGGTTTGATTTCAATTTTTTTTTGTTAAACCGCATTATTATTTGCTCACACAGCTGTTTAGTGAGCTGAAAAATATCACCATGGAAAAATAAATTAAATGATTATAAACAACTCTTTAAAAAGAAAACAAAAGTACGATTGACAGTATCATGGCGATTGTTAAGTGTACTCTTAATGTGCTGTGTTATCAAATTACCATTTCATTGTTCAAGGGGCTGAGGTGGATTTAGGTCTCCAATGGTCACAGCAGGTGAATGAAGACTTCAGTTTAAAGGAGATTTATCAATTTACTAGAATCAGCTTTAATAGCATAGGTCAACCCAAAGGATGAGCACCTTGAGTAAGGGCAAACAGGAGAGGTCATTAATGTTGCTCGTCATCAGCCAGAGCTAAACCCAACAGCCTCACAGTTATGTTTCTGAAATGGGAATTTGTGTAATCCCCTGAAAGGGAGGACAATTGTGTAGGCCTTTGCTCAGAATTGTTCATAGAGAAACCTAGATGCATAAGCTCTCATATGTTTCTCCTAATACCCACTCCTCATACACAGAATTACGTAGAATACACAGCACAGAAACAGGCCATTCAGCCCAACTAGTCTGTGCAGGGGTTAATACTCCACACAAATCTCCTGCTCCCATTCCATACATCACATCTCAGCCTTTAAGTGACTCTTTCTGTTCCCTTTTCTCTTGTCTACTCATCTAGTTTCCTTTTTAAAGTATCAAATGAGTTCCACTTTCTAAGCACTCTCTGAGTAAAGAAATGTCTCCTTATTTCCCTATTGGATTTATTAGTAACTATCTTGTGGCCTCTAGTATTGGATTCTCCCACAAGTGGAAACATTCTGTCCACATCTATCCTATCCATCCCATTCATAATTTTAAAGACTTCGAACAGGTCACCTGTAAGTCATCTCTTTTTTAAAGAAAAAACAGCCGCAATCTGTTGAATGTAGCTGTAATCTCTCAGTACTGATACCATTCTTGTAAACCTTTTTTGTCCTTTCTCCAGTGGTTCAATGTAATTTTTATAGTATGGAGACTGGAACTGTGCAGTCTTCTAAGTGTCACCTGATCAGGATCTGATACAAGTTTAACATAACTTCACTACTTTTGAATGTTATACCCTTAGAAATAAATCCCAGTGCTTTGTTAGCATTTATAATTGCTTGGATCTGTGATGTTGCTTTTAATGAATTGTTCACCTGTATCACTAGATTCCTAGGCACTTCCGCCTCATTCAGTTTCTTATTTTCTAAGGTATAGGTGAGGTGTCTGTATTTCCTACCAAAGTGTATGATCTCACTTTGATCTATGTTCAAGTTAATTTGCCACTTAACTGCCCAGTCTGCAAGTTTTCTAATGGCTTCTTGTATTATGTTACATTCTTCCTCAGTGTTAGCTTTTACTCCAATCTGCATATCTACCCTTTATCCCGAATCGCTTTTTTCTATTTTTTAGACATTTATTATCATTCAGGTATTTGCCCCCTGACCCCACATGCCTAACCTTTATCATGAGCCTAACATGTACTACCTGATGGAAGGTCATTTGAAAATCCAAAAATATGACATCGACTGCATTGGCCTTGTCTACTCATTCCATTATCTCTTGAAAGGATTCTATCAGGTTAGTGCATACAAACATACGAATTAGGAGCAGGAGTGAGCCACTCGGCCCTCGAGCATGCTCCTCCATTCAACAACATCATGGCTGATTGGATTGTAACCTCGACTCCACATTCATGCCTACCCCAGATAACCTTTCAGGAGGACGTGCCAGGAACAGCACCAGGCAGACCTAAAAATGAGGTGTCAGCCTGATGAAGCTGCAACACAGGACTACTTGCATGCCAAACAGCGGAAGCAGCATGCAATAGACAGAGCTAAGTGATCCCACAACCAACGGATCAGATCTAAGCTCTGCAGTCCTGCCACATCCAGTCATGAAGGGTGGTAGACAATTAAACAACTGACAGGAGGAGAAGGCTCCACAAACATCTTCATCCAATGATAGAGGAGCCCAGCACATCAGTGCAAAAGACAAGGTTGAAGCATTTGCACCCAACTTCAGCCAGGAGAGCCAAGTGGATGATTTATCTCAGCTCCTGAGGTCCCCATCATCACAAATGCCAGTCTTCAGCCTATCCAATTCACTCCACGTGATATCAAGAAATGGCTGAAGGCACTGGATACTGCAAAGGCTCTGGGTCTTGACAACATTCCGGCAATAGTACTGAAGACTTGTGCTCCAGAACTAGCCGCGCCCCTAGCCGAGCTGTTTCAGTGCAACTACAACACTGGCATCTACCCAGCAATGTGGGAAATTACCCAGGTCTGTCCTGTCCACTAAAAGCAGGACAAATCTGACCCGGCCAATTACCGCCCTATCCGTCTATTCCCGATCATCAGCTCAGTTTGGGTTCTGCCAGGGCCACTCAGCTCCTGACCTCAGTACAGCTTTGGTCCAAACATGGACAAAAGAGCTGAACCCCAGAGGTGAGATGAGAATTACTGCCCTTGACATCAAGGCAGCATTTGACCAAGTATGGCCCTAGCAAATTGGAGTCAATGTGAATCAGGGAGAAAGCTCTCCATTGGTTGGAGTCATACCTAGCACAAAGGAAGATGGTTGTGGTTGTTGCAGACCAATTATCTCAGTCCCAGGACATCACTGCCAGAGTTCTTCAGGGTAGTGTCCTAGGCCCAACCATCGTCAGCTGTTTCATCAATGACCTTCCCTCTATCATAAGGTCAGAAGTGGGGATGCTCACCAATGATTGCACAATGGTCAGTACCATTCATGGCTCCTCAGATACAGAAGTAGCCCGTGTCCATATGCAGCAAGGCATGGACAACATCCAGACTTGGGCTGATAAGTGGCAAGTAGCATTCACACCACACAAGTGCCAGACAATGACCATCTCAAACAAGAGAGAATCTAACCATCTTCCCTTGACGTTCAATGGCATTACCATTGCTGAATCCCCCACTTTCAACAACTGGGGGTCACCATTGAGCAGAAACTGAACTGGACCAGCCACATAAATGCTGTGGCTACAAGAGCAGGTCAGAGGCTGGGAATTCTATGGTGAGTAACTCACCTCCTGACTCCCCAATGCCTGTCCACCATATACAAGACACAAGTCAGGAGTGTGATGGAATATACTTCACTTGCCTGGATGGGTGCAGCTCCAACAACACTCAAGAAGCTCGACACCATCCAGAACAAAGCAGCCTGCTTGATTGGTGCCCCATCTACCACCTTCAACATTCACTCCCTCCACCACCGACGCACAGTGGCAGCAGTGTGTACCATCTACAAGATACACTGCAGCAACTCATCAAGACTCCTTAGACAGCACTTTCCAAACCCGCGACCTCTACCACCTAGAAAGACAAGGGCAGCATATGCATGGAAACACCATCACCTGTAAGTTCCCCTCCAAGTCACACACCATCCTGACTTGGAACTATATCACCATTCCTTCACTGCCGCTGGGTCAAATTCCTGGAACTCCCTTTCTAACAGCACTGTGGGTGTACCTACCCCACATGGACTGCAGCGGTTCAAGATGGCAGCTCACCACCATCTTCTCAAGGGCAATTCAGGATGGGCAAAAATGCTGGCCGAGCCAGTGATGCCCACATCCCCCGAACAAATAAAAAATAGTTTTACTAGTTTATCAATTATTTTCTAGTTTTCTTTCCCAACTGGATGAATATTCTTATTCAGCTCATCCTCCAGTGATGTCTTTAGTTCAATACCTTCTTCAGTAAAGGTGAAATAGTTATCCAATATCTTTGCCATTTCTCTGTCAATACCTGTGAGTTTATCTTGCTTGTCCTTTAGTGACCTATCCCTACCTGAATGTTTGTTATTTGTGTGTCAATAGAACACTTGATCAGTCCTTTTTATATTCCTGATAATTTGATTTTGTAATTTCATTTTGCATTCTTGATGGTTTCTTCTTAACTTCTGATTTCTTCATATTCCTTTTGGTCCACCTCTCCTTTAGTATCTAACTACTTCTTATATGTTGTTTTCTTTAAATTCAGTTTTCCCTCTAGTTCTTTATTCATCCATGATGTTCCATAATTAGCATGTTTGTTTTTGGTTTTTAGTGGAATGCATTTGAATACTATTGATTACCCATTTAAAGATTTCCCACTGTTTCCCTGTCTTTGATTTTCAAGATTTTCTCCTGGTTTAGCTTTTCTAGTTCCATCCTTATTTCCTCATACTTTGCTCTTTTAAACTATTCCCTTAGTCTTTGTTCTACTTATGCAATTCATGATCCTAATCTTGAACATTACTATCTTGTGATCATGACTACTTTGATTCTCTCCTGCTCTTTACTTCCCCTACCTGTTCTGGTTCATTACCCCATTACATATCCGACAGTGATTCTTTTTTGGATTTCTTGCACACTGAGTGAGAAAGGAGTCCTGTATACACTGTAAAAACTCAATTCCCTTTTCTCGTTGCGCTACTTCTTCCAGTTAATCGAATTAATTTGATACTCATCTTGTAGATTTGCCTACATATTTATTCCTGCAATTCCCTTCCACTATTTGGTATACCCTTACTTGGATCCCTTCTTATCTTTTAATTCAATCCATATGGATTCTGAATCTACCTTGCTGCCAGTTACATCCTATTTCTACTGCTGTTATGTTATCTTTAACTATACAGCTACCCCACCTCCCTTCCTTTCTTCCCTCTCCTTTCCAAATATGTTATATGCTGCAATATCTAGTTACCATCCTGTTCTCTATGTAGCCATGTTTCAGTCATCCCTACTATACCTGGATCCTCTGTACAAATTAGTGCCTCCAGTTCATCCATTTTGTTTTGAATACTACATACATTGCTGTATGAAAACGTTGAATTGTTTTTCTTTATTATTCCTCTTTATGGTCTTTGATTTCATCTGATCTCTGGCAATTCGTGTTACTTTTATTCCTTCTATCAAATTACTGGCTTTTCCAAAAAAGTTAGTTATTAGGTTTCTGTAATTTCTAGCAGTTCCCTCCCCCAATGTTACTTTAGAGTCTTAGTTACAGTTCTAGTTATCCTTTCCACTGGGACCTTGGGCCCAAGTGGTTCAGATGGAGCCCATCCCAATAGTACAGCTCCTTCCCATCCAAATGCTGGTGCCAGCGTGCCATGAAATGGAACTCCTCATTCCCACACCACACCTTTAGAAACATGTAAACTTTCCTAATCTGGCAGCATCTGTGGAAAGAGAAGCAGAGTTAACGTTTCGGGTCAGTGACCCTTCTTCGGAACTGACAAATATTTTGAAAAGTCACAGATTATAAGCAAGTGAGGTGGGGGTGGGGCAAGAGATAACAAAGGAGAAGGTGCAGATTGGACCAGGCCACATAGCTGACCAAAAGGTCACGGAGCAAAGGCAAACAATATGTTAATGGTGTGTTGAAAGGCAAAGCATTAGTACAGATTAGGTGTGAATACACTGAATATTGAACAGCAGCAAGTGCAAACCTGAAAAAAAACCTGAAAAAAACAGTGGGTAAGCAAACTGAACAAACTAAGATGAAATGAAATAAATGCAAAAAAAGATAGTAAAAAATGTAAAAAAGAATGTAAAAAAAAGGAAGAAAAAATAACTAAAAATGAAAGTAAAATGGGGGGCTGTCATGCTCTGAAATTATTGAACTCAATGTTTAGTCCGGCAGGCTGTAGTGTGCCTAATCGGTAGATGAGATGCTGTTCCTCGAGCTTGCGTTGATGTTCACTGGAACACTGCAGCAATCCCAGGACAGAGATGTGAGCATGAGAGCAGGGGGGAGTGTTGAAATGGCAAGCAACCGGAAGCTCAGGGTCCTGCTTGCGGACTGCGCTCAAGAATTGTCATGGTCCTGTAGTTTCTTTTCTCTCTGGGAAATATGTGGTGTGTCTTTAAGGCTTGCAAAGGATCAGTACTGCTTTAAGAACCAGCAAGCCTCAGGATTTAGAGAAAATGCATTTTTGGTTGCCGTTGGATACAACCATTCAGAGACTGCAATTCAAAGGGTGCGTTCTCGTTACCTTGGATACAGCCATTTGGACTGAGCATCACACGATACATTTGTTACAAATCAATTTTGAACTGGCTTTTTAGTTGAAGACACTCTCTTCTAATAGAGAACACAGACAGACAGCTGGTGTTAGCACCTGGAAAAAGAACTGTCAGCTAGTTAAACTGAAGGAAGAGAATTTAGTCTGCTTAATTATTATTATCTCTCAAAATTCAAAAAAAAAGTTAAGCCAAGACAGAAATCTCTGGTAATTAAAACTGAAGGAAGGGAAGTCAGACTGTGACAATCTTTTATCTCTCAAAAAAAACTCTAAAGCCAAATTGATTCATTTAAAAAGTGTTTGCAAGTCATTAATTGTTGAAATTCGCTGAAGGAAGGAAAGCATCACTTACTGCTAGAATTAGACTACGGACTGTTCCATTGGACGGCTGTGAGGACTTCAAGCAACATTGGACTGTAAATTTGCAAGGACTCTAATTTTTTCTATTTTAATTGTTGTTTATATTTTCATAGTGTTTAAGAATTTAGCTTATTTTAAATTAAACAGTTAATTTGTTGATTTAAAGACACCTGGTTTGATTAGCCTCATTCGGGGGTTAATAGATAGTAAAATTTGGCTGGGTCTTTTTTTAGTTTAGAATGTTTAAAATGATATGTTAGGCGATCTGTGGAGGGACGGGATTGAATTAACAGTACGTTTCTCCCATCACAATCAGAATCGTATATTTTGATTGGGGGCTTTGACTGGAGTGGTCAGTCGTAACAGAATAATCTACATTGGTTTGGCATTGGAGTCACATACAGGCTATACCAGTTTAAAACGACAAGCTTTCCTTCCTTGAAGGTTGTTGGTGATACAGTTGCATTTTTACAACAATTTGACAACTTCACAGTAACTTTTATTGATACCAGCTTTTTTTATTTCCAGAATTTGTTTAAACTGCTTTTAAATTCTCAAGCTGCCATGAGGATTTGAATTAACTTTCTCTGGATTTTTAGTCAAGTTCTCTGGATGACTAGTTGAGTCACATAATTACTATACTCCCATACCCCTATGATACTCGCCTGCTAAGTTAACCACCACACTACTGTACCCCCTATTTAAATACGGTCCAATACTGAATTTCACAGCCTTGAATGAAGCCATGAAATAACGCTTGAGAGTCTACAAAGCTGTTCTGCTTGAACATCATCCTTAATGCAAGGTTGCAGTTACTGGAGTTTGTGGTGAACCTTTTAATTTTTGCCATTGAGCATTTTTCTTCAGCATGTTGGAAAAAGCTCTCACCTTGCTAGGCAATATGTTCCTGTGATCTTTTCTACTGTGCTGCATGCACTGAACGAGAGTCTAATTTAATGAAGGATCAAAATCTTCAGGCTCTGGAATGGCAATGTCCAATAGACTACACCAATCCTACTCGGCTGTTTCGGAGATGTGTCTTCATTGCCTTAAGATTACAGCATAGACAGTGACTGAACTATACTGTTTGCTGGAACCTGCCTTACAGACAACATCAAGGACTGGAATACTGCCTCCTTATCAGAAACCTAGGGCTGCCGGGAGCAGAGGCGGGCACGGAAAATGGCATTACCGAGGTGGAAGCAGGTGCTGACACCATTTTTAAAAGGCTGCCAGCCATCCTCCCTTCCCTATACACAAAGTATTGAATAGTTGTTTGGTAGTACAGAACTTGAGTATTGCTGAAAATAGAGACATGTTGTCGAAGCTTTCCATCTTGCACTCATCAGGACAATTCACAAGAATACCAATGTAAGTGAATTCATACAAGCCCCCACATGCCAAGAATGAGACAAATTAATTTTGCCACATGAACATTGATTTTTAAACAGTTACTGGAGTAAAGAAAGAACTTGTTTTAAAAAAACACGTACTGAAAGCGACACATATTAATACATAGGGCCCAGTTCTTTGCAGACAGAAGGAATATGTACAAACATTGCACTTGTTCCAGCTAAGCAAAGTAAGTGACAACCATTCGCTGGTTCATTATTTTTTATTCATTCACGGGATGTGGGCATCGCTGGCCAGGCCAGCATTTATTGCCCATCCCTAATTGCCCTTGAGAAGGTGGTGGTGAGCTGCCTTCTTGAACCGCTGCAGTCCATGTGGGGTAGGTACACCCACAGTGCTGTTAGGAAGGGAGTTCCAGGATTTTGACCCAGCGACAGTGAAGGAACGGCGATATAGTTCCCAGTCAGGATGGTGTGTGATTTGGAGAGGAACTTGCAGGTGGTGTTGTTCCCATGCATCTGCTGCCCTTGTCCTTCTAGTTGGTAGAGGTCGTGGGTTTGGAAGATGCTGTTTAATGAGCCTTGGTGCATTGCTGCATTGCATCTTGTAGATGGTACACACTGCTGACACTGTGCGTCGGTGGTGGAGGGAGTGAATGTTTGTAGATGGGGTGCCAATCAAGTGGGCTGCTTTGTCCTGGATGGTGTCGAGCTTCTTGAGTGTTGTTGCAGCTGCAACCGTCCAGGCAAGTGGAGAGTATTCCATCACACTCCTGACTTGTGCCTTGTAGATTGTGGACAGGCTTTGGGGAGTCAGGAGGTGAGTTACTCGCCTCAGGATTCCTAGCCTCTGACCTGCTCTTGTAGCCATGGTATTTATATCACTACTCCAGTTCAGTTTCTGGTCAATGGTAGCCCCTAGGATGTAGATAGTGGGGGATTCAGCGATGGTAATGCCGTTGAATGTCAAGGGGAGATGGTTAGATTCTCTCTTGTTGGAGATGGTCATTGCCTGGCACTTGTGTGGCGCGAATGTTACTTGTCACTTATCAGCCCAAGCCTGGATATTGTCCAGGTCTTGCTGCATTTCTACACAGACTGCTTCAGTATCTGAGGAGTTGCGAATGGTGCTGAACATTGTGCAATCATCAGCGAACATCCCGACTTCTGACCTTATGATTGAAGGAAGGTCATTAATGAAGCAGCTGAAGATGGTTGGGCCGAGGACACTACCCTAAGGTACTCCTGCAGTGATGTCCTGGAGCTCAGATGATTGACCTCCAACAACCACAACCATCTTCCTTTGCGCTAGGTATGACTCCAGCCAGCGGAGGGTTTTCCCCCTGATTCCCATTGACCTCAGTTTTGCTGGGGCTCCTTGATGCCATACTCGGTCAAATGCTGCCTTGATGTCAAGGGCAGTCACTCTCACCTCACCTCTTGAGTTCAGCTCTTTTGTCCATGTTTGAACCAAGGCTGTAATGAGGTCAGGAGCTGAGTGGCCCTGGCGGAACCCAAACTGAGCATCACTGAGCAGGTTGTTGCTAAGCAAGTGCCGCCTGATGGCACTGTTGATGACACCTTCCATCACTTTACTGAGGCTAATGGGGCGGTAGTTGGCCGGGTTGGATTTGTCCTGCTTTTTGTGTACAGGACATACCTGCGCAATTTTTCACATTGCAGGGTAGATGCCAGTGTTGTAGCTGTACTGGAACAGCTTGGCTCGGGGCGTGGCAAGTTCTGGAGCACAGGTCTTCAGTACTATTGCCAGAATGTTGTCAGGCCCCATAGCTTTTGCAGATTCCAGTGCCTTCAGTCGTTTCTTGATATCACGTGGAGTGAATTGAATTGGCTGAAGTTTGGCAACTGTGATGCTGGGGACTTCAGGAGGAGGCCGAGATGGATCATCAACCCGGCACATCTGGCTGAAGATTGTTGCAAATGCTTCAGCCTTATCTTTTGCACTGATGTGCTGGGCTCCCCCATCATTGAGGATGGGGATATTTGTGGAGCCACCTCCTCCAGTTAGTTGTTTAATTGTCCACCACCATTCATGGCTGGATGTGGCAGGACTGCAGAGCTTAGATCTGATCCGTTGGTTATGGGATCGCTTAGCTCTGTCTATCGCATGCTGCTTACGCAGTTTGGCATGCAAGTAGTCCTGGGTTGTAGCTTCACCAGGTTGACACCTCATTTTGAGGTATGCCTGGTGCTGCTCCTGGCATGCCCTCCTGCACTCTTCATTGAACCAGGGTTGGTCTCCTGGCTTGATGGTAATGGTAGAATGGGGGATATGCCGGGCCATGAGGTTACAGATTGTGGTTGAGAACAATTCTGCTGCTGCTGATGACCCACAGCGCCTCATGGATGCCCAGTTTTGCATTGCTACATCCATTCAAAATCTATCCCATTCAGCACGGTGATAGTGACACACAACACGATGGACGGTATCCTCAATGTGAAGGCCGGACTTCGTCTCCACAAGGACTGTGCGGTGGTCACTCCTACCAATACTGTCATGGACAGATGCATCTGCGGCAGGCAGATTGGTGAGGACGAGGTCGAGTATGTTTTTCCCTAGTGTTGGTTCCCCCACCACCTGCCGCAGACCCAGTCTAACAGCTATGTCCTTTAGGACTCGGCCAGCTCGGTCAGTAGTGGTGCTACCGAGCCACTCATGGTGATGGACTTTGAAGTCCCCCACCCAGAGTACATTTTGTGCCCTTGCCACCCTCAGTGCTTCCTCCAAGTGCTGTTCAACATGGAGGAGTACTGACTCATCAGCTGAGGGAGGGCGGTAGGTGGTAATCAGTAGGAGGTTACCTTGCCCATATTTGACCTGATGCCATGAGACTTCATGAGGTCCGGAGTCGATGTTGAGGACTCCCAGGGCAACTCCCTCCCTACTGTATACCACTGTGCCACCACCTCTGCTGGGTCTGTCCTGCCGGTGGGACGGAACGTACCCGGGGATGGTGATGGCAGTGTCTGGGACATTGTCTGTTAGGTATGATTCCTTGAGTACGACTATGTCAGGCTGTTGCTTGACTAGTCTGTGGGACAGCTCTCCCAACTTTGGCACAAGCCCCCAGATGTTAGTAAGGAGGACTTGGCAGGGTCGACAGGGCTGGGTTTGCCGTAGTCATTTCCGGTGCCTAGGTCGATGCCGGGTGGTCTGTCCGGTTTCATTCTTTTTTATAGACTTTGTAGCGGTTAGTTACAACTGAGTTTCTTGCTGGGCCATTTCAGAGGGCATGTAAGAGTTAACCACATTGCTGTGGGTCTGGAGTCACATGTAGGCCAGACCAAGTAAGGACAACAGATTTCCTTCCCTAAAGGACATTAGTGAACCAGATGGGTTTTTACAACAATCGACAATGGTTTCATGGCCATCATTAGACTAGTTTTTAATTCCAGATTTTTATTAAGTTCAAATTCCACCTTCTGCTGTAGTGGGATTCGAACCCATGTCCCCAGAGGAATACCCTGGGTCTTTGGTTTACTAGTCCAGTGATAATACCACTACGCCACCGCCTACCCTCACTATGCCACCACCTATTCCTCAGGACAATGCCTTGACCAATCAGAGTCAAGCTGCCTGGTTTAAATTTCAAACAAAGCTTGGCATTTAACTGTCAGTCACCGTAAACTGGTCCATTCTCCATGCCAGTGCCTCTACCAATTAGAGTTCACTTGCCAACCAATCAGCACTCTCTTCTCATACATTATAAAGTTGTTGTTTTCCCTAACATTGGTATTCTTGCGAGTTGTCCTGATGAGTGCAAGATGAAAATTTTCGACAGAATGTCTCTATTTTCAAAAATACAAAGTGCAGAGTTGATCCCTTCCCAACCTCGGTGACGCCAGCTTTCCCTGCATAGGAAAGTGAAGGCGTGTGAATGCCGCACGTCGTGCTGAAGATTGGGAACTGAAGGTATGACCGCTGCAGATTAGATTTTAATTAATGCACACATGTAATTTAAATATTTAAACCAGGGTCCCATTGCAGAGTGGCAGAGGGGGCGCCATGGAAATTGCCTGCTACTGCAAAGATTGGGCCCAGAAATCCCAGCATCAGGTTCCGTGGCAGGCCGCTGCCGCTCCAATTCTCCAGCCCCCCCAAATGGTTTCCGATGGTGAGGCCATTGTTAGACAATGGAGTCCAGGTGTCATCCATCCTCATTTTTTTTTTTTTTTTTTTCTTTTTCTTTTTGGGCCTCCTTATCTCGAGAGACAATGGATACGCGCCTGGAGGTGGTCAGTGGTTTGTGAAGCAGCGCCTGGAGTGGCTATAAAGGCCAATTCTGGAGTGACAGGCTCTTCCACAGGTGCTGCAGAGAAATTTGTTTGTTGGGGCTGTTGCACAGTTGGCTCTCCCCTTGCGCCTCTGTCTTTTTTCCTGCCAACTACTAAGTCTCTTCGACTCGCCACAATTTAGCCCTGTCTTTATGGCTGCCCGCCAGCTCTGGCGAATGCTGGCAACTGACTCCCACGACTTGTGATCAATGTCACACGATTTCATGTCGCGTTTGCAGACGTCTTTATAACGGAGACATGGACGGCCGGTGGGTCTGATACCAGTGGCGAGCTCGCTGTACAATGTGTCTTTGGGGATCCTGCCATCTTCCATGCGGCTCACATGGCCAAGCCATCTCAAGCGCCGCTGACTCAGTAGTGTGTATAAGCTGGGGATGTTGGCCGCTTCAAGGACTTCTGTGTTGGAGATATAGTCCTGCCACCCGATGCCAAGTATTCTCCGAAGGCAGCGAAGATGGAATGAATTGAGACGTCGCTCTTGGCTGGTATACGTTGTCCAGGCCTCGCTGCCGTAGAGCAAGGTGCTGAGGACACAGGCCTGATACACTCGGACTTTTGTGTTCCGTGTCAGTGCGCCATTTTCCCACACTCTCTTGGCCAGTCTGAACATAGCAGTGGAAGCCTTACCCATGCGCTTGTTGATTTCTGCATCTAGAGACAGGTTACTGGTGATAGTTGAGCCTAGGTAGGTGAACTCTTGAACCACTTCCAGAGCGTGGTCGCCAATATTGATGGATGGAGCATTTCTGACATCCTGCCCCATGATGTTCGTTTTCTTGAGGCTGATGGTTAGGCCAAATTCATTGCAGGCAGACGCAAACCTGTCGATGAGACTCTGCAGGCATTCTTCAGTGTGAGATGTTAAAGCAGAATCGTCAGCAAAGAGGAGTTCTCTGATGAGGACTTTCCGTACTTTGGACTTCGCTCTTAGACGGGCAAGGTTGAACAACCTGCCCCCTGATCTTGTGTGGAGGAAAATTCCTTCTTCAGAGGATTTGAACGCATGTGAAAGCAGCAGGGAGAAGAAAATCCCAAAAAGTGTGGGTGCGAGAACACAGCCCTGTTTCACACCACTCAGGATAGGAAAGGGCTCTGATGAGGAGCCACCATGTTGAATTGTGCCTTTCATATTGTCATGGAATGAGGTGATGATACTTAGTAGCTTTGGTGGACATCCGATCTTTTCTAGTAGTCTGAAGAGACCACGTCTGCTGACGAGGTCAAAGGCTTTGGTGAGATCAATGAAAGCAATGTAGAGGGGCATCTGCTGTTCACGGCATTTCTCCTGTATCTGACGAAGGGAGAACAGCATGTCAATAGTCGATCTCTCTGCACGAAAGCCACACTGTGCCTCAGGGTAGACGCGCTCGGCCAGCTTCTGGAGCCTGTTCAGAGCGACTCGAGCAAAGACTTTCCCCACTATGCTGAGCAGGGAGATTCCACGGTAGTTGTTGCAGTCACCGCGGTCACCTTTGTTTTTATAGAGGGTGATGATGTTGGCATCGCGCATGTCCTGGGGTACTGCTCCCTCGTCCCAGCACAGGCATAGCAGTTCATGTAGTGCTGAGAGTATAGCAGGCTTGGCACTCTTGATTATTTCAGGGGTAATGCTGTCCTTCCCAGGGGCTTTTCCGCTGGCTAGGGAATCAATGGCATGACTGAGTTCCGATTTGGTTGGCTGTATGTCCAGCTCATCCATGACTGGTAGAGGCTGGGCTGCATTGAGGGCAGTCTCAGTGACAGCATTCTCCCTGGAGTACAGTTCTAGGTAGTGCTCAACCCAGCGGTCCATCTGTTTGCGTTGGTCAGTGATTATGTCCCCCGATTTAGATTTGAGGGGGGTGATCTTCTTGATGGTTGGCCCAAGAGCTCTCTTCATGCCATCATACATTCCTCTGATGTTTCCGGTGTCTGAGGCCAGCTGAATATGACTGCATAGGTGTTGCCAGTAGTCGTTTGCGCAACGCCTAGCTGTTCTTTGTGCAGTACTTCTGGCTGCTTTAAGTGCTGCGGATGTTAAATCGCTGGGGGCTTTCTTGTAGTTCAAAAGTGCAATGCGCTTAGCGGCTATGACAGGTTCCAGCTCTTCATTATGAGATTGAAACCAGTCTGCATTTCTCTTCGCACTTTTGCCGTAGGTGGTCAAAGCTGACTCATAGATGGCGTCTCTGATGTGGGCCCACTTGGTCTCAGCATCCCCTGGGGAGTGTTTTGAATGGCTGTTACAAGTGAATTTAGAAATTTTTGTAACAGCTGTGGGTGAGAAATTCTGCTCGTGTTGATGCGCGGGTGGCCCTTCTGCTTGGTCTGAGTCTAACCTTGCTGCACACCAGGGAGTGGTCGGTGTCGCAGTCCGCACTGTGGAAGCTGCGTGTGATTTGAACACTGTTTAAGGCGGCTCGCCTTGTGACAATGAGGTCTAGCTGGTGCCAACGACGTGATCTTGGGTGCCTCCATGAAACCTGGTGACAGGGTTTAGTGTGAAAGAACGAGTTGGTGATGCAGAGGTTATGATAGGTACACAACTCAAGCAGTCTCTGCCCGTTCTCATTCATCCTTCCAACGCCATAGCGCCCAAGGCAGGAGGGCCATGAGTCATGGTCGGCCCCAACCCTGGCATTAAAGTCCCCCAGCAGGAATAGGTGTTCGGTGTTGGGGATGCTGCTAATGATGTTATGGAGTTGTTCATAGAACTGGTCTTTAGCTTCAGGTGCGGAACAGAGTGTTGGAGCATAGATGCTGAGTAGGTGTACTGGACCAGAGGTGGTGAGCAGTCGGATGGACAGTATGCGTTCCGAGCCATTTGAGGGAGGCTCTATCATGCTGAGCAAGGAGTTTCTGATGGCGAAGCCCACTCCATGCTGTCTTGGTTCTTCAGGATCCCTGCCCTGCCAGAAGAAGGTGTAGTCTTGCTCTGCTAGAGAGCCACTCGCGGGGAGGCGAGTCTCCTGAAGTGCTGCAATGTCCACATTGAGTCTACTGAGCTCGTTGTTAATGATGGCGGTCTTCCGAGAATCGTTGATTTGTGTAAGGTCTTCCGACAGGCCAGGACACATAGTTCTGGCATTCCAGCTTGCAAAGCGAAGGGCTGGTACCTTCTTTCCTTTTTTCATGTTGTTTGGTGCGGTGTATCAGTCCACCTTTCGGGCAATGACCCTGAGCTCCAAGCACCCATTGAAGCAGGCAGACTGTGGCGGGACAGAACCTTATTGACCGGGGGCTGCCCGGTTTGAGGCGGGCGGTAGCTGTCCAGTGAGGTGCAATGACCTCTCCCACCGACAAAGGCAACCCGTGGCGCCCAGTTTCTACGCCAATTTATCTGGACTTATAACCCGTAACTGCTGCCTTCCGTGTTGTTTCAGTCGCTGTGAGGCAACTATGGAGTGACCTCTCCATGGCGCATGCCTGGGCAAATTTATGGAGGTTGAGAGTTGCCCAGTCGTCAAAACCCCCCTCTCGGCCTTTCTGGTGGGGTCCAAAGGAGTGCAGGACACGACGTTTGGCACCAGTATGGCTGCAGGAACTGCCGGAAACATGCCAAAGGTGACACATGACCGCCTACGGGGTTCCGCTCCGGATTTTCTGTTAGGGTTTACTCCCTTAGCCTTGGTCTCTCCCGAGACGCCCACAAGGCAGTGGGGTTGTTGGGGCCCCTACGCAGGTGTAGGATGGTGCCGGTGGGAGGAGGGGATGCAAGGGGGAGGGGTAGAGGGAGGGGGTGGGGGGATAAAGTAGGCTTTTTCACACCAATTCTTTGGAATTTGAGTTTGGAATCAAAAAGTCCGAAACAGTATTGTTAACCTAATTAATTGGAGAGAAGCAGCCATTTCCACAGAAAAGGTTGTTAGCATTTTTAATGATTTCTCAGGGATGTGTCCAGAAAGGTTGTTTGTATTTTAATGCTTTCTCCAAGACTTGTCCAGAAATGAAAATTAGCTCAGGGTTCTTTTAGTTCTATGCGTATTGGCAGGAGAGGAACGGTCACCTGACCTCTTACCCCATTTTGTTTACATGAAAACTGTCCATTTCAGGTTTACTTCATAAGTTCATTTTATAGTTCATAAGTTCGGCTTCCGTAGGCGTGACAAGCCACAGAAGTTTCAGGTCCATAACTATAAAAGCAACTATGGATAGTAAAAAGGACCAAATGGAAAATTAGTTGACCACTTTGGCTTCCATTGGAAGCACTCCAAGTAGACAAGAGAATGATCTTAATCTGGGGAAAATTTGGAGCCTTGATATTGAGGAGAGGGACAGGTAGAAGAGCCCATGGCTCCCTCATCAACCAGAATTTCAAAGCTGAATCAAAATGAGGTGGAATCCCAGCAGAGCTGAAATCGAGTCCATATTCCAGGCCACCCCTGCCTCCTCGCCCTTTTCCCCCTCCCCCATCTTGTGTAGCTGCTATTTACACCCTCTCAGGTCCCAAGAATTTCAGGACCAATCTGCATAACCTGAAAATTCTGGTGTGTTTTTTTTCTGTAAGCTAGACTTAAAATCAACAACTACCTATTCATAGATGATCACTGGGACTCCAGGATACACCTCTCCCCTTTCTCCCTCATCACTCTGTAGATTATTAGTTTTACTCCTTTTCTTTTCCCATCTGTTTGAATGTGTAAATAAATCGTTTGACTCTGTTTATAATTTTGTTCAGGCTTTCTCGTGGTTTTGCTGTGTCACGTTAAGACATATTTCACCATTCTGTATCCCTTAAATGCCCTTTTCTTACTTTAATTAAAAGTTTTATTAGGGAATCCTGGCCCATAACAAATAACCAGATAAGAGCACAAGTGCCTGATAAGGTATCACTCAGCACAAAAAAGGTGCAAAGTGATAACTCCATTGCCCAAAATCAATAAGGAGAAAAAGCAAAGTTAATTAATAAATTGCATGACAATATCAATAAATGGGGAGGGGTGCCCTTGTGGAACATCCCCTTTCTGGGACCCTTGTGTGAAGAAGCAGGTGCAAACTCAACCTGAAACACCCCTCCCTGGCTTCTTCTCTTCCTGAGGTATATGCAACTCAGTAATCTCCGAACCATCGCTAATGTAAATACAACCACAGGCACAAGGTTGACTTAAGGAAAGTAGCTCCTGGTTCTCTGATGTTCTGTTGCATTATTTAGCACTGTTAATGTCTTCATTTTCTCAGTCTGGATCAAAGAACTGGTCAGGAGGGAATTTGGTTTCAATCAACGAATGCAGAAACTATGCAAAATGTTGACAAGTTGATGCTTTGCCATTCAAAGCCTCCAACAATCTAGGCAGAGAACACTGAATGATTTCTTTAGGATGCTAGTTGATATTTGATGTACAATTTCCCTGCGTTTCTCCTCATTACAACGATAATGCTATACAGAATCACCATGTCTTGCGATGAGAATGCCTTTACATAGGGAGCCTTAATAACAAACAGTCCTGGTTTCTTTCCTGGCGAGCATTAAGAAAGCAACCTATTGTTTTCTCAGTCAATTGTATTTGACAAGTGACTTTGGTGAGCTTGAACTGTCTTTAGATGACAGATTGCTCTGCTTGTTTGCTCAATTTCCTCTTTTTTTTTAATGGAGCCACAATGTAGTGACATAATATTAATCATCACACTGCAGTTTCTTCATGTTGTAGACTGCACAGCAGCTAAGTGAGGCATTCATATATAGAGTATCACCTTAAATGAAATGTCTTACCCCACCTAAACAGAGTGCTTACATTTCTCAATTGGCAGAACCCAACAATTTAAATTTTAAAAAAATAATTGGCCTATTTTCCTCCGACAGTCTATTAATAGGCCAAGTGTTTGCTCAACTGAAGATTTTGTGTCAGTCTTTCACTATCCGTTCTTTAATCAGGGTCAAATGTGGAAGAATGTTAAGGGTATTGTGCAAAGAACCATTTATTCCATTTAGCTACAAGTAATCTTTATTATTGTCAAGCTTTGAAACACAATATGCTTCTACACACGACACAATGCACATGTGCTGAAACTGGAATTTGTTTCTAAAATGAGAATGTAGAAGTCTAGACTGTCAGTGCCAGTCATAGCTCAGTTGCTAGCACTCTCACTTTTAAGTCAGAAGATTGTGGATTCAAGACTCACTCCAGGACATCAATATAAAAATCAAGCTTGGTGCTCCTGTGCAGGACTGAGGGAAGTGTTGTCATCTGGATGATAAACTGAGTGGAGGCCATATCTTCCCTTTAGGTGGATGCAGAAGATCCCATGTATTTGAAAGAAGAGCAGGGGAGTTCTTCCTGGTGTCTTGTGAATCAAAAGCAGATTATCTGATCATTATTGTATTGCTGCTTGTGGGAACTTGTGTGCAAAATTGACTGTCACATTTCTTACATTACGACAATGACCACACTTCAAAAAAACAACTTCATTGGCTAAAGTGCTTAGGGTGTCCTGCGATAATGAAAAGTGCTATACAACTGCACATCTTTTTTTCCTTAACATATATTCAACTCGCAATATTTCATAACATTCAATTATTATTGTATATGTGGACTAGTAAAATATAGTTAACTTTTTTGCATTTTTCGTTAGTTGTTTAAAATCATGCTTGAAGAGATCGGCAATAAATTGACTGACAACATGAAACAGCAGTTAATGAACTAAGGGTTCTTCAACTGTACAGTACCAAGCTAGTTAAAGGAAAAGATAACATACTCTGGTTGCTTTATAATGCTGCAGTTACTACATTATTCTATTGTTTTGCCATAGTTACTTTATTACTATAATTATGTGATTATCTTACAGTTACATCATTACTCTTGGATCCATTGTACACTTAACTGGAAATGATAGGCTGGTCAATTAAAAAGTTGATATTTTATTGGGACACCATGTCTTTTACATAATCTTTACAGAATGACCGCTAGAGACATATATTTAAGAGGAAGCGTCACTGTCACCATTGTCCCCCTTTCTATAAAAATAATTACCAAGAATCATATTTAATATTGCTTTGCTTTTTGTTGTTTCTTTTTGAGCATTTCTGTTTAAAGATGGAAGCAATCATACTTACCCGACAGTGTGTAAGAGGTAAACTGACAGCGCTGGAAATGGTCTCCTAAATTCATTAATGTGTTACAGCTTGCACTATGTATCTTGACACAGCTCATTTCAGGAACTTCTTCAAGTCAGTTCTCCACATTACCAGTTGCTACTTAAAATATCCAGTAAAAATCAACCGATATAAATTAAAGAATGAAATAAATAATTATTTGGAACTCATTTTATTTTATCAAGGGATCTTGGTAATCATTTTCATTTTAATGCAGTTTACTCAAAAAGAAACCTGCCAGATGGGCTGCAGAGGTTCAAGAAGGCAGTTCACCACAACTTTCTCTAGAGCAATGAAGGATGGGCAACAAATGCTGGCCTGGCCAGCGACGCCTACACCCATGAAATGAATAAATAAAATTTACAGAGATAAATTTTAATTTCTACATGCTAGCAAATGGACAGGGAATTTTCTTTTCAGATGTTACTGCAGGCAGGCATGGGGTCCGTGATTGAGGTTTGTGAATGAACAATGGTAAAAGAGAAAGAAGGAGACTATTAAATCCTAAATATTTAAAACATATGGGTCTAGAAATTATCTCTGCGTCCATTTTACAGACTAAGGGTCCAATAAGGTGGGCAGCGGGCACATACTCATTAAGTAGTAGAAGATCAATACCCACCATCTTGGTTAGGATTCCTCTGCAGGTATCCAGGCATCTGTCCCTGTCCATATGCAAACTGGAGGGCCTAAGCCTCTTTCAGGTCCTTTTTGCAAAATGAAAATGAAAAAGACAGCAGCCTGCGGCCATTCTTTTCAGGTGCTCGGCAGCCAAACCAATGGCTATTAAAGGGATTGCTGGAGGATGCCACTGAATGGGTGATTTTAAAAAAAAAAGATGTTCCAGCTTACTTAGTGCAAGAGTGCTCCTCCCAACTCCACATATAACCCGAAGGCAGCTGCTGGCCATTGCTAGGCCTCTCCTGACAGCACCCCTATCCAGAGTCTGTTGAGGACTTCTGCCCGCTCAGTCATTGGCTGAATATTCCCCCATTTCACAACCAGCGAGCGGTCACTGGTGCCCATGGATGGTGTCCGCAGATCACCTCAATTCAAGTAGAATCTCATCTATAGGCCTGTGGACGAGGCCCAGGTAAAGATAATCGAGAGGATCAGATTGGGAGATGAGAATTATGTAGAAGGGTCAACTGAAAAGAAAGTAGCAATGTTTTTCCGGGGCTTTTAAGATGTATCAGTGTCGCTGTCCTTTATGAAGGGAAATGTGCTGTTTGTCACTGGTTTACACATCTGTTGTCCCCTTGTTTAAGAAGGGTAGCAGGGATAATCCAGGTAATTATAGACCGGTGAGCCTGACGTCAGTGGTAGGGAAGCTGCTGGAGAAGATACTGAGGGATAGGATCTATTCCCATTTGGAAGAAAATAGGCTTATCAGTGATAGGCAACATGGTTTTGTGCAGGGACGGTCATGACTTACCAACTTAATAGAATTCTTTGAGGAAGTGACAAAGTTGATTGATGAGGGAAGGGCTGTCGATGTCATATACATGGACTTCAGTAAGGCGTTTGATAAGGTTCCCCATGGCAGGCTGATGGAGAAAGTGAAGGCGCATGGGGTCCAAGGTGTACTAGCTAGATGGATAAAGAACTGGCTGGGCAACAGGAGACAGAGAGTAGCAGTGGAAGGGAGTTTCTCAAAATGGAGACGTGTGACCAGTGGTGTTCCACAGGGATCCGTGCTGGGACCACTGTTGTTTGTGATATACATTAATGATTTGGAGGAAAGTATAGGTGGACTGATTAGCAAGTTTGCAGACGACACTAAGATTGGTGGAGTAGCAGATAGTGAAGGGGACTGTCAGAGAATACAGCAGAATATAGATAGATTGGAGAGTTGGGCAGAGAAATGGCAGATGGAGTTCAATCAGGGCAAATGCGAGGTGATGCATTTTGGAAGATCCAATTCAAGAGTGAACTATACAGTAAATGGAAAAGTCCTGGGGAAAATTGATGTCCAGAGAGATTTGGGTGTTCAGGTCCACTGTTCCCTGAAGGTGGCAACGCAGGTCAATAGAGTGGTCAAGAAGGCATACGGCATGCTTTCCTTCATCGGACGGGGTATTGAGTACAAGAGTTGGCAGGTCATGTTACAGTTGTATAGGACTTTGGTTCGGCCACATTTGGAATACTGCGTGCAGTTCTGGTCGCCACATTACCAAAAGGATGTGGATGCTTTGGAGAGGGTGCAGAGGAGGTTCACCAGGATGTTGCCTGGTATGGAGGGCGCTAGCTATGAAGAGAGGTTGAGTAGATTAGGATTATTTTCATTAGAAAGATGGAGGTTGGGGGGGACCTGATTGAGGTGTACAAAATCATGAGAGGTATAGACAGGGTGGATAGCAAGAGGCTTTTTCCCAGAGTGGGGGATTCAATTACTAGAGGACACGAGTTCAAAGTGAAAGGGGAAAAGTTTAGGGGGGATATGCGTGGAAAGTTCATTACACAGAGGGTGGTGGGTGCCTGGAACGCGTTGCCAGCGGAGGTGGTAGATGCGGGCACGATGGCGTCTTTTAAGATGTATCTAGACAGATACATGAATGGGCAGGAAGAAAAGAGATACAGACCCTTAGAAAATAGGCGACATGTTTAGATAGAGGATCTGGATCGGCGCAGGCTTGGAGGGCCGAAGGGCCTGTTCCTGTGCTGTAATTTTCTTTGTTCTTTGTACATCGATCGAGTTTGTGGAAAAGAGAAGCCACCTATTGTTTCCTTGGTGTTTTAATTTTATTTAATGAGGAGCTTTATTTGATGCAATATGAAGCTAAAATTTCCCATAGCCGATTGTAAGAAAATCCATTTCAAAGGTCACTCCAGGTAAAATCACTTAATCTCACCGGAACCTGACATCATTACTTTCTTTTAGTTGCTTTTGTGTAAATGTCAGAAGCAACAGAGGCCTCTGGAAGAGAAGCGGTCTATTGAGAGGAATAAATATTTTTTAAAAGACGCA
The DNA here is from genome assembly GCF_036365525.1 of Heterodontus francisci. NCBI lineage: Eukaryota > Metazoa > Chordata > Chondrichthyes > Heterodontiformes > Heterodontidae > Heterodontus > Heterodontus francisci. The sequence goes on from NC_090388.1 coordinate 17,532,762, forward strand.
CACATCAGAATCCATATAATTGTCCATATTGTTTAGTGACTATACTAGTCACAACACTCTTAACCTTTGACCCTATTGCCCCTCGCCTGAACCATTCCAATTTCTTGCTGGGGGCAAGCAAGGGGATCAGATTTTTTCCAACAGATATCTGGTCACCATATTAAGGCATCTGGATTTCGATTATTGTGCGCACCTTAAAGTATTAACAGTGACAAAGCATCGCAAGGGATTAATTGCACTAGCGGAGTGAGATTTATTGCGAAAAAGTGCAGCACATCACAAATCCATTTAAGCCTGTGGAGCAGTTTATTTTTCAGAATGTAATAAGTCAAATTGCGTTATAGTTTCAAACCAAAATGAATAAAGGTCACTCCAGATTAGTGACTTTGTGCTCTTTAGTGTTGTAAAATAGTAAAGGCTTTTCAGCCGTGTACAGTATAAATCTTAATATAAAACAAAATTATTAGACCAGATTTACTTGTTCTCATCAACAGTAAGAGGGATTTTAAAGAAATGATGAATCTTGAAGAGAAATGAGAGCATACATTAAAACGGTGAAACCTACTGATATAAATGTTACTGGCAAATGCTGACCTTGCCAACAACTCCCACATCCCATGAAATGAATAAAAACATTTACAGAGATAAATTTTAATTTCTACATGTTTCTACGTGTAAATGGACAGGGAGTTTTGTTTTCAGATGTTACTTACTGCAGGCATGGGGCCCGTGATTGAGGTTTGTGAATGAACAATGTAAAAGAGAAAGAAAGAGAACATTAAATCCTAAATATTTAAAAAATGGGTCTAGAAATTGCACTGCTCTGCGTCCATTTTACAGACTAAGGGTCCAATATGATGGGCAGCAGATGCAAAGTCATTGGGCTAGATTTTGTTCTCCCCAGGTGTTGGGTTCCGTGGTGGGGAGGGGGGGGTGTGCCTAAAGGTGGCTCCGGATGCGGCCTGCCATGGGCCTTGACACCGGGAGGGCCCGACCTGATCCTCCCAGCAGCGGCAAGGCTCCATGGCAGCCCACTCCCCCTGTTGCTGGGTGACGGGACCACAATTAACAGGTTCAAATCAATAAAATTAATACATTTTAATAAACTTACCTGCGATCTTGAGGGCCTGCCGTGATCTTTGGTGCGGCAGTCAGCACTCCCGTGCCTTCAGATCCTCGTCCGGGGAAATGCGACGCCTCGCTAGTGGGGAGGGGGGAGGAAGTAAGTATGTCAGTGCTGGGGGGTGGGGGGGTTGCGGGAAACAGGGTCAAATAAACATAATAAGTGTAGGGGATGGTGGGAAGGGTTGAACATTAAACTTTGTGCAGTTTGGGGGCAGGAAGCCAGATGTAAAAGCTAAGTGTTTTGTGGGGGGAGGGGGAGAAGGGCAAATAGTTAATGTAATTGTTATTGGGAGGGGCGGAAAAAGGGTGTTATAAATATATTTATTTAATTTTGGAGGGTTACCGCTTTAAAAATTTAAAATGTGCCGGCAGAGCTGGCTGCCCTTTAAAAATGGCGCAACCACCTGCACAGAGACAGCTGACACCATTGCCAGGGACAGATAGCCCGCCCCCTCCTTTAAATGAGCTGCTGCACGGGAGATTGTGGCAGCTCTTTGGCATCCAGCCCCCGCGGGCGGGCTGCCATTTTTTGGGCACGCCGCCAATCTTGGCAGTGGGCTCTTAAAATAAAGCCCATTAAGTGGCAAAGGGGCACTCGCCACCATCTTGGTTAGGTTTCCTCTGCAGGTATCCAGGCATTAGTCCCTGTCCATATGTAAATTGGAAAGCCTATGCCTCTTTCAGGTCTCTTAGGCAAATGCAATTGCAGAAGACCACAGCCTGTGTCCAATCTTTTCAGGTGCTAGGCAGCCAAACCAATGGCCATTAAAGGGATTGCTCGAGGATGCTCACAGGCTGCCCTCATCCTGCAGTTAATCCCTGACCTATCTCTGCTTCTCAATACAGGTGCTCCTTTTTTCTGGCAGGTCCAAATCTTTTTGTCAATGGGTTTAGCATCCAAATGACGTACAAGCCAAGAAGGTAATTTTCACCTTTACCCGTTCAGGCAGAAAACTGGCATAGAGGAGTGCCCACCCAGTATACAGCCTGACCAATTTCTCTTTCCTTTGATGGCAATAGAAGGAAAGTCATGCCATGAGCACAGTGGACAGGCTATCTGAGGCCACCAGTTTATGCCCCTCTCCCACCCCACCCAAGTTAACCCGAAGGGAATGAAAATTGGACAGGTTTGATAATGAGTTGTCCCCCATCTCGTTAGTCTACTGTCCAATTAGAGCAAGTGAAATTACCCCCAGACATACTGAGTACAGTTCTTCTTTCTTCTTCTTCTTCTTTGGCCTCCTTGTCTCAGGAGACAATGGGTAAGCACCTGGAGGTGGTCAGCGGTTTGTGGAGCAGCGCCTGGAGTGGCTATAAAGGCCAATTCTAGAGTGACAGACTCTTCCACAGGTGCTGCAGAAAAAATTGGTTGTCGGGGCTGTTACACAGTTGACTCTCCCCTTGCGCTTCTGTCTTTTTCCCTGCCAACTGCTAAGTCTTTTCGACTCGCCACACTTTAGCCCCGCCTTTATGGCTGCCTGCCAGCTCTGGCGATCGCTGGCAACTGACTCCCACGACTTGTGATCAATGTTACAGGACTTCATGTTGCGTTTGCAGACGTCTTTAAAGCGGAGACATGGACAGCCGGTAGGTCTGATACCAGTGGCGAGCTCACTGTACAATGTGTCCTTGGGGATCCTGCCATCTTCCATGTGGCTCGCATGGCTAAGCCATCTCAAGCGCCGCTGACTCAGTAGTGTGTAAAAGCTGGGGATGTTGGCCGCCTCGAGGATTACTGTGTTGGAGATGCAGTCCTGCCACCTGATGCCAAGGATTCTCCGGAGACAGCGAAGATGGAATGAATTGAGACGTCGCTCTTGGCTGACATACGTTGTCCAGGCCTCGCTGCCGTAGAGCAAGGTACTGAGGACACAGGCTTGATACACTTGGACTTTTGTGTTCCGTGTCAGTGCGCCATTTTCCCACACTCTCTTGGCCAGTCTGCACATAGCAGTGGAAGCCTTTCCCATGCGCTTGTTGATTTCTGCATCGAGAGACAGGTTACTGGTGATAGTTGAGCCTAGGTAGGTGAACTCGTGAACCACTTCCAGAGCATGGTTGCCGATATTGATGGATGGAGCATTTCTGACCTGATGTCATGTCCTGTCCCATGATGTTCGTTTTCTTAAGGCTGATGGTTAGGCCAAATTCGTTGCAGGCAGCCTCAAACCTGTTGATGAGACTCTGCAGACACTCTTCAGTGTGAGATGTTAATGCAGCATCGTCAGCAAAGAGGAGTTCCCTGATGAGGACTTTCCGTAATTTGGTCTTCGCTCTTAGGCTTGCAATGTTGAACAACCTGCCACCTGATCTTGTGTGGAGGAAAATTCCTTCTTCTGAAGACGTGAATGTGTGTGAGAGCAGCAGGGAGAAGAAAATCCCAAACAGTGTAGGTGCGAGAACACAGCCCTGTTTCACGCCACTCAGGATAGGAAAGGGGTCTGATGAGGCGCCGCTATGCTGAATTGTGCCTTTCATATTGTTATGGAATAAGGTGATGATACTTAGTAGCTTTGGTGGACATCCAATGTTTGCTTGTAGTCTGAAGAGACCGCATCTGCTGACGAGGTCAAAGGCTTTGGTGAGATCAATGAAAGCAACGTAGAGGGGCATCTGTTGTTCATGGCATTTCTCCTGTAGCTGACGAAGGGAGAACAGTATGTCAATGGTCGATCTCTCTACCCTGAGGCACAGTGTGGCTTTCGAGCAGACATGCTCAGCCAGCTTCTGGAGCCTGTTTAAAGCGACTCGAGCGAAGACTTTCCCCACTATGCTGAGCAGGGAGATTCCACGGTAGTTGTTGCAGTCACCGCGGTCACCTTTGTTTTTATAGAGGGTGATGATATTGGCATCGCGCATGTCCTGTACAGAATACAGTGGAGACTAATTAAAATATTGGGTGCCTTGTAATTCAGGATGTAGAGAGGCAAAGAGGTATAGCTATATTCACCCAAACTGAATGCCTTAATTCCACTCCCTTTAGTATGACTAAGTAAGGAGGAATGTCAACAGGATAATTCACTGCTGTAAGTTTCCCTTTCCTGCATTATTTCAGTGCTTTGTTACACAAAAGCTCCATTAAGGTTTTAGCTCATGCAATATTTACTGTTTCTGTCTCAGGCAAGTTAGGCTGCAGCACTAACTCAAGGAGTGCTGGCAGATCATTGCCTTTACAGGTCAGTGGATAACAGTAAATCAGGCCACAGCAGCCCTCTGGAATTACTATATCAGGCAGCCACTTAGCAACTGTCATCAGTAAACACTATAAGCTCCAAACCACAACAGCTGAGCTTCTTATGAATTTCAATTTATTCTATAAGCAAAAAATCATTTCCTAAATTGCAAGGAGGAAGGCACTATTACAGAAATGGCAACTTATAAATATGTATATACATTTTTATGGCATCCCTCAATTAGGGAAATGTCTCTGAGTCCTTTTGAAAGGGGAGAACAGGCCACCAAATGGGAGATGGGACTGGTGGGAAGATTGAATCCATTGTTGATGAGATTAGACTAAAAAGGAGCCTGTCAAAGAAGGGATAGATCTAGCACTGTGACTGAACAAATGTTCTCTACTGGTGAGGTGGAGGTAGCGTCAGGTGAGCCAAGAGTCAAAGTCAGGAGATGATGGTGTCGACTGGAAAGTATGACTGGCGAAGGCTATTCAGGTAGGGAAAACGTTTGAGGGTTTCAATATGCAGATGAAAGCCTTGCAGATAGATTCTGGTGTGGGAGGGGGAGGTGCAGGGGACAAGGACAGCTGTTATAAGAGTGTAGGGGATTGTTGAAAAGAGTACCTGATCTGCAGAGTTCTGGATTCACTGGAATGTTTGTTGGGGTGAAGCTGACAGTGTAAAAACTAGGCTCCAGTTCTATCCTTCACTGCCTGGCTACCTGGAATAGAACATGGTATTAGAGGATGGTTGCCTAACAGTGAAGGATAGAACTGGATCATAATTTTTACACATTTTTATTTACAGATACACATTACAAACATGCATCTCCAAACCCAACTACCACAGTTGGTCTGCTCTTATTTATAGGAGCACAAGTGAATCCCCAGTTAATGCCCACCACCTGAATACAATTAAGCACTCAATTAATATGCAATTAACAGGCAGTGCTTATGTGCAGCTTTTTAAAAATTCATTCTCAGGATGTTGACAACCCTGGCAAGGCTGGCATTTTTGTCCATCCCTAGATGCCCTTGAGAAGGTGGTGGTGGTGGACCTTCTCTCTTGAACTGTTGCAGTCCATGTGGTGAAAGTACTCCCTCAGCACTTTTAGGAAGGGAGCTCTAAGAATTTGGCCAAGTGACAGTGAGGGAATGGTGCGGTGATCTAATTCTGAAGTCAGGTTGGTGTGTGGCTTGGAGGGGAACTTGCAGGTGCTGCCCTTGTCCTTCTAGGTGGCAGAATTGGCGGTTTGGAAAATGCTGTCGAAGGAGACTTGGTGAGTTTCTGCAGTGCATCTTGTAGATGGTACACACTGCTGCCACTGTGCATCGGTGGTAGAGGAAGTGAATGCTGAAGGTGGTCGATGGGGTGTCGATCAAGTGGGCTGCTTTGTCCTGGATCCTGTCAAGCTTCTTGAATGTGTTTGGAGCTGCACTGATCCAAATAAGTGTCTTGTAGATGGTGGATAGGCTTTGGAGAGTCAGGAGGTGAGTAACTCACCTGAGAATTCCCAGCCTCTGACCTGCTCTTGCAATCACATTTATGTGGCTTCCAAGTGAAGCAGCGATTTACTTTTACTTCTTTCAATTTAGTATACTGTATTCACTGCTCACAATGCGGTATCCTCTATATTGCAGAGATGAAATGTAGATTGGGTGACCGCTTTGTGGAACACCTCCGCTCAGTCCATAAGCATGACTCTGAGCTTCCAGTTGCTTGCTGTATTAATTCGCCACCCTGTTCTCACACCCACATTTCTGTCCTTGGCCTGCTTCAGTGTTCCAATAAAGTTCAACGTAAGCGTGAGAAATAGTACCTCATCTTCCAATGAGGCACTCTACAGCCTTCTGGACTCAACATTGAGTTCAACAATTTCAAAGCATGAATGCCTTTTTTTAATCTAATTTATTTATTTTTTATATTTTAACCGTGTGCCTGTCTTAAACTAGTTTTTACTTTCAGACAGAGCTGTTCATTATTTTTACATTAACACTTTTTCTGGACTCATGCTTTATCTTTTACTACAACTATTAGCACTTCATTTTCCTTTTATTTCATGACATTGCTGTCATTTAATCTCTTCTGCCCTCCGCCCTATCACACACTTTCCCTTTTGTTTTTGTTCCCCCTCCCCCCTTTCATTTGCTCAAAGCCTATTATATTTCCCACTTTTTCCAGTTCTGATGAAAGGTCACAGACCTGAAGCATTAACTCTGTTTCTCTCTCCACAGATGCTACCAGGCCTGCTCAGTACTTCCAGCGTTTTCTGTTTTCATTTTTCTTTTAAAACCTGGTTGGCTCCAATGAGCGCTCTCTGCAGACCCCTGATGTCTCTGTCTTCCAGGAGCTTACAATCATTTATGAGGAAAGATTCAGCTCAGAAGATCTTGCTGTTGGTTAGCAACTGTGGTAGATCTTATCATCATTTCAGCTCTGAGCCTCTAATTGAATGAACCGACATCTGTTAGGAAATGATTTTTCTCAGCTACTCAGAAGGACTAATGCACCCTGCAAAACTCTTATCTCGATAAGCTTGGCAGATAGGGGTGGTTTGGCTGAGCAGGCTATGTTTAATATTATGCTTTCTATGTGTTTAAATAAGACCCCTGCTACAGGGTGTCTTTTATTTAATTAGGATTCTTTACAGTCCACAATACATAACAGCTTTGCTGTAGAGGGTACTGGAATATTGTCATATTGATGATCTTTTTTCTTCAAATGGTTTTGGTAAGGGATTGTTTATAATGGTTGTACTGTACTGCGATTCTACTTGGGCCTTCCCAGTCTTGGTTAGACTAAGTGAGAGACTTTCCCAATGGAAGAGAAGAGGAAATAAGAGAAAAAAGGCAAAGAAATGCATGAGGTGAAAAAAAAGGCAATCACATATGCTTTTAATATATTATGAATATTGGGCTAAATTATATAAGCCTGCTGCCAGAAATATCGGGCTGGGCCCTGCCGGCGTCGAGGTCCGTGGCAGGCCTCATCCGGGGCCATCTTCAGGCCCCACCGCCACGGACCCCAACATCGAGAGCTCTATGAAATCCAGCCCCAAGTGTCCGGTATGCACTTCCTACAAGTGTCACACTTTCCATGTCACACTTTTTTGTTACCACTCCATTGCTATAAAATGGCATATCCTCCAATTCACTGTGAGCAGATTCACTGCAGAATTGCTTGTACTGCTGCATTTTCCAAGGCTTTTCCCACATACTAACACTTGCTCGGATGAAGGAAGTATCACAAACAGTAAATACTTCCTTATTCATTCCTCTGCCCAACACCTGAAATGCCCCAGATTTCACATCTGTAACCTCAGTATATATGCATCTGTTCTGCTGCGTCAAAGTGAGCATGAAAACATTTTTACGTGGCTGAAGATTTTATTCTTGCTTTCTGATTCAGCATTGATGTGAATAGAGATTGCTGTACCATGGTACTAATATTTCTGATTTGGCAATGTGATTTGGAATTATGAGCAGGCAATGGAATATTTATATCATAACTTCCCATTATTGAACCAAGTGCTGGGGAGGAAAGTTCACATACTGGCAACACTTAAAAGTAGACATTCTTTTCTTGGACGATGCCATAAAAATGGTAAGAGGAAGAGGATTAATTAGGATGACTACCTAGTTGTCGCTTTATTCTTCTTCTTCTTCTTTGGCCTCCTTATCTCGAGAGACAATGGATAAGCGCCTGGAGGTGGTCGCTTTATAAGATCATAAGAAATAGGAGTGGGAGTAGGCTATTCGGCTCCTTGAGCCTCTCCACTATTCAATAAAATCATGGCTGACCTTATTGTGGCCTGAACTCCACTTTTCTGCCGGCCCCCATAAACCCTTGATTCCCTTATAGATCAAAAATCAGCCTTGAATATATTCAATGACCCAGCCTCCAATGCTCTCAGGAGGAGAGAATTCCAAAGATTAACTACCCTCCGGGAGAAGAAATTCCTCCTCATCACTGTCTTAAATGGGGACCCCTTATTTTGAAACTGTGCCTCTTGTTTCTAGATTCCCCCATGAGGAGAAACATCCTCTCAGCATCTACCCTGTCAAGGCCCCTCAGAATCTTATATTTTTCAATAAGATCACCTCTTATTCTTCTAAACTTCAATGAATATAAGCCCAACCTTCTCAATCTTTCTTCATTAGACAACCCCTTCATTCCCAGGAATCAGCCTAGTGAAACTTCTCTGAATTGCTCCAATGCAAGCATATACATCCTTAATTTCATGAGTAGTAGCAGTAGCTCGATGAAGTGGTAATTCTTCATGTCTGAAACTGGGTGGCCCTAATCCTAGCCCCAGCACAGTCACTGTGTCACGATCAGAAGCAGGAACACTGGCCAGTTTTCACCTTCCAACTCGGGACATTAAGGTCGACTATAGCGCCTCTATGTGCAACCTGGCTGAGGTTGGCTTTGGTTATGAGGAGGGACTAGAGAAAGTGGGATTCCTATAGGTTAAGAGAAGTTCCATTGAGCTGGTCAAATTTCTCTAGTTCCCTCAGCAGTTCTGATGAAAGGTCACAGACCTGAAACATTAACTTTGTTTCTCTCTCCACAGATGCTGAGTATTTCCAGCATTTTTTGTTTTTATTTTAGATTTCCAGCATCTGCAGTATTTTGCTTTTGTAACTGTGACATCATTCAAAGTAGTTCAATGACTGCAAAACATTTTAGGGCATCGTGAGAATGTGAAAGATTCCATACAAATGCAAGCTCTTCCTTTATTCTTTCTTTCTTCCTATCCTTCTTTATGCATAAAATAAGTTGTTATTCTTACTTTTTCCCATTAAAGGTGGGGGTATCTTTCCCAGTTGCATGCTGTTCCTTTACAAACTCTTAACCCACTCATACTAAGTCCCTCAGGGCAGAATTTAGTGAGGCCATTAGAAGCAGAAATGGAGGCGTGGAAGGGCAGAGAACAGCAATGGACGCGCTCACCCGGAAATCCGCTTTATGATGTCGGTTCCGAATTTAGTCAGCAGCAGGAAAGCTCCAACATGGCATCGCCGCCCCGACACAACGGGACTGCAAATTAAGTTGGTGTACAGTTCATTGTAATGCATTTACATGGAACTGATCACAATTCATTGGAGGGGTTGGAATTAAGTCAACGGCAGGTGTGCCCCATGTGTGTTCGGATCCCTGGCTGCTGAAAGTTGGCCACACCAAGGCGAGGTGATAGGGGAACAGGGTAGAGCAGAGACCATCGTCGGCCTGCAGTACTGTACACTCTGCACAGGTGGCCTTGGTCTCAGGTGGCTATGGTACTGGGTGCTGGGCTCTCTGCAAGGGTGGGCACTGAGAGCCATTAGAGTGTAAACCAAGGGGAGTAGCACAGACAAAAGTGTCAAGGTAAGTTCGTTTCCACAAGGACAGTGCTCTGGAGGGCTACTGAACACCTGGCATGGGTCTCAAACACCGTCTTTTTGGACCCACTATGTGCAACCTGACTGAGATTGGCTTTGGATATGAGGAGGGACTGCAGCGCCACCGATGGAGGGAGGGCCAGGAGACAGCTGTGCCTGCTCGTGAAGCTCCAAGAGGATAGCGACAGCAGCCAGCCATGCCAAAGGGGGTTCACCTAAGCTGGAGAGTGTACCGTACTCAACTCAGCTGCCTCCAAATGCCAAGGCGCAGCCAGCTGCCTTCATCAACAGAAAGGGCTTCCGTTTAATCAATGTTCAACTGGTCTATGACCACCGAAAGCAATTCCTGCAGGTGTGTGCCTGCTTCCCGGGAAGCAGGCATGATGCCTACATACTTCTACTGCTTTTCAGGCCCCTTATTTACGTTCAGAGATGGATTCTTGGGGACATGGGCTACCCATTGAAGACATGGCTACTGATGCCTGTTAGGAATCCTTGCACTACAGCAGAGAAGAGGTACAATACTTGCCAAGGCTCCACCCGAGCAGGCCATTGACCTGCTGAAGATGAGATTCCAGTGCCTTGATCATAAGAACTAGGAGCAGGAGTAGGCAATTCAGCCCCTCGAGCCTGCTCCGTCATTCAATACGGTCATGGCTGATCCCATCTTGGCCTCAATTCCACTTTCCTGCCCATTCTCCATAACCCTTCAATCCATTTCTAATTAAAAATCTGTCAACCTCCTCCTTAAATTTACTCAATATCCCGGCATCCACCGCAATCTGGGGTCGTGAATTCCACAGATTCACGACCCTTTGAAAGAAGTAATTTCTCCTCATCTCTGTTTTAAATCTGCTACCCCTTATCCTAAAACTATGACCTAGATTTCCCCACAAGAGGAAACCTCCCTCCTCTCTATGTCTACTTTGTCAATCCTGTTAATCATCTTATATACCTCAATTAGATCTCCTCTCATTCTTCTAAACTCCAGAGAGTAAAGGCTTAAACTGGTCAATCTCTCTTCATAAGACAAGCCCCCCATCTCTGGAATCAATCTAGTTGATCGATCCACTGGATCCCTGCAGTATGCCCCAGTGAGGGTCTCGCATATCGTGGTGGTGTGCTGTGCTCTGCACAATTTAGCACTGGACGGGTGGAGGCCTTGCATGAAGAGGATATGATTGTTTGCCCAATGAGGAGGATGTGGAGGAGGCTAATGAGTAGGCAGCACTGGATCTTGAACCCTTTGAGAGATAGGCAAGAGAGGCAAGAGACAATCTCATACATACCTACTTACTGCTACTATGGTGTCCACTCAAAATGAAGTCAAGAAAGACTTACCTCACTGTAATCCACCTGTCGCTTCCTTTCTATTGGGATTCCGTGCCTAGTGCCCAGCTTCAGCACATGCTGTGGCAGCTCTGAGATGCTTATCAAAGGCAGCCTGTGCCTACACTGGTAACCCAATGGGGAAGCAAGGGTGAAGGCAGCAGTTCACAATTCAGGCATTTTACAACAATGAATGTGAACTGTAATAACGACAAATCTTTATAAAACAATATAAATGGTAAATGGAAAACACCAGTGAATCTCCAAGTGTGTCTAGATGCTGTTCTTAATACATTTACGAGTGCTTCTAAGAGGTGTGACCCCTCCTGGGATGACTTCGGCGGCCGTCCTCTGGCACAAGTGTGGGACTCTCCTCAGTCATCATGGCTATTGGACTCACTGGCGTGGGGGTAGGTGGGTTTTGAGGAGGCACTGTCCACATTCAGCATGCTCTGAGGGGAGCCCCTAGATGTGGAGGCCAGCCTCTCCTCCTGCCTTTCAAGGCTGAATTGAATCTTCCTGCTCACCAGTGAATGACGAGATCCTGGACAAAACTTCAGGCACCTTGGCCTTCTCTCGCCTTGCCACTGTTGCATCGAGCTCATGGCCAAGGCAATGGTGTGAAAGTCTGGTGCATCTGAGAATTCTGGCTCTCCTTGAGGGAGGAAGCCATGTGCTCACATGCCAGAGACAAGGCAGCACTCATGGCATGGATGGACTCCTCCATTGTCCGCTCATGGCTGTGCATGGCCTCTGGCAGCTCTGCCATATGTTGCCTTACCTGTCTCTGCAACTCCAGTGTGCCCTGTGTTGTCGACACCAGAGGCTCGTCATTGGCCTGGAGCTCAGCAAGGGCCTGGCTACCCACAGTCCTCCAACTGTCTGTGGCCTCGGCTGTCACAGCCTCAGCCAACTGCTTGGGCACATGTGCGGTGCTCTCACCAACTTGTGACCCTGAATCTAAGGCTGAGCAGATATGCACTGATGTGACAGAATCTGCGCTGGCGGAAGGTGCAGGAGGATCATGTGATGGTGCATCCTCTGACTGCTCCTCCTCCTCCTCAGAGGTTGACGGTGGTTTTCCTTTAGCTGGAGCCTCCTGCGGCCAATGACCTGCATGAAAGAACACAAACATGTGTGGGTTAGGCTGTGCAGATCTTGTCATGCAAGCCATGCGTGATATAGATCTCTAGAAGTGTGGTGGAGATCAAATGAAGACATTCCTCACTCTCTTGTGTGGAGACTCCTGTGTCACCATCCACTATTAAGCGGCCACCCTGGGTCCCCATTAGCTCCAGTGCCTCTTCCTCAGCCATGGAAAGAGACTGCGGATTTGGTATGCCTCTGCCAGTCCTCGAGCTCTCTCTGTTTGCCCTGCAAGTGGAAAGAGGGGCATAGTAAGACTTCACAGGACGAGCAAGAGAACAGTTTGCTAGTGGCAGTCCCTGGTCCCCTGCTGGGGTTTCCTGCATGGATTCTCCCCATGTCTATTGTCAGGGAACGTCATGGCAAAATGAAGGTGATTTGTCGCCGAGATGTAGCTATGCATCTGCCAGGATATGGTGATGCCTCACCCCCTTGCCAACGCCTTTGTGGTCACTTCCTCCCCATGTCACAGTGCCTCCTGCATAGCCACATGCAAGCCCCAAAAATGAGAGATGTATGGAGGACTCACCTTGGCAGAACGAAGGAGGTCATTCACTCTCTTCCTGCACTGGACCTAGTTCTGCTGACCTCCTCTGTGATCTCCATCCAGGCTTGCTTGGTCGGGCGGCTAGATCGCTTACCATCCCTTGGAAAGAGGGCATCCTGCCTTTCCCTTGCAGACTGGAGGAGAATCTCTAGGGAGACATCGTTAAACCGTGGGTCCACCCGGTTTTCTCTCAGACATAGTGCCCAGTCACTCCTGCTCTGTACCAAGGGCGGTACGTTCTTCTCCAGGGTCAGGGAGAGGGGGGGGGTTGCTGTCCAGGAGTTCCAACAGTGGCTTCAGCAGCTCTCCAGTATCAGTGAATCACTGAATGGTAGCAACACAAGCAGGGCTGGCAGCGCTTTAAATATGGCACCAGCACCTGCATTGGAGTCATCTGACACCACAATAACCTCCTCGGAGCCCCCCCCCCCCCCACCCCCCCCGTCATGTGATTGGACAAGCCCCGCACCTCTGTTATGTAAAGTGGTGACTAGTCATATGCGATGGCACTCGCTTCCGGGTCCACCACCGGGACCCACAACAGGCTCACTAAATTCATCCTTCAGTGTGTATTTTTAACACAGTGGTCATCTAAAAATGGTTTAACGTGTGCATTAAGAAACCAAATCACACAGACATGTTCAGTTCAAGCACTGTAACCATTTGTACAGAAACTGCATGCAATTGGAAAATATATCTCCAGAACAAATTCCAAATAACTGGCCTTTGATTGTCTGTAATGCAGTCCCAATGGCTGTTTTTTCTTTTGCAGCAATTGAGACACTAAAGTGTAAAGATTGATCTGATCAGGTCACAACTGTGACAAGGTCAAACAAGGACATTTAAAAATGTGTCAAATCCAATGAAGCTTCTTCTGAATAGGTAACTTCAATTAGGTTGAATGTATCAACTGAGAAATTGATCTAATTATCCATAACCACTGATAGAAATCCAAATGCAGCTGTCCTACTTACAGGCTAATAGGATGGTTTCACTTACGCGATGAGTTATGGGTACTGACCTTTGCCATTTTGATGTGCGCAAGAGTAAATTCAATAGGAGTTGGTTAATTCTGTCCAAACTCAATTCCATAGAGGTTTTGAAAGGCATTAAATCGCAACGTTCACAGAAGGGGCTGTAGGTGATGGAGGGAAAGAGAGTCTACTTTGGAATAGAGGACAATGGACTAATTAAAGCAATAGGTCTCTCTCCACTCCAGCATAAGAATCCTTTGCTCGCACCCTGCAGTCTAATAAAGGGAAAATACACTTTAAAAGTGGAGATTTATTAACAAGATCAGAATAGTGGCACCTACCAAAGCTAATTACTAGTTGTACTATAAATTTTGCTTTTTTGACAGTTCAATGGAGTGTCACGGCTGGTGAGAATTGTACTTCAGTTTTCAAGTGTCAAATAACAGAGTAGGAAAATGTAACAATACCATGCAAACAATTTTTTAACCTTGCTTCCAGGATAAAGCATACTTTGACAGCTAAAAAATGTAATTAATAATGAAAAAAACCTTCCACACTGTGTACCACAGAATTGGAAGTTGCCTCAGTACTGCTGTTGATGCTAATGCCACAAGTAAACATGTTGAGTTTTTATTCACTGTGATTCGGCTTTACTTTGGTCTGAAAGAATCCTTCCCGTTCCCAGGTTATGCACTGAATGGAACTCACATTTTCACTGTACTGTACCGATGATTAATTCCGAGCTCTCAATGCTGCAGGCAAAGAGTGGGAACATTAATCCAAGGTCAGATAGTGGCAAAAATTAGAATTGCCAATTGAATTCATTTCGTAGTCTTTTTGCCAGCAATGAATGAAGCATTTTTGTGTGCCTTGTTCATTATTAATAAATAAGTTAAAGGACAATGGTGTAAACCCTCCATAACAAAGGCTCTGTCTATATGAACTGTTGCTGACTTTTACAATATTTTGGGAATAAGACAATGAAAGAGTTTGAGAGAGTAGGCATGAAGTATTTCCACTTAGAGACATAGAAGCATAGAAAGATCTACGGCACTGAAGGAGGCTATTCAGCCCATCGTGTCTGTGCCAGCCTTGTAGCGGGGGGGGGGGGGGTTAAAAACGATGAGCCATAAATTTAAGATAGTCACCAATAAATCCAATAAGAAATTCAGGAGGAACTTCTGAACCAGAGAGTGATTAGAATGTGGAAATCACTACCACAAGGAGTAGTTCAGGCAAAGAGCATAGATACATTTAAGGAGAAGCTAGGTAAGTACATGCAGGAATAAAAACAAGAAATGCTGGAATCATTCAGCAGGTCTGGCAGCATCTGTGGAAAGAGAAGCAGAGTTAACGTTTCGGGTCAGTGACCCTTCAACAGAAGTACATGCAGGAGAAAGGAATAGAAGGTTATTCTGATCAGGTTAGATGAAAAGGTGTGGGAGGAGGTTCATGTGGTGCACAAACACCAGCATGGACCTGTTGCAATGAATGACCTATTTCTATGCTGCAAATTTTATGTAATGTGCGACTTATTCGAAACTGATATCCTATACAGCCTTGGTTTTGACACTTGATGCAAAATAGCCAATTTGATTCACTCTGCATGATATCAAGAAACGACTGAAGGTACTGGATACTGCAAAGGCGATGGTCCCTGACAACATTCCGGCAATAGTACTGAAGACCTGTGCTCCAGAACTTGCCATGCCCCCAGTCCAAGCTATTCCAGTACAGTTACAACACTGGCATCAACCTGGCAAATTGCCCAGGCATGAATTGTACACAAAAAGCAGGACAAGTCCAGCCCGGCCAATTACCGCCCCATCAGCATACTCTCGATCATCAGTAAAGTGATGGAAGGTGTTGTCAACAGTGCAATCAAGTGGCACTTGCTTAGCAATAACCTGCTCAGTGACGCTCAGTTTAGGTTCCGCCAGGGCCACTCAGCTCCTAACCTCAGTATAGCCTTGGTTCAAACATGGACAAAAGAGCTGAACTCAAGAGGTGAGGTATAGTGACTTCCCTTGACATAAAGGCAGCATTTAACCGAGTATGGCATCAAGGAGCCCGAGCAAAACTGGAGTCAATAGGAATTGGGGGAAAACTCTTCGCTGGTTGGAGTCATACCTAGCACAAAGGAAGATGGCTGTGGTTGTTGGAGGTCAATCATCTCAGCTCCAGGTCATCACTGCAGAAGTTCCTCAGGGTAGTGTTCTAGGCCCAAACATCTTCAGCTGCTTCATCGATGACCTTCCTTTAATCATAAGGTCAGAAGTGGGGATGTTCGCTGATGATTGCACAATGTTCAGCACCATTTGCGACTCCTCAGATACTGAAGCAGTCCATGTAGAAATGCAGCAAGACCTGGACAATATCCAGGCTTGGGCTGATAAGAGGCAAGTAACATTCGCACCACACAAGTGCCAGGCAATAACCATCTTCAACAAGAGAGAATCTAACCATCTCCCTTTGACATTCAATAGCATCACAATTGCTGAATTCCCCAATTATCTACATCCTGGGGGTTAACATTGAGCAGAAACTGAACTGGAGTAGCCATATAAATACCATGGCTACAAGAGCAGGTCAGAGGCCAGGAATCCTGTGGTGAGTAACTCACCTCCTGACTCCCCAAAGTCTGTCCATCATCTACAAGGCACAAGTCAGGAGTGTGAAGGAATACTCTCCATTGCCTGGATGAGTGCAGCTCCAACAACACTCAAGAAGCTCAACACCATCCAGGACAAAGCAGCCTGCTTGATTGGCACCCCATCAACAAACATTCACTCCCTCCACCATCTACAAGTTGCACTGCAGCAATGCACCAAGGCTCCTTAGACAGCACCTTTCAAGCCCATGACCTCTACCACCTGGAAGGACAAGGGCAGCAGATGCAAGGGTAATTAGGGATGGGCAATAAATGCTGGCCTAGCCAGTGACGTCCACATCGCACAAACAAATAAAAAAGAAATGGGAACACCACCACCTGCAAGTTCCCCTCCAAGCCACACACCATCCTGACTTGGAACTATATCGCCGTTCCTTAACTGTTGCTGAGGGTCAAAATCCTGGAACTCCCTTCCTCACAGTACTGTTGGTGTACCTATCCCACATGGACTGCAGCAGTTCAAGAAGGCAGCTCACCACCACCTTCTCAAGGGCAATACGGGAGGGGCCATAAATGGTGGCCTAGGCAGTGACACCCACATTCCCTGAACGAATAAAAAAGAACAAATGATCCATTTAACAACATTATTTAACTCCCTCCTTGGTAACAGCAACAAAAAAAATATCATCCTGAAAGTTTCTTTTTAAATAATCTTTTAAGAGCTTCTTATATTTGATACAATGGTTACTCATTTGGAGACAGTCAATCTTGTGAAAACAGAGACTGAAGAAGCATTGCATTTTAAAATGTAGAATAAAAACTTTCAAAGATAAAAGAAATAATTGGCAGCCTGTATGATGACACAACGTTTGTCTTGCCTTCAGGCACTCCTGGGCACGTATTCCAATTTTAGACTCCATTATAACTCTACTCCTTTCTTTTTCAGAGGTGCAGCTGGATTTCCAGACTAAGAACTTTGGGATCATGGATTATTCCTTCATGTAGACAGGCATCAAGATCGGCGCAGGCTTGGAGGGCTGAATGGCCTGTTCCTGTGCTGTGCTGTTCTTTGTTCTTTGTTCTTTTGACAGGAAGAGAGCAGCATGGAAATGTGTTCTTCTCCACTAAGCAATACCTTATGCTGCTCAGTTATGTAGTAGCAATGACACCACTGTGCACAGCTGTGTGACCTGGCCGACTCCAATGGAAGAAGTAGAAGATAAAAGCAAGGAGAAAAGAAGAAGGGAATAAAACAGGGTACAATTAATGAGACTAAAATAGTGTGAGAGGATAGCACTGTTTCCTTTCACCTCAGGGAATTAGACATGAATGCAACCTAGAGTGATGGGGATGGTTGGAAGATGTTTGGATGTTCCCAGTCCAGTTAATACTTAAGAGATTACATTTGGAGATGGCTTTCTGATATTGGACTTATAGTGCATTGAAGAGGGAGCTTTGCCCTGGATGCAGCTTGTAAGTATAGGTGTACCAGCTGAAAAAGCCTTAGTGAGTTTTTAAAAAATATATATCCACATATAAGTTCAAATTCTGCAAGGGCTATATGAGACTTTGAATGCAACGGGAGAACTAGGACGCACTCATGTGTGGAATATCCAAAGTTAATAAACAACCTAAGAGATCAAAGGCATGTACAACAAACAGTAACGGCTAAATTTAACACTAAACAGCTTACGTGTCAACATTGCAACAAACCTATAAAAAATACAACACACTGGAGCTCTTGGGGTCTTCCAATGTATTCTTACCAAGTCTAGTGTAACCAGTTAAGACAATCACTTAGGGCCTCCAGAAGAAGTCCTCCGTATGTGAGGTTTAATGTTATAATTGGTACCTAGAATTTGTATACACTGTAAGTAAGGGGACCTGTTTTATTATTTCATTGACTTAATTTAATAAGACAACAAGAACAAGTTGCATTTATATAGCACCTTTAACATAATAAAGCACACCAAGGCACTTCACAGGAACATTATAAAGCAAAATTTGACATCAAGCCACATAAGGCAAGATTGGGGTAGATGGCCAAAAAGAAAACAAAAGAGAGGTAGAGAGACAGAGAGGTTTAGGGAGGGAATTCCAGATCTTAAGGCTTAGGTAGCTGAAGGAACGCCCGCCAATAGTGCAGCAATTATAATTGAGGATGAGCTAGAGGCCAGAATCAGTGGGGCCCAGGTATCTCAGAGGGTTGTGAGGCTGGAAGGTTGTAGAGATAATGAGGGGCAAGAATATGGAGGGATTTGCAAACAAGTATGCGAATTTTAAAATTGAGGTGTTGCTCAATGGTTGCTCAATCATTGAATCATAGAATGGTTACAACACAGAAGGAGACCATTCAGCCCATCGTGTTCATTCCGGCTCTCTGCGAGAGCAACTCAGCTAATTCCCACTCTCTTGCCTTTTCCCTGTAGCTCTGCAAGTCAATATCCTACAATACCTCCAAATGAGGGCAATAGGGATATATGGCAATATCTGATATAAGCCCAACACAACTTGGATAAGTAGATGAAAAAGAATCAGGGCCAAGAGTAGTAATTATAAAAGCAATATGCAACTGGGCTCTAATTTGTTCAGTATTTGGTTACCCATCTGAGAAGAAGCCATTAACCCCATGGCAACAATGCATGACCTACAGAAGCAAGGAATGAACAAATATTGCACATTTTAACTTTATTTGATTTAAAAAAAGACACAATCAGCTTTATGGATTCATTGCCTTGCCTCTTTTCTTCTTTGACAACAGCCATTGTAATTTTCTAGACTGCTAATTTTTAAAGATTTTTTGCGACGAAAGCAGTTCCATGTGCACAAGGCAGCTGTGGAAAATCCAATCGCAAAAGAAAGAATGCTAGCAACTAGCAATCACTTAATTATGCAACAAATCTCTGGAGAGCTAATACTTGGCAACATAATGTATAAATCCACAGATTGTCGAGAAAGAAATGAATAGATTTTTTCATATAAAATGCATTTACTACACAGCAATTCACTATCTTTCTCCTTGAATATTCTACAAGGTTGTATTTTTCAGTCCTTAGTATTAAATATATTATCAATTGTAGAAACAACAAATAGACTTGATATGTTCTATAATGATTACAGACTTGAGGGATATAGCACCTTATCAAACCACAGGAAATTAAACCATATAAATAACTTAGGGTTTTAGCCCATAAGAAAGAAAAGGGAAAAAGATAAATTACAGGTTTCCAGTCTTCTGAGAATGTGTTACAGTCATTAATGTCTACCCAGCAACTGGCTGACAGAACATCTGTGATATTATTAAATATCTTTTTATCCCCCACCCCCCTTTAGCTATTGATTGAGTACTGAAAGCTGGCAGTTGTGTAAGAGTGACAAAGTACCAATGATTTGATTAGGTTGGATGTGCGTGTGTGGTTTTTCTCCTCCTCAAGGAACAGTACAAAGTTTTGAGAAATAAATGTTAATAAAATCATTAGTCAATGGGTTCGGAAAGCTGGCGAATGCCATACTGTTACTTGAAGCAAAGAAATAATTACAGTCCTACTTCACAGACCAGAACAAATATGCAAATTCTATTATATGCCAAATGATTGGGTGACAGATAAATTCAATAGTTGGCATTTTATTTGACCAACAATATTTCTTTCAAGCTTAATTGCTACATTTTATGGGTTAAGGAGAGAAGTAACCTATAAAGATATTAATAGTTTTGCATCTGTGATTGCCACTCATTTGAATAAATCTGACTTATTCAGTGGTTTGGGGGAAAATTATTATTTCTGTTTTCATTTGCTGGCGGGTTTAATAAACAGAATCAGCACAATAATGCAATCACATTTAATCACCCTGACTCTTTTCTTCCACTGAACCAGACTGGCAGTAATTTGTGGGACATTTTATTGATTTTAACCAACGTATTATTTATATTCATGGGAATTCAGAAAAGTACCAAACTGTATGATAATTGTTAGCCTTGATCATCAGAATATTTGATTGGCTCTGAGCTGGTAATGCATGATTGGCAAGACAATGGTACAGTGGTCAAAATATGCCACCTGTGTAAAAACTGAACCATACGGATCAGGGTTCAATCTCTTGTCAGTGCTGAGTTATCTCAATCATGACAAGAGTTGTTCATTATAATTGGCCTCAGTGACCACTGAGGTAAGGAAGGAGAAAAATCAGTTGACATGTGATTACTATCTAGTGATCTCTAATGGAAAGTATATGGACGTGTAGGCATTGGACGAGATAGAATTTGGCTTTTGTGCAATAACTTACATTATAGAATAGCCCAATGACACTCACTGTCTCTCCTCATGTTTGAAGAGTGGCAACTTTGATAAACTACCTACTAAAGACTGCCAGTACACCTCCCTGCAGTGTGAATACAATGCAACTGTGGCTTCACCTCAAAAAGTACTTCATTGGCTGTAAAGCCAATTATTCTCAGGTCATGAAAGGCATTATATGCCATATCTGAAGAAAAGAGAAAGAGAGCAGGTACTGGACAAAGGATAACCAGCTAACAATTGGACTAACCAACATTAAAGCTGGATGGTTTGCATCATTAATGATATGAGACACCTGTAAAAAGCTGATCACTTTTGCTGGAGACGCTGATGGTTGTGAAAGTTCAACCTGAAAGGAAATTTGGAGCAAGGTGGAAGCAGCAGGTGGTTTGGCCCTGGTGGGAGTGCTTCAAAAGCTTCTCACTCCCAGTCCTTGTCTTCTCTTCTGGATTAACCCAAGTACTCATCATCTACTTTGTTCTAACCAGCACAATCACCAGCCAACAAAGATTCAATCAGCCAATTTCTTTAAAGTTTCTGGTTTCTTTTTCCACTCTCTCTATACAGTCTCTTTAAAATGAGAAACCTTTTGAGACATATCATAAAAAAAGTCTTTTGTTGGCACAAACACATATAATTTTGAACAATTTTTGAGATTGAACTTATTTTTCGGTTGACACATTTGTCTTGAAATTTTGGATTGAAATAACAATTTCCAGATGTATCAGTTTCAGAAATTGAAAGACATTTCAATCAAGTTACAACTCAGTTGGACATTTAGTGAATAACTACAGTGAGCTGTAAGTACCAAATTCAAATTCACAACAACAAAAACAAATCAACGAAATGTGCCAGATGTGCATGAAACCTAAGAGTCACAAACTCTTGATGCTGTGTTGTGCAGAAACAAAGCCCGTAACAAGTCCACAATCATGAAATAAAAAGCGCTGCTAATGAATGAAGTGAGAAACACGGTTACGAGAATTTTCTTTTTCATATAGATTTGGCAGAGCATGGATTGATTTGCCACATCAAGTGGTTGAGGCCAAAATCACTGGAGCTTTTAAGGGAAAATTGGATAATAGATCAGCAGCGGAAGATAACAAGGCTCTTGGGAGAGAGCAGAGCAGTGAGATTAGTTTTGAATTTCTTTAGCAAAGAACAAGTACAGACGTGATGGGCTGAATGGCTTCTTTCTGTGCTGTAGATAATGCGGGTTAAGTTCTGGAATGGAGCTTGAACCCACAAGCTTTCTACTCGTGAGTTGAGAAAAAATTATACTATGCTGCTCAAAATGAAGTGATTACACCACAGAGCAGGTTGACAAGACAGGAGAACAGAACTGTAAGAGCACGACTGCACATTTTTAGCATTTTCTTCTTTGGCCATTTTTAAGGCAGTGGGGTGTTTTATTGTGATTTGGTGGTGAATCCCCGGATATTTTCAAGCCCTCTTGTAGTACACAGCATTGAGTTTCACTGGATTTTTACTTTTCTGCATAGTGTACTATTGGCGCCTTTGCTGAACGTCATGTATTTATTCACTGACACTTGGCTCCTCAGTGCACAGAAATCTGTGATTGATTTCGAAGGAGGCCGCACCCTTTTTTATTTGGTTCCGCCAGGTGGAGTGATCCTGAGTGAACGTCTCCCAGGAAGTCAGGTCGATATCAAAACTCCTAAGTGAAGTCTTCAGAGTGTCCTTGTAACGCTTCCTTTGACCGTCATGAGAGCGCACATCAAACTCTAGCTCTCCATGGAAGATTGGCTTTGGTAAGCGAGTGTCAGGCATTCTAGATACATGACCAGCCCAGCTCAGTTGTGACTGCCTCAATATGGTGTGGATGCTTGGCATGCCAGCTCGGGTGAGCACCTCAGTGTCTGATATTTTGTCCTGCCATCTGATCTTCAGAAGCTTCCGAAGGCAGCTCAAGTGAAAGTGGTTGAGTTTCTTGGCATGACACTGGTATACAGTCCAAGTCTCGCATGCCTAGAGCAGAGCGGGCAGGATTATTGCTCTATAGACTTGCAGTTTGGTCGGCAGACTTACTCCTGTTCATTCTCAGACTGATATTTGAAGTCTGCTGAGGCTACACTTGCTTTGGTAATTCTTGCATGCATCTTGTCATCGATATAGACAGCTCAAGAGAGTGTGCTGCTAGGAGAAGTGAACTTATCCACTGCTGACAGGTCCTGGTCATGGAATGAAACCTTGGGATCAAGATAGGGTTTTCCTGGAGCATGCTGGTACATAACTTCAGTTTTCTTTGTGCTGATTATAAGACCAAAGTTGATGCATGCATTGGAGAACAAGTCCATGCTACATTGCACTTCCAGCTTTGAATCAGCAATTAGTACTGTTATCGGCAAACAGGAAATTGTGAAGGATGTCCATGGAGACCTTGGATTTTTCCTGAAGTCATCTCAGTTTGGGCAGCATCCTGTCCATGTGATATCTGATTTCGATGCCAGGATCACCATCATGGAAGGCATCAGAGAGCATGTCAGAGAAAAACAGGCTGAAGAGGGTTGGTCTTAGCATGCAGCCGTGCTTAACTCCATTAGTAACTGGGAATGGGTCAGAAGAACTCACCATCATCCAGGACATGCACAAGTATGCTGTCATGGAACTGACGAACCATCGTGATGAATTTCTCAGGGCAGCTGAATTTCTCCAGTACCTTCCATAGGCCCTCACGACTGACTGTGTTGACTTCCTTGGTCCATGTTCTGTTCTTGCCATTTCTCCTGGATCTGTCTAACTGCAAACACCATATCAGTGTTTCCTTGACTTGTCCTGAAACTGCACTAACTCTCTGGCAGCAGATCCTGGTCGAGATGTTGCACTAAGGGGTTCAGAAGGATTCTGGCGAAGATTTTGAAGGCGATGTAGAGGAGTAAGATTCGTCTTTGACGTCGCGAGGTTGGTAAGTTCCTTTCCACTCGTACATGTGGACAATGGAGGCTTCTTTGTATTCTTGCTCCCACATAGAGTAAAGGAATTCAGAGAGCTTCTTGACGAGGCATTGACCTCGAGCCTTGTAGACCTCAGCTGGGATAGCATCAGTTCAATGAAGAGTGTACGAGGGCATGCCAGGAGCAGCACTAGGCATACCTCAAAATGAGGTGTCAACCTGGTAAAGCTACAACCCATGACTACTTGCATGCCAAACAGCATAAGCAGCATGCGATAGACAGAGCTAAGTGATCTCACAATGGATGGATCAGATCTAAGCTCTGCAGTCCTGCCACATCCAGTTATGAATGGTGATGAACAATTAAACAACTAACAGGAGGATGTGGCATCACAAATATCCCCATCCTCGATGATGGGGTAGCCCAGCACATCAATGCAAGAGATAGAGCTGAAGCATTTGCAACAATCATCAGCCAGAAGTGCCAAGTTGATGATCCATCTCTACTTCCTTCTGATGTCCCCAGCATCACAGATGCCAGTCTTCAGCCAATTCAATTCACTCCATGTGATATCAAGAAATGACTGAAGGCACTTGATACTGAAAAGGCTATGGGCCCTGACAACATTCCAGCAATAGTACTGAAGACCAATGCTCCAGAACTTGCCACACCCCTAGGCACGTTGTTCTAGTACAGCTACAACATTGGCCAGGTATGTCCTGTACACAAAATGCAGGACAAATCCAACCCGGCCAACTACCGCCCCATCAGGCTACTCTCGAACATCAGTAAAGTGATGGATGGTGTCGTCAACAGTGCTATCAAGCGGCACTTGCTTAGCAATAACCTGCTCAGTGACGCTCAGTTTGGGTTCCGCCAGGGCCATTCAGCTCCTGACTTCAATACAGCCTTGGTTCAAACATGGACAAAAGAGCTGAACTCAAGAGGTGAGGTGAGAGTGACTGCCCTTGACATCAAGGCAGCATTTGACCGAGTATGGCATCAAGGAGCCCTAGCAAAACTGGAGACAAAGGGAATCAGGAGTCATACAGCGCAAAGGAAGAAGGTTGTGGTTGTTGGAGGTCAATCATCTCAGTCTCAGGACATCACTGCAGGAGTTCCTCAGCATAGTGTCCTAGGCCCAACCATCTTCAGCTGCTTCATTAATGACCTTCCTTCAATCATAAGGTCAGAAGTGGAGATGTTCGCTGATGATTTCACAATGTTCTGCACCATTCGTGACTCCTCAGATACTGAAGCAGTCCGTGAAGTAGAAATGCAGCAAGACCTGGACAATATCCAGGCTTGGGCTGATAAGTGGCAAGTAACATTCCCTTCATACAAGTGCCAGGCAATGACCATCTCCAACAAGACATAATCTAACCATCACCCCTTGTCATTCAGTGGCATTACGATCGTTGAATCCCCCACTATCAACATCCTAGGGGCTACCATTGAGCAGAAACTGAACTGGAGTAGCCATATAAATATCATGGCTACAAGAGCAGGTCAGAGGCTAGGAATCCTGCGGTGAGTAAGTCACCTCCTGACTCCCCAAAGCCTGTCCACCATCTATGAGGCACAAGTCAAGAGTGTGCTGGAATACTCTCCATTTGCCTGGATGAGTGCAGCTCCAACAACACTCAAGAAGCTCGACACCATCCAGGACAAAACAGCCTGCTTGATTGGCACCCCATCCACAAACATTCACTCCCTCCACCACCGGCGCACAGGGCAACAGTGTGTACCATCTACAAGATGCACTGCAGCAACACACCAAGGCTCCTTAGACAGCACCTTCCAAACCCATGACCTCTACCACCTGGAAGGACAAGGGCAGCAGTTGCATGGGAACATCACTATCTGCAAATTCCCCTCCAAGCCACACACTATCCTGACTTGGAACTATATCGCTGTTCTTTCACTGTTGCTGGGTCAAAATTCTGGAACTCCCTTCTTAAAAGCACTGTTGGTGTACCTACCTCACATGAACTGCAGCGGTTCAAGAAGGCGGCTCACCACCACCTTCTCAAGGGCAATTAGGGATGGGCAATAACTGCTGGCCTGGCCAGTGACGCCCACATCCCATGAATGAATTAAAAAAAACTCCTGGAGCTTTGCTATTAGACAGGAGTTTCATAGCTTTTGTCATTTCTAACAGCAAGGGGAGGTCATCAAGAGTATAGTTGATGGCACCAGTGGCAGCCTGTTGATCACTTCTTCATTGATGGATGAAGGCCAATTGAGGATGTAGTTAAAGTGCTCTGTCCACCTTTCTAGAATTTGGCTTTGTCTTGTGAGCAATGTTGGCACACCAGCAACGAGGAATGGCGATGAACCAGTAGACTAAGGCCCGTAGACAGATTTCAGAGCATTGTAGAATCTCTTCCAGTCTTTGTGGTCGGCACATGACTGGAGTTTGTCTATTTTCTGATTCAGCCAAGTGTTTTGAATCTCTCTGAGCTTGTACTGAGGATATTTCGGTCAGCATCATGCTTGGATAGTGATGAATTGTCATTGAGATAAGCCCGACTGAGGTGATGTTTCTCCTCCTGTAGTTTCTAGATCACCGCATTGCTTTTGTTGAACCAATCTTGATGGTTATGAGTGGTCGGGCCAAGGAACTCTAGAGCAGTGCAATACATTATATCCCTGCAAGTTGCCCAATCATCTTTGATGCAGTGAATACCCACTTTTGCTGTACATGGGCAACTCTCAAGTTTCTCAGAGAGATTCCTTCACAACTGCCTGTTTGAGCCTTGAGACACTGAGACACTTCTGGAACTTAATGCCCTGTGGGCGTCTAGGAGAATGGATCTTGATGTTTAGCTTTGAGATGATAAGATGGTGGTCAGTGCAGCAGTCAGTGCCGCACATGGCTTTCATTGCACACACACATCCTGCCTATCCCTCTGTCTGGTTATGACATAGTCGATTAGATGCCAATGCATGAAGCGAGGGTGCATCTGAGATGTCTTGTTGCGGTTAGGGAGGTGAAAAACTGTGTTGGTGATTAAGAGCTCATGCTCAGCATACATCTTCAGCAAGAGGAGACCATTGCTGTTACAACTGCCAACCTCATTTTTTTCTGATGACCCTTTCCTATGGTTGGTGATCTACACCAACCCTTGTGTTGAAGTCACCAAGAATGATCAGTAGTGGAACTCGAAAAACCCCCTGAGTGCTGAGAAGCTTTTTTTAGGACCGCACTGCTCACCCCTCACCCCCCACCACCCCCCCCCCCCACCCTCTAGAATGAGGAAGGGGCTAGAAAAGGTGCACCAAATATAGTCTGCTCCACCTATCCTGGCCAGCAGGCCATAGGTGGCCAGGATTCCATCAACGTGATCATAAGACAATCTCAAAAAAGATAGTGAGGATGACACCAGTCACCATTGGCACTTGGAACATGCGCACCCTCATGGACAATGCCACAGCCAACAGACCTGAGAGAAAAACTGCTATTGTCGGTAGAGAGATGGCTAGGTACAATATCTAGATTGCCGCCCTCAGTGAGACTCATCTATGTGAGGAGGATCAGCTCAATGAAATTGGTGCAGGTTGCACATTCTTTAGGAGTGGCCATGGAAAAGAAGAATGGCATAAAATTGGTGTAGTCCTTGCTGTCATGAACCATCTCATCAATAAGTTGACTTGCCTTTCCAAGGGTGTTAATGATCGTCTGATGGTGCTTAAACTACCCTCACAGGGCAACACGCAAGCAACTGTCTTCAGTGTGTATGTCCCTACCATGACCAACCCTAATGGAGACAAGGATAAATGTTTTGATGACCTCCGCTCCTTGATTGCCAAAGTCAGATAAGCTAATCACTGAAGTTAAAGACAGGGAGAACCCCTGAGAAGATTACTAGTTTCTGGTTATGTTATGACTTTAGTTAGTGAGTTAGTTCCCTATTGGGAATGATGCTCTTCTCATATTTGAATTTCAGATCATTAATAATGTGGTGTGTGCTTGTGGACTGGATTAGGAATGCTGAAAATATCTTTGAATGGAGGAAAAATCATCTAATGACAAAAAAAAATTGTCCCTCTATGGTTCAAAATACAGATATTGCCAAATTAGGAAGACAGGTTAATCTGAATGTGAGTGATGAGCAACTCTTGTCGTTTTCCCTAACTGTTTTAATTGGTGTCCATCCTTGTTTAATACATTTCTCGAAAGCACATTGCGATATTTTTCTATGTTAAAGGCACTATATAAATGAAAGTTGTTGCTGTTTTAATGATGGCTGCTTTTACTAAAGAGCACAACACTTGATTAAGCTATTTGAACTGTATTGTGATTTGGAAATGTACCTATAGACTAAGCTAGTAACATCTGTTTGCTCAGATACGCATAAATGTCCCATGATGCGCTTCCCAATCATGCAATAACAATGGTAAACAAACCAACAAGACTGGTGCAAGACATTCCACACAAGAATTAAAAGGGATATAACGAGTGCTGAAAATAGCCTTGTGCATTAAAATGAATTTCATGTGAGCAGCTTCCTCCTCCAAGTCCTCGATGAGTTGAACATTCCTTTAAATGAACATTTATCTTGAGGTGATGCTCTGGTATAGTTTCATCTGTATATACAAATTTCAAGGACAGATAGGAGGCACCTGTCAGCAGGAAGTAAAAACAGCAGGATAAGCACTGCCTGCTATCAGAAGTCTGGCTTTGATTCTGAGAGAAATAAAACCCCAAGCTCTACGGACCACTCCTGTGAGAAAAATGAAGTGTGTTTCACTATAAACTGTCACTTCAAGAGTGAGGAGAAGCCCATTTCCTCAGATTGGACGTGCTCTCTTTCTTGCCCTTGCTCCAGCTGTGTGTTGTGTAAAGTCAAACAACAGTGTCTGGTTAAAAGAATATCTATATCAATAGTGTCTACACTGTAGAGTCAGTTTCTTCCCTTGTGCACTGGCATCTCCGGGTTTATAAAACACCTGCATTGATCTCAAAGGTCAATAGTATTTCTGCGCTTCTTCTATAAATGCTGTCAGGAGACGAGTGCCCTTTGGGAGTTTAATCTCTTTTATTCTTTATCAATCGTGAGCTAGTCACATATTAATAAAGCACAACTATAATGGAAACATTTCAATTATGGTTTATTGTTATTTATTAGTTTGCAACACATTTTCTCACATTTGAAATCTTTCATTAGTTTTGCCTTCTTTTAGTTTTATGTATTTAATCTGCATTCTTTTCTCTTCTCAGTCTTTAATGAGGCATTCATTGGAGAGGATGAGGGATGCATATATGGGTCTTCACCACTGCATCTATGTGGCATTGATGATAATAATGGTGAAGGATGACCTCAGGTGAAACCTCATTTGATTTTGCTTTATACCAGCTAGGTATTTTGCCTCTTTTAACTCTTGCACCCAGTGATGAAGACAAAATTGGTGGTAAAGCGTCTAAAAACAATCCCAAATGTAGCTGCCAGATGAGACTAGAATTCAAACTGGGAAACTGCATTTCGCAGTCTGGTAAAATGTACTAACATGTTGCACTCATAGGTTGTCTGGCCCATTCATTTATGTATCTGATAATGTCAAGTCTTATCCCCTGTCATCACACTTCTATTATTTTCTTGTCATACCAGCCAAGGTGAAAGTGCTCACAGATTTGTCCAAATGGTCAATGCCATCTCAAATATCAAAGCTGCAATTGCAGCCAAGGCAAAAGTAGAACATGGCATCTCTAAGGAAAACATCATTTTGGAGGGAGACCTTGTAATGCCACCTCATGCTTAAGTCAGTCTTCTATCTGACAAACTGAAATCATCAGTAACAAATATATTTCCAAACAGTTCTAACACTTTGAAATTGTTCCTGTCGCTGTGTAAAATGCGGTCATACAGTACAATTATATAGCTGCTCCAATCTAGATTACTATCACATTAGTGCTTTCTACCAAGACAAATATATAGTGCTTTTTGTCTATTTGAATAGTCATATCCCATTAAACTACACACTCTTATGTGAGTATTTACAACACTTTTCTGTTTCTTTTTAGATTTCTGGTATCCGCAGTATTTTGCTGTGTCTGTAGGTTGTTTCCATATCTAACACCTCTCACGTTAGATGCCATTTATTCTTGGACATCACATACCAATGTTCTTCATTATTGCTAGTCCCTAGGAAATCAATAATAATAACAACTTGCATTTAATATCATAAAGCATCCCAAGGTGCTTCACAGGAGTGTTATCAAACAAAATGTGACATCGAGCCACATAAGGAGATATTAGGACAGCTGACCAAAAGCTTGGTCAAAGAGGTAGGTTTTAAGGAGTGTCTTAAAGGAGGACAGAGAGGCTGACAGGTTTAGGGAGAGAATTCAGAGCTCAGGTCTAGATGGCTGAAGGTACAGCTGCCAATGATGGAGCAATGAAAATCAGGGATGTGCAAGAGGCCAGAATTGGAGAAATGCAGACATCTCAAAGGGGTGCAGAGCTGGAGGAGGTTACAAAAGTATCTAAGGATAGAATCATGATGGACGTCAAAGAAGATAAATATATTTTCTATTTTATATATGACAAAGTTACAGATAGGGCTCCTTATTCATTCATGTTTTTTTTAAGCCGATCTATAATCTCTTAGACTGCAGTTGATGCAAAGCAGTTTTGGATCTACATTGGCACAAAAGTGGCAGTACAATTCAGGTGCCTGATCTTGAGCTGACGGTTGACTGCATTAAAAGTAAACAATACAAATTCCTTACCAAGAGGCCATATCACACTGTCATGACTTTGCACGAGCTTTGGTATAACTCTAATCCAGCGTAAAGCTGCAGGGACCTGTTGGAATGTCTTTAATGCTATGAGGGGGAAATCTGCTTTCCTAAATTTAAAAGCAGACCCCATGGGGAACAGAGTCCTGTACATATGTCCACGCATGCATCACTTGCAGCTGCCCTCGCTACTACTTGGATGGATGCACAGCTTTTTGTATAGCTCTGTTCTGCCAGCTGCACAACAGAATATTTCACAGAGGCTGGTCTGAGACAGGGAGCTGTAGTCTATATTGACTTTCACACGATGTAGTTCATTCCCGACCCGGTAACAACTTTCAGACAGTATCACTTTATCACTAGTGGGCCATAAATACCTTGCAAACAAAAATAATTATACTTCATTTGCTGCAATGTTAGAGTCTGCATTCTGCCAGTCCTTTAAGCACCCTCTAGCTCTGTTTCCAGGCATTAGTGCGAAGTAATGTTGAATATTGCAGTGGGCTTTGATCCATCATAACTGTATTTTGGGAAATATCATGAGAAATGCATTTATAATGCCAGTGCAATTGAATTTCATTCACTTCTCATACCATTGTGAGACATTAACTGCATGTGACCGAGGTAAGACTGCCATTTTACACATGCAGTTAGGAGAATGAGCAATCTTTTGGGTTGATTAACCATAGTAGTTGAAAGGATCTGACAAATGGAGTCATCCTCCTCACTTCTATTCAGTATGCAAACACTCAGAAACTGGAAACAAGACATGATTTTACACTATACTGACAATCTCAGCCCAATTCAAAGACTCTGTTTCTCCCTTTTTCAACATTGCCCAACCAAAACTATCTTAAGACACTGGCGCTTAAATATTATTATATTGGGTAGTTTTGTTACCAATTTTGAAACTACCAGAACTCAATTCACTTATGAACAAAAGAATTAAATAAAAAGACATACCACCTTTGCTGAGGTAAAATGACTTATTGGTAAATAAATCTTCCAATCTGGAGAATTACCATGTGGTGATGTGAGATGGGCCTGCTTGGTTTCTCTGACAGATTTTAACCCATTCCCCGGAAGATAAACAGAATAACCACGACTTGCGTATCATTACATTTTGCCTCTTGCAAATGTCACCCTGCGATAACAGAAAACAGTATTCTTTGTCATTTTGCCTGTTGATAATTTGTTCAATTAAGGGAAATGTCTGTTGGCTGCAGAATTAGGAGGTAGTCGCGAAAAATATATTTTGACACGTGACCTCCTTCCAGCCACTGACATTTAAGATTCTAGCCCAAGGATGT
Organism: Heterodontus francisci; assembly: GCF_036365525.1. Taxonomy (NCBI): domain Eukaryota; kingdom Metazoa; phylum Chordata; class Chondrichthyes; order Heterodontiformes; family Heterodontidae; genus Heterodontus; species Heterodontus francisci. The sequence goes on from NC_090388.1 coordinate 17,564,310, forward strand.
AATAATGTGTAATAATACTCAAGGTTGCAGTTTATTGTCAGTTAGCCTGTGAGCAATTGCAGAAGTGTTCCAGCCATATTATTTGTTTGTATGATTTTAAATACTAACAGAACCAGACATTGCTTAACCACACGTTTTTATCGAAGATTTTATGATCCTCAAACCACATTAGATTTTGTCGTTTTTTTTGTTCATCTCAGGCAGTTCCAATTAGGATGAATTTTAATTAATTTTGCATCATGGTGAGAAGTTTAAATGACATTCATCAGATATCAGATTAAATGTCCTTGAAATAATTCACATTGATTTTGGTGGGTGCACAATGGGAGTAATTAGAACTCATTCAGGAGTGCTAGTTTAGGGATATCTTCATATTCTCTGGGCCTGTTATGGGTGTCCAGAACTTTACATAATTTAGGTTATTATATGACTTTACTTACACATTTGGCTATAGCCAAGGGTGGAGTGTCAGTAACTAAAGCCCAATGAAAATTGCTGGTGGTCCCAGCCTCCTATATATCCAAACAATATTAGGAGGTCCCTCATTTCTTGAAAATTTAATACACATTTGCTGTAACCTTAATGGTGTCTCAAGGAGTTTGTCCCAGAAACACCCTGTCAATTTTTGTCAGTTTCACCTCAGAAAATACTCCATTAAAACCTAACAGCTGCCATTTAGAAACAGCTTAAGGGTAAGTTAGATAATACATTCAGAGTCATTGGAACATTTTAGTCTTTTATTTAACTTCTGGACAGTGTTACTTGATTTTTTTTAAAAAGATCATAAGAAAAAACAAGTACTGTATTTGATATTGAGATTTAGATTCTTGTTTTTGCTCACACGGTATTCAGCTGCGATCACAAGTCAAACATCCTCCTTTGCATTTTTGCAGAGAAATTGATCAGTGACGCTTGGGGGAATTGGCTCGGTGCCATGTATCTGCGAATGCCAACGATTCTTGAGAACCAAGTCAATTTAAATTGACTGCTTGTTTAAGACTGGAGAAACAAGCTGCATTCTAGATCCTTCTGAAGGGACAGGTGCAGAGACACGGCGAATACATTGCAACCAGAATGAAAAAAAGAGTTGACATCTTCCATTCTATTGATGTTTTACTGACAACCTCATGTGCAGCCCTAAACATTGACAAAGTTAAGGAAGGTCAGTCTCTCAAGTAATTCTCTAGTGGTGATTTTACATGGATTTTACCTGGAATCTACAGCAGAAAAATAGGCCATTCAGCCCATCCTCTTTATCCAGAGAGTGATTAGAATGCGGAACTCACTAACACAAGGATTAGTTGAGGTGAATAGTATAGATGCATTTAAGGGGAACCCAGACAATTGCATGAGGAAGAAAAGAATAGAAAGTTGCGCTGATAGGCTAAGATGAATAGGGTGGGAGGAGGCTCATGTGGAGCATAAACAATGGCTTAGACATGCTGGCCCAAATGTCCTGCTTCTGACTGTATGTTCTATGTAATTCTAGGACTTGTATGTTCTATGTAATTCTAGCTTCGAGGACTGAGTGCTACATCGGGAATTCGGTGCAGAGGGGGAAAGAGGTGCTGCTACTTGTACCTTTTTGTTCAACCACCAGGAGCTGGCGAGTGTGAATCAGATAGCTGATTCTAACTTGCTATTACTAATTAAATAACTAAGGTTAAGTAAATAAGGTTAGACAGCCATGACAGGGATGGTGATGTGCCGTGACAGCAACATGTAGGAATCTGCGGAATACACTGCAGTCCCGACCAACCACATCTGCACTAAGTGTCTGCAGCTGGAGTGACTCCGGCTCAGAGTTGCTGAGCTGGATTCTGAGTTGCAGAGGATTAGGGAGGGAAAGAGTTACCTGGACACTTTATTCCAGTTGGCAGTCACACCTCCAAGGTTAAATAGAATTTCAGAGTTGGTCAATGTCAGGGACAGAAGGGGTGCAATTGTGAGTCAGGCAGGTATTGAGGTCCAGCATGTATTGATGGACCAGCCACAGCCATTGACTGTCACCAACAGGTACGAGGTGCTTGCTATCTGTGTGGATGAGAACAAGGACTGTAGGATGGATGAGCAAATTGACCATAGCACCATGGTTCAGGATGCCTTTCAAATAGGGGGAGTGAAAAGAAATGTGGTAGTGATAGAAGACTGTATAGTGAGGCGGATAGATACTGTTCTCTGCAGTCACAATCAGGACATACGAACATACGAATTAGGAGCAGGAATAGGCCATTCGGCCTCTCGAGCCTGCTCCACCATTCAATAAGTTCATGGCTGAACTGATTACTCCAATTTCCACCTACCCCTGATAACCTTTCACCACCACCCCCCCCCCCTTGCTTATCAAGAATCTATCTACCTCTGCCTTAAAAATATTCAAAGACTCTGCTTCCACTGCCTTTTGAGGAACAGAATTCCAAAGACTCACGATCGTCTGAGAGAAAAAATTTCGCCTCATCTCTGTCTTAAATGGACGACCCCTTATTTCTAAACAGTGACCCCTAGTTCTAGATTCTCCCACAAGGGGAAACATCCTTTCCACATCCACCCTGTCAAGACCCCTCAGGATCTTATATGTTTCAATCAAGTCGCCTTTTACTCTTCCACATTCCAGCTTTGAAGGTTGCGTTGCTTGCCTAATACCATGGTTAAGGACATCTCCTCGCGGCTGGAGATGAACTTGGAGTGGGAGGGGGAGGATCCAGTTGTCATGATCCACGTAGGAACAATGAGATAGATAGAACTAGGAATGATGTTCTGCTGAGAAAGTTTAAGGAGTCCAAATTAAAATGCAGAACCTCAAAGGTAATCATCTCTGGATTGTTACCTAAGCCACACACCAATTGACACAGGGTCAAACAGATTGGAGAATTAAACGTGTGGCTCAAAGATTGTTGTGTGAAGAAGGGGTTTCGATTCATGGGCACTGGCACAAGTCCTGGGGAAGGAGAGAGCTGTTCCATTGGGATGGGCTCCACTTAAACTGGGCTGGGATCAGTGTTCTAGTGAATCGTATAACTCAGGCTGTGGATAGGGTTTTAAACTAACAGAGTGGGAGGAGGGTTTGGGTGAAGGGAGATTTAGAAATCCAAAGAAAAAAGTTGAGGCAATAGAACAGTCTAGTGATGTGGGTAAAGACAAGCAGAGTGAGACAGGAAGGTACAGAGAGTTTAACAGGAATTGTGCATCAGTGAGTAAGGACATACAGGGAATAACAATAAAAAAATGACATTAGAGGCCCTGATGAGAGTCTGAGTAAATTGGGCCGATATTCTCCGGAGTTCAGAAGAATGAGAGGTGATTTCATTGAAACTTACACGATTCTGAAGGGACTTGTTAAGTTATGCACTGAAGAGATTGTTTCCGCTGACTGTAGAATCTAAAACACAGGAGCACAGTCTCAGGATAAGGGGACGATCATTTAGGACTGAGATGAAGAGAAATTACTTCACTCAAAGGGTTGTGAATCTTTGGAATTTTCTATCCTAGCAGGTAGTGTATGCTCCATCATTGAATACATTTAAGGCTGAGACAGATTTTTGGTCTCTCAGGGAATCAGGAATATGGGGAGGGGGCAGGAAAGTGGAGTTGAAGCCTAAGATCAGCCATGATCATATTTAATGGTGGAGCTGGTTAGATGGGCCATATGGTTTACTCCTGCTCCTGTTTCTTATGTTCTTATGTTCTATGTAACTGGTCTATGTCTGTGTTTATGCTCCACATGATCTTCCTCCCACCCTACTTCATCTAACCATATCAGTATATCCTTCCATTCTTTTCTCCCTCATGTACTTACTTAGATTCCCCTTAAGTGCAAATATGCTATTCCCCTTAAATACTCCATGTATTTATTTTATTTTGTTAGCATTTCACTCAGTCATTTCATGCTTTCATCCCTTTAGGGTAGCCAATCATGTTATAAGCATCGGACTTGCAAATCAGCCCATCGCGTGCCACAATTTACAAACAATGCTGAAGTTGTGATGCTCCAGTTTCAAAACTTGTATATCATCAGTAGAGCTCCTTACAGAGTGACAGACCCAATATACCAAATGCAATAGTGTGAAATAATGCGCAAGTTTACCACTTGTCATATGGCATGGAATAATAAAAGGTAAAGGAAACATTTTCAGGGATTTGAGAAAAGTGCAGGAGAATAGGACTAATTGGATTTTTTCAAAGAGCCAGAACAGGCATGAGGGATCAATGTGTAATTCTGTTCTGATCCCATAAGTAGAATTTTCCTATTGTTATGACCAGGTGTGAAAGGTGTCTGGGCGTCTGTTACTATCTTCACCTGGTCTTATTGCAACAGGGTTCAATTTTAAATACACTGTGTTTTGAGCTCCGCCTTTGTGAATCCTTGTTCACAACATTCCAATTATAAGGCAAAGATATGAGCACAAACCAGCTTTCTGTGGTTTAAAGAAGAAAGCTGAAATTTTATTAAAACTTAAACTTAAACTCTAATACAGTTCACACCTACGGATATACGACATGCCTACGCTAGCATGTACAGCAATACACACATGCAAATAGGTACAGAAAAGAGCAGAAGAAAAGATAAGTAAAACAGTTTGAGGCAATATCTTATTACTGTTTCTCGAGCTCGTTGTAGTCCTTGATTGAAGATATGGTCTTGCGTTTTGTTGGGGCCCAGTAGTCTTCTTAAAACCTTGTTCACGTAGGAAACATTTCTCTCTTTGAGTTTCACGTGTTTTCACAAGATTCAGTTCTGTGGGAAGGAGATAGAAGCAGGCAGACAGGAGAGGCGATGTTCTCAGTCCATGAGCACATGGCATTCTCTGTTCCAATTCCTTTGTTGGGAGTTCAAATTGGCTGTGTTTGCTGACAACGCAACCAATAGGTTGCGCAGTACTTGCACATGCACATGCACAAATGCAAGCTCTTCTACTGGAACGTCAGTGTCTGCGACTTTCAGGCAGTTGCCAGGATTAAAGATGGCACTGCTCAATTTATCACAGGATAGGTAAATTGGCCAGTAGCAATTGCCCCTAGTATAGGTAGGTGGTAGGGAAAATATAGGAACAGATGGGGATGTGGTAGGAATATGGAATTAGTGTAGGATTAGTATAAATGGGTGGTTGATGGTTGGCACAGACTCGGTGGGCCGAAGGGCCTGCTTCAGTGCTGGATCTCTAAACTAAACTGAACTAAATGCTTATGGCTAGATCGTTCTAGCAAACTAACCTTACATTAAGTTGGATGGAAGCCCAGTAATATGCTACTATGTAGTAATAGCATACGAAATGTAATCCTCAGATCCATTTAATATTCCAGTAATCCTATTAAATACAAAAGGAATTTTATGATTGAATTTCCATTGGAAGATAATGAATTGTCACCCCGATCGAAAATCGGGCAGAGTATAAAATGTGCTGCCACTTCGTTATTGTGATTCGTTTATATGACTGACCAGGACTGATTTCACCCAAACGCAGCTACTAGCTCCCACCCCACTGGCCGCTCTCTCCCCTCGGCAACTCGCTTTCTCCTCCTTCTCCCCGCTGGCCGCTTCCCCCCCTCAGCCGCTCACTCCAGACCTCGCTGCTCCCCCCTCATTCCCCTGGCCGATTGTTCCTCCCTTGCGCCACCCCGTTCACAGGCCGCTCACTCCCTCTTAAGGAATAACGGGGCGACGTAGGAACCAGCGGCCGAGAGGAGGGAAGCAGTGCGGTTTAGAGCTAGCGGCTGGAGAGGGGGGTGGGAAAGCGGGGAGCGAGTGGCCAGAGAGCGGGGTGACAGGAAGTGAGGAACAATCGGCCAGGGGAGTGGGAGGGAGCAGTGAGGTTTGGAGCGAGTGGCTGAGGGGAGGGAGTGTCAAGGCCTGGAGCGAGTTGCCGAGGGGGGAGAGCGGCTAGTGGGGCAGGAGCGAGTGACAGGGATTGAGCTCCAGCCTCAAAGTCTCCCATTCAGCCGCTTCCTCCAGCCGAAAGGGGGCTGGATACCCGATGACACTTTGTCGTGCATGTATGAAGATGGACCAGGTGCGGATATGTGATGACGTTATCCCGCGCACGCGACACTTAGTCCTGGAAACATGTAGCTGCACATGTGCGCAGTTTGGCGCACTATGATGATGTCAGCAGGCCACTTCATTGTCAGGAATCGCTTCGGTTCAAATTTTTAAAAACTCCCAGGTTGCCCAGTAGGTGAGTCATGTGACTAGCTCCTTATATGGAACAGTCTCTCCTGTGAGGTTTGTGGATTGTACCTTAGCAGTCTCTGGAATGTTAGCTCCCCCCACCTTTAACGTCTGGTAATCAAAAGTCCATTGTTGGTTGAATAAGTCAGGGCATGGCCCTTTGTCCTTTGTTCCAACATTGCCAGTTACCATGGAAATGTCTTTCGGGTCAGGGGTCGCAATTTTAAGTTTGAATGTTCATGTGGCAAAATCATGTGTGCCTCAATCTTGGCAGGTGAGGGGGGGGGGGTGCGGTTCTCCTGACACTATAAATATATTCTTTTATAAAAATCCTACTCTTGAGATTGGCAAGAGTATTACTTTTTAATATTTCCATTCCCTGCTTTACCTTCACATCCAAGCTAGCTTCATTGTGCAAATGTTTTCCTAAACACCATTGATGTTGCTGCTGGGCTGAACTAGCAAGATACGATCTTGAGTTTCTTTTGGCCTATTCTCTCTTCGCCCTCCTGATATTCCTGCCAGCACTGACAACTTTATCTTCTGGGGAAATCTGATTGGGAAGGCCATCTATTCAAACTGAGTGCCCTTTATCGGAGCATCTCACATCATACAGTGCTGCACCTGCTGGGCTGTACCCTGCTAAAGTTAGCCGTTAAATTGCAGCAAGCAGCATCTATACCATGAGTATACGCTGCCTGAGTTATTATTGAGCAGTACTTTGCCATACACAGTGGCTTTCATGTGTCATACTGTGAATGATGCAGTGTTAAGTACTGTTATTACACTGTGGTAGCAGATTAAGCTGGTTTGAGCAGTTACAAATGCCACATTACCTCTCCACACTTGATATGAGATAATATACCCACTTTAACAGCAAAAATGCAAATGCAGGAACAGTCCTGTAATCTGTTCAGTAAGCCAGTGATAGTGGTATTACAACAAATTAGTCTGTTTTTCTACTTAAAAACCACACTATTAGAGAAGAGTCTTATATTTATTTATATGTAATTAAATATACTTTCACAATTTTAGAAGTGTCATCTGTTTGAAAATAATTGGGTATAGTGTAGTTTGTCCTCAAATGAGAAATTAGCCATTGGCATCAAGTTACCACATTCAAAAAAGCTGACAAAGCATAGGAACATAGGAACAGGAGTAAACCACTCAATCCTCAAGTCTGTTCGCCATTCAGTTAGATCATGGCTAATCAGTATCTTAACTCCATTTACCTGCCTTGGATCAGAAACAGATAACTTCATTCCATGCAAAAATTAGCAGTAAACTTGAGGATGATATGTACAGCATTAACTAGATGAAAGCAGTCAGCGTAAACACAGAACGGGAAGATTCTACCTTAACAATGCCCTCAACTTCTTTAAGGAAGTAAAACCTAAGTGGACTTTTATAAGCCCAGCGACCTGGTATACCTCAGCATCCAAAACACTTTACATAAAGTTGCACATGAAAGAGTGTTAATTAAACTCAAAGCCGTGGTGATTCAGAGTGAACCCTGGGAATGGATATGAAATAAGTACTCGTTGGAGTAGTTATATCAGAAGACTGTGGAGAAAGGAGAAACCGTTTCCACTGCCAGGAGGTTTGGTAACCAGAGGACACAGATAGAATCATAGAATGGTTACAGCACAGAAGGAGGCCATTCGGCTATGTTGACTCTCTGCAAGGGCAACTCAGCTAGTCCCACTCCTCAGCCCTTTCCCCGCAGCCCTGCAATTTTTTTCCCTTTTGAAATCCCCAGTTGAATCTGCCTCCACCACACTCTCAGATAGTGCATTCCAGATCCTAACCACTCGCTGCGTAAGAAAGTTTTTCCTCATGTTGCTTTTGATTCTTTTGCCAATCACCTTAAATCAGTGTCCTCTGGTTCTCAACCCTGCCGCCAATGGGAACAGTTTTGCTCTATCTACTCTGTCTAGAGTCCTCGTGATTTTAAACTCCTATATTAAATCTCCTCTCAACCTTCTCGTCTCTAAGGAGAACAACCCCATTTTCTCCAATCTATCCACGTAACTGAACTCCCGCATCCCTAAAAAATCAGATGGGCAAATGTGGTCTAGATGAGGAGTTCATAGAATGTTTTCGGGATAGTTTCTTAAAACAGCACATTCTGGAGCCAACCAGACAGCGGGCTATACTAGATCTGGTATTGTGCAACGAGATAGGATTAATTAATGACCTCATCGTGAAGGCACCCCGAGCAGCAGAATTTTACATTGAGTTTGAGGGAGAGACGAGTGGGTCTAAGACTAGCATTTGAAACTTAAATAAGGGCAATTATGAGGGCATGAAAGCAGAGTGAACTCGAAAAGTAGGTTAAGGGATAGGTCAATAGAGATGCAGTGGCAGACATTTAAGGGGATATTTCAGAATTCAGAATACATTTCAACGAGAAAGAAAAATTCCAACAGGAGGACCCACTATCCATGGTTAACTAAAAAAGTTAAAAATAGTATCAAAATTAAAGAAGAAGCATATAATTGCGCAAAGATGAGTGGCAGGTCTGAAGATTGGACAGAATATAAAAACAGCAATGAATGACAAAAAGATTAGAGTACCAGAGCAAGCTAGCTAGAAATATAAAAACAGATAGTAACATGTTCTATAGATATTTAGAAAAGAAAAGAGGTAACAAGGTGAGTGTTGTTCCTATAGAAAGTGAGGCTGGGGAATTAATAATGGAAAATAAGGAGATGGCAGATGAATTGAACAGGTATTTTACATCGATCTTCACGATAGAGGATGCAAGTAACATCCCAGAAATAGCTGTAAATCAAGAAATGGAAGGGAGGGAGAAACTCAAGAAAATTAAAATCACCAGGGAAGTTGTACTGAGCAAATTGTTGGAGCTGCGAGCTGACCAGTCCCCGGGTCCTGATGGACTTCATCCTAGGGTCTTAAAAGAAGTGGCTAGTGAGATAGTTGATGCTTTGGTTTTAATTTTCCAAAGGCTCCATTAGATTGGAAAATAGCCAATACAACTCCTTTATTCAAAAAGGGAGGGAGAAAGAGAGCAGGAAACTACAGGCCAGTTAGCTTAACATCTGTCATAGAGAAAATGTTAGAAGCTATTATTAAAGGCGTTGTAGCAGTGCGCTTAGAAAAATTCAAGGTAATCAGGTAGATTCAACATGGTTTTGTGAAAGGGAAATCATGTTTAACCAATTTGTTGGAGTTCTGTGAAGAAGCAACATATGCTGTGGATAAAGGGGAACCGGTGTATGTACTGTACTTAGATTTTCAGAAGGCATTTCATAAGCTGCCACATCATAGGTTATTGCAGAAAATAAAAGCTCATGGTGTAGTGGGTAACATATTGGCATGGATAGAAGATTGGCTAGCTAACAGGAAACAACTTTCTGGTTGGTAAGATGTAACGAGTGGTGTGCCACAGGGATCAGTGCTGAGACCTCAACCTTTTACAATTTATAAAATTACTTGGATGAAGGGACTGAAGATATAATTGCTAATTTTGCTGATGACACAAAGATAGGGAGGAAAATAAGTTGTGAAGAAGATATAGGAGGCTACAAAGGGATCTACATAGGTTAAATGAGTGGACAAAGATCTGGCAAATACAGTACAATGTGGGAAAATGAGAAATTGTCCATTTTGGCAGGAAGAATTAAAAAAAAGCATATTATCTAAATGGTGAGAGATTGCAGAGCTCTGAGATGCAGAGGGATCAGGGTGTCCCAATGCATGAATCACAAAGTGTTAGTATGTAGGTACAGCACGTAATTAGGAAAGCTAATAGGATGTTATTGTTTATTGCGAGGGGAATTGAATACAAAAGTAGGGAGGTTATGCTTCAGTTATACATGGCATTGGTGAGACCACATCCAGAGTACTGTGTACAGTATTGGCCTATTTATTTAAGGAAGGATGTAAATGCATTGGAAGCAATTCAGTGAAGGTTTACCAGACTAATACCTGGAATGGGTGGGTTGTCTTATGCGGAAAGGTTGGACAGGCTAGGCTTGTATCTGCTGTAATTTAAAAAAGTAAGAGGTGACTTGATTGAAAAATATAAGATCCTGAGTGGTCTTGACAGGTTGGATGTGGAAAGGATGTTTCCCCTTGTGGGAGAATCTAGAACTAGGGGTCACTGTTTAAAAATAAGGGGTCACCCATTTAAGACAGAGATAAGGAGAATTTTTTTCTCTCAGAGGGGCATGAGTCTTTGAATATTTTTAAGGCAGAGGTAGATAGATTTTTTTTATTTGTTCATGGGATGTGGGTGTCGCTGGCTAGGTCAGCATTTATTGCCCATCCCTAATTGCACTTGAGAAGGTGGTGGTGGTGAGCTGCCTTCTTGAACCGCTGCAGTCCATGCGGGGTCGGTACACCTACAGTGCTGTTAGGAAGGGAATTCTAGGATTTTGACCCAGCGACAATGAAGGAACGGTGACATAGTTCCAAGTCAGGATGGTGTATGGTTGGAGGGGAACTTGCAGGTGGTGGTGTTCCCATGCGTCTGCTGCCCTTGTCCTTCTAGGGGGTAGAGGTCGTGGATTTGGAAGGTGCTGTCTAAGGAGCCTTGGTGAGTTGCTGCAGTGTATCTTGTAGAGGGTACACACTGCTGCCACTGTGCGTCAGTGGTGGAGGGAGTGAATGTTTGTGGATGGGGTGCCAATCAAGCAGGCTGCTTTGTCCTGGATGGTGTCGAGCTTCTTGAGTGTTGTTGGAGCTGCACCCATCCAGGCAAGTGGAAATTATTCCATCATACTCCTGACTTGTGCCTTGTAGATGGTGGACAGGCTTTGGGGAGTCAGGAGGTGAGTTACTCGCCTCAGGATTCCTAGCCTCTGACCTCCTCTTGTAGCCATGGTATTTATATAGCTACTCCAGTTTAGTTTCTACTCAATGGTAACCCATTGGATGTTGATAATGGGGGATTCAGTGAACGTAATGCCATTGAATGTCAAGGGGAGATGGTTAGATTCTCTCTTGTTGGAGATAGTCATTGCCTGGCACTGGTGTGGCACGAATGTTACTTGCCACTTATCAGCCCAAGCCTGGATATTGTCCAGGTCTTGCTGCATTTCTACACGGACTGCTTCAGTATCTGAGGAGTCACGAATGGTGCAGAACATTGTGCAATCATCAGCGAACATCCCCACTTCTGACCTTATGATTGAAGGAACGTCATTGATGAAGCAGCTGAAGATGGTTGGGCCCAGGACACTACCCTGAGGAACTCCTGCAGTGATGTCCTGCAGCTGAGATGATTGACCTCCAACAACCACAACCATCTTCCTTTCCACTATGTATGAGTCCAGCCAACGGAGAGTTTCCCCCTGATTCCCATTGACCTCAAATTTTGATAGGTCTCCTTGATTCCATACTCGGTCAAATGCTGTCTTGATGTCAAGAGCAGTGACTCGCACCTCATCTCTGGAGCTCAGCTCTTTTGTCCATGTTTGAACCAAGGATGTAATGAGGTCTGGAGCTAAGTAGCCTTGGCGGAACTCAAACTGAGCGCCAGTGAGCAGATTATTGCTTAGCAAGAGACACTGATAGCACTGTTGATAACACCTTCCTTCACTTTACTAATGATTGAGAGCAGACTGATGGGGCGGTAATTGGCTGGGTTGAACTTGTCTTGCTTTTTGTGTACAGGATCTTCCTGAGCAATTTTTCACATTGCAGGGTAGATGTCAGTGTTGTAGCTGCACTGGAACAGCTTGGTTAGGGGTGCAGCAATTTCTGGAGCACAGGTCTTCTGTATTATTGCCGGAATATTGTCAGGGCCCAGAGCCTCTGCGGTATTCAGTGCCTTCAGCCGTTTCTTGATATCATGCGGAGTGAATCGAATTGGCTGAAGACTGGCATCTGTGATGCTAGGGACTCCAGGAGGAGGCTGAGATGGATCATCTATTCTGCACTTCTGGCTGAAGATGGTTGCATATGCTTCAACCTTATATTTTGCACGGATTTGCTGGGCTCCCCCGATGGGGATATTTGTGGAGCCACCTCCTCCAGTTAGTTGTTTAATTGTCCACCACCATTCATGACTGGATGTGGCAGGACTGCAAAGTTTAGATCTGATCTATTGTTTATGAGATCGCTTAGCTCTATCACATGCTGCTTACGCTGTTTGGCATGCAAATAGTCCTGTGTTGTAGCTTCACCAGATTGACACCTCATTTTGAGGTATGTCTGGTGCTGCTCCTGGCATGTCCTCCTGCACTCTTCATTGAGCCAGGATTAGTCCCCTGGCTTGATGGTAATGGTAGAGTGGGGGATACGCCGGGTCATGACGTTACAGATTATGGTTGAGTACAATTCTGCTGTTGCTGATGGCCCACAGCACCTCATGGATGCCCAGTTTTGCATTGCTCGATCTGTTCGAAATCTATCCCATTTAGCACAGTGGTAGTGCGACATAACAGGATGGAGGGTATCCTCAATGTGACGATGGGACCTTGTCTCCACAAGGTCTGTGCAGGGGTCACTCCTCCCAATACTGTCATGGACAGATGCATCTGCAGCAGGCAGATAGGTGAGGAGGAGGTCAAGTATATTTTTCCCTCATCACTTGCCGCAGACCCAGACTAGCAGCTTTGCCCTTTAGGACTCAGCCAGCTCGGTCAGTAGTTGTGCTACTGAGCCAGTCTTGGTGATGGACATTGAAGTCTCCCACCCAGAGTACATTCTGTGCCCTTGCCACCCGCAGTGCTTCCTCCAAGTGGTGTTCAACATGGAGTTCTGATTCATTAGCTGAGTGGGGATGGTCAGTGGTAATCAGCAGGAGGTTTCCTTGCCCATGTTTGACCTGTTTTCTGTCACTCAGCCAACTTCATATCCATGCTTCCAATTTCCCTTTTATTCCATGGGCTTCAACTTTGCTGTCAAGTCTATCATGTGGCACTTTATCAATTGCCTTTTGAAAATCCAATAGACCACATCAACTGCATTACCCTCATTAACCATCTCTATTACTTCATCAAAAAACTCAATCTATGTTAGTTAAACACCATTTGCCTTTAACAAATCCAAGCTAGCTTTGCCTAATTAATCCGCACTTGTCCAAGTGACTGTAAATTTTGTCTCGGATTATTGTCTCTAAAAGGTTTCCCATTACCACGGTTAAACTCACTGGCCTGTATTTTCTGGGTCCTTATATCCTTTTTTTGAATAAGTGGAGATGGTGGCATAGTGGTAATGTCACTGGACTAGTTTTAACTTTAAGTATAACCAGCCGTTCTAACATCTCCTCTTTATCAATTTTTATCCCATCCAATATCTCAACTGCTTCCTCTTTCACTATGACTTTGCCTGCACCTTCTTCTTTGGTAAAGACAGATTCAAAGTACTTAATTAGTACCTCAGCAATTAGGGATGGGCAATAAATGCTGGCCTGGCCAGCGATGCCCACATCCCGTGAATGAATAAAAAAAAAGCTCTACCCTCTGCCTCCGTGTGTAGAATCCCCTTTTGGTTCCTAATTGGGCCTACCTGTCCTCGACTAACATTTTACTATTTCTATACTTACAGAAGACTTTTGGATTCCCTTTTCTGCTAGCTGCCAGTTTCTTCTCATACCCTCTCTTTGCCTTTCTGATTTCCTTTTTCACTCCCCCTCTGAACTTTCTATATTCAGCCTGGTTCTCACTTGTATTATCAACCTGACATCTGTCATATGCTTTTTTTTTCTGCTTCATCTTACTATCTCTTTTATCATTTAGGGAGTTCCGACTTTGCTTGCCCTACCTTTCCCCTTCATGGGAATGTATCTCAACTATACTCAGACCATTTCATCTTTGAAGGCAGCCCATTGTTCTGTTACATTTTAGCCTGCCAATCTTTGATTTCAATTTACCTGGGACAGATCAGTTTTTATCCCACTGAAACTGGTCCTCCTGCAATCTAGTATCTTTACTTTAAATTGCTCCTTGACCTTTTCCATAGCTAACCTAAACCTTATGATACTGTGATCACTGTCTCCTAAATGTTCCCCTGCTGACACTTGATCCACTTGACCCACCTCATTCCCCAGAACTAGATCCAGCAATGCCTCCTTCCTCATTGGGCTGGAAACATACTGATCTAGAAAATTCTGAACACACTTCAGAAACTCTTGCCCCTCTCTGCCGTTTACAATATCACTATTCCAGACTATATCAGGATAATTAAAATCCCCCATTATCACTACTCCATTGTTTTTGCACCTCTCTCTAATTTCCCTGAAAATTTCATCCCCTATATCTTTTCCACTAGTTGGTGGACTGTAGAATAAATGCATTAGTGTAATGGTCCCTCTATTGTTTCTTAACTCTAACGAAATAGATTCTGTCCTTGACTCCTGCGAGACAAATTCTCTCTCCAGCATTGTAATATTCTCCTTAACCATTATAGCCACCCTTCCTCCCTTCTTTCCTACCCTATCTTTCATGAACACCTTGTACCCAGGCATATTTAGTACCTAGTCCTGCTCTTTTTTGAGCCAGGTTTCCACAATACCATATTCACATGAGGCTATTTGCGCCTGCAGCTCACCAGCTTTATTTATCACACTCTGTGCTTTCACATACATGCACTGTATACTTAATTTAGAATTTATCGCATTACCTCTTAGTCTGACCCCAACTAATACCTTACTATTTCTTACACTAGTGCTATCTGCTTCTCCCAATCCTTTGTGCACCTTGCTTATCCTTCCTGATGCTCGATCCCAGTTGCTATCCCCGTACCAAGTTAGTTTAAACCCTCCCCAATAGTAACAAACTACACTGAGAGGATTTTGGTCTCAGCCCTGTTGAGGGGCAACACATCCGCATTGTGCAGGTCCCACCCTCCCGCCAGCACCATCTTTCCAGCCACACATTCCTCTGCTCTATTCTCCTATTTCTGTACTCACTAGTGCATAGCACTGGGAGTAATCTGGAGATTACTACCTCTGAGGTCTTGCTTGCTTGTTTCTTTATTAGCTCCCTAAAATCTGCCTGCAGGACCTCATTCTTTTTTCTACCTATGTCATTGGTACCAATATGGACCACAACCTCTGGCTGTTCACCCTCCCCTCTCAAAGTGCTCTGCAGCCCCTCAGTGACATCCTTTACCCTAGCACCAGGGAGGCAACATACCATCCTGGGATCACTTCTGCGGCCGCAGAAACACTTGTTTGCTTCCCTAACTATAGAATCTCCTATCACAATTGCTTTCTCATCCTTTTTCCTGACCCCTGTACAGCTGAGTAACCCGTGGTGCCATGGACTTGGCTGTGGTTGTACTCCCCAGAGGAATCATCATACTCACCAGTATTCAGAACTGAATATCGGTTGGAGAGTAAGATGTACTCAGGGGACTCCTGCACCTCCTGCCTGGTTCTGCTTGCCTGCCTGGTAGTCACCTATTCCCTCTCTGCCTGCACACTCTTAAGCTATGGAGTGACCACCTCTTGAAATGTGCTATCCATGAAACTATCAGTCCCTCAGATGCACTGCAGTGACTTCAGCTGTTGCTCAAGCTCCGAAGCCCGGAACTCGAACCCCTCTAGCTGACAACACTTCCTGCACATATGGTTGTCCAGGACACAAGAAATGTCCTGGACAACCACATGGTGCAGGATGTGCATCAAATGGGACTGAGGTGCCCTGCAATGCCTCTATTTATTGGACTACTATATACATTTATGAGAAATTAAACTTAACACTTAAGATATAATTTAAGAAGATTGAAGATTATTAGCAAAAAAACCAAGGGGGGTGGAGGGGGGGAGGGGGGAGATGAGGAGAATTTGTTTTATGCAGAAACTTGTTAATATCTGGAATACACTGCCTGAAAGGGTGGTGGAAGAAGATTCAATAGTAACTTTCCAGAGGGAATTGGATATATGCTTGAAAAGGAAAAAAAAAATTGCAGGGCTATAGGGAATGAGCAGAGGAGTGGGACTAATTAGATAGCTGTTTCAGAGAGCCAGCACAAGCACAATGGGCTGAATAGCCTCCTTCTGTACTATAAGATTCTATTATTCCAAGTAATACCAAATAAGGTGCTCCAGAGCTTGGTGCTGGCACCATTGTTTCTAATCAACGGAAATGAGAAACTCGTGGCAAAATGGTCAGTTATACCAAATTAGGAAGGGTAGCAGAATCAGATGAGACAAAAAGTATGTCAGTACTTCCCTCAGTTGTAAATGGAATTCAATGCAGAATGTGTAAAGTGCTACTGATAGGAAGGAAAAATGAATTAAAGCCTGGCTACCTGACCAAACCTGACTACATGTGTCGGGTTGGGTCCATATTCTGTGTCCAGCGTTCAGGCTCGGGTCGGGTCGGGTCGGGTCGGGTCGGGTTTGGGTTGGCTGTGGTCGGGTTTTGTTTTGTATTGTTTTCTTTTTAATCTACGTTTTGACGCGATTTTTTTTCTGTACTAATAACATGTTTGATTTTTTCAGGTTGGGTCGGGCATGAAAAAAAATTGAAGGACTCATAGGAACATAGGAACAGGAGTAGGCCATTCAGCCCCTCGAGCCTGTCCCGCCATTCAATGAGATCATGGCTGATCTGCGGCCTAACTCCATATACCTGCCTTTGGCCCATATCCCTTAATATCTTTGCTTAACAAAAATCTATCTATCTCAGATTTAAAATTAACTCAGCCCAGGTCGGATTCGTGTTGGCTGTAATCGGGTCGGGCTCGGGTTGGATTCGTGTTGGCTGTGATCGGGTCGGGCTCGGGTTGGATTCGTGTTGGCTGTGATCGGGTCGGGCCCGGGTCGGATTCGTGTTGGCTGTGATCGGGTCGGGCTCGGGTTGGATTCGTGTTGGCTGTGATCGGGTCGGGCCCGGGTCGGATTCGTGTTGGCTGTGGTCGGGTCGGGCCCGGGTCGGATTCGTGTTGGCTGTGGTCGGGTCGGGCTCGGGTCGGTTTCGTGTTGGCTGTGGTCGGGTCGGGCCCGGGTCGGATTTGTGTTGGCTGTGGTTGGGTCGGGCCCAGGTCGGATTAGTGTTGGCTGTGGTCGGGTCGGGCTCGGGTCGGATTCGTGTTGGCTGTGGTCGGGTTGGATTCGTGTTGGCTGTGATCGGATCGGGCTCGGGTTGGATTCATGTTGGCTGTGGTCAGTTCGGGCCCGGGTCGGATTTGTGTTGGCTGTGGTCAGGTCGGGCACGGGTCGGATTCGTGTTGGCTGTGGTCGGGTCGGGCCCAGGTCGGATTCGTGTTGGCTGTGGTCGGATCGGGCTCGGGTCGGATTCGTGTTGGCTGTGGTCGGGTCGGGCCCAGGTCGGATTCGTGTTGGCTGTGGTCGGGTCGGGCCCGGGTTGGATTCGTGTTGGCTGTGGTCGGGTCGGGCCCGGGTTGGATTCGTGTTGGCTGTGGTTGGGTCGGGCCCAGGTCGGATTCGTGTTGGCTGTGGTCGGGTTGGGCCCAGGTCGGATTTGTGTTGGCTGTGGTCGGGTTGGGCCCAGGTCGGATTCGTGTTGGCTGTGGTCGGATCGGGCTCGGGTCGGATTTGTGTTGGCTGTGGTTGGGTCGGGCCCAGATCAGGTTTTAATTTTATACCCGAACCAGGCTTTAAAATGAATGTTGCTGAGATACCCGAGGATGGAGCTCAGTGTCTTAAACTGAATGCTAAACACGTTCAAGCAAAGCAGGGAAGAATTTAACAAAACTAATAGGATGTTGAACTATATCGCAACCTTCCGGGAGGAGGCCTCCTAATTGGCCGCCTCTCGCTCGCCGTTCTATTAAGCGGGTTCCCGAGGCTGACAGGCAAGTAAGACGGCCTGCAGCTTTGGGTGGTTGGCAGTCCCACCAGGACAGGTGGGCGATGCTGAGGCAGAAAGGCGAGGACGAGGGCGTCTCAACACGGAGGTGCTCTCAGTTACCTCCAGAGGAGTTAGCAAATAGAGACCTGAAGGCGGTAGCACCGTTGGGGTGGAGGCGAATCCCCTCTGCATGATTGGTTTCGGACGCAGTTGCGTCTTTTCATCCCCACGGCCCTGTCACTGGGATATTGAGCCCCTGGGTCTGATGGTACCAAGGCTTGCCACTGGGAGACCACCTCCAATGAAGTTCCAGGCTCCGCACTCGGCGGAGGGCTGCTCCAATGGCGGGAAACTACAGGCATCATCGCAAAATGGCCCCTCAGTGGTGCCATAATTTCCCTAATTGGCCTGACACCTCCGTGAAACAAGTAGCCAGCTTGTTCCCAGACCAACCCTGGGAAATGCCCCCTGGAAGCGGGTCCCAACACGGTTCCCCTCCTATTTTCCTGCCCCATCCCTGCCCCCAGCTTCCAACCCCCACAGTCTCCAACTCACACGGCTGGGAAAATTCAGCCCATTAACTCTATTTCTCTTGCCACAGATGCTGCCAGATCTGCTGAGTATTTCCAGTATTTTCTGTTTTTATTCTGTGAGTCAAACAATTTCTCACTTACTGCTCCAGAACTGCTTATCACAGTGTAATTGTTAATTTAAATTCTTGATCCTAATGTTAAATATCCTCCAATTATGACTTTTCACTGCTCAGTACACTCAAGCTGCTCCTATAGTCAATTCTTCAGTTTGGATTCCAATAATTGCTGGGTCTATGACTCTGATGCTGGACTACAGAAAGCTAACTTAATGGCCTAAAGCATCAGCTGTTTTCACTGATTTGTGATTCTAAAGGTTTGTGGGTTCAAGCCTCAACAAGCAATTGGAAGAGATAATCCAGGTTGACACTGAAGCACAGGGTTGAAAGAATTCTGCATGTTACTTGTGGTGGCTATTGAATAAAGTGTTAAACTGAGGCTCTAAATTGTCTATTCAGGTGTGCAGAAGATACCATGGTAATGTTCAAAGAAAAGCAAACAGTTCTTCCAGTGGCCTGTCCAACAACAAAAGGACAATTGGATCATTCATCCATGTGGTTTCTTGTTTTCAGAACAACAATGACTGCACTTCAGAAGTAATCCATAGTTGTCAAGCACTTTGGGATGTCTTAAGGACATTAAAGGTACTTTATGAATGCAATTTCTTTTTTCTTTCCTTTAAAAGCTGGATCAGGTTCCTGAAACTCCCTATCTAACAGCACTGTGGGCATACCTTCCTTCTTAGGTAGTCCCTCGGGAACGAGAATGACCTTCTTCCACTCCAGAATTGTGGGTCCTTAGGTGACTGAATAGTCCAATTCTGGATCCGCACGCTCTGCCACAGGTGGGGCAGGTGGTGTTTGGTAAGGCGAGTGAATGGGATGCTCGAATTCCTGAACGCTCCTTCCGGTGTTTGCACTTGGTCGCTGCCTGGGCATGTTGATGTTGTTCGAACTGGCTGGCACCTTCGCAGATGTTTCTTCTCCATTTTGGGCGGTCTTCGGCAAGAGATTCCCATGAATTGGTGGAGATGTCACATTTTTTCAGGGAGGCTTTAAGTACATCCTTGTAGCGTTTCCTGTGTCCACCTGGTAGCTTCTTGCCATGACAGAGCTCGGAGTAGGAAGCTTGTTTTGGGCATCTTGTGTCAGGTATGTAGACGGTGTGGCCCACCCAATATAACTGACTAGCCATGACCATCCATCTGTCCTGCTACTGAATTTGCAAGATCTTGTAAAGGCACTTCTGGTGATATCTCTCCAAGGCTTTGAGATGCCTGCTGTCAGTGTCCATGTTTCCACACATACAGGAGGACAGGTAACACTGCGGCCCTGTAGAACATGAGCTTGGTACCAGGTTTGAGGTCTTTGTCATCAAACACTCTTTTCCTCAGATGACCAAAGGCTTGGACCACAGCGGTTCATGAGGAAGGCCCAGCACCAACCTTCTCAAGGGCAATAAATGGTGGCCTTGTTAGCGACACCCATATCTTAAGAAGGAATAAAAAACAAGCATGTTCCTGTTACAAGCAGGAAAAGAAATCACATTTATCAGGATTTGTTTATACCTAGACAGGTTGTCCTTACTTTGAACCTTATTTCATGTTTCTGTGCAAAAGGTTTTTTTTACAAACTATCATCTTTAGGCAGTGACCTCTTATCATGTGTTATATTTTCAACTTGACTGGGGGAATTATAATTCCCCACGTAATAAAAACACCATTCACTGTTACCTCGAGCTCTGAAGCCTTAGGACTGCACAATTAAAATAGAAAAGGGACACTAACCTGGAAGGCACTGAGGCCTACTCATAAGAGCCCCTTAGAGTATAGCATTGGTTTTGGCAGCAGCCACACGTACTGTATTTTGGATGCCTGTTCATGCAAATTAACAATCGAAACCTGCTGCCAAAAACAGCCTACAAAGAGAAGCTTTATGTAGCCTTTTATTTTTTACCTTTTAACAAAGCTTCATGTATGTTATTGGTATTTTCTTTCTAGTAATGCCAGGAGAAAATGATGCATACATTTCTAGGTTGGATGACCTTCACTTAATTTATTGTATTACCATATTGATTAATAAACCATTGTTTGATTAATAAGCTGTTGTTTTAAATGAGGGTTTTTTTGTTAAGTGGAATAATGAAACCTTCTTTGATATATTATATGACTGATATAGAGCTTCTCGCTATTGCTCTCTCTCTCATGAAGAACTTGTATTGAGTGTAACACATTGCTTAGAACCCTCAAAAGCCAATACTACCAATGTGGGTATTCTTGATAGGAACTTTGCTTATCCTTTATGTGGTTTCCGAACGTGGATTTATAATGTTATGGATGTGCTATTTTAACATAGTTACTTCTAAGTAAAATATGATTTCATCTCTGTGTGAACAACAATTGGAAGATACAGTGAGAAATGTTTGTTATTGTAATGTGGCAAGACAAATTGTTGGAGCATTAGTTTCGGGTCCATCCACTTTCGTATGGGCCCTTGAATACACCTTCCAATACCCAACATTTTAAGAATGGGAAAGCCTGGCGGAACAACTGACAATGTAAACAACTGTTGGCTCAGAACTTTCAGCATAAAGGCTCCCTGTGGATTCCTCCCTAGTGGTGGTAAAATGGGAGACGTGCCATTGCCAGGAGCACCAAAATGACATTGTAAAATCGGGCCGATTCCTTCTCCATCAAATGCTGATTTTTCTGGAACTACCATTATAGCCTGAAGGAGCAGGCCAACCATTAAAGAATCATAAAAGGCAAAGGACATGTGACAATTTTTAAAAGCAGTTTTGCAGAAGCTTGTCCCTACTTCCTGGTGACAAGATCAGTTCTCTGGGAAGCTCAAGTCTAAAGGACAGCGGTGGGTTTTTTGTTGTCACTTGATGATTAGCTGATGACATAACAATACAAATCAGATTTGACATAGCTGCTTTCTGGGAAAAAATATAATTCCAGGTTGCTGTCTAATCGGACAAAGTGAACCACAAAACAGGGATTCCTGGAGGCAAAGTTCTGTGACAATCTCATTTTGCACCATCGACAGACTACATCCACTTGCATGAGATGCCATTGCTACTATGTTAATGGGTAGAAATCTCTTTAATTTTAAAACATAAGGCAAATTAGTAAAGAGGGATTCCAATACATAGTTACCTTTTTATACAGACAGGAGGAGGCCATTCAACCTTTCGAGCCTGTTCCACCATTCAATAAGAACATGACTGATCTGCATTTTAACTCCAGCTACTCACCTTAGTTCCATATCCCTTAATATCCTTGCCTAAAAAAAATCTATCAGTTGCGATTTTGACATTTTTAGTTGATCCCAGACTCACCAGCTTTTTAGGGGAAAGAGTTCCAGATTTTCACTACCCTTTGTGTGATGAAATTCTTCTTGACATTACCCCTGAGCAGCCGAGATTTGGTTTTAGAGTTATGATTCCTTGTTCTGGACTTTCTCACCAAAGGAAATAGCTTTTCTCTTTTCCTATCCTTCACTCATCTTAAACATCACAATTAGATCACCCCTTAATCTTTCCTGCACAGGGGAATCCAAGCCTAGTATATACAACCTGTCCTTATAATGTAACTCTTTTAGCCCTGGGATCATTCTGGGTGAATCAGCGTTGCACCCCCTCCAAGGCCAGTGTATCCTTCCTAAGGTACGGTGCTCAGGGCTGAATTCTACTCCAGATGCAGTCCAACTGGAGCTTTATACAAATGAAGCACAGCTTCCACCCCTCTGCATTCCTTTCATGAGAATGTGTCTTTAAACATTTGCTTTGGCATCAACACAGCTCATGAAAAACAGCTGGCAGGAACTATAGATTACATAATACCTTTACTCATAGAGTAATACAGCACTGAAACAGAACTCTGTGCTGACCATCAACCACCCATTTATACGAATCCTACATTAATCTCATATTCCCTCAACTCTCCTACCACCTACCTATACTAGGGGCAGTTTACAATGGCCAATTTACCTATCAACCTGCAGGTTTTTGGCTGTGGGAGGAAGCCAGAGCATCCAACAGAAACCCACACACTCACAGGGAGAGCGTGCAAACTCCACAGAGGTAATACCCAGAACTGAACCCAGGTCACTGGAGCTATAAAGCTGTGGTGCTAACCACTGCACCACTGTGCTGCCATTAGCATGGTTATGTTTTTCTCTTGGCATTTTAGTTCCTAAACACTTCTATCACTCAAGCTGATAACTAGGATCGATGCATGTGCCTCTATTGGCACACATGTTAAGAGGTGTTATGCAAGGGCAAGTTTTAGCTTACTAATTGTACTTTTTGAAATTTTCCCTTGAATCATTCTCCAGAAATGTACAGGTGAACTTTTTTAAAAGGTGAGAGACTATGAAATGTTGGTATTCAGAGGGATTTGGGTGTCCATGTACAAGAATCACAGAAAATTAACATGCAGGTACTGCAAGCAATTAGGAAGGAAATGCTATGTTAGCCTCCATTGCAAGAAAGTTGGTGTATAAGAGTAGGAAGTTTTTCTGTATTAATTCTTGTGAAATATTTTTGTAAAACCACGCCTGACGCATTGTGTATAGTGTTGATATCCTTACCTAAGGAAGGATATATTTGCCTTGGAAGAGATGCAGCAAAAGTCCATTAGATTGATTCCTGTTATTGAGAGGATTGTTGTTTAGTTTAGTTTAGAGATACAGCACTGAAACAGGCCCTTCGGCCCACCGAGTCTGTGCCGACATCAACCACCCATTTATACTAATCCTACACTAATTCCATATTCCTACCACATCCCCACCTGTCCCTATATTTCCCTACCACCTACCTATACTAGGGGCAATTTATAATGGCCAATTTACCTATCAACCTGCAAGTCTTTTGGCATGTGGGAGGAAACCGGAGCACCCGGAGGAAACCCACGCAGACACAGGGAGAACTTGCAAACTCCACACAGGCAGTACCCAGAATTGAACCCGGGTCGCTGGAGCTGTGAGGCTGTGGTGCTAACCACTGCGCCACTGTGCCTTGTATGAGGAGATATTGAGATATCCAGACTATTTTGAAGACGCACACAAACTATTTCTAAAACATTATTGGACTGCAAACTTGCTCATTCTGGAGGCTGGGCCTATACTCTCTGGGGTTTAACAGAATGAGAACAGATCTCATTGAAACCTATTAAATTCTTAGAGGGCTTGTCAGAGTATATGCTGAGAGGCCATTTCTAGATCTTTGTTATCCAAAGGTATCAACGGATATTGGGCAAAAGCGGGTACATGGAGTTAGATCACAGAACAGCCATATTCTCATTGAATGGCAGAACAGGCTTGAGTAGCTGAATAGCCTACTCCCATTCCTATGTTCCTGTGTTTCCCCTGGCTGGATAGTCTAGAATGAGGGTTCCTAGTCTCAGGATAAGGGGTCGGCCATTTAGGACTGAGATGAGGAGAAATTTCTTCACTCAGAGAGTTGTGAATTGTTGGAAATCTCTACCCCAGAGGTCTGTGGATGCACGGTTGTTGAGTACATTCCAGACTGTGATTGATAGATTTTTGGGCACTAATGGAATCAAGGGATATGCAGATAGAGCAAGAAAGTGGAATTGATGTAGAAGTTCAGCCATGATCTTAATGAATGGCAGAGCAGGCTCGAGGGCTCATATGGTCTACTCTTGCTCCAATTTCTTATTCTCTTATGTTCTTATTTATATTGACTAAGTTGATGTCAGCCATGGTTCAGTGGTATTGCTCTTACCTCTGAGTTGGAAGGTTATGAGTTCTTTCCCAACTTTAGAGACTTGAGCTAGGCTAACTCTCAAGTGCAGTACTGAGTGAGTGCTGCATATTGGAGGTGCCATCTTTTTTATAAGACTTTGAACTGAGGCCCTGTCCTGTCTCAAATAAACATAAAAGATCCCAATGCACTATTTTGAAGAAGAGCACAGGATTTCACCCTGGTATCCTGGCCAATATTTATCCTTCAACCAACATCACTAAAAAGAACAATCACACTGCTTTTTATGAGACCATGCAGTGACACGTTGGCTGCCACATTTCTGTTTTTTACATTCATTCATGGGATATGAGCGTTACTGGCAAACCCAACATTTATTGCCCTTCCCTAATTGCCCTTGAGAAGGTGGTGAGCTGCATTCTTGAACTCTGCAGTCCATCTGGTGTGGATACACCCACAGTGCTGTTGGCAGCGGGTTCCAGGATCTTAACCCAGCAACAGTGAAAGAACAGTGATGTAGTTCCAAGTCAGGATGGTGTGTGGCTCGGAGGGGAATTTGCAGCTGGCGATGTTTCCATGAACCTGCTGCCTTGTTCTTCTAGGTGGTAGAGATCGTGGGTTTGGAAGGTGCTGTTGAAGGAGGCATAGTGAGTTGCTGCAGTGCATATTACAGATGGTATACACTGCTGCCACTGTGCTTCGGTGATGGAGAAAGTGAATGTTTAATATGGTGATTGGGGTGCTGATCAAGTGGGCTGCTTTGTCCTCGGTGTCGAGCTTCTTATGCGTTGTTGGAGCTGCACCTATCTAGGCAAGTGGAGAGCATTCCATTACACTCCTAACTCGTGCCTTGTTGATGGCGGACAGGCTTTGGGGAGTCAGGAGGTGAGTAACTTGCCACAGAATTCCCAGCCTCCAACCTGCTTTTGTAACCTCAGCAATTTTATGGCTACTCCAGCTCAGTTTAGTCAATGGTTAACCCCAGGATGTTGATGGTCAGGTATTCAGTGATGATAATAATATTGAATGTCAAGGGGAGATGTTTAAATTCTTTGTTTTTGGAGATGTTCATTGCCTGCCACTTGTGTGGTGTGAATGTTACTTGTCACTTATCAGCCAAATTTGAATGTTGTCCAGGTCTTGCTGCATGTGGACACGGACTGCTTCAGTATTTGAGGAGTTGCGAATGGTACTGAATTCTGTGCAATCATCAGCGAACATCCCCATTTCTGACCTTATGTTTGAAGGAAGGTCATTGATGAAGCAGCTGAAGATGGTTGGGCCAACAGTGACTACACTTCAAAAAGTACTTCATTGATTTTAAAGCTTTTTGGGATGAACTGAGTCCATGAAAGGCACTGTATAAATGAAATTTATTTTTGTTAACACTTAAAAAGTGTTAAAGGATCATTATTACAGGTGGACTGTAAATGGCTGCTATTTTTTATCGCTAACAAAAATAGCGGGAAGGTGGCGGGGGGCGTAAAATGGGGCGAGAGGCTCGGGGGGACCTTCCCGACTTGCTCCCACCTCTGCCGCCACTTTACACGGGGCGGTGACAGCGAAAAACGACCAGCCCACCCCAGGCCAATCAAGGCCCTTAAGTGGCCATTCAACGGCCACTTAAGGGCCTCCATCCACCGCCACGGGGATTTTAGCCTTGGCCAGTCGGGTGGCCGAGGCCCGAGAAAAGCCACCTGACAAAAGCAGGCAGCTTTCTGATGGCCTCGGGGGGCCCCTCAAGATCAGGCATCCTGTGCCCAATGGAGGGCCGCCCAACTGCCCCAACCACCTCCAACATACAACACGCCTCCTGTCCCCCCAGTCGACCACCCTTTCTTTGCTGGGGCCTGACTGATCACTCCTGGCGAGGCACCAAACACTTACCTTCGTTCCACGGCTCCCCAACATCTTTTTTCTGATGACTGGATTGCAGTCCCACCAGTTGCCACCGCTCCCAGTGGCACTGCTGAGACTAAAATCTGCCGGGCCGCTGATTGGCCAGCAGCTCCATTAGGCGGGACTTCCTGCCTCAATGAGGTGGAAGTCCCGCCTCAGACCAGTTAAAGGCCCGTGGACTGCAAAATGCTATCCGGATCCCCAGGCCAGGTGGAGACAGCGTCCCCACCAACCTTTCAGTCGGTGGACAGCTCCCATCTGCCAAGGGAAAAATTCCGGCTGTTAACTCTGTTTCTCTCTCCACAGATGCTGACAGACCTGCTGGGTATTTCCAGCAGTTTCTTTTTTTGTGTATTATGTGTTTGATATCACTTGGTGGATTAGTTGATGGTGTCCACCAAATAAGTTGTTTTGTCTGCTCCATAGACATTCCAACACATGACAGTTTGCCAAGTAAACCACGGTGTTTGAGAGTTTTGCTGCTATTTGCACACTCATGGTCCCCTGTCTATAACCGGGTGATACTGTCTGTTCTGATGAAAGGTTATTGACCCGAAACATTGGCCGGAATTTTACCATAATCGCTGGCTCCGGCATGGGTGGAACTCAAATGGATGCGGCCTCCATTCCCGCGCTGCGTCTCCTATCCACCGGCATCAAGCGCGGGGCAGCCAATTAGCGGCTCCGCGGCGTAACTGAGACCTGAATCGGCTGGTGCGGGTGGGAAGATATACATCATTGGGGGCGGGGCCACATCCGGGAATGTCTGACGTAAACCCTTGAAAAATGTTTACCTCAATGAAATTGACCAGGTACTCATTCATTGTTTAAACATCAGCAGTAGTAGTTGTGGTTCACTGAGAGGCTACAGTTCTGTTCGTGCAGAAGGAGTTAGAGATTTAAACACAGGTGGAGGAAGTCATGGAGGGGAGAAGCACTCGCTCAGCCCCCCTGTTTTTCAGATGATTCACTACAGGTCCTCCTTCAGGCGGTTGAGGAGAGGCGTGATATCCTCTTCAACCCAGACGGTAGAAGGCGACCGTCGACAGTGCCAAAGAGGGCCTGGCTGGAGGTTGCGGAGGAGGTCAGCAGCCGTGGCGCTGTTCGGCGCACATGGATACAGTGCCGCAAGCGCCTCAATGACCTGCTTCGCTCTGCCCGGGTAAAGGGCATTCCTCATTCATCTAATTGTTATTTTGTCAAGGGAGGGTGTATTTGTATTCATGATGCAATGTGGAACCCCTGTGTGATCATTGCCTGGCTGCCTCCTTGCATTGGGATGCAGGATGGGCATATGTGAGATGAACGTTAAGGAGGGATTGCTGAGGGCATGCTCTGCAATGGCACAGCAGTTAAAAGCCACATCAACCCATTTGGGTGATTACGTGAAATGCCCACAACAATGTTTGACCTAATTTTTTCTTTCATTTCGAAAAGAGGGCACACAGCGCCCGAGAGAGGTCCCGGACAGGTGGTGGCGTGGCCTGTCCAGCAT
The DNA here is from genome assembly GCF_036365525.1 of Heterodontus francisci. Lineage (NCBI taxonomy): Eukaryota > Metazoa > Chordata > Chondrichthyes > Heterodontiformes > Heterodontidae > Heterodontus > Heterodontus francisci. The sequence continues at coordinate 17,591,922 of NC_090388.1, forward strand.
TCCTCAGTCGAATGGAGGAGGACGCATTGATGATAGCAGGGGAGGAAGGAGGACGAGCCGTAGCAGATGGCGAGGCCGGTGGACATGGCCATGATCGTGAGTGATCCAGAAAGTGGTGTATTAGTGCATTTTGGGGGGGAGGGGGCAGGGTGGGGGAGGTTGATGGGCCAATGTTGTTATGAGTTACTAATGAACATAATTAAGCTCTCAAAAGTCCCATCACACTGATGTGACCATAATGGACTCAAATACATGTTCTCCACTCTGGCTTTCTGATCAAACTGATCAATATGATTTTCCCAGCAGGTGACCGACTGCATGGAACAGGAAGCGTCTTAGTTGTACCACCATCCACCTCTGAGGTTGAGGAGGGCGCCTCAGAGGGCGCACCGTCACATCCTCGTGACGCACCAAGCACCAGTGCAGATACAGACACCTCGGTTGGGATTTGCGTGTCCGTGGATTCCATTTCACATCCAGCACAGCACAGGTGCCAGGCCAGCCACTGGAGGCAGAATCGGCCGATGCCTCACACAGTCGGAGGAGTGTGAGAGGCCAGGCTAGTGCAGAGCAGCAAGCTGATGACATGTCTTTGAGAACATCCATTCGGCGGGAGCTGTTGCAGGTGCAGCAAACGGTCCTTGAAAATCTGACGGAGCTGCCTGAGACAATGCACGGAATTAATCAGACTCGGCTACATCCATCCAGAGTATGATTTCTGCTCACTCTCAGGCAATTGAACATCTGGCTTCCTCCATTGACAGATTGGCGGCTGCAGTGGAAGGGCCAGTTCTGGATGCACTTCGTGACGTCAGATCGATTGTGGCCTCCCTGGACCAGAGCTCCAGAGAGCAGAATCTGATGCACTGGCGCCAGGTCGAGGCCGCTCATCCCTCTGATGTCACCACTGAGGATCGTCCAAGCCTCACGAGGGCACAGGGGCAGCAGATCGCATATGGGAGCTCCTCTCAGGGCGCCTCTGGTGCATCCTCCAGCTCCTTGCTCCCTCTGCCAGGGACATGTGATCAGCGAAATCCCAGGGTGTTACAGGGTACTCATGAGATTTCTCAGGAGAACCCTGAGATGCTGGGACCCTCATGGCCACGAGCAAGCAGAGGACGTCCGCCAAAGTCATCACAAGCAGGGCGGCAAACAGTTCAGCCACCTGCCTCTGGTGTGTCTGGTGGCGAGGGATCATCCACCCGAAAGAGCACTCGGAAAAGATTTAAGAAATCACTTTAATATCACTACTGGTTCACAGGGTGAATTGAAAGGTTTTTTATTTGAATGTGTAATAAAATCGGGTTCTCTGAGATTTTGTCATGGCTTTCCTGAAGTCAATGCCAACATCGTTGCTCAACAAAAGTAGTTCAACATGCGAGGTCTCACACCTGGGTTGCGTTCCACATGATGTGAAGGATTGCATCGTCACATTCTCTCTCCCTGTGAAGGTGAGTGAATTTGCCCTTTCAGAGCCTCACAATTAGTCTTGTCATATGGTAATCCCAATTGTACGAAAATTTACAGACTCTCAATGCCTCTTAAAGACACCCTTGTCTATCGAGCACTTAGATCCAAATTAAATTCAGTATCCTCTCCATGACCATCAAGTCAGTGGTGTCCAGCTTCATCATCAGAAACATCATCGTCACCTGATGACACATCGCGATGACACTGATCCTTCTCCAGTGCCTCTCCATTTTCAGTCGCCAGGTTACGCAAGGCACAGCAGACGACAATTATTCTTGCAACCCTTGAAGGTGCGTACTGCAGTGCTGCACCTGAGCGGTCAAGACACCTGAACCTCATCTTAAGGAGGCCTATAGTTTGTTCAATGGTCACTGTGGTGGCCGCATGGTTCTCATTGTATCGTTCTTCCGCATGACCCCTTGGATTCCTCACTGGTGTCATGAGCCATGTCTTCAGAGGATAATCCCTTGTCGCCAAGTATCCATCCCTCCATTCTGTCTGGAGGCCTGAATGTGCAGGTACGTGGGAGTTTCGGAGAATGAAGGCATCATGACAAATCCCAGGGTAACGTGCACACACCTGCATGATTCTCTGACGATGATCACAGACGAGCTGAACGTTCATTGAATGGTATCTCTTGCGGTTAATCAATGCCCTTGACTGACCTGCTGGGGCTTTGAAGGCCACATGAGTACAGTCAATCATGCCCTGTTCCATTGGAAACCCAGATATAGTGCTGAAGCCACTGGCTCTCTCAGCCTCACAAGTGTTGTCCGCCTTGAACGTGGTGAATTGGTTACCACGTTGGAACAATGCATCAGTCACAAACTTGATGCAGTGGTGCGCTGCTGCTTGTGAGACTCCGCACAAGTCTGCTGCCGAGGCTTGGAATGAGCCAGACGCATAGAAGTTAAGAGATATTGTAACCTTTAGAGCGACCGGCATTGGATGGCCTCCGATGCAGTTTGAGGAAACATCCACTACCAACATCTCACAAAGAGATGTGACAGTCTCCCGTGACAGCTGCAGTCTTCTTCTGCACTGGTGAGCTGACAGCTGCAGGTAGCTCAGACACGGCCGGTATGCCCCTCCTGGTGGGTAGGCAAGTATCCTGACATGTATTCGCTAACGGGCGACTCTGCCACCTGCTCTCCCTCCCATATCACGATGGTGCACTGGGTCAGCTTGTTGCACGTTCCCCTGCACATTTGTCCTTCTGTCCCTCATAGGGGCAAGGTCCTCCTCATCTGATGATCCACTTCCACATTGAACAATTCCCATTGCTGTACTACTCACCAGATGCTCTGACCACAGATATTAGCTTCCAGCTGTTAGGACTGGCTCACGAGATCCCCTTCCTTTCACCACATAAATCAAAGTTGATGGGTCCCCATCAGCAGTGCAGAACACTCAGATGAATCCTTTAGCACTAGTTGCAAGTCACATTCCTTGTCAGGGTATACAAATAGCATTAGAATTATTTCAGAGCAAAACTGAAAATTGTACTTCCAACTCCCTCCTGAATCAATGCCTGCCACCCTGATGAACCTGCCGGCTGGCCGACATGCCCCACGAGCCGATTTACGGACGTTAAATCAGACCTCAGATGTAAAATTGTAGTCAATTACTTCGTAAACAACCTCAATTACCTTTCAATTACTTGTATACGGGCGGAGAGCGCAGACTTGCTCACACCCGACTTCCGACGTCGGTAAAATGACGTCTGCGCGTAATGATGCCGGGGACACGGCCCGACGTCATCGCGCTTCATTTTACCATCCGGACGTCCCCAAAGAGAAACGTTTAATGCTGATAAAATTCCAGCCATTAACTCTGTTTTTCACTCCACCGATGCTGCCTGATCTGCTGAGTATTTCCAGCATTTTCTGTTTTTATTTCAGATTTCCAGCATGGCAGTATTTTGTTTTTGTCTCATAATCTTTTAGTTCCATTGTTTTGTTGTTCACTTCTTTCACCCAGACATGAAATGGTTTGTTTTCTTGTCAAAAGCACCAAACTTACTGTGTGCTTACTGTTAAGGACATGGTGTTAAGATTCTTAGTTCAGAGTCAGGAGGTTATGTGTTTAAGCCCCATTCCAAAGACTTGGGCAAAGTTCTATGCTGTAACTCCAGTGTACTCATGTGGGAGTGCTGTAATGTCAAGTGTCCAATCTTTCAGATGAGACATTATATTCAGCCCCCATCTATTCTCTTGGGGAAGTAACTCCATGACACTATTTTGTAGAAGAGCAATGGCGATTTTGGCCAATCCTTCCCCACCAACTAGATCATGAAAGACACTATGTAAATGCAATTCTTTTTAAAGGGTTATTTGCATGCATTTGTGATATTATGAAATGAAAGCCTTCTCCTCACTATTTTCTACAGGCTTAAAATCTTTTGATGCTTCTCACCTTAATCTCTTGCTAGTCAAGTATTGCAACGCCTTGTTGAAAACAAGGGTGAGAATTTTTAAATCGAGGCGTTGCTTAGCTGGGAGCCAATGTAGGTCAGCCAGCATGAGGTGATGGGTGAACAGGACTTGATGCGAGTAAGCACATGAGTTTTGGATGACGTCACATTTATGGAGGGTAGAACGTGGGAGACCATCCAGGAGCACATTGGAGTAGTCAACTCTAAAGATAACAAAAGCATGTATGAGGGTTTCAGCAGCAGATGAGATGAGGCAGGGGGGATGTTGGGTGATGTTATGGAGGTGGAAATAGGCATTCAATGGCTAAATGCTTAAACCTTAAGTATTGGTCGGCACATGTATATAACTCCTGTTATTTATAACTTTGCATTCCCCGTTAAAATCTTCCTTTTCCCCTTGCAGTCTCTCACATTTTCTCTTGCAACACCTTCTGTATTAATCTTGCTCTCCTTTAATTGGAAATAAATGATTTTCTGGGTGGTGATACTGGCCTCAGCATTGGGACCCATGATGATAAACACCAGGGGTATTACCTTTCCACTGTAATATTAATGCCTTGTAGAGATACCCAACTGTTATCACTTAAATACAAAGAAAATACTGTCCTCATAAAATTTCACAGAAACTACATCTCTTTATCAATCTTTACGCAGTCCTTTGTGCCTTCGCCTTTCCTTTTGCACACTTGTAACATCCAAGTAATGAAATTTCAATTGTTTGATTGAATTATTTCTGTTGAAATTCTACCTCGGCAATCACTAGTGTATGGGACGAAAGTGTGTCTTTGAGCTTGTAATCACCTCTGAGTTGTTGGATTGGGTTCAATGATAGCGAGGATCTTGGAGGGCAGCAAAGAACCACTTTGTGAAAATTCGCCTAATGTGGTATCAGTTACAGGAAAAACACTATTACTACTTGTGTGTTGGAAGAATTTGATTCTTCAGCAAAAAAAAATTGCAGTCTTCAAAGTGACACTGGCTCCATTAGGAAGGCCAGTGTAAGTACAGACAATCGAGTTTGAGAGAGGCCCTTAGGAGACAACAGCCAGGAAACAGTTTGAAAATTAAGGGATTATTAAGGGCTTTATGATGAGAATATAAATGATGTCATGGTGCAATAAATCTATTGCTCTTTGAAGCTGAAATGCTTCACAGCTTTTCTCCGTGAAAGCTCTTGCTGTGACAGTGGGCATTTGTTCCTTCATCTGGAAAAAAAACAAATTTGCATTGATATAGCACTTTTCATCACATAAGGACATCACAAAGCACTTCACACTCAATGAAGCACTTTTGAAGTGTAGTCCCTGCTGTAGCATAGGAAATGTGGCAGTCAATTTGCACACAGCAACATCCCACAAGCAGCCTTGAAATAAGTGTAGTGTAGCATAGTGGTAATGTTACAGGACTAGTAATCTAAAGGCTTGGCTGATACTTCAGAGAAATAAGTTTAAATCCCACCATGGCAGCTGGTGGAATGGAAATTCAATTAATGAATAAAAATGGAATAACAAAGCTAATCTCAGTAGTAGTGAGAACCATAAATCTACCAGATGGTTGTTAAAAAACCCATCTGGTTCACTGATACCCTTTAGGAAAGGAAATCTACTGTCCTTACCGGGTCTGGCCTACATGTGACTCCAGACCCACAACAATGTGTTTGGTTCTTAAACTGCCCTCTGAAATGGCCTAGCATTTGTAACAAACCGTTACAGAAAAGTTGAAAAAGTATAAAACGGCACAGTGGCGCAGTGGTTAGCGGCGCAGTGGTTAGCAGCGCAGCCTCACAGCTCCAGCGACCCAGGTTCAATTCTGGGTACTGCCTGTGTGGAGTTTGCAAGTTCTCCCTGTGTCTGCGTGGGTTTCCTCCAGGTGCCTTGGTTTCCTCCCACAGGCAAAAGACTTGCAGGTTGATAGGTAAATTGGCCATTATAAATTGCCCCTAGTATAGGTAGGTGGTAGGGGAATATAGGGATAGGTGAGGATGTGGTAGGAATATGGGATTAGTGTAGGATTAGTATAAATGGGTGGTTAATAGTCAGCACAGACTCGGTGGGCCGAAGGGCCTGTTTAAGTGCTGTATCTCTAAATCTAAAAATCTTAAAAAGAACATCTGATACTGGAAATTACAAAGGCACACCCTGCCCCGTCAACCCTGCAAAGTCCTCCTCACTAACATCGGGAGATTTGTGCCAAAATTGGGAGAGCTGTCCCACAGACTAGACAAACAACAGCCTGACATAGTCATACCCACCGAATCATAACTTACAGCTGATGTCCCAGACTCTTCCATCACTGTCCCTGTTCTTCCATAACTATTCCACTGGCAGGACAGATCCACCAGCACAGTGCTATACAGTCAGGAGGAAGTGACCCTGAGAGTCTTCAATATTGACTCCAGAAGTCTCCTGGCATTAGGACAAACATGCGCAAGGAAACCTCCTGCTGATTACCATCTACTGCCCTCCTTTAGCTGATGAATCAATGCTGCACCATGTTGAACAACTCTTGGAAGAAGCACTGAGGATAGCAAGGGTACAGAATGTATTCTGGGTGGGGGACTTCAATATCCATCACCAAGAGTGGCTTAGTAGCACCACTGACTGATCAAGCTGGCTGAGTCCTGAAGGGAATAGATGCCAGACTGGGCCTGTGGCAGGTCGTGAGAGAACCAACAGGGAGAAGTCTACTTGACCTCACCTTCACCAATCTACCTGTCGCAGATGTATCTGTCCATGACAGTATTGGTAGGAGTGGCCACCACACAGTCCTTGTGGAGATGAAGTTCCGTCTTTACTTTGATGCCACCCTCCATTGTGTTGTGTGGTATTATCATCGTGCTAAATGGGATAGATTCAGCTCAAAACAGAGCATCCATGAGGTGCCATGGACCATCAGCAGCAGCAGAATTGTATTCAGCCATAATTAGTAATCTCATGACCTGGCATATCCCTTACTCTACCATTACCATCTTCCTTTGTGTTTAATTGAGATGTCTTTTATTGAGATGTAGCTGGTATTCTGAAGTTATAATGCCAAAATGCATGTTTAAAATGGTCATGATTCCAAACATAGGTGAAGGTTCAACACGGTGCTGTAATACTTTTAGCAAGAGATTAAAGCTAGAAGCATCAAAAGATTTAGGAGTCTGTAGCAAATAGTGAGGAAGAGACTTCAGAGAGTCATTTCTAAACATCATAAATGCATGCAAATAACCCTTTGAAAAAAGAATTGCATTTATATAATATCTTTTATGACCCAGGAGGTGGGGAAGGATTGGCCAAGACACTGGGGAGATCTCCTTTGCTCTTCCATAAAATAGTGTAATGGTGTTAATTCCCCAAGAGAATAGATGGGGGCTCAATATAATGTCTCATCTGAAAGGTTGGACACTTGACGGTACAGCACTCCCTCAGGAGTAACTGGAGTTATAGCATAGAATGTTTCTTAAGTCTCTGGAGTGGGCCTTGAACTCACACCCTTCTGACTCTGAGCTGAGAGTCTCAACATCATGTGCTTAATAGTAAGCAGCCTAACAAGTTCCGTGTTTTAGATGAGAAAACAAACTATTTCATGTCTGGCAGAAAGAACTGAACAAGAAAATAGAACTGAAGGATTGTGAAACAAAAGCAAAATTCTGCGGATGCTGGAAATCTGAAATATAAACAGAAAATGCTGGAAATGCTCAGCAGGTCTGGCAGCATCTGTGGAGAGAGCTGCAGAGTTAACGTTTCAGGTCAGTGACCTTTCGTCAGAACAGTTGGCTGCGTAAATTTTATTTTTCCTCATGTTGCAGATTCAATTTAAGCATTTAAAAGAGAATTAGACTGGAATATGAAAAGGAAAAAGGTGGGGGAATAGCACTAAGTGAATTGCTCTTTTGGAGATTTGGTGCGGACATGATGGGCTGAATGGCCTCCTTCTGCACTGTAACACTTCTGTGATTCTGCTTCTTTTGCCAATTAATTTAAATCTGTGTCCTCTGACCACTGACCCTTCTGTCACTGGAAACAATTTCTCCTTCTACTCTATCAAAACCCCATCATAATTTTGAACACCTCAATCATATTGACCTAGAATCTTCTCCACTCTAAGGAAAACAACACCAGTTTCTCTCCTCGCTTGAGATAATTGAAGTCTTTCATACTTGGGCACTATTTTAGTACATCTTCTCCAAGGCCTTGACATCCTTCCTAAAGTGTTGTGACTAGAATTGGTCACAATAGTCCAGCTGGGTCCTCATTCAGTAATTTTTAAGGTTGAGCATAACGTCTTTGCTTTTGTGCCTTATGCCTCTATATAAAAGTGGGGGGTCGGTTAGCTCAGTTGGCCAGAATATGATGCAGAAAAACACCCACATCAGCAAGTTCAATCCCCATACTGGCCGTGGTAGTTTATGGAGGCCTGCATCCTTGCCTTGCCCCAAGCTATACATTACCAACTGTCTCACCATAATAGAGACAAATGCCAATGGTCCTTTGGGACCACAGCTTGAACAATAATGTTAGAATAGGGGAACTGTGCTACTTTAGAATTGCATTGTAGTGGAAAAGTGTCAAACTCTCTGTGCGGCTAAATTGGATAGTCCCTGAAAACAGGCACAGGAGTCACAATGCATAATTAATGCCTGCCCTTTGGACACAAGACAAGCAGGATTACATCTACATGCTGCCTGCTCACTTACAATGATTACTTTGCTCGAAACGCATGCATCAGTAAGTGCCCCAAAATTGATAGGAGCCAGCCTGTGCCCCTTAAAGGGGAATTGCTGGGAATCCTGTGAGAGCTGAATGTGACCTGGGAAAGACAGAGGAATGGCTGAATAGAGGTATGTGTGGACACTCAGGTTTTCCAACACTACAATGGAGCTGCCCTGTGTTAAGGAGGCCCTCCAGACTCATGGTGAAAAGGCACTGGCAGCAGATAGCCATGGAGGCCAAGATAGCCATGAGGACCTGGACACAAGTATCAAAATTAATGAATGCATCATCAAATACCAACTGCACCACTCGCCTCACACACAGCTTCATTCACTCACCTACCAACAATCAGGACTCAGACACTAAGTGCTTTGCAAGCTTCACACCCACATCTCGCTGCTTGCACACACTGCCAGCTAATTAACCATGATAGCCACATGACTGAAACATATTGCATGACACTCACTGGCACTCATCCCTCCCTTGTAGGAGGAAGTGGGGCACAACAGAAAGCAGCAGGAACTAACTGGAGGGTGGGAGGCGCTGGATGCATTAATCCTCATGGAGGAGGCAGTGCTGGCCATTATTGGAATGGCAATTGCTGAGGCCATGGCCAGTGGTGGGGCTGAAACCATTGATCACATCCCACATCAAACCTCCTCCAATTAAATATTGGGGAGACTAAAGCCATTTTTTTTGGTCCCCGATCCAAACTCCATCCCTTAGCTACTGAATCCATCCCTCTCCTTGACAACAGTCTGAGTCTAAACCTGTCTGTTCACAATCTTGGTATCATGTTTGACCCCGAGAGGAGCTTCCAACCACATATTCGGCCATCACTAAGACCGTCAATTTCCACCTATGTAAAGTTGCCTGTCTCAGCTCATCTGCTGCTGAAACCCTCATTCATGTCTTTATTACCTCTAGACTTGACTACTCCAATACATTTGTGGACCCACCCATGATGCAGCATCTGATGGCCGATGTCTCAGCTTCCATTACAGCACAAGCAGCTTCCACTAAAAGTCTGAGTGCTGCAGTGGAAACTTAGACTGAAGTCATGCAAGGGCAGCTTGCTGCAACGCAAGCTCACACTGCGACCATCACAGCTGCAGGTAGCAGTGTTCAAAGGGTTAGAAAAGCTGTATATTATTTAAATGGAGAGAGATTGCAGAACTCAGTGGTACAGAGGGATCTGGGTGTCCTGGTACATGAATCACAAAAAGTTAGTATGCAGATGCAGCAAGTGATTAGGAAGGCAAATGGAATGTTGGTGTTTATTGCACAGGGAATCGAGTATAAAAGTAAGGACGTTTTACTGCAGCTGTACAGGACCTTGGTGAGACTGCACCTGGAGAACTGTGTAGAGTTTTGGTCTCCTATTTGAAAAAGGATATAATTGCATTAGAAGCAGTTCAGGAAAGGCTCACTCGATTAATTCCAGTGATGAAGAAAGGTTGAACAGGTTGGGCCTATACCCTCTGGAGTTTAGAAGATTGAGAGGTGATATTATTGAAGCATATAAGATCCTACCTAGCGCAAAGGAAGAAAGTTTGGTTGTTGGAGGTCAATCATCTGAGCTCCAGGACATCACTGCTGGAGTTCCTCAGGGTAGTGTCCTAGGCCCAACCATCTTCAGCTGCTTCATCAATGACCTTCCTTCAATCATATGGTCAGAAGTGGGGATGTTCGTTGATGATTGCACAATGTTCAGCACCATTCGCGACTCCTCAGATACTGAAGCAGTCTATGTAGAAATGCAATAAGACCTGGACAATATCCAGGCTTGGGCTGATGAGTGGCAAGTAACCTTTGCGCAACACAAGTGCCAGGCAATGACCATCTCCAACAAGAGAGAATCTAACCATCTCCCCCTGACATTCAATGGCATTACAATCGCTGAATCCCCCACGATCAATGTGCTGGGGGTTACCATTGACTAGAAACTGAACTGGAGTAACCATATAAATATCGTGGCTACAAGAGCAGGTCAGAGGCTAAGAATCCTGTGGCAAGTAACTCACCTTCTTACTCCCCAAAGCCTGTCCACCATCTACAAGGCACAAGTCAGGAGTGTGATGGAATACTCTCCACTTGCCTGGATGGATGCAGCTCCAACAACACTCAAGAAGCTCAACACCATCCAGGACAAAGCAGCCTGCTTGATTGGCACCCCATCCACAAACATTCACTCCCTCCACCACCAGCACACAGTGACAGCAGTGTGTACCATCTACAAGATGCACTGCAGCAAGACACCAACGCTCCTTAGACTGCACTTTCCAAACCCACAACCTCGACCACCTAAAGGACAAGGGCAGCAAGTTCCCCTCCAAGCCACACACCTTCCTTACTTGGAACTATATCGCCAGTCCTTCACTGGCCCTGGGTCAAAATCCTGGATCTCCCTTCCTAACAGCACTGTGGATGTACTTACCTCACATGGACTGTAGCGGTTCAAGAAGGTAGCTCAACATCATCTTCTCAAGTGCAATTAGGGATGGGCAATAAATGCTGGCCTAGCTAGCGATGCCCACATCCCATGAACAAATTTTAAAAATCCTGAGGGGACTTGATAGACTGGATACTAGGGGGATATTTCCACTTGTGGAAGAGACTAGAACTAGGGGAGACAGTTTAAGAATGAAAGGTTTCCTAAGATGGAGAAATGTTTTTCTCAAAAGGTCGTTAATCTGTGGAATTCTCTTCCCCAAGAAAGCAGTGGAGGCTGGGTCATTGAATTTATTCAGGGCTGAGTTGGATAGATTTTTGATAGACAAGGAAGTTAAGGATTATGGAAGGGCAGAAAGTAAAGTGGAGTTGAGACCACAACCAGATCAGCCATGATCTTATGGAATGGTGGAGCAGGCTTGAAGGGCTGAATGGCCTACTCCTGCTCCTAATGTTCCTAAGTTCCTAAAAGTGGCTTGCAGGGTGTCACAGCACTGCAGCAATCTGTCTTCCAAGAAGTCACTAAGATTGCTGAGGCACCACCCAGGGAAGTGGCAGTGGCTCCCTGGAGCAGGAACCTCCCTTAGGATGACAGTATTAGCCCTCCCACCCCTGCCACTCTGCCATGTCCTTGCTGTTGCCTGTCAGACAGCCACTCCATAAACCTTATTTAGATGTGATAATGTGTTTGCTGAATAGTTCCTGCACCATATTACTAGGCCATGATGTCTCCTTGCAGAGGGAGGGAAATTGGAATGGTGATTTATCCTTCTGGGCCTATTTGGCTTCATCCATTCTCGAGCAGGAGGAGAGTGAATGCCAAATGGAGAAATGAAATAAGAAAGTTATAAACTATCAATGGACTGCTTTACACGTCTTCAACCAAAAAGACAAGAGCTGCAGAAAGGTCAAGAGATTGAATTTTTTCTAACTGAGGGATGCATAGTATGTCAACTGCAAATGCATAGCACATGCAATCCCGCAACCATAGCATAGTTTAAAAGGATAAACTGATCATTAACACATGATTGTATCAGTTACTTTATAGCAGCTGCTCAGGAAATCTGAGATTAAATTGGTTATATTTCACAACATGAAGCAATGTAATTGAAGAAGGACAAAATTGGAATGAAAAATGGAACAGGATTTTTTTTTACGCGTTTGATAAGCCAATTAAGTAGTGCAGCATTGTGCTAAAGCAAGAGGTTTTCATTTTGGAATATTGCTTCATTTGAAGCAGTTGAGGGCAGAATCAGACATTCAGCTCTGTAGCAGGGAATCAAGGGCAGAATACGATACTTACATAAGCATAGCCTATTTTCTTTGTGTCACCTGGGTGCATGCCATTCTTGTACAGTGCCAAAAGGAGCCTTGTAATGCAAGGACAGCTCTGAGACTTGTCACTTGTGCTGCAGAGCGCATCCTGAAGAACTGATGAGGTGGATTTTTCAGAGAGTGTACTAAAGCGATGATAGATACCCTGGGCTTTCCTCGCCATTGATTAATGTTTTCAATGAGAGGTTATCGAAATCGGAAAAAAGAGCTGGTTATGCACACGCCAAGCTGTCAGTGGAGAGCGTTTAGTCAGGCAAAATTTGAAAGATAATCATAAATGTCCCAAACATTCCTAAGTTTCCAGAACTGATCCTGTCTTTTCCTAATTGCGTTGTGCCTGAGATTGGAATAGGCAGAATAAACTCCATGCTTAGTGAAGCAAAACATAGCCCCTGACAAGGTTAACCTTGTCAAAGAATGCCCCATATATGTGCCAACCATATAAAGATTATACAGTTCCATTGAACAATGATGAGTAGGAACTGCATCATTGCAGGAAACATGAGAGGTAGGTGAATTTCCTCATCATTTTCAGTGTATTTATTGGGCAGCACTGGAGCAGCAGAAAGTGAGGAGCTCCTGACAGAGACAGAAGTGAAGCGTTCCTGACGTGGAAAAATCTGGATATTTGTGAAATAGAGTTTTTGCAGCTGGGTGATGCTCTCTAAGGCTTTTGTTCTTCCCATTCTGCCGAATGACAACCAGAAATGCTTCTGATGCTTCTCATAGATTCAGACCATTAGTAATTTCTTTTTATTCTTTCATGGGATGTGAACGCTGCCACCAAGGCCAGCATTTATTGCCCATTCCTAATTGCCCTTGAGAAGGCGGTGGTGAGCCGCCTTCTTGAACCACTGCAGTCCATGGGTGGTAGGTACATCTGCAGTGCTGCTTGGAAGGGAGTTCCAGGATTTTGACCCAGCAACAGTGAAACAACAGCGATATAGTTCCACGTCAGGATTATGTGTGACTTGGAGGGGAACTTGGAGATGGTGGTGTTCCCAGGCATCTCTGCCCTTGACTTCCTAGGTGGTAGAGGTCATGGGTTTAGAAGGTGCTCTCGAGGAAGGCTTGGCGAGTTGTTGCAGTGCATCTTGTAGATGGTATACACTGCTGCCACTCGGTGCCAGCGATGGAGGAAGTGAATGTTTAACATGGTGGGTGGGATGCTAATTAAGTTGGCTGCTTTGTCTTGGATGGTGTTAAGCTTCTTGGGTGTTTTTCGAGCTGCATTCATCCAGGCAAGTGGAAAGTATTCCATCACACTCCTAACTTGTGACTTGTAGATGGCAGACAGTCAGGAGTTGAGTTACTCACTGCAGAATTCCCAGCCTCTGGCCGGCTCTTGTAGCTACAGTATTTATATGACTGGTCCAGTTAAGTTTCTGATCAATGGTGACCCCCCCAGGATGTTGATAGTGGGAAGAGTCGTTTGCTGCAGGAGTTTCTCAGGATAGCGTCCTAGGCCCAATCATCTTCAACTGCTTCATCCTTCCTTCCATCATAAGGTCAGAAGTGGGGATGTTTGCTGATATTATGATGTTCACTACCATTCATAACCCCTCAGACACTGAAGCAGTTCGTGCCTGAATGCAGCAAGACCTGGACAACATTCAGGCTTGGGCTGATTTAAGTGGCAAGCAATGCTGTTGAATGACAAGGGGAGATGGCTAGATTCTCTCTTGTTGGAGATGGTCATTGTCTGGCACTTGTGTGGTGCAAATGCTACTTGCCACTTATCAGCCCAAGCCTGGATGTTGTCCAGGTCTTGCTGCATTCAGGCACAGACTGCTTCAGTATCTGAGAAGTTGCAAATGGTGTTGATCACTGTGCAATCATCAGTGAACATCCCCACTTCGGACTTTATGATGGAGGGAAGGCCATTGTTGAAGCAGCTGAAGCTGGTTGGGCCTAGGACACTACCCTGAGGAACTCCTGCAGCAATGTCCTGGGGCTGAGATGATTGACCTCCAACAATCACAACCATCTTTCTTTGTGCTAGGTATGACTCCAACTAGAGGAGACTTTTCCCCCTGATTCCAATTGACTTAAATTATGTTAGGGCTCCTTGATGCCACATTTGGTCAAATGCTACCTTGATGTCAAGGGCAGTCATTCTCACCTCACCTATGGAATTCAGGCCTTTTGTCCAAGTTTTTCATCCCCAAAACCATCACCACTATATACCCACAGTCAGGGCTTCTCAGGAGCAGGTATGGCATTTGCTATGGGTGCACTGATATATGCCATTATCATGAAGGGATCTAGCACCATAAGATAGAGAAAAGGAGACCCGGACAGATTTAACTGCATAATGTGTGATCACTGAAATCTTCTCTTCAGTGGAACAAGGCCTACTTATGAGAATTGGTTGCACAAACTAGTCTTCCCTTGAGAATATAAATTAAAAGGTGATCCAGTTGAGGTACTTGAGATGATTAAAGAAGCTGATAGGGTATATAAAGAGAAAATACTTGCTCTGGGGAATGGGAGGGAGAGTTGAGGACAATGGAGAATAACCATAAAATTAGCGCTTGGCCCTTCAGGGGTGATGACAGGAAGCACTTCTTCACACAAAGAGTAGTGGATCTCTCGAACTCTCTCCCCCAAAAAACTGTTAAGGCTGGGTGTCAAATGTAAATTTCAAAAGTGAGAATGATAGTTTTTTGTTAGTAAAGAGTATTAATGGTTACAAAATCAAAGGAAAATGTGATGGGTGATGATATAAATCAGCCCTGATCTAATTGAATGGCAGAGCTGGCTCGAAGAGTTGAATGTTTTAAGGTAGAGGTAGATCGATTCTTGATAAGCAAGGGGGTGAAAAGTTATCGGGGGTAGGTGGAAATGTGGAGTTGACGTTACAATCAGATCAGCCATGATCGTGTTGAATGGCAGAGCAGGCTAATTCGTATGTTCATATGAATGGCCTATGTTTCGATCCCTTGCCTCATTCCCCCCACTTTCAATAAATGGACATTCTCTCAAACCATACTCATCCTATCACACGACAACACATCAGCCCTTTGCACCACTACATGACCATACTAATTTACACCACCTGAGTGAAGATGTCTGCACCACGTAAGTGCACACTTTCTTGTACAGCTCTCAGTTCCATCAATAACAAAACGCCAATCAGTATACAGTTGATTTTAGTAGAGTGAATCCAAAGTGCACACGATCAACCTACTCTTTTTTTTTTAACCCTGTGCACCACCTGAGTGCCTACACATGCCATTTTCTTTTTCACTATTTTGTTTCTTCTACGTAGGCCGGGATTCCAAGAGGTGGTTGTCTACTCATGCATGGAAGGCTCAGGAGACTGCAGTGGCCCTCGTGTCATGGCAGCTTTTCCTTTGGAAGATCGGTGTCTCGTCCCATGTTCCATCACTGCAATGCTATGAGGAGAACTGCTGGAGGCCCGGTATGCACTGCAAACCTGATGGGTGGCAGCGCAGGCAGTTGAGGTGGCTTAGTCCTCATCATACTTTTCACCATCATCTTTCTCCTCTTATGTTGCCTGTTGCAATGAATTTGCAAGGAAGGAAGATTGAAGCCAAGAACGGATAACTAGCATCCCCATTGGGCTGAACATTCGAGGCTGTATGATACTTCACACAGTTGCCAGGGTAACTGTGTACATGGTCAGTTTGTGGTGTGGAACTGGCAAAATGCCACCAATCTTGCCATCTTCCACATTCAGCAGTGAGAGCCTCCCTACAAGCTCCATGGACTAAAAATCAGTGTCTTGATGTTCCACTACTTTGTTGCTGTGGTTTAAAAATCAGGATATAACTTTCATGACAGAGAGGAAGATAGAGTAAACAATGGCAATCAGGGCTACTGGAGTCCAGCACAGAGACTGGAGCTAGTTTAGTATCAGCTCATTAGGAATGAAGTGTGCAGATAGTCTCTGCAAAACATGGACTACAGTGAATCCTTCAAAATGAAAGTGAGTTAATGTTCCATCATTATGATATAAAAGCTTTCTGGTATAAATTCCATTATAGTTTGTTTAGATATTCAGCCAACCCAATCTAACGGAATGTGCAGAGAATTAATGGAGTGCACCGGCACTAATACAATGAGCACAATTCTGGACAAGACAAAGATTCTTTCACTCAGTTTACATTTGAAAGGGGGAACTAGGTAGTTAATTAGCAGATCAGCTCTAAGGGATTTCAGTTATTTTAAGGACATTACACACTTCAACATTTTTCTGTATTCGTTCTTGGGATGTGGGCAGCGATGGCAAGACCAGCTTGAATTTTCCAGCACTAGTTGTCCTTGAGCAGGTGCTGGTGAGCCTTCGACTTAAACCACTGCAGTCCGTGTGGTGAAGGTGCTCCCACAGTGCTGTTGGTAGGGAGTTCCAAGATTTTGTCTTGGCAACGATGAAGGAATGAGCAATGTGTCTAAGTCGGTATGGTGTATTTGCGCATCATAGTTTTGAAAGCTGGAGCAGTCGATATTGACTTTTGTTCTCATTTGAATCCTCACTTAAATCTGGCATGTTTTTGAGGAGGCACCAAACGGGCGTGATTTGTTCCCCTATCCAATAAAGAATATAGATTTTCAAAAGACTGGCTGTGCTTAAAGCTATGGATCAGCCAATGAATTCTCATTGATTTGAATGGAAATGAAATGTGGGCAGTCTCTATAAATAGGTTGCCGATTTGCAACTTCAGTTTTGCACCCTGGATTCAAGTTGAAAATCTACCCGACAGTTTTTGAGGCCAGAAACACTCAAACATCCGAGATGCCTGCAACACAACACTCACTTAAAGAGCATTCAGTTTCCATAGTGACACTCAGCACTGAACATTCATCACTGGATTCCTTCTCCTTTCACCTTATAAAGAGCTTGGAATAATTGGAGATTTTGAAAAGGTGCTGAACGTGGGGGCACAAACCTAAGTGTGAGTTTAGCTTAGTACTAGCATGCTCACCTGATTAAGCAGGTTGAAGATTGCCTGTTGGATGAAAGCATTCCTTCCC
Organism: Heterodontus francisci; assembly: GCF_036365525.1. Classification (NCBI taxonomy): domain Eukaryota; kingdom Metazoa; phylum Chordata; class Chondrichthyes; order Heterodontiformes; family Heterodontidae; genus Heterodontus; species Heterodontus francisci. The sequence continues at coordinate 17,609,307 of NC_090388.1, forward strand.
TAAAACCTCCACCTCTGTTTTTTCTTCTCGTCTCTCCCACCAAGGCTTGGCATCTGTTCCTGATGAATTTCCATTGGGAAGCAGCATGGGACTCTTTTTCCCACATTAGCGGCACAATATAAATACAAGTTGTTGTAAATCACAAATAATTAATTTGTTGTAAGGTTGGGCTCTCCTACCTCATAACCTCATTCATATTCAGATTTTGAAACTTGCTAACCCGATGTTCAACACTGTACTGATAGTTGGACAGTTGATTTAAAAGGGGGAATGATCTCAATATGGCTAGAGTTACATCACAGTCTAACTTGGAAGCTTTGTAGGAAGGAATATCGAAACCAAGTGCAGCACAGTGGCGCAGTGGTTAGCACCGCAGCCTCACAGCTCCAGTGACTCGGGTTCAATTCTGGGTACTGCCTGTGTGGAGTTTGCAAGTTCTCCCTGTGTCTGCGTGGGTTTTCTCCGGGTGCTCCGGTTTCCTCCCACAAGCCAAAAGACTTGCAGGTTGGGAGGTAAATTGGCCATTATAAATTGCCCCTAGTATAGGTAGGTGGTAGGGAAATATAGAGATAGGTGGGGATGTGGTAGGAATATGGGAAAGTTTAGGATTAGCATATATGGGTGGTTGATGGTCGGCACAGACTCGGTGGGCTGAAGGGCCTGTTTCAGTGCTGTATCTCTAAACTAAACAAATAGGAGTGCTCTAGGTATATTACTCGACCCTGATTACTGGTTGATAGCTGGTGACACTCATCACTTCACGTTATTTAAGGCAGATGCAGTAGTCAGAGAATTGAGCAAAATTGCAAATTCTACTGTTTACATCACAATAAAGATTGGAATGCTCATGATATCATGACTGTCTGTTTCTAACAGCTTCTCTGTTGAACATGAATGCATTAAGCAGCAAATTCATCATAGCTGCACTTAAATAATCCTGCTCAACCTACACACTTAACTGGATATCATTTCTCTGTTAGAAAAAGATGGTACATCACACTATATTAGCAGGCATAAGTAGCTGTTCAAATGTCATAGAATCATAGAATCACAGAAAGTTTATGGTACAGAAAGAGGCCACTTAGCCCATCGTGTCTGCGACGTCTGAAAAATGAGCCACCCAATCTAATCCAACCTTCCAGCATTTGGTCCGTAGCCCTACAGGTTACGGCACTTGTGTTGCATATCCAGACACCTTTTAAATGAAATGAAGGTTTCTGCCTCTACTATTCATTCAGGCAGTGAGTTCCAGATCCTCACTACCCTCTGGGTGAAAAATCTTTTCCTCATCTCCCCTCTAATCTTTCTACCAAGCAGTTAAAATCTATGACCCCTAGTCACTGACCTCTTTATTAAGGTGAATAGGTCCTTCACATCCAGTAGCACATTGCAACTAGTGTTGAATAGCAAGGTGCAGAACGTAGAAATTTAGAACTGTTGTTTGAACCCTGTTAAAAATTATAATTTTATCATATCTTTCCTGGACCAAAATATAAATTAATTACATTTTTGGCATAAACAGTAAATGGGACAGTTTGTATCCATTGTACAATGTTTGTAAATTTCCACTTGTGACAGTGGCCATAACTCACTTGTTAACCTTGAGTTATGCAGTTGTGATAACAAAAACCCAGTCATACTGACCTCCAAGAAGTGGCCTCCATATATATTTGAATAGATCATAAATATGCTATGAAATATGGACGTTTATAATGAGTGTATAGATGTAGATAACTGTCCAGTGCAATTGCAAATTGTTTTCTGACTACATCTATGTTTTATTGATATTTTCTGGCTGAATTTATTCTTGAAAATTTATATCAAATACTGAAAAAAAATCTTTTCTTTTTGCAACTTTAGTTGAATGTATTAATTGTAGATGTATTGTCTTATCATAAATATATTGCCACCCTACCACATTTGAATGATAATACAAATTAACATTCAAATATCAAAATGCTTAAATATGTACCATAATCGATAAAAGTCATTTTTGCAGTCATTAATGCAGTTTTATGTTGAATTTACTGTATATAGCCTCTTATTTTAAATACAGATACGCACATTTTCATTCTTTTTTTTGATAGCTCCCTGGGGTCCACCCTGGAGGGCAAAAACCTCCTTAGTAACAAAGTAAGGAAAGTGTTCTAAACTTGAAAGACTTCACCAGTGTTGTCTTCTTCTTTGGCCTCCTTGACTCGAGAGACAATGGATAAGCGCCTGGAAGTGGTCAGTGGCTTGTGAAGCAGCGCCTGGAGTGGCTACAAAGGCCAATACTAGAGTGACAGACTCTTCCACAGGTGCTGCAGATAAAATTGGATGTCGGGGCTGTTTCACAGTTGGCTCTCCCCTTGCGTTTTTGCCTTTTTTCCTGCCAACTGCTAAGTCTCTTCGATGCGCCACTCTTTAGCCCCGCCTTTATGGCTGTCTGGCAATCACTGGCAACTGACTCCCACGACTTGTGATCAATGTCACAGGACTTCATGTCGCGTTTGCAGAGTCTTTAAAGCGGAGACATGGACGGCCGGTGGGTCTGATACCAGTGACGCGCTCGCTGTACAATGTGTCCTTGGGGGTCCTGCCATCTTCCATGCGGCTCACGTGGCCAAGCCATCTCAAGCACCGCTGGCTCAGTAGGGTGTATATGCTGGGGATGTTGGCTGCCTCGAGGACATCTGCGTTGGAGATACGGTCCTGCCACCTGATGCCAAGGATTCTCCGGAGGCAGCGAAGATGGAATGAATTGAGACGTCGCTCTTGGCTGATATACGTTGTCCAGGCCTCGCTGCAGTAGAGCAAGGTACTGAGGACACAGGCTTGATATACTTGGACTTTTGTGTTCCGTGTCAGTGCACCATTTTCCCACACTCTCTTGGCCAGTCTGGACATAGCAGCGGATGCCTTTCCCATGCACTTGTTGATTTCTGCATCGAGAGACAGGTTATTGGTGATAGTTGAGCCTAGGTAGGTGAACTCTTGAACCACTTCCAGAGCGTGGTCACCGATATTGATGGATGGAGCATTTCTGATGTCCTGTCCCATGATGTTTGTTTTCTTGAGGCTGATGGTTAGGCCAAATTCCTTGCAGGCAGCCGCAAACCTGTTGATGAGTCTCTGCAGACACTCTTCAGTGTGAGATGTTAATGCAGCATCGTCAGCAAAGAGGAGTTCCCTGATGAGGACTTTCCGTACTCAGTGCTGTCAATATTTTACCTCATTTTTGAAATTCCAGTACTTGAGCAAATTTTCTATCCTCAAATCATAGGGTTAGCCTGGTAGATCTCTCAGAGATCCCATGAATTCCACCCTGTGCACCCTTTAAAAATCTTAGCAAAATTCTCAGCAGCTGAACATGAATGCCAATGAGGGCTAAGGAAAGGTCCTTAAACCCTTCTAGCCATAGATGGTGGGAGATAGTTTCACATCGATGATTCACCAAACATCAAGTTCCGAGTTTGTTATTTAAGTATGCTACTGCCAAATAACTGAGAATAGTCCATGTACTCACTGTCTCAGCAGGAATGTGATGAGGCAAGGTGAAAATATATCAAAATAGATGAATGTGGTGCACAAAAAATAAATACATTCCATTTTCACATCAATACGAAACAGGTTTGGATGTGCATCAAATGTGACAGCCTAACTTCCAGAGGGCATCTGTGCCTAACTTCCAGCCTAACTTCCAGAGGGCACAGTGGCGCAGTGGTTAGCACTGCCGCCTCACAGCTCTAGCGACCCGGGTTCAATTCTGGGTACTGCCTGTGTGGAGTTTGCAAGTTCTCCCTGTGTCTGCGTGGGTTTCCTCCGGGTGCTCCGGTTTCCTCCCACAAGCCAAAAGACTTGCAGGTTGGTAGGTAAATTGGCCATTATAAATTGCCCCTAGTATAGGTAGGTGGTAGGGAAATATAGGGACAGGTGGGGATGTGGTAGGAATATGGGATTAGTGTAGGATTAGTATAAATGGGTGGTTGATGGTCGGCACAGACTCGGTGGGCCGAAGGGCCTGTTTCAGTGCTGTATCTCTAAACATAAACATAAACATAAACAAAACATGCCTGGCTGATGTACACCCCAGGTTATAATCGGAGGCTATTATTTTCTGTGGGAAATGTGCATCATTTTTCTGGAGATATTCATAATTCATATTCATGCCATCACTAAGACTGCCTATTTCCACTTCCTTAACATCACCCAACTTCGCCCCCATCTCCGCCCATCTGCTGCTGGAACCCTCATTCATTCCTCTGTTACCTCTAGACTTGACTATTCCAACACACTCCTGGCTGGTCTCCCACATTCTACCCTTCGTAAACTTGATGTCATCCAAAACTCTACTGCCCGTGTCTTAAATTGCACCAAGTCCCGTTCCCCATCACCTCTGTGCTTACTGACCTACATTGGCTCCCAGTCAAGCAAAGTCTTGATTTTAAAATTCTTATCCTTGTTTTCAAATCCCTCCTTGGCCTCGCCCCTCTTTATCTCTGTAATCTCCTCCAGCCCTATAATCAAGATATCTGCATTCCTCTAATTCAGGCCTCTTGTCCATTCCTGATTTTAATTACTTCACCATTGGTGAATTGGTGGCTGCAACTTCAGCAGCCTTGGCCCCAAGCTCTGGAATACCCTCCCTACCCCTACACCTCTCTGCCTCTCCTCCTCGCTTTCCTCCTTTAAGGCACTCCTTAAAACCTACTTCTTTGACGAAGCTTTTGGTTATCTGACCTAATATTTCCTTTTGTTTTATAATGCTCCTGTAAAGCACCTTGGGACGTTTCATTATGTTAAAGGCGCTATATAAATATATAAAAGTTGTTCTTGTTGTTGGATAGGAACCATTTGTAAAGCTGTTGTATTAGTCTGAGATCTTAGACAGAAAAATACCACCTTCCCCCTCACCAATGCATCATGTTAGTCATACAGTCATAGAGTTATACAGCACAGAAACAGGCCCTTCAGCCCATCGTGTCCGTGCCGGCCATCAAGCACCTATCTATTCTCATCCCACTTTCCAGCCTTGTATGCTATGGCATTTCAAGTGTTCATCTGAATACTTCTTAAATGTTGTGAAGGTTCCTGCCTCTACCACCCCTTCAGGCAGTGCGTTCCAGATTCCAACCACCCTCTGGGTGAAAAAACTTTTCCTCCAATCCCCTCTGAACCTCCTGCCCCTTACCAGAGTGTTGTGTGCTCAGATATTGGCTTCTCTACTCTGCTCGGCATGTAGATAAGTTGGCACTGGGATATAAGCAAGTCCTACACAAACAGCTGTGTGTGAATTATCAGAAGGTCCATGGATGCTTGTTTGATTAAGTTTCTAATTAGAATTAATTTTCCTTTTAATTGTACAGGTTTGCAGCCTATATACAAAATGCACACTCAAGAAGCAGATTAATTACCCCTCTCTCTACACCCACCACCACCTATATCCCATCATTCTAAACTTTGAAAATGCTCATCTATTAACTGTTCCCTTAATGGGCTGGTTTGACATGTAATTATTCACAAACTTGAAGGATATGGCTAGTATTTTCTTCTTTAAACCCTTTTATATTACAGAACTCCTACAAGTAGAAGTGTAGAGTTCCAATCCCTCTGTCCCAGTCTGCTCTGCTGCCTTCTACTGTGTGCCACCTTATCCTGCAAGAGAGAGGGCAGAACGTCAGTGATTGTGTTGCACTGTTTGGGTGATGTGCCTGCCATAGGTGAATAGCTAGAGGTATGTGGAGGCAGCAAGAGGTGAGTGTGAGGCTGGCAGCATTGATAGGTGGTTGAGGGAGATATGGAGTACTTGGATGTTATGAATTAGTCCTGAATGCCATGGACTAGTGCAGGGTGAGTGATGGGTGTGTGGTGCATTGAGCAGCATGAGAGGTCGGTGGAGCTGTGGGTAAGAGATGTCATATAATGATGCATTCATTCACCTTTACCACCTGCGTGAGGTCAGTAGACTTCTTGTGGCACTGCTGCCAGGTCCTCTCTACAATATTACATTCTGGTGATGGGGGTCACCTCGGCCCTCTGTTGGACCCCCGCAGCTATTTAACGGCAGTTAACTTCCCGCCATTGGGGACACTGTCCCTTTACGGGACGAGCTCCCGCCTCCAAAGGTGCTGGCCAATTGGAAGGCTGGCAGCTCTGCAATAATAAAGAGTCCAGAGACCCTGGGAGAGGTGAGTGGAGTTGGGGTCGTCAGGGCCATTCAGGCAGGCTCTGGCGATGGGTCAGGGGGGAGGTTTGGTACGGGTGGGGTTTTCTTCCAGGGGGGTGGGGGGACCACAATCACTGCCAGGGGAGCCCTCCAGGTGCCCTGGTTTCCCCCAGAGGAGGGACCCCTACCCGACCCTGCTAGGAGGCCATCAGGCTTTACCTGGCGGTGTCTCCCCCCGGTGGCGGGCCCTTCCGCCTTCTGCAAAATTTAGGTGGAGTTGCAAAGAGGAGCTTTGGTGGTTATTAATTGACCACTTAAGGGCCTCAATTGGCCTAGGGTGGGAAAGCTGTCCTTGGCCTTCCCTGCCCTGGACAAAATGGCAGGGGACCTGTGCAACGCCAGTAACGATGCCTCGTGCTATTTTGTTTGCTCCCATGCCCCTGTACCTACCTCCAAGGGCAGCAGAAAATTCTGCCAGTGTGTTGCTGAGTCCCAGTATTGAGTGCTCATGGGTTTGCTATTAGACAAGTATATACTGCCACGATCAAATTGTTTTGAAACCTCTTAGCTGCCAACAGTTCCACTCTTCCTCCTTCAGGAGAGTGAGATTGTAAAATATGATTTAAAAATTACACAGCCACTTTTGTTTTTCTTGCAAAGCAGAAACTGCTTCTCCATAAATCAAAGCAACAGTGTAACTCCAGCCTGGATGAGCTGTCTCTAGTTCAGATTCTTTGCAATTTACCTCAGAAAAAGAAAATGCAGAACAGAGAAAGAAAAGCATTCCAAGAACACAAGAACACAAGAAACAGGAGCAGGAGTAGACCATATGGCCCATTGAGCCTGCTCCGCCATTCAATACGATCATGGCTGATCTTGGGCTTCAATTCCACTTTCCTGCCCCTTCCTCATATCCCTTGATTCCCTGCGAGACCAAAAATCTACCTATCCCAGCCTTAAATGTATTCAATGATGGAGCATCCACAACCCTCTGGGGTAGAGAATTCCAAAGATTCACAACACTTTAAGTGAAGTAATTTCTCCTCATCTCAGTCCTGAATGACTGACCCCTTATCCTGAGACTGTGTCCCCGTGTTCTAGATTCCCTGACCAGCTGGAACAATCTCTCAGCTTCTACCCTATCAAGCCCTTTCAGAATCTTGTATGTCTTAATTAGATCACCTCTCATTCTTCTAAATTCCAGAGAATATAGATCCAATTTACTCAGCCTCTCATCATAGGACAACCCCCTCATCCCAGGGACCAATTTAGTAAATCTTTGCTGCACTGCCTCCAGTGCAAGTATATCCTTTTCTAAATGTGAAAACCAAAACTGCACATTCCGTGTCAATATTCGTTCAGCTGCAGAAGCAATTTGCCGACAGTGTCTTTTCAGGGTCACTTCTCACCGCGCCCCCGCATTCACTGATGGAAATAGGACAACCAGATCAGTAGCAGGAAGAAATGGGATTTCTGCTCAATGTCACAATGTCACGTACCGAGGCTGAAAGGGCAGGTTAACTCTGAACTGGAATGCACATGATCACCCGGGCCCGGTTTGTGACTCAAAAGAACTGGAGTGAGACGGACTAATATTGGAAAATCCTTTGAATGCTGATTATCATTTAAGCTGACCTTGTTTACAAGTTCTGTTGAGGTTCTAGAGCAATGAAAGGACTCCGATCTGGGTGAGCTGCTTCTAGTCCAGACCCTCAGAAAATTGCAAATGCAGAACAGAAAAAGAAGAGCAATCCGTGTCAATATTTGCTCAACTGTTTTCAGTGGCAGATGGGCCAGTAATCAGAGGACACAGATTGAAGGTGATTGGCAAAAGAACCAGAGGTGACATGAGGAAACCTTTTTTTTTACACAGTGAGTTGTTGTGATCTGGAATCTGCTTCCTGAAAGGGTGGTGGAAGCAGATTCAATAATAATATTCAAAAGGGAATTGGAGAAATACTCAAGAGGGAGAAAATTACAGCGCGATAGGGAAAGAACAGTGGAGTGGGATTAATTGTATAGCTCATCAAAGAGCCGGCACAGGCATGATGGGCTGAATGGCCTCCTATATTGTATCATTCTCTGATTCTATGGGCAAGATTTTATTTTACCCTTGGAGACGGGAGCAGAGGCAGGGGACACACAAAATGGCAAGGGTTGACATCGTGGCCCCCTGCCCTTTTGTCCGGGGCGAGGAAAGCCTTCCTGCCTGAGACCAATTAATGGCCACTTAAGGGCAGCTTCCCACCTCTGCTCCCATTTTCCTGAAGTAGGAGGGGCCTGCCGCCACATGGAGACACCGCCTGGCAGTCTCCCAGTGGGATTGGAGGTGGTGGGGACCCTCCTCTGGGGCCAATCCAATGTTCACCAAGGGCCCCCCAGTGTTGATGACCGCCCCTTGGCAAGAACCCCCCCCCCACCCTTACCAAATCCCGTTTTCACCGCATTGCCAGGGCCTGCCTGACAGGCCCTGGCAACCCCGACCAAACTTACCTGCATGCCGGGGTCTCTGGCATCTTCACCTCTACAGGCCTCCTGCAATACTTGCAGTAGTCATCACACTAGGTGGCGCTGGTGGTACTACAGAGCTGCTGGTCCTCTGATTGGCCGGCTGCTCTGGAGGTGGAAGCTTGTCCCTTAAAGGGACGATATCTCTGATGGCGGGCTGTTAATTAGTTGCCCACCATGAAATTCCACCGGAGGTTCGAAGTGGTGTCTCCCCCAGCCTTCTGGCCAGCCACTGGGACCCCCGTCACCAGGATAAAATCTGGACCTAAGATTCTAACATCCTTCGAGGACTGAAGCTCAGCAATAATATAGTGGGATCCATTATGAGTCATGACATATATAGGCTGCTTAGTGACATGCTTGTATAGAATAGACGGTACCATTACTGATTACACAAACAGCAATACTGACTGTCCACAACAATGAACATCTATTAAGATATGGCCAGGAATTTGCTCCTTTGCACAAAAAGAGGGGCGATTTTCTTCTCACTGCCAACTCAATTTGGGGCAGTAGTGGGACGGTGAAGATTCAGAAATTTGCAGAATATCAGTTTATTTAAGGCCCTGCTCCAATTATTGAAGGGTCAAGCTCAGTGTGGGTGCAGGAAGCTGCTGCTTGAAGAAGGCAGGAGCTACGTTGGTGCTTGCAGAAGGAACTGGGGCAGAGCTTCACACCATTGTGAGATCCAGGGTATGCTGGGCACTGAGTTTTCTGCACGCCAGTGATAGCTGGCAGTGGACAAGGCCTCAAGCAGCCCTACAGGTAGCAGGGCATTTAGAAGTCCCATATGATTTTAACATTTATGGCATTAAGGCTTTCATAGGCACTTTTTGTGTTTTGTTTTGTTTCCAGCTGGGCACTTAGGTTTTCATGAGCCTTTGTGCCAGTTGTTGTTTACTTACCTGAGCGCAGTCTTAGATAGGACAATTTTAGGGCAGGGAACAGGAGGTAGAAAATTAACGAGTGATTCTGAAGGACAGAAGAAGCAAAGGTTAAAAAGTGTGCAGCACAGAAATTTGGCAGTGTTAAAGGGTATTTATTTAAATGCAAGGAGTATAGTAAATAAAGCCGATGAGCTGAGGGCACAGATAGACACATGGCAACACGATATCGTTGCTGTAACGAAAACTTGGCTTAAGGAGGAGCAAGAATGGCAACTCAACATTCCGGGATATAGAGTTTTGAGGCAGGATAGAGTGGGAGATAAAAAAGGAGGGGGTGTAGCATTATTAGTTAAGGAATCAATAACAGTTTTGAGGAGGGATATATGCTAAATGAATCATCAAATGAGGCCATATGGGTGGAGCTCAGAAATAAAAAAGGGGAGCCACACTACTAGGAGTGTACTATAGACTCCCAAATAGTGAGAGGGAGGTAGAAAAACAAATATGTAGGCAAATTTCTGAGTGCAAAAACTATAGGGCAATAATAGTTGGGGATTTCAACTACCCCAATATCAACTGGGATACAAACAGTGTGAAGGGCACAGAGGGGCAAAATTCTTGAACTACATTCAGGAGATCTTTTTTAGCCAGCACATAACAAGCCCAACGAGAGGGGGGCGCAATTCTAGATTTAGTCTTCAGTAATGAAGCTGGGCAAGTGGAGGAAGTAACAGTGGGTGACCATTTTGGAGATAGTGACCATAATACAGTTTTAGCATAATCATGGAAAAGGACAAAGATAAAACAGCAGTAAAAGTTCTAAATTGGGGGAAGGCGAATTTTAAGAAACTGAGAGGTGACTTGGCGAAAGTGGACTGGATACAGCTACTTGAAGGAAAATCAATGGTAAACCAGTGGGAAGCATTCCGAAACGAGATACTACAGGCACAGTGTAGGCATGTCCCCACAAAGATAAAGGGTGGTACTGCCAAATCTAGAGCCCCCTGTTTATCTAGAAGCTTACAGGGTAAGTTAAAGCAGAAAAAGAAAGCTTATGACGATCACAAAAATCTTAATACTTTAGAAAGCCTACAGGAGTATAGAAAGTGCAGGGGTGAAGTAAAAAAGGAAATTAGAAGAGCAAAGAGAGGGCATGAAAAATTATTGGCAGGTAAAATCAAGGAAAACCCAAAGGTGTTTTATCAGTATATTAAGAGCAAGAGGATAACTAAGGAAAGGGTAGGGCCTATCAGAGATTTACAAGGTAACTTATGCGTGGATGCAGAAGATGTGGGCAGGATTCTTAATGAGTTTTTTGTCTCTGTCTTTACAAAGGAGAGGGTAGATGTAGACATTGTAGTTAAAGAGGAGGAGTGTGTAATATTAGATGTGATAAGCAAAATGAGAGAGGAAGTACTAGAGGGTCTGACATCCTTGAAAGTGGATAAATCACCAGGGCCGGATGGATTGCTAAAGGAAGCCAGGGATGAAATAGTGGATGCGCTGAGGATCATCTTCAAATCATCACTAGATACAGGAGAGATACCAGATGATTGGAGGTCTGCGAACCTTGTACCTTTGTTTAAAAAGGGATAGGCCAAATAATTATCGGCCAGTCAGTCTGACCTCGGTGGTGGGTAAATTTTTAGAATCAATTCTGAGGGACAGGATACACTGCCACTTAGAAAGGCACAGATTAATCAGAGATAGTCAACATGGATTTCTTAAGGGAAGGTCATGTCTTACTAAAATAAAAGGAAAATACTGCGGATGCTGGAAATCTGAAATAAAAACAAGAAATGCTGGAACCACTCAGCAGGTCTGGCAGCATCTGTGGGAAGAGAAGCAGAGTTAACGTTTCGGGTCAGTAACCCTTCTCACTGACCCGAAACGTTAACTCTGCTTCTCTTTCCACAGATGCTGCCAGACCTGCTGAGTGGTTCCAGCATTTCTTGTTTTTATGTCATGTCTTACTAACTTAATTAAGTTTTTTGAGAAAGTAAAAAGAAGGATTGATGAGGGTAGTGCAGTGGATTTGGTCTACATGGACATTAGTAAGGCATTTGACAAGGTCCCACATGACAGACTGATTAGTAAAATTAAAGCCCATGGGATACAGGGGAATGTGGCAGGTTGGATCCAGAATTGGCTCAGGGACAGGAAAGAAAGGGTAGTAGTCAACGGATGTTTTTGTGGAAAGCTGTTCCCAGTGGCGTTCCACAGGGCTCAGTGTTGGGTCCCTTGCTGTTTGTGGTATATATTAATGATTTGGACTTAAATGTGGGAGGCATGATTGGGAAATTTGCTGATGACACAAAAATTGGCCGTGTAGTTGATAGTGAAGAGGATAGCTGTAGACTCCAAAAAGATATCAATGGTTTGGTTGAGTGGGGGGAAAAGTGGCAAATGGAATTCAACCCAGAAAAGTATGAGGTAATGTATTTGGGGATGGCAAATAAAGCGAGAGAATACACAATAAATGGCATGATAGTGAGAGGGGTAGAGTAAGTGAGAGACCTTGGAGTGCATGTCCACAGGTCCCTGAAGGCGGCAGGACAGGTAGATAGAGTGAAGAAGGCATATGGAATGCTTTCCTTTATTGGCCGAGGTATAGAATTCAAAAGCAGGGATGTAATGCTGGAACTGTATAAAACACTGGTTAGGCCACAGTTGGAGTATTGCATGCAGTTCTGATCACCACATTACAGAAAGGACATAATTGCTCTGGAGAGAATACAGAGGAGATTTACAAGAATGTTGCCACGGCTCGAAAGTTGCAGCTATGAGGAAAGATTGGATCGGCTATGGTTGTTTTCCTTAGAACAGAGGAGGCTGAGGGGTGACTTAATAGAGGTGTAAAAAATTATGAGGGGCGTAGATAGAGTAGGCAGGAAGGACCTGTTTCCCCTGGCGGAGAGGTCAATTACCAGGGGGCACAGATTTAAGGTGATTTGTAGAAGGATTAGAGGGAACATGAGGAAAAACCTTTTCACCCAGAGGGTGATGGGTGTCTGGAATTCACTGCCAGGAACGGTGGTGGAGGCAGAAACCCTCAATTCTTTTAAAAGATACCTGGACATGCACCTGAAGTGCTGTCACCGGCAAGGCTATGGACCAGGTGACGGAAGGTGGGATTAGATTTGGCGGCTAGTTTTTTTCCAGCCGGCACGGACATGACGGGCTGAATGGCCTCCTTCTGTGCCTTACTTTTTCTATGGCTCTATGGTTTTATTTCGTCCCACACTCCCTCATTAGCACCAAAGGGCTCCTTATGAGGAATCCATTGAGCTGTTGTATCTAGAAGGTAAGGGGACCACCAGAAGGTTGCCAGGTGGGTTAGGCTGCCCAAAAGTTGCTCTAGTCCCTCTCTTCTGTGCTCGCACTCCAGTGTTCTCAAAGAGAGGCTTGTTATCAGAGGCTCCTCTTCCCAATGGCTGTGCTAACAGATTTTCTGGTGGCAACACCATGAGCTGTGAATGCCTGGAAGGCTCTTCAGAAGTATCCCAAATCACAGCATGCCATGCTTTACATTATATTATATGGAAGAAGGCATGCCAGGGCGATCGGAAGCCACTATTGCTCATTTGGCTGCACTGCCAAGATGTCACCAACCATTTCTCCAGGCCCCTGCAAACTCACCTGGGAATGACCGTGGTAAACCTGCCTTTTGAGTGTCTGGATCAGCAGAGAGGAAGCACTGAGCTGTGTGATCTTCTGCTGCAAGAACATCAGTGGCTACTATGCAGCACACAGCTGGCACATGTGCAAAGGCAGCTAGATGTGGCAAGAAACCTAGCTGCATCTTCCTGCAGTGCTGCCCTATAGGGTGGCATAGGTGAAAACCATTCCCGCAATCATCTGATGCAGCGCTATCTCACTTCACCAAAGAGGTCACCAAGGCCTGGACTGCACCATCATTTGTCTGCACCTACGAGTGCCTTTCCCTACATTCTGTCCTGCCAATTCTAAATGCCTCTCCCTTTCATCCTTGGAAAAGGTTTCTGATGGAATTAGACACTTTTTAACTATCTCCTGAAGCTTTTTAAATTTTTGTTCCCTCCTTGTGACACTTTAGTTTAGTTTAGTTCTACAGCACTGAAACAGGCCCTTCGGCCCACTGAGTCTGTGCCGACCATCAACCACCCATTTATATTAATCCTACACTAATTCCATATTCCTACCACATCCGCACCTGTCCCTATATTTCCCTACCACCTACCTATACTAGGGGTAATTTATAATGGCCAATTAACCTAACAACCAGCAAGTCTTTGGCATGTGGGAGGAAACCGGAGCACCCGGAGGAAACCCACGCAGACACAGGGAGAACTTGCAAACTCCACACAGGCAGTACCCAGAATTGAACCCGGGTCGCTGGAGCTGTGAGGCTGCAGTGCTAACCACTGCGCCACTGTGCCGCCCACTCTCTTAAATCTGACTTACACATAATTTTCATTTCCGACTGATGGTGTCATCCCCAGACGTGGCATTGTTTGCACCTGGAGTTGTGAATCATGAAAATTGAGTGCTCCTAGCACTTAATTTTCTGGTTTCTATTAAAAGCAGTGCAAACTAGAAGATGGCAATTACTCCAATGTATTTGTTTCAGTTTTGTTACAACATATTTATTGTATTTGGAATATAGTCTTAGAAGCGCTGGACCTGATATACAGGGGAATAAATTTAGAGAAGAAAGATATCTTCAAACCAAATCCAACCAAATGAATTACACTGCATTTCTTATTAAAATTAGAACATTCAAAATTTCCAATGGTGAACATGTATATCTAAATCAGGAAACTGAGGGGATTGGGTACAATGCTGGTTTTACACACCACATGATTTTGACTTCAGTGAATCTGGTGGGTTTATCCCCACAATGTCTGGGCTTATACGCAGAGAATGGTTACTTGCAGAGCAATATTGGGTGAGCTAACTGCTTGACGTAATGAAGAACTGGCCAAGGTTGCACTGAGTTTAGTTTTGAAATGAAAAATAATTTCCGAAAGGAAAGTGTTGCACCAACTGGGCTCTCTGAAATGTTATCATCATCACAAACCATCTGGTTAGGAAGCTGGCTGGCCAGTTTACAAAATTCTTTCTCGCTTAAGTGAAATTCTAGCTGTTCCTTTGTAAAAAAATAAATTCAATTTACTGAAGAATTACTTAACCACATGTATAAAAGTGTCGGTCAATACTGTCACAGCCAACCGTGCAGACTGTTCTCTTTATACTTCTGTGTAATTGAGGCTGACGGAATTAATAATTCACATGCCCATCAGAGCAAATTACATCTCAAAGCAACCAAGGAAAGCTCAGCAGCTGTCTTTGCTTTGCAAGTAGCAAGTAGAGCTTAGACTACGGAAGATAGACTGATGCAAAGCAGCTCCCCAACTAACAGATAGTCAGAAAAGACCCACTCACTTTTTGATAAATTTGTTGAATGGACTCCAGACAGTTTTCTTTTCATTTTTAATGTTACATCCCGTGGTTTGCCATAAGGTGTCCCAGAGTTTCTGGCCTTACACTCGCTGAAGAGAGGTTGGATCAAAGGGCCTTTTGCATACTGGGAAATTAGCATATGAGAAATTACCTCTTGCACAGAAGAGTCAGCTGTTGACAGCAACCTGGAATGGTGCTGTCATTTCAACTTAGCTCCATTTTCCATATGACACTTCCTTCTTTTAAACCTAGCTCTAGGAAATGCAGCACCTTTAATCTGCTCGCCCTCAATATCTACCACTTCCTGCTTCTTTTGCCTTTTGAAAAAGTTCCCATCAATCTGTCTAGCATCAGTTCAAAGTAGTGAGGCCATGGGTTAACCACTATGCTCCTCCAAACATATTCACTCTGCAGGCAACTGTGCCTTGAGGCAATGTTGATAATCTGATTTTTGACTCTTCAAGTGACTCTTATATGTGACCTTTCAGGCCAGAGGTGTACAATGCAGGCCTTGGACCTTTGAAACATGCTTATGAAGGGGTCGGGCAAAGGTGGTGGCTTGAAATCTCCACCCTGTTCATCTGTTGATTGGAAATGTGCATTGGGGATCAAATACCATTCTGGCAAAAGGCCAGGCCTGTGTTTGTAAATCACAGGATAAAACATGCAGCTTTCACATCAGTGCAAAACTATTTTGCGGGACCGGGCAGTGTAAAGATTGTTCAGGAGCGGCGTTTATAATAGATACATTCTGTTATGAAAGAAAAGTTATTTACCTTTATTGCAATCTTCAGCTTATCTGAAGAAGCATCATCCATGTACCATGAGAGTGAATATTGTTCTGGGTCACATTCTTTGGGGAAAATTTTTATAACAAGTTGTTTGATGATGCCATCGGCACCCCACATGACTCTCCCCTCTCATATACTCCATAAGGTGAAGGCCACACCCCCTGTTCTGCCTCCACAAGCTTTAGTTTATTTTTGCTGGATTAGCATGAAAAGGATACTGAACACACTCTGCAAGCACTATGGGCATGGTTTGTTGGTGGGGGGGGGGGGGGTGGGGGCGGGGGATGTGTGAATGATAGTTTTCAGAAGAAAGATAAAGTCTATTTCTGATTGCCTACTCCACATGTTGCTGAAGCTGAGAAAGACAGTGCCAGGCAATGGGGGAAGGGAGGTACTTGAGGACAACAGAATACCCTTACCATCAGAACAGATTGACTGTTCATGGATAGATCCAGACACAACTGTTCAGTAAAAGCCTGCAGGTTACCCAAGCTGGTCACACAATATGTAACATTAATGGTAACCTGTCTGATAGATGCTTAGGCTGTAGCTGTGCATTGACCAGAATGGGCCTTTATTGGTGCATGCGAGTAACCTAAGGAAAGACTGAAGGACGGAAGGAAGGATGGCCAAACATTTATATTGCGGTAGGCACACAGATAAGTCCCACAAACAACAGTGAGATAAGTTGCCAGGTAAACTGTTTTACTGGCCAGAACTTTACACCCCATCCAGGAGTGGGGGGGCCTAAAATCAAGTGGGAGGTGGAGAGGGCCATTCCTGTTGCCTACCCACCCCAGCTGCTATTTTACCAGCAGCGGAGGAGGTGGCAAACGGCCTGCCCACCCTCGGCCAATTGAGGTCCTTAAGTGGCCAATTAATTACCATTGCTGGTATTTTATCAGCGACGGCCGGGCACATCATCAGCTGAGGAGGCTGTCCAGTAATACCAGGCGGCCTACTTGCAGGCTGGGGTAGGGGACCTCCTGATTGGGCGCCCTGTGCTCCATAGAGGGTCCCCCCAACAGCACAAGCTGCCCCTACTGCAGCACCTCCCCCCGCCCTCCTGATGGACCCCCACCCCCTTGCTGGGGCCCAGCCGATTGTCCCCGGTGGGGCCCGTAACCCCACTCACCTCTTTCGGGGTCGGCGTCCCTCTTGGTCTTTGGATGGGTGCAGTCCACCTAAGTAGGCAGACAAAGATTCAGTTTAATGTTTCATCCAACAGTGTAGCACTCCTTACAATTGCACTAAAGGGTCAACTTAGCTTATGCATTTATGTCTATGAAGCAGGGCTCAAGCCCACAACCCTAAGGTTCAGTGGGGAGAGCTCTACCACTGAACCAAGGCTGTTCCTTTCTTGCCAATTTTACTCTGGTTCATAGTCTATGGTCACTTAGCACACCACTTGTATCCTGTTTGACAACAAAGAAAACAATACAAATCAAAACACAGCTGGAAATTGGAAATAAGAACTGAAAGTGCTGGAAACACTCAGCAGGTCAGGCAGCACCTGTGGAGAGAGAAACAAGGGTTAACATTTCAGGTCGATGGGCATTACAGATGAGTCTGGGAGCTGACAGTAAGTGAGCTCTCACCATTAGAGTGTTCACCTTGGTTTCCCGATAACAGACAATGGGAGATCATTTTATAAGTACAATCTGCTGCAGGGAGCCTAAACTGTCCATCTCAGGAAATCTCAGTCACAACGTCCAGAGCTTTCCCTCCACTAATTTTAGATGAAGAATTGCGGACATAATGCCCGTGATTTCCCAGAATACATGACTGGTGGTATAGGTTGGTGCGTCACATGCTTGATAAATAGTTCCTTTATTTCAACCTTTCAGTGTAATATTTAAATATTCTTGTATTAACATGGGGGCGATTAATGGCAATACACGCCCATATTATTGGATGCTGTGGCTTGAGGCCCAATCAGCACCCTGTGAGTTCTGATAAAAGTGACTTGAGGTCCTTTTAGTGCATCGGGCCTCTGCGCAGACTTGAAGCGCATAAATTAAGGCCAAAAATTTCATGTAAATTGGGGTTCAGCTCTATAATTCAGCTGAGAAAACTGCAAAGTGCTTCAGATGTTCAGTGCTTATTTGAAATGGGAACTTCAAGAGAGGCCTGCGGAAATGTGTCAATCTTTATTGTAGGGCTGGCTATCTTCTTCAAAGAGGCCCACCCTTTGTTGCAAGGTTGCCAATGCCTGATCTGGAAAGGGGCGTTCTGTCCTAGCCATTTTATGACCAATGCAAGGCACACCTATAAAGGCAGCCCTTTAACTACTGCTGGCTTGAGGAATCCTGCCCTTTGAGCTCATTACACTCCTAATATGTCATGTGCTGCACCCCGCGATCACCTTAAAATATCAAAATGAACTGATCTCATGTTATTTGAGGGTGTTCAGCCTGTTGGTCTCGATGCACGCTTGGTGCTTAAAGTACCGTGCAGGGCTTGTACTATTCACCCTGACGATTTCATATTTTATTTATTTTGCTTTTATTTGTTTTCCTTTTGTTATACATTTTGGCTTTTGATCATGAACTTGAGGATTAGCTGCTTGAAATAATGCATCACAAAACATCAAAAGCATAAAATGGAATAAATAATTCATTGTTATTTTGTGAAATCTCCCTGACCTCTTCACCCTCTCTGTGCCATATATTTGAAAAGATGCACAACAGCACAGCCACTGTCAGGTGGAAAAACTACTAGCTGTTGGCGTAAACAGCAAACATTGTGGCCAAATGTGACTAAAGTCTGTCATGTCACATGGTGGGGAGGAGAGTTGGGTGTTGGTTGCAGGTAGTTGCAACAGAGGCATGAATGATAACGAAGGGCTGTCTTTGGAGTATGAATGGGCTAGAATTTAATGCCATGAAGGAAGATGGCTAAGGATTAAGACAGAATTAATACCAGACGCTGCTCCAGAATTCAATGGCCGCTTGCTTTTTCACAGTGCTGTAGCATTGCAACTACTGCACTGTATTGTACCCACTCATTTTTTTTTAATTAATTGACGGGATGTGGACATCATTGGCAAGGCTGGCCTGTATTTCCCATCCCTAATTGCCCGTGACTAGGCAGTGGCCAGCCGTCTGTTTGAACCGCGCAGTCCATGTTGTGTAGGTACACCCACAGCGCTGTCAAGGAGGGAGTTTCAGAATTTTAAGCAGCGACAATGAAGGAACTGAGATATATTTCCATGTCAGGGTGGTGTTTGACCTGGAGGGGAACTTTCAGGTTGTGCTGTTCCCATGCGCCTGTTGCCCTCTAGATGGTAGAGATTGCAGGTTTGGGAGGTGCTGTCGAAGGAGACTTTGTGAGTGGCATCTTCTAGATGGTACACACTGCAGCCATATTGTGCTGTTTGTAGAGAGAATGAATGTTTAAGGTGGTGGATAGGATGCCAATCAAGTGGGCTTCTTTGGCTGGATGATGTCGAGCTTCTTAAGTGCTGTTGGAGCCGCACTCATCCAGTCAAGCAGACAGTATTCCATCACACTCCTGAATTGCACCTTGTGGATGGCGGAAAGGCTTGGGGGATTCAGGGATGAACTGACACTAGCCCAGTGATCTCACCAGCAGTGACTGCCTCTGCCCCTTACCTTCCCAGCATCTTAATAGCCTGAAAATTGTGTAGCAGTTTCTCTGGGGCATTAACAGCAATAGATGAAGGTAATTATCTGAAGAATATTTTCCAGGTGGCAGCAGACAGCTGACATAGCAGGGAGGCTAAGTGCAAGAATGATCTAGTAACATGAGAGGTCTGTGTTGTAAGTGGTTGCATGAAGGAAAGGCTTCGTAAGGAGAGTTTCAAACATCAGAGGCAGATGGAAGAGTTAGACAGTGATTATAAACATGTGGACTGTCAACAACACAAATTGCGTTTATATGACACCTTCAAAATAGTAAAATGCCCCAAGGCGCTTCACAAGAGCATTATTGAACAAGATTGACCTGGAGAGAAAGTCAGCAACAGCAGAGAGAAAGTGGGAGCAGTTTTTTTTATTCATTCGGGTAATGTGGGCTATGCCAGCATTGATTGCCCATCGCTAATTGCCCTTGAGAAGGTAGTGGTGGAGTGCTGAAATCAGCAATGTGGAAGAGGCCAGAATTGGAGGAGCGGAGCGATCGCTAAGGGTTTTAGAGCTGGAGGACATTACATAGAGAGAGGGACTTGCCATTCAATGTTAGAAGTGAAGACAACAGTGGAGGAGGTCTCATGGTAAAAAAGGTGAAGGTTTCTTTTTTTTAACCTTGCCTGTCCTTATGAAATCATTAAATGTCTTCTGGCATTGACCTTCTGCCCTGGGGTCAAGAGAACATAAGGAAATAAGAACAGAAGAAGTTAAAATGACACTATTGCCACTACTACCTCCTTCCACATGTCTCAGGTGATTGCTTGGAGTGGTCTCCTTCCCTGTGAGACTAACTATAGGATGGTCTCTCTACACTAGTGGATCTCATCCTGAAGCATCTGTAAATCTACATCTGGAAAACTCTGACCACCACATGCCCGGGTCTTTCCTTGTGACAACTAGTGCCTGGTGCAGAAACCATGATGACGTCTTCAGAAAGCACAAAAGAGAATCGATTGGTGAGAGGTCACTGCAGTTGAACATCCTTGTCAAAATCTGAAGCAGCAAATGTACCACTTACCGACCATATCTTTTTTTATTCATTCATAGGATGTGGACGTCACTGGCTAGGCCAGCATTTATTGCCCATCCCTAATTGCCCTTGAGAAGGTGGTGGTGTGCTGCCTTCTTGAACTGCTGCAGTCCTTGTGAGGTAGGTACACCCACAGTGCTGTTAGGAAGGGAGTTCCAGGATTTTGACCCAGCGACAGTGAAGGAACGGCGATATAGTTCCAAGTCAGGATGGTGTGTGACTTGGACGGGAACTTGCAAGTGGTGATGTTCCCATGCATCTGCTGCTCTTGTCCTTCGAGGTGGTAGAGGTCACGGGTTTGGAAGGTGCTGTCTAGGGAGCCTTGCTGCAGTGCATCTTGTAGCTGGTACACACTGCTGCCACTATGCGTCAGTGGTGGAGGGAGTGAATGTTAGTTAATGGTGTGCCGGTCAAGCGGGCTGCTTTGTCCTGGATGGTGTCGAGCTTCTTGAGTGTTGTTGGAGCTGCACCCATCCAGGCAAGTGGAGAGTATTCCATCACACTCCTGACTTGTGCCTTGTAGATGGTGGACAAGCTTTGGGGAGTCAGGAGGTGAGTTACTCGTCACAGGATTCCATGCCTCTGACCTGCTCTTGTAGCCACGGTATTTAATTGGTACTCCAGTTCAGTTTCTGGTCAATGGTAGCCCCTAGGATGTTGATAGTGGGGGATTCAGCAATGGTAATGCCATTAAATGTCAAGGGGAGATGGCTAGATTCTCTCTTGTTGGAGATGGTCATTGTCTAGCATTTGTGCGGCACAAATGTTACTTGCCACTTATCAGCCCAAGCCTGGATATTGTCCAGGTCTTGCTGCATTTTTACTCGGACTGCTTCAGTATCTGAGGAGTCACGAATGGTGCTGAACATTGTGCAATCATCAGCGAATATCCCCTCTTCTGACCATATGATTGAAGGAAGGTCATTGACGAAGCAGCTGAAAATGGTTGGGCCTAGGACAATACCCTGAAGGAACTCCTGCAGTGATGTCCTGGAGCTGAGATGATTGGCCTCCAACAACCACAGCCATCTTCCTTTGTACTGGGTATGACTCCAACCAGCAGAGTGTTTTCCCCCTGATTCCCATTGACTCCAGTTTTGCTAGGGCTCCTTGATGCCATACTCGGTCAAATGCTGCCTTAATGTCAAGGGCAGTCACTCTCACCTCACCTCTTAAGTTCAGCTCTTTTGTCCATGTTTGAACCAAGGCTATAACGAGGTCAGGAGCTGAGTGGCCATGGCGAAACCCAAACTGAGCATCACTGAGCAGGTTATTGCTAAGCAAGTGCTGCTTAATGGCACTGTTGATGACACCTTCCATCACTTTACTGATGATTGAGAGTCGGCTGATGGGGCGGTAATTGGCTGGGTTGGACTTGTCCTGCTTTTTGTGTACAGGACATACCTGGGCAATTTTCCACATTGCCGGGTAGATGCCACTGTCATAGCTATACTGGAACAGCTTGGCTAGGGGTGCGACAAGTTCTGGAGCACAGGTCTTCAGTACTGTTGCCGGAATATTGTGAGGACCCATAGCCTTTGCAGTATCCAGTGCCTTCAGACGTTTCTTGATATCACACGGAGTGAATCGAATTGGCTGAAGTCTGGCATATGTAATGCTGGGGACTTCAGGAGGGGGCCGAGATGGATCATCAACTCGGCACTTCTGGCTGAAGATTGTTGCAAATGCTTCTGCCTTATCTTTTGCACTGATGTGCTGGGCTCCCCCATCATTGAGGATGGGGATTTTTGTGGAGCCACTTCCTCCAGTTATTTGTTTAATTGTCCACCACCATTCACGACTGGATGTGACAGGACTGCAGAGCTTTGAGCTGATCCGTTGGTTATGGGATCGCTTAGCTCTGTCTATTGCATGCTGGTTATGCAGTTTGGCATGCAAGTACACCTGGGCTGTAGCTTCACCAGGTTGATACCTGGATGCACTCTTCATTGAACCAGGGTTGGTCTCCTGGCTTGATAGTAATGGTAGAGTGGGGGATATGCTGGGCCATGAGGTTACATATTGTGGTTGAGTACAATTCTGCTGCTGCTGATGGCCCACAGTGCCTCATAGATGCCCAGTTTTGCATTGCTAGATCTGTTCGAAATCTATCCCATTTAGCACGGTGATAGTGCCACACAACACGATGGATGGTATCCTCAATGTGAAGGCGGGACTTCGTCTCCATAAGGACTGTGTGGTGGTCACTCCTACCAATACAGTCATGGACAGAAGCATCTGCAGCAGGCAGATTGGTGAGGACAAGGTCAAGTATGTTTTTCCCTCATTTTGGTACCCCCACCACCTGCCGCAGACCCAGTCTGGCAGCTATGTCCTTGAGTACTCTGCCAGCTCGGTCAGTAGTGGTGCTACTGAGCCACTCTTGGTGATGGACATTGAAGTCCCCCACCCAGAGTACATTTTGTGCCCTTGCCACCCTCAGTGCTTCCTCCAAGTGGTGTTCAACATGGAGGAGTACTGACTCATCAGCTGAGGGAGGGTGGTAGGTGGTAATCAGTAGGAGGTTACCTTGCCCATGTTTGACCTGATGCCATGAGACTTCATGGCGTCCGAAGTCCATGTCGAGGACTCCCAGGGCAACTCCCTCCCTACTGTAGACCATTGTACCGCCACCTCTGCTGGGACTGTCCTGCTGGTGGGACAGGACATACGCAGGGATAGTGATTGCAGTGTCTGGGACATTGTCTGTAAGGTATGATTCCGTGAGTATGACTATATCAGGCTGTTGCTTGACTAGCCTGTAAGCCAGCTCTCCCAACTTTGGCACAAGCCCCCAGATGTTCGTAAGGAGGACTTTGCAGGGTCGACAGGGCTGGGTTTGCTGTTGTCGTTTCCGGTGCCTAGGTCGATGCCTGTTGGTCCATCCATTTTCATTCCTTTTTATTGACTTTGTAGCGGTTAGGTACAACTGAGTGGCTTGCTAGGCCATTTCAGAGGGCATGTAAGAGTTAACCACATTGCTGTGGGTCTGGAGTCACATGTAGGCCAGACCAGGTAAGGACAGCAGATTTCCTTCCCTAAAGGACATTAGTGAACCAGATGGGTTTTTACAACAATCAACAATGGTTTTATGGCCATCATTCGACTAGATTTTAATTCCACATTTTTATTAATTAAATTCAAATTCCATCTTCAGCTGTGGTGGGATTCAAAGCCATGTCCCCAGAGCAATACCCTGGATCTCTGGGTTACTAGTCCAGTGATAATACGACTATGCCACCGCCGCCCCAGAAACCTACTGCTGCCTTAACCTGCTGTAGGCTTTCCAACCCTGCGGTAGCAAGCTTCCTTTTCCTCCCACCCAACAGTTTACTCCCATGCTACAGGAGTTGAGCTCCTGGAAATTCAGTAAGCTAAAATCAGCTACTACAAGTTCTGACAAGGCCAATGGGACCCTTAGCTGGCAAGCAGAATTTCCGCCCCATCCGTATTGCTGCAAAGTCAGCAGCCTCACAGATTTTCAAGCCTACTACATTTTGCCCTCGCAATATACTTTCTCAGAAGCTGCTGAGTAATTCCTGATTTTGCAGCATTCTAGAGCAGAAGTAATGCTGAAAGTGCCTACAGGATAACTCAGCAAGCAGTTGTATCAGATGTTTCAATGGGAGGAGGGGCAGTCTGGCCCAGTCTGCACCTGATGCTGTTAACACAAATGTACGTGACGTCAATTTGCCTGAAATGTACATTGCCTTGACCTCTTCAGGTGCAACCAGCAGTAAAGCTGTACAGGAAGTTCAGGTGCAATGCCATTCAGGTGGACCATGGGGGAAAAGGATTAGCATCATTTTGCCTTTTGCACTGCATCCGATTTTTTGAGCTACTAATAAGGAGGTGGGCAGATGAAAGTTTACTCCATTGTCTTCTATTGCAACTGAAGTGTTAGGCACAACAAGAACCTATCTGTCTTCACCCTCATTTGTTCCATCTGTCACTATTGCAACACCGTCAAAAGCCTGTATTGGATTGCTCGGATCTACAACACATTGTGTATGAATTTCAAGTAGGTAGAGCTGTCTAAGAGTAGACATCCCTGGAATCACATTGACATGCCTCACATCTGCTTCAGATTAACTTCCAAGTGGTTATCTAGCTCTGGCTTGTCAGGTTGTCAGGGATGTTCGATGCAGAAAATTATTGTTATGAGGACCCTCAGTTCCCTTTGTTTATATTCGATGGATACAGTGTTTTTGACCCCCTGAACTTTTTCAGTGACTTGGGACAGTTGACTATGTTAAAGGCACCACTGAGGCATTTTACAATAACAACACCAGCTTGCATTTATAAAGTGCCTTTAACATAGCAAAACGTCCCAGGAGCTTCACAGGAGCATTATCAAACAAAACTTTTCGTTGAGCCACATAAGGAGATGGTAGGACAAGTAGCCAAAAATTTGGTCAAAAAGGTAGGTTTTAAGGAGGAGAGCGATAGAAGCAAGGAGGTTTAGAGAGGGAATGTACTATGTTAAAGGCACTATTGGGACAATTTATAACCCTAAATGTCCTATATAAAATGCAAGTTATTGTTGTCGATTTTCTGCTTGATTGTTCTGCAAAGCGATCTAATTTCCTCTCACAGTATAACTGTTCAAAGGTGCTCGTCATAAGATTTTTCATATGATTATGTAACGTGTGAGACATTGAACAAAAATGAAATTTCTCATTGCCGAAATGAAAATCCTGAATTCATGATGATCAGCTGTTTGCCATTTTAAAACACCAGTCCTCTTGTAGCAAACTGCTGAGTCTAGATGCATCTGTATTGTTCATCATTCATCAGGGTTGTCCCAGTTCAGTCACAGTAAGCACAAAATGTAATAATAGTAAAAAGAATAGTCCTCCATGAAATTATCACTAGATTTCAAAGGACACAGATGCTTTTTTTCCATGCTTATTAAGAACTGGAAACATAGCTGCTCCTAAAGTGTATGAAGTAAATGGTGATCTTTTACCTTCAAAACTACTTTTGACAAAGGACTGATCCCAGAAAAATGAAACAGTCCATCAGACTATCTGACGACTCGACTGCACAGAGGGGAAGAGTGGAACTGTTCAGTTTCAAGGGGGCTTATCCTCGATTGCCCAGGCCCTGCATGATCATGAATCTTCATCATTAAAGTTTGTGGAGGCTGTGCATAGTTCAGAATGGGGAGGTTTGCAGTTGAAAATGGACCCTTAATTTTAAAACTCACCTTCCAAGAGGATTCCACAGGTTTTCCTGGAACAACGGACTTTTACATCTTGAATTCTTAACAGCTCTTACCCTTTACCATCTATCTATCTCTTCTTGAATGTGCATGTGAGAGTGAATGCGTGCATGGGTGGTGTTGCGATCATTTTGATTAATGAATATTGTGCAATAGATAATCTTCCATTTTAAACTTACAAGAAAATCTGTCGTGCTTTGTTTATTCAGCAAACACTAATAATATGAAAACACAGTCTGTGGCCAGTGGGAGTGAGAAGGATGGGGTCAGTAGCTAGAGAATGGAGTTTGTGGTGAGGGCCGCGACAATGGGTTCAGTCTTTCTCATATATAATTGGTGGAACTTTCTGATGCACAAGCAGTCTGATAATTAAGAGACAGTGGAGAAGTTGGGAGAGTGGGTGGTGAGGTAGGACTGGGTACCGTCAATGTACATATGAAAACTGATGTTGTATATGAAATTGGAGGGTGACCAAGGATAGATGCTTCAAGTATGAAGAGAAGTCAGTGTCACAGCAACTGAATCGATGTGAAATTAATGAAAAAGTGGATTTTTAAATGTACTCTTCCCCTCCCCCTGCAAGCAGTATGGAATGCAAATTGTGCTTCTAAAAGGCAATACAACACCATCTGTCCCAAGCTAAAAGAAAAATCTTGTTTATTTCTCAGAAAAATTTCAAAATTTCACTTGAAAATAATTCTAATATGTAGTTACTGTTGTTATATATGGCCATTTTGCACAGAGCAAACTCCCATTACCGGCAGTTTCAGTCCATGTTGGTTGAGGAAGGAATGGTGTTCCAGTAGTGCCTGGGATCACTAATATCAAATTAAACCACCACAAGAGATGAATAAGGCCTCAGTTTCTTAATATCTTATTTGAAGGCCAACATGGCAAACAATGCAGGACTCCCTCACTGCAATGCTAGATGTCAAACTAGGCTCAAGTCCCAACATGAGGTTTGATCATGCAACCATTTGACTCAGGGATAAGAGTGCTACCACCAAACCAAATTGACATTCCTCGCCTTATCTAATTTAAACGAATGAACATGTCCATTAAGATAGTAGAGAGAGGAATTTGATGTAACATGTAAGCAGGCCACATGAAGAGGACATAAGGAGGCTACAAAGGGACATAGATAGGTTAAGTGAGTGGGCAAAGATCTGGCAAATGGAGTATAATGTGGGAAAATGTGAAATCGTCCAATTTGGCAGGAAGAATAAAAAAGAAGAATATTATCTAAATGGTGAGAGATTGCAGATCTCTGAGATGCAGAGGGATCGGGTGTCCTAGTGCATGAATCACAAAAGGTTAGTATGATAGTTCAGCAAGTAATTAGGAAAGCTAATAGAATGTTATTGTTTCTTGAAAGGAGAATTGAATACAAAAGTAGGGAGGTTATGCTTCAGTTATACAGGGCATTGGTGAGAACACATCTGGAGTACTGTACACAGTATTGGTCTCCTTATTTATGGAAGGATGTAAATGCGTTGGAAGCAGTTTAATGAAGGTTTACTAGACTAAGCACACTACAGTGTGCCGATTAGGCTCACTACAGCCTGCCGGACTGAATATTGATTTCAATAATTTCAGAGCATGACAGCCCCCCATTTTACTTTCATTTTTAGTTATTTTTTTCTTTTTTCTTTTTTTCTTTTTTACATTCTTTTTTTTACATTTTTTACAATTTTTTTTTGCATTTATTTCATTTCATCTTAGTTTGTTCAGTTTGCTTACCCACTGTTTTTTTTCAGGTTTGCACTTGCTGCTGTTCAATATTCAGTGCATTAACACCTAATCTGTACTAAAAACAAGAAATGCTGGAACCACTCAGCAGGTCTGGCAGCATCTGTGAAAAGAGAAGCAGAGTTAACGTTTCGGGTCAGTGACCCTTCCGAAGAAGGCATTTCTTGTTTTTATTACTAGACTAATACCTGGAATTGGCAGGTTGCCTGATGAGGAAAGGTTGGACTAGGCTTGTATCTGCTGGAGTTTAGAAGAGCAAGAGGTGACTTGATTGAAACATGTAAGATCCTGAGGGGGCTTGACAAGGTAGATGTGGGAAAGATGTTTCCCCTTGTGGGAGAATTGAGAACTAGGGATCACTATTTAAAAATAAGGGGTTGCCCATTTAAGACAGAGATGGAAGAAATTTTTTTCTCTCAGAAGGTCGTGAGTCTTTGGAACTCTTCCTCAAAAGGCAGTGGAAGCAGAGTCTTTCAATATTTTTAAGGCACAGGTAGATAGATTCTTGATAAGCAAGGGGGTATAAAAGGTTATCGGGAGTAGGCAGAAATGTGGAGTCGAGGTGACAATCAGATCAGCCATGGTCTTGTTGAATGGCGGAGCAGGCTCAAGGGGCTGAGTGAACTACTCCTGCTCCTAATTTGTTTGTTCATATGTTCACACACAGTAGTTGCAGGCAGGCTGGAATATGCATTGGGTACTGTGTAAGTTCACTTACTTTGATATTTTAATTTTGTTTCTGCCATTTCAATTGCTATTCATTTGTAACTAGTTATTGATTTATGATATTACTGTCGGATTTTACATAAGATAAAACCCTCATTTCTTAAAGCCCAAAGTATGAAGAAACTATTTGCTTTAGAATCCAGAACAAGGTGAGTATAATCTTAAAATTAGGCTAAGGCCATTCAAGGGTGGTGTCAGGAAGCACGTCTTTGCACAAAGAGTATTGGAAGCCTGGAATGCTCCCCCCACCAAAAAGCTGTTGAGGCTGGGGGTGGGGATCAATTGAAAATGTCAACACTGAGATTGATAGATAGGGGGATTTGAGGGGAAGGTTTTTCACCCAGCGGCTGGTGAGGATCTGGAACTCACTGCCTGAAAGCCTCATTACAGTTAAAAAGTACTTGGATATGCACTTGAATTTCCGTCACCTACAAGGTTATGGAGCAAGGGCTGGAAAGTGGGATTAGACAGGATGGTTCCCTGTTGGCCAGCGCAGGCACGATGTGCCGAATGGCCTCCTTCTGTGCTGTAAATTTCTATGATTTTTATGATATTTGATAGGTAAGGGTATGAATGGGTATGGAGGCAAGGCTGGTAAATGGACTTAAGATACAGATCAGACCCAGCCACTCCTGTTCTTATTTTGAAGTGGTGGGAGCAACAGCCATAGTTCCTGAGAATTGTTTGATGCTGATCCTGCTAACTGACTAAACTGGAAGGGGAAAAGGTTCAGAATTCATATCATCAATAAGGGGTGAGGGCAGTGGTAGCATAAGTGTGCTGACCTTGTACAATCAATCCTGTACACTGAGCCAACAATAAGGAAAGGGCATGCAAGTCACAAAGGAGCAATGCTCTCCCGACTTTGTACGCTGATGCGCAGCAGGAAAAGAGATTGATGGCTATTGAAATGATCTTTGTAGTGAACCCTACAGTAAAGGGAAAGGGTAGCAATCATAGGAACCATTTTGTGCAGATTCTATTCTCTGAGTAAACAATAAAGGGGCAGAGTAAGGTTCACAGAAAACCATCTTCTATTACATGTACAAGACAATTGCAGTGCATGTTTCTATCATGCTGTAAGAAATATTTTCAAGCTTCTGGGCCCATATAAGAGCTAAGCTTTGTAGTTTTCTTAACCTGACAAAACTTAATTGCTGATTGTCCCACTGTGGACCATATTTATCTAGAAATACCAGTGGCACAAAATACATTTTGGCAGATTGTATATCATACTGCTATTAACAGCTGCTTTTCAATGCAAACTCTGCAAGACTCATAACTTTCTTGGAGATGATTTTTAAAAATCCTGTTTGGAGGTCCAATTACACAGTATTTCAAAATCACATAGCTTGAGTATTTTAAAGTTGCAAGCATCTAACTGTTCATTGTTTTCACCTTTGGGGATGGTTTATTGTATCTTGTAACATGGGCTATATAAGTGCCAGTTGTTGTTACTGATTATCTTAAGTTTTTAGCACATAGAACGATAGAACCATAGAAACATTATGGCATAGGAAGAGGCCATTCAGCCCATCATGTCTGCACTAGCTGAAAAAACTAGCTGCCCATTCTAATCCCATCTTCCAGCACCTGGTCCATGGCCTTGCAGGTTACAGCACTTCAGGTCCAGGTCCAGGTACCTTTTAAGTGAGTTGAGGGTTTCTGCCTCCGATTGACTTCCATCACTTAATGAAGCTGTCTAATCATTCACAAATTACAAGGCACACATTAATGAGGAATGTCACTCAACCCATCATGCCTCAATCCATCAATACCCCTTCCCTAACCCTCTCATGGCAACATCCAATTGTTTCTAAACTACTTCAATACACTACCAAGAAGTCCATTCCATCTCCTTCGTCCTACCATTGCTGGCCATGTCTTCAGCCACCTAGGCCTGGACTTCCCTCCCTAAACTTTCCCACAATTCCACCTCCCTCTCCTCCTTTAAGTCGCTCCTTAAAACCTACCTCTTTCACCAAGCTTTTGGCCACCTGTCCTACTATCTCTCCACGTGGCTCGGTGTCAAATTTTCTTTGATAGCACTTCCCTGAAGAGCCAGGAGACGTTTCCCTATGTTCAGAGCCCTGTATAAATACAAGTTGTTTTTAATCATTCTTTGAAGAATAACTTTCTAACATTGGCCTTGAAGTTACCTTTTAGTGGTTTGGGCCTGCGTCCAAATGGGCTGATTTAGTTTGAAGTAGTGGGGGAGGTATAGCAGGCTTGGCACTCTTGATTATTTCAGGGGTAATGCTGTCCTTCCCAGGGGCTTTTCCGCTGGCTAGGGAATCAATGGCATCACTGAGTTCCGATTTGGTTGGCTGTATGTCCAGCTCATCCATGACTGGTAGAGGCTGGGCTGCATTGAGGGCAGTCTCAGTGACAGCATTCTCCCTGGAGTACAGTTCTAGGTAGTGCTCAACCCAGCGGTCCATCTGTTTGCGTTGGTCAGTGATTATGTCCCCCGATTTAGATTTGAGGGGGGTGATCTTCTTGATGGTTGGCCCAAGAGCTCTCTTCATGCCATCATACATTCCTCTGATGTTTCCGGTGTCTGAGGCCAGCTGAATATGACTGCATAGGTGTTGCCAGTAGTCGTTTGCGCAACGCCTAGCTGTTCTTTGTGCAGTACTTCTGGCTGCTTTAAGTGCTGCGGATGTTAAATCGCTGGGGGCTTTCTTGTAGTTCAAAAGTGCAATGCGCTTAGCGGCTATGACAGGTTCCAGCTCTTCATTATGAGATTGAAACCAGTCTGCATTTCTCTTCGCACTTTTGCCGTAGGTGGTCAAAGCTGACTCATAGATGGCGTCTCTGATGTGGGCCCACTTGGTCTCAGCATCCCCTGTGGGAGTGTTTTGAAGGGCTGTTACAAGTGAATTTAGAAATTTTTGTAACAGCTGTGGGTGAGAAATTCTGCTCGTGTTGATGCGCGGGTGGCCCTTCTGCTTGGAATGATGCAACTTCTTTGGTCTGAGTCTAACCTTGCTGCACACCAGGGAGTGGTCGGTGTCGCAGTCCGCACTGTGGAAGCTGCGTGTGATTTGAACACTGTTTAAGGCGGCTCGCCTTGTGACAATGAGGTCTAGCTGGTGCCAACGACGTGATCTTGGGTGCCTCCATGAAACCTGGTGACAGGGTTTAGTGTGAAAGAACGAGTTGGTGATGCAGAGGTTATGATAGGTACACAACTCAAGCAGTCTCTGCCCGTTCTCATTCATCCTTCCAACGCCATAGCGCCCAAGGCAGGAGGACCATGAGTCATGGTTGGCCCCAACCCTGGCATTAAAGTCCCCCAGCAGGAATAGGTGTTCGGTGTTGGGGATGCTGCTAATGATGTTATGGAGTTGTTCATAGAACTGGTCTTTAGCTTCAGGTGCGGAACAGAGTGTTGGAGCATAGATGCTGAGTAGGTGTACTGGACCAGAGGTGGTGAGCAGTCGGATGGACAGTATGCGTTCCGAGCCATTTGAGGGAGGCTCTATCATGCTGAGCAAGGAGTTTCTGATGGCGAAGCCCACTCCATGCTGTCTTGGTTCTTCAGGATCCCTGCCCTGCCAGAAGAAGGTGTAGTCTTGCTCTGCTAGAGAGCCACTCGCGGGGAGGCGAGTCTCCTGAAGTGCTGCAATGTCCACATTGAGTCTACTGAGCTCGTTGTTAATGATGGCGGTCTTCCGAGAATCGTTGATTTGTGTAAGGTCTTCCGACAGGCCAGGACACATAGTTCTGACGTTCCAGCTTGCAAAGCGAAGGGCTGGTACCTTCTTTCCTTTTTTCATGTTGTTTGGTGCGGTGTATCAGTCCACCTTTCGGGCAATGACCCTGAGCTCCAAGCACCCATTGAAGCAGGCAGACTGTGGCGGGACAGAACCTTATTGACCGGGGGCTGCCCGGTTTGAGGCGGGCGGTAGCTGTCCAGTGAGGTGCAATGACCTCTCCCACCGACAAAGGCAACCCGTGGCGCCCAGTTTCTACGCCAATTTATCTGGACTTATAACCCGTAACTGCTGCCTTCCGTGTTGTTTCAGTCGCTGTGAGGCAACTATGGAGTGACCTCTCCATGGCGCATGCCTGGGCAAATTTATGGAGGTTGAGAGTTGCCCAGTCGTCAAAACCCCCCTCTCGGCCTTTCTGGTGGGGTCCAAAGGAGTGCAGGACACGACGTTTGGCACCAGTATGGCTGCAGGAACTGCCGGAAACATGCCAAAGGTGACACATAACCGCCTACGGGGTTCCGCTCCGGATTTTCTGTTAGGGTTTACTCCCTTAGCCTTGGTCTCTCCCGAGACGCCCACAAGGCAGTGGGGTTGTTGGGGCCCCTACACAGGTGTAGGATGGTGCCGGTGGGAGGAGGGGATGCAAGGGGGAGGGGTAGAGGGAGGGGGTGGGGGGGGGTGCAGGGGAAGGGGGTGCGGGGTGAAGATGGTGCGAGGGGGGGGCGGGCTGGGACGGGGTTGTGAGGGGGTGAGCTGAGAGGGTGGAGCAGGGAAGGGGACGGGGGTGGGGGGGGGGTGGAAGGGGGTGGAAGGGGGGTAAAGGGGGGGGGAGGGGGGGTGGAATCTGGTGCAGGTAATAAGCCATTTCCTCAGTGCCCACCATCGACGTCCGGAAAGCTCATCCACGTCCTTCGGGAGGTGAAGCATCATTTGGCAGACTTAGAGGTGATTACATTTGTTAAGGGTTTTTTTTTGCAGTGGTTTAAATAAAGGCATGCAGCATTGCCGACAGTGCGCTGCAGATGCTCTCCGAGCCATCTCCCGCGGGCGCTTTGAAGTTGCGGCCGGGGGGGCCGTTCGTGGATGTTTTGGGTGTTCGGGGCACCTTTTCACAGGACTTCTCTCGGGTCCCGCAGCTCCTTCTTCACCTCAATGGACTTACCGCATGCCGTGGCTGCAGACACTCTGGACTGTGAAGACAGCAGGATCGGAGATTAAAGTATCGGCAGCTGTTCTCGTCAGTTTCATCCGGATCAATTTCATTGAGAAAACAAAGAGCAGGTGTGGCTGGGGGAGGGCAGTGGGCCCAGGTAACATACACTAAACTAACTGTTAACTTTTAGATAGGGCTAAAATGAACTGATTTAAAGAGCCAGGGGAATTTAAACAGTTTAAGAGGGCAGGTTGGGGGAGAAAACGTTAGGGATGGGAGCAGATGGCCATGGATCGAGTTGAACAGCAAGGGAGCTTCCTAGGGAGCTTCCAGCCCAGGAGCCATCTTGAAACAGTTTCCCTATACTCTCAGCACTACATGAACTGCTATGCCTGTGCTGGGACGAGGGAGCAGTACCCCAGGACATGCGCGATGCCAACATCATCACCCTCTATAAAAACAAAGGTGACCGCGGTGACTGCAACAACTACCGTGGAATCTCCCTGCTCAGCATAGTGGGGAAAGTCTTTGCTCGAGTCGCTCTGAACAGGCTCCAGAAGCTGGCCGAGCGCGTCTACCCTGAGGCACAGTGTGGCTTTCGTGCAGAGAGATCGACTATTGACATGCTGTTCTCCCTTCGTCAGATACAGGAGAAATGCCGTGAACAACAGATGCCCCTCTACATTGCTTTCATTGATCTCACCAAAGCCTTTGACCTCGTCAGCAGACGTGGTCTCTTCAGACTACTAGAAAAGATCGGATGTCCACCAAAGCTACTAAGTATCATCACCTCATTCCATGACAATATGAAAGGCACAATTCAACATGGTGGCTCCTCATCAGAGCCCTTTCCTATCCTGAGTGGTGTGAAACAGGGCTGTGTTCTCGCACCCACACTTTTTGGGATTTTCTTCTCCCTGCTGCTTTCACATGCGTTCAAATCCTCTGAAGAAGGAATTTTCCTCCACACAAGATCAGGGGGCAGGTTGTTCAACCTTGCCCGTCTAAGAGCGAAGTCCAAAGTACGGAAAGTCCTCATCAGAGAACTCCTCTTTGCTGACGATGCTGCTTTAACATCTCACACTGAAGAATGCCTGCAGAGTCTCATCGACAGGTTTGCGTCTGCCTGCAATGAATTTGGCCTAACCATCAGCCTCAAGAAAACGAACATCATGGGGCAGGATGTCAGAAATGCTCCATCCATCAATATTGGCGACCACGCTCTGGAAGTGGTTCAAGAGTTCACCTACCTAGGCTCAACTATCACCAGTAACCTGTCTCTAGATGCAGAAATCAACAAGCGCATGGGTAAGGCTTCCACTGCTATGTTCAGACTGGCCAAGAGAGTGTGGGAAAATGGCGCACTGACACGGAACACAAAAGTCCGAGTGTATCAGGCCTGTGTCCTCAGTACCTTGCTCTACGGCAGCGAGGCCTGGACAACGTATGCCAGCCAAGAGCGACGTCTCAATTCATTCCATCTTCGCTGCCTTCGGAGAATACTTGGCATCAGGTGGCAGGACTATATCTCCAACACAGAAGTCCTTGAAGCGGCCAACATCCCCAGCTTATACACACTACTGAGTCAGCGGCGCTTGAGATGGCTTGGCCATGTGAGCCGCATGGAAGATGGCAGGATCCCCAAAGACACATTGTACAGCGAGCTCGCCACTGGTATCAGACCCACCGGCCGTCCATGTCTCCGTTATAAAGACGTCTGCAAACGCGACATGAAATCGTGTGACATTGATCACAAGTCGTGGGAGTCAGTTGCCAGCATTCGCCAGAGCTGGCGGGCAGCCATAAAGACAGGGCTAAATTGTGGCGAGTCGAAGAGACTTAGTAGTTGGCAGGAAAAAAGACAGAGGCGCAAGGGGAGAGCCAACTGTGCAACAGCCCCAACAAACAAATTTCTCTGCAGCACCTGTGGAAGAGCCTGTCACTCCAGAATTGGCCTTTATAGCCACTCCAGGCGCTGCTTCACAAACCACTGACCACCTCCAGGCGCGTATCCATTGTCTCTCGAGATAAGGAGGCCCAAAAGAAAAAAGTGGGGGAGGGAAATTCAGGTTGAGCAAGGGTACAAATCGAGCAGCCACCTGTTTTACACCCTGCTTCAATTTTCCATTGCACTACAATCAATGGACTCAGTGCTCCAGATCTATCTTTTCTGTACCATTTGCTATCGGAAACACCTCGACAAGGTCATCACTCAGTCACTTCCTTTCAAGAGGGAAAAGGCCTTCCTTTTCCCTCATAACTCCACACTTTTTAGGGATCAGCCTTCTGGCTCTTCCTTAAACTGTTCGCAGACCTTGAATGTCTCCCCGTGTGTCAGTCGGTAGAACTGGGTGCAGTCCTCAAGTTGTGGTCTGATCAAAGCATTATATCGTGCAAGCCAGATTTCTTCCCACTGGCATTCTATTATTAAGGGAATTGCTGAGAATTAGTCATTGTTGTGAGGTTCAAATGTGCAGGATGGTAGACAGACTAACATTTTATTTTCTGAAAATAGAGTGAAAAACTATCAAATGAAACAAGTTATCGAATGAAGCCCTGGAGTAAGATACTGATAATTGCTATGATGAAGTAACAGGTTTCAGGATGGTGTTACTGTCTGTTTTTATTCTTACAATATAGGTCTAGTCTACTCAATTTCTTCAAGACAATCCTCTCAACCCAGGAATCAGTCTAGTGAACATTTATCTAATGTTCTCTAAGGCAAATATATCCTTCCTTAGGTAGGGGGACCTAAACTGTACACAGTAGTGTAGGTGTGGTCTCACCAGAGCCCTGTATAATCACAGTAAGACTTCTTTCCTCTTATACTCCAATCCCTTTGTAATATATACCATTTGACTTCCTAATTGTTTGCTGTACCTGCATGTTAACTTTCTGTGATTCATGTACTAGGACACCAGGTCCCTCTAATTCTCAACATTTAAATAATGTTCTGCTTTTTTATTTTTCCTACCCCTCACTTAACCTGACTAAATCCCTTTGCAGCCTCTTTGGATCCTCCTCACAGCTAGTTTACTTTCATATTTTATTTTCTGTTGTTTTGTCAATTTTTTGGTCATCGTTTGCTGAATTCTAAAATCCTCCCAATTTTCAAGCTTACTAACTCTTTTTGGCACCATATAGACTTCTCCCTTTACTCAAGTGACATTAGTTTCCAACTGTATAACTGAATAAAGAAGTTACCTTCAATCATGAGGAGGTGATTAGGAACATGTTTGTGATGATGTGGATTTAATAACTGTTGAAAATAGTTGTAATTAACAACAGAATTGAAGTAGGAGTTATGTAGGAGGGGATGGGAAAAACTTGCTTTAAACCATCTAATTTAACAAGCTGATGAAGATGTAGGTCCTTAGCAAAGAACATGAGCTTAATTCTTAAATACATCTATTATTTGGCAATGTGATTTTTGCATTTTAAAAATATATTAGAATTCCAGAATTTTTGAGATGGTGCAAAACACTTACACTGTATATATTAAGCTAGTTTCTTGAAACAGGCTGTGAAATGAAATTGAATATCACTGCAGTATGAATCATGCAATGCAGTATAACCAGTGTGAATCATATGGTTCCTTACTGATAGCCTGGGGTCTATTTAAACTATTTCACTCAACTGATGTGTGCAACTTCAGTCAATTTGTCCCAAGTGTTTGGGAATTCTTGCTAAACTTGGGAGTTTGTTGCTAAATTTATAAAGCTGGTATATTCATAATTAAATGATGGGGGATTTGGAGGCAGGGGTTTGTGGAATGGTTGGCCTATGATATGGCGGGCAGGAATTGCATGCTCATTATGAGCTGTAAGTGTACCCATCCACCTTATTGGTAAGTCTAATAAATCTTTGTGGGTTGCCCACACCTGAAACAGATGTTATGTCCTTTCAATATGCAAATAAGAGGCCTAATGCCAATTTGAGGACCTCACTGCAAGGTTAGTTTGTCCTGAGGCACTTAGGAAAATCAAGCCTACTTGTGGCCTAACTGACAGTCTGTAAAGGGTCAACCTTTCAGGCCTTAATCAACAAGGTACGTACCTCGTGACCCCACATGAACAGAATGCAGGCTGCTGTGGGATATGCCCTCCCCCAATCATCAGTTACCTCCCTTTCCCCCATCTCCAATAGCTAGCATGTCCTCGTCAGTGTTACAAATTCCACTCCTCCCCACCCCACCAATCACCCACTGGCCACCAATAACTCCTGACATGAACGTCCTCCATCCCAGTCACACCCCCGGCCACCTGCATTATCATTTATCTGAGGGTCATTACAATGTCAAACAGTGATCCGATCTGCCATTGTGCTTCCCAGCACAGTTTGATCACAAAACCCCTGGCAGATACTCCAGTGTAGTGCTGAAGGAGTGCATTGCCTGAGGTGATGTCTTTCAGATCGGGCATTAAACTAAGACCCCACCTGCCCTCTCAGGTGGGAGTATTTTGAAGAAGAGCAGTGGAGTTATTCCCAGTGTCCTGGCCAATAGTCATCCCTTGATCAACATCACTAAAAATGATTATCTGGTCATGATCACATTGCTGTTTCTGGGAGCTTGCTGTGTGCAAATTGGCTGCTGCATTTCCTACATTACAACAGTGGCTACACTTCACAAAGTACTACATTGGGACATCCTGAGGTTGTGAAAAGCAATATATAAATGCAAATCTTTCTGTCTTTCCTTCAGTCGCTGTCTGCAGTTTGCCAGCTCAATGGAAATGAGGCTTGAATATCAGGGACACCTCAAGCCTCACCATTTCAGATGTAGGGATTGGTTGTTGCGCCCTGAAAGCCCTCACCAACATTCCACCCCCCCCCCCCCCCACCCCCAATGTGGTCAAAGGTGGGTGAGCTTGAACTATTAGACCATGGAATATTATAGCACAGAAACATACCATCTAGCCCATCTCCATCTTGCTCTTCCACATCCTCTCGGATTCCTCTTTTTCAAGCAACAATTTAATTCCTGCACAAAAGAATTGAGGGCTCTCCTACAACGATGGCCTGAGAGAATGGATTCCACATTCTAATCACCTTCTGTGGAAAGAAGTCTTTTCTAGCCAGCGCTTTAATTCTTCCTGCGATCATTAAATTTTAATTGTGCCCTCATTAATGTCCCAGCAACCAATGGAAATGATCTGTCACTATGGGCTAAGTCGTTATAGATTGTTTCCGCTGATCAGCAAGATGATAACAAGAAGGCCCAAATTTAAGATAATCAGTAAAAGCATTAAGGGCTTCAGATAACATTGTTCTTGAGATTCACTTCCCCAGTTTAAGATTTGAGGGGGTTTCAGATACCTTTTCTTATAGCCTGGTGCAAAGCTTTTCTTCCAGGGGGAAGTCCACGCTCCCTAGGGAAACAAATGTGACTTTGTGTATAAAATAATGTGGGAGATGGCATACCAAGGTGAACAATATACCTGTAATCCTGCTAATAAGCTCGCTGTAAACATCACAAGATGTTTTGTGCTCTCCTGGTGAGGGGGGTTCCTGGTCTGTCAGAGGTGTGTTTGGAGGCGGGCGCTGTGAAAATAGTGGAAAAATGTGTTGGACCGGCTGATTTCCCCAAGGCCAGGCTGGGGCCGATTCTGGTAACCTGCCTGTCTGCAGCGGGAGCCCAATTGAGGTTGTTAAGGCCTCAATTGCCGACGATTTCATCTGTCAGGAAGCCAGCAACGCATTGGAGGCAGCTTCACGGTGATGGCCGGAGCATCATAATATGATCTTGCAGAATCATGTACAAAAAAGCAGAAAGGTTGTAAGCAGCACAGGCATTTGGAGCTGTTTCCCTGCACACTGAGCCCCAAGATCCTGGACGTTACTGATAGGATGCTGTCTGGACATTTAGGTGAGTGACTCCATCTTGCGGCACCCTTTTACTCTCTGCCTGCCTGAGCAGCTGTCATCTTTCCCATTGGGGCTGTCGGCTGGCCCTCCCTGCAGCCCCTCCGATCGGCCCTCCCACCATCCGTGTGCCACCCGCTGAAACTAATTGGATGGTGAACGTGGAGGCAGCTGACGGATTGGCCGCCTCCGGTAAAATTAAGCCAGCAGGTGCACTACCACAATGCACAGACTCAGGGAAATGATCTCGATTTCAGGTTCCCGATGTGCAGGGGAAAATTCACCCCTTAGCTTCTCTGGCTGACAGACAATTAGGGATACAATTTCATCTTGTCTGGCAGCAAAAAACAGGCGGGAATGATAGCAGTCACCCGTTATTCACTTCCATTGACTTCAATGAAATAATATATCAAGATGGGAGTATATCAGGTGGCCCATTGGATAAAGCTAAGCTCCGCCATCAGTAGCGAATTTCTACCCCATAGTACTCTGGCAGGTTATATATTTTAATGGATGGAAAATCCTCAACAGCCGCTGGGCTCCATGCCCAGATTCCTGATTGTACATTGAATATGATGGCTGATGGTAACACCAGTCTAGTAGTATCTTTTCACAAGACTCTCGTGAGCTGCACCATGCAAGCCAGCTGAACACCTTCAATCATGATAAAAATCGAGCTGACTTAAACACCAAGACACTTGGAGCAACATAGAGATAACATAAGATATTTTATTTTGACTGGGGTAGCTTGAAAATTGAGGTAACAGCACTGTAAGCTCAAGAAGTGAGAACGTTGTAGAAATGTTTAATGAATGTGATGCTGATACTTCGGAAATCTACTTTAGCATTTGTGTTATTAATGCATAATTGCACAGATTAAAAGGACATGACTTAACATGTTGTTCTAGCATTATATCAACAATTTAGAATGATCAACAAATGTATTACTGTAATTTACTTTTATATTGTTGCATAATAATGTGTTACAATTCATTCTATTATAATTAATTTATAGCGAAATAACACGGCTGTTTCTTTATATTAATTACCATGGTTATAACATGCTTAATCATACTGAAATATTATATAATTACAATGCCATTGATATGAATTTGTGCCATAATTGTTACAACATTAATGTGCAATTGCAGTATTATTAATTAGGCTTAAAATAAACTGTTTGTATTTTCCATGCTCTGCATCTCCTGCTTCATGCATCATTTCCCTAACAGAGAGCAGGCTCCTACCAATCTCATTCTATAACTGATGC
Source organism: Heterodontus francisci (assembly GCF_036365525.1). NCBI lineage: Eukaryota > Metazoa > Chordata > Chondrichthyes > Heterodontiformes > Heterodontidae > Heterodontus > Heterodontus francisci. The sequence goes on from NC_090388.1 coordinate 17,649,466, forward strand.
CTCGGCTGTGGGGAAAGCACAAGAGATGTCCATCACCATCCCCATACAACCTAACCGAGATCTAAGTACACTTTTGCGTTATTATAAGGTGTTCTTTTCTGAGCATTCCCTTTTAATCACTGCACATCCCGCAGTGTCAGCACTGAACACAAACCTGATCTGCGACTGAGTTATTTTTCATAATTCTAGATGGAATAGATGGTTTCAGATCAAGATTCTAGTCTCATCATGTGAAATCAGGGGTGTAAATCCACATCACTCCATGATTCCTTGGTGCAAGGTAATTGTAAGCTCAAGCCACTAAACTATTCTCAAATGGAATAAACAGTGTAAGATTGCATTTATATAGTGGCTTTAATGTCGTAAAAATGTTCAAGGTGCTTCACAGCAGGTGTTCGCTGGAATTTTATGGACCCCCACAGGAGTAGGCAGGTGGCGGGGGTGGGGGTAATCGTAAAATTGAATGGGAGGCGGGACAGCCCTTCCCGACACTTTCCCACTCCCACTGCGGTTTTGCCATGGATGGCAGCAGCAAGAAATGGCCCGCCTATTCCAGGCCAATCAAGGCCCTTAGGTGGCCAATTAACTGCCACTTAAGGGCCTCCTCCTGCCACCGCTGGTATTTTACCAGCAGCCAGCGGGCACCTTAGGCCCCACAGAAGGCCGCCAGATTTTGCAGGCTGAGGGTCCCCTCCTGATCGGGCACCCTGTGCCCCATGGAAGGCCCCCCCCCCCCCCCATAGCTCCAACCGCCCCCACTGAAATAAAGTCCCCCCATCTCCCAACTGACCCCCTCCTGCCTCGCTGGGGCCCGGCCGATTGTCCCCGGCAAGGCCCCAAAACTTACCTCTCTTCCGGGGCCGACTTCCACGATCCTGCTGTTGGTTGGGTCCAGTCCCAACAGCGGCCACTGCTTCCGGTGGCATTGCAGGGACTGAAAGCTGCTGGCCCGCTGATTGGCCAGCAGCTCCATTAGGCGGGACTTCCTGCCTCAGAGAGGTGGAAGTCCCGCCCAAGTCTAATTAAGGGCATAGGCCATGTAAAATCCTGGCATAGCTTCCAGGCCTGGCAGAGGCAGGCGCATCCCTGACTTTTTGGCCAGTGGGCGGGGCCTCCCACCCAACATAAAATTCCAGACGTTATCAAACAAGATTCAATACTGAGCCACAGCAAGAGTTTTTCGAACAGTTCACCAAAAACTTGGTCAAAGAGATAGGTTTTGAGCATCATAAAGGGGAAGAGAGAGGTCAAGAGGGGGAGAGGTTTAGGGAGGGAATTCCAGAGCTTAGAGCACAAGTAGCTGAAGATACAGCCATCAATGTAAGTTTAAAATTGGGGATGTGCAAGTGGCCAGAATTAGAGGAGCTTGGAGATCTCGGATGGTTATAGGGCTGAAGGAGCTGACAGAGATAGGGAGGGCCAACACTATGGAGGGATTTGAAAATAAGAATGAAAATTTTTAAATTGAGGTGTTAGCAGAAAGGGAGTCAATGTAGTTCAGCAAGCAAGAAGACTACCTCTATAGTTGAAGATGCATTAATTTCATGTTTTCTATCACAGAGAATAAATAAGATGACAATAATTAGGTGGATATTCATATCCAAAATGGCAATGTACTGTGGATTATGTTCTTTTAAGGATTAAAAGGATGTTCTGCTCAGTCAAGCATCTGTATGACTAAATATGAGATATGTAACCCTGCAAGTTACACATCATCCTGACTTCGAACTATAGCACCATTCCTTCACTGTCGCTGGGGCAAACATCCGGAACTCCCACCCTCACTGAGCGTATCTACATCATATAGACTGGAGCAGTTTAAGAAGCCAGCTCACTGCCACCTTCTCAAGGGCAATTAGGCATGGGCAACAAATGCTGACCTTGCCAGCATGCTTACATCCTATGAGCGAATAAAAAAAATACAGCTGAGTTATTGATCAAACTGAAAAAGGGTTAATTAAAGCTTGCAGCTACTGCCGGGCCACAACTCGGCTTCTGGAAAACAATGTATTTACCTTTTCGATTCCTTAAACAGCTGCCTTACAGCACAGCCTGTTCTTACCTGATTAGAAATCCTCAGTACATTCTGCCCAATTATTCCTTTGATATTAGTAACATATGTGGAACTTCTGAATCACTGCATAAAATATGAATTTAATGTAATGGGCGTAGCCTGTGCATTGTATCCACTCAGAAGTACTTTGAACTAATCATTTACCAATATAATTATAAGCCTTGGGCTAATACGTACCTGTCGTGTCACAGTTTGTGAAGAATTCGACCCTGAAAGTGAGGTGTCACACAACAACAACTCATATTTAAATAGCCCCTTTAATGTAATAAAACATTCCAAGGCACTTCACAGGAACTTTATAAAACAAGGTATGACACCAAACCACAAAAGGAGATATTAGGTCAGATGACCAAATGCTTGGTCAAAGAGATAGGTTTTAGGGAGTGTCTTAAAGAAGGAGAGCGAGGTGAAGAGGGCGAGAGGTGTAGGGAGTGTATTCCAGAGCTTGGGGTCTAGGCAACTGAAGGTGCGGCCACCGATGTTGGAGCAATTAAAATGAGGGATGCAAAAGAGGCCGGAATTAGAGGAGCACAGATATCTTGGAGAGGTGTGGGGCTGGAGGAGGTTATGAAGATTGGGAGGGGTGAGGCCAAGGACGGATTCAAAAACAAGGATGAGAATTTTAAAATCAAGGCATTGCTTGACCAGGAGCCAATGTAGATTGGCAAGCACAGGGATGATAGGGGAATGGGACTTGATGCAAGTTCAGACATGGGAGACCAGTCAGGAGTGCATTGGAATAGTCACGTCTAGAGGTAATGAAGGCATGAATGAGGGTTTCAGCAGCAGTTGACCTGAGACAGTGATTGTATGGAGGTGAAAATAGGTGGTCTTAGTGATGGCACAAATATGAGGTTGGAAGCTCATCTTGGGTTCAAGTGTGACACCAAGGTTGTGAACAGACTAGCTTAATCTCAGACTGTTGCTAGGGAGAAGGATGGAGTCGGTAGCTGGAGAACGGAGTTTGAAGCAGGGACTGACAACAATGGCTCCAGTCTTCCCAATATTTAATTGGAGAAAATTTCTGCTCGTCCAGTACTGGATGTCGGATAAACAGTCTGATAACTTAGCAACAGTGGAGGAATCGAGAGAAATGATGATAAGGTTGAGCTGAATGTCATCAGCATACATGTAAAAACTAATGCTGTGCTTTTGGATGATGCTATTAAGGGGCAACATGTAGATGAAAAATAGGACAGGGCCAGGAATAGATCCTTGGACACATCTCAGGACATCACACTTCCAAAGTATCACACTCCTGTCAAATACTTGGTTGTTACGAAAAATGGAATTAGCTAAAAGCAAACAAATCAACATAGCGCAAGTGCCTCAGAGGAACAAGTAACAAGCAGGATGCCGTGCAATTAAATTCACTAATTTTTATATTTCACAGATCAACAAACACAAAAAAAGGATCAAAGTACATCAAATTGCTCAAAACACTTTTCTGCTAGCCATGTTGTTTCTTGAGCTGGCTATGTGAACCTAGAAAAACATCGTTCAGAACATATCAAAGACATAAAAGCTTAAATAATAAACATGTAAATGATTTCAATTTTCCCATAAAACCCATCGAACTGGAAATCAGTGCAGTAAAGATTTAACTGCATGGAGCCTTACCCCAGGGTTTCACTTCTGACCTCTTATGTTGCTTCCATGCTTTCTTTGGGTCACTCATTCTGATAATTTGTAGGTCATTACTGTGTGGTATTGCTTCTCCCCTGTCACTTGTAACTAGTTAATGTTTCATCAGCTCAGTTAACGCAGTGCATTAAAACATTCCCTCATTCTTGCAGCAGGTTCAAGCCACATTGCAAGATGCTAACAAACAACAAAAAACTAAGCGAAAAGAGAGCCATGGAAAAGTCTTTGCTTGTGCAACAAGACCAGGATTTTGAAAGGGCCTTTTGAGAAAGTTCTGGAGGATGATTTTCAACATCCTGCATTGGCCTGGACAACGGGGGTAAACTTCCCTGTTCCTCTTTGAAACAATACTGTGGGATCTTTTATGTTGGCCTGAGAGAGCTGACGGGTCATCAGTCTTATGCAGTTCCTGTCTACAAAATATTACTTCCTTACTGCTTTCTACACTGAAATTACTCTTCCTCACCAGGGCTAGTGGATCCTCCATTTCAGCTCCACACCCTGTACTGGAGAGAAGTTTCTTTACTCCAATCAACATCTAAAACTTCAATCGGTTTTGCTATTTAACCGTAAATAATAATGTCAAATGAAAGTATTATGCAATAATAAGGGCAGATGTATAATTTTAAAATAGGGACTGAATTCCATCTGCGTATCCCAATCCAATTATCCCTCTTCCCTCTAATCCTACTTCACTTGCATACTACACTTGGTCTTGACTCCCTGCGGCTAATTGTAATGTTGCCACAATGTGGACGGGATATATCAGCCACCTGCTGCTATTGTCCCCATGAAGCCCAAGTCAATTTGAGAAACCAGGCTTCATTTCCATCGATCTAGCAAGCAGTGTACAACAAACCAGTACTCCGATGGAACTCTCCAGGTTAGGGAAAGCTGGCTCCTATGTGGATCCCACAAACAGTCTGGGTCGGGGGAGTTGCAGGGGTACGGTGGATGGGATCTGATCCTGTGGAAGTCACGCACAGGCTGGCAGCAGAATGTAATATTTTTGCGGGGCCAAGAAGAGTATTTATTTACTCACAAAAACAAACGTTGAAAACAATTCTGGACCATTCCTCAAACAACCTCCAGGGATCCTTTACAGGAGGGAGGTTCAACATCAATATTAATGGGCGGAGAGTGAATACATCATTTGTACCTCAAAACTGCAATCACCTCCCATACATATAGTAAAACCCCGATTTACATATTAAGAGTGACCTCTTGCCTGAAATAAGCAGGCACACTGACGATCCATTTATAGAACACTACCTGACTAAACAAAGCGGCTGGTGACCCAGGGCAAATTTCAGGCCACTACTGCCCCTTTACACTGAGGAGGGGATAGGAAGGGAGGGTTACAGTTAACATTGGTGCCAATTGTCTACAGTTCCATGGGAGATCAGCTAGTTGAAGCCAATTATAATCTACCTCATTTAAAATTTAAAATTCAATAAATAGCATTTCTGTATCATATCAACCGATCCTATTTTCCATGAGTGTTCCTCTCAGTGCTTTCTCTTTATCAATAATAAATGAATAGCTAGCATTAAATTTAGAATAAATAACAGTTTTATAAAATCATGTTGAAGCCCTGTTTAAGAATGATGGCACTTTCCCTGACATTACTGCTATCATTGTGCCAAGTTTCTCTCTGCATTATTTTATTTCAATTAGCTTGGGGAAAAATAATTTTTGCATTTTCTTTTATTTTCACATGAATAGCCAGGCATTGCACTCAATTATTTTGTAACATAATTATTTTTTAGTGGCAGGAACTAATCCATGCTTATTGATCTTTAGTGAGCACAGCAGACATTAGTACAACAGCAGAAACTTACAGTATTTTCAAACTGTTCCTAAATTTGTTTAATAGGTTAAAATATCAGAGGGATATGGTATCACAGGTAAACATTTGTTTAGGAATGGGGATAATTGGAATTTCTATCCCTGTAAATAATGTTTTCAAAGAACCTCAGGATGTCCCAAAGTGCTTTACAGCCAATGAAGTGCTTTGAAATGTAGTCACAGGTGCAGTGTATGGAAACATGGCAGCTTAATTTGAGAACAGTAAGCTTCCACAAACAGCAATGGAATAAATGGCCAGACATTCTATTTTAGCTGTTGGTTGAAGGCTAAATGTTGGCCAGGACACAAGCAGAGCTCTCCTGCTGTTTTTCCAAAGGATCTTTAATGTTGACGTGAGAGGGCAGATAGGGCCACACTTTAATGTTTCATCCACAAGATACAGTGCAACATGTCCTCCACACTACATTGAGCCATTGTCCTAGATTTTGTGCACAAGTCTCTGGAGTGGCTCTTCAACCCACAACCATCTGACCCACAAGGAAAAATGGTACCTACTGAGCCGCCACTGACTCCTAAAGTACATTAGGAAACACACTTGCAGTATACTGTGGGCTGTTTGTACATGTTTTGGAATACTCTAATTGAATTAAGCTCTTCAGAAATAATGCTTGGGGGAAATTTCTTCTATGCACCATGTAGCAAAAATAATTAAGGTGTTCTTGAAAAATGGTTTTCTGCTACATGTAACACACAAAGGAATTTATTTCCCCGCTGTCTTATTAGCTGCAAGATAATACTAATTACAAGGGGATCCTGTCATGGACAAGTTGAGATTGGCAACAAAGCTGACAGGTTTGCATATGACAGCCTATTTTTACTGTTGGCCATACAAGGAGTTAAACTTGTACTTAGCAACAATAGCAAAATCACATTACTGACATTATTTCTGCTTCACTCATAAAGGGCCACTCAGTCAGGATTTATTTCAACCATAAAAGTTTTACATCACCAAGCAGTTATGTGAAGTGCCTGGCTATTAGTGTGAAAATTAATTTATGCACAAAAAATTGATCTTTTTTATTCTCTGAGCTAATTGAAATAGCATTGACGTGAAATTATTTTATTTCAAACTATTAGGATCCTGCTGGAGATGTTTGCTTCTCATCAGAATTCATCTGTAATTCTATAAATGGACGTGTTATATTGGCATATTCACATACAGAGTATGTTGAAATTACCTTCTGTATTCCTTTGCAGCATAAGCTTAATTACTGAAGGTTACATAGAAACATCAACGGTGGAATTTCCCTATACTTACATTATAATGCGGTGTTTCTGTTGTATGCATCGTTGGAACGATTCCTGGAAACTATATTTGTTCATTTAAAATGCAAATCCAGATACTTCTGAATCATTTTTCAGAGCTTTTTGGTAAAAACTTGCTCTTAAACTTTGTGGTTATTTATTTCCCCTGCTTATTCAACAGTCCTTGCCCAATGCCGTACTCATAAATCATATAGTTGATTGTAAAATCAAACTCTTTCCTAAGACATACAAACAATAAACACTCTTTTGGTTCTTTCAGTAAAGAGAAGAGAATTGTGTGGCACTACACAGGCATTTATCACTTTAATCCATCTCTGCTTATATCTAGCTGTTCAGGCAGTTGGCTAGCTCTCGGACTGTCATGTGTAACCCATGCTTGAATATTGACGCACTGACTGAAACACTCAGAACACTTTAACCTTGTATTTCTGAGCAGATAAGTCAATCAATACTTACCAAAATGAAAAGCTTCATGCAGCTTCCCCAGTGATCTTACGTAACGCAGATTTTTTTCTAACAAATAGTTTGTCATTCATCCTTTATTAAATTTTCAAGAGTTTTTTTATTTGTTCATGGGATGTAGGCAGCACTGGCAAGGCCAGCATTTATTGCCCATCCCCGACTACCCTTGAGAAGGTAATGGTGCACCACCTTCTTGAACCACTGCAATCCGTGTGGTGTAGGTGCTCCCACAGAGTTGCCTGTAGGGAGTACCAAGATTTTGACCCAATGATAATGGTGATGTAGTTCCAAGTCAGGTTAATGTGTGACCTGGAGGGGGACTTGCAGGTGGTGGTATTCCCATGTGTCTGCAGTCCTTGTTCTTCTGGATGGTAGAGGTCGCAGGTTTGGAAGGTGCTGTTGAAGAAAACTTGGCGATTTGCTGAAGTGCACCTTGTAGATGGTACACACTGCTGCCACTGTGTGTCAATGGTGAAGGGAGTGAATGTTGAAGGTGGTGGATGGGGTGCCAATCAAGCAGGCTGCTTTGTCCAGGATGGTGTCAAGCTTCCTGATTGTAGTTTGAGCTGCATTCATCGAGGAAAGTGGAGTGTATTTCATCACACTCCTCACTTGTGCCTTGTAGATGGTGAAACATTTTGGGGAGTCAGGAGGTGAGTCATACGCCATAGAATTCCCAGCTTCTGTCCCGCTCTTGTAGCCATGGTATTTATATGGCTAGTCCAGTTAAGCTTCTGGTCAATGGAGACACCCAGTGGGGGATTCAGTGATGGTAATGCCATTAAATGTCAAGGGGAGATGGTTAGATTCTCTCTTATTGGAGATGCTCATTGCCTGGCACTTGTGTGGTGCAAATGTTACTTGCCACTTATCAAACCAAGCCCAAATGTTGCATCGAATTACATAATTACATAATGTTGCCCAGGTCTTGCTGCATGTGAGCAGAAATGAAAATGGAACTGAACACTGTGCAATCTTCAGCAAACATTCCCAATTTGAACCTTTTAATGGAGGGAATATCATTGATGAAGCAGCTGAAGATGGTTAAGCCTAGGAAACTGTCCTAAGAAACTCCTGCAGTGATGTCCTGGGCTGACATGATTAGCGTCTAGCAACCACAACCATCTTCCTTAGTGCTAGGTTTGACTCCAACCAGTGCAGAGTTTTCCTCCTAATCCCCATTGTCTTCAATTTTACTAGGGCTCCTTGATGCCACACTCGGTTAAATGCTACCTTGATGTCAAGGGCAGTCACTCTCACCTCACCTCTAGCATTTCGCTCTTTTGTCCATGTTTGGACCAAGGCTGTAATGAGGTCCGGAGCCGAGTGGCCCTGCTGGAACCCAAACTGAGCATCGGTGAGCAGGTTATTTGTGAGTAAGTGCCACTTGATAGTAGTGTTGACACCTTCCAACATTTTTCTGATGATTGCGAGTAGACTAATGGGGAGCTAATTGGCCGGATTGGATTTGTCCTGCTTTTTGTGGACAGGACATAGCTGGGCAATTTTCCACATTGCTGGTTAAATGCCAGTGTTGTAGCTGTACTGAAACAGCTTGGCTAGGTGCATGGCAAGTTCTGGAGCACATGTTTTCATCGCTACAGCCAGGATGTTGTTGCAGCCCATAGCCTTTGCTGTGTTCCGTTTGCTCAGCCATTTCTTAATACCATGTGAAGTGAATGAAATTGACTGAAGACTGGCTTCTGTGATGATGAGGACCTCAGGAAGGGGCCGAGATGGATCATCCACTCAGCACTTCTGGACGAAAATGGCTGCAAACACTTCAGCCTTGTCTTTTGCAGTCATGTGCTGTGCTCTGCCATAATTGAGGATAGGGATGTTTGTGGAGCCTCCTCCTCTGGTTAGTTGTTTAATTGTCCAACACCATTCACGGCTACATGTGGCAGGACTGCAGAACCTTGATTTGATCGGTTAGTTGTGAGATTGCTTAGTCCTGTCTATGCTGCTCTCTTTGTTTGGCATTCATGCAGTCCTGTGTTGTAACTTTTTCATGTTGGCATCTCATTTTTAGATATGCCTGGTGCTGTTCCTGGCATGCTCTTCTACATTCCTCATTGAACCAGGGTTGATCTCTTGGCCTGATGGTACTGGTAGAGTGATGGATATGCCAGGGCATGAGGTTACAGATTGTGGTTGAATACAATTATGCTGCTGCTGATGGCCCACAGCACCTCATGGATGCTCAGTTTGAGCTGTACATCTGGTCTAATTCTATCCCATTTAGCACTGTGGTAGTGCCATACAACACAGTGGAGAGTGTCCTCAGTGTGAAGACGGGACTTAAGTCACAACAAAAACTGTGTGGTGATCACTCCTATCAATACAGTCATGGACAGATGCATCTGCGACAGGTAGATTGGTGAAGATGAGGTCAAGAAAGTTTTTCCCTTGCGTTGGTTTTCTCACCACCTGCCGCAGGCCCAGTCTAGCAGACATGGCCTTGAGGACTCGGCCATCTCCATTAGTAGTGGTGCTATTGAGCCACTCTTGGTGCTGAGCAATGAAGCCCCCCCACCTAGTGTACATTCTGTGCTCTTGCTACCCTCAGTACTTCTTCCAAAGTAGTGTTCAACATGGAGGAGTACTGATTCATCAGTTGAAGGAGGGTGGTAGGTGGAAACCAGCAGGAGGTTTCCTTGCCCATATTTGCCCTGATGCCATTAGACTTAATAGGGTCTGGAGTCAATGCTGAGGACACACAGGACCACTCCCACCTGACTGTATACCACTGTGCTGCTACCTCTGGTGGGTCTGTCCTGCCAGTTGACAGGATATTGCTTGAGATGGTGATGGAGTAGTCTAGAACGTTAGCTGAAAGGCTAAAAAATGTTAAGATACCCACTTTTTTTGGTCAGCATTTATAAATCACTGGTTTATAAATCAGTTGGAGTATGTGTCCAATTTTGGTTACCAAGATTTAGGAAGGATGGCAAGGCCTTGGAGAGGGTATGGAGGGGATTTGTTAGAATAGTACCAGGGTTGAGGGACTTCAGATCTGTGGAAAAACTAGAGAAGCTGGGAATATTCTGCTTATAGCAGAGATGGTTAAGGGGAGACTTAATAAGGGTGTTCAAAATTACCAAACCTTTTAATGGAATTAATAAGAACAAAATGTTTTCAGTGGCAGAAGTGTCAGCACCTAGAGGACACAGGGATAAGTAATTGGCACAAAGACAACAGGTAAGATGAGGAGGGACCCCTTTGCAGTTAGTTTCAGCTGTTGCTCGGTTGGTAATAATCTCATTAGTAACTCAGAAAGTTGTGGGTTCAGTCCCACTTTGGGGGTGTAGCACAGCAATCTAGGCTGGCATTCCTGTACGGAGTTGCCTTTTGGATGAGATGTTAAATTGAAGCCCCCTCTGCTCTCTCAAGTGGACTTTTAAAAAATCCCATAGCTCTGTTTTGAAGAACAGTGGGGGGATTTCTGCCTGGTTTCCAGGTGAATATTTACCCCTGAATGGTGCAGTTGATGTAGTTTACATGGATTTCAGCAAAGCCTTTGACAAGGTCCCACATGGGAGACTTATCAAGAAAGCAAATGCACATGGGATACAAGGTAACTTGATAAGGTGGATTCAAAATTGGCTTAGCTGTAGGAGACAGAGAGTGATGACAGACGGCTGTTTTGGTGACTGGAAGCCAGTGTCCAGTGGTGTACCACAGGGATCTGTGTTGGGTCCCCTATTGTTTGTCATTTATACAAAAGACATAGATGACTATGTGGGGGGTAGGATCAGTAAGTTCGCGGATGACACAAAGATTGGCCGAGTGGTTAACAGTGAGGTGGAGTGTCTTAGGTTACAGGAAGATATAGACAGGATGGTCAAATGGGCTGAAAAGTGGCAGATGGAATTTAACGCTGAAAAGTGTGAGGGATACACTTTGGAAGGAGTAATGTGACATGGAAGTATTCAATGAATGGCCTGACACTGGGAAGTTCCGAGGAACAAAGGGATCTTGGCGTGTTTGTCCATAGATCTCTGAAGGCAGAAGGGCAGGTTAATAGGGTGGTGAAAAAGGCATATGGGACACTTGCCTTTATCAATCGAGGCATAGATTACAAAAGCAGGGAGTTGTTGGAGTTGTACAGAACTTTGGTAAGGCCACAGTTGGAGTACTGTGTGCAATTCTGGTCGCCACATTATAGGAAGGATGTGATTGCATTGGAGGGGGTGCAGAGACGATTCACCAGGATGGTGCCTGGGATGGAACATTTAAGCTATGAAGAGAGGTTGGATAGGCTTGGGTTGTTTTCGCTGGAGCAGAGAAGACTGAGGGGTGACCTGATCGAGGTGTACAAGATTATGAGGGGCATGGACAGGGTGGATAGGGAGCAGCTGTTCCCCTTAGTTGAAGGGTCAGTTACAAGGGGTCACAAGTTTAAGGTGAGGGGCGGGAGGTTTAAGGGGGACTTGAGGAAGAACTTTTTTACCCAGAGGGTGGTGACGGTCTGGAATGCCCTGCCTGGGAGGGTGGTAGATGCAGGTTGCCTCACATCCTTTAAAAAGTACCTGGATGAGCACTTTGCACGTCATAACATTCAAGGCTACGGGCCAAGTGCTGGCAAATGGGATTAGGTAGAATGGTCAGGTGTTTTAATGCATCGGGGCAGACTCGATGGGCCGAAGGGCCTCTTCTGCACTGTATTATTCTGTGATTCTGTGAATCAATATTTGCAACAAATATTTATCTGGTCATTATCTCATTGTTGTTTGTGAAAGTTTACTGTGTGCAAATTTGCTGCTGTTTTTCCTACATTACAACAGTGACGACACTTGGAAATACTTTATTGACTGTAAAGTGCTTTGGGACATCCTGAGGTCATGAAAAGTGCTATAGAAATGCAAGGTTTTCTTATTTGTTATGATCTGGAATTCAATGTCTGAAAGGTGGAAGCAGGTTCACTGGTAACCTTCAAAATGGAATTGGATATATACTTTAAAAGGAAAAAAATCTGCAAGGCTGTCAGGGAAGAACAAGGGATTAAGATTAATTGAATATCTCTTTCAAAGAACCAGCACAGACACGGTGGGCTGAATAGCCTCCTTTTGCACTGTATGATTCTATGATTGATTTAGCCCTGTAAAGTTATCAGAGTGGTGGGAACAATACGCATAATGTTCAAATAATTTGTAGAACAACAAAGATTTCCGTAACCATTCAGAATGGGTGTGAGGTTAAAAAGAGGTAAGACTTTCTTCCATGGGGAATGTGACTTCTCTAGTGCATGCCTTTAAAACAGAGTATCATATTTTTAATTACATTTTTTAGCTATTTCAAAGGACATACACCTTTATTACATACCTTTCAATTTTACGTGCCAATTTTCCAGGGCTTTGCTTTTGGCATCGAGTTTTGTGCTGCTGGCATTGTGCATTTCAGAATGGGTGTGAGGGTCTGTGCTGCTCTGATAAGAAGTGCTCCTGATTTTCCAGTGCCAAAAGAGTTTTACCTTTTGAGAGGCTCACGCAGAGTGAGCAAGAGTCTCATTATTGAATGCAAATCTATGCAAATACATGGTAATAAGGGCCACACACTGTTTCGGGAGTTTGGAGAGTTTCTCTCTCACCTCATGGTTCCTCTTTCCATATAAAACAGGCCCACACAGATTTGACACTCTATCCATTGAGAATTGACGTAGTAAAGACGCCTTGGACTTCTATACTGCTTTTCTTTTTTTCCTGTGGTAGTTCCTGCTGCTGATTCAGGTTATGTCTTTGAACTGCAATACAACTGTTTTCTGCACGACAGCTTTTGTTGCCAGATGTGATTTAACTTGCAGCAGTTAAATAGTTCAGCGTGAGAATTCCTTTGGGGATTTCACTAGCACTGCCAGATTTGGATAAGGAGTTTGTGAAGCACAAATGACAAGTGCAGAGTTATGCCCTGACCAACTTTTGGCCCAGGACCTGCCTATGTAGACTTAGGCACAACTACCTGGGCATGTCAGAGAGACTAGTAGTCACTGTCTATGCTGCATTGAGGAAGAAATTACCAACATACACAGTCTCCTTGAGCCAGAGCTGCAGACATCCTCTACAAAGGGATGGCTTTGCCTTCGGCTAAGGAAGTCAGTACAGTGCTAAATTTCTTTGTCATGGCATCCTTTCAACCCGCTATTTTGTCAGAATCAACCATCTTCCATATACCAATGCATCAAAGAAGAGTCAGAAACCTGCCAGGTTTGCCAGGGGAAAAGCCGCTTCCCATAGAAAGCAGGACAAAAGACAATGTTACTTTTACGTTTTGGATGAGATTCCTGTAAATGAAGAGCACCATAGATGGTGCACAGTTGGACATCAAACCCTTCCCTTCAACCCCCATGACCTGGATGACAGGCGTGGGTTCTGTTCTGTTAATGGACTGGTGATAGCTGACCACTGGAATCATATCATAAAAGAGAATGCTCAATGGTGATGCCACCATTATTGTCACCATTATTTGAAGCAATGGAGAGTTTGGAGGGATGGCTCCTCATGAACCGTGGAAACTTAATTGACAGCACTCTTTGAGAAACTACCAAAAACTAAAAAAAAATGATACATTGGAGCTCAGGCACACAAGCAGAGATGGATTAAAGGTAAAAATGGTTTTGTTCTATCATGTAGCATATCTTTTTATTGAAAGATTCATGTTTGCTTGCTTGACGTCATTTTGTTCTTAGTCAAGAGTGTTTATTTTAACAATAAACTATGGAATGCAATACCTGATCTCGCTCTAACACACATCTCATTATAAAGGAATAAAGCAAAGCTGTGTTCTAATGGATGTGGGTGGACTTTATACAGTTTGACTAATAACGTCAGTACCAGCAGATTACATATTATAAATCGGCAATGATTTATGTCAATAACTGAAATATGGTGATACCTAATATATTTTTGATCACCTTGTAATCAGTGAAAGTTTTGTAATTTTTTTCACAATGTTTATGAGGCACACTGTAAACAGAAAATAAACCTTGTCCATGAGGCACACTTGGCTTTTAATGTACAGTTGAGCAAAATTATTTCCATTGCAGATCGTATTAGACATAGCCGATGCTCCTAACTTTACCTCATTGCTTTTCTCTTTGTAAGTGGGTGTCATTGGAAGCTTCGTTTGTTTTTGCTGTCAATACCACTCTCTACTGAATGCTTAGCTGTCCATTTGAAAGGTAAACAGCTGTGGATAGAAGATGGATAGTATCCTGTTATTTTCAGCAACAATAAGAGCAACTTAATTACTATTAGGGGAGCTTAATTGTGACTTTGCATTCACTCTAGAGGGAACTCCCATTTATAAAGTGCCTTTGCACTAAATCGGACAGCATTTTCCAAGGCGACGGCACAGGTGTGACGGGCCAAATGGCCTCCTTCTTTAATGTCAAATTCTCTGATTCACAAACTCATGACATCTTAAAGTGTTTCACAGCTAATAGCTGCTGTTTAATAAGGATATTCGTATTTTGAAACCATTCAGCTCTTTTAATAAAAATAGAATACTGTGCTTTAAAGGCATATACCAGAGAAGTCACACTCTATGGAGAAGAGCCTTACCTCTTTGCTATATATCCTCATAGCTATTGTAAATGGTGATGAAAATCTTTGTGGTTCTACAAAGTATGTGAACATTATGCATACTGCCCCCACTACTTCATATTTTTAAAATAATTTTACAGGATTAAATAAGTCATAGAGTCATACAGCACAGAAGGAGGCTATTCATCCCATCATGTCTGTGCCTGCTCTTTGAAACAACTATCCAATTAGTTCCACGCCCTCGCTCTTCCCTCAAACATGTGACGTGTGTCACTATTGTAATGTAGGAAAACACAGCAGCAATGAGCTAAGTGACCAGATAAACTCCTTGAATGATGTTAGTTGAGGCATATGTATTGGCTAGGACAACGCTCCCACACTCCTGAGATAGTGCCTTGGGATCTTTTATATCCACCTGAAAGGGCAAGCAAGGCCTTAGTTAAAAATTTCATTCAAGAGGAAGATGCTCAAAAAAAATCAGCCTTCCCACAGTACTGTGCTGGTGTTAACCAAAGTTATATACTTCCAGCAAGGGCCTTGAATCCAAGACCACCTGATGCTCTTTAAACATATTCTCTCATTGATGAATAATTGTTCCTGTTTGCGGGCTGCAGAGAAAATCTATGTCTTGCTCCTGAATTCAGCACAGTTCAAAGTCCCTAAGACCATTTTCGCAAGTGAACATCAGCCTTGGTTCACAACAACACTGAATCCTTATGCACTATTTCTTGCCTATAGGAAGGCTCCAGGGTTGACACAAAGGGATACAAATTTGTCTTGTCCGGTACTGCAAAATGAGTAGTAGCAAATCGGCAGTGTACTTTGCACTCTGCTGAATTTTCTTACCCAATGAGGAAAATAGACAAGAAAATAGGGTGGAGTCCACTTTGAGTTATCAACAACAACAATAACTTGTATTTATATGGTACTTTTGACATCATAATACAGCCAAGGTGCTTCAAGTTATCAAACAAAATTTGACACCCAGCCACATAAGGAGATATTAGAGCCTTGGTCCTTGGTCAAGAGGTAGGTTTTAAGGAGTGTCATAAAGGAGGAAACAGAGATCGAGAGGCAAAGAGGTTTAGGGAGGGATTCCAGAGCTGAGGTCCTCAGCAGTTGAAGGCACAGCCACCAATGATGGAGCGATCAAATTTTGGGGGTGTTCAAGAGGCCAGAATTGGAGGAGCGCAGATATCTCAGAGGGTTGTTGGGCTGGAGGAGGTTACAGAGATAAGGAGGGGCGAGGCCATGGAGGGACTTGAAAACAAGGATGAAAATTTTAAAATCAAGACATTGCTTAACCAAGATGAATTTATACTCCAAATTCTCTAAGCCATTTGTGAGATATTGCCTTAAATACAGCTGCCTCCAACTGTTTCCTATTGTTATCCTAGCTGAAACAAAGAATGTCAGATTTTATATACTTCCATTCAGTTTCTTTGGATAAGTTTAGTTTAGAGATACAGCACTGAAACAGGCCCTTCGGCCCACCGAGTCTGTGCCGACCATCAACCACCCATTTATACTAATCCTACACTAATGCCGTATTCCTACCACATCCCCACCTGTCCCTATATTTCCCTACCACCTACCTATACTAGGGGAAATTTATAATGGCCAATTAACCTACCAACCTGCAAGTCTTTTTGGCTGTGGGAGGAAACCGGAGCACCCGGAGAAAACCCACGCAGACACAGGGAGAACTTGCAAACTCCACACAGGCAGTACCCAGAATTGAACCCGGGTCGCTGGAGCTGTGAGGCTGCGGTGCTAACCACTGCGCCACTGTGCCGCCCATAATAGATAAGAATAATAAATTTTATGCAAAAGAGTACAAATTATGAAAGTTACAATGTAAGTCCAGTTTAATAGTTCGATTAAAAGATTTTTCTTATAAATTATGTCCAGCTACTTAACAAAAACTAAAATTAAGCATAAGTGATGTTAGAAATAACAATGAATTGATACAGTGCTAACTGTTACAGGCACTTTAAATTATCAATGACACAAGAATGGCCAATGTGACTTATTTTCAGGTTAGTGCAGTCTCTCCAGCATCAATAGATGGGATTGGCCAGTGCCCGACCCTGTGAAAATGTCAACGGTGCCATAGATCACAAACATCACATTGGTAAGTGCAGGTGAGTATGGCCATTTGGCCAATCAAGCTCTGCCTTGTGAAGAAACATGTGGTACCACCACCACAGTATCCAACTGGCTCTTGAAATAGTTTCAGGGCTTTAGCCAGCACCGGAAGACCATTCCAAGTATGAATCACTTTGCCCGAAGCAGTGCTTAAATTATGTTTTATCAGTCTGTAGAGAGGATTTTAAACTGAATAGTGGGGGCAAGGGATCAAATTTGGGAAGATATGGTAAATCAAGGAGTAGAGACAAGGCAAGAGAGAAAGGTATTAATATGGGAAATGATAGACTGTGACAGGAAGGGACAGAGCATACAAATCTAAGAGTAAATCAACAGATAAGGCTCGAGGTTACAAAAATAATAAAAGGACAAAACTAAAGGCTCTGGATCTGAATGCACGTAGTATTCAAAACAAAACAGATGAACTGACAGCTCAGTTAGAAATAAATTAATACGATCTGATAGCCATTACAGAGATATGGCTGCAGGACGACATAGATTGGGACCTGAATATTGAAGGGTACATAGCATTTAGGAAGAACAGGAAGCTAGGAAAATGTGGAGGGGTAGCTCTGTTAATTAATGATGGTATTAGCGCAATAAAGAGGGATGACCTAAATTCAGAAGACCAGAACATAGAAACAGTTAGGGTAGAGATGAGGAATCATAAAGGCAAGAAGTCACTTATGGGAGTTGTGTACAGGCCATCTAGCACTAACCACACTGCAGGATGGGGTATAAGGGAAGAAATAATGGCAGCTTTTCAGAAAGGTACAGCAATAATTATGGGGGATTTTAACCTACATATAGACTGGAAAGATCAATTGGGCAGAGGTAACCTAGATGAGGAGTACATGGAATGTTCTTGGGATAATTTTTTGGAACAATATGTTCTCGAGCCAACCAGAGAGCAGGCTATACTAGACCTGGTATTGTGCAACGAGATAGGATTCATTAATGACCTCATGTTTAAGGCGCCCCTAGGTAGCAGCAATCATGATATGATTGAATTTTATATTCAGTTTGAGGGAGAGAAGGGCGGCACAGTGGCGGAGTGGTTAGCACCGCAGCCTCACAGCTCCAGGGACCCGGGTTCGATTCTGGGTACTGCCTGTGCGAAGTTTGTAAGTTCTCCCTGTGACCGCATGGGTTTTCATCGGGTGCTCCGGTTTCCTCTCACAGCCGAAGACTTGCAGGTTGATTTGTAAATTGCCCCTAGTGTAGGTAGGTGGTAGGGAATATGGGATTACTGTAGGGTTAGTATAAATGGGTGGTTGTTGGTCGGCACAGACTTGAAGGGCCTGTTTCAGTGCTGTATCTCTAAATAAAAAATAGAAGAGTGAGTCCAAGACTAGTATTTTAAACTTAAATAAGGGCAATTATGAGGCTATGAAAGCAGAGCTAGCTAAAGTGAACTGGCAAATCAGGTTAAGGGATAGGTGAATAGAGATGTAGTGGCAGACATTTAAGGGGATATTTCAGAATACACAGAATAGATACATTTCGAGAAAGAAAAATTTGAAGGGTGGGACCCGCCATCCATGGTTAACTAAAACAAACTTAAAGAAAAAGCCTATAATTGCGCAAAGATGGGAGGCAGGTCAGAAGATTGGACAGAATATAAAAAACAGCAACAAATGACTAAAAGATTGATAAGGAAGGTAAAATTAGAGTACAAAAGAAAGCTAGCTAGAAATATAAAGACAGATGTAAAGAGTTTCAATAGATAACTAGAAAAGTTAACAAAGTGAGCGTTGGTCCGATAGAAAATGAGTCGGGGGAATTAATAATGGATAATAAGGAGCTGGCAGATGATTTCAACAGATATTTTTCATCGGTCTTCACTATTGAGGATACAAATAACATCCCAGTATTAGCTGTAAGTCAGGAAATGGAAGGGAGGGAGGAACTCAAGAAAATTACAATCACCAGAGAAGTGGTACTGAACAAATTGTTGAAGCTGCAGGCTGACAAGTCCCTGGGTCCTGATGGACTTTATCCTAGGGTGTTAAAGGAAGTGGCTAGTGAGATAGTTGATGCATTAGTTTTAATTTTCCAAAATTCCCTAGATTCGGGGATTGTTAGAAAGGAAAATAGCGAATGCAACTCCTTTATTCAAAAAGGGAGGGAGACAGAAAGCAGGAAACTACAGGCCAGTTAGCTTAACATCTGTCTTAGGGAAAATATTAAAAGCTATTATTAAAGACGTTATAGCAGGGTATTTAGAAAAATTCAAGTTAATCAGGCAGAGTCAACATGGTTTTGTGAAAGGGAAATCATGTTTAATCATTTATTGCAGTGCTTTGAGGGAGTTACATGTGCTGTGGATAAAGGGGAACCGGTTGATGTATAGTACTTAGATTTCCAGAAGGCATTTGATAAGGTGCCACATCAAAGGTTATTGCAGAAAATAAATGCTCATGGTGTAGGAGGTAACATATTGGCATGGATAGAAGATTGGCTAGCTAACAGGAAACAGAGAGTAGGCATAAATAGATCATTTTCTGGTTGGTAAGTTGTAATGAATGGTGTCACAGAGATCTGTGCTGGGGCCTCAACTTCTTACAATTTATATAAGTGACTTAGATGAAGTTCTGGTTGCTACATTTGCTGATGACACAAAGATAGGTAGGAAAGTAACTTGTGAAGAGGACATAAGGGGGCTACAAAGGGATGTAGATAGGTTAAGTGAGTGGGCAAAGACCTGGCAAATGGAGTATAATGTGGGAAAGTGGGAAATTGTCCATTTTGGCAGGAAGAATAAAAAAAGAAGCATATTATCTAAATGGTGAGAGATTGGAGAGCTCTGAGATGCAGGGGATCTGGGTGTCCTAGTGCATGAATCACAAAAGGTTTTTTTGTTTTTTTTCTTTCATTGATCTCACCAAAGCCTTTGACCTCGTCAGCAGACGTGGTCTCTTCAGACTACTAGAAAAGATCGGATGTCCACCAAAGCTACTAAGTATCATCACCTCATTCCATGACAATATGAAAGGCACAATTCAACATGGTGGCTCCTCATCAGAGCCCTTTCCTATCCTGAGTGGTGTGAAACAGGGCTGTGTTCTCGCACCCACACTTTTTGGGATTTTCTTCTCCCTGCTGCTTTCACATGCGTTCAAATCCTCTGAAGAAGGAATTTTCCTCCACACAAGATCAGGGGGCAGGTTGTTCAACCTTGCCCGTCTAAGAGCGAAGTCCAAAGTACGGAAAGTCCTCATCAGAGAACTCCTCTTTGCTGACGATGCTGCTTTAACATCTCACACTGAAGAATGCCTGCAGAGTCTCATCGACAGGTTTGCGTCTGCCTGCAATGAATTTGGCCTAACCATCAGCCTCAAGAAAACGAACATCATGGGGCAGGATGTCAGAAATGCTCCATCCATCAATATTGGCGACCACGCTCTGGAAGTGGTTCAAGAGTTCACCTACCTAGGCTCAACTATCACCAGTAACCTGTCTCTAGATGCAGAAATCAACAAGCGCATGGGTAAGGCTTCCACTGCTATGTTCAGACTGGCCAAGAGAGTGTGGGAAAATGGCGCACTGACACGGAACACAAAAGTCCGAGTGTATCAGGCCTGTGTCCTCAGTACCTTGCTCTACGGCAGCGAGGCCTGGACAACGTATGCCAGCCAAGAGCGACGTCTCAATTCATTCCATCTTCGCTGCCTTCGGAGAATACTTGGCATCAGGTGGCAGGACTATATCTCCAACACAGAAGTCCTTGAAGCGGCCAACATCCCCAGCTTATACACACTACTGAGTCAGCGGCGCTTGAGATGGCTTGGCCATGTGAGCCGCATGGAAGATGGCAGGATCCCCAAAGACACATTGTACAACGAGCTCGCCACTGGTATCAGACCCACCGGCCGTCCATGTCTCCGTTATAAAGACGTCTGCAAACGCGACATGAAATCGTGTGACATTGATCACAAGTCGTGGGAGTCAGTTGCCAGCATTCGCCAGAGCTGGCGGGCAGCCATAAAGACAGGGCTAAATTGTGGCGAGTCGAAGAGACTTAGTAGTTGGCAGGAAAAAAGACAGAGGCGCAAGGGGAGAGCCAACTGTGCAACAGCCCCAACAAACAAATTTCTCTGCAGCACCTGTGGAAGAGCCTGTCACTCCAGAATTGGTCTTTATAGCCACTCCAGGCGCTGCTTCACAAACCACTGACCACCTCCAGGCGCGTATCCATTGTCTCTCGAGATAAGGAGGCCCAAAAGAAAAAGAAAGAAAGAAAGAAGTGCATGAATCACAAAAGGTTAGTATGCATATACAGCATGTAATTAGGAAAGCTAATAGAATGTTGTCGTTTATTGCGAGTGGAATGGAATACAAAAGTAGGGAGGTTATGCTTCAGCTGTACTGGGCATTGGTGAGACCATATCTGGAGTACTGTATACAGTACTCGTCTTCTTATTTAAGGAAGGATGTAAATGCATTGGAGGCAGTACAGAGAAGGTTTACTAGACTAATACCTGGAATGGACGGGCTGTCTTATGAGGAAAGATTGGACAGGCTAGGCTTGTATTCGTTGGAATTTAGAAGAGTAAGAGGCGACTTGATTGCAACATATAAGATCCTGAGGGGTCTTGACAGGGTGGATGTGGAAAGGACGTTTCCTCTTGTGGGAGATTCTAGAACTAGGGGTCACTGTTTAAAAATAAGGGGTCACCCACTTAAGACAGAGATGAGGAAACATTTTTTCTCTCAGATGGTCATGAGTCTTTGGAATTCTCTTCCTCAAAATGCGGAGGAAGCAGAGTATTTAAATATTTTTAAGGCAGAGGTAGATAGATTCTTGATAAGCAAGGGGGAGGAAGGTTATCAGGGGTAGGTGGAAATGTGGAGTAATTAGTTCAGCCATGAGCTTATTGAATGGCAGAGCAGACTCGAAGGGCCGAGTGGCCCACTCCTGTTCCTGATTCGTATGTTTGTATGTTCGTATCTATGACCCAATGTCGAACAGTTGCAGTTTAACATGAATTAGTGCTCCAGAATAACCTTATGCATTATATTTAGTATCTTATATACCACTATAAGGCACTACCACCCCATCCCCTGTCCAACATCAGTCTTCTTTCAAACGTAAAGAGTCCAGGTTTTCTGCTTCTTGCTCTCGCCCCGAACTGGAAAACTTCATCAACTTTGCTTCCAATTTCCACCCTTCTTTCACCTTTACATGGTTTATTTCCGACACTTCCCTTCCCTTCCTGTCTCCATCTCTGGGGATAAGCTGTCTACTAATATTCATTATAAGCCCATCGACTCCCACGGCTCTCTTGACTACACCTCCTCACACCCTGTTTCATATAAGGACTCCATTCCATTCTCCCAGTTTCTCTGTCTCCGACGCATCTGTTCTGATGATGCAACCTTCCACAACAGTGTTTCTGACATAAAAACAAGAAATGCTGGAACCACTCAGCAGGTCTGGCAGCATCTGTGAAAAGAGAAGCAGAGTTAACGTTTCGGGTCAGTGACCCTTCTGACATGCCTTTCTTTTTCCTCAACCGAGGATTCCCCCCCCACTATGGTTGACAGGGCCTTCAACCGTGTCCGACCCATTTCCCACACTTCTGCCCTTACCCCTTCCCCTCCCTCCCAGAACCGCGACAGGGTTCCCCTTGTCCTCACTTTCCATCCCACCATCCTCCACATCCAAAGGATCATCTTCCGCCATTTTCCCCACCTCCAGCGTGATGCCACCACTAAACACATCTTCCCTTCCCCTCCCCTTTCAGCATTCTGAAGGGAGAGTTCCCTCCATGACACACTGGTCCACTCTTCCATCACCCCCGACATCTCGTCCCCTTCCCACGGCACCTTCCTATACAGAAGGTGTAATACTTGCCCTTTTATCTCCTCTCTCCTCACCATCCAAGGCCTTAAACACTCCTTCCAGGTGAAGCAGTGATTTACTTGTACTTCCTTCAATTTAGTATACTGTATTTGCTGCTTACAATGTGGTCGCCTCCATGTTGGGGAGACCAAATGCAGATTGGGTGACTGCTTTGCAGAACACCTCACTCAGTCCTAAAGCATGACGCTGATGTTTCCAGTCGCGAAACATTTCAACACTCATTCCCCCTGCTCTCATGCCATCATTTCCTTGGCCTGCTGCAGTGTTCCAGTGAACATCAACGCAAGCTCAAGGAGCAGCACCTGATCTTTCGATTGGGCACTCTACAGCCTTGGAGACTGAACATTGATTTCAATAACTTCAGAGCATGGCTGGCCTTTTTTAAAAATGTTATTTTATTTTTTAACCATGTGCCTGTTTTTCATGTAGACACAGTTGCTCATTATTTTGCGATAACACTCTCTCTGGACTAATGCTTTGTCTTTCACCACAAGCATTAACACAGTCTTTGCCCTTGTCCCCGGACAGCTTTGTTATTTAATCTCTCCTGCCCGATCACACACCTCCCCTTTTGTTCTCTTCCCCACTATCCCCTCCATCCCTGACCCCCTTCACTTGCTTAAAACCTAATTCCTTTCTACCCTTTGCCAGTTCTGATGAAGGATCACTGACCTGAAATGTTAACTCTGCTTCTCTCTCCACTGATGCTGCCTGACCTGCTGAGTATTTCCAGCACTTTCTGTTTTTATTCCAGGTTTTCTAACTTGTGTCAATCCACTAACACGTGGATCAGCCTCATGCACCTTCTCTGCACGTGTTCCAAAGTTATAACTTCTCTCAGGTTGGCACAGATTCTCATGGTCCGACATAAAATAATTGGTTTGTTTGAACAGCAATACATCCTGAAGATATAACTCACTGGAGTCCAAACAAACTGGAGGAGGAATAACTCATGTCTAAACAGTAACTATTCAAACCAAACAATAGGGAGAAAGATATTTATGAAATGCAAATGTAAATATCATACAAAAGTGTTCTGCACCTTTTACTGAAAGGTATCAACTAGAAGTGGAGCTAAATCTGAGCAACAGGAAACATTACAGGCTGCAGAGAGATGCATTGTGGGCGATTCAGTAAATTGTCCAAAATTAGGAGTCAAGAAGTAAGTCAGGGTGTGCAATAGCCAGTCCGATGAAAGTTTTGAAAGGTCGGTTTTAGGACAATGGCAGAATTAGAGCTCAGCATTGAATGTAGTTACTGAATTAATAAGATTATTGACAGAACAGAGAGAGCTGTTGTAAAATAGAATATATTAATTTGTGAGAAATTTAACAAGGTTATAGAGACCATGTTATGTCCAGGTGAGAAGGGGTCCAGGGGTTCCCTCTCAGCCTTTGCCTGGTTTAACTATAACAGGGTTTAATTTGAAAACACAGTGTTTTTAGCTCCCCCTTTGTGAAACCTTGTTCACTGCTCCAATTGTAAGGCAAAGAAATCAAACAGATTTCCTTAGATTTAAACAAGAAAGGAAGAAGTTTATTGATCTTAAACTCTAATCCGAGTTAATGACTACGAATTTGCGACGTGACCACGCTAGCGATAAACACACACGCAGATAGAGACAGAAAAAGTAGAAGTAATAAAGGGAAAAAGTTTGAGGTAATATCTGGTAGTTACGGTCCTTTAAATTCAATGTGGAGTCTTTGGTTGCCAGTAAGACTTACAATTTGTTGGGGCCCAGTTCATACTTCAAATTGTTCCGATATAGGAGTCTTTTCTCCTTGAGGTTTGCGTGTGTTCTGTGGGTCCAGTGGCTTGGGGAGAAAGCAAGCGAGAAGACAGCCAGATGAGAGGCTTGCTTGTTTCAGCTTCAGTTGCACACTGCCTTCCGAATTCAAACTGTCCTGTGGCCAGTTCAAAAAACCTGGACCAGCCAGTTAGCCATGTGACCAAAATAAATACAAGAAATGCTGGAAATACTCAGCAGGTCTGGCAGCATCTGTGGAGAGAGAAGCAGAGTTAACGTTTCAGGTCAGTGACCCTTCTTTAGAACTGGCAAATATTAGAAATGTAGAAGGTTATAAGCAAGTAAAGTGGGGGTGGGGCAAGAGATAACAAAGGAGAAGGTGTAGATAGGACAAGGTCACAGAATAGCTGACCAGGAGGTCATGGAGCAAAGATATGTTAGTGGTGTGTTGAAAGACAAAGCATTAGTGCAGAAAGGGTGTTAACGGACTGAAAATTGAACAGCCGCATGTACAAACATGAAAAAAACAGTGGGTAAGCAAACTGAACAAACTAAGATGAAGTAAAATAAAAGAAACACAAAAGAATATATATAAAAAAAAAGAAAAAGAAAAAAATAACTGAAAATAAAAGTAAAATGGGGGGCCCATCATGCTCTGAAATTATTGAACCCAATGTTCAGTCCGGCAGGCTGTAGCCTAATTGGTAAATGAGATGCTGTTCCTCGAGCTGGCGTTGATGTTCACTGGAACACTGCAGCAATCCCAGGACAGAGATGTGAGCATGAGAGCAGGGGGGAATGTTGAAATGGCAAGCAACCAGAAGCTTGGGGTCCTGCATGTGGACTGAGCGGAGGTGTTCCGCAAATCGGTCACCCAGTCTGCGTTTGATCTCCCCAATGTAGAGGAGACCACATTGTGAGCAGCGAATACAGTATACTACATTGAAAGAAGTACAAGTGAATCGCTGCTTCACCTGAAGCGAGTGTTTGGGGCCTGGGATAGTGAGGAGAGAGGAGGTAAATGGGCAGATATTACACTTCCTGCAATTGCATGGGAAGGTGCCATGGGATGGGGACGAGGTGGTGGGAGTAGACCAGGGTGTCACGGAGGAAACAATCCCTTCGGAATGCTGACAGGGGAAGGGAGGGGAAGATGTATTTGGGAGTGGCATCACGCTGGAGGTGGGGGAAATGGCGGAGGATGATCCTTTGGATATGGAGGCTGATGGGGTGGAAAGTGAGGACAAGGGGGACCCTGTCACAGTTCTGGGAGGGAGGGGGAGGGGTGAGGGTAGAGGTGCGGGAAATGGGCCGGACACAGCTGAGGGCCCTGTCAACTACAGTGGGGGGGAATCCTCGGTTGAGGAAAAAGGAAGACATATCAGAAGTGCTGTTGTGGAAGGTAGCATCATCAGGGCAGATGCGCGGAGACGGAGAAACTGGGAGAATGGAATGGAGTCCTTACAGGAGGCAGGGCGTGAAGAAGTGTAGTCGAGGTAGCTGTGAGAGTCGGTGGATTTATAATGAATATTAGTAGACAATCTATCCCCAGAGATGGAGACAGAGAAGTCGAGGAAGGGAAGGGAAGTGTCAGAGATGGACCATGTAAAGGTGAGAGAAGGGTGGAAATTAGAAGCAAAATTGATAAAGTTTTCCAGTTCCGGGCAGGAGCAAGACACGGCACCGAAACAGTCATCAATGTACCGGAAGAAGAATTGGGGGAGGGGGCCAAAGTAGGACTGTAACAAGGAATGTTTGACATATCCCACAAAAAGACAGGCATAATTAGGACCCATGCGGGTACCCATAGCAACACCTTTTACTTGAAGGAAGTGAGTGGAGTTGAAGGAGAAGTTGTTCAATGTGAGAACAAGTTCAGCCAGGCGGAGGAGGGTGGTGGTGGATGGGGACTGGTTGGCCCTCTGTTCAAAGAAGAAGCGGAGAGCCCTCAAACCGTCCTGGTGGGGGACGGAGGTGTATAGAGATTGGACGTCCATAGTGAAGAGGAGGCGGTTGGGGCCAGGAAACTGGAAATTGTCAAAATGATGTCTGGCGTCAGAAGCGTCACGGATGTAGGTGGGAAGAGACTGGACCAGGGGAGAAAAGATAGCGTCAAGATAGGAAGAAATAAGTTCAGTGGGGCAGGAGCAGGCTGACACAATGGATCTGCCAGGACAGTCCTGTTTGTGGATTTTGGGAAGGAGGTAGAAGCGGGCTGTCCGGGGTTGTGGGACTATGAGGTTAGAAGCTGTAGAGGGAAGATCTCCAGAGGAGATGAGGTCAGTGACAGTCCTGTGGACTGTAGCTTGATGTTCGGTGGTGGGGTCATGGTCCAGAGGGAGGTAGGAAGAAGTGTCACTGAGCCTCTGCAAGGTAGAGGTTGGTACGGCATACAACAACAGCACCACCCTTGTCTGCAGGTTTGATGACAATGTCGGGGTTAGACCTGAGAGAACGGAGTGCCTCAAGTTCAGAGGGTGACAGGATAGAGTGAGTGAGGGGGGCAGAGAAATTGAGATGACCAATGTCTCGCTGACAGTTTTCAGTGAAAAGATCAAGAGTGGGTAAGAGGCCAGGGGGAGGAGTCCAGGTAGAGGGAGAATGCTGGAGGTGGATGAATGGGTCTACTGATCGGGGGAAGGACTCCTGGTCAAAGAAATGAGCCCGGAGGCAGAGGGGGCGGAAGAATATCTCAACATCATGCTGAGCGCGAAATTCATTGAGGTAGGGACGTAAGGGGATAAAATTGAGATCTTTGCTCAGTACAGAACGTTCAGCGTCAGAGAGGGGAGATCAGAGGGTATAGTGAATATACGGCAAGGGGTCAGATCAGAAGGGGTGGGGTCAGAGGGAAGTGAAGGGGAAGAAGGATCCGGAGGGGCATTAGTCCCCATCAGCTGCTGGAGCTTTCGTTCCTTGACACCTGAAAGGAAGAAAAAAAGTTTTTAGTTAATGCGCCGGATGAGAAAAAGGATGAAATGAAACTGTGGAGTAAAACAGCTTTGAGATAAGGTGAGGCGGTGCTGCTGGAGAGAGAGTTTCAGTGTGTACAAGTGGCGGCGCGTAGCACTGAGTGTGGATCTCAGGTTGCGGTGAGAACAGCAGTCCGAGGAACGTTGTATTTCTCGGAGATACCTGTAATCCTGGGTGGATTCAAAACATGATGGGTGAAACTGCAGTTGGAATCCACGTGGAATACGTCGGAGCCGGAAACAGTCGCTGAGGAAGGAGATTAGGCTGTGAAAACGAGTTTTGGGAGACACTTTATCAAATACCAGGAGCGAAATAGAAAGCAATGAAGGTGAAAAAAGTAAAAGAGACAAACGAAAATTCTGTCGGAGCAAAGAGCAGAACTTCTTCAAGGTAAGCATTCCTGGAAGAGAAGTGGTATGTGACCAGCTGATTTAACCAGTCCTGGCTCTGTGGATTGTATCATCTTAGCAGGGCCTGGAATGCACTTCCTTACACCTTCAATGTCTGGTGATCAAAATCCATTTGGGGTTAATTGGAGCAGGGAATAGTCCTTTGTCTCCACAAGCAGTGTCTCTTAGTATGCAAATGTCCTTCCAGCCCAGTGTCTGGTGATCTCTAAAGAAGTCATTTCTTCACTCCAGCAACAGTTTAAAATCAATGTTCAAATGACAAAATTAATATGGCTCATTCTTGGCAAGTGGGGGTCTAACCTAACCATCTGAGAACCACACTCAAGGGACTCAGCTGAGAGAGGGAGAAATCTGGAGGCAGTACTAAAATAGTAAGACTTTCTCAGGCCAGGAGAAACTGAAAACATTAACCCAAATAGACAGGACAACTCAAGCTTGATATAAATTCAGCTCCAGGCTGTAAACCAGTGAGAGAAGGAAACAGAAGCTGCAGAGCAGGGCAACCAAAGACCCACTGAAGATAATGCCAAAGCAGAAATCAAACATAAGCTAAAACTCAGAAAGAGGCAATCGCTGAAATACAAATTAGGAATGACTCAGGAGACAGGAGATAATTCTTCAGTAAATACACAAAGAATATTAATAAATAAACAAGACACAATACAAAGTGAAATTCAAAACAAAAAATAGATGTATGGGCAAAACGGCCTCCTTCTGTGCTATAACCTTCTATAGTACCATGGAACAAATAGTACAACAATTGCATTATATAGCACCTTGAGATGGCCTTGACAACAGGCTTCGGTTTTCCTCAGCACTTAATGGGATGACATTTCTGCTCATCCAGTACTGCACCTTGGGCAAGCAGTGTGACAAATTAGAGACAGTGGAGGGGGTTAAGAGAGATGGTGGTGAGGTAGAACCGGGTGTCGTCAGTAGATGTGTGAAACCAGATGTGTTTTTGGATGATGTCGCTGAAGGGCAGCAGACAGATGAGAAATAGGAGGCGGCCAAGAATAGATCCTTGGAGGACACCAGAGATAACGGTGTGGGAGCAGAAAGAAAAGCCAATGCAGATGATTCTCTGGCTACTCCTGGATGGCTAAGAATGGAACAAGACAAATGCAGTCCCATCCAGCTGGAGGAAGGAGGAGAGGATTTGAAGAAGGATGGTGTGGTCAAAGGCTGCTGACAGGTTGAGAAGGACAAGGAGGGATGGCTTACCATGGTCCCTGTTACATAAGATGTCATTTGTGACTCTGATAAAGGGCCGTTTCAGGGGTGGAACCAGATTAGAGGGAGTCAAACATGGAATTCTGGGAAAGATGGGCACAGATTTGGGAGGTGACAACATGATTAAGAAACTTGGAGAAGAAAGGAAGGTTAGAGATAGGCTGTAGTTTTCAAGGACAGAGGGGTCATGGGTGGATTTTTTGAGCAGATGCAGATTTGAAAGGAAGAGGGATCTTACCAGAGGAGGGGGAACCGTAAACAACATTAGCTACCAGGGGAGTCTGGAAGGGAAATTAGGTAGTCAGCAGTTTAATAGATAGTCAAGGGAACAGGCAGTGATTCTTTTTTTTTAAACATTCATGGGATGGGGGCATCGCTGACCAGGCCAGCATTTATTGCCCATCCCTAATTGCCCTTGAGAAGGTGGTGGTGAGCTGCCTTTTTGAATCGTTGCAGTCCAATTGGGGTAAATACACCCACAGTGCTGTTAGGAAGGGAGTTCCAGGATTTCGACCCAGCGACAGTGAAGGAACAGCGATATAGTTCCAAGTCAGGATGGTGTGTGACTTGGAGGGGAACTTGCAGGTGGTGATGTTCCCATGCAACTGCTGCCCTTGTCCTTCCAGGTGGTAGAGGTCGTGGGTTTGGAAGGTGCTGTCTAAGGAGCCTTGGGGCATTGCTGCAGAGCATCTTGTAGATGGTACACACTGCTGCCACTGTGCATCGGTGGTGGAGGGAATGAATGTTTGTGGATGGGGTGCCAATCAAGCGGGTTGCTTTATCCTGGATGGCGTTGAGCTTCTTGAATGTTGTTGGAGCTGCACCCATCCAGGCAAGTGGAGAGTATTCCATCACACTCCTGACTTGTGCCTTGTAGATGTTGGACAGGCTTTGCGGAGTCAGGAGGTCAGTTACTTGCTGCAGGATTCCTAGCCTCTGACCTGCTCCTGTAGCCACGGTATTTATATGGCTACTCCTGTTCCGTTTCTGGTCAATGGTAATCCCTAGGATGTTGATAGTGAGGGATTCAGCGATGGTAATGCCATTGAATGTCAAGGGGAGATGGTTAGATTCTCTCTTGTTGGAGATGTTCATTGCGTGGCACTTGTGTGGCGCGAATGTTACTTGCCACTTATCAGCCCAAGCCTGGATGTTGTCCAGGTCTTACTGCATTTCTACACGGACTGCTTCAGTATCTGAGAAGTTGCGAATGATGCTGAACATTGTGCAAACTTTAGCGAACATCCCCATTTCTGGCCTTATGATTGAAGGAAGGTCATTGATGAAGCAGCTGAAGATGGTTGGGCCCAGGACACTACCCTGAGGAACTCCTGCAGTGATGTCCTCGAGCTCAGATGATTGACCTCCATCACCACAACTTTCTTCCTTTGCGCAAGGTATGACTCCAACCAGTGGAGAGTTTTCCACCTAATTCCCATTGACCTCCGTTTTGCTCAGGCTCCTTGATACCATACTCGGTCAAATGCTGCCTTGATGTCAAGGGCAGTCACTCTCACCTCACCTCTTTTGGCCATGTTGGAACCAAGGCTGTAATGAGGTCAGGAGGTGATTGGCTGTGGCGGAACCCAAACGGAGCGTCACTGAGCATCTTATTGCTAAGCAACTGCCGCTTGATGGCACTGTTGATGACACCTTCCATTACTTTACTGATGATTGAGAGTAGGCTGATGGGGCGGTAATTGGCTGGGTTGGACTTGTCCTTCTTTTTGCGTACAGGATATACCTGGGCAATTTTCAACATTGCAGGGTAGATGCCAGTGTTGTAGCTGTACTGGAGCAGCTTGGCTAGGGGCACGGCAAGTTCTGGAGCACAGGTCTTCAGTACTATTGCCGGAATATTATCAAGGTCCATAACCTTTGCAGTATCCAGTGCCTTCAGTTGTTTCTTGATATCACGTGGAGTGAATCGAATTGGCTGATATTTGGAATCTGTATATTTTTATTTAGATTTAGAGATACAGCACTGAAACAGGCCCTTCAGCCCACCGAGTCTGTGCCGACCATTAACCACCCATTTATACTAATCCTGCACTAATCCCATATTCCTACCACATCCTCACCTGTCCCTATATTCCCCTACCACCTACCTATACTAGTGGCAATTTATAATGGCCAATTCACCTATCAACCTGCAAGTCTTTTGGCTGTGGGAGGAAACCGGAGCACCCGGAGGAAACCCATGCAGACACAGGGAGAACTTGCAAACTCCACACAGGCAGTACCCAGAATTGAACCCGGGTCACTGGAGCTGTGAGGCTGTGGTGCTAACCACTGCGCCACTGTGCCGCTCCTATTGCTGGGGACTTCAGGAGGAGGCTGAGATGGATCATCAACTCGGCACTTCTGGCTGAAGATTGGTGCAAATGCTTCAGCCTTATCTTTCGCACTGATGTGCTGGGCTCCTCCATCATTGAGGATGGGGATATTTGTGGAGCCACCTCCTCCAGTTAGTTGTTTAATTGTCCACCACCATTCACGGCTGGATGTGGCAGGACTGCAGAGCTTAGATCTGATCCATTTGTTATGGGATCGCTTAGCTCTGTCTATCGCATGCTGCTTATGCAGTTTGGCATGCAAGTAGTCCTGTGTTGTAGCTTCACCTGGTTGACACCTCATTTTGAGGTATGCCTGGTACTGCTCCTAGCATGCCCTCCTGCACTCTTCATTGAACCAGGGTTGGTCTCCTGGCTTGATGGTAATGGTAGAGTGGGGGATATGCCAGGCCACGAGGCTACAGATTGTGGTTGAGTACAGTTCTGCTGCTGCTGATAGCCCACAGTGCCTCTTGGATGCCCAGTTTTGCATTGCTAGATCTGTTTGAAATCTATCCCATTTAGCATGGTTATAGTGCCACACAACACGATGGAACATATCCTCAATGTGACGATGGGACATTGTCTCCACAAGGACATAGAAACATAGAAACATAGAAAATAGGAGCAGGAGTAGGCCATTTGGCCCTTCGAACCTGCTCCGCCATTCATTATGATCATGGCTCATTATCCAACTCAATAAACTGTTCCTGCTTTCCCCCCATATCCTTTGATCCCTTTAGACCCAAGAGCTATATCTAACTCCTTTTTGAAAACAGTGCCATCAAGCAGTACTTGCTGAGCAATAACCTGCACAGTGACACTCAATTCGAGTTCTGCCCGGGCCATTCAGCTCCTGACCTCATCACAGCCTTGGTTCAAACATGGACAAAAGAGCTGAACTCAGGAGGTGAGGTGAGAGTGACTGCCCTTGACATCAAGGCAGCATTTGACCAAGGATGGCATCAAGGAGCCTGAGCAAAACTGGAGTCAGTGGGAATCCGGGGGAAAACTCTCTGCTGGTTGGAGTCATACCTAGCACAAAGGATGATGGTTGTGATTGTTGGAGGTCAATCATCTGAGCTCCAGAACATCACTGCAGGAGTTCCTCAGGGCTCAGGGTAGTGTCCTAGGCCCAACCATCTTCAGCTGCTTCATCAATATCCTTCCTTCAATCATAAGGTCAGAAGTGGGGATGTTCGCTGATGATTGCACAATGTTCAGCACCATTCGCAACTTCTCAAATGCTGAAGCAGTCCGTGTAGAAATGCAGCAAGACCTGAACAATATCCTGTGAAGAATAACTCACCTCCTGACTCCCCAAAGCCTGTCCACCATCTACAAGGCACAAGTCAGGAGTGTGATGGAATACTCTCCACTTGCCTGGATAGGTGCAGCTCCAACAACATTCAAAAATCTCGACACCATCCAAGACAAAGCAGCCCGCTTGATTGGCACCCCATCCACAAACATTCACTCCCTCCACCACCGATACACAGTGGCAGTAGTGTAAACCATCTGCAAGATGCACTGCAGCAATGCACCAAGGCTCCTCAGACAGCACCTTCCAAACCCGCAACCTCTACCAACTGGAAGGACAAGGGCAGCAAATGCCTGGGAACACCACCACCTGCAAGTTCCTCTCCATGTCAGACACCATCCTGACCTGGAACTATATCGCCGTTCCTTCGCTGTTGCTAGGTCAAAATCCTGGAGCTCCCTTCCTAACAGCACTATGGGTCTACCCACCCTACATGGACTGCAGCGGTTCAAGAAGGCAGCTCACCATCACCTTCTCAAAGGCGATTAGGGATGGTCAATAAATGCTGATCTAGCCAGCGATGCCCACATCCCGTGAATGAATTAAAAAAAGCATGTGTTTCCTTTCTTGTTGATTCCCTCACCACCTGCCGCATACCCAGTCTACAGCTACGTTCTTTAGGACTCAGCCAGCTCAATCAGTTATGGTGCTACGGAGCCATTCTTGCTGATGGACATTGAAGTCCCCCACCCAGACTACATTCTATGCACTTGCCACCCTCAGTGCTTCCTCCAAGTGCTTTTCAACATGGAGGAGTACTGCCTCATCAGCTGAGGGAGGGTGGTAGGCGGTAATCAGCAGGAGGCTTCCTTGTCCATATTTGACCTGATGGCTTGAGACTTCATGGGGTCCGGAGTCAATGTTGAGAACTCTTAGGGCAACTCCCTCCCCACTGTACCGTCACCTCTGCTGTGTCTGTTCTGTTGGTGGGACAGGACATACCTGGGGATGGTGATGGCAGTATCCGTCAGGTATGATTCCATGAGTATGACTATGTCAGGCTGTTGCATAACTAGTCTGTGAGACAGCTCTCCCAACTTTGGGGAAAGCTCCCAGATGTTAGTAAGGTGGACTTGCAGGGTTGACAGGACTGGGTTTGCCATTGTCATTTCCAGTGCATAGGTCAATGTTGGGTGGTCTGTCCAGTTTCATTGACTTTGTAGTGATTAGATACAACTGAGTGGCTTGCTAGGCCAGTTCAGAAGGCATATAAGAGTCCAGCACATCGCTGCGGGTTTGGAGTCACATGTAGGCAAGACCAGCAGATTTCCTTTCCCTAAAGGGCATTAGTGAACCAGATGGGTTTTTTAACAACAATTACGACAGTGACAATACCACTACACCACCACCTCCCTTCTCATGGAAGCGATCAGCTTGGCAAGGGCATGAGGGGTGATAGGAGAGAATAGAAGAGAAACTAGAGAAAGATGTGAGTTCAGGAGTAGGGAAGGGAGTTAAAAGTAATAAAATGGTAGAAATATAAAATTGTATGTCTACCAAAGCTGATTGAATGACAGTGTAGGACAAAAGCAAGATACTTTAAAGTTATCAGGCAACAACTCATGGGTATAAATCTTGCTGTTGGACAATCAGTCAAAATTATTCAACACCTTACAAGCTCCAATGCCACATAATGCTTGAAATTTTAAAACTATATTGATTTAGTTTGATTGAATTTTAGACTGCATGGATAAAGGGAATATGTTGGATGCTGTTCATATGGATTTGCATTAGATGTTTGACAAGGTGACAGATGAGAGACTCAATCTGCCCTGGCATTGGTCCCACTGCTAAATCTGTGGGCCCCATCTTTTAGGAATCCCAAGCCCCTCAGAATGCTACACTCCACCCCGCAATCCTGATCCCCTCACACTTGCCTGATTCACTCTGTCCCTACTGATCATCTCCCTCTCTCCTGATTGCCAGCACACCTTCTGATTGTCTCTGCCCTTTTCCAGACCTATGCCAGTGTTGCAGGAGTCCAAAAGTGACCTCCAGCTAATTGACGCGCTGGTCTAATTTAAATGAAGCTTGAGGCCCAATTTGAATAGGGCCTCGGGCTATCTGTTGCTGTGCAATTCCACTCTGAGGCTTCGTGGGGGTGTTGTATTTAAAAGCAAGAAAATTATGTTGAATTTGTATGATATGAAAGATTTCAAAGCAATGGAAAAGGTACAATAAGATTCACTACATTTAGGAATGATAAGTTCAAGTAACGAGGGCTCAAAACCTTGGAGCTTTCGCCCTGCAACAGGGAAGGTTAAGGCGGGATTTAAATCAGGTTTTCAAAATCAGCAAGGACTTGAGGGGGTAGTTGGTTTCTGAATCTGTAGGGAGGGCCTAAACTTACAACAGAAGAACCAAAGGGGAAGCTAGATTTTTTTTGAGGATGGGGGTGCGGTGTTATTCAATCTTAGGTGCTTAAGCACAAGCAAAGCACATATTATAACGTCTTTTAAAGGAGAATTGGATAAACATTTGAAAAGGAACAACGTAAAATGAATGTTGGAGAAAGGGTGGGGAAATTAGATTAGAAAAGAGAGCTCCAGTTAATGAAAGGTCTCCTTCTGTACTCTAACTTCTATGATTGCATGATCTGAAAATCCCTACCCATCCTTTAAATTCTGCATCAAATGGTACTTTGTTTTTTTTTTGTGGTTGTGCAATTTTGAATTAATTTATCAACTGGTAGAAATTTTATTGTGGTATTGGCTTGTTGAGTTGCAATGGCAATCACCTAGACATTGCTATAATTGTTAAACAATCAAGCAGTTCAAACCCCAGCTTCTTGGTATCTCAGCACCAGCATCCTTGAGCAGTGAAACAACATCCAGGAGCGTCATTAGGAGGAGAACTTATTGGTGGCTTGACAGGAATATGCTCGTCTCAACCATTATTGAAACCAATCTGTCAATCTACATTCCATTTGATGTGTCAGAGCTTTATTATTCCTTACCTTCCATAGTTTATATTTTATATTTAGATTTTGTAAAGAAAAAAATGACAATTCAGTGAAACACAGGCGGCATGTTGCTGCAGGTCATTGTCTTCATGAATTAGTTGGAAGTATCAGTGCGAACAATGTAACTTGTTATTTTTATGTTTTCATCCACCTCTACTGCACAAACCACCATGGGCCGCACTAAGCCAACCTACCACCCCACCACATGCTTTTCCCTGAACTCACAAATCAGTCGAGCTTCCATTCCATCTCCCATTGTGCCTTCTCTGAGCTCATCTCATCCAGAAGATTCATCTGCTGCTCCTTTGACCCATTCCCTCTAAACTGCTGTCCACCCAGCTTCTTCTCTTGGCCAGTGGTTTCCTTGAGGTACTCTTACCCTCCATCTAAAAATCATCATCATCATCACACCCTCTCCTTAAAAAAATGCAACCTTGAACACCACTTTTCGTCACCAACAATTGCCACATCTCCAACCTCCCTTTCATCTCCATTGTCCTTGGACATATCCCAAATCTTTGCCCCAATTTCCTACAATTCCATGCTTGAATCTCTCCAACCAGACAGCTGCCTTTGACACAGCACCGAAATAGCCCTAACCAAAGTCAGAAATGCCATTCTCTACAACTCTGAGTATACTGTATTACTCCTCATTGTCTCCTTTAACTTCGTGGCCTTTCACACGGTCAGCCATACCTCTCTTCCAGTGCTTCTCCTCTCATGTGCAGCTTAGTAGGACTGAATCATTTGGCTCCACTCTTATCTATTTGATCCAAGTTAAAGCATTTCCAGCAGTGGCTTCTCTTCCCACCCCACACTGTTATCTCTCAAGTTCTCCAAGGATCTGAGGATGTCCCCTTACTCATCCTCATGTGCATCCTTGGTGACTTCATCTGCAGACATAATGAAGTCAGTTTCTATCTGTTTGCTGACGACAGCCAGATCTACCTTTTCACCACTTTCTCAACCTCCTCCACTAAACCTGTATTGTCAGACCAGTGTTGGATAAACCACAATTGCCTTCAGCTTGACATTGGTTATACCATTGGGTATAGCCAGCATCTTTGACTTGTGACACAACAAACTCGATGCACTTGCCACTGATTCTATCTCCTCCCCTGGCCACTGTCTCAAGTTGAAGAGACCTCCTATGTCCAATTTAATTTTGAGCTGATTTTTAGCATCACCTTGCTTCAGCTCCTCAACTGCTGAAACCCTCCTCCAAACCTTTGTTATCTTCAAGCTCTACTACTCCAATGTGTTTCTGTCCAGCTTCTATCTTATGTAAACCCAGTGGTGTTAAAAAACAGAAATTAAAATTAATTGCTTTTCCAGTATACTTTCAATGGAAACATGGTCATAGGACCCTGAAACATTGCAAACCATTGTTGACAAAAATCTGATACATAACTTCTAGTACCTTTCTCAAAGGCTACCAAAGCCAACCTCAATAATCCAGAAATTACAATTCGTCTAAAATACGTCAGCCTGTGTCTTAATCTACATAAAGTCTTGCACTGCTATCATTCTGGTCCTTGCCACTGGCTCACAATGCCCCACTGAACTGATTTAAAGATCCTTTCCTCATTTTCAAATTCTTCCATGGTCTCACGCAACACTCACTCTTGCTCCCATCTAACTATATGTGTGCCTTCAAACCCTCAGGCATCAATCTACTTTTCACCCCTGCTCCCTCTGCCCACTATTGGTGATTTTTATTTTATTTATTCATTCATGGGATGTGGGCGCCGCTGGCTAGGCCAGCATTTGTTGCCCATCCCTAATTGCCCTTGAGAAGGTGGTGGTGAGCTGCCTTCTTGAACCGTTGCAGTCCTTGGGGTGTAGGTAGACCCACATTGCTGTTAGGAAGGGATTTCCAGGATTTTGACCCAGCGACAGTGAGGGAACGGCGATATAGTTCCAAGTCAGATGGTGTGTGACTTGGAGGGGAACTTGCAGGTGTTGGTGTTCCCAACCATTTGCTGCTCTTGTTCTTCTAGTTGGTAGAGGTCGCAGGTTTGGAAGGTGCTGTCTAAGGAGCCTTGGTGCGTTGCTGCAGTGCATCTTGTAGCTGGTACACACTGCTGCCACTGTGCGTCGGTGGAAGGAGTGAATGTTTGTGGATGAGGCGCCAATCAAGCGGGATGCTTCATCCTAGATGGTGTCGAGCTTCTTGAGTGTTGTTGGAGCTGCATCCATCCAGGCAAGTGGAGAGTATTCCATCACACTCCTGACATGTGCCTTGTAGATGGTGGACAGGCTTTGGGAAGTCAGGAGGTGAATTACTCGCCACAGGATTCCTAACCTCTGACCTGCTCTGGTAGCCATGGTATTTATATGGCCACTCCAGTTCAGTTTTTGGTCAATGGTAACCCCCAGGATGTTGATCATGGGGGATTCAGTGATCGTAATCCCATTGAATGTCAAGGAGAGATGGTTAGATTCTCTCTTGTTGGAGATGTTCATTGCCTAGCACTTGTGTTGCGCGAATGTTACTTGCCACTTATCAGCCCAAGCCTGGATATTGTCCAGGTCTTGCTGCATTTCTACACGGACTGCTACAGTATCTGAGGAGTTGCGAATGATGTTGAACATTGTGCAATCATCAGCGAATATCCTCACTTCTGACCTTATGATTGAAGGAAGGTCATTAATGAAGCAGTTGAAGATGCTTGGGTCTAGGACACTACCCTGAGGAATTCCTGCAGCGATGCCCTGGAGCTCAGATGATTGACCTCCAACAACCGCAACTATCTTCCTTTGCGCTAGGTATGCCTCCAACCAGCGGAGAATTTTCCACCTGATTCCCATTGACTTCAGTTATGCTAAGGCTCCTTAATGTTATACTCAGTCAAATGCTGCCTTGATGTCAAGGGTAGTCACTCTCACCTCATCTCTTGAGTTCAGCTCTTTTGTCCAAGTTTGTAATGAGGTCAGGAGCTGAATGGCTCTGGCGGAACCCAAACTGAGCCTCACTGAGCAGGTTATTGCTAAGCAAGTGCCACTTGATGGAACTGTCGACGACACCTTTCATCACTTTACTGATGATTGAGAGTAGACTGATGGGGCGGTAATTGACTGGGTTGGACTTGTCCTGCTTTTTGTGTACAGGACATACCTGGGCAATTTTCCACATTGCAGGGTAGATACCAGTGTTGTAGCTGTACTGGAACAGTTTGGCTAGGGGTGCGGCAAGTTCTAGGGAACAGATCTTCAGTACTATTGCTGGAATTTGTCAGGGCCCATAGCCTTTGCATATCCAGTGCCTTCAGTCATTTCTTGATATCGCGCGGGTGAATCGAATTGGCTGAAGACTGGCATTTGTGATGCTGGGGACTTCAGGAGG
Organism: Heterodontus francisci; assembly: GCF_036365525.1. Taxonomy (NCBI): domain Eukaryota; kingdom Metazoa; phylum Chordata; class Chondrichthyes; order Heterodontiformes; family Heterodontidae; genus Heterodontus; species Heterodontus francisci. Next base: position 17,688,661 of record NC_090388.1, read on the forward strand.
AGGCTGAGATGGATCATCCACTCTGCCCCTCTGCCTGAAGATTGTTGCAAATGTTTGGCTTTTGATCTCCTTGCGCCCCTGTCCTCCAGAACCCTCTCCCCAAACTGCACAACTCCAGCTCCTCTCTCCCTGCTTTCAATATCCTCCTGACTCCTCCTATTAATCCATGTTTTTAGATAACTCCTTTTCCTGTTATTTTCTTCTTCCCTCTATCTGCCCTTTCTCTCAGTCTTTCTGCACAGATGGTACAGTATGCCAGGAGCGCTATAGCATTGCAAGATGATAGTGGTGAGTGCACCAGTGCAATCAGTTCACTGCATTTCTGGTGCAATTGATGGCATGCGGGCATAATTTCAGCTTCACCACTTGGGCAGTAGCCTGGTAGAGTGGATCACCTGCCCATTGCAGAACCCACCCATGAAAATCGGATGGGCTGAATAACGGCTGAACCATCTAATATCATATGAACCCTGGGTGGCTGGAGGCACGACTCACGAATGTATCCCATCACTGAGGTAAATAATGTTGTCACATGATTAAGACTAGTTTAAAAGGAAGTATCAACTAAATAGCTATTTCATGTGAGTGTCTGAGAGCTGTTCACTCTTCAATCAATCACATTATGGATAGACAGCTGAAGGATCATCTTTTGACAGGAAGTAAGAGCCTTTGTTTATTCGATACCAATTTTCTTTTGCCTGGATCAAAAGAGTTTTTTTTACATGTCTTTGTGTTTGTGATTGCCAAGGCTTTCACTTAGGGTGTAGTAATTGACTAACCCAAGCAATATTCCTGCAGATTCCTACAGTGTGTTTAGTCTTTTGTCTGGAAGCTGTGGTTGGGTTGTGTTACATTATTAAAATGAGATGAGCTGTAATCGTCATAAATAAATATGTTAAATAGTTGAATAATGAAGTGGTTTAGCAAAGGGAGCTATGTCTACATAGGCTAATCATATATGAATAATTAATGCCTTTGAAAGAGTGTATTATGAATATGTTCACTTGTCATTAGAGTTTATGAGTTTTCGTTGGTCTCATAAGGTGACTTAGTGTAGTATGGATTTGTTAAGGGAAGGTCATGTCTTACTAACTTAATTGAATTTTTTGAGGAAGTAACAAGGAGGATTGATGAGGATGGTGCAGTGGATGTTGTCTACATGGATTTTAGTAAGGTATTTGACAAGGTCCCACAGGGCAGACTGGTCAGAAAAGTAAAAGCCCGTGGGATACAGGGGAATGTGGCGAGTTGTGTTTTGTGAATGGAAGGCGGTTTCCAGTGGCATTCCACAGAGCCCAGTGTCGGGTCCCTTGCTGTTTGTGCTATATATTAATGATTTGGACTTAAATGTGGGAGGCATGATTGGGAAATTTGCAGATGACACAAAAATTGGCCATGTAGATGACAGTGAAGAGGATAGCCGTAGACTCCAGAATGATATCAATGGTTTCGTTGAGTGGGCGGAAAAGTGGCAAATGGAATTCAATCCTGAGAAGTGTGAGGTAATACATTAGGGGAGGGCAAACAAAGCAGGAGAATGCACAATAAACGGGCGGATATTGAGAGGGGTAGAGGAAGTGAGAGACCTTGGAGTGCATGTCCACAGGTCCCTGAAAGTGACAGGACAGGTAGATAGAGTGGTGAAGAAGGCATATGGAATGCTTTCCTTTATTGGCTGAGGTATAGAATACAAAAGCAGGAATGCAATGCTGGAACTATATAAAATGCTGGTTAGGCCACAGCTGAAGTATTGCATACAGTTCTGGTCACCACATTACAGGAAGGACATAATTGCCCTGGAGAGAGTACAGATGAGATTTACAAGAATGTTGCCAGGGCGTGAAAGCTGTAGCTATGAAGAAAGATTGGAGAGGCTAGGGTTGTTTTCCTGAGAACAGAGGAGGCTGATGGGTGACTTAATTGAAGTGTACAAAATTATGAGGGGCCTAGATAGAGTAGACAGGAAGGACCTATTTCCCCTAGCAGAGAGGTCAATTACCAGGGGGCACAGATTTAAGATGATTTGTAGAAGAATTAGAGGGACATGAAGAAAAACTTTATAACCCAGAGGGTGGTGGGTGTCTGGAATTCACTGCCCAGATTGGTGGTGGAGGCAGAAACCCTCAACTCATTGAAAAGGTACCGGGACCTGCACAGGAAGTGCTGTAACCGGCAAGGCTACGGACCAGATGCTGGAAAGTGGGATTAGATTGGGCAGCTAGTTTTTTCTGCTGGTGCAGGCACGATGGGCTGAATGGCTTTTTTCTGTGCCATAACTTTTCTATCATTCTTCTTTTATGGTTCTATGTTAGCCAGTGCTACAGTAGTTGACATATTTTTGAAAAAAATCTATGAGCTATCAGCACCAATTTCCATTTATATAGTGCCTTTAATATAAAAGGCTTCTCAAAGCACTTCCCAGATAATGGCAAGGAAAAATACATGAATGGAGACAGTCTGAGCAAACAAAAGTGACCATCAAAGAGATAGATTTTGAGGAAAATCTTAAAGGAGATGAATTCAAGATGGGAGCAACTTGAAGAGGACGTTCCAGAGTGTGACCCAGGTAGTTGAAGGCTCTGCTGTCAGTTTTGGAGCAAAGGAAAGGGGAATACAGAAGAGTTTGGAATCAGAGGAGAGGAAAGGAGTTTGGAGGATGGATTATGACACTGGAGGAGGGTGCATAGAGTGAAACTATGGAATGGTTTAAAGATGAAAATAAAGATTTTAAATTTGAAGTGTTGGGTGACAAGGAACCATGAAGAGCAATGGGTGCTTGGGTGATAGGCAAGCAGAATTTCATGAAGGGGCAGGATACATGCAATAGAAGTTTGGACAAGTTGTAGACTATGAAGTATGGATGGAGTTGGATGGGTGGCCAGCAAGGAGACCATAGAAGTCCGGAAGTGACAAAGGCACTGATATGTGTTTCAGAGATGGAAAATATAGTGGAGGTGGGGATAAACAGTCCGTGAGATGGAAAGAAAATGAGCCCAGAATTTCTTGGAAGGTTTTAGTGTAGCTATGACACGTGTAGAGTTACATTGTTGTTTTGCTGTGGAAATTTGTGCTTTACTCTGAAACATTGCTATGCGCAAATTTCATCCATTGTTTGTGCCACTTCTGAGATATGTATGATTAAACCCTCTACTGCTCATTCACACTGCTCCGCCCCAGGCAAAAGACTAGCTTCCATGAGTTTCCTGGATTTACTGTCATAATACTGCGTGGCCTAAAGTCATCTGATGGTGCTGTAGCTGAACGTTCTGGAATTTGAGGTCAATCATCTTCTCAGTCTTCCTTCCCCAATATTGCTTGCAAACCACTAGCAGAGAATGTGCAAAGTTTATGACAGACATTTATAGAAACTCACTTGTGAACTAACTCCCCTCAGTAGATCTGTTTTTCTACAGAGAAAAAAATTCCAATGGCACAAAATTGAGATTCTCAACATCCCACCATATCTGTTTAAAATTTAATTATTTTTTGTCCATCTGGTTTCCCAATACTATGTTAACAAGAACTGGTCTTCCCACACACATTCACACGCCAAATTATACACCTGCTAATCATATAAATAAGCCTTGCAAAAAGTTTACTAAATATAAAATGTAACAGGTTTCTGATATGGCAAAGGGATGTTTCCATCTGTTCCATTAATTCAAATTTGCAGTATTGCTGTTTGGAAATTTACAGAATTATTCCCTAATGGCACTGTTATATTTTCACGACCAGTTTGAGATGGGTACTTGTTTAGAGTGACACAGGGCCAGAAAGCCTAAAATATATAATGCTGGCCCCACATCGATGCAGCTTCTGAATGCTGGCCACATTACAATGTTAATAAAATGCCAACAGCACATTCAGTTCTTTCCTGAAGAAGAGCAGGGGAGTTCTCCCTGGTGTCCTGGCCAATACTTACAATACTTATCATTCAGCCAATGCCTGAAACAGATTATCTGGCCATTATCTCATCGCTGTTTGGGGGACCTTGCTGTGCACAAATTGGCAGTCAATTTTCCTACAACAGTAACTACGCTTGAAAAGCACTTAATGGGCTTTAAAGCATTTTGGAGACATCCTGAAGCCATGAATGGCACTATAAAAATGTAGGTCTGGCTTGCTCAAAAATGAATCATCTTTGTATATTTTAAACACTGCTGTTTACTTGTTGCTATACAGCAGAAGAGGTAAAGCAGTGTGAGATGATCTCCTCAAGGTGCTTTTGAACATAGGAACAGCAATAGGCCATTCAGCCCCTCAAGCCTGTTCCTTTGTTTGGCAATGTAAGTTTGAGTGACTTTGCATCTGAAATATAAGACACAAACAGATGCTGATCCAGATGCAAGCCAACTCTGCATTGATGCAAAATGTAAAGGATAACTGGCCAGTAAATATTCTCTGGTACAAACTACAAGTGTAACTTGAAGGGATAATAGAGATCAACAATGAGAAACAATATTTCTCTCTCTATTAACATGCAAGCATTGCTATTTTTGGAGTGAATTAGTTCTCTGTTTCCCAGTTGATTGGTATTAGTGTGGCAAATCCACTGTAAATCGGGATAGTTACAGTTAGGACCTGAGAGGGCCACTTGTTTTAAATACAGCACTAAATACACTGGCTGTAAATTTAGATATCAAATTCTAATATGAATTAGGAGCAGAAGTAGGCCATTCGGCCCCTCGAGCCTGCTCCACCATTCAACAAGACCAGGGCTGCTCTGTTTGTGTTTTGAATTCCACACTCCCATCTACCCCCGATAACCTTTGATTCCCTTGCCTAACAAGAATCTATTTAACCCCGCCTTAAAAATATTCAATGTTCCTGCCTCCACCATCTTCTGAGGCAGAGACTTCCAAAGTCGCCCAACCCTCTGAGAGAAAAATTTCTCCTCATCTCTGTCCTAAAACGGTGCCTCCTAATTTTAAAACAGTGCCCCCTAGTTCTGGACTCACCCACAAGAGGAAACATCCTTTCCACATCCACTTTGTCAAGACCCCATTCAGGAGCTTACAAATTCCAGTCAAGTCTCCCCTCACTCTTCTAAACTCCAGTGGAAAAAAGCACCGTCTGTCCAACCTTTCCGCTCATACCAGGTATCAATCTCGTAAACCTCCTTTGAACCGCGTTCAACGCATTTACATCCTTCCTTAAATAAGGAGACCAAAACGGCACAGAGTATTCGAGATGTGGTCTCACCTGTATAACTGAAGCATAACATCCTTACCTTTATTTTCAATTCCTCTGATAATAAAGGATACCTTTCCATTCGCCTTCTTTATTACTTGCTGTACCTGCATACTAACTTTTTGTGACTCCTGCACTAGAACATCTAGATCCTTCTGCACCTCAGAATTTTGCAGTGGCTCTCCGTTTAAGTAATAATCTGCTTTTTTTATTTTTTCTGCCAAATTGAACAACTTCACGTTTTCCCACATTATTCTCCATCTGCCAGATTTTTGCCCACTCACTCAACCTATCTATATCGGTCTGCAAGCTCCTTATGTCCTCTTCACAATATACTTTCCTACCTATCTTTGTGTCATCTGCAAATGTAGCTACCATGCCATCGCTCCCCTCATCTAACTCATTGATATAAATTGTAAAACGTTGAGGCCCCAGCACAGACCCCTGCAGGGTGGTCACATCCTGCCAATCAGAAAAGGACCCCTTTATGTATACTCTCTGTTTTCTGCCAGCCAGGCAATCTTCTATCCATGCTGATATGTTACCCCCTACACCATGAGCTTCTACTTTGATTAATTGTGTTCCATCACATTGCATAAAATCTACAGTGCAGAAACAGGCCATTCGGCCCAATTGGTCTGTGTTGGTGTTTATGCTCCACATAACCTTCCTCTCACCTTAATATAAGAGCAAAATGCTGTGGGTGCTGGAAATCTGAATAAAAATAGGAAGTGCTGGAAATACTCAACAGGCCTGGCAGCATCTGTGGAGACAGAAACAGAGTTCACAGAATCACAGAATCACAGAAATGTTACAGTGCAGAAGGAGGCCATTTGGCCCATCATGTCCGCACCAGCTCTCTGAAAGAGCAATTCACTCACTTCCACTCCCCTGCCTTCTCCCCATAACCCTGCACATTCTTCCTTTACATATAACTGTCTAATTCCCTTTTGAATGCTTCAGTTGAACTTGCCTCCACCACGTTCTCAGGCAGCGCATTCCAGACCTTAACCACTCGCTGTGTGAAAACGTTTTTCCTCATGTCAGTTTTGCTTCTCTTACCAAATACCTTAAATCTGTGCCCTCCCATTTTCGATCCTTTCATGAGTGGGAACAGTTTCTCGCTATCTACTCTGTCCAAACACTTCATGATTTTGAATACCTCTATCAAATCACCTCTCAGCCTTCTCTTCTCCAAGGAAAACAGTTCTATCTTCATAACTGAAATTCCTCAACCCTAGAACCATTCTCCTGAATCTTTTCTGTACTCTTTCCAATGCCCTCACGTCTTTCCTCAAGTGCGGCGCCCAGAACTGGACACAATACTCCAGCTGAGGCTGAACTAGAGTCTTATACAAGTTCAACATAACTTCCTTGCTCTTGTACTCTATGCCCCTATTAATAAAGCCCAGCTTTATTAACCACTCTCTCAACTTGCCCTGCCACCTTCAATGACTTATACACACATACACCTAGGTCCCTCTGCTCCTGCACCCACTTTAGAATTGTACGCTTTATTTTATATTGTGTCTCCATGTCCTTCTGTCCTTCTTACCAAAATGAATCACTTCACATTTCTCTGCATTGAAACTTCATCTGCCACCTGTCTGTCCATTCCATCAACTTGTCTATGTCCTTTTGGAGTTCTACACTATCCTCCTCACAGTTCACAATGCTTCCAAGTTTTGTATCATGTGCAAATTTTGAAATTGTGCCCTGTCTAGCCCAAGGTCTAGGTCATTAATATATATCAGGATAAGCAAGGGTCCCAACACTGATGCCTGGGGAATTCCATTACAAACCTTCCTCCAGCCTGAAAAACATCCATTAACCACTATTGTTTGTTTCCTGTCACTCAGCCAATTTTGTATCCATGTTGCTACCGTCCCTTTTATTCCATGAGCTGTAAGTTTGCTCACAAGTCTGTTGTGTGACACTGTACCAAACGTTTCAGGTCTGTGACCTTTCATCAGAAGATTTCATCAAAGCAGATTGGATGACCGCTTTGCGAAACACCTCTGCTCAGTCCACAAGCATGACCCTGAGCTTCCGGTTGCTTGTCATTTTAATTCGCCACCTTGCGCTCAAGTCCACATTTCTGTCCTCGGCCTGCTGCAATGTTCCAGTGAAGCTCAATGCAAGCTTGAAGACCAGCCCATCATCTTCTGATTAAGCACTTTACAGCCTTCTGGGCTCAAAATTGAGTTCAACAATTTCAGACCATGACTGCCATTTTTTTTAACCATGTGTCGGTCTTCAACTTGTTTTTCATGTTTTTGCTTTTGGATAGAGCTGTTCATTATTCTGCCATTAACGCTCTCTCTGGACAAATGCTTTGTCTTTTACTATAACTATTACTACTCCCTTTGCCTTTTGTTCCATGGCATCTTTGTCATTTAATCTCTCCTGCCCTGTTCCCTAACCCAGACCTTCTCTTTTGTTCTTTCTCCAACTGCCCTCCACCCACCTCCACCTTTTCAGTTGCTCAAAACCTATTATTACATTTCTAACCTTTGCCAGTTCTGATGAAAGGTCACTGACCTGAAACATTAACTCTGTTTCTCTCTCCACAGATGCTGCTAGACCTGTTGAGTGTTTCCAGCATTGTCTGTTCTTACATCCTCTCACTCTATTTCACCTAGCTCTACCAGCTTAACCTTCTATTCCTTCTCTCCCTCATGTACTTATGTAATGCCCCAGGTATAAGTCATTTGTACTAGGCAAGTAAATCTGCTCTGTTTCCACTTTGAGTAAGCATTGGGAAATTATAATTAAAGAAAACACTTGAAGAAATGATAATGTAATATTTTTAAGTCTGGAGTGGACCCTTGGTTCATCCAATTGACTCATCACCTCAAGACCACCAGTTGCTGATAGCAGTGTGAACAGTCCCTTTTCGAGCCCTGTCATAGGCTCTGAATTTCCTTGATGCCAGTTACTCTATTGTTACACTGAAGTCAAGCTGAAAGGTTAGGCTATTTGCCAACAGAGGGAGTTACATGCAGACTTCTTGGGGTGAGTTAATTTAAATATCTCTGGTGCAACTCAAGTGTGGAAACTATGTAAGTTGCTGACCCCCACCCCCCTCCCCTCACTCTGGAAACTTCCATGCAACAGGGCTATGAATCTTACAGGGATGAAAGAATGAGGGTGCATAATTTCATTTTTACAGCCTCCGCACATCCCAATGAAGTACTTTTGAAGTATAGTTCCTGTTGAAATATAACAGCCACTTTCTGCACAACAAGCAACAAGATCACATGTTTTAGGGATAAATATCAGCCAAGTCACCCAGGAAAACTTCCTGTTACTCTACAAATAGCATCATTTGTGTTCAGCTGAACAGGCATATAGTTTAAACATCACAGCTGAGCAATGTCACCTCTAGACAGTGCAGCACTCCCTCATGCCTGCATGAGAATATCAAGCTAGATTTTATACTCACATCTCTGGAGTGGCTCTTGAACCCACAACCTTCAGATTTAGAGACAAGAGTGCTTTCCACTGAGCCAAAGTTGATACTTTAGCCAAACTGTGGAGATAATGGCACAAGCATAGACTCTGCCAATCTTCTGTCAAATTGATGACAAGAGACTGAGAGAAACCCTACAATCTGTCATTTCTGATGCTCTCCCAAGCCGCAGGTGTTAGTGTTGTCTGCAGGAATCGCCCCAGGAAGAATATTTACTTCGATCCTTGTTGCTGAAGAACATGTGTAAAAAGAAACTAAACAAAAGTACTAGCTTCTGTTTCATTATTTAATTATTCACCTAAAAATTTCACAATCCTCTCTGTAAAGCGCTGACTTATTCTAGGTCATAGTTCCATAGGTGCTGGATACCCTCCAAGCAGTTTTCCCATTGATGTGCACACATTCACATGCACCAACATGAGGACACTTTTTAGCATAAGTTACTGGATAGCCACCCTAGCTGATTTTTACTGTCCCCAGCCTAGATGCGTTCATACCTCTTCTAGACCCTCAACCCTACCCTAGTTGAAAGCAGTTAACTCAACACTGACCATGGATTGAGTTAGAGACCTTCCTAGTCTGCTTGGCTCAATCCTACATTAAGATATCGGACAGACCTAGAGCTAAGTATATTTAAGTTGCAAGCAATGCCAAGCATGAAAATTTTTCTGGCGACATTTAAAAGTTTACTTCCTCTGAGGCTTCAAAGTGGAAGCTACATCCCTTAACCATCATTGGGAACAAACCTAATTTAATAGTCAAAGAACTCAGTTCCTCTCCCAACTTTACATCGCCAGGAAGAAACTACATCATGCACACTATTTGGTCAACTATAATATATGGAGCCATGGATTTTCATCTGAGAATTGATACAAGTGCTACAACAACAACTTACATTTCAATAGTACTTTTAATGTAGTAAAATTACCTTAGGCGCTTCACAGGAGTGTAATCAAGAAAATTTTGACACTGAGCCACATAAGTAGGTATTAGGACAGGTGACCAACAGCTTGGTCAAAGAGGTTTTAAGGTGTGTCTTCAGGGGAAGATACAAGTCGAGAGAGACGGAGATGTTCAGGGAGGGAATTCCAGAGCTTGGGGCCTAGGCAGCAGATGCCATTCATGGGGCAATGAAAATCAGGGCTGCACAACAGAGCAGAATTGGAGGAAATAGCTAAATTAGATGGTCGTTTGTGCTTATTTTTCATTATAGATTGTCTCAGGACAAACCACACAGGGGCACCTAGAGGAATGTTAATCACAATTCCAAGGCAAATACATTCTGTCACTGGAGTAATCAAGATGTCCCTTTGACAGGGTGTTTTGTTGAGCATTTATACATCTAATCCTTCCCCAAACAATTAGTCCAGTAAAATAGACTCGTACTTAGAGACCTTGTTACGTGTAGCAAACCCTATAGGTGATGTCACTTCTTTGTGTTTACTTCACAACTGTCATTGCAATTCTAGTTAGATAGCTGTGAGGCTGAAAAACTAGCACTTATCCTGTAGATCAAAGAAAATGTAATATACATCAAGTCAGTTAATTAGAGAATGTATGGCTGGCCCAACCAACAAGAATATACATGAATCGCAATTAATGATCGATCTTTGTGCTCAATGTTTGTGACAGAGAATTTTGCAACTGGAATATTTCATTTCTCTTGGGGTGATGTTCAGTCGTTCAGTTCCGATAGGGCATGAACAACAACAGGAGCAGCAGCAATGCTAATGGAAATGTATGTAGCTACAGCAGTAATAATAGGATCAGTAGAGTACAAACAATAGCAAGATGATTGGTGCAGCAGTAGGAACAGCTGAAGAATAAAGCCTTGAGATTTTTAAATGGTTCTTGTTTCATTATACAAGAATCCAGACTCTCATTTTTAATCTTACAAACATATGGATAAGAACAATGACAGACAGGAAAAGACTCTGTGCTCCATTCATCCTGTCTCAGACAATTGTGATACTTTGTGCATCACAATATATACGCTCCCCACCTCAACCGAAAATGTGTGATCACTAGGGAGAGGTGAATAACCAGATCTAAAAACCCAAGCCAAGTTGAGCGGAGAAATCTGAGAAATTCCTCTTTGATCCCCTTCAATCAATCATCAATCATTTAGGCTGTGTTCATCCACTGTAGGATATAACCTTCCTCATGCCTTTTCCATTTAGCTCTGCCCCTTGCTGTTCTCGCTCATGTGGTTCCTAGCTACGATAGTATGTCATTTCTCCAGCTTCTCCTTGGTCTCCCCCATCTTCTTTTTCCTGTTCTTGGCTGCCAATCCATTGGCATTTTTGCCCAGCTGTTATCGTTATCATTTCTTCGAGCAACATGCCCAGCCCATCTCCATTTGGCTTCTTTTATCTTCTGAATGATGTCCTTAACTCCAGTTTTCTGGCGCATTTCATTACACCTGAATTTATCACGAATGGAGATGTGTAACATTTGCCTTTTCATTACTCTCTGAGTTGTACACAGTTTTTGTTCTATATATTTTGTAGTTGTCCATGATTCCATCCCAGATGTTATGTTTGATAGAACATACTGATGGTATGAAGGTGCTCCATTATTGAATTGTTTTGAGGATTTGTGTTAAAGATTAAGGACATCGGTTCATTTGTAAAACTGAAAAGATTCCATGGATGTGTTTTTTTTTTACAAGGGTCACTGGGAGGACACTTGAGGTTTTGTTTGAAAGCAAACCTTTACTGGATGGCACATGCCTTAAGCTAAATAAACAACAGATGCCTTGGTGACTCGGGGAGTTGTTTACAGAGAAGTGACATGTCAAGATTTATGATGATCAAAAGTTGGTTTCGATTTTGGGATATTGTTTTGGTTCAGTTGGAGTGTGGACTGTTTTGAAGGCAGTTGGAGGTCAGCCTACCAAGAGAGAAGCACACAGCTCACCTCTTTCTTCCTGTCTCTGAGAAACCCTGTGTATCCAGTGTAATATCTGAAATCCCTGATGCCACATTTCTCCTGGAAAGCCTACTAGACTAATTCTTGACACCTCTAGAATGAACTGCTTCTGAAAAGATTCCAGTGACCCGTCTCCGTATACCTGGATGCCAGACCAAAGGACAACTGCGATCCTTCCGTATATTCTCCTTTTCCTTCAAGAATTAACATGTATTTGGCCAAAGTATTTTGTTTGGCCGTTTTGTAAAGTGAATCTCTGCAGAGAAAACTTCTTTATTTTTTATTTAACCGGTGTGTATGTATGTGTGTTGGGTATCTAGAGGGAATATCTATTTGCATTCATATTTCAAGCTGTGTGTTAATGCGTTGCATTTTTACTGGATAAGTCTTGGTTTATAATAAACTGATAATTTTGTTGTTTATTAAAGAAACCTGGTTGGTGTATTTTATTCCAAACCAAAAAAAAATAGAGTATACGATTGGCCATATCGGTAACTGGGTAAACATTTAAATATATGTTGTGACTCCTCCCTCCTCAGTCGTAACACTGATTATAGATCCTACTCCTTAATGCCACTGGTAATTTCCTGTCACACAGATTATCTCTGTATCTCCCAAAACAACTCCATCCTGCCCTAATCCTACTCAGTACCTCTTCATTTGTACAGTCCTCCATTTTTAATGTTTGTCCCCTTAGCCGATCGAAGCTAGCCCCAGAGATCCCACTGACATGGATAATGATATGCAGCATGTACATTCTGTAAGAGGTAATGTCCAACCCAGCTAGAAATAGTTATAGCTCTTACTGGTTCCCATCACCTGAGTTAGAAATCTATTCAAGAGGACCACTATGGCCTGAGAAAAGAACCACTTCCTGGCATCTAGATATGGCCTCATACAACTTAGAGTTGTGATCCCTGGTCCTCCCCAACCAAACTGTCAACTCAAACACAATCTATTCTCCTTATCATCTTATAAACTTTAATTAGATCACCCCAAAGTCTTTGCTGCTCTCAAGTGCAGATTCCCAGCTCTCTTAACCTACCTTGTTAAAGATCCTTCAAACTGTGAATTAATCTAAAATAAAAAGCAAAATACTGCAGATGCTGGAATCTGAAATCAAAACAGAAAATGCTGAAAATACTCAACAGGCCAGGCAGCATCTGTAGAGAGAGAAGCAAAGTTAACATTTCAGGTCAATGACCTTTTGCCAGAACAAAACTGGACACAGTATTCGACCAAAGGCCTGACCAAGGTCTTGCACAAGGTCAATCCTAAAAAGAAACAAGGTTTAATGGCAGAAAAACTTCATTCAATTCCAACAGCTTGCTTTTCATTGGGTATGCAAAACTAGACATAAGTGGAAATTTATTTTAGTGAATGCAGTATTCGATCTCCTAAACTCAACTCACCTCAATGGTCTTGTTCATCCATATGAAGAAGCATATCCAAATGTAGGTGATCAATATCCCAAATTAGCTTTCAAAAATTTGATGTTTTTCTACCATCTGCTTTCCCAAATTTATGTTAACAAGAACACATGCACACAGTGAAATCTTCCAGAGCTAAAATTTTCTCTGATCTGATTGACTAACCATTTCTAGTAAGACCTTACTTCTATTATTTGATAATATTTTTTCAACATTGTTGTAAAATATTTCTGACTTGAATAGGCCATTGACATCTGCAGAGTTTGAACTTAACCCCAGCCTTGACTAATGGTCTCACTCTCTTATTCTCATTGAACTTCTGCAACTTGCCACAAATATGCTGAGATGGAGCCTTGCACAAATGGAAACACTTTGGGCTACACCCCAGAAATAAGTGCAATAATTACCTCTGAGTTAGATTTACCAAGCCAGTGCCAGTTTGGAGGCAGTTTTTGGTTGCTGAATCATAGCCATTGAGAACTTATTGAGATGATTTCAAATCATTTCTCACCTAAGAGTTGAGGATCATCAATCTTTTTATCTGATCTATGAAGGTATCAGATAGAATGTTTTCCACCTGGTTTTTTAAACAACTTACTTCTCTTTGCATCAGAGCTTAGTAACAGAGCAAAAGGCTACGGTAAACAGGAACGTTGCCTCTGTAATGGAACTCCAGCCTGGACTTGAGACTATAGAGAATGCCTCTTACATATCTATAAAAGGACTTGGAAATCACTTGAAATGCCAGCTGTTATTTGTGACGCTCTACGTTTACTACTAATAATGGTAAAGTTTTAAATGTTTCCCTAATTTGTAATTAAAATTTCCTCACCAAAAAATTTCTAATAAACAACTTCTTCATCTGGAAATTTGTTTGCATCTGTTTTCATACACGAACCGAGCAGCAACAACAACCGCCATGTTTCAACTGTTAGGTAAGAGCACCACACGATTTTCATCGTCCTGCTTCATCAGGATGTGACTGGCATTCGGTGGCCACTAGCTTTGTTCCAAGAGACAGTTCACTGGTCGACAGATGGGGCATAACCTACCGGCTGAGGGCCTGTGATAAGTCAGGCGGTGGGTAGGCGAGTGGAGTGGGATGGTGTGGTGGCGAAGGCAATTGGGAGGAAGGTGAGAAGGAGGGGTGCGAGCGTAAACCAGAAACAGCCAGCAGTTTCATCCAGGTAGATTTTAAAAGCTTACCTTTGTGTTCCTTCCAGGGTCTTTAAGGACCGTTGGTTAGGCGACTGTCAAAATAAGATAAACTGCCTGGTTATTTGCCCAATATGGCAGAAGAGGCCTGGCACCCATAATTGAACCTTCTTTATATATGCTTTTAACGGACCACAAGGGGCATCTGGGAGCTATGCAGTTCAACATGGTAGTTGCCATGTCATCACCCCATTTCAAATGGAGGACCTCGTGTCTAAAAATTGGTACAGCTTGCGCCCATTTTATACCCAATAAACGGGTGAAACAGGTATCAATTTCTGCCACTTCCAATCAGGAATTTCCTTATGTGCTCTAAATCTAAAACAACCTGCTGAAGAATCATCCACAAGCAGTTTCTTTTTCCATTATATTGACGTCCAATGAAAGAGTAGATTGCAACAATGTATCACTCCTCATCACATGTCTGATTCATGCTCCTGATTTTCATCTCTGTTCAAACAAGTCAGGCAGTATATGAGACCGCGTACAAACTGCGGAGGAAACTTAGGTACAATTATATTGCGATATCCAGCCATAAATAGCATCAATGATCAGTATATATACCAAGTGGTGTTAATTGGGTACTTTTGCAGTAATTGTAATAATTACACTGCCTTATGGTGCCTAATTATTTCTACAATTGTGACTAATAATTTCAGGGTCCATCAAGTTTATTTCTGCTCAAATGATGTGTTTATTCAACTGAGAACTGATCATCATTCAGAAGATAGGAATTGAAGTGTATACATTTTTCAGAAGAAAAGCTGTGCAGCCACATACCACAGTGGGAAGGATAAGCTAATATCCCATCGACAGTGAAACCTGGTCCTACAGACACTTGCAAACGACAGACAATCTTAAAATATGGACAATTCATGATAGTCCCAAGTATTTTACATTATAAAAGATACAAGAGGCAATCTGAAGTGACAGACAGTCACAAATTACAGAGTACAGATAGCCTTCGATGTACCAAGCCCTAATTTCTTAAGTGTATTCCACACTTTAAAACACCAGACAGTGTACCTTTTCCAGGATGATGAGTCCAAAACTGAACATAGTGCTCCAAATGAAGTCTGACCAGTGATCATTGTTTCTCTTGTTACCTCAATGAGCTTCACTTCCCACATAACTAATGTCTGGGTAACTTGTAGTGATTCTAGGGTCAAATAAAAAACTCTTGTCAGGGTATTGGGCTCACATGCGATTTTCATCAACCCATGGCTTATGGTATGATCTAGAGAATGGGTAAAGCGACTGATTATATTGTGTCCTGAAATTCCATGCAACCATCACCAGTCCCCTAGATGTTCATAATTCACAGGTTTCACTATTTATGGAAATATAGATTTTTATTCTTACATAAAAGCTGCAACCCAAAACTCATTCCCATTTTAAATTCATACAACTCCCTCTCCACCCCTTTGCTGACACTGTGGAAGATGGCCCAATCATACTAGCTGTATGATTGGCATGCAGGACTGATGCCACCCATTTTGCATCTCTCTGATGAAGTGAGCCATCATTTTGAACTGCTCCCTTCAATAGCCATTTGCTTTAATTTGTTCTCAGGATGTGAGTGAAGCTTTATGCCCTCTTTATCCTGAGAAGGTGGTGGTGTTGCGTCTTGAAACATTCAGGTCGGTGACATAGGAACAGGAGTAGGCCATTTAGCCCCATGAGTCTATTCCGCCATTCAATTAGATCATGGCTGTTTTGTAACTTAACTCCATCTATCCACTTTGATTCCATAACCCTTAATTCCCTTGT
Organism: Heterodontus francisci; assembly: GCF_036365525.1. NCBI lineage: Eukaryota > Metazoa > Chordata > Chondrichthyes > Heterodontiformes > Heterodontidae > Heterodontus > Heterodontus francisci. The sequence goes on from NC_090388.1 coordinate 17,704,669, forward strand.
ATAACAATATATCAATCTCAGTTTTCAAATTTTCAATTGACCTAGACCGGGATTTTCTCCTGCCGATGGGGATCTTGACTTCCAGAAAAGCGATGCTGAGAACATTGCGCCACCTCTTCTATGGGAGGCCTGCTGAATCTAGTGCCAATTAGGCACTTAAGTGGACTGCAGTGGGCCTTCCACGGGATCAAGGACCCCAGTCACGGAAGTCCCGTCCTCAGAGAGCTGCCAGCCAATCAGAGACCGGCAGCTCTTCCACTGCACCTACCCAAGGCCTAGGAGCGGTGCTGGACCCAGGCCATAGGTAGGTCAGGGCAGGAGGGATCTCACGGAATGGGTGTTGTAGGGGAGGGGTGTGGTAAGGGGCTCATTAGCAAGGGCAACAGGCCGCCCTCCTTCCCGATGCCGAATCCCTCATTCAGGCACTAACTGCCTTTTAATGAGGGAATTGACCATCCGACTACCCCCACCCTCCGGAGCGGGAAAACAGCCTGCACGGTTTTTCTTTCTGTGCTTCCCATGCAGCAACAGGGCTGCCTGTCACACGGCTAATTGTGGCAATGAGGCAATTAGGATGAGGCCCTTAATTGGGGTAAATTGCCCAGTTAAAGGTCTCGAGTGGCAGCCTTTCCGCTCCGGATTTAATTTTGGCAGAGGCGGGAAGGTGGTGGGCTCCCCCCCATCACCATCCCACCTGATTTAATTCTCTCCCCACCTCCAAACCCACCACGGGGGAGAGCATAAAATTCTCCCCGAGCCTCAACAGCTTTTGGGGAGAGAGTTCCAGATTTATGCTACTCTTTGTGTGAAGAAGTGCTTCTTGACATCACCTTTGAACGGCTTGGCCCTAATTTTAAAGTTATTCTCCCTTGCGCTGGACTCCCCCTCTCGGGGAATTTGTTTCTCTTTAATTGCCCTATCAATTCCTTTAAACACCTCAATTAGATCCCCTCTTAATCTTCTACACTCAAGAGAATACAAACTAAGTCTATGCAACCACAATGAATGAGTGAAACATATCAAAACTGCATTTGTTTGGATACAAAGTCACTTTCATGAAGTATTCAATAAAACATCTCTTTGAGTCTCCAAGATTCTATGGGGAGTGATGTATCAACCACTGTGACTTTTGGGGTGACAGCAGCAATCCTGATAGGCTGGTTTACGATGTGCCTGGTATCTTCAGTTGCACAGAGGAGAATGCTTGGTTATCTATTTGTGAAGGTCGATTTTAAATTTCAATGCAGAAAACTGTTGGTGGCATATCAGCTGCCCATTATACACTCTGCCCAATTTTCCATCACACAAAGGAGAGGAAAGTTGAGTGGGCTCAGCTGGATAATGGACAAGTGATCTGCTACTGACTCTTTTCGCTGCTGCCAAAAATTAAAATCACCCCTTGTATGAGCTAATAATAGAATCAGTGGGGATAATTTTGACTTTGGGAGTTATAAAACGGGCGATATCAGATCTGTCACTCGTTATACATCTCTTCCAATTTACCATTGAGGTCAATGTAAATGAAAGTCGAAGATATGTATCAGAAGCAGCTGAATCGATATCAACCGCTTTGCACAATTGGCCACAGTCAAAATTCCCCCCAGTCTATTCAGGTGTGCTTAGCCAGCTTGAGTTTTGTGATGCCAAAGATGCTGCTTTCACAGCACAAATTACATTTGTGGTGACCTAAGATCTTAATGCTCTCCATTCCCAACCAGCTCATGGTGCGTTGACGGGAAAGGGTGAATTGAATGAAAATTTGTACCTAATGTGCGTGCTCGTGTCTACCAGCTGCAAAAGAGAACAATTCCATTATGTTGTAAAGTCCCCATTTGAAAGTCCCTGCAGTTGAGGTTGTATCATCCTGACTTTCTTTTTTTCTTGGCTGATTATTTACAAGGATTCCAGTACCATCCATGCTTTCTTCCATCCTCCTGCCCTCCTTCAATTCAGAATTGACAATCATTGTATCTGCCGAGGTGAAAATGCAAACGGGAGCAAGGCAGCAGGGAAGAATTGGGAGTAATTTGAAGGGATGGGCTTTACTGGAACCAGGTATTGAACAGAGTCAGTCAGCTTGGCTTAGTTAGTAACACTCAGAGCTCTGGGCCAGAAAGTTGTAAGTACAAACTGTTGCTAAGACTTAAGGTCATCATTCCAAAAGGTGTGCAAAGGGGTCTTCAGTGATGCCAGTTTTTAAGATCTTTTAGGTGCTTTTGGTAATTCTATGGTTTTCTCTTGAATTTGGAAAAAAAAATTTGTGGAATATTTGAGCCTTTTCTAAAGCTCCCATTGTTATTTGAGACCGCTGTGTCCTTTTTTAATGAGTTGTTTATTCAAACTAAGAATGCCTGATTCCTGAAACATACCTTAGACATTAATAATAAAAACAGAAAATGTTGGAATTGCTCAGCAGGTCTGGCAGCATCTGTGGAGAGAGAAATAGAGTTAATGTTTCAGGTTTGTGACATCTCATTTTCTGTTTTTATTTCAGATTTCCAGCATCCGCAGTATTTTGCTTTTGCCTTGGACATTAGTATTTTGCATGCCATGGTCCCTCAGCGGAACCTAAATCACACTTACTGGCAAGGATCAAGTTGCTAGCTTCTGATTAAAAAGTTATTTAATTGGCATTATTATGTGCTATGTTCCATTGAATGACTTAACTCGCTGGTCGCAGTACATTGCCATATAAAAATAAGGGAAATGCCTTGCTAATAATTCAGCACTAAGTATGCATGGGTGTCATAACGCCTGCAGACAGAACGACTCCAGCCAAGAATGTTAGCTGTTTATCTAAATGGATTCATTCAATAGCCCCTTCAATAATTGTCATAGATGACGCAATTAAATGACTCCGTGGTCTTTCAGGAATCCCAAGCTGGCTTGTTATTGATAATATAAGTTTGCTTTTTTCTTAAGAGCATTAAAAAAGAATTGGTCACTAGAAAACTACATGTTAAAAATTGACGCTGGTGAACTAAATGTAGATATTTTCCTCAGAGCATGCTAAATTCCAGCATTTTGAATTATTTTAATTATTGTAAAATCTCTGTTATATATAGTAGATCAGGATGAGTAAATATTTTCCTGAAACACTGTGCTTTGCTACTATACAATACTTGGACTAGGTGCTTAAGTTGTATTTTACAAAAGTTGGCCAGTGAAGATGAGCAATGTTGAGATGCCAAGCGAGGCTGGGATTAAATCACAACTGTGACAATCTCATTCTAAATCAGCAATAAAATATAACTTGGGAACAATATATGTCCATTGTTTGATAGGAATGTTTTTTGTATGGTCAGAATGTGCTTGGATCATACTTTGTGGATTTAACTATAAGCGAAACTGTTGAAGCAGAGACATTCTTTATGGTGGGCAATATATCAGCAGCAACTCAGAGGTGAACTCTTGCCTCTGAGTCAGAAGGTTATAACCAATTATAGAAACCTGAATACAAAATCCAAGCTGACCTGCCCAGTGCAGTACTGGTGGAGTGCTGCACTGTTGGAGGTGCCATCTTTTAGATGAGATGTTAAACAGAGGCCCTCTCTACCCTCTCAAGTGGAGGTAAAAGATCCCATGCCACAATTTTGATGAAGAAGAGTTGTCCACAGTGTCCTGGTCAATATTTACCAGTAAAAAAGAAACGAATATCTTGTTATTATCACATTGCTATTTGTAAGACATTTCTGTGTACAAATTGGCTGGCACAATTCCTGTATTACATCAGTTTTTGCAGTTCAAAAGTGCTTCATTAGTTGTAAAGTACTTTGGGATGTCCGGAGGTTGTGAAAGGTGCTATAATAAGTGTTTTTGCTTCAGCTCTGAAATAGAATTATTTTTTATGAACATTCATAGTAGAATATAATGTTTACTGTAGAGTTTGATTGATCTGGGTTTGATTGTATCAGTCTGTCCACTTATCTGTGTTCACTGTGTTTGATTGTTTAAGCCTATGGATGAGGCTGTAGAGTCAAAAATGAATTTCAGACACACACAGCTAGAAGCTTCTACATAACACACACACTGGCTGCTCTGGAAGACATGTACTGAAATCGCGTAAGAACTTTTAAAGTTAATGTGTTGTAAATGAACCAGTTGGTTATTTAATACAGTGTGATATCTGCATTGCTCTGAGAGTAAATCGGATTTCAAAATTAAACCCAGTGACCTGGCATAAACATAACACTTACCACTTAATGTAAAATAAACAATGTGACTAGATTCCTGGTTAAACTGTTTTAGTGTGGTGTAAATTGCTGCCAGGCTATTCAGAGCCAGAGCTGTTAGTGATTAAATATGCAGTGAGTAAAGCTATCCTGATTAGCAAAGCGCAGTGAAAGATAAGTTTCTTGCTGCGACTCTTAACAGTCCCGACTGCCATAGCTTTCGTTTTCAAACTGGGGAAAAGAATCTGTTGGGCTAAGGTTGATCGACGGGAAAGGTCACTTGGCTGAAAATTGATTGGAAAACCGTGTGCCTGAAGAAAAACAATTGAATGCTCAGAGCTTGGAGTATCCTCAGCTGGGCCTAAAACTTCTGTGGTCAGGACAGTGACGTATAGAAAATGATGGACTTGTATCTTATTCCTTATACTTCCCTTCCATTTTCTCTGTCATCATGCATCCTCTTCTTTCTAAAGGTTGGATTATAGGGATTACTGATGCAACACAAATGACAGTCTGGGCAGGCTGGCTGGCTTAGAGGCAACAGCAAGGGCACTGGCGCAGTGACAGTGATGGGAGGACGAATGTTGTCATCCACGGAGCCACTCCCACTCCCCCGTGGCAGTGCCTCAACAATCCTAGCAAATTGCTGGAGGTCAGATTGCTGAACCCCTACGACACCCTGTGATCCCCTTTGAATACAGGTATCAAGAGCTTTGATGGCAGCAATCTGAGCCTTCTTGGCATCAAGCTAAGCTTGCATGACTTTAGTCTGAGCTTCCAAAGACATTGCGTGGCTTCCATTTGTGCTGTCATGGAAGCTGAGTCAAGGCTATCATGGATGTGTCCACAGGTGTTCTTACAGAGTTTGCCACCACATTGAAGAGACTGGGCTTCAATTTCTGTGCAAAGCCCTGTGCCAAGTTGATGCCGGACTCCTCCATGCCTTTTGACATTGTCCGTAGGCTTGCCAATACACTATGTATTTCATTTTGCATACCCATCAACCTTCTTCTGTACACCATCCCATCAAAGTCCTCATCTGAGTCCTCTGCAGCAGAACTTGTGTGCGACCTCGCCATCCAACAAGTTGGCATCTGTATTATCCATGCCCTCTCCCCTGTCTGCAGCTCAGTTGCGAGCAGCATCTCATCACGTGTGGATCCCGCCTCTAAGCCGTCCTCTAAAATAGGCACAGTGTCAGTATCTGAGCTGGTGGCTGTGAGTATAAAAGTGAGTGACGGTGTTTCATCTTCATCACAGATTTCTTGCTCTCTTGCTCTTCCATCACTGCCAGGCCAGTTTATAGTTCTTGCATATCTGAAAGGAAAGAGGCACAAGACTAGGAGAGAGAAAGCAAGAGGTGTATGCTTACACCATCTGCACCTTGTAAATCAGAAGAAATTGTGGGATGACAGGGAAGGGAGTGTGAAAAGGATGATTAGATATGAGCATACTGCCATCTTCAATGGTTTCAGCACCACTGCTGGCCATGGTCTCGGTCATGGCCACTCCAAGGATGGTGAGAACCGTCTCCTGCATGGGGGTGAGGACATGCAGCCGTGCCTGTCCCCCGAGGTTTAGACGCTGCTGCTTCCAGTTGTGTACCACCTTGTCCTGCAAGACAGAAGAAAATGTGTCGATGAGTGGGGTGCAATGTGTTTAGGTGATGTGGCTGTCATAGTTGAATAGCTGACAGTTTGTGCAGGTTGAGAGATGTGAGGATGAGGTGAAGCTATGAATGTGAGGGTTGAGTCATGATTGATAGAGAATGTTATTAGTTGAGTGAAGGGGTTGTGGAATACTGAGCAATGTGTGAGGCTAATGATGCAGATATGGCATTTGAAGATACACTCACTGGCCTTGACTACTTGTGTGAGCTCATTGAACTTTCTGCAGCACTGCATTAAGATCCTTGTAGCTAGATTCCTGGCATTGACTGCCACAGCTATCTGGACCCACTGCCTCTGACAGTTTGTCTGGAGGACCTCCTGCAGATAGATAACAGCTTTCCTCCTCTGCACCTCCTCAACCAAGGTCTCCAGTGCAGTGTCAGAAAATCTTTGCCATGTTGTGCCATTCTTTGTCTTTGCCAGGTCAAAGTCACTTTGACAATGACCTCCAGCACCTGCTGCACCAAAATGCACCTCCCCTTTAAGAGGTGCAGGATTGTTTTAAGTAGCACAAGCTAGCTTGAACACGTGCTAGCCTCTCACTATTTTGTGCTCCCTGCTCAGGTGTTCAGCCACTCAACAGCATGCCTAGTACCAGCTTCACGCTGCAATCGTTTAAATGAGCAGGTAGCATAAAGCGTATGCGCTACCTCCATTGGAAACAACGGGCGCGGGTTAATCGCGTTTTGTGATCCCTGCGCCTGTTTTCAGGTCTTATTGAATTTTGCAAGTCATTATGTTTTTGGATTTCCTCATGTAAGTCTAATGGGCCTTTTTTATCAGCATCAGTATGTTCTATAATTGTGCTCAAACTGGCTGTATCAGATAGATACATATAAATAAGTTATTATGTTTAACAGTTTTCAAAACAAAACATTTATTCCCGAAGATAACAGATATATAAAAACAAAGCTGTCAACTTTTATTTCTAAGTTAACCAGTGTTAATGAAAACTAGATGTTAAATCTTGCATTTGTGCTGCATTCATAAAAAAACATCTGTCAAAATGCAGTCTTTGCCCGGATGTGTAGTTTCTTGCATCGTACCTGGCACCTGAAGCATGTATGAATGTTCCTTAACCATTTCCGCAAGCCAGGTGGAAGATGTCCGTGTCAGTCCCAGTTATCTTATCTGGTACCAAGACGCTGAAAGCTGTAAGAAGCAGAGTGCATGTGCATTTTTGCCAGTGAATCTGGTATTATCCTTTCACCAGAAAGCACAAATCTTCCTTTCGGGGATGCAGTGGATGTATGTTCTGAGAACCTGTTCACTCTTATGGGTTTCCAGTCAGATTTGTTTTGACAATGAGTACCTAATTTACCAGATCTAGTTCTATCTACCACACTTCAAGGGGAATAGTCTGTGACACGAAGCCAAATGTATTTTATTAAATGCTGTATATGAATGTACTCCTGTCAGGGGCCCAGTCAATTTCCATCATTTGCACATAAGGTTCCAAGATGAGTACTTAAGAGGAGTACACAACAAGCATTCTGCAGAGTTGAAAAAAATGCTTTCTTTGTTTAGAATGGGTTAAAAAGCTAGAAATATGCAAATTCTTCATTTATTTTGGAAAATGTTGGTTTCAATTAACAAGGTATTTAAGGATAACTTTAAAATTTTAGAAATGTGACACCTTTCCTGATTACATCTTAAAATATTCCCGCAGTTTGCAAGACTGAGCATGGATACATACACAGTTTAAAATGAAAAAGGAAAGACTTCCATCTGCACAATGTTTTTTTACAACTTCAGGTTGTCCCAAAGTGCTTTGCAGCCTATGAAGTACTTTTGAAGTTTACATTTATTTTTGTCTTTTTTTTAAAGGCACAGCACTGTGAGCTGTGTAATTTTTAAAATTTCTTTCGGTAATTTTCCTTGTATTTTGCAACTCAAGATGAAGAATACCAAAATTGGGATGCAATTTCTTTTCTCTGAATGATTGTCCAGCATCAGTAATTACCACTTCCAGATGCAGACACAAGCTCTCTCTGTTCTGCTTGAATAATACGACTTACGCAATCCTCCTTAGAAGCCAAAAACAAAATACTGTCATCGGGGATGTTATGGTCATCTGGATGTGTCCCCTTTAAGGGACAAGATCCCACCCCAATAGAGGCCAGCCAATCAGAGGGCTGGCAGCTCAGCAGTCCCAGCAGCACCACCTGAAGCGGTGCCCACTGTTAGGACTGCAGGAGGCCAGGATCAGCGAAGGAGGAGGAGGCCCTGGGACCAAGGTAAGTGGGGTCAGGGTCACTGGGGCCAGTCAGGAAGGCCACAGCGAGGGGGTGGGGCGGTGGTTGGTGAGGGCAGGGTGGTGGAGTTGCTGTGGGGGTGGCCATCACTGCCAGGTGGGCCTTCCATGGACTATGGATTATCCCTAAAGGAGGGACCACCTCTGAGCCCCCTAGGAGGCCACCAGGTCTCACCTGGCAGTGTCTCCATGCAGTGGCGGGCCCCTCCAACGTTAGCTAAATGCCAGCGGTGGCAGGAGGCACCCTTAAGTGGCTTAATTGGCCTCCCAGTGGACTTCCCATCTGCCACGATGCCTGCTGTGGACAAATTGGTATGGGGGCAGGACACCGTCAGGCATGTCGCTCAACGCCACTTCTCGCCATTTTGTGTGCCCACCCTGCCCCGTGCCTCACAGCCCACCTCCAAGGGCTGGATAAAACCCAGCCTGTTAACTCTGTTTCCTCTTTCCACAGATGCTGCCAGACCTGCCGCTTAAGAAGACATCTGGCTGCTTCTATGCGATATTTTTATTTCTCATACCAATCACCCAGCGTTTAGCTTCTGCGAATGAGATAACCAATTAGTGCGGTGTGCTCACTTCCCCTAGTAACGGGATTGAGACTTCTCAAACTCATTTCATTTCGGATCAATACGAGCCAGCAGAGAGAGGAAGCTTTTATCCCATCACTCTGAGCTGGTGCTTGAACTCAGATCCCAGAGGCAGAGTTAGTGTTGCACAACTTGGCTCCTAATCAGTTAGAGGCAGTACAATGGAAATAAATACTACTTGAGGTGCAGCTGAAACAGATAGCAATTTTACTAAAACAAGTGCAGGCAAGAATCAAGCTCATTTCCAAGTCCTAGCATATCTGACATTTGTATTGTAAAATATATTTCAAACTGTTTCAAAATGCAACAGTGTGCGATGCAAAAATATTCATAAATTCTCCACAAAAACATCACAACTATGTATGTACAGACATGCACAACCTCGTGCAACCACATTAACAATTTTTGGGCTTCCTGATATTTGTTTACTGCACAGTAGGACTTGATTCAAGGAAATCAGAAGTTTTCACATGTCATCCATGTGCAAGAACATAAGACCATATGTGATGTTTCAGTCACTATGAGTGTGGACCAGCCCTTGATGGACCAACTGGCCTTTCACTGCCTGACATTTTTATATGTTCATGTACATGCACAGCCGGTCTCAGAGTGGAAGGGAGATAATCTCCAATTTGCAATATTATACTCTTATAGACATATTGGCCCAAAACATTGAATAATATAACTGTTTAGAGGAACTTAAGTGCTTACTGAGATGAAAGACTGTAGTGGATTATAATCCTAGTCCCTTTTTGAGTCTATCCCAGATCAGGGGTACTTCTCAGATGATCACTTTCAACTTGTGGTTAAGAAAGACAGAGATACCAAAGATAGGTGAATGGGTCTGAAGGACTGATCTACCTCTCCCTAATGAAAAGGAACCAACTGAGAATATTACCATCCTCCAGATAGTTTTCAGACAGATTGTAATAACACGATTATTATGAGGGTCTGGAAATCTCTCCTCAGTAATGTACCTCCCCACCAAAGAGTGTACAGAGATGGGTTCACGAGTTAGCGATACAGAAGACTATGTGAGACAATATAAGTTCTAATTTAATTAAAAGTTTATTAAAGAATTGAACATGTAGTTCACAGCTGGTGAGACAGTCAATCGCAATGTTAATAATTCGATGGAAAAGATAGAAAGTACAATCTTGTTTCCAGGAGAGAATCCAATTTTTAAATCTAAATATTGTTACAGTAAAATATTTAAGTAGGACATCCATCAATTATTAAATTAACATTTACCTTAAATCCCCGAGTAGCAGACTACAGAGTTAGCAAGATACCTCTGCCCCAGTTAAGGAGAGAACCAGCACCGCCTCCCTCCAATAGTCGTACCTTTACCGTGAGAGACATTGGATCGAGTCCAACGAATCTAAAAATCCAATGTGTGCTTCCAAAATTTATACTGATTTTCAAGTTGCATAACTGATTTCTTATGTATGGGGATGTTACCTCAACTGCAAATAAGTTCATCCCCCTTTATGTCCCAAAAAAGGCTGTATAACAGTCAATTTTTAGGTAAACATAGAAACATAGAAAATAGGAGCAGAGAGTAAGCCATTCGGCCCTTCAGACTGCTCTGCCATTCAAAAAAGATCATGGCTGATCGTCTAATTCAGTACCCTGTTCCCGTTTTCTCCCCTTATCGCTTGATCCCTTTGGCATTAAGAAATATATCTATCTCCTTCTTGAATATATTTAATGACTTGGCCTCCACTGCCTTCTGCGATAGAAAATTCCACAGGTTCACCACCCTCTGAGTGAAGAAATTTCTCCTCATCTTGGTTCTAAATGGCATACACCATATCCTGAGACTGTGACCCCTGGTTCTGGACTCCCCAGCCATTGGAAACATCTTCCCTGCATCTAGCCTGTCTAGTCCTGTTAGAATGTTATAGTTTTCTGTGAGATCCCCTCTCATTCTTCTAAACTCTAGTGAATATAGGCCTAGCTGACCCAATCTCTCCTCATATGTCAAGCCTGCCATCCCAGGAATCAGCCTAGTAAATCTTCTTTTCACTTCCTCATGACAAAAACATCCTTCCTCAGATAAGGAGACCAAAACTGCACACAATACTCCAGATCTGGTCTCACTGAGGTATAACTGCAGTAAGACATCTTTGCTCCTGTACTCAAATCATCTTGCAATAAAGGCCAACATACCATTCGCCTTCCTAACTGCTTGTGCATCCGAATGCTTGCTTTCAGCGACTGGTATACAAGGACACCCAGGTCTCGTTGCACCTCCCACATTCCCAATCTATCACCATTCAGATAATAATCTGCCTTTCTGTTTTTACAACCAAAGTAGATAACCTCACATTTATCCACATTATACTGCATCTGCCATGCATTTGCCCACTCACCCAACTTGTCCAAATCACATTGGAGCCTCTTTGCATCCTCCTCACAGCTCACATTCCCCCCCAGCTTTGTGTCGTCTGCAAACTTGGAAATATTACATTTAGTTCCCTCAACCAAGTCATTAATATATATTGTGAATAGCTGGGGCCCAAGCACTGATCCCTGCTGTACCCCACTAGTCACTGCCTGCCACCTGGAAAAAGACCCGTTTATTCCTACTCTCTGCTTCCTGTCTGTCAACCAATTCTAAATCCATCCTAGTATATTACCCCCAATCCCATGTGCTTTAATTTTGCACACTAACCTCTTATGTGGGACCTTATCAAAAGCCTTCTGAAAATCCAAATACACCACATCCACTGGTTCTCCCTTATCTATTCTACTAGTTACATCCTCAAAAAAACTCCAATAGATTTGTTTTGCATGATTTCCCTTTCATAAACCCATGCTGACTTTGCCCAATCCCGTTTATGCTTTCCAGGTGTTCTGCTATCACATCCTATTACATGCTAGACTCTAGCATTTTCCCCACTACTGATGTAAGGTTAACTGGTCTGTAGTTCCCTGTTTTTTCCTTTATTTACATTCAGGACCCTAGTTTCAGATTCAACTACTTCACTCTCCATCTTAATTAAGAATTAGTTTAGTTTAGTTTAGTTTAGTTTAGAGATACAGCACTGAAACAGGCCCTTCGGCCCACCGAGTCTGTGCCGACCATCAACCACCCATTTACACTACACTAATTCCATATTCCTACCACATCCCCACCTGTCCCTATATTTCCCTACCACCTACCTAATACTAGGGGCAATTAATAATGGCCAATTTACCTATCAACCTGCAAGTCTTTGGCATGTGGGAGGAAACCGGAGCACCCGGAGGAAATCCATGCAGACACAGGGAGAACTTGCAAACTCCACACAGGCAGTACCCGGAATTGAACCCGGGTCACTGGAGCTGTGAGGCTGCGGTGCTAACCACTGCGCCACTGTGCCACCCATTCTATCACGTTATGGTCGCTCCTTCCCAAGGGACCCCGCACAACAAGATTGTTAATTAATCCTTTCTCATTGCACAATACCCAGTCTAGGATAGCCCGTTCTCTAGTTGGTTCCTCAACGTATTGGTCTAAAAAACCATCACGTACACACTCCAAGAAATCCTCCTCCACAATATTATTGCTAATTTGGTTTGATCAATCTATATGTAGATTAAATTCACCCATGATTACAGTTGTACCCTTATTACATGCGTCTCTAATTTCCTGTTTAATGTCATCCCTTGCATCTCCACTACTGTTTGGGGGCGTATAGATAGCCCCCACCAACGTTTTCTGCCCCTTTGTGTTTCTTAGCTTCAGCCATACAGCACTAGCAAACACCCACCCTGAGGAAATTGGTCCCGGTCCTGCCCAGATGCAACCCGTCCAGCTTGTACTGGTGCCACTTTCCCCAGAACCGGTCCCAATGTCCAAGGAATCTGAATCCCTCCCCCTACTCCATTTCTCCAGCCATGCATTCATCTGATATATCCTGCTATTTCTGTTCTCGTTAGCCCATGGCACTGGTAGTAATCCTGAGATTATTACCTTTGAGGTCCTACTTTATAATTTACGTCCTAACTCCCTATATTCAGCTTGTAGGACCTTATCCCTTTTTTTTACCTATGTCGTTGGTACCGATATGTACCATGGCAACTGGATGCTTGCCCTCCCCCCTCAGAATGCCCTGCAGCCGCTCAGAGATATCCGTGACCCTAGCACCAGGGAGGCAACATACCATCCTGGAGTCTCTTTTGCGGCCACAGAAACGCCTGTCTATTCCCCTTATGATTGAATCCCCTATCATGATAGCTCTGCCACCCTTCTTTTTCCCCTCCTGTGCAGCAGAGCCACCCATGGTGCTATGAACTTAGCTCTTGCTGCTTTCCCCTGAGCCATTTCCCCCAACAATATCCAAAGTGGTATATCTGTTGGAGATGGGGGTGGCCACAGGGGACTCCTGCACTACCTGCCTTCTTCTACTTTGCTTGGTGGTCATCCATTCCCTTTTTGCCTTGGCAGCATTTGCCAACGGTGTGACCACCTCACTAAAAGTGCTATTCATGACGATCTCAGCATCGCGGATGCTCCACAGTGAATCCACTCGCAGCTCCAGCTTCGTAATGCGGAAAGCCAGTAACTGCAGATGGATACACTTCCTGCACGCATGATCGTCAGGGACACTGGAAGCGTCCCTAATTTCCCACATAGCACAAGAGGAGCATATCATGGGTGTGAGCTCTCCAGCCATGACTTACCTTGAGTTTACTTAGTTACTCCCTTTAATTAAAAAATACTAATTACATTAGGGGACTTGTTCTACTCCAACACTACCCACTACAATCTAAAGTCCTTAATAAATTACAATAATTAAAAATACACACTTTAGTAGCACTAACCTTATCACTTTATGGGCGGCACAGTGGCGCAGTGGTTAGCACCGCAGCCTCACAGCTCCAGCGACCCGGGTTCAATTCTGGGTACTGCCTGTGTGGAGTTTGCAAGTTCTCCCTGTGTCTGCGTGGGTTTCCTCCGGGTGCTCCGGTTTCTTCCCACATGCCAAAAGACTTGCAGGGTGATAGGTTAATTGGCCATGATAAATTGCCCCTAGTATAGGTAGGGAAATATAGGGACAGGTGGGGATGTGGTAGGAATATGGAATTAGTGTAGGATTAGTATAAATGGGTGGTTGATGGTCGGCACAGACTCGGTGGGCTGAAGGGCCTGTTTCAGTGCTGTATCTCTAAACTAAACACTTATAAGGTAGGTTTTGAGGTTTTTTTTTTAAAAAGAACTTTTTCCTTTTTTAAAGCTATTCACAGGCACTAACAGCTGTTACGTACCCAACCAATCAGCTTACAGATTTCCCGTGATGTCACTGTAAGTCTTTTTTCTCCTCTTTTGAACCTCAGTGTGCGTTGGCACACAGAGAGAGAGAGAGCCTGCCGGCGCTCTGGTCCTCAGGTAGGTAAGGACCTTGATTCCCGTGCTTTCTTTTACAGGTCCTGCTGTGGATCCACCTCCTCCCAGATCCGCCTGCCACCACTCCGGTCCTCAGGTAGGTAAGGGCCTTGAGCCCCATGCTGTCTTTTCAGGTCCCGCTCCGGATCCTCCTCCTCCCAGGTCCGCCTGCCACCGCTCCGGTCCTCAAAGAATCCTCTTTGATTCCTAAAAAAGGTTGTTTAATTATTAATTTCTAGGTAAAGTCCATCCTCTTTGATTCCTAAGAAAGCCAAACTGCGAGCTTCATGATGGTCAATTTCCCATTAGTCATCTAACAGTGTTTCAAGATTATAATTCACTTTTTGGATTTGGTTAGCTTTATCAAAAATTCAGTTGACTGTAGTTTAGGGCTATCAGCATAAAATCATCTTATCCAGTAGTACACTGTGGTAGTTTTTGTGACAGTTTGCAAAACTATGTTATCAATGTTTTACTGTGTGATAAGGTTCGTGACTTTGAGAGTGAATCCTCCTGATCAGAAGCTGCCTTTATGGATCTAAGATGAGGCAAGCTTTCTCACTGAGGTTTTAGTATTATAGAGATGAACTTTTTTAACCTTTCAGCAAAAATGTACCTTTTTAAAATTTTTTAATCCCTCATTCATAGGAAAATAATTATTTTAACCTTATAACTCCTCATTAAGGCTGAATACCTTCACAAGACATAAATAATAGCAAATTGACCACTTTTCCACTTTGCTCACCCGAGCTAATTTAATTAAGGATTATTGCAGCACAGATGCACAGCAATGCTGCCTTTAATATAAGGCTGCAAATTCTCAAAGGCTCCCCCTGCACTTTTGTGAATTGTTGCACTTTGTACATCAGCAATCCTTGTCCTTTCACTGGGTGAACTTTTCAATTTGACACTCCAACCAGCAACAAGTTAAAGGCAGTTTGAGGCTACCCTTACTGGATTGAAGCTGCCTGATCTTATTTTGCATAGGGTCCTTGGGCTAAGAAGACTCTGGACCAGATTTAAACCCGGTTACCTCAGGTGAAAGGGCAGCTTGAGCCACTCAAGCCCCTGGTTACTAAGGTTTTGTTGAGTTTCTTTGAGTAATGGGGATTATTTTCAGTGTCTTTCACGTTATTGTATTTCTTTTCTAATTGCTGCAATAATCAGGTTTGTGCAATACATTCACAGAAGACGAGTGCCTCAATTGTGGCTGTGCACATAATCTACCATAAAGTTATTCACCAGAATCCACTGTGAATATTATTCAACTAACATGAATGAATGCAATGGGTACAGATAGAAAAGGTTGGGATCTTGCGTTTCTATTTAACAAAGATATTGAGCCATCAACTATTCACTTAAGTGGAATGCACTGGATTAGTAGTTAGTAATTGAAAAGTGATGGCATTAACAAGATAAGGGAAACTCTTATTGATAAAACACTAACCAATTATCTTACCTCATGATAATTTAATTAGTTACACGCAGAGTAATGGCTGGGCAGGGTCCATTACTAATACATCTGTAGTCCCAAGTTGGTTTGGAGATGTTCAGTTATGAAGCTATTATATGTGTTAGGGAAAACGCACCTCCTAATTGTCGTGACTTTATAATTGTGCACCACTTCTGAACATAAGGACATAAGAACATTAGAGTAGGAGCAGACCTTTCGGCCCCTTGAGCCTGCTTCACGAATCAATAAGATCAATACTCATCTTCCACCTCAGTTCACCTTCCTGCACTATCCCCATATCCTTTGATTTCCTTAGTATTCAAAGTATATCAATCTCTGTCTTGAATAAACTACAAGGCTGGATATCCCTCTGGAATAGAGAATGCCAAAGGTTTACAACCCTTTGAGTGAAGAATTTTTTTCTCATCTCAGTCCTAAATGGCCAATCCCTTATTCTGAGACTGTGACCCCTAGTTCTAGACTCCCCAGCCAGGGGAAATCCTCCCACCAGCTGCACTATCAAACCTATTAAGAATTTTATATGTTTCAATGAGGTCACCACGAGGGAATATAGGTCAGGTCTGCTCAATCTCTCCTCAAAGGACAATACCCCATCCCAGGAATTACTCTAGTGAACCTCCATTACACTCCATCTTAGTAAAGTATATCCTTCCTTAGGTAAGGGGACCAAAACTGGAATTGTATCGTTAACATGATTTCCGCTCTGTAGTACACATCTTTATATGGGAGATGGATCAAAGTAGGGCCTTTGTGCAAATTTAACCATCAAACCAGCCCTAACTCTCAGCTTAAGCCCTACCCCTCAGCATATGCTATTTCTTCCTCATCTCCTCTCTCCCCAACCCTCCTCCTACCCAGTCCACCTTCTGCCCTTCTACTTTCTCTCTTCTTTCTCTTCTATACCACCTCAGATCACATCCTTTTTTTAAGTAATAAAAATAAGAAATGCTGGAAATACTCAGCAGGTTTGACAGCATCTGTGGAGAGAGAAGCAGAGTTAACGTTTCAGGTCAGTGACCCTTCTTCAGAACTCCTTTTTTTTTTAAGGGTAGCTTACTTGAGGTCTAAATCCCAGCTTTGCAGCTGAGGAAGGACCTGGGTTGCTCTGGTGGTCGGCAGGTGGCTCAGTTTGTAGCACTCATATCTGCGAGTCATATGGATTTAGGTTCAAGTCCCACTCCAGGGCGTCAGCATAAAAAAAATCAAGGCTGATGCTCCAGTGCAGTATGAAGCAGTGCTGCAATGTCAGATTGAGGTGCTGTCTTTCAGATCAGATGTTAAACTGAGGCCTGTCTGCTTTCTCAGGGAGGTGTAAAAGATCTCATGGTGCTCTTTGGAAAAGCAGTGGTGATTTCCCCAGTGTCCTGGCCAAGATTTATCCCTCAGTCAACACCCCAAAAACAAATCATTATCACATTGCTGTTTCTGGGAGTTTGCTGTGCACATTCTGGCTCCTGCATTATAACAGTGACTACATTTCAAAAAGTACTTCATTGTGTATAAAGCACTTTGAGATGTCTGGTGGTCATGAAAATGCACATCTGTTTTTTTGCCTATCCAAACTACTCCCCCCTCCACGTCACCCAAGGTGGGCATACTTGCAACAAAATACTGTGGAGGCTGGAAATCTGAAATAAAAACAGAAAATGCTGGATGAAAGGTAACAGACTTGAAACATTAACTCTGTTTCTGTCTCCACTGATGCTGCCTTGCCTTTTGTATTCTTGGGCTTCAGATATGAAGTGCAGCCTGTTCAAATTGGCTAAACTGTTCGAAATTATGGGGCTCTCCTCCTGTTTAGGTAGGTTCCCTCCTATTCCGTGTTGCCTTGTCTGGCAAACAGAAAAGTTCTATTGAGATGTTGGGAGTTTGAACAGCACTGGAATGACATCCATGTGTCCACTGCACCCAAGGGGATGTACATGTGTCGTGCTGGTAGATAGTGTTGTAATATTGCTTACAGCTCACTGTCCCGAATGGTAATACAACAGCAGCAGTGTTATCGTGTGCCCTGCTGCAGTATGGGTAAACACGTGAAGCTTAGAAAGCCCTGCTTTCTGAGAGCTCAACCTGCCATCTCACCATTATGTAACAAGGTGAGAAGAAATACAAAATGCTATGCTAAGTTTGCCCGTATATTTAGTTTCGTGAAATGAGAGTTAACTGTACCCTTTGCAGAAGCACCTCCAAGGCAGCATCTGAAACCAGAGGTGCCATGCATCCTTGCCCCTGGTATTTGCCGGTCCCTACCCTGAAAGGATCAAGCAGCTCAAGCTGTAGGGGTTAACTTTGACTTTGTGCAATTGTGTGAAATGGGCAAATGCAAATTGACGGCCCATTTTATATCTCTCCTGTTGACATCAAAGGAAATAAAAATGGCATTAGATCTAAAACGGGCTGCCAATACCCTTTTGCACAAAGTCAGAATGACCCTGTGGCCTTCAAAAACCATGCCTGTGTGTTATGTCCTGTCCTTCCCCCCACTCCCCTGCTGATAGCAAGATCTTGCCGGTGGGGCTTAAATCAGGACAGGAGCTTACTTAATGAAGCTGAACTCAGGAAATTCAACAAGGTCGGCCCAGCTTGAATTTGGTGAGTTCAATACCCTGCATCAGCTTAATGTGGGAAGCAAATCTCCACACAAAAAAAAAGCTTTTTATCAAAAACTAACAATGGGTGAACAATAATATAACTGGCAACCTTTTTCCTTAACCTTTAAATCTATCACAGCTTGCTTTGACCCAAACTTGCCTCACTATCCTGTATCATGTATTAAACTCTCCAATCGGTTGAATGCAAAACCTTCAAATCCGATTGAGGACAATAAGTCTTGATTGAAAATAACTTCACAAGACATTCTTGCAGGTGACAGGGTGGCAACTAAACACCCCTTCAGCATGTCAGCAGCAATTGAAAGTTCTCTGCTGTTGTTTGACCCCCTTGTTGTCTGATTGCCCCCTCAGGCACTGAAAACTGCAAAGGACTGGAAAAAAATTGACTTGAGTGACAGAGACTGTGGCTAAGCAGTAATAATGGACTGTAAGAAGAAAAACAAAATCTGCAAATGCTGGGGTTTCGAAATTACAAGCAGAAAATGGAATGCAGAGCAGGCCCATCTGTACCAGAAAAGACAAAGGGCTGGTTGATTTTTCACGTCGAGACCCTTTGTCAGAACTAAGTAAGGAATGTGGGAATATCCCTTTGAAAAGATTGACCAGCTATCAATTGTGATGAAGGATCTCAACCCAATTTCAGTTGTGATGAATCACATACACATTTCCAGCATTTTCTGCTTTCATTTCCTTTATGCTTTACCAGGAGAGAGGCCAGGGCCTGATGGAAGAAATTTATTTGCTATCTCATCCTTGCTGGGAGCTTGCTGTGCACAAATTGGCTGCCGCATTTCCTACAATACAACAGTGCCTATACTTCAAAAGTACTTAATTGGCTGTAAAGCGCTTTAGGGCATCCCAAAGTCATGAAAGGCACATTTTTTCTGATTTACACAGGATGCAAACATCAGTTTAAAATGAGCTAGAGAAACAGGATGGTTTGAATAGTCTAAAGTAGCCTAAAAGCTAATTAACAGCCTGTTAGTGCTGTGAGCGAAGGTCATATTAACAAATCACAGCAATTTAAAATTCCAATTAAAATAAAAATCACACAGATTTACTTCCAAATATGTGCGGTGACTAAACAGATTTTTATTTGTTATACATTAAAACATTTAAAATGCAAAATGCTTTGCTCAGGGGAGGAACTAAAAACAGTTATGACTTGAGATAATACAGCAAGTAAACTTGTCAGCTATATTGATTTTTTTCTTTTAATAAAAGAAAAATGTTGTGAATTTTCTCGTGGTTTCAACTTCAAAAATGAAACAGCTTTCTGCTCAGCTGCATGATATCACCTGGTATATAACCCCTGCAAAGTGTTATGCGCTGCCCAACAGTGCAGATCAAGCCACATGGCATAAAGTGCCACTTACACTGCAGAGCAGACTCTATCTATAGAATGAAGATGAAGAATGGGTAACATGAGCAGCAGTGTTGACTAACACATCCCCAAATCCATAGCCACAGAGAGTGTCTTCAATTTTTAGTGCTTAACTACTTCCAATCCAGACTACACAACAAAATAACTTCCCCATGCAGATAAGTATGTGCACAGCTTATAAAAAAGAGAATTATCAAAATACCAAGCAGAAGGTCGATTGTTCAAGAAAGCATCAAGTTAGTAACCAAGCTTGTGTTTCAAAAGCCTGATGATTGTGGGAGGAAAAAAGCTCTAAGGGGGTCACTTTCACTTTCATTGCTTGGATGGTAATCATACAAGTGGATCCTCAAGCCTTTGTAGAACCCATCCAATTTCATCCCATTGGTGCGAGGAAAACCTCCGCCGGTTCCATATCTTAAAGCAAATCTTGGGCCTTGTAGATAGTTGTAAGTTATTGAAGGGAAGAGAAATGTTCCCTAAATGTTCTCTTAAGAGAAACTGAGTTCCATGGAGGATGCTCTCACAATGGAAGAGATATGCTAGCCTTAATTGAGGCCAGAGAAGATAGTGAGACCATCAATGTGATTTTGCAGGCAGAATGCATCCACCATCATCATGTATATAACCTATCTCCAGGATTCGGAACAGGATCTCCAGGCTGTGTTTCGGGAAGATGGGAGTATTGCCCTATCGCACTTGCACTGGCAGAGAGCTCCCAAGGAGGTGGACAGACAAAACTGACCTGTGATCCCTCCATTAACTCTGTGTGTTATGGATTGTGTCACTGAACTGCCAATCAAAGCTACCATCTTGAATGAGATATTTGCCCCACTAGATTAGTTATTTAACTAGGCTGCCTGTACTTATGAATGAAACCAATCAAAGATTATAGATGCAAACCTCTCTTGAATATGGTAATGAACCCTCCATCCATTGTCTCAAACCAAAATGACATAGCCAGAGAATACTATTCTTTTAATGACTCTGTCTAATGTACTAATTAATGGACTTAGTCAACATTCCAGATAACCTGTGCATTTCTGGGAGTTAACCTCTTGTAAACCAAATTTAACTTTACAGCAATGTCATAAAATAACATTAACTCCAAAATCACTTGCATGACAGATAAGCAAAAATCTCAAAATGTGACAAGAGGAAGTGAAGATTCACAAAAGTTACAAAAGACAACAGTGGCAAGTATAGTGTTGTGTTCTTAAGTCTTCTTTAAATGACAACCGCAGACTTTATATTCGGATTCAACACAAACACTATTTATTATCTTGATTATCTACATTGCACGAGTTCAGTTTCAGTTTTTTTCTCTCTTTGGTGTGTGTCTGCTTTCTGTAAAGCCACGTCTGAATGAGTCTTTCAAAATGGTGTTTCTTCCTTATATATGTTTGATGATGGCACCAGTTGCATCAGTGGTCTGATCTCTTAAAGGTACGGTTTCTTAAAGGTGACGTCACCACCGCACTACATTCCAGCAGGGGTCAGAAAGGAGCAGCTGCTGGAGGGGGATGGGTGGTGGGAGCAAGAAGACACCAGTGATGCTTCTAGTTTGCACTCAGCTGTTCTAATAGTGGATTTACACATGTTGCAAGCAGAGATAAACTTAGCTTGGGATGCTTCATATTGATCAAGGTGCCAAGTATCATTGGCAGAGCTTTTTTTAAGAGACAGAGATAGAATCATAGGCATAATTGAATCAACTAACCAGTTCAGCTCCTATTCCAGGGTGGATTTTAACTTGTGGTGCATTTCTAATGGCAAGTTAGTTTCCCTCCCACCTTTTGCAGAAAGAGGCAATGGCAGTTTTAACCAGTAGGCCTGATTAATATTCAATGTTGGGGCTCTTTTCTCTAGAAATGAGATAAAGCTGAGGGGTGACTTGATAGAAGTCTTTAAAACTAGAAAGGGGTTTGATAGTGTAGATATAGAGAAAATGTTTCTACTGTTACGACCGGGTGAAGGAGGGGTCTCAGGTTACCCTCTCACCCCCTTCCTGGTTTGGCTGTAACAGGGTTTAACTTTTAAAACACAGTGTTTTTTAGCTTCATCTCAGTGAGCCCTTACTCACTGCTCTCTAATTGTAATTGTAAAGGAACCAATCAGACAGGCTTTCTCAGGTTTAAACAAGAAAGAGGTATGTTTATTAACCTTAACACTCTAACTCAGTTAAAACTACTAAAAATACACGACACAACCACGCTAGCATGCATACGCGATAAACACACACACAAATAGATACAATGGAGGAGAAAGAATTAAAGGGGGAAAGGTTTGAAGTAGTAAATGGAATTCAATAACTGTTTTTGGTTTGAATGCAAAGGCCTTGATTGGAGTTAAGTCTTGCAGTTCTCAGTGGGGCCCAGTGCACACTTTCAAACTTGTTTTGCTGGTACCAGAAGGCCTCAGGGGTCATCTGTCATGAGGCTTAAGTTACTTCCGTGGGTACCTGGAACTTTGCGTGAGAGAGAGAGACAGAGAGAGAGAGAGAGAGACCTTGCTTCACTTTGGTCTTCAAAATTGCAGTCTGTCTCAAAACTTTTCTGTGATGCACAATTCAATCAATTCCCAGGTTGGCCAGCAGGTTAGCCATGTGACCAGCTCTTTGTTTGACACAACATCACTAGCGAGGGCTGTTGATTCTTCAAAGCTTACTAGACACACTGAGTGGGGGCGGGGGGTGTGGTGGGGTGGTGGGGTGCTGGTTCTTACACAGACAATGACTCTCAATGTCTTTTGATCAACACTACTCACAAAACCCTTCTAGCTAATTGAATCAGAGAGTACTCCCATTGTCCTTCTGTGCAACTGTATTTCAGAATGCAAATGTGCAGCCATGTTTTCAGCCACTGCCCTGTGGTCATTTTAAACAAGTTATGTTCAATGTCCAGTAAGCTTTCAAATAGGGTTCCATGTGACAAAATTAATATGTTTCCATTTGGCAGGTGCGGTTTCTGTCACACCACTTTTTCTCATTTAGATTCACGAGAATGGTTCCAGGGATGAAGAACTTCATTTATGAAGATAGATGAGAGAAGTTGGGACTGTTTTCCTTGGAGAGGTGAAGGCTGAGAGGAGATTTGATAGAGGTATTCAAAGTTATGAAGGGACTGGACAGAGTAGATAGGGAAAAACTGTTGCCACTCGTGAAAGGATCAAGACGAGAGATTTAAGGTAATTGGCAAAAGAAAAACATTTTCATGCAGCGAGTGGTTAGGATCTCGAATGCACTGCTAGGCAGTGTGGTGGAGGCAGGTTCAATTGAGGCATTCAAAAGGGAATTAGACTTATTTGAAAAGGGAGAATGTGTAGGGTTATGGGGAGAAGGCGGGGGAATGGCACAAAGTAAATTGCTCACTTGGAGAGCCTGGGCAAACACGGTGGGCCGAATGGCCTCCTTCTGTGCTGTAACAATTCTGTGTTTCTATGATTATGGGGAAGACCAAAATTATGGGACATAAATATAAGATAGTCACAAATACATCTAATAAGGAATTCAGGAGAAACTTCTTTACCCAGAGATTGTTTAGAATGTGGAACTTGCTACGACATGGAGCAGTTGAGGCAAATAACATAGATGCATTCAAGGGAAAGCTAGATAAGCACATGAGGGAAAAAGCAATAGGAGCTTATGCTGATAGGGTTAGATGCCGTAAGGTGGCTTCATAGTCTTGTGACGCACAAACACAGGTATGGACCCTTTGGGCCAAATGGCCTTTTTGGTGCTGTTAATTCTATATTCATGGAGCCTCCTGCTTCCGTTAATTGTTTAATTGTCAACTATCTTTCTAGACTGGATGAGGCAGGACTTCAGCGCTTTGATTTGATTTGTTGGTTGTGGGATCGATCACTTTGCTCTATACATGCTTTCGGTCAACTTCCCACCTGGAGTGGGTGGTAAGAGAAGGCCTAAACATGTCTTGTGTGGCTCTGGAGGGTGGTGGTGGGTGGGGTGGGGGCGGGCACACTTAGGTCAATCCTACTCCTCCTGGCTCCACAAAGGTAAAAGAAAACTTACCTCAAATGGCCTTCTCTGCTGCCAGTCCTCTTCGTACTGGCCCTCACTGGGCAGGAAAAGGCAACAGCTTCCCTGCTCAGGGCCCAATGATGACCTTTGGACCCTAAGCTGCATACTGAAAGAAAGGACCCCCTGGGTTTGGGCAGCTGGCTTAGTCACCTGTCCAAAGGTGATGGTAAAGATTGGAAACAACGCGACCCAGGCAGGATGTCAGTGGGTAAGTTAGCTGGTGGATTTTAACCTGTTAACCTGCTTGGTTTCTGCTGGGTGGCTCGGGTTAAAATTCACCCCTTGAGCTTTCCCTTCTACTGATCAGCCCAGCACAGAGAACTTCTGATCTAAATATACCAATGGATAATTAGGGGCAACTAGTGTAATTCCTAGACTTGAAACTTTAAATGATGGAAGCAGATGGATTTAGCTAAATTCTCAGCGGGGAAAAGAAGATTAGAGTGAACATGATCCAGGTCTTTAAAATGCTAATGTCATGGGCGTTGCAGCTTATTTAACTTAGTTAGAGCTTATCGGATAAATGGATGATGAATACAATTTAGCAAACCTGAAGTCACAAATTGCCAGATGTGTGATAAAGACCCACACGTTAAGTTGATGTGCTGAGAAAGCAGCTGGAGCAAATGTTTATTTATTTATTTGTGCAAAGGTCTTGGCACAGATGATCAAACAGTAGGGTTTAATCCTTTTGGAACTCTGGAAATGTCATCTGCAGCACACGGACTGTAGGATTTAAAAAATGCATATTCATAATGTCGAGCTTTTTGTTTGATTGCAGAAGGATGTTCCACAGAGTGCTGGGAGGCTGAGATCAGGAACTTGACAGAGTGGAAAGTGAAACCTCTGTCCTCTCAATCTGTGACACGGTGGTGCTATTACATGCCATTGTAGTCTTGCACAGGACCCTCTTTGAGATAATACCCTGAAAACATGCCTACTACTGATCACTTGCTGTAAAAAAGACGGCGAAACAGATTTCAGATGACGAACTGGAGATATGCGCCAGCATGTTCTCGTACCGTCCGTTCAGCAACACAGCAACACAAAAGAAACTCAAATTAAGGTAACATACTAATTCCACTTTAATCCCCAGAACCAAATCAAATGCAGAATCACATATATTACATTACTGGAGGGTCTGTGAAAAAAAACACTGATATTTGTTGCAAATCTGCCCCTAATTTTGTTATGATTTCTTAAATGGTATAACAATTGGATGCAACTGAAGACAACAATAGCCTCTCAAGATATCGGGCAGGATTTTCCGGTGGGTTTAAGGACCCCCGACATCGGGACCAAATGGAGGTCCTGAGCCCACATGCGCCGGCAGCGAGACCAGCCCAGCGATGTTGCTGGAGGCGGCCTCCTAATTGGCTGCCTCTGAGTTAACCGACTTCTTAAGGACAGTGGGTGGGCTCCCGATGCTGCTGGGCTAATCACAGAGCAGTAGTTTAACTGTTTAACTGAGCAGTGCCACTGCGGAGGTGGTGACTGCTGCTGGTACTGGACATACCAGAGGCACTGGACCCAGGCCACAGGTGAGTCAGGGTAGGAAGGGTTTCACGGAGTGCGGGTGGCGGCAGATGGAGTTGTGGCGGGGTTGGCAGCAAGTGCTGATACCAGGTCCCTCGATCAGGCACTTAATGAGGGACCCCCCCCCCCCCACTCGCACCCACCCCAACCCCGGAGCTGGAAAATAACCCGAACGGCCTGCCCACGCTAGGCTGATACAAGTTGAGGTGGGATGAGGCCCTTAATTGGACATTAATTGCCCAATTCAGGGCCTCAATTGGTGGCGGGTTGAGAACTCTGTCCACAGGCCTTTCCCTCCCGGACTTAATTTTGGTGGAGGCAGGATGGTGGCAGGCCCCTCCCCTCCCCCCCCCCCCCCCACCCCCAACACCCCCGTCAACATCCTGCTGGAATATATGCTCTCCTGCCTCCAATGTTGCCACAGGTGCAGTATAACATTCCCCCCAATGGGTGGGAAACAAATGGCATCAGGTCAATTTTAACCTAAGCTTCCCATCGGGAAAGTGATGGAATCAGTTGGAACGCAGGTTTTAAATCCCAATATTACTCTTCATTGAGCTCAATGAGTAAAATCAGGCAGGGTGTAAATCTGGGTGTAAATTCTACCCAATCCTGTCAGTTTCCCGATGGGCAGCTTTGGTTAATGTTGCTCCCCATGGTGTCTGGGAAACAGTTTGAGAAGCAGAAGAGGCAGTGTTGAAGCTGGCACTCAATGTTAATGTTTTAAAAGCACATAGAATGCTAAGGGCCAGTACCCAAAGTGTTTCTATTGTTGCTATTGTATGGACCTGTAGATCCCTTTACAGCACTAGCGGTGATGATGATGCTGCTCTGGTCATAATTCTTTGCCGCACTCTCACAGCTTGACCACATGGCCAGTGCCATATAGGGTAGGCATAGCATTGAGTAGGTCATCATCAGCCCACAGTGTTGCATGGCTATGCATTGTACTGATTCCTGAAGCAGGAGATTGTTTTTCTTCATTTTTTCAGATTGGACTTCAATACTCCACCATTGGGCAGACTGATGTGTAGCAGCAAACATTTTTACAGGACTCATATTTTATTCAGCGTATGTAGCAGGAGGGTCATGCTTCTTCTTGTTGACTGCTGTGAACTGATCAGCAAGCATTTCCTTGGAATTTGGAGCAACTTCTGCTTAATTGGACATTCTCCTCAGGGTGCACACCTCCAGGCCAGTAGGTGGCAGTGGGTTGGGGCCGTTTTCGGACCCAGAAATCCTTTCAGGGATTGGAGCCATGTCTTTGATGGGCTTAGGGGTGGAGCCAGAGAGCCACAGGCAGCAGGCTGAAGTGTGGGCAGGAGAAGAAAGAGCCAGAGAGAGCAGCCTAAGGTCTGCAGGAAATGGTGCTGGCAAGGGGGGGGGGGGGGGGTGAAATTGGGGTTTGCATCCAGCTACGATGGGCCATGGAGGGCTAGCTAGGAAGCACAGATGCCCTAGAGATTGAGAAGGCATGAGATGCTGAAGAGGACTCTGGTGATCTGGGTATCAAGGTAACCTGTGGCTCAGGGGTTCAAGTAAAACTAGTAACAGGGGGGCCACGAGTGCGGCTGCTCTTGACTTTGTTCTTGCAGTGCTTTAAGTACAGTTTTTAAGTCTAAAATCCCTTACAAGGAGTGGGGATAAGAGGTCAAGAGAGAATGGTTCAGGATCGCAAACCTGCACTCCTGCTGAAAGCAGGGCATTCCTGCAACCCATTGTTTAACAAACAAGTGTTAGGCATGTCCTAGCCCAACCACCTTCAGCTGCTTCATCAATGATCTTCCCTGCTTCACAAGATCAGAAGTGGGGATGTTTGCTGATGATTGCACAATGTCCAGTACCATTCGCAACTCCTCAGAAAATGAAGCAGCCCGTGTCCAGCTGCAGCAAGACCTGGACAAGATCCAGACTTGGGCTGAAAAGTGGCAAGGAACATTCGTGCCATACAAGTGCCAGGCAATGGCCATCTCATGCAAGAGAGAATTTAACCATATCCCCTTGACGTTCAAAGGCATTACCATTGCTGAATCCCCCACGATCAACATCTTGGGGGTTACCATTGACCAGAAACTGAACATGACTGGAGCAGATAAAATACCGTGGGTACATTAGCAGGTCAGATGCTGGGAATTCTGCGGCGAGTAATTCACCTCCTGTCTCCGCAATGCCTGTCCACCATCTACAAGGCACAAGTCAGGAGTGTGATGGAATACTCTTCACTTGCCTGGATGGATGCAGCTCCAACAACACTCAAGAAGCTCGACACCATCCAGGACAAAGCAGCCCACTTGATTGGCACCCCATCCACCACCTTCAACATTCACTCCCTTCACCACCGATGCACAATGGCAGCAGTGTGTACCATCTACAAGATGCACTGCAGCAAAGCATCAAGGCTCCTTAGACAGCACCTTCCAAACCTGCGACATCTATGACCCAGAAGGACAAGGGCAGCAGATGCATGGGAACACCACCACCTGTACATTTCCCTCCAAGCGACACCATCCTGACTTGGAACTATATCGCCGTTCCTTCACTGTCGCTGGGTCAAAATCCTGGAACTCCCTTCCTAATAGCACTGTGGGTGTACCTACCCAACATGGACTGCAGCGGTTCAAGAAGGCAGCTCACCACCACTTTCTCAAGGGCAATTAGGGATGGGCAATAAATGCTGGCATAGCCAGTGATGCTCACATCCCAGGAATGAATAAAAAACATTTTGCAACCCTGCTGATTTGAATCAAGGAGTTGAACTCTCAACATATCTACTGCTTTGGGGTGGCCAGCAGTGGTCATCCACTGTATTGAGTTTATTTCTTTATGATAAGTTTTTTTCTTCATGAATGTAGTTTCATGTTTGGTGCCAGTGGAATAAAGAGCCACTGAGCTGGAACCTTCCTGTGTTCAGTGTGCTTTTCCTGCATTTACATTTTGCAGCCATCTTCATCACTGGTTTGTCTCAGTGTAGATCAGTTGCTATTACTAAGTTAAGAACTTGAATATACAAGAAAGAGGTTGATAGATTTTTGTGTACTGAGGGAATTAAGGGATGTGGGGATAGTCTGGGAAGATGGAGTTGAGGTAGAAGATCAGCAATGATCTTGTTGAATGGCAGAGCAGACTTGAAGGGCCAAATGGCCTCCTCCAGCTCCTATTTCTGATGTTCTTATCAATATTTACAACAGAACAGAATTTGAAATTATGATAGGATATATATTGTTGAGTCCATTTATAACCCATTAATCTAAAAAGAATTATTGATTTGGTTTTAGTACTGAAGATAACACACTATGTAGCCAATGATACAGTACTGCTGTCCCATCAGATAGAGCTGGGCAGAAAGTAGGCCTCAGCCTTTGACTCCCAGCAATATGGGGCTCCAGCACCTCATGTGCTGCAGCACTTCAGGCATTACATCACATTATAGGTCTCTTTATGTCTGCTTGTGCACTGTACAGTTCTGTCTATATTTATTACCAGTGATCTGGTCGGTGCTTCTCCGTCAGACAGGGAGTTAATCACCTGGTATAATTAGCAAACAGAATCATCTCACTTTTGAATGCATTGATCAGGTCAGTGAAGCAAAAGAGTATCAGAGTAGGGCCGAACCCTGACTCCTGTTGTAATGAGAAGATGAACATCCATCCCTCGAGTGTCTGCAACCTCTTGAGGAAATATACCCAGCTCAGCAGCTTACCAGATATGTCACGAGAGGCCAGCATTTCAATGCTGGGTCACTCTATAATTAGAGATTTGAAATTATATCTGTGGGGCTCCCGAGGGACAACGTGGTCTATGGCATCGAAACATTAGTTTTGTTCGCTTTCTGCAGCTGCACAATGTACACTATTTAAACGGAGATCTGTAACACTGCCGGATATCGATTTATGTTTTTAAACTCTTGATTTAAACTTTGATTTTATGCTTTGGTTCTCTCAGCATCCATTGAAATGCACAGCAGGAAACTATGTACCCCAGCCTGTAATTTCCTATCCATTATGGAGCCACTGCAGGGCTAAAGTGGAAAATGCCACCCACTGTCCCCCTCTACGCCCCACACTGATTACATCTGTCAATGAGGCCCAAGTATCAATATCCATCAAATCTCAAGCCTCTTGGTTCAGCCACGCACTGGTCAGCTTGGACTAATTTCTAGGCCCTGGAGTTTAATCTGTGCTCATAGCCTCTATTTCCTTTCTGACTTCTCTCAGCATGTGTAACATAAGGTGCTGATGCCTTGTTCCCTTGGAGTTTCCCCCATATTTTCAGTGCTTCTTCCACATCCATATCTGTCTTCCTTTTGTACTGTTGCATCCCCACTGCCACAGTCATATACCATGACCAGATTCTTTGGAGCTGCTTCTGCTCTTTTACCGGGAGGCAATCAGTTATGAGGAGAGGATGGAAAAGTTAGGACAGTTCTCCTTGGAACAGAAAATATTAAAAGTTGACATAATAGAGGTTTTCAAGATGATGAGAGGTTTTGATCGTGTCAATACAGAAAGGCTCAGCTAGATTTAATGGGCCCCTGGAGAGGGGCAAGAGGCAGAGGGGCCCATAGAATTGCGATGGAGGTGGGGGGTGGAGGGCCCATCGTCTTCCCATTGCACGGTAATTTAGTCAGGAGCAGGATAGGCCTCTACAGCCTTCCTGCTCAGAGGCCAATTGAGGCCCTTAGGAGGCTTACTATCAGCCACTTATGGGCCTCTTCCTGCCACCACTGGCATTAATCTACGGGTGGGGCCTTCACTACATGGGAAGGTTGCCCAGTAAAACAAGCTGACTTCCCTGTGGGCTTGGCTGGCGATGGTCCTCCATGACCAATCTGTGGCCAGACAGCGAACAATCCACCTCCCTGAACCACCCTCCCCCTGCACTCAATGCCCACGCTCCCTCCCCCCATCGCCAGGGCCTGCTGGACTGGCCCCGGCAACCCCACCTCACTTGCCTGGGGTCCGGGACTCCAGCACTGGGCCTGGTTCCCAGGCCTCAAGCAGTGCTGGCAGTGGCCCCAGCTTCTGGTGGTGCTGCCATTACTGCTGAGCTGCTGGCCCTCTGATTAGCCTCAGCTCTTGGAGGCACGATCCCGTCTTTAAAGGGACAGGGATACTGATGCCGGGCTGTTAATTGCCCAGACTCCATTAACTAGAGCTGGAGGGGGTGCTCCAAATGGCCAAGGTGGTGTTCCCACCGCTGTTTCGGCCTGACGCTGGGAGCCCCGCTGACTCCACTAAATTCTGACCACGGTTCCATCTGGCAAGTGGGTCAATAACCAAAGATCATAAATTTAGAATCATTGGCAAAAAATCTAGATGGATGATGTGAATCTTTTTCACTCAGAGTTGTTGGGACCTGCAACGTTCTACCTGAAAAGGTGGTGGACGCTGATTCCGTAAATAATTTTAAAAGGAAGTTGGCCGGGGGCTTGAAACTGAGGAACTTACAGGGTTATGGATAAAAATGAGGCAGTGGACAAAGCACGACTGCTCTTCCAAAGAGCCAGAACGGGCATGGCAGGGTGAATGGCCTCCTTCTGTGCCAGACATTTCTATGGATCTATGAATTAGTCCACCACTTAGAGTGCGAGGGATCAGATGAAACACAACACACCGCGAACGAGATTCCCGGATGGTATGTTGCCTCCTGGGTGCCAGGGTCAGGGATGTCTCGGATCAAGTCTACGGGATTCGTAAGGGGGAGGGGGAGCAGCCAGAAGTCATGGTACACATCGGTACCAATGACATAGCTAGGAAAAGGGATGAGGACCTGAAAAGCGAATATAGGGAGTTAGGTTGGGAGCTAAAAGGCAGGACGAGCAGAGTAGTAATCTCAGGATTGATACCGGTGCCACGTGCTAGTGAGGCTAGAAATAGAGAGCGAGTGCAGCTGAACACGTGGCTACAGAGCTGGAGTAGGAGGGAGGGCTTCAGTTTTGTGGATCATTGGGATACCTTCTGGGGAAGGTGGGACCTGTACAAGAAGGATGGGTTGCATCTGAACTGGAGGGGCACCAATATCCTAGGCGGGAGGTTTGCTAGAGCTCTTCGGGAGGGTTTAAACTAGTTTGGCAGGGGGATGGGAACCGGAGCTACGGAACAGTGGATGGGGTAGCTGTTGAACAGACAGATACAGAGTGCAGAGAGTCTGTGAGGAAGGGTAGACAGTTGACAGGGCAAAGTTGCAGCCAGTATGATGTGTTGAAGTGTGTCTATTGTAACGCAAGAAGTGTCAGGAATAAGGGTGATGAACTTAGAGCATGGATCTGTACTTGGAGCTACGATGTTGTGGCCATTACGGAGACTTGGATATCACAGGGGCAGGAATGGATGTTGGATGTTCCGGGGTTGAGATGTTTCAAAAGGAATAGGGAGGGAGGTAAAAGAGGTGGGGGAGTGGCATTGTTAATCAGGGATAGTATCACAGCTGCAGAAAGGGAGGTCGTCGAGGAGGGTTTGTCTATTGAGTCATCATGGGTGGAAGTCAGAAACAGGAAAGGAGCAGTCACTTTATCGGGAGTTTTCTATAGACCCCCCAATAGCAACAGAGACACGGAGGAACAGATTGGGAGGCAGATTTTGGAAAGGTGCAGAAGTAACAGGGTTGTTGTCATGGGTGACTTCAACTTCCCTAATATTGATTGGAACCTCCTTAGTGCAAATAGTTTGGATGGAGCAGTTTTTGTCAGGTGTGTCCAGGAAGGTTTCCTGACTCAATATCTAGATAGGCCAACTAGAGGGGAGGCTATGTTGGATTTGGTGCTTGGCAACGAACCAGGCCAGGTGGCAGATCTCTCGGTGGGAGAGTATTTCGGTGATAGTGATCACAACTCCCTGACCTTTACTATAGTCATGGAGAGGGACAGGAGCAGACGGGATGGGAAAATATTTAATTGGGGGAGGGGGAATTACAATGCTATTAGGCAGGAACTGGGGAGCATAAATTGGGAACAGAAGTTCTCAGGGAAATGCACGACAGAAATGTGGAGGTTGTTTAGGGAGCACTTGCTGCGACTGCTGGATAGGTTTGTCCCGATGAGGCAAGGAAGGGATGGTAGGGTGAAGGAACCTTGGATGACAAGAGATGTGGAACAGCTAGTCAAGAGGAAGAAGGAAGCTTACTTAAGGTTGAGGAAGCAAGGATCAGACAGGGCTCTAGAGGGTTACAAGGTAGTCAGGAAGGAACTGAAGAATGGACTTAGGAGAGCTAGAAGGGGACATGAAAAAGTCTTGGTGGGTAGGATTAAGGAAAATCCCAAGGCGTTCTACACTTATGTGAGGAACAAGAGGATGGTCAGAGTGAGGGTAGGGCCGATCAGGGATAGTGGAGGGAACTTGTGCCTGGAGTCGGAGGCGGTAGGGGACGTCCGAAATGAATACTTTGCTTCAGTATTCACTAGTGAGAGGGACCTGGTCATTTGTGAGGACAGCGTGAAACAGGCTGATATGCTCGAACAGGTTGAAGTTAAGAGGGAGGATGTGCTGGAAATTTTGAAAGACATCAGGACAGATAAGTCCTCGGGGCCAGACGGGATATACCCAAGGATATTAAGGGAAGCGAGGGACGAGATTGCCACGCCTTTGGCGATGATCTTTGCATCCTCACTGTCCACTGGAGTAGTACCAGATGATTGGAGGGTGGCAAATGTTATTCAAGAAAGGGAATAGGGATAACCCTGGGAATTATAGACCAGTCAGTCTTACGTCGGTAGTGGGCAAATTATTTGAGAGGATTCTGAGAGACAGGATTTATGATTATTTGGAAAAGCATAGTTTGATTAGAGACAGTCAGCATGGCTTTGTGAGGGGCAGGTCATGCCTCACAAGCCTTATTGAATTCTTTGAAGATGTGACAAAACACATTGATGAAGGAAGAGCAGTGGATGTGGTGTATATGGATTTTAGCAAGGCGTTTGATAAGGTTCGCCATAGTAGGCTCATTCAGAAAGTAAGGAGGCATGGGATACAGGGAAAGTTGGATGTCTGGATACAGAATTGGCTGGCCCAGAGAAGACAGAGGGTGGTAGTAGATGGAAAGTATTCAGCCTGGAGCTCGGTGACCAGTGGTGTTCCACAGGGATCTGTTCTGGGACCTCTGCTCTTTGTGATTTTTATAAATGACTTGGATGAGGAAGTTGAAGGCTGGGTTAGCAAGTTTGCCGATGACACGAAGGTTGCTGGAGTTGTGGATAGTGTGGAAGGCTGTTGTAGGTTGCAACGGGACATTGACAGGATGCAGAGCTGGGCTGAGAAGTGGCAGATGGAGTTCAACCTGGAAAAGTGTGAAGTGATTCATTTTGGAAGGTCGAATTTGAATGCAGAATACAGGCTTAAAGACAGGATTCTTGGTAGTATGGAGGAACAGAGGGATCTTGGGGTCCATGTCCATAGATCGCTCAAAGTTGCCACCCAAGTTGATAGGGTTGTTAAGAAGGCGTATGGTGTGTTGGCTTTCATTAACAGGGGGATTGAGTTTAAGAGCCGCGAGGTTATGCTGCAGCTCTATAAAGCCCTGGTTCGACCACACTTGGAATATTGTGTTCAGTTCTGGTCGCCTCATTATAGGAAGGATGTGGAAGCTTTTGAGAGGGTGCAGAGGAGATTTACCAGGATGCTGCCTGGACTGGAGGGCATGTCTTACGAAGAAAAATTGAGGGAGCTAGGGCTTTTCTCATTGGAACGAAGAAGGATGAGAGGTGACTTGATAGAGGGGTACAAGATGATGAGAGGCATAGATAGAGTGGATAGCCAGAGACTTTTTCCCAGGGCGGAAAGGGCTATCACCAGGGGGCATAATTTTAAGGTGATTGGAGGAAGGTTTCGGGGAGATGTCAGAGGTAGGTTCTTTACACAGAGAGTGGTGGGTGCGTGGAATGCACAGCCAGCGGTAGTAGTAGAAGCAGATACATTAGGGACATTTAAGCGACTCTTGGATAGGTATATGGATGATAGTAGAATGAAGGGTATGTAGGTAGCTTGATGGTAGAGTAGGTTAAAGGTTCGGCACAACATCGTGGGCCGAAGGGCTTATACTGTGCTGTACTGTTCTATGTTCTATGTTCTACACCAGAAGCATGGAGGGACACATCAAATGCAAGGCTGAAAATGACATTATGCATGTGCAATAAATGTCCATCTCTATACCCACATTTCCATTTTTTTTAAAGAAGCTATTGCTTGATCCTAATTTGAAGCGCGTTTGCGCTGTGTCACTTTTATTTCTTGAGCTCATATCAGTACAATTTGCAATGCTGGTTCTAATTCTATGCTCATCCTTTAGTACCCAGGTTCTCTTGGGAGTTTTATAATATGCTGACTAACAAGGCATTCAGTGAGATCCCCAGCAAACGTTACATTGCCAAATTCAAGCACTTTCTGCAGTTAATCTAGTTTTAATCTGTGCATTTATTCATTTCTCCAGGAAACTAAACATGGCCAAAGGCAAAGTGTAACAAGTATTCTGCAGCCTGCTATAGAGATAGAAGCTTAAGTTGTACTAGGGCCGGGGATTGGGGGAGGGTGCTGCTATTTTTGCTTGTCATTCTAATTGTGACATGCAGAAAGCTTAACCTCGGACCACTTTATCAATCTAAGGCCTAGATTTCCTGCTACAATCAGCCCCATGGTGTGGGCCTAATTGAGCAGGGCTCTCTTTTACCAGATCCCCGTTCAATGTTGTGCTCAGCCAATTTTCCACGTCATTTTCGGCAAGAGAGCAGAAATGTCCTCTGCATTTTTGGAGCATGAACATTCAAGTGAGTCAGTAATGTTGTGAGAATGTAATCTATCTCAGTTTGCATCATTTCGACTACACTTCCTCACACCCTGCTTCCTATAAGGACTCCATGAGAAGCTCTTAACTTCCAGGAGTGGAGAGGAGAGGAGCGGAGTGGACCGGTAGGGAGAACGCCGAGGGCGGAGCCTATAAATCGAACCCGAGGATCTAGGCCCAGTCTCTTACCTTCCGGGAGCGGAGCGGAGCGGACCTGTGGGGTGAACACCGAGGATGGAGCCTATAAATCGAACCCAAGGATCAAGGCCCAGTCTCTTACCTTCAGGGAGAGTATCCAGGCGCACCGGAGTTTGAAAAAAAATGTCAACAGTGACATTACAGGAAAGCTGCAAGGTGATTGGTTGGTGAGTAACTGCTGTTAGGGATTGCTCTAAATAGCTGGCTTAGTAACTAAAGGTAAGAAAGATCTACAGTTTATTTTCAAATATCGTAAGTAGTGATTTTTTAGGGAGCTCTGTAGTAACGAGGACCAGGGAAGAAGGACCCTAGAGTAATTGATATTATTTGATATTAAGCATCTTCCAAAAGGTTTAATTTAAAGGGTTAAGTCATGGCAGGAGAGCTCAAAGCCGTGGTGTGCTCCTCGTGCTCTATGTGGGAAGCTGGGAACAATTCTAGTTCCCAGGACCAACATGTGTGCAGGAGGTGTCTCCAGCTACAGTTCCTGGAAACCCAGGTTTCGGAACTGGAGCGGCGGCTGGGGACACTGTGGAGCATCCGCGAGGCGGGGAGTATCGGGGATAGCACCTATAGAGAGGTGGTCACACCGCAGGCTCAGACTCCACAAGCAGAAAGGGAATGGGTGACCACCAGGCAGAGCAAGAGGACTAGGCAGGCAGTGCAGGAATCTCCTGTGGCTGTTCTCCTGCAAAATAGATATACTGCTTTGGATACTGTTGGGGGGAATGGCCTCTCAGGGGAAAGCAGCAACAGCCCAATTCGTTGCACCACAGTTGGCTCTGCTGCACAAGGAAGGAGTAAAAAGTGTGGGAATGCAATAGTTATAGGGGATTCAATTGTAAGGGTAGGCATTTCTGTGGCCGCAAACGAGACTCCAGAGCGGTTACAGGACATTCTGAAGGGGGAGGGTAAACAGCCCGTCTTTGTGGTACACATTGGTACAAACGACATAGGTAAAGAAAGGGATGAGGTCCTAAAAGCAGAATATAGGGAGCTCGGAAGTAAGTTGAAAAGTAGGACCTCAAAGGTCATGATCTTAGAATTACTACCAGTGCCACATGCTAGTCAGAGTAGAAATAGCAGGATACATAGGATGAATACGTGGCTGAAGAGATGGTGTGAGGGGGAGGGTTTTAGATTCCTGGGACATTGGGACTGGTTCGGGGGGAGATGGGACCAGTACAAACTGGAGGGGTTACACCTGGGCAGGACCGCGACTGATGTCCTCGGGGGAGTATTTGCTAGAGTGGTTGGGGAGGGTTTAAACTAAAATGGCAGGGGGATGGAAACCTTTGCAAGGAGTCAGAGGAGGGGGGATCAAAGACAAGAACAAAAGACAGTAAGGGGAATAAGAAAAGTGATCAGCAGAGAAATCAAGGGCCAGAATCAAACAGGGCCACAGTGAAAAATAGTGCGAAGGAGACAGGTAATGTTAAAAAGACAAGCCTTGAGGCTTTGTGCCTTAATGCGCAGAGCATTCGCAATAAAGTGGATAAATTAATCTCGCAAATAGATGTAAACGGATATGATATAGTTGGGATTACGGAGACATAGCTGCAGGGTGACCAGGGATGGGAAGTGAACATCCAGGGGCATTCAGTATTTAGGAAGGACAGACAAAAAGTAAAAGGCAGTAGAGTTGCATTGCTGGTTAAAGAGGAAATTAACGCAATAGTGAGGAAGGATATTAGCTCTGATGATGTGAAATCTGTATGGGTAGAGCTGAGAAACACTAAGGGGCAAAAAAGTTAGGGGGGGTTGTATATAGACCCACAAACTGTAGTGGTGATGTTGGGAATGGCATTAAACAGGAAATTAGAGACGCATGCAATAAAGGAACATCTGTAATTATGGATGATAGATTGGGCAAATCAAATTATTTACAATACCGTAGAGGAGGAATTCATGGAGTATATACGAGATGGTTTTCTGGACCAATATGTTGAGGAACCAACTAGAGAACAGGCCATCCTAGACTGGGTATTGTGTAATGAGAGAGGAATAATTGATAATCTAGTTGTGCGAGACCCCTTGGGGATGAGCGACCATAATATGATAGAATTCTTCATCAAGATGGAGAGTGACGTAGTTGATTCTGAGACTAGGGTCCTGAATCTTAATAAAGGAAACTACGAAGATATGAGGCACGAGTTGGCTATGATGGATTGGGAAACATTACTTAAAGGGATGACGGTAGATAGGCAATGGCAAACATTCAAAGAGCGCATGGGTGAACTGCAACAATTGTTTATTCCTGTCTGGCACAAAAGTAAAATGGGAAATGTAGCCAAACCATGGCTTACAAAGGAAATTAGAGATAGCATTAGATCCAAGGAAGAGGCATAAAAAATTCACCAGAAAAAAAACAGACCTGAGGATTAGGAGCAGTTTAGAATTCAGCAAAGGAGGACCAAGGGATTGATTAAGAAGGGGAAAATAGAGTACGAGAGTAGGCTTGCGGGGAACATAAAAACTGACTGTAAACGTTTCTATAGCTATGTGAAGAGAAAAAGATTGCTGAAGACAAATGTAGGTTCCTTACAGTCAGAAACAGGGGAATTTATTATGGGAAACAAAGAAATGGCCGACCAACTAAATGCATACTTTGGTTCTGTCTTCACAAAGGAGGACACAAATAACATACCAGAAATGTTGGGGAACACAAGGTTTAGTGCGAGTGAGGAACTGAAGGAAATCAGTATTAGTAGAGAAATGGTGTTGGGGAAATTGATGGGATTGAAGGCCGATAAGTCCCCAGGACCTGATAATCTACATCCCAGAGTACTTAAGGAAGTGGCCCTAGAAATAGTGGATGCATTGGTGGTCATCTTCCAAGATTCTATATACCCTGGAACAGTTCCTACAGATTGGAGGGTAGCTAATGTAACCCCACTATTTAAAAAGGGAGGTAGAGAGAAAACAGGGAATTATAGAACAGTCAGCCTGATATCAGTAGTGGGGAAAATTCTAGAGTCCATTATCAAAGATTTTATAGCAGAGCACTGAGAGAACAGTGGTAGAATCGGACAGAGTCAGCATGGATTTACGAAAGGGAAATCATGTTTGACAAATCTATTAGAATTCTTCGAGGATGTAACTGGTAGAGTTGATGAGGGGGGAGTAGGTGGATGTGGTTTATTTGGACTTTCAGAAGGCTTTCGACAAAGTCCCATGTAAGAGATTAGCATGTAAAATTAAAGCGCATAGGATTGGGGGTAGTGTATTACAATGGATAGAAAATTGGTTGGCAGACAGAAAACAAAGAGTAGGAATAAAAGGGTCTTTTTCCGAATGGCAGGCAGTGACTAGTGGGGTACCGCAGGGATCGGTGCTAGGACCCCAGTTATTCACAATATATATTAATGATTTAGATGAGGGAACTAAATGTAATATCTCCAAATTTGCAGATGACACAAAACTGGGTGGGAGGGTGAGTTGTGAGGAGGATGCAGAGAAGCTTCAGGTTGATTTGGACAAGTTGAGTGAGTGGGCAAATGCATGGCAGATGCAGTATAATGTGGATAAATGTGAGGTTATCCACTTTGGTAGCAAAAACAGGAAGGCAGATTATTATCTGAATGGCTATGAACTGAGAGAGGGGAATATGCAACGAGACCTGGGTGTTCTCGTACACCAGTCGCTGAAAGTAAGCATGCAGGTGCAACAGGCGGTAAAAAGGACAAATTGTATGTTGGCCTTCATAGCGAGAGGATTCGAGGACAGGAGCAGGGATGTCTTGTTGCAATTATACAGGGCCTTGGTG
Source organism: Heterodontus francisci (assembly GCF_036365525.1). Taxonomy (NCBI): domain Eukaryota; kingdom Metazoa; phylum Chordata; class Chondrichthyes; order Heterodontiformes; family Heterodontidae; genus Heterodontus; species Heterodontus francisci. The sequence continues at coordinate 17,743,506 of NC_090388.1, forward strand.
AGGCCACACCTGGAATATTATGTGCAGTTTTGGTCTCCTTATCTGAAGAAGTATGTTCTTGCTATGGAGGGAGTGCAGCAAAGGTTTACCAGACTGATTTCTGGGATGATGGGACTGACGTATGAGGAGAGATTGAGTCGGTTAGGGTTATATTCGCTGGAGTTCAGAAGAGTGAGGGGGGGGTCTCATAGAAACCTATAAAATTCTAACAGGACTTGACAGGGTAGATGCAGGAAGGATGTTCCCGATGGTGGGGGAGTCCAGAACCTGGGGCCATAGGCTAAGGATACGGGGTAAACCTTTCAGGACTGAGATGAGGAGAAATTTCTTCACCCAGAGAGTGGTGAGCTTGTGGAATTCACTACCACAGAAAGCAGTTGAGGCCAAAACATTGTATGTTTCAAGAAGGAGTTAGATATCGCTCTCAGGGTGAAAGGGATCAAAGGATATGGGGGGAAAGCAAGAACATGTTACTGAGTTGGATAATCAGCCGTGATCGTATTGAATGGCGGAGCAGGCTCGAAGGGCCGAATGGCCTACTCCTGCTCCTATTTTCTATGTTTTTATGTTTCCATTTTCATTTTCCCAGTTTCTCCGGCTCCATCGCATCTGTTCAGACGCTACCTTCCACACCAACACTTCCGATATATCTTCCTTTTTCCTCAACCAAGGATTCCCCCCACTGAGGTTGACGGGGCCCTTGATGGTGTCCAACCCATTTCCTGCACTTCTGTTCTCACCCCTTCCCCTCCCTCCCAGAACCACAATAAGGTTCCCCTTGTCCTCACTTTCCACCCCACCAGCCTCCGATTCAAACGATTATCCTATGCCATTTCCGCCACCACCAGTATGTTGCCACCATCAAACACATCTTCCGCTGCCCTCCCCTTTTAGCATTCTGAAGGGACTCTTCCCTCCCCGACACCCTGGTCATGCATCTCTATCACCCCCAACCCCCCTTGTCTTTCTCATGGCACCTTTCCATGCAAGCACAGGAGATGCAGCATCTGCCCTTTTACCTTCTCTGTCCTCATTGAACAAGGCCCCAAACACTCCTTCCTACAATTTACCTGTACATCTTTCAATTTAATATACTGTATTCGCTGCTCACAATGCGGTCTGCTCTACACTGGGGAGAAGAAACCCAGATTGGGTAACCGCTTTGCGGAACACCTCCGGTCAGTCCGCAAGCAGTCTTCCGATGGTCTACCATTTTAATTCTCCACCTTGCTGTCACTGACATCTTTATCATTGTGGTACTGCAGTCTTCCAATGAAGCTCAATGCAAGCTCAAGGAACAGCACCTCATCTTCCAATTGGACACTTTACAGCCCTCTCGACTCAACATTGAGTTCAGTAATTTTAGACTGTAATCTCTGTCTCTATTTTGATTTCTTTTAATTGCATGTTTCAGCCTTAATCTTGTTTTTCTCTTTTTTTGTTCTCTTGTTTTTGCTTTCGGATAGCAGCTGTTCATTATTCTGCCATTCACTACTCCTCTGGACACATCTTTTGTTTCTTTATTTGTCCTATTATTACTCCTTTTGGCTCCGCCACACCAACTCTTTTGTCATTTAATATCTCCCGTCTTCTTCCCTATCATGGAACTTCCCTTTTGTTCTTTTTCCACAATTCCCATTTTACCTACTTAAAACCTATTACATTTCTAACTTTTCCCAGTTCTGATGAAAGGTCACAGACCTGAGACTTTAACTCTGTTTCTTTCTCCACAGATGCTGCCAGATCTGTTGAGTATTTCCAGCCTTTTCTGTTTTTATTTCAGATTTCCAGAATCTGGAGTGTTTTGCTTTTGCATCATTTCTGTCTTATTTGTAGTTGTTCCAGACATATAAATTGGGTGGTTGTGGTTGCTAGGTGCAGGGGAAAAGGCAGAAGCAAATTTAAAGAGCCAAGCATTAACTATTTATCTACGTTTTGCAGAAACCCATATTTCTAATATTTTGAGCTTTTGTAATTTTTGTATTGTTGCTCCTGTCAAGTACATTTCCATTGACCACTCTAACACTTCTCCTTCAGATAAGCCCCAGTGGACTTCTCACTGGGGATTCTCCCACAACACTGGTGTCATGGGGCAGTCTCCCACCTGCCAAGCATGAGGCATATTAATTTTGCCACATGAACATTAAATTTTAAAGTGTTGTTGAAATGAAGAAAGGACTTGCTTTAAAACAAATTGCCAGATCTTGGCTGGAAAGGCATTTGCATATTAATAGACAGTGTTAAGAAGGACAAAGCAGCCATTCCCTGACACATTCAACCCACAATGGACCCTTGGCTGGAAAGACATTTGCACATTAACAGGCAGTGCTTGGAAAGGACAAAGGACCATTCCCTGACACATTCAACCCACAATGGACTTTTGATCACCAGACATTGAAGGTGGGGAGCTCCCATTCCAGGTTGTCTGCTAAGATGGCTGAATACACAAACGGACATGGTCAAACAAGCTAGTCACATGGCTAACCCGCTGGGCAACCTGAATTTTTTGAATTTGGACAGTTTGGGCAGAAAGCAGAATGCTCCTGGACTGAGAAGATCTCTCCTGGCTGGCTCACCACAGCCTCTCCTGTCTGCCTGCTCCCATCTCTTTCTGATGGAACTCCATATCCACTGAAGACACATGAACCCCCAAGAGAGAAAAGCCTCCTACAGTGAACAAGTTTTAAGAAGTATACTGGGCCCCAGCAAAAAGCAATATCTACCTACAATCAAGGACTCTACAGTGAGCTCGAAGAACTGTAACACAAAAAACTCCTCAGATATTGCTTCAAACTTTTCCACTATATTTCTTCTATTTTCTTTCTGTCTCTATCTGCATGTGTGTATCGCGTGTACATGCTAGCATGGCTGTGTCGTGTATCCATAGGCGTTAATCAAATTAGAGTTTAAGTTTAAGTTGAATCAAATTTCACTTTTCTTCTTTAAACCTGAGAAAACCTGTTGTGCTGGTTTCTTTGCCATAAAATTGGAAAGCAGTGAACAAGGATTCACCAAGGGAGAGCTGAAAATACGGTGTATTTAAAAATTAAACCCTGTTACAGTAAGACCATGTGAAGGCTGAAAGGGAACCTTAGACCTCTTTCTCACCTGGTTGTAACACTGGGGATATTTGTAACAAAAGCCAAAGAGTTGTGTACAGATGCACCAATCAAGGCACAGATGCATTAATCTCCAGAGCTGTTAAATTTGCCCAGCCAGGGCCCAAGCTACAGACTGAACCTCTTATGAAGCTGCATGGACAGTGTGTTCTTACCTCCTTTCAGTCATAAAACCAGGCACCAAAGGAGGCTGACTGCAATCCGAGGAGACGAGTGTTATCTGCTTCCATTCCTTCCATGCTAATCGAACTCGACACTATCCGCACATAGTCACTGATCTCCGAGAAAGCAGACTTAATAGTGCCAATAAACTCAATGTGAGATATTTGCCTGTATCCTGCCCTAACTGTGTGGAGTATTCATCACCATGAGATGTCCCTCTCCAATCTGGTGCCTCTGTTCGTTGCATCATCAGTCTGAGCATCCACAGAGGAAACACAGACAGCCATTTAGAACCTCTGTAATGGAAGATCTACCTGGAGCTGATATGTGTACTACTGTGCCTATAAAATATCTAGCAGCGTAATGTACAAGTGGTTAATGGACTGCGCCATTCATGCTGACATTGGCAGCATTCTATCTGACATGGAAGAAAAAGGTTCTAGTATCTGCACATACACTTAAGATCCTGAAAGCATTCATTTTTTAAAATCAGGACCTCTGAAATTTTGATCCCCAGCCCCTTCAGCCAAGTGCCGATGTGTCGGACCCTCTGACTTGCAACTTTTTGCTCTTACGTAGGAACGGGAGTAGGCCATTCAGTCCTGTTCCGCATTTAAATAGAACATGGCTGATCAGAAGCTCGATGACCCCAGCCCCATGCACTGTGCATCACCCAATGCAATCTTGGCTACCGCAGTATCTAATTCTTTTGGGTGGATGGTTCTAGGCAGGTGCTTGGCAGGTAGAGAGTGAGTACCAATGGATGCATTGAAGCACTGGCAGGGCAGGGAGCAGAGGACCCTGCTTCTTGTTCCTCAGCCCCTTCTTCAAGCCTATCGAGAGGAGGAAAAGAGCCTTAGAATGGGCAGACAAGGAGCAGAGTTCTCAAGCTACTTGCAGTGGAAGGGGTGGCATGCACGTCTCATGATATCAGTCGCTGACCGGTAACATGGGATACAGTAGGCCAAGAGGGAAGAGATGCCCCCCACTGCTGATGCCAGGAGCATATATTACAACATTATCCACTCCCATTACATCTGCTGGAGGAAAAATCATGGGTTGGGAGTGTGCCACCTGGTAATTTGTAACTCCTGACATAGGGACACTTTTAACCCTGCATACCAAGTGAGGCTTATTGTGATGAATATATCTAAGGCTGTGAGTGAAAGAAACCTTCCAGATGAAGGCAGGAGTTGCAAAAGGCACCAGGCAGCCTCCTGGATATTGACAGCAAGCAATTCACGCATTTTACCTGAGTTTGAGGGGAGGTGGCATACGGGGTCCAATGCAATCTTGGAAGGTGTGGCCGGTAACATTTACCTTTACAGACCTGTTAAGGTCAATAAAATGTTTCCAGCACAGACTGTCATGGCCACTTCTTAGCACTGCTGCTTCCATTGTGGGCTGCGTCACCTTTAATGAAGCAATGCCACCTTCCTCTTACAGGCTTCATGGGGAAGAACATCCATAGCTTCCTTTTGTTAAATTATTAATCTGTGGATGTGTGCAAGGCCATCACTTATTACCTGTCCCTAGTTGTCCTTGAGAATGTGGTGGTGGTCCTTCTTCTTGAGCCACTGCTGTCCATGTGATGCTGGTGCTCCCATAGTGCTATTACGGAGGAGTTTCAGGATTTTTACCCAGTGATGAAGGAGTGGCGATACATGTACAAGTCAGGACCATGTGCAGCTTGGAAGGGAACTTGGAGATGATGCTGTTCTTGTCCTTCTAGGTGATGGAGGTCACAGGTTTGGGATGTCTGCTGTGAACCTGAGTACCCTGGGCCTTTTCTCAAGCCATGATTCCATTAAAGACATTTGGCTATGGATCCCATCTTTTGTTTTTGTTTTATGACCCTCCTTAAGATGCTGCAGTCCTTCAAATCCTGCAGCAGAATACTTGTTCCTGATGCCAAATGGTGAGCACAATGATTTATGTTTGTAACCTCAAGAGCTCGCCATCATCCTGATAATCAGGCAGACCTCAGGAACTGTGGAAGGATCAGCCTGCTTTCCAGTAAACTTGCTTAACAGCATGTGCAAATTAACTTTAGCAAATATATTTATTGGAAGCAACAAACGATAATACACATTGAAAAAATAGACAATAATTGACATTTTTAGAACCTCTGTATGTTCAGCAAGAGGAAAACAATTTACTTCTATAAAGGATGTTTATCATATTGTAATGTTCCAAGGCATTTCACATAGGGGAAAGTACGCTGAATGGAAAAGTTAGGAGAGCTGGCGGATTGCGCAGTTGCATAGATAAGCTTTGAGGAGGCTTTCATAAACATGGAGAAAAGTACCAAAGCAAAGAGATTTACTCATTAAACTCCAGAGAATAAGCAAGCTTGAAGGGCTAAATGGCCTACTCCTGTTCCTATGGGCGAATTTTACCAACCCTTGGGTGATAGGCTGGGAGGAAGGGGAGGGGTGGGGGGTGAAATAGCGGGGAGCTGTTGGGCTGGTTCCCTGATGCTGGGGAGTTTTCACAGGATGCTGCAGCCGATTTGCATAATTAAAGATCCTATTAAAGGCTATTTTCTGGGCCCGCTAGCATTTTGATGAAGGCAGAGTGGCCCTCCTGCCACGTGGGGAGGCTGCCAGCTTCATGGAGGCGACCTCCCTGTGGCAGTCCGGGGGACCATAAGAGCCAGACGCTCCATTGCGCAAAGAGGGGGCCACAGGTAGGGAAGGCAGCCCCTGCGGCCCCAATGATCCCCCGAGAGGGGTTTCCTCTCCGTCCCTTGGCCTCCTGAAATTTTTTATTTTTAATGTTCTTTCCTGGAGGTACTCCGAGGTCTCCTGAATGCCTCAGCAGTGACCACCTCTCCCTCTGATTGGACTGGCAACATCGAGATCCCCTCCGCCGTCATTAACTGGATGGCAGGTCCGCAGGCAGCTAATGGGGAGGTCACCTGTGGTAAAATTACCGAGCCGTCTGCTGCCAGCAAGTGCGGGCTTGGGACCCGCTTTTCACCCTGTTGTTGGGGGTCCCAATTCCAATTGTAAAATTCAGCCTTATGTTCCTATGTTTCTGATCTAACAAAAGTTTATTTTTTAATTCTGATCAGAATTGCATTCAAGGCCTTCATGTGCAATTTCAACTGTCTATAATTGATTCTTAAAACTTGTGGCATCAGGAACAAGTTGTCCAATAATTGAATTTTTAGATGGGAACAATGCTGGCAGCAGATACAGGCTTAGTTGCAGTCCAACTACTCTTTTCCTGCATTCTGCAATGTCATCTGCTAGGGCATACAGCAAAGCCATAAAATCAATACAACGGTTAGATAAATACTTTACTTTAAAATTGAGAAAATACATGAGGAATTAGATGTAATTAAATCAGCAGGAGGATTAAATATTGGCCATACAACTTTTATAAATAAAATAACTGAATTTGGGGCTCTGATGGCTTTGAGATCTCCCATGATGACTTTATCGGAAATCTGTCTGGAAGACTCCATCTCTGATATGATGGTTACAGCCCCTGGGTCTGTCTCATATGGATGTGACAAAGGCAGCCAAGGAGGGTGGTCACCTATATCTCTGACAGACACATCCATCATGAGACTCAAATACCCACAGAGAATCCAAAGTTCCCAGTTGTTTTTATTAAGTTATTGGATAACATGTCATTCTTAATCAGTTCCTTGTGCCGAGCTCTAAATTCTAGTATAGATTGTACAACCGAATTTGAATCAGTCTTGAAATGCATTGGCGCTCGTTTGGAGATATTGATTTTGGTGATTTTAATTTCGCTTGGGTGTCTGATATTTCTAATGCACACATGGTGACATTCTTACCCTGAACAAGTACTGTTTGCATCTGTGCTTATTGTATCGTTGGGTCCATCGATGAAATAAATGAAAAGATTAAGTTCAATGCAAGCCAAGAGAATATTTTAAAGCAAGCTCAAGGAACGGGAACTCGACTTTAATTGGACTAAGCACATTACACCCTTCCAGCTTTAACATTGAGAGTAACAACTTTAGACCTTAACCGCAGCTTCCATTTTCCCTCGGACACTGGTAATGGAGGATGGCTGCACCGGAATCACTGGGACTGAAGGAAGTGTGGACTGGTACTTGGGATGGGGATCCCCTATTGGGACACAGCCAGCAGGGTGTTCTGCATCTCTAGGGTCTACCTATCATCCTTCTGCCACATATTGTCCATGCTTATCGCCCCCTCTGTTATTTTTCTGTAACCATTTACAACTCCTCTAGGCCCGTCTTTTGTTTCTATACTCTTCTCATTAGCGCATCCTTTTGCCTTACACCATCACTCCTTTTGTCAGTAAATCACTCCTGCCCTGAACCCTACACAGACCTTTCCCTTTGGTTCTTTACTTGCCCCCTTTACCCAGGTTTTGTATTTGCTTAAAAGCTGTTCATCTCTAACATCTTCCAGTTCTGATTAAAGGCCATTGAACTGAAACGTTAACTTTGTTTCTCTCTTCACAGATGCAGCCTGACCTGCTGAGTATTTCCAGACTTCTCTGATTTCAGAACCTGATATTGACATGGGCTGGGAGCGGGGGAGGGTGTCAGGCTGACAGAACGCAGCCAAAGAACCCGATAAGACTGGGGTCGCAGAGGTCTTGCTTGAATTAACAGCAGGACCTTATTATTAACTATTTATACTATCCGCTGACCATCAGCCAGCCAAATTGACAAGCTGGTTGAGTGCTGGGTGGGGAAAACCAGTCGCAGGATGTTGGAGCTGGGGTCCCTTGGGGAACAGTCCCTGGCAATTGCACTGGGGGCATATCGGAGCTTGCAGGGGTGGTGGAGCCATGGTGGGAGGTTGTCAGTCACAGCAGGGCCTAAAGAGGGGCCACGATCGGCTAGGGGGAGTCCAAAGGCTTTCCTGACGGGTCAGGGAGTGTGATGGGGAGGGAGGGGAGCACTCCTTATTCTCCGAGCCCATAAGGTGCGCTATAAAAGACATCTACCTTCTGGCGCAGGCAACACCTGCCTCCATTTCACTGCTGGGTTTCCTGATCCTTGGGATGGCCACGCAGCAGCAATAAAATTACACAGTGGAAGCCTAATTTAAATATGGTAATGAGGTGTCCAGCCCTTCTGCACAAATGTCATCAGGCATCTATGCATCAGGTTGATGTCAGCTTTTTTTGGGTTTGCCCTAACCCCCATCCCCCCCTTCCTGCAGCCCATCCTGGGGGTGGGGGGGGGCTAATGTCAAGCATTATAAGAAAAGGAGAGAGTAGCTGGAAAATGCTAAGCTGGCCCTGTTGCTGTTGAGCTCCACAATTTTCCTCAGTGTAAGGCACTGAAAGATTACTTGCACTAGTACCAGCTGAGGGCAATAAACAGGGTTTGAAGTTCTCACTTTTCTCTGAGGAGTCGTCTCTTCGTGGAAGACTCCACAATTGCGCCACAAGAATGTGCCCTGATCCCTGATGTCGGAGATCAGTGTGCATCCTGTGGCGCATTATGGGGAAATTTCCCTCCATGAGTCAATCTTCAGCCTCAGGATCATTTATACAATAATGTCTAGTTTCCTGTGGAGTCTGACAGGAGAATGGAAATTGGCCACATGAGGTCTTTGGAAACCTGCCCTGGTGAGGTGTTACCTGTGCCCTTTGTACTACTGGTGAAAATTCAGTTATAAGTGTCTAAAGCCTCAGATATGCTGTTATAACTGTGAGATGGATAGCACTGCAATGAATGTCAGAAGTCTTAATTGGCCCTGGGTTTTTGTGCCTCTCTTAGATTACATGGCTACTGGGGCGGTGGGACATAAGGAAGTTTTGGTCACAGTACTCCAGTCAAAATGGTGTGGGGCAGGCTTAATGAACAGTCTTTTCCCTCCCATCAATTCCATATGTTCAAATGCCCCTTCTTTGTTGTTCAGCTAGGAGGAATTTCAGGCACATTCCTTTTGCTGTTTTGGTGAATATTTGAACATAGTTTTGCTTGTGTAAGTCTATTTTATTGACCTATGTTCAACAAGATCCCAGCTTGCACTGAACAAAGGGGAGGATGCAGGTTTTTTGCTCCAGTATAAACACAGAGGGGCTCATTTTGACTGTGGGTAATAGTGTGAAACAGGGGAGATTGGTTCAGCCCCCATATACATCTCTACCGATTTTCAGTTCGATTGACTTTAACGTCAAAATCATCCGCAATCTCTTAACATTACTTTTGTATGGGGGATTTGAAATAGCTATGAAAACTGGAAACTTGAAACTGAAGACAGGAAGCACTTCTTCACACAAAGGGTAGTAGGAACCTAGAATTCTTGCCCCAAATAACTGGATGTTGGGGCAATTGGAGTTTTCAAGACTGTAATTGATGGGTTTTCTTTCAGTAAGGGTATCACTACAGCAACTCACCGAGGCTCCTTTGACAGCACCTTCCAAACCAATCTAGAAGGACAAGGGCAGCAGATGCATGTGAACACCACCCTTTGCAAGTTCCCCTCCAAGCCACACACCAGCCTGACTTGGAACTATATTGCCATTTCTTCTCTGTCGCTGGGTCAAACTCCTGGAACTCCCTTCCTTAATAGCACTGTTGGTGTACCTACACCCCAAGGACTGCAGCGGTTCAAGAAGGCAGCTCGCCATCACCTTCTCAAGGCTAATTTGGAATGGGCAATAAATGCTGCCCACATCCCACGAATGAATTTTAAAAAATGGAACTAATGCAGGTAAATGGAGTCGAGGTACAGATCAGCCAATGTCTAATTGAATGGCAGGACAGGTTCAAAGCACTGAATAGTCTACTCCTGTTCCTACCATCATCCTGCAATTCAACTCGGAGAGGAGCGGGACAGAATGGCTTAGGGATACCCACTGCAGACCTGGCCAATGACATTCCTGCACAACCCCACCATGCCCAAGCAACACAGATACAACTGAAACCAGGACATAAGCAGGAACCTTACAGAGCACACAATTGGACATCTCAAGCAGAATGTCCCAGATAGAGTGTCATGTATTGTCAGAGTCAGCTGCAAATTGCCCAGATTTTCTTTGCAGGGAGGCCTGCCCTTGATGGAGAAGCAGCAGCAGTAATCGTCAGCAGACAAGGTAGATCTGGGGGAAGGAGAGGGAGCAGCTGATGGAAGAGGAGCCACTTCAGTGCCTTGCAGTCAGAGACATCAGGGATCAGCTCATACCTTGCCGAGTCCACTGAGCTTCTCACACCCTCCACTGAGAAATTACATAGAGCTGTTCTGCACAACAGTCCTTACATCCTGCATTGAGAAACATTCAAATGATTCAGGCAACTTCTAAATCAATGACATTCTTACTATGCAGTCAGTAGATGCCATTAAATCACTCTGCATACCACACTCCCAAAGGCCATAAAGGCATAATGCCGGGTGTACTACATGCCTTCCATTCATTTCTCACCCAGGTGATGAGCGCAGAGTGACTTTCTATAAAGAAGGTTTCCTAACCCTGCTACTTCTACAAGGTGCTCCCCTAATGCCCTGCGCAGGGCTGGTGGCAGGGGCTCTTCCTCTGGTGGAGACTCCTGAGCTGCCTGGGTGCTCAAATCTGTGAGGGCCCAGCCTCAGACTACTGCAAGTCAGATGGTGCCAGAGCAAGCTGGCCCAGGTGACATGCTGGCACCATAGCTAGGATCGCCCTGGAGTCTACAGGAATTAAAGAACAATCCAGAAAGCTGCTACGTGTGACCCAGTAGGAAAATAATAGGGGCAATAAAAAATTGTGTTCAAAAAAATCTTCATTGAACACTTTTTTTTCATTAGTTTATAAGAATATCGGACATGGGAATAAAAAGGTTCTTTGACCGTCAAGAATCATCCAATCAGGGAATGAAGAGTCTACTCACATTCTGATTGGTGTAGATGGGACTCCACCATGAGGATGGACATGCCAGGAGACCAATAGCAATGGTGTGGGGAGGGGGTCGGTTGTTGGAGGCAGGTGCTTGTTAGTGTCTAATGAGTTCTATTATTGGATGTCAAATACCTAGTAGTTGAAGGTAATAGGGTGTACAGGTGTTGGGTGTTGTTAGGTTTGGAGACGTAAGCTCTGTGGCAAGCAATAAACAGTCTCCACCAAAGCATCCTCGTCTCAGTGTCTTCTTCACAAACAGGCTTGGAAGTTTCTCCAACAGAGCTCATGGGATGACATCTTGTGAGGAGCCAGCAGATCCTGCTCCCATTGTGCCAATGCCACTCCCTTTGGACTAGGTTCATTACTTCCAGTAGTCTGTGGGAGAACAGATCACTAAAGATGACTGCCCTCCTCCAAGCCACGATTCATTTGATCCACCATTCTCACCCATGTGAAGCGCAGAATTTATATGGTGACCGTTTGAGCTTACACCAAAGCTGCAAATCATCATAGCATGGACACCGCTGTGAGGGCCCTGTTGTAACATCTCTGGAGGATACCACACACTGCAGAGTAGAATGCAGAGTGCTGACGCCATGAGAGGTGGCACCTCAGAGGCAGGATGCAGACTCCTCCATGTTCTCAGCCATAGTGGTGAGACTCCTTGTCACGCTTTCCAGTACCTTGGACATTTGTCTGTGTGAGGCCAGCAGTTTTCTTCTCATGGCTATGCCCTGGAAGTCCTCATCTCTGTCATTCTCAGCAAATGTAGGAGAGAACCTTGGCCTCCAGCAAAGTCTCTCCTCTGCTGTTTCTTCCATTGCTTTGAAACATAGGAACAGTTGTTGGCCATTCAGTCCTTCTACTTCTGTCTACCAGTGTTGGGTGTTTCTCCCTGTGCAGACTCTTCTACTTCACCATCTAGCCCACGTGGATTGCCATTGTCTGAGCTGCCGTGAGGAGAGGTGGAATGCCTGAGATTACACCCTCAGGGGGATTGTCCTCCGCCAAGATCTGTTCTTCTGCAGGAGCCACTATGTGTTTTAAAAGAAGAAAGAGAAAAGGGAGAGAAGTTAGGATGTCAGAAAGAAGCTGCACATGATCAGGTATAAGTCTTGAGACTGCAGGTTAGTGCTGCTAAGCTTGCTGTATCTGTGCCAAGGTGAATGAAGAGATAAAAGTAATATGCAGACACTATGCTTGGGTATGCCATCGGCCTCTTCTGGATTGATGCTCATAATCTTGCCTGGTCTAGTGATCTCCAGTGATTCTGCTTTGCCCATGTGAGACTAATGGTGTTGGGGACTCTCTGTGCGTGTGTAGCCAAGGTGGGAGCCAATATAAATAGACTCACATCAAGTCACACGCAGGGTCTGAAAGGCAGCCTGCTCTGGTTATCACAACAGCACAGCAAATAAGTCATGTTTTCCTCACATACCATCAGCACTTGTGATTGTACATTGAAAGATGTGATGGGGGTGGGGAATGAGAGGGGCATTGTCAGGTATTGAGAGAGCTGGAGAGATGTTGTATTCAACCTTGCTGCTCTTTTGATATCATGAAATCTATCTGCATTGAAATCCTGAGCGTGATGCTGCTGGAACTGACAACTTCAGCCACCTCCATCCAGATCCGCTTGATATTTACCTTGGGGATGATTCTTGCTGGGGAACAGTATTTCCCTTCTGGCCTTTGAGTTAGACAATGACTATTCCAATACACTCCTGGCCTGCCTCACACATTGTATCGTGCTTAAACTTGAGGTCATACAAAATTCTGCTGCCTGTGTCCTTACCTGCAGCAAGTCCATTGCCCTATTACCCCTATGCTCGCTGACCTGCATTGGCTCCCGGTCAAGCAGCGTTTTGATTTTAAAATTCTCATCCTTGTTTTCAAATCCCTCCATGGTCTGGCCCCTCCCTATCTCTGTAATCTCCTACAGCTCCACAACCCTCCAATCTGCACTCATCTAATTCTGGCCTCTTGAGAATTCCTGATTTTAATCTCTCTACCATTGGTGGATATGCTTTCAGCTGCTTTAGCCCTAAGCTCTGGAATTCCATCCCGACACCTCTCTGTCTCTCAACCTCTATTTCTTTGTTTAAGACACTCCTTAAAACATACCTATTTGACCAAGATTTTGACCATCTGCCCAAATATCGCCTTATGCTACTTTTGCATAACACTTCTGTGAAGTGACTTGGGACATTTTATTTTGTTAAAGGTGCTATATAAATACAAGTTGTTATTGTTTCACTCAACTCTGCAATCAATAAGCCTTCAACAGTTGACAAATGAGTACAAGTGGCAGATGGAAGCTTGCCGTAAGAGGTTCATCCCCCACTTTAGGTAGAGTTAGGGAATGCTGTGTGTTTGGTTAGCCTAGCTAGGAGAGATTACTGAGTCTTCAGTAAGTTTAATATTAACTCATTTATTACATATTAATTATATACATCTTTACATTCTCTGCCATGCTGCTTATTCTTCAAGTCTTTCTCACATGTGATCTCTTACATCATCAATGTGGGAGGTATTACTCACACTGTCCAAAACATTAACCCTTTCAAACCCGTATACTACCAGGAATATGGTAGAAATTGTGCAGGTCACATGGGGAGGGGGAGCTGCCCCATTCTAAATGTGGTAGGGAGGGTAGCCTATCTTTCAGTGAGGCCCAGGAGCTATAATGGCCTGGGCTTCAGGTTGTCAACATCATGGGGGCTTAGTGCCCACCTTGCATCCTCCTCCCACCACCCCACACACAATACCTGTGCTGAGTTCCACTAGACTCCCACTGAGATCGTATTCACACTACTTTCATGATGAGATTAACATTAACCCAAATTCACATTGCTGATTCCTTGTGCTGCACAAAAATTGTCAACTGCAGAGATTTATCAACTCCGCCATTGAACTGAAAGCTTTGCCCAGCACATCTGGCTCACTCCCCCTGTTCAGTATGAGCAAATCTAGAACCATTCTTGTGTTATCTGAGTTACCTCCACACCATACAGACCTCACCTGATCGGAATGGTTAATAAGGGGCGTTATCCCTCCAAGGTGCAGCTCTCAGCTAATAATTAGACTTCTCTGAGACAGATGGTCACTACCAGGGACCAATAGATCTCCACTGTCTTTATGGATCACCACAATTTCAGTTGTTTTCATTGATTAAGGAAGTTTCTCAAGCTTCAGAGATTCATTAATGTCACAGCGGCACCGAGGCCATAAGCCGAATAAATTAGTTATAACATTCTCCAGTCAATCTGCCCTGCCTCAGAGTCCAAAATTGAATCTCAGGTTAAAAAAAAAATGACAAATTAGATTATTCTTGATGAGGTTTTTTTTCAAAAACCTTTTATTATCCAACTTGGATGGAATTAACTGGAATACACAAGTGAGGCTGGCTGTGCATTTAAGGATTATTCCCTCACAATCTTCAATAACCACTTCCTAATAAGCAGTTGTGGATGTGAAAGTTGACAGGATTTACAGCAGCTAACCATCAAAGCATTGAAGAAATACAAACACCACAAGAGGTAAGGGGATGCTGCTTCCCTTTCTGTCTTTCCTTCGCTTGCACAACCACAATTGCACAGCTTGCTAAGAATGCTCTGATCCCCGAGATGCAGTCTAGTCTTTCTTTTTAATAAGCCAACAATTGAGAAGCAAAGCATTGATCACACCCTGACTGCCATTTCAGTGCTGTACCAATAAGCTGCTAGTCACCTCTTAAATTTAAGGTGCAATAATATTGGGCTATCATCAAATATTAAATACCTGACTTACAAGTGTTGTTATCCTTGGTAGGATTTTGTGACTTGAAAATTATTACTGATAGAATGACTAAAACGTATAACCCGCATGCAAATTATAGAAATTCTGAATGGGGGTGGGGGTGGTGGGCAGGGGGTATTGATCATGAAAAGAATTTAATTTAATCTGAATTAAAAAATTTTTATGATAATCTGAAATGTAGGGAGGGTGAGAGAAAGGAAAGATCTTGTATTTCCATAGCACCTTTCATGACTTCAAGACATCCCAAAGCGCTTTACAGCCAATGAAGTAGTTTTAAAGTGTAGTCACTATTGTAATGTAGGGAGATTTGGCAGCCAATTCATACACAGCAAAGTCCCAGTGTATCGAGGGCTTCCATTTTTTGTTAAACTTTGAAGATTTGTGGTTTAAAACTGAAAAGGAGTCCTTGGAATTTTTTTTTAACAAGGGTCACTGAGAGGTCTGTATTACAAACAGTTACTGGAAGGCACCTGTCTTCAAATAATTACCCCACAAGGGTTGTTTTTGACTTGGGGAAGATGTTTATGGCGAAGTGACAGGTCAAGATTTATAGGGGACAGGAGGCTTGATTCTTGTGACATTGTTTTTTGGTTTTAATTTGGACAGTGAGTTGGGATGTGGACAGTGGTTTGAAAAGACAGTTGGAGAAAACTTGCCAAGGAAGCAAAACCCCAGCTGAGTCCATTCCAACTCTTTGAAAAAGACTGCCAGTTTTCCAAATCTTGAGCAGCTGAGAAGCAAGTGTAAAAAACTGCCTGAAATGCATGCAACTGCATTTTCCTGGAAAGTCTGCCCTAACTGATCTTCAACATCGCCTGTCAAGAACTGTTCTAGGAAGATCCCAGTGACAGCTGTCTGTATATATTTGGGACGCCAAACCAAAAAGGACTTCTGACATCTTTTTCATATCTTCTCTTTTTTTCTTCAAGAATTAGCAAGTATTTTGGCCAACGTATTTTTTTGTACTAGAGCTCTAAAGAGTAAATCTCTTTTTTTTGTGCGTGTGTGTGTGTGTGTGTGTGTCTGTGCGCACGCAGGTGTTGTGAGTGTGCGCGTTGTGTGTGTCTAAGGAAAAAAAGGTACTTTTACATTTCAATCTGTGTGTTTATGCTTTGCTTCATTACTGGTTAAGACTTGTTTTAAAATAAACGGATAATTTTGTTGTTTATTAAAGAAACCTGGTTGGTGTGTTTTATTCTAAGATAAAAATAGAGTCTATGATTGACCGTATCGGTAAGTGGGAAAAAAATTTAAATATATGTTGTGGCCCGTGGAGAAGTGGAGCTAGAATAAACAGTGCACTCCTCCCACCTCAGTCGTAACACCACAAATAGCAATGAGACACTGATCAGATAATCTGCTTTAGTTGTTGTTGGTTGAAGGATAAATATTGACCATGCCACCAGGAAGAAATCTGCTGTTTGTCTTTGAATACTGCCATGGGATTTTTATGTCCATCTGAGACAGCAGACTGTTGGAGTTCGGGGTACCAGAGTCAATTAGCCCTTTAACCTCTTATTCTCAAGTTCCGAAATGATTCAAAGTGTATTGGTAACAGTGGTTATATTTTATTCAGTACAAGTAAGACTTGACACATGCTAATGAGCAGTAGTATCAAACACAACAGTATTACCATTATGCCCTCGATAGTAGTGTGAACTCCATGTAACTAATCCCTGGTCATGCCCCAGGTACCGTCACGTAAGTCAATGTCACACATAATACAGAAACAATCCTGTGCTTGGGGAATCTCTTCTTATACTTTCTTTACACAGAAAAGCCTATGGAGATGTATTTAACCCAATCATTATCTCGGTATGAATGGCTTGATTACAAAAGATGTCTGGTATCCAGCTGCTCACCCAAGCCAGGTCAGTGTCTCATGATTCCTGGTCTTACCTATCTTTTTCTTACTATTGGACCCTGATCAGCACATAAACAGCTCAATGGTAGAGAATGGCTAAAGCAAGAAAACATAGGGGGCCGAAATTTATACTTCCGCCCCCAAAATTGGCGGCCGACGTAAACAATGGCGGGTCCGCCTGTGCGGGCTGCACGTCACGGAGCCACCGCCATATTAAAGGTGGCGGTTCATTTAAATAGTCAGGACGCATCGCCCATCCCAGTGACGTGGAGGGGAAGGGTGGTCCGTCCCTGGCAACGGCGTCAGCTGCCTTTGCGCAGGCGCTGACGCCATTTTAAAAGGGCTTCAAGCCCTACATTTCAATTTAAATATTCTAAGCTGAATTGATTTTAAAAAATTAATTAGTTTGATATTGACCATCTCCCACCCCCCAATAACCATATAATTAATTCCTTTCCCTGCCCCCCCCCCATAATACTTACCTTGTGCACCTGACCTTCCCCCCCCAAAGTTCATAAACTGTCCATGTAACTCTTCCCACCATCCCCCACACCAATGAAATGAGATTGACCCGCTTCCTCCCACCCCCTCCCGCACTGAACAATTAACCTACACCCTCCTTCCCACCAGTCTTCTGCCTCGGATCCCCAGATGGGATTTTGCTCCAGGACAGACGGCTTAGCGTGATGGTAATTAATTCATTTATTTAAATTATTTAACATATTTAAATTTGGCTCCCAATGCTGAGCGGCGCAGGGGCCGCCACGAGGCCTTGCCACTGCCAGCAATATTGGGCCGGGCTTTCCCAGCGTCGCGGTCCGTGGTGAGCTTCTGCTGGAGGTGTTTTCTGGTCCCCCCAGCACCATGACCCCCGACATCGGGGGGGGGGGGGGGGGGGTCTGTAAAATTTGCCCCGGAAGCTTTGGTGCCCAGTTAGTTAGTCCCAGCTCGACCCACATCTGAGCCTCCATGATTCTTTTAGCTCTCACACAGAAAGCTGCCTGTCTGGGCCTCTGTTAGATTTCTGCTGAAGTTTATTTTTTGACCATTTGGCTAATGAAGGCCCAAATCAGTTTCCCATCAAGTCACCTCTCAGCCGTTTTTACCCAGAGCATATTACAAGCAGGAATAAAAAAAAGTTCAGTGGAAGATTCAATATAACAATGAAATTAAAGAAATGTACAGTCAGCCATAGTATTGAAGTTAATTTTCATTAATTAGCAAGAAAATCCGATGTTGGAATTAAGTGGGTTTAATGTCACATCTGAAAAACGGCACCTCAGGCAGTGCAGCACTCCCTCAGTACTGCACTGGACTGTGAGCCTAGATTATATGCTCCATCCCCTTGGAATGAGGCTTTCTGACTCAGAGCTAGAGTTCGACTTTTACCACTGAACCACAGCTGGACACAACAAAAGTAGTCATCAGGCATCATCTCTGTTGGTGTATGTGTACGGCAGTAGTTACAGGTCAGGAACACATGATTGGACTGCAGGAGTTTGGAATAATTTTCCCAATTGGAGTTACAAAGGAGTCTGTTCAGGGTTAAGTGACCTTAAAGTTCCACGGGTGTCCCGATCTCACTCCGCAACTTAAATGGAAAACCATGGAAACCCCAGAGCAATGGGGGAACAGGCTGAAAGTGACCATTCCTTGGAATCCCAGGGCCATTACATTTTACTCTCCTATTTCTCTCCCCTACCTCTGGGTTCATCTCCTGGTTTATTTTTGAAAGTTAGTTCCTATAAATGTTTACACAGAAGAAATCCCTTGACTCAGAGGGTGGTGAGAATGTGGAACTCACTGCCACAGGGAGTGGTTGAGGCGCATAGTTGAGCTACATTTGAGGGGAAGCTTGAAAAGCATATGAGGCAGCAGAGAATAAAAGGTTATGCTGATAGAGTTAGATCAGAAAGGATGGGAGGAGGCTCAAGTGGAGCATAAACACCAGTATGGACTGGTTGTGCCATATGTCCTGTTTCTATTTCACTCTATGTGAATCTTGCTGGTGATTTTAAAACCACTGAAGAGCATATAAGGAACTTAATGATAGTTCCCAATGTGCTATGTGTAATGAAATCATACACTTTATGATTTTGTTACACATGATGCATAGAGAAAATCATCTTCCTTATGTTTGCATTTGCACAGGGAATGGAATTACATTTATGCTTAAATCTAACTCTTTCTTTGCTTTATGATTGTCTATGTTTTACTGTTATAGGCACAAAGACACATGAAATTATTTTCCTGCTGCTGTTTTCTAACCTCGCCTCGATTTTAAAATTCTCCTGCTGGTTTTTAAATCCCTCCATGGCCTCACCCCTCCCTATCTTTGTTAACTTCTCCAGTCCTACAACCCTCAGGAATCTCTGTGATCCTCCAATTCTGGGTGCCTGTGCATCCCAAATTTTAATCTCTCCTCCATTGGTGGTCATGCTTTCAGCTGCCTCGGTCCTAAGTTCCCTTTCTGAACATCATTGCCTCTCTACCTCTCTCTCCTCCTTTAAGATGCTCCTTACAACCTACATGTTTGATCATGCTTTTGGTCACCTATCCTAATATCTGGCTCAATTTTATCTGATGGCATCATATAAATGCCAGTTAGAATCATAAAATCATAGAATGGTTACAGCATAGAAGGAGGCCATTCAGCCCATCATGTCTATGCCAGCTCTCTGCAAGAGCAACTCACCTAGTCCCATTCCCTTGCCCTATCCCTGTTGCCCTGAAAATCTTTCCTCTTCAGATAATTATCCAATTCTCTTTTGAAGGCTTCGATTGAATCTGCCTCCACCACACTCTCAGGCAGTGCATTCCAGATCCTAACCACTTGCTGCGTAAAAAAGCTTTTTTGTCGTGTTGCTTCTTTTGCCAGTCACCTTAAATTGGTGTCCTCTGGTTCTGGATCCTTCTGCCAATGGGAACAGGTTCTCCCTATCTACTCTATCCAGACCATTCATGATTTTGAACACCACTATCAAATTCCTCTTAGTCTTCTCTTCCCCAAGGAGAACAGCCCCAGCTTCTCCAATCTATCCACCACCTTCAACATTCACTTCCTCCACCACTGACGCACAGTGGCAGCAGTGTGTACCATCTACAAGATGCACTGCAGCAACTCACCGAGCCTCCTTCAACTGCATCTTCCAAACCCATGACCTGTACCACCTAAAAGGACAAGGGCAGCAGATGCATGGGAACACCACCACCTGCAAGTTCCCCTCAAAGCCACACACAATCCTGACTTGGAACTATATTGCCATTCCTTCACTGTCGCTGGGACAAAATCCTGGAACTCCCTTCCGAACAGCACAGTGGGTGTACCTATCTCACATGGACTGCAGTGGTTCAAGAAGGCAGCTCACCACCACCTTCTCAAGGGCAATTAGGGATGGGTAATAAATGTTGGCTTAGCCAGCAATGCCCACATCCCATGAACAGATTTTTTTTTAAAGTAACTGAAGTTCCTCATCCCTGGAATCATTCCCATGAATCTTTTTTGCAACCTCTCTAATGCCTTAACATCCGCATAAAGTGTGGTGCCCAGAACTGGACACAAAACTCCAGTTGAGGCTGAACCAGTATTTTATACAGGTTTATCAGAGCCTCCTTGTTTTTGTATTCTGTATCCCTAATATAAAGCCCATGATCCTGAATACTTTATTTTACCACTTTCTCAATCTTCAATGATTTGTGCACATATACCCCCAGGTCCCTCTGCTCCTGCACCCCCTTTAGAATTGTATCTTTTATTTTATATTGCCTTTTCTCGGTCTTCCTACTAAAATGAATCACTTCACACTTTTCTATATTAAATTTCACCTGCCACTTGCCTGACCATTCCAGCAGCCTGTCTATATCCTCTTGAAGTTTATCACTATCCTCCTCACAGTTCACAATATTTATTGTTGTTATACACGGGATTATTGAATGTTCCTTGTCTGTACAGCATTTCTCAATCTTCATGAGATCGATGAACCAATTGTAAGATATTTTGATTTCTTCCTATTACCTAATGTTGAAACCTTTACAATACTCAAGGCTGACCAGATCATTGACCTGGAGTTTCCACTATTTGCCCTAAATTGGCTAAACCAGCGCAAAAGAGTGAGGAATTTAAAGCACAGTGAAAATTAAATTTTCGCAGTCTTTTGCTCTGTTTCAAAAGCTCTGCCCACAAAACTGGCCACACCCCCAGGATGCTTTAATTTCTGGTAATTCCTCCTGTTTGCGGCCCTCTGAGGAGACTTTTAAAATTAAGCTTCTATTTTTAGAGGCAAAGAGAGGCACATTCACAAAGCTTTTAAATATATATATTTTTAATTTACTAAGAAAGTCACTACTGTACAACAATGAAACTAGTAACTGGTTATGTATAGTTTTTTAAAGTCATTTTCAGTCATTTAAAATCAGGTTACTCACAAGTGGTGGATTGACACTGTGATTTAAAATGATTATTTTTGTGATAAACCCATTTTCAGGCTGTATTAATGAAACTGCACCAAGTTACCACTCTTAAATATATCAAGGAATATTTTTCACGCATTTAAAAAAAAACAATTTACTTTCTAAAATGCTGCCTGATTGCGCTGGCTCATGATAGATTTTACATTTGATAATATGCAAATGCATTTGAGTTAAAAGGTGAGCAAAATAACTTCTTAAAACTAGTGTGATTTTGTAGCAATTTGTGCTCGAATTGGTGATTGTCAACCAAAGCAGGAACTCTTGACCATTATTGTTTTTAATCGTTTCAAAACCATTATGTTTTTAATTGTTTTAACGCACATGATGCTTTTCATTTTTCTCCATGTAATCATCTGCCAAACACTCCAAGGCCCAGTAATTAATGGATAGGAAAAATAACCTGTTTGATCTGCTAGAATTCTATCAAGCATTTCTTATCAAGTTTTGGATCAGCCGAGGATATTGTGCGTTTTGCGAGGATGCAGTTGAATACAAATCTACGATTCTCTTTGAATCCAGAGAATTTCTGATGCTGTTAATTGGAAATCCTCCACATGTGGTGACCAGAAGGATTCTCCACATTGTGTCAATACAGGGCTTGCTGACATTTTTTTTTCAAAGATTCTAAGACTAACAGAGAAAAAGATCCATTTTCAATTACAGAAGTCAGTGGGGTTGCAATTAAATAGTTTCAGTGGATGGCTCTTGACTTGTTAAACAAGAACAAAACATGCATTGCTATAATGGAATACATTGTGCTTGTGTAAGTGTAGGCACTGTATGTATCAGAGGAGGGCATGCCCATTAAAGCATGGTAAGAGGCTACATTTCATACGAGTTGTATAGATATTTGGGCCTAGGTCGGTTTAAGGAAAGGGAAAGATCCTATCTTTGAAGTTTGTTTTTAGTGATCAAGCAGCCATGCCTTGAGTTCTAGTTGTATACCATTTTGTGGCCTGTTCATAGTGACATTGAGCTTATGCTTATTTATTGATCTCCTGGACTTGTTTCGATCATCTGAGGCAGTCAGAGAAGAATTTTCCAGGTTTTTTCTTCTTCCCTTATTGACTTGGGGTTTGCCTGGGTTTCTTTTGCCTCTCCCAGGAGATTACATGGCTGTGGGGTGAGTCGGGGTGGTTTGAAAGTGTCTAATCATGATGTTTCACTCATCATGAATGTGAGACAGGTTTGAGGGCCCAGCTGGCCTTCTCTTGTCTCTCCATTTTGTATGTTCATATTAAATGTAGCTGTCAAACCTACTGTGTAACTGTTTCAGTCTTTGCGGAGGCAGGTGCTGATTTTCCTCAGAGTTTCTCCACCTGTGTCACCGTATCTCCAGTGTAACCTTGGAGTAACTGCACTGGAAGCTCCAGTTACATGTATACACATGGGTCAGAATTTAATGCCCCCCCCCCCCCCCCCGCCCCGCTGCACTTGGGAGCAGGCTGGGAGGTAAGGGGGTGGCATTGAATCGGGAGGGAAGGCAGGGGTCAGAATTCCCGACTCCCCCGGATTACCTCCAACTAATGGCCACTTATGGGCCTCACCCCGCCGCCATTTGTATTGAACCAGTGATGCGGGGCAGGGGCCTCTGTGTGGGCTAATGGAGGAGGACCTCTGTGTGGGCAATCTTTGACCCAAGGAGGGCCCCCAGTGGCAAAGGCTTCCCCCTTGCCAACAACACCCTCAATGGTCACCCACCCACCTCACCACTGACTGGCCCCAGCGAGCCTACCCCATAAACCTCCAGTTTGGGGCTCCAGCGCTGCTCCTGGACCTGGGCCTATCTGCAGTCCCAGCAGTGGCCACTGCTCCTGCTGACGCTGCTGGGCCTGCTGAGCTGCCGGCCCTCTGATTGGCTGGCAGCTCTTGGAGGTGGAATTAATTGTGTGAGCACTGTTAAATTTGGTCGGGGGTCCCTCAAACAGCTGAGGCAGAGTTCCTCTTGCCTTCCTGGCCCAGCATCAGGACCCCCTGCTGCCTGCACAAAATTCTGCCCGTTCTTCACTAAGGTATTGAGGCACAGTGGCCTGGGGAATTCATCCCCTGAGTCTCAATCCTATCTGGGGTGCTTTTGTTTGTCTTTATGGGAAGTAAACATGATGTGCTGGATGTCAGATGAGAATAAGATCATATCTCCCTGGGATGGTCCCCATGGAGAAAGGCCTGCTAACACACGCCTTGCCGCTCACAATCAAGAAGAAGCATTTGGTTCAATGACGGATGGGTTATGTGTATCTGTCGAATGATACACTAGCTTTGGGCAGTGCCTTCAAAACAGAAAGGGAGAAAATTGATAAAGGAATATTTTTTCAAAATCATTATACTACCTAGAGGCAGTGATTGGAACACTATACATATTGTGGACAGAACAAACTAATAACCCAAAACAAGTTGTTAAACTTGGGAGCTTTCACGAATTCACTAAAGGCATACACAACTCCTCCACATTAGAGATAGTCCTGAGTTATGGACCTTCTATACTAACCACTGGATTCAGTGATCTTAAATGAGTTCTGGTTTCCCCCTCCATGAATACCCAGAGACTGGATAGAATGTGGAACTCGCTACTAAATTGAGTAGTTGAGGTGAATGAGGGAGAATGACACAGATGGATAAGCTGACAGGGTTAGATGAAGTAAGATGGGGGAAGGCTCGGGTGGAACTTAAACACTTCCATGAATCATTTGAGTCAAATGGCCTGTTTCTGTGCAGCACATTCGATTTAATGTAATAATACTCTCCCTGTGTCCTCCTAGTATATGAGATAGACTAATAAGAACAAAAAGAGGAAAGAAATAGGAGAGAGTTGTTTTACTGATTTGAATTTCTTTTTCATAATTGAATTGTAGAGAGCTTTAAGGGACCAGGCAATGAATGTACAATAGTCGTGCCTGCTTTAATAAAGAGAGAACAGAATTACGTCAAAGACTAACTGAACCAGTATAATGTAGTATTAGAATAATTAATGCATGCTGAGTAACAATGTAAATACTGTACACATTTATTTTTATTTAATTCATTCAATTTAGCCACATATTAGAATTGCCTTGCAGTTCTGCACGATTCAGACAAATGAGCTTATACCAGCATACAATACGGCTTAATTAAATCTTGATTATATCCAAATTGAAATAAAATTTTTACAACCGAACAATCACACTATATTAATAACTCCATTTCAAAAACATAGGTTCATGGCAGAAATTCAAAAACTTTAGATTTGTCCTCTCTCTGCCTTTAGAAAAGTCCTTTCCACGGTGCGGTCTACACTGATATCTGCATCTATCACAAATGATTTATGTACATGGAGATGAAAACAGCTACAAAGTATGAGTTACTGAATGGTTAAAATGGTTATGGCGATCAGCTGCAGTTGGAAAAGTTTGAAAAATCCACGGGATATGATGGGAGACTGGAGGTAACCGCACAGGTAATTAGGCCAAAAGCTGGATTTATTGAATGCACAATGTGCTAACATTGCAGAAACCTTTGCTCTTAAACACGTGGGTGACGAAAATGACGTATTATCAATACTCAACTCAACAGCTGTCTTTGTCTACATCCATACACAGAGGGTATTAAATAAGCGTTCTTCAGTTTTGATTCAGCCAAATAGTGAAACTTCATGAAGAGTTACAGAATAGCAGAATGCTGTTGTCACAAGGAGCATTAGGCACGCTGGGATAGATTTTGGCCTGGGCCTGTTTTTGGGCCTGCACTCAATGCTGTGCGACCAGGGTGCACCAAACTGAGAGGCCCGAGGGCAGTTAGGAATTGATCTTCAGGCCACATCAGCATACCTGGCTACAGGGAGGGGTGGGAAAGCAATCATGACTTCTGTGGGGTCAAAGGAGTACTCCTGTTCAGCCTGGCTCCACAGGAACATTGACCCTTGTCACCCAGCTGCCATCCTCTGGTTTGGCAAGGTGACTGAAACATCACTGGAACAGTGGACTGGTGCAGGATGAACGCATCATAATTGCTGCCAGGATAGGGGGCACTCACCAGCAAGATGTGCCGAGCACAGTTGTACACTTATGAGTAGTAACCTTTGTGGTTTTTGTACAATTCAGCATTGAGATGTAGTGCCCGCAATGCCACACGTTTGCAGTCAATGGCACCCAGCATCATGGGGAAGCCCGTCATCCTGGCAAATCCATATGCGTGCTCCGCCTGCTTCTCTCTGTTCAGAGAGAGAATAATGAAGTCCCCTTTGCTGGCATAAAGAATCTCTGCCACCTTTCTGATGCAGCAATGTGCAGCGAACTTTAAGATGTTCTCTATGTTGCCTGTTCTAGCCTGGAAGGACTCTGACACATAGAATTTGAGGGCCATGGTCACCTTCCTCACCATTAGCAGCACTATCCTCACCCTGCTTTGAGGCTGCAGGTTTGGTGCCCAGAGGTGGCCGATGTGACTAGCTCCATGGTGAATCACAGTCGCTGAACACACTATTCCTGGCGAAGGTGCAGGCAAGAAAGTGTGTTACGTCTTCTTGGTGTTTTCTGGTTCCCAGATTTTGGAAATAATCACACTTTAAACTTAGAAAGGCTTGAGCTTTTCATTTATTTGTTCAGCCACCATGATGCCTGCTGTAGGATTGGTGAGACTGGTTTTGTGTTACGTATCACATGATTCTTCAGTGCAGCCATGAATGTGGTCCCAGTGAAACACTTACACATAACAACTCGTTCCTAGCTAATTCGTTCCTCGCACTTTAAACATAGTATAACAATATATTACAAAGTGTTCCCGGAAGACCAAGTTGGTTAAGGCCTCCTGCTGAAAGCCCTACTCTTCCTCCTCCTCCTTCCTTCTGCGAGCAGCTTTTCCTCTTCTTTGCTGCCAACATCCTGATCTGCCAACTCTGCATACTTCAGTGCAAACACAAAATGCCCATGCTTAGAGGGCATTCGGCGCAGACCGCGTGGAAAATGGGCAGAAATGGCACGAATGCCATTTTGCATTTAAACCAGCACCCCTAGCGCTGAAACCATTGCACTATGGAGCTGAATTCTGCACCCCAAATCCATGCAAGTTTTGCCTAAATGTTCCAATATGCAAGTGATGGACCATTCCAATACAACTTGGATTGAACAATAGGCCACAGGCCTGTATTTACAGCTGTTTCTGAGATGTCAGCTCCTTTGAGGTTATGGTAGTTTATTAGGAGCAGTGGCTCAACTTTTGCTTATTTTCTTTGCCTACCATTTCACAATGGCCAAGAAAATTGCACCAGCAACTTCAAAGTGAATATGTTTGATAGCGACAGGAGGCCTCACCTTCAACCTGTCACACTACCTATTACTTCACATTGGTTCTTAATGAAGAACAATTCTTTAATCACAGCAACGAGAGATAATTATATGCATGAAGTGCAATTTAAATGAGTCGTATTTGCTGCTTCCCTAGGTTCCCAGAACATAAAACAGGTGTGACATGGCTGCTGTTCCTCAGCTGGAGACTGTAGAATTAACAGCTACAGACATAATCCAATTAATGAGCAGATCCTCATGTGGCATGTAAAAATACTGCTGACAGTCATTGGGATTTTCATCAAGGATCTCATTCCTCTCCTTCTTCTTTATTTAATTATTCCCTGGTCAGTGTCTTAAGATATGATTCATGCAAAGTCTTTCAATGACATATGACGGTATGATTTAATCAACCAGCAGCAACAGCACCAGGCAGCCATTGTGTCATACAGGCATAATAGAATTTAAAAGTTAGATGGAAAATTTTCCACACATAGGAGATTGATTTTGAGTGCCCTCGTCTGGTGTTAATGGGGCATTAACAGCCTCGAATGAGGTCGTAACCTTAACGCTCTGTTGCCACCGTGATATGGTCAGCTCCCTTTTAAAAATGGGCCTACTGATAGATGTCCAAAGCATCTGCCTGATTCAGCTCAGACACCCCTTTGGATATGGAAGTAGGGGTCCTCTGCTGTAAAGGACCCCAATTGTTGTTTTGGGTAGGGACGAAGTTGAAGCCTGCGCAATGGAAGAGAAAAGGCTGGCAAAGTGCTCAATTACTGCTGTGAGCCTTGGAGGAGCAGGAATTCCCACCCTCTACCATTGCGACTTCCCTTCCCCCTCTCGCTGCCCCCATCCCTGCAGCTTGCCTTGCTAGCAGCACCTTCTGTTTGATTTTCAAGCATCAAAGTGGCAAGCTGCATCGTGACACCTATTTGACCACCCACAGCTCATCTGGCAATTTAAATGAGGCCAGAACCCCAAAACCACAAGGCCTTCTCCACCACTGGAATGGCCTACCAGTGCATGCTGCCGGTCAGTGACTATAAAGTCAAAATCTTGCCCGAGCTCGCGTAGAGTCAGACTGGTAGCAATGTTATATTGTAGACTCGAAGCTGTTTACACTGCACTCCACTCCCAATTGCTTTAACGTTGAATGGACCTTTACCATGTATTCCTAGAATAGATGCAATTCACTAACAAGACTGATAATCTTCAGGAAGAACATTTTCGAATGACATCTATGACAATTTCTAGGAGTAGTAACCATGGCCACCTCTATTGATGTACCAATGAGTCGCACTTTTGCCTCTGAATCAGAGGATCATCAATTCAACTTCAGTCCAGGACCTGAGCATATAATCTAGGTGGTAAGCTCAGTGCAGTACGGAGGAAGTATTGCAGTTTAAATACTTAAATTAGCTTTGTGCTTGCATCTTAAAGCACAAAGGACACATGTAAATGGGGTCTCAATCATTTGTCTACATCGAAGGAAATGTATGATTTTAATTTAAGAAAGTAACTAAGTCACCTCACAAATTCACCTGTAAGATATTTTGTTGAAAATGGGTAAGAAAAAGCCAGAAACAAAGGCATAACATAGATGCAAAAACTGGGACCACACTGGCACTAGTGGTCCCCATCCATGGTCTACGAGGAATATATTGCTGTTTAAACTGGAGAAGGAATTTTTTATTTTATTAAAGCTGCAATGCTACATTCATTGTTACAAAGTTCAGTGTGAAGTGCAACATCACAGCATAACCTCTAACATTTTGCTCTATTATCACAATGCTTTTGGTTGAAACCTTTCTTTCAAACTTACTAATAATAAATTGTTGAAATGTCAAGCACTGTAAGTAGCTGAATTACCCTTTCTGACTGCCCACTGAATGATACTGCTCCACTGGTGGAATTAAAAACTCAAGCACATAGTCAGTGCTAGTATTAAGGTTATTTATACAACAGCAATATGTATCTCCATTGATGTATGTATAATTGCAAAGCAGCAATGTGTACTGATGAAATATCAATGTGTAATAACTCTGGGAAAGGAAGGAGATAATTTAATACATCAGCGTGCTTTGTCTTATCTCAAGAGGAGAGAAAAGACAATTAGATATATGGAGCATCACCCTCCAACAAAATATCTTGAAGCAAGTTGCTATGTGGACGGCAATAAGGAGTTGTCCTGACCTGAACAGAATTCAGCAAGACTTTCCACTCAATGTGGTAACTGTGGCTCAGTCAGACTCACACCCCTGGTCAGATGGTTGTGGGTTTAGCCTCTTCCAAGAGACCAAATCCAGGCTGACACTCCAGCGCAGTACCAAGGGAATGCTGCGCTGTCATAAGTGCTGTGAATCAAAATAGATGTTAAAACCAAGACCTTGTTTGCTCTCTCAGGTGGGTGTAAAAGATCCTATGGCGTTATTTTGAAGAAGAGTTGGGACGTTGTCCAATATTTATCCCTCAACCAATATCACTAAAATATACTATCTGGTCATTATCACATTGCTGTTTGTGTGACATTGCTGTGTGCTGTGTTTCCTACATTACAACAGACTACACTTCAAAAAGTTCTTCATTGGGTGTAAAATGCTATGGGATGTCCCGAGGTCATGAAAGGCTCTATATAAATGCATGTTATTTCTTTCCTTTTCAATCTAGAACTACAAATCGAAGGCTTTGGACAGCTTGACGACTCTTTTGTTACCAAAGTGTGCCAAAAAATACATCCTTGCCATTGACCATTTCTTATTAGTAGACCATTTGTATTTGGTGGGTGTAATTATTACCTTTGGGGCCTATTAAGCGGGTGGTAGATGGTGGGCAGTTTGCGGTGGGTGATGAGTAGGGAGACAGCTCTGCCCACCTGAAGACATTGGCAGGAGGCCCAATCAGTGTGAGTAGTCCAGCCTTATTGAAATACAATGGACAAGCTTCTCCAGCACTAAGCAGACTGCTTATAAGCAGCTTGCCATTTGGTCGGCCTGAAAGTCTGGAGTTTTCAGCAGCAGGGAAATTTTATCAGCACCCACAGCTTCAGGAAATAAACTAATGGCGGCCTGAAAATAAGCCTAAAATAGGCAGGAGACTACGGAAAAGGGAGTGTTGCTACGGCTTCCTGTTTTTCCCTGAATGCAGCTATTACCGCTGGAAATAGTTACTCTGCAACCTGTGCTATCAAGGCTTTGTTGGTGGATTGAGGAAAAAGTGGCCGGAATGTGGTCTGAGAATAAAAATGCACTGGGGATCCTGACAGGTGTACAGAGGGCAGTAGACCGACAATGGGGACTATTCTTTCAGGAGGCACAATGCTCAGGCTCAATATCATTTACATTCAGCAGGCATATTGCGAGGCTCCAAATGGGCATCGTAACATGGTTCACTAGAGTCAGCATAGGAAACTGTCAGGGACGCCACTAGGAAGGTCAGTCGGTGGGGCGGGAGGGGAGGTGGGGAGAGGGAGTTGCAGTTGAGGAGAGTGGCCAGCAGTGGCCCAGGTTATTTTTGTGGGTATAGGAGGTGCAGTCTTGCTCCTGTGGGGCCCACAAAAATAATCCAACAATTACTTTTGGCAGACCTATTCTCCTCCCTCGCCTGTGGAACTAAAACATCAACAGCAACAACAATTTGTATTTATATAGCATCTTTAATGTAATAAATTGTCCCAAAGATGCTTTACAGGAGTATTGTAAAATAAAATATGACACCAAGCCACATGAAGTGGTATTAGGACAGATGACCAAAGGCTTCGCCAAAGACTTAGGTTTTAAGGAGCGTCTTAACGAAGGAAAGCAAGGTAGAGAACCAGAGAGGCTTAGGGAGGGAATTCCAGAGCCTGGAACCTAGGCAACTGAAGGTATGACCACCAATGGTGTTGCAATTAAAATTGGGGATCTCAAGAGGCAGGAATTAGAGGAGCACAGATATCTCAGAGGGTTGTAGGCTGAAGGAGATTACAGAGATAGGAAGAGATGAGACCATGAAGGGATTTGAAAACAAGGATGAGAATTTTAAAATTGAGGCTTTGCTGGGCCAGGAAGCAATGTAAGCCAGTGAGCACAAGGGTGACAGTTGAATGGGATGTGGTGTAAGTTAGGACACGGACAGTAGAGTTTTGGATGACCTCAAATTTATGGAGAGTAGAATGTCAGAGGCCAGCCAGGTGAATGTTGGAATAGTCAAGTCTAAAGGTAACAAAGGCATGAATGAGAGTTTTAGAAGCAGATGAGCTGAGGCAGGGATGAGTTGAGCGATGTTGCAGTGGTGGGAAAAGGCGGCCTTAATGATGCCACGGATATGTGATTGGAAGCTCATCTCAGGGTCAAATATGAAACCAAGGGTGCAAACAGTCTGGTTCAGCCTCAGACAGTTGCCAAAGAGAGTGCTGGAGTCAGTGGCTAGGGAGCGGAGGTTGTAGAGAGAACTGAAAACAATGGCTTCAGTCTTCCCAATATTTAAGTGGAGAAAATTTCTGCTCATCCAGTACTGGATGTCAGACAAGTAGTGTGACAATTAAGCGACAGTGGAGGAGTCCTAACAGGTGGTGATGAGGTAGACCTGTGTGTTGTCAGCATACATGTGGAAACTGATGCTGTGTTTTCAGATGATGTTGCTGAGGGGCAGCATGTGGATGAAAAATAGAAGGCAGCCAAGGATAGATCTTTAGGAGAAACCAGAGTTAATGGTGCGACAGCAGGAAGAGAAGCTATTGCAGGTGATTCTCTGGCTATGAGTAGATATAAATGGAATCAGTTGAGAGCAGTTCCACCCAGCTGGATGATGGTCGAGAGGTGTTGGAGGAGGATGGTGTGGTAATCTGTGTCAAAGGCTGCAGACAGGTCGAGAAGGACAAGGAGGGATAGTTCACCTTTGTCACAGTTACATAGGATGTAATTTGCAGCTTTAATGAGAGCTGTTTCAATACAGTGGCAGGGGCAGAAACCTGGTTGGAGGGAATCAAACATGGAGTTCCAGGAAAGATGGACATGGATTTGGGAGGCAACAACACATTCAAGGATAAAAACAAGAAATGCTGGAAATACTCAGCAGGTCTGGCAGCATCTGTGGAAAGAAAAGCAGAGTTAACTTTTCAGGTCAGTGACCCTTCTTCAGAAACGTTAACTCTGCTTCTCTCTCCACAGATGCTGCCAGACCTGCTGAGTATTTCCAGCGTTTCTTGTTTTTATTTCAGATTTCCAGCATCCGCAGTATTTTGCCTTTATAACACATTCAAGAACTTTGGAGAGGAAAGGGAGGTTCAAAGACAAAGGGGTCAAGGTTGTTTTTTGAGGCAAGGGGTGATGAGGGCAGGTTTGAATGAAGGGGACAGTATGTGAGGAGAGATTGAAGCGTCAACAATATCAGCTAACATGGGAGGCAGGAAGGGAAGTTGGGGGTGAGCAGTTTAGTGGGAATAGAGTTGAGGAAACAGGAGGTGGGTCTCCTGGACCAGATGAGCTTGGAGAGGTCGTGAGGGGAGACAGGAGAGAAATTAGAGAATGATACAAATTCAGGTCTAGGCCAGGGGGGAGCATTATACGAAGTTTGGCCAGGGGACAGGAGAGAAGTGACAGAGGCAGCTGATCAATCCATGCCTCAATCTTAGTAACTAAAATCGCATAAGTTCCTCGCACTTGTTGGAGGTGAGGGTGGAGGAAACAGGAGAGAGAGAAGAGGTTTAAGTGGAACCTATCACCTGAATTAGGTGGGTACTTCAGACCTCCAGAGGTAGGCCCCTTTTAAAAATGGCGCTGGCCACATCGCCGATGGTAACGGGGCGGTCATGCTACCGACCACTTTTGAGGCCATTAACGCCAGGCGATGGGATTCAAAATCAACCCCAATGTGTTGAGAATTACAGATACAAACCCCATGTTTGTTACTGCTACCCATTAGTCTCCCCAACAAAATGTGCCCGAACAGTTACTGTTGGCTGTTTACTTAACAATGCTCGTGTAAACAACATAAACTGGAAAAAGTGCTAAAAGATCCTGAAAAAGTCAGAGATTT
The DNA here is from genome assembly GCF_036365525.1 of Heterodontus francisci. Lineage (NCBI taxonomy): Eukaryota > Metazoa > Chordata > Chondrichthyes > Heterodontiformes > Heterodontidae > Heterodontus > Heterodontus francisci. The sequence continues at coordinate 17,776,040 of NC_090388.1, forward strand.
GTTTGGATCTGTGTGGTGAAGTGGAAATCCAAAAATGCAATGTGCTATTTTCTCTACATGACAAGTTTTAACACTGGTTGCACTGTTTTGGAGCTTCTGCCAAGCAGGGAAGAAAATGTTTGCCAAAGGCTTCTTAACAGACTGCTGAGTTCATGAAAATGTCTGTTTAAAAGCTGGACATAAGCACATGGGGAACAAATGAATAATTTTAATGGTGTAATTTTCACTGACAACAAAATTTGGTTCGGTTCTGTTAATAGCCCTGGAATAGAATATTATCCATGAGATGAGTCATTTAAAACTTCTGTATCTGAAAGGAGGTGTGCATTATCTGAGTTCTGATGAAAGGTCATCGACCTGAAATGTTGGGCAGGATTTCCCTGTGGGCTTCTAAACCCCCGCCATGGGGCTGGAATGTGGGTCAGACGCCTGCACTGTGTGGGAAACAGTCAGTCATTGTGATTTTCCCCGGGGAGGCCAATTAATGGCCAGAGGGCGGGCTCTCGAAATTGGAGGACCAATCAGAGGCCTTCCAGCTTGAAAGGAGCAGCAGGAAAGTAAATGAGGGAGAGAGTGCTTCAAAATGCAACATTTAAATGTCTGTCCAACATTTTAAGTTTGAAATAAAAAATGGTATTTGCAGCCAGGCCACGACTGTGGGGGCTAGGGGTGGGGGAGGGTCGGTGGGGAGCCCCTCTACAGGGCAGCCTGTGGCTGTTGCAACACCCAAGCAGGCAGGGAGGGCCCGTAGGTCAGCTGGAGTGCTGGGCCCACCAGTCTGCCCCTGGGAGACTACCTCCAGGCAGTTAAACTGACCTCCGCCACCTGGGGAAACAAGGACGCTGCCTGGAAAATCCCATTTGACCTCCTTTAATTAGCCTTGAGTGGCTGTTCACAAGCTGGATCGGCTACGTGCCATGTCCCTCTGCTCCCAGCCCCAGCGAGGCCTAAAAAATCAGCCCCAATAACTCTGTTTTTCTCTCTCTACAAATGCTATCAGACCTGTTGAGTATTTCCAGCATTTCCTGGCCTTATTTCAGATTTCCAGCATTGGTAGTATTTTGTTTTCATATTCATGTTTAACTCACTGCCACTTCTCTTCCAGGAATGCCCACCTTGAAGAAGTTCTGTTCTTCACTCTGACGAGCTTTCCATTTGTTTCTTTTACCTTGTTCATCTTCATTGCTTTCTATTTCCCTTCTCGTGTTTGATCAGGTAGCTACCACAACTCGCTTTCACAGTCGATTTCTGGTGAAAGGTCGTTGACCTGAAACGTTAACTCTGTTTCTCTCTCCACAGCTGCTGTCTGACCTGCTGAGTATTTCCAGCATTTTCTGTTTTAATTTCAGATTTCCAGCATCTTCAGTATTTTGCTTTTGTATTTGTGCATTGCATTTTTGTATCACGACTTAATCTGAGAGGGCACAAAACAGTGTCAAGGGAAACAGACAGAATCGGCAATGCTCAGTATTTAATGTGGGGATCTAGGTTGGTTGAAAGACTAGAATATCAGCCCTGAGGTGGTTTGTAACTCCCAGATATGATTGTAGCATTTATAAAACATCAGTATTGCTCAATGGGTGAGATGGTTTAGTTACAGAACTGATTTTAAAGAAAGTAAATATAAAGAATGGAAGCTTAAATATATTATGTACTGTTATCAGTCTACCTATTTTGTGGGGAAAATTTTTAAGGCCCATTTAATGGCAATAGAAAAATAAGGACAGAATATAGAGAAACATTTTTATCTCTCAGACAACTGGCTGCAGGTCTGGTCCATTTTGAGGCCTGGGCTTCATTGCCTTAGTGACAGTGAGTTGCACACTCCCAATGAATGTCTTATTGCAGCTTCCCTTGTCCTGGTCAGCACAATAATGGACAACCCAGAGTCAAACCTGGTCAGTGGGAAGGTAGGTTCAGTTGTGGGGTGCTGGGGAGGGGGGGGGGGCGTGGGGTGGGGGGGTAGGGGTGGTAGGGGCAGTGGGGAGTGGGTGTGGGGTGCTGGGGGGCGTGGAGGGCCAATTGCAGAGTGAGGGAGCCAGGACAGCAGATGCCCACAGTACTCTTACTGATGGTAATTGTAATGATGGCTTGGTGAGCTGCTCAATCCCCTCTGAGTTAGGAAGATTGTGGGTTCAAATCCTGCTCCAAAGACTTGTGCACAAAATTCAGGTTGATGTTCCCTGTGCAGTACTGAGTGACTGCAGCATTATTGGAGGTTCTGTTTATTGAATTGCACATTTAACAATGAATACTTGTAGGGGGCAGGCAGGAAAGAGGAGTTTAGGCCACGATCAGATCAGCCATGATGTTATTGAATGGTGGAGCAGGCTTGAGGGGCCAAATGGCCTACTCCTGCTCTTATTTCTTGTGTTCTTATGTACTCTTCTTCTGGAATCGTGAAAACACATCAGTGCTTCCTGGCCTCAAAAAAATAATTTTTCATTTACCCATTTGGTACTTAGGCAGCTTCAACTACAACAATTTTTTTTCAGTCATTTATGGGATGTGGGTGTCACTGGCAAGGTCAACATTTATTGCCCATCCCTAACTGCCCTTGAGAAGGTGGTGGTGAGCCGCTTTCTTGAACCACTGCAGTCATTGGGGTGTAGGTACACCAATAGTGCTATTAGGCAGGAAGTTCCAGGATTTTGACCCAGTGGCAGTGAAGGAGTGGCGAGATACTTCCAAGTTAGGATGGTGAGTGACTTGGAGGGAACTTGCAGGTGGCTGTATTCCCGTGCATCTGCTGCCCTTGTTTTTCTAGGTGGTGGAGAACATGGGTTTGGTTGGTGCTGTTGAAGGAGCCTTGGTGAGTTGCTGCAATACATCTTGTAGATGGTACACACTGCTGCCACTGTGAGTTTGTGGTGATGGGAGTGAATGTTGAAGGTGGTGGATGGGATGCCGATCAAGTGGGCTGCTTTGTCCTGGATGGTGTTGAGCTTTCTGAGCTTTTTTGGAGCTGCACTCAACCAGGCAAGTGGAGAGTATTCCATCACACTCCTGACTTATGCCTTGTAGATGGTGGACAGACATTGGGGAGTCAGGAGGTGAGTTACTCACTGCAGAATTCCCAGCCTCTGACCTACTCTTGTAGCCATGGTGTTTATGTGGCTGGTCCAGTTATGTTTCTGGTCAACGGTGACTGCCCCCAGGGCATTGATGCTGTGGAACTCGATGATGTTAATCCTATTCAATGTCAAGGGGAGATGATTAGATTCTTTCTTGATGAAGAGAGTCATTGCTTGGCACTTATGTGGCGTGAATGTTACTTGCCACTTATCAGTCCGAGTCTGAATGTTGCCCAGGTCTTGCCCAGGTATGGGGGCATTGACTGCTTCAATATCTGAGTTGTGCATAGAATTTAACACTGTGCAATCAACAAAGACTTGCGGGTTGATAGGTAAATTGGCCCTTGTGAATTGCCCCTAGTGTAGGTAGGTGGCAGGGAATATGGGATTACTGCAGGGTTAGTATAAATGGGTGGTCGTTTCCGGCACAGACTCGGTGAGCCGAAGGGCCTGTTTCAGTGCTGTAACTCTAAATAAAAATTAAAAATAAATAAACAGTGAACATTCCCACTTTTGACCTGATGATGGAGGGAGGTTCTGCATGGTTATCCCCCAAAATGTCTCCTGTGTCCTAGTCACGCCATTGAGTAAGGAAACTCCTACCTGCTTCAGGCAGGTTTCTGGGTTGCTCTGCAGAAGGCCCCAGTAAATATGGTGGCAGAGGGGGAATGGCAGGTTTGCCACAGAGATTTTAACTCTGCCACTGCCCCTTTTCCAATCAGCCGGCTGAGTTATAATTGGTCCTGATGACTTTAAAATAAGGTGGCATGCCTGGGCGCAATTATCTCTCCTGCTCCCTAGCTCCACTTTACCTGAAGATTACAGTTGCAAAGTGACTTAGCTACCTTTTTGAAAATAAAAGCATACGTAAGAGAGGGAGTATACTATAGTAACAGTCCTGGTGGTAATGCTGTTATCATACCCTTCCTTTTATACAGTACTTCCTGTGGCATTTGTATAACACCTCAATAAACATCAATGGACAGGATTTTGCCTTTTGGGTCAGGATCACAATGTTGGGGTCAAATGGGGGTCCCGACCCTGCATTGTAGCGAGAGCAATCACCCGGAAGTGATTTTCCCTGAATTGGCCAGTTAGTGGCCAGAGGGTGCACTCGTGTCCAGGTGGGCTGCCAAAGGCTGAAGCCAATAGGAGGTCCTCCAGCACAGAAGGAGCTGCAGCCTGCCTTTGCCAGTAAAGGAGAGAGACAATGCCTTCATCTCGAGGCACCCTCTCAGCAAATTAAAAAAATCTAAAATAAAAAATGTTCACGGCTGCCTGGCCACTATTTTGGGGAACTCCTCCACAAGGCGGACTGCAGCCACAGCTGTGCCAGGTAGGTGGGGGCGGGCAGTGCGGGGGGAGTGCCTTAGAATCTGCTTGGAGTGCTGGCCCCCTGGTCTGCCACCGGGAGGCCTCCGTCAAGCAGCTGGCCTGTTCCCAATTCCATGGGGTGCCCGCAGGCTGACTGGAAAATTCCAGTTAGCCTCTGATCAAAGGCCTTAATTGGCCTTTTACTCACCTCAATGGGCTACCTGCAGCTTGTGGGTGGCTTGTCCTTCTGCCCTGAATCCCACCTCCAGGGAAATGGCTCAGGGGCCGGATGGTGCCAACAAACTGGCACGCCGGCCAGCAGCGCAAAAATACGCGCCCACCGGCCTCCATTCTTTCCCCTATTTCGGGCCCGAAAATTCTGCCCTATGTCTCAGTCCCAATCGTAGCCAGATTTATTCTACCACATCTGATTGCTTTCCACATGATTGGCTCCAAGCCCCATATTCCAATTTCTCAAGAGATGCAGAAGACAAGTGAGATGAAACAAACTAAAAACACTTGGTCAGCCTGTAGCTCGGTGTAAATGTAGAAAATACAAACTTTTTAAACAATGGTGTCTCAATTCAACATCATTGCACCTGTTTAACGAGTGTACAACAATAACCAATTTAGCAGTGGGAAAACCTGTGCCTGACTTTCAAGTAGGCCTGGGCCACTGCTAAATTTGGCAGGGTCTTTCCTTCAGGCGGCCATACCGACTGTTTGAAATGAGCGCAGGTCTCAATTCAAAATTGAAATGAAGCTCCTGGGCCCATTTCTGGACCCGTGGTGCAACTTCGCAAAACGTAGTTGGAGCTTACTCCACAGCAAAGTGCAACTATATTTTCAGGCTTTACAGTAGCCCATACAGGGGTCTTTAGCGCATCACAACTCACCATCTAGTAAATCAAAATGTGTTTATTTGTTAAAAATCCCATTAACTAAAAACACAACAATTAAACTGCAGCTCTTTTGCATTCATTTTGTAACTACGGAATAATTACCGAACCAATAGCTAGCAACCATTGCAAACACAACCCATCAAATCGCTCAAGCTATTTTTTTGATCCCCAAACTGTAATTCAATTTTAACCATATAAAACTTAAATAATTTTCAGTTTTCTTTTTAACTTACTTCGGAAATTGCCTAAGGGCTGTTTCAAATTGATCCAAACAGTTTTGACATCTGGAGGCCTAGCCTTTATCTATGCTCTCCAGCTTCAGTTTTTGCTTAGTTCGAGCCTGAATTTTTCCATGGGGTCTTTCCCCTGATGCCTTTCTTGTTTCCATGCATGAGTGACATTTAAGGCTTTTGTACATGTGCCACCTTGCTGCCCAGTAGCCTCATCACTGGGTCATTGCAACTGCTAAATAACTACGTTAACCATCACTGCCTTCCCTGCTGAAGTGGAACTTGTTTACCAGTTAATTTCTCAGCCAGGTCAGATAATGGGTAGCCTGCCCCTGCTACAAGGTAACCAGTTACACTCACACTGCCTGGTTTCCCAGGATGGCAAGGGTCGGTCATTTAGGACTGAGATGAGGAGAGATTTCTTCACTCAAAGGGTGGTGAATCTTTGGAATTCTCGACCCCAAAGAGCTGTGGATACTCAAGACAGAGGTTGATAGATTTTTGGGTACAAAGGGAATTCAGGGATATAGGGTTAGTGCGGGAAGGTGCAGTTGAGGTAGAAGATCAGTCATGATCTTATTGAATGGCAGAACAGGCTCAAAGGACTGAATGGCCTACTCCAGCTCCTATTTCTTATGTTCTTTTTGGCAACACTCGAGTCAAGTTTAGTGAAGAGACATTGATCACTGTCCCTCTCTGAAAGCAGGGCCCATTTACAAATTAGTTCTTTCTTCAAAGCCTGATTTTCCATTTTTTTTTAAACGCATGAGCTTGGGTCTGGCTCCTGCACTATCTTTAATTGGGAGGAGTTATTCAGTAACTAATTCAGGAAGACAGAGCAATAAGGCCTGGTGGTAATATTAAATTTGTCAGTTCAGAAAGGAGTCGAGGAGCTGCTCTGAGTCAGCAATGACATTGCTAATGTGCTGCTCAGGAAAACATTCACCCTCAGGCAGTGATTATTCAACATTTAATGGATTGGTTTTCAAACTCTTCTGTGTTGGGGACCCCTTAACACACTCCTGGGTCTCCCTGCAGATATGGGCATACTTCGGGAACCATTCATTCATAACTCCGGAAAGACTGTCAGCTAACAACACACATACATAAAACATATACAAAGGGAGGTGAGAGAGGACCAGCTATGCTAACCTTAGCATGCACCAATATCCCCAGCCCAAAGCAAAACTGTCTCATGCAGGAAGCAATTATAGAGGGAAAAAATGTCATTGGCAGCCAATTTCAGGAAAAGTTCTGTGAAATTCCTCCCTGGCTCAAAGTTATGAGTGGCATGGACAGAGTGGATAGTCAGAAGCTTTTTCCCAGGGTGGAGGAGTCACTTACTAGGGAGCATAGGTTTAAGGTGCGAGGGGCAAAGTTTAGAGGGGATGTGCAAGGCAAGTTTTTTACACAGAGGGTGGTGAGTGCCTGGAACTTGCTGCCGGGGGAGGTGGTGGAAGCAGGTACGATAGCGACGTTTAAGAGGCATCTTGACAAATAAATGAATAAGATGGGAATAGAGGGATATGGACCCCAGAAGTGCAAAAGAATTTAGTTGAGACAGGCATCAAGATTGGCGCAGGCTTGGAGGGCCGAACGGCCTGTTCCTGTGCTGTACTGTTCTTTGTTCTTTGACTCCCTGGGCCGAATTTTCATTCGGGGGTAGGGAACCCAATACCTCGAATGTTTCTGGGTCCCAACCTCACACCGTGTCAGCATCAGTGAGGCAATGCAATTTTCAAAGTGGCAGTCACTAATTGGCCTGGAGGTGAGTCCGGCAACCAATTAGGGGCGTCGGCATGGGCTGGAGGAGGGAGCTAAGCTCGGAGAGATAATTGAAAAGGCAAACGGCAGCAATGATTGGGCTTGCCATTGCCTCTGAAATGGATGAACAGGAAGAGCAGAGGGACAGCTTGGTTTGGGCAGCTGTATTTCTGTTGCTTCCTCTGTGGCCGTGATCTGGGCTGTGGTGGACAGGAGAGCTGTACTCTTCCCTCCATCTGGAAGAAGAGCTCCAGCGAGCCATACCAAGCAAGCATGGCTAGAGGTAGCCACAGATGCCAGCAGCCTCACATTCCCCTCAAGAGTCCAAACACTCCTCACAAAATTAAGCCTCTCCGCTCTAGTGATGCCAACTCTGTGCCACTGCATGAGCAACTGCAGTTTAAATCTCCGCTTTTATACAACTTTTTCACACTGCAGTCAGGAGCACTAATGGCTCCCTGCTGTGTTCCTGACAGCTATGCTCAAACATGTCCCAGACACTCCCCCCCCACTCTGTGTCCCCAGTGCTTGCCATTTGTAAATTGATAACTGTTGCTCCCCTTACTCCTAAAGAGCTCCACAATGAACTCTACAAGCAAGTAATTGGAGGCGTGTGGGTTTCTTGCATCTCCCCACCCACCCCCCCCCACCCCCCCTCACTCCCTCCATGATTTTCTGGGTCCGCCCACACCTGTAACAGGCAATGGAAAATTCAGCAGCTTGTTTCACTCCAGAGGGTCATTGCAAAACAGAAACCATCATTGGATGGATTCAAATTTTCCACCCCCCACCCCCACTCACCTTACTCACCATACCTCACCATATCACCATATCTTTTTAGGAATATTGGACAAGGAAAGATTTGCTATGCAGAAAGAGCAAAGGAATGTGTCTAATTGGATAGCTCTTTCAAAGAGCTGACACAGACATGGTGAGCTGAATGACCTCCTCCCATATTGTATGGTTCTATCAGTGGGAAAGTGGAGTCAGACGGGAAAGTGGGGTTGAATCCTAAGATCAGCCCTGATCGTTTTGAATGGCGGAGCAGGCTCGATGGGCCAGATGGTCTACTCCTGCTCCTATTTCTTGTGTTCTTGTATGGAGGACCAGGATACAACCATCTCCAGCCTTATACAAATCCCAAAGATCTCTCATCATCTTCAGTAGCTCTGTTGGTCAAAAATGTGACCATAGCCTTAAAATTTATCTTGTTCTCCACTTTCACTGTCATTCTATCCCACGTGTCTACCATTCTCTGCAAGAAGAAGTTATGTGTGTTCCTCAGCTAAGTTTGAATTCATCTCTCATGTTTTACTGAGTCTTTCTGGTCCTGATCTTAACAACTTGCAGTGAGTTTGCTTACAGGGTTACAGTGGGCTCCATAAGCCTTTTGTCAGAAACTTGCATTGCTATCAGCTTGATCTTTGCGTTATATAGAAGAAAATGTGAGGTGACATCTTCCGAGGTAGGACTCTCGGTGTGGCGCCTCACTCGATGGGAATAATGCTCAATTCCCTTAACTTGCCATCCTGCCCAGCAAGGCTCCATACTGGTTATGGAGTATGTCACAAAACATGCAACGCAGAGAGGACAGCATTGCATACTTGAGGACCAATCATTGTTTCTGAGGTAACATTTCAACACGAATAGCCAGAATGTTGTCAGTGGCAGTGATGTCATTGGACTTCGTAGAATTGAATGTCAATATCTTTATAGAACTACAGTGATCCCACTAAAAGAAAACATGGCAGCTCTGGATTAGATGGGCGCCAGGCATGGAATCCAGATAGAAAGGAAGCGACAGACTGAATCCATTGAGGCAAGTCTTTATTTGAGAGGCCATCATGATGACTGGAAGTGGGTAAGTATGAGATTGTCTCTTGCCTGCCTGGCCCTCCACTCAATGTGCCTGGCCTCCGGTGAAAGGGGTTCAAAATCCAGTGCTGCCTGCACATTCACCTTCTACATGTCCTCCTCATTGGTTGAGGACTGGCGATCAATCATGTCCTCTTTATGCAAGGCCTCCCTCCTCTGCAGTGCTAGATTGTGTAGAGCACAGCAGACCACCATGATATGCGAGATGCTCATTGGGGCAAACTGCAGGCTCCACTGGTTCAATCCAGGCACCGGAATCTCATCTTCAGCAGTGCAAATGGCCTGCTTGACGGTCACTCAGGTGGAGCCGTGGCAAGTATTGTACCTCTCCTCTGCTGCAGTGCAAGGCTTCCTCACAGGCATCAAAAGCCAGGTCTTCAATTGGTAGTTTTTATCCCTGAGAATCCATCCCTGAAGGCGAGTTGGGGGGCCTGAAAGCTGTGGCACCTGGGACTGTCGAAGTATGTAGGTGTCGTGGCTGCTTCCCGGGAAACGGGCACACACCTGCAGGAAACGCTTTTGGTGGTCACAGACCTGTTGAATGTTGATTGAATGGAAGCCCTTCCTGTTGATGAAGGTGGCTGGCTGGTCAGTTGGAGCCTAGATGGCCACATGCATGCAGTCTATCACACCTTGCACCTGGGGAAATCCAGCGATGGCCCCATATTTGATGGCCCTCTCGGCCTGACTATCAGGGTCACTCCAGTAGTGCACAAGGTCACTGGCCCTTTTGAACAGGGCATTGGCCACCTCCTTGATGCAGCGGTGGGATGCTGCCTGAGTGACCCGACGCATGTCCCCAGTGGATCCCTGGATAGATCCAGACGCATAAAAATTGAGTACCACAGTGATCTTCAGGGCCACTGGCATAGGGTGAACACCGAATCCCATAGGTCACAACTTGTCCTGCAACATGGTGCATAAGTTGGTGACGGCCTCCCAGAAGAGCTGCAGACTTCACTTACAATGCCGACTGGACATTTGGAGGTAGCTGAGGTGAGTCCGGTACATTCTGTGGCACAGGTGGGCCCTTCTTGGAAAGGTTGGCTGCTGATGGTCTCGTCATGGAGCTTCATGGGCAGGTGCAGCTGCCTATTGGCCTTCCCTCCATCAGAAGCACTGCATCAGACCATAGAGGTCCACAAAGACAGAGTGTTTGAGACCCCTGCCAGCTGATCAGTAGGCCTCCAGAGCACTGTCCTTCTGGAGATGAACTTACATCGACACCTTTGCCTTTGCTGCTCCCCTCAGCTTACACACTAATGGCCCTCAGTGCCCACCCTTGCTGAGAGCCAGCCCAGCACCCAGTACAATTGCCAACTGACCTCCTCACCTATTAGGATGGCCACCCGACCCTCACATCCAAGACCAAACCCACCTGGTCCTGCCACCTGAGACCAAGCCTACCTGTGCAGAGTGCACAGCACTGCTCCTCCCTCTTCCCCTATCCAGTGCTTGTCATGGCTGCCTTCCTGTCGTGGCACTGAGGCTGGGGATCCGAAGGCACATGAGGGCTGCCTGCTGTTCACCTAATTCCAAACGCTCCCATTGAATCGCGATCAATCGCATGGTAATTTATTACAGCGACCTATTCAGCAATTCAAATGGCAGTCCCCGCCTTGGAGTTTTCCCGTCAATGACTAAATCTCGATTCAACGTCATGACGCCGGATTTCCAGTCGGGCGTGTCCACCTCTATTCTCCAGCCTCCACCATGTGTCCATTCCTGCTCCAAACAGCCTCACAAAATGCCGCCCTGAATCTTTACGTCTGGACCTGGATACTGAGACAGTTAAGGAATAAAAGATTTATATAGCAACTTTTGCCATCTCAGGATGTCCCAAAGCACTTTATAGCCAATGAAGTACTTTCGAAGTGTAGGAAATACGACAGCTAGTTTGTGCACAGCAAGTTTCCTCAAACCAGATAATCTGTCTTTAATGATGTTGGTTGAGGGATAAATATTGGACAGGAGACTAAAGATTACTCCTTTGTTTTTCTTTGAATAGTTCCAGGGGATCTTTTGCATCTGCCTAAGAAGCCAGACAGGCCTCAGTTTAGCATCACATCTGAAAGACAGCACCTCTGACAGTGCAGCACTCCCTCAGCACTGCACTGAAGTGTCAGCCTGAACTTTTAGGCTCAAATCTCTGGAGTGGGACTTGAACTCACAACTTTTCAATGTGGAAGTGACACACTACTGCTTAGCCACAGCTGACACAAACATTGGTGATATGACAGCAACAGATTAGTGTCAGGAAGTGAAAAATGGATTGGAATTGGATGAACTGTGTTAATGTTTGTTCTTTCGATGCTGCTGTATCAGAGCTGGAGAGCAGATGCGTTGGGGTCGATTTTCATCTGCGATATTCATTGGGTGGGTGGTAGGTGGGGCTACTGATGACATCAGTGGGAGGCCCAAACCATTCTGTTGGTCGGGCCTCATTGAGCTTTGGCCCGCTGCCAGGATGGATCACATTGCTTTTTGGCTGCTGGTTATTTAAAAGGATGGGTAGTATGGCAGGACTGCATCTCTGGAAAGGGGGGATTGAGTTTTTATTGGTGGTGTGTGGAATGCACATTTCAGTAGCAACGGGGACAAAGCCAACAATCAGAGCATTGCAATTTTCAGATATGGCTGTGGAGGTGCTCATTGCAGAAGTCAAATCCAGGAAGAAGCTCTCTTCTCTTCAGATGGCAGACAAATGCCACACCAAATAAGTCAGCAGGCATGGAAACAGGTGCCTGATCAGGTCGAAGCCAGAAACATTCCCAGAGCTTGGTTGCAGCGCAGGAAAAAATCTAATGACCTTACCAGGACTGCCAAGGTTAGACTCCATTTCACATTTCTCTTCCTCTGAATATAGCCTTGCAAAACCATACTTTTCCTCAGCCAATCCTTCCCTCCTCTGCTGCACAAGCCTCACTTCCAGTCACAATGGGACACTTCACTACCCCTCCTGAGGTTACATTCATACATTTTAATTTATGAATTAGCCCTTCACCCCACACCAAGTTGTGGGTTTTCATTGCATAAATGGAAACCTGCCAAAAATGGGCCTCTGGCTGTCAGTGATTGGTGATTTTTTTTAAAAACTATTTTCATCTGCTGAACATCCTGTTCATGCCAAAACAAAATGGGACAGTAGACTAACAAAAATCCATCTCATTAGAATTGAAAGATTTTAGACTGCAATAACGTGTGAAAGGCTTGCTCTATCTTCACGTAACAAACTAAGGATCAGATTTAGATCACATTTAAGAATGTAGTTGAATGGTGTGTAACTTTGTCTTGAATAATCCATTCTCATGCTGCGAACATATTAATAAACTCTGCAGATGTTATGTGCAATTGTGGTTTTGTAGAATATCAATATGTTTTTACATTATTTTTGTTTTTAATAGAGGCAAAACTGCAATGTAGAAAGGGATTGGTTTAAGTTTTGTTCTCAAAAAGCCTGTCTTTTCCCCTCGTTGTAGTTGATAAAATAAAGCTTTTAAAGCAGAGGCTCCTCACCACAGCAGGGGGTTAATATAAGGGCAGGTAATATAAAAGATAATGGCCTGCATTTTGCAGTCAGCAGTGAAGAAATGCTGCTTGCCATTCACCTTGCTGACAGCTTTTGAGTGAAGAGCTGCTCTGCTCCAGCAGCTGATCTAGCGGGGTGCCCTCTAGAAGGCATCTATGGCATTAGTGAGCAAATAAGGAAACAGCAAGGCTCAACAAATCAGATGTAAGAGTCCTCACTAAGACTCACAGGGCAGGATTTTGTCGATTGCCTCAAGATGCCAATGGCAGGGTCATTTCCGGGTCATGTGGATGGCAGGACTTCTGCAACAATCTTCTGATATGCATCCAATTAACATCAGGGCCGCGGGGTCTGATAAATAAAGGGTGGTGGGTGATAATTAGTTCTGGCAGGGAACTTGAGGGCACCATTTTTAAAGGGGTATCTGTAGCCTTCATACCAGCTGCATACAGAGAAGGCTGCAGAATGTCTGTGAGTGGGGTGATGGCTGCTGTGCGAGGAAGAGTGGCTCCACGCTTCAGTGACACCTTCCGAGAGATGCAGGCAGTGAGGCAAAAGGAGAGAGGTGCTATTCCCAGAGGATGGGAGGAGGAGGAGGCCAGACAGGCTCACGAAGAAGGCATGGCTGGAGCTGGCCGAAGAAGTGTGCAGCCGCAGGATCGTGGCAAGAACATGAATGCTGTACCGGAAGCCCTTCAAAGATCTGGTGAGGGCTGGCAAGATGAGTGGCATGAATGCTGGCAAGATGGCAGCCCTGCATGGAAAATCTGGCCACCATGACATGTGCAGAAATGCACAGAAATGCAAAAAGGACCAACGTGTACATCAAGATAGAGGGTCACAGAGCACCATGGCCAATTATTGGCACTTTCTGCAGTGCCAAGGCTGGATAAATGCATGCAGCAAGCTTCCCAGTTCCACAATGATGACTATTGAAAGTGGTGCAGCGTTATGAGCATCACAGGGTCAGGAGGGTAGTGTAACACTTTATCTTGGTGTTGTCACAAGATAATATAGCTCATAATATAGCTCAGGGGAGGTGGTGGCGTAGGGGTATTGTCACTGGACTAGTAACCCAGAGACCCAGGGTATTGTTCTGGGGACATGGGTTCAAATCCCACCACAGCAGAAGGTGGAATTTGAATTCAATTAATAAATCTGGAATTTAAAAAAAAAGGCTAGTCTAATGATGGCCATGAAACCATTGTCGATTGTTGTAAAAACCCATCTGGTTCACGAATGTTCTTTGGGGAAGGAAATCTGCTGTCCTTACCTGGTCTGGCCTACATGTGACTCCAGACCCTCAGCAATGTGGTTGACTCTTACATGCCCTCTGAAATGGCCTAGCAAGCCACTCAGTTGTATCTAACCGCTAGCACTGTGGGCGTACCTACCCAGATGGACTGCAGCGGTTCAAGAAGGCAGCTCACCGCCACCTTCTCAAGGGCAATTAGGGATGGGCAATAAATGCTGGCCTAGCCAGCGATGCCCACATCCTATGAATGAATTAAAAAAAAAATAATGCAAGATAGCAGAGATGGATGGGTAGTGGCATTCCCTTCCTAACACTGACAATGCAGATGGAGGAGAAGGCGATGGAGATTGGCTAGGTGGCAGCAGGCCAGGCTGTCTCAGAGGGCGAGGCCATGCACAGCTAAGAGAGAGCAAGCAATGATATGGCAGTGGATGTGAATCCTTCTCATTTGTCAGTTCTGTGTCACCTCAGTGGACCATGATGATCATATGCAGCTCATGAGCATATACAGCCAGGAGGAAGGGGTTGCATAGGGAACTGCGCTCTTGTCTTTCCCGCATAACCAGCGGTGGAGGTGACGCAGCAGAGGTCATCGGAACATGCAAAGACCTCAGAGGTTGAGGCGCCATCTGAAGATGCATCGTCACATGAGTCCAGCGCACCTTCCACCAGTGCAGATACTCTCACAGTGGTAAGGTATGAAGCTCGGTTAGAGTGGGTGGCACCATTTGGTGAGCATGGCACACACTTGCAGGAACAGATGATGGAAGCAGTGACAGCTACGGGCAGTCCCCATTGGAGGAGTGAGGACCGGCCCAGCAATGCTCGGCTCCACGCAGATGCTGAAACTTGGGGGTCAGCAGTGAAGCCGATGCTTACAGAGTGGCAGTGGAAATTGTGTGGACATCTGTGAGTTCCCAGAGGCTGTTCACTCTCATGTCTGCACAATGGAGGAGTCCATCCATGCCATGAACGGTGCTATGTCTTTGGCTTGTGAGTGCAAGGCCTCCTTCATAAAGAGAGTGGCGAACCTTGAGAACCACATGCGGCAGGCCGCAGAGTGCATGCAGGAAGCGCACATTGGTCTCCAAAGTATCACATCAACCTTAAGTGGTGTTGAGTACTGAGTTGGCGTGATGGCTCAGTGATGTGTGGACCCTTTGCCAGGTGGCAGGGAGCTTCTGGAAAGCAGGGGAGTGCAGGTGGGTCCTGAAAGGCTCAAGGAATGGATGGCTGAAGATGATGGGGACTCTGCTCAATGTGCCCCCGGTATTAATGGTGGCCCCTCTGACAGTGACATGAATGCTGTTTTCTCGCAACAAGGACAGAGGCTTTAACTGCACATATCCAGGTGGCACAGTCTATGCCAGGCCCTCAAGGGCCCTCTAACCAAAGGCTGTCCACTGCAGTCATCTAATGCACCAGAGTAGCAAGGCCAGTAGCCTGCCCCCATATCAGCTCCAGCTGCAGGGAGAGCACAATGTAGAAGCACTCAGAAAGCGAACAGGTAAATGGGCCTTGTTGCACAATGGGTATCACGACTTTGCCTTTATTTAATGTATGGCACTGTATGTTTCATTTGTACAACTAAACATATTTTTGATACCTTACTTCATTGTGTCATGTGATTCTTATTACCTCATGGGGCCCTGATCAGATGTAGGGGCGTGAAGACAGAGTCCATGAAGGGGGTGCCAATTAAAGGCCTGCTCGGGTCTGCAAATAAGACCCGACCCAAGCCTGACAGAACCCCATCCGATCCCGAGCCTGACCCGGCCCGAGTCCTTCCATTTTTCCCCACACCCGACCCGACCCTTACCTGCACAAGCTTAAGATAACTGTAACAAAACCACCTTTAAAGTCCAAAAAGTAAATTAACATTAAAGTCACTTACCTGAGTTGGTGATAGAGTGTGTCCAATCCGGCCCGACCCAACCCGACCCGAGCCCGAATGCCGGAACCGGAAGTGTGAGCCTACCCGACCCGAACCCGACACATGTCGTCGGGTCCCGTCGGGTTCGGATCGGGTAGCAGGCCTTTAGTGCCAATGACTGAAGGGCAAGGATTGATGATTGACATGGGATGGGCTCGCCACCGGCCCATGACATTGTGATGGCTTGACACCACAAGCCACCCGGACATCCACAAGGAAGCTAAATCTACTGTGGATGAGGGAGTCTCTAGCTTCCCTTGTACGCATGTCAATGGTCATGGCCATCAGCGACTCCTGTGCATGACCATTGTCCGCTGGGTCTAGCTCTACGTCCCCCTTATCCTCCTCATCGGAAGAGGCAACGCACAAAAGAGAATCATCCGGCACCAGTTCAACTTCTCTCTGCTGCCCCAGGTTGTGCAGAGCACAGCAGACTACAATATAGAAGACCCTTGAGGGGCCATATTGAAGGACTCCCCCAGCCCGCTCTAAACATCTGCAGCACATTTTCAGTCGCCTGATTGCCTGGTCAAGGGTCCTTATGTTTAGATGGCTGTGGTTGTATGAATCCTCCACCTCAGTGATAGGGATCCGCACTGGTTGTCAGCAGCCAGCACCTCAGTGGATAGTTTTTGTCACCCAACACCCATCCACGAAGGCTTTCCCATGCAGAGAACAATTGAGGCACCTGTGTCTGTCTCTGAATGAAGGAGTCATGGCAGCTTCCTGGGAACCTTGTGCATGATTCTTTTGTGGTAGTCTCACACAAGATTAGATTAGAGATACAGCACTGAAACAGGCCCTTCGGCCCACCGAGTCTGTGCCGAACATCAACCACCCATTTATACTAATCCTACACTAATCCCATATTCCTACCAAACATCCCCACCTGTCCCTATATTTCCCTACCACCTACCTATACTAGTGACAATTTATAATGGCCAATTTACCTATCAACCTGCAAGTCTTTTGGCTTGTGGGAGGAAACCGGAGCACCCGGAGAAAACCCACGCAGACACAGGGAGAACTTGCAAACTCCACACAGGCAGTACCCAGAATCGAACCCGGGTCCCTGGAGCTGTGAGGCTGCGGTGCTAACCACTGCGCCACTGTGCCGCCACAACCTGCACATTGAGGGAGTGGAACCCCTTCCTTTTGATGAACCTGGCTGCACTTAGGGAGCCTTGATGGCCTCCTTCATGAACTCAATGACCCCCTATAGCTGAGGAAATATTGCCTTGGCGCTGAAGCTGATGGCCCTCTCAGCCTGACTTGCATTATCAGTCTGGAAACATAATGTACTCCTCCACCCTCACGAACAAGGCATCCATCACCTGCCTTTTGCAATGTTGGCTGCAGATTGCAACAGCCCACAAATGTCTCCAGCC
Organism: Heterodontus francisci; assembly: GCF_036365525.1. Classification (NCBI taxonomy): domain Eukaryota; kingdom Metazoa; phylum Chordata; class Chondrichthyes; order Heterodontiformes; family Heterodontidae; genus Heterodontus; species Heterodontus francisci. Next base: position 17,793,304 of record NC_090388.1, read on the forward strand.
AAAGCGACCCTGTAGAGGAAAAGTTGAGCACCATGGTCAACTTCACTGCCACAGGCAATCGGTGCCCACCACATCCCAGTGGCTTCAACTCCTCCTCCAGCATGTTGCCAGGTCAGCAACCACCAGTCTTGATCAGTGGAGTCTTTGGAGACAGTGGTGTTCTGAAAGGTCCATGAAGCTGAGCCATTTTCTGTGGACCCTTTGGGCTGGGTAGCACCTTCTTTGAGCATTCGGCTGCTTAAATGCCCCTATGAGTCCTCCGCATGCACGTGTCAGCACAGCGTCATGCAGCTGGTACTCCTCTGGCTGCTGCAGCCTGTTCCCATGTGGCTACTGAAATTCCTCTCTCTCAGTCTCCTCCTGAATGCAGGAGGGGATCTCTGAGCATAGGGCAACCATTTTCCTTTGCAACCTTCAACTTTCAATGGGGGTCAACCCCCTTGTCTTGACTGGCCTTTCTGCAAGGGTCCTAGGAAGAAAATTTCCAGTTACTGACCTCCCACATAACAATCCCTTTAAATTGCACTGCCGTCCAATGGCAGCCCAGAGCCTTCCTACTTGGAAACTGTGCACTTCTTATTGTGTGTCAGTTACAGGCAACAACCACCTCTCACTGTGCTTTCGCCTCATTGTAGCTGGCAAGTCACTGAAGCTTCGAGAGACCCATGCACCTTCAATAAAATTGAAAATACTGCACAAAGTTGTTTTTAATTACCACCTTAAATGGCTCAATTGGATTCCCGCTGCCAGCTGGCGGGCTCCCATTACCGTGCTCTGGCCACCACTAGAGAAATTGACTGGCGATGGCAAGACGTTGGCGAGCAGACCCGACACATTCTCCTGCTATCTTTCCCGGCATCCCACTTCTAATCCTGTCTCCACAGGTCTGGGAAAATTCAGCTCACAGAGTCTAAACTAGGGAGAATAAAGTAGGAAGTATAAATTAGATTTAAATCATGTACAGAAAGCAAAACAAAAATTGGGAAAGACAGATGTGATTAAGAGAGAGAAATAGAAGAAACAGAAAAGGGTAAAAAAAGTTAATCGCCAACACCAATTAACTTCAAAAGGAATGAGACTCCACACTTGTAAATTAAAATTTTCAGGCCCGGGAAGGTTGTTTGGCAGTAATTATCACATCACACCATTAAAAAATTCACTTATTCCTGAATGCATCAGCTTAACTTTCCCTTGAGTGTTTAATGGGTAACTAATGGATAAGTACTGCAACTTCACACTGTAGCAATGCCAAGTCTATTGGTGAGGTTCTGTTATAGTACAGCCACTGGAGGAGCCATAACTATAACTCAAACAGCAACTTCCTGACTTTTGCATTTAACTGAGCATGTAGGAATGCCAGAAGTTGCATTTATTCCACAACATCGGTGACAGATTCATCTTTATTATTAATGTGATATAACTGAAAATTCCTTTGACAAACTATACCAAACCATTTACTAGTCATAATTGCTATACAGCAATTAGTAATTAGTAAATTAAAAAAGTATATATCAAAAATCTTTTAAAACATGCCTATTAGTGTCCTTGTGTCAAAAAAGAAAAACTTTATTTTAAGAGCCTCCTCAAAGGCCCACGAATAGGTGCAATTAGTGGAAACCCGCAACCATGATTAATTTGTTCCGGGGACTTGGCCAGTTTCATGGGTAGGGTCAGCTTCTAGCACAAGAGATTGCGGAAACTTAGCTTGCGCTGGATATAATTTGTGCTTGAAATTCCATGATCATTAGCACTGGTTTGGCAAATTTTGGGTGAATTGCGCTCAAAAATACAGCTCAACATAACGGAAATGCCAGGTCAGTAAATTATGGATGCAAGACTAATCTGTGCTGCTCTGTATGGTTGGTTAGGGTGTTTTAAGATTAATGTTTTTTCAATAATAAATGAAGTGAATTATTAAACATGTTACTGTCTCCAGTTGTGCAAATCTATTTAATGGGGAAAGGACTTATCCAGCAGGTTTTCTCTTGGATTTATTGCAAGAAGGAACTTATGTGGGTCAAATCACTGTTTTCCAATCCTCATTGTCATTATGTTTAAATATAAAATTGTGACAGAACAGAAGAGTATATCATTAATGATCTTTAACAAATCCTTAGCTTGGCTTGCTTCCCCCATTTCACAAGCCTTTTTCAAACTCCTTTTTTAAAGTGGTGCAAATGCTTGGATCAGCATTGAACAAGGATGATTCAGCCACTAGAGCTTTCTCCTGGCATTACATTTCCTACTCATAAAAAGCTTTTCACTAAGGTTATTCAAGAGAGGCATTTTGGGACCATTGTTTTTTGTTGAACTCTGATGTAATCTTATCACTGCTCCACTCCTGTTAGAACTGAGACCACCAAACTTTCGCTTAGGAATCAGTCATAGAGATTCTCCAATGTAATTATGTAACATCTAAACGTATCGCGTGCTGAGCATTATCATTTTAATTATTCGAAATGTAATATCTAGCAGCCATACACAGAATACACATCTGAAAAAACATTGCAGATTCACAATATGATCTACCACTGGATATCTGATGTGCATCTCAGCATTAACTCTCGCAAATAGATTTTGTAAAGTGAGTAGGATGTGTGACAACTAAAATAAAAGAGGACAATATTGAGAACAGGATGACATGTATCTAATTTTAAGATAATTGTCAAAAGAACCAGGGGCCATGATGGTGATTTTGTTTTCACACACAGCGAGTTGTTATGATCTGGAATGCACTACTTGAAAGGGTGCTGAAAGCAGATTCGATTAGCAACTTTCAAAGGGAATTGGATATATACTTGAAAAGGAAATATTTGCAGGGCAATGGAGAAAGAGCAGAGAAGAGGGACTAATTGGACAGCTCTAACAAAGAGCTGGCACGGGCACAATGGGCCGAAGAGCTTCCTTCTGTGCTGTATGATTCTATGAAAGAGCAAGTTAGATACTTGATTGAGAAATGCATCCACTTAGTACAGCTTCTACATCTGCTGACATATACCTCCCTTTAACATATAGCACATGTGTATAACATCTCCATCAGTATTACCTTTCTTTTGGCTGTAAGTGTAATTTTCACAAACAAATAAAATGTTTGCTGTTCTACACTGTTCTTAAGACCACTTCTTGTAAAGTGCAATTTTAAAATATTGCATTTAAAACATTCAATCAGAGACGGAGTTACCATAATAACCACGCATATTTTTTTTTTTGGCAAGATCATAACATACTCCTACTCCAGTGCTCCTCCATCATCTCAACCTCTCAGCAGTTCCTGAAATAGCATGGCAAAGACAGAGGCCAACAACTTCCTCTTACCCTATCATCATGGGCTGCCAACACACAGTAAACATTAATTATTAACAATGCATCTGGTTTGGGCTCTGTTACTGATGTCTGCTCCACTAAGTGCATTAAGTACTTACACTATGCTCATAAAAACTGACAGACACAGGTTTTCTTTTAGTATAATGTGTAGTTTCTGTATATCCCACCATTAATATGGTATGACAGCAGTGAATAAGAAATGCAACTGCTTTTGAGTAAAGCCATTATTACCTGACAAACCATTACAGCTCTTTTGTTGTCCTAAACTTGTTATAACAGTTAAAAAAAATCTGAATTTGTTTCTGGTGAGTGGTACATTGCACTGAGCGCCTGTCACTTTCTATAAAAATAATGAATTGGGCAATAGCTGGAAAGAACTGCACAATCTTTTCTGTATTGCACTTATTGCACCATTATCAGCCGTTTATGCTCCATTCTCTTGAAGGTCCATTTTCACAGACCTTGGAAAGGATAATAGATGCTAGGTTGTCTCTGGGTATAATTCAAAATAATGTTTGTGGATTTTGAATGCTGTGACCAGATTACATTGACATTGCCTGTAAAATACCAAATATCAGTTTTTATATAGAAATTGTTGGCACATCCGAGACTGAATCACTAAACTGCAGAGATTGTGTGATTTATGCAGGGACACATCACTGATGCCTCTGAGATACACTGGCATTTATCAAGTGCAATATCAGGTTTCGAAGGGAAAAGCATAGTCCAACCTGCAGGATTGGTTTAACACAACATTATCAGACATACATTTTGTTTTGAGAGAATTGCCAACTTCATGGTGCAGAATTTCCAGCAGACAGGTTGGCTGTCACAATGGTCCTCCACAGAAATTTTTTTACCATTCATGCTGGAGGTGTGGGCATTGCTGGCAAGGTCAGCATTTATTGCTGATCCCTGGTTGACTTTGAGAAGGTGGCAGTGACTGCTTTTGAATTGCTGTAGTCCATGTGGTGAAGGTACTCCCATGGTGCTGTTAGGTAGGGAATTCCAGGATTTTAACCTAGAAATCATGAAGGAATGGGGATATATTTCCAAGTCGGGATGGTATATGGCAGGCTTGTCCAAGCTTTTCGCATGGGGGGGAGGGGCCATATTACAATTTTTGCCTTACATTGGGGGTCGGTGAGACAATTTCAGAAAGATAAAGGCTTTAAAAATGTATCTTACTATTAATCAAAACAACAACAAATGCACATTTTTGCAAACAAGCTTTAAATGAGAAGACTAATTTATTTTCTTAATTTATCATTACTATGTTGGATACTGATTTAGTCAGATACCTGGCATTTTTTTGTTTGCTTGCACAGGTAGTCAATGTTTGCCCGCACACTTGTAGCGAAGCAAAGTATTCTGATAATTTTGATCACTCTCTCTCCCTCTCTCTTACTCTGTCTCTCATTCTGTCTTTCTCTCTGTCTCTCTTTCTTTTTGTCCCCCCTCTCTGTGTCCTCCTCTCTGTGTTCCCCCCGTCTGTGCTGTTTCCCCTCTCTCTGACTCCCCCTCTTTCTCTCTCTGTGCCCCAATCCATCTCTGTCCCCATCTCTCTCTCTCTCTGTCCCCTTCTCTCTCTTTCAGTCCTGCTCTCTCTCTCTGCTCCCCCCTCTCTCTCTCTCTGACCCCCTCTCTCTGTCCACCCCTCTCTGTCCACCCCTCTCTCTGCCTCTTTTTCTTTCTCTCTCTCTCTGTCCCCCTCTCTATCTCTCTGTCCCCTTCTCTCTCTATCCCCTCTCTCTCTGATGTCTCTCTCTCCCGGCCCCCTTATATCTCTCTCTCTCTGCCCCCCCTCGCTCTCTGTCCCCCATCTCTCTGTTCTCCTCTCTACCCCTCTCTTCCTCTCTCCACCTTGTCTCTTTCTCTCTCTCTGACAGTTGCAGACAATGGGAATGCTCAGCAGAGTAGCTTTGTGGTTTGCCAGTTTTTAAAAAATGCAAGTCAATTTCATAGCTGACAGGAGCTGAGAGCAGGAACAGTGGTTTCCCAACTTCGGATAGATTCAGGGTTTTCCAGTGGGTTCTGACTTTTTCTTTTAAAGTCCGCCAGAAAACCCCGAATCTGTCCGAGATTCAGAAAATGCTGTTCCCACTCCCAGCACCTGTCAGCTGTGAAATAGACTTGCGATTTTTTCTTAAAAAGCTGGTCTGGAAGAAGAAGCAAATGGAAAATTTCTCATCTCTGAAAAACATCCGCAGGCTGGATGGAAACCTTTGGTGGGCCAGATCCTGGCCCGTGGGCCATATGTTGGAGAACCCTGTTTTATGGCTTGGAGGGGAATGTGGAGGGGAAATTGTTGTTGTTCCATATACTTACCTTACTGCGTATAAGTTTTAAAAAGCCAGTGTTTTGTTTATTTGGAATTCTGTCCAGCAAAGAACAGAATGAGAGGTTTTTTATTTAGTGTTGCTTACTGTCCATTCACACTTCACAAGCTTCATCTCATTCTATTTTCTGCAATTGTTAATCCATTCCCTCAGATGGTGCAATTCCTCATTGTTCATGAACTGGTCATTGCCAAATTACTATTTTTAAGATGTCCTATTATAAATAATAAGAGTCAGAAAGAAAAGAAGGAACTTGCATTTCTATAGTGCCTTTCACAATCTGAGGATGTTCGAAAGCACTTTACAGCCAATGAAGTACTTTAGAAAGGTCGTCACTGTTGCAAGGTAGGGCAATGCAGCAGCCAACTTGCGCACAGTGAGATCCCTCAAACAACAATGAGGTTATAACCAGATAATCAGTTTTCTTTAGCGATGTTTGTCTGAGGGAGGAATATTGACCAGGGCACGGGAGAACTCTCCTGCTCTTCTTCAAATAGTGTCATAGAATCTTTTACATCCACCTGCCAATGCAGTTGGAACCTCAGTTTAACATCGCACCCAAAAGACAGCACCTCCGAGAGTGCTGCACTGAAATGTCAGCCTAGGTTATGGAAAAATGAATGATTTTAATAAAATATATGGATTCTTTTTGTTGCATTGTTGTATTTGTATTAGTAGCACTGTAGGGCATTCTAGAGAAAGTCTTAGATTCCAGTAAAGATTATCTAACAACTCTATTATTTACAGTTATTATATACACTCTCAAGCCTATCTCATGTGACTGTTAAAATATCTCTCGTACAGTGGGAGGGGTTTCTCTCACTGTCTTCGATAGTAGCCCTTTACATTCTTATTCTACATCTCCCTCCAAAGTCTTTCCTAACATTTTTCCAAGCATATATACATTTATAATTTCTCTACTATTCTCTCTCCCCCCAAGTCTCCGATTTCACAGATTGAGTCTCATCAGAGATTTGACTACTGTCCCTGATCTGGTTGTAATCTGTCTGGGACAATCAATAGTTTTCATAGGAAGTCTGGGTTGCTGACTTGGTTTTTCGTTTCCAGGGGTTGTAGTATTTCATTTGGTTCGGGTTTGTTCATCGTCATTTGGATCTTCCAGATGGATTACTAGCTGTTGCTTTTGCAGAATAGGAATAATATTCCTCCAATTCCTTCTATGTTCCCTTTATTTGTTTGAATAACATACGATCGCTGATAGTCCTCAGGTTTATGGATTACTGTACCTTCTTGTTCCAGGTCATATATCCAGACTTTTTGACCATTGTTTAATTTGTGTAAGCTTCTCACTTGAAATCTCCTATTGTAATTCCAGGTTTGTTTCCTTTTTTAGAAGTTTTCTCTTCAGCATTGCTGAAAACAGAGACATTTTGTCAAAGCTTTTCATCTGCACTCATCAGGACAATTCGCAAGAATACCAATGTAAGAGAAAGCAACACATTTATGCTGTATGAGAAGCGAGTGCTGATTGATTGGTAAGTGAACTTTCATTGGTAGCGGTGTTCCCATGGAGAATGCACCAGTTTATGGTGACTGACAGTTAACTGCCAAGTTTCTTTGAAATTTAAACTGGGCAACTTGACTGATTGGTCAAGGCATTGACCTGAGGAATGAATCATTCTAGTATTTTTACTTTAGATTGCTCCTTTACCTTTTCCATGGCTAACCTAAACCTTATGATACTATGATCACTGTTTTCTAGATGCACCCCAACTGACACTTGATCCACTTGACCCACCTTATTCCCCAGATCCAGATCTAGCAATGCCTCCTTCCTTGTTGGGCTGAAAACATACTGATCAAAGAAAATTCTCTTGAACATATTTCAGAAACTCTTCCCTGTTTCTATCCTTTACACTATTACTAACCCAGTCCATATTAAAATAATGATGTCCTGCATTGCCCTTGTCTACTCTTTCTTCAAATAATTCAGTCAGGTTGGTTAAACATGATATTCCTTTAAGAAATCTGTGCTAACTATTTTGTAATATGTTTTTCATCTTGTGACGTTTGTTACCTGATATTTCAGCAAATATTTTAGTATATTTCTTACCTTTACTAGTAATCTAACTGGTTTATAGTTCTGCGGATTAGTTTTATTTTCCTTTTTAAAGATAGGAATTACATTTTCTGTTTGCTAATCCTCTGGCATTATTGCTTTCTCTTTTTTTTATATACATGGTTACTAGTTCCTCTGCTCTTTCCTCCCTAGTTTCTTTGAGCATCTATGGTATAGTCCATTGGGACCCGAAGTCTTGACCTCCTTAAGTTTGTTTAGTATCTGCCTTTCTTCTATTTTAACTGGTGTGATATCCCCCTTGGCTTCTTCTACTGCTGTCATTTCCTCATATTCTTCAGCCCCTTTAGTGAAAACTGGGGCAAAGTATCAAAACAAATTAGAACTAGTTCTATAAGGAGTGAAATTAGAAAACATTTCTACACATAAAGGATATTAGAAGTTTGGCACTCTCTTCTGCAAATGGCAATTGATGCTGGATCAATTGTAAATTTTAAATTTGAGATTGGTGAATTTTTGTTATCTAAAGGTGTTAAGGGATATGGCGCGAAGGTGGGTCAATGGAGTTAGGCCACATCTCAGCCATGATCTCATTGAATAGTGGAACAGGCTCAAGGGGCTAAATGGTCTCCTCCTGTTCCTATGTTCCAGTGATTCAATAGCCCTGCCGTTACAATATCACCTCCTGAGAGATGATCTCACTAATCTCTTAGTGGTCCTATACCTATCTTAATTTCCCTTACATGCATACAGAATACTTTACTTTTTCTTTGAACATTCTTTGATATTTTCATTTCATATTTCCTCTTTGCTTTTTTAATTGTCTTTTCTTGGCTATATCCTTAGCTCAACATATTCTCTTTTGTCATCCTCTCCTTTATTGTTTTTGTTCTTTAGATTCAGTTTTATCCTCACCCCTTTATTTATCTAGAGTGTCTCATTCTTGACGAGATTGTTCATATTTTGTAGTGGAATATATTTCTCCTGAGCTCTCTTGATCTTTCCTCTTGTCCACTGTTGTTCTACTTCTTTGTCAATATTTATCTCCGGTTGACTTTGCTTAGTTCCATCCCATTCACTTATAGTTGGATTTTTTTTACATTTATTACTTTGGTCTTTGTATTATCTATATCTCTCTCAATCATTATCTTAAACCTTATCACTATTCCTGAGATATGTGGACCATTGAGGATTTCCAGTTCACACATGGAGTCTATAACTTTTACCAAAGCTACAGCTGAGCAAACAGAGCTGTGATGTATGGCTGCATATAGTGACACCACTACTCTCAGCCAGAATGGAGATGGTCGAGTAATTCACCTGCCAATCATGCCTGGAGACTGCACTGCTGTAAGTGACTGGGAATGATTTTATGCACATCAGTTATAATATGTAATTATCCTCCACTCACTGCATTTTGCTGGCAGAATCACCCTGCTTTTATCAGGAGACATTATTGCAGGTTTCGTCATGAGTTCTGTTTCATCTAGTTCATGGTGGCTCTTTTTAAGTAAACTATGTAGTCTGTTTGATGTAGTGTGCTGTTTAAATAGGCTCTATTTGCTGAGTAAGTAGACTTTGTTTGCTGTAAAATAGACTCTTTGCTGCGAGTCCTGCCTTAAATCCCACCTTCAGTGGCAGATACTGAGGGCTCAGTTTAATGAGTGCATCGCTAGTCCCGGCGGCGGACCCAGAAGCAGGTGCCGTCGCCACCTTGGCCGGACAACCGTAATCATGTGGCGGGCGGCCACTTTTCATAATGGAGGAGCATGGCCCATCCAATCATGTGATGGGAGCGGACTCTGAGGCACTGATTGTGGCGTCAGATGACTCCAACACAGGTGTTGGCACCATATTTAAAGCACTGCCAGCCCAACTTGTATTGCTGCCTTTCAGTGATTCTGGAGTGCTGCTGCAGCTGCTGTTGGAACTCCTGGACGCTCCCTCCACCCTGGAGAAGGACGTACCATCCTTGGTACAGAGCAGGAGTGACTGGGCACTATGTCTGAGAGAAGACACCGGGTGGCCCCATGGTTTAGCGATGCCTCCCTGGAGATTCTCCTTCAAGCTGCAAGGGAGAGGCAGGATGTCCTCTTTCCAAGGGATGGCAAGAGATCTACCCACCCAATCAAGCAAGCCTGGATGGAGATCACAGAGGAGGTCAGCAGCCGTGGGGTCACCCAACAGAACTGGGTCCAGTTCAGGAAGAGAGTGAATGACCTCCTTCATTCTGGCAAGGTGAATCCTCCATACATCTCTCCTTTTTGGGGCTTGCATGTGGCTATGCAGGAGGCAGCATGACATGGGGAGGGAATGGCCACAAAGGTGCTGACAAGGGGGTGTGGCATCACCATATCCTGGCAGATGCATGGCTACATCTCGGAGACAGACCACCTTCTTTCACAGCTCACTGCCATGACAGTAGTCGTGGGGAGAAGCCATGCAGGAAAACCCAGCAGGGGACAAGGGACTACCACCAGCATGACTGTTCTCTTGCTCTTCCTGTGAAGTCTTATGATGCCTCTCTTTCCACTTGCCGGACAAACAGGCCCATAACACCAGGGAGACCTCGAGGACTGGTGGAGGCATACCAAATCTGCAATCTCTTTCCACGGCTGAGGAGGAAGCACTAGAGCTAGCAGGGACCCAGGGTGGCCGCTTAATAATGAATGGTAAAACAGGTGTCTCCACACAAGAGAGTGAGGATTGTCTTCATTTGACAGCCACCACCCTTCTGGAGATCCACATCAAGCATGGTTGAGATGATAAGATCTGCACAGCCTAACCCACACATGTTTGTGTTCTCTCATGCAAGTCATCATCTGCAGGAGGCTCCAGCTGAAGAGGGACAACCGTCAACCTCCGAGGAGGAGGAGCAATCAGAGGATGCACCATCACATGATCCTCCTGCACCTTCCATCAGCACAGATACTTTAACCTCAGTGGATTTGTGCTCAGCCTTAGAATCAGGGTCACAAGCTGGTGAGAGCACCGCACAGATGCCCAACCGGCCGTTAGAGGACTGTGGCCCTTGCTGAGCCACAGATTGGTAACACTCTGGTGTCGACAGCACAGGGCATGCTGGAGTTGCAGAGAGGGGTAAGGCAATATCTGGTGGCCCTGCAGGAGGCAATGCACAGTCATGCGCGAACAATGGAGGAGTCCATCCATGTCATGAGTATTGCCATGTCTCAGGCATGTGAGTGCATGGCTTCCTCCATCAGGAGGTTAACGACCATCATAGAGAGCCAGATTCCACAGATGCACGCAGACCTGCACACCATCGCCTTGGCCATGCACTCAACACAGCAGTGGCAAGTCAAGAGAAGGATGAGGAGCCTGGAGTCTTCTCCAGCTCCTTGTCTTTCTCTGGTGAGCAGGGAGGTTCGACTGAACCTTGAAAGGGAGGAAGAGAGGCTGGCCTCCACATCTGGGGCTCCCTCAGGGCACTCTGATTGTGGACCGTGGCTCCTCCGCCCCTCCACCGGAGCCCAGTGAAGAACTCGTAAATGTATTAAGAAAAGCACCTGGACACACTTGGGGATTCACGGGTGTTTTCCATTTTCTATTTATATTGCTTAATAATTTTTTGTCATTGGAACAGTTAACATTAATTGTTATAACATGCTCATTCTTGCATGCCTGAATTGTGAGCTGTTGCCTTCATCTATGCTGCCTCATTGGGTTGCCAGTGTAGCCACAGGCCGCGATTGATAAGTGTCTCAGATGAACCAGAGCACATGGTGAAGCTGGGTGCTCGTCACAGAATCCAGACGAAAAGGAGGCATCAGACTGAATACATTGAGGTGAGTCTTTGTTGAGTTCACTGACAGGCCATCATGCTGTCTGGAAGCAGTGAAATATGAGATGGTCCCTGGACTCCCTGACCTGTTGTTCAATGTCCCTGGGAGAATCCACACATTTCCCCAGTGGATCCCTGGGAAGTGCCAGACACATAAATGTTGAGTGCCATTGTGATCTTCAGGGCCACTGGCATAAGATGACCACCGAAGCCAATAAGTCGCAATTTGACCTGCAGCATAGCACATAAGTTGGTGACAGCCTCTCTGGAGAGCCGCAGTCTTCACTGACAATGCCGCCCAGACATTTGGAGGCAGCTGAGTTGAGTCTGGTACGCTCTGAGGCGCAGGTGGGCTCTTCTTGGCATGGCCGGCTGCTGTCGCTCTCCTCTTGGAGTTTCACAGGCAGGCACAGCTGCCTCCTGGCCCTTCCTCCATTGGAGGCACTGCATCACACCACGGGGGTTCACAAAGAGAGGGTGTCTAAGACCCATGCCAGCTGATCAGTTGCTCTCCAAAGCATTGTTCTTGCACAGATGAACATGCCTTGGCTACTCCCCTCAGAGTAGACGCTAATGGCCCTCAGTTCCCACCCTTGCTGAGAGCCAGATGAACACCCAGGACCATCTGACCGGGACTATGACACCCCAGTGAAGAATGCACAGCACAGCAGGCCAACAACGGCCTCCACTCCCTCCTCTTCCTCTATCCACTGCTCCCCATGGCTGCCTTCCCATGTCGGCATTAAAGCCTTCACTCAGTGTCATCACATTTCAACGGCCGGGAATCCAAAGGCACATGAGGGCCACCCGCCGTTGACTTAATTCCAAACGTCCCATTTAATTGCCATCAGTTGCATGCGAGTGTATTACAACAACCTGTTCAGCAATTTAAATTGCAGTCCCATCATGTTTGGCAGTCAATGCTGCTTTGGAGCTTTTCCGCCGCTGACTATATCCGAAACCGACGTCACGTCGTTGGAGTTCCAGTCGGGCATGTCCGTCGCTATTCTCCGCAGCTCCCCCCCCCCCACCCCGCTGACCATTCCCGTTCCTAATGGTCTCACAAAATTCTGCCCAGTGAACCTCATTGGTTGACACACTGCAATTCAGTGACTGGCACAGTGGTGTCAATAAACACTCTGGTGATTTATTCCTTGGGATGCCTTTCATGTTATAACCATTTCCTTCATGTAAAGAATCAGAATAAAAGTTTGACTTATCTTCCACTTTATGATGTGGGGTGTAAAAGGTTGCTTAACTTCCCTCAATGGCCCAGCAATGAGCGACGATAATTGGCTGCTCCACTCTTTGTCAATCAATGAAAATTAACATTGTCAACAGGCTGTGCTAACCACCGAGTAACCTTCTAATTAAGTTTGCTTTATCTAAGACAAGTGTTTCGCACCAAATACACTGCTAAGGTTTGATTGGTATCTTATGGTATTTCCTAAGGTATCTCAAGCTGCATCTTTCACAAAACAATAATCCCCTGGAGAAATTATGGTATTTAAGTCTCACAGTAGAGTTTAAATCTGAGTCATCCTGGTGAAGCTTGTACAGTCCCTAACACTTATAGTAGGCGGGGCATGTCACTGTGAATGCGATTTGCCTGAGAAGTGGTGGTAAATGGTGAGAAAACATATCAGAGTAAGTGTAGTGTGTCTTAGCTATAGCACTTTGATCTAATTAATTCAACACAAATACTGTATCAACAGAATCTCTCAGCAATGCAGCCATGACCATCATTTTAACTATTGAAAACTCCTTTTAATTAAAAATGCTTCTTAATTTCCTTCCCAGAATATAAGAAAACTTTTTCACTGATTTGTAACTGTGCTTGTAAATGGCAATACTATTGGAGTAAAAGGCAGACATTGGTAATATTTCCTGAGCTGTAAGAATTCGAACCCTGTGACATATACAATGTAAAGAGAGTTCAATAAAGGGCAGATTATTAATATTTCATGACAAAGTTTACATCTTGTCTTTGGCCATGCACTCCAATGTGATAAAAGTAATAACCACCATTAGATCTGTAGCTGTCTGAAATAACGACTCTCTAATTTTTTTTTATTCTTTCGTTCGTGGGATGTGGACGTCGCTGGCTAGGCCAGCATTTATTGCCCATCCCTAATTGCCATTGAGAAGGTGGTGGTGTCTGCCTTCTTGAATCGCTGCAGTCCTTGGGGTGTAGGTAGACCAACAATGCTTTAGGAAGGGAGTTCCTGGTTTTTGACCCAGTGACAGTTAAGGAACGGCAATATAGTTCCAAGTCAGGATGGCGTGTGATTTGGAGGTAGTGGTGTTCCCATGCATCTGCTGCCCTTGTCCTTCTAGGTGGTAGAGGGCGTGGGTTTGGAAGGTGTGTCGAAGGACCCTTGGTGCATTGCTGCAGTGCATCTTGTAGATGATACACACTGCTGACACTGTGCGATGGTGGTGGAGGGAGTGAATGTTTGTGGATGGGGTGCAAATCAAGTGGGATGCTTTGTCCTGGATGGTGTTGAGCTTCTTGAGTGTTGTCGGAGCTGCACCCATCCAGGCAAGTGGAGAGTATTCCATCACACTCCTGACTAGTGCCTTGTAGATGGTGGATAGGCATTGGGGAGATAGGAGGTGAGATATTCGCTGTAAAATTTTCAGCCTCTGACCAGCTCTTGTAGCCATGGCATTTATGTGGCTGGCCCAGTTCAGTTTCTGATCAATGGTAACCCCATTGATGGGAGATGGTTAGATTCTTTATTGTTTGAGATGATCATTGCCTGGCACTCGTATGGCGTAAATATTACTTGCCACTTATCAGCCCAAGCCTGAATGTTGTCCAGGTCTTGCTGCATATGGACACAGGCTACTTCAGTATCTGAGGAGATGCAAATGGTGCTGAACATTGTGCAATCATCAGCAAACATCCCGACTTCTGACCTTATGATGGAGGGAGGGTGATTGATGAAGCAGCTGAAAATGGTTGGGCCTTGGACACTACCCTGAGGAACTCTTGTGGTGATATCTTGGAACTGAGATGATTGACCTCCAACAGCCACAACCATCTTCATTTGTGCTAGGTGTAATTCCAAGCAGTAGAGAGTATTCCCCTTGATTCCCATTGACCCCTGTTTTGCTAGGGCTCCTTGATGTTATACTCAGCCAAATGCCGCCTTGATGTCAAGGGCAGTCACTCTCAACTCACCTCTGGAGTTCAGCTCTTTTGTCCATGTTTGGACCAAGGCTGTAATGAGGTCAGGTGCTGAGTGGCCCTGGTGGAATCCAAACTGAGTGTCAGCGAGCAAGTTTTTGCTGAGCAAGTGCTACTTGATAGCACTGTTGACAACACCTTCCATCACTTAAATAAAAGCAAAATACTGCAGATGCTGGAAATCTGAAATAAAAACATAAAGTGCTGGAAAAACTCAGTAGGTCTGGCAGCATCTGTGGAGAGAGAAGCAGAGTTAACATTTCAGGTCAGTGACCCTTCTTCAGAACTGGCAGATATAAGAAATGTAAAAGATTTTAAGCAAGTAAAGCGGGGGTGGGGCAAGAAATAACAAAGGAGGTGTTGATAGGACAAGGTCACATCCTGGCCCCAACCACCTCCTCTTCACTATGGACGTCCAATCTCTCTACACCTCCATCCCCCACCAGGATGGTTTGAGGGCTCTCCGCATCTTCCTTGAGCAGAGGCCCAACAGTCCCCATCCACCGCCATCCTCCTCTGCTTGGCTGAACTTGTTCTCACATTGAACAACTTCTCCTTCAACTCCACTCACTTCCTTCAAGTTAAAGGTATTGCTATAGGTACCCGCATGGGCCCTAGTTATGCCTGTCTTTTTGTGGGATACGTCAAACATTTTTGTTCCAGTCCTGCTTGTGGAGACAAAAGGACCATTCGCTGACACATTCAACCCACAATGGATTTTGATCACCAGACATTGAAGGTGTAAGGAAGAGCATTCCAGAGACTGCTAAGGTGATACAATCCACAAAAGCCAGGACTGGTTAAACCAGCTGGTCACATGACTAACTGGCTGGTCCAGGGTTTTTTGAACTAGCCACAGAGTTTTTGAACTCAGAAAGACTGTTTGCTCCTGGAATGAGAAGACCTCTCCTGTCTGCTCCCATCACTTTCTCACAAGCCTCTGGACTCACTGAGGACACATGAACTTCAAGAGAGAAAAGTCTCCTAATTCGAACAAGGTTTAAGAAGAATACTGGGCCCCAATGAAAATCAAGATCTACCTACAATCAAGGACTTTACAGTGAGCTTGAAGAGCAGCAACCAAAAACCATCTTCAGATATTGCCTCAAACTTTTCCACTTTATTTATTCTGCTCTTTTCTGTCTCTATCTGCTTTGGTGTATCGCGTATGCATGCTAGCTGCTATCGTGGGCACGTTGCGTATCCGTATGCGTTAACCAAATTAGAGTTTAAGTTTAATAAAGTTCAACCTTTTTTTCTTTAAACCTAAGAAAACCTGTTTGGCTAGTTTCTTTGCTTATAATTGGAAGTTGGTGAACAAGGGGAAGCTAAAAAAAAACTGGTATGTTTAAAAATTAAACCCTGTTATGGTAAGACAAGGTGAAGGCTGAGAGGGAACCTTAGACCCCTTTCTCACCTGGACGTAACACTGGTTGAGGGATAAATATTGGCCAGGACAGCAAGGAGACCTACCCTGGTCTTTTTGGAATAATGCCATGGGATCTTTTATGTCTATCTGAGAAGGTGGATGGGGCCTCAGTTTAACCTAAAGACAGAACCTTTGTTAGTGCAACACTCCCTCAGTTCTGCACTGGAGTGCCAGTAGTGACTTTGTGCTCAAGCCCTTGGAGTGGGATGTCAGTCCACAACTTTCTGACTCAAAGGCAAAAATGCTACCAACTGAGCCACAATTGACACTTCAGAATGCCCCTCCTCACCTTTAATGAATGACTATTGAAATGTAGCCACTGTAGTTATACACGAATATATGGCAGTCAAGTTGCGTATTTTATAGTGGGTGACCAGTTAATACAGGGATGGAAGAATGTTGGTCAGGGCACTAGACGAATGCCCTGCTCTTTCTGAATACCATCATCTTTTACATCCAGCTCTACAGGCGCCTCTGACAATAGAGCACTCTGTAAGTACGGCACTAGAGTGTCAGCCTAGATTATTTGCACCTATCCTGGTTCAGGGCTCAAACCCACAACTTTCTCACTTACAGATGAGAATGCGTAAACTCAGTCAAGCTAACACTTAGTGACTGAAAAGCAAAATACTGGGAATACTGGAAATGTGAAGTAAAAGCAGAAAATATTCAGTAGGTCAGGCAATATCTATGGAGAGAGAAACAGAGCTAACATTTCAGATCGATGACCTTTCATCAGAACTGAAAGAAGTTTGAGCTGTAACAGGTTTTAAGCAAGTACAGAAGCAGGAAAAATTGGGGGAGGGGTGGGATGAACAAAAGGGAAGATCGGTGATAGGTTGGCATACATGAGAAGGGAAATGGAAACCAATGAAG
The DNA here is from genome assembly GCF_036365525.1 of Heterodontus francisci. Classification (NCBI taxonomy): domain Eukaryota; kingdom Metazoa; phylum Chordata; class Chondrichthyes; order Heterodontiformes; family Heterodontidae; genus Heterodontus; species Heterodontus francisci. Next base: position 17,810,305 of record NC_090388.1, read on the forward strand.
GTGAATAAGATAAAAAAGATAAACAGAAATTCCATTGGAAAGAGGAGCAGAACTTCTTCAAAGTGGGCATGACTCATGTTGACATTATTTTCGTTTGGATTCATGGAGTAGGCTTAGCTTCTGGGGTGCAGCAGTCTGCTGCTAGATCAGGGAAGCTGGATTTGGTGGCTAACTAACTCATAGGTGCTGCACTCCTGGAATCCTAATGAAAAGAACAGCAATACAAATGCAGACATGCTCTTATAGATCTGAGGACAGTTGCTGCATCATTTTCTTTTAAATGCATTTACATTCTGCTTGCCAATACCAAGAAACAATCATTGTGCAGAGTGAGGTTAGGAGGCCAGGGAGAACTAGACAGAACACATGACATGAAATAGAAGCTGCTTGTTAGAAATACATTTCAGATTTTTAAAACAAGGTTCTTAATGCAGAGCCTTTTAATATTAAGACATAGCAATTCCAATCAAACACGTTACCAGGGAATGATCTTCTCAAGAGTCCCAAGATGGTTTTGTACAACAAATTGTGAGAATTTTAAAATTGCATTATGAAGGTCATTGAACTTTTAAGATTCAATAAAATTCTCTCAAAGAACAGGTTGGTGCACGGTTCAAACAGGATGTGAACAGGAGCACGTTCCAATCTGTTGCCCTTTCTAATATGACTCTTTTACATCAAGCTGGAACTATTCCAAGGAGCAGCATCTTAAAATAGATTATGGTCATTTTAGCACTGTCAATTATAAAGCAGTACTTTATGCTGAAAACAACCAATTGCAGTGCAAAAATAATGAAATATTGATTCTTTTTTAATGTCCTTTGACTTTTTCACTGATCAAAAGAGCATGAAAAAGACAATGGAATGTATGTGTAATCTTGGCAGTAAACACTGGTAATGAGTTTAACAGGAGAATGCAGCTGCAGCATTGGAAAAAGGTATATAGTCCCTTACCCTGAGCAGATTGAAGTGACTGGCCATTTAGAGCAAAGCTGTCTTGTAAAGTGAGGGAATGGATCATTTAAGGGAATACTTCACTTATGATAAAGTATATGTCATGTATATAGCAGGTAAGTTTGCATTATCTCTCTCACCTGAATGAATAAGTTTGCTAAAATTTGACAAACCACAATACCAGAACAATCAGACTGCCAGTTTGTAAACAGTACACAGCTGCAATCTCAAGTCCAAGCAAAGATCCCCAACCTCACTTTAAAGGTTTGATAAATTGATATGATTGAATATATCTGCAATTCTTCAGGAAGGGATAGGACTAGTTGTTGTCATATCGTCGCATTCTTCCCTTGGAAGATAGGGTGAAGTGGTGGAAGTATTTGCAGACAGATTAACAGTCTGACAGACTCTAACATGGAAATTGTGGCTTGGCACTTGGAATGAGGTTCCTTATCCATATATGCTCATCAGGGTGGTCTGGACTCCTGATGGCTGCCTGGCTTTTTTTTCCACCACACTTTTGGGCCATAGGAGTCTACTCCACTTTGCCAGTATTTCCTCTCCTTCTGTTATTCTGCTTGAATAATTCACACATCCTCTGGGTCTCATATATCTTTTACTTCTCCAGTTGCTCTCACCGTGCCTCCTTTTGTCTTATGGTATTATTACTTCCATATTTCATGATGTAAATGGCATAATATTAAAGGGGTGAAGGAACAGGGAGATCTGGGGGTGTATATATGCAAATTTTTTAAGGTGGCAAGACAAGTTCAGAAGGCCTTTAAAAAAACATATGGGCTTTACTAATAGAGGAATAGAGTACAAAAGCAAAAAAAAAGTAATACTAAATTTTTTAGGCCTCAGTATTATGTCCAATTTTGGACACTATACTTTAGGAAGGATGTCATGGCCATAGAGAGGGTGCAGAAATAATTTACTAGAATGGTACCAGGAATAAGGGACTTCAGTTATGTGGAGAGACTGGAGAATAGAGTCACAGCACAGAAGGAGACCACTCAGCCCATTGAATCCATGCCAGTTCTCTGTAGAACAATCCAGTCAGTCCCATTCCCCTGCTCTATCCCCGTAGCCCTGAAAAATTATTTCTCTCAAGCGCCCATCCAATTTCCTTTTGAAATCATTCATCGTCTCCAGTTCCATCACCCTTCTAGGCAGTGAGTTCCAGGTCATTACCGTCCATTAGGATAAAAAGTTCTTCACATCTGTATCTCTTACCCAAAATCTTACATCTGTGTCCCATAGTCCTTCTATCACCAGCTAATGGGAGCAGCTTTTCTTTAGCTACCTTATCTAAATGTATCATAATCTTGCACACTTTTATTAAAACACCCCTTAAACTCCTTTGCTCCAAGGAGAACAACACCAGCACCTCCAACCTAACCTTGTAGTTAAAATCCCTCATCCCTGGAACCATTCTGGTAAATCTCCTCTGCACCCCCTCAAGGACCCTCACATCCTTCCTAAAATGCCTTGACCAGAACTGGACACAATATTCCAATTGTGGCCTAACCAAAGATTTATAAAGGTTCAGGCCAGTTCCCCTGCTTTTGTATTTAGTATCTCTATTTATGAAGCCCAAGATCCCTTACTCCGTCAATATGTCTTGTCACCTTCAAAGATCTATATACATGAACCCCCAAGTCCCTCTGATCACGCACACTCTTTAGATCTGTGTTATAAGTCTATATTGCCTCTCTCTATCCTTTCTGCAAAATGCATAACCTCATATTTCTCTGTATTAAATTCCATGTTTTTATTCGTTCATGGGATGTGGGCATCGCTGGCAAGGCCAGCATTTGTCACCCATTCCAAATTGCCATTGAGAAGGTGGTGGTGAGCTGCTTTCTTGAACCGCTTGGAGGGAACTTGCAGGTGGTGCTGTTCCCATGTGTCTGCTGCACTTATCATTCTAGGTGGTAGAGGTCGTGGGTTTGCAAGGTGCTGTCGAAGGAGGAGGAGCAAGTTGCTGTAATGCATCTTGTACATGGTACACACTGCTGACAATGTGCGTTGTTGCTGGAGAGGCTGAATGTTGAAGGTGGTGGATGGGGTGCTGATGAAGTGGGCTGTTTTGTCCTGGATGGTGTTGAGCTTCCTGAGTGTTGTTGGAGCTCCACTCATCCAGGCAAGTGGAGAATATTCCAACATGCTCCTGACTTGTGCCTTGTAGATAGTGGACAGGCACTGGGGAGTCAGGAGGTGAGTTACTCGCTGCAGAATTCGTAGCCTCTGACCTGTTCTTATAGCCACAGTATTTATAAGGCTGCTCCTGTTCAATATCTGGTAAATGGTAACCTCCAGGATGTTGACAGTAGGAGATTCAGCAATGGTAATGCCATTGAATGTCAAGAGGAGATTGTTAGATTCTCTCTTTATTGGAGATGGTCATTGCCTGGCACTTGTGTGGCGCAAATGTTACTTGCCACTTATCAGCCTAAGCCTGAATGTTGTTCAGGTCTCACTGCATATGGAGACAGACTGCTTCAGTATCTGAGGAGTTGCGAATGGTACTGAACATCATACAATCATCAGTGAACCTCCCCACTTCAGACCTTATGATGGCAGGAAGGTCATTGATAAAGCAGCTGAAGATGGTTGGGCCTGTGACATTACCCTGAGGAACTCCTGCAGCAATGTCCTGGGGTTGAGATGATTGGCCTCCAACAACCACAACCATCTTCCTTTGTGCTAGGCATGATTCCAACTGGTGGAAAGTTTTACCACAATTCCCATTGGCTAGGTCTCCTTCTCTGCCACTTGTCTGTCCATTCTGCTAGCCCATCTACATCCTGTTGCAATCAATTGGTATCATCCTCACTGTTTGCTACATCTCCAAGTTTGGTATCATTGGCAAACTTTGAAATTTTACTCTATATTCCAATATCCAACTCATTTTTATATATATGAAAAGGCAGTGGTCCTAACACTAACCCTTGGGGAATATCACTGTCTACCATCCTCCATTCTAAAAAGTAATCATTTACTATTACTTGCTGTTTTCTGTCCTTAAGCCAAATTTTTATCCAAGCTGACACTGACCCTCCTATTCCATGAACCTCAATTTTGTTAACCAGCCTTTTATGTGGCAGTTTGCCAAGCACTTTCTGAAAATCCATATAGCCAACGTTCATTGCTTTCCCTTCATCAACATTCTCTGTTACTTCATCAAAAAATTCAACTAAATTAGTCAAGCACGATCTACCTTTTACAAATCATGTGCTGGCTCTCTTTAATTAATTCAAACCTCTCCAAGTGCTTGTTAATTTCTTCCTTGATTATTGTTTCTATAACCTTCCCCACAACTGATGTTAAACTGACTGGCCTATAGTCACGAGGAATGTCCTTACATCTTTTCTTAAATAAGGGTGTCACATTTGCCACTCTCCAATCATTTGGCACCTCCCCCCATTTCTAGGGAAGATTGGAAGATTATGGCAAGCCCTTCAGCTACCTTCACCCCCACTTCCCTTAGCAACCTGGGATTCAAGCCATCCGGATCAGGCAACTTACTGACTCTAAGCAATGCCAGCCTTTCCAGTACATCCTTCCTATCAATTTTCATCCCATCCATTTCCTGCATCATCTCTGCTTCTACTGATATTTTGTCAACATTCTCTTTCTTAGTAAACGTGATACAAAGTATTCATAAGTATTCTAGCCTTGCCCTGCATCTCAAAGCATATATCACCCTCTTTGTCCCAATAGGACCCACCCTACCTCTTACTACCCACTTACTATTTACATGCCAGTAGAAGATTTTTGAGTTCTCTTTTATGTTAACTGCCTTTCTATTCTCATATTCTCTTTGCCAGTCTTATTTTCCTCTTCACATCCCTTCTCAACTTATTGTATTTTGGCCTGGTTCTCGCTTGAAGAATTTACCTGACATGCATCATGCACTTTTTTTGTTTCATCATATTCTCGATCTCCCTCAGCATCCAAGGAACCCTGGCTTTGGTTCCCTTACCTTTTACTCTTGTTGGAATGTATCTAGCCTGTACCTGAAGCATCACCTCCCTAAAGATCACTCATTGTTCAATTACGTTTTTCCTGTGTTACGACCAGGTCAGATAGGGGTCTAGGGGTTCCCTCTCAGCCTTTGCCTGATTTAACTGTAACAGGGTTTAATTTTAAAAACACCGTGTTTTAGCTCCCCCTCGGTGAATCCTTGTTCACTGCTCTCCAATTGTAAGGCACAGAAATCAGACTGGTTTTCTTAGATTTAAACAAGAAAGGTGGAAGTTTATTAATCTTAAACTCTAATTCGGTTAACGACTACAAGTATGCAACGTGACCACGCTAGCATGCATACGCGATAAACACACACGCAGATAGGGACAGAAAATGTTGAAAGAATAAAGGGGAAAAGTTTGAGGCAATATCTGGTGGTTATTTACAGTCCTTTGAGTTTGATGTGGAGTCTTTGGTTGCCGGTAAATCTTGCTGTTCGTTGGGGCCCAGTGCACACTTTAACTTGTTTCAATGTAGGAGTCTTCTCTTTCTTGAGGTTTAAGCGACTTCAGTGGGTCTGGAGGCTTGTGAGAAACTGAGAGAGAGCCAGCCAGGAGAGAGGCTCTCTTGTTCCGGGTTCAGTTGCAATCTGCAGTCTGTCTTCAAAACTGTTCTGTGAGCAGCTGAAGACCTGATCTGGGCCAGCAGGTTAGTCATGTGACTCACTGTTTGAACAAACTCCTGCATTTGTGGATTTCAAAGCTCTCGGTGGGTGGGGGTGTAGTGCTGTCTCTTACACCGACAAGATGTGGATCACCATTGCCCAGACCAATCTCTATTAATTGAATCAGTGAGCAGTTCCGATTATCTTTTTTAGCACTGTCTCTTAGTATGCAACTGTCCTCCAGCCAAATGTCTGCTGATCTCTTTAAACAAGTCATTTTTTCACCCCAGCCACAGTTTAAAATTAATGTTCATATGATGAAATTAATATGCCTCATTCTTGGCAGGTGGAGGTCTTCATGTCACCTGTCAGTCTTTGGTTCCATTTTACCCCAGCTTGAACTCCTCTCTTTGCATTGAAGTTAGCCATCTTCCTATTTAGAAGTTTTTCTTTAGATTGTTCCTTGCTCTTTTTCACTACTAAGCTAAACCATTTGTTACGATGATCATTTTTATCCAAGTGTTCTCCCACAGGCACTTGATCCACGTGACCCATCTCATTCCCCAGCACCACATCCAGCAATGCTTCCTTCCTAGTTGGGCCAAGAACATACCAAATTCGAGAAGCTGGGGTTGTCTCCTTAGAGCTGAGAAGGTTAAGAGGAAATTAGGTAGAGAGGTACAAAATCATGAATGCTGTTTATACAGTAAATAAGGAGAAACGGTTTCCAGTGGTGGCAGTAATGCCGATACCAGAGGACACAGATCTAAGGTGATTGGCAAAAAATTTAGAGGTGCCATGAGGAAACATTTTAAAAAAATGAGTTGTTATGATCTGGAATGCACTGCCTGACTGGAAGGTGGAAGCAGATTTAACTGCAGCTTTCAAAAGGGAATTGGATAAATACTTGAATGGAAAAAAAAAATACAGAGTGATGCGGAAAGAATGAGGTAGTATGACTAGCTGGATAGCTCTACCAAAGAGTTGGCACAGGAACCAAATGGCCTCGTTCTGTGCCGTATCATTCTATGATTCTATTATTTAATCATTTTCTGTTTTCCATCTAATTACTTTGCAGATTGTTCTTCATCTTTTTCTTGCGTTTGTGGTCATTTTATCCCCAGCACCTTCTTCCCATGCAGATAAACTGCTCATCAGTAACATGTGTTCTGCGGACGGGTCATAAGACCAGATACATTAACCTAAGCCTTTTTGTGTCTCCAAATTTGTCGCCTGACCTATTGAGTGCTTCCAGCACTTTTTGATTTTATTTGAAGCCGTATTGTGCAAATTGTATTTCTTGCACCCGCTCCACTGTCTACATTCTTCACAGCGTCACAAAACCAGACAGGTGATGTTTACTAGAAAATACTGCAAATGAGAGATAGCTGCCACAATTTGAGGAAGCTACTAATTAAAATAACAAAGAGACTCCCACATGCTGTGGACTTGCTAATTAAGATGCTGGCAGCCCTGCAACTCTCCACGAACTCTGTGTTTTGCCAGCTTGGTAGTAAGAAGAGTTCTGGTCCCAGCTATGTGTGAACTGTACAGTCCATGTGAGGTGCCTTGAGGCCAAAGGGGCCCCATGTGTGCCACAATTAATAGAGCTTCACTCCTGAAAATGAAACATTAGAGGGAAACAAAGCAAGCTCAGCAAGTTTTGTTCAGGGCGACTGGACCAGCTCCCAATTCAAGGGCATAGTTTGTCTGTAGACCATTAATAGACATTTTCAGTATACCTATTGTAAGATTTAAAGGATTTGATGCTATGATTAGTGGCCAGATACAGACAAAGAGGATATTATTTTTAAATAAACTTTATTTAACCGTATCATTGATGGTTTACTGGACAATGCAACCATACAACAACAACTTGCAATTATATAGTGCCTTTAACGTCGTAAAAATGTACCTAGATGCTTCACAGGAGCAACATTATCAAACAAAATTTGACACCAAGCCACATGAAGCAGCTATTGGAACCGGTAAACAAAAGCTCAGCTGAAGAGATAAGCTAAAAGGAACGTCTTAAAGGAGGAAAAAAGAAAAGAAAGACTCACATTTATATACCACCTTTCACAACCAGGCGATTGTCCCAAAACACATTACAGCCAATGAAGTACTTTTCAAGTGTAGACATTGTTGTAATGTGGAAACGCAGCAGCCAATTTGTGCACAGCAAGCTCCCATCAACAGCAATGTGATAATGACTTGATAATAAGTCATTGTGATGTTGAGTTAGGGATAAATATTGGCCAGGACACATGGAATAACTCCCCTACTCTTCTTTGAAATAATGTCATGGGACCTTTTACGTCTATTTGACAGAGCAGATGGCATCTCAGATGAACATCTCATCCAAAAGACGAGTGGCAAGGAGAGAGAAATAGAGATGTGGATAGGTTTAAGTTGGGAATTCCAGAGCTTAAGGCCTAGGCAGCTGAAGGCATAGAATAGGCACCAATGGAATGGTGAAGGAAATCAAAGATGCACAAGAGGCCAGAATTGGAGGAATGCCGAGTTCCCGGACAGTTGCAGGGCTGGAGGAGATTACAGAGATAGAGAGGGTTGATGCCATGGAGGGAGTTGAACATAAGGTTGAGAATCTTGAATTTGAGGCAAGTGGCAATCAAGACTTCGGGTGAGCAAGCCATGGTCTTGGGAATTGCTTATTCAGTGGTTGATGTGTCATTTGAGTTCTACTTCTTCTTCTGAACACTGTTCATATACCTTATCATATCCCAGTCTTGGTGCAGTGTTTGTCTAGTTGATCAATTTAGCCTTTGTCCCTTACAAACTGCAGATGTGGGTGAAACCATAGTCTGTGACACATCCTATCTACTGTCTCAGCCTGCTAGTGAATAGAAAACAGGTGCACAATCCTTTTCAGGGCACGCCAATAGCTTAATTTCCCAGCATTTTGATGTTGCTTTTATTCAATGTCGCTTTGGCCCAAGGCATTTTGTATTTAACATCATTTCAATCCTTCCCTACAAAGTACAAAGAAAATTATGGAAGCAACTTCTTACCTTTGGTTCTTGCAGGACAGTGGAATTTGAACAGCTATCAGGGCAATGCCAGAACTGGGTTAACACAAACTGTACAATTCAAGGGTGGACAATAGCACTTTTATTGGGGTCTGGTAAGGGGCTAAGAGCTCTTTGGGATCCCACATCAGTCAATATTATAACTGTGCCACATTGGCACATATTAATAAAATCCTTAAATACAAAGCAATGCTCAGCCTATTTTTAGTATCAATTCATTATATTTCCCAGAGCCCACGGCTGCATAACTGGAATATGTAAGTAAATGGAAAGTCAAAAATTAATCCCCTTCAAAGGTTTGCATGTGTCAGAACCTTAATAAAACCTATGAAGGTCGTAAAATGAAGGACTGGAGAAGAGGTACTTAAAAATGGTCCAGGGACAAATCGTAGTCTGTTTCCTTTTCACTTGTGGGCCTCAGTAGATTTGTCATTCAATACATTTACAGCCCAATTTGCTGTGGGTTGTCACTAGACTTTTTTAAATTCGTTTGGGAGATGTGGGCATCACTGGCTATGCCAGCATTTATTGCCCATCCCTAATTGCCCTTGAGAAGGTGGTGGTGAGCTGCCTTCTTGAACCGCTGCAGTCCTTGGGGTGTTGATGCACCAACAGTGCTGTTAGGAAGGGAGTTCCAGGATTTTGACCCAATGACAGTGAAGGAACAGCGATATAGTTCCAAGTCAGGATGGTGTGTGGCTTGGAGGGGAACTTGCAGGTGGTGGCGTTCCCATGCATCTGCTGCCCTTATCCTTCTAGGTGGTAGAGGTCGCAGATTTGGAAGGTGCTGTCAAAGGAACCTTGATGCGTTGCTGCAGTGTATCTTGTAGATAGTACACTAGATCAGGGATTCAATACTGTGCATTTCTCTCGGAGAGAAATTAGGCAAACAATATTGAGAAATGGAGCTATACCCACCACCTGCAGGGTAAATTAGAAACCTCCATTAAAGCTGGAGTTTCTCTCTCCCTCATGCCCGAGGTTCCACTTGGCACTGCCAAGGTTGGTACATTGGAAAACAGAAACTCAGCTTGTGGTAGCAGCAGACACAGAGCCAAGAGTTCCATTGTACAGCATGTTAGGCCATCCCAGAACATATCCCCTGACCCCACCCCCTCCCCCCACCCCCTCTCCCCCCCCCCCCCCCCCACCACCACATTGCCCGAACTATGCTCTTTCCGGGTTACGGAGAAAGCTGTGGGTTGCCTGTTAACACGCTGATACAAATTCTGCAGCTTTCTCAGCACTCTCCTCGATCACCAGATCAGTTTGTTGACATATCTGCCGTCATTGCAATTACCTGTTGAGTGTTGTCATGGCATCCAGCATACATAAAAAGAAAAATGACAACAAGGGTCAGCAGTTAACAACTAAATTGTCCTTAAACTAAAACCATTACAGAAAATGCTCACTTAAATGCGGGAAAGGAAACATCAGATTTGGATATATTCACCATTGCATTGAATCATGTGGACACTGCAGGCTGAATTTTAATGTGGAAGAGTGTGTGGCTTTGGGAACCAATGTGGGGGACGCAGGTTACAGCGGGGAAATTGATTGCGCGTTGGGAAGCTGGCCCAACCTGCCGACTTCTGCATTTAGCTGCAGTGAGTTAGGCTGCTTGCAAGCAACCCCTTCGGGAGAGGCAGGTTGTCAATTTCAAAATGTCAATCAGTCAATTACATCGATATTCACGTGGCTTTTGCAATTTAACTATGGGTCCATGGGTTTCCCAGGGATCCTGGAACTCACCAGTGAAAGCAAGGCAAGAACACGATGGCGATTGATTGGGCTGAAGACGAGAGAGGAAAACTTGCCAATAAAGTACTGAAACCTCACAGCTGCTTTCTTGTCTGCTTGTGAGAAAGGCTTTATTCACAGTATTCATGCTGAGAGGTTACTTTTCACACTTTGGAGGTCTCATCTACAGTTCTGAGGGTTTGTACGTCTATCAGATCAGCACGGGTGCCGCTCATGCTGTGCTACTTTGGACCTTAGCTGAGGACCGAGATGACCGGCAGTAGCACCAACAGTACCCTACAGCTCACAGACCTCCAACCCCAGAGGATAGAGAGGGGATCAGCAGAGATGTGCAACTCACAGGAAGTCATACCCGGTACACAGGATCTACCGGAAGAGGATCAGCTTCCTTGATATGTCGGAACACCAGGGCCGGAAATTTACGTGGTGGCAGTGGCCCCACCCATCAGCTGAAACTCCGGGCCTGGAAGCTATGCAGCATTTTTGTGTGGCCCAGGATCTGAATTGGCCTTGGTAGGGACTTCCGCCCTCTGAGGCAGGAAGTCCCGCCTCCAACAGTTGCCGGCCAATCAGAGACCACCGGCTACTGCTGGGACCGCACCCAGCAAGAGGAGTCATGATGGATTCTGGTCTGAGGGGCCCTCCGTCCTTTTACTGGGCAGCTTCCTCAGATGCTGAAGTGCCAGTGGTGGTGGGAGGAGACCCTTAAGTTCAATTAATTGGCCACTTAAGGGCCTCAATTGGCCTGGGATGGATGTTCGCTCCTCCCCTGCTGCTGGTAAAATAGCAGCGGGGTGGGTAGGTGACGGGAACGGCATCCCCCGTCTCCCACTCGATATTACACCTGCCCCCACCAATCCCCCAACTCCCAGCTTGCCCCTGGGGGAGGCAGTGTAAAATTCTGGCCCAGAGTCTCAGGAGGCGCAGGGTGTCATGTCAGGAAGGAACAGACATTTGCAGCCTGCTGGAACAAGCCTTGCTGCCAATTGGACCTGGTGGTCACGCTTTACCAGTGGCTGTCAAAGTCACCACCACTCTCAGCTTCTTTGCCTCTGGATCCTCCCAGGGATCTGCCAGAGACATTTGCAGAATCTCGCAGTCAGCTGCACAAATGAATAAGACTGATGGCTTCTTTGCCAGGATTGGCAATTATATACACTTTTCCTATGATGATGCTAGTCAGAATGGGTGGGTTTGTAGCTCTGGCTGGCATCTCACAGGTGCCGGGCATCATTGGCTGCATGCCTAGGGCAATCAGGGCACTCGCAGAGTGGAGTATACCCAGGTGTATTCAGCAACTGCATGGGCTTCCGCTCCATTAATGTGTAGCTGCTATTCAATCACAAAAAGGTCCTTATGTGGGTGTGCACATGATGCTTTCATCCTGCGGCGGTCCACCCTTCCTAATCTCATCATAGCACGAAGCAGACCTACCAGCTAGCTACTTGGAGACAAGGGATACCCTTGATGGTTGATGGCACCCATGAGGAACCCAAGTAATGAGGCCCAGGCACGATACAATGAAAGCCATATGACAATCAGATGTGTCACTGAGCGAGCCATCAACATGCTGAAGATGCACTTCAGGTGCCTGGGCAGGTTTGGGTGCCCGTTCAGTATACACCAGTCAGGGTCTCCAGAATGGTCACGGTGTATTGCACTCTGCTCAACATTGCATAGCAGTAAGGTTTGAACCTTCAGTTTGAGCAAGGTGCGGAGCATTTCTGTTTTCTCCAGTCCAATTAGCCTGAGTAGGCATGAGAAAAACCCACATAAGGCAATTTCAACTCTAGTATTTAAAGAGAGACTCCAAATATGCAATTTGATGAATTCTGAAGTTTGGAGCACAATGGAAAGTATTGGTGAAATGTATTCCAGAAGTTCAAAGGCTGCACCTTGTTGTAGCGACACCTTCCTGTATATGTTACTGGGGGTTGTAAGGGCCCACAGGGAGATAGTCTTTCCTACTGACTGGAGAAAGGAGCATGCTGGTGAAGCAAAGAAAATGTGGCTGGAGGTTGCCCCCATGAGGTCAGTAGCAGGAATGTGGTGCCACACTCATGGGTTCAACGTCAAAAGCAATTCAATGACCTAACCAGAGTTGGAAAGGTGAGTACATTCAACCACATCCTGATGTGTGTATGATCCCAACCCCCTAACTCTGCCTTCTCAAATAAAAACAAGAAATGCTGGAAATACTCAGCAGGTCTGGCAGCATCTGTGGAGAGAGAAGCAGAGTTAACGTTTCAGGTCAGTGACCCTTCTTTGGAATATTTTGCTTTTATTTCTGCCTTCTCAAACCTACTCAAGACATCACTCCTCACATCGACTTACCTTCCAGGTACACCCATCCCTCTCTGGTTATGTACTTCCTCACATCCCCATCTGTCCATCCACTACTGACACTCACCCTCAATCTTATGCAATATCATGCTTCTCCCTCATAGTTACCCTCAACATATACTCACCATCCATCCGTTCTTAAAATAAACTGAATTCTATAAGCCGAGTGTTCAGGGAAAGCTATATCTCTCAATTTGGTTCAACCTTCTCTAAAGTCAAACGATGCAATAATATGCTATGAAATGAAAAGATTTTTAAAAACACAGGGGAAGGGGGTAGAATCATACTTTTTTCTCACAAACCTGCATGAAATGAATGAAGTGAACTATTCTACATGAAATATTGCAGAATTTGTGATATTTGATAACTGGTCCGTACAGTTTCAGTTGAAAGTTTAAACTGTGTCAGTTAAGCTCAGTTGATAGCATTCTTGCCTGAGTCATACATATGTGGGCTCAAAGAAAGAAAAAAGAATTTCATTCATATAGCACCTTTCATGATGTCAGGATCTCCCAAAATGCTTTACAGTCAATGAAGTACTTTTGAAGTGCAATCATTGTTGTAATCTAGGAAACACAGCAGCCAATTTGAGCACAACAAGCTCCCACAAACAGCGAGGAAATAAATGACCAGACCACTTGTTTTAGGTGTAAAAACTGAAATACATTTCAGGTCTGTGACTTTTCAGTTCTGGTGAAAGGTCACTGACCTGAAACATTAACCCTGCTTCTCTCTCCACAGATGCTGCCACACCCGTTGAGTCTTTCCAGCACTTTCTGTTTTTATTTTAGATTTCCAGCATCTGCAGTATTTTGCTTTTATTTCACTTGTTTTAGGTGTTGCTTCAGGATTAAATGTCAGTTGAGGATTAAAGGTTAGTCAAGACACCAAGAGAACTCCGTTGCTCTTCTTTGAAAAGTGCAATGGAATGTTTAACACCCACCTGAGAGCGCAGATGGGGCTTCTCATTAACATTTCATCTGAAAGACACCTCTGCACAGCACCGCACTCCCTGACGACCACACTCACTGGAGTGGGACTTGAAGCTACATCCTTCTTGCCTCAGAGATGCGAGTGCTGCCACTGAGCCACGGCTGATACTAAGACCATTACAGGTTTGAGCACAAACTTTTGAGGACTGTGTATCATTGTCGAAGGCATCACATGTCTGAAGGGGTCCAAGGTCAGACCAAAATTTATCCTTGTGCTTCATTAAAATGAATTGTGTGAGATGTTGGTTCCTGTCACGCCCCCATTAGAAGAAAATGAATATTAGGCCCCTTGTAACACTGGCAGCAACCCAAAATTAAGTCCTAGCTGGCCCAGAAATATTGGGATGGAAACTGGGCTGCTGAGGATACTGTGGGGTTGGGATGGAGGGTGGGGGCACTTCTGCTCCTCCAGGCTCCACAGCAATATTGTTTTTGTTTAAAAACATTTAGCCCATTGATGATGTGACACTGCTTAGGCCACAGCAGCTGCTGGAGCATCCTGAATGGGGCAGACCTGGCTCCTGCTCCATCATTGGAAATCAATTTCCGAGAAAGGACCTAAAATAGACATCAGGTTCCTCATTAACATCCAGAAGAGGCCTAACTTCTGTTACAGGCGGCTGCCTGGGATGCCTAAACCCGCACCAGTGATGTTAGCAGTGGCCCAAGCGCACGTACTGGTACTGATTGGACACAGGTGATCCCAGTGCTAAGTCTGTCAACATTCCGCTTGAAAAATAGGCACAATGCATACCAATTTTAAGTCTATTAAAATCCAAGGCTGAATCTGTCTGTTTGTATGATTGTTAAAAATACCTTGTTGGGTAAATGTTGTCACATTATTGCCATAACACCATATGATGTAGTATTACATGGACTACACAGCACAGAAACAGAAATTCAGCCCAACTAGTCTGTACTGTTTGTTTGTAACCACATGAGTGTCCTCCCAGTCTATCGACCTCATTTCAGCCTTTCAACGTATCTCTCTATTCCCTTTTCTCCCGTGTACTCATCTAGTTTCTTTTTGAAAGAACCTAAGCTATTTGCTTCACTTCCTGTGATAGTGAAAGCCACATTCTAACCATTCTCTGAGTAAAGAAATTTCTTCGATTTATTCCTAACTATGACAAAAACCATTTGTACTAAATTTCAAGGCTCTGGACCAGCTGCTGGAAGGTGGGATTAGAATAAGTAGCTAGTCTTTTCAGCTGGCGCAGACATGATGGGCTGAATGGCCCCTTTCTGTGTCATAACCTTTCTATGGTTTCTATGGTTCTATTAAATTCTTCTCTTATTCAAAGAAGATCAGGGACTCCAAAAGATACTCTGCCAAACATTCCCCCATTAGCCAAAAGCAGATAATGTTACCAGTTGCTATCTGTGGGACCTGGCTATGTGCAAATCGGCTACTGCGTTCACCTACATAACAAGTGATTGCACTTCAGGAATAGTCGGTTGGTTACAAAGCGCGTTGGGGCCTCCTAAGGATATGATAACACATGTTTCCTCTTTCAATAACCTCATGGTGCCATTTCAGGAAATTTTCTTTGTCTTATAAAATGGCTAAATTATTTCCAAGAACAGGTGAAAGGTTTTGTTACACAAGCACAAAGTCTAACTTTTATATTCACGATGTAGACTTCACAAAATCCTCACAGATGCACATTTTCACATATCATATTCAGTACTGGGTCAAAGTGATTTCCAAATATGTTTTTCGACCACCATCACAGAATCAAATTCCCTAACCTGAAGTACAAATTAGCAACAACACATCTTAATTATCATTAGCTGTATAACATAACGGGTTGAATTATTATGTTTATAGAGCCATACCTTGGAGACTGATCACTGCACTGAGTTGTGTTCCATTGCTGATATACTGCATCACACATCTGGTAGGTACAGCAGCAATGTATTTTCAATGATTTATCATGCTTGAAAGCCACAACAGGATTTACAGATGCATCTATTGAATCAAACAGATGTAAGGCCACGACTCCAAACATTCTGAGAAAATTTTGAGCGCCTCTCCATATCCATTCATTTACAGTGTCAGCCATGGCTTAGTTGATGACAATATTGCCTCTGAGTCAGAAGGTTGTGGGTTCAAGTCCCACTCCAAAGACTTGAGCACAAAATCTAGGCTGACACTCCCAGTGCAGTACTGAGGGAGTGCTGTACTATTGTAGGGGCTGGCTTTCAGGTTAAATATTAACCCAAGGCTGTGAGTTCCCTGTCAGGCAGACATAAAAGGTTCCAGAGCACTATTTCAAAGAACAACGGGAGACTTTTTCCTGCTATTACATCACTGTTTGCTGTGCACAAATTGACTACCACATTTCAATAAGCACTTCATTGACTGTAAAGCAATTTGGGATGTCCTGAGTTTGAGAAACATGCTATATAAGAGGTGGTGGTGAGCGGCCTTCTCGAACCATGGTGGTGTGTGTGCTGAAGGTGCTCCCACAGTGCTTTAAAGTAGGGAGTTTCAGGACTGTAACTCAGGGCATTATACCAATCAAATCAAGGAATGGTTGAAATAGTCATTAGTAGATTCCTCTGAAATTAATCAGTGGTAGCGGATTGCCTGCAAAGTTGCTGAAGAGCATTTCAGGAGCATGGACAAAGGTTACTGGTGTTTATCACAATCACTGAGTAAACATGACAACACTTTTCCTATTACAGTGCTGCAGCAAATGTGCTGAAGAAATATATCATGTAACTGACTCAGGGTAAAGACATAACACCAACTCCCACCCGCCATGTTTTTACTGCGTATGGTTGGAATCAACCCTTCTGTTATAATTGAGAAAAATCTACAAACAACTGTACCTGGTTAATTGGCCACTAAAACAGAACATATGAGTGCTTATCACAGTCAACAGGCATAATCAGTTAATGCTTGTGTCGCACTTGCTTTTACCAAATGTTTTAAGATCAGATTCACGTCAGTACTCAAATAATCAGTGACTATATAAAGAGTCACAAAATTGCAGACTGGGCTATCAAATAATAATTCTGCCAGCAGTCAAGGACCTGTGAAAGGATTTGTAATTGAACTGAGGGGGCTGGAAAAATTGAAACATTTAACAATTTCATCTAATAACACAGCAATTAAGCAGCAGTTCCCCTTTTTTGTAAAATGAATCCATTAACCATTTTCCTCGCCGTGGATTTTCAAACAGTGATTTGCTGGTTGTGATTCACTGTTCCTTCTGTGTTGGTACAATGTTCGTACTTCTGGAAAGCAAGGACAAGTATTTTCTCCCTTGGCTGTAATTTTTGCTCGTGTAAGTTTATCTTACCATGTTATAATATTCGGTTGCTTACTTTTTGCTTTTTTGCCATTGCAAAGACTGAGGGGAGTTTTAACCTGGGGACAGAGCAACACACAGTTAAAATAGCTGAGCAAAGACTTATTCTATTTCTGTCTCCACATATCCTGTCTGACCCGTTGAGTGTTTCCAGCATTTTCTAGCTTGATTTCAGATTTACAACATCCGCTGTAATTTGCTTATGCATACATGGAGAAGTTTTCACTCTCTTGGGACATCATCAAGTGTTTCACAGCCAGTGAATTACATTTGAAGTAGAGTCACTATTAATGTTTAGGAAAACCTGACAGCCAATTTGCACACAACAAGGTCTCACAAAAAGCAGTGAGATAAATGACCAGTTAATCATTTTTCTGACCATGTTGACCAAAGGATGAATGTTGGCCAGGATAACAAGAGAACACCACTGGTTTTCCTTCATTGAATATTGCATGGGATTTTTTTTATATGTCTACCTGCACTGTTCCATGGTTGTTTCAACAACTTATCCAAAAGGTGGCACCTCCAACAGTGCAGTACTCCCTCAGTAACAGAGCACCCCAGCTGTCACATCATAGGTTAGCATTGCGGTGTCCTGCAGGGAGGTGCAGATGACAGTGACCATTCCTGCATTTGTCCGTTCTCTGCTTTGTGACAGCCGCAGATGCCATGGCAGCACATGGCACAACTCTGCTTCTGCTTTCTCAGATGCATGTGCCAGGGCCTGCCGAAATGGCTGGTTGCATCTTGGCAACTCAATTGATCAGGCAACATTGGCTCTTGGCCACCCTGGTATGCCTGCTTTCATGCATACTATGAATAAAGTACTGCTGTTGAATCATTAAAATAGCAGTCAGTCAGGTTTGAGTGAGCTATTGAAGCCATTGGGGAGTGTTTTGGTGTTATGGGTTTTCTAAGAGGTCCCCCATCAGCACTACATCTGTCAAATTGAGATAATTTCACCTTTCTCTGCAGATGTGGATCTGCAAGTTTCCAATGGGAGGTAATGAAGCATCTCTCAAGCAACCAGCCCAGCTTGGCATCCCTCTGTAGGTCCTATTCCTTTTCGAAATGCATCAGCAAAGGGTGCACAACGCCAACAGAATTGGTGCCAAAGCCCAAGAACGACCATGTAGCAGTCATAAAAGAAACAAAATCAAAGTACAGAAGTGGTCCTGATACATTCTAAAACCAATTTTCTGAACCACTGCAGGCCTTGCAAGGCCTTTCACCTGAATTGTCTTCCCTGTGGTCCTTGTTCCACAATTTCTCTTGGGCATGCCGAAAATTTGGTGTCCAGCACACCACCCAGCTGCAGAATGGAGCCTTCTTCACCCCTTTTAAATTGTTACGACTGAGGTGGAAGGAGTACGCTGTTTATTCTAGTTCCACTTCTCCACGGGTCACAACATATATTTAATTTTTTTCCCACTTACTGACACGTCAATCATAGACTCTATTTTTATCCCAGAATAAAACAGACCAAACAGGTTTCTCTAATAAACAACAAAATTATCAGTTTATTATAAAACAAGTCTTAACCAGTAATGAAGTAAAGCATAAACACACAGATTGAAATATTACAGTTCCTTTTTACCTTAGCCACGCACGCACGCATGCACGCACGCACACCAGTTAACCAGAAAATTAAAGGGATTTTTGTTTTTAGAACTCTATTACAGACAAAAAATGCACTTGGGCTGAATACTTGCTCATTCTTGAAGAAACAGCTTGTGTTCCAAAACTGGCACACAGTCTGGTCTCCAAGTACATGTAGATGGGTCACTGGGATCTTTTAGAACAGTTCTTTTCAGGCGGCATTGAGAATTAATTTCATAGGTTTCTCTTCAAAGACAGAAGACGGGATGAGTTGACACAGTGAACTTCACAGGGTCTTTTAGAGAGGTGCTGGAAAGCTGAGCTGGGTTGTCGTCTTCTCTCCTTCCTTGGGAATTCTCTTCTCTCCTTGGAAGTTTCTTCTCTCCTTGGAAGTTCTCTCCCTTTTTATAGGGTAGGCGGTGGCGTAGTGGTATTATCACTGGACTAGTAACCCAGAGACCCAGGGTATTTCTCTGGGGACATGGGTTTGAATCCCAAAACAGCAGAAGGTGGAATTTGAACTTAATTAATAAATCTGGAATTAAAAGCTAGTCTAATGATGGCCATGAAACCATTGTCGATTGTTGTAAAAACCCATCTGGTTCACTAATGTCCTTTAGGGAAGGAAATCTGCTGTCCTTACCTGGTCTGGCCTACATGTGACACCAGACCCACAGCAATGTGCTTAGTTTAGTTTAGTTTAGAGATACAGCACTGAAACAGGCCCTTCGGCCCACAGAGTCTGTGCCGACCATCAACCACCCATTTATATTAATCCTACACTAATTCCATATTCCTACCACATCCCCGCCTGTCCTGACAGCTGGGTTTTGTCATTGAATCTGATAACCAGTCCAATGATGGGAATTGTGCATTCTGGAGGCAGCTCTTCAGATGAAGAGGACTATGCCCCAAGCAGGGACAGAAGGACAGCTGGACATGGGAACGCGCAACCAGCTGGTCAAGTGCCTCCTGGTTATGTGGGAGGGCGAGCAGGTGGCAATCGGCCGAGAGCATGCACATGTCAGGAGACGCGCCTACCCAACAGGCAGGGTATACCGCCCGCGTCTGAGCTACCTGCAGCTGTCGGAATGCCAGTGCAGAAGATTGCATCTGTTACGTGAGACTGTGACATCTCTTTGTGAGATGCTGGCAGTGGATTTTGCCTCAAACTGCCTCGGTGGCCATCCAATGCCGGTCGCTCTAAAGGTGACCGTAGCTCTTAACTTTTATGCATGTGGCTCTTTCCAGGCTTCAAGGGCAGACTTGTACAGAATCTCCCAAGCAGCTGCATAAAGGTTGTGACTAATGCATTGTTCAGATGTGCTAACAATTTCATATCTTTCAAAGTGGACAACACAGCCAGGCTGAAAGAGCAAGAGGATTTGGCGCAATAGCTGGGTTCTCAACGGTTCAGGGCGTGTACTCATGTGGCAATGAGATCACCAGCAGTTCATTTAGGGGCATTCATTAACCGAAAAGACTTCCATTCACTGAACGTTCAGCTTGTATGCGATCATCGCAAGAGAATCATGCAGGTTTGTGCACGTTACCCAGGGAGTTACCACGATGCATACATTCTCAGAAACTCTCAGGTGCTCATTTCAGTCCCCCGGACAGACTGGAAGGTTGGATACTTGGCGACAGGGGTTATCCTCTGAAGGCTTGGCTGATGACACCCGTGAGAATCCCAAGGGGTCATGCTGAGGAAAGTGTCAATGAGAGCCATGTGGCCACAAGAGTGACAATCGAACAAACGATTGGCCTGCTCAAGATGAGATTCAGATGTCTGGACTGCTCAGGAGGATCACTGCAGTACGCGTCAGCATGGGTCTCCAGGATTATTGTCGTTTGCTGCGCCTTGCATAATCTAGCGATGGAAAGGGGAGACGCCACTGAGGAGGTTCAAAGTAATTGTGAGGTGTCATCAGATGAAGATGGAGTTTCTGATGAGGATGATGGGCAGCACCCACATGATGGCAGGGGAGAGGAAGCAGAATATCCTCTGGAATTAAGTGAACGAGAGACCCGGGAGGCCCTAATAGGCAGGCGTTTCTCTTGAGAGGATCACTACACGCAGAGATTTGACATTGTGGTATGAAATTAGTCATTGTTGGATTCCGAGTGGGCAAAAATACGCACATCAAAGGGAAGAGATGATCTGATTAAGAACAACAGCATGTCACGATGAAACCAACCCAAGTGTGTGACATTGCATATGTAACCTATTGAGCCGCTCAACAATGTCTGATGCAACCTCATGGATGACATATGCAAAGTTAAATTATCAAATCACAAATTTATTTACAATTATCTCATGTACAATTCAAATAAATAATTGGAAGGTAACCCAGTGATATTACAATGATTTCTTAAAACGTTTGCGAGTGCTTTTGACGATCCCTCGTCACCAGATTCACCAGAGGCAGGTGGCTGATCGAGTTGCCACCCTGCTCTTGATGACTTTGGCGGACGTCCTCTGCTTGCTCACGGCCGTGCAGGCCGCAGCATATCAAGGTACTCATGAGAAATATCAGGTACACCTTCTAACACCCTGGGAGTTTACGGTTCACATGTCACTAGCGGAGGGAGCAAGGAGCTGTATGATGCATAAGGAGCGCAGTTAGAGGAGCTCCCATGTGCTAGCGGCTGCTACCCCTGTGCCCTCCTGAGGCTCGGCCGGTCCTCCAAGCTGACCTCAGAAGGACAAGCAGCCTCTACCTGCCACAGGCGCATCTGAGTTTGCGCCCTGTGAACACGGATAGCTTCCAGTACTGGCACCTCCACTACAGCTGCCAATCTCTCAACGGAGGATGCCAGATGGACAAATGTCTGAGAGTTTGCAGCTGACATGACCTGGATGGACATTTCCAGAATATGACATATAGCTCGCAGCGTCTCTGGCAACTCTGCCAGATGTCCATGCACCGCATGCTGTACCTGCAATATCTCCCGTCTAATGAATGTTCTCAGAGGCTCATCATCAGCTTGCGGCTCTGCACTGGCCTGGCCTCACACGCTCCTCTGACTGTGTGAGGCATCAGTCGGTTCTGCCTCTTGTGGCTGGTCTGGCAACTGTGTTGTGCTCACACCTGTCAGTGAAATTGTGTCTGTGGATGCATTAATCCCAACCATGGTGGAAGTCTCTGCGCTGGTGAGGTGTGATGATGTGACAGTGCACCCTCTGAGGCAATCTCCTCATCCTCAGAGGTGGACTGGTGAGCCACCGAGAACCCTCCTGTCTGCTGATGTGTTCCACCTGCACAGTTTGATCAGCACTGCAGATTTAAGGACATGTCCCTTACTGCATTTTGGTCACATTTGTGTGATTCAACTTTTATTAGCACACTTCAGTACAGGAGACAATCACCACCTCAATGGCCCCCAGCCCCTCACTCCTTACACCCGCCCACCACATAATGGGTCACTCACTCTGATGGCCAGGTCCACCAACCTCGCCATCTACTACAGCATGTTGTCCATCCTCCCCTGCCAGCATCAAGGCATCCTCCTCCATCCTAGTTAGTTCTACCTGATTGCCAATGCCACCACCGGTCCGGGACCTCTCTCAGGCATTATGTGCCCTCTTTTCCTATTTAAGCAAACACACCTAGTTTAGCCATCTTTTTTGGTATCTCACTCACTCACCCACTGGGTTTGCTGTTGTATTTCACCGCTACTGCAACTCGATGCCCAATTTGCACACATATGGATCAACATGTATCCCAGATCTGCCCATCTTGTGTCCCAATACAATGCAGCAGGCAAGGACTGCTCATTGCTGGCTTCAAACTTGCATCGTTAGGACAGACAGACCCTTCCCTGACACATTCACAATGAGATTAATGAGGAGTACCCCGTACCTGGGCAGAGCGAAGCAGGTCATTGACGTGCTTGCGGCACTGGAGCCATGTCCTCCGTACCACATCACGGCTGCTGACCTCCTCCGCGACCTCCAGCGAAGCCCTCTTGGTCACTTGTGAGGGCCTTCTTCTGCCATCAGCGTTGAAATGAACCTCCATGGCCCAGAGGAGGACCTGCAGAGATTCCTCTGAGAATCTGGGGGCTGTTTTGAAACTTCTCCCCTCCATCACTCAGGACATGTTCTGCAGCCTGTTCCAATATTTTGTCCTTTCCTGCCCCTGGGCACTGCCGGTCTTCCTTAACTTTCTGAATTAACAAACACTTGTTCACCTCGAGTCTTCCAGTAGTATCACTTAAAGCTCTTCATCCGAAGTAATCCCCTATGCAGCTGGTCACTTTCAAAGCCTTTTTAAAGGGCTTACATGATCCATTCCGGAATTTTGCCCCACCCCCAAAGCTGATGACTAAGCCACCCACGCGTGCCCTTTCAGGTGCCGAATACACCGCAGGGCCGCTAATTGGCTGCCCCACACGTGATGCTGGTGAGCGGGAGGCACGGGGCGGATTCGGGTTACATGGCCACTTCTGCCTTGTCCGCCCAGGAGTCGCCGAGAGCCGAAAAATTCCAGCTGACTTGTTTAAAGAGATCAGCAGTGGCTGACAAAAAAAATGCATTCTAAGGGAGAGTCGCCTAGGAAAAGACATGGGAACTGCTCTCTGACTCAGTTAACAGAGGTTGGTCTGGGCAATGGTGATCCACATCTAGTCGGTCTAAGAGACAGCACTACACCTCACCACCGAGAGCTTTGGAATCCATAAACGCAGGAGTTTGTTTAAAAAAAAGCGAGTCACATGACTAACCTGCTGGCCCAGGTCTGGTTTTTGAACTGCTCACAGGACAGCTTAGGTCAGACTGCAGATTGCAACCGAACCTGGAATAAGAGCCTCTCTCCTGTCTAGCTCTCTCTCACTCGCTAACTTCCAGATCCACTGAAGTCACTTAAACCTCAAGAGAGAAAAGACTCCTACATCGAAACAGGTTTTAAAGCGTGCACTGGGCCCCAATGAAACAGCAAGTCTTACTGCCAACCAAAGACTCTACATCGAACTCAAAGAACTGTAAATAGAAATCCAGCTATTTGCCTCAAACTTTTCCCCTTGATTCTCTCTACTTTTTCTGTCCCTATCTGCGTGTGTGTTTATCGTGTATGCATGCTAGAGTGATCGCGTTGCATATTCGTAGTCATTAACCGAATTAGAGTCTAAGATTAATAAACTTCCACCTTTCTTGTTTAAATCTAAGAAAACCTGTCTGATTGATTTCTTTGCCTTACAATTGGAAAGCAGTGAACAAGAATTCACTGTGGGGGAGCTAAAAACATGGTGTTTTTAAAATTAAATCATGTTAAGGTTAAACCAGGCAAAGGCTGAGAGGGATCCCTTAGACCCCTTTTTCACCAGGTCGTAACACTTAATCACCTTAACAACGTGTCCGGCTACCTTCAGGGATCTGTGGACATTCACTCCAAGGTCCTTCACTTCCTCTACACTTCTTAGTATTTTCCTATTAATCGTATATTCCTTTGCCTTGTTTGACCTCCCCAAATGCATCACCTCACACTTCTCCCAGTTAAATTCCATTTGCCACTATTCTGCCCATCTGACCAGACCACCAATACCTTCCTGCAGCCTACAGCTATCCTCCTCACTATCTATCAGATGGCAATCTTTGTGTCATCTGCAAACTTCTTGATCATGCCCCCACATTTACATCCAAATCATTAATATATACCACAAAAAGCAGGGGACCCAGTACAGAGCCTTGCGAATGCCACTGGAAACAGCCCTCCAGTCGCAAAAACACCCGTCAATAATTACCCTTTGTTTCCTGCCACGGAGCCAATTTTGTAACCACCTTGCTGCATTTCCCTGGATCCCATAGGATTTTATTTTTTTAACCAGTCTTCCATGTGGGACCTTGTCAAAAGCCTTGCTAAAGTACATCTTTCCTAAAGTGTGATAACCAGAACTGGATGCAATACTCTAATTGTGGCCTAAATAGAGCTTTATAAAGTTTCAGCTTATGAAGCTCAAGATCCCGTACTCTTTGCTAATTACTCTCTCAATATGTTCTGCCAACTTCAAAGATCTATGCACATGAACCCCCAGGTTCCTCTGTCCCTGTTCACTCTTTAGAACTGT
The DNA here is from genome assembly GCF_036365525.1 of Heterodontus francisci. Classification (NCBI taxonomy): domain Eukaryota; kingdom Metazoa; phylum Chordata; class Chondrichthyes; order Heterodontiformes; family Heterodontidae; genus Heterodontus; species Heterodontus francisci. Next base: position 17,835,026 of record NC_090388.1, read on the forward strand.
GCCATTACGTCTATATTAACTCTCCTTTTCCCTTCTGATAAAATGCATCAGCTCATAGCTTTTCTGTATTAAATTCCATCTGCCACTTCTCTTCCCATTCTGCTAGCCTATCTATGTCCTGTTGCAGTTGATTGGCATCACCTTCACTGTTGGTTACACCTGCAACTTTGGTATCATTGGTACGTTTGGAAATTTAACTCAGTATCTGAGTCATTTGTATGTATCAAAAAGAGCAGTGGTCCTAGCACTGAACCTTGGGGAACACCAGTGTCTACCATTCTCCTGTCTGAAAAACAATAATTTACCATGACATGCTGTTTTTTTGTCCTTAAGCCAAATTTTTTTATCCAAGCTGACAATGACCCTCCCATTCCAGCCTTTCTTGTGGTACTTTGTCAAATGCTTTCTGAAAATCCATATAGACAACATCCATTGCATTCCCTTCAACCTTTTCTGTTACTCTATCAAAAAATCCAATAGATTAGTTAAGCACAATCTACCTTCTACAAATCTGTGCTGGCTCTTTTTAATTAACTTAAACCTCTCCAAGTGCCTGTTGATTTTTTTTCTCTGATTATTGTTTCTAAAACTTTAACCACCACTGATCTTAAACTGACCAGACTATAGTTACTAGGAATGCCCTTACACCCTTTCTTGAATAAAGGTGCCACATTTGCCACTCTCCAAACCTCTGGCACATCCCTCATTTCTAGGGAAGATTATGGCAAGCCCTTCCACTATCTCCATTCCGCACTTCCTTTAGCAATCTGGGATGTGAGCCATCCAGACCAAGTAACTTATCTAAGGATAGCCAGCCTTTCCAGTACATCTTGCCTATCAATTTTCACCCCATTGATTATCTCTACCTCCTCTGCTTCTACTGATATTTTGTCAGCATCCCTTTCCTTAGTAAACACAAGTACAAAGTACTCATTATGTATTCTAGCCTTGCCTTATGCTTCTTCGCATATATCACCCTCTTTGTCCCTAATAGGTCCCACGCTGCCTCTTGCTACTCACTTGCGATTAACACGCCGGTAGAAGATTTTTGGGTTCCCTTTTATGTTACCTGCTATTCTAATCTCATATTCTTTCTTTGTCAGTCTTATTATCCTCTTCACTTCCCCTCTCAACTTATTTTATTTGGCCTAGTTCTCGCTTGAAGAATTCAACTGATATGCATCATATACCCTCTTTTTTGTTTCTCCATCTCCCTTGCCATCCAAGGAATCGTGACTTTCATTCCCCTACCGTTCACCCTTGTTAGAATATACCTAGCTTGTACCTGAAACATCTCCTCTTTCAAGATCATCCATTGTTCCATTACAGTTTTTCCTGTCAGTCTTTGGTTCCATTTTAACTTGACTAGATTCACTCTCAAGCCATTGAAGTTAGCCCTCTTCCAATTTAGAAGTTCTACTTTGGATTGTTCCTTGCTGTTCACCGTTACTAATCTAAACCTTATTTAGTTTAGTTTAGAGATACAGCACTGAAACAGGCCCTTCGGCCCACCAAGTCTGTGCCGACCATCAACCACCCATTTATACTAATCCTACACTAATTCCATATCCCTACCACATCCCCACCTGTCCCTATATTTCCCTACCACCTACCTATACTAGGGGCAATTTATAATGGCCAATTTACCTACCAACCTATGATATGATATAATGATCACTCTTACCCAAGTGTTCTCCCGCAGACACTTCATTCACATGGCCCACCTCATTTTCCCAGCACCAGATTCATCAATGCCTCCTTCCGAGTTGGACCGAGAACATACTGGTCAAGGATGTTCTCCTGAACACAATTCAGAAATTCCTCCTCCTCGTTCCCCTTTATATTCTCATTATCCCAATCAATATTTGGGTAATTAAAGTCCCCCAGTATCACCACTCAATAGTTCTTACATATCTCTGTGATTTACCTGCAGATTTGTTCCTCTATCTCCCTCTCTCACTATTTGGAGGTGGATAGAATACCCCCAGTAGCATAATCACACCTTTTTTGCTTCTCAACTCTAACCAAATACATTTTGTCCATGCCCCCTCAAGGCCATCCTCTCTTTCCAACACTACAATGCTTCCCTAATCAGTACTGCTACCCCATCTTTCCTTTTTCCTTCCCTATCTTTTCTGAACACTTTGTATCCTTGAATACAAAGTGCCCAGTCCTCACTATGTTTAAGCCACGTTTCTGATATTGCCACTACATCATATTCCCACATGTCTATTTGTACCTGTATTTCATCAACATTATTCACTACACTTTGTACGTTGACATACATGCATTCTAAATCTGTCTTTGTATTCCTCATAATCCTTCTTAGTCTACTCCTATCTCATATGGTACTACTTCCTTCTCTAATACTATACGATACTCTCACTTTGTGCACTTTATTCCTCTTTTCTACTTTCATATGCTTTAGTTTAAACCCTCATCAACCACACTAATGACCCTCCCCGTGAGGCCATTGGTCCCAGTCCTGTTGAGGTGCAATGCGTACCTTTTGAATAGGTGCATCCTGCCCCAGAACTGATTCCAATGCCCAAGGAATCTGAAGGCCTCCATCCTGCACCATGCCTCAGGCCACACATTGATCCTCCCTGTCTTCCTATTTCTACTCTTGCTAGCAGCATTCTATTAGATTACAACAGTTACACTTCAAAAATACTTCATTCACTGTAAAGTGCTTTGGGATGCCCTGAAGCCTCGAAAAGTGCTATTTAAATGCAAATCTTTATTTTCTTTTTATTAGTACTGACAGAGCTTTCAACCATCATGTCACAGTAAACTGGAGCTATCTTTCTTTGCCTTGCCATTTCCATCTTCTCTCCTCAAAACTTAGCTTTCTTTGTTCAACTTTCTTTTCAGTGTCTACTGCTCTCCCTGTAAAGCAACTTGGCTTATTTAATTACATACAAGACACCATATAAATGTAATTTATTGTCATGATAACTGCAGTATGGGTTTACCATGGCACTATTCAATAAAACAGAAAAATAAACAAAGTGTCAAAGTACAAATACCGCCACAGAAGAGTTGTAAATACATTCAAGGTGTTCTACAGTCCATTCCCTCGGTATCCATTGCTTGGTGATTGACATACAGAGTGTGTTCCAAAAGCCAGGAGTCTTGTAAAGAGATAGCTCAAATCAATTAACATTAGACAATCACATTACTTTGCAACAGAAGGAAATTTTGTCATAATTAATAAGAGACTATAAAGAGTATCTACAATCTAAGCTGCTTTTAAGAAAAAAAAAGTCTAGAGGGACATTGTGACTGAAACTCTTCAGGGATTCCACTAATATATTCCACTGCTGTAATACAGGTGGAAGTTGATGGAATCCTCAGGAAATCAGTGATGATCTAATTGTGTAGGGTGTCCAACATTTCTTGGAGTTTCCACTTTGCCTCGTAAGGGGCAGAATTTCCATCCATCCTTTTATTTTTGAACAATTTTTAGCTGTATAAATTATTGAGCCAGAATATTACATCTGGTCATACAGGATGTAGAAGAAAAGTGACTTGCTCGGGATCGTAGATGGACCATTAAAGAGTTCTGTCTTTATTAATTAAAAATATGAAAGATGTGAAAATGTATTATTTAGCAGCTCTCAGTATTTGGGCAATGCTGACAAAGTCACATTTATTGTCCGTTCGTAGGTGCAAAGCAGGTTTACACAGATGAGTGACTTGCTAGGCCACTTCCAAGGGCGTTAAAAGTCAATAATATAATGTGGACTAGAATCACATGTAGGCCAAGAGTGGAAATAACTGGCATTGCTAAGTCAGTACTATAACCTTGAAACCATCAAACCCACTGTAAAGGAAAACACACAGATCAAGAATTGTATGCACTTTTTTCCAATTGAAATCCATTGCAATCCAAAGGAAAACAACTGGGTAAATATATTTTAATGACAGTTGCCATTTGTGTCCTGCCACATTAGATCCAGTGCAATGTTGAAGCATGGATCAACTAATAGCTTAATAGGTCTTCACGAAGCCTGCTTTTACTTCTGCGTTAATTAGATTTGGAAGTATATGCATATAATGTGTACTTATACCAATTGGGATCAACAAATGACACAAGCTCTTGATTTATGTTTTTTTATTGGCCTGAATTTTGCAGTGAGCAGAGAATGAACATTGCCAACTCTTCATTACACTTACACTTGTCCATAGACTTGCTGTGCAATTTTGCACTGGAACTTGCTGTGATTAGAAAGCCATTTTGACATGGCATCCTCAACAGGGAATCTGGGACCTGTGTAAACAGGGAAAGCAACTGTATATTTCCTTAACCAATCAGATTGAAGAATCCTTACTGTGGAATGCAAAGTCTGAACCAGGCAATGTAAGTTAGAATAACAAATTTAATGTCAAACAGGAACAGAAAGAAAAAGTAAAAGATGGAAAGAAGGATTGAATTAAAAGGGAGATAAAGCAGACAGAAAGAAAAGATTTATTCAAAACATTTTTTTCATTTTTTAAAAATCTCCAAGAATATTTAAAATCTGAAGGAATGAGACTCCACACTTATAAAAGTTAATTTTCAGTGTCACAGAGGTTGTTTGGCAGTAGTTAAGACTTATCACACTATTAAAAATTTACCTACACTAAATGAGCAAGGCCTAATCTTTTCTGGTGACTTTAGTGGTTATATCTCACATAAATACCCCAACTTCCATACATTTCACTGCCGTGTCTCTCGGTGAGATATTGTTATAGCTAAGCTTCTGAAGGAGGAGGGCAACTCAGCCAGCAACTTTTGACTTCTGCCTTTAACTGTGCACATGTGGTCACCATAAGTTGCTATAAGAATTAATCTTTATTAATAGTGAGAACTGATAGCCTCACTGTTATATTACTACACGATCTAGGCCATTGTATTTTAATAATTTTATTCTTCTGTCCATCTCACTTTGATGAGCTTCATACTTTGTCAGAAATAATTATCTACCCTTAACACTCTGCCTGTGGTGTTTTGTCACCAGCTGCCAAGAGATATTTGACAGTGACACTGGTTGACTTAATCATTGCTTTTTCCATTGCACTCTGGGATGAAAAATATTACATCTGATCAGTGCCTAAATAAAAAAAATCACTACCCGAGCACTAACTACCATAATATCACGTCCTATCCATTTCAAAATATACACCATACCAAATGCAGGATGTGTGTCCCATCAATCTCAGGACATGTGCCCTACCAATTCCATCACCATCCTAACCCTTCAGGAGATGCGCTTGATCGAAACCAAAACATGCACCTATCCATCCCGTGGATTCAGTCCTACTAACCCCAGGAGGCACATCCATTCAATCCCAGGACATAAGATCTTAACATAGTTTGCTCTCTAGAAAGATTTGAATGTTTAGAAAATGGTTTCCATGCAGGTAGTCCTATTAAATGCCATGCATAGGTGTGAAAATATGACACCTACATGTCTATAAACAATAGCTGGTATAAATCCCTCTCATGTTCAGTCTATTCAAGATTCAATTTTGCCAGTAAGTTCTCTGTTTTGTGATGATTTACAAAATCTAACTGCGTTATGCAAAATAAAGGTGTTTTGCCTGATTGGCGTGATTACCATAATGATCTTATCCATCTTGGCCTGGTCTGTTACTTCAGAAAAGGATTATGTGTAATTTTACAACAATTTCAGTGATGTGTGATGTCTTTAAAGACTTCAAGTCTATTTATTAGATAGAGTGGTATACTGTACACAGTGTGACATTTTGTGTCCTAGCAACAGAGCTGTTACAAATTGATATACGTGTTATCACTAAAAAGAAACTAGTTGGCAAAATGTCAGCTGTAGTTCTTTCTCTCTGGATTAATACTAAAAAGCTGCATCTTGACTGAGTTCAGAAGTACTAGATGCTGCTTCCACTGTTGTACAATCCTTCTCATTCATATTGATGTCACATTATGCCACTTTTATATCACATTTGGCCGTTGTTATATCGCATTTGACTCTTGTTGCATTGTATTTGACCATTGGTACATCACAATTGAGCATTGACCATGAGAGGGAAAAATTTTGAATGTAAGTATTTAGCATGCGTACCTCAGTGTCACTTTAAGGGAAAACAATGGCCTGATAGTCATGGGGAGGCAGGGAGTGTGCAAGGAAAGGCGAAAATAGTGGAGAAAGCGTCAAGGCTGCAGAAGGGAAGGTACTGCCGAATTTAACAGCAGGACCTCATTATAATTTTTTTTCTTCTGTTTCCAGTGGCAGGAGGTCACAGCCACGTACCCCAGCAACGAGGAGTGGGGGAAGACTGGAGATTAGTGCCTGGGCAGGGGGTGGGGGTGAAGGTCGGCCGTGAATGCAGGCAGGGGATGTGGGTGGGCGAAGAGAGAGGTCAAAGTTGGAGGGTGGGAGGCTAAAGGCTTCCTTAATGGGTAGTGGGAGAAATCCTGCTCCTCCTGGCCCACAAAGCACTGTAAAAGGTGCTTACCTTCCTGAACGGACCACTCCCTCCTCCATTTCAATGCTTGTTTTCCCAAATCAGGGGAGACGCACGCAGCAGCATTTAAATGTTCTATCACTTTTAAATTTTTGCCTTGACCTTTCCTGCCCATCGAGGGGATGTTCATATCAATATCTCCCAGCTATTTATTATCCCTTCTATAATACAGCAGAATTCGGTCTAGATGATGTAACTGATAACATAATATTACTCACAAACAGAACCAATCCCCACAAAAAATAGAACCTAATAAAGTGTCTCTTTTAAACCTGTAAGTTTAGTCCTTCCAGAGTAGCTCCAGTAAGTATCGATGTCATTTGTCATTAATTATTTCTGGTGGTGGATTCTAACAGCATGTACAATGTTAAAAAAGAGATGCCTTCTGGCATTATGACACCTTGAAAAACCTTAACAAAGCATTTCAAAGGAAAGGTCCTCTGTGCGTTCTGTCCTCATTAGTCTCTGGATTAGCTCAGATGTCATTTAAAGTACGGGGTGTATTTATTTATTGACTGTGGGATTTAACCACTAAAGCTTTGCAAACCACTGGCACGTTCAATGCATAATCGAGCAAAAATATACGGTGACTGATCCTTCAGATCAACCAACTTTGAAGTATTTGCCTCAAGCAAACAAGTCAGGCCAAGCAGTAGGCTGCAAGGATGACGCCATTAATCAAAGTACATTATTCTGGAGGAGAAAAGTGAGAGGGAAGAAATCTGTGTTCATTTGCAGTTCCACCCACAATAACACTAGTTCATTTGCAAACTGGATTGAACACATCATCTTACCATTCCACTCAAGTGTAAAACAAAATTTGCTGCAACACCCTTGCATGTCAGCAACTTCTCAAACAAGCCATTTTTTCTGTTTCAACCGCCTTTGCAAAATATCAAACCACTTCAAGGTATGTTGATTATCCCCTCCAAGCCGACTCTCCCAGGTGAGCTCACCAGGCTTTGCTTAATTGAATGCAAAATGTGATATACAGTCAGGAGGGAGTTGCCCTGGGAGTCCTCAACATTGACTCCAGACCCCATGAAGTCTCATGGCATCAGGTCAAACATAGGCAAGGAAACATCCTGCTGATTACCACCTACCACTCCCCCTCGGCTGATGAAGCAGTGCTTCTCTATGTTGAACACCAATTGGAACAATCACTAAGGGTAGCAAGGGCACAGAATGTACTCTAGGTGGGGGACTTCCATGTCCATCACTGAGTGGCTTGGTAGCATCATTACTGACCGAGCTGGCCGAGTCCTGAAGGACATACCTGCCAGACTGGGTCTGTGGCAGGTGGTGAGGGAACCAACAAGAGGGAAAAATATACTTGACCTCGTCCTCACCAATCTACCAGTTGCAGATGCATCAGTCCATGACAGTATTGGTAGGAGTAACCACCGCACAGTCCTTGTGGAGACAAAATCCTGGCTTCACATTGACTAGAAACTGAACTGGACCAGCCACATAAACACTGTGGAGACAAGAGCAGGTCAGATTCTGGGAATTCTGTGGCGAGTAACTCACCTCCTGTCTCCCCAATGCCTGTCCACACATTAGGAGTGTGATGGAATGCTCTCCACTTACCTATATGGGTGGAGCTCCAACAACACTCAAGAAGCTCGACGCCATCCATGACAAAGCAGCCCACTTGATTGGCACCCCATCCACAAACATTCACTCCCTTCACCACCGACGCACAGTGGCAGCAGTGTGTACCATCTACAAGAAGCACTGCAGAAATGCACCAAGGCTCCTTGGACAGCACCTTCCAAACCCGTGACCTCTACCAACTAGAAGGACAAGGGCAGCAAATACATGGGAACACCACCACCTGCAAGTTCCCTTCCAAGTCACACACCATCCTGACTTGGAACTATATCGCCGTTCCTTCACTGTCGCTGGGTCAAAATCATGGAACTCCCTTCCTAACAGCACTGTGGGTATACCTACTTCAAATGGACTGCAGCGGTTCAAGAAGTCAGCTCACCACCACCTTCTCAAGGGCAATTAGGGATGGGCAATAAATGCTGGCCTAACCAGCGATGCCCACATCCCATGAATGAATCATCTTGACACCATACCACTCAGTGTTATTGATGTTAAGCCAAGTGATCCTGACATAATTTAAAAGTATAAATTTACGAACAGATTATGCTTTTCCACCATTTTCCACACTCTGCAATGATGAAGAGCCTTTCATTAAATCACGGACAGGGATTCTTGAGAGGGGTTGGGATTAGTTAGTGCTCATCATTGATGTCCTGGGATCCTGTGAAAGGTTTCTTAAAAGAATTAAATTTGCATTCATTTTCATCTTCAAAGCAGACAGCATATTCATTTCGAAATCTTCGATGTCCAGAAAGCCATACAATTCACACCACAATTAGGAGGAATGAATCTGCCTGCTGCTGCCCTGCCAGCTTCCCCATTTGTTATCCGCTCCAAGCCAGGGCAAATTTCAGAGTTACGCACAGGATCAACATCAATGATAAGTAAGTCCTTCTCTTTAACAGAACATCCAGTTTGAATGGCAAATGATTTCCCTGTCAATGCATACCCATCGCTCAAATGTACACGACGGAGTGCGATATTTTATCAAAAAGAAACTCAGATTCATTTTGAAATCTATAAACTCACAATCCCCGAGGGCAAAGTGGGTTAGAAGGTTCAACCAATAAGTGGTTCTTATTTTTTGTAAACAACCGAGATTACGTTGCCTGTTATATAGCAGGCACACATTTCAGGGCAAACGTGAATTGAATATTTTAAAGGCTTGCGGGATGGGGTACAGATCTTCCTTTTCCTGTGCCTTGAGTGTATTGGATTGCATGGCTGGAGTGAATAGCGTAAAGTTGGGCAGGGAGGAGTGCTACTTTATGGGTATATCATACTTTCAATGCTGTGACCAGCTGATCCAGTACATCCATCAGATGTAGGAACAGGAAAATCTATCCCTAGTTCCAGTAATTATATGAATACAGATTAGTCAGTACATGACAAATCTTTGAGCAAAACAGTCTTCAGGTCAAGCATCTACAACCTGGGTGCTATTCAGCTCAGAGCTGGTGCTGTCAGCCAAGTTTCATTATAGTCTGTTAGGGAATAATATCACTCATGCACTCACTGGTAAAACCATGCCTAGAATCACTAATTTATCACAAATGCTCATATCAAATTATATCCCAGAGGATTTTTTTTTCGATTTTTACTGGTGTTTTAGGGAATCAACCTTCTGGATTCCATTGCTTTATAATTGGGGCCTTTGGTTTATGCTGGACGAATAAGTCAAATTACATTTTTATTACTTGAGACAGTGAAATTTTTACAGTGTTTTCGGAATGGAATTTCCAAGATTTTGTCTACTTTCGTGTGAAGATCATAAAGCAATGCCTTGAGTCACATCCAACCAGGTCAACAGGAAGGGGTCTGGCCAAGTTTAAGGGTGAAAAGAAAAGGGTGATTTTAATGTTTGAGTCACCCGATTTCAGATGCAGATGGAGCGTGGAATTCGTCTGGCCTAACTTCAGCCTGCTTAACTTTCCAGTCAGGAAGGAGGTGATTGTTGGGCATTCCCACCCAAAGCAGATGGAAGCTTCATTACTATATTTTGTTCTGAAAGTATGTCTATGTTTTATTAAATATATTTTTTGAGGATTCATTTTTGAAAGATTGAAGAAATGTTAAACTTTGGGGTTTTCAAAGGGGGTCATTCCCTGGAAATGTTGTTAAAAGAGGCATTGAGAGGTCTCGTGAGGAAAACAAGCCTTTCCAGGAAAGCACCTGACTTCCAGCAACAACAACAAGCCTTTCTGGGAAACCACCTGACTTCCAGCTCAATAAAAAACAGAGAACTTGGACACCTGGAGAAATTGTTTACAAAGAAGTGACAGGTCAAGATTGATGGAGGTCAAAAGATTGAGTTAGGGTTAAACTGTATTTTTTTTCATTCATTCATGGGATGTCGGCGTCACTGGCCTACTTTATGGAGTCGATGTTGAGGACTCACAGGGCAAGTCTCTCCCTACTGTATACCACTGTGCCACCAGCTCTGGTGGGTCTGTCCTGCTGGTGGGACAGGACATACCCGGGGATGGTGATGGCAGTGTCTGGGACATTGTCTGTAAGGTATGATTCCGTGTATGTCAGGCTGTTGCTTGACTAGTCTGTGGGACAGCTCTCCCAACTTTGGCACAAGCCCCCAGATGTTAGTAAGGAGGACTTTGCATGGTCAACAGGGCTGGGTTTGCCGTTGTCGTTTCCGGTGCCGAGGTCGATGCCGGGTGGTCCGTCCGGTTTCATTCCTTTTTATTGACTTTGTAGCGGTTAGGTACAACTGAGTGGCTTGCTAGGCCATTTCAGAGGGCATGTAACTAGACCAATGGGGAAAAATAATCTTCAATCCATATGGAACCACTGCTATCTATGAGTAGCAGTTCACAACCAGCTAAGTTTGAAAATTGATAAAAACCAGATAGCATATTCCTCTTTCACTATGCATGCTCAGACTGCTGCCATCATGGCTGCGGATACCGGTGCTCAAAGGGGTTTACAGGGTGTTGCAGCAATCCAACAATTTGTCCTCCAGCAGGAATGGCGGCACAGTGGCGCAGTGGTTAGCACTGCAGCCTCACAGCTCCAGCGACCCGGGTTCAATTCTGGGTACTGTCTGTGTGGAGTTTGTAAGTTCTCCCTGTGTCTGCATGGGTTTCCTCCGGGTGCTCCGGTTTCCTCCCACAGCCAAAAGACTTGCAGGTTTGATCGGTAAATTGGCCATTATAAATTGCTCCTAGTATAGGTAGGTGGTAGGGAAATATAGGGACAGGTGAGGATGTGGTAGGAATATGGGATTATTGTAGGAGTAGTATAAATGGGTGGTTAATGGTCAGCACAGACTCGGTGGGCCGAAGGGCTTGTTTCAGTGCTGTATCTCTAAATCAAAAATAAATCAAATCAGAATGAAACCAGACGGACCACCCGGCACGACCTAGGCACCGGAAACGACAACGGCAAACCCAGCCCTGTCGACCCTGCAAAGTCCTCCTTACGAACATCTGGAGGCTTGTGCCAAAGTTGGGAGATCTGTTCCACAGACTAGTCAAACAACAGCCTGATATGGTCATACTCACGGAATCATACCTTACAGGCAATGTCCCAGACACTGCAATCACTATCCCTAGGTATGTCCTGTCCCACCGGCAGGACAGACCCAGCAGAGGTAGCCGGATAGTGGTATAGAGTAGCGAGGGAGTTGCTCTGGGAGTCCTCAACATCAACTCCGGACCCCGTGAAGTCTTATGGCTTCAGGTCAAACATGGGCAAGGAAACCTCCTACTGATTACCACCTACCGCCCTCCCTCAGCTGATGAGTCAGTACTCCTCCATGCTGAACACCACTTGGAGGAAGCACTGAGGGTGGCGAGGGCACAAAATGTACTCTGGGTGGGGGACTTCAATTTCCATCACCAAGAGTGTCTCGGTAGCACCACTACTCACCGTGCTGGCCAAGTACTAAAGGACATAGCTGCTAGACTGGGTCTACGGCAGGTGGTGGGGGAACCAACACGAGGGAAAAACATACTTGACCTCGTCCTCACCAATCTGCCTGCTGCAGATGCTTCTGTCCATGACTGTATTGGTAGGAGTGACCACCGCACAGTTCTTGTGGCGATGAAGTCCTGCCTTCACATTGAGGATACCGTCCATCGTGTTGTGTGGCACTATCACTATGCTAAATGGGATAGATTTCGAACAGATCTAGCAATGCAAAACTGGGCATCCATGAGGCGCTGTGGGCCATCAGCAGCAGAATTGTACTCAACCACAATCTGTAACCTCATGGCCCGGCATATCCCCCACTCTACCATTACCATCAAGCCAGGAGACCAACCCTGGTTCAATGAAGAGTGCAGGAGGGCATGCCAGGAGCAGCACCAGGCATACCTCAAAATGAGGTGTCAACCTGGTGAAGCTACAACCCAGGACTACTTGCATGCCAAACTGCGTAAGCAGCATGCAATAGACAGAGCTAAGCGCTCCCATAACCAACGGATCAGATCTAAACTCTGCAGTCCTGCTGCATCCAGTCGTGAATGGTGGTGGTCAATTAAACAACTAACTGGAGGAGGTGGCTCCACAAATATCACCATCCTCAATGATGGGGGAGCCCAGCACATCAGTGCGAAAGATAAGGCTGAAGCATTTGCAACAATCTTCAGCCAGAAGTGCCAAGATGATCCATCTCGGCACCCCCCTGAAGTCCCCAGCATTACAGATGCCAGACTTCAGCCAATTCGATTCACTCCACATGATATCAAGAAATGACTGAAGGCACTGGATACTGCAAAGGCTATGGGTCCTGACAATATTCTGGCAATAGTACTGAAGAAGTGTTCACCTCCTTTACCAAGTCCCCCAGTGCTGTGTCTGATAACCTTGGAACCCTCTCTCTCCAAGTTGTGCCTGTCCTTTGTCTTTCGCAGGTTGGAATCAATTTTAGAACAACTTCCAACACCTGTTCTAGCCACAATGCACGTCCCCTTTAAGAGGCTGGCTTTAATTAGTGGAGGCTAGCTTTAATGGGTGCTAGCCCCTCATCATGATTTTCCATCCCCTGCTGAGGTCTGCAGCCACTCAACAGTGGGGTTAGCACTGGCTGCACACAGCAATCATGTTAATCAGCAGGCAACACAAAGTTATCTGCATCACATTGAGCAGTGGGGAAGAACAGGTTAATTGTGCATCATAATTCCCACGTCCATTTTCAGGAGCCCCCTTATGTCCATAATCCAAAGTTAAGAACTAGTCCTGAAAATGACAAAATGACCAGCCTGTTCACAAGATAATTATGGATAAGGAAAGATATTCAGCTCGTCTTTCTATCTAGAAGCAATCTAAAGATCCCTCCATCACAGTGTTTAACCATTTCTTAAAGCATTCCAGGTTTTTGCCTCCATATTTTAGAGTCCATTCCTTGTATTGATTGTTCTTTGTGTGAAGAAGCTGTTACCTGTCCTGGGTTTGTTTTACATTAGTTTGAACCATTGGTTTAAACCTTTGGCACCTTGTTCTGCTCTTACAATTTAGTTTAAAGTAATTTTTCGGATGTATATTTTCCATATTGGTTACATCTTCACAAGATCACTAAATAATTATGCATGAGAAAGTTCATTCAGTCAATCTAGGATTGTACTAAAGTTCACCCTCCGGTTCAAGATTTTGAAAGGGTTTGAGAAGATAGCTGTAGAGAAGATGTTTCCTCTGGGAGGCAAGACCAGAACTAAGGACTTTTAAATATAAGATAGTCACTAATAAATCCAAACAGGAATTCAGGACAATCTTTTTTCCTGAGAGAGTGGTTAGAATTTGGAACTCAGGGAGTAGTTGATGCAAATATAGATACACTCAAGGAGAAGCTAGATAAGCACATGATGGAGAAAGAAATAGAAGGCAATGTTAATGGGGTCTGATGAAGAAAGGTGGGAAGAGCATAAACACCAGCATGAACCAATTGGGCTGAATGGCCTCATTCTGTACTGTAAATACTTTGTAATACTTTATAGTGTTTAATAAATGTTGTTCGATAACACTCCTGTGACGTGCTTTGGGATGTTTAGTCTAGAACCAGGGGACACAGTTTCAAAATAAGGGGGAAGCCACTTAGGACCGAATTGAGGAGAAATTTCTTTACCCAGTGGGTTGTGAATCTTTGGAATTCTCTACCCCAGAGGGCTGTGGAATCTCAGTCATTGAGCATGTTTAAAGCAGAGATTGACAGATTTCTAAATACAAATTACATAAGGAGATATGAGGATAATGTGGGACAAAGGCATTGAAGTGGAAGATCGTATTGAAGGCTCGATAGGCTGAATGGGCTACTCCTGTTCCTATGTTCCTATGTTTTACTATGTTAAGGGCACTATGTAAATACAAGTTGTTGTTGTTGTATAATTCAACTGCTGTATAATACTCAGGATTGGAAAATTATAACATACAGACTATTTACTTATGAATAAGTTGACCTAATGAACTGATGGGGATGTCACTATTTTACTCAGTGTATTGATTGCAATGTCGTGAAAAAATGGGCAGAGTTATACTCTAAATTTTCATTCTGATAAATGGCATAACATACATTAAAATAGTATCTGGTGCAGTTGAACTATTGATAAACTCAAATCCTTTGTTTCAAAACAAAAAGTAAATTGATTTTACCTGTGATTTGTTCTGATTAATGATGGAACTATAGCCTGCAAATGACTGTGCAAAATGTCATCTAAGACACTTTGTACCAAATTCCTCTCTTAACTACTCTAACAGAGGTATTAACCTATAAAATGAATTAAACCTTTGTTAAAATAACAAGGGGGAAAATTCTGGCACAAGTGCGTGAACTGTTTGTATGATAACATTACCAAAGGCATGTTTCAGGTCTGTCTGTCTATCTATCTATCTATCTATCTATCTATCTATCTATCTATCTATCTATCTATCTATCTGTCTGTCTATCTATCTATCCTTTGTTAATTATCTTAAGTGAGGTGCACATTTCCTGTAAATGTCATACTTACTTATGTAACACTTTCCTGTCACGTCTCGTTCCCAATTCCCCTATTGTTATAAAACAGTACATTTTTTGGCTCACCTAGAACAATGCCAGCACTGGCAATATTATAAAATGGTGTGTCTAGTGTACATTTTCTGTCTGTCGTACTTTTCAGATGTCTGTCACACTTGGCGTGCCAAGCACTAATACAGATTTTTGCGTCACAATTTAAAATACATTATGATCAATTGGAATCTACAGGGAAGTGCTCCAGGAAGAGAATGCCAGAGCTGCAATATCTGCCACCTCTTAATTGATACCCACAAACAATGCCAGGATCCTGACTTGCATCCTTAATGATAATTAACCTTTGAAAGAACCAGTATTTACTTAACATCAATTGTATCAATTACACTTTGTAAAAGGACATAGCTTTACTTTACCTGTAGAATTGTACCTCGCACAATACTCATCTCCTGAGCAACACCATGGAAGATCTGCCACTATATTGAATAAAATATATAAAAGTGATAGATCAAGGAATCAGCATCACAGTGTTGTAACCATCTCTGTATCCCATTATTCCATTGAACATATCTCCCTACTGGGAGTAAATGTACCCTGTAATCTTGAGTGGAATAAGTATAGAAGATTGTCCCTTGAATAGGGAAGATAGAGGGGTGATTTGACCAAGATGTTAAAGTGTTAAAAGGCCTTGATGGGGTAGATACAGAGAAACTATTTCCTCTGATAGGAGAATGAAGAACAAGGGCCATAATCTTAATATTAGAGGCAGGTCATCTGGGAGGGAAATAAGGAGGGAAATTTTTCACACAAAGAGAGGCAGAAATCTGGAATTCTCTTTCCCAAAAGGCTGTGGATGCTAAAACAATTGGAACTTTCACGACGGCGATTGATAAATTTTTATGAGGTAAGAATATGAAGGGATATGGTGCTAAGGAGGGTAAATGGAATTGATGTACAGATCAGCCATGATCTAACTAAATGGTAGGGCAGGCTCAAATGGCTGAATAGCCTTCTGCTGTTCCTATGTATTGAAGTGTGACCAGTATGAGAAGTACATGGACTTTCCACTGCCTTGAGTACAGATAACCACTCTGTTTCTTGTTCATATCTAAGCTTTCTTGAAGTCTACTTAAATGGATGGAGGATGGTTGTAACTTGTTAACAGGAAATACCCATAAGCTGGGCTTCACACGTAAAGGTTGGCTGCTGACATATTATTCAAGTGGAAAAGAATCAAGTTGTTCCAGTGGGGAGCTGACAACCATTTTTTTCCCTTTATGCATTATGTATCTTAAATAAACAAACATATCTGACTCAGTCATCTGCATGCCTTTTAGCTCTGACTGGGACTCGAGGGATCATGGCATGTAATTTCCACTACATTTGATGGAATGCAGGATGACTGTTATGCTGGCAGTGACCTTTTAATGCGTGCTTGGCATATTCATGCTGACTTCCTCCCTCCTTTACTTTTCAGAATGTGTTATCACTTCTCTATGGTAAGAGAAGGGAACAGTATAGATGCTTCACTTGAATCAAATGCAACATTGCTTCCATCACAGCTGCACTGGTAGTTTTTCTTACTGCCAAAGTACTCGTTACTGGGGTGCAGTTTTATGCTGTGTTCCAATAGAATGTTTTATCATTAAGGTTTGTGAGGAATGGCAAAGGTACTAACCATATTATTCCAAATTCTTACTCAGGCACTAGAAGGCAATGTTACACCACTGTTCGAAAAGTGGAAAAGGGATAAATAAAGTGAATATAGACCAGTTAGTCTTGCATCGGTGGTTAACAAAACAGCTAGAAACCATAATGAGGGAGAACATCAGTGAGCACTTAAAAAAGGTAAGGGCTAATGAGACACAGTCATCACGGGTTTGTCGTGCTTGACTAATTTAATTGAATTTTTTGAGGAAATCACTGAGCAGAATAAGAAAAGGAATTAAATGGATGCGATACATTTGATAATGTGCCACATAAGAGACTTGTGAGGATTGAGGCCCATGTTATTAAAAGCAAGGTGATGGCATGAATTGAGGGGGCACCAGAATTTTTTTTAAAAGGCAGAGGGAGTAAGAGTAAATGGTTGTTTCTCAGGTTGGCAGGATGAAGCCATTGGCATGCCCCAGAGATCTCTTTTGTGACGTCTTTTGTTCTCCATATACTGTACATAAATAATGTAGACATAGGCACAGAGGGAATAGTATCAGAATTTTTCCAAATTAGGGGGCATGGCAAACTGTGAGAAGGAATGCAGGAGAATACAGGAGGACATAGATTCGAATTATAAGCACCTGTTCAATAAATGCAGTTCAATGAATATACATGTGAAGTTGTAAATTTTAGGAAAAAAACAGAAAATGAAAATGTACCTAAAATAGGAAAGGACGATTTTGCACAGCAGTTACACAGATGTAAATTTTCAGCTTCTCCACTTCACCATTGACCAGCACCATAGAACTAGCTGGGTTTTCATTCTATTGATTTCAACAGAATTAAATCAGGTGAGTTCTATAGCAAACAAGCGATCTGTTCCAACAGATAATCACCCAGAGGTGAAGATGTAAATTTAATCCCATAGATTCTTAAAAGCAGGATTGCAAGTAGAAAAAAAGCCTTAAAATGGAAGGTAGAAGTTTGGGCTTTCTCTCTAGGGGCATTACTACAAAAGCAAAGAGGCTATGATGAATCCACTCAAGACATTGGTTAATATTATTTGGGATGTCACATTAGAGAAAACAAGATAAGAAAGCAAGTACCTACATTTATTGAACACCTTTCATCACCTCAGGACACCCCAAAAAGTCTTTGCAGCCAATGAATTACCCTTTTGAAGTATAGTCACTATTCCAGTGTAGGCTAATTTCTGCTAATATCTATCCAGGGACACTAACTAGGAAGTGTGGATGTTGGTTGAGGACAGGATCGTCCTTGTATTTTCTTGGCTAAAAGTATCCACAATGATCAGATCTTTGGGATGCCTTGGACATTGCAAGGCTTTTGTACAAATTGATACACACTGTAGGTTGTTTAAAGAAATGCAACAGTAGGTAGTGTTCTGAATAATCAGTTGGTAAAATATTCATGGCAGTCCAATATGAGAAATGCTTGGAGACATAATTAGTTTAATGCAATATGATCTGTGGTATTCTTTACTTCTGGAAAATGCTGATGATATTTATACCTCAGCACTGCTCTGAAAGTGATATTGCTGGAGGTACCAAAAAAGATCAGCAACTTTATATAAATGTTACCAAGAAATACATAACAGCAGATAGTGCTTTAACCAGGAATTAAGTCACAGTGATACTAGGCATAGTAACTGAAAAGCCATATGCTTAAAGGGGTTAAAGGCAAATTCCATGGATTGATGTATTCAAGTAATTCATTGTATTGTATTTACATCATATCTTTAGATTAATCATATTTTTAAATATGGGATCTTTCAATACAACAACTCATTCATATGGTGGTTTTTAAGACAGAGAAATGGCTCAAGGCACTTCATAGAGTGCAATCTGATTAAAATGAATTGCTAATCCAAACAACAACAACTTGAATTTATATAGCACCTTTAAAATAATAAAATTCCCCAAGGTGCTTCACAGGAGCATTATGAAGCAGAATTTGACATTGAGATACTAGTGCAGATGACCAAAAGCTTGGTCAAAGAGGTAGATTTTAAGAAGTGCCTTAAAAGGAGGAAAGAGAGGTAGATATTAATTGTGTTTAATTGTATGCTGGTGGTGGGCATGAGCTAGGGATTCACTTGAGCCCCTATAAATAGACACAGACTGAAACTGTGATTGTTGTGTTTGGAGGTGTATGCTTGTAATGTGTAACTCTGTAAATAAATATAAAAGTGTGTAAAGATTGGCTCCAGTTCTATACTTCATCAACCGGAGTAGAACAGTAGAGAGGCAGAGAGGTTTAGGGAGATAATTTAGTTTAGTTTAGTTTAGAGATACAGCACTAAAACAGGCCCTTCGGCCCACCGAGTCTGTGCCGACCATCAACCACCCATTTATACTAATCCTACACTAATTCCATATTCCTACCACATCCCCACCTGTCCCTATATTTCCCTACCACCTACCTATACTAGGGGCAATTGCTAATGGCCAATTTACCTATCAACCTGCAAGTCTTTGGCATGTGGGAGGAAACCGGAGCACCCGGAGGAAACCCACGCAGACACAGGGAGAACTTGCAAACTCCACACAGGCAGTACCCAGAATTGAACCCGGGTCGCTGGAGCTGTGAGGCTGCGGTGCTAACCACTGCGCCACTGTGCCGCCCAAATTCCAAAGCTTACGGCCTAGGCGGTGGAGAAATTAAAATCGGGAAATACAGGATGGCAGAATTGGAGAACACAGATATATCAGAGGATTATGGGGTGGAGGAGAGTACAGAGATAGGGAGGGGCGAGGCCATGGAGGGATTTGAAAAAAAGGGCGATAATTTCAAAATTGAAGTGTTGCTTAACCAGGGGCTAATGTAGGTCAGCGAGCCCACGAGTGATGAGTGAACAGGACTTGGTGAGAGTAGGGACACAGACAGAAGAGTTTTCGATAACCTCAAATTTATGGAAAGTAGAATGTGGGAGACCGGCCAGGAGTGCATTGGAATAGTCAAGTCTCGAGGTGACAAAGGCATGGACGAGCATTTTAGCAGCAGATGAGCTGAGTATGCAGTGGACTCAGGCGATGTTAGGGGAATAAGCAGTCGTAGTAATGGTATGGATATGTGGTCGTAAACTCATCCTAGAGTCAAATATGACACCAAGGTTGTGAAGAGTCTTGTTCAGCTTCGGAGAGTTTCCAGAGAGAGGGATGGAGTCAGTGGCTAGGGAACATAACTTTGTAGCAGAGACCGAAGACACTGGCTTCTATCTTCCCAACGTTCTGGCTATCAGAGAAGCAATCTGATAAGATTGATTAGAGACAGTAGTTAGGAAACTGTAAACTGTCCATTTTGCAGTGTTTGCAGTGGAAACTCCTTTAGGGCTGTTTTTTCGACTTAAAATGGGCACTGTTCACAAAGCATGCATCCCAGCCAGAAAATTTAGGCTTCAGATCAGTTGTCTTTCAGGCATACTTGGGGCACAAGACATTGGTCTCTGAAACTGGACTTCATTTCACCCACTTTACATCTGTAAAGAAATTGCAACAGTTCAATTTCTATTCCCTGTATTCCATAAATAATCATGATTTCATCAATGGCACTCTAACTAGAATTAGAGTAGCTTTACAAAATCTATGTTAAGTGGCTCTGACACAACTTATTTTAATACAAAAAAAGACCATTTTGCTGATGGGCGGTGCATCATTCAAATAGTTGAATACTATCAATTTTCTAATCTATGTAGTCTATTCATTCTTTTAATAAATGATCCATCTCGGTGCAAAGATGTCTCCATTGTAACATTCATGCTGTTCTTTGAGCTTTCAGCTGTCTTTAAGAATAGAGAAAAGTACTGTACCTTCAAAGAAGCATTCAATCCAGCCCAGCAGTGTGTTATTAAATTAGTCCCTGTGGTCCTAACCTTGGCACCAATGAATATTAGTCTTAGTCACAAAAAGATGCTCCAAAAGAGCTGGCTAAGTTACATTTGTGATGGAATAATAGAAAACAGAGGCAGAAGAATGATAAAAACAAGGGATATTTCAGTCAAAGCACATAATCAAGCTGTGCATGTCATTCCTACCTGTTGTTTCGAGCGAGCTGCAAAACATTTCGGCAGGGTAATAACTATTCATAGGCAGCAATTTCATTTGCAAGGCTAAAATAATGAACTTAGAATGCTGAAGAAACATTGACCTAAAATGATTTTAACAGCCATGCAATAAAATATTAAATGTTCAAGAGGTCTAAATGATTGTACTTAAAATATGCAGCAGGCCTAACAGTTTGGGTCAATATGACTTACTTCTGAATAATCTTTGTTTCAGAAGCCTATGGTACATACAGCAGATGAAGTGAAGCTCAGTATTTGAATCTGTGGTGTCATGCAGATTGCTTTAGGTAATGGATTCTCCCCCTGTAGCCATTCAGTAGTCCAGTTTGTTCTCTTAATAATTTTACTGAGTATTCAGCATGAGCAGAAATGGAGAATCCAGTTTTCTACCAGACTAAGAAGTGACCTGATAAAGGTCTTTAAGATAATGAAAGACTTTGATTGGGTTGGCACTAGAGAAAATGTTTCCATTTGTTGGGGAGTCCAAAGCTAGAGGTCATAAACATAAGATAGTCAGTAATATATCCAATTGGGAATTCAGGAGAAATTTCTTTACCCAAAAAGTGGTTAGAATGTGGAATGTGGTACTACAGGGAGTGTGGCCAATAGCATACATGCACTTAAGGGGAACCTAGATAAACACATGAGGGAGAACAGAATAGAAGGATATGCTGATAGGGTTAGATGAAGTAACTTGGGAGGAGACTCATGTAAAGTATTAACACCAGTATGGACCAGTTGGGCCGAATGGCCTATTTCTGTGCAGTAACACATTTAACACTTTAACTCGATGTAAGTTTTTCAATATAATGATTGACAGACTCAACTCCACCCTTAAGTTCGAAGCTGGAGATTTTAAAGTTATCCAACACAGAGAATCAGCAGTCATGGGAAATATGTAGACTGGCATTTATAGCTGTTATGTTAAATATTCAACATATTCAAAAATTCAAGGCTTCCAAAAGGGTATTGGACAATTATCTGAAGAGAAAACATTTGCAGGGCTCCAGGGAAAAAGCGGGGGAGTGGGACTAGCTGAGTTGCCCTTGCAGAGAGCCGTGACCGACATGAGAGTCCTATCAGCCTCCTTTTGTGCGATAACTACTCTTTGACTTTATGATTCTAAGTCATGCAACTTTAGGGATTTCACAAGTTGACTTACTAAAAAAATGATTGTAAAAATATGCTCTTAGCTCTGGGATTTCCTCTCTAAAACTCTCTCTCCTCCTTTAGAATGCTCCCCAAAACCTATCTCTTTGACCAAGCTCTCCTTATGTGGCTCGGTGCTACATTTTGTTTGATAATGCTCCTATGAAGTGCTTTGAGATGTTTTCCTAAGTTTAAGTGCTGTTGTTATTTGGAGTGCCTAGGTGGAGAAGCAGTGATGTCAAGCTGTAGCCTATCTCTGTTCCTTTCGAGCACTGCTCCCTGTTGAGAGTGAATTTACCTCAAAGGACATTTGGAAAGCGAAAGGCCTTTACCAGATTAAAGAGTTGGGGACTGTAACATTTCTCAAACTATAATGGAGAAATTCCTGACCTGTCACTTCAACAACATTACAGATTTTTCAACATATGTTTGGACCTATAGGTCCCAGTTTTTATGGGGAGGGAGCAGGGCTGATTTATTGGGTATAATACCTGGTAGCATGTGGAATGCTGAGAGGAGGGAGGAATTGCAAGGGAAGGAGATATCATTGTGGGGGGTGGGGGGAGATTGCAGGAGGGGATATTTGCAGGGAGGAGTGAGTGAGATCAAGAGATTGCATTGGATTGGTAGGAAGGATGAAGATTGAATCACAGGATGGCAGCTGATTGAGGGGAGGTAGGAAGATCATGGCAGGTTGGCTTGGGGGGTAGTGGGGCAAATCTTCCTGCTGCACCTGGACCACAAGGAGTGCTAGAAAAACACTTACCTGTTGCATCTGAAAGTTTTTGCCTCCATTCAGCTGCTGGGTTTCCCGAGCTGTTTGTGGAGCTTTTCTGTGTGCAAATTGGCTGCTGACTTTCTCACATTACCCCAGTGACTACTCTTCAAAAGTTATTCATCGTCTGTAAAGCGCTTTGGGACATCCTGAGGTTGTGGAAGGTTCTATACAAATGCAATGGTTTACTTTTTTTCTTTTCATCGGAGGTTCAAAATGGACACGCTGATTTTAAACAAAATATATTTCCTGTTTGTGAAGAAGTCCAAATAAGGTTCATTCTGAAATGTTTATATTGATGTGATAGCTTAGACCAAAAAAGATGAATGGTTTAGGAATTGTGCATAGCGCTATATTTATGAAGCGTCAGTGTGTATTAACTTGCTAGAGGTTTACAAGGTTGGAACAGAGAGATTTATTTATATTTTCTTTCTTCATTCTCGACTGCCAGTATTTCTTAAGGCTCTTATGGAGCAAACAAAAAAAAATTGACATTTAACAAAAACATAAACCAGCCTCAAACTACAGTGGCCAACAATGTCTCATTGTCATATTCAAAAGTCAGAATGAAAAGAAGCACTGCTCCAACAGAAATTGTACCCTTGATTTTTGGGGTCCTGGCAAGCACGTTCAGTCCAAAGCCTAAGAGCGTTGGCCTGAATGGATATGGTGAGAGCAGCTCCTCCTATTCATTCTATTAGATTCCTAGTGCATGAGAAATGAACATCGCGGGAGCGTGTGCAATTTAAAAATCACATTCCCTGAGGTCGGCACTGGTCGCATCCCCTCTGGAATGCGGAGTCATTCTTAAAAGGATGCCAGGAGGGAGAGAACGTCAACCCCACATGCCTTCCATTACGTGCCTGTTGATCTCATTGTGGGGCTCATTATCAGGCTTGTCACAGCAGTTTACAATTTTCATTGGAAGGGAATGGGGAAAACGCCGTGTTTGGAGCATGGCAGGATGTGCAAGTCGTGAACACAGCGAGGGCCATGAGGGCAATGGGAAGGGCTGATTTACATAACGCAGAGGCCCAAAGTAAAGCTCAGCTGCTCCAAAAGTGTCACAGAGTAGCCATTGTTGGCGATGAAAAACTTGCATTTGTCAGTGGTGAGCTGTCGGAATCTGGAGAGAAACATGAACCCGCTGGCATCACCTTGGCAGCTGGGGTTGGCAGAGGAAGGCCTGGTGAATGTACAAACTCCAGCTGAGGGAGAGCAGATGGGAACAGGCTACTCTGACATTGGACAGAGCAGCCACGATGAGCTGCAGTGTTCCTTCTGCAAGATGATGTCACCTCCTCCTGCCACACTCTGGGAAAAAGACCTCCTTCCTCTCCCTCACGGCCTCCAGCATTAGATTCAGGTCAGCATTGATGAAACTAGGATCTGCCCTGCCCCTAGTGCCAGGCCTCCAGCTCCCCTGTGACATCTCACTTCCCTCGGGTGTAGTGGAAGGCATTGGTACAAAACGCATTCTTACTTAGGACAACCAGCAGCCTCTGTGATGGCTGCCGTGGGGTGTCTACATGAGCTCCACACTTGATCAAACCCATCTCCATTCCAGCCCCACTGGCTCTAAGTGGACAGGAAACTCATCTCCATAGCAATTAAGGGCTTACACCTTTGGAAATCTGAATCTGAATCAGTTTCCACCGGAGGCGGATTTCTGACCCAAAACCAGACCAGGCTCCTGTTTCCCACCTCCATAACGAAAGTCTGGCCCAGAGACACTGAGGAGCATTGTGATTGGTGTGAAGAGAGAGAAATGTCCTGTAAGTTGGCAGCTCTAAAAAGGCTGCTGCTCATCTTTAAAGCCAAGCCGGTATTTTTGTTGTGGCACAGAAGATTATTAAGACAACACTTATTGTATGCTGGGCCAAAATTACATTATGAATTTGATATAGTATGTTAGAGGTTTGCCCATATTGCTCTGTTCTTGATGATAATACCTTGGAGACTTTTGCAGGAGTTGCAGCAAAGGAAGTGGCAGAGCATCGGAGCAGGAGGGCACTGTCCTTTTAAAAGCAACTGGATGGAGCTGGCACAGAGAGTGGATGAAGTCCAGGCCTGGGGGCCAATTCAGAGAAAGGTTTTTAGAAAGTGGGACTGGGGGTGTTTGGGGGGCTGTGGGGTAGAAGCTTTAATCTGAGAAGACGGGTAGGTATCTGTCCAGGTGGAAGATTAAGACAGCTGAAACTGCCGGCGTGTCGGGAAGTCGACAGGAACCCGCTGACCTATGATTTTAACTTAAGTGCAATCTGCAGAACTGCAGAGCACTTTGCTGCTCTTCAGTGGAGCGCTGCACGGCCAAGGTGAGGTTCTCCTCAATCGTCAAACAGATGGCAGTCTGTGTGCAGGCCATTAGTCAGGGCTAACATGCGCTCAGTCGACTGCCGCACTTGATGGTCCTCTTTCCGTCAACGCAATCATCAGTATGAAGACTGAGACAACATGACACATTGTCTGTACTGCCACTGGAAGGGCTGACAGAACCTCATACATTTTCTGCTGCTGCTCCATAATAACCCTCTTCATTGATGGCCCTTAACGCTCAGCATCTATGTCCAGCTGAGGAGAGCTTGAAGTCCTGCACCTTCCGTTGGACACTCTCCACTGCTGTTCCTGTCTCCAACAGCTGATCCTGTTCATGTGATGTGTGCCTCATCATGTGAGCATGATGCCTCAGCATCCTGTCTTGGCAGCCCCACCGAGGGATGCCTGACGGACCTTTGGGAAATGAAATACATGAATTAGAATGAACAAGATTCTAAATCATTATTGTGCACACCATCATTTTTCAGTGGCTGCTGACATCAGGTCAACTCGAGTGAGTGTTGGATGCCATGTGGCACTGTGATATTTAATACTGTTCCCAGGTAGCTGGAAGACCAGGCATGTCGAGATCCAACTTATCTCCATTGCCTTCTACTCTGCAGCTTTCAAAGTCAAGGCACTGGAGGTCCACCTCCACTTCTCTCCCTCTCGCTGTGTTCTGTGTTCTCTTCTCCTGCAAGGAGAGAAAGAAGAGACCAATAAGTATGAGGTGGAATGTTTTGAAAGGATGGAAGGACAACATTTGTGAGGGATGGGTATGACATTGCAATAAGATGAGGTGTCAGTGATGCCTGGTCAGATGGGGATGTGAGGAGGTGCCTCAACAGAGCAGAGTGGGGGCACCTGCATGGTGTGTTGGTCTGAGGAGTGCTGTGCAGGAGAAGGTTTGGGAAGGCAGAATAAGGCTGTTTGCACTTGAATATGCCATGCCTTTCACCTTTCCTGCCCTGATGAGGTCATTGAACCTCTTGCAGCGCTGTATCCCAAAACAAGGCACCACATTCCTGCTGCTGCCCTCCCCGGCCACACTTGCTATAACTGCTTGCTTTCTGAGGCTGCCTTCTCCCTCCCACGCAGGGGAAACAGAATCTCCCTGTGTTCCCTTACAGCAGCAGCATCATCTCCAGGGACGATGTTGTGGCCATCACTGAAACGTGGATAGGTGAGGGGGAGGAATGGTTTTTGGAGGTACCTGGTTATAGATGTTTTCATAAGATTAGGAATGGTGGTAAAAGAGGTGGGGGGGTGGCATTGTTAGTTAGAAATAGTGTAACAACTGCTGAAAGAATTTTCGAGGAGGATCTGCCGACTGAGGCACTGTGGGTTGAGGTCAGGAACAGGAAAGGAGCAGTCACCTTGATGGGAGTTTTCTATAGGCCCCCCAATAGCAGCAGGGAGGTGGAAGAGCAGATTGGGAAACAGATTTTGGAAAGGAGCAGAAGTCACAGGGTAGTAATTATGGGGGATTTCAACTTCCCAAATATTGATTGGCAACTCTTTAGATCGAATAGTTTGGATGGGGTAGTGTTTGTGCAGTATGTCCAGGAAGCTTTTCTGACTCAGTATGTAGACTGCCCGACCAGAGGGGAGGCAATATTGGATTTGGTACTAGGTAATGAACCAGGGCAAGTGATAGAGCTGTTGGTGGGCGAGCACTTTGGAGATAGTGATCACAATTCTGTAGCATTCACTGTGGTAATGGAGAGGGATAGGTATGTGCAACAGGGCAAGGTTTACAATTGGGGGAAGGGTAGATATGATGCTGTCAGGCAGGAACTGAGGAGCATAAGTTGGGAGCATATGCTGGCAGGGAAGGGCACGGTCGAAATGTGGAACTTTTTCAAGGAGCAGATAGTAGGGGCCATTGATAAGCATGTCCCTGTCAGACAGGGAAGGGATGGTCATGTGAGGGAACCGTGGTTGACAAGAGAGGTTGAGAGTCTTGTTAGGAAGAAGAAGGATGCGTATATAAAGTTGAGGAAAAAGGGCACAGGCATAGCTCTGGAGGGATACAAGATGGCCAGGAAGGATCTGAAGAAAGGGATTAGGAGAGCTAAGAGAGGGCATGAAAAATGCTTGGCGGATAGGATAAAAGAAAACCCCAAGGCCTTTTACGCGTATGTCAGAAATATGAGGATGACTAGGGGGACCATAGGTCCGGTCAAGGACAATAGCGGGAGACTGTGTGTTGAGCCGGAAGAGATAAGTGAGGTTTTGAATGAGTACTTCTCTTCGGTATTTACGAATGAGAAGGGGTGTATTACTGAAGAGGACGGTGTGAAACAGACTGGTAAGCTCGAGGAAGTGCTCGTTAGGAGGGAAGATGTGTTGGGGTTTTTGAATAACTTGAAGATAGACAAGTCTCCCGGGCCTGACGGGGTATATCCAAGGATGTTATGGGAAGCAAGGGATGAAATTGCAGAGCCGCTGGCAATGATCTTTTCATCTTCTCTGCTGACGGGGGTGGTACCAGGTGATTGGAGGGTGGCAAATGTTGTGCCCCTGTTCAAGAAAGGGAATAGGAACAACCCTGGGAATTACAGGCCAGTTAGTCTTACTTCGGTGGTAGGCAAGTTGATGGAAAAGGTGCTGAGGGATAGGATTTCTGAGCATCTGGAAAGACACTGCTTGATTCGGGACAGTCAGCACGGTTTTGTGAGGGGTAGGTCTTGCCTCACAAGCCTGATTGAATTCTTTGAGCAGGTGACCAAGCAAGTGGATGAGGGTAAACCAGTGGATGTGGTGTACATGGATTTTAGTAAGGCATTTGATAAGGTCCCCCATGGTAGACTTATGGAGAAAGTCAGGAGGCATGGGATAGTGGGGAATGTGGCCAGTTGGATTAAGAATTGGCTAACTGATAGAAGGCAGAGAGTGGTCTTAGATGGTAAATACTCAGCCTGGAGCCCAGTTACCAGTGGCGTGCCGCAGGGATCAGTTCTGGGTCCTCTCCTGTTTGTGGTTTTTATTAACGACTTGGATGAGGAAGTCGAAGGGTGGGTCAGTAAATTTGCAGATGATACAAAGGTTGGTGGAGTTGTGGATACCGAGGAGGGCTATTGTCGTCTGCAAAGGGACTTGGATAGGTTGCAGTGCTGGGCTGAAAAGTGGCAGATGGAGTTTAACCCTGAAAAGTGTGAGGTCGTCCATTTTGGAAGGACAAACATGAATGCAAAATACTGGGTTAACGGTAGGGTTCTTGGGCATGTGGAGGAGCAGAGAGACCTTGGGGTCTATGTGCATAGATCATTGAAAGTTGCAACTCAAGTGGATAGGGCTGTGAAGAAGGCATATGGGGTGTTAGCGTTCATTAGCAGAGGGATTGAATTTAAGAGCCGTGAGGTGATGATGCAGCTGTACAGGACCTTGGTAAGGCCTCATTTGGAGTACTGTGTGCAGTTCTGGTCGCCTCATTTTAGGAAGGATGTGGAAGCCTTGGAGAGGGTGCAGAGGAGATTTACCAGGATGTTGCCTGGAATGGAGAATAAGTCTTACGAGGAAAGGCTGAACATTCTAGGCCTCTTCTCATTAGAAAGGAGAAGGATGAGGGGTGACATGATAGAGGTTTATAAGATGATCAGGGGAATAGATAGGGTAGACAGTCAGAAACTTTTTCCCCGGGTGGAGCAAAGCGTTACAAGGGGTCATAAATTTAAGGTGAAGGGTGGGAGATATAAGGGGGATGTCAGGGGAAGGTTCTTTACCCAGAGAGTGGTCGAGGCATGGAATGCCTTGCCCGGGGAAGTTGTTGAGTCAGAAACTTTAGGGACTTTCAAAAGGCTTTTGGATAGGTATATGGATAAAGGAGAATGATGGGGTATAGATTAAATTGTCCTTAACAGAGGACAAAGGATCGGCACAACATTGTGGGCCGAAGGGCCTGTTCTGTGCTGTATGTTCTATGTTCTATGTTCTATGTTCTATGACACACCACTGGATAGTGGTGTTGCCTTGCCGCATTGAGTGTCCAATTCTGCAAGTTTGGGACTTGTTTCACACTCATACCCTCCTTCAAGTTTGATCCTCATAGTGTCCCTTTAAATAGTGGAGCTGAAATAGACTGATGTGGATTGTCATCATGCCCGCTTGCTGTAATTGGCCGAGAAACCTGGAAGTCAGTTGCAAATGCAGTAGCTGGGTTCCCTTCTGCTTCTTAGGCAGTCCCTCGGGAACGAGAATGACTTTCTTCCACTCCAGGGTTGTGGGTCCTTAGGTGACTGAATAGTCCAATTCTGGATCCGCACACTCTGCCACAGGTGGGGCAGGTGGTGTTTGGTGAGGAGAGTGAATGGGATGCTTGAATTTCTGAACGCTCCTTCCAGTGTTTGCACTTGGTCGCTGCCTGGGCATGTCGACGTTGTTCGAACTGGCTGGCACCTTCGCAGATGCTTCTTCTCCATTTTGGGCGGTCTCGGGCAAGAGATTCCCACAAATCATTGGAGATGTCACAATTTTTCATGGAGGCTTTAAGGACATCCTTGTAGCATTTCCTCTGCCCTCCTGGTAGCCTCTTGGCATGACAGAGCAAGGAGTAGAAAGCTTGTTTTGGAAGTCTTGTGTCAGGCATGCGGACTGAGTAACTAGATTAAAAGGCCTGCTGCCGGCCTCCCTGCTGCCTGAAAGTTAAAATTCAGACCCAGGACACCCAGTGTAAGCACATGCACGTTTGAGCAGACTGTTATTATTAGTGCCTAGCATGTATGGCATGCACATAACTAATAGCCTGGTGCATTCAAAGGGACGTAGCATGCAAAGCATAGAGACAACATCTCATCTGTTTCACACATGCTTTCACAACAAAAAAGTTCTGTGTGTGGTACACAAATAGCTTGTCACACAGAAATCCTGCAATGTCCGGCTCGATCCAACACTACCACTAAAAACAACATATATGTTATGTCGTAATAAACTCACACTATTGGTTGGGGAGTGGGGGAGGCAGCTGGGGCAGCAGATGTAGACTGTTCTCAGTGGGGGGGTGAAGTCTAGCTGTGCTTCCAAATTCTAACATCTGCATCTATGTTGTGAGGGGGACTGGAAGAAAGACTTCCCAACGTGAAGCCATTAGCCACTTTTAAAGTACCGGTATTGGAAGTATACGTTCTTAAGTTAATGGAAGAAGTAGGGGAACTTTGACCAGCAGACAGCTGCTTAAACAAACTAATCGTGCAATAAGAGAACTGAAAAAAAAATCACCTCTGCTTCAATGATGAACTGCAGTCCTTTCAGGAGTTGCTGTCTCGCAGAATTTCCCTCCCTCTCCCAACCAATCACACTACTCCTCAGTCCACTGCTTTTCAGGAGGGTTTCGTCATGGGGGGCAGGGGGCGGGGCTTCATCACCCGATGCCTGCCCTGATCTCCAAGCAACCGTCTATCCTAAAGCTTTAAATTATTTGGGCACAGTGGATTACTGCATAAGGAAGGCATCATGTTCTTTTTGCAAAAATATACTTTATTCATAAAATTTGTAAAAATACGTTACATAACAGATCAAATTTGACAATACATAAAGTGCCCATACAGATCAGTTTCTTTCAATACAGTACATGAGGTGACTAACTACACTTGCCATTACAGGTTATATTTACAATGTACATTTACATTCCATGTCAAACATTCTCTGGTGCATGCAGCCCAAGGGATTTTACCTGGTTTCTAGTCCCTCGGTATACTATGGCGGGACGGCCTTATACAGTGCCTTTCCCTATTTAGCTTTTGCGGCAGCTGCCTTAAGTTTAGTGCATTCCTCAGCACCTGGTCCTGGACCTTGGTCATAGAGGGTTCTTTGCACTGGAAGATTAGCAAGTTTCAGGCAGACCAAAGTGCGTCTTTCACTGTGTTGATGGCCCTTCAGGAGTAGTTGATGTTTATCTCGGTGTGTGTCCCTGGGAATAGCCTGTAGATCACAGAGTCCTGCATTGCGGAGCTGCATGGGATGAACCTCGACAAAAACCACTGCATCTCTTTCCAGACCTGCTCCGCAAAGGCACATTCCAGAAGGAGGTCCCTTGCCCACTCAAGAGCAGCATGCGGAGGCGGTGAAACTCCAGGAATGTGGGAAGGATCTGATGGGGAGGGACCTTCTCACCACCAGCCAAGCTATGTCTTGGATGCTTGTTTGAAAGGTCTGGTGATGAGGCATTCTGCCAAATGAGTTTGACCATCTGCTCAGGGAAACATCCACAGGATCCACCATCTCCTTTTCCCGCAGGCCACGAGGACGCTACATGTGGACCACTGCCTGATGGACTTGTGGTCAAAGGTGCTTTTCTGTACAAACTTTTCCATGGGGGCCAGGTGGTGCGGCATGGTCCAACTGAATGGAGCATTCTGCGGTCAGGTGGCCAGACCCATCCTTCGCAATACACTGGACAGTTAGAACCTCAGCACATTGTGACGCTTGGAGCTGAATTTTATGAGCCCCCTCAGGACGGGAATGAGGCGGAGGGGCCATTAAATTTGCATTGGATGGTGGGGGAGTGGAGTGCCCGCCACCTTCCCAATGCTTTTCAATTTAGTCCAGGATGGTGAAGGGCTAAGGCAACTTTCCCATCCCAGCCAATAGAGGGCCTTAAGTGGCCAATTAATGGCCACTTAAGACCTCTTCTCACCTCCGCCTGGCAGCCTCCTAGCGTGGTTGAAGGGTGGTCCCCCCCTTTGGGGGCAATCCAGGGACCCCAGAGGGCCCCCAGCGGTGATTGCCACCTGCACCACAGGAAGGCCCCTCCCCCCATCCTCACTAAACCCCCCCCACCATCCTATCACCGGGGCTGCCTGAATGGCCTCGGCAAACCCAACCCCACTCACCTTCCCCGGGGTCTCCAGACATCTTTGTACTGCAGGGTCTCCTGCAGTACCGGCAGTCACTACTGCTTCCAGTGGTGCTGCTGGTACTGTAGAGCTGCCAGTCTTCTGATTGGCTGGCAGGAACTTGTCTATTAAAGGGACGTCATCCCGGACAGCAGGCAGTTCATTCCCTGCCCACCATTAAAAAGCTTCGGAGTCTGATGGAAGGCCGAGGTGGGGTCTCCCATCACCTTCTAGCCCATCGCCAGGAGCCCAGTCGTCACAACAAAATTCAGCCCTTGGTGTTTGCAGAGCGAGGGCCTACACACAGCTTGATGTAGCTGCATACAAAGGTAGCCATCAGGATGAGGGCAATGTTGAGTACGGTGTTTCCCCCTTTATGAAGAGGTTTGAACATTGTGTCCCTGCGAACACGGTCCATTTTCAAACTTCAGATAAAGTGGAAGATGGCTCGGGTGACCGCCATAGTGAGGGTATAAGCCAAACCTGCACCACATAGTGCAACACTGAGAGCATCTTGAACCTGATGATGAGGTCCTCACCCGTAATGGAGAGGGAACGCTGCTCCCAAATGCCCAGTTTCTAGCTATATACTCCTTCCAGTTTTTGGCGCATGTCTGGACCCTCCGAACCATATCCCCAGCATCTTCAGGTAGTCTGCCTAGATGGCGAAGGGGACAAAGGATTGGTTGGTCCAACTCCCAAAGAACATGGCCTTGCTCTTGCCACAATTTATTTTGACTCCTGTGGTCAGTTTGAACTGGTCACAGATACTCATCAGTCTGCGAACCGACAGTGGATCTGAGCAGAAGGTATCATCATGATAGTTTCCCAAATATCAGGCAGTGACTTGTGTACTGATGTCTAATACCACCTGAATGTTGATGGAATGAAAGCCCTTTCTACTGATGTCGGCTCTGAGATTGATGTAAGGAGCCTGGATGACCTGACAGGTGGCATCTATGCCACCCTGAGCTTTTGGGAAACCTGCTAACCTGGTAAAACATTACTGATACCTCCTTTCCACAGGAAAACTGATGACGATGATTGCATGAGGCTCTAATTAGTTACAGAAACATAACATTGTATCATTTAGCTCCATCTCCCAACAACCCACCCCAACTTTTCATTGCTTGCCACGATCAACTGGGGCAAGAGCTACTAAGAGTCAAGAATAAGGACCAAAACATCATAGGCAGGATTTTTGCTTTGGGGTCAGGGCCCCAACGTCAGAATAATTTCCGGGTCCCGATCTCGCATGGCATGGGCCCTGTGATTTTTGTTGGATTGGCCAATTCGTGGCCAGAGTACATGATCGCCATGGTGGGCTGAGGGAGGGGTGTGGTGAGGGGAGTCCTGATGCTGGAGGGCCGATAGGACGCCTTCCAACAGTCAAAGATTGCAGCCCCAATGTCAGCTTGAAGCTGCTTAAGTAGGTAGGGAGGCAAGAGGGCTCTTTCATTCCTGGTTGCCAACCGCAAATCGGGTAAATAAGAAGGCCAGAAGATTTCGGGCCTTTGGCGATCAGGGAGAAAAACCCCTCACAGTAACAGGCGCTGCTGCCATTATGGCTGATTTTTGGAGTGGAGGCTTCCAAATAGATTGTCATCAATGTCTGCATGCCTGTCCCTGGGAGGCCACCACAGTTTCATGGACAGCTTGCTGATGTGACGGGCACCCCATACACTGGATCGAAAATCTGGTCGGCGTCAGGAAAGGGCCCGCAACTAACCCCTTAAGGGGCTTAATTGGTTACCCGCTGCGGCTGGGCAGGTAAACATTCCCAACATCAATCCTACTCCTCCATAATCCTATGGAGGTGGGAACGTGGTGTGGAGCTGGCCCGATGGGATTTCCCTTTGTTTTCGGGCCCTCTCTCCTCCAGTCCTGCTTCCACAGGCCATTGAAAATTCAGCCTCATGTTTCCATACCTGGTTTCATATGATGACATGGCAGGTCTGATCAGCAGCTAGCCTAATGAATTCCAGGAGGCATATTTGGAAAACCCAAGCCTGTACTTTCAGCTTAATACTCAAGCAGGATGGAAAGTTTAGCATGTGTTTTCATGCCTTCCTGGGTAGGTCGCAGGCAGATTTACTTTGATAACTTTTGTTTATTTATTTAATGCACTTCAAATCGTTACTAATACTCTTAAACATCATGGGGTAGAGTTTTCACTTTGGGCGCAATCGGAAATCGGTGTCTGCGTGGGTTTTCACCGGGTGCTTCGGTTTCCTCCCACAGCCAAAAGACTTGCAGGTTGGTAGGTAAATTGGCCATTGTAAATTGTCCCTAGTATAGGTAGGTGGTAGGGAAATATAGGGACAGGTGGGGATGTGGTAGGAATATGGGATTAGTGTAGGATTAGTATAAATGGGTGGTTGATGGTCAGCACAGACTCGGTGGGCCGAAGGGCCTGTTTCAGTGCTGTATCTCTAAAACTAAACTAAACAAAATCACAGCCGGAATTGCGCTGGTTTTGAAGAGTGCTTTTTCCACCGAGTTTCTGCTCAAACTCATTTGCACATCATTGAACGCAAAGTATGCCATGAGCCAGCACAATTGAGCAGCATTTTAAAATGTGATTTAAAAAAATAAATTTTTTTAATTTCCTTCTTACATTTCAGAGTGGTAAATTGGTGAAGTTTGATTAAAACAGCTGAAAATGGGTTTATCACAAAAATATAAGCATTTTAAATCATGGTGTCAATCCAACATCTTTGAGTAACCCAATTTAAAATGATTGAAAATGACTTTTAAAAAATATATTAAAATTGTTTTTGTTATATTGGAATACAGTAGTTTCTTAGAAAATTAAAATAAAAGTTACATTTGAAAGTTTTTAAAAAGTGGCTCTTCGTGTCCTTATGTCCAAACAGTCCAGCTTAATTTTTAAAGCCTCCCTGAAGACCTGCAAGTTAGCACAATTTGCAGAAACTTCTAATGCTGATTCATACACCCTGGGGGTGTGGCCAATTTTGTGGGCGGGGCCTGCTTCCAGTACAACGGTTTTAAAACTAGCTTCAAAGATGGCAGAAACGTAATTTGCGTTGAACGCAATTTTCACTTAAAATTCCACGATCTGTTGCACCAGTTACGCTATTTTCAGCCACTAGTGGGGGAATCTCGAACTAGGGGACATAGTTACAGAATAAGAGGACACTCATTTAAAACTGAGATGCAAGGGAAGTGAATGTCTGGAATTCTCTACCCCAGGGAGTTGTGGAGGCTAGATCACTGAAAGTATTTGAAGAGGAGGTAGATAGATTTTTGAAATATCGGGGAGTTGAGGGCTATGAGGTGCTGGCACGAAAGAGGAGTTGAGGTCTGGGGCAGATCAGCCATGATCTTATTGAATGGAGGGGCAGACTTGAGGGGCTGAATGGCCTACTCCTGCTCCTATTTCATATGTTCTTATGAGTTGTGCCAAAAAAAATGCAATCGAGCGGAAACTCCAGGCCATGTGGCACTGACATTAATCTCTGTGGGGAGGATCTGTTGAGGTTAATTAGTAAAATGAAAGTATCCACTAGATCCAGACAATGGTATTCCCCAAAGATGCCAGTGGACCATATGGTTGGGAAACAAACAGAGAGTAACAAAGTGTGATGACTTTTAAATACTTCAGCAATAACTCCAAAGCAACTAACAACTGTTGAAGAGAGAAATAAAATAAAAATGAAACTGTCAACAGCACCAATTGCTGATCTACAGGCAGTCTGATAGGATGGTAATATCACTTGTTAGACAAGGATTAGACGACTTAAGATCTGTGTACTGTCAATCCCGTTGAAAACTAAACACCAAAATCAGAAGACTGACAGAAGCTAGAGTCCCTTGAAATTAAATGTTATCCTTTGATCCTGCGATTGAGGTGGTAAAATCATCTGTTAAACCAAGAAATTCAACACTGAGTAAATCTGAAGGAGTTTGTACTGAACAGGCAAAAATTAGCAATGTACACAGGATGAATGGCACCAGTCCGTGTTCAGCAAAGTTCAGGGAATAATAAGAGGAAGACAACAGAGAGATAAAAAAAGGAAGACTTGCATTTATAAAGCACCTTGCATGATTTCAGAACATTCATAAGTGCTTTATAGCCAATGAAGCATAATCTATGTAATGTAGAAATGCATCAGCCAATTTGTGCATAGCAAACTTCCAGCAACAGCAATGTGACAATGACCAGATAATCTGTTTATGTGGTGTTGGTGAAGGATACCAGGGACAGCTCCCCTGCTCTACTTGAGAGGGCAGATGGGGCCTCAGTTAAGTGTCTTATCAGGAAGTCAGCACTTTCTAGAGAGTACAGCACTCCCTCAGTACTGCACTGAAGCATCAGCCTTGATTGGCCAGAGTGGACTTGAACCCACAACTTTCAGACTCAGAGGCAAGAGTACTACAAACTGAGCCATGACTAGCAGTGAAATTGAACTTTGTTGTGTCAGTTTTCCAACTGGAAAATGGATACAATGAGTTTGAATTTCAACCTCCCATATCCAAAAAGAGATGAATGCATGTCCGATGCCATGTGATTCAGGTGCTACAGAAGCACCCTTGGCAGACACCTAACGTAAGTGTGAGGCTGCTGTAACCTTCTAATAAGGGGCCTAACCCCTATTTCAACAACCAAACCAGAAATAGGTTTGCCCTGAACATAGCAGGTATTGGGCCTGCAGCATTCAGGATTACTTGGTCTACATGCAGCTTAATTTAGCGGTCCTTAAAGGGTCCCCTGGAGACTGCCACCAAAAAGATACTTTAAAAAAAATCCTTGCCTTAATGTAGACCAGGATGAGCAAGAGTGCTCCTCTTGGCTCCACGTTAAAGCTACCAGCCACTATTCACCCCGCTTCATAATTAGGCCCAAGCAGCCTATTTTGTTAACACCCCATGACTGGTGAGCAGCTCGCTAGTACTGTATTACTGAGGCTGGAGAGCTATTTGGTGTGCTCCTAGCCTCATTAGACATGCGCAACATGTAGATCATACCCTGATTTGGATGTGATTGAATTTCTAGGCCAACAAAGAAGAAGACCTTTGATTGGTGGCACAGATCTTGTATAACTGTGTGACAAGCCCAATTTAGGTCTCCATGGAGAGATGAGACTAACCACAGTACAGGCAGTGTAAAGCATGCTGTTGCCATCTTAGAAGTCCAGAAATCTAAGCAAAAACTTATTAACATACCACCAAATGACAAATGCAGGAGAATTACCTAACCCCAATTTGCATGATCCATTGCCATTTTGTGCAGAACTTTATGAAGGAAACATTTTTAAAATTCCAATCTGAAATTTCCTCATTCTGCTATATGCCAGCCATTAATAAACACAGTCATCAATCAGCCCTGCTCTGTTCTAACTACATAATTGGTCACAATTTGCTGTAGTAGGGCATCAAATAGTATCTACCATTAGTTAGATTTGCGTGTTTAGGTTTTTAAATTTTTTGCATAGAAAGTTGCCGTAAGTGTGAACTGGTGACATCACAGCAAGGCAACAGGGCGTCAGGAGCTTGAGTGAACAGGGCAGGCAACTGTGTATCTCTTCAACCAATCCGATTGAAGGATTGAGCAAGTAACAGCTCAAGGACTGAGAAGGAAGTATAAATTAGAGTGGGTTGATTTAATGTCAAATAAGGTACAGAAAGAGACTCCACACTTCTAACAGTTCATTTTCCATTCCAGAGAGGTTGATTAGCAGTAATTAACACTTATCAACACATTAAAAGGATGTTTAGACTGGAATACACAAAACTTAACTTTCTGTGATAAGTTTAGTTCCTATCTATCACAGAAGTGCAGTAAATTTCACATCATTGATGAAGCAGACAGCAAGCTGGCATTTTGTGAAGCTCTTGGTGGAGTGGTGTAGCACAACTCAAGCAATAGCTTTTGAATATCCATGTTTAAATATACATTTGCCCTCGCCTGAAGTTGCTGTACCATTTGTGCATAAATAATGGCGAGCGCCAATAGCCTCACCGTTATTTTGCCAGCAAATTCTGGTGTATTGTGTTGAAGTTTCCTAATGCACACTTGAAGGCTTAGAATGGAAGCCAAGTAATTTATCAATGATGTCTGAAGAATTGTCAGAAAAAAATGAAATCTCATCTACAGCAGTTGCAGCACGTTACAACAGGGAGCTTGTGTGGGCTACATTTTTCAAAGGTGCTAATTTTTACAGTCACTTAACAAAATCCCTTTTATTGGTTTGTCAGTTTAAATTTTAATCATACTGCATTGGAGTCACTGCCCCCGTTTCCATTTTCACACTGGATTACATTTATATCTGCTCTTGTGCCTTGTCACCGCACTAAGGCAATCAGCTGAGGCGGCTGAGGTAACTTGTCTGGAAAATAATATCGTATTGTATATAATTACTACGCACGGTAATTCAGAAACAAAGCAACGTCAGAGAGAAAATAGCGTTCAACTACTGATCTACGATGAGCAATCAAGAATCAGATATTGAAACTCTTGCACATTTTAAGCACGGTCTTGCTCCCAGAGTGATTAGCTACCATGTCGTTGGAAAGTGCAGGTTTGCTGATTGAGTTATTAAACAATGTGCTGGCTGCCCTCCCAAGTGAGGAAGAGTGATAATTATACAGACAGCTGAGACAAAGGATGTCTCTTCCCTCTTAGAGCTTTATTCAGAATGGAAACATCAGACAGGTGATATCCTGGCACTGCAGTGGGACCTTTTGTTCATTACTGCCCCATCACTCACCTGGAGCTGATAACATTTCATCCACAGTAATGAAGTTACTGCCAACAGGCGCAAGAGGAACGCAGTCTTTTCTCCCCATGGAATCCAGGGTCTGTGCAAAGCTGTTGAATGTCACTGATCATCTGAGAAATGTATTCATAAGACATGTCAAACACAACAAAAATACCAAATTGAGTTTGTGATCTGGATTTGCTGCAGTTTCCGGTTACCGTACCTGGAATGCCCTGGACCCAACAATACTGGAAAAGAGCACATTGTTAAGGAAGCAGGCACTATTTTCTGTCCACTTGAAGCAATTGGCTGAACATCAGGCAGGCTCTATTAAGGCCGATTTCCATGTACTTGCCAGTGCCCGAGAGAACTAAAAGCTCCAATTGTAGGAACAGGTAAGTCTACCCTTTGTCTCCAGTACACCTGATATCCAGCAAATAGAAACAAGTTGAGCAATAAATGTGACACGACTATATTACATCATCTATCTCATATCAATCTGGGTGGCACCAAAGTAAAAATCCAGATGTCCCACAAGTTGGCACAAATTTAATGAGGAATGTGCTTTTGGATTTATTCAGGTTTGAAGTTCAAGCTGCCCAAGAAATGTCAGTTACTTTCAAAAACGGAAGAAAAAACAAAGCTCTTATCAAACTAGACCATCATGGGCCATTGAAACATAAGAACAGGGAAGGCCATTCAGCCCCTCTATGATATCACGGCTGATCAGTATCCTACCTCCATCTACCCATCTCAGTTCTGTAGCACAACAACAATTTGCATTTATAAATTAGTGAAATGTCCAAAGGCACTTCACAGGAGCATTATAAAATAAAATTTGACATGAGCCACATCAGGAAAATATATAATAGATGCTCAAAAATCTTGGTCAAAGAGGTAGGTGTTAAGAAATGAAGGAAAGGGGTAGAGAGACAGAGAGGAAGAGAATTCCAGAGCTTAGGGCCTAGGGAGCAGAAAGCATAGCCTCCAATGGAGTAGCAGTTAAAATCAGGATGTGCAAGAGTCCAGTTTGGATAACCCTTAACCCTAACCTCAACAGCATTCTCGGGGTCAAATGGATGCCTTGCTGGATCACTAATTATATTACACACTTACATTCTGTCATTTAGTTTACCAATAATTGGATATGTATGGGTAGAATTTCCATTTTGTGACTTTCACATATAAACATTGGCCTGCTTATTCTAAATTTGGGGCCAGGAAGTTACACCGAATGTGAAATTGTTGACAATGACCTGCAATTTCCCTTGGAGCTGCTTCCCACTCTGTTGACGTAACTTCACTGAAAGCATGTTGGAAACCAGGTTTTCACACATGAACGGGGTCTCTAACATTGCAGCAGCCAAGCAGGAAGTAGTGCCAAAGAAATTACAGGGCAAGGATTCAAATCTAACCCAGCACAGTTGGATGAAAATCTCTTGACAGTACTTGCTGTAATGATCACAATTTTTGCATAGCCAACACCCAATTCCTTAGTGGGTGCTGATCTCCAAACCAGCTGCACATGCAACTCTTTGTAAATTGACAATTTGTAAGTTGCCAAATGGCCTGTTTCTGTACAGTAAATACTTAATAATGATACTGGTTTCCAAAAGTGAGAAAGTGTGTTTATTCCTTTGCATTAATTTTCTTGTTAAACAAAGATTCACACACACAAAAATTTTCAGAAATCAAACTGCCCATTTTCAACACTTGGGCCCTATTGTACTGTATATTCTATCCATAGCTCATTCTTATACATTCACAACTGCTTGGAAAGCAATCATGCGAAAGAATACACTGTGTAATCTTGCTATTTCGGACAGTTGCACATGCACAAAATTATTGCATTGATATAGCACCTTTAACATAGTGAAACATCCCATGGTGTTTCACTGAACTGTTATCAAACTAAATTTGACAGCAAGCCACATAAAGCGATATTAGAACAGGTGACCCAATAGCTCGGTCAAATAGGCTAGTTTTAGACATCTTAAAGGAGCAAAGGGAGGTAGAGAGGCAGAGAAATTTAAGGAGGAAATTCCAGAACATATGATCTTGGCAGCTGAAGGCATGGCCACCAATGCTGAAGCGATGAAAATTGGGGGGTGCGCAAGAAACCAGAATTGAAGAAGCACAGAGATCTCGGAGGGTTGTCAGTCTCAAGAAGAGATAGGGAGGGGTGAGGCAATGGGAGTATTTGAAAATAAGGATGAAAATTTTAAAATAAAGGTGTTTCCTGTAGGCCAGTGAGCTCACGGTTCATGCATGAATGGGATTTGGTGTGAGTTTTAAATGTGCTCAAGTTTACACAGACTGAAAAGGATATGGCAGCATTTTGCTAATGAAGTCTTCTTCAGTTATACTCTACGAGGAAAGGAAATAATGAGTAAAACATAACCTGAGGTAATGGCTGGGGAAGGATGTAAGTGAAGGATGCAAATGATTTGATGTGAAAATAATATGATGAGTTATATAAGATGAATGATGAGGTACTTAAAGGGATTATGGGTTGCAAGGGGTAGCAATAACAGCTAGAGGGTGTGACAATGAACATAAAGGTGGAGTTGGTCGTAAAAATTGTGAAAAGAAAGGGCTTGCAGCCTAATCAAATTTATGGCGCAAAATAGATGTCAGGTTCATCCACTACATCTCCACTATTTTGTTGAATTTAAATTAAAAGTAAACCAAAATGCTTCATAATACCTGCATATGGATGTGTGTATGTTTCGATTATTCATTTTATTTTTAGTTTTAGTTTAATACACCAGTAGTTAAGCACTGCATTACAGTGAAGTTCACTATGTAAGATGCCAACTTGAATATGAACAAAGAGGGTTTGGATGGCCACACTATAAACTGCCCAGCCCCATGAGCAGCAAATTTACAGATCAAATATAATACCAGGCCCTAAAGTGGTCCATGTTCGAATTTGTTCGCCCTTTGATATTGAAGAAGACAGCCAAAGGATCATCTCATTTTCTGCAGTGAGTTCTTGGATGAGTGTTGGAACCTAGTTTTGTTGGGAATGAGCTTCTACAGAGCGAGTGGATCCCCGATACACCAGGTTGGAAATCTTGACTTTTCACACGAGACTTCCTCAGCTGGCAGTTACATTCAGCATCAGCAATGCGACGGGCCTCCCTGAAGGTGCCTTCATTGATGCTTTTTGTAAGACTCTTAAAAAGGGGGTTTCATTGTCCCGGAGTGTAGTTGTAGACAGGCTGTTTGATGTTCTAACAGCCCAGGCTAACACATCAGTGGCATATCCTGATTCGTCTGTCTGTGTGTGTGTATATGCGGGGGTCTTAGTTCACTTACATTGTCTTTTATTTTTAAAAAGTCCAATATGAAACCCAGCGATGATGTCTTCAGTCAGAATTCTTCTCCCTTCGTCCCAATGCTCACCAGGTGAGCTCCACACGCTGGTCCACACCACAACTGGTTATATTTTACTTATGAACAAAAATATAGGAGATATTAACAAATGCCTCACAACGTAACAGAGATACAAGAAATATCCAAATGCCTTACATTTTACACCAGGCTTTCTTATCTTGAGCTACTTGCTCCCACATATGGATGTCTATTCTGCACAGTTTCAGAGTCACCTTTTAAGCAATCTTTACATCTTGTTTGCTAACCACCACAAAATTTCTTCCTGGTTGTTAATGTGCCATAAATGATCTTCAGGAATCACTCATCAGACATTCGCATATGACCAGACAATCACAACCATGTCTTCACCATTAGAGCAAAGAAAAGAAATCAGTATAAAGACAGCTGGTATTAGGGCGAAAAGCACACAGTAAAATGTGATGTGATTAATAGCATGTGACTGCGTGGATAAGTAAGTTGACGTTGGGCGTTCTAATACATTAGCCTAGAATTTCTGATCAGTGTTATTTTAATGCAAGTGGTAACCCATTTAGAACGAATGGGTTTCTGGTGCCATTAAACTGATGCCAATCAAAAGATCTAGGTTATCTTAAATTGCAGGAGGAGTGTTAGATTCAACAGTCTTTCGTCAATCTGACTAATGTGAATATTATATTGAACTGGTCACCTGTTTATCCCAGGTACTTACCCCCAAATACTGTGGAAGCTTCTCTTACTCTTGATATAACAAGGGCACATAAAGTATTTGTTCTCACAAACTACTTTATTTACCTATTACCCAAACTACAGATATAGTCACTATACTGGTCGTTGGTAACTCCACATGCAAGAGTTCGTCCCTGGGTGGTCAGTCCGCCGAATGAGTTCTCTTCATGTCTTCAATGATTGACCAGGTCACTTTTCCCAACTGCAGCTACAATGTCCTTGTGGGCTGTGGCTTTATACCCCTTTCTGACCATGGTCTCTATACATATAAGGTAACGTCTCGAATTGGGTCCCAAATTGGGATTCCGTGTCTAATCAATCCCACCATGGCTATGCAAGTTCATTAGGTCATATCCTGCTCTCAGCAGGGGGGGGCGGTCTTGGGTGCATACCAGCAATGGATGTGATATCTGCATCTTGATGAGGTAAGAAGGAAACCATTCACACATATTCCAAGGGGCCATTGTCCATAGAGTGGTAGTAGACAGAGTGCTGGATTTTATGCGCTCACTGCAAGCTCCGGCCCCGCCAAAGAGCCGCTGCAATATCAAGCGTGGAGGCTCATTTAAATAGATGGGGCAGACCGCCACCCCCAATCACATGGAGGAGGTGGGCTGTCCATCCTCGCAAAGGCATCAGCTGCCTGTGCACAGGCACTGACACCATTTTTAAAGGGCTATCAGCCCTACCAACTTATTTAAATATTTAAAGACAGATGGAATAAAATTAAATACATTTCTTTTGCTCTTCTCCTACCCCCCCCCAATAACAATTAAATTAACTATTCGCCCTTTCTCCCTCCCAAAACACTTACCATTACCATCTGACCTTCTCCCCACCTCAGACTGCACAAAATTTAAAGTACAACCGTTCCTACCATCCCCTACACCCGTGACATTTATATGACCTTGTTTCCACCACCACCCCCCCCCACCACCCCGGACTGATGAACGTATCTCCTCCCCCACTCCCCACCAGTGTGGTGCCTTGTTTCCCCGGATGGGGATCCGAAGGCATGGAAGTGCCAGCCGCCGGGGCGAAGATCATGGCGGGCCATCAAGATTAAGGGTAAGTACATGCAAATCTATTACTTTCATTCATTTGCATATGGTGATTGTGGTTCCATTGTTGAGCAGCAGGGTTGCGAGGGAGGGCAGCCACGGTGCGCCGCCGTCACCAGGAGGATCAGGCCGGCCCCTGCCAGCGTCGAGGTTCATGGTGGGTCTCATCCAGAGCCATCTTCAGGCAACTTACAGTGTTATTTGGCAGCTTCATGTGCAGCACTTGAATCTGCCTCTTAATGATTGGCCTTCACAGCCATCAACAAAGGTGTACCGAGAGAAGACACCCCACCTAAATGGATTGTTTGCTGCATGTCCATCATCTTTCATAGATGGAAGGATACCAACCTTATTAAAGGAGATTTCACTTCCTCATGTAAGACTGGTCCTGGGGCACTAAAAATCTGCCTTGCTTTTTAAGTCAAATTCAAATTAGGGTATAATACCTCCTACTCACTTTTCCAGATGCTTATCCACAAACATTGTAGAACAGACCTAAATGTTAATCTTCTGACAGATCCTCAGCCACACAGCTGAACCTAATCATTATCCCTCACCAGAACCCAATTTTGATTGAATTTGATTTAATGGCTTATATCTTTTTAAAATTACAGTTCGATTTTTGTCATGTGATACTCTTAAAGGGAAGGAAGGAAAGAAAAAAAGACTTACATTTATATAGCTCCTTTCTTGACCTCAGGATGTCCCAAAGCACTGCACAGCTAATTAAGTACATACTGTGGAGTGCAGTTACTGTTCCAATGTAGGAGACAGCTTACTAAGTGATCCCAGAAACCTAAAGGTTGAAAAAAGAAGTCACCTCTGGATTTAGTGTTAGTTTCCAGATACTCCTTTGTTATCTTTTTTTTCATTCATGGAACATGGGCATTGCTAGGCCAGCACTTGTTGCCCATCCCTGATTGCCCTTGAACTGAGTGGCTTGCTAGGCCATTTCATGGGGCATTTA
Source organism: Heterodontus francisci (assembly GCF_036365525.1). Lineage (NCBI taxonomy): Eukaryota > Metazoa > Chordata > Chondrichthyes > Heterodontiformes > Heterodontidae > Heterodontus > Heterodontus francisci. The sequence goes on from NC_090388.1 coordinate 17,879,754, forward strand.
AGAGTCAACCACATTCCTGTGAGTCTGGAGTCACATGTAGGCCAGACCAAGTGAGGATGACAGACATTAGTGAACCAGATGGGTTTTTACAACAATTGACAATGATTTCATGGCCATCGTTGGACTAGCTTTTAATTCCAGATTTATAAATTGAGATTTGAACCCATGTCCCCAGAGCATTAGCTTGGGGGTCTGGATTACTAGTCCAGTGACACCACCACTACACCACGTTTCATGATATAGAACTGTTGGTTGAAGGTAACCTTTGTTTCTGTTACCTATCTGGTAATGTTGGGATACAAAAAGAGTGCTCTTATGCTCTATGTTCCTGTTTTCATAATATATACGTATAGAAGGTGGTTTGCATGGCGCCATTCCATTAATTATAAATTATGAAATAGTTTGCAACATTGAACTATATGTACGTTGTCGTTGCCACTTTACATTAAAGGAGACACACATTCTACTGAAGAATAACAAAGGGACCTTTAGTTTTTTTTGCTTTAGAATCTATGGGGGAATTTTAATCTTGACTTGCCAGGAGTGAGGAGGCTCAGTAGTTGAAATTTCCCCACGTGCTGTTGAATTTTAACACGCACACGCGAGTGTATTACATCAAAGATAGGTTCCCCACCCAGAAATCAGCCTGACTGACAGGCTTGTCTCCCAGTCAGGTGGGGACTGCTGAAGAAAAGGCCACTGGACCAGGTAAGTCCGAGCTCAGACCCGGGGGTCTAACCCCTGACGCTGGAAGGTGGGGGTGGGGGGGGGGTGTAATCCTGGGGTAGGGGCGCCTGATCGGAATGGGGGGGTCTGATTCCAGGGGTGGTCCGATCCTGGGGGAGGTTTGTATGGGATGTGGGCTTGGGAAACCCAGACAGCCACAGTTAAACAGGCAAAGTAGATTAAATCCAAGGCTTTCTGCCACACTAATACACTTAAAATGCCAACCCGCCTCCTGGGAGCGGGAGGGCTGTCTGACCTTTGCCCTCCGAATAAAAACTGGAAGTTGGCAGGATCGAGACAGTTTCCCAACTTGCTTCAATTTTTGGGTAATTTAACCCTGCATTGGCAGCCAATCCCATCCACTCCCCCATGTTAAATTTCCCCCATTGCTTCACGATAGCCTTGGAGATTTCATAAAAGCGACCTCTTTGACCAATTTTTTGATCACCTGTCCCAATACCTCCTTATGTGGGTCAGTGATTGATAACGTTCTTGTGAAGCACCTTGGGACAGTTTACTACATTAAAGACACTATATAAATGCAAATAGTTGTTGGAGCAGATGTTTTACATAAAACTGCCCCTTATGAGGTAACGTGAACCTTCAAGTCCATCCACCAAGAATGAGAACAATCCACAGTTAGTCATTATGTCACTAGAACCAAATATCTGAATCGACTATTTAACCTAGCACAAACACTGTGTTCTGTCATTGTGCAGCTATAATATTGCAAATATTTTGTGTGTTCTGCATCGTCCTACTTTCTTCTGTGTCCAGGGTATGAGGGAAGGTAATGGAGAGAATTTCTGCAGTTAATTCTTTCTTTATATGTAATGGACGGTTCCTCGGATGGCATCAATATTGTGGTGGCCGTATGGAGAATTCTGAAATGGAAGCAACCTCCTCCTTGTATTTCCTTTGGACTGCATCCAGTTGATGTTAGATACTGAGAGAATTTACATGCAATCACACTCTGCATCATTGCATCATCTCGAACAACCAAAAATCACTATATAAGAATTAACATTTTGAATGCCCAATGCAGTCTGGGATTCCATTGTCTACATTGTGTAAACCAAGGTAGGAAACCAATACTCATGATGGTAGTGCTTTAAAATTCTCATCCTTGTTTACACATCCCGCCATTTACTTGCCCCCTCCTTATTTCTGCAACCCCGTCTAGCCCTACAGTCCTCCAAGATCATTGCAGTCTGCCAATTCTGACCTCGTGCAACACCAATTTGCATTGCCAGACCATTTCGCTGCCATGCCTTCAGCTGCCTAGGCACTACGCTCTGGAATTTCCTCCCTAAACCATTCCACCTCTCTACCTCTCTCTCCTCCTTTAAGGTATTCCTTCAAATCAGCCCCTTTGATCATGCTTTTTTTCACCTGTCCTAATATTTCTTTCTGTGGTTCGGTGTCTAATTTTCTTTGAGAATCGCCCATGTGAAACCTTGAGACATTTTGCTTTGGTAAAAGCACTATATAACCATAGGTTGTTGCTGCTATTGTTTCTTTATTTTTAACCACACCAGAAAATTGTGTGCACATATACTGTAGGAAAAGAACAATAAATCATTGTATACTAAGTTCCATTTGCGAAGGAGACTTACATAACTAATTTGTGACATTGTTGATGCTAGGTTCCTCAGAAAATATACACTGAGTTTAACAGTTTCAGATGGTGTATGCCTCCTCTATGTGTTATTTGTTGTCTCCATGTGGTAATAAATTTAAACCGCATCTGTTCTGTAGTTCTTAGAATAATTTTATGAGCACAACAACCCATAAGGGAGAAATGAGAGTCTTTCATTTAATTTTTACAAATGCATAGTACTTCTTATGCAAGGCCACTTCTAATTATGTATTAGGTTACAAATAGCTAATAAAATAATTAAACTCTTCCAGTTAAGCTTTGAGCCCTACTTCTTTTAAGACTAAATCAGTTGGAGTTACTCTGAATGAATTATGCTAGCCTTTCTATTATGATGCCATTTGAAGTTTAACTAAAGTCGATACTTAAATGGGGAACTTCCAACCTTATGAAATGGCTGGATATGAAACAACAGGCCAGAACTGCCTGTGAATTTCCACCCAAAGACACGTGCAGTCAGGGTGCAAAAGGTTGAGGAAATTCAGGCCTAAGTGTGTTCTGCGTGTTTATACACCACGCCAGAATTTCCCCAATCTTTTGCATCAGTTTTAAGCTCGTTTATGGTTGTTGAGAGGAGACTAAGTGTCCTGAAGAGCTGCTTCAGTTGGCCAGGCAGTTCGGCGGGCAGGGGAGAGGGTGTCCTGCTATTCCCTTTCGGAAGGGATGGCGAGGATTGTTGTTGTTTGCCGTGCTTGTACTGCTTTTCCATTTTAGAAGGCCTAAACCTTGACGTACCAGAAGAGAAGTGGTAGATTCTGAGCTGCAGCATTATGTATCCAAGCGAGTTGTTACTTTGAATGGTCAGAGGGCAGGCAGTGGTGGAAGATTTCACTGACTGAGCACAAGGCTCCAATGTAGCAAAGTGTCACACACTGATGTATTTGTGTGCACATTTAGTTCTACAGTAAATTTAAACTAGATTGAAATTTAAACAACTACTTATAATTTCCTTTGTTTAAATTTAATGACCACTTTAATTAAGTTTAATACATATTTAAGAACTTAGAAAAATTTTGGTTAACACTAATAAATTAAAGAATAAGAGCAAATAAATAAAAATGTCAGCCTTGGCTCAGTGGACTGGGTGGTTTGTGCAGTGTGAGAATGTGCAGCAGGCCCTCCAAAAAAAGTACTTAATTGGCTGTAAAACATTGTGCAGTATCCTGAGTTCATAAAAGGCACCATATAAATGCAATTCTTCATCTTCAGAGACTTGAATATGTTGGTGCCCAAGGTGGGCAAAGAAGCAAGAGTGATTGTCTTATCTTCCCTGGTGTGGTCAGATCATTGAGTTTCTTGCTGTTCTGGGGACTATGGAGGTGACACTCAAGCCTCTCCTATGTTCCTCCATGCCTACCTCCTGACTGCAGGTGACTTCTGAAATGTGTGGAATCTGAGGATCCGGCCTTGACCTTCCTTCAGTTTTGCTCAGGAGAACCTGCAGGTCACCCTACGTGAAGCTGAAGACTTTTCTTCCTGGTAGCCTTTGCCTAGGATTCAGCTCTCATCTGTGTGAAGGGGACAAAAATTAAGGCAATGGAGGAATTTAAATACATGAAAGAATAAATTAAAAAGAGAGAACTGTCTGCCAAAAGTGACATGAGGAAAAACTTTTTCACGCAGCAAGTGGGTAAGATCTGGAATGCGCTGCCTGAGAGTGTGTTGGAGGCAGGTTCAACTGAAGCGTTCAAAAAGGAATTACACTGTTATATGTAAAGGAAGAATGCACAGGTTTATGGGGAGAAGGTGGGGGAGTGACACTAGGTGAAATGCTCATTAAGAGAGTGGGTGCAGACATGATGGGTCAAATGGTCTCTTTCTAAGCTGTAACAATTCTGTGATTCTGTTACCTTCCAATTCTGAGTATCACTATGAAGACACATCACTCCACCTCAATTTTATAGGTCTCCCCCACATAGGCTTCACTTAAATCATACTGGTTATTTACATTGATTCCTACATTCTAACATAGACAAATTAAATTCACAGGAAATTTTGGCATACATTCACACCATCAGTAGACACAAGATGAGGGGCAAAAAAGTCCTAACTTGTTGATCGTGCCCCCACAAGAAATTCTGGTCCCCGATCTCTGAAAGCACTTGTATTTTTTTTATTCTTTCATGAGAAGTGGATTTAACAGGCAGACCAGCATTTGTTGCCCATTCCTAATTGCCCTTGCAAATGAGTGGCTTGCTAGGCCATTTCAGAGGGCATTTAAGAGTCAACCACATTTATGTGGGTCTGGAGTCACATGTAGGCCAGACCAGGTAAGGATGGCAGATTTCCTTCCCTGAAGGACATTATTGAACCACGTAGCTTTACTGGACAATCGATGATAGTTTCATGGCACCATTACCAGAGACTATTTAAGATAATGGTTGCCACTTGAAAATAGAGGAGATGTCATACCCGGCATGGACCAGTTGGACCGAATGGCCTGCTTCTGTGCCGTAAACTGAATGTAAGACACAGCAAAGCTGGTGGAGTTCTAAATTACTCTTGAAAATTAGTTAACTATCACCGTTGTGAGTCAGTGCATAATCAAGACAGTGTGTGGTATTTAAACATGATGAACCCATTCACAGATGGGGCTCAGTGTGTGCTTGTGTCAATAGGCAAACTCCTTGTCACAGAGGATCAGCTGACAAGGGATGGCGAGAACACAGGAACTACCACATGCTCGGGTTTGTTTGTTTTTTAAAGCTCAGTTTGTTTCCACCCTGTTCTCCACAGCAGAGAATGAGTTGGCAGATGATCAAATGCCATGAACACTGTCTCAGCTGTGAATTTTCTCTAGTGCTGTAATGCCCAGCTGTACCTTTATTGTTTATTTGGAAGTTTAAATGCTGTGAGCTACTCCTAGTCTGACAATAATATGAATGTCAACAAGCCAATACCCAGTGGAGAATTCCTTATTTGTTATAATGATTGGGTTAGACATTTGAAAGATTGGGACTGCCTCAGGACCAGTGATTGAACACTAGGAGCAGTGGGCACATTGCTATTGCCCCCTTTGCTCTTCAAACAGATGGGAGCCTCATGACTAAATGCAAATCAGGAGACATAGATATGACCCTGACCCCAATTTCATCTCATGTTGCAAGTGCCAGTTTCTGCTACAGCCCACAGACCATGGGTTGTACAAGACGGGAAACGACTATTTCCAGTGGTATTTAAGAGGATCCTTCGGTAACACTAGAACATTTTGGGAGACCTTTAGCTTGCATTAGATAGTGGTTTATTTACTACTTAGACAATTTCAAAGTGCTTGCATTTGTTGTTGAACATTCTGTACTCTTAAGGGAATTCTGATGGCTCTTCAAGCAGCAGTCCCTTCTTGGAATTCCACTTTGTCAGAAGCATTTCAGCTGGGCAGGAGCAAAAAAGAGCAGCAGCTCGAGGGAGAGCAAATAGAAGGAAGCGTGTTTGTAGAATTCCTTGCCCTCCCAATGGAGTTTGCACCTGCAGTTCTCTGAGGAGCAGTGTATAAGGAGGTTTCACCTCTCGAGGGAAGCTGTGACAGAGGTTGTGTCACCTCCTGCAAGAAGACCTGCAACCAACTGCCGCAGCTGGCACTGCACTGCCTGTTGCAACCAGGATCGCAGCAATCCCCCAAACTCGTTGCCTATGACTCCTTCCAGGCTGACCTGGTACCAGAAAGCCAGCCGGGCCAAACTGGCCCAGGGCTGCCCGAGCTGCTGCAGCCTGAGCCCCGAGTTGCTAGAGGTTGCCAAACAGAACATTTCACATGCCCTTGACTGAGCCACAGTGGCCTTTCTCCTCACATGCTCCAAATGTTGAGGAAGCACCTCATAAAAGCACTAGAATTGGTAACCAGGGGTTATCAGTAACATCAGTCGATCTGCAGTTCAAGCTTGCATTAAGCAGGAGACTGATGCCATGAGAAAATACTTTCTTCACACTCTTAAGTCCAGGTCGTCATTGACTGCACCAGTGTTGCCCCTAGGACTCCTTCAAATGATCCCTCTACCTTCAACAATCTTTAAGGGCTTCCACTTCATCAACTTGCAACTGTTGGGAGATCGCCTATTGCACCAATCCATCATGCCCTCCACTGTTTGTCCCCGCACTGCAAGAAAGGCTGGCTGCCTGGGTATAAAGGCTATCTTCTCACACTTGCCTCATGACTCCTCTTAAAACCTCATGCTTGGTGGCCAAAATGCAACACAATCAGATTAGGAGGCCTTCTCAAGCAGACCATTTGAAAGCCTCAGGGAACGATTTGGATACCTGGGCATCATCTGGTCCATCGGTGCACTTAAATGCAACCCACAGAGCTGTCCTGTATAATAGTGGTTTGCCATAATGCTGTACAATTTTGATCTGCAACAGGAACAAAATGTGGAGCTGCCATTGGACAGGGACGTTCAGCATGATGAAGGAGAGGATACTGGTGATATAGAGGATGGTGAAAAAGTGACCAACAGCTGCCTGCAAACAGAGCTCTTCAACAGTAGCTCATTGGAAAGTGCTTCATCTGAACAATCTCTGCTACATTTACATTATCCGTCATGTCCAACATCTCTCCCAATCCTTCTATCCTTAAATAAACTGCATCTGTCCAAACACTGGCATTGTTATTCATGTCAACTAACATTGCAGGGTTATCAGCCACTACAGATCATTCTCTGCACACAAAGATTTCAAAAAGGATTATCATTTTACTGGCTTACACCAATGTCTACCTATCATCACCCTGCAATGGGCTCCTACTGCCTTGTTTAAGTGCTCTCTTATCAATTCTAGTGCTTCTGTGAAGTGCTTCCTCAGAATCTGGAGAATGTGAAGTGAAAGGCCACTGTGGCTCATTCAAGGGCTCATGAAATGTTCTGTTCGGCAACCTGTAGCAACTCAGGCCTCAGGCTGCAGCAACTCGGGAAGCTGTGGGCCAGTTTGACCCCGCTACTTTTCTGGTACAAGGCCAGGCTTTGATTGAGGGGATTGCAAGGGTCCAGATAGAGTCATAGAGTCATTTACGGCATAGAAGGAGGTCATTCAACCCATCAATCACACGCCAACTCTCTGCGGAGTAATCCAGTCAGTCCCACTCCCCCGCTCGATCCCCGTAGCCCTGAAAATTTATTTCCTTCAAATGCCCATCCAATTTCTTTTTGAAGTCATTGATTGTCTCTACTTCCACTATCCTCATGGGCAGCGCGTTCCATGTCATTACCACTCACTGTATAAAAAAGTTCTTCCTCATATTTCCCCAGCATCTCTTGCCCAAAACCTTCAATCTGTGTCCCCTAGTCCTTGTACCATCAGTTAATGGGAAGTTGTTCCTTGTCATAATCTGTACACCTCTATCAAATCTTCCGTCAATTTCCTTTGCTCTAAAGAGAACAACACCATCTTTCCAACCTAGCTTTGTAACTAAAATTCCCCTTCCCTGAAACATACTGGTAAATCTCCTCTGCACCCTCTCAAGGACCGACATATCCTTCCTGAAATGTGGTGATCAGAACTGGATGCAATACTCTAGTTAGGGCCTAACCAGAGCTTTATAAAGGTTCTGCATAACCTCCCTCCTTTTGTACTCTATTCCTCTATTATGAAGTCCAAGATCCCATATGCTTTGCTAACCAGTCTCTCAATATGTCCTTCCACCTTTCAAGATCAATGCGATCATACCTCCAGGTCCCTCTGTTCCTGTACACTCTTGAGAACTGTGCCATTAATTCTATATTGCCTCTCCCTATTCTTCCTGCCAAAATGCTTCACCTCACACTTGTCTGTATTAAATTCCATTTGCTACCTGTCTGCCCATTCTGCTGGCCTAACTATGTCCTGTTGCAGGCGGTTTGTATCATCCTCACTGTTTGCCACTCCTCCAAGTTTGGTATCATTGACAAATTTTGAAGTTCTACTCTGCTTTCCAAGATCCAAGTCATTTATATATAAAACAAAAAAAAAACAGTGGTCCCAGCACTGACCCTTGGGGAACGCCACTGTCTACCATCCTCCAGTCTGAAAAACAGCCATTTACTACGATGCACGGATTTCTGTCCTTGAGCCAATTTTTTATCCAATTGGACACAGACCCTCCTATTCCATGAGCCTCAATCTTGTTAACCAGCCTTTTATGTGGTACTTAATCAAACGCTTTCTTAAAATTCATATGGACAACATCTACCACATTCCCTTCATCAACCTTCTCTGTTACTTCATCAAAAAATTAATTTGCCAAGCATGTTCTGTCTTTTATGAATCCGTTCTGGCTATCCTTAATTAACTCAAACCTCTCCAAGTGCCTGTTGATTTTTACCTGATTGTTTCTAAAACCTTACTCACCACTGATGTTAAACTAACTGGCCTATAGTTCTAGGAATGCCCTTACAGCCTTTCTTGAATAAGGGTGTCACATTAGCCACTCTCCAACCCTATGACACCTCCCATATATCTAGGAAAGATTGGAAGGTTATGGCAAACGCTTCCGCTATCTCCATTTCCACTTCCTTTAGCAACCTGGGATGCAAGCCATCTGGACTATCTGACTTATTTACCTTAAGAATAGCCAGCCTTTCAAGTACCTCCTCCCTCTGAATTTTTACCTAGCCTGTACTTAAAGCATCTCTTCCTTAAAGATAACCTATTGTTCCATTTCAGTTGTTCCTCTCAGTCTTTGGTTCCATTTTATCCTGGCTAGATCCATCCTCATCACATTGAAATTAGCCCTCTTCCAATCTAGCCATCATTCTACCTTATTCCATCCCTTGCTTTTCTGCATTACAAGTCTAAACCTTACAATACGATGATCACTCTTACCCAAGTGCCCCCCTCCCCCCCATAGACACTTGGTCCACTTGGCCTAGCTTATTTCCCAACACCAGGTCCAGCAATACCTCCTTTCTAATTGGGCTGAGAACATAATGATCAAGAAAGTTCTTTTTTTTTTATTCATTCATGGGATGTGGGCATCACTGGCTATGCCAGCATTTATTGCCCATCCCTAATTGCCCTTGAGAAGGTGGTGGTGAGCTACCTTCTTGAACTGCTGCAGTCCATTTGGGGTAGGTACACCCACAGTGCTGTTAGGAAGGGAGTTCCAGGATTTTGACCCAGCGACAGTGAAGGAACGGCGATATAGTTCCAAGTCAGGATGGTGTGTGACTTGGAGGGGAACTTGCAGGTGGTGGTGTTTCCATGTATTTGCTGCCCTTGTCCTTCTAGTTGGTAGAGGTCGCGGGTTTGGAAGGTGCTGTCTAAGGAGCCTTGGTGCATTGCTGCAGTGCATCTTGTAGATGGTACACACTGCTGCTACTGTGCGTCGGTGGTAGAGGGAGTGAATATTTGTGGATGGGGTGTCAATCAAGCAGGCTGCTTTGTCCTGGATGGTGTCGAGCTTCTTGAGTGTTGTTGGAGCTGCACCCAATCCAGAAATTCCTCCCTCTCCTATCCCTTTACTCTAAAATTAACCCAATTGATATTTGGGTTATTAAAGTCTCCCAATATCACCACACTATAGTTCTTGCACATCTCTGTGATTTCCCCACAGATTTGCTTCTCTATCTCTCTCTCACTATTTGGAGGCCTATCATGATCATACCCTTTTTTCTTCTCACCTTTAATCAAATGGATTCTGTCTTTGACCCCTCAAGACAGATGTACTGTTATCCTGAAAGACTCCCTTTGTGGGATATGTCGAGCATTCTTTGTTCTAGTCCTACTCAGGACCCCTCCCCCAACTCTTTTTCCGGTTTCCAGCGGACTCCCTCATGTGCTATTCCCATCGCATAACTGCCCCTGTTACCAAACTACAGCTCCGCAATCCTACTGACCTGTGGGAGAGAAGATTTTTGGACATCCATGATCTGGTTGGAGATCCTATCCATTGGGTCTCCCATTCTGTCTAAACCCAAGGGGCTGAATGGCCAACTCTTGTTCCTAGGGGCAAAAGCCAGGGAAAGGTACTAAGCAGAGAACCAGTACTTGCAATGTGAGCCAAATAGCCTCCTTCGCTGCTGTAAAATTAGTCAAAGGAAGTTATGTTCAAACTGCGCAGTGCACTGGTCAGCCTACACTTTGATTAGTGCATCATGTTCTGGGCTCTGTGACATAAAGGAGACATCCTAGAGCTGGAGGCAGTGAAGAGAAGAGTAATGAAGATTATCCTGGTGTTCTAGGTCTGAGTTGTGAAAGAAAACAGTAGAAATTGGGATATTTTTAGGCTGCAAGGTGCTCTAATACAGGTATAAGAGATAGTTAAGAATATGGAAAAGATAAATTCAGAATATTAGATTAGAGATACAGCACTGAAACAGGCCCTTCGGCCCACCGAGTCTGTGCCGAACATCAACCACCCATTTATACTAATCCTACACTAATCCCATATTCCTACCAAACATCCCCACCTGTCCCTATATTTCCCTACCACCTACCTATACTAGTGACAATTTATAATGGCCAATTTACCTATCAACCTGCAAGTCTTTTGGCTTGTGGGAGGAAACCGGAGCACCCGGAGAAAACCCACGCAGACACAGGGAGAACTTGCAAACTCCACACAGGCAGTACCCAGAATCGAACCCGGGTCCCTGGAGCTGTGAGGCTGCGGTGCTAACCACTGCGCCACTGTGCCGATTACATTTCAAAAACAGGACAAGGGGACTCAGGTTCAAACTAGTAAAAAGCAAAATGTAGGACTAACATCAGGAAATGCTTTCTCACACAAAGAGTGGGTGACACAGGGATGGATTCCTCGATACAGTGGAGGCAAGAACCCTCGGATCATGCAAGAATCAGATGGATTCTACAGTGGGGTGGCTTTAGGATAATTTTAGATAGATGAACTGAGATAGGCCCAATGGTGTTCTTAATCTGGCCAATTTACCTTGTGATCTTGACTCCTATTGGTCCTTTGCTTTATTCAAGAGGTTCTTGGTGTCCCTAATTCACTTCAGATTCTTAAATGCCATATGAATAGAATATTTTTTCCAATCGCGTCCATTTGATTTGCATTCCATATCGAGGTTCGGAGGACAATATTCACATTGTGTCTTCATCTACCAAGGCCCTAAGCTCTGGAATTCCCTCCCTAAAACTCTCTGCCTCACTTCCTCCTTTAAGACACTCCTTAAAACCTATCTCTTTGGCCAAGGTTTTGGTCTTCAGACCTAATATTGCCTTATATGGCTAGGTGGCAAATTGTATTTGATAACACTCCTGTGAAGCACTTTGGGAAATTTTACTACATTAAAGGAGCTATATAAATAAATACACATTATTGTTGTGCAATGAATAACCTAGGCTCGATATTAACCCCCGCGCCCCCCACTACATGTGACAGAAGAGGGTTGGGCAGGGAAGAGGTAAAAAGTGAAATTCCTAGAGCCCAACCACAATAGGGTGGACATGCACCCTCTGCCATTTCTATGGCCGCAGATGTCAGGCTGGGCAAGTGCCTTGCGACGGAGAGGTAGGACATGTATTAACATATTTAAATTGGCCTTCCCTCGCCCCGACTTCCAGCCATTGCCAATCACCCCTCCCGATCACAGGCATCCCTGTCTCCCCAACTGCTGAGTTGTGCTTCCTCCCCTGCCAGCCCTCTTGATTGTCAATGTCCCCCTTACCCCCATGCCCCCTCCCACCCCACTGATTACCGAGGTCCATCCCCAAGGGTCCCCAGCAGTGGCCTTCAGGGAATAGTGTTGTCACCCACCCACTCACCAGGCTGTCCATTTGGCCAGCTGTCTGGCAGGAGGCAGGGCCATGAGACGCATATAATGGCCCTGTAGATAAGATCGGCAGGATGACTGCATTCCCAGCCTTGCAGGTTGTTCAGCTGCTTTCAGCCCAAAAGCAAGTTCTCTGTCTCTCTGCATATATCGAGGCCCGAATGCCTGTGTATGTGACAAGTAATGCTATTTGAACGAGCAAATGTCACCAATATTGAACATTTTTCCATCGTAGATTTTGTGAAAACTGAACAAGACATATGGTGATATGATAAGTCTGACACTGATTCTTCAAACTACAATATTAAAAATTGATATTTAATAAATTTTTATTAAACCCATAAGATCACATTAGCTTTGTCAAAGAAAAGACTTACCTCACCAGGAGGCAAGTCTGCAACTGCAAAAGCAAGTCATAGAGCGATTAGCAAGGCGATCCAAATGGGGCTTTGATCATGTTAGAGTTGGACAAGTGGGCAAATATTATTTGAATACAAATTTGCTAAACCTTCTTTACTTTAAAAATATCATTTTCAGAATGACTGATTTGAGAAGCCTAAAAACTGGTGTAAATACTCATTCAACTGCCAGGAAAATAATCTCGAAGTATAAGGAGGTAAAGTCCTCACATAAGAAAAGAATCTTTGTACAGTGCAATTTTCGCTCAGATATTTGGACTTGAACATTTAGAAATGGACAAAAGTGAAAAATAAAAATGTTCACTACCCTTTAAGAAGAAATCTTGGAACAATCCATGCTTTATTTGAGCATTGTGAAAATGCAAATTTATGCTTTTTGCAATTAGAATAGTCACTGTAAAATTAGCAGGAAATTAAATAATTTTCACAAAGCTTTGATGTTTAAATATTACCCAAATCAAAAAAAAACATCTATTATGAACTGCTTGAAACCCAGAGGGTTGAATTTTCCCAAATTTTTCAAAAACTGCAGGGCGCACGCGCGAGATTTACTCCGCGGAGCAGCAGCCTATTTAAATGGACGGGGCGGACCGCCCACCCCCCCCTCCCCCCCGGAAAACGTGGGCCCACAGTGCAGGTGCCAGCACCATTTTTAAAGGACTTCAAGCCCTTCAACTTCATTTAAATTTTTTAAGTTGTGTACATTTTAAAATTAAAGTAAAAAATTCACTAAAAGATTCAAGCCCCTTGCCCATCACCCCCCCCCATGAATAAACAATTTATTAATTGCCCTCTCCCCACAAAAGACTTACCCTTCAATCCCGAACCTTCCCCCCCCAAAGTTTATTACCTTTTACCTTCAACGCCTTCCCATCACCTTTCTCCTTCAAACCCTTCCCATCATCCTCTCCACCAATCGCAATTGATTTCCCCGCTGCCCCTGCCCCCCCGTCCCTGCCCTGAAAACTTACCTGCTCCCCCCTCCCAACCAATGTGCCGCCTCAGATCTCCGAATGGAGATCCGAAGGCGTCGGAGTCCCAACAACCAGCCGGAATATGGCAGCGGGAAAGCCGACGGGAGCAGGCAGGTAATTAATTCACTAATTTAGATATTTAATTCTGCCACGAGGCCTCTCTCCCGCTGGTAATATGGGGTGGGGCCTTCCCGGCGTCGAGGCCTGTGGCGGGCCTTTCCCAGAGGTATTTTCCGGGCCCCTCCGCCACGACCCCCAACATCGGGGGGCCAGTAAAATACACCCCATAGTTTCTCAGACAACAGATTTCTAAATATTTTCTGTGCCATTAAAGAAAGAAAAAAAGTCCAGGTCTGAAAGTAGATCACACGCCTACTAGAATATTAGAGTAGAAAGTAGATCACATGCCTATTATATTATCAGCTGTGGCTCAGTGGTAGCACTTTTGCCTCTGTGTGCAGAAGGAATGGGGTCAGCTCCAGCTCCAGAGACTTCAGCACAAAACCTAGGCTGACACTCCAGTATATCACTGAGGGAGTGCCGTACTGTTGGAGGTGCAATCTTTCAAATGATATGTTAAACCTGTGTGCCTCTTGGATGGATGCAAAAGATCCCATGGCACTATTTTGAAGAAGAGCAGAGGAGTTATCCCCAGTATGCTAGTCAATATTGATCCTTCAACCAGTGCCAATAAAACAGATTACCTGCTGATTATCTCATTGCTTAATGTGGGACCTTGTTGTGCACTAAAGATGTCCTGAGGTTGCGAAAGGCCTATAACTTCAAGTCCTTTATGGCGAGGGAATGGTGCATGGGTATAGGAGAGAAGCCTAAAAAACACAAAGGTAGCAAGAATGCAATAACTTAAAAGTGCAATAGAAGAGAGATAATGTTCTAATTTTATGTTTTGAAGTTGGAAACAAATGCAGATGTTATCATCCACATATATTAATGTCACCGTTTCTCTATGCTTCCTCTGGACAACCAACCCGTCTCAAAGGGAGATTCAGAATAGTGAACCCAGCTAGTGTAACTATTAAGAAAAGGCAATGACCCATTATTCCTAAATGACTGGGTAACAGAAAGAAATGTAAGAGCATCCCCAAGGTATATTAGTATGGCAACAGAAGCTAATAATGTGCTTTCACTCAAAGTGGAAATGAAATAACTGCTGTCAGTGGCAAATGAACATATATCTCATTGTATCTTTAACAAAGCATCAGATGCTTTGCTGCTTGCCGAAGCTTTTAGAGGTTCCCTAATCTGTTAAGAGGGCTTCTTTGCTTTTCTGTGCTGCTCCTGAATTTTTTATAATAAAGTAATTTGCAGATGCAAGTAGATAAATTAGCAGTACAAACGCTGCTAAATTGCATAATCAAGCTGATTGATTTTGTGCCAACACTCGCAACGTATAGATATCTTGTGGCATCTCTTGTCAGAAAAGAGAATGAATATTAAAATGAAGGCAGGGAAAATTTGTTAAGGGAAAGCAATGCAAGGGTGTCTAGACAAAATCCCTGTCACTTTAGAAATCCTTATAGTTGGATACCATTAAAGGCTGCATAACCACTCCTTACACTGAAGTATTGCATCAAGGATGGTGAGAAAGGTTCCAATCATGAAAATAGTCTGAAGGCATCATTTATTATGATTCCTTTTATTTTGGTGATCTGAGTTAGCATCTTACGCATAATTTACCTTTTTACTTCAGTGCCATATCTGTTGGGGGAGGTAGCCAAATGATTTGTCTTCCTTCCTTGGCTCAGTGTGCACTGTGTGGGATGTGCAGCCTGTGGAGGTATGATTTTAAACTACTGGGATTGCTTCCCATGGTGGATTTTCAGGGTAAACACAAAAAAATTATCCCTTTATTACAGCTTTACGTCAGAACTATGTGTCCTGGCCTGTCGGAAGACCTTACACAAATCAACGATTCTCGGAAGACCGCCATCATTAACAACGAGCTCAGTAGATTCAATGTGGACATTGCAGCACTTCAGGAGACTCGCCTCCCCGCGAGTGGCTCTCTAGCAGAGCAAGACTACACCTTCTTCTGGCAGGGCAGGGATCCTGAAGAACCAAGACAGCATGGAGTGGGCTTCGCCATCAGAAACTCCTTGCTCAGCATGATAGAGCCTCCCTCAAATGGCTCGGAACGCATACTGTCCATCCGACTGCTCACCACCTCTGGTCCAGTACACCTACTCAGCATCTATGCTCCAACACTCTGCTCCCCACCTGAAGCTAAAGACCAGTTCTATGAACAACTCCATAACATCATTAGCAGCATCCCCAACACCGAACACCTATTCCTGCTGGGGGACTTTAATGCCAGGGTTGGGGCCGACCATGACTCATGGCCCTCCTGCCTTGGGCGCTATGGCGTTGGAAGGATGAATGAGAACGGGCAGAGACTGCTTGAGTTGTGTACCTATCATAACCTCTGCATCACCAACTCGTTCTTTCACACTAAACCCTGTCACCAGGTTTCATGGAGGCACCCAAGATCGCGTCGTTGGCACCAGCTAGACCTCATTGTCACAAGGCGAGCCGCCTTAAACAGTGTTCAAATCACACGCAGCTTCCACAGTGCGGACTGCGACACCGACCACTCCCTGGTGTGCAGCAAGGTTAGACTCAGACCAAAGAAGTTGCATCATTCCAAGCAGAAGGGCCACCCGCGCATCAACACGAGCAGAATTTCTCACCCACAGCTGTTACAAAAATTTCTAAATTCACTTGTAACAGCCCTTCAAAACACTCCCACAGGGGATGCTGAGACCAAGTGGGCCCACATCAGAGACGCCATCTATGAGTCAGCTTTGACCACCTACGGCAAAAGTGCGAAGAGAAATGCAGACTGGTTTCAATCTCATAATGAAGAGCTGGAACCTGTCAGCCACTAAGCGCATTGCACTGTTGAACTACAAGAAAGCCCCCAGCAATTTAACATCCGCAGCACTTAAAGCAGCCAGAGGTACTGCACAAAGAACAGCTAGGCGTTGCGCAAACGACTACTGGCAACACCTATGCAGTCATATTCAGCTGGCCTCAGACACCGGAAACATCAGAGGAATGTATGATGGCATGAAGAGAGCTCTTGGGCCAACCATCAAGAAGATCGCCCCCCTCAAATCTAAATCGGGGGACATAATCACTGACCAACGCAAACAGATGGACCGCTGGGTTGAGCACTACCTAGAACTGTACTCCAGGGAGAATGCTGTCACTGAGACTGCCCTCAATGCAGCCCAGCCTCTACCAGTCATGGATGAGCTGGACATACAGCCAACCAAATCGGAACTCAGTGATGCCATTGATTCTCTAGCCAGCGGAAAAGCCCCTGGGAAGGACAGCATTACCCCTGAAATAATCAAGAGTGCCAAGCCTGCTATACTCTCAGCACTACATGAACTGCTATGCCTGTGCTGGGACGAGGGAGCAGTACCCCAGGACATGCGTGATGCCAATATCATCACCCTCTATAAAAACAAAGGTGACCGCGGTGACTGCAACAACTACCGTGGAATCTCCCTGCTCAGCATAGTGGGGAAAGTCTTTGCTCGAGTCGCTCTGAACAGGCTCCAGAAGCTGGCCGAGCGCGTCTACCCTGAGGCACAGTGTGGCTTTCGTGCAGAGAGATCGACCATTGACATGCTGTTCTCCCTTCGTCAGATACAGGAGAAATGCCGTGAACAACAGATGCCCCTCTACATTGCTTTCATTGATCTCACCAAAGCCTTTGACCTCGTCAGCAGACGTGGTCTCTTCAGACTACTAGAAAAGATCGGATGTCCACCAAAGCTACTAAGTATCATCACCTCATTCCATGACAATATGAAAGGCACAATTCAACATGGTCGCTCCTCATCAGAGCCCTTTCCTATCCTGAGTGGTGTGAAACAGGGCTGTGTTCTCGCACCCACACTTTTTGGGATTTTCTTCTCCCTGCTGCTTTCACATGCGTTCAAATCCTCTGAAGAAGGAATTTTCCTCCACACAAGATCAGGGGGCAGGTTGTTCAACCTTGCCCGTCTAAGAGCGAAGTCCAAAGTACGGAAAGTCCTCATCAGAGAACTCCTCTTTGCTGACGATGCTGCTTTAACATCTCACACTGAAGAGTGCCTGCAGAGTCTCATCGACAGGTTTGCGGCTGCCTGCAATGAATTTGGCCTAACCATCAGCCTCAAGAAAACAAACATCATGGGGCAGGACGTCAGAAATGCTCCATCCATCAATATTGGCGACCACGCTCTGGAAGTGGTTCAAGAGTTCGCCTACCTAGGCTCAACTATCACCAGTAACCTGTCTCTAGATGCAGAAATCAACAAGCGCATGGGTAAGGCTTCCACTGCTATGTCCAGACTGGCCAAGAGAGTGTGGGAAAATGGCGCACTGACACGGAACACAAAAGTCCGAGTGTATCAGGCCTGTGTCCTCAGTACCTTGCTCTACGGCAGCGAGGCCTGGACAACGTATGCCAGCCAAGAGCGACGTCTCAATTCATTCCATCTTCGCTGCCTTCGGAGAATACTTGGCATCAGGTAGCAGGACTATATCTCCAACACAGAAGTCCTTGAAGCGGCCAACACCCCCAGCTTATACACACTACTGAGTCAGCGGCGCTTGAGATGGCTTGGCCATGTGAGCCGCATGGAAGATGGCAGGATCCCCAAAGACACATTGTACAGCGAGCTCGCCACTGGTATCAGACCCACCGGCCGTCCATGTCTCCGCTATAAAGACGTCTGCAAACGCGACATGAAATCGTGTGACATTGATCACAAGTCGTGGGAGTCAGTTGCCAGCATTCGCCAGAGCTGGCGGGCAGCCATAAAGACAGGGCTAAATTGTGGCGAGTCGAAGAGACTTAGTAGTTGGCAGGAAAAAAGACAGAGGCGCAAGGGGAGAGCCAACTGTGCAACAGCCCCGACAAACAAATTTCTCTGCAGCACCTGTGGAAGAGCCTGTCACTCCAGAATTGGCCTTTATAGCCACTCCAGGCGCTGCTTCACAAACCACTGACCACCTCCAGGCGCGTATCCATTGTCTCTCGAGATAAGGAGGCCCAAAAGAAAAAAAAGAACCTATAAAATCGACAGAAATTCTGCAAAGCCTGAAGGTTTCCTGGAATTATTTTTTTGTACATTATCGGTGCTCTTGTGGGACCCTAAAATGATTCCACAAGGTCAGGAAAACCATGACAAACACACCCGCTTCTTATTTCATTAACCTTGAAGAGAACGTGATAACTAACCTCGTGAAGTGATGCACAGCCATTCAACAGGGGGTGAAGACGTTTCAGCAATGACCTATTTAGGAACTAGAAACAAAACGGTAACAGCAGAAACAGCATCAACTCCAACTAGTGGGAAATCCCGAAGCCTCACATCTGAAGATGCTTCCCTGTCTTGTTTCAGATTGTGGAGTCTTTCATCATTTACTTCATTGTCTCTCCAATTCACATTTGATATCAATATAGCTGCTGCTGTGATTTATTTTGGGCTATTCACTGCTTTGCTGTTTCAGAGTTATCATATATACTTGCATTCAAGGTAACTCAGGTGTACAATGACTGCACACCACCACCTCTCCCCTTAGCCAACCAAGTACCAACCAAAATAAAATTACATACACTTTCCTTTTCACTTGTAGGAGAAAGATTCAATGTAAGAAGCAACATTTGATCTTGCTGGTTTGCCTGAGAACATGACCTGACCAGATCCTAACCTAGCCCGACCAGCTCAGGTTCTCAGGCAAACCAGGCCCAATCCCACCTCAGACAGAACTTGATCTGACATAACCCGACTGCATCCTCAGGAATCCGACCTGATAGCAGTCCACTTAGACAGAACATGACCTGATGCTATCCAACCCACCACACTCTCAGACAGAAACAAACCCAACCTAATCCCATGCTTAGGCAGAACCCAACCTCAGACTCAGGCAAAATACTTTCTGACCCAACCTGACCATGATCTGAGACAAAGCCTGGCCCAATTCTAACCCAATCTCAGGCAGACGTTGACATGACCTAAATCCAACCGTGCCCTCAAATCCAACCAAACCCATTCTCAAGTCAGATACCAATCTTGCTGTATCCAGACCTGAGCTGAACCTATTCTGGCAGAATCCAATGTGACAGAGCCTAGCTGAGGTCCCAGATAGGAGCTAACCAATACTGCCTGCAGGCTGAATAAATCCGAATTCCACTCTCTCACACAGCAGGCCTGGTAATAGAATACAGGTGGGAACAGTGCAGCACACAAGCTTCTTAATTCCAAAACTTATGGAGGCTCAGGTATCTATACATCAGTGTACAAAAGATGGAGCTGCATGTTTGTAAGGTAATCTCACTGTCATTTTATTTCTCGGAGCATATGGTAATGCACCGACCTTAGAATTCACAACATTTAAAGTAACATTATTCAGGAAAACCTTACCCTCAATCTGAGTCCAGTGGCGAGCGTCTTGGCAGCTGTACCTTTAAGGATGGTTTTTGTGCTGCAGGTATTGCCTTGAGTCATTTTCCTTTTGCAGAGTGAGGAGAAAATTGAAACTGGGGTGGAGCATGTTTCATGATTTGATTATCATTTGATTGTCAGCCATGGCCCAGTTGGTAGCACTCTTGCCTGTGAGTTAGAAAGTTGTGGTTTCAAGTCTGACTCCAAAGACTTGAGCACAAAAGCCTAGGCTGATACTGTGGTACAGTACTGAGGGAGTGCTACACTGTTGGAGGTGCTGTCCTTTGGATGAGGTGTTAAACTGAGGCCCTGTTTTCTTCCTCAAGTGCAGGTAAAAGACCGAGGGCTGAATTTTACCAGCCCCTCGACGCCACGGGTCATGGCGGGGGTGGGGGTGGGGGTGGGGGGGGAGGCGGTAAAATTCTGTGGGGTGAAGCCCGCCTCGATCCCTGCCATCGAGAAGGGCCCGCAGCATATTACCAGTGGCAGGGGTACCTCGGTACGGCCCCTCCGCTGCCTAGCGGCAGGCCCTTCATCTGAATATTCAAATTAACAATAAAGACATGTAAATAAACTTACCTGCAGGTGGCCTCCGTCTCACATTGATTTTATGGCCGCCGTTTGTACTTTGCACGCCTTTGGAACTCAGTACGGAGTTCTGAGGCGAGAACCTGGTGGGGAGGGGGGGAGGAATAAAATTTTCAGGGTGGGAGGGGTGGGAGAGTGGGGAAATTACTTTTTATTGGATGTGGGGATGGTGGGAAGGGGTTGAAGGGCAAAAGTTAGAAGGTTGGGGGGTAAAGTTCATGTAGGGAATAAGGCAAGTTTTGCAAATATCAGGCAGTGAAATGACCATTGGGGGGGGGCTGATGTGCTTTAGGGAAGGAAATTTGCCATCCTTACCTGGCCTGGCCTACATGTGACTCCAGACCAACAGCAATGTGGTTGACTCTTAACTGCCCTTTGAAATGGCTGAGCAAAGCGCTTAGTTGTCAAGGGCAACTAATGCTGGCCTTGCCAGTGACGCCCACATCCCATGAAACAAAAACGACACCAATAAAGCCAGGAGGTAAAGTACTTGTGAAACGTGATGGTCATGTTGGAAAACAAACAACCCCTTATGATATCCAGCCATTTGTTGTGCCCAACACAAAAGGATCAATGACCACTGCTAAGCACGACTCACAAATCATCACAAAGCACTGAAAACACCACTCGCAAGTATTGAATCCGATTCTGACATTGACACCTCAGATGAAGAATGAGTCAATTCAGACTAAAGCTGATGTCAAACGATACCCTACTCGTGAGAGAAAATGCCCACCATACTTAAGTAACTATGTTACGAGATGAAGTATTTAATTTCAAGTTTATTGTTTACATTTTGGAAACAAAGCATTGAAACATGCTGTCTCTCATTTAGTCAGAAGGGGAGGGATGTAGTGTTGGAGAACACAGGCCAGCAAAGGGAAAGTGAAAGTAAAAGGGAATGAAGAAGAAGTCTTTGTGTTCAGCAGCATGCTGTGTCATACCTTCTACTAAACTCGCTAACCCTCACTCCAGTCCCAAGGAATCACAGTCACTCTTGTAACGTGGTGATCTTTGCACAGCAAGCTCCCACAAACAGCAATGTGATAATGATATGTTGTTTTAGTGATGTTGACTGAGGGATAAATATTGACCAAGATACCATGGAGAGCTCTCCTGCTCATCTTCAGAAACTAGGGGCTGGATTTAGTCATCCAGAGGCCCAGACTAATGCCCTGGGGATACGGGTTCAAATCCCACCACAGCAGCTGGTGGAATTTAAATTCAATCAATAAACAATGCCATGAAACTATCATCGATTGCCGTAAAAACCCCCCTTTGTCCCATTCACATTCGGTGGTCTCTTTTGTCAGATCGCATATGGGGAGGGGGGCAGATAACACAGCCAGGTCAGGAATGAAGCGACTGCAGTATGTGATGAGTCCTCGCAGACTCCAGACCTCCTTTTGTAGGATCTGCAGCGTTTGCAATGGCTTCAACTTTCCGTGGATCAGGTGATACTCCTTCAAGCATCTTTCTCGTTGTCTGGCTTGATTTGGTGATCGCATATCAATGCAGATTCTAATCTGTTTCTCGCACTTGATTTTCTTGAGAGTGTCTCGGTGAGACCCAAGGAGTAGGCTCATCCCCAACTTTCTCAATAATGTCGAGGTCAAGTAGGCACAGAAGTCCCTTCTCTGTCTGTTTCCTAGCATGAAATGGTATTCGTTGACGTTGATGCACAACTGGGTGCACATTAGTGTCAACATGCAGCTTGCATGTTACAACTTTCAGCTTTTTGATACCAGTGAAGCAATCAGCACACAGTTCGAGAATATTTTTGGTTTGCAAAAGAAACGGGTATGTGACAGCAATTGTGCAGATCTGTTGCTGTGTGGAAACTGATAATTGTGTCACATTCTTCAGATATGACATACAGTAGAGCATTCATTCTAGTGTCTTTGAATGAGACTGGCATTTCAAAAGTTCTGAGGATTTTCAGCAATTTCTCACTGTTGTAAGGGAAAATTTTCATATTCCCCTGGTTTGCAGAGAATGGGGCAATCCTGAAGTTTGTTCAATGTTTTGTCTGCTTTTGACATTGACAGATGCTCCTGTGTCTATGAAAGCATCTACGTCTGAGCAGCCAATGGTCCCTGCCACATGTGGCTGTTTGCTGTGTCACGAGAGAAAACTAAAGTTTACATTGGCTACATTTTCTTGCCTTTTTACTGTGGTACATGGCACACTTTTGTTAGTTTTGGTTTTAATGGTTGATTTTACTGATCAACGACAAACATGAGTAAAGTGGTTGAGTTTTCCACAGGCTTTACACTGTTTACCAGTTACAGGGCACTCTGTCCAGTGTGGGTAAACACTGCCATAGTGGAAACATTCTTTGGACAAATAGCAACTCTGTTTGTGAGGCGGCTGTTGTTGCTTTGCAGGTGGTTTCCTGGCAAGTGTGCGATGAATAGTTTCCAAGGTGTTGAACTTGGAGTGTGGTAGTTACCGTTAGCCTTAACTTCAGTAGCTCTGGACTCTAACCATGTGCCTGCCTTAAACTTGGTTTTTCATGTTGTGCTTTTGGACAGAGCTGCTCATTATTCAGCCATTAGCACTCTCTCTAGACCAATGCTTTGTCTTTTCCCACCACCATTAACACTCCCTTTGCCTTTGTCCCATGACATCTTTGTCTTTTAATTGCTCCTGCCCTCTGCCCTATCACACACCTTCCCTTTTGTTCTCTTCCCCACCAGACCCCTTTCACTTTCTTAAAACCTAAGACATTCCTAACCTTAGCCAGTTCTTTTGAAAGCTCACAGACCTGAAATGTTAACTCTGCTTCTCTCTCCACAGATGCTGTCTGACATGCTGAGTATTTCCAGCACTATCTGTTTTTATCCGGAATCGTGTTCCTTTCAGAGGAAACTGCTCTGCAATGATCCGAGTTTTTTTTTGGATTGGATTGTTATTTTGGGGTGATCAGTGTGTGTGTATACATTGTGCAAGCTTCCTGTTTGTCAGTCAAACATAGTCTGCAACTGAAAATGCTGTTTATAAAAGTAGACAAAAGCTTCCAAAATTTCATACCTGAAAGCAATGTTTCTGTTTTTTAACTATCCTTTTACTTTTTACCATGTCACCATTGTGATGTCCTCTGGACTGGAGTGAGATTTAGCTGAGTTTAGTAGAAGGTATGAGGCAAAGATAGACACAGCATGCTGCTGAACACAAAGGTTTCTTCTTTATTCTCTTTCACTTTCCCTTTGCTAGCATGTGTGTTCTACAGAAGCCTCTAGAGTACACAAAGCACAATGCAATTGCCATTTCAAAATGCTACAACACTACAGTGACGACAATTCAAGAGTACTGTACTGGCTTTCAGCACTTTGGGACATCCTATGGTCATGAAAGATGCTATATAAACGCAAGTTTTTCCTGTTTTTATGCAAATGAATAATGACAGTAGAAAATAACCAACCAGAAAGTAGGGAAAAAGATGGACTTAAACATATAAACAATGAGGAAGAAGAAAGTTTTCAAATGGCAACTCAGTGACATATTTGATAAAATTGATGGCTTGACAATCAAAGCACATACAAGAAATTTTATTGTAAAAAATCGATCCATCATATTGGTATTAATATATCTCTTAAATCCTTAAATTCTTGACTTCAGTGTTCCCGATGCTGAGTTCCCATCATGACTAACATTTTTATAATTGGTGTTAAGTAATTGCCCTATTATCATTTGCATGGGTGCACTTACCTACTTTCACAGCATTTATTGATTGCAGTGCACCTGTACATAAGGGATAACATTCTGACTACGTGCTTCCAGTGGGAGCCTCATCCATTGGAAGCACATGCATGTTTCCTGACAGGCATTCCCACCAGCAGCTGGAAATTAGCAAATGATGCAACATGCATATGTTTGAACAAACTTAGAGCGGGTGGAACCGATGGAGCAAGTAGAGATGAGAGTTTGAATGGCAGAATACAGAGACCTGGAGAGAAATGAATGAGGCAGCATAGGGCTGGTAAAGGGAAGAGTTGATTGTTGCAGCAGCTTTTTCGGAAGCAGAGATAGTGCGAGCGAGTTAACAGCTGGGAAGTCAGTTTCAGCTTAAAGTAGATTACCTTTTGTTTCAGCGGACCAGGGGACTGCTGGGTAAGTAAAAACCTATATATTTGGGCAGTTTAAAATAACTTGCCTTTTGTTGCAGCAGCTTTTTCGGAAGCAGAGATAGTGCGAGCGAGTTAACAGCTGGGAAGTCAGTTTCAGCTTAAAGTAGATTACCTTTTGATTCGGCGGACCAGGGGACTGCTGGGTAAGTAAAAACCTATATATTTGGGCAGTGGCTGAACCCGAGACACTACACGTGTAGTGTCTCCCACCCGCCCTCCTCTTCTAACCAAAAAAAAAGGACTCTGATGTGTTGATAAGGTAAGCTTTTTCATTTCTTCTGTATCGTGTGATTGGTTAATAATTTACTTTTTTTTAACTTTCTTTTTTTGATTTATCTATTAATTGGTTATTTGAAAAACACCATAGCAGACAAGTATCAGAAAGTATTTAACTCATAAATTTATATAAAGTAATAAAGTAATTAACTAAGTAGAGATGGCTGGGCAGGTGATGTGCTGTAGCTGTATGATGTGGGAGCTGGCTGTCCTCATTGTGAACGGCGGGGACCACATCTGCAGCAAGTGTTGGTTGCTGGAAGAACTCCGGCTCAGAGTTGATGATCTGGAATCTGAGCTTCAAACACTGCGGCACATCCGGGAGGGGGAGAGTTACCTGGACTTTTTGTTTCAGGAGGCAGTCACACCAGGTAGATTAAGTAATTCAAATTCAGTTAGTGATCAGGGACAACAGGGTGTGATTGCAAGTGAGGCAGGTAGGGGGATCCTGAGTTCAGGAGTGGAGGAGCCTCAGCCTTTGACCTTATCCAATAGGTACGAGATACTTGCTCCCTGTGTGGATGAGGAAAAGGGCTGCGGGGAGGATGAGCCAACTGACCATGGCACCATGGTGCAGAAGGCCATTCAAGAGGGGGGAGCAAAAAGACAAGTGGTAGTTATAGGGGATTCTATAATTAGGGGGATAGATAGTATCCTTTGCAAGCCGGATCGGGAGTCCCGCATGGTGTGTTGCCTGCCCGGTGCCAGGGTGCAGGACATCTCTGACCGGCTTGAAAGGATATTGGAGCGGGAGGGGGAGGATCCAGTTGTTGTGGTCCACGTTGGGACTAACAACATAGGCAAGGCTAGGATGGAGGACCTGTTTGGGGATTATAAAGCACTAGGAATGAAATTAAGGAACAGGTCCACGAGGGTCATAATCTCCGATTACTGCCCGACCCACATGCAAATTGGCTTAGGGATAAGAATATTAGGGAAGTAAACATGTGGCTAAGGGAGTGGTGTGGGAAAGAGGGGTTCCATTTCATGGGGCATTGGCATCAGTTTTGGAACCGGGAGGATCTGTACCGATGGGACGGTCTCTACCTGAACCGATCTGGAACCGGCGTTCGAGCGAAACTGATAAATAGGGTGGTCTCTAGGACTTTAAACTAGTGACTCGGGGGGAAGGGAAAGGGAAAACAACAGGGAGTATGATGGTAAATAAAAAGGTAAGCAGCAGGTTAACATGTGTGTAGGAGGGTTTAAGTTCAAGGCAGACTATGAAAGAAGCAGAAAGGAAGGATAACTCAGGAGTTATTATTAGAGATGTTGGAAAGCATGAGGGTAAGAAAGCTAGCATAAAGGCACTTTACCTGAATGCTCGGAGCATTCGTAACAAGGTTGATGAGTTAGCGGCACAAATCATCGCGAATGACTATGATTTGGTAGCCATTACGGAGACATGGTTACAGGTTGGTCACGACTGGGAGTTAAATATCCAGGGGTACCAGACTATTCAGAAGGACAGACAGGAAGGTAAGGGAGATGGTGTAGCTCTGATATTCAAGGATGACATCAGGGCGGTGCTGAGAGATGATATAGGTTCTATGGAGAATGAGGTTGAATCCATTTCGGTGGAAATTAGAAACTCTAAGAAGAAAAAGTCATTGATAGGTGTAGTCTATAGGCCACCAAATATTAACATCACATTGGGGCGGGCAATAAACAAAGAAATAACTAATGCCTGTAAAAATGGTACGGCAATTATCATGGGGGATTTTAATCTACATGTAGATTGGTCGAACCAGCTCAGTCAGGGTAGCCTTGAGAAGGAGTTCGTTGAGTGTATCCGTGATAGTTTTCTTGAACAGTATGTAATGGAACCGACGAGGGAGCAAGCTATCCTAGATCTAGTCCTGTGTAATGAGACAGGAATAATTAATGACCTCATAGTTAGGGATCCTCTTGGAAGGAGTGATCACAGTGTGGTTGAATTTAGAATACAGATGGAGAGTGTGAAGATAAAATCCAATACCAGGGTCCTGCACTTGAACAAGGGGGACTACAATAGAATGAGGGAGGACTTGGCTAAAGTAGACTGGAAACAAAGATTTTATGGTGGGACAGTTGACGAGCAAAAGAACAAACAAAAGAACAAAGAAAATTACAGCATAGGAACAGGCCCTTCGGCCCTCCAAGCCTGCGCCGATCCAGATCCTCTATCTAAACATGAAGCCTGCTTTCTAAGCGTCTGTATCTCTTTACTTCCTGCCCATTCATGTATCTGTCCAGATACATCTTAAAAGACGCTATCGTGCCCGCATCTACCACCTCCGCTGGCAGCGCGTTCCAGGCACCCACCACCCTCTGCGTAAAGAACTTTCCACGCATATCCCCCCTAAACTTTTCCCCTCTCACTTTGAACTCGTGACCCCTAGTAATTGAATCCCCCACTCTGGGAAAAAGCTTCTTGCTATCCAACCTGTCTATACCTCTCATGATTTTGTACACCTCAATCAGGTCCCCCCCTCAACCTCCGTCTTTCTAATGAAAATAATCCTAATCTACTCAACCAGCAGTGGAGGACTTTCAAAGCAATTTTTCAAAGTGCTCAGCAAAAGTATATTCCAGTGAAAAGGAAGGACTGGAAGAAAAGGGGTAATCTGCCATGGGTGTCTAAAGAAATAAGGGAGGCTATCAAATTGAAAGAGAAGGCATACAAAGTGGCCAAAAACAGCATGAAACTAGAAGATTGGGAAAACTTTAAAGGTCAACAGAAAGCCACAAAAAGATGTATAAAGAAAAGTAAGATAGAACATGAGAAAAAACTAGCACAGAATATAAAGACAGATAGCAAAAGTTTCTATAAATATATAAAACGAAAAAGAGTGGCTAAAGTAAACGTTGGTCCTTTAGAGGATGAGAAGGGGAATTTAGTTATGGGATATGATGAAATGGCCGAGGCATTGAACAGGTATTTTGTATCGGTCTTCACAGTGGAGGACATTAATAACGTGCCAGTAATTGACAAAGAGACGAACGTAGGTGAGGACCTGGAAACAATCATTATTACGGAAGAGGTAGTGTTGGGCAAGCTAATGGAGCTAAGGATTGATAAGTCTCCTGGCCCTGATGGAATACATCCCAGGGTACTAAAAGAGATGGCGGGAGAAATAGTAGGTGCACTGGGGGTAATTTTCCAAAATTCACTGGACTCTGGGGTAGTCCCAGCAGATTGGAAAACAGCAGATGTGACGCCACTGTTTAAAAAGGGAGGTAGACAAAAGATGGGGCATTATAGACCGGTTAGCTTAACCTCTGTAGTGGGGAAGATGCTTGAGTCTATTATCAAGGAAGAAATAGCAGGGCATCTCGATAGAAATTGTCCCGTTGGGCAGACGCAGCATGGGTTCATGAAGGGCAGGTCATGCTTGACAAATCTTTTGGAATTCTATGATGACATTACGAGCAAGGTGGACAGTGGGGACCCAGTGGATGTGGTGTACCTGGATTTCCAAAAGGCCTTCGACAAGGTGCCGCACAAGAGGCTGCTGCATAAGATAAGGATGCATGGCGTTAGGGGTAAAGTATTAGCATGGATAGAAGATTGGTTGACTAACAGGAAGCAGAGAGTGGGGATAAATGAGTGCTATTCTGGTTGGCAATCAGTCACTAGTGGTGTGCCTCAGGGATCGGTGTTGGGACCGAAATTATTTACAATTTATACAGATGATTTGGAGTTGGGGACCACGTGTAGGTTGTCAAAGTTTGCAGATGACACTAAGATGAGTGGCAGAGCAAAGTGTGCAGATGACTGTGAAACTTTGCAGAGGAACATAGATACATTGAGTGAGTGGGCAAAGGTCTGGCAGATGGAATACAATGTTGATAAATGTGAAGTCATTCATTTCGGTAGGAGTAACAGTAAAAAGGATTATTACTTGAATGGTAAAAAGTTGCAGCATGCTGCTATGCAGAGGGACCTGGGTGTCCTTGTGCATGAATCGCAGAAGGTTGGTCTGCAGGTGCAGCAAGTAATTAGGAAGGCAAATGGAATTTTGTCCTTCATTGCTAAAGGGATTGAGTTTAAAAGCAGAGAGGTTATGTTGCAGCTGTATAAGGTACTGGTGAGGCCGCACCTGGAGTACTGTGTGCAGTTTTGGTCTCCTTACTTGAGAAAGGATATACTGGCACTGGAGAGGGTGCAGAGGAGGTTCACTCGGTTGATTCCGGAGTTGAGGGGGTTGGTTTATGAGGAGAGACTGAGTAGATTGGGATTATATTCATTGAAATTCAGAAGAATGAGGGGGGATCTTATAGAAACATATAAAATCATGAAGGGAATAGATAAGATACAAGTAAAGAGGATGTTTCCACTGGCAGGTGAAGCTAGGACAAGAGGGCATAGCCTCAAGATTAGAGGGAGCAGATTTAGGACTGAATTAAGAAGGAACTTCTTCACCCAGAGGGTTGTGAATCTATGGAATTCCTTGCCCAGTGAAGTAGTTGACGCTTCTTCAGTAAACGTTTTTAAAGCTTTATTGTTTTGAACAATAAAGGAATTAAGGGATACGGTGAGAGCGCGGGTAGGTGGATCTGAGTCCACGAAAAGATCAGCCATGATCTTATTAAATGGCGGAGCAGGCTCGAGGGGCCGGACGGCCTACTCCTGCTCCTAGTTCTTATGATCTTATGATTAGGGGGAATGTATCATTAACTTACATCAGTTAGTGCCTGTGTGAGAGGAATGTCAAAATTCCACATCCTTCCACTTTGCAGCAGCCAAAGAAGTTCATTTTGTTCAATCATGAGATACATTTAACCTTGGTTTGCAGATTTTAGCACCATATTGTGCTCGGCTAGTGCAATTCACTGTAGCTGCTACCTGATTAATAACACATACAGACCGAATGAAGTCAATCTTAACACCCACATAACAAGTGTCAGGAGCTGGTTTCAATCTGCTTTAAAGGTTTTGCTTTGACTGAATTAGTTTCCAGCTTCGGAGTAACTCACTTGCCTCGAATTATTGTGGGCAGGCAAATAATGTTAGCGTGTTTTGTGCAAGGAATATGTTTGAAAAGAGTAGGTATAAATGACTACTTTCAGCAAAAAGCCAGAAACTACAAATACAAAAGGAAGTCTGTCCACATCAGTCAGTAGACTATACTTTCGCTGTCTAGTCCTTAAATCACCACAATTTGCCAGCCAAATATTTGAGTTTCAATGGCTCCTTGCAACTTAATTTGGCTAAATAATTGTTCGTTTCCAGAATCTCAAAGCCACTGCAAGTTCTGAGCTCTTCCCAATGCCTCCTCCACGTTACGACCTCTTCCTCCTCGCCCAACCCTTTCCCAGATTTGCGAGAGCCCTTTCACCACACAGACGGCAGCAGTTCACGAAGAAAGCTCGCCACCACCTTCTCGGGGCAACTAGGAACAGCAACTAATGCAGGCCTAGCCAGCAACATCTGCATCCTGCGAGTGGATTAAAATGAACATTGTGGTGTTAGAGATTGGGCGTGAATTGGCAGATAAAAATTCTAATGTGGCTAGTTTGAAATAATGGTGTGACTCTTTGGCCAATAACACTGGTGTAAAGCTGACCAATGTTCCTCCTATTACTACTGCTGGGCTGTAGGAGTTCCTGGTATCCAGGATTGCTATGGGCTACAGTGAGTACGTTAAAATTTAAACTGCTGCCTTGCCTAGCACAATCAATCTGTAAAGCAGGAGATTTGAAGACTGAAAGAATTTTTTTTCCCAAATTTTTGCCAGTACAGTTGATGATGCCATGCTGTCGTGAGTGTTGCTGGTGCTACCCCTCCCCCTTCGGTTCACCCAAATGATGCTGTCGCTTTGACAAACAGGAATAGCCGTCCCTAGTTATATGAAGAAAGAAACAAGAATACATCCAATGGGTTTCAACAAAGGAATGTGGGCGGGGTTGCTCAGTGATTTGTCCTGAAATCAGAAGAAATTATTAGCAAAATACAACTTGAAGGGTGAGTCAATATAAATGTTTCATTATTAATTACCACAGCATACAACAGCCATCATTCTCATAATTTTCTGTTCAACCTTGTGCATGCTATTATGTTGTATAACGAATATAATAAATTCTAGTCCATAAAGAGACAGATGGGAGAAATGAGAAGAAAATTCTTGTACACAGCGAGTTTTTATGATCGGAATGCACCGACTGAAAGGCTGATGGAAGCAGGTTTAATAGTAACTTTCAAAAGGGAATTGGATAAATACATGCAGGGCTATGGGACAAGAGCAGAGCCAGTGGTACTAATTAGAGATCTCTTTCAAAAGAGCCAGCACAGGCATGATGGGCTGAATGACCTTCTTCTGTACTGTAGTATTCTGAATTCTGAAAAATGCAGCAGGTGAATGGTGTAAAGCGTAAAGTTCCGAGGAGAACTTGCCCACTGATCCCTGCTACATGTACAGTCTACCCACTTCTCAAATTGCCACTTTCACAGTTGACTCAAATGCTGCCTGAGTGACAAATCAGCAGACAGAGCAGATCCCCGAGTAGCGGAGACATGTTGTCAGCTGTGATTCCTACTGTACAGGGTCAGTGTGTAAAATGACACCCGAAATTGCAGACTGATACTGCCAAACTGGAAAACTGAGAGTTCTCAGAGCAAGTGGCAGAATTTGAAAAGGCCACATTTACATCATCAGAACAGAAAGCAAACTCAGGAACAAGTAGAGCCAAACCTTGAATGAACAAGAAGACTTGAGTAGGAATTTTACGCCCCCCCACAAATGAGCGGCTGTTGGCGGGGGGGTCATAAAATTGAGTGGGAGGCATGGGGGGGTGGTGGGGGTGGGGTGGGTGGCCGTTCCCAACCCCCTTCCATCCCCCCGTTGCAAATTTACACGGGGCAGCAGCGGTGAGAAACGGCCCGCCCACCCCAGGTCAATCAAGGCCCTTAAGTGCCAATTAACTGGCACCTAAGGGCCTCTGCCTGCCGCCGCAGGTATTTTATCTTTGCCTGGCGGGCAGCTGAAACTTCAAAAACCCCACCTGGTGAAACCAGGCAACCTTCTTGCAGGCTGGTTGGGGGCCCTCCTGATCAGGCACCGTGTGCCCTATGGAGGGCCACCCCCAAAGCCCCAACCGCCCCCAATGCACAACACTCCCCCCTCCCCTCCTGAACCGACCCCCCCTTACCTTGCTGGGGCCCGACTGATTGTCCCCTGCGAGGCCCAAAAAAATTACCTTTGTTCCAGGGCCGTCCTTCCTTTTGCTTCCAATGGCTGGATGCAGCCCCAGCAGTGGCCATTGCTCCCGGTGGCGCTGATAGGACTAAGAGCTGCTAGCCCACTGATTGGCAGGCAGCTCCATTAGGCCTGCTTCAAGGAGGTGGAAATACCACCCAAGGCCAATTAAAGGTCAGAGGAGCAAAACATGCCGGTCTGGCTCGCCAGGCTTGGCGGAAGTGGGCTCGCGACAGACTTTTCAGCCAGTGGACAGAGCCACCCGCCCAATGGAAAATTCAGCCCTTTGAGCTCTTGATCAAGTAATTACAAGGCTCCAAGATGGGAATGCCAACCTGAAGGCCAGACCCAAAGCTACAGCAACAATATAGCTGCTGGTTACAATCGCATTGGGTGAAATGTTCTGACTGGGAAACATTCTTAAAAGCCTGAATTGAAAATTGAGAAAGTGAGAAGACAGTCAACACTGAATGCTGATTTTGAGAAAACAAAGGACTGGCTTGATAAGACTGGACTTTCTCAGGAGTTTCCATTGGCCTTTGTTGGGGGTACAGCCTCTCCCCACCCTGAACAAGACCAGCAGGCTGGGGACAGGCACTCCTAGGCCAGAATTTTCTTCAGCCCAGACCGAGTGGCGTGTCAATAGGCTGGAATGCTGAATAAGGGCCAAGGCAAATGGTGGCTGTGATCTGCTGGTCTGGGTTGAAATCCAGGCCTGGACCACTGAAGAATTTGCATCTTTTTGGCCTCTTGATAAGGGAAACTGACAGGCCATTTTGCAGCCTCTGTCCTATGGTGGGTACTTGAGATGCACCCCTAGTGGCATGGCTGCATGTCCAATTTACTCAAATTATAGTATCTCCTCACCACCCTGAAGGTCAGGTAGATCCTGTCACATACATCAATATCAAAGGCCTGTGGATTTTCCAGGCCTCAGTTATAATTTTCTTTTTCAAGTGAATTTGGACAGTCAGGGGCAGATTTCCCTATTCCTGCCATTGGGGTCATTGTATTCCCTGGGCAGCTAGAATAATCAGGTCGTGGAGAGTGCATAGTAATAGTAACAGCCTGATTTTCTGTTCATTTAAATGGATGGAACATTATTCAGGCTCCTTCTCATCTGATCTTCCTGTATTTGCTGCATCCAGGCAATTCAATGGGTCTAGGTGTAAAAGAAGCAAATTTGGCCGTCTAAATACTAAAACAAAATATCACTAAAGAATGCAACTGGAGGGGCTATAAGGAAGCGTGCAATCGATACTCAGTAATAAATCTGGCCCATTTATAAATTACATCTCATTCAATTCTGTAGCACTGAATTACTTTTAAGATTATGAGCAGTTTGACTGCTAGGCACGTTCTGCAAAGCCTGGTGACTTTGACTATTTTAGCCTCTAATGTATCGTGATATTTGCCATTTAATGACTCATTGTCACTAAGAAAATACTCTCGAGGTGTTACTAACCATTTTTAGAAACTTGGTTTAATATGATGGGACAAGCCTGTAGCGAGATGATCCAATACTTTTTACACTAATCAAATTAAGGTAGAGAGAAGCTTCCACTTAATTTGTGAACAGCTCAAATTTTATGCAACACAAATTATTAGCAAAAAGAATTGAATAATAAAGATTTGCTTTAAATTTTATCTCAGTTCATAATTACTGTGGTTATTAATTTGCCACTTTCTACAGCCTCTGATCTTCAAGAAATATGCTATACTTCAAATCATTTTTACAGTTCTTATATTCATTGGCTTCTGCTCATCTCTGCCATTACTTACTGTTTCTCTTTTAGTTACTAAAAAATTCCAAAGGAACTTTCATTTAGATAGTGCCTGTCCCGTCCTCAGGATGTCCCAAGACACTTCAGTTAATTAATTAAGTTTGAAGAATAGGCCTTGATATTTACAGGGGAGGGTCATGTAATGGGGCTGCAGAGTTTTGGACAGGAAACCCAGAAGAGTTTGGTTTTCCCTACACGCTATGGTGTCAGAACTCCATAGCATACATCTTTCCCGTCCCGGAAGTCAGTCTGATTGGCAGGCTTGGCTTCCAGTTGGGCGGGTTAACTCTGCAGGAGTGTGATCTCAGACCCTGGAGGGTGAGCCTGTCAATTCCTGGGGGGGAGGTAAAATCCCAGACCCTGACGGGACTTGTACAATCTTGGGATGGGGGATAGGGGTGTCCATTTCCCGAGGCCTTGAAAACCTGGTCATCCACCGTAAAACCCGCAAAGCAGGTTAAATCATATGCTTCCAGCCTCATTAACATATTCAAAATGCCAGCTGCCTCCTGGAAGCCTGCTCCTCGTCCCACCAGAGTAAAACTGAGAAGTTGGCGCGTTGAAACTGGCTTCTCAACATGCTCGGAATTTTTCCCAATTTAATCTCCACCCGCACTCAATCTCATGTATCCACCCATGTTAAAATTCACCCTGTGGTCATGGTTGCAGCCATTGTGCTTACAGCAAGATCCCACAAGCAATGAATGAAATGAAGGGTCAGTTATTCTGCGTTTGATGGTATTGGCTGAGGGAGGAGTGTTGGCCTGGACATCGAGAGAACTCTATGATCTGTGAATAGTAGTTGGTTATATTCACGTGAATGGACAGACAGCCTGGGTTAAGCAACAGCTAGTTTCTTTCTCTGTATCTGCTCCTCTATTGACTCAGTTGGGAGCATTCTAGCCTCCGAGTTAGAAGGTTGTTGTCTGAAGACTCACACCAGAGATTTCAGCACATAATCTAGGCTGACACACCAGTGCAATACTGTGGGAGTGCCGCACTGTTGGAAATGCTGTCTTTCGGATGAATCTTTAAACCAAGGCCCTCTCAGGTGGATCTAAAAAATCCCATGGCACAACTGGAAGAAGAGCAAGGGGCATTCTCCACTTTATGCTGCCTACATTTACCCTTCAACCAACATCATTAGAAAAGCAGATTATCTGGCCATAGCTGTTTGTGGGAGCTTTCTGTGTGTGAACTGGCTGCAGTATTTCCTATTTTACAACAGTAATTACACTTCAAAAGGTGCTTCATTGGCTGTAAAGTGTCTGG
The DNA here is from genome assembly GCF_036365525.1 of Heterodontus francisci. Classification (NCBI taxonomy): domain Eukaryota; kingdom Metazoa; phylum Chordata; class Chondrichthyes; order Heterodontiformes; family Heterodontidae; genus Heterodontus; species Heterodontus francisci. Next base: position 17,914,923 of record NC_090388.1, read on the forward strand.
GACATCCTGAGGCCATAAAGGTGCTATATAAATGCAAATTCCTTTTCAGTTTGTCCTTCACCTGCAAATAACTTTCTTTATGTTTTTGGTCTCTTGGTTCTTTCTTTTATGGCTCTATTGCACAGTGGCGAGAAAGGTTTAACATTGGGATGTCTTTTACAACAGTGAAAGATGCCCAGGACTAACTTATAACGGCAGGTCCCTAACTCTCTGTTCTCAGGAGAAATGGAGCACTATGCATGTCAACTTTAACAGATGTGCAGAGCTACACTCAGGGTAATAGTTAAATTTCTAAGTTAGCGAGGAACCAGCTGTCCTGCTGTCTTTTTACTAACATTCAAACATTAAAGGGCAGACCATGGAACCATGATTTATAATCGCAGTTACACCTCAGCTGGTGGGAAAGCTAAGCAATGTGAAAGTATATCCACAGGGTGCTCTCAACCAACATAGCAATATTTGTCGCACTGTCGGTTCACAACTTTACTCAATTATAGTGCAGCTTTGGTACCTTCTCAACACAAAAACCATATTGAATTAACTCAACAACTGCATTATTATTGGCCTATTTCTTTCACTCAGCTTCTGTTTCTAGCCTTTTCTTAGTTTTCCTTTACTCTGATCTTTTAGTCGATATTGTGGGCTCGTCCGTGCAAAGAATTCTGACTGCAGTAGGAAGCAAGGAAAGCTAGTAAGCCTTTTCTTCCTCTTACCCCCTCATCACTCTCTGTCCCTACAATCTTGCGGGCCTCATGCTATCAGTGGGAGACCATTACTCTTATCATTCTAGAGGAATAGAATTGAAAAGCAGAGAAGTTATGTTAAACTTTTATAGAACCTTGGTGAGAACACACAGACCTCTGTGAAGAGATATGGTCTCCGTAGTATAAAACGGGGGAACCAGGTAGCTCAAGATGGCTAGCATGTGGTTCGGAGCAACATCAATAGCATGGGTTCAATTCCCATTCCGGTCTGAGGAAGACAATGTGAAACCGCCTCATATACCTACTTCCCTACTCATGCTCATCTCTCCTGGGCAGAGGACCTGTCCCTGGGCTGAACACCACCACAGCACTATAAAAGGATATAGAGGCACTGGAGAAGGTGCAAAATATTTTTGGTAGGATGATAACAGAACTGACTGGTTATACCTATCAGGAAAGACGAAACAGGCTGGGCCTCTAGGGAACAGCAGGTCGCGGGGTAACCTTTAAGAGGCCTTTAAGATTGTGCAGTGGGTTTGATAGAGACATAGAGATGTTTCCATTTGTGGATGAGTCCAGAACAAGGGGTAATAAATACAAGATAGTCGCTAATAAATCCAACAGGGAATTCAGGAGAAACTCTTTACCCAGAAAGTGGTTAGACTGTGAAACTCACTACCACTAGGAGAAATTGAGGCAAATAGCATTGATGCATTTAAGGGGAAGCTAGATGAGGAAGAAAGGAATGGAAGAATATGCTGATAAAGTTAGATAAAAAGGCACCGGGGGAGACTCTTGTGGAGCATAACACAGGCATAGACCAGTTGGGCTGAATGGTCTGTTTCAGTGCTGTACATTCTGTGTAATTCCAGTCCTACTGACTTCATCTGCCTTCCCCAAAATGTTTCCCCTATCCCCAGGGATTTTTTGAATGCATACAAATTCTTTCTGCAAAATGAGTTTAAGGAGAGACTGTCACTAGCTGACACTACAGGAACTCAGTTAGAATCATAGAATGGTTACAGCACAGAGGGAGGCTATTCAGCCCATTGTGTCAGTGCTCGCTCTCTGAAGGAGCAATTCACCTAGTGCCCCTCCCCCACCTTCTCCCCGATACCCTGCACATTCTTCTTTTCAGAACTGGACACAATACTCTAGCTGAGGCGGAGCCAGTGTTTTATACAAGTTTAACATAAATCCCTTGTTTTTGTGTTCTCTGACCCCATTGATAAAGCCTAGGAAGCTGTATGCTTTATTAACCATGCTCTCAACTTGCCCTGCCTCCTTTAATGATTTATGCACATATACACTGTTAAGGTCAAGTGAGGAGGGGTCGAAGGGCTTCCCTATTTTCCCTCTCTTTGTTTGACCACAACAGGTTTATTTCTTTCTTAATGTGGATGTACTGGCCAATTCAGTAGGTTTTTGATTACTTATTTGCTATGATCATAATAAGAACCAATTGAACAGGTTTTCTTGAGTTTAACAAAGAAAGAGGTTAACTTTATTGTACCTAAACCGAACTAATGAAAATAATAAACCATGCATCGACTTTAACACACACACACACACACACACACACACACACACACACACACACACACACACACACACAACGTTTACACACAAACAAACAGTTTACAGAGTGGGGAAAAGCAGATGGTTGGATTAGAGTCCATAAAAAAGGGGTATACAGTCTGTGGCATTTGGTGATTCCGCAGGCTTCTAGTTGAATCCAGTGGTCCTCAGGGTTTTAGTTTAAAGAGGTAGATGACTAGTTTGGTGGGTCTCTTGGATACAGCATTGCGGATGATTTCCTCCAACGGCGTTTCTGATTGTAGCTGGAGTATGCAAAGGTGATCAGGCAACAGGCAGAATTCAAAGCTTGTAAGCTGAAATGGAGAGAGAGCAAGAGAGAGACCCCCACTTGGGTCTGCACATGTCAGAGTCCAAATGCTTCTCCTCTCTCTGCTGCAGAAATACACAAAACATAGCAGTTAGCAGAATTTCTCTATTGCTAAAAGAAAAAGAACAAGCAGTTCCCTTAAACATTCTGGGTCTTGGTTCTTGCTGGGAAATGCAGCCATTTTGCCTCGCTCCTTACAGTCCTTTTCAATGTCTTTTAAAAAAATATATAAATTTAGATCTCCAGTCAGTGGATTAAAGAAAATTATCATTCAACAAAGCACATTGGCGTAACAACACCCATGTCCCTCTGCTCATGCACCCACTTTGGAGTTGCACCCTTTATTTTGTCTCTCCGCATTCTTTCTACCAAAATGAATCCCTTCACACTTCTCCACATGAAATTCCATGTGCCACTGGTCCGCCCATTTCAGCAACCTGTCTATGTCCTTTTGAAGTTCTACATTATCCTCCTCAAAGTTCACCAAACTTCCAATTTCTGTATTGTCGGCAAATTTTGAAATTATGCTCCAGACATCCAAATCTAGGTCATTAATATATATCAGGAAGAGCAGGAGTCCCAACATCGACCCCTGGGGATCTCCATTATAAACCTTCCTCCAGTCCGAAAAACATTCATTAAGCACTAATCTCTGTCTTCTGTCACTCAGCCAATTTTGTATCCAGGTTGCTACTGTCCATTTTATTCCATGGGTTCTAACTTTGCTGACAAGTCTGCTGTGTGGTACTTTATCAAATGCCTTTTGGAAGTCCATGTACCCCACATCAACAGCATTACTGTCATCCCTCTCTGTTACCTCACCAAAAACTCAAGCAAGTTAGTTGAACACGATTTTCCCTTAACAAATCCATGCTGGCTTCCTAATTAACCCGCCTTTTGCCAAGTGACTATTAATTTTGTCCCGAATTACCATTTCTGGAAGGTTTCCCACCACTGAGGCTAAACTGACTAGCCTGTAATTTCTGGGCTTATCTTTACACCCTTTTTGAACAAGGTGTTACATTTACAATTCTCCAATCCTCTGGATGCATCTCATCCGGTCCTGATATCGTTTACTGCAGCAGTGACCTAAAGACTGATGTGGACTGGTTTTCCTGCACAAGTGGCATAGTCCTGGACCCAATTTGCCTTTGAGCCAAACAACAGGAGCAACTTATTACAGATTACAGTGACCTAGATTCCACTTTTCGGTATATTCCAGTTCTGGAATCTTTACAAAGTAGGATGCCTCCAAAAAAAAATGGGTGACTTCAGCAGCACTCGTCCAAGACATTGTAATGTAATCAGCGAAAAGTCTTGCTCTTAATTATCCACAGAGAATAGGAAAGTGCATGATGCAGTGTGTACACGGTCATTAAGAAAAGGAGATGCAACTTGAAGGAACATTAAGTCCTTTTTTTAGAAAAGAAATACGTGTTTCCTTATAAACATACAGGGCCTCAGTTCTGTATTGATTTTCATTCTGGCTGCACTTGATTAATGTTCCAGGAAAGTGTCAGGCACACTTGTGCGGGACTGAATAAAAGAATCACTGCCTTTCCAGAGACGACAAAAACCTGTGTCATTTTACCTGACTCTTAAGAATCTTCAGCATAAACAGTGCCTCTGAAGAAGAATCACCTGCACATTAGCTTCTAAAACCCTCAACACATTGCATGGACCCATTATTTCACACTATCAGACCTCATATCAACTAATAAGCCGATGTGCATTGCTATCAGTTCCAGCTATGTGCAAAATTAATTGCCACTTAGATAGAGCACAACCATCTCCTCAGGCTAGAAAGATTTTACCTTGGAAAACTGAAGAATCGTTGAAATGAGTTCAGCCAAAATAATTATATCACTGTTTAATTTATTGCTGCTTTTTCTCGTTGTCTGTTCAAATTTGTCATTGTATCTGCAATTTTATTAAACTACAGCATTGATATTGCCTCTTTCATTTCACTGATAATAGAAAAATATTGCAAGGGTAATTTCCTGCGCTGATACTGGGTAGATCTAATCCCTCTACAGAGCATTTCCATACAACTGAAGTGTTTCTATACCTGCAGTTATTTATACTGCTGTTTGTCTCTCGAGATAAGGAGGCCCAAAAGAAAAGAATTGTTATAGAAAAAGGTGCTTACCTGAAGTAAATTGAAGGCAAGTGTCTCTAACAGGTATCATGAGAAACAAGGGCTTGAACATTTACTGTTAGAACAACAGTGCGTTAAAAGTTACACTTGTCTTGCAGCTAAATACTTTTCTACAGTCCTGAGAGTAAGCTGCTTTAATTATCATAAAATATTAGATCAGGAAAATTCATTTACCTAGCTCGGAGGAGAGTAGGAACATAAGCAATAGGGGCAGGAGTAGCCCCTCGAATCTGCACCGTCATTCAATCAGGTCATGGCTGATCTTCTACATCAACTCCATTTTCCCACTCTATCCCTATATCCTTTGATTCCCTTAGCATCCAAAAACCTATTGATTTCAGTCTCTCTTCCTTTAAGACACTCCTTAAAACCTATCTCTTTGATCAAGCTTTTGACCATTTGCCCTAACCTGGCCTTATGTGGCTCAGTGTCACATTTTGCTCTAGAACACTCCTGTGAAGCACCTTGGTGCATTTTGTTACATTAAAGGCACTATATATATATATATATATATATATATATATATATATAGATAGATATTATATATATATTGTTATGACCGGTGTCAGGCTCCCCTCTTGTCCCTTCTCTGGTTTGGCCGTAACAGGGTTTATCTTTTTAAACACAGTGATTTTACCTTACCACCTCAGTGAGCCCTTGCACACTACACTCTAATTACAATTGCAAATGAACCAATCAGGCAGGTTTTCTTAGGTTTAAACAATACAGATGTAAGTTATTAGCCTTATTACTCTCACCCAGTTAAAATTACTAAAATACGCAACGTATCCACACTCACAGACATATGAGAGGCACACACACACACAAATAGATACAGAGGGGAAGAAAGAGTTGCGGGGGGGTGGGGGGTTGAAGTAGAGTTTGTAATAAATGGAATATAGATATGGTTCTTAATATCCTTGGTATAATGTCCTCAATTGAAGTTAAGGACTTGCTGGGGCCACGTGCACAACTCCAGGCTTGCTTCTCTGGTACCAGAAGGCTGAAGAGAGGTTTCAATTGTCTTCTTGCTGGTCGCCTGTAGTTCTGTAGTCTTTTAGCGTTACAAGCTGCCACCATGGTTTCCCTGGGACTTTGCTGGACAGAGAGAGAGAGACTTCTCTCTGCCAGTCCAGTTGCAGTCTTTTTTCTTTCTGTGAGGCACACTTCAAAACACGCCAGTCTTACACCAGCTGAGTGGTCATGTGATCATCTCTTTGTTTGAAACAACAGTTACTGGCAGGTTGTTTGAATTTGAGTCTTTCAGACATATCCGGGGGGGAGTGGTGGGGGTTGCCTGGGAGGTAGAGTTTGGCTCTTACAAAGTCAAAGGCTGTCGATGTCTTTTGATCATCACTATTGACAAAACCTACCTCGCTAATTGAATCAGTGAGCACCCCCATGGTCTCTCAATTCAGCTGTCTCTCAGCCAGCCCTATCTTCTCAGAATGCAAATATGCTTGGCCATTTTTAACAGTTCAGTTCTGCTTTTTAAAAAGTTACTTGTCGTGTCCAGTAAAAGGTTTCAAACAGTGTTCCATATGACTAAATTAATGTTTCCATTTGGCAGGCGTGGTTTCCGTCACAATATACACGGATACGCACACACAAGTTGTTGTTGTTGTTGAATATGCTCAACAACTGGACATCCACAGCTCCCTAACACAGTATGTCAGTGCAGGTTTGTTTGGAAGGAATCAGCTTGCTTCCAATGAGTGGGTCGGGAGACAAGGCTCTCGTGCATTTCAGGAATCCAAATCCAAACTCTAAAATAGAAGTGAGGTCCGTGGCTCAGAGATTTTTGGGATCTCTGAATGCCAATATGTGATCTGGATTTCTTAATGCTGCTGTCAATTCCGTTGATAGCTTTGGGTCTTATCTATTGCAACACCTGACATTGCAGAGCAGTGGGGGCAGGGGCTATCTGAGGTTTCAATTGATCTGAACTGCCTAAACTGAGACTGTTTCCAATGCTGTTGATCTGAAGAGGTAGAATTTGGATCAAACCTTATTTAGAAGTGGCTTTACAGTTGGTCCTTATAGAGCACCATAGTCTATTGTTGCTCAAGGCTCAAGTATAACAATCCTCTGAACTAAAAGTAGTACCGCTCTTCACAATTTCATACAGTAGCTCTGATTAGTTCTACTCAATTTTTAGAGCAAGGGTATGATTTGCTAGAGCACAGAGATCAGACAGTGGGGTTTTTGTTTTAGAATTTAGTTGTATAGCTGGGATTACCTATGAAGAATTGTTCATCCTGGAACTGAAGCATAAATAGAGAAAATGAAAGAAACAAGGCAAATTCACAGAGGGCATGGGATAATAATGGTGCCAATTTTTATACATAAATTAGCGAAACAAATTAACACACCAAGAAAGGGCGGCACAGTGGTGCAGTGGTTAGCACCGCAGCCTCACAGCTCCAGCGACCCGGGTTCAATTCAGGGTACTGCCTGTGTGGAGTTTGCAAGTTCTCCCTGTGTCTGCGTGAGTTTTCGCTGGGTGCTCTGGTTTCCTCCCACCACCAAAAGACTTGCAGGTTGATAGGTAAATTGGCCATTATAAATTGCCCCTAGTATAGGTAGGTGGTAGGGGAATATAGGGACAGGTGGGGATGTGGTAGGAATATGGGATTAGTGTAGGATTAGTACAGATGGGTGGTTGATGGTCGGCACAGACTCGGTGGGCCGAAGGGCCTGTTTCAGTGCTGTATCTCTAAATAAAAAAATAAATTAAGAAAATGGAGCATTCTGCTGCAAATCCTTGCTGGAAAAGAGAATTTGAGTTCGTGAAGCTTTTATTCTGGTCAGTCTTCACACTATCAATAGAAACACCAATAGAATGTGAGATCGCAGCAATGATAATATTATTTTCAGCATCCAAAGTGAAGGCATTGATGGAATATTCCAAAGCGGATAAAGGGGTAATTTTATAAGGCGGCAATCTCCTTGTGGAGCTTCTGTAGATGGGAGTGCATTTGTAGATAGGGCTATAACATTACAGGTCCCATACCTCACAGGATTACTTTTCAGAATATAACACCAGTGATGTTATTACATTGCAGAAATTCTTTGAATGGCACATTTAAGTACCACAGGCAAAATCTATTGTATTTGTTCCATGGATTAATTAGCTTTGCTTTTCAATGGCCAGAGTTTCATTATGCGACTAGACCCATCTGGCTTCTCGTCTCATGGTGCCGTATCACAATCCAATAGTACTGTTGCATAATGCTACAAAGTATTTTGAAATCCACTCTTGTAGAGATAATTCTGCAACTTGCTCAAACTGAAAACCCCAGTGCGCTTGAGACTTGGAGCTACAACTACTGATCTCAACCATCAAGTAAGTAGATAATTTATGCTCAAAGTCATATTTGGCATGATAACTCCTGTTAATAAAACTGCCCACTTTATACTGTAGGGCAGTTTTGTTCAACAGACAACTAAAGCATGGCTGTTGCCAATCCAACAGCCTTTGCCCTTCTGTCTTTGTCCCAGCTGTCCTATGCTAATATTTACTTTGAATTTAGCTCATCTGATGTCAGAAATTGAATTGAAAACGCTTTAGAAAAACTACACATTGGCATGAATGCAGCATTTAAAAAAAAACACATTTTAAGCATTTTTTTTAGCTGTGCATAGAGAGAACAGCCAAATTAAAGATAAATTCCATTAGAACTGCTCGAGGGCTGTGCAGGTTAGAATCAAGAGGGAGGCAGGCTGGTTGGTGCCATGTTAATTCAATGCTAGGACTTCGATCTATACCACGTCAATTCTTTTGCAGAAAAAAATTGAATTATTCTCCAATTTGAATGAAAAACTTTAATAGAACAGCACAGTGGGGCACTTTTTTGCTCAAAAAATTGAATTTATATATTATTTGAATTAAATAACTTTGAATTATCTGTAGGTTGTATTGGTGAGAAACATAGAAACATAGAAAAATTTATGGCACAATAAGAGGCCATGCAGCCCATCGTGTCCATGCTAGCCAAGAAAGAATTACCTAGCCTAATTCGACCTTCCAGCTCTTGGTCCATAGCCCTCTAGGTTATGACAGCTGAAGTGCATGTTCAAGTGACATGTGTACTATGACTGAAGGCCTTGAGAAACCTGACAGTAGTAACAGCTGACCTGCTGATGGGGACTAAAAATATACCTTCCTCTCCCAGCAATGTTGTTCTCCCTCTCCCATCATCATCTGCAGTATGGCGGTTTCTTGGGTCTTCCTTTACTAGAGGGGGGGGGGCGAAGAGTATTTCTGAGAGTAGGAGAAGCCTCCATGGCCTTCTCTCTCCCTATCTCTGTAACCCCTTACAACCCCACTACCTTCCGAGAACTCTGTGTTGCTCCAATTTTGGCCTTTAGTACATCCCCAATGTCCTTCACTCCACCATTGCCAGCCATGCCTTTAGCTGTCTAGGCCCTTAGTTCTGGAATTCCCTCCCTAAATATCTCTGCCTCTCTACTTCTCTTTCCCATTTAAGACACTCCTTAAAATCTATCTCCTTGACCAAGCTTTTGCCCACCTGCTCTAACATCTCTTTATGTGGCTCAGTGTCAAACTGATAATGCTTGTGTGAAACACCTTGGGTTATATTGTGTTAAAGTTGCTATATAGATGCAAGTTGTTGCTGTTCTATTTGAGAGCTGCTTGGTGAATGGTTTAAGCTTGTGAAGCCTGGTGTTTATTGCTTTGAACATCCCCATATTATAACTGGATCCTTTCACGTCTGTGATTGTATCCAGCCAAGACTGATCATAGAACCATAGAATGATTACAGTACAGAAGGAGGCCATTTGACCCTCTTCAAGAGCAACTCAGCCCGTCTGGCTCCCCTGTCCTTTCCCCGTAGATATGCAAATTCTTTGTCTTTAGGTGCTTATATAACACCTTTTTGAAAGCCCCAATTGGATTTGCCTCCACCACACTCTCAGGCAGTGCATTCCAGATCATAAGAACTCGCTGTGTTAAAAATGCTTTTCCTCATGTCACCGTTGGCTCTTTTGCCAATCACCTTAAATCAGTGGCCTCTGGTTTTTGACCCTTACACCAATCGGGACAATTTCTCTCTGGCTAGACTGGTCACGATTTCGAACACCTCTATCAAATCTCATCTCAACCTTCTCTTCTCTAAGGAGAACAACCACAGCTTCTTCAATATATCCACATAACTGAAGTCCCTCATCCCTGTAACCATTCTCATAAATCTTTTCTGCACCCTCTATAATGTGTTCACATCCTTGTTAAAGCACGGTGCCCAGAATTGGACACAATACTCCAGCTGAGGCTGAAGGTTCACCACAGCTTCCTTGCTTTTGTACTCTATGGCTCTATTTATAAAGCCCATGATCCTGAATGCATTTTTAACCACTTTCTCAACCTGCCCTGCCACCTTCAATGACTTGTGCACATCTACCTGCAGGTCTCTCTGCTCCTTTAGAATTGTATTCTTTAGTTTATATTGCCTTTCCTCATTCAGCCTACCAAAATGCCTTACTTTACACTTCTCTGCATTAACTGTTATCTGCCACATGTCTGCCCATTCCACCAGCCTGTCTATGTCCCTTTGCAGTCTATTGCTATTGTCCTCACAGTTCACAATACTTCCAAGTCTTGTGTCATCTGCAAATTTTGAAATGAAAGTTTCTTCTGACTATAGGCCCATGTGTCCTTTGAGAAACAAGTTTGGACATGTCAAACCAGTTCCTAGTATGCACAAGCCTACACCACAGAATTGGTGGGAATTAGACATTAATTGGTAATTCCACGAAAAGATGTGACAAAAATAGATAATGCAGGCAATGGAACTATCAGAGCAGTGCTGTATGCTGTTCTAAGGTTGGGGTTAAGGCTGATGTAGACAGAGGTGGACAATGCTTAGACAAATAACATGTTGTCTTCAGAGCTGCGCACATCAAGTTAATAACTCTGTCAACAAGGATTGACTGTAAATAGTGTTCACCCTCTACCTATAACAACTGCAAATTCTCTTCAGTTACAAGCATGCAGCTCCTTGGCTTCATAATCAAATTTACAGCAGTTTGAGCTTATATAGCACCTTTAATGGAATAATGCATCCCAAGGTGCTTCACATAGGTTGCCAATAATGAGCAATGAATGAAGAGTTAGGAGAGCCGACTGAAGGCACTGTCTGGGGGATGGGTTTTGAGGGATCTTTTAAAGGCAGGATGAGATGTAGCAAGGCAAAGGTTTAGGGAGGCTGTTGCAGAGAGTAGGGTGGCTGATGTTTTGACTACCAATGGTGAAGGTACAGGAAAGGGAGATGAACAGGAGGCCAGAGTCAGTGTACCAAAGAGTACGGCTGAGATTTGAAACTAATGGAGCTTTCAGAGGAACAAAGAAAAGATTAAATATTCCACTCCCAGCTTGACCTTCCTCAACTTAATAAGAACACATAAAAATCTTCTCTGGAAAGAAAAGCCTCCCAATGTTATAAAAAAAATGCTTCAAAGAAACCTCTGATCTGGTCACAGATCAGGATTTTTTTCTAAAAAGCTTTTGCAGTGCTGAGATTGATAACAATACTAATAATAAAATTGTGCGTGGGCATTATACTTACTGCTGACCCTGAGGGTTTCATCGCAGTTCCATTGTAAACAAGAGAGCTAATGACAGCAGTGCCCTCTAAAATTAACTTAATTCTATTTTACTGTCCTTGATAATGTGATTCCAGTTTTTATAATGATTGAATAGAAAGCTGCAGGAAATTCTAAGTATTAAATCTAACATTTTTTTTTCTTACCAATGTGTTTGGGCTGTGAGTGTAATTTGCCCCATGCACCAAAATAACTGAGAGCATAGATTGACCTGTCAGTCATGCTTATTTAATATTGCTACACGATGAAAATGAAGCAGAATTGTAAACTGATAACATTACACCAACAGAGGGAATAATAAAACTGATTCTCATTTTGATCTCGTTACAGTCTGTCAAGGATAAGTATGCTGGCCTCAGTTTGGACATTCTTCAAATTGAACGGCAGTTGACCCCCATCTCACTAAACTTGAAGCCATTTTGAATCACGTGATGTTCAAGTCAGAGTTCATAGTATAGGTTTCAGCTCCAAGTCCTATTGCGAGTTCAGAGTTTATGAGGAAGAGGGGAATATACCTTTATACAACAAAGCTCTGCCTGACTGCAGTAGGTCAACTAAAGCAGCCTGCACACCCACCCCGACCCCGACCCCATCCCACCCACCCACCATTCCATTTTATTCTTTTGCTCAAAGTCAACCCTTTGTTCACTGACTTGAAAAATGCTTGGAGACACCCCTCTCTGCAATGTGAGGAGTGTTCCAGAAATGCAAGATGTTGGTGGAAAGTGCTTCATTTATGTCCTATTTCCTTAAAGTATACCTGTTAAATAAATAGGCTAAAGTGAGGAGGAGTTGAAATTTGATCAATTTACAATTTATTTGGAAAATTCTAAATTTTTGTACCATGATTCTGCTAATATAGCATCATGTACTTGTCATGAAAGTCATTCTGTGTGCACACAATGTTTTGAATATCATTGCAAAATATTGCACAACTGTATATTTAGTGAGTTGATGGTGCTGAAGGCTGGAAAGGAGCCATGGTACCTTTGGTTTTACTCTGAATTTTGAAATGGTTGTGACAGGTCACAGATTTGTGCCCTTAATTTACCAAACAGCGGGTTGCCAAACTTTGTGACGCCACAATAGCTGCTGTTCAATAATCAAACACTGAAAGGGAAAACGAGCTCCTGGCTGCTCCCACATTTCTTGCAGTGATTAAATCAAGAGCTGCATGGGCAGAGCCCTGAGAGTTGTGTAGAGTGGGGACACTTAAGGGGAAAGTGCAATAAATTGTAAAATAAAGCATTTTTTATTTTAAATGGTCAAAAGTTTCCAGCTCTCTGTTAGCCCAGTGGCTATGGATCCATTGCATCTTATTCTCCTGTCAGATTCTGTGCAACATCCAATTTCCCTGGTGGTCTTGGGGACCATCAATCTATTGCATTTGATTTCCCTGACTGTCTATGTGGCTATCCATCTGTGGTATTTGATTTCCCCTGCGATTCAGAGAGATATTTGTCCATGGTACATGATTTTCCTGATAGCCCCAGCTAACTCTTTATGCAATGGAAATTTTGTTTTTAAAGACTTTAGGTTTTAATAATTTGAATATTAGGAACTGCTTCTAATTTCTAAATTCAGTCAACTGTTAACACCTGTACAATCTTTAACAGCTAATAGATATAATTTTAACTAGCAAATAATAAACTGTAGAATTTGCATTTCATTCAGGCAATGCACACTGGCACTGCTGCCTAAACAACTTGAAAATTCAAATCATACATTGTTCAGTTAAATGTATCAGTTTGCCATCCATTGAAATTACCCAATATAAATGTCATCAAAGAACAAAGAACAAAGAACAGTACAGCACAGGAACAGGCCATTCGACCCTCCAAGCCTGCGCCGATATTGATGCCTGCCTAAACTAAAACCTTTTGCACTTCCGGGGACCGTATCCCTCTATTCCCATCCTATTCATGTATTTGTCAAGATGCTCTTAAACGTCGCTATCGTATCTGCTTCCACCACCTCCCCCGGCAGCAAGTTTCCAGGCACTCACCACCCTCTGTGTAAAGAACTTGCCTCGCACATCCCCTCTAAACTTTGCCCCTCACACCTTAAACCTATGTCCCCTAGTGACTGACTCTTCCACCCTGGGAAAAAGCTTCTGACTATCCACTCTGTCCATGCCGCTCATAACTTTGTAAACCTCTATCATGTCGCCCCTCCACCTCCGTCGTTCCAATGAAAACAATCCGAGTTTTTCCAACCTCTCCTCATAGCTAATGCCCTCCAGACCAGGCAACATCCTGGTAAACCTCTTCTGTACCCTCTCCAAAGCCTCCACGTCCTTCTGGTAGTGTGGCGACTAGAATTGCACGCAATATTCTAAGTATGGCCTAACTAAGGTTCTGTACAGCTGCAAAATGACTTGCCAATTTTTATACTCTATGCCCCGACTGATGAAGGCAAGCATGCCGTATGCCTTCTTGACTACCTTATCCACCTGCATTGCCACTTTCAGTGACCTGTGGACCTGTACGCCCAGATCTCTCTGCCTGTCAATACTCCTAAGGGTTCTGCCATTTACTGTATACTTCCCACCTGCATTAGATCTTCCAAAATGCATTACCTCACATTTGTCCGGATTAAACTCCATCTGCCATTTCTCCGCCCAAGTCTCCAACCGATCTATATCCTGCTGTATCCTCTGACAATCCTCATCATTATCCGCAACTCCACCAACCTTTGTGTCGTCCGCAAACTTACTAATCAGACCAGCTACATTTTCCTCCAAATCATTTATATATACTACAATCAGCAAAGGTCCCAGCACTGATCCCTGCGGAACACCGCTAGTCACATCCCTCCATTCAGAAAAACACCCTTCCACTGATACCCTCTGTCTTCGATGACCGAGCCAGTTCTGTATCCATCGTGCCAGCTCACCTCTGATCCCGTGTGACTTCACCTTTTGTACCAGTCTGCCATGAGGGACCTTGTCAAAGGCTTTACTGAAGTCCATACAGATAACATCCACTGCCCTTCCTTCATCAATCACCTTCGTCACTTCCTCAAAAAACTCAATCAAAGTAGTAAGACACGACCTCCCCTTCACAAAACCATGCTGTCTCTCGCTAATAAGTTTGTTTGTTTCCAAATGGGAGTAAATCCTGTCCCGAAGAATCCTCTCTAATAGTTTCCCTACCACTGACGTAAGGCTCACCGGCCTATAATTTCCTGGATTATCCTTGCTACCCTTCTTAAACAAAGGAATAACATTGGCTATTCTCCAGTCCTCCGGGACCTCACCTGTGGCCAATGAGGATGCAAAGATTTCTGTCAAGGCCCCAGCAATTTCTTCCCTTGCCTCCCTCAGTATTCAAGGGTAGATCCCATCAGGCCCTGGGGACTTATCTACCTTAATGCTTTGCAAGACACCCAACACCTCCTCCTTTTTGATAATGAGATGACTGAGACTATCTGCACTCCGTTCCCTAGGCTCATCATCCACCAAGTCCTTCTCTTTGTTGAATACTGATGCAAAGTACTCATTTAGCACCTCGCCCATTTCCTCTGGCTCCACACATAGATTCCCATCTCTGTCCTTGAGTGGGCCAACCCTTTCCCTGGTTACCCTCTTGCTCTTTATATCTGTATAAAAAGTTTTGGGATTTTCCTTAATCCTGTTTGCCAATGACTTTTCATGACCCCTTTTAGCCTTCCTGACTCCTTGCTCAAGTTCCTTCCGACAGTCTTTATATTCCTCAAGGGATTCGTCTGTTCCTAGCCTTCCAGCCCTTACGAATGCTTCCTTTTTCTTTTTGACTAGGCTCACAATATCCCGCGTTATCCAAGCTTCCCGAAACTTGCCAAACTTATCTTTCTTCCTATAATAAAAGCAAAATACTGCGGATGCTGGAAATCTGAAATAAAAACAAGAAATGCTGGAATCACTCAGCAGGTCTGGCAGCATCTGTGGAAAGAGAAGCAGAGTTAACGTTTCGGGTCAGTGACCCTTCATCGGAACTGACAAATATTAGAAAAGTCACAGGTTATAAGCAAGTGAGGTGGGGGTGGGGCAAGAGATAACAAAGGAGATCTAGATTGGACCAGGCCACATAGCTGACCAAAAGGTCACGGAGCAAAGGCAAACAATATGTTAATGGTGTGTTGAAAGACAAAGCATTAGTACAGATTAGGTGTAAATACACTGAATATTGAACAGCAGCAAGTGCAAACATGAAAAAAAACAGTGGGTAAGCAAACTGAACTGCTGCAGTGTTCCAGTGAACATCAACGCAAGCTCGAGGAACAGCATCTCATTTACCGATTAGGCACACTACAGCCTGCCGGACTGAACATTGAGTTCAATAATTTCAGGGCATGACAGCCCCCCATTTTACTTTCATTTTTAGTTATTTTTTCTTCCTTTTTTTTAACATTCTTTTTTACACTTTTTACAATCTTTTTTTTGCATTTATTTCATTTCATCTTTGTTTGTTCAGTTTGCTTACCCACTGTTTTTTTTCATGTTTGCACTTGCTGCTGTTCAATATTCAGTGTATTTACACCTAATCTGTACTAATGCTTTGTCTTTCAACACACCATTAACATATTGTTTGCCTTTGCTCCGTGACCTTTTGGTCAGCTATGTGGCCTGGTCCAATCTAGATCTCCTTTGTTATCTCTTGCCCCACCCCCACCTCACTTGCTTATAACCTGTGACTTTTCTAATATTTGTCAGTTCCGATGAAGGGTCACTGACCCGAAACGTTAACTCTGCTTCTCTTTCCACAGATGCTGCCAGACCTGCTGAGTGATTCCAGCATTTCTTGTTTTTATTGTCTTTCTTCCTCACAGGAACATGTTGGTCATGGATTCTAATCAGCTGACGTTTGAAAGACTCCCACAATGTCAGACGTTGATTTACCCTCAAACAGCCGCCCCCAATCTAAATTCTTCAGTTCCTGCCTAATATTGTTATAATTAGCCTTCCCCCAATTTAGCACCTTCACCCGAGGACTACTCTTATCCTTATCCACAAGTACCTTAAAACTTATGGAATTATGGTCACTGCTCCCGAAATGCTCCCCCACTGAAACTTCGACCACCTGGCCAGGCTCATTCCCCAATACCAGGTCCAGAATGGCCCCATCCCTCGTTGGACTATCTACATACTGTTTCAAGAAGCCCTCCTGGATGCTCCTCACAAATTCTGCCCCATCCAAACCCCTAGCACTAAGTAAGTCCCAGTCAATATAGGGGAAGTTAAAATCACCCACCACCACAACCCTGTTACCTTTAGATCTTTCCAAAATCTGTCTACATATCTGCTCCTCTACCTCCCGCTGGCTGTTGGGAGGTCTGTAGTAAACCCCCAACATCGTGACTGCACCCTTCCTATTCCTGAGCTCCAGCCATATTGCCTCGCTGCATGACCCCTCTGAGGTGTCCTCCCACAGTACAGCTGTGATATTCTCCTTAACCAGTAATGCAACTCCCCCACCCCTTTTACATCCCCCTCTATCCCGCCTGAAGCTTCTCAATCCCGGAACATTTAGCTGTCAATCCTGTCCTTCCCTCAACCAAGTCTCTGTAATAGCAACAACATCATAGTTTCAAGTACTAATCCAAGCTCTAAGTTCATCTGCCTTACCTGTTATACTTCTCGCATTGAAACAAATGCACTTCAGACCACCAGTCCCGCTGTGCTCAGCAACATCTCCCTGCCTGCTCTTCCTCTTAGTCCTACCGGCCTTATTTACTATGTCCTCCTCATTTATTTCACTCACTGTCCTACTGCTCTGGTTCCCACCCCCCTGCCACACTAGTTTAAACTCTCCCAAGTGACGCTAGCAAATCTTGCAGCCAGGATATTAGTGCCCCTCCAGTTTAAATGCAACCAGTCCTTCTTGTACAGGTCTCATCTGTCCCTGAAGAGATCCCAATGGTCCAGATATCTGAAACCCTCCCTTCTACACCAGCTGTTCAGCCACGTGTTTAGCTACACTATCTTCCTATTCCTCGCTTCACTGGCACATGGCACAGGGAGTAATCCCGAGATTACAACCCTAGAGGTCCTGTCTTTTAACTTTCTACCTAACTCCCTAAACTCCCCCTGCAGGACCTCGTCACTCTTTGCACTTCTGCTTTACTTTCACACTAACGGGCATTATCCTTTCTTTTGTTACAGAGTTTTCAACATATACATGTTTCTGTGCATATGTCAGTTTTAAAAATTGATTTTGCAATTAATGCAACTGAAATTTAAAATGCTGCATTTCATTGTGTAGCTTTGAATTCATTGAGGAACGTACAGTCTGATTTCTTGCAGCATAACCTGAAGTCCAATCCATGGATGATACATGTATAAAATATGCCAAATCCAGTGGTAAATGGTCGGAGGTGTACTAATATTTATATACCATAAACACCTCATTCACTAAACTGGGGCTTCAATTTGTACAGGCCATTATTAGCATTTGGCATGGCTGGTTTCCACTGGTCATCTCCCAACTGACCACAGATAGTGGTTTTGTTTACTAATGTTTCAACCCCTGTGTTTTGTTGGCCAAATAAACAATTGGGACAGGTTTTTTGTGAGTTTAAAAATATAAGATTAAATATTTATTAAACAATAATCACCTGAAATTTTCACGACATGCATGCATTCACTCTCTCATGCACACTCACAAAAGATAGATAGAAGGTAAAGGGTAAGAGGCATTAAGAGTTCAAGGTGTAACAGTCTGCTGTTTTCAGGGAAAACCTGTGGGATCCTCTTGGAAGATAAGTTTTAATGTTGCAGGCCTGTTTGCTGGTTGCCTTGACCTTGCTGGGTTGCTGAGGTCTCTTGGCAGTCAACACTTCAGTTTTGATTTTCACAAGTGGAGAAATTGTTCAAAAGGCACACCCTTATTTCTCTGCTGCAGTTGGTTGTTAAAGTGTCTCAACAGGGTTCAAGTGTCTTAACTGGAATTGATTTCTCTCTCTCTTTCTCTCTCTCTCTCAGCCTTGTCCTGGAATTAAAAGATGGCTTTCGATATTCTCTCTTTGGCTGGAGATCCCAGACTGATGTCTTGATGTCTTGATGACTGATGACTTCCTTTGTTCTCCAGAAAAGGTAGATTCATAATGTGTTAGTTTCGCCCATGTTACTTCAGGCTTTCTATTCCTGAGGGGGGCTCACGTTGTGGACAGCTCACATCCTTGTGTGATGAGCTGTTTAATTTCAATGCAGATGGGGTTAATGAGTTTCAGTTCTAGCAGTCATGAATGCATATTTTGAATGCAGGAGATGGTATGTGTCATGTGACTTTGTCCTCCATCTTGTCGAAGGCAAGTGTATCAGCCCTTTTGAATTGCTCTATTTTTTACAACTCCTGTTTATTTTTGTATTTCCATCTCTGCATTTCTCGTGAAGGTGACACAATGGACAATTACTGTCAGTCAATTATCCACAGTTGATTGTGACAGCGTACATTACAGTGCTACAAAAAATTAATAGAATAATAGGAAGTGGTGGCAATTGTTTGCTGATTAACATCACAAAGATATAACTGTCAAGTTAAGTTGCAGCTAAGCTGGATGTAGGATTAAAATGAAATGAATAAATAAAACAAAGCTGCTGGCACACTTTGCTTCAGTGACTTGATGTTTTGGGGTCGAAGGCTCTGATCCCAGCAATGGCATCAGGACCATGTCCTCCAATGCTGACCCCATCTAATTTTGCAGCCATTGGGAGGGCTTGTGCTCTATTGTGGATACTCACCTATCCCCTACTTCTGGCATCTGGCCATCAACTATCCCTTCAAAGGCCTCATAGAGATCTTTGCTCCTTCCCTCTGTGTAATAGGACTGATAGAAATGAAATAGAAAATATCTGACTTGTCCCTTCAGTGATTCTCCCGCCCAGCACCCCCCACCAAATGGATCCCATTTGTGCCCTTTTGGGGGTTTTATGTGCCTCACGTCACTAGGCACACTGATCCCCATTCTTATACCAAGCCTCGGACAGACCAGAGCTGAAGAAATTTCTGGCCTCAGGAGTCCCCGCCACTAGCCCAGACACTAGTTCCGTCGCTTTAGCCTCCTTGCCCTTGTAAGGGGTGGGCAGAAGTACCTGCCAGCATAGACCGAGACCAGGTTTTAGTCAAATACGGGAGCTGTGGCAGGAAAGTTCTCGAAGGATAAACCAATTTTGCCTTGCATGTGTATCACCCATTGGTAAAAAAATAACTTGTGTATCACAAGACAATTCTGTACCGATAAAATATATGTACAATAAAGGTTACAAATGATCAGGCAATGATGTTAGTATTACAGGAGTTGATCTGTTCCTCCAACAAAATTGACCAACTCCATTCATCATTATCCTCATCATTAAGTTTTACCAGCAACGGCGCCATGTTGGAACTTCAGACTAATAGCCCAATTACTTTCATACAGGTTAAACACTTAAATGTGAACACACAGAAGTCTTTCAAATCTCTGATGGATTGCAAAATTTCATTAGCTTGCACGCATTACAAAATATGCTCAGCTAACAAAAGGTTATCAGCCTAATTTTAATTACATCTATCACTATGGATCCCATTCTTATAACATGACTAACCAACATTATGTAATTCTTTGAATTCAGCGTAAAGCTCTTCAGCTTATTAAACTCTTATAATTCCATAAAGAGATTACAATAATTAACAACAGAAATTATTCATTCAGTGCCTCTCTATTTAATGTCAGCTAGCAACAGATTGCAGGCATAATTGCCATGAGACATAATGGTAACAGGCGTAGGTTTTATATGGAACTTGGGCCTACAGCATATGTTAAAGCAAATCTTAAGAGAGAGAATGAATGCAAAATGCAATTGAGGACAATTTTAATGCTGAGGTGATATAGGGTTATTATTACAAGGTTTTCCGGTTTAGATTAACTGTGGGTCTTTTTTTCTTTCTGAAAATGTGTGTGGTTCTTTAATACAGCACCTGCCCACAGAATAGGCAACAGCTTCATCAAGCAACTGATCGAAGTTTCATCGAATGTGTTGCATCTCCCTGAGGCAGCAGCTTGTTAACTCCAGATGTTCCCTTTGGTAGCAACTCACTAAAACAGCCCCAGGGACCAATGCTGCTTTCCTGCAGCTGGTCTGAGCACAGCGAGTTTTAAAAGAGAAAGAGTCTGCGATGTCCATTATTTGAAGAATAGATTTTAAAGTCACGCAGATTACGTGAAGATTGCCTAGGATTCTGAATTCTGGGATTGATGATTTAACTGCAGCGTGTGCTTTTTTTTTGCTGGCCCTGAGAAAAGGAAACTGTGAGCCAGGATTTAAAGGGAAGAGAAAGTCCTGAGATGAAAGAAGCGTGACTAACCAAAAGATGGGCAGAGAGAAGGGCGCAACGAGAAATTAGAAACGGGTCAAGAGATTCCAATATGCGATAATTAAGCATGTTCAGTGTGTGCATCAGAAGATGTGATCTAATCTGAGAGAGGGCGTTCTGACACATGCACAGCAAGGAATAACGGAGACAGACTAGGACTGAAAAGGACACTCTGCCAAAAATAGGGACTGTGTTTGCACGAAGTAAAAGCCATTCCAAGAGTTTGACCTCTAGTTGTCTAATTGAGCTTTTTTTCCCCCATTAACATTCTGTTGTATTTTACTTGGAGAAAGAAAAGGACTGTGAAGATATTTAACGCGGGCATATTGTACAATATTCCTAAACCAAATGAAAATGTGTAAGTAAAAGGCATAAATGAAACGCATAACTTCATCCAGTTCCATTACTTAAATGATCTGTAGAATAAGTGCATCTTTAATCTGCCATTAACAAAATGGTTCTGCTGCTGATTTAAACAGTATTCTGAATATCTATTCTGAACCGCAGTTTTTTTTTGCTACAGCACAGGAAAGCTTTCCTATATAACTGCACCCTCCATTGTAACTCCATAGCTAGAAAAATAAATGTGGACTCTTCGATAAGCAATATTACATCCGATGTCTCTGTGATTTTTTGTGGAATTCTATCATCGAATGTCATGATTAAAGAGAGATTTCCTCCACTGGAGCTTTCCTGCATAAAGAAACAGTGGATGGGGAATTGTATATTGTCAGTAGATTATTCCAGCTGTTAGAAAGTAAAACACTGCCCCCTGTGTCTACAATTGCAGACAAGTGATCGAGATAGCGCAATACATTGTTGCTACAAAGACAGGAGGGATTAGTGAATGGGCTTCACATCTGTCAGTAATACAGATGTTGCAATTTCATTCCTTTTCCCTATTCTGCCAGCAAACTTGACGGGGAAAAATTGTAATTATAATTGTAGCAAATTATAAACCAATCATTTCTAAAAGACATTAAAAACAAAATAATTTATTTTCAGATGATGGTAAGTACAATTCAAATATTGCAAAAGATATTTCAGAATCACTAACACAACTACAGTCTCTAGAACATATATCTGTAAAAGTAGTTGTGCGATCGATTTGGCCAGCGTTGATCTAACTTTCAGTGGGACTAATGCGAAGAACTGTGTGAACAGTCTTTTTGAATATAGACCAATATTAATCAGGCTGCCTTTAAATCAATATGAAAGCTGTTCCGATGTGTTAACACCAATTCATAATATTTGTCACCATGCATGAGGTGACACCTTCCACTAGACTCTAAAATAAAAATAAATAATTTTCACAACTCCAGGGAAAATATATTTAAATGACACATTCTAAGGGGGTGACTGGGCAAACTATTAGTAATTCCGGCAGATACAACAGTTCAATAGATTTACCCATATTCATCTTAGCATGATAAAGATGTACTTCCAAGAACAGAAATGCACTTTTTAAATGAAAAGATGAGGATTGTAGTGTCAGTGAAGCAAGGGGAATATAGGAGTGATATTTTATTAGAATTATTTTTACATTGATTTTCTTCATTGGTTTAAAGTAAAATAAATTGGTAGGTAAAAGAAACATGCTTCTGAATTTATTTTGCCGCAGTTGCCAAGGATAGACTATACAAGCCAATCAATGTAAAGTGCAGTGAAAATTATTTTGCATCTCTGATTCAATATGCTCCACTAGACAGTCTGACAGTGCTGCCAGTTCTAACAGGTATTTTTATATCTCGAGTCACTTTTGGCAATGTTTCACATTTTTAAGTTTCCAATGCTGGAGTAATAGGACAAGTTAGTCAGGAAGCACGTTGGCATCATTCATTCTAATTGTCTTAATATAGATAATGTTTTTGATATTAACCACCCCTGGACAGGTGGGGGTAGGCAGGTTGACGGGCGGGGGGTTGAAGAATTAAATATGGGAAACGCATCCCTAGCATGTCACACATGTGTCCACGGCCTGTTTGATGGCGAATCAGCAAAGCCGGCAGTGAAAGGGAGAGGTGAAAGCTGCCTGCTCCACAAAGTAAGTGCCTCTCTCACCTTCTAGTCCCAAACCTCTCTTCTTTGCCATGATGACCGACCTTCCCCCTTCCTGATTGCTCGGTTCCCTGGCTGCAGCCTCCTGCCGCTGAGTTTCCCTCCCGGCCCCGCGGGCCTGTCTATTTGGCTGGCTGTCGGATGGGTAACGGAACAATAAAATACGTTCCGGCTGTTAAGTTCAGCAGGACCAACGCCTCCTCAGCCTTGCCGGGTTCTTCAGCCTCACCCATCCCCCCTGACCTCTCTGTAAATATCGGGGCCATTGATTAAGTTCTTTACCTCTCAGACGGCCCATGCAAGCTGATAGTAATTTAAACTTACTTTGGTCGGAATTACCAGTTTTTAGCTTATGTTTACAGAAAAATAACCCTAATCTTTCTCTGCAGAATCTGAAGTAGACAAGATTACAACACCAGATTCCTTCATCTATCTATATTTCACACACATAGAACCCTGTGGCAGATAGTCCTTCCTAACACATCCCTTTGCTAAGTGGTTCCCTGTTTAATCCATAGGGTTTCATCCCAAAAACAACTTTAGCATGAAAATCCATTAAATGTGGACAATGCCTTCCAGTCTTGCTCAAATTTGACATCTAATGTTGTTCTGGAGATTCAGTTGTGAAGTTGGTTTCTCTTAGGTTTTCTAAACTCATGAGTAGAATTCACCCCACATCTCCACAAGTTGACTTCCGTGTAGAGAATCTAAACTTGGACTTGTTTGCAAACTTCTGCTAATATGATTCATGGTGTGTTGGTTCCACAAGGACTTTATTTGCTTGCCTAACAAAAATCTATCAATTTCAGCTTTGAATTTTTCAATTGAGCCCCATCCTCAACAGCTTTTTGGGAAGAAAGTTCCAGATTTCCACTGCCCTTTGCATGAAGAAATGCTTCCTGACATCGCCCCTGAATGGCTTGGTTCTAATTTTAAGGTTATGCCCTCTTGTTTGGGAGTCTCCCACCAGAGGAAATAGTTTATCTCTATCTACCCTATTAAAAATGTTTAATCATCTTAAACACCTCAATTAGATCACCCCTTAAACTACACTGAAGGGAATCCAAGTCTATAGTCTATGTAACCTACCCGAATAATTTAATTCTCACTGCGGTTATTTATGTAATTTTCATTGTCAGTAATGTAGAATGAGGTGTAAAAGAGGATACATTATGAGAAACAATGGGGCACAATTTGATAGATAGGGAGCGAACTGTTTCCAATGGTAGGAGGATTGGTAATCAGAGGACCCTGATTTAAGATAATTGGCAAAAGACCAAAAGGGATGAGGAAAATAGTTTTACACAATGAGTTGTTATGATCTGGAATGCATTGTCCAAAAGGGGGGGTGGTGGAAGTAGACTCAATAGTAACTTTGGAAAGGGAGTTGGAGAGATACATAAATAGGAGAAAATTGCAGGGCTACAGTGAAAGAGCAGGGGAGTGGGACTAATTGGGTAGCTCTTTCAATGAGCCATTACAGGCACAATAGCCCGAATGGCCTCCTTCTGTGCTCTATCATTCCATAAATTAGATCACCCACTCTTGAAGAATGGTTTTATAACTCAAAAAGCACAAAATCACAAGTGATTTCTGAAGCCATTCTTATGAATGAAGACTTGCTTTGTTCCTTTGCACAGCCTGTTTTTGCCACACCTCACAGAAAAAAGTTGTTTGCATCATTTTAAATTATATTTAAATTCCTATGGAACTAATAAATAGTTTCATACTCTTTGTATGTGCCAACTTGGTTCCGTTGGTTACACTCTTGCCCCTGAATTGGAAGGTTGTAATTTCAATCCCCATCCCACAATGTGAGCACATAATCCAGGCTGACACCACAATGCAATAATTGGGATGTCAAATTTCGGAAATCCCACACTAAAATAAGAGCGAAATACTGCGGCTGTTGGAACTCTGAAATTAGAACAGAAAGTGCCGGAAATACTCAGCATGTCTGGCAGCATCTGTGTAGAGAGAAACCGAGTTAACGTTTCAGGTTTGTGACCCTTCATCAGATGTTTTTGGAGATTCTTTTTCTCTCTACACAGATGCTGCCAGAACAGCTGAGTATTTCCGGCGCTTTCTGTTCTCATGTCAGAAATCCCACCTTTTGGTTGAGACTTGAAACCAAGTTTGCCTGTTCAGGTGGGCACTAAAGATCTCACAGCCCTATTTGAAGATAAAAAGAAAGCTCTCTTTGTGTCCCATTCACTATTCATCCCTCGATGAAAACCATCAAAACAGATTGACAACCATGGACCTCATTTGCTGTTTCTGGAATGTGGCTGTGCACAATTTTACTGCAGTGCTAATTTAGAGTAACTGCACTTCAAAACTAATTTTGGGAACTTGAAATGCTTTGGGATGTGAAAGGCACTATATAAATAAAAGTTCTTTCTGTCTTTAATATGAAATATTTTCTCTAGAATGTCATTGTGTGGTACAGTTCCAGCTTAGTCAGATAGCTGAAGAAGTCAAAAATAAAATGATCTAAGCCTTGCTAAAAATAGAGTCTTATTTCAATAAAAGGCAGTACATAGCTTTTATTAAGCAGAACCACCACTGACAAAAATATAAGTGACAACAGAAAATGTTTACAACATTAATAGCATTTTTGTTTATTTTTGTATGACTTAGGCTACCAGTATTTTGTACTGTCTTCATCTTAGTAGGTGATATTGTGCAGATGTAAGTCCTGTTGGAAGAATGTGCAAACGTACGAATTAGGAGCAGGGGTAGGCCACTCAGCCCCTCGAGCCTGCTCAGCCATGCAACAAGATCATGACTGATCTGATTGTAAACTCAACTCCACATTCCCACCTACCCCCAATAACCTTTCACCCCCTTGCTTATCAAGAATCTATCTACCTCTGCCTTAAAAATATTCAAAGACTCTGCTTCCACTGCCTTTTGAGAAAGAGAGTTCCAAAGACTCACAAACCTCTGAGAGAAAAAATTTCACCTCATCTGTTTTAAATGGGCAACGCTTTATTTTTAAATAGTGACCCCTCATTCTAGATCCTCTCATAGAAAAGTTACGGCACAGGAAGAGGCCATTCAGCCCTTTGTGTCTGCGTGACTGAAAAAACTAGCTGCCCATTCTAAGCCCACCTTCCAGCACCTGATCCATAGCCTTGCAGGTTACAGCACTTCAACTGCAGGTCCAGGTAACCTTTCAAATGAGTTGTGGGTATCTGCCTCCACCACTGACCTTGGCAGTGAATTCCAGACACCCACTGCCCTCTGGGTGAAAAAGTTTTCCTCATGTCCCCTCTAATCCTTCCACCAATCACCTAAATCTGTGGCCCCTGGAATTGACCTCTCCATTAGGGGAAATAGGTCCTTCCTGTTTACTCTATCTAGGCCCCCATAATTTTGTTCACCTCAATTAAGTCACCCTTCAGCCTCTTCTGTTCTAAGGAACAAAATCCTAGCTGATCCTAGCTGCACTTTTCCAGCCCTGGCAACATTCTTGTAAATCTCCTCTGTACTCTCTCCAGAGCAATTATGTCCTTCCTGCAATGTGGTGACCAGAACTGTATGCAATACTCCAGCTGTGGCCTAACCAGTGTTTTATACAGTTCCAGCATTACATCCCTGCTTTTGTATTCTATACCTCGGCCAATAAAGGAAAGCATTCCATATGCCTTCTTCACCACTTTATCTACCTGTCCTGCCACATTCAGGGACCTGTGGACATTCACTCCAAGGTCTCTCACTTCCTCTACCCCTCTCAATATCCTACCGTTTATTGTGTATTCCCTTGCTTTGTTTGCCCTTCCCAAATGCATTATCTCACATTTCTCCAGATTGAATTCCATTTGCCACTTTTCTATGCACTCAACCAAACTATTGATATTATTCAGGAGTCTACAGCTATCCTCTTCACTATCAACTGCAAGGCCAATTTTTGTGTCATCTGCAAATTTCCTAATCATGCCTCACACATGTAAGTTCATATCATTAATATATACCACAACCAACAAGGTATCCAACACTGAGCCCTGTGGAACGCCACTGGAAACTGCTTTCCATTCACAAAGACATCTGTTGACCATTACCCTTTATTTCCTCCCACAAGAGGAAACATCTTTTCCATGTCCACCATGTCAAGATCCCTCAGGATCTTATATGTTTCAATCAAGTCGCCTCTTGCTCTTCCAAACTCCAGCTGGTACAAGCCTAACCTGTCCAACCTTTCCTCATAAGACAACCCACCCATTCCAGGTATTAGTCTATTAAACCTTCTCTGAACTGCTTCCAGTGCATTTTCATCCTTCCTTAAATAAGGAGACCAATAATATACACAGTAATACAGATGTGAACTCAGCAATGCCCTGTAGTAGCAATGTGATGCTCATGGTACCTAAAGCAGCTGGTAGTGGGAGAAGGTGAGGTACAAATGAAAAGAATTGGAAAAGGAAATGTGATTGCCAAGTCTTCATGTATGAAAAAGCATTGAAAGAAAAGTAGAAACACAGCTTGAGCAAGAACAACTCAATTAAACACTTATCCCACAAATCTGAATCTGTTCAGCTTCTGTGAGGTAGGTTTAAAAAAAGTGAAAATAGTTAATTATTTCAAATCATATTTATATTAATGTGATCTGAAATCCACTGCCTGAAAGGATGGTGGAAGCAGATTCAATAAAACATTCAGGAGGGAATTGGATGCATACTTGAAAAGGAAAAAAAATGCAGGGCTATGGGAAAGTATAGGGAAGTGAGACGAATTGGATAGCTTGTCCAAGGAGCTAGCATGGGTATGATGGGAAAAATGGTCTCTTTCTGTGCTGTATGATTATTTATTGTCCATTTCCCTCAAACCTCCTCTTCTGAAGGCTTTGACTCCTGGGTTGTTCCCTTACCTTGCTCAATTGGAGTAATTTTAATCTAAGGTGCACAGAGGTGGGAAAACCATGTAATCGTGTGGAATACCGGTTTTATACCTTACACAACATTACTGCCAATTGAATTCAATAGGCACTAAAATCAGGCAGAGTGTAGAACTAGCATTGCACACCATCCTGTAGGTTGTCTGATGGGCAGATTCAGTTAAAATTGCCCCCCAAGTGCGAACAGTGCTTCTTGTAGATGGTACACACTGCTGCCACTGTGTGTTGGTGGTGGAGGGAGTGAATGTTTGTAGATGGGGTGCCAATGAAGCGGGCTGCTTTGTCCTGGATGGTGTCGAGCTTCTTGAGTATTGTTGGAGCTGCATCCATCCAGGCAAGTGGAGCGTATTCCATCACACTCCTGACTTGTCCCTTGTAGATGGTGGACAGGCTTTGGGGAGTCAGGAGGTGAGTTACTCGCCTCAGGATTCCTAGCCTCTGACCTGCTCTTGTAGCCACGGTATTTATATGGCTACTCCAGTTCAGTTTTGATTCATAATCAAAAGTAGAGAATAGATGTGAACTCCACTGTAAGTAAGGGACAGTGGTTGTCAAGAAGCAATTTTAAAAAAGCATTCATTTAATCTGGAGAATTAGACGATATAAATCTTGAGAACGAAGCGCAAGCAATTTATTAACTGAACCCTAACATAAGGGGATTTCTGTCAAATCATTGTTATTTCCTTATTGTGGTAAAGTGTGTAGTTTCAATCTTGTGAGGCAGCTACATTCAAATTTTGTACCATTGTGATTGCTCACTCAGGAAGAAGGAAAATCTTGTATTTATATAACAGCAACTTGGATTTAGATAACTTCTTTAACACAAAGAAAGTCCCAATGTGCTTCACAGATGGATGGAAGGAGAATGCATTCAGACAATGCCTTATTTTGTTCTCAGGATGTTTCACCAACCAATGAATTACTTCTGAAACTCAGTCTCTGAGAGTAATTTTCCAAGATTCTGCAAACAGAAAAGATCAATCACTAGTTGAAATGTTTATTTTTGTTGGGTTTGGTTAAGAGGTGCTTGATAGTCCAAACATAGGGAGAATCCCCTGCTCTTTCTTTGAATAATGCCAAGGGGCATTTTTTTAGCATCCACCTGTGGTAGTGGTAGCACTCTTGCCTCAGAATCAGCAGGTCATGGGTTCAAGCCACACTCCCAAGACTGTAGCGTATCATCTACGCAGACAATTCAGTGCAGTACTGAGGGACTGTTGCACGGTTGGTGCAGTCTTTCAGGTAAGACATTAAACCAAGTTCCCAGTTGCCTGTTCAGATAGGTAAAAGATCAATCTCTATCAGCTTTTTAAAAATTCATTCATGGGATGTTGGCATCGCTGGCTAGGCCAGCATTTATTGCCCATCCCTAATTGCCCTTGAGAAGGTGGTGGTGAGCTGCCTTCTTGAACCGCTGCAGTCCATTTGGGGTAAGTATAGCACAGTGCTGTTAGGAAGGGAGTTCCAGGATTTTGACCCAGCGACAGTGAAGGAACGGCGATATAGTTCCAAGTCAGGATGGTGTGTGACTTGGAGGGGAACTTGCAGGTGGTGGTGTTCCCAGGCATTTGCTGCCCTTGTCCTTCCAGGTGGTAGAGGTCGTGGGTTTGGAAGGTGCTGTCTAAGGAGCCTTGGTGCGTTGCTGCAGTGCATCTTGTAGATGGTGCACACTGCTGCCACTGTGCGTCAGTGGTGGAGGGAGTGAATGTTTGTGGATGGTGTGCCAATCAAGTGGGCTGCTTTGTCCTGGATGGTGTCGAGCTTCTTGAGTGTTGTTGGAGCTGCACCCATCCAGGCAAGTGGAGAGTATTCCATCACACTCCTGACTTGTGCCTTGTAGATGGTGGACAGGCTTTGGGCAGTCAGGAGATGAGTTACTTACCGCAGGATTCCTAGCCTCTGACCTGCTCTTGTAGCCTTGTAGTTAGTCTACAACAGATCCAGACATGGCATTAGGCAGATTCTAGCAATGGAAGGTTTTAAGGACTATAGGTCCTAAGTTAGCTGTTCAGCCCATGCAAGCTACACTTACCACATGTCATGTCTCAAGCGACTCATAATACTGTATCCTAAAATGTTATTTTCTGAAAGAAATCTATCTAATTTGTAAATATCTGTCCCTGAACTAACACCACTAGATTATCTGGGCATTATCTCACTGCTGTGTGCAAATTGGCTCCTGCAATTCCCTATGTTAATAATGATGCCTGCACTTCCGAACATACTTCATTGACTATGAAATGATTTGGACATTGTGGAGTCACGAAAGGTGCTATTTAAAGGCAGGTTTGTTTTTTCTTTTAGATAGAGAGAAACTTGGTTTAACATCTCATCTGAAAGGCAGCACCTTCAACAATGCAACATTCCTTCAATAATGCACAGAAGTGCCAGCTTAGATTATGTGCTTCTGTTGTGGTGTAGGTCTTAAACCCACAGGCTTCTGGCTCAGAGTCAAGAGGGCTACCAACTGAGCCAAGATGACATTAACTGAGAAGTAATTTGTCAATTATGCTGGCAGCTTCTATAGCCAATAGGTGAATGCTGTTAGTGCACAGATTCTCACCTTCCTCTGAATGAAGTGGAGCCCAATTAATTTTGGTATGTTTATGGTTCAATATGGTTTATGGCAGTAGCGAGCATCTTGTTTGAATCTGTAGATTGAATCGGGTCATTTCACATGATATAATTCTGTTCATTGCTGTTTCAATCACAGAGAGCTGGCAGGATCCTTTTTGTCACCAAGGAGAATGATTCTGCTTGATGCTTGCCCTTATTTAAATACATATCAATTAATATTAGCATAGGAGAATGTAATTAACACCAAGGCTTTCAATTTCATTAGCCACAACCCCTGATGTGCATGATGAATATCAATTAAGTCAGGAATCCAAAATCAAAGTTTCAAAATACCATTAGAAAGTAAACTTTTGATCTAATTATTATTTAAAGGTCATTGCCATAAGAGTTTTGGGTTAATCCTGGGAACTGCTCACCAATAAATCATTCTGAGCTTTTATCATCAGTCACTTCTTCGATTGTGCTGGAAACACTCTTTAATGAATTTATTTCCCCCCCATTTTTCTGTTGCCCTGCTAACTCATTCAGTTCGAAGATGAATCACAGCCCCCCATATATATATTATATATCTAAAGGTTTTATTGGCAATCTGTGCTGAGTTAGAGTAGTCAGAGGTTGGTGGAGTTGCGGATAGTGATGAGGATTGTCAGAGGATACAGCAGGATATAGATCGGTTGGGGACTTGGGCAGAGAAATGGCAGATGGAGTTTAATCTGGACAAATGTGAGGTAATGCGTTTTGGAAGGTCCAATGCAGGTGGGAAGTATACAGTAAATGGCAGAACCCTTAAGAGTATTGACAGGCAGAGAGATCTGGGCGTACAGGTCCACAGGTCACTGAAAGTGGCAACGCAGATGGATAAGGTAGTCAAGAAGGCATACGGCATGCTTGCCTTCATTGGTCGGGGCATAGAGTATAAAAATTGGCAAGTCATGCTGCAGCTGTACAGAACTTTAGTTAGGCCACACTTAGAATATTGCATGCAATTCTGGTCGCCACACTATCAGAAGGACATGGAGGCTTTGGAGAGGGTACAGAAGAGGTTTACCAGGATGTTGCCTGGTCTGGAGGGCATTAGCTATGAGGGGAGGTTGGATAAACTCAGATTGTTTTCACTGGAACGACGGAGGTGGAGGGGTGACAGGATAGAGGTTTACAAAGTTATGAGCGGCATGGACAGAGTGGATAGTCAGAAGCTTTTTCCCAGGGTGGAAGAGTCAGTTACTAGGGGACATAGGTTTAAGGTGAGAGGGGCAAAGTTTAGAGGGGATGTGCGAGGCAAGTTCTTTACACAGAGGGTGGTGAGTGCCTGGAACCTGCTGCCAGGGGAGGTGGTGGAAGCAGGTACGATAGCAACATTTAAGAGGCATCTTGACAAATACATGAATAAGATGGGAATAGAGGGATACGGTCCCCAGAAGTGCAGAAGGTTTTAGTTTAGGCAGGTATCAAGATCAGCACAGGCTTGGAGGGCCGAATGGCCTGTTCCTGTGCTGTACTGTTCTTTGCAGCACTTGCTGATGTTCTATATTCAGTATATTCACACCTAATCTGTACTAATGCTTTGTCTTTCAAAACACCATTAACATATTGTTTGCCTTTGCTCCGTGACCTTTTGGTCAGCTATGTGGCCTGGTCCAATCTGCACCTTCTCCTTTGTTATCTCTTGCCCAACCCCCACCTCACTTGTTTATAATCTGTGACTTTTCTAATATTTGTCAGTTCCGAAGAAGGGTCACTGACCCGAAACGTTAACTCTGCTTCTCTTTCCACAGATGCTGCCAGACCTGCTGAGTGATTCCAGCATTTCTTGTTTTTGTTTCAGATTTCCAGCATCCGCAGTATTTTGCTTTTATATTACTGTACTGTTCTTTGTTCTTTGTTAGGTGAGAATCAGTTCTGTTGACAATAGTGGGTGCAGCAGTTGACCTCATTGCCCCTGGGTCAGGGAGGGACAAATAAGCCCAGCTTTCCAGTCCCTATTGCTATCCTATGCTGCTACTGGAAAGAGTGGGTACAGAGAGACTGGATGAATGCAAGGTCAGGGCTTGTGTTTGATACCTTCTGTGATTAACTACACTGTTCGCACTTGGGGGCAATTTTAACTGAACCCGCCCGTCAGAAAACCTACAGGATGGTGTGCAATGCTAGTTTTAAACTCTGCCTGATTTTAGTGCCTATTGAATTCAATTGGCAGTAATGTTGTGTAGGGTGTAAAACCGGTATTCCGCACAATCACAGGGTTTTCCTGCTCCTGTGCACCTTAGATTAAAATTACTCCAATTGTTTATAACCACTAGAGCAAGGTAAGGGAGCAACCCAGGAGTCAAAGCCTTCAGAGGAGGCTTGAGGGAAATGGTCAATAAATAATCATACAGCACAGAAAGAGACCATTTTGCCCATCATACCCGTGCTAGCTCCTTGGACAAGCTATCCAATTAGTCTCACTTCCCTACACTTTCCCATAGCCCTGCATTTTTTTTCCTTTTCAAGTGCGCATCCAGTTTCCTCCTGAAAGTTTTATTGAATCTGTTTCCACCATCCTTTCAGGCAGTGGATTTCAGATCATATTAATATAAATATGATTTGAAATAATTAACTATTTTCACATTTTTTAAACCTACCTCACAGAAGCTGAACAGATTCAGATTTGTGGGATAAGTGTTTAATTGAGTCATTCTTGCTCAAGCTGTGTTTCTACTTTTCTTTCGATGCTCTTTCATACATGAAGACTTGGCAATCACATTTCCTTTTCCAATTCTTTTCATTTGTACCTCACCTTTTTCCACTACCATGAGCATCACATTGCTGCTGCAGGGCATTGGTTAGTACTGTGTCCAGTATTGGTCTCCTTATTTAAGGAAGGATGTAAATGCTTTGGAAGCAGTTCAGAGAAGGGGAATGGGTGGGTTGTCTTATGAGGAAAGGTTGGACAGGCTCGGCTTGTATCCACTTGAGTTTGGAAGAGTAAGAGGTGATTTGATTAAAACATATAAGATCCTGAGGGGTCTTGATGGGGTGGATGTGGAAAGGATGTTTCCTCTTGTGGAAGGAAACAAAGGGTAATGGTTGACAGATGTTTTTATGAATGGAAAACGGTTTCCAGTGGCGTTCCAGAGGGCTCAGTATTTCTCTTTGGTTCTCTTGTTATATCGTAATAAACTTGCACATTCGCATTGGGATATTTTCCAAAATGGGACAGCCTGCGAGATGTTCTAAATGGCAATCCATATTTGTTAAATATAAACGGTATCAAACCATGCCTGTAGCATATACACAATGGTAAGCAGTGTCTGTCACGTGAAGAAAGAGTTGCATTTATATAGTTTCTTTCATAACTCCAGGACATCACAAAGCACCTCACAGCCAATGAAGTACTTCTGAAGTGGAGACACTGTTGCACTGTAGGGAATGTAGCAGCCAATTTGCATAAATCAGTCTCCCTCAAACAGCCATGTGTTAATGACTAGATAATCTGTTTCTGTGATGTTAATTGAGGGATAAATATTGGCCAGGATACTGGGGAAAACTCCCCTGCTCTTCTTTGAAATAGTGACTTTTACATCCACCTGAGAGGGCAGATCGGGCCTTGGTTTAGCATCTCGTCCGAACAACAGCACCTCCAACTGTGCAGCCCTGGATTGTCAGCCTAGATTTTTGTGCTCAAGTCCTGAAATGAAACGTGAACCCACAAACGCTCGACCTACTAAGCTACAGCTGACATATAGGGCTGGATTTTCCCTATGGGCTGGGAAACAGAAGTCGGGACTGTTTCCAGGTCTTGAACTCACCCCCAGGAGGGAAACAGTCACTCATTGGGATTTTCATGGAGGCACCCCCTTAATTGGCATGGAGATGGAGGCCTTCCAGATTGAGAGGAGCAGCAGATTATGATAGCAGGTAAGTAACAGAGACGGCACGTCAACATGGAGGCACCCTCTCACCAACCTTTTCAAAACTTTAATTAAATAATCATTCTGACACCACTGTGGGGGAGGAACCCCTCTACAAGATGGCATGTGTTTGCTCTCACACCCAGGCAGACACGGAGGGCCTGTAGGCCTGCCTGGAGTGCTGGTCCCCTGGCCTGCTGCCGAGTGCCCACCTCCAGGCACCTGAACTGGCCCCTGGCAGTGTGGGAAACTGGAGGCTGACTGGCAAACTCCAGTCGGCCTCCTTTAATTGGACTTAGCGTGGCTCTTAATGAGCCTAATCAGCTTTCTTCACGTGGGGTCGGGTAGCCTGCCAGCCCTGGTCCCGCCTCCACTTAAATGGCCGACACTGGGGATGGCGTCAGGAAACCAGCATACTGGCTGGCGCCGGTATTTCTGGTTCTCATTCACCTCTCTTCCTGCCCTTGGCAGGCCCGAAAATCCAGCCCAATATGGCTGTAGAATAACAATCAACGTCTATACATTAAGAACAATGGTAATACATGGTGGTAATGTATACATTACTCATCATATAGGGATAGGTTTTCTATATACATATACAGGAATTTCTTCTCTCAGAGGGTAGTGAGTGTCTGAAATTTTCTACCCCAGAGAGTTGTAGAGGTTAGATCACTGAAAGTATTTAAAGAGGAGGTAGATAGATTTGTGAAATATCGGGGAATTGAGGGCTATGAGGAGCTGGCACGAAAGAGAAGTTGAGGTCTGGGGCAGATCAGCCATAATCTTATTGAATGGTGGGACAGGCTTGAGGGGCCGAATGGCTTACTCCTGCTCCTATTTCTTCTGTTCTTATATTTTATGTTATGCACTGATGGTGGGCAAACTTGCAATCAGAAAATTACAGGCAGCATATCTGTGATTTTTCAAATACCATTATTGTGTGCAAGGTTCCTCACCATCTTTGTGTACTCAGAAACGTCTCTCCACCCGTTATGTATCTGCAACTAAAACGTGCAGAACTTCTTATACAAATGTTCCGCTTTTAAATGTTATCACTCAATTACTCACCAGAAATCACATTTCAAATGGAACCTATTCAGGAGATTTTGCAAAATGGAATTGGAGAACTTGAATTATGCAGATTGCTTACAAATAATTTAGACCTCTCCTTAGCATTGCTTCTTCTTGACAAGCACAGAGCCAAGAGCAATAGTGCAGAACAAGAGTTTGACAGCAATTGCAAGTGCGATTCACTTTGTCTGCAGTACAAAACTTTTTCTGACTTCAGTTTGACTGCCTTCACCTATGGGTATAATGGAATCAAAATGGAATTGTTTGTCTCATTGTCCCGTTAACACTGGCAATGTGGTCAGTTGTGTTTTCAAAGGACCTTTCTCACTCCCCCGCCCCTCCTCACCCCCACCCTGACTCTGCTGGTGTCCAAAGTGCCACCTATTTCAGGTGATGGCCCCTTTTAATATGGGTAGCACTCTAGCGTCTGAGTCACAAGGCTGTGGGTTCAAGTCATACTCCATTCGCTCGAGAACATAATCCAGGCTGACACTTCAGTGCATTACAGAGGGACTGCTGCACTGTCAGCGTCCACTCAGTTGGACATAAAAGATTCCACAGCACTATTATTTAAAAAAAAGCACTGGAGTTTACTCTGGTATCAACATTCATTCCTGAACCAACATCATTAAAAACAGATCACACTGCTGTTTGTGGGAGCTTGCTGTGTACAAATTGGCTGCTGTGTTTCCTGCATTACAACAGCGGTTACACTTCAAAAGTATTTCATTGGCTGAAGAGTTCTTTGGGACCTCCTGGAGTTGTGAAAAGTGCTGTATAAATGCAAGTTCTTTTTTGCATCAGCATCTGAACCATGTTTGGATGCAATGGGCTAGATGGATCACTTGACCTTATTCTGGTCCTTTTTCTTATGTTTATATCTAAAATGTTAATAGATGTAGCAAAGTACTCAGAATAGCAGAGGGCTGTTAGAAATACGTCAATAGCCTGTCAAAAATGTTGGAACAACTAAACTGCACTGCAGAAAGGAAATGCAACCCAACTGTTCAGGATAGCAGATATCCAGGAAATATCTCTTAACAGTTGAGAAAGTGATAGCCCAAATGTTCAAGCTCCAAGGCATCAATGACATGATTTCAAAATCAGAGTCTTCCACTGAGTCTGTTAAGTTATAAAAATAATGCCTGCTGTCTGTTCCAGTTAGAAATAGATAATATTAGTTTAGCAGTATCCATGACATCTTTCTAAAGTACTGTCTGCTCTTATTTATCTTGGGTATGATGCTTTGTCTCAATTCCTGTTCCCTGGAAACACAAGCATGTTCAATAACAAATGTCCAATTGTCTTTTGCAACCAATTTATTTCAAAAATGCCTACAGGTCATTGTGAAGTTCAGCTTCCAATATTAAGCATAGTGAGGTTAATTTTGACTTTGTACAATAGTGTACAATGGCCAATACTGAAAATCAAAAATGGTTCCACTGGGACTACTCAGCTTCAGGTCTCATTACAGCTTTGGTTCAAAAATGGACCAAGGAGCTGAATTCCAGAGGTGAGGTGAAAGTGACTGCCCTTAACATCAAGGTAAAATTAGACCGAGTGTGACCCAAGGAGCCCTAGTAAAACTGAAGTCAATGGGGATTGAGGGAAATCTATCCAGTGGCTGGGGTCATACATAGCACAAAGGGAGATGGTTTTGGTTCTTGGAGGCCAATCATCTCAGGCCCAGGATATCACTAGAGGAGTTGCTCACAGCAGTGTCCTAGGCTCAATCATTTTCAGCTGCTTCATCCAATGATCTTCCCTCCATCATAAGGTCAGACATGAGGATATTCACTGATGATTGCACAGTGTTCAGTTCCATTCACAGCTCCGTGCCCAGATGCAGCAAGACATGGACAACTTCCAAGCTTAGGCTGATGAGTGATAAGTAGCATTTGTGCCACAGAAGTGCCAGGTAATGACTATCTCCAACAAGAGAGGATCTAACCAACACTCCTTGACATTCAACAGCATTACCATCATTGAATCTCCTGCCATCAACATGCTAGGAGAAACCTAACTGGACTAGCCATGTAAATACTGTAGCTACAGGAGTAGGTCAGATGGTATTCTAGGTATTCTGGTGTGAGTGACACACTTCCTGACTCCACAAAGCTTTTCCACCACCAACAAGTCAGAAGTCAGGAGTGTGATGGAATACTCCCCACTTGCTCAGATGAGTGCAGCTCCAACAACACACAAGCAGCTCAACACCATCCAGGACAAAGCAGTCACTGTAGCAAACTTCCCAAAGCTTCTTCGACAGCACATTTCAAACCCACAACTTCTATTACCTAAAGGACAAGAGCAGCAGGTGCATGGGCATACCACCACCTTCAGGTTCTCCTCCAAGTCACAGACCATCCTGACTTGGACATATATCATTATTCCTTCGTTGTTGTTGTGTCGAATTCCTGGAACTCCCTACCTACCAGCACTGTGGGAGTACCTTCACCATATGCTCTGCAGCGGTTCAAGAAGGTGGCTCCCCATCACTTATTCAAGGGCGGTTAGGTATGGACAATAAATGCTGGCCTTACCAGTGATGCTCACATCCCAAGAATGAGTCCCTAAGTAAAATAGAGAGAGTTGTATAACAGGCGGTTGATTCGATATTGACCATTTTACACTATTTCCCAAAGTTACCCCAATCTCTTTGGGTTGGTTGGGAGGTTAAAATGTAAAAGATCTCAAACCCGAACCTAACTGGCTTTAAATCTGCCCACTTCCAGTTTTAACAGAGATGGAATGGGGATTTTAGGTTCTCCCTTTAATATATTTTCTCTCATAGAGAGGGAGATATTATCTTCAGTCTCTCCATCTGTCCTTCTGCCAATCATTTGGGTGATTAGTGAGCACACCCTTACACTTACAATTAAGTAAAATTTACTCTTTCCCCTTTCCTTTGCAAAGCTTTGACTTGTTTACGCAGTTTACCTTTGGCAATCATACATTTAAAGCGACGTTGTAATATTAATACATAGACAACTATAATCAACTGACTGACCACCAACATATGCAAGATTATTCTGATCCATGGTGGAACTTCAATGTTTAAGCCAATATCCCACCAGAAACCCTGATGTACATATTTGGTGGTCTCATTACCCATCAAAGATTTTCCTGATTGATTTACTTAAGGCATACTGTGGCCATCACAGAGATATACTTTAGATGCTTCAGTATCTCTTCGTGTTACCTGAGTAACTAATAACTCAAGAATCCAATTATCCAGAGTAGCTTCATTCTTCCATCCTGATCGTTCCTGCAAGAGAAAACATACATGACTCTGTGAGGCTTCCCATCACAGGTCAAGTGATTCATTTTCAAGGCCTTTTCTCTTTCGTTTAGTCAACTGTGTTGGTGAGGGTGTGGTGCAAGGACCTGCTCTTTTTCACAAATGAATACTCGTAGATGGTGTATTCCTTGGTGATGGTCTGGGAGGTGGTAATGGGGTATAAGGTGCCTTGACCTTCTGTTAGCTTTGACTCCTCCTGACATCACCATCGTCCCAAACATGAGGCATTGCCCAACATTCCAAGTCACACAAACTTGCAATGGTATCCTCCATTTGGGTCTCTTTCAATTGTCTACTCTTCTGGTACAATTTACATTGATTAATGTGGAACCATTTTACCTTCTTTTCCATCTGCACAGCATACACCATAGGCTAGTCTTGCCAATGATGGTGTAGGGGCCCTGATACAATGGTTCAAACATACTCACCTGGGCGTAGTTCCTCACCTTTACTTGGTCTCTCACATCCTACTGTTGCATTTGCAGAGGTTCCAATCTTAGTTTGCTGTCTCTATGCCTCTTCCCCTTTCAGTTAGCAGCTGCTAAACGCCACTGCCGCAACCGTTCTTGCAGTTCTTTAACAAATTTGTCCTTTTTCACCTCCCTTTCTAGCTGTTCCCTCATCCTAGACACCACCAAAGGTGTAGCGGTTTTCACTGGTTGATCGGTGACCAACTCATGTGGGGAATACCCTGTAGCCTTTGATTCTGCGTCCCTAATATTCATTTGGGTTAGGGGTAGGACCTCATCCCATTTCTTTTGAGGGGCCTCCCCTAGCTCCTTCTGCAATCATTCGTTTAATGTTCTGTTCATTCTTTCCACAATCCCAGATGATTGAGGATGATGGGCTAGATGCCATTTCCCTTTGATTCCCAACAATCTTAAAGTTGTTTGCATGACTTGTTTGAGGTGGGATCCCTGATCTGATTCCACGAATCCCCATTTTGAGAACACCTCCCTTACTAAGATTCTTGCTGTAAACAAAGCTGTTGCAGCCTTACAATGAAAGGCTTCCATCCCCTTTGTTAAATTGTCTACCAGTACCAAGCAGTATTTGTTGCCCTTCTTAGCAGTGGGGAGGTGTCTTATGAAGTCTATCTAAATACTCCGCCAGGGTCCCTCCACCCGACATGTGTGTCCCATTGACACCTTTTCTCGATGTGGATCAGGATTATTAGCAGCGCACACAATACAGTTCCTAACATGGTCCTCCACGTCCTTTTGTAACGTGGGCCACCAAGCTGAACCCTCTATCTTTTCAATCGTCGTATAGATCCCAAGGTCCAGCCCCTGGTCCACTATGGACTAGTTGGATAAATTCCTCTTGGCATCCCATAGGAATTACCCATTTAGCCCCTTTCCACAGCATGTTCTCCCTTACCATTATATCATCTGCTCCATATGGCCCTTCAATAGCAAATCTATTGCCCTGCAGTTTATGTTGTATTACTGCCTTGAATGTCACGTCCCTGTGTTGGGTGGTTTCTAGGTCTAGAGGAGGTAGCTCTGCTTCCACTTCTGCGACCATATATGTGTGTGCCTGTACAACTCCTGACCCATAAGTGTTCCAAAGGTCTCCTTCCATTGCCCCTTCTTTAGCAAGTTCATCTACCTTTTTGTTACCTTCCCTCCAGGGTTCACTCTTAGAGTCTGCTTTGACCTGGTGGATGTAGCGCTCTTGATTAGTCCCTTCAGTTACTCCAAGTACAGCTTGCAACAGGGGCGCTACTGTCAGAGGCTTACCATCTGCCAAGGTAAATCTCCGCCTGGCCCAAATGGCCAGATATTCAGTGCAGGAATTACAAGAGAACCTGGAATCTGAACATATGGTGCATGGCAATGAAAACTCTAAGGGGTGAGTAACTACATATGTTACAGCTGCTATTTCAGCCTGCTGAGCATTCATTCTGGTGGGCAATTTTATTTTCTTCTGTATTCCTCTTTTAGGGTCCCAAATTCCACACCCAGTCTTCCTCTCTCCCTGTTTTACATAACTAGATCCATCTACATTGATGTATCACCCTTGGGGTGTATTCCAGCCCGAAACCCACCTGTAGTGTCCCATGCACCTTCCATTGTACAGGTGTGAGGACTTCCCTTGTACAGGAGATTGGCTACTATCTTTGGTTCATTCAACCATTCTGTTTCCAACAACATTTGACTCAACAACAACGTCCACCTCGCTATTCTAGCATTACTTACAGTGCCATCTTGAGTCCTTTCCTCTAGCAACAGCCTTACTGGTGTGTGACAAGTGAGCAAAGTCATTGAATCCCCTCCAGTAAATATTTCAAAATGCTTCACCGCCCAAAAGGTAGCCATTAGATGGCATTTGCATATAGAGTCATAGAGTCATAGAGTTATACAGCACAGAAACAGGCCCTTCGGCCCATCATGTCCATGCCAGCCATCAAGCACCTATCTATTCTAATCCCATTTTCCAGCACATGGCCCGTAGCCTTGTATGCTATGGCATTTCAAGTGCTCATCTAAATACTTCTTAAATGTTGTGAGGGTTCCTGCCTCTCCCACCCCTTCAGGCAGTGTGTTCCAGATTTCAACCACCCTCTGGATGAAGAAATATTTTCTCAAATCCCCTCTAAACCTCGTGCCCCTTACCTTAAATCTATACCCCCTGGTTATTGACATCTCCACTAAGGGAAAAATAGTACCCCTTCTCTTCCTCTGTCAATAGTCAAGACGCTACCTGTCTCCATTTATGGTGCCTTTCTTGAGTTAGTACTGTGCTTAGACTTGTATCACTATCTGCAACCTTCAATTGAAAGGGGATCTTCGGGGCAACAGTTCCCAATGCGGGGGTTACTTGCAACCTCTGTTTAGTTTCCTCAAAGGCCTGATGCTGTTCTTCCCCCCACTCCGACTCGACCCCTTGCCTTAATAGAGCTGGTAGGGGCTGTATAATTACTGCATAGTCTTTGATAAACTCCCTACAATACCCTGTCAATCCCAGAAAGGGTCTTAGACCATGTGCATGCTCTGGCACTGATAAATTCTGCAAAGCTTTGCGCTTAGCTTCGTCTATCCCTCGTTCTCCTGGTGACAAGGTCAATCCTAATAATTGTACTTCAGCACATCCTATTTGAGCCTTTCTTGGGTTCAATTTTAACCCAGCTTCTTTAAGCATCCCTAGCATTCCCCCAATAGATGCTCATGCTCCTTTTTCTCTCCCGTGTACAACAGGATGTCATCCATGTACTGTATCAATTGTTTATGCTGGCTAAACCCTTGCAGGGCTTTCGCCATATGATGGTGGAATATGGAGGGGCTATTGTGTCTCTGCAGAGACTCATCAACAGGATTGTGGCTGCCTGCAATGAATTTGGTCTAGTCATCAGCCTCAAGAAAATGAACATCATGGGACAGGACGTCAGAAATGCTCCATCCATCAATATCGGCGACCATGCTCTGGAAGTGGTTCAAGAGTTCACCTACCTAGGCTCAACTATCACCAGTAACCTGTCTCTCGATGCAGAAATCAACAAGCGCATGGGAAAGGCGTCCGCTGCTATGTCCAGACTGGCCAAGAGAGTGTGGGAAAATGGCGCACTGACACGGAACACAAAATTCCGAGTGTATCAAGCCTGTGTCCTCAGTACCTTTGTCTAAGGCAGTGAGGCCTGGACAACGTATGTCAGCCAAGAGCAACGTCTCAATTCATTCCATCTTTGCTGCCTCCGGAGAATCCTTGGCAACAGGTGGCAGGACCATATCTCCAACGCAAAAGTCCTCAAGGCGGCCAACATCCCCAGCATATACACCCTACTGAGCCAGTGGCGCTTGAGATGGCATGGCCATGTGAGCCACATGGAAGATGGCAGGATCCCAAAGGACACATTGTATAGCGAGCTCGTCACTGGTATCAGACCCACCGGCCGTCCATGTCCCCGCTTTAAAGACGTCTGCAAACATGACATGAAGTCTTGTGACATTGATCACAAGTCGTGGGAGTCAGTTGCCAGTGATCGTCAGAGTTGGCGGACAGCCATAAAGGCGGAGCTAAAGAGTGATGAGTTGAAAAGACTTAGCAGTTGGCAGGAAAAAAGGCAGAAGCGCAAGGGGAGAGCCAACTGTGTAACAGCCCCGACAACCAATTTTATCTGCAGCACCTGTAGGAGAGTCTGTCACTGTAGAATTGGCCTTTATAGCCACTCCAGGCGCTGC
Organism: Heterodontus francisci; assembly: GCF_036365525.1. Lineage (NCBI taxonomy): Eukaryota > Metazoa > Chordata > Chondrichthyes > Heterodontiformes > Heterodontidae > Heterodontus > Heterodontus francisci. The sequence goes on from NC_090388.1 coordinate 17,957,625, forward strand.
TTCATAAACCACTGACCACCTCCTGGCAAGCGCCAGGCACCCTTCGGGTTGCTCACAGTGGATGTTATCTATATGGACTTCAGTAAAGCCTTTGATAAGGTCCCTCATGGCAGACTGATACAAAAGGTGAAGTCACATGGGATCAGAGGGGAACTGGCAAGATGGATACAGAACTGGCTCGGTCATAGAAGACAGAGGGTAACAGTGGATGGGTGTTTTTCTGAATGGAGGGATGTGACTAGTGGTGTTCCGCAGGGATCAGTGCTGGGACCTTTGCTGTTTGTAGTATATATAAATGATTTGGAGGAAAATATAGCTGGTCTGATTAGTATGTTTGCGGACGACACAAAGGTTGGTGGAGTTGCGGACAGTGATGAGGATTGTCAGAGGATACAGCAGGATATAGATCGGTTGGAGACTTGGGCGGAGAAATGGCAGATGGAGTTTAATTCGGACAAATGTGATGTAATGCATTTTGGAAGGTCTAATGCAGGTGGGAAGTATACAGTAAATGGCAGAACCCTTAGGAGTATTGACAGGCAGAGAGATCTGGGCATACAGGTCCACAGGTCACTGAAAGTGGCAACGCAGGTGGATAAGGTAGTCAAGAAGGCATACGGCATGCTTGCCTTCATCGGTCGGGGCATAGAGTATAAAAATAGGCAAGTCATGCTGCAGCTGTACAGAACTTTAGTTAGGCCACACTTAGAATATTGCGTGTAATTCTGGTCGCCACACTACCAGAAGGACGTGGAGGCTTTGGAGAGGGTACAGAAGAGGTTTACCAGGATGTTGCCTGGTCTGGAGGGCATTAGCTATGAGGAGAGGTTGGATAAACTTGGATTGTTTTCACTGGAACGACGGAGGTGGTGGGGCGACATGATAGAGGTTTACAAAGTTATGAGCGGCATGGACAGAGTGGATAGTCAGAAGCTTTTTCCCAGGGTGGAAGAGTCAGTTACTAGGGGACATAGGTTTAAGGTGAGAGGGGCAAAGTTTAGAGGGGATGTGCGAGGCAAGTTCTTTACACAGAGGGTGGTGAGTGCCTGGAACTTGTTGCCGGGGGAGATGGTGGAAGCAGGTACGATAGCGACGTTTAAGAGGCATCTTGACAAATACATGAATAGGATGGGAATAGAGGGATACGGACCCTGGAAGTGCAGAAGGTTTTAGTTTAGGCAGGCATCAAGATCGGCGCAGGCTTGGAGGGCCGAATGGTCTGTTCCTGTGCTGTACTGTTCTTTGTTCTTTGTTCTTCCCTAATAGGCTATTCTGGTGGATATTAGTCACTTTCCTTAGCGCCTGTTGTTCTGTAGTGTTCTAGTCCTGTACGTCATACTGCTCTTCCATCCTTTCCCTAACTCTTGTTCGTAGTCATGATGGCAAACACCTTATCCACTTTACCCGTGTATCCTTCTGCAAATGATTTCTTTGTGGTTTGTACATTATCCAATGCGGCAGCATGTGCCTTCCACTTCCTCTGTGCATAACTATCTACTGCTTCAGTAGACTCCTGCCTTACATCATTCAGAGCCTGGAATGGATTACCCTGATGCTGTCCCATTGCCTTCCTTACAGCATCTTTGGTTGCCACCCTTTGCCTGCCCCCGCCTCCTGTCTGTATCCCAATAGGAATCCTATATATTTAGTGGCTCAACCTGTGAAGGCAAGCCTTCCATTTTTCAGTATCATCCCACCGTGGATGTCCCCTAACTGTTCCATCCCTTGGAGGAACATTGACTCTTCTTCCCCCGTTGCCAGAGGCGTCACCTCCGATGTGTGCTCCTTTAAATCCTTAGTAGTGAACGCTACCGTGTACTGATTAACAATCGGAGGGTTTGCTCCACCTGCATCCGCGAGCCCATATTTTATCTGCGTCGTAGGATTCATTGGTGGGAGCCATCCCTTACCTTTCAGGGTACCCCCATATTCGGTCCCACAACTTTCTTCTATCAGATTAATCGCACCCTGTTGCAGCTGCAATTGTTGTTTCAATTCCTGTATTTCTCTCTGGCACTGCATGTGATCTGCACCTTTATGTCTCTGTTCTTGTATAACTGCATAAGTCGCCCTCATCCCTTCATACTTGCGATGTGACTCATGTAACTTTTGTTTTATTCATTCATGAGATGTGAACGTCGCTGGCTAGGCCAGCATTTATTGCCCATCCCTAATTGCCCTTGAGAAGGTGAGCTGCCTTCTTGAACCGCTGCAGTCCATGTGAGTTAGGTACACCCACTGTGCTGTTTGGAAGGGAGTTCCAGGATTTTGACCCAGCAACAGTGAAGGAATGGTGATATAGTTCCAAGTCAGCTGTGCCTCAGTTGTAGAAAACCTTTCCCGATACACTTCCTTCTCCTCTTCTAATGCACACATCAGATTCTGATAAACCCTTACCTGACTTTTAAGTCCTGCTTCTGTCTCCACCCTTTCTCTTTTCAACTCCCCTAAGTCTTTCATCAAACGATTCACCACTGCCTCTCTATCACGTGCTGCCACATTCAGTAGTTCTACCTTTTTCTTTAAGGTTTCTATTTCTGTTTGATCCTGTTGGTGTTGTTTATCATAAGCTGCCAGCCATACAGCCTTTACCCGATTCTTTTTCCTACAGGAGGAATCACACCAATTCTCTGCTGTCTCTAAGGGCGTAGGGGCTGTAGCCATCATCCTCTTCAATGGCTCCTATTAAGGTTGATCTTTTTACAAACGTAGGTCCACACAGTGTTCAGGTATACTCACTATCACTCACCCGGTCGGTCTTTCATTGGTGAAGTGGGTTTCGTGGAGTTGGTGACCAGTCAAACTCCTTTTCCTGTGTCTGTCTGCAGATCAGCTGTCTTCTTTCTTCTTCTTTCTTTCTTCTTCTTTCTCTCTCCCTTTCTTTTTTCCTTTCTTTGATGGCTTTAAAGCTGACAGGTTTTATACCCTTCTTTGCAGCAGGATTCTTTTCACGTAGGCAGGGTTTCGAGTGATGACAGTAATCTAATCAGCTGGTGGGTGACCTCGTCCATTGTGGCCACAATTCACAGTGATCTAATGAGTTCAGTACTTTAGCAACTTATGCCCTGGCCTTTATATTTAGATGGAATTGATTATTTATATAATAGGACACAGTAATGCCTGAAACAGTACTGAAATTGGTGTTTGATAATGCTAAATGATTTAGCAATGTCCCTTTGTTTCTGGTTTCAGCATAATGCTAAATGATGTGGCAACGTCCTTTTGTTTCTGTGTCAAAGTTCCTTCTGCAGTTTGCTAAGGCCAGCTAAATTGTCCTCAGGTTTAAATAGTTCGTAAGTGTAGGTATAAGCCTGTTAAAAATACAATGGCCACCTACAGTGACCAACTCGCTCCCGGGAGATGGGTTTAAATATTTTAATGAGCTACATGCCTCAGATTTTAAGTCTCTTCCACTTGTAACATTGGCCAACCAGCTTTCCTGGTCCTCAGGAAACCTGGCAGCGAAAGGTAGGCGAGGACTGCTGCATTATAGAGGTAAGTGCCTTTCCAACACTCCTTATGGGCCAGGAGGATCAGAGTGCTTCCCCTGGCCCCGAAACTAAGCTGCTTCCCCCCCACCAACCCCGCAGCAATCACTGACCCTCCCCAGCAATCACTGACTCCCCCGAACCCCATTTATACCCCTGATCTCTCTCCAGCCCCCTGGATCATCCCCTAATCTTCCAAACCACACTGTTGTTAAAACTCCACAGCATTCAGAGAAACCTGGACTTCCAGGTTTCTACCAGAACATCTCCTCGCTCGGAAATCCTGCCCAGTAAATATCGGGGCCAGCGTGACTCTGGAGAATGGTTATCACTTCTTCCATCACTTTACTGCTCCATGACTTCATCATCATTTCCAAAGAGCAGGCACGTTTTACAAAAATTAAACCACACCAGAGGAAACACATCACTGCTGCAAGGAAAACAACAAGATCTAAGGTCTGAATTGGGTGGTTGTACAGTCAAACAGCAGCATGACCTGACACACATGCTGGATACTATATAGGACCAGAGTGTACATGAGGACACATGAGGTACAACTTCTGACCCTGTGACATCCCCTAGCTCATATCCAGATAATACTGCAGGAGGCCATTGACAGCTTACTGTGCCCTTCCCATTGTGCCGACCAGGTTGTGCGCTGACAAGACCATATTGCATTTTGTTATCCAAATTGGCATGATTATAGTTGGCAAAGTGTGCTGGCTTTCTCGTCAATCTGTTCACTTCACTGGTGCAAGATCAACAAGCTTCCTTCCAACAGCTTCAGGATGTTGCTTTTAGAGTACCATTCAGTCTCCTGAGTGCCAGTTGGCTCGGGCTGTGGGCCATTATCCAGCTCTGATTTTTGTGATGTGCATTCCAATTCAGAGCAGCCGCTCATGCAAGAATAGTTCAGCACTGGCTCTTCCAGAGCTCAGTTCCTCGAGACTTTAGTGAGCAGAACATGTATATAGCTTAAATTAATTTAAGCACAGGTAACAATATGAGTGCAGAATACTGTGCAGGATTGATTTGTGTCTATCTTGGACTGTGCCCCAGTTAAAGTCAAAGATTCATATCCTGGACTTAAGTAACTACTAATGTTGAAAATTCCATATGATGACCACAATTATGTACATTAATATATATCATAAGTTTTTATATCTAAAGTTAATGCACAAAAAGGTAGAAATTCATCTCAGGCCTTAGCAATAGATGGACGTTATTGTGCTGGCTGCCTGTTAAATGCTATGCCCGATAATCAGTTCCACTGATGCAATACCGCCCAATTTACGCATGCATGCAAGACAAATATCTATCTCTCCCGTGATGTTCTATTTAGCCTGCTTCAAATTGTCCTACATGCACAATGGAACTAAAAATAATTAAGCCCCTATTTTTTCAACATCATTAGAAGAGCAGCATTGATTGAAATATTTAACTCTTGTCAGATCTTAGGATGTCAGGGCAGTGGAAAACAGAATTAATGCTGCCAATGCACATTTAGTATAAAAGTTATCCTGCCAAACAGTACTATACTTAGTTTAGTGGGAACAACGCACAGCACTGGGTGCAAATCCAAACAGATGGAGCTCCAGTTTTATGATATGAGATCTATTCAGTTTATGTATTCACACAGCAGATAGCATGGAATAATATTAGCTCCTTAATCTGGTTGAAATTCCCCTCCACCTGGGAGCAGCTTGTGTCTTGCTCTGCAACAAACAGGTTCCAGCATCTAGGTTATGCCATCAGTGATTCATTTTTGCAACCTTCATCGTTTTACATTTATTCCTTCCTACTCCTCTGGTTAACACCTTACGGCCTGGATTTTTCTTCACTCTCTCATACCAAACTAGGTAAGAGAGCACCAGGTCAACAGGCAAAATCAGACAACTGCAACAATTTCCATTTATATAGCAGCTTTAATGTAGTAAAAACTTCTCAAGACATTTCACAGGAGCATTATCAGACAATTTGACATCAAGACACATGAAGCAATATTAGGACAGGTGACCAAAAGCTTGGCCAATAAGGTAATTTTCAGGAGCAACTGAAAGGAGGTGAGAGATGTGGAGATGTTTCGGGTTGGAATTGGGAACTTATGGCCAAGACCAGGACAGAGAGGCTTACCATCATCTTAGCTAAGCCAGCCTTAATTTCCCTCCTCTGCCCTTATCAGGACTGCCACCAGCTGACTGGGTTTTCCCTCACTCACAGTATACAAAAAGAGGTAGGGAGGGATGGCCTGGTTCCCAGCCCTTTTCTCTCCTATCCATCCCTCCATCTAGTCCATCAGAAAGGGCAGGGAATTTTCAGTGAGTTGCAGTACCCCAAGAGCTGTCTTCTGGCTGCTGATGGAAATCAACATGTAGAAGAAAGAGAGGGAGGTAAATCTTGACTTTGTGCAATAAGTAAAATGAGAGATAAAGGAAAGGCCTGAAAGCATGCGGAGGAGGGAATTTAATAAAGTACACTCAGTAACCTAAGTTACCAGCCTGTCCAGGACCTCTGCAGCCCCTTTGAGGGATCAGCTGGGATCCAGAGATTTTGACCGGATGCTTCTGGACTAGGGCACCCAGCGAGCATGCTCTCAGGGACCGTATCTCCTGCCTCATTGACTTATATGCCAATTGCTTGCATCTATTGCAGGCACAGGCCCACCGAAAGGGAAGTCCTGGAATTTTTAGGGATGCTGCCATTAGCCTCAGTATCCAGAGGCTAGGGAAGGAAAAAATTAGACAGCGTTCTTGTTTCTGATCGTTTTGAAAAGAGGACTTGGCTGAATGCATAGATGTCAGCTGAGAATGATGTTTGACTGGCTGTGGTGATATGAGTGAACTATCCCACCACCACCTCCAGATGCAATTGGCAGCCTCAGTAATGCCTACAATTTGAACCTGGGACCTCCCTGTTCTACTGGCTCAGTACATTGACCCACTGAACTACAGAAGGAGGAGACGTCTTCATCTTGCAGAAGATTTGTCATAATTAACTTCAGCAAGGGAACAATATTTTGGAATGCATTTATGAAATAGTTTCTCATTTTAGATAATAACATTTTCTATGCAGCTTACATATTAAATGATTGGAGAAGAATTGAACTCAGAATGCTTTGAACAATAAATCTGTTCTGTTGCTTACATTGCTAACTTAAATAAACCAAAGCTTTGCTTCCCCAGATTGTGCTATTCAACATGTTTCTATACTGAAAAATCAAGGCATTCATCAATGTTTGAAAATCTAATGGATAACCCACTTCTCGTAACTGTTGTCTACTTGCTCTGTTGCAACGTAATTCACTCAATAATTGACGCCACTGTGAGCTACTCTTGTAAGTCTGGAGGTGGCAGAGGCCAGGAGCATTTGGTCAACCCACTCTCTCTCACTTAAAGAATGGCGTGGGGGAAATGTAACAGAGGTGAAGATGAACAAAATTAAATTATATTTTAAAAAATAAAAAATTCGATCGTTGAAAGGTTGGCACTTACAAAAGTGTACTGTCCTGCTGATTTACTGTGAATACATTTTATGTCTTGGTAAATGATGCTAATCCATGTACCTAGTGGGCATAGCAGTCAGGTCATTGCCTCCTGCATATGAATTACAACTCTCCACTCTGTCATGCTCGGCATAAACAATATGTCCTCACGGACTTCTTTCCAAGTGAATCATGGCAGAGGTTATTTGCTGTGCGCTTTGACATTCAGATCACACTGTGGAAGTTTGAATTATTTTCCCCCTATTATCCTTCTAATGTGGATTTAATGCCAGCTACAATTCACCTCCCAAATCTGTTTCTTTTACTAACCCAGAAAGCTGCCAGCTTCTATTAGGCCCAAGCAGTGAAATTTTCAGTGGACATGTTATGATTACCCTTCAACAAAGTTCTCAAATATTCCTCCGAATGGTGTGTGGCCCTAGTCTGAGGATATAAATGCTCTAACATTTTTAAACTGATCAGCAGTTATATTATTTCTAGTTGAATTATATTCGGATAGATTTAGAAAGTGCACTTGGCGATAATGAAGGGCAGTCTACAAGGTAATTAAATGTCGACTTTACCTGATATTAATTCAGGTTAAAGTGCAGAGATTTAAAAGCTGCTGTGTCACAGTCATAAGAGTGTAACGTTTACAAACTTGCATTCCCATTAATGGCAGGGAAGGGAAAATGGCCACTATAGGTTTTCTATCAAGAGTGCAATTCATAAAAGTGTCACTGCTATTTAAATGAGCCAGACCATTAAAATAAAGGTTCTTGCAGGACAATTTACCCCATTAATGGATATGATGGCATCATAATGCATTTGGGAATGTTAACAAACTTGTGCTCAACTTGGCTGGATAAAAGCTGACGTGAAAATGTTCAAATGCATTGAAAAAGTTTGTATCGCAGCAGCTAGTATCTCTACCTACTGTGAATGTGCTGCAGACATCATCAAGCTAATAAGAGGTGCCTTATTGGCAACAAACCTCGCATGAAATGATTTAAAAATTGTTGCGAGTAGATGTCCCAAGATGTGGTGGTTCTGGGACCTGGAGTTGAATTTCTGATGTTTCCAACAGTGCCTAAGTGTGCTGCTGGGTTCCCCATTTTTATAACTTAGCAAATTTACTGAAGCAATGAGCCTGATTTTAATGGTGTGTAAGTGGATGGATTTTGGATGAATTAAAATCTCATCCATTTAATATATCTCATGACTGTTATGAGGTAAAAATATTACACATCTTATTGACACTAAAAGTTACAGATGTAATATTGATAAAATTGGTGATACTATTTACAAAACATGCTTATAATCCAAGTAACATTCTCTGGTTGTCTCTCCTTGAAACCTCTAATTGTTAGTCAGTAACTTTAAAAGAAAGCTTTTTCTCTCATGATGGAATTGCAGTATTTGTTTCAAATGGAAGTGGGTTATTTATTTTGCCTTTCTTTCTCCTCAAAACCAAGTAGGTTTTGACCTACTTTACAAACCTGACTCACTGACTTTCCCTGGGCACAGTGTCTGTGCTCAGCACCAATGGCCTCTTTCGCATTCTCCTTTGGTCCCCATACAAACATCAATCTCCATTAGCAACACAAAAGAGATCATTTATGTCAGTGACACAGATAGCTCAGAACTTTTATTTTATGAATTAAATTGTGTAAAAGAATTTTTTGAAATGAACTCTATTTGTATACTTTTTTTTTCCCTTTCATTACATTTGCCATTTGCAAATTTGCAAATTTTCGACCAGGTTTCCATGTGACACAGTTTGTTGACAGCCATTTTTGTGTGCTAGCGCAGACAAATGAACTCCCCCAGAAAATTTGTGCGTTTGTTCCCATCAGGTGTAGACCTCAGCCTTATTCCCATGCCAGTTTGTTCCAAGACATTCCAGGCCAAGCTATCAATAGGAGCTGGCAGTCTCCTGCTCCCAAGGTCTAGGTGAAATTTCCAACTCTGGTATTCAAACAGAATCCAGACTATGGCTCCAGACAACACAGAAAGGTCCCAGAGCAGGAAAACTACTTGCAAGCATTTCTACTGTAAGATGTATGTGGTGTTAGAAATGCTATTTGTTCCTGTATAAATGGGGAAAAATGGCTGAAAGAAGCTTTAAAATTGTTATTTGATTGATTTTTTTTTTGTAGTTGCTGTTCATGATTACTGAATTGGGGAAAAAAATGAACCACTTAGAGGGTTTTGTTGTGTTTTTTCCTACTTGTCTTGTGTATGGAAGTGGTTTTTGACTGCTGCATATTTGGTTAATGGATATTTAAGCGCAGCTGTATATTAGGCAGTAGTCACCTGAGTTAATCAGCATATTTTCTTTTAAAATTTAACCTGAGGTGTGACACTCTGACTTGTGATATCTCTATTGGGGTGCGATCCCTGTAGATATTCCACAATCAAGCAAAAATTAATGAAAGCATAGAGGGAAGGGCAGAAATTTGACATAAACGCTACCAAAACCATTTATGGATTTGGAAGCATTTTTACTGTACACCATCAGACCTTTTACTTAGTATGGAGCAGCCTCTGATATTATGTTTATTATGGTTCTTGTTTCTCTAAAATTTCTATGAGGTCCCCTGGTTATAGAAAATATGTGTACAAAACAGAATGCTCTGTAGATATTCTTGAGATCTAATAACTGAGTCAAGTCATTATTTTAGCCATATTCCTTTGCTTCAAGCAGCTCCTCAACTCTTTTTTCTGGATTACTGCTCGGTCTGGGCTGGGTCATGCCCTTGTCAGTGATGGTGGGTGAAAATGCAGAGAGTGAATGGACGAGGGTTCTACAGCACAGTTCAATTTGCGTAAATGTGACAAGTGGCCAGAGTGGCTCAGACTCTACAGTTTAAAACAGGAACATTGTTCATTTGAAATTTAATTTCGCTCAAAGTGCATACTCCAACCTGTGACTGACTCCAGGATTAATGGACAGGCAGTTGCACAGGAGATTGTAAACTTGCGCAATCACAAGAAATGACAAATCATCGGAGAAAGCACATCCCTGCGTCCAGACAACTTCTATTTTTGTGTGGCTTTGGCATCTGCAACAGATACTGTGTGATAACCATGAGACAATCCTGTACACCTTGGAATAGATTTTCAACTTGCCATCCAGGCGTACAACCAGTTTTTGAGGATTTTGAGTGCATGGGAAATTGGGCAGTGTCTCTCATGTGTGGCTGATCTGTGATGTTAATTTTATGCCTAGGTGTCAAGTTGAAAATCCGTCGCCTCAGATTTTGTAGCATAGGCACTAAAGGAAAAGCTCCAGCCTGTTAAAACACTGCACTAGATTTTTCTCAACATTTCTGCCTGGATCCAAAGCAGGACACAAGCAGAGCGAAGCAAGTAACATCAGGCAACAAAGATCCCATGCTTGGTTTTCCTACCATTAACACAAAGCTATCTGGGGATCACCATTGTGTACTCCTCTCAGATATGAAAAGCAACTGTTCACCACTGCTCTTTGCTTTCTGTTCTTTAGCCAATTTTGTATCCATGTTACAGTGTTCCTTTAATCCCATAGGCTTAAATTTTGCTAACAAGTCCAATATGTGGCAATTTGTCGAATGTATTTTGAAAGTCCATGTACACAACATCAACTGTAGTACCCTCATCAACTCTCTCCGTTACTTCATCAAGTAACTCAATGAATTAGTCAAACATGATTTGCCTTCAACAAATTAGTGCTGACTTTCATTTATTAGCCCATACTTTTCCAAACACCAATTCATTTCTTTTTCAGATTATTGTATCTAAAAGTTTCAAAAGGTGCCACATTAAAGGTTACGACACAAAATAAGAGCTCATGGTGTAGGAGGTAACATATTAGGATGGATAGAGGATTGGTTAGCTAACAGGAAGCAGAGAGTAGGGATAAATGGGGCATTTTCTGGTTGGCAAACTGTAACTAGTAGAGTGCCACAGGGATCAGTGCTGGGACCTTAACTATTTACAATCTCTATCAATGACTTGGATGAAGGGGCTGAATGTCTCGTTGCTAAATTTGCTGATGGCACAATGATAGGTAGGAAAGTAAGTTGTCAAGTCTACAAATGGATTTAGATAGGTTATGTGAATGGGCAAAAATTTGGCAGATGGCGTATAATGTGGGAAAATGTGAGGTTGTCTACTTTGGCAGGAAGAATAAAAAAGCAGTATATTATTAAAATGGAGAGAGACTGCAGAACTCGATGGTACAGAGGAATCTGGGTGTTCTGGTACAGGAATCACAAAAAGTTAGTATGCACATGATTAGGAAGACAAAAGGAATATTGGTGTTTATTGCAAGGGGAATTGAGTATAAAAGTAGGGAAGTATTGCTACAGCTGTACAGGGCCTTTGTGAGCCCACTTCTGGAGTACTGTGTACAGTTTTGGTTTCCTTACTTAGGAAAGGATATAATTGCATTAGAAGCAATTCAGAGAAGGTTCACGCGAGTGATTCCTGGGATGAAGGGGTTATCTTATGAGGAAAGGTTGAGCAGGTTGGGCCAATACTCATTGGAATTTAAAAGAATGAGAGGTGATCTTATTGAAACCTATAAGATCCTGAGGGGACTTGACAGGGAGGATGAGAAGATGTTTCTCTTCGTGGAGGTGTCTAGAACTAGGGGACACAGTTTAAAAATTAGGGGTCTCCCAGGTAAGACTGAGATGAGAAGAATCCTTTCTCTCAGAGGATCATTGGTCTGTAATTCTCTTCCAAAGAGACCAGTGGAGGCTGGGTCTTGCATATATATTCAAGGCTGAGTTAGATAGACTTTTGATCAACAAGGGAGTCACAGGTTATGGGGAGCAGGCAGGGAAGTGGAGTTGAGGCCACAATCAGATCAACCAAGGTCTTATCGAATGGCAAAGCAGGTTCAAAGGGCTGAATGGCCTACTCCTGCTCTTAATTCTTGTCGTCTTGTGTTTCCCCACAACTGACATTAGGCTGACGGCCTGTAGTTGCTGAGTTTAACCCTCTCCCCTTTTTCTTAAATGAGGTGTAACATTTTCAATCCTCCAGTCCTTTGGCAGCACCTTCATATCCAAGGAGGATTCAAAAATTGTGGTCAAATCCTCTGTAATTTCTATTCTTACTTCCTGCAGTAACCGATGGTGCATCCCATTCAGACCAGATAACTTTTCGACTTTGAACACTGACAAACTCCTCTTTACCTATTTTTTTATCTTGTGCAATATTGCTATTACCTACTCCTTTACTGCTATATTGCCAGCATCCTTTACTTTAGTGAAGACAGATGCAAAGTAATCATTTGGTATCTTAGCCATGCCCACTGCCTTTGAAAAATAATCTCCTTTTTGGTCTTCAATTGTCCACTCCCTTCCTTTGATTTCCCTGTTTCTATTTATGTGTTTATAATAGACTTTTGGGGTCCCTTTCATGTTGGCTACTAGTCTGTTCTCAAACTCTCTCCTTTCTCCTCCTTTTCACATGTTTTAGGTCTCCCATGTACTTTCTATATTCAGTTTGGCTCTCTACTGTATTATTACAGGGTAAAATAATTCACCAGCTTAGTTACACATGTTTAAAATGATTAAAGAGTTCAATAGGATCAATAGAGAAACTATTTGCTCAAGTGGGGCAGTCTAGAATCAGAGGGCATAGCCTTAAATTTAGAGCTGGGGCATTCAGGGATGATGTCAGGAAGCACATCTTCATAAAAAAGAGATGCGGAAATCTGGTATTAAAACAGAAAATTTTCGAAAAACTTAGCAGGTCAGGCACCAGATCGCTAGCATCCTCAGTATTTTGCTTTTGACTCAGAAGAAATCTGGAACTTGCTACCCGCAAAAAGCTGTTGAGAGCGGGACAATTGAAAATTTCAGATCTGAGATTGTTAGATTATTATTTGCTAAGGTTATCAAGTGTTATGGAACCAAGGCAAATAAATGGAGTTGACATACAGATCAGCCATGATCTATTTGAATGGTGGAACAGGCTCAAGGGGCTGAATGGCCTACTCCTGTTCCTATATTCCTACAGCACCTGTGAAAATGAGAGGTGAAGAGCAACTGTGATTTACTAAAGCACAGAGCTTATTTGAAACTCTAAAGCCCTTATTTTATTATTTTCATTCTGCTGGCATTACATTAGAGCAGAATTAACACTTGTGCCACAAATCTTACTTCAGCACAGCTCAAGTATACAATTCCACTCAACTATCCGAAGCTTCCATTCCCATTTTCTCTGAAAAGAATAATGATCACATTGAAGACTGATGAACCAAGAAGACTCGGCCCTATAGTTCTTTCCTTTAAACATAGTTTGAAAAGATATGCAAACATTTCTGGGGTGGGTTGGAGAGAACAAATGCTTTTCAACAAAATATGGCTTCAAATTTTGTAGGTCCTACTGATAATGATTTGGGGCTGAACTTTCACCATGGGGGCGAGAAACAGGAGCAGCGTTTGGTTTTGGGTCAGAAACCCGCCTCCGGTAGGAAATTGATTAATGTTCAGATTTTCACAGAGGTGAGCCCTTAATTGAATGGAGACAGGTTTTCTGTCTACTTAGAGCCAATGGGGCTGGGAATGGAGATGGGCCAGATGAAGTCTGGGGCTCATTTAGACTCCCCACGGCAGCAATCACTGAGACTGCTGACCATCCTGAAGGAGAGATCTGCAGTTTGTGCCAAAACCTTCCACTGCACCAGGAGGAAGCTAGATGTCACAGGGGAGCTGGAGGCCTGGCACCCAGGGCAGGGAAGACCTTTGTTTCATCGATGCAGACATGGGTCAAATGCTGCAGGCCATGAGGGAGTGGAGGGAGGTTGTCTTCCTGGAGTGGGGGTGGGGGGGGGGTGCAGGAGGACACCACCTCGTCATGCAGCAGGGACACCTCTCTGCTCAGTGTCATCTCCTTCTGTCTCATCTTCTTCCTCACTCACTTCCTGCTCCCGCTCCTCCTCCAATGAGCTGTCTCCTTCCAGGGCCGCATTGTCCTCAAGGTCCACACCTCTCTGGAGGGCCATGTTATGGAGAATGCAACAGACCACCACAGTAAAACTGAGACCCTTGCAGGAGGGTATTGGAGGGTGCCACCTGACCGGTTCAGGCACCAGAATCACATCTTCAGATGTTCCTATATTCCTACATCACCTGCTCAATGGTTGTCATGCTGAGTAGATGGCATTGTTTGTTTCATCACTGTACATTTGTCTGGGGCTCTCGTAGAGGGGTGAGTGCCCACCGTTCCCTCATCGCCTAGAATCCATCCACGCGCTTTGGGGGCTGGACTGAAGATCTGAGGCAGCCTAGACTGGCAGAGGCTGAAGGAGTCACAGCAGCTGCCAGAAAAGCCAGCGCACACAATCAGGAAGCTCTTGTTGTGGCCGCGGACAAGTTGGCTGTTGAGGAAGTGGAAGCCCTTCCTGTTGATGAATCTCACTGGGTGGTCAGTTTGTGCCTTGATGGCCACATGGGTGCTATTGATGATGCCCAACACATGGGGGAATCTAGTGATGTAGGTGAAACCCAATGCCCTCTGTCCCTTCAAGGGCATGCCTATTATCAAATGAATGTACTGTCCAGCTCTGTCAAAGAGGGCATCATTGACCAGCAAGATACAGTGGTGTGCTACTGTTTGCGAGATACCAGCAAGGTCCGCAGCTGATCCATGGAAGAAGGCAGAAGCAAAGAAATTCGAGGCCACAGTGACTTTGCCAATTACATAGCGACCAGTGCCATGAGTTGTAAGGTCTTTGGCAACAAGGGCAAAGATGTCAGAAACCATTTGCCTGGAGAGTCGCAGTCTCCTGCGGCACGAGGTCTCGGTCTTCTCCAGGTAGCTCCATCTTTGGCGGTAGATCCTGTGTTGAGGGTATGGCCTCCATTGCCTTCCTGTCCCTCTTTCCCCTACCCTCCTGATGCCCGAGGTTCCACCCTTCCTGCGCATGGTGTTGACCCTCATTGCCACTGGGCCCAAAATCTGGCAATTGTGCCCCCAAAGCCAGCTGCAGCCTTCCTTTTAGTCAGGTGACTATCCTATTGTGATTGGCAGCCCTCGCCCCTACTCTTCTGCTCCCATGATGCTGGGGGAGGTGGGGGGGTGGTTCTGACCCTGTTTATTGCCTGAGCGCTGAATGCGCACTCTCCCTGCCACTTGTGCAGTGATGCCCTGGGTCAGCCTTGACCGGCCATCCCACTGTGTACCTGCCTCCCCTTAGAAACTGTCAGCCTTTAAAACCTGTTTGCCCCTTAAATGTTCCACACTCCCTCTTCAGCAAGCTCTTAATGAGTTGTTTAACTAGTTTAACTGCCCTCAATTGGGAGGAGAACAGAATTCCTGTCCCACCTGCCTCCCCTGCCTGGTGATTATTGCCAGTGCCGGAATCAGTGCCTTGAAATTGGCGTGCCACCCGGTGCTGGTATTTTCAGGACACCCAGCCACGGTTCCTGAAAATTCAGCCCTCTTAACTAAGTTAGCAGACGGATTTAGCCTTACTTTGCAATTTTCACAACCCTGAGCATAAGGACAAAGATGAATAGCTATGTGATCACAATGAATAATTGAATAATTGAATATCTTGCCATTAAGTGCTTTGGGGATTTCTCAGCTACAAAGCTCAGTGAAACAATCCAGTAGGAATAAAAGCATAGAATAAAAGACAGAAAGAGAGAGAGAGAGAGAGAGGGTCACAACCCCTATGTATCAAATCCCATGTAGGCTCTATCTTGAAGATGAATTTCCTCTACAGAGATTCGTACCATTTGGAATAACATACTTTGCACATTGCTACTTTTTTTCATTTCATGCCTCAGAGATGGATTTGCAACTTGATTTGTATGTGAACCATTTGAAAGATTTGAAATGCATCTCCTTAAAGCAGAACTTTGCTACATTTGTCTGGGTAGTCTTAGAGCAGAGACCACTGTAGATATAGACAGAATCACGGTCAGACACTTTCTAAAATCAAAAGAAACTGCACCTCCTCATTCCTCCTGAATTTGTTTTCTCTCGGTTCAGACTGTAGCTTTCATAGTTCAACACTTCTCTGTAAACAATGCAATTGCATGTAACATCCACATCCACAACAAACTGCAATTATATAGCACCTTTCACCTAGAAAAACCTCCTAAGGTACTTTGCAGGATCGTTCTCGAACAAAATTTGACACCAAGCCATATAAGGTAATATTAGGACAGCTTAGTCAATGACATATATTTTAAGGAGTGTCTTTAGAGAGATACAGAGGTGGAGAGGTTTAGGGAGGGAATTCCAGAGTTTAGGGCCTTGGCAGATAATATCATGGCCGCTAATGGTGGAGAGATTATAATAAGGGATGCAAAAGAGGCCAGAAATGGAGGACTGCACATATCTTGGAGGGTTGTAGGGCTGGAGGAGATTACAGAGATAGGGAGGGGTGAGGCCATGGAGGGATTCGAAAACAAGGATGAGAAGTTAAATGAGAATCGTGGGAATTTCTCATCAAAAACTGCTGAAGATGGCTCAAGGTAGAAGCTTAAATTTGAAACTGAACCATATTTAAGTGTTCCAAACAAAGGTCCGCAGCTGATCCTTGGAAGAAGGCAGAAGCAAAGAAGTTCAAGGCTGCGGATACTGGAAATCTGAAACAGATACAAAAAATGCTGGAAATGTTCAGCAAGTCAGGCAGCATCTGTGGAGAGAAAAACAGAGTTTCAGGTCATGACCTTTCCTCAGTGTTTAAGTGTTGGTAGGGACAGTACAAAATAAAAAAATTTGTTAACACTAACTGTCCCTTAGGGAGCTACTTTGCTCACAAATGTTTGGCTTGCAGGATATAAACAGAGCAGTTTATCTGGATTATCAGATCTGGTGAAAGATATATGGATTTGTGTTGTTGCCACCTGTTCAGAGAGTCATAAAAGAGATATTTCATACAATATCAACTACTTGCATTTATATAGACCTTTAATGTACTAAAACATCCTGAGAGACTTCACAGGAGTGTTATCAAACACAATTTGATACTGAGCCACATATTAGGACAGCTGCCCAAAAGCATGGTCTAAGAAGTAGATTTTAAAGAATGTCTTAAAGGAGGTGAGAGAGGTAGAGAGGCAGAGAAGCTTGGGGTGGGGGGAGGGTGGAATTCCAGAGCTTAGGGCCTGGGCAATGGTGGACAAATGAAAATCAGGGAAGCGCAGAAGGCCAGAATTGTATGAGCACAGATACATTGCAAGATATCTTCAAAAGCATCATTGTCATGCTTCAGGGTTTTTGACCGTTTTCCACAGGAAGGATTTGAAAATAAGGGTTACGTTTGTTTCTTTTATCAAAGTGTGCTCCCATAATTTTAAAAAAGGTACTTAGATGAGAGGTGGTTAATATGCTAAATGGAAGTTTCTTTCTCCAAAGACATAATGATAAGTAATTTATTAGTTTGGCTGGGTAATTGAAGAACATCCCATATTCATTGGGACCTTCGTCTGCCTGTGAATCTGGAAATAGATAACAAAAGGAAAACAAGAAAATGGGTGTTTGAAACAGGAAGTCTGCAGGAGCAGCCAGGCTTGTTTAAGGGGAGGCAGAGAGGCATTCATTGAGGCAAAGAACTTGAAAGGCTGACAGATAAGTAGAAGACATAATGGTTGACTTTGACTACGGGCAGAGTATGGGCGAGTGTCTGGCGGAGTGCACCCAGCCGTAGTTACTGCTGTGAGGTTCAAGCCTCTCTTACATGCCTCCAGCGAACTGTGGGCGCCAAGGAGTAAACCCTACTGCAGCTCGCTGGTTTGGGATGGCAAGCTTCCATGCTAAGCCAGCTAATTGCCAGAGCTTGGGAATGAGAGGAAAAGGGAAGCCCAAGGGGGATGGCTCAGATAGGCCAGCTGTGGACAGGATATTTTTTGATGGCCCTTCTTTGACAGTACATTCCAGACCCATGATCTTTACCACCTAGAGGAACCAGGGCAGCAGCCATATGAGAACCCCTACATGCTCCAATTCACACACCATCCTGATTTGGAAATATATCACCATTCCTTCATCATCACGGGGTCAAAATTCTGGAATTCTCTACAACTGCACTGTACCTACAGCACAGGGACTGCGGTGGTTCAGTACTACCTTCTCAAGGGCAATTAGAGATGGACAATAAATGCTGGCCTTGCCAGCAATACTAACATCCCATGAATGAGGAAAAAAAAGAGGAGCACATTTTTTGGCCCCTTTAATGACTGCTGGTTAAGCCACTCTGTGCCTGGTACGAATGGGTGGCATATATTACATGGACTGTGCACCATGGTGATTGCCAGAGTGCCAGCTAACTGGGGAAGATGCCATTTCCACCCGTTAGAGGGAGTTAAACTTAACCCTATCTTATTTAAATCAAGTTAAATGATCCACTGATGGGGGAAGCATAGCATATTTTGTTACTTTGTATCATTACTTGAAGATAATTAGTACTAATTGGTCTAAGTGAATCAGATTGATATTGTTGCCCAACGTGTTAACTTGCATTAAAATAAAGCAGCTTTATGATTCACCTCAAACCTTGCCAGTAATATTTGGGTTGGGCCACAAGTGGGTATTGTTGCAAAGTGGGCTACACTATCCAACCAATAGATATAGGACAGTGTGAGGCAACTCCCATAAAAGAGTAAGCTCCTCAGACTACTCATGGGAGCAACCGTCACCACTGAATATGAGAAGGTATCTACAGTAGACACAAACTTGGAACGCATATTTTAACAAATGTTAGAACCTCTCATTTTGATTGTGACCTCTGATTGTGCTGCCGAGCAGTTTTTCTCCTTTGAAGAACCTGTATGAACTTTTTGCCTTTGGTCATAGGAGACTACACCATTCTGTTACTCAATTATTTTTTTCCTTATACCTTTAAAATATTAGTGTACTACATTAGTGTAGAACCCGAATATATAAAGTACCCTATTATTAATAATAGATTCTCATATAGGTCATCTACACATGTTCCATTTTGGTTTTGTAGAAGCAATTTGTAAGGATAGAATTATTTTAGTAGCATTTGCCCGTCGGTGATTTATGATATATACTTGTATCATTGTAGATCAGCTACCCAAAATTACTCCCATCTATTTTGCAAAAGCAATATTTTCCTACTTAATACACGTATAAGCATATTCTTTGTGATCCTCCTTATTTATGTAAAAAGGTTGCGTACAAAAGAAGCTAAAAGGTTATTAGCCTCTGACTGACTGAAAGGGTTTAGTGGAAAACCATAGTAAATCGACGGAGGAGATGGAAGAGAGCCCTGAGGCACCCAGATCACCACAGGAGGCTGGCAGGGTAGATGGATGTACCTGAATAAATCAGCAAGTACCCTAAGGCTGTCGAAGTACCAGAGGAAGCAACACCTGCTGGCAAGTGAGAAGTATGGAGATAAGATGTATTTTTAAAAAAGGTTAAGTGTGTTCACCTAAATGTGAAAGCTAGCTTCTTCTGCGCAGAAAGGCACATTGCTTTTGTTGATGGAGAGGTCAGTCTTTATATTGGCTTAACTGACTCACGGGAAAAAGTGAGAAGTGCACGTGGAATCATAGAAAGTTTAAGGCACAGAAGGAGGCCACTTGGCCCATACATGCCATTGAGGATAGGCGTACTGTGAAAAAAGAGGAAATCGAGGTGGTGATAAAATAGTATGGAACTGCATCAAGGAATTTTACAGCACAGAAGGACACCATTTTGAAATTGACTCGTCCACTCTAATCCCAGTTCTTTAACCTTTCTTAAAGGAAGGAGGGTAAAGAAATCCAAATATTTATTCAATCCGCTTTTCATATGAATTACTATATTAAAAAAAGCCCAAAGGTACTCACAGGATACAATGATAATAGAATTGTTAACTAATCACAGTTATCAATCTTTTGTCAGCCATTCTACATCAGATTCAGACATGCCATTGGGGACAAATGGGGGGGTCCTGAACCCAATGGTGATGGCTGCCCAAAACAATATCAATTAAGAAGCCACCTCTGGGAGTGCCATCCAGAGTGCACACCATGGAACTGGCAGGCTCAATGGGAGGGTTGGCAGCGATGTCCTGCCGGCATTCCCATCGGGAGAGGTGTGCACTGCTGAGGCTGGCAGGAGACTGCGAGGCTGCCTCAAGATGGAGGAGCCCTCTGAAGAATTACGATATGGCCACAGCTGGCAGGCCATCAATGTGGAGGGGGAAGCCCTCCAGGAATGAATAATGGCTGGGTGCTGACACCCATGCATCGATGGCACCCCTCCCCCTCCCCCCACCGGCCTGCGTCTACTAACTTGCCGGCCTCCAGCCTCATCGTGAAGGTGTCAGATAGCTGACCCAATGCGCAAATAGACAACTTTCCTCCTGGCACAGCCCCCTAACCTGCCTTCACAGGGCCAGGAAGATTCTGCCTACTGTATCTGCAGCTGGAACAAAATCAATTCCATGAGGCATCCTTCTTTTTCGTAGCTGCTCCTAACTACATTCTGTTGCTACATACTATATATATGCACATACATATACATACACACACAGCTAGAGTAGTTCTCTTCAACAAATTTTGGAACATTGTATGGAGACTGAGGTTAGATGATTTTACCAAATTTGTCAGTGTAGTCACAGCATATAAAGAGACCATCTGCTGTATGTTAGTTCTTTGAAAGAACTATCCAATTCGTATCACTCTACACCTGCTCTTTCCACATAGCTCTGAAACTTTTTCTGTCACAAGTAAATATTCATTTCCCTTTTGAGTGCCTGCAACATTTACCATTCTGTCCATTCATGCTGGTTTGAATGCCTTTTTTTGGTGGGGGAGGGGAGAGGGAGGCTGGTTGTGTAAATTGCTTGCAACCCCCAACCTTGTGCTACTGAACCAGGAAGCCATTCATTTTGGTTACTACTGTGAGGGACCTCTCCACAAGTCTCACCTTTGTTTATTGCAGTAACATTGTCGCATCTCCTCTATTTACAAGCATCACCACACATAGATGCAATTGTCAGATAATCGTTAAATATGCAAACTCAATTAGTTTGTGCATCGATACTGGAATTACAAGCATTTAGCAAATGAGAATTAATCAGGTAAAATGTACAGACTGTAGTCAAAAATATATTAGGTTCTCCAGTGGTTTTGGAAGATTAATATCTTTGCTCAGCTTTAGATTGCATGGAAGTAATAAATAGGGAGATGTCTGTGCAGCTGGCGATGAGTTAGTAGCAATGCTGCACAGAGTTTTGTAAGCGTAGCTTTTCCAGGTAGTCTGGCCAAAAAACTGACTATCTTATTGTGCATTCTAATTGTCATGGAAATTTAGGATCTGTATAATACTCTGGCTTTTGAAATACATGCAATCAAAGTGCAAATAGTTGATATTAAAAGTCTATCTTCTCTTCTGGAGATGCCTCAGATTGCTGGGCAATATATCTTTTTTTTAATGTTACATCCATTTCCTAATATGCTGAGTTCTCCAGAAAAGGAAAAAGGAGAAGAATAACCATCACATTTTAACTGCAAGAGTCTCACAAAAGAAGAAAGCTGAGCTATGAAAAGCATCTGGCCTTAATGTGCATTTGGTATATTCACCGTTGTGCCTTTGGTCCTAAACAACAAACCATAGCACTGAA
This sequence comes from Heterodontus francisci, assembly GCF_036365525.1. Classification (NCBI taxonomy): domain Eukaryota; kingdom Metazoa; phylum Chordata; class Chondrichthyes; order Heterodontiformes; family Heterodontidae; genus Heterodontus; species Heterodontus francisci. The sequence continues at coordinate 17,979,187 of NC_090388.1, forward strand.
GGGAGTATAAAAATACAACACATCTTAAGGCTTCAGATAAATTGTACATGAGAAACCAAAGTTTAGTGGTATAAATAGGTCATAGACACCCGAGACTTCCTTTCTTCAAGCTATTGTTGCTTCATATTAGTTGATATAAATTTGATCTTTGTTGTGAATTTGTAAGCACAGCTAATTGTGATATGACGAGCAGTATTAGGCCTATTAGCAAGATAATGGGGTGATCATTCGTAAATAAATATCCAATGACACAATGGCTTCAAACAGAAATTTGTATTAGTCATAGAGTCACACAGTTACACAGAGGCCGTTTGGCCCCGTCGTGTCTGTGCTAGCCATCAAACACCTATCTATTCTAACACCATTTTCCAGCACTTGGCCTGTAGTCTTGTATGCTATGGCGTTTCAAGTGCTCATCTAAATACTTCTTAGATGTTGTGAGGGTTCCTGCCTCTACCACCTCTTCAGGCAGTGTGTTCCAGATTCCAACCACCCTCTGGGTGAAAAATGTTTTCCTCAAATCCCCTCTAAACCTCCTGCCCCTTACCTTAAATCTATGCCCCCTGGTTATTGACACCTCTGCTAAGGGAAAAGGTTTTACAAAATCACAGAATTGTTACAGTGCAGAAGGAGGCCATTCAGCCCATTGTGTCCACACCGGCTCTCTGAAAGAGCAACTCCCTCAGTTCCATTCCCCTGACTTCTCCCATTAACCCTGCACATTCTTCTTTTTCATATAACTGTCTAATTCCCTTTTGAATGCTTCAATTGAACCTGCCTCCACAATACTTTCAGACAGTGCATTCCAGACTTTAACCACTCGCTGTGTGAAAAAGTTTTTCCTCATGTCACTCTTGCTTCTCTTACCAAATGCTTTAAATCTGTGCCCTCTTGTTCTGGATCCTTTCATGAGTGGGAACAGTTTCTCTCTATCTACTCTGTCCAGACCCCTCATGATTATAAATACCTCTATCAAATCACCTCTCAGCCTTCTCTTCTCCAAGGAAAACAGTCCTAACTTCTCCAATCCATCTACATAACTGAAATTCCTCATCCCTGGAACCATTCTCGGGAATCTTTTCTGTACTCTCTCCAACTCCAGCATGTCTTTCCTCAAGTGCAGCGACCAGAATGGGATGCAATACTGCAGCTGAGGACAAACTAGTGTCTTATACAAGTTCAACATAACTTCCTTGCTCTTGTACTCTATGCCCCTTTGAATAAAGCCAGGTTACTGTGTGCTTTATAAACTACTCTCTCAACCTGTCCTGCCACCGTCAATGACTTATGCACATATACACATAGGTCCCTCTGCTCCTGGACCCACTTTAGAATTGTTCCCTTAATTTATCTTGTCTCTCCATGTTCTTCCTACCAAAATGAATCACCTCACATTTCTCTGCATTGAACTTCATCTGCCATCTGTCTGCCCATTCCACCAACTTGTCTATGTCCTTTTGAAGTTCTACACTATCCTCCTCACAGTTCTCAATGCTTCCAAGTTTTGTATCATCTGCAAACTTTCTTCCTATCTACCCCTCTAAGCCCCTCATAATTTTGTATACCTCAATCAGGTCCTCTCAGCCTTCTCTGCTCTAAGGAAAACAACCCTAGCCTATCCAGTCTCTCTTCATAGCTGAAATGCTCCAGCCCAGGGAACATCCTGGTGCATATCCTCTGCACCCTCTCCAGTGCAATCACATCCTTTCTATAATGTGGCGAGCAGGACTATACACAGTACTCCAGATGTGGCCTAACTAGCATTTTACGCAGCTCCATCATAACCTCCCTGCTCTTATATTCTATGCCTTGGCTAATAAAGGCAAGTATCCCATATGCCTTCCTAACCACCTTATCTACCTGTGCTTCTGCCTTCAGTGATCTTTGGACAAGTACCCCAATGTCCCTCTGACCCTCTGTGCTTCCTAGGGTCCTACCATCCATTGTATATTCCCTTGCCTTGTTAATCCTCCCAAAATGCATCACCTCACATTTCTCAGGATTAAATTCAATTTGCCACTGCTCTGCCCATCTTACCAGCCCATCTATATCGTCCTGTAATCTAAGGCTTTCCTCCTCACTATTTATGGCACCACCAATTTTCGTGTCATCTGTGAACTTACTGATCATTTCTCCTATATTCACGTCCAAATCATTAATGTACACTACAAACAGCAAGGGTTCCAGCACCAATCCCTGCAGTACACCACTGGTCACAGGCTTCCAATCGCGAAAACAACCCTTGACCATCACCCTCTGCCTCCTGCCACTAAACCAATTTTGGATCCAATTTGCCAAATTGCCCTGGATCCCATGAGCTCTTACCTTCTTGACCAATCTCCCATCCGGGACCTTATCATAAGCCTTACTGAAGTCCATATAGACTACATCAACTGCTTTACCCTCATCTACACATCTAGTCACCTCCTCGAAAAATTCAATCATATTTGTTAGACATGATCTCCCCCGACAAAGCCATGCTTACTATCCTTGATTAATCCCTACCTCTCCAAATGAAGATTAATCCTGTCCCTCAGAATTTGTTCCAATAGTTTCCCTACCACTGATGTTCGACTCACTGGCCTGTAATTACCTGATTTATCCCTACTACCCATCTTGAATAATGGTACCACATTCGCTGTCCTCCAGTCCTCTGACACCTCTCCTCTGGCCAGAGAGGATTTGAAAATTTGTGTCAGAGCCCCTGCAATAGAAACTTAGAACCATAGAAAATAGGGGCAGGAGTAGGCTACTCGGCCCTTCAGGTCTGCTTCGCCATTCAAAAAAGATCATGGCTGTTCGTCTAATTCAGTTCCCTGTTCCCGTTTTCTCCCCATATTCCTTGATCCCTTTGGCATTAAGAAATATATCTATCTCCTTCTTGAATATATTTAATGCCTTGGTTTCCACTGCCTTCTGCGGTAGAGAATTCCACAGGTTCACCACCCTCTGAATGAAGAAATTTGTCCTCATCTCGGTTCTAAATGGTATACCCCGTATCCTGAGACTGTGTATCCTAGTCGTAAGGTCCAAGACTGGTCCAAAATTAGACCTTGGTTCTCATTGCAATAATGTAGGTACTCGCCAGTGCCTACCACACTTCCACAGGCAGCTCACCCATTTCCACATGTAAAATTCAGGGCCTCGAGTAAATTCCGAGAAGGGGGAGGCAGTAGGGGAAGGGTGCTGATTGCAGCCTGCAGGAGTACTGTTGAATTTGGAGAATCATTCCTGCTCTTCATTGGTTCAATGCATTTTTTTTAAACAATATTAAAACTTACTTTTTTGTTGATAGCCATTTCTATGCTGCATCCGCACCAGGATAACCTTAGTGGAGCTGGTCTGGTACCTGCTACACTCAAGAGAGCCCAATTTCTCGGAGGGGCACTAAAACAGATATAAGGTGCACTCATTAGCATATGTAAGAGGCCTAAATGGCTGTTAGGCGGCTGCCTGAAAGTCGTCCAAGGTCAATATGATGTTGGATGTTTGTCAGGCATTTTTGGGACATGTTCATTTTTGCTCCAATTTCTGGCATGTTACACAATAATGCACAGAAATTAGGTTACTTATGAGCTTCACACATATTTCCTGAACAGAAATAAAAAATGATAACAATCTGCACATCAAGAATCTGATGCACTGCCACCTGCCTTCCTCAGTGGACTACCAAAAGGAGACCAAAAAGCTACCAAAATCATGAATTGAGAAATGGTTGTAATGCATTGAAAAATTGCCCAATAAAATATATCAATTACTTCTTAAAATAACCCCAGTCCCTCCAAAAAGCCTTTTCTTTTGCCATTGCTCATAGCCCTAACCATTGATACCCACTATATGACAGAAAATAGTATGGTAAGGAATGAGAAACGTAGGACATTTGAGGCATATTCAAGGCTTTCATTAACAGGGGGATTGAGTTTAAGAGCTGCGAGGTTATGCTGCAGCTCTGTAAGGCCCTGGTTCAACCACACCTGGAATATTGTGTTCAGTTCTGGTCGCCTCATTATAGGAAGGATGTGGAAGCTTTAGAGAGGGTGCAGAGGAGATTTACCAGGATGCTGCCTGGACTGGAGGGCATGTCCTATGAAGAAAGATTGAGGGAGCTAGGGCTTTTCTCATTGGAGCGAAGAGGGATGAGAGGTGACTTGATAGAGGGGTACAAGATGATGAGAGGCATAGATAGAGTGGATAGCCAGAGACTTTTTCCCAGGGTGGAAGGGACTATCACCAGGGGGCATAATTTTAAGGTGATTGGAGGAAGGTTTCGGGGAGATGTCAGAGGTAGGTTCTTTACACAGAGAGTGGTGGGTGCGTGGAATGCGCTGCCAGCGGTGGTAGTAGAAGCAGATACATTAGGGGCATTTAAGCGACTCTTGGATAGGTACATGGATGATAATTGATTGAAGGGTAGGTAGTTAGTTTGAGCTTAGAGTAGGTTAAAGGGTCGGCACAACATCGTGGGCCGAAGGGCCTGTACTGTGCTGTACTGTTATATGTTCTATGTTCTATGTTTGCTAAGGTTAGGTTCTTTTGAGGAATCGCAAACCAACCCAATTCAGTTTGTGTGCCAGTCTTTTGGGATCTGAGAAGATTTTATTGCAGAATTAGTCTTCTAAAATTCTTATTTTAGAAGTTTTTCTTCAAAAAGTCAAATAAATCCAGCAATTAAAGCTATTACATAAACTTTGCATTAAAATGCATTGACCTATTTTGAATTGCACACAAGAAAATACACAATATGAAGCATTGTGTAATGGTTCTGTTTAGCAATGGGGTACAGTTACAATTTGTGTGTCAAATTAAGCTTTTTGGTGCAAAACAATTCTGTTTCAAATCTTTCATTCCCATTTAAATGAGCAAAATTGTGGAGCTTAGCATTTTTCAAATTATTTAATTTTATTTCACAATAACTGCTAACGGTACAAGTAAGTTCACACAAAAAAGAGAGGTACCCTCAAGATTCACAGCTGTCCCGTCGGTCTTTGTTCTGTATTGATTTCAGAAATTTAGATTGAATTTAGATTTAAATTATTATCTCTGAGATAGGAAGGAAAATACCATCAGACGCTATACTCCTGATCAACATCCAAAGCCCCAGCTGGTAAGCGGGTGTGTGTTTAGCAAGGGAGAACAGCACTGAGTGGAGGTGAGCTGAGGAATTATGTTGAACATTAGTGGACTAGGTTGCCAACATTCATTAAATTCATCAAAATTCATTAAATTTAGCTCTTCTGTGAAGAAATCAAGAGTGTTAAGGTGACACCACATGTGCCCACCAGTGAAGATGATGACTATTGTCACCTTCTATGCTTCTGGCACTTTTAGACCTGCGCCAGAGCAACCATGGGCATCAACCAGTCAGCAAATTTCAAAGTCGTTCCTCAACCTCTGCTCTGCTCAGGAGGACGCCTCATTACTATTAGTGTTCAAACATCACGCAACAGTGACAGAGAACCCAACAGGCATTCTTTGCCATTTCTGACTTTGCCTCTGTATTGGCATGAATCAACTGCATGAACTTATACTTTACGTATCTGTAAGCCGAATGCAATAGGAAATAGAATATGTTTCCATTTGATTAAGGTAATATATGATGCCAAGAATGTTAAAACTCGTCTACATGCCACTTTTTCTAACTTATCCTTCTTTCTTTCTTCCCTCTTTTGTTCTTTTCTTTTTTTTGGTTTTATTTCTCTCCCATTAGTGCTAATGGCTGATAGCACAAACCCTCCATTCAGTATCTTGTCCAAGAGATTATTCCTGCAAAAGAACAAAAACATTTTTAAAAATAGGAAGGTCGTCAGGTTCAGCAAATGGTGCTTTCTCAATGGCAAATTTAACCTCCTCACCACATCCCTCAACTCCTTTCTCTCTCCAGACACATTCTGCGGTCTCTTGAATCAAGGAAATGTTCTTTATTGACAACCATAAGCTTTAGCCTCGGCAACGAATGTAGGCAATCCATTCCACTAATGTTCAAAGTAATTCCTCAGCTCACCTCTACTTTACTCAATGCTGTTCTGCCCTGCTATACACACATGCACTTTCCAGCCAGCGGCATTGGATGGTGATTAGGAGCATAGCGTCCGATGGTATTTTCCTTCCTATCTCAGAGATAGCCACTACTGCAGTACCAGCATTAGCCAGCTAACTTGGCATAGATCTAGACTGAGATCAAACCTAGGCCTTCCTGATCTGTACAGCTCAGTACTCTATATATAAAGTATTTTCATATTGCAGTTTGTTTCTTACTCTATTTCACTGATGCCTACCAACAACTCCTACAATTCAAAAACTTACAGTAGCTTCACAAGTGGTTGTGGTTGTTGGAAGTGAATCATCTCAGCCCCAGGACTTTGCTGCAGGAGTTCCTCAGGACAGTATCCTAGGCCCAACCATCTTCAACTGCTTCATCAATGACCTTCCTTCCATCATGAGGTCAGAAGTGGGGATGCTCGTTAATGATTGCACAATGTTCAGTTCCACTCGCAACTCTGCAGATACTGAAGCAGTGCGTGCCCGTATGCAGCAAAGACCTGGACAACATTTAGGTTTGGCTGATAGGTGGCAAATAACATTCACATCACAAAAGTGCGAGGCAATGACCATCTGCAACAAGAGACAAAAGAGCCGAACTCCGGAGTTGAGGTGAGAGTGACTGCCCTTGACATCAAGGCAGCATTTGATGGAGTATGGCATCAAGGAGCCCTAGCAAAACTGGAGTCAATGGGAATGAAGGGGAAAACTCACTACTGGTTGGAGTCATACCTAGCACAAAGGAAGATGGCTGTGGTTGTTGGAGGTCAATCATCTCAGTCCCAGGACATCACTGCAGAAGTTCCTCAGGGTTGTCTCCTAGGCTCAACCATCGTCCGCTGCTTCATCAATGACCTTCCCTCCATCATAAGGTCAGAAATGGGAATGTTCGCTGATGATTGCACAATGTTCAGCACCATTCATGACTCCTCAGATATTGAAGCAGCCCATGTCCATATGCAGCAAACCCTGGACAACATCCAGGCTTGGGCTGATAAGTGACAAGTAACATTTGCACCACACAAGTGCCAGACAATGACCATCTCAAACAAGAATCTAACCATCTTCCCTTGACGTTCATTGGCATTACCATCACTGAATCCCCCATCATCAACATTCCTGGAGATCATCATTAGCCAGAAACTTAACTGGACCAGTTACATAAATACTGTGGTGCCAACAGCAGGTCAAAGGTTGGATAGTCTGGTGAGTTAACTCACCTCCTGACGACCCAAAGTCTTTCCACCAACTACAAGGCACAAATAAGGAGTGTGATGGAATACTCTCCACTTGCCTGGATGAGTGCAGCCCCAACAACACTCAAGAAACTCAACACCATTCAGTACAAAGCAGCTTGCATGATTTGCACACCATTTACTACCTTGAACATTCACTCCTTCCACCGCTGTGTTGTGTATACTAAGATGCACTGCAGCAACTTGCCAAGGTTACTTCAACAGCACCTTTCAAACCCGTCTAGAAGAACAAGGGTGACAGACACATGGGAATACACCACCTGAAAGTTCATCTCCAAGTCACTGAGCAACCTGACTTGGAACTATATCACTCGTCCTTCATCAATGCTGGTCAAAATCCTGGAACTCCCTACCTACCAACATTGTGGGTGTACCTACACCAAAGGGCTGCAATGGTTCAAGAGGGCAGCTCACCTTCACCTTCTCAAGGGCTATTAAGGGTGGGCAATAAATGCTGGCATTGCCAGCAACATCCACATCCCATGCATGAATAAAAAACATTCAACCAAGGTGCAATGAAAAGATTAATCACAATCAGACAATCTAGTTGAGACAGTGGTGCCCCGGGGTGGCATAGTGGCGCATTGGTTAGCACTGCAGCCTCACAGTTCCAGCGACCCGGGTTCGATTCTGGGTACTGCCTGTGCAGAGTTTGCAAGTTCTCCCTGTGGATTTCGCCGGGTGCTCCGATTTCCTCCCACAGCCAAAGACTTGCAGGTTGATAAGTAAATTGGCCATTATAAATTGCCCCTAGTATAGGTAGGTGGTAGGGAAATTGAGGGGATGTGGTAGGAATATGGGATAAATGTAGGATTAGTATAAATGGGTGGTTGATGGTCAGCACAGACTCGGTGGGCCGAAGGGCTTGTTTCAGTGCTGTATCTCTGAATAAAATTTTAAAAATATCAAAACAGGGAAGCACAACTTGCATCTTCAGAGGAAAGCTTCATCTGATATATCCTATATGGTGTGAAGCATATTCCATGCATAATGCTACATTGAATGAGTTGAGTCTACTGTTAGGAGTCGTTCCATGTATATTGTATTTCATTATTCTTCTCTTCTCATTTGCCTAGATATAAATTTTCAAAATAAGCTCCACAAAAGAATTCAATTGGTTCTTCATGTAATCACATTTCTGTCCATCTGATGAGATATCTGATTTTGTTTTGCATATATTGCCTTAATAACATGACATATAAAATGTGTCTTCTGCAATAATAGTATTGTTTCCTTTTGGCTAGCCACTATTATCATTCCGAAGATAGAACACAGGTCTCCAAGTCATTGATTCAGGCGGCGTTGAGAATTATTTTTTAACAGGCTTCTTGAAATACAGGAAACAAGATGAATTGACATGGTGAACTTCATAGAATCTTTTAGGGAACTGCAGAAAAGCAAGCTGGGTTGCAGTCTTCTTTCCTGATTTTTTCTTCAGACTTGACTTTATTTCCTTCCAGAAGTTAAAACACACACACACACTGACTAACAACTAAAAAGCTTGGTGAGTTTTTCTCTGCCCATCCCATGTGTGCTCTGCTACCACTGGGCTTGTCCAATCAAAGGAGCACTTGTCACTTTTCTGCTTCTGTTATCACGGTTTCTGTTCAAAGCCTAACCCGAGCCATGTGGCAATCAGCACCATTGTTGCCAATCCTACTCCTTCAATGTCCTCTTGATTTAAAAAAAACTGATCCAACATTTACTCAGCTTAACCATAAGTACCTTTAAAAATCTTTTTAAACAAAAATCACTTTCATAACACCTAGTAAATCTACATTGTGCCTTGTTTAATGGCTGCAATGTCCTTTCTCTGGTGGGATGCCCAAAATAGCACATAGTAATTCAACTGTGGTCTAATCAATGTCCCATTTAGATTCATCATCACTTCCTTGATTTTATATTCATTGTGACTTTAAAGAAAACCCAAAATCCTCTTTGTCCTTTCTCTACCTGCAAATCTGCTTCTAAAGGTCTGTGAATCTGCATCCCAGAGTGTATAGCTCTAGTCATTCCCTTGAAAATGTAATATTTGTGGTATATTTCCATTCTCTGTCTATTCTCTGAAATGTACAATTCACCTTTATCTATATTGAACTGCATTTGCCACATATCTGCCCACTCCTGCAAACTGCCTAATTACTCCTGCAGTCTCCCACATTTGTCCTTAAAGTACACCATGCTTCTTAATTTGGCATCATCAGTAAATGTTTATATTATTCCCTCCATACTCATATCCAAATTATTTGTATGTACAGAACAAGAGAAGCCCCAACACAAATCCCTGGGACATGCCATTGTGTTGATATAATGATAATTATTTGCTTGCCAGTTTAATTTCTTCCTATCCATTTTCTCTGAGAATATAGTTCAACAGTATTATCATCCCTACAACACTTTATAAAGGGCTTTTTCCTCATGTGTGAGCAATTATACTGAGTGTCATCAGGTTAGTTTATCAAAATGTGTGACAGCCAATTCTGACGTCCCTGTGCTCCCACTTTGCAGAGGAATTACTGAATAGCAAAGATGAACTTGGGCTGTTTTTTTTCCCTATCCAGGGAAGTTAAACTGAACTTTTACATCAGCAAGTACACCCCTGCTGAGATTAGCTAACTCAGCACAGACAAGGAATCAAATGTTGGACCTTCCTGAGCAATTGGGTGTGTTGTTTTTGGCATCTTTCCATCTCTGAAAGATGATAGGCATACAGCAAACAATCCATTTAGGTGGCGTGTCTTCTCTTGGTGCACCTTTGCTGATGGCTGTGAAGGCCAATTGGGTGTGCAGGCCATCAATTATATTGAAATGAGGCCCAAGATTTAAAAGCCCCTAGTCATAGGGGCTTCCCACTTGCTCCAATCCCACCACTGCTCCCTTCCCATGCAATTTGCTCGTCGATTTTAAAATCAAGGTTTACCCCTTTTTCTGGAACCTGTCATAGACAAGGCAGGTAATGAATACACCCAAAGCTTCTAAGGGTGCTTTTTATTGAAAGGGATTATTTATTTTTCAGAGAGAGATCGAGTGTGAAATAATAAATAATGCCACAATGGATTTCCTAATCCTAACCCCTCTCTTTATAATTTACTAAATTCCAATTTGGTTTTCCCATCAAGCAAGACGACTGGTACAAGTCGATTGATTTGCATAAAGAATGTCTACAGTATTTCAAGCAGAATCATTTACAGGATCAGTGCCCTCTTCTCTTCCCCTCTGAGAAACACCTTAAGATTTTAATTTAATGTCAGCAGCGCTATCATATTTTAAGTTGCTGTTATTGTTCTTTAAATGGTTAAGGCCATGCTATTCATCTCTATTGTTTCTATTATATTTTATAATGACAAGAGCAGAGTTACCCATAATTGTAATTTATCCATCATTGTAAAGATTATTGTGTTTATTTTGCAATTTCCTTTTAATTAAGATTCCAGTATATTTTAGACTTCATAGTGCCCATCTAATGAGCTCATTTCTCATATTCTCCAGGATGCCAAACTTTAAATAGAGATATGGTCTCAGATCTTTACAATATTATAGAATATTGAGACAACAATCTGTATTTTCATATAGTCCTTATCAATATAGATACTGAGACTGCGGCTTATTAATCATAGTACAAATGGTATCCATTTAAAATGACAGTTTAAATCCATGTCCAGCTCAATCTCTTTAATATCTTTGTTTTTGTTGAATGGCCATGTGGAATGGTTCGAGGGTTAAGTAGAAAGTATCTGGGAAGTATCGCATTGTGTAATGAGAGAGGAATAATTGACAATCTAGTTGTGCGAGACCCCTTGGGGATGAGTGACCATAATATGGATCGAATTCTTCATCTAGATGAAGAGTGACGTAGTTGATTCTGAGACTAGGGTCCTGAATCTTAATAAAGGAAACTACAAAGGTATGAGGTGCGAGTTGGCTATGATGGATTGGGAAACGTTACTTAAAGGGATGACGGTGGATAGGCAATGGCAAACATTCAAAGAGCACATGGATGAACTGCAACAATTGTTTATTCTGGCGCAAAAGTAAAATGGGAAAGGTAACCAAACCATGGTTTACAAGGGAAATTAGAGATAGCATTAGATCCAAGGAACAGGCATAAAAATTCACCAGAAAAAACAACAGACCTGAAGATTGGGAGCAGTTTAGAATTCAGCAAAAGAGGACCAAGGGATTGATTAAGAAGGGGAAAATAGAGTACGAGAGTAAGCTTGCGGGGAACGTAAAAACTTCTGTAAAAGTTTCTATAGCTATGTGAAGAGAAAAAGATTGGTGAAGACAAATGTAGGTCCCTTCCAGTCAGAAACAGGGGAAATTGTTATGGGGAACAAAGAAATGGCTGACCAACTAAATGCAATACTTTAGTTCTGTCTTCACAAAAGAGAACACAAATATCATACCAGAAATGTTGGGGAACACAGGGTTTAGTGAGAGGGAGCAACTGAAGGAAATCAGTATGAGTAGAGAAATGGTGTTGGGGAAATTGATGGGATTGAAGGCCGATAAATCCCCAAGGGTCTGATAATCTACATCCCAGAGTACTTAAGGAAGTGGCCCTAGAAATAGTGGATGCATTGGTGGTCATCTTCCAAGATTCTATAGACTCTGGAACAGTTCCGACAGATTGCAGGGTAACGAATGTAACCCCAGTATTTAAAAAGGGAGGTAGAGAGAAAACAGGGAATTATAGACCAGTCAGCCTGACGTCGGTAGTGGGGAAAATTCTAGAGTCCATTATCAAAGATTTTATAGCGGAGCACTTGGAGAACAGTGGTAGAGGTGGACAGAGTCAACATGGATTTACGAAAGGGAAATCATGCTTGACAAATCTACTCGCATTCTTCGAGGATATCACTAGTAGAGTTGATGAGGGGGAGCCAGTGGACGTCGTTTATTTGGACTTTCAGAAGGCTTTCGACAAAGTCACACGTAAGAGATTAGCGTGTAAAATTAAAGCGCATGGATTGGTGGTAGTATATTGCGATGGATAGAAAATTGGTTGGCAGACAGGAAACAAAGAGTTGGAATAAATGAGTCTTTTTCCGAATGGCAGGCAGTGACTAGTGGGGTACCGCAGGGATCGGTGCTAGGACCCCAGCTATTCACAATATATATTAATGATTTAGATGAGGGAACTAAATGTAATATCTCCAAATTTGCAGATGACATAAAACTGGGTGGGAGGGTGAGTTGTGAGGAGGAGGCAGAGAGGCTTCAGGGTGATTTGGACAAGTTAAGTGAGTGGGCACATGCATGACAGATGCAGTATAATGTGGATAAATGTGAGGTTATCCACTTTGGTAGCAAAAACAGGAAGGCAGATCATTATCTGAGTGGCTATAAACTGAGAGAGGGGAATATGCAACAAGACCTGGGTGTTCTCGTACACCAGTCGCTGAAGGTAAGCATGCAGGTGCAACAGGCGGTAAAAAAGGCAAATGGTATGTTGGCCTTCATAGTGAGAGGATTCGAGTACAGGAGCAGGGATGTCTTGCTGCAATTATACAGGGTGAGGCCACACCTGGAATATTGTGTGCAGTTTTGGTCTCCTCATCTGAGGAAGGATGCTCTTGCTATAGAGGGAGTGCAGCGAAGGTTTACCAGACTGATTCCTGGGATGGCAGGACTGACGTATGAGGAGCGATTGAGTTGGTTAGGATTATATTCGCTGGAGTTTAGAAGAGTGAGGGGGGATCTCATAGAAACCTATAAAATTCTACCAGGACTTGACAGGGTAGGTGCAGGAAGGATGTTCCCGATGGTGGGGGAGTCCAGAACCAGGGGCCATAGTCTAAGGATATGGGGTAAACCTTTCAGGACTGAGATGAGGAGAAATTACTTCACCCAGAGAGTGGTGAGCCTGTGGAATTCGCTGTCACAGAAAGCAGTTGAGGTCAAAACATTGTACATTCTGAAGAAGGAGTTAGATATAGCTCTTGGGGCTAAAGGGATCAAAGGATATGGGGAGCAAGCGGGAACAGGTTAATGAATGGCGGAGCAAGGTCAAAGGGCCGAATGGCCTACTCCTGCTCCTAGTTTCTATGTTTCTTATTGTGATATGGAAAATGTATTTATTTGTCTAATTATCGATACCTACAGCAGTCATTGTCTCATAAAGGAAACAGTTCAACAATAACCGCAGACATGCTCATCATTCAGCAATAAAATTTGCTAGATATTCAGGATCCAAATCGCTACCATATTGTTGCGACCAGGTGATGAAGAGGTCTACTGGTCGCTTTCAGACTTCACCTGGTCTTAACGTAACAGGGTTTAATTTTAAACACACCAGCCTGAATTTTATTGGGGCGCCGCCATCTGCGGTGGCACGATTGGAACTCAGCGCAGCACCCGCATTTAGCAGCCGCAGCAGAGCCCCTGCGATATTACGGGAGGGGTCTCATTAGCATCACTGTACCAAGCCTCCCCCCCCCGATATTACGTGGGGAGAGGTGGGACATTCGGCACAGTGAGGAATCCATTGACAGTTGTGCAGTAGGTGCTGGGGCCCTATTTTAAGCGCCCCAGCACCTGCTTCCTGACAGCTGTCAAAGAAATACTTACCTGACTGCTGAAGAGTGGGGCTGCTGTCAATCTGGCAGCAAAGCAGAAAGTGCTGCAGAAATCCAGCAGTCAGGAAGCATCTGTGGAGAGAGAAACAGAGTTAACTTGTCCAAGTTCACAGATCTGAAAGTTAACTCTGCTTCTCTCTCCACATATGCTGCCTGACCTGCTGAGTTACCCCAGCACTTTCCGCTTTGCTGCCACATACTCACCCTGCTGTGTCCCAGTGTCCTGTGAAGTTGTGATCCTCTTCTCCCACTCAAGTGTAACATTCCTTCTTGTAGGTGTGCTGCACCTGGGTGAATAATCTTAAATTTGCACATTCCAGGACATGAGACTTAAATACACCATAAAATGTATTGCATAGGTTTACAGAGAACACACTGACACAAATGGAAAAGCATGGGTGTCACAGCAATATAAATACGTTTTTCACTAAATGTTCCTCACCAACATGTGTGTCCTTTTCTCTGTGCGAATGATGTGTGCCACCATGTGGCACCAATGTCAATTCCCTTTGTACTGTTGGCCCTTCAGAAGAGCAAACATATGCAATAACATCATTGCCATGCCACCATTACTCATGAGCGTTTCCACGGATGCAGTGACATGGACATTGGCTCATTCAGCTGCTGCCTCTAATGGTTTACACAGGGATGCTGCAGATGTGGACTGGTGCACAGCAGGTGAGCGAGGGTGATGTGTGACTTGCAGACCTCATGTCAGTTCCTATGGAGCAGACAGCCTTTGTCTGATAAGCCACTTCCGTACATCCCTAGCTCACTGCTAGCCCTGCGTGCAGAGCCTGGGTGCCATCTGCCCTCCCATGCGTCTTTCATATTGTAGGTCCTCAGCGTCCTCATATTCTGAGGAGGAATCCTGTTGACATCTCTCTTCATCATACCAGGCGTATTGGGTGCGTAGTTATGCAGAGCAGCAAAGAAAGGAGCTGGCCTTTTTGGCCCGTAGTACAGGGCATCACCCTATCCATACAGGCATTGGAGGCGCTCTTTCAGCACGCCGATCTCCTGCTCAATGGTTGCTCATGTAGCTCAGTGACTGGTGTTGTATCTCTCCTCTGCAGCAGTGATGGGATCTCTCACTGGTGTCGGGAGCCATGTCTGCAAAGGATAGCCCTTGTCTCCAAGAAGCCACCCCTCCATCTGAGACAGTTCAGTGAACAGCGGTGGCAGCTGGGACTGGCACAAGACCCAGGTGTCATGGCAGCTGCCTGAGAAGCGGTCACACATTCACTGTAAGCAGCCACAGTGTTCACATACCAGCTTCACCTAGATTCAGAGGCTCCTTTAATGGTGACGTCCGCAGGTGGTAGCCTGGCAGTAGGCCTGATGGCCACATAAGTGCAGTCTCTGAACATTACAACCTATGGTTCTCCGGCAATGGTGCTGAAACCGACGGCCTTCTGGGCCTGGCTGTGAGAGTCCGTCCTGAAGCGAACATACTCACTGGACCTCACTGAAACCGACGGCCTCTGGACCTGCCTGATGCAGCAGTGCACTGCTGACTGTGTGACCCCACAAAGGTCTCTGGTGGGCCCTTAAATGGCTTCAGAGGCATCAGGCTTGAGAACCGCTGCCACTATGAGGAACAAAGGCATGGGATGTCCACCGGATCCTTGAGCAGGGCACAGAGACGTGTCACCACCCTCTCTAAATGCGCAATCTCCTCTGACACTGGTGCTCTGACATCCAATGGCACATCATGTGGGGCCTGTAGATGCACGGCAACTGTAATGGCGAGCTCCCCTTGGGGGCTGCTGCTCATGACCGGGGGCTTCTACGTGGATCACACCTGCCTGTTGGTATTGCCTCTGGTGAATACAGATCCTCACGTGCAGAGGATCACACAATGTGGGATGAGCCATACCTATTTTCATGTGATAAATAAAGTTGAACCCTGCATGAATTCGAAGGTTCCTAACAAGGCATGGATTGGTGTTGACGGGTACATCAGCTGCTTTCCCGGATCAACTATGTGGCATGTCATGGCATTGCCCATCTTGGCCAACATGCAGAGTGGCACAACATGACCACATCAAGATCCTACCAGCTGAATCGATTGCCCTCATTATCCATAAAATCTTAATGCTCCTGCCTTTTCTGGCATCCTCCCCACACACAGGGTGCCTAGTGTGCCATTGCCCCCTCACAAACACAAAGCATACACTGTTAACGGAAGGATGGTACATGGTACCTCCCTTCATGCCTGCACAGCTTTCCCTCCAGTAATCCCAGACCCCCTCCCTTTCAGAATGCGGAGTACGGCCCCTGTGTATGTCCCCCCTCCTCCCTTTAGAAATGCAGAGTTAGACCGCTGCATATCGCCCCGTCCCTTCCAGAATGCAGAGTCAGACCCCTGTGTATCCCTCTTCCCTTCTCCCTTCTGTAATGCAGAGTGAGGACCCACCGGTTTTTCAGATTGTGAATGGGACAGCACATGACGGCCGCCCCTTCAATGAAAAATCCAGCAGTGTCTGTGATGAGGCGGCGGGCTCATAATCAGCATAGATAAATAATCATTACCATATGTTGATTGTGGTGCCGCCGCCATGCGACGGTGGGGGAGGCCCGCACCGAGGTCCCGTCGCCGCCGTTAGAATGTGGCCAGCCCGTCTCAACAACGCGGGTCGAGGCGGGCCTCTTCCCACAGCATTTAACCGGCCCCCGCGCCACAATCCATGTGTCGAGGGGTTGGTAAAATTCAGCCCAACATGTTTTTAGCTCCCCCTTGGTGAATCCTTGTTCACTGCTTTCCAATTTGCAGGCAAAGAAACCAGTACAAACAGGCTTTCTTAGGTTTAAAGAAGAAAAGTTGAAATTTATTAAACTTAAACTCTAAATGCATACGTGATACACACATGTAGTTAGAGGCAGAAAGAAAATCAAAGAAATAAAGTAGAAAAGTTTGAGGCAATATCTGTGTTACGGTTCTTCGAGTTCACTGTAGTTTCCTTTATTGTAAGTAGATCTTGCTTTGCGTTGGGGCCCAGTATTCTTCTTAAACCTTGTTCACTGCAGGAGACTTTTCTCTCTTGGGGGTTCATGTGTCTTCAGTGAATTTGGAGCTCCATGAGAAAGAGATGGGAGCAGCAGACTGGAGAGACTGTGGTGTGCCAGCCAGGAGAGATCTTCTCAGTCCAGGAGCATTCTGCTTTCTGCCCAAACTGTTTGTACAAATTCAAAAAACTCAGATTGCCCAGCAGATTAGTCATGTGACTAGCTGGTTTGACCATGTCCGTTTGTGTATTCGGCCATCTTAGCAGTCAACCTGGAATGCGAGCTCCCCCACCTTCAATGTCTGGTGATCAAAAGTCCATTGTGGGTTGAATGTGTCAGGGAATGGTCCTTTGTCCTTTCCAAGCACTGTGTGTTAATATGCAAATATCTTTCCAGCCAAGGGTCCATTGTGAGTTGAACGTGTCAGGGAATGCCTGCTTTGTCCTTCCAAACACTGTCTGTTAATATGCAAATGTCTTTCCTGCCAAGCTCTGGCAATTTTTTAAAGCAAGTCCTTACTTCACTTCAACAACAGTTTGAAATTTAATGTCCACGTGGCGAAATTAACATGCGTCATGCTTGGCAGGTGGGGGCCTGCATGACAATATTATTCACCCCGTGTTATTGGAGAAGTATTACTCTTTAATAAAATCTGTTTGCTCCTCATGTAGCCTCAAAGTCAACATTTTAGTTATAATTTTACAACCTATTTGGAGTTAAGAAACACATCGTTAGTTTGTGCAAAGCAACAGATTTTTGTAACCCAAAGGAGTGTTCTGACAGAAGTAGTTCTCACAGATTTCAAATGTTACTAAAGATTTATTCATGTTGTTCTCGAATCATCAGGCTGAATTTTCCAGTGGGCGTCAGGAGCCCATACGGGGACCCGAGTCCGCCCATGTCGTCAGTGCGCCCACCATTGCAACCTTTCAAGAGGCGTGCTCCTAATTGACCACCTCTGCACTTGCACCCTATTAAGGATGATAAGCATGTACCAGAGGCTGAGGGCAAATCCGGGGGCCTGCAGCGATGTCCACTCTGATGCGGCTCCCCGCAATTTTCCCAGCCCCCCTGCCTCCAGCCCAGTCTCTGCAGGACTGGGAAAATTCAACCCGTAGAGTCATACAGCAGAGAAGGAGGCCATTCAGCCCTATTGTGCCTGTGCCAGCTCATTGAAAGAACTATCCAAATTGACCCCCCACACCTGCTCTTTCCCCATGATCCATTTCAAGTATTTATCCAATTCTCTTCTGCAAGTTATTATTGAATCTGCTTCCACCAATCTTTCAGGCAGTGCATTCCAGATCATAATAGCTTTATGTGTAAAAGAAATCCCTTCACCTCGCCCATCCCTTGACCCTCCCCCCACCCCACCCATCCCCAGAGTTCTTTGCTGATTACCTCAAAAGTTAGTTCGTAATATCCTATTATGCAACCAGGTTCCTGACTTGAATGTGTTGCATATTCCTACCAACTGTTATATAATTGCTTTAAGAGTGATGTCCCTTTAAGAATTCGGTATGCTAATGAGCTAAGTACCAGGATGCAGTCATATGACTAGAAGCCATAGTCACTCTGCACAGCAACACCCTGGGCAAAGGTTCTCTATAGCGTTTGCTCTGTATTGTATGTATTTGTTTTACTGTTAATATACCTTCTAGAGATCTTCAAGGAACTGGAATCCACGTACCTCATCGTGTTGCTTAAGATAACACAAAGAAACTCATGACACCAACTAAAGCTATCCTTTTCTCACTTGCACAGAAAGTAACAAAGATTCAGGGAAATTTTATGATGGTGTGCAACTGGTTGAATGGTTTACCCCAGGTTGATCGGTTAATTGGCCATTATAAATTGCCCCTAGTATAGGTAGGTGGTAGGGAAATATAGGGACAGGTGGGGATGTGGTAGGAATATGGGATTAGTGTAGGATTAGTATAAATGGGTGGTTGATGGTCGGCACAGACTCGGTGGGCCGAAGGGCCTGTTTCAGTGCTGTATCTCCAAACTAAACTAAACGAAGAAATAGCATCTTTGAACAAAGAACAGTACAGCACAGGAACAGGCCATTCGGCACTCCAAGCCTGCGACGATCTTGATGCCTGCCTAAACTAAAACCTTCTGCACTTCTAGGGACCGTATCCTTCTATTCCCATCCTATTCATATATTTGTCAAGATGCCTCATAAACGTCGCTATCGTACCTGCTTCCACCACCTCCCCCGCAGCAAGTTCCAGGCACTCAATACCCTCTGTGTAAAGAACTTGCCTCGCACATCCCCTCTAAACTTTGCCCCTCGCACCTTAAACCTATGTCCCCTAGTAACTGACTCTTCCATCCTGGGAAAAAGCTTCTGACTATCCACTCTGTCCATACCACTCATAACTTTGTAAACCTCTATCATGTCGCCCCTTCACCTCCGTCGTTCCCGTGAAAACAATCTGAGTTTATCCAATATTATATAATATATATTATAATCCGACTTTATCCAACCTCTCCTCATAGCTAGTGACCTCCAGACCAGGCAACAACCTGGTAAACCGCTTCTGTACCCTCTCCAAAGCCTCCACGTCCTTCTGGTAGTGTGGCGACCAGAATTGCACGCAATATTCTAAGTGTGGCCTAACTAAGGTTCTGTACAGCTAAAGCATGACTTGCCAATTTTTATACTCTATGCCCCGACCGATGAAGGCAAGCATGCCGTATGCCTTCTTGACTACCTTATTCACCTTTGCTCTAAGCAAGTTAAAAACTAACACATTTGCAACGTCACACATGTTGAGATACCTGGCACAACAAGGATACAACTAGAGGCCACACCATACTAGAAGGAAGGGTTTCACTGCCTGGCTTACATGGCAACTTAGAAAACTAGCACAAGCTGACCAACAGCTTGATAAAAGTCGCCTTCACTGTTAAAAAGCTAACGGCTCTGAATATAGACTGACAACATGTGAAGACAGGGGTTTAGACCGAAAGTGCAGCAGGACACCCAGTTGCTATAACCTAAGCTACAAGTCATTCTATAATTTTTAATTGCAACACAGAAAAAATATAGTTAGCAGTAGTTGTGAATTACTGAAGGAGGATGTAAGTGCTGAAGGTATGCAATTTATTTTGCATGTGGCATGTCCCCCACAGGACATTTTGATTTTTGATGTGTAACTTACCTTTGCCTTTTCTTAAGCCATTGGTAGGTGTCTCATTGAAATGTCAACCTTTTGTCTTATATCTGATGCATTGCTGAATTGGAGACTTGACTTTCTAATAAAAATCAAATAGATCATGACAATGGATGCTTGCGATCCAATTATAAGAGACCCTCATGCTCAACCTCACTTACATTTTACATGATGGTCTGATGTGTATCATCCAAATTGGCACTGTTCTCCCAGACTATCCTAGATCATAGTCCAGAACCTTGTTCTACGGATGAAGGAACTAGAGATATGATTCTCCTCTTATAGTGTCTGGGCATAAAGGGTGGAGTGCATAGAGGAAAATTGGATGGAAAAGAACTGATTTTTCACCCACTCTCTTAAATTTTAGGGGAAGCGAGATAAGTACATGAGAGAGGAACGAATAGGAGGAAATGCTGATAGGGCGACATACGAGCATACGAATTAGGAGCAGGAATAGGCCACTCGGCCCCTTGAGCCTGTTCTGCCAATAGCTGAACTGATTACTCCACATACCCAACTACCCCCGATAACCTTCCACCCCCTTGCTTATCAAGAATCTATCTACCTCTGCCTTAAAAATATTCAAAGACTCTGCTTCCACCGCCTCTTGACAAAGAGAATTCCAAAGACACACAACCCGCTGGGAGAAAACATTTCTCCTCATCTCTGTCTTAAGTGGGCGACCCCTTAATTTTAAACAGTGACCTGTAGTTCTAGATTCTCCCACAAGGGGAAACATCCTTTCCACATCCACCCTGTCAAGACCTCTCAGGATCTTATATGTTTCAATCAAGTCGTCTCTTCTAAATTCCAACAGATACAAGCCTAGCCTGTCCAATCTTTCCTCATAAGACAGCCTGGCCATTCCAGGTATTGGTCTAGTAAACATTCTCTGTACTGTCTCCAATGCATTTACATCCTTCCTTAAATAAGAAGACCAGTACTGTACACAGTACTCCAGATGTGGTCTCACCTTCCTACTTTAGTATTCAATTCCCCTCTGGATAAATGATAACATTCTATTAGCTTTCGTAATTAAGTGCTGTACCTGCATATTAACCTTTTGTGATTCATGCACTAGGACACCCAGGTCCCTCTGCATCTCAGAGCTCTGCAATCTCTCACCATTTAGATAATATGCTTATTTTTCATTCTTCCTGCCAAAGTGGACAATTTCCCATTTTCCCACATTTTACTCCATTTTCCAGGTCTTTGCTCACTCACTTAACCTATCTATATCCCTTTGTAGCCCCCTATGTCCTCTTCACAAGTTACTTTCCTACCCATCTTTGTGTCGTCAGCAAATTTAGCTACCATACCTTCGGTTCCTTCATCTAAGTCATTTATATAAATTGTAAAAAGTTGAGGCTCCAGCACAAATCCCTGTGGCACACCACTCATTACATCTTGCCAACCGGAAAATGACCTATTTATGCCTACTCTCTGTTTCCTGTTAGCTAGCCAATCTTCTATCCATGCCAATATGTTACCCCCGACACCATGAGCTTTTATTTTTTGCAATAATCTTTGATGTGGCACCTTATAAATGCCTTCTGGAAATCTAAGTACAATACATCCAGCGGTTCCCCTTTATCCACGGCACATGTAACTCCTAGATGAAGTAGGGTAGCTTGAGGTTTGTGTGCAGCATAAGCTCCAACATAGACCAGTTGGGCCGAATGGACAGTTGCTGTGCTGTAAATTCTACGTAAAATGTCTGGAAAATCAGGCAGTCTCCATTACCGATGTGCAATCCTCAGGCCTCTCCCATTCCCAAAATGTTCTTTGTGCACTGGACACAGACCCGTAAACACAGGAGCTGTAACATGAAATTCTATCAATCAGAGTTAACAATCCCTTGCTAACTGAAGGCTAGAACTGGGCTATGGGAATGTCTTTTGGCACCCCAATACAATTTTCTTCGAGTAATTTTGTATTCTCAGCAATCGCCAAGGTTACTTTAGTGAGTCATCAGCCCAGCTGTACCCTATTGTTGCACCACTTAATATAGAATAATAAGAGTAAGCAATCCTTCGTTGATTGA
This sequence comes from Heterodontus francisci, assembly GCF_036365525.1. Classification (NCBI taxonomy): domain Eukaryota; kingdom Metazoa; phylum Chordata; class Chondrichthyes; order Heterodontiformes; family Heterodontidae; genus Heterodontus; species Heterodontus francisci. The sequence goes on from NC_090388.1 coordinate 18,001,295, forward strand.
TGATCAGGCAGACTTGGAATTGTTGATTGAGTCTCCTTCATTGTTATTAGTTCATCCATTTCCTCAGCATCCTTCTCAATTAGAGGCCGTAATTTAATTTTCAAAGTAATTTTCTCCATATTTTTTGTTTGGAAGACTGCCCATTGAAGTGTCTAATTGTGGGTAATAGGCTTCATTAATACATTCATATTCTGTTGTTAGGTTTCCAGCTCCCTTTCAAATTGCTGTTATTGTTGAAGCTGTTGCTCTTTTTCTCAGTCTGGCCTGCCAGTACAGTTTCCAAGTTTTCGCCAAGTTCATGATGTTGTCCTCCAACTTCCATTAGTTTCAGCTCTCCCTTCATCGTTAGTCAATGCATCAGATTTCATTTTTTATCTGAAGTAGGAATTTTAATAAAATGCTCTATCTACTTTAATCTCCTAGGTACCATTAACACATGCATGCTTCATTTTCCCAGAAGAGGTTTACCCTTTCCCTGACATAAGCTTCCATTGTTATTTTTTTAATGTAACCAAGGTAGCACCCAGGGGGCTTTATAATTTACACATACTCCTTAATTTTCTTATAAGTTTCTCAAACCAGGGATGTCAGCTGGCATATTATTGTAATGTCACAAGAACACAAGCATTAGGAGCAGGTGTAGGCCATTCGGCCCCTTAAGCCTCCTCTGCCATTCAATAAGATCATGGCTGATCTGATTGTGGCCCCAACTCCACTTTCCTGCCTGGCCACCATAATCCTGACTCTCTTGTCGATCAAAAATCGAACTCAGCCCTGAATATATTCAATGACCCAGCCTCCACTGCTCTCAGGGAAAGAGAATTCCACAGACCAATGACCCACTGAAAGATAAAAATTCTCCTCATCTCAGTCTTAAATGGGAGACCCCTAATTTTTAAACTGTGTCCCTGAGTTCTCGACTCCCGCACAGGGGAAACATCCTCTCAGCATCTGCCCTGTCAAGTCCCCTCAGAATCTTATATGTTTCAGTAAGATCACCTCTCATTCTTCTCAACCCCAATGAGTATAGGCTCAACTTGCTCAACCTTTCCTCATAGGATAACCCCTTCATCCCAGGAATCAGTCAAGTGTATCTTCTCGGAACTGCTTCGAATGTCGTCCGCAAACTTACTAATCAAACCAGCGACATTTTCCTCCAAATCATTTATATATACGACAAACAGCAAAGGTCCCAGCACTGATCCCTGCGGAACACCACTAGTCACATCCCTCCATTCAGAAAAACACCCATCCACTGTTACCCTCTGTCTTCTGTGACTGAGCCAGTTCTGTATCCATCTTGCCAGCTCACCTCTGATCCCGTGTGACTTCACCTTTTGCACCAGTCTGCCATGCGGGACCTTGTCAAAGGCTTTACTGAAGTCCATATAGACAACATCCACCACCCTTCCCTCATCAATCATCTTCGTCACTTCCTCAAAAAACTCAATCAAATTAGTAAGACACGACCTCCCCTTCACAAAACCATGCTGTCTCTCACTAATAAGTTCGTTTGTTTCCAAATGGGAGTAAATCCTGTCCCGAAGAATCCTCTCTAATAGTTTCCCTACCACTGACGTCAGGCTCACCGGCCTATAATTTCCTGGATTATCCTTGCCACCCTTCTTAAACAAAGGAACAACATTGGCTATTCTCCAGTCCTCTGGGACCTCACCTGTAGCCAATGAGGATGCAAAGATTTCTGTCAAGGCCCCAGCAATTTCTTCCCTTGCCTCCCTCAGTATGCTAGGGTAGATCCCATCAGGCCCTGGGGACTTATCTACCTTAATGCTTTGCAAGACACCCAACACCTCCTTCTTTTTGATAATGAGATGACTGAGACTACCTGCACTCCCTTCCCTAGGCTCATCATCCACCAAGTCCTTCTCTTTGGTGAATACTGATGCAAAGTACTCATTTAGCACCTCGCCCATTTCCTCTGGCTCCACACATAGATTCCCATCTCTGTCCTTGAGTGGGCCGACCCTTTCCCTGGTTACCCTCTTGCTCTTTATATATGTATAAAAAGCCTTGGAATTTTCCTTAATCCTGTTTGCCAATGACTTTTCATGACCCCTTTTAGCCCTCCTAACTCCTTGCTTAAGTTCCTTCCTACTGTCTTTATATTCCTCAAGTGCTTCATCTGTTCCTAGCCTTCCAGCCCTTACAAATGCTTCCTTTTTCTTTTTGACTAGGCTCACAATATCCCGTGTTATCCAAGCTTCCTGAAACTTGCCAAACTTGTCTTTCTTCCTCACAGGAACATGCTGGTCCTGGATTCTAATCAGCTGACATTTGAAAGACTCCCACATGTCAGATGTTGATTTACTCTCAAACAGCCACCCCCAATCTAAATTCTTCAGTTCCTGCCTAATATTGTTATAATTAGCCTTCCCCCAATTTAGCACCTTCACCCGAGGACTACTCTTATCCTTATCCACAAGTACCTTAAAACTTATGGAATTATGGTCACTGCTCCTGAAATGCTCTCCCACTGAAACTTCGACCACCTGGCCGGGCTCATTCCCCAATACCAGGTCCAGAATGGCCCCATCCCTAGTTGGACTATCTGCATTCTGTTTCAAGAAGCCCTCCTGGATGCTCCTCACAAATTCTGCCCCATCCAAGCCCCAAGCACTAAATGAGACCCAGTCAATATTAGGGAAGTTAAAATCACCCACCACTACAACCCTGTTACCTTTACATCTTTCCAAAATCTGTCTACATATCTGCTCCTCTACCTCCCGCTGGCTGTTGGGAGGCCTGTAGTAAACCCCCAACATCGTGACTGCACCCTTCCTATTCCTGAGCTCCAGCCATATTGCCTCGCTGCATGACCCCTCTGAGGTGTCCTCCCACAGCACAGCTGTCATATTCTCTTTAACCAGTAATGCAACTCCCCCACCCTTTTTACATCCCCCTCTATCCCGCCTGAAGCTTCTGAAGCCTGGAACATTTAGCTGCCAATCCTGCCCTTCCCTCAACCAAGTCTCAGTAATAGCAACAACATCATAGTTCCAAGTACTAATCCAAGCTCTAAGTTCATCTGCCTTTCCTGTTATACTTCTCGCATTGAAACAAATGCACTTCAGACCACCAGTCCCGCTGTGCTCAGCAACATCTCCCTGCCTGTTCTTCCTCTTAGTCCTACTGGCCTTATTTACTATGTCCTCCTCATTTACTTCACTAGCTGTCCGACTGCTCTGGTTCCCACCCCCCTGCCACACTAGTTTAAACCCTCCCGAGTGACGCTAGCAAACATTGCAGCCAGGATATTAGTGCCCTTCCAGTTTAGATGCAACCCGTCCTTCTTGTACAGGTCCCATCTGTCCCTGAAGAGAGTCCAATGGTCCAGATATCTGAAACCCTCCCTTCTACACCAGCTGCTTAGCCACGTGTTTAGCTGCACTATCTTCCTATTTCTAGCCTGACAGGCACGTGGCACAGGGAGTAATCCAAAGATTACAACCCTAGAGGTCCTGTTTTTTAACTTACTACCTAACTCCCTAAACTCCCCCTGCAGGACCTCATCACTCTTTCTGCCTATGTCATTGGTATTGATGTGTACCCCAACCTCTGGCTGTTCACCCTCCCCCTTCAGAATGCCCTCTGTCCGTTCAGAGACATCCTTGACCCTGGCACCAGGGAGGCAACATACCATCCTGGAGTCTCTTTCACGTCCACAGAAGCGCCTATCTGTGCCCCTGACTATAGAGTCCCCTATAACTATTGCTCTTCTGCGCTTTGTCCCTCCCTGCTGAACAACAGTGCCAGCCGCTGTGCCACTGCTCTGGCTGCTGCTGTTTTCCCCTGATAGGCCATCCCCCCCAACAGTATCAAAAACGGTATACTTGTTAGAGAGGGGGATAGCCACAGGGGATTCCTGCACTGACTGCCTGCCCCTTCCAGCAGTCACCCATCTATCTGCCTGCACTTTGGGTGTAACCACTTCTCTAAACCTCCTGTCTATGACGCTTTCCGCCACCTGCATGCTCCTAAGTGCATCCAGTTGCCAACCAATCCATGCGGTCTGTGAGGAGCTGCAACTGGGTACACTTCCTGCAGATGTAGTCGACCGGAACGCTGGAAGCGTCACGGACCTCCCACATCTCACAGGTGAAGCACTTCACCCTTCTAACTGTCATTTCTATCACTAATTAGTTAATTGATATAAAATAAATAAATACTTATTAAATCCTTACTAAATTATGATACACTTCACTATGTGGTCCCTAGTGCTACATTTCTGCAATAAATACTAAACGCTAACTAAATACAGTAATCTCCTCCCTCTGGTTTAGTTACTCTACTTATTAATTAGTTAATTAGCATTTTAATCAATTTTTATCAGTTTTATTTTCAAATTCAGTACAGATTCCCTACCAGCCAATCAGGTCACAGCTTTCCTGTGACTTCACTTTTTCAGTTTTTTTTCCCCACCCGAGGTAACTGCCCTCCGAGTCTGCTCCGAGAATCCCCGAGGTAAGTTTTTTTATATACTTACCGCTCTGGAACTCCGCCCTCCGCTATTTACAGCTTGCCAACCCGAAATGACCTATTTATCCCTACTCTCTGCTTCCTGTTTTCTAACCAATCCTCTATCCATGCTAATATGTTACCTCCTACACCATGAGCTGTTATGTTGTATAGTAACCTTTGATGTGGCACCTTATCAAACGCCTTTCGGAAATCTACAGATTCCCCTCTATCCATCTTGCTTGTTACTTCCGCAAAGAACGCTAATACATTAGTCAAACACGATTTCCCTTTCACAAAACCATGTTGGCTCTGCCTGATTGTATTATGATTTTCTAAATGTCCTGCTATTACCTCTTTAATAATGGATTCTAGCATTTTTCCTATGACATATGTTAGGCTAACTGGGCTATAGTTTCCTGCTTTCTGTCTCCCTCCTTTCTTGAATAGAGGTGTTACATTTGTGATTTTCCAATCGGCTGGGTCCTTTCCAGACTTGAGGGAATTTTGGAAAATCACAACCAATACATCTACTAACTCTGCAGCCACTTCTTTTAAGATCCGAGGATACAGGTCATCAGGTCCAGGAGACTTGTCGGCCTTTAGTTCTAATAGTTTTCCCAGTATCTTTTCCCTAGTGACTGTGATTGTTTTAACTTCTTCCCTTCCTTTTATCTCCTGATTTTCAGGTATTCTTGAGATTTTTTTTAGTGTCTTCTATAGTGAAGACTGACACAAAATACCTATTTAACATTTCCACCATTTCCTTGTTTCCCATTATTAATTCCCCAGTCTCACCCTCTAAGGGACCAATGCTCATTTGAGTTACTCTTTTCCTTTTTCAATACTTGTAGAAACTCTTACTATCTGCTTTTATATTTCTAGCTAGCTTTCTCTTATACTCTGATTTCTCCCTCCTCATTATTTTTTAAGTCATTCTTTGCTGGTTTCTAAAATCTGTCCAATCTTCTGACCTACTACTAATCTTCACAGTATTATACACTTTTTCATTCAAATTGATACTATCCTTAACTTCCTTAGTTAGGCACGGATGGTGCATTCTTCTCATAGAGTCTTTGTTTCACAAAGGAACATATCTTTGCTGAGTTATGAAATATCTCCTTAAATGTATGCCACTGCTTCTCTACTGTCCTACCTTTAATCTATTTTCCCAGTTCACTATAGCCAACTCTGTCCTCATACCCTTCTAGTTGCCTTTATTTAAATTTAAGACACGAGTCTTAAACCCACACTTTTCACCCTCAATCTGAATGTGAAATTCTACCATATTATGATCACTGTTGCCTAGAGGCTCCTTTACTATGAGGCCATTAATTAATCCTGTCTCAATGCACATTACCTGGTCTAGAATGGCCTGGCCCTGGTTGGCACTAGGATGTATTTTTCTAAGAAATTGTCCCGAATACACTCTATGAACTCATCTTCCAGGCTACCTTTGCCAATCTGATTCATCCAATCTATATGAAGAATAAAATCACCCATAATTAATGCACTACTTTTCTTACAAGCCCCCATATTTCTTCCTGTATACTCTGTTCTACAGGGTAGCTACCATTCGGGGGCCTATTTCTTATCTCTACCCATTGATTTTACATGAGGAACTATCAGATTCTGAAATACTACTCATGTGGAAGATTTTCCACATAACGTGTGGGTATAGAACTGAGGTTTGATCGGCCCCCTGTTATAGAAACCACTTGATTTAATTTTTTTCTTCATACTTTAAAGAAAACAAACATATTATTTCAACTTCTTTATCTGTGTGGTATTGCCTCATTTTCCTGTACATTTTAAACATGGGAAGAAACCTATATACATTGTTGATAACAGAAACTGTTAGCACAAACTCATAGAGCAGCTTTTTCTGCAACGGTCAGTGCAGGACATTTATTTTATTATAAGGTGTGGAAATCTATGCAGATGAGGCAACGTGGGATTCCCTCATTAAGAATGTGCTGCGTGCTCAGCAAGCCCACATGATGAAATGAACACACGTTCTGAGCTTTGAGGAAATTAGTAATTGAGGTCAATGGGAATCAGGGGGAAAACACTCTGCTGGCTGGAATCGTATCTAGCTCAAAGGAAGATGGTTGTGGTCGTTGGAGTCAATCATCTGAGCTCCAGGACATCACTGCAGGAGTTCCTCAGGGTAGTGTCCTAGGCCCAACCATCTTCAGCTGCTTCATCAATGACCTTCCTTCAATCATAAGGTCAGAAGTTTGGATGTTCGCTGATGATTGCACAATGTTCAGCACCATTCCTGACTCCTCAGATACTGAAGCAGTCCATGTAGAAATGCAGCAAGACCTGGATAATATCCAGGCTTGGGCTGATAAGTGGCAAGTAACATTTGCGCCACACAAGTGCCAGGCAATGACCATCTCCAACAAGAGAGAATCGAACCATCTCCCCTTGACATTCAACAGCATTACCATCGCTGAATCCCCCACTATCGACATCCTAGGGGCTACCATTGACCAGAAACTGAACTGGAGTAGCCATATAAATACCATGGCTACAAGAGCAGGTCAGAGGCTAGGAATCCTGAGGCGAGTAACTCACCTCCTGACTCCCCAAAGCCTGTCCACCATCTACAAGGCACAAGTCAGGAGTGTGATGGAATACTCTCCACTTGCCTGGATGGGTGCAGCTCCAACAACACTCAAGAAGCCCGACACCATCCAGGACAAACCAGCCCGCTTGATTGGCATCCCATCTACAAACTTTCACTCCCTCCACCCCCGACGCACAGTGGCAGCAGTGTGTACCATCTACAAGATGCACTGCAGCAATGCACCAAGGCTCCTTAGACAGCACCTTCCAAACCCGTGACCTCTACCAACTAGAAGGACAAGGGCAGCAAATACATGGGAACATCACCACCTGCAAGTTCCCTTCCAGGTCACACACCATCCTGACTTGGAACTATATCACCGTTCCTTCACTGGGTCAAAATCCTGGAACTCCCTTCCTAACAGCACTGTGGGTATACCTACCCTAAATGGACTGCAGCAGTTCAGAGCCTTCTCAAGGGCAATTAGGGATGGGCAATAAATGCTGGCCTGGCCTGTGATGCCCACATCCCATGAATGAATTAAAAAAAATGGCAGGTAAATGGAGCTGCGGTGCAGATCAGCCATGATCTAATTGAATGGAGGAGCTGGTTCAAGGGGTTGATTGCCTGGACTCTTGTTCCTAGAAACACTTAGAAACAGACTACCTGTGTAGCAGTCTGCACAGATCCAGGTGCCCTTGCCTGAGAATGTGAAAGGGCAATTGTCTTTATAGACTCCATTTCACCAGAGGAGTAATGACTTGAGTTGTACAGTCCAGTGGAATCTGACTTGCCAATAACTTCTACCATAGGCCTGACTTTTATCAATCTTCATCTTATTCCAAGCGACTTGTGGAAACATTAGCAATAATAATCAATCCTCTGTGCACAGGTGTATCAAGAACTGCAAATGTGCCTGACTTCTCACTCTCCACATTGTTTGAGATTGATTGGGCAGGCTCAATTCAGGCTCTGAGCTAGATACACAATTTTGGTCAACCCTGAAAAGCTGGCACTTTCAAGTGTGCCGAGCTCATGTGATTGTCTATTCCCAAAGCCCAAATATGGGAACTGGAAAACGCACCTTCATACACAATTCCCTGGTAAATTAGCCAAGATAGGAAAATACTGGCTCACTCACTGAACTCAAGACAATGCACATCCCTTTGTATTCCACTGGCTTCTTAGCAAATGTTAATGCTTAGATTTAATTGGACACTGTTCAACCCGAGGCCCACCCAAATCTCAGTTTCAACCTGACCATCACTTCGGTGCAACTCAGTGTGGTTCAATCCCAACGAACTTCTCCAACTCAGCTCAAATCAAATCTTGTACAAGAATGACAATCATCTAATATTCTGCTGAAGGATTGCACCTCATGTGGACCTCGTTCTCTCTTTCACATGCTAATCAACCTCCTGAACATTTTCAGTTCTTATTTTGAGCAATCACAGTTCTTTTTACCTCTGTAACAATTGTCATGCTAGGCCCCCCTCTGCCAAGAATGAGGCACATTAATTTTGTCATGGACATTGATTTTAAACTGTTACTGGAGTGAAGAAAGGACTTGTTAAACAGATCAGCCCTGGCTGGAAAATACATTTGCATATTAACAGATGGTGTTTGGAAGGACAAAGCAGCCATTCCCTGACATTCAAACCACAATGGACATTCGATCCCCAGATTTTGATGATGGGGGTTGACTGCTAAGATGGCCGAATACACAAACGGACATGGTCAAACCAGGTAGTCACATGTCTAACCTGCTGGGCAACCTGAGTTTTTTGAATTTGTACAAACAGTTTGGAGTGTCTGTTTGCCCCTGGACTGAGAAGATCTCTCTCCTGTCTGCTCCCATCTCTTTCTCACAAGCCTCTGAATCCACTGAAGACACATGAACCCCAAGAGAGAAAAGTCTCCTACAGCGAACAAGGTTTAAGAAGAATACTGGGCCCCAACGAAAAGCAAGGTCTACCTACAATCTAGGACTCTACAGTGAGCTAGAAGAACCATAACACAAAAAACCTCCTCAGACATTGCCTCAAAATTTCCACTTTAATTTTCTTCTGCTCTTTTCTGTCTCTATTTGCATGTGTGTATCGCTTATGCATGCTAGCATGGGGCACGTCGTGTATCCATAGGCATTAACCGAATTAGAGTTTAACTTTAATACATTTCAACTTTTCTTTTTTAAACCTAAGAAAGCCTGTTTGTGCTGGTTTCTTTGCCTTATAATTGGAAAGCGGTGAACAAGGATTCACCAAGGAGGAGATAAAAACACGGTGTGTTTAAAATTAAACCCTGTTACAGTAAGGCCAGGTGAAGGCTGAAAGGGAACCCTAGACCTCTTTCTCACCGGGTCGTAACACATTGTATAGTGTCTAGACTGATGTTCGTTACCTTCCGTAATACTGAGTGTAATGGAGCCCTGCCTGGAGAACATTATGCTCCATATATGACCTTATAGTCTCATCGACAGGTTTGTGGCTGCCTGCAGCGAATTTGGCCTAACCATCAGCCTCAAGAAAACGAACATCATGGGACAGGACGTCAGAAATGCTCCATCCATCAATATCAGCGACCACACTCTGGAAGTGGTTCAGGAGTTCACCTACCTAGGCTCAACTATCACCAGTAACCTGTCTCTCGATGCAGAAATCAACAAGCGCATGGGAAAGGGTTCCACTGCTATGGCCAGACTGGCCAAGAGAGTGTGGGAAAATGGCGCACTGACACGGAACACAAAAGTCCGAGTGTATCGAGCCTGTGTCCTCAGTACCTTGCTCTACGGCAGCGAGGCCTGGACAACGTATATCAGCCAAGAGCGACGTCTCAATTCATTCCATCTTCGCTGTCTCCGGAGAATCCTTGGCATCAGGTGGCAGGACCGCATCTCCAACACAGAAGTTCTCGAGGCGGCCAACATCCCCAGCTTATACACACTACTGAATCAGCGGCGCTTGAGATGGCTTGGCCATGTGAGCCGCATGGAAGATGGCAGGATCCCCAAGGACACATTGTACAGCGAGCTCGTCACTGGTATCAGACCCACCGGCCGTCCATGTCTCTATTTTAAAGACGTCTGCAAACGCGACATGAAGTCCTGTGACATTGATTACAAGACGTGGGAGTCAATTGCCAGCGATCGCCAGAGCTGGCGGGTAGCCATAAAGGCGGGGCTAAAGTGTGGCTAGTCGAAGAGACTTAGCAGATGGCAGGAAAAAAGACAGAAGTGCAAGGGGAGAGCCAACTGTCTAACAGCCCCCACAACCAATTTTATCTGCAGCGCCTGTGGAAGAGTCTGTCACTCTAGTATTGGCCTTTATAGCCACTCCAGGCGCTGCTCCACAAACCACTGACCACTTCCAGGCGCTTACCCATTGTTTCTTGAGACAAGGCGGTCAAAGAAGAAGAAGAAGAAGAAAAAAAAATGCAGCCCTGCCTGGAGAACATTGTGCTCCATATATGACCTTATAATGTTTATTGTTTGCAGAAGTGAAGAGAGAATCATTCTACACCGCTGTCATTTGTCACAGTAATGAGCTCGCAGAAAGAATCAGAGGCTTATAGTAATCTCCTGTGCTAATACGATGTGTCTGCATTTGTATATTTATCCTAGTAATCCTGCAACGTTCTTCACCAGTAACGTAAGGCTCAGGGTGACTCATTAAGTGTTTATACATCGTTCTTCTGAAGTTCAGTTTTCAGAAATTGCTGCTAAAAATGACATGTAGTCCATTGCAGAAATATAATTCTGTTAAATTTTTGTTGCGTGAAGTCATAATAAATATATATCTTTTCAAAATAGATCATTTTTTGCTACACAGTAACCACCACTGAATCCATTATATGTTCAGAAAAATTGCTGTTCTGGCATTAGCTCCTGCAGTGCAGACAGAAATGATGCATGGCGACCTTTCTTGGTCAGGTTTGGCTTACATAAAGTGACTTTTCCATAAGGAGTTATGAGCGACCTGTATGGTGTCAATGTAAAATGGACTGCATGCAAGTAGTCCTGTACTGTAGCTTCACCAGGCTGACACCTCATTTTTAGGTATGCCTGGTACTGCTTTTGGCATGCCTTCCTACACTCTTCATTGAAACCAGGGTTGGTTCTCCCAGCTTGATGGTAATGGTAGAGTGGGGGATATGCTGGACCATGAGGTTACAGATTGTGGTTCAATACAATTCTGCTGCTGCTGATGGCCCACAGCGCCTCATGGATGCCCAGTTTTGAGTTGCTAGATCTGTTCGAAAGCTATCCCATTTGGAACAATGGTAGTGCCACACAACACGATGGTGGGTATCCTCAATGTGAAGACGGGATGTCGTCTCCACAAAGACTGAACGGTGGTCATAGACAGATGCATTTGCAACAGGTAGATTGGTGAGGATGAGGTCAAGTAGGTTTTCCCCTCTTGCTGGTTCCCTCACCACCTGCCGCAGACCCAGTCGAGCAGCTATGTCCTTTAAGACCCGGCCAGCTGGGTCAGGAATTGTGCTACCAAGCCACTCTTGGACGTTGAAGTCCCCCACCCAGAGTTCATTTTGTGCCCTTGCTACCCTCAGTGCTTCTTCCATTTGGTGTTCAACATGGAGAAGCACTGATTCATCAGCCAAGGGGAGGCAGTAGGCGATAATCAGCAGGAGGTCTCCTTGCCCATGTTTGACCTGATGCCATGAGACATCATGGGGTCCGAAGTCAATGTTGAGGACTCCCAGGGCAACTCCCTCCTAACTGTATATCACTGTGCCGCCACCTCTTGTGAGTCTGTCCTGGATGCTGATGTTGGTGTCTGGGGCATTGTCTGCAAGATACAATTCTGTGAGTATGACTATGTCAGGCTGTTCCTTGACTAGTCTGTGGGACAGCTCTCCCAATTTTGGCACAAGCCCCCACACGTTAGTAAGGAGGACTTTGCAGGGTCGACAGGGCTGGGGTTACCATTGTCATTTCCGGTGCCTAGGTCGATGCCAGGTGGTCCATCTGGTTTCATTCCATTTCTTGGACTTTGTAGCAGTTTGCTACGACTGAGTAGCTTGCTAGGCCATTTCAGAGTCAACCAAGTTGCGATAGTCACATGTCAGCCAGACCAGGTAAGGAGAGCAGATTTCCTTCCCTAAAAGGCATTCATGAACCAGATGAGTTTTTAACAACAATTGTCAATGAATTCAAGGTCACCATTAGATTAGATTTTATTAATTGAATTCAAATTTCACCATTGGCTGTGGTGGGATTTGAACACATATCCTGTGTCCATAGAGCATTAGCTGTGGGTTACTAGTCTAGTGACATTACCACTCCACCACTACCTTCCTTCCTGATTCCCTAAAGCCTGTCCACCATCTACAAGGTGCAATTCAGGAGTTTTTTGGAATACTCTTTACTTTCCTGGATAAGTGCGGCTCCAACAACACTTAGGAAGCTTGACACCGTCCAGGAAAAAGCAGCCCATTTGATCAGCACCCCATCCACATTCAACATTTACTCCCTCCACCTTCAATGCACAGTGGCAGCAGCACCATCTACAAGATGCACTTTGCCTCCTTCAACAGCACCTTCCAAACCCGTGACCTCTACCAGCTGGAAGGACAAGGACAGCAGACGCATGGGAACACCACCACCTGCAAATTCCCCTCTCAACAACACACCATCCTGACTTGGAATTATATCATCGTTCCTTCGCTGTTGCTGGGTCAAAATCCTGGAACTCCTTTCCTAAAAGCACAGTGTGGGAGTACCCGCACCAGATGGACTGCAGCGGTTCAAGAAGGCGGCTCGCCACAACCTTCTCAAGGGCAATTAGGGATGGGCAAGAAATGCTGGCTTTGCCAGTGATGCCCACATCCCATGAAAGAATTTTTAAAAAGGACCTTTTTGTCTCTGCAACAGGCTTTACAGGATATATGAAATCTTTGCCAATTAAGTGCCAATTTAGAGTTTGTTAATTTTGAAATTAGCAAGAGCACCTTATTTGGCCAGTTTCCTTTTATAGTGCATTTAACTTGCAGCAATATGTAAAATGTAAAGCAACACACATCACTATCTTGATTTGAATTCATTACTCCCGACAATATAACATAATAAGCCTTTTATTGTAATGAGAAATGTATACTCCTATATGTGGGTGGAGTATCCATGGCTGTAGGAACATAGGAACAAGAATAGGGTATTCAGCCCCTTGAGCCTGTTCCACCATTCAATAAGATCATGGCTGATCTGTATCGTAACTCCTTTCTACTCTCTTCGCTCCATATCCTTTTATACCCTTGTCCGGCAAAAATCTATCAATCTCAGATTTAAAGCTTTTAATTGAGCCAGCATGTACTGCTTTTTGTGGGAGAGACCATCACACTTCTACCACCCTTTGTGTGAAGAAGTTTTTCATAACTTCTCTCCTGAAGGGCCTGGCTCCGATTTTAAGATTATGTCCCCTTGACCTAGACTCCTGCACCAGAGGAGAAAGTTTCTCTCTATCTACCCTATCAATTCCTTTTGAAATCCTAAAAGCCTTTTTAAAGGTGTTGTTTGCAGTACTCTTTGGAAGGAAAATCCTTTTGTCTTGATTCACCAATCAAAAATGGTTTGGCCTAGAAATTCTGTAGCCCCTTTAGAGGTGGGCAGAAGTGCAGTGGGTGGGACATCAGTCCACAACATTGATGTCACCCCAACTCTGCCCGAAGAGTTAGAATAATTAAGGCAGGCAACCTGCAACTTTTGAGGCAACTGCAGTGTTGTGATGTCAGAATATTAGAGCAGCACCCAGCCACTCTGAAGAGGGAAACACAAGGTCGTTAAAAATCCAAACAAAAGGTGGTAAAAATTAATTGACTCTCCTTCAAACAGTAGTATTTATGCAATTGCCTTCATCAACTCCAGTGTAAGCCCAGAATTGTACCCATCCTTCCTGTCAGTAGACATGGGCTATGCTGGATGTAACAACAGTGTGGTGGGTGAATATCCCAGGCTAGACAAGGGTATAAAAGGATAGAGATCCAAAGTAGGTGGATGGACCAGTTATAGATCAGCATGCTCTGACTGAATGGCAGAACAGGTTCAAGGGGCTAAATGGCCGATTGTTGTTCCTATGAATGCCCCAGACACAGCCTGAAAATGCTGCCATGATTTCAGGCATCTGGGCAGAAAGTACTTCTCCTGGTTGGAATTTCAAGCATAACTTAAATGGGATGGAAGCTTGGCAGATCCATGATCTGCGCCCAAGTTCCATTCTCTCTCCACTACCACTCCACCAGAAATCTAGTCTCCTGGGATGGAATTTCTTGGCTCTTCTCTATTCAGTATTACTTTTAATGGCTAATTTTCTGTCTTTGTACTGCTTTTCCCTTCTTGAAGTATATATCGAAATTTAGGCCTTTTAAATTGACATACCATCTCAGCAAACAAGGCTCCGCCTCAGGAAGTGAAGTCGGAAAATTACCTCTTTAGCCGCATTTACCTGAGTTTCCTTTTCCTGTGTCCCTGGATTGTTACCCAAGAAGCAGGTATCTATAATGAAACTAGAACCCTCAAATTCCTGTTCACGCCAAATTGGAGGTAAATGGCACATTTGCAAGTGGTTTCTTTAATGTATTCGCATGAACATTTGCTACTGATATTCAGGAATTGTGTAGTTTTTGTTGTGAATGATCACTGTTTTCAGTGAGTGCCCATCTGCCTAATGGAATGTTCACATGAGATCAATAGCTGAGAGTGATTTGAAGGATACCTGCAGCCATTTAAATGGATAAATGCGTGCACTGCATAAGTTACTAGCATATGCAGGAAAATGTTAGGTTCCTCCATTGAGGGGCCACCTGACCACAAGGAAGACTGCAGCTGGCAAAGGGGGCATTGCTGTCAGATTTTGGGCCGTGGCAATAGGCAGTGACACCCTCCAGAGGAAAGGCGGAGCCCTGGGTATCAGGAGGGCAGGGGAGAGGGACAAGGGGCAGGAAGAACCCAGAGGCCATACCCTCAGCCTAGGATCTACCGCCAAAGATGGAGCTACCTGGAGAGGACCAAGAATCAGTGTCACAGGAGACTGCGACCTCTCCAGGCAGATGGTCACAGACATCCCTTCCCTCATCGCGGAAGACCTCACACCTCGCAATATTGGTCGCCCTGTCCTGCCAGTAGCCGTCGAAGTCACCATGGCCTTGAACTTCTTTGTTTCAGGCTCCTTCCAAGGATCAGCTGTGGACCTTGGTGGCATCTCGCAAATGCCAGCACACTGCTGCATCGCATGGGTCACTGATGCCCTGTTTGTCACAGCTGGACAGTACATTCAATTCCAGACATATGGTGCCTCGCAGGCACAGAAGGCAGTGGGTTTTACCACCATCACTGAATTCCCCTCAGTGCAAGGCATCATCAATTGCACCCAGCCAGTGAGATTCAGCAACAGGAAGGGCTTCCACTCCCTTAACGTTCAGCTGGTCTGTGACCACAACAAGAGCTTCCTGCATGTGTGCGCTCACTTTCCTGGCAGTTGCCATGACTCCTTCATCCTCCAGCAGTTCAGGCCTCCGTAGCTCTTAACTCCAACCCCACCAGGTCTGTGGTTGGGTTCTAGGGGATAAGGGATATCCTTGATGAAATGGCCGTTCACCGACAAGAGATACGAGAGCCCCAGACAGACTGTAAGATTTAGGTTTGGGAGTCACAGACTACCCAAAATAGTGGTCAGAACTCAAAAATAATTTTAAAGCAATTTATTAAGTTTATTAAGAAGCAACAGTTTAGATAATGCATAAGCTAAATAGACAAAAATGGTATCCGACCCATGAAGATGAGAATGGTTTACCGATTCCAGAGAACACACAAGCGAGCTGATCTCTGCAGCTGGGGTAACAGCCTTTTGCAGCTGATCTCTGCAGCTGGAAGTGGCAGTCTTCTTTCTCTCTGTCTTGTTGGCTGAGTTGTTAGGAAGCTCTCTATTTTCTCTGCCAGACGAGGCTACCCTCTGCTCTGAGCGTCCATTGAAATACCTTACTTTTTGGGGTTGATATGTCAATCACCTGTTCAAACCCTTCTAACCAATAAATGCAGGACAGGTACCCAAAGTGTTGGGGTGGTCACCTCCCCTTTGTCCACCACTTCAGCTTGAGGTCATCTTTCAGTTTACCATACTGAAGACCGTTTGTCAGTCCTTACCGGGCACTTGCACAGATAAGAGGGTCCACAAGGCGCCAGAAGATCCTTTCCCATCAGCTTAAGAATGTTTATGGTGTCTAGTGGCTTCCATATGACCCCCTTGGGAATGTCATAATCTTCTCCCCGTATCTTGTTTACACTAGTGATCACCCTGGTGTTAGGAACTGCTTCTCTGTCCCTTTTGAGAGAGAAAGGAAAACAGCTCTTCTGTGGGTTTGTTTCTTACTATGCTTACTGTTTCTAAAAAAAAGTCTATATTACTCAGAGAAGTATTATTTCTTAAGGGGTCCCATTTTTTACCAGAGGCATAGAGGCAACACAACCAAAGCCATCTGCTCACCAGGCCCACCATTGATCAGGCCTTTGGGCTTCTGAAAATGCAGTTCCAGTGCCTGGACCAGTTGCGTGTCGTCCTGCAATGCACACCTGTAAGGGTCTCACTCATTGTGATGGTCTGCTGCACTGCCCATAACATAGCCCTCCAGAGAGGTGTGAACCTTGAGGATAGTGAGGCCTTGGAAGGACAGCTCCTCGGAGGAAGAGAAGGTGGAGGGGGAAGATGCAGAATACTGAGGTGCTCCGGCTGCACAGGGTGATGGCCGGGCCCAGCGCAGGGCTGAAAGGTCTTATCAGGGTGCCATGACTGTCAGGGATCATTTGATTCAGGCAAGTTTCAATAGAGTCCCTCTGACCCAGGATGAAAGGCATGGTATGGAACTCACTCTGAACTGTCTGTGCCAACACTTCCATTGAAGACACAGCTTGGATCATGGAAACTCTTACCACCAATGAAGGATTCACATCTACCCAGACGTTTCACTGTCACCGCTGAGGAAGTCTTGCTCTGCTTCATCACTTTCTCCCTCTTTTCTTGTCCTGTCATTAATAAAAAGGCGTCCCACACATCTGGCTTCAAGTGTCATTGTTTACATTGTGCTCAGAAAGGAAGAAGGCACCCCAGTGACTCACTCAGTGCTCTGCCTGATGTGGTGTCTTCCACACTCATTCAGCTGTGCTCCGTTTCTGATCTCGGAGGAGGTGGAGACAGCCTACTCACGTCTCTGTCTGCGGCTGAGATGCAGGTGGTTGTTGTCCTCGTAATGCAGGTGCCAGTGGGGGGCATCTCCAGAATGACTGCAGGGGCAGCCTCCATCACTGGGCCCTGTTGCACAGATGATCCCTCTGCCAGAGGGGCCAAGGAGGCTGAAGATGATGATGGCGCCCGATGAGGGGTAGCACCCTCATCCTCTTCTGTAACATCCTCAGCCCGTGGCTGGTGGTCTGGATGGCTGGAGGGGGGACACCAGCTGGGGCACATCTGGCATCTCCTCCAAACATCCCTGTGCCATCAGCATCACCGACAGGCTTGACATGCATCCTGTGTACATCAGTGTGCAGTTCCTGCATGCTCTTCAAGTGCTGCCGCATATGGCTCTCCATGAGTTTGGCTGCTCTCTCAATGGAGGAGTTCAAGCACGCAAAGCCCTGAGCCATGGTGGCGCACATGAGCTCCATTCTCAACCCATGACCCTGCACTGCCTCAGGGAACTCTGAGATGTGGGAGCACATCTCCTCCTGCTGGTCTAGTTAGAGCCTCCTTTCCTGTGACTCCTAAGGCCCTGTGTCGGTGCCCAGCTCAGCAGGGCTGTGTCTGTCCTCTATCCTCGGAGGGAAACTGCACACAGCTGCCTCTGCCTCTGGCTCTGGCACCTCTTCCTGCACACTAGTGCCATGATCATCATTCAGTGCCACTCTAATTAACCACGTGCAAGGACCCACCGAGGTGACTGTATATGTGCCAGTGGACGGTGCACTTGCAAGGTGTGATGGTGCTTCTTCGGAGTTCCTCTTGGCCCAGTGATGGTGAGGGAGAAGGCCTCCTTGGTTTGTTGTCTGCACCTGTGGGAGGCACAAGAAGAGATCATGAGAACTTGCTTTAGAGAGCTGAAGCCTTTGGGTTGCTGAGGCTTCCCAATGCAACTCAGTATTCAGTATGCTGTTGGATGGGGTGGAGTGCAATGAATATATTGCTTTCTGGAATCACTATCTCCACCATGAGTACCCATCTCACCATGGCCAACCTTCTCATGGTCTGTGATCCTGACTATTTCTATCCCTTCCTCCTCCATGGGTGTGATGACTTGAAGGTAGGGGACCCCTCCTCCACCCATCTGGGCCTTCTCCTGGGCATTATAAGGCCATTTCTCCTGCAAGGACAAAAGAGAGTAAGATAAGGCCCTGCTGACCTCTATGGTCATTGCCAGCTGCTCCTATTCATTAGAAGCAGCATGTATCAGTGCTGGAAGGTCCTCAGCAGCACTGTGGCTCTGAGCCATTCTGAGCGGTGAGTAAGTGCCTTGGGAACACACTCCCCCTATGCTCAGGAGCAGCATGCACCCTGAGGCTCCCCAGCTTGTGTGTCTGCTGGAGTCTGAATACCCAGAAGTTTGTCCTGAGGGTTGGGGGTAGCACTCACCTTACCAGAGCGTATCAGGTCATTGAACCACATCCTACACTGGATCCAACTTCTTCAGACCATACTTCTTCTGCTGACTGTGTCAGCAATGTCCATCCGTGGCTGCTTTGTCTGCTTGTGTGGCCTCCTCCTGCTATCCTCTGGGAAGAGGACCTCCCTCTTCACCCCCATGACCTCCAGCAGGACATCCAGGTGTGCGTCTGAGAATCGAGGGGCTCCCCCTGCCCCAGATTCCAGGCCTCTGGCTCTCCTGAGACATTATCCCTGGTGTCCCCTGGTCAATACCTATCCCTCAATCAACATCACAAAGAAAGATTATCTGGTCGTCATCACATTGTGGTTTATGGGAGCTCACTAGTTTTTGTCAAGTTATTGTTATATGTTTGTTTGGCACACTGCCACCTTAGTTAGTCTAGCTAGTGAGATTCTTTCATCTGGAGTAGCTAGACATTCACCTTTTATTACATTATAGCGATTTACATTTCACACCAGTCTGTGTGACTCCTCCAAAGCCACACTGCATCTATCTTCAAGTTTCTCACATGTGATCTCTTACATCATCATGGTAGGAGGTATTCTTTACACCCTTTCACATTAACCTTTCGGACCCTTATCCTATAACTCCTCTCAAGTCTTTATACAAATATATATTTAAACACATTTCACTTTTTTTATTTACATACTACCCCATCTCCCTCAAGTCTCTGACTTCATAGATTCAGTCTGTCAGGAGGCTTCACAACTCTCCCTGATATTGTTGTGATCAGATGTGGAAGATTAGTAATCTTTCTTTGATCTCATGTGTCTTGACTTGTTCGCCTTCATTGAAGCTTGTAGTATTCAGTGCTTTCTGAATTTCAGGTTCAACATCTGATTCAGCTAAATGTATGACCGCTTGACGTCTTTGCTGAATAGGAATAAGATTCCTTCTATTTCTTCTTATAGTACCTTCTGAAGTTCTCAGTAAATACGATTGCTGATGATTCTCCTCTTTCTGGAGAATTGCTCCTTCCCTGTTTTGGTCTCACACCCATACCTTTTGCCCTTCTGACAACTTCGGTAAGTTCCTGGTACAGTATTTCCTGTTGTAATTCTGGGTTTGTTTCTTTCAGTAAGACTTTTCTTTGTCTTGTAGTCTCTGATAACCCTTGCTTTGTAACCCTGGAAGTAATTTCTTGGGTAGGATTGGAAGTTACGTTTGGAGTTTTCTTCCCATTAAGAGTTCGGATGGTGCTAATCTGCATAATAATGGAGTAGTTCTGTCGATCAGAAGTGCTAATTGGAAATCTTAATTTTTCTTCAACATTGCTTCAATAGTGCTGACTGCTCGCTCAGCTTCTCCATTAGTTTGTGGATACCTAGGGGAACTGGTTAGATGAACAATTCCACATTTTTCCACAAAGTGCGTGAAGTAATTATTTGCAAATTGTAGCTCATTATCAGATACTATCTGATAAGGTATACCATGTGTTGCGAAAACTTCTTGTAAAACTCTAATGACTGATTCAGTTGTGTGCATCCGTTTAACCTCGATTCATCTTGAAAAGTAATCAACTATAATTAGATAGGATCTGCCATCAAAAAAAATAGATCCATCGCCAACTGTTGCCATGGTCTATTGGGAATTGGGTCAAAATAAGAGGTTCTCTCTGATCTTGTCTGTGAACTGCATATACGTCACAATTTGATATCCTTCGAGATTCTTGACTACCCCACGGATGCCTGAGCCTGTGCTCTACATTTAGTTATGCCCATATGACCCTGGTGTATTTTCTCCAAGATATCTACTCGGAGTGACTCTGGAATCACAGTCCCTTGTCATATACCAGCAAATTATCCACTATGGTAAAGTGTCTTCTATGTTCAAGATGATTTTCATTCACTTACCTTTGGTACTCTGTTGTGGCCACCTTGTTCACAATATTGGCAGACATAGATGTATTCTCCATCTTGCATCTGCACCTGATGAGTTTGTTGGAGTCTATTTGAACTTGCCAGCCATTCGAGTCATAGTCATAGAGAGATACAGCATTGAAACAGGTCCTTTGGCCAACTGAGTCTGCACTGACCATCAACCACCCATTTATTCTAATCCTACATTAATCCCATTTCCCTCTCACATCCCCACCTTCTCACAATTCTCCTACCACCTACCTACACTAGGGGCAATTTACAATGGCCAATTTTACCTAACAACCCGCAAATCTTTCGCATGTGGGAGGAGACCGGAGCACCCGGAGGAAACCCACGTGGTCACAGGGAGAACTTGCAAACCCCGCACAGGCAGTACCCAGAACATGATATCTTAAACGCAATATCATGGGGCAGTGTGAAGATAAGTCCTTAGTGTTGTTTTAGCAGATAGGATGTTGAACTAAGATCATGTCTGTCTATACTGCTGTGTGATATGCAAGGATCAAATTCCAACTGTCTATCCGAGCATTAAACTGGCATTGTGGATTGGCTGCCTAATGTAGAAACCTCCTGAAAATAAAAGTCAGGTGGTTTCTATAACGGGTGACAATTGACCATCCAGCTCCCAATCCATAGCCATTAAAAAAAGACATGATGTCCATTTACATTTTCATTTATAATCAGTAGGATTGCAGAAGCTGAAGTAGATAATTCACATGAGAGGTAAAACAACTCCAAACTGTACTTTAATTGAAAGCAGCAACCAGATGTGCCATTGATAAAAGTTGCTGCCTTGATGTATGAGATTCCTGGCAGGTTGCCACAGTTTCTTGGTCCACAATTGCCATCTGTGCATAATTCTGAAGAAAGGCCATATGGTCCCGCCAATCTAAAAGGCTTGTAAAGGATACTTCACTTTTCTGACACCAATGATATGGTTGCTTGATGACAAACAAAAATCTCATTATAATATGTGACCTTCATCCTTCATTGAGCATTGCTGCAAGTACCAGCTAATAGGCAAAGTATGCGATCACGAAAATGAGAAGGACATATGTTCCTTTAAGAGTTCCTTGGCGAGATATACAAGATGTTGTGTTATTCTGTTTGTAAGATTTGTCTCCATCCTGTGTCACCTTCAGTTCTTTTGCACCAAGCATTCGTATCCAAGTGAGTTGCCCCACTGTCTGAAGGAAGGAAATATTCTAGACACCGTGCACTGTTATCACAATGATGGGCTAAAATTTCATGTTCCTTTTTTTCAAAAAACATTATTCATGTATCAGCAAATTTCTGAGAACACCTCTACGTAACGTGTGATTCTGGAAAATGTCATTATTGTCAGTGGTAATGAGTAATAACTCGCCATCACAATCAAACTCAATAATCATCCTTCAATGCTTTTCAAATGACAAACAAGCCTTTTAACCAGAATAAATGCTGCAAAAAGCTTTTTAATGCAGCTCAGAAGTGCACAATATTTGTGCATAATGGCTCCATCAAAATTGACAAATGCCCATTTGAGAGACATGGCTGGATTTTCAAAGCGGGGTCAGGAAATCGACAGCCTGATGAATTCTGGGTTCCGGTTCTGATGAAAGGTCATCGACCTGTAGCACTAACTCTGTTTCTCTCTCCATAGATGCTGCCAGACCTGCTGAGGACTTCCAGCATTTTCTGTTTTTATTTAAGGGGAATTCACTATTTTTCCACCTTACACTGAAGGGAGATGCACAAGTACATTCTACAGGTGGTAAGGGCTGTACTTAAGACTTTTACATTTAATAAGGACACTTTAGAGAACTTGGAGACAGGAATTGCAATGAAACAGGGTAATATTCTTTGGCACGGAAGGCCATTGCTCTATTAAGCAGTGGTGCAAGCCTGTCAAGTACTGAGGCAGTGTCCCCACCTTTGCATACCTGCTTATTCTTCATCAATAAAAGGTGTGGGCCTAATCTAACTACTCATCCTCTGCATCCTCAGTGTGATAGGATAAAAGCATACGGCCATACCATACGACCATACGAATTAGGAGCATAAGTAGGCCATTCAGCCCGTCGAGCTTGCTCCACCATTTAATAGGATCATGGCTGATCTGTTTCTGTCTCAAATTGCACACTCCCATCTGCCCCCGATAACCTTTGATTTCCTTGCCTAACAAGAATCTATCTACCTCCGCCTTAAAAATATTCAATGACCCC
Organism: Heterodontus francisci; assembly: GCF_036365525.1. Classification (NCBI taxonomy): domain Eukaryota; kingdom Metazoa; phylum Chordata; class Chondrichthyes; order Heterodontiformes; family Heterodontidae; genus Heterodontus; species Heterodontus francisci. The sequence goes on from NC_090388.1 coordinate 18,024,094, forward strand.
GCCTCCACCACCTTCTGAGGCAGAGAATTCCAATGTTGCACAATCCTCAGAGAAAAAAAATTCCCTTCATCTCTGCCCTAAAAGGGCGACCCCTAATTTTCAAACAGTGCCCCCCTAATTCTGGACTCATCCACAAAAGGAAATATTCCCTCCACAGTCACTCACATTCAGCGAGCATTGATCACTTATCACAACAGTCCTTCATACAGCAGAAACTTTAAGGACAGTTTCAGTATAAGTCAGTCAACCTTGCACATAACATCTCAAAGTTTAGCTTGTAAAAAGTACTGCCACCAGAAACACCAGGTTGGTTAATTTACAAAGCTCTGACATGGACAGGGTGGTAATCTGGATACTCAGGTAGTTGCTAACATCTTTCTGAATATGTTCTGCTCCCAGGCCATGCCACTACATAACTGCTAAGAGACTACCAGCACAGGTGATTGCCCAGCCATACAGCAACAGCTTGCCCAGTAACAGAAGATGCCCTTCACCTTTTTTGTTGAGGTGATTGGCAAAGATGCCACTGCCCAGAAAGTACTCTCCATTTGTTGTTCTCTTTCCTGTATTGATTCACTTTCTTGATACTCACTGCAAAGCAGGCACATGATGCACAGAATATTTTATGGCCTAAACTCTCCTGCAAGGTATTGCCTTGTGGCTACTTTGTATAAACTCCCTTTCTCTTCCTATAAGTTTTTCTTAAATTAAGGCAGGTATTGGAGGAGAAGAATCTGATGCAGTCGCTTCCACTATCCTCCCATTCAGCCAGACCCCTTTGAGTATTGATGATGCCAGAGCATGCGTAGACGCTGGTAGTGCTTGTTTCATTGGATGTGGCTTCAGCTGTTGAAGTGTGATTTCTGCCAACGAAGTCAAAGGAGTTCAGGGCAAATTGTATGATGGTAAGGGCCATTGAACAAGTGCACACCTGGCATAGGGTGGTCATAAACTCCCAGGGATAGGCTTTGCACTAGGATTGATGATGAAGTTATCTGAGAATCAAAGCATGGTCCTTCCGTACCAGGTTGTCCCTCAATCTGCTGCTGAAGTGTATAGGCCAAACTGTCTTTTTAAAGGCTGTATCGCATTTTTCATGCCCTTCAGCTATGTATGCTTATTTTGCATGGGATTGGAATTTCAGCCATTAGCCATTTTCATAGCCACGATCCTATCACTCATGAAACTTCATCTACACATCCTGATAGCTCCTGAAAGTTTACTCTTGCAGCTTAAATGGCCAATTGTCACACTTGCCTCCTTTAGAATGTTTCAGGGATGCTCACCTCCACACATCACCCTCCGTCTTGCCCAAATCAAAAATCTGATTGAGGTGGTCCAGTACTAAGGATATCATTACCTGCAGGCCTGAGGCCAGATTTTCAAAGGGCCATGGGATCAGGACCTGGTGTGGGTGCCATTTGAAAATTGCAGTCTCGGAGGTTGCCACAGGACCCCGATGCCTCAGGGACAGTTTTGAATTTTTCAAGTGCTGGCGGGATGGGGGTGAAGGGGTAGGGAATGGGGAACATGCACGCTGCCAATTCATGGCCCATTCGGCTCCTTTAGGAGTTTATTAAAGGGCTGGGGTATTTGGGAAGGCAATTTTCAAATCAGATTTTTTGCGATCCCAATTAGTCTGTTGCAAGTTAGTGTATGTGCTGATGAAAGGTCATTGACCTGAAACGTTAACTCTGTTTCTCTCCCCGCAGATGCTGCCAGATCTGCTGTGTATTTCCAGCACTTTCTGTCTTTATTTCAGATTTCCAGCATCTGCAGTATTTTGCTTTTATTTTAGTGACCTCCCTTTTATTGGAAAGTAGCAGCTTTTTATGAAATACTGCTTCATTCAATTTTGCAATTCTCAACCAACCAAAAGTGCAGGACTTCCCTCTCTGTGAATGTCTTCGTTATGTAGGAACAGAGGAAGATAAAGGGGAGTGTCTGACAAAATTTGGCAGGCTCAGACCTTTGTGCTGCCTACACAAATGTGTCCTTACAGTGGGCAAGCACAGACCTGATTTTGTCAGTGTCACACAATCTGGAACAATAAGTCCTAAATTCAGAAGAATGAATTTCTTTACACAGACAGTTATTGGAACTTGGAATGCTTTGCCAGAGGGAACGGTTGAGGCAAAGACCATTGCACCTTTTAAGGGAAAACTGGATAAATATTTGAAGCAAAGGAAGTGTAGGGATACCAGAAGTGCACAACTTGGGATAGCTATAGCAAAAAGGTGACATTAATTGGATGGGTTGAATGGCCTTCTTTTGTCCTGAAATCTTCTGTGCTTTTAAGAAGAGCCCTTACTGCCCCAGTATGATATTTTGTAAATTTTTCACTCTGATCTTCATTTTGCCTACCTGAAAAGATTTGTCAATTTAATATCTATTAGTGTTGAATTTGGAGCAGTTTTGTGCTGGGGGCATGTCCTCTATGAACTGGATTGAAATGGTCCAAATCCATCTCACCTCGGGCATTTACAGCCAGCAAATAAAGGAGACTTTCATCCTATATTGATGAACTGGATTTGAACTCAATTCCCAGAATTGAAAGATGAGTGCTGTTTAATGCCACCACTTTCTTTCTAGAGGCAAACCTCACTTCTCCACTAAAAGCAAAGAACAACTTTTTAGTTTAGGACACCAAGTGTTGAATTCAATAGCTTACGTCAATGCACTTATTGTGGATTCTTTCATTTGCGTTTTCAACTCAATACATCCCAGGGACATCTTTGCAGCTGAGCTGGTCATAACCAGTTGTATACCTTCGTATGACCTACTTCTGCATATAACCTACTAACAAAGGGATGAGCAGTATTGATTGCGAGATCCAACACTGTTTTAAATGCACAGTCAATTTAAAACCAACATACAGGATCTGTACTAACCGCTGCAAAAATGAAGAGAACATGTATTAAAACTGGAAATCTGCATCATGAATTAGTTTTAAATCAAGAAAGTCTTTACGTTAGCTAGTATAAGTGTTTTGTAATACAACATAATTAATTGTTTAGTAGTACAGAACTTGAGTATTGCTGAAAATAGAGACATGTTGTCAAAGCGTTTTGTCTTGCACTCATCAGGACAATCGCAAGAATAACCAATGTAGGGAAAACAGCAACTTATACTGCATGAGAAGAGAGTGTTGATTGGTTGGCAAGTGAACTCTGATTGGTAGAGGTGTTGCCATGGTGAATGCACAGTTTACAGTGACTGACAGTTAACTGCCAAGCTTTGTTTAAAATTTAAACCGGATAGCTTGACTCTGATTGGTCAAGGCATTGCCCTGAGGGATAAACCAGCGAATGGCAGTCGCTTATTTTGTTCAGCTGAAACAGGCACATTCGCTCGTTCATTCCTCAGGGCAATGCCTTGATCAATCAGAGTCAAGCTGCCTGCTTTAAATTTTAAACAAAGTTTGGCAGTTAACTGTCAGTCACCGTAAACTGGTGCATTCGCCATGGCAACGCCTCTACCAATCAGCGTTCACTTGCCAAACAATCAGCACTCTCTTCTCACGCAGTATAAGTTGTTGTTTTCCCTTACATTGGTTATTCTTGCGATTGTCCTGATGGGTGCAAGACAAAAATCTTCGACAACATGTCTCTATTTTCAGCAATACACAACATCATTAGTTAATTCGGTCCCCTAAATAATAGCTGCCATTTTCAGTCCTAGCTCAGCGCACATCTAAAACTTTGGTGACCGAAATGTCAGATAGGAAAATTGAATAGACGTTTGAGTGATGTAGAGTGGTGCTGTGTTCTTAAGTCTTCATTAAAGGATAACTGGAGGCTTTATATTCAGATTCAACACAATCACTATTTATCGCCTTACATTGCATGATCTCAGGTCCAAGTCTTTTCCTCGCTGCTCTATGTCTTTGCAAGCCATATGCTGAGTGTATCTCTCAAAATGGTGTCCTCCTCCTTATATATATGTATGATGATGTCATCAGTTGCATCAATGGCCTGGTCACTTAAAGGTATAGTTTCTTAAAGGTGAAATCACCACTACACTACATTACAAGTGATTTCTGTTTTTATTAGAGATTTGTATTTGCCAGCAATATCTGAATGGGTGAATTGGTAATTTTAATTTGATTTAAATTTAGATGGCTTGTTTTTCTCAAGAAGACTACACTGCATGGCATATCTTTTCCCCATTCTTGCCTGTTCTCATTGCCTTACTAACTGTTCTGTTAATCTGTGTGAAAAATATCAAAACATTACCAATTCTCAGTGTGTTTTTATGTGCAACTACCTGTAAGGGACACAAGTACAGAGAGTTTAGGCACAGGTTAGCAAGCAGTCCAGGTATCTTCAAGTGTCCTCAAGATTACCACGCCTAAAATTTAGGCACCTACTACTTCAAAGCTTTCCAGCACAAAGCACTGTGAAGCTGGCTTGTCAACTATAGGACAGGTATAGGCATTTGCATTCACTGTGGTGGAAGCACAGCATGCAAGGTGCCAGCCATCTTTTTGTGTAGTTGTGAATGAAGGCAACCTACTGATCTGATTTCATCCCCTTAATGACAGTATTAGCCTCACAATGGGAGTATTCACAATGTAACTTCTCAGCAGCTGTCAATTGCTCTGAAGAGGTTTCAAGTACCAATTTAAAGGTCCACTGCTTTCTCCTGTCACCATTACCTTCCTTCACTGTTAATGGATGAGTGGATACTGGCTCCTAGCTTCAGTTTGTTCATGAGTTCAGCTGCAGAGACAAGAACACCATTGGCCTTATCATCTGCCATTGAATCAATCCTATCTGCAGTCGCACAGGCCCAGTTCCAGGCTCGCAAGTTGCCCAAGGTCATTAATAAGATCATAAGAAATAGGAGCAGGACTAGGCAACTTGGCCCCTCAAGCCTGCTCCGCCATTCAATAAGATCATAGCCGATCTGATTGTGGCCTTAACTCCACTTTTATGCCAGCGCCCCATAATCTTTGAATCCCTTGTCAATCAAAATCTGTCTAACCCTCCAGCCATGACTGGTCACCAGTTAAAAAATTCCTTTAGTGGAGGATGAAGGATTACATTCATGGGCTATTGTTGGAAATCTCAAAATTGCTGGGAATACAGTGTTGGAAAACACTTTCTCCATCACGATGGGGTTACCAATAGTTGGGACTGCTTTCCTGTTCTTTTCGTTTCATTACACTGGAGTACACAAATATCTGTTGTCACAACCACAGAATCATGTCTTGAATGAACTTATGTTACACAATCTAATATCAGGCAGATCATACCACATGATTCCAGCATGATTATATGATTCTTTGAAATTGAGTTTACAATTCATTATAAGAACTCAAGTAGATCCTACTCCATAATTCCAGCTTGACTACAGAATACAGTGGTTTATTCAAAACGCTTATACCAATTCTACCCTTCATCTCTACGTTTCATGCATACCAACACTAAATCGCAATATATCAAAAGACACAGAAAAGTGGCATCAGATTAACATGGTCAGGAAGATACTTAGTCCATCTCAACCCCAACTAATCATTCTGCTACCATGGTTATATGGTCCACTTAAGCTCTTCAATCATATTATTACTATAAATAGCATGACCAGAACAACACCTCCTCAGACCCTCAAAACATATATGAATGACCTACTCACAATTCTTTCATCTCCTCATCTTTGCCTTAGGCCTGCTTCACAGAGCATCCCTGTTCAGCAGAAAGCTATTTTAACTCTCCCTTTGCTGATGCCACAAACAATGAGGTACACAGATAGTGTGAATCCATGTACCAAAACACAACAGGTCTTAGAAGATCAAAGGCAGTTTCATACTTCAGATGGCAACCCTCCATCAGTTTTGTCTGTTCCCGACATTTTCCTTTTTCGTGTTTCTGGCTGTTTTCAGGCTACTTCTTTGGTGAGTGAGTCACAAATATTTCACTGCTCGACATGGCCACTCCTCAACTCCTGCATCGAAACAGGTTTGAGAGCGTGCACTGGGCCCAAATGAAACAGCGAGGTTTAACTGCAATCAAAGACTCTACATTGGCTGCAAAAGACAGTAAATGAGCTCCAGATATTGCTTCAAACTTTTCCCCTTTATTCTTTCTCCTCTTCCATCTCTATCTGCCTGTGTGTTTATCGCGTATGCATACTAGTGTAGTCGTGTCTCATATTCGTAGTAGTTTTAACCAAGTTAGGGTTTTAAGGTTAATAAACTTACACATTTCTTGTTTAAATCTAAGAAAATCTGTCTTGTTGATTTCTTTGCCATTACAATAGGAGCGTGTACAAGGATTCACTGAAGGGAAGCTAAAAACACTGTGTTTTAAAAATTAAACCCTGTTACGGTCAAACCAGGAAAAGGCTGAGAGGGAACCCCTAGACCCTTTTCTCACCTGGTCATAACAGAAATTTGGGGCAAGCATCCAGATTCGACCCACAGACAAATGAGAAATTGGAAGTGGGAAGTCAAATTGATCCCAATCAAAAAGAGAAAAGATTTCAATACAGGTTTTCTTGTGGTTGTGTGTGCTAGAATACTAACATGTCTGCGACTGAAGCCAGTAGCTCCCCAAGCGAGGTTGAAGTAACTTGGGATAAGTTAAAAACACTGTCTATGGAAGAGTTGAGGAAAATAGCTGAACAGTGTGGGATCAATGTCCATGCCAAGGCTAGGAAGTCTGAACTCCGAAGACTAGTGGCCAACCATCTTTCCCTTGAATCTGAAGAAGCAGAATTAGGGTTAGAAATAGACTCTGACAGGGTATTGCTAGCAAAGATACAATTGGAACTGAGGAAACTTGAATTTGAAGAGAGAGACAGGACTGAGAGAAGGAAAAAAGCTTCCAGAAGGAACGTGAAGAAAAAGAGAGAGGAGAGAGATAAAGCAAGAGAGAATAGAGAAAGAGAAAGAACCTTCCAGAAAGAATGCGAGGAGAGAGCGAGCTGAGGCGGCTTGAGTTAACTAGGGGACGACAGAGTAACCCCAGTGAAAGCATGGCCAATATGGAAGATCGTTATTCAGAGCTGGGTACTAAATTGCTAAATTTACTCAACTGATTCCAAAATTTAATGAGGGAGACGTGGAAGCATTTTTTGTATCTTTTGAAAAACTTGCAAGGCAGTTTAAGTGGCCAGCTGAGACTTGGACTCTTCTGATACAAAGCAAGCTAACAGGAAAAGCCTATGAGGTTTATTCCCTGTTGCCAGATGAGAGTTCATCAAATTATGAACTGATAAAAAATACTATCCTTGGGGCATATGAGCTAGTACCAGAAGCCTATCGCCAGAAATTTCAAACCCTCAAGAAGCAAGCTGATCAAACTTACTTGGAGCTTGAGAGGAGTAAGAAACTGACTTTTGACCAGTGGTTGAAGGCTCTTAATGTGCAGCCCAGCTATGCAAATCCCAGAGAGGTAATTTTGCTCGAGGAATTTAAAAACTCTCTCCCACTCTCCATAAAGACACATTGCAGAGGAACAAAAAGTTCATAAAGCCTGGCAAACCCCAGTTCTGGCTGATGAGTTTGCTTTCATCTGTAAGTCGGTTCCCGAGGGGAAAACCTTTCTTTAGTCACCCCCACAAATCCGAAAAAGACAAAGGGTGGGAAGGTGATAGAAGCCCAAGCAGTCCTGGGATACAAAGCAAAGCAGGAGACACAAGGGCCCACCTCCAGACAAAAACGATAGTGCTGGAAGTAGGAGTGAGATCCGGAGACCAGTGTGCTTCCATTGTAATAAAGCAGGTCATCTAAGAGCTGATTGCTGGAGACTATGGGAAAAGGGTTAATCAGGGCACACCCGCTCAGTGCAGGAGAAAGGACCCTGATGGAAAGCACAGCAGAACAATCTGCAACTTTAACTGCAGTAAGAGTAAGGCTCAGGAAATGTACTGCCATTGGTGCAGGAAAATTTAATAGGATTCCTGAAGGTTACCAGGATTTTATGTCTGAAGGGAAAGTAACCCCATACTCCTCGAGTGGGGCAAGCAAGCCCATAGTAATCCTCAGGGACACAGAGGCCACTAGATCCCTTTTACTGGAGAAAGGCCTGACCTTTCCCCCAGAGAGTGCAGTAAATACCAGAATGGTGGTGAATGGTATTGGGAGGGCAGTGTACACCTGTACCTTTATGTTGGGTGCACTTGGAGTGCGACCTTGTTTCGGGACCGATGACTGTAGGGATTGCCCCTAGTTTGCCTGTAGATGGGGTTGACCTGCTCCCAGGGATTGATATGGCAGGGGCGAAGGTGGTAGTCCCTCCAGTAGTGAAAGAGAGACCGCAGGAGGTCAGAGAAACAGGGCAGTGGCGGGACACGGTCCCCTCCTTTTTCCCTGCATGTGTAGTGAATCAGGCCATGATCAAAACAGCTCCCCCAGAGGAGACTGAATTGGAGTTACAGGCAGATGGCCATGAGGTCCATCAGTCTAAGACTTTCTTTGGAAAGCTAGAAGACCCAAGGAGTGAATTAAAAAAATTTTCCCCAGCTGACTCTCAGTGAGCCAACCCAGTATTGCGAGAGTTAGCACAGGCTGCTCAGTCTGAAATTGAAGCAGAGGGAGTCCCTGATTGCTACTATTTAAAGAATGAGGTACTGATGAGGAGGTGGAGTTCCCCTCACAGACCTGAGGGCAAGGAGTGGACAGTGGTACCGCAGAGGTACCGGAGAGAAATATTAAGAAAGGCCCACGAGACTACAGTGGCTGTACATGTCAGTATACAAAAAACCAAAGCCCGCATAAGACAGCAGTTTGACACCACAAAGAGGTGGTGGAGTACTGCAGGAGTTGCCACATGTGCCAGGTTGAGGGGAAACCCCAACTTACAGTGAAATCTGCACCCCAAGTCCTGTACTGGACCCTTCAGCAGAGGGCTGGTGAACTGTAAGGGACACTTGCTGAGAACAAAAGGGGGCAGGGAGGCACAAGGCTGGCAAAAGGTTAGAGAGTAACGGGGGAAAAAGGGACAAAGAGGGCAGGTTAAAGGAAATCCGGGAGGAGTCCCAAATGGAAACCTATACTGTCCGGTCAGCCAACCCTGAAATGTTGGAAAAATTAGATCCCACATCTCCTCTGTAAATGCAGACACCAGAAGCACCCCACTAGACTTGCTAACAGCATTTACAGGAACCTGCAGAGACAAAGGAAGACCTCAAGAGGGCAGAGAAACCATGAAGGTGATGCCTCACCTAGTCGAAGTGCCACATGGGGAATGCTGTAGAATCTGGACAAATACCTGCAAGCAGGAATGTCCCAGAGGACAAGGGGAAGATTAGCAAGGAATCCACCCCCACAGTCACGCAAAAAGGGAACCAAGTATCTCCTAAGTTGAAAAGCCCTTGCATGACACATCAAAGCACTGAAAGAGAGTTCAGAATGGATCCACCCAGTACTGACTCTCCTGAGCAGAACTCCAATTTAGGGCTAATTAAATATAACCCTCCCCCTGCAGACCTCAGCAGGAAAAAAATTTGGAAAACTGAAAAGCTTCTCCAAAAATCACATGTTTATTGAGGTGCCAAAAAGGGCAGTTTAAAGCAGCACTGCTACCAAGAAAAGACACATTTTTAGGATTTCTGAATGAGTGAGAGATGCATGTGTGCTTTCCTGTACTTACTCCTCTCTCTAGTTCTTTTTAATGAAATGCTCTTCTAAAAATCACATTTCATTCCGCTGGGTGTGGAGGTGTCATGAAGACCCCACCTGCCACGAATGAGGCATATTAATTTTGTCATATGAAACATTAATTTTAAACTGTTGCTGGACTGAAAAGATGACTTGCTTAAAGAGATCACAGCAGTGGTGGGAAACATTTGCATTCTAAGAAACAGTTGCCTGGAGAAGACACTGGGGCTGCTCCCTGATCCAATTAACCCAAATGGATTTTAATCACTAGACATTGAATGTGTAAAAAGCCAGCATTCCAACCCCCAGCCCGTCCCCACCACTGAGGGTGTCTGCTAAGATGGAGAATCCACAAAAATGTAGAAGAGTTTGTTCAAAAAAAAAGCTGCTCGCATGACTTACCTGCTGACCCAGGTTTGGTTTTGAATTGTGTTCACAGAACAGTTTGAGTCAGACTGCAATTTGAAGACAAAAGAGAAGGAAGGTCTCTCCTTGTCTCTTTCTCTCTCTCTCCCTCTCACGAATTTCCTGATCCACTGAAGCCACTTAAACCTCAAGAGAGAAGACTCCTACATCGAAACAAGTTTGAAAGCGTGCACTGGGCCCCAACAAAACGGCAAGATTTAACAATCAAAGACTCTACATCAGCCTCAAAAGACAGTAAATGAGCTCCAGCTATTGCTTCAAAGTTTTCCCATTTACTTTTTCTCCTCTTCTGTCTCTATCTGCCTGTGTGTTTATTGCGTATGCATGCTAGCGTGGTTGCATTTCGTATTTGTAGTAATTTTAACTGAGTTAGAGTTTTAAGGTTAATAAATTTATACCTTTCTTGTTTAAATCTGAGAAAACCTGTCTGGTTGATCTCTTTGCCATTTCAATTGGAGAGTAGTGAACAAGGATTCACTGAGGGGAAGCTAACATTTTAAAAATTAAACCCTGTTACGGTCAAACCAGAAAAAGGCTGAGATGGAACTCCTGGACCCCTTTCTCACCTGGGCGTAATACATGTCAAAATCATAGCTTGACTGATTGGTGGAGGACGCCAGTGAGTCAGCCCCATGGGCGATTTGAATGGCTCGCTTGCCCAGTTTCTGTGGGGCCGGGCAGGGTTAAAATCCCCCATCATCTGTCTCGTAACTAAAACCTTTATGTTTTTCTGTCCTTGCTCTGCTGATTTGATTTTTAATGTTGAAGATTGCTCTCAGTAGCTCTCTGAGTTATTCTAGGCAACAATTTGAATTTGTAAGCTGCTTGCAGGGAGACTTGGCCTCCTTTACAAGCACTGCAATAGTTTCAAATGATTTCTATATCTGTGTCCCAGTCTCTGATAGTTGGTTTATTTCTGTCAGGATATGAAAGGATATGGTGGACAACTGGTGTAGCCATTAACCACCAGATTTGGCTGGGCCACATAAAGCACTAATGGGTTTGGCTCTCATCTACTAAAACGACTCACTATTCCAGGATCATCTTTGAATACAAAGATAAACCCTGGCTTTTCTCTATTCAATTCTGTCTTCTTAAACCCCTCTCCCCTGTCTCCTCCACCCTCACCTCCAATAATAAGTGCAAGGAGCACATAGGCTTCTTTGTCACTAAGATTGAGATCAGCCAATCAGCTGCCTCGGCGCATCCCTCTCTTCGACTAGCTCATCGGGTCAAGCCTCCTCTAAGCTTTCCCCCATACTAGCCCTGAACCCAAATCTTTCTCTAATTTCTCTCCTCTGCGCTCATGCTTTCTCTGAGCTCATCTTGTCCTTGAGACCAACTTCCTGCTCGTCATTAATCGTAATGTTAATCTATTTCCCCTCCCCAGAGGTAGATTTGGGACCCAGAAGCAGTCCCAACTTCTAGTTCCCGTCTCCATCACAAAGGTTCAACCCCAGAAGTACTTTATTGGCTGTAAAGCACTTTGAGATGTTCTGAGGTTTTGAAGGGTGCTATATAAATGCAAACCTTTCTTTCTCTGTCGGTAATGTCATCATCACAGACACTCATCTCTACAGAGCCTTCCATGTTTCACTTTTCCATTTGGCTGTCATATTAGTGCTTAACACAATAGCCTGGGGTCTTTCAATCTAAGTGCATGATCTAACCAACTGGGGCACCTTTGCTTTGCAATTTGGCTTGATGGCAATTGCCTTGTTCTTTCTCTAGCTGTCTCGTTCATCAATTTATCATTTTTAACAAATGTCCTTGAAACTGAAATGCATCAGTACGAAACTAAAACCACAGTTTAAATTTGGTTTCATCCAGATTGAGCCTCATTCCTCTGTCACAAGAGAAGCTATACTGGTGTGAAGAGTGGTGGGTGCTTTTGTTATTCAGGGTTGTCTAGCATGAAAAGCAGGTATTTTCGGATCACTTTCTAAATTCACAAATACAGTGGTACCCATATTGCTGTGCACAGCAGCATCACTTCTGCAATACAGGTAAAATAATGAAGTTTATACTAGTTGGGGTATAAATCGGTCTGGATTGCACCCATCTTTGGTGGGGGGATGGGTGGAAAATGACATAGAGTATATTAATTTAACAATGGGATGGCCTGTGCCCAATCTGCGCAGGTGTTGGTCCCACTGCTTAATTGGTGGGGCCAAATTTTTAGACGTCCCGGGCAGGCACCTAAAGCAGGCCTCTTAAATATGCTAATGTGGGGCCTAATGATTGTTGAAGGCTGCCTCGACAAAGTTGGTTCCCAATGAAGATGATTCTTCAGGGACCACCATGGCTGCCCACTAAAGGTAAGTTGACCTTTTAGTGTAGGCAAGAAGAAAAGGAGTGTTCCCCCGAACCCTACAGTCCTAGCGATTTGTCCCTTCCCAGTGCCCAATCCAACTATTTCCCAAGGTTTCCGAGAGCAGCTACACATTCATTTTTCTCATGTGGTGAGTAGCCTGTGGAGTTGCAACGGGCGCCGGAAACTCGCTTTGAAGATATAAAAGAGGCCTGAATGCCAATTTCTGGATGCCGCTGGGATTATCTGTTTGGGTTCAGGCTGCCAGGGCAGCTCCAAGTCTGGGTTTGAAAACAGGCCCAGACCAATTTCTACCCCATTGGGTTTGAGGACTCAAAATCACATGTTCGACATGTTGTGGGTAGATTTTCAACTTTACCATCTGGGCAATTGAGCATCACCTGGGCAGTGGTAGAGAAAGCATCTGGTGGGAGAGTCATTTGCCCCTTACAGAACCAGTCAGATTTGCAAAATCAGATCTGCTTTGTAAGGAGTGTGAATTCCCCCTCACCAGATATTTCCCTTTGCGGTCTGCCCAGTCACTGTTTACTGCACCAACGTTTGATGGTGTGACAAAATAATATTTTGTTTGATTGTAACTCAGTACAATTCAGCCAGATATTCCAAGCATTACCTATTTTGGAATTCTTTTCTTGAATTTCCTAAATCAAAGGCAAGGCAAATTTAATAAAAGCCTATGCACAATAACATCTACAATACTAGAGTTCTTCACTCTACAAAGAATTTGCAGTACACAGAGGAGCCATTCAAGCCAAATGGTCCATGCCAGAGTTAATGCTCCAAACATTCCTCCTCCCATCCATTTTCAACTAACCTTATCAACATAACCTTCTGTTTCTTAACCCACCCCCCAGCCCCCTCATGTCTCTTCAAATAAATCTTAACTCCTCCTTGTAGTAGCGAGTGCCACATTCTAATCACTCTGTCAGTAGGAACATAGGAACAAGGGAACAGGAGTAGGACATTTAGCCCCTTGAGCCTGTTCTGCCATTCAATGATATCATGGCTGATCTGCAACCTAATTCCCTATACCTGCTGTTACCCAATATCCCTTAATTTTGGTTAACAAAGATCCATCAATTTCACTTTTAACTTTAGCAATTGATCCGGGGTAAAGAGTTTCCATGCACACTGTTAAACAATAAAGTAGTTAATTATGATTCTCATAAGTATGAAAATCATGTAAAAATCAATACTACCTCTCCACCTATGCCCCCCCACCAAGGTACGTGTCATCTTGGCTCAATTGATAGCATTAAAGTCAGATGGTTCTGAGTGTGATCCCCATGTCAAGACAAGTATCTAATCTAGGCTAATACTTCAGTACTGAGGGAGCTCTACCTCGTCAGACGTGCCATCTTTTGGGTGAGAGGCCCCATCTGCATGTTCAGGTGAATGTAAAAGGACCCATGGCACTATTCAAAGACAAGTGGTGGGGGGGGGTGGGGGGGGGGGCTGGCCTCAATAGCATAGTCTTTCATTGAAATTTATTGTTTGTGGGATCTTGCTGTATGCAAATTGGCTGCCTAAATAAATGCAAGCTTTTCCTTTCTTAAACAGGTTGAACTGAAACTGCTAGAAATTAACTAGCAAGTGTAACAATAACAAGTAAATCCCTGAGTGGAGCCTGGTTTCTTTGGATTTTGTTATGCTTCATTTTTCTATACTTCATTGTTTATGATTGGATTCTAAAGTAACTAAACGGGAGAGAGCAAATTTTCTTGGAATCACACTTGGACATAAGGCAGAACAGGACAGGGGGGGAATCATGCGCCTGTAAAGGAGTTTACTAATTTATTTCAACAGATGGAAAATTAGGCAGGTTCCCTTATCAACTCGACTGATTTTTCTCTATGTATTACACCCAGGCCATCCAGCACACCTGGGTGTAATAGAATCATAGAATATTACAGCACAAAAAGAGGCTACTCAGCCCATCGCGCCTGCACCGTCTCATTGAAAAAGCTATCCAATCCCTTTGTGCAGCAGACGATTGCAACTCGAGACTAGACTGAGAAACCAGAACAAGCACTACTTAGATATGAATGAACTTTGCAAGGTCAGCTCAAAACAGGCTTTAGGGGGAGCTTGCGCACCAGCAATTAAAAAATCTATTACAGCCATTATTCCATTAGGATTCGATTCAACAGAAGTGCAAACCCAGTAAAGGATCAAAGGGCTTGTTGCGCTGCAGGTAGCCATGCTCAGCGACCATTTCTCCTTCAATGAAACACTAATCAGCCTCTTGCAACTTGAGCAGCAATCTCATGCGAGACGACATGGATCAAAATATTAAAAGAAACCCCTAACAACCAGATCAGCTGCATGTTCGATATTGATGTAAAGCAGTATTCAGAATCTTCCTTTTCATTTGAAATTCTCCACTGTTCTTGACTGCTGTTCCTTTCCCCAGTGATGTGGGGATATTATAATGATCTGACTTTAATGTGTTCATTTAAGGCTACAATGTATTTCAGGTCCAGCCTGATGATTTAAAGAATATCCGTGTAAAGGACAACACTGCAGTTCCATAATCGGTAATGAAGCATATGCAAGTAGGAGCTTTCAATAAGAATCCTGATCTCAAACTGCAGAGATAGGAATGAGTCCCAAACCCAATTAGGAATTTAAATTGGCCGAACTAATTCAGATAATTTAAAAAAAAACCTTGCTTCAGATATGGAAAGGCTTCACATTAACAGAGTTCATTTAATTAGATATATATTATATATATTTAGTGAAATACTTTAAAATTATTGCAAGTACAAAATGAAATGCTCACTCACATTTATGTTCTCCCACTCCTTCAAAAATGATGCTGAACATTAAGGCTTGAATTGGACTTTCCTGAATGTGGGTCTAAATCCAAGTCTGTTTGGGAATAATTTTAATCAACCTTACTGTGAACTAGCAAAGACTAGGTTCCAAAGAAGACACAGGTTTGCATCAGTTCAGGAGTTATAACATTCCACACAACATTTAACCATTGCAAACCATCCTTATACTCAGGATCGTCAGTCCTGTCCGTAACCAAGTATTCACCCAACTCTTTTTAAAGGTGTTAATCAATGGAATATTAACAGCCTTGGCTGTTGAATCTGTTTACATGGGATTTCATAGGATATACAGCACAGAAACAGGCCACTTGGCCCAAACAGTCAACGCTGGTGTTTATGTTCCACTCAAGCATCCTCCCAACTTTTCTCATCTATCTCAATCAGCATAACCCTTCTCCCTCATATGCTTATTAAGCCTCCCCTTAAATGCATCTATACTATTCCCTTGAACCACTCCCTGTGGTGACGAGTTCCACATTCTCACCACTCTCTGGTTAAAGTTGTTTCTTCTGAATTCCTATTGGATTTCTTGATGACTAATTTATATTGATGGCCTCCAATTTTGCTCTTCGCCATAAGTGGAAACACTCTCACTGTGTCTATTCTACCAAAACCTTTCATAATTCTACATATCCCAGCTAAAGTTGGTGTCGGAGCTCAACTATTCACCAGGGAGTGAAATCAATCTTCAACGCTAAGACTAACCAGGCAATAACGAATCGGCGACCGGTTTCACACCCTACCCGATTTGATTTTCCATCAAGGCTGTGGAACAGCAAATCGGGTGGGGTGCAAATTGAGCTGCTGATTTGTTATTTCCCGTCTGCACTACTGTCAAATACCAATTTCTCCCATACCATATTCTAATATCTTCCTTCATCTTGTGCCTTCAATACATTAGGTTGTTTCTACTGCAGACAGACTGCACAGAGATTTGACTTAGCCTTAGGAACGGAACCAATATTGGATTCTGAAGGACAGCTCTGACCTGCACGGGTATGTGCAAATGCGGGGCGGGTGGGGTATAAAGATGTAGCCCTAGCCTCTGCTATAAAACTGCTTCAAAATGGATGTTGGTGGCCTTATTAGAAACTGGGACCGAAAAGCATTGAGACATTCTATGAACAAAATTAAAAAATGAAGATAAAAATGGTAATATACTCTCGTTAGCCAATTTCCTCTATTGTCCTCAATAGGATACAATCCAGCATTGGAGCGAAATAACTCTATCCCCACCTACAGATAAGATCTATATGTTGCATTCAGTTTTACAGAATTCCAATTACTGCAGCACAATAATAAAACGCACGCATTAAACAAGGGCCCGAAGTACTCGGTATCACTGAATGTGGCCTAAAATTAGTTTTTGCTTCATCTTTGTCTTATGAATAAAATATTATCCTTATTAGTTTGTATGAAGCTATTATGCATGCGAGGATTTGAATTGTGAGCCAATTAGCACTTCGGCTCTATTTCGAAAGGAACACAGGATAAAGCGCTGGAAGCACCAGTTCCTTTATATAGTTTATTTTATCAAGATTCTAATCCACCCAGGATGGTTGGTCAATATGTTGCACTTACTCAACCAGCAATAACCAGTTTAAATAAGGTGCAAGTAAGTGGCTTACAGACTATGTTGCTGATCTGACTTGTACACATAAATCTACATTTTGCAAATATCATTTTAGTGGGGGGTATTTACTAAGCTGAATCAATACACTGGCACAATCCAACAATGTGTTCCCACGTGTGTCATTGCTACAGCAAGTTGCTAAGATTCAAATGACCTCTGAGGGGCTTATCATATCCTGAAATGTGCTACTGCTATTAATTTGTATGAGAGCGGAAGAATCTCTTTTTATCAGCCTCTATTGATGCAAAGCAAATATCCACTCTAGCCATCCAGTTTACTTATACATGTATTGCTATTCAGTTGATAGTGCTTGAAATGCATTTGATGATAGCAGCATGGAAAACAGACAGCCTTTGACTAGTAGGTTTATCTGTGTTTGCACAGAAATGCCTTTCTTTTCTAGCTGAACAATGTGGTTTTCAGAACAGCTTCAGAAATACACAAATGTATCAGAGGTCAGCCTGCTCAGGTGAGCATATAAGATCCCATGCACTAATTGGAAGAGCAGGGGTGTTCTCCTGGCATTCTAGGCAATATCTATCTCTCAGACAAAACAACTGAAATAGATTATCTGGTCATCACTTTCATTGCTCTTTGTGTGACCTTGCTGGGCATAGATTGGCTGCTGTGTTTGCCTTTATTACAACAGTGACTACGGGCTGAATTTCTTGGGCCCCCTGAGACAGGTTCAGAGGCAGGAGGGTCCACAGAATTGTAATGGCAGGTGAGGGGGCGGAGAGTCTATCGCCTCCCCGTCACAACACAATTTTGTCGCGGGGCGGGATTAGGCCAACGACAACCTTCCCGCCCAGAGGCCGATTGAGGCCCTTAAGTGGCCTATTGACGGCTACTTAATGGTCTTTTCCGGCTGCCGCTGGGATTTAGCCATTGGCAGGGGGAAGGCCTCCGCCACGCAGGGAATTCCCCCAGTAAAACGAGGCGACCTCCCCGTGAGCTTGGCAGGGTTGGGGAGGGGCCTCCTCTGTGGGCAATCTGTGGCCCATGAAAGGCCCCCACCAGGAAAACCTGCAACCCCCCCCCACCTTGGACTCAATCCCAAAAAACCTTCCCCAGGGAAGAAATGTATTACTTTGTCATTAGGCAAATGATGAGCATGGGAAGTGAGGCCTCACTGGGCAGACTGTAGATACCCAGGAACTCTTCACCAATGGCCTGGCAAGCATCACAACTCACCTTAAAATGTGGAAAGGGTGCTTGTGCAATCCATTAACAGTTTTAATTTTAACATGTAATTCTTTTTCACATTCACATTAGGCAGGTAAAATTGCATTCCCTTTGCAAACAGACATAAAGTACAACTTATCGCCTTGATGATTAAATGTCTATAAAGAAGTATTCAATTATCCTCTCATTTGGCTTAAAGGACGATTGACCCCTCTTATTTTTTAAGTAATAAACTCATTACACTAGGCATCAGCACAATCTTATCTTGCAGTGGTTACCAGTCTATCAGAGAAAAGGGAACGAGGCTAAAGGTTATGTATACTAGTGTGACCTCATCAGAGTGCATCCTATGGGGGATTAGTCATGGAAACCCTCATGAGACTCCAGCTTTTACAGGGATACAGCTTAATTTTAAAGGTGTTTGGCCACATAAAGGTAAGATGCTGCCCATTTGGAATGAATCTATATACAGCCTCAAGATGAATTTTAAGCAGTTAGCAGGCTATTCATTGACTGGATTGTGCAGTGAAGTAACTGTCCATGAAAAATTCAAAATGTTTTGGCTATTTTTATCATGTAATTTTTGATAAAGTATGCTGCCTTCTCCTACCAGCTGTGCCTCAGTGGAAACACTATTGCCTCTGAGGCAGAAGGTCACGGATTTAAGTCCCACTCCAGAGACCTGAGCACAAAATCTAAGCTGACTCTCAAGCGCAATATCGAAGGCGTGCTGCACTACTGGAGGTGCCGCCTTTCAGATCAGACATTAAACCGAGGCTCCCCGGTTCTATTTTGAAGAAGAGCAGGGGATTTCTCTCTGGTGTCCTGGCCAATATTTATCCCTCACTGAAAAACAAATTATCTGATTATTAACACATTGCTGTTGTGGATCTGCTCTGAGCGCAAATTGACTGCCATTACATTACAACAGTGACTACACTTCAAAAGTACCTCATTGGTTGTAAAGTGGTTTGCGATGTTTGAATGCTGTGAATGGCTCTGAGCCTCCCTACTACCTCCTGACAGCCATAATGCATCACCATCTCATGGAAAGGGTGACCTGGAGTACCAAAGAGGGCAATGTTTCCCTGTACCCTTCTCACCCAGCAACACTTCTACTCCATTTGCTATCAGAGAGGTGCGGATACAGTTCATTGCTAATCTATTCTGCATCTCTCTACATGATTGGCCTTCTTTAGCTCTATGCCTAGCATATCATTCACCACCTCACCCCCGACAACCTTCACTAACCACATAGGTATAAACAATTTTTAACCCTCTACCTCCACGTAGCCTTTATGTGGCCACATCCCTTTAAATTTTTCGAGCAACTCTTGTGATCAGGCCAGATAACCTGCTTCCCAAAGTGAGATCAGACCAGTGTATTAATGATGCACATTACACATATGTAAATCTATGTGCGTTCTTAATTCTCCTCGTCGTTTATGAGTGTGAGATCAGTAATTAGCACACAGCAAAGTCTTCTTTAATCACTTGCAGTTTGCAAAGTCTAATTAAAAAGCATTCTTCTCTTTAGGTTTTTTTTGTGTCAACATGGCAATCAGTATGAGATCATCTAGTGACAATGTGCTGCTAATTATCTGGTCAAAACACTTAAAGGCTGGCATTGGACTTACAGAAACTGATTTTAACCTGGTATCTGTGGAATACAAAGACCATCCAGCAGATTTAAGTTATACTGCTGGCTGTATCTGTCACTGAACTTCGTGATATTACGAAAATACAAATATACAAATTAGAAGTAGGCCAGTTGGCCCCTCCAGCCTGCTTTGCTATTCAATAAGATCATGGCTGATCCGTTTGTGTTTCGAATTCCACACTCCCATCTAATCCCCGATAATTTATACAAACAAATATAGGCAGATATTGAAGCTCCACACATGTTGGTTGGTTGTCCTTCGAGGCAAAGATGACCATGTTCATCATCTGGGGTGTTTGGTGGATTCTTGTGGGTACGTAGGTGACTGCTAAGGCGATCTGCGCCCGGAAGGTTCTGCTGTAAATAGGGCAGGATACCGCAGACAATTGCGTTTTGGATGAACTGCTGATTCAGGATTTTCTCTCCTTGCTTGGATTGATGTGCAGAGTGGCATCAACTTGTGGCTGTTTTATGTGACAGTGCATGTTTGAGTGCCGATGATTAAGATGGACTACCTGTATACTTTTGAAATGTGACTTCATCCCAGCTTGGAGACATAATGCACCATGTGTGAAGGCCAAGTGGAGTGAGATGATCTAAAATCTCTTGCCATCCATGCGTTCAGAAGTCAGATGAACTCAGATCATTTGCCAAATTATATATGTCCCTTGCATCCAAAAGCCCCCTTCACATTACCACAATAGTAACTGCAACAACATTGCAAGGGGCATTCTCACCCTTCCAGGGAGATTGCCGGCAGGCTGCATTGCCTGGATTTTTAAATGCTGGTGGGGGCAGGACAGGATGTAGATGTGATTTGAAAATCCAGTCTCAGAGGGCACCTCCAGAACCCAACGTCTCTGGGCCAATCCACAATCTTCAATGTGAGGGCGGGGGTGTGGGGCGGGACGGAAGAGGGAACAAGTCCGCCTCCAATTAAGGGTCCATTTAGCTGATGGAGGAGATCATTAAGGGGCTGGGGTGGGGTGGTGGTCCACACTATAATTTTCAATTGGGATTTGGTGAGCCAACCAGCCTGGTGCACGAAAGTGCACAGCTGTTGGGCTCACAGCGGACAGAGAGCAAACTTTATAGTTGGAAAATGCAATGTTTTGAGCCCACGGAGATCTTGCGTCAGGCCACGCACAGGGCATTATTTTTAGCTTGAGAGTGCTGCCTCGCCCCTTTATTCCACTGTCCCTCCAAGGAACTGCCTGCTCTCTGCAGTAAGGCAATGCTAGGCCCCATCATGGCTACTGCCTGCCTCTGCCGCTTGAACTCTGCAGGCAGCTCCCGCCTCCTGCAAATGCTCGGCACCATTAATTGGGCGCCAAGCTTGCCTTCTGTCCAGTTAAGGCATTAACATTTAACAATTGCACTGCATTAGCGACGCAGCTGAGGCGCGGGGTTGAGACCCTGAAAGCATCCGGGCGTTGAGTTCCTGACCCCGTTTTGAAAATTCAGCTCTACACCTGTAAAAACCAGAAACAGCCTACTTCGAAGACTTCGCTTTGCAGGCTTCATAACACTCATCTAGAAAGAGCTAACTGCCGCTGCAAGGCTTAGGTGATGCTTTTTGCGAGACCATTTTAATTTATTGTAAATATTTTTCAAAATATATATTGTATTCTGCTCAACAGAGAATGAATGATGCCATCATGTCACAGATGATGTTATTCGCATTGCATGCATACATTCATCACTGAAAGGTTAACAGGGTCATCAGTGGAAATAATCTCCTATTATTGACTATGCTTAGTGAGTGGAAAGCATTTACAATAAGATGTTTTTGTACTGTGTTGATGAAATGATAAAAATAACTCATGTTAGGAATCAGATAATATTCTATAAACTCAATTCAGGTTGCTTGAACCTTTTCATTTTCCTTAAAGTAGTATTGTTTTAAATGTGTTATTGTGTTAAATGTGGACCTTTAAATGTCAACAGCTAATGGGTTTTAAATCCACTGTGCAAACATTTAATGCCACAATTTCATACCTTGTATTTTGTTGTGAAATGATACTATTGTCTTCTCTTTGTATGAACAGATCTACTGGTTGATGTAATGAATTAAATAAATTATAAGCAGTGTATGGCTAAGGGCAAACCTATTAAATCAGTGAAATCTTCCACTGGTGTTAGGAAGAACTATAGAAAGGGAATGAGAAAAGGCCATTTGCCAATCTGACTTATTCTTAATGAAGTCCATTTCCTGAACATGGTCCCTCAGTAAACATCTTAGCCCAGCTCCAAGCTTATTTCCTTCTACTTCTTCACCAGCAGACACTGGCATTTACTTTTGAAAAACAGTCACAGATTTCATATTCATCACCTTTGAAGGACAAGAGTTATAAATTTACAATGACGGGGAAAAGAAATTCAGCCTTAAATTGCAATAAATTTTAAATCACAGGCAGCAAATGCTCTGAGTGTGAAGTTTTGTGCCGAGATCACTAAAGACTTTCAACAGTTCCTTTAGGTGCTAAGGAGCCTCGAGGTGGCTAAGATAGGGTCTTAAGCTGAAACGTGGTTTAGCCCGCGTTTAGAGCAAGACGCCATCTTGGCAAAGGCATGGAAGCGTGCACTAGAAACGGCTGCCTAGAGAATTGTTAAAGGTCTGATTGCCACTTAAATTGCCTGCTAGATCTCATTAAGAAGGCTGCATGGCAATTTGATGGACAGTGCTTGACCTAACGCCCTCTTCAAATTGAAAGTAAACAAGTCATTGCTGGGGATTTCGAGCACTGCTTAAAGGCATATCACCTTTTACTGTTCACTTGATACTGCAGAGGACTTTTGAAACACATTGTAAGTCTTTTTGGGACAGTTTGTCAAGATTTCACCAACAAGTTATCAACATTTATTCAGGTAATTCTTTGAATACTTCTATAAAAATGTTAGTGCTGTGCTCCTCTAATTTATTGGGCGCCT
Source organism: Heterodontus francisci (assembly GCF_036365525.1). Taxonomy (NCBI): domain Eukaryota; kingdom Metazoa; phylum Chordata; class Chondrichthyes; order Heterodontiformes; family Heterodontidae; genus Heterodontus; species Heterodontus francisci. The sequence goes on from NC_090388.1 coordinate 18,046,702, forward strand.
TATAGAATTCACCAGGAGAAAGGGAGTGCTTGATATGGGCATCTCTCTGAGACTTTCCCATGGTCTGCAGGAGGAATGGGAGGGGGAGATGAGGCCAGGCAGAGCAGCACCAGCTGCTGTAGGAGAGAGGGCCAGGAGAGTGAGGTGGACTCTTTAGACCCCGGATCTCCAGCACCCTGTCTAAGAACCTGGGCATCCTCTCCCTCTGTCCCTGAGGCATTCTGAAACCTGCCACTGTGTGTCAGCCAGCACAATCTACACCTTCAGTGAAAGTGGGTGTGTGAACCCCACATTCACTGCTTCGTGAAAATTGCTTCTAATCAGCACTTGAGTGCTAAACCAGCAGGTGTCTGATTTAGACAAGTTCAAGCTATGGGAATTAGCAATTAGAACCAAAATTACATGCTAATACTTGACTTTCAAACAGGTGTGTCTTAATAGCACAGCACCTATTTAGCACCTGTTTTCACCCTGTTACCAAAATAACACAAGAATACAAGAAATAGGAGCAGAAGTAGACCATATGGCCCACTGATCCTGCTCCACCATTCAATACAATCATAGCTGATCTTGGGCTTCAATTCCACTTTCCTGCCCGCTTCCCATATCCCTTGATTCCAAAAATCTATCTATCCCAGCCTTGAATGTATTCAATGATGGAGCATCCACAACCCTCTGGGGTAGAGAATTCCAAAGATTCACAACCCTTTAAGTGAAGTAATTTCTCCTCATCTCAATTCTGAATGATTGACCCCTTATCCTGAGACTGTGCCCCCGCATTCTAGATTCCCCGACCAGCGGAAACAATCTCTCAGTTTCTACCCTATCAAGTCCTTTAAGAATCTTATATGTCTCAATTAGACCACCTCTGATTCTTCTAATAATTCCCTGGAATTTTTACCTTGGTTTTCCAGTAGGAGGTTAGTACAACACTGGAGAAACAGTGTCAACTGTGAGCCAGTGGTTGCTCTCTCGCCTCTGAGTTAGAGAGTCATGGGTTCAATTCCAAGGATGAGGCATCATACTGAAGTCCTGTCTGCCCTCTCAAGTGGGCATAAACGATCCCACAGCACTATTTCAAAGAAGAGCAGGTGAGTTCTCCCTGGTGTCCTGGCTGATGTTTATCTTCCAACCAACATCATTTAAAAAAAGATTATCTGGTTGTTATCACACTGCTGTTTGTGGGACATTGCAATGTGCAAACTGGCTGCTGTGAATCTTACACTACAACAGTAATGACATTTCAAAAAAATGTAGCTGTAAAGCACTTTGGGGCATCCTGAGGTTGTGAAAGGTGCAAAATAAATGCAAGTCCTTTCTTCTTTAAAGGCTAAGAATGCAGCACAGTTCAGCTCTGATTCCCGCTTTTGGATCCAATTTATAAAAGGATGTTTCATCGAGCTTCAACTTGTTGGGAGTGGGAAGAACTTTGAGGAAGTGCTTTACAGACCTCATTGTTTCCCTCAGGTCTGTATCCATCGACATGCTGAAGACACTCCCTGCAACAGGGGCTGCTGAGTCTCATTTGGCTCCCCCTGCACCCTGAATGCAAATGACCGGAGAGGTGCCGGAACATGAGCAGGGCAAACTAGCTACAATGCCATTGATCATGGCTAAATCAATAGCACATCCATCTCAAGAGCTAGCAAAAATTAGACATACCCCCACATAAATCTCTATCGGTTCTTACTAAAGCCCAGTTTGACAATCAAAATTTTGCAGTTGAAATATTCCCATTGCTGCTCAGCTAGTGATGTGTTCTGAGTGGTTGTGGATGGTTGGATCCCTTATTCAAGTGTGTGTCAATGAGAGAGAGAGAGAGCAACAACAGAAAAAAGAATTATCTTAAAGGAGAAAAAATATTAAGCAAGAAGGAGAAGTTCGGAATAAAAAGTCTTGAATTTTAGGCAATGTGTGGGCAATTTTGCAAGACTCCAGACCCAGAACAGAGCTTGTGTAGAAAAATCTGAGCTATGTTATTTTGACCTCTGCTACCTTGCTTGGTATCAGCAAGACTCCATTCTGGGGGAGCACTGCCTCTCAAAATGGCTCCTGTTCTGTTTATTTCTTTCAAGAAAGAAAGAAAGAAAATTGGGTTTAAAAAGCGGTTCCAATATTTATATTTATTGCTGCTCCTTTATTCAGCACCATGCATGCTCTCTCATCAATGTGGTAATGTCAAAATTACATGATTAAAATCTCTCTCGTACTTTCCATGCTAGATTCTGGTGGAACTGAAAGACAAACAGCAGGTCTGATATCAATCCAAAAAAATTTCATGGAGCGTTTTAGTGGCTGATTGCTTGTTCATTCTGCACGTGTTCCACTGAAGTCTTGCCCCGTATGGGAAATGGCATCTGGAAGATTGCAGCAACTGTCAGCATAGCCAGCTACAGAAAACTATTCTGTGCTCAGGATGAGATGAATGCTGAAGATCTAGACGAGATGGACAACATTGTGGGCAGAAACTTCTTGGCCCCATGGAGGCCGGTTTTGCAGGTGAGACCATGAACAAACTTTGAAAATTGCTCATCGGGTCAGTTCCCCGACGCATTCCCGCCTCCAAGCAATCTTGCTGGATGTAGGGTCATTGCGGCAGCAGCTACCAACCCAGCAGCAGCGGGTGGACAATTGGACCAATTAAGGGACCAATTGGGGGCAAGTTACTAACGCAGCCAAGATCTTCCCAGTGTCCAATCGGCTCCCCCGCTGAGTCAGGAAGCCAGCAGCACCTTTGAGGGGGTCCCTGGTGGCAGGCAAGTGGGCCATCAGGCCCTCCTGTCACTGACCCCATGAACATGCCACAGAGGTGCAAAGGCCATAACCATACCTGTGGAGGTGTTTCCCTGCCACACTGGCGGCCATATGAGCTGGGGGCCTTCCATTTTTTCAAATGTTAATCAGGCTTCCGAGGGAACCTCCATTTTGACGCACCCTCGCACCACCCTATCTGCCTCAGCAACGCCCACCTCTGCAGGCGGGGCCGCCGTCTGTCCAGTGCTGTGAGCCTTCCTAATGGGCATCCCGCCTCGGGAATCCACCTGCCGTCCTTAATTGGATGGCGAATGCAGAGACGGCCTGTTAATTGGCTGCCTGCTAGACGATTCCAGCTGTCACTGCACCTCCGACCTGTGTGGGGTTGGGACCGGGAAATGGTCCCAACACCTGAAATTTTTCAAAGGCTCTAAGATGCTGCCCTGTGTTTCAAAAAGCAATCATAAACCTCCTGGAAATCAGAAGAAAAATCCATGGGCAATGAGGTTAGAGTCATAGAGTCATAGCATTATACAGCACAGAAACAGGCCCTTCGGCCCATCGTGTCCATACCGGCCATCAAGCACCTATCTATTCTAATCCCATTTTCCAGCACTTGGCCCATTGCCTTGTATGCTATGGCGTTTCAAGTGCTCATCTAAATACTTCTTAAATGTTGTGAGGGTTGCTGCCTCTACCACCCCTTCAGTCAGTGTGTTCCAGATTCCAACCACCCTCTGGGTGAAAAAGTTTTCCTCAAAGCCCCTCTAAACCTCCTGCCCCTTACCTTAAATCTATGCCCCCTGGTTATTGACACCTCTGCTAAGGGAAAAAGTTTCTTCCTATCTCCCCTATCTATGCCCTTCATAATTTTGTATACCTCAATCAGGTCCCCCCTCAGCCTTCTCTGCTCTAAGGAAAACAACCTTAGCCTATCCAGTCTCTCTTCATAGCTGAAATGCTCCAGCCCAGGCAACATCCTGGTGAATCTCCTGTGCACCCTCTCCAGTGCAATCACATCCTTCCTATAGTGTGGTGACCAGAAATGTACACAGTACTCCAGCTGTGGCCTAACTAGCATTTTATACAGCTCCATCATAACCTCCCTGCTCTTATATTTTATGCCTCAGCTAATAAAGGCAAGTATCCCATATGCCTTCCTAAACATCTTATCTACCTGTGCTGCTGCATTCAGTGATCAATGGACAAGTACACCAAGGTCCCTCTGACCCTCTGTACTTCCTAGGGTCCTACCGTCCATTGTATATTCCCTTGCCTTGTTAATCCTCCCAAAGTGCATCACCTCACACTTCTCAGGATTAAATTCCATTTGCCACTGCTCCGCCCATCTTACCAGCCCATCTATATTGTCCTGTAATCTAAGGCTTTCCTCCTCACTATTTACGACACCACCAATTTTCGTGTCATCTGCGAACTTACTGATCGTACCCCTATATTCACGTCTAAATCATTAATGTAAACTACAAACAGCAAGGTCCCAGCACTGATCCCTGTGGTACTCCACTGGTCACAGGCTTCCAATTGCACCAACTGTGAAAGTGAAATTCTGCAACAGGAGGCACTTTGAAGCTTTAATCAGAAGAGGACAAGACACAGAATAGGAATGTTTGACCTAACTTTTAGCTGACTGTGAAGTGGGATAGGCATTTATGGTCATTGGCTTCTGAAAAAATAACATAAATTGAGCATTTTTAAAGCTAAGGTCATGCCACAAATGATTGAAATCCACTGTAGATCGCTGTTAGACCACAAAACAATCAGCGTAAAAGATGTTGGATTTGTAGCATACAGAAGTGATGACAATGTTTTGTGTGGATGTTCTTGTTTTAACATCTCCACTTCCCTTTATTAGGCTGATACTCCAGCACAGTACTGGAGACATGCTGCATGATCAGAGGTGCTGTCTTTAGAATAAGATGTTAAACCAAGACCCTGGCTGCTCTCTAAGATGAATGTAATAGATCCCATGGCACTATTTTGAAGAAAAGCAGGTGAGTTTTATTTCCAGTGTCCTGGACAATATTTATCCCTCAATCAACATCACTGAGAAACAGGGATTATTTGATTATCATCACAGTGCTGTTCATGTGAGCTTGCTGTATGCAAATTGGCTGCCACGTTTCTCACAGTACAACAGTGCCAACTCTTCAAAAATGACTTCATTGGCTGTAAAGCACTTTGGAATGTCTTGAGGTCATGAAAATCACTATATAAATGCAAATCTTTCTTTTTTTCTTTTTATTTTGCTACCCAGTACTGCATTTTGGCAGCAACATCTCTATTCAAGAAAGGAGGGAGACAGAAAGCAGGAAACTGTAGGCCAATTAACCTAACATCTGTCATTGGGAAAATGCTAGAATCTATTATGAAGGAAGAGGTAACAGGACAGTTAGAAAATCATAATGCAATAAGGCAGAGTCAACATGGTTTTATGAAAAGGAAATCGTTTTTGACAAATTTATTAGAGTTCTTTGAAGATGTAACAAGCAGGGTAGATAAAGAGGAACCAGTAGATGTAGTGTATTTGGATTTCCAAAAGGCGTTCGATAAGATGCCACATAAAAGGTTACTACACAAGATAAGTGCTCAAGGTGTTGGGGGTAATATATGAGCATGGATAGAGGATTGGCTAACTACCAGGAAACAGAGTCAGGATGAATGGGGCATTTCAGGTTGGCAAACTGTAACTAGTGGAGTGCCACAAGGATCAGTGCTGGGGCTTTAACTATTTACAGTCTATATTAATGACTTGAATGAAGGGACAGAGTGTATTGTAGCCAAATTTGTGGACGATACAAAGATAGGTAGGATAGCAAGTTGTGAGGAAGACACAGAGGGTGATATTTAATGGACGCGATGGAGATCCTGCCCGCCAGCTGAAGAGTCAGCGAGAACCCCGTGTCGCCTCGTTACGGGAAGGTCCACCGCATTACATGCCAATCAGGCACTTAACTGGGCCGTCTCCACAATTAAGGATCCCGGGGACAGAAGTCCCACCTGCTGAGGGCTGCTGGCCAATCAGAGGTTGGCATCTCTTTTACTCACCCAGGGTGGCGGTGGCTGCTGCCGGTAATGCACCCACCCAAGGCCCAGGATCATCAATGGACCCTGGCTACAGGTGAGTGATGGTAGAAGGGGTCTCACGGGATGGGGGTGGTGGGGGAGGAGGTTGTAGGGAGGTCGGCAGCAAGGGCAGTGGGTGGCGCTCAGCAGACCTCGGCTTCCCAATGCTGAGTCCCTTGATCTCGCACTGAGTGCCTTTGAACGAGGGAGCACACCCACCGCAAGCCAGAAAACAACCCAAAGAGGTTTGCTTACCATGCTCCCCGTGTGGCAACAGGTCCACCCGCCGCTGAGCTAATACCAACGACAGCAGGGAGAGGCCCTTAAGTGGGCACTAATTGTCATCCACAGGCCTTCCTGCCACAGTTATAATCAGGGTGGAGACGGGAAAGGGATGAGGTTCCCACCCACCACCATTCTGCCCAATTAAATGCTTTCCTTGCCTCCACACGCAGCATGGGGGAGAGCATAAAATCCAGCCCAAAGTGTCTGTAAAGAGATATAGATAGGTTCAGTGAGTGGGCAAAAATTTCACAAAAGGATTATAATGTGGTAAAATGTTGGTGGGAAGAATAGAAAAGATGAATATTATTTACATGGAGAGAGATTGCAAAATGCTGCAGTACAGAGGGATCTGGGTGTCCTTGTACATAAAACACAAAAAGTTAGCAAGTACAGCAAGTAATTAGGAAGGCAAATGGAATGCTGCAATTTATTGCAAGGGAGATGGAGTATAAAAGTAGGGAAGTGTTGGTACAACTGTAAAGGGCAGAGACCACACCTAGACTACTGTGTACAGTTTTAGTCTCCTTAAGGATGGATATTGTTATGTCCAGGTGAGAAAGGGATCTAGGGTTCCCTCTCAGCCTTCGCCTGGTCTTACCATAACAGGGTTTAATTTTAAACACACCATTTTTTTTAGCTCCCCTGAGTGAATCTTTGTTCACTAACTTCCAATTACAAAGCAAAGAAACTAGCCAGACAGGTTTTCTTAGGTTTAGAGAGAAAAGGTTGAACTTTATTAAACTTAAACTTTAATTTGGTTAATGCCTACGGATACGCGACGCACCTACACTAGCATGCATATGTGATATACACATGCAGATAGAGAAAGAAAAGAGACGAAGAAATAAAGTGGAAAAGTTTGAGGCAATATCTGAAGATAGTTTTGGTTACTGTTCTTCGAGCTTGCTGTAGAGTCCTTGATTGTCGGTAGGTCTTTTCGTTGGAGTTCAGTATTCTTCTTAAACCTTGTTGGATGTAGGAGACTTTTCTCTCTTGAGGTTCATGTGTCCTCAATGGATTTGGAGTTTTGTGAGAAAGAGATGGGAGCAGCCAGGAGAGGTCTTCTCAGTCCAGGAGCAAACATGCTTTCTGAGTTCAAACTCTGTGGCTAGTTCAAAAAACCCTGGACCAACCGGTTAGTCATGTGACCAGCTGGTTTAACCAGTCCTGGCTTTTGTGGATTGTATCACCTTAGCAGTCTCTGGAATGCCCTTCATTACACATTCAATGTCTGGTGATCAAAGTCCATTGTGGGTTGAATGTGTCAGGGAATGGTCCTTTGTCTCCACAAGCACTGTCTGTTAGGACGTAAATGTTTCTTCCCAGCCACGGCTGATCTGTTTACCAAGTCATTTCCTCGCTCCAGCAAGAGTTTAAAATCAATGTTCATATGTCAAAATTTATATGCTTCATTATTGGCAGGTGAAGGTCTGCATGACAATATACTTGCATTGGAAGCAGTTCAGACAAGATCCATTAGGCACATTCCTGGGATGAAGGGGTTTGGCTCATGTGGAAAGGTTAAGCAGGTTGGGCCTATATTCATTGGAATTTAAAAGGATGAGAGGTCATCTTACTGAGACATATAAGATTCTGAGGGGGCTTGACAGGGTAGATGCTGAAAGGATGTTTCCCCTCCTGGGAGAATCTAGAACAAGGGGGCACAGTTTCAAAATAAGGAGTCTCTCTTTTAAGATGGTGATGAGGAGGAATTTCTTCTCTGAGGGTAGTTAATCTTTGGAATTCTCTTCCCCAGACAGCAGTGGAGGCTGGGTCATTGAATATATTCAAGGCTGAGTTAGACAGAATTTTGATCTACAAGGGAGTCAAGGGTTATGGGGAGGGGGGGGGGTGGTTGCAGGCAGGAAAGTGGAGTTAAGGCCACAACCAGATCCATCATGATCTTATTGAATGGCAGCACAGGCTCGAGGGCCAAATGGCCTACTCCTTACAATGTCGTGTAGTGGTGACTTCACCTTTAAGAAACCATACCTTTAAGAGACCAGGCCACTGATGCAACTGATTAGATCATACTACATCTGTAAGGAGACACCATTTTGAGAGACACCCTCAACACACGGCTTGCAAAGAACACCCACATAGGGCTGAATTTTATGAGCCCTCCAGCATCGGGGGTCGTGGTGGGGGGGCATTTTACAGTGGGCCTCAGTGCAGCCCCCTGCCGCCAAGCAGCATTCATTTGCCTAATAAAACTTATGCAAATACATGATAATTAACTTACCTGGACCGGGCGGACGTCCCACGCCGAGATTCCGGCCGGTGGCCGGAAGTCCCATGCCCTCCTATCCCCATTTGGGGATTCAAGGCGAGTCACTGGTGGGAAGGGGGGAGGAGTGAAATTTTCAGGGCGGTGGGGAAGCAGAGAAAAATGTTTCCATTGGATGAGGGGATGGTGGGAAGAGGTTGAAGGGCAAAGGTGATGAGGTTTGGGGAAAATTTCAGCTTGGGAATGAAGTTCTTTTTGGTGGGAAAGGCCCAAAAATAAAATATGTGGTCATTGGGATGGGGGGGTGGGGGGGGGAGCGGTTGGTGGTGGTGGTGGTTGAGGGGCTTTCAGCTTTTATTGAATCTTTAAAAATTAATGTCAAACAAATATATCTTTAAAAATGTAAATTTGAATGAAGGGCTTGAAACCCTTTAAAAATGGCATCGGCATCTGCGCGTTGGCACCAGACGCTGTTGCCGGGGATGGAGCGGCCTCCCTCTCTACGTCATCAGGGGCGGCCGTTCCGTCCCCTCAATTTAAATGAGCCCCCGTGCGAAATCTCGGGTGGACTGTCAGCTTCAAAGCACGCTACCGCAATTTGCGGCACACTAATAAAATTCATCCCATAGATATACACATTCAGCCACCCATCCCCTGGACAATAAATAGTGTTTGTGTTGAATTTGTGTTGCATAGACTTAAGCACAACACTGCACTCCTGCTCCGACTTCTTATGATCTTCTTTAGCAACGGCTAAAATAGTGAATGATATTTCACTTTTAAGGCAGCATGAATTCAACCAAGAATTGTAAAAAAAATCCCAAATTCAGCAAAAACATTTTGAATTTTTAACAATTTGAAAATACAGCTTCAAATTACATGCAATCTGCACTGTCAAATCACTTTCTCAAATAAAAATATTGCTTCTTCACAGATGGAAGCAGAATAAAGTCCTACAGATGCCTTGCACAAATCCAAGAAATAATACCTGCGTTTTACAATCCCTTTGTGTCCTTTTCTTTACTACAAATCACTACCCTTGACCTTAGTTACAGTCTGATAAATATCTGAAATAGACCTAAAACTTATCCAATTCAAGTCACTTCTGAATATAAATTTGAGTGTCTATCTCTATGTACACAAAGTTAGAAAATCAAATTACAGTCCTTAACTAATGAGCTAACTGGCTCACAGGGCATGATAGATATTGATGAGTGTGGTAACAAACAAGCCTTTGCACTGGGATTAGAACATCAGGCTATTGATGTTATGTTTCATTTAGATCCTGAATATTAGATTTCCTTTCTAGATAATCCTGGAAACCATCTCCAAGAGTTTGTGATGTGGGATGATGGCCCCCTAATTAAGCATTGCCAAATAAGTCCTTACAAAAGCCGTTGATCAAAAATAAATATATTTTTGACATTTATTATAATTCAGACAAGCTTCTCAATCCAAATTTTGCTACACATGTATTGTAAATTTCACCCATCAACTCTGTGCTTGCTGACTTACATTGGCTCCCAGTTAAGCAATGTTTCGATTTTAAAATTCTCATCCTTGTTTTCCATTCCCACCATGGTCTCGTCCCACAGCCCTCTAAGATATCTGCACTCATCTAATTCCAGCCTCTTAAGCATCCCCAGTTTTAATCACCCAACCATTAGTGGCTGAACCTTCAGCTGTCAAGGTAAAGCCTGGCTCGATATAAAATTAAAACCCGACCTGGGCCCAACACGACCACAGCCAACCCGAACCCAACCCAGGCCCGAGTCCTTCAATTTTTTTTCATGCCTGACCTGACCCGAAAATATCAAACACGTTATTAGTACAGAAAAAAAATTGCATCAAAAAGTAGATTACAACGAAAACAATACAAAACAAAGCCAGACCAGAGCCAGCCCAAACCCGTCCCGACCCGAGCCCGAATGCTGGACACAGAATATAGACCCAACCCGACCCGAACCCGACACATGTAATCGGGTTTGGTCGGGTTCGGATCGGGTAGCCAGGCTTTATGTCAAGGCTCTGGAATTCCCTCCCTAAATCTCTCTGCTGCTCTTTCCTCCTTCAAGATGTTCCTTAAAACTTACATCTTTGACCCAAGCTTTTGGTCATCTGTCCAAATATTTCAGAATGTTGCTTTGTTTTATAATGCTCCCGTGAAGCGCCTTGGAATGTCTTAGTACCTTAAAGGTGCAATATAGATACAAATTGTTGTTGTTGTAAATTACAATGAATTCATGTACCAAAGCAACGATTTATCAGTATTAAGAGTAATGCTAATTTACAAATGCAAGCATAAGGGCCGGAATTTTACATCCCCCCAAAGAGCGAGTTGGTGGCTGTGGGGTGGGGGGTTTGGGGGGCATAAAATGGAGTGGGAGGCTTGGGAGGCCCTTCCCGACCCCCTCCCGCCTCCGCCGCCATTTAATGCGGGGGGGGGAGGCGGCGGCGGCGAACACTGGCCCACCCACCCCATGCCAATCAAGGCCCTTCAGTGGCCGGTTAACAGCCACTTAAGTACTTCCCCCGGCGGCCCAGGCCTGATGAAAGCTGCCTGACAAAATCAGGTAGTTTCTGATGGCCTGGGGCGGGAGGGGTTGGGGGCGCCCTCATGAATAGGCATCCTGTGCCTGGTGGAGAGCCGCCTTCGATGCCACAACCACCCCTAACACCCAACATGCCCCCCCCATCCCCCCAATCGACCACCCTTGCATCATTGGGGCCTGACCAATCACCCCTGTCGAGGCCCCAAAAACTTACCTTTTCCCAGGGCATCTTTCCTCTTCTTATTGATGCTGGGTCGCAGTCCCAGCAGAGGCCACTGCTCCCAGCAGCTTCATTAGGTGGGTCTTCCTGCCTCAATGAGGTGGAAGTCCCACCTCAGACCAATGTGGTCCGGATCCCCAGGCCAGACAGAGACGGGATCGCCACCGACTTTTCAGTTGGTGGACGGCTCCCGTCCGACGAAAGTAAAACAGTAAACAGTAAAATATGTAAAACAGTGCTTAGAACTGATTTTTAAAATATTTCTGAATGCCAGTAAAAATAGTAAGGCAATAAATAGTGGAAAATATGAATATAAACTGCCTGTCAAAACAAGTCCATTATTGGACATTATACAGCTAATATAAAGAGACCTAGTGCAGGGGTATGTGGATACAATCGTCCAAACAGAAATTCATGGATGGACTGTTAGGCCATTTTGCAGAGGAGAGCTCATACAAGATATGTACCATTAGCAAAACATTTAAGACTGGACATGTCTTGGAGGAAGGCACTTTGCAATCTACAGCACTGTTGAATATACATGCTCAGTTAATGGAAAATCAAGTACGAGAAAGATTAAGTTCTATTACTTTAACTTCAGTTTCTGTACTTTTACACTAGATCTGTTGCCTAAAGTCAAGAAATGGCTCTGTCAGATGTCAACCTTGGCCCAATCTAACGCTCTGTTCTAGGTCAGAAGCTTAGGCTGAAGCCTGACTTCAGAGACTTGATCACTAAATCCAGGCCGACACTCTAGTACTGAAAGAGCATTGCAACTGTCGGAGTTGCTGTCTTTCAGATGAGGCATTAAACCGAGACTCTGTCTGCCTGCTCAAATTGACACATGAGATCTTAATGCACTATTTAGAGAAAACAAGGGGAATTCTCCCAATTACCGTCCTGGCCAACATTGTTCTCTTAACACCACCAGAATGGGTTATCTAACCATTATTGCTTGAGGAATTTTGCTGTGTGAAAATTGGCTACTCATTTGCCTGCATTACAACAATGACTATGCTTCAGAAATACTCCAATGGTTGTGAAGCACTTTGGGAGGCCCTGAAGAGATGAAAGATGCCATATAAATGCAAAATCCTTTTGTTCTTAGCTGTTGTACCGAAGAACTGGAAGGGCTGAAACTACCTGCCCTGGCTTATTGTGAACAGGCTCCACTTGTCGCCAAGCGAAAATGGATTTTGAAAATGCATGAGAATGCTTTGTTATCATTTGACATTATAGCGTTTGAAAGTGTTTTTAGTAGCTGCAGTGGATTCCACTTGTATACAACCCATTTCATACAAGTTCTCCCTATATCTAATTCATTTAAAATAATGTATGGCTAGCAATTGAAAATATGTCTGGTTATTACAGGGAAATCTGTTGCTCGCTATTAGATAGTATTTACAGCACAAAGACAGGCCATGCGGTCTGATCCGCCCATGCTGGTGTTTATGCCCCACACAAGCCTTCTCCTACCTTACCTGTGGTATAAAAGGCTACACTGTAATGGGTGAAATTAGAATGTAACAGACTGTGTTATTTTTATGGCCCCAGACCATAGCATTCACTCCTGTCAAGACAGAAGAGAAACCTTTTTCATGTATATCAGCTCTGGAGCCTGGAATACCTCACCTTGGCGGAGTTCATTGTTCTTGGTCATGGGAATAGCTTCAGCGCGGAATGGATCTGTCTAGACCAGGCAGGTAACAGATGAAAGGGATTAAAAGGTGCTAAGTGCTGACCATCCAGCAGGATGGCTTCAGGAGATCGAAGGATTTGGCACTGCAGTGAAGAAGGAGGGTCAGGAACGGTCAACCTGGCTTGTGGACCTACAAATTCTCACCAGAAGGACCAACTGCATGGAGGATTGTAAGTTATCAGCCAAATCCCAGGGGTATTTGGGGCTGAGAGTTTAAAGCAATTTTAAGTGTAACAACCAAATCCTGGGAGGGTTTGGAGTTTTAAATGAATGATTTTGGGGAAAAAACATAGGGTTTTACCTGTGATTTTTCGAAAAAGGTATATCTTATAAGTCACAGTAAGGTTAAATCATGGAGGGATTTAAATTGGACTAACCAATCAAGGTGTCATGTGGTGTCCTTTAAATTAGTTTAGAGGTCTTTGTATCAGGATGTTAGGAGGGTCTTGATAAACAAGTTTGTGGTTCAGCCCAACCCTGTGTCTGTGCAATTTGTCCTTTATAAAATCCTAAAGTTAAGAACCATCAGTAAGGGGGGAAGTGGGAGCGGGAACCTCTTACACAGAATAGAGGAACACTGTGGTAATGATTAAAACAGCTTATTAATGAAGATAATGCATTGATGGTTCACACAAAGATTTAGAAAAATTATAGTGGTCTTAATAACATAAATCCCTGGTTCCCAAATTTAAGCCCCATTAACAAAGATTGTGAGGCTGATAGGAGAGGATATTTTTGACAACTAGATAAGCTGTCATGTTCCCATCATGTGCTTTTGCCTCAATTTAATATTCGTATTTAAATGGGTTCTGCCCTCTGATTGACTTTGTTCTCACCAGCTACATATTTGACACCCCTCTCAAAAAATAAGAATAGGTGTCAGAGTAGAATGATTTATGTTCAAGATAATAGGAATCTAAATACTACTTTGCATTATTAAAGCTCAAAGAGTTTTCCAGTTGAAATTCTAATTGTCGCCAATACAACCAACAGCTTACAATTTATTTAAAAGAAAAGCTTTTTGAGTTTTATTCAAGAATTCACAATGTTTCTAGCTCTGTATAATAAATAGTACAAATATGCACTTAATCAATGTAGTGCCAGTCAATTTTCACTTCATTTCTGATATGAAAAAAAAAACAAACAACATTATGAAAAGTATGTACTTAACCAGTGAGATGTATACCCTGGCATAATACGGTTTAAGCAGTAATTAAAACTAATAACTGTTGTTGTTACTGTCAGGTGAGGAGGAAGGGACGAAGGGCTTCTCTCTTTTTCCTCTCCTTGTTTAACCACAACAGGTTTAATTCTTTTTTAAAGTGGATGTACTTGCCAATTCAGTGAGTGTTTGATTATTTACACGCTATGATCATAAAAAGAACCAATTGGACAGGTTTTCTTGAGTTTAACAAATAAAGAGGTTAGCTTTATTGCAATTAAACCAATCTAAGTAAAATAATAAGCTATTCTCCAAATTTCATGCAGATACACACTCGAAGTTCACACACTCACATAAATAGGTTACAGAGTGGGGAAGGATAGATTGGTTGAGTTAGAGTCCATAGAACAAAAAAGATGCATACAGTCTGTGGAGTTTGGTAACTTGACTGGCTTCTAGCTGAATTTGGTGGTCCTGAGGCTTCCAGTTTGAAGAGATAGATGATTGATTCGGTGGGTCCCGTGGAGACAGCGTTGTTTATGATTTCCTCCAAGGGGTCTTTGGTTGCAGCCGGAGTATGCAGAGGTGGTCAGTCAGCAGGCAGGGTTCAAAGCTTGCAAGCTGGAATGGAGAAAGGAGGGACCCACACTTGGGTCTGCACTTGTCAGAGTCCAAATGCTTGTCAGCCTGCTTCAGTAAAACACCAGCTTAAAAACACTCAGATGGGGTGGGGGTACTTGTCACATGACAGTCACCCAGTGATTCAAGCATGGTAGTTCACAGTTTATTTCTTCTTGCAACTAAAAACATCCCATGTCTGGGGATTCCTTTCTCACAACAAGGGTGCCATTGTTCAAGTGATAGTCTTGATGCCTTGCTAATGGGAACAGGCAGTTCCCTTAAATTTCCCAGGTCTTGGTTCTTGCTGAGACGGGGCAGACTCTTCGTTTCCACCTCACAGGCCTTGGAATGTTGGGTACAGTGTTGCAAATTAGGTGGCCATCTTAGCTGCTGGCAAAGTCACCTTTTATCCGTTCATTTTAACTATCTTTAAAAAAAAACAAATTCAGTTCTCCAGTCAGTAGATTAAAAAAAATTCAACATAGCACATTGGTGTGACATTGTGCAGTTAAGCAGTTACAAAGAGCAATGGTAATAGCCAACAGAATGGTGACTTGTGATACTGTTTACAGTGGTTTTATTAATGCGTTTAGTGAATCACTGGAACCTCTATATAAATAACAAAGTGATTCCTGACAATGCAGCCGGCCACTGACGTCATCAGGTACGCCAAGGTGCGCACATGCACAGACGGGCACCTGCTCTCTGCGCATGCGCTGCGTTCCGACTTGCCAGGACTGGTTAGCGCATGCGGCGATGACGTCATCGCATGATGTGTGCATCTTCGTGCAACGCGCCTGGTCAGCCTCTGCGCATGCGCTTTACGCGTATAGCAATGCAACGCCAACGGGTATTCACCCATGCGTCAAGCTCCGCTCCCCCCTCGCTGTTCTCTCCAGCCGCTCCGCTCTTTCGTCCGCTCCGCTCCCCCCCTCGCTGTTCTCTCTGGCCGCTCCGCTCTTTCGGCCGCTCCGCCCTCCCCCTCGCTGCTCTCTCCAGCCGCTTCGCTCTTTCGGCCGCTCCGCTCTCCCCCTCGCTGTTCTCTCCAGCCGCTCCGCTCTTTCGGCCGCTCTGCTCTCCCCCTTGCTGCTCTCTCCAGCCGCTTCGCTCTTTCGGCTGCTCCGCTCTCCCCCTCGCTGTTCTCTCCAGCCGCTCCGCTCTTTCGGCCGCTCCGCCCTCCCCCTCGCTGCTCTCTCCAGCTGCTTCGCTCTTTCGGCCGCTCCGCTCTCCCCCTCGCTGTTCTCTCCAGCCGCTCCGCTCTTTCGGCCGCTCTGCTCTCCCCCTTGCTGCTCTCTCCAGCCGCTCCGCTCTTTCGGCCGCTCTGCTCTCCCCCTTGCTGCTCTCTCCAGCCGCTCCGCTCTTTCGTCCGCTCCGCTCCCCCCCTCGCTGTTCTCTCTGGCCGCTCCACTCTTTCGGCCGCTCCGCCCTCCCCCTCGCTGCTCTCTCCAGCCGCTTCGCTCTTTCGGCCGCTCCGCTCTCCCCCTCGCTGTTCTCTCCAGCCGCTCCGCTCTTTCGGCCGCTCTGCTCTCCCCCTTGCTGCTCTCTCCAGCCGCTTCGCTCTTTCGGCTGCTCCGCTCTCCCCCTCGCTGTTCCCTCCAGCCGCTCCGCTCTTTCGGCCGCTCCGCCCTCCCCCTCGCTGCTCTCTCCAGCTGCTTCGCTCTTTCGGCCGCTCCGCTCTCCCCCTCGCTGTTCTCTCCAGCTGCTCCACTCTTTCGACCGCTCTGCTCTCCCCCTTGCTGCTCTCTCCAGCCGCTCCGCTCTTTCGGCCGCTCTGCTCTCCCCCTTGCTGCTCTCTCCAGCCGCTTCGCTCTTTCGGCTGCTCCGCTCTCCCCCTCGCTGTTCTCTCCAGCCTCTCCGCTCTTTCGGCCGCTCCGCCCTCCCCCTCGCTGCTCTCTCCAGCTGCTTCGCTCTTTCGGCCGCTCCGCTCTCCCCCTCGCTGTTCTCTCCAGCCGCTCCGCTCTTTCGGCCGCTCTGCTCTTCCCCTTGCTGCTCTCTCCAGCCGCTCCGCTCTTTCGGCCGCTCTGCTCTCCCCCTTGCTGCTCTCTCCAGCCGCTTCGCTCTTTCGGCCGCTCCGTTCTCCCCCTCGCTGTTCTTTCCAACCGTTCCGCTCTTTCCGGCCGCTCCGTTCCCCCTGTCCCCAGCCCGCTCGCTCGCCCCCTCCCCGGCCTGCTCCACTCCCCCCATCCCCATCCCCGGCCCTCTCTGCTCCCGCACCCCCCCAGCCCACTCCGCTTCCCCCCCCACCACCCCCAGGCTGGCACGCTCTCTCCCTCCCGCCATTGTGTGCTGCCATGTGTTTAGGTTAGGTTACCTTCGTGTGATTATTTGAGCAGCGCCATCTTTAGTCCTGGCAGCTGCCTGAAGTCGCAGACTGTGACGTGCTGCATTTGCGCTTCTCCTTAAATGCCTCTATGCTATTCACCTCAAATACTCCTAGTGGTAGTGGGTTACACATTCTAATCACTCTCTGGCTAAAAGAAGTTTCTCCTGAATTTCCTACAAGATTTATTAGTGACTATCTTATATTTATGACCCCTAGTTTTGGCCTCCCTCACAAGTGGAGACATCTTCTCTACGTCTACCCTCTCAAACTGTTTCATAATCTTAACGACCTCCATCAGGCCACCCTTCAGCTTTCTTTTTTTTGAGAAAAGAGCTCCATTTAATAAATAATGTCAGTAAAACAATCCACACGACAGCAGATTATAGTGCATGTAATGCAATAAAATCAGCAGAAAGGATTTTAAAACCCACAAATTCTATTATAAAGTATATATCGCACATATTTCCTTAACAGAAGCACATTTTATATCACATTCTGTGCTTACCAGGCAATTCTACTGTGAACCTTGCACCGTGCTGTTTCAATTTAATCTGTGGAACTATGATAATGAACTGCACGCACAACAAAAGAGCTGATACTTGTCTTTCTCCTTAGAAGATTTGGTATGACTTTGAACAGGTTGCCGTGCTATGCAGAGATAAATAATTATTGTTTTAGTTCCTTAAATGTTGCCAAAGCATGTAATGAATCCATATGTACAAAAATAAATGTTGGCCCCAACCTACAGCTGCTGATGTGATGGGGTTCTGAGGATGTACATGACTGGATCCAAGAATTGCACTGTATCAGGGGACTGACAATGTGGTACATTTACAGTAGGAGAATGGAAAAACAGCCAATTTTATTCATACTTATGTTAAAGATTTTAGTGTGGGTATCTGTTTGCTGTGAGGTGGTGCATAAGTCAACAGACCGCTGATATGTGGCATCCCATAGCTTACATTGCATTGCTCAGTAAAATGTTTTGAAATGAAAATCAGGAAAGATGAATAACAGGTCTCTGAATTGCTGTTGGGCATTTGGGACGACCACCCAATGTCAAAATTGTCCGCAATTGCTGGAGTAGGATGAGGTGCAAGGGATGAGATAGAAGTCATGAAGGATTGGATAAAGAACCAAACAAACTGACGTTTTTTGTTACAAGGTTTGTTTTCAGCTTTGCAAAGTCACTGCCAAGCAAGTAAAACTTTCTAGCCTGAGCTCTAGTTATTGAATAAGTTATATGGAGTTACTGGTGACATCTAGTCTGCAAACATTGACTCAATCCTTTATCCATTCTAACTTTAGGTTGTTACATTAATTTGCTGCTGTGAATTAAAATGCACAGAACATTTATAAAACATGATTCCCAACTTGAGATCTATTTGTAACCTCTTTGCAGAGGTGACTCATATAAAGAAAACTGATCACACTGCTATATAAAATGAAACAGGCCTACATATGGTATCTGACATCTGTGTTACAGTTAATGGTATTTTATATCTGAGCATTCATGAGCAACCTTGAAGAATGTAACAGCTTTACCAGCATTTAACTATGGACTATTGCATGTAGGTCCATTCAATAAAAGGGAGCTAACAGAACTTTATGGTAACACGGGTAAACAGATGAAAAAGAATCAGCCTTTAACTGTAAATAACTCACCTTTCAGCACTCAGGCAAAACCTCTATAAATCGCAGAACATTAAAAGCAGTGCCTGAAATTCCTTCAGCACTTCCCGTTCTGCTCAATAATAAACGGCAACCTTCCAATGATTTGCTTTAAAACCTATTATCCTGGGTTTCTGACACACAACATTTCACTTATGCAAATGCAGGCGAGTATGTTGCTGAGCAAGATAAAGTAGTGAGAATTTAGAACATGTTTCATATTCTATAACCATTGGAATGCTGCAGCTTTTCTTGAAAATGGAATTAGCATTTAATAATAAAATAATTTCTTGCATTTATATAGTGCCTTTCACAACTCAGGATGCCCCAAGGTGCTTTTCTTTTACGGCCAATGAAGTGCATTGAAGGCTCAAGGCGTCTCAAAGAACATTTCAATGTAGAAAGCCCAAACCGACAAGTTCATACACACTCATACACATACCTGTGAGTGGTACACAGGGGCTAACCCGTGTATTTTAATTTCTGTGTAACAATAGTGTAAACAGGAAGTGTTTGTATGTGAAGTTTTCCTAATAGAATTTCTTCCCTCTAGTTTTCCAACATTTTCCATCTAGAAAGATGAAAATCTGTTACCTAAATATGATTGAAGATATTATTCATGCAGCATAGCATAATTGTAACTAGTAACCAGTAATTTGTGTGGAAAAACTGTACTTATTGCCATTCACAATGAAGTACGTCCCAAAGCACTTTACAACCAATTATCTACTTGTGAAGTATAGTCACTGTTGTAATGTAAGAAACAAATAAGATAATGAGGAATAAGGTTAAGAAATCCAGGCCGGAATTTTACAGCCCCCAAAACGAGTGGGCTGGTGGAGGGGAGGGGGGAGGGGGACTGTAAAATTGAGTGGGAGGCAGGAGGGTGGCCGTTCGCAACACATTCCTGTCCCCACTACAATTTTATGAGGGGCAGAGGCAGCGAGAAACGGCTCACTCACCCCAGGCCAATCAAGGCCCTTAAGTGGCCAACTCACTGCCACTTAAGGGCCTAAACCCGCTGCCGCGAGTATTTTATCCTCGGTGGCTGGACACAAAAGCCTCAAGAATCCTGACTGGTAAAATCAGAGAGCGAAAAATCCCGGCCTGGCTCCACAGGCCCGGCGGAGGTGCACGGCTTTTCAGCCGGCCACAATTCATGAATGTTAAGTATATAGATGTACAACTCAACCAGCAAGTTAAATTACACGGGTTAGCCCCTGTGTAACAGTCACAGGTGTGAGTATGAGTGTGTGCCAACTTTTCAGATTGGGCTTTCTCCATTGAAATGTTCTTTGAGATGCCTTGAGCCTTCAATGCACCTCATTGGCTGTAAAAGAAAAGCACCTTGAGGCATCCTGAGGTTGTGAAAGGTTGAATCTAGAATTCATGGAATGCTGATAAATGAACATGTGATGCATTCTATTCAGGAGGTGAGTAAAAGCAACGCATGGTGACTCACTGAGTACTTAACTCTTGGTGAGAACCATTGATAATAGAAGTTCATTGTGCAAATAATTACCATTTATATGTTCATATTGGGAGGTGGAAACTTACATCTTACTATTCCATACCATACTGTGGTACTCTCTGAGTAGCTTTTTGTTTCTTTCCCCTAGTACTTTATTTCGTTTCATACTTTAGGGTTGATTGTGACTTTTTACCATGGAAACAATCAGCTAATATGTGGTACATGGTGGATTAGATTGAATTTACAAGTTTTACACTATTGACACAGAGGATACCTATAAAGTTTAGAAAGCTCACTATATACCATGTGTAGCATGTGTTAGTTCACCCTTTAACATCCTATCCCTCATATCTCACTTACATAAAGGGAAAACGAATACAGACTTAACTAATCCTATTAGTTATATTTGTATGCTAATATTTAACAATTACATATCACTGATTTGTAACTATACCTTTTGAAAAAAAATTGTTTGTTGATTTAATTTTGTTATACAACAAATTTAAATGTGTAATTTGCATTCTTTGGATGGTAAAATTAATTTCCCATAAGCCAGTACTCTAACCACAGTAAGGTTGAATAATTTACCACATTTCAGTTCAAGTTCCTAATGTTCCTTTCTTAGCTAATTTTAACAAAAGAGTTAGAATCAGTATAATAGATGGTGTAACACTGGCTAAATAAAAGTCTAGCAGAGTATTCATTGGTGTGTGTTTGTTGTTCTGAGGACCATATTGGGCGAAAAGGGAATTAGAAGCATAGAATTATACAGAACAGAAGGAGGCTTTTCAGCCCATTGAGGCTGTGCTGGCTCTCTAAAAGAGCTATCCATTTAGTCACTTGCCCTTTGCTTTTACCCCAAAGCTCAATAGTTAAAAATAAGTAAAGTAAAAAGTGAGAAACAAATACAATTCATGCTCAGTAAGCCCTTGTTTATATAATTTATGATGAATTTATGCAACATTCTGCTGATGTTTTTCCTGGAAAGGCAATCTTAATTGTTGATCCTGAGGTGTCCTGAGAGCGTTAGCAATCAACCACATAGTGAAAGATTGGAGTCACATGTAGGCCAAACCAGTAGGGGTGGTAGTTTTCATTCCCTGAAGGACCTAAAATAACCAATTGGATGGTGTATGTATGTGTGTTTTTAACAACAATCTGGCAGTTTTATTGGAGATCCTGTAGATGTAGTATATCTGGACTTCCAGAAGGCATTTGATAAGGTGCCGCACAAAAGGTTAATACACAGGATAAGATCACGTGGGGTTAGGGGCAATTTATTAGCTTGGATAGAAGATTGGCTAACCAACAGAAAACAGAGAGTCGGGATAAATGGGTCTTTTTCTGGTTGGCAAGATGTAACTAGTGGGGTGTCACAGGGTTCAGTCTTTGGACCCCAACTATTTACAATATATATTAATGACTTGGATGCAGGGATAGAAGGCACTATAGCCAAATTTTCAGATGACACAAAATTAGGTGGGATAGTAAGTTGCAATAAAGTAATAAGAAATTTACAAATGGATACGGATAGGTTAGGTGAATGGGCCAAAATTTGGCAGATGGAATTTAACGTGGATAAGTGTGAGGTTATCCACTTTGGTCGGAAGAATAGAAAGGCAAATTATTATCTAAATGGAGTGAAACTTCAGAGTGCTTTGGTGCAGAGGGATCTGGGTGTCCTCGTGCATGAATCGCAGAAAGCTAGTATGCAGGTACAGCAGGTAATAAGGAAGGCAAATGGAATTTTGGCATTTATTGCTAAAGGAATAGAATATAAAAGTAGGGAAGTGTTGCTGCAACTGTACAAGGTATTAGCGAGACCGCACCTGGAGTATTGCGTACAGTTTTGGTCCCCTCACTTGAGAAGGGATGTAGTTGCATTGCAGGCAGTTCAGAGGAGGTTCACTAGATTGATTCCAGAGATGAGGGCTTTGTCTTATGAAGAGAGATTGAGCACTTTAGGCCTTTACTCTCTAGAGTTTAGAAGAATGAGAGGGGATCTAATTGAGGTATATAAGACGACTAAGCGGATTGACAAAATAGACGTAGAGAGGATGTTTCCTCTTGTGGGGAAATCTAGAACAAGAGGTCATAGTTTTAGGATAAGGGGTAGCAGATTTAAAAAAGAGATGAGGAGAAATTACTTCTCTCAAAGGGTCATGGGTCTATGGAATTCAGTACCCCCAGAGTGCAGTGGATGCTGGGACATTGAGTAAATTTAAGGAGGAGATAGACAGATTTTTAATTAGTAAAGGGTTGAAGGGTTATGGAGAACGGGCAGGAAAGTGGAGTTGAGGCCGAGATGAGATCAGCCATGATCGTATTGAATGGCGGAGCAGGCTCAAGGGGCTGAATTGCCTACCCCTGCTCCTAGTTCTTATGTTCTTATCACCTTATTTTTCTAGTGTTAGCATACAAGGGTAAGATAGCTTAGTGGTAGTGGTACCAACCCAGAGGTAAAGAGTTCATATTACATCATAGGGAACTGGGAAACTGAATTCAATAAATCTGATCATCTGTGGATTGGCATCAGAAAATGACCATGAAATTTGCTGGATTTTTGTAATAACCCAATTGCTTAATTATCGTCCTTCGGGGCAGAAACCCACCATCACTACCTGGTCTGCCCTGCATGGAATTTAAATCCTACACTTTGTGATTGACTCTTATATGTCCTTGGAACACCTATTCGAGGGCAAAGTCAGTGACATTAAAGAACGAAAGGATTTTGAATCATCCTCACAAGATAACAACAGCACCAATGCCTCATCGGGAGCAGCCCTCAGGTAAGTCCCAGGAGGGGTTGTATCAGCTTGTGGTATGGGCCCGATCAAGACTCCTATGGAATTAGAGGAGACCACCTGCTCCTCCTGGCTTCACAGGATGGGCACTTCTTTTTGCAGACACGTTATTATCAGTTACCTTACATTGGCAGTTGCACTGGGTGATGGTTGCTGAATAATCCTCATCCCCAGCAAATTTTGAAAAGGTGCCCTTTAACAGTATTTAAGTCCTTAATTTACATATTTAAGGAACTTAATACCTTATTTAGAGGTCTGTTCGGGAGGCCTTTAAAAAAAGGTCCCCAAAATGTTTGGGATCAACGCCTGAAAAGATTGTGTGCAGGACCTCCCATTGCTAAATTGGCGCACTTTGTGCCCGAAATGTCTGTCTCATTCTCTATATCTATAACGTTTCCTTCATTTCCATAGATGTCCTCTCTTACATTTGTGCTTTACTTCAAGTAACAATGTTCTCCAAGTAGTTTCCAACTCTTTCCTTATATTTGTTGCCTCATATGCATATTGGTATCTGTTTTCCCCAACAAAAACTGTGTTTGCATTTCTTCATACTGGAAAATCTGAAGGTTCTTGGAAGTAAATTACGATTTTTTTCAATTGTTATTTCAGCCTTTTTTTTTAATGAAAACTGTGCATTCCATTGTGGAAATAATACACTTTCCAACATTTTGATTAGCCAAGTGCCTCCTCAGCTACTTGAGAAACAGTAACAGATCAATAGACCTGATTTTGCCATTGTAATGACAGTGAAACTGTCAGCATTCGCTATCATTATGACTGTGAGCCTGACAAAAACTACTGTCGTCTGCATATGAGCAGTTAAATGCAGTAATCCAGAAGTTGCTGTGAGTGAGTCATTGCTTTTCCACAGATGTGCTGTTGAAGTCCCTGCAGAAAGCAATCTTTGGAAATCACTTGAACTCCCCCTTTTATGCTGTCATATCAGCATTAGAAATAAACAGAGAAAGTTGTGCCTTGTTGAATGAGGTGTAAGGGTTTTCAATTAGCATACTAAGTCATGACTACTGCTGAACAACCTCTCTGGCCCCGAAAAACTAATTTTATGTTTGTGGAATGACAAATTTCTACATTAGGATAAAATTCCATGAGTTCTTAATATATTTTTCTGTGTATTTTCAGATTCTACCTTATTCCCATGTGTTTGTCCCAATCTTTATTTCACTCCCTGTAAAATTGAATAAAAGTGAATGATAATCAGTGCTATTTACTTCCTGGTTTACTGCATGTGAGAATTCTTCAATGTAATTGGCTGCTTAGCCTACATGATAACATTACTGGAGATATCTGGAGATCCCCTAAGCTTGGTGCCAGAATCCAACCAGGTGAAGTGAAATCCACACCATGGAGAGTGCTAGATCTTTGTAGGAAGCTTTCTTTGAGGTCAGCAATGAGCACCATCATTTTGCCACTGACCGCAAAATCTAGGCCATCATCATTACTGGCACATCAAGACTTATGGTTGGTTTTCACAGTTGCTATCATAGAGTCATAGAGAGATACAGCACTGAAACAGGCCCTTCAACCCACCAAGTCTGTGCCGACCATCAACCACCCATTTATACTAATCCTACATTAATCCCATATTCCCTACCACATCCCCACCTTCCCTCAATTCTCTTACCACCTACCTACATTAGGGGCAATTTACAATGGCCAACTTACCTATCAACCTGCAAGTCTTTGGCTATGGGAGGAAACCAGAGCACCAAGTGGAAACCCACGCGGTCACAGGGAAAACTTGCAAACTCCGCACGGGCAGTACCTAGAACCGAACCCTGGTCACTGGAGCTGTGGTGCTAACCATTGCACCACTGTGCCGCCCATACTACTCATGCTCACATTCTTAGGAAGTGCACATTTCAAAGTTGTGATCAATTCAGCAAGTTGCTATTTGTGATTAAAAATGGCCATTTCTCCCATTTTTGATAAAATAGGAATGTCGGGCTGTAAAACCTTTTATCTCCATGGTAAAAATTGTAAATGCATTCTTTTTAAATCAGCCTATTATAAAACAGCTGAAGCCAGGAGACCATCCCTGTGACCACTGCTCTGATAAACTGTCATGAAAACGGCAATCAAGTTCATTTATCCTTTAGAAAAAGAAGGGACATCCTAAAATTTATGAGAAAGAAATTGAGCTCATTCGAGCCCATTTTTTGAGCGGCATGAGTGCCCTTAGAGATCCAAAATTGCATCTGCAGCAATGCGCACACTTGTGATGCAAATTGGACTGGATGCCAATTTAGTGCAGGTGTTAGTGAGTGCAGTGTATGTCAGCTGATAGTTTGCAGAGCAGGCACATCGTGACTTCAATCTGCATGCAACAATGATTCAATACCAGCGCTGCCATTTTGGAGCTCGACGATCCAGCCCTCTCTCAGCCTTGCACACCTAAACGTATGTTCAGCAGCATAGAGGACCCCCCCACCCCGCCAAGGTTATGTAAAGGGATCATAAAATACTTATAGGTTAGTTACAGGTTGATTTCTTACAGATGTTGCTATGTTTCTACAAGTGTTTGATGCTTTTTATAGTTTTTTGTAGTTGCTTTAAGTTGCAAAACAGAGAGTGGTGTGACATATGCTGGAGAACACTTTGCTGACTTCAAAGCTTCCGCACAAACCAGACATAGATGCATTGGTAGGTATTAGAATACAGCATGGCTTAGAAAATGAAGAGAGGCCATGCAAAGCAGGACAAGCTGCTGGAAGAGCAAGGAGGAGGAGGGAGAGAAGGTTTTGCTGCAGGAGGCCATATCCATCTACGGTATTCAGGGAGCAACTTTCCTACCTGAACCTCAGCAAGTAACAATGTGTGAGACATCTGCACTTCACTAAGGATGTCCTCACTGATATCTGTCACCTGCTGCAGCAAAACTGTAAACTCAGAGCAGGGCAAAAACTACATTGCCATTGGCCATGGTGATGAACTTTTATGTGTCTGGCATCTTCCAGGCTGGAGCTGATGATAATTGTAACATCTCACAGTTTGCCACCCACTGTTGCATAAGGGAGGTCACATAGGCTCTGTATTCAAAGAGAGTGAACTACATTTCATTCTTTCTTGCCAGAGGCGAACAGCTGGTGTGAGCACATGGCTTCGCTAGGACTGCAGCCAGAACCGGAACTAGAACCACTTTCTCAACGTCCAGCTGGTGTGTGACCATAGGCAGTGAATCATGCAGGTCAATGACTGGTATCCTGGCTTTCATTCTGCAGCAATTCTCTGTGCCAGCTGCATTTGAGCCACCATGGCAGACCAAAGGGTGGCTCCTGGGTAACAACGACTATCTGTTGACCACATCGCTGATGTTTCCTGTGCGCAACCCAGGCACATGCGTGCAGAATGCATACAATGAGAACCATGTTGCCAAATGAGATGCGATAGAGCAGACCATTGGCACGGTGAAACAATGTTTTTGCTGCCTGGATTGCTCTGGAGGAGCCCTGCAATACTTGGTAGAGTCAGTATCAAGATTCGTGGTGGTTTCTGCATGTTGCACAACCTCACTATCATGAGGGTAAAACCCTTGCCAGCAACTATACAATGAACATCTGAGGAGCAGGAGTATTAGGAGCAAGGGGAAGAGAATATAAGAAATAGAAGCAGGAGTAGGCTTTTGGTCTTTTGAGCCGGCTGTGCCTACAACAAGATAATTGTTGATCTTCTACCTCACTCCAACTTCCTGGATATCCTCATATCTCTTCATTTCCTTAGTGCACAAAAATCTATTGACCTCTGTCTTGAAAATACTCAACTCACCCACTGCTCTCTGGGGAAGAAAATTCCAAAGATTCACAACCGTTTGAGTGAAGAAATGTCTCCTCATCTCAGTCCTAAATGGCTGAAAACTTATTCTGAGACTGTGACCATGTGTTCCAGATATCCCAGCCAGGAGGAAAAAGAAGAGGAAGACGGGAGGATGGGAGGAGGCAACCTTGACAGCCTCTTTCTTCCCAGGCTGTCTGTGAACTCATCCAAATGCATTATGACAACCCCAATTCCACACTCGCCAAAAGTCCCACACCTTACTTGCCCTCTGTCAATGACCATCACAGGGTCCACTTTTTAAAAATTCATTCATGGGATGTGGGCGTCGCTGGCCAGGCCAGCATTTATTGCCCATCCCTAATTGCCCTTGAGAAGGTGCTGGTGAGCTGCCTTCTTGAACTGCTGCAGTCCATGTGGGGTAGGTACATCCACAGTGCTGTTAGGAAGGAAGTTCCAGGATTTTGACCCAGCGACATTGAAGGAACAGTGATATAGTTCCAAGTCAGGATGGTGTGTGACTTGGAGGGGAACTTGCAGGTGGTGGTGTTCCCATGCATTTGCTGCCCTTGTCCTTTTAAGTGGTAGAGGTCACGGGTTTGGAAGGTGTTGTCTAAGGACCCTTGGTGCGTTGCTGCAGTGCATCTTGTAGATGGTACACATTGCTGCCACTATGCGCCGGTGGTGGAGGGAGTGAATGTTTGTGGATGGGGTGGCAATCAAGCGGGCTGCTTTGTCCTGGATGGAGTTGAGCTTCTTGAGTGTAGTTGGAGCTGCACCCATCCAGGCAAGTGGACAGTATTCCATCACATTCCTGACTTGTGCCTTGTAGATGGTGGACAGACTTTGGGGAGTCAGGAGGTGAGTTACTCACCTCAGAATTCCTAGCTTCTGACCTGTTCTTGTAGCCATGGTATTTATATGGCTTCCCCAGTTCAATTTCTGGTCAATGGTAGCCCCCACGATGTTGATAGATCGGGATTCAATTATCGTAATGCCATTGAATGTCAAGGGGAGATGGTTAGATTCTCTCTTGTTGGAGATGGTCATTGCCTGGCACTTGTCACACAACGTGAATGATATTTGCCACTTATCAGTCCAAGCCTGGATATTGTCCAGGTCTTGCTGCATTTCTACACGGACTGCTTCAGTATCTGCAGAGTCGCGAATGGTGCATCATGCAATCATCAGCGAATATCCCCACTTCTGACCTTATGATGGAAGGAAGTAATTGATGAAGCAGCTGAAGATGGTTGGACCTAGGAAACTACCCTGAGAAACTCCTGCTGTTATGTCCTGGAGCTCAGATGATTGACCTCCAACAACCACAACCATCTTCCTTTGCATTAGGTATGACTGCAACCAGCGGAGAGCTTTCCCCCTGATTCCCATTGACTCCAGTTTTGCTAGGGCTCCTTGATGCCATACTCAGTCAAATGCTGCCTTGTGTCAAGGGCAGTCACTCTCACCTCAACTCTTGAGTTCAGCTCTTTTGTCCATGTTTGAACCAAGGCTGTAATGAAGTCAGGAGCTGAGTGGCCCTGGCGGAACCCAAACAGAGCATCACGAAGCAGGTTATTGCTAAGCAAGTGCCGCTTGATGGCATTGTTGATGGCACCTTCTGTCATTTTACTGATGATTGAGAGTGGGCTGATGGGACGGTAATTGACCGGTTTGAACTTGTCCTGCTTTTTGTGTACAGGACATACCTGGGCAATTTTCAACATTGCAGGGCACATGACAGTGTTGTAGCTGTACTGGAACAGCTTGGCTAGGGGCGCGGCAAGTTCTGGAGTACAGGTCTTCAGTACTCTTGCCGGAATATTTTCAGGGCCCATAGCCTTTGCAGTATCCAGTGCCTTCAGTCATTTCTTGATATCACGCGGAGTGAATTGAATTGGCTGAAGTCTGGCATCTGTGATGCTGGGGACTTCAGGAGGAGGCTGAGATGGATCATCAACTCGTCACTTCTGGCTGAAGATTGTTGCAAATGCAAAAATAAAAGCCACCACAAAATAAACATTCGAAACCAAATTTATAAATGAAATCATGTCATATTGCATACAAAAGTCAACTAATTATCCTTGTTCATGCCCTTAATTCCCGTCTTCCATGTGCCTTTGCCTGTCCTAGTGCTCCTACATAGTGCTGCTGCAGTGGCTGCAGACTTTCAGTGGAGGAGATGGTCTTGGAAAACAATCTCGAGGAGCTCTGGGTCTAGAAGCCCTGGCTTCGGACTGCACTATCTTGGCATGGGCAGCGGCAGTCTGGACTGGCTAACAGGGAACAGCAAAGATTCCGGCACAGTGGCAGGGCTGGGAGAATGAATGCTGTCATCCTGAGAGGGAACAGTAGGTTTGTGCTCCACGGAGCCACCGTCACTCCCCAAGGCCAGTGCCTCAGCAGTCCTAGTAATCTATTAGAGATTGCTGGTCTGCTGTGAGATCCTGAAAGCACCTTTGAACACTATAATCCACAGCCAGGATGGCAGCAATCTGAGCTTACACGGCAGCAAGCTGATATTGCATGACAGCAGTCTTCCACTGCAGCACTCAGACATTGGGTGTAATGGAAACGGCAACATCGACCATCAGATGCTGCATCGTGGTTCGATCCACGAGTGTGCAAACGGAATTGACCAATACTTCCATGCTAGAAAGGATGATCCCCAGCTCTGCGCAACGCCGTGTACCAAGTTGGTGGTGGACTCAGTCATGCTACTTCACATTGAACGCAGAGCTTCTGGCAGACTTTCCAATGCACCAAATTTTTGTGTGCATAGCCATCAGGCTTCTTCTGTAGCCTGCTTCATCTGAATGCTCTGCAGTGGAAGCTGTGTGTGACCTCGCCCACTGGCGAGCTGGCATCTGTGCTATCCATGCACCCTGCCCTGACTGCAACCCACTCATGTGCAGCGTCCCTCCATGTGCAGATCCCTCCTTCAATCTATCCTCTAAGATATGAGCTGGTGGCCATGAGTGTGACATTGAGTTATGGTGCATCATCATCATCACTCACTTCTTGTTGTTCCCCCACAGCCCAGCCAGGTTGCAATTCTTGGGTCTCTGAAAGGAAACAAGGCATGAGTGCAAGGTTGTGGTGAGGGTAGGGAGGATGAAGTGCATGATTACAACATCTGCAGGTGGCAAATCAGAAGAGGGTGTGGGATGAGGGGGAAGTGGGATGTGAGAATGAGGATTAGGTATGAAGATACTGCCATCTTCGATAGTTTCAACCCCACAGTTGGCCACAACCTCAGCAATGGCCGTCCCAGTAATGGCCAGCATTTTCTCTTCCATTGGGGGGGCTAGGACATACAGGCTTACCTGTCCCCTGTGGTTAACTCCTACAGCCTTGTGTTGTCCTGCAAGAGAGAGGCAAGTGTGTCAGAGCATGTCATGCAATCTGTTTAGCTGATGTGGCTGTCATATTTGAATAGCTAGCAGTGTGTGCAACCTGTGAAATGTGGGTGTGAGGGTGAGGTGATACTTATGAATGTCAGGTATGAGTCCTGATTGATAGAGATTGTTGGTGGGTGAGTGAGGGGATGTGGTGAATTGAACAGCGTCTGAGTGATTGGTGCAGTTGATAGGATATGGAATTCGAAGATTCACTGATCTTGACCACTTGTGTGAGGTCGTTGATCTTCTTGTGACACTGCGTCCAGGTTCTAGGGCTTGACTCCTGGGCTTGACCTCCACAGCTATCTACTTCCACTGACCTTTGACCCTGTGTCTGGCGGGCCTCCTTCCTTGCTGCGGGTACAGGACATCTCTCCTCATTTCCACCTCCTCCACTAATATCTTCAGTGGGGGCAGCATCTGGAAACCTTGGAGCCCACTCTATCCCCTGTTGTGCCATTCCTCACTGTTTACTTGGTCAGTTTCTCTTCAATCATGACTCTCAGCACGTGTTCCAGCCATAATGCATCTTGCCTTTAAGAGGTACAAGTTGGCTTTAAGCAGTGCAGGCTCGTTTTAAGTTGTGCTAGCCAGTCACACAGTTGCCCCCTGCTGATGTCTCCAGCTAATGAACAGCACTGTTAATGCTGGCTGGACGCAGAGGTCATTCAGCTGGGTTAATCGCGCATCGTGATCCACTTTAGCCCTCAGTGTGTCAAATTTACATAATCACAAAGTTCTGACATATCTGATCATCAGCTACCAACTGTTCTGTTTAATTAATTATTAAGTTTTGAGCGCTTTCTAGTGCTTCACCTTTAGGGGATTTAAGTGAAAGATCTTTTTTTCCCAATTATTCAATGAGACGATCAGTGAAAGAAATTTCTCTTTTGACCTGATTGCTTTTTTTTAGACTTGGTGAGTTTCCGTTGAGGTTCTTCTGAATGTCCACTCTAAGCTTGGCTGAAGAGTCATGTAAACTCCATAAAAAATGTGCAAACGGTTTTTATTTTGGCAGTGATGACAGTTGCTCCGACCATTCAACAAGACGGTACATCAGTGGTGCAGCAGACCGGGCACTGCTAAAACAAGTTACCTTATTGATCATGCCCTTGGTATGTGAAGCTGTGGTTCAGTTGGTAGCACTCGTCCCTCTGAGTCAGAAAGTTGTGGGCTGAAGTCCCACTCCAGAGACTTGAGCACAGAGATCTAGGCTGACACCTCAGTGCAGTACTGAGGGAGTGCTGCACTGTCGGCGATGATGTCTTTTGGATGAGATGTTAAATTGAGGCTGTTTGCTGTCTGCTGTTTTTGGTGGATCTAAGAGATCCCATGGCACTATTTCCAAGAAGAGCAGCAGACATCGGCTAATGGTTTAACCTCAACCAACATCACTAAAGCAGATTATCTGGTCATTATCACACTGGTGCTTGTGGGAGCTTTCCATACACAAATTGGCTGCCTACATTTCCTTCATCACAACAGTGAGTACACTTCAAAAATAAATTACTTAATTGGCTGTAAGGCATTTTGGAGTATCCTGAAGCTATGAAAGACGCTATGTAAATACAAGTCTTTCTTTTCTTTCCTGATAGGGTTAATAAAACTGTAATTAAGTGCAGTGCTTTACTAAACCCATGCTGAGGTAACCTTACTCTTTGCTGCCTAACTCCAAAATGGTGGTTTTAGCAATGTTACTGACAGATTGGGTCAATAAAATTGATTTTATTTAAAAAAAACTATTCTGAGCGAAAGAAAGTGCATGGCCATCAAAGTATCCAATGGGTGTAGATTTTAATTATTTTATGTTGCTTCTTTAGAAGAACAATCTGGTTCTGTTTCCTCAAAACCTTGACGGAGTTGGCATCCTTTGGAGAAAGAAGCAACACTCCACCAGATCAAAATAATTCGACAAGTTTCGACATATTTTTGATACAGGAAAGAGTGGACTATCATTTCATAATAAGTTTGAAAAATGGTTTTGTTTCATTAAGTGTGTTTGGGGCTGAAAAAAAAATAGAAAATAGATCAACCTTGCACTTAAACAGATACGGAGAATAAAGCATGTTTATTAGCACAAGTGCATATCCAATTAACAGATTATTGGCTCAAACATGTTAAGTCCCTTTTAATTTTAGATCATCTTACCAATGAAAATATTGAACACTCAGAATAGGGAGCATTGCATTCTGCTCTGCAAGTGCTTGTAGCAATATCATGGAGTATTACATTGCCTGTATTGGCCCATAAGCACCATTTCTGATCTTCGTGAATACCTCCGCATCCTCCAAGGAAAATCATTTATAATTCACCTCATTTACAGCGTGTAATTGAATCTAATGCAAGAAAATCCTCCATTTGACCTCTGGCCTTTATTGCTCTCTGGCGCAAATATGGTTGCTATGGTAGACTTTGAATTTCTGAGCAAAAGTGATCATATCAAAATAAAAGGCTTTTATTCAGTTAACTGGATCTTTTAAAACTGTTTCGGGTCAATTAAGCTACAACAGTCTTCATAAAGAGAGAGAGTGCAAGCAGAGGAAAATGGCTTTGGCACTAGGCTGTAAACAGAAAATAGAAATAGTGTGAACTGGATAATATTGATTCAGGCGTTTATTATACATCTCTCCAGATCATCAAAAGTTAAAATTACACCCAGTATGCGATGACAGTGCTTGGAAACAAAACATTTTTCCAATTTCTGCATCCAATGACAGAATCAACAGCTGCAGGTCAGGTGGAATGGGTTGGATTAAATGTAGAGCAAAATTCCCTCAGAACTACCCCACGCTCCGAAAAGCAGCTTTTCTGCAGCAGTGAGACCCATGGCACCATTTCATCACATTATTCTGAGCTAGATTTGAAGTCAAGTGCTAGAGGTTAAAGGAGATGCTTTCCAAGTCGTTATCCATCACAGTCACCATTTTCCCTTCAACAGTGGAAACTGATATCCTTTTTTAAGATGATGCTTGCTGCTCCCTGCCAACCAACCCCTCAGCCTGCAAACTACCCCCTCTGCGGACCAGGATTAGAAGGAAATCTGAAATCCAATCCACTTTAGCTACAATCAAAACACAGAAAATGATGTAACCCATGAGAAAGGCAATCCTGCAGCATTACTGAAGGGAAGCGCCTAATCACTTGTCATGGCCAAAATAGTGGCCAGCAATGAATGAATTATTAGCACCGGTATCGATACATTGCTAGTATCAGAGAAGGGAATTCTCAAATACTATTGAAAGTGAGAAGTCTACCTCTCAAAAGGTGTATTATGGGGGGTTTTTTTGCCATATAATAGAAACACCATGCATTATATACCAAACCTTTGATTTTGCCTCTGCTGGAATGTACAAAGTTTTTTTTTCATTCATTCACAGGATGTAGGTATTGCTGGCAACAAGTGGAAGCTTCCTGGTCTTGCAGGGATGGGCTTCCAGGCCGGACTGGGAGGAATTTCTGAGTTGGAATTGTCAGGTCAGCGACCCAACACCTACCCGCCTCCAGTCAATCTTCCAGGATTGGACCTGCAGCCTCAGGGACCTGCCCACCATCCTTAACTGGCCACTGGAAAAAGCTCACAGGTGGGTGCCCTGACAGGCAGAGCAGGGTTGGGACCTGGAAGTGGTCCCGACTCACGTTTATAGCCTCAGGGCAGAAGATTCCACCCAAGGCCAGCATTTATTGCCCATCCCTAATTGCCATTGAGAAGGTGGTAATGAGCCACCTTCTACAAAACAACTGAGTGACTTACTTTCAGGGAGCAGTTAAGAGTCAACCACATTGCTGTAGGTCTGGAGTCACATATAGGCCAGAACAGGTAAGGATGGTCAATTACTTCCCTGAAGGGCATTAGTGAATCAAATGGGTTTTTACAACAATGCAGTAGCTTCATGGTCACCATTCCAGATTTTGTTTAATTAATTGAAGTTAAATTCCCCAAATACGATGGTAGGATTTAAACTCATATCTCTGACTGTTAGTGCAAGGCCTTGGATTACTAGTCCAGTAACATAACCACTGTGCTACCAATACCCCTGAACTTTAGCATGTTTATCCCTTTCTTACAACAAAGAGGTTCTACCACCCTGCTACATTGTATACTTGAGAATCCAAGTCTCATATATATCAAAGAATTGGATGTCGTATTTTGATTCCAAAGTTTATTTTTAAGATCGATGCAATTAAATTAATATCCGAGGAGTTAAAGGTTTCCCTCGGTCACTTGTGTTAATGGCATTGTAAATATAGTGAGAAAATCTCTTTCACTCGCTTGTTTCCTTGACATTGTAAACCAAGCAGAAAGATTTCCTCTGTTCAATTGAATTAGTGATATTATGATTTCCTCCAGTCAGTTGTGTAAGGGACATCATAAATATAACATTGAATAAGATGATTTTACATTTTTGCACCATGTGAATTTGCTCTGGAAAGAGCAGCAGTTTCCTTGGAAAAAAGGAATTCTAAGAAGAAGTGGCAGGCCTTGACGTTTCAGGTAGCGTACTCTACCCGTCCTCCGGAGAAATAACTGGAACGGGTGGAGGGAGTGGGTTTATATGTGGTGGAGAATGGGAATGTGGGTGGGATCTTACTGCTTACTGTAAATATAGCAGAAAGTAATAGCAAACTTAGGAAATCTTGTCACCATATTGATGAACTCACTGACACAACCAATAATGTATCACTGTCTATGCTGCAGCTTCAGTTTCATTTGCCTGGATTTTGAGATCAGAGGTGAGGTGACAGCATTCACCGCTGACCTCAAAAAAAGCTGCCCACAAAGATCTAGCAAGCACTGTGGCAAGCATTTCACCTTTCCCAATACTAATTTCATTCCAGTGTCAACTCAAGGGGATATCCAGGATCCAGCAGCAGTGGTGTCA
Organism: Heterodontus francisci; assembly: GCF_036365525.1. Classification (NCBI taxonomy): domain Eukaryota; kingdom Metazoa; phylum Chordata; class Chondrichthyes; order Heterodontiformes; family Heterodontidae; genus Heterodontus; species Heterodontus francisci. Next base: position 18,081,645 of record NC_090388.1, read on the forward strand.
TCAAGTAGTCTAGGCAGCCAATCACACTGGAGAATTTTTACATACAGCAAGCCAGGGTATAAAAATCACTGATTTATCCTTCCATTTTTAATCATTTTACAGCAAAATAAATGGTTGGCACCTACACATGGGATTGAGGTATAAAATGAGATATCATGAATAAACTTTTAAAAAATTACTTTAAAAATCTGTGATTCTTTTTATCATAATGGAGAAATTTGACATTCCACAAATATAGGATTAATTTTTCAGGGCCAGAGAGATTGTTCAGAAGTAATTCTAAACTTAGTGCACCATTAAAAACCCAGTTACCTCATTCAAAAACTGTAATTTTTTTCAAGTGTTTTTACAGTGGGACTAGTAGCATAATAGTGGAAGTTCACGTCAATTCAAGTGATTGCTAAGATTTCCATCTGCAAGGACTTAAATAGTGCACCCTGCGGAGGAGCAGGGAATCACTGCCAACAGCCTCTGGATTTCCATATTTAATTACGCATGTATAGATGCCAGTAGTTGCTGTCAGTTTTAAAGTTGTAATAAGGGCAAAGCTGACTGTTTGGCTGTCATTATAACAACAAAAAACTGGCCTTTAGGTATTAACCCTGTGTCTGGACAGCTTCCCCTCATCCTGACTAACTTCATGTCTGACCCAGAGCAGAATCATGTAGATCGGAACGAGATGTTTTGCCTGGCCTGGGATAGATTTGGGCTTTCCACCTAGGCATGGACTGAATTGCATGGTAGCTCTTCCATCAGAGATAGATACAGCAAAGTAAATGTACAGTCGCAATAAAAAAAAACTGATCTTACCAAGACCAAGACTTCAGTCAAAGTAAGATCTTAAGGGGTTAGGATCTATGGAATTGTTCCATAAGCTTAAATGTTTTAATGCAATAGATCCGCACATCTATTGCTATCCTCAGTTACCCCTTTTTACTTTATTTTAGACTCTTATGGTTGGATTTTCCCTCCCCGGAGGCAGCAAGCAGAAGTCAGGACAGTTTCTGGTCTTGGGGTGGGGGAGGGGGAGGGGGGAACAGTCACTCATTGGGATTTCCACAGAGACGTGCCCTTAATAGCATGGAGACAGGTTCCCTGTCCAATTAAGGGCGGATGGGCTCTTGAAGCTGGAGGGCCAATCACAGACCTACCAGCTTGTGAGGAGCAGCAGCCTGCAATAGATGGTAAGTAACTGAGAGGGCGCTTCAACATGGAGACACCTTCTCACTAACTTTTTCAAAAGTTTAATTAAAAAACATTCAGCAGCCAGGCCACCACTGTGGGTGGGGGGAGGGTGGTTGGAATCTCTCTACAGGGTGCTCTTTGGCTGCACCCACAACCAGGCAGGCAAGGAGGGTCTCTAGACCTGCCTGGAGCGCTGGCCACATGGCCTGCCGCTGTGTGCCCGCCTCCAGGCAGGTAAACTGCCCCCGTCAATTTGGGAAACGGGATGTTGACTGGAATTTTCCAGTCCGCCTCCTTCATATGGCTTAATAAGGCTCTTAATGAGTCTAATTGGCCACCTGCCTGGTAGGAGTGGGTAGCCCTGCTGGACCAAAACCACCTCGACAATAATGGCCGACACTGGGAATGAGGTCAAGAAACTGGCGCAGCAGCCGGCGTGGTATTTTCAGGCCTGTCCATCTCTGCTCCTGCCCTCAGCAGGGCCCAAGACTTCAACCCTTGAAGGCTGTCTAATCAAGCCATTTTATGTAGAATTGCGTAAAATAGCTTCCTGCATCCTACAAACCAGGATCATCAGCTGTTCCCTCAGAATGTGTATGCATGTAGTGGGGGGGGGGGGGGGGGGGGTGGGCGGGGAGGAGCTAGACAAGAGAGAAGAAGGAAATGGTCTCACAACCAACAATTATGGACAATAATAAATATTTTCCATACTTTTTATCATAATAAGACATTCCATCCCATCACAGAGCAAAATGACATCAGTGATTGCAGCAAAATAAATTCAAAACCCATTTCTCCAATTTTATGATTGCCAATTTAAAATGAATGTCATTATTCTAAGTACTATTAAATACAGACTCACTGCAGACTTGATTTTACAGATTAATACTTAGAATGGCTTTTAATGATCATACATTAAGTGATTTTTACCAGTTTTTCTATTAATAGAAAGAGTCAAAGATTATCGTGCCTCAGTACGCACAATGCCATCTCTTTGCCATTTATTTAGGTATAAATCAGTTACTCTTCTCATTAATTCTGTTTGTCCTTGGTGTGACTTTGCATTTTCTGACTAAGTATATGAATAATTTAATCAGAAAAGTGTAATAAATTATGAGCAGCTTTTTGGCTTTGCTTCTACGTAATAATCTTATTTATGAGCCAGATTGCAGTAGGAAATAACATAATTTTTAACAAAAAAAAGAGATTGCTTAATCAGCAATTAGAAGCTAAATATATAAAGGGGCAGATTTTACAAATTGTACTTAAGCTCATTCAAAACTCTGCTATCCTAACTTGCACCAGGTTCCATCCACTAGCACCTTTGGGCTCACTGATCTACATTGGCTCCCATTCCAACAATGCCTTAATTTTAAAATTCTCAATGGCATTGCCCTTTGCAATCCCTGTAACTTCCTCCAGTCCTACAACTCTCCAGGGGCCTTACCTTCCTCCAAATCTGGCCTCTTGTGTTTCCTCTACTTTCTTCATCCCATCACTAGAGGTTGTGCCTTCAATCATTTAGGTTCTAAGCTCTGGAATTCCATTTGTAACTCCCCACACATTATTTTCCTCCTTTAAGATGTTCCTTAAAACCTACCACTTTGACCAACTTTGGTCACCTGTATTAATGTCTCCTTCGCTGTCTTGATGTCACTTTTTGCCTGATAACACTCTTGTGAAGCACTTTGGGACATTTTATTAAGCTAAAGGCATTATATAAATGCAAGTTGTTGTTGGTATATGGATACGAAGATGCGAAGAACTATGCTGAGATTGCCCTAACAAACCAACAGAGAAGAATTTGCCTCAACCATCTGGGTCGGCTTCAACCTCAGGATTTAGAGATAACAGGTCAATGAACTAACTAATTGCTTCATCCAATCTCCTTCCCTGCAGTTTTTAACTAATTGGTAGTTCCATTGCTCTTTCAATTTCAGTTGCCAATTCTGACCTCTTGTGCATTCCTAGTTTCCTTTGCTCCACCACTGATGGCAGTGCTGCCTAGGCCCTAAGCTCTGGAATTCCCGCCCTACCCCTCTCTCTTCCTTTAAGTCACTCCTTAAAAGCTCTTAAACCAAGTTTAGCTGTCCTAATATCTTCTTACTGGCTTGGTGTCAAATCTTGTCTGATAACACCTCCTGTGAAGCACCTTGAGACATTTTACTACATTAAAGTTGCTATATAAATGCAAGATATTCCTGTTGTTAAACTGGTATTGGTGCCTCATTGTTGCTTCCAAGTATTTCACAGCCTCAGTAAATCTGTGTGGGCTCTGTAAATGCTTAATTACTGCTAATAATGCTTTAATCCCCATGTTGAATGTTTTACAGTAAATCGAAGCATAATTTTCCCAAACATAATTTATTAATTTAGAAATACTATTTTCCACGGACTCAGAGATTAACTGTGAAAGGTCCTTTTAATTAGAAGTGGTAATGTGCTGCAATCTTTTGCTTTCTGCATAGAACATTCTGTTCAGTCTGTGGGACACTGAGTCATGAACTAGAGTACTTTGGTGGCTTAGCTTGCATCAGTTCAACTGACTAAGTTAAACCCAGTACACTCTGTGCCAAAGCTAGGAAATTGTCAATTATTCTCACATCCACAGCTACTGCAATCCAGAAGGCCTTACTGCCAAATATAATGCAAGGGTTCAAGTTTTTCCTTACCATTAATGAATGTAAATTATTGTGGAATTCATAATTAATTACCCTCAGGGATAAATATTATTTTCCACTGCAGGTGGAATGCTTATCATTGCAAACGCTACTTGAGAACTTCCTTCAAGTACATTCTTAGTAAGAACTGATGCTAAATGAAGTGATTCATCGCGCTTATTAATCTATGAAATCACAATAGAAAGCAGATAGATGGATAGAAAAGTCAGTGTTTCACAGTGCCTGAGGTAAATCTTCCCAATCAGAAAGATCTCAAACAAATTAAATCTTCAAGATACAGTCCTTGCCATCACAAGCTAAAAAAGACGACTGCAGCAAAGTTGAATGCAACATCCAGAATGTTGATAGGAAGTGTTCACTGAGTTAAACAGTAGACTAAGTGTAGGTGTGGATACCCGGTCCTGGTGAAGTAAAGTTCTGCTCTTATGTTTTGTGCCTTTCTCACTCACCCACACCCCCATACAAGCAGTATCCTGCAATGAAAGCTCTATTGGAAGGTGCATAACCAGCAATCTAACCTTCACTCCCTTTCTGTCATTGTAGACTTGGAACTGCAATCTGCCAATGCACCAAAATAACCAAGGTTTATTGTTTGAGAATATTTGATCGCGATCTCATCTTTGTTCAACTGCAGAAACACATAATCAGGTCAAAATGTTAATAAATGCACAAGTGCAATCAGGGTCCACATGAATAGCCTCAGTGTGATCCTGATAACACATCCCACCAAAGCTAGATAGGGGTGTAGGTTGAATTTGAGGATCTGTCCTGGTTCTGAAATGAAAAAAAGTGTCACTTCCTTCTGCAGAGAGTCTCATGTCACTTTACGCCTGCATTAAGGTTTCATGTGGATTATAATTGTAGCATCAATGCAATTGCATGTTCAAATGCAATTAAGTGTAGTTTTGGAAATTGATCAACTGAATACTAATCCAGTGCCTCAATATCATCATGACCTGATTTTTTTTTATAAACATAAGAAACTATCATGGGCGGTGCAGTGGCGAGCACCGCAGCCTCACAGCTCCAGCGATCTGGGTTCGGTTCTGGGTACTGCTTGCGTGGAGTTTGCAAGCTCTCCCTGTGACCGTGTGGGTTTCCGCCAGGTGCTCTGGTTTCCTCCCACATGACAAAGACTTGTGGGTCGATAGGTAAATTGGCCATTGTAAAAATTGCCCTTGGTGTAGGTAGTTGGCAGGAGAATTGAGGGAAGGTGGGGATGTGAGAGGGAAAATGGGATTAATATAGGATTAGTTTCAATGGGTGGTTGATGGTCAGCGCAGACTTGCTGGGCCGAAGGGCCTGTTTCGGTGCTGTATCTCTCTATGACTCTAAAAGAACATTCCTTTCAACTAAACCTTCCATACACAGACCACGTTCATTCTGCTCCAACACTGATTCTATCACACGCATTTAAACATGAGGAAAAGTTCTTCAGAGGTCCTCCCTAGCTCTCCAAACACAATTTAAGAAAGCTCCAGATGAACTGTCTGATCTTACATCTAATGAAGTATTATTGAATTGCAGTCACTGTTGTAATGACATTGCAAACAGCAACTTGACAATAATCAGATAATCTGTTTTTAAGTGTTGGTTGAGAGATAAATATTGACCAGGACACTGGGGAGAAGGCCTCTGCTCTTCTTCAAAATAGTGCATTGGGGCATTTTACATCTACCCAAGAGGAAAGATGGAGTTCTGATTTAATGTCTCATTCAAAAGACGGCACCTGCAGCACTCCCTCACCATTATACGGGAGTGTCAGCTTCGATCTTGTGCTAAAGACCCTGCAGAGTGGGGCTTGGGCCTATGTCCTTCTGATCCACACTAGCAATCAATGATAATTGACAGGGGAGATGGTAGTGTAGTGATAATGTCACTGGACTAGTAATTCAGAGGCCTGGGTGAATATCCTGGTGACACAGGTTCAAATCCCACCATGGCAGCTGGTGGAATTTAAATTCAATGAATTAATAGAAACTGGATTTGTAAGTATCGTGAAACTATCACTGATTGTCATGACAAACTCATCTGGTTCACTGATGTCCTTTAGGGAAGGAAATCTGTTATTCTTACCTGGGTCTTGCCTACATGTGACTCCAGACCTACAGCAACGTGGTCGACTCTTAACTGCCATCTGAAATAACCTAGCAAGCCACTCAGTTCAAGGGCAATTAGGGATGGGCAACAAATGCTGGCCTTACCAGTGATGCCCACATCCCATGAAAGAATTTTAAAAAAAAATAAAGTATTCAACATCCTTGATCGGTAATGCTCCTTATAATCCTCAACCCTGGTTCTAAGTAAATATTCACCCATACCTTGTTTTAAAGATGTTAATCAATATAGCATGAGGGGGAGATGGTGGCATAGTGGTAATGTCACTGAGTTCATAATTCAGAGGCCCAGGCTAATACTCCGGGGATATGGGTTCAAATCCCACCACCATAGAAGCTGGTGGAATTGAAATTCAATTAATTATTAAAATTTGGAATTGAAAGCTAGTCTCAGTAATGGTGCCATGAAACTATCATCAATTGTTGAAAAAACCCATCTGGTTCACTAATGTCCTTTAGGGAAGCAGATCTGCTGTCCTTATGACTCCAGGCCCACAGCAATGTGGTTGACTTTTAACTGCTCTTTGAAATGGCCTATGAAGCCCAATTAGGATGGACAACCAATGCTATCCTTGCCAGCAACCCCCACATCCCATGATATTTTTTTAAAGTATTGTGTTAGCTGGAAGTCTATTCCATGCATCTAGTACTTCAGGGGGAAAAAAACCCTTCTGATCTTGAATCTTGTTTGAAGTTTGCAATTTATACTAGTTCTGCATTCATAGTCTAATCTGAATAGCCTGATCTCATTTAGATTATTCATTCTGCTTGGCATATTATACTTGCATTAATAAACACTTGACAAAAATTGCTATCTGTGCAATATTAACAGTTTGTAATTTAAAATGCCTCAGATTTCTTGAAAAGAAACATAATCTGACCATATTAATAGTAATATTTCACTGCCATGGTAGTAATGACATTACTCTATAGTTTCGCCATGTGCACATACATTATTACTGTCACAATATTCACAATTTCTATGCTCCTTGTTTAATATTTTTAATAGATGACAATGTTTGATCAGGACGATCATAGCAGTGGTGGGGACCTTTCCCTGTTTATATAGACCATCATAGAAACATAAAACATTTACGGCACAGAAGGAGGCCATTTGGCCCATCGTGTCTGTTCCAGCATCTGAAACATCTGGCCAGAGCTGGCTATGGCTTGTTAATAAGCCATTGCCACCTGGAGTCAAAGAAGTGGCCAGTATTTAAGAACTGTTGGCTTGGTTTGTGAATGGGAGGTAATAAACAGTAATCCTGCATAGGGATCAATTTATCCAAAACAGTCACTGAAGATTATTGAGTTGTGGTCAAGTTAAACTTAGGATTTGGCTCTAATTAAAATCTTAATTCTTATTTGTTCAGATTTGGATGGGAAAATTATAATATGCCCTGTTATTCATTAATCTGGAGAATTAATTAGACTTGTCATGTGCAAGACTTGTATTCTATGTAATCATATTCAAAACCTTTATTTTGTGCTTGAGCAAACATGATTTTGCAGCTAGGACAAGCACATATACTATTTTCATATGGGGGAAAAATATTAGCTCCCAAAGCATCTGACCTAACTGACTAGTCTGGCACTTATAAACTTACTGGGACATAATTCAGTGGATCAGCACATTTAAGTGTCAATGTGCAGTAGTATGGCAGTGAAATCAGGGGTCATTTTCACCTTTGGCGACCTGCATAAGCAAAGGACCTTACACCTACTTCAGGTATGGGTAAAGTGCACCTCTTGCTTGTCCTTACCCAATAGAGTGGCAGCAAAGTTCCAGATAGAAAGATGTCCTGCCCACTGTATTCAGACTTTAGTAGGCTGGTTAGTGCCCAAAGATGGGCACAGACAGCCAAATTTCTAGGCTGCCATATTTATTCCACACCTACCTTTAGCAAGTGAGATGTCTAGATGTATTCAGAGTATTTGCACACAAAAAAAGTACAATTTATTGTGATAATATACTTGTAGAAATGCTGAGGGGAGTTTTTCCAAGATGCTGCGGCGGGTTTGGAGGTAGGGAGGATGGGAAAATTGGAAAAATTGCCATCAGACAGTACCCCAACGTGTTCCCACCTCCTTCCTTCTTTCCTGCGGCAGGTTGGGGGAGAAGTTGGGAACCCCCATGGCTGAGGCAGGAAAGCAATTAAACACATTAAGGAGACAATTAAGAAGGATTTTCCCAACAGCGGAGCAGTCCCATGCTGTGTCTCCAACCCAAAAGGCTGGAGAAGGCGAGAGCACAGTGGAAGGAACTTCCTCAGTGAAACTGACAAGCTGTGAAGGCTTTGTTCAGTTACACTGAAGCGCCGCAGACAGGGCTAGGCTGAGAGGCTGCTTTGCAAAGCACTCCTTCTGTCAGAGAGTGCTATCACTGCTTGACATGTGATTGTCTACTGTCTGAAAAGCACTTCCCCTAACCAGCACTTCACCCACACTCAGCTGCACTTTCCTGTTTCCAGTCCTCAGAGCGGCACAGGAACAGCTTATGCAGCTCCACCATCCACCATTGCTGAGGGTCTAGAGCAGGGGGCTTTCCATGGCAACATGGTCCAGCTGTAGCAGGAACAACACCAGCAGCAGCTGCCTTTGCTGCAGCCATATGCCCCTCCATGCAGCAGAGAGGATGGCCACCGAGACACGTGGAAGGAGGTGAGACTCTCATCAGAGGGTCTACAGGCAGAGGACCAGCTATCCCGACATGTGCAAGCAGCAGTGCCTCAGGAGGCACAGGCTCTCACTGCAGGTCACTGTTGACATCTTCATTCTCACGGTGCAAACATGCCTTCCCAGTGGACCTGGTGGGCACACATTGCCAGTGACCAACAAGGTGCCAGTCACTGGAGGCCCAGTCCCCCCCACCTCCCACAACCCCATGCTTTTGACTCTTACCATATTGTGTGATTTCTCCTCCTGGAAGGAGTGAGAGCAGGAGAGGTGGGAGTATTAAGAATGGCTCTTATGCAGAGGAATGATGGACAACATTTGTGTATGGTGACTGAGTCTTGAGTATGAGAACGCAATAGGGTGAGGATCATTGTGAATGTTGGCTGCTTCGTTGGGGATGTGAGGTGCCTGCAGACAGAGGAATGAGTGGATCTGCAAGGTGTGTTGATCTGAGAGATCTTGTGCAGAAGAATGGTCCCGAGGTCTGAAAAAAACAAAGACGGTAAAATTCCACCCACTGTTTCCATAATTTTCATTTGGATATTAATCAAATATTTAATGTTTTAGGCATTGGAATATTTTAAATAAACAAATAATTGGCATAAGTGATATTTATTACAGATTGGAATTGTATAGCAGTACAGCAGGAGTCTAATTGTGCCTCTTGAGAAGGGATGTACTGTAAAAACAGAACTCTCCGTGATCCACCGTCATTTTCTTCCCACTCTCTTCATGTTACAGGTAATATTTTTTGACTTTTAAGATGTGAACTCAGATACTCTCTTCTGGGTTATATCTGTAAAACATTCATTAGGGGGCTGATTTGATGCATCCAGTAGGATGGAGAAATGATTTTCGTTTTTCTTTCTAAAGCAAAATACTTGCCTTGCAATGCAAAACTTGCTGAGCCAAACTGAGTAAGAATGAGATATTCTGGCTTCTTCTACTCAGAACAGTGAAAGCTTTAGCTCTTCCAAGAGACACACCAGAGTCACTGGGCTGGATTTTAACAAGCCCTCGATGTCGTGATCTGTGGTGGGGAGGTGGGGGTCTGAAGATAGCTCCAGATGAGCCCCGCCACAGACCTCGACACTACAGGGCCCAGCCCGATCCTCCCGGTGGCAGTGAGGCTCTGTGGCAGCCCCCCTCCCCCCGGCCACTGGGCGACGTGACCATAATTTGAATATGCAAATTGATAAAATTAATAAATTTGAATACACTTACCTGCAATCCCGGCACTCCCGCGACTTCAGATCCCCGTCCGGGGAAACGTGGCACCACACTGGTGGGGTGGGGAGAAGAGGTAAATTCGTCTGCGCAGGAGTTGGGGGCGGGCAATGGGGTCTAATGCCTGTAAGGGGTGTGGGGGATGGTGGGAAGGGTTGAACCTTAAACTTTGTGCAGTTTGTGGGGGGGATGTTCAGATGTAGAAGGTAAGTATTTTGGGGGAAAGGGCAAATAGTTATTGCAATTGTTATTGGGGGGGATGGGAAAGGGGCATAAGAAATATATTTATTTAATTTTGGGGGGGATATTCCTTTAAAAATTTAAATATGCCGGCAGGGCTGGCTGCTCTTTAAAAATGGCTCCAGCCCCTATGCAGAGGCAGCCGGCGCCATTGCTGGGGATATACAGCCTGGCCCCCTCCATGAGATTGGGGATTGAGGGTTTGGGTGTGGGCCACTCTGGATATTTAAATGAGCTGCCGCGCTTGAGATTGTGGTGGCTCTTTGGCGGGGGGCCCGCCATTTTTTGAGCTCACCGCTGAGATCGGCAGTGGGCTCTTAAAGTCCAGCCCGAGGTCAGCATAGGTAAGCTAATCTTTTTCTCTTTTTTGAAGATGTGTTCTTAATGTAATGATCTCCATTTATTATCAAGCATCTACAGAAGAAAGGTACATGGTAAACATTAATGCATTGCATCAGTGAGTGACAGAACCTTCATAATTTTGATATCTGGTAGAATTTGTAGCCGATCCACAGTGGGATTTAGTGTGGCAGAGTTTATGAAACTTGCAGCACCAAAATATTACCTTTCAATGAAAATTTGACATCAATAAGTTCAAATATATTGAGAGTGATGAATGTATTAATGATAGTGAGGAAATATATTAATGATAGCAAACAAATTATGTTACAGATCAATGTCAAGCATGTACAGTAGTTTGGATTTTTGGTTTTTAGGGTTTTAGATTTTGTACTTTATTTTGTGAAACATCCTCATTCCAAGATGTAAGGTAGAATGAGGCCTGTGTGGAAAATAAAAACCAGCACAGATGGGTTGGGCCAAATGGCCTGTTACTGGGCTATGAATATGTAATTCTGTGTTATTGCGGTGAACATTTCTCATAACACCTTTATAAAAAAAATTTCAGGTTGCTATTTTAACTCGGGTAAGCCCACAATCTTAACTATTACCCGACCAAGTTAACGGATCATTCGGCTTTCAGCAGCAAGCTGAAGCTAACTTGTTCTTTATAGTTGTGTGCCAAAATGGACACCTTCAACTCATTTACCTGACCGTCTTATACATATAGGATGGGCTGGGGTTCTTGACCTCCGGCAAAAGTGCTGGCGAGAGTCCCGCGTCGCCTCCTCTGGGAAAGGCCCGCTGAATCGAGTGCCTATTAGGCGCTTAAGTGGACAGCGGCGGGCCTTTCCCGGAATCAAGGATCATGGCAACGGAAGTCCTGCCCTTGGAGAACTGCCAGCCAATTAGAGGCTGGCAGCTCTTTAACTAAGCACGCACCCGAGGACCTGAAACTAGGCCACAGGTAAGCCAGGATGGGAGGGGTTTCGCAGGGTCAGGATCGCGGGGGTGGGGGTTGTAGGGGGATTGGCAGCAAGGGTAGGCGGTTGGTTCTCGGCGGCCCCAATCTTCCCGATGTTGGGTTCCTCATTCAGGCACTAACTGCCTTTTAACAAGTGACCCTCCCCCCTTGTCCCTCCCTCCCAAAGCTGGCAAGCAACCCACAATGGTTTGCTCGCCGTGCTTCCTGTGCTGTGACAGGCCCACCCACAGCTGGGCTAATTCCAGCAGCAGTGGGTTGAGGCCCTTAAGTGGGAGGAGAGTGTAAAATTCACTCCATAGTTTACTAATAATATGCTCCATTGATCTTGTTATTCTTTGGGGGACTTGTAAAGAGGGAACTCTGCTTTAAAATTGTATGTTATTTGGAGGAGGCCCAGTGATCATGAAGCTCACCATTCTTTAAGCAGAGTCAAATGATGCTAACAGTGGGCTGGATTTTAAGAGCGTGCCACCGATCTCAGCGGTGAGCTCAAAAAATGGCGGCCCGCCTGCACGGGCCGCACGGCAAAGAACTGCCGCAATCTCAAGCACGGGCTGATTTAAATAATCAGAGTGGCCTGCACCTCCCCCCACCCCCAAATTTGCCTGTGTGCAGACGCTGGCGCCATTTTTAAAGAGCAGCCAGTCCTAAATTTTTTAAGAAATTTCCCCCCAAAATGTATCCAATAAATTTCTAACGCCCCTTCCTCCCCCATAACGATTACATTACCTATTTGCCCTTTCCTCCCAAAACACTTACTTTTTACATCTGACCATCCCCCCCCCAAAAAACTGCACAACGTTTAAAGTACAATCCTTCCCACCACCCCCTACACCCATTATGTGTATTTGACCCTGTCCCCCCCTCCTGCATTGAAAATCTTACTTTCTCCCCCCTCCCCACCAGTGTGGCGCACGTTTCCCTGGACAGGGATCTGTAGGCACGGGAGTGATGGCCACCGCACTGAGGATCATGGCAGGCCCTCAAGATTGAAGGTAAGTGTATTCAGATTTATTAATTTTATTGATTTGTATATTTAAATTGTGGTCCTGTTGCCCAGCGGCGGGGGTCCACCTACGGAGCCTCGCTGTTGCCGGGAGGATCCGGCCGGGCCCTGCCAACGTCAAGGTCCGTGGCGGGCCACATCCGGAGCCGTCTTCAGGCCCCCCCTGCCACGGATCACAAAGTCATGAGCTTGGTAAAATCCAGCCCCTCATGTTCAACTGTTCTGCCAATGCCGAGTTAACCAGAATATTGGAAATTAGGAGACCTTCGAAAGATAGCGAAAGAAATGTGCATTGGGTCACGCACCTATTCACGAGATACTTTCCTTTATTAGCCAAGGCATGGATTGTAAAGGCAGGTAGGTTATGCTAGAACTGTATAAAACACTTGTTAGACCACAACTAGAGTATTGCACAGAATTCTGGTCACTGCATTACAGGAACTGCATTGTGAAGGAATCCAGCCATAATGAAGGCTGAAAAGGTTAAAAGAGTTATTTTCCCATGAATGAGGAATAAAACATTTTTAAAAAGCGTTCATCTTCCTAAAAGGTTAAAAGGTTCATCTCTATTATACTAAATGGACATGAGCTTCTGAGTGAAAAGCTTGTCTCATCTTAGATTCAAAGGCAGCTTCTGATAAGGAGAATTCACGACCAAAGTCACAAACCTCACCACATGGTAAAACTTGATAAAATAGTTTTGCAAGCTGTCGCGATAGCTACTACAGTATAATATTTGATAAAATGGTTTTATGCTCGTAGCCCTAAACCACAGTCAACTGAATTTTTGACAAAGCTAACCAAACCCAAAAACTGGATTATAATCTTGAAACACAGGCTGGAATTTTGCAGCACCCCAACGAGCCAGATGGTGGCGTGGGGGTGGTGTAAAATAGACGCTTTCCCAACCTGATCCCACCTCTGCCCCCTTTACGTAGGACGGGGGTGGGGTGCAAAATATGGCCCCCCGCCCCAGGCTAATCCAGGCCACTTAACAGCCACTTAAGGGCCTTTGCCCACCTCCACGTGGATTTTATGCTTGGCAAGCGGGTGTACTGGAGCCGGGAAAAGCCACCTGGGAAAAGTAGGCGGTTTCCGATCGTCAAGGGGGAGGGGGGGGGGCCCTGCTCATCAGGCACAGGGTGTCCAATGGAGGGCCGCCCCCGCCACCTCAACTGCCCCCAAGACCCAACATGCCCCCTTCCCCCCAAACGACCACCCTTGCCTCGCCAGGGCTCGACTGACTACGAGGCAACCAAAACTTACCTTTCCTCCTGGCTCGCCGACATGTTTGCTGGACTGGGCTGTAGTCCCAGCAGTGGCCACTGCTCCCGGTGGCACTGCTAGGACTAAGAGCTTTCGGCTCCCGATTGGCCGGCAGCTCAATGAGGTGGGACTTCCTCCCTCAACAATTAAAGCCTCGGGACCCATAAAATATGGAACGGATCCCCAGGCAAGGCGGAGGCGGGTTCCCCACCGACTTTTACGTCGGAGGCCAGCTCCTGTAAAATTCCGCCCACTGTTAGATGACTAATGAAAAATTGACCATCACGAGGTTCGCAGTTTGACTTTCTTAGAAATCAAGGAGGCTGGAACCTTACCTAGAAATTAATAGCTGTACACCCTATCTTCGGAATAAAAGAGGACAGACCTTCTTTAGAAATTAACAGTTATAGTCTTATTTGGGAAATAAAGGGGACAAACTTACTTACAGTTGAGGTAACAGCCTCATACATAAGAAATGGATGAAAATGGAATAGTGTAGGTCAGATGGTTTCACAGGTCGGCGCAACATCGAGGGCTGAAGGGCCTGTACTGCGCTGTAATGTTCTAATTCTAATTCTAAAATTAGGTATGCAACTTGAAAAACAGGATAAATATTGGAAGCACACATTGCCTTTTTAGATTAATTGGACTCACCCCAACATCTCTCACAATGAAGTAATGACTATTGGAGTGAGGTGATGATAATTCGCCCCTCAACTGGGACAAAGGTATCTCGCTAATTCTATAGTCTTCTACTTGGGGATTTAAGGTAAGTATTACTTTAATAATTGATGGATATCCAACTTAAATATTTCACTGTAACAATATTTGGATTTAAAAATGGATTCTGTACTAGAAACAAGATTATACTTTCTATCTTTTCCAAAAACTATTAATGTTGTGATTGACTGTCTCACCAACAGTGAATTGCAATGTTTATATAATTTAGAATTTATATTGTTTCACATAGTCTTTTGTATCGATAATTCGTGATCCCATCTCAGTACACTCTTTGGTGGGGAGGTACATTATTGAGGAGAGATTCCCAGACCTTCATAATATCTGGGTTATTATAATCTGGCTGAAACTTGTGAAAAAGGCTATCTGAAGGACAATAATATTCTCAGCTGGTTCCTTTCCTTTAGGGAGAGTTAGTTCAGTCCTTCAGACCAATTCAGTGTCTTTCAGATCTGCCTTTCTCAACCTTAAATTGAGAGTAATGATCTGAGAAGTGCACCTGATCTGGGACAGCCCCATAAAAGGGCTCGGATTATAATCCACCACAGCATGTGATCACATTAGAGTGGGTACAGAGCAGGTTTATGAGGATGTTGCCAGGAAAGAGGAATTTTGGCTATGAGGAAAGATTGGGTAGGCTGAGGTTGTTTTCTTTGGAACAAGGGAGGCTGAGGGGAGATTTAATTGAGGTGTATAAAATTATGAGGGGCACAGCTAGTGTGGATAGGAAGGACCTATTTCCGTTAGCAGAGAAGTCAATAACCAGAGGGCGTAGATTTAAAGTAACTGGTGGTAGGATTAAAGGAGAATTGAGGAGCAGGTTCTTCACCCAGAGGGTGGTAAGTATGGGGAACTCACTGTCTAAAAGGGTGGTAAAGGCAGAAACCATCCTTGCATTTAAAAAAATATTTGGATATGCACTTGAAGTGCTGTAACCTATAAGGCTACGGACCAAGAGCTGGAAAGTGGAATTCGGGTGGACACCTCTTTTTCAGCCAGAACAGACATGATGAGCTGAATGACCTTCTTCTGTGCTGTAAATTTTCTATGTTGCTATGTTTCTTAATGCTGAATTTCTCACAATGCAGGTAAGCTGAATATTGCATATGTTTAATCAAATGCTACTCAATGCAGATGACAGTTGCTAAATATCCAATTTGGGGGAAAAAAACACTCATATCTGATTTTATAATCTGCTGTCTTTCATCACTAGGCAACCAATGTTGGAAGGACTGCCAATTGCTATTCTTATCACACGCAAAGGTGGAAGTGATTTTTTAAAAAACTTATATACGATTTAAGAAACTAAATCAGAGGATGATGGCAAGGTGAGACAGAGTCACGTCTGAAATCTTGAGTCACGTGCAAGGGAAAAAAACTTCACTTCCAAACTGAATGAGGGTTGAGCGTCACATAAAATATCCCACAATTGGTATTTGAATTATCTGTACCATGAGGTATGCCAAAGGATGGTTCGTGTGGTAAATGACAATATCACTTAGTGCAGAGGAGGGCATGCTACTGAAGCTCAATTAAGGCAGTTAAAGACAGAATGGGTAGTAGTCTGTGGAAATGAATTTAATGAGTGGTATTAAAGGTATTATTGGATCTATTTTCTGGACACTAGGACCTGTCAGATGGACTGAAATAGTTCAGTTTCCAGTCTGGCACATGTCTGTACATTGTTTGATAGAGTCGGGATATGCAGAAAAAGAATTACTTCTTCCAGGAACCAATGCTGCACTTGGCAAAATGGGATAAGTGTTGTATTCTCTAGTACTGACGCATTTCAGTGACACAATTTAACAGGAGTACTCTCTTGTCAGAAGGCCTCATAAGGCAATTCTGAATGGCAGCCTCCTCGAGGCCTCTTGATCCTTGCTGTTCCTTTTCATCTCTTGCCCGTTTGTTATCGAAAATGAATTATGTTTGAACTCCAGTTAATTTGGTTACTGTGCATTTTACTACTAGAATGGCATGTCGTGGCAGTATGTGATTGTTAACCAAGCACACGCCCAAATTAGCAATGCAGGCAAAGAACCAGGTTAATGCTGTCCAGGGTGCTTTTCATACAAACCTAAATATAGTCCTGATAACGAAAAGGTCAAGACTGCTGTCTAGTGGAAGAATGGATTATTGTTTAAACAAATTAAGCTTCCAGCGTATGTCCCATATACTACAATTTGTATTTTACTTCTCCCACATCTCTAGAATTGGCCTTTATAGCCACTCCAGGCGCTGCTCCACAAACCACTGACCACCTCCAGGCGCTTACTCATTGTCTCCCGAGACAAGGAGGCCAAAGAAGAGAAGAAGAAGGTATTTTACTTCTCCCACATCTCTACTTGGTGCTGGGATCAATGTCTTCATTGATTTTAGTGGAAAAAGTATGCTGAATAGAAATTGGTAGATTGGCAATGAGGAATAGATTTTCCTAGGGGTCATTTTCAGTTTGGCCATGGGTGAGAAACACCCATTCTACACCCAAAGATCCAAAGGATAGAGGAGTATTATTTACAACTGCCAGATTTTCATCCAGAACTAGATGGAAAATGATCCCTCTAGTCCTGCACTCATATGTACCAGATCATCTGGGAGTGGCAGGTCCAGGAAAATTGGGCAGTGTGGAGTACACCCTTGTAAGGGAGCCTTCCTGGATGGAAAATCAGCTGAGATCCTTTTTGGTCATCCTGTCCTCTGATCTATTTTCTCCAAAACATCCCCCCCCCGCCCCCCTCCACTTCGAATTTCCTATATTTGTTGCATCCAAGTGATGTAGTATGACTGGGTGTGGGAACAGGAAATTCTACTGTTGCTTTGACCAGTGCTAGTCCATGAAAAAGATGGATCATAAGCATTAGCAAGAATGTAGGGCTGGATTTTAACAGCCCCCCGACATCGGGGTCATGGCGTGGGGCCCGGAAAGTATCTCCGGGAGAGGCCCGCCATGGGCCTTGATGCCGGGTAGACTCCGCCTCATATTACTGGTGGCCCCCCTGGCCACTCAGCAACGGCAACTTAATTTAAATATTTAAATAAATTCTAATTCATGCATAATTACTTACCTCATCGCAACGGCTGTCCCACGCCAATATTCCGGCCAGTTGCCGGAGCTCCCATACCTTCAAATCTCCATTCCGGTGTGTCACGCGGTTTTTGAAGATCGCCGCTATAAAAATTCAGCCCATAGTTCATTTGTTCTACAATGAAATCACAGGGCTGAATTTTTTAAGCAGGTAAGTGATCCCACTGCTGGGAAAGTGGAACTTGACCCCCGCCGGCGGGCGGCGGAACCCAAGGGTGGCATTTTATCGGCGGTGGCCAATGAAGAGGCCTCCACCAGGACTGTTGTCCAGTTGAGGATGGTGGCTCACCTCCCAGAGCTGCCAGCCCCATCAAAGGGCCGACAGCTCCGCAGCCTCAGCAGCACCACTGCTGAGGCTGCAGGTCGAAGGAGAGGGCACCTCCATGGCAAGACATCCTCAACGCCAAGGTAAGTCTTGTTTTTAAGTGTGCTGTGGCCAGGCAGGCAGGCCCTGGCGATCAGTGGGTAGGGGAGGGGGAGGGTGCAGTAGCTGCAGGGGTGGTCATTGCCACCAGGGGTCCCCACCATGGGCCATGGAGTGGCTGTCAAGGAGGTCCCCACCAGAAACTGGCTGGGAGGCCACCAAAATGTACCTGGCAGCCTCCCTACGTGGAGGTAGCCCCTCTCAATGCTGGTAAAATACTGGCAGGGGCATGAGGTGTCTCTTAATTGGGCACTTAACTGACTGCCGGCTGCATCGCTGAGGTGACCGCTGCTGATGATATGTCATGGCAGCGGGAGGATGATGGGCTCCTCTCCCGACGCCTTCCACCACCATTTTACCAGCCTTCCCACCTTGCAGCCCATCTCCAAAGGGCTGGTAAAATGCTGCCCCCACAGGGCATGTTATACTTTTAACCAGTGAGTCACCTTAAGGAGTAGAAAACTTTTGATGTATCATGGCAGAGCAATAAGTGAGGGGAGCTGGTGTGAACAAGTTTCCATGGGGATGACAGCCTGTATTTCTAGATGAGCTGGCAAAGCATGACTATAGAATCATAGAAAGGTTACAGCACAGAAGGAGGCCATTCGGCCCATTGTGTCTGCGCCGGCTGTCTGCAGCAGCAACTCACCTAGTCGTACTCACCGACCTTATCTTTTCAGAAAATTATTTAATTCCCTTTTGAATGCTACGATTGAACCTGCTGCCTCCACACTCTCAGGCAATTTTGAAATGAGGCCTAAGGCCCATTATCTTGTGAGTTTCGTGCCTTTGCAAACTATGTCCCTCTCCCCCCAGTCCGATGCACAAAAATGGTCACAACCCAATTTCTAGGCCTTGATGTTTCAGTTGTTCCTCCAAAATGTTATTTTCAAAGCTATTCCCTTGCAGGTTTACGCCAGTGTTTAGTGAGTAAATACAGTCAGCCCTAAAGAAATATTCCATCCCAGAAAAGCATCTAAATAAATAATTCACTAACAAGTTAGCAGCTGCTGCAACAGGCAGACACTAAACTATAAACTGCCATCAAGTCATCAAAGAGGAAATAGAACAACAGAGAGATTGGCTTTTAGGCACAAAGTAGTCTGCCTGCAAACACACGCTTGAAAGTGATAAACTGCCCATAATGGGCTGTATAAACAGCTCGAGTGTCTCACAGAGACTCAAAGGAACACCATGACCAGGAGTGAAGTTTTATGAGAATAACATATAAAACATATTGAAACACTATTTAAATATGCAGAGAAGTGTTCATGTTGAAAGAGTAAGAGACACAGAAACAGGTTATTTTTTTTCAGACCAAAAAGGAATGAGCTCTGGTCTTACATCTTTGGGCTTGTGTTGTGTTGCCTGGTATTTCAAGGCAATTCTACTGTAGTGGGTATCGTAATATCGTGGCTATGTTACTGGATTGGTAATCAAGAGACCTAGGTTAATAATAATCCACAGACATGAGTTCAAATCCTGACATGAATGCTGGGGAATATTAATTTAATAAAAAAATCTAGGAAAAAAATCAGTGATGGTGACCATAAAAGCTACCAAATTGTCATAAAAATCCATCTGGTTCACTAATGTCCTTCAGGGAAGGAAATCTGCTGTCCTTATCTGGTCTGGCCTAAATGTGACCCCAGATCCACAGCAATGTGATTGACTCATAAATGATTTCGCAATCCACTCAATTGTATTCAAGAAGGTGGCTCACCACCACCTTCTGAAGAGCAATGGGCAAGAAATGCTGGCCTTCCTAGCAAAACCCACACTCTGAACAGCCAGGGTTTCTCCTGATAATGAGGGTTTATTCTTTGAATAATGCACAAAGCAAGTCATACATGTGGTGAACAACATGATATGAATGCTCTGTGATGGTGTTATCACATTGAGTTTATTTTCATCCATTTTCATATCAGCCCAGATGGTATGCAGTTTCATTAAATTATTTATTGATGGATTTTTTTTTTCTGTTCCTCCTCAAGGAATTATATAGTAGTGCTAGGCATGGAGCATCTTCAATATTTAGCACCTCATGTCAGTGTTGATCAAGTCAAGTACAGAATAGGAAACATGCAGAGCAAAGGTCTCAATGCCCAAGAATACACCTTGACCTCTGGCTTAAAAGGGCATGGATTACACCAACAGTAAAATGTTTCTGCTTCCACCAACTACTGAGCTCTCTAAGGTACGATGCCAATTTAGTGTTGGTGGGCATCAGGAATTTGGCAACACACACATGGAACTGGATTTTCAACTTGAGGCACTTTGGCTGAGAAGTGGAAGCAGTGGCAGAGACCGCCATGGATTAGGTGTTGATTGAAACATGCACTCAAAGATGCTGGCCCGAGACTTGCTGGAGATTGGGCCTCGGGCCTCAATTGTGTAAAACCACCATGCTGCAGACACCAGTCAGGTAAAGGGATATAACCGTAAACCTTCAGGAGAGAAGCTGGGAAAAACTTCTTCAAGCAAAGAGTGGTAGAAGCGTGGAACTCTCTTTCATAAAAAGCAGTAGATGCTAGCCCAATTGATAATTTTAAATTTGAAATCCATAGTTTTTTGTTAGACAAGGGTATAAAAGGAGCAGAGACGGGGATGGAGTGAGGAAAGAGATCAGCCGTGATATCATTACGTGGCTGAACAGGCTAGAGGGGCTAAATGGTCTACTCACATTCCTATCCCGAGGCAGCTTATCAGTTGGGGCCTTAGACAATTCTGCTGGCTCAGACACTGAGTGGGCCTGTAGGTATGTATTATGGGGTGTGAGAAAGGGAGGGAGGTGAATCCAGGATATAAGTGGCCTGCCGTATTTTTGTGGAGCCAGGATGTGCACACCGGTTCCACAGACATGAAAGTATAAAAAAGTAGGCAGCCTCCAGCAGGCCCTGAAACAAATGCTCTTTAGGCAGCTGTAGGCCCAGAAAACCTGTACGGAGCACATGTGGCATATGCTGCACTGAACTGATGACAAATTTTGAAGGGTGTCCTAGGCAGCCATTAGCATCGCAATTTGCATATTACAGTGACCTGTTTCAGGTGGGTGCCCTGGATACTGGATACTTGTACAGTTCTCCACAATATGAGAATCTAATGCACAATGACTTGAAACACATCACAATTCATGTTGCAAAGCATTGCTTCTGTCTATTACTTGGAAATAAATCTGATTGTTACTTTTAGCCTGATCTTTTTGGTTTGATGCTATGGGCCAGAATTTAACATCAGGCGGGAGGCCCTGCCTACTGGCCGAAAAGTCAGGGGACAGACCGCCCCCACCAGGCCTGGTAGCCACGCCAGGATTTTTCGTTCTCCAGGCCCTTAATTGGTCTTGGGCGGGACTTCCACCTCTTTGAGGCAGGAAGTCCTGACTGATGGAGCTGCCAGCCAATCAGTGAGCTGGCAGCTCTTAATCCCAGCAGCGCCACCAGGAGCGGTGGCCACTGCTGGGACTACACCCAGCTTCAGGAAGAAGAAGGACGGCCCAGGAAAGGAATTTTTAGAGCCTCACCGGGGACAATCAGCCAGGTCCCAGCGAGGAAAGGGGGATCGGTTGGTGGGGGCTGAGGGGGGGGAGTATTGTGCGTTGGGGGTAGCCCTCCGTGGGGCACAGGATGGCTGATCAGGAGAACTGCACCCCCACCCCCCCCCCCACCCTGCAAGAAAGCCACCTGGTTTTACCAGATGGTGCTCTTGGGGCATTTGCCATCCGGCCGCCGCAGGGAAAATACCTGTGGCGGCGGGAGGAGGCCCTTAAGTGGCAGTTAATTGGCCACTTAAGGGCCTTGATTGGCCTGGGGCGGGCTGGCCATTTCTCGCCACCACTGCCCCTCATAAAATTTCAGCGGAGGAGGGAAGGCACCGGGACCATGTCCTCCTCCTTCCCACTCAATTTTTCGGCCCCCCCCCCTCCCCGCGGCTATCAGTCCACTTGTTAGGGGGCCGTAAAATTCTGACCATGGTATTTACCTCTTTTCGGTTGAGACTGAATGATGTGATGACAATGGCAAATGATCTCTGGTTTACTATATACTGTACCTCAAGAGTGAGTGCTAAGTCCACAGAGTGTTAACCCGCTGATGCTGCATGTAAACGCTAAAGAAGGAGACTCTCTGGCCTGGAATACCTCACTCTTATTCACACTGCTGATACATTGATTTACTTTTACAATAATTCAAGCATAATACAAATCTGGCCCAATAAGAACTATTTCTGTTGATGTTCATGAAAGGACATAATTTCATAGATAATTTCAGCTCTCTTCCCCCATCCCAACCCAGGATAATTGTTACACATTATACCAACCAGTAACTAGTCTTTGGTTGTAGAAAGAATGATAATGTCACATTGATTGAAGTATTTGACAGTTCTAGTTATTTGGAAGAACAGATGGAAAGCACAGCTGACATCAGATATGATGATGGATTACTAAACAAACCTGAATAGAAAATGAAGATTCAAAAATCAACAGTTTGTGTTCTGGGATACGACCTTAATCGACCAGCTGCTGACTTGCCAATACTGAAATTTCAAGGATTTCTGGAAAAACAATTTATATGAAGTACCTGGTACAGGGATCCATAAGACAGAATAATTGAATGATGCAACACAGAAGACTGTCATTCAGCCCATCCTGCCCGTGCCAGCTCTTTGGTAGAACTATCCAATTATTCCCACTCTCCTGCTCTTTCCCCATTGCATTATAAATTATTTCACTTTATTTTAAGTATTTATCCAATTTCCTTTAGGAAGTCACTATTGAATCTGCTTCCACCATTCTTTCAGGCAATGCGTGCCAGATCATAACAACTCACTGCATGAAATAAATTTCTCCTCATCTTTTGACAATTGCCACGCATCTGGTTCCTTTGTTTGCCAACACTTTAGCTAGTGGCAATAGTTTCTTCCTGTCTACTCTATCAAAACCCTCCTTAATTTTGAACACCTCTATGCAATCTCCCCTGAACCTGCTCTGCTCTAAGTAGAACAACACAGCTTCTCTTCTCTGTCCATGTAACGGAAGTCCCTTCCAGAAAACCTTTCAAGCTCAGAGTGCACTGCCGCCAGTGACTTTTTTAGTGTAGTCAATGACATCAAAAATACCTCATGACGAGCCAACAGTTCAGTGAGGACCATCAACCGTCAAGGTGCAAAGCAACAATTCTCCTTTAAAGTACTTTTGCATCGTGTAGATTTGAAGTTGGATGTGGTACACTTTGAGATACCATGGCAAATCAGAATGGGAATCTCACTGACTTTTTGAAACATTTCCATATTGCAGTCTATGCTGATATTTTCTTTGTTGACAACTTGAATTCAATTGGGATGATCATATCTATTGCTGAATCTGAGCACAGAAAACAGTGATCACATTCCATTATGACCAGGTGTTGAAACTGAGCAATAGAAACCAGCACAATTGATTTTCCAGAAGTTGAAGAGATGGTGTGCATTTATATAGCACCTTCAACGTAGAAAAACATCCCAAGACTTTTCAGCTTTGTGTGGTAAAATGGATGCCAAGACAAAGAAGGAAAGAATATGAGGAGTGACCAAAAAGCTTGGTTAAAGAGATAGGTTTGAATGGAGAAGAGGGCAGTGGAGAGGTTAAGGGTTTAAGGGAGGGAATTCCAGAGTGTTGTACCTACACAAGTAAAATACAGCCACAAATGGTAGACCAAAAGCAGAAGATAGTGGAATGGAGAAGCGACCAGAATCAGAGTGAACAAAAGCTCAATGTGGGAGTGAAGAGGATGCTCTGAGCATCATATTTTAATCCACCCTGGCTACAGGAGTGGTGCTAGATGATTGGAGGACTGTCAACATTGTAGCATTGTTTAAAAAGGGAGGAAGGGATAATCATCCGAGTAATTATAGGCCAGTTAGCCTAATTTCGGTTGTGTTTAAACCATCATTTAGAAAGGCATAGATTAATCAAGGAAAGTCAGCATGGATTTATTAAGGGAAGGTCATGTCTGACGAACTTGATTGAATTTTTTGACAAGGTGCTAAGTAGGGTTGATGAGGGCAGTGTGGTGGATGTGGTCTACATGGATTTTAGCAATGCTTTTGACAAGGTCCCACATAGGCTGGTCAAAAAAGTAAAAGCCCTTGGGATCCAAGGAAGAGTGGCAAATTGGATCCAAAATTGACTTAGTGGCAGGAAGCAAAGGGTAATGGTTGACAGATATTTTTGCGACAGGAAGGCTGTTATCAGTGGGATTCTCCAGGGCTCAGAACTCGGTCCCTTGCTTTTTGTAGTTTCTATTAATGATTTAGACTTAAATGCAGGGGGCATGATAAAGAAGTTTGCAGATGGTCCAAAAATTGGCTGTGTGGTTGACAGTGAGGAGGAGACTGCAGGAAGGTATTGATGGTAGGATCAGCTGGGCAAAAGAGTGGAAAATGGAATTTAAACCGGAGAAGTGTGTGAGGTAATGCATTTTGGGAGGTGCAACAAGCCAAGGGAATACACAATAAATGGGAGGATACTGCATAGTGTGGAGGAACAGAGGGACCTTGGAATATATGTCTACATCTCCTTACAGGTAGCAAGACAGTTTGATAAGGTGGTTGATAAGGCATATGGCATGCTTTCCTTTATTAGCCTAGGCATAGAATGTAAGAGCAGGAAGGTTATGCGAGAACTGTGTATAACACTAGTCAGACCACAGCTTTAATACTGCCAGGTGTGGGCCAGAGATTTACGCCACCCCGACGAGCGGGATGGTGGCAGTGGGGTGGCATCAAATGGAGCGGGAGGCTCTGGGAGACCTTCTCGATCCACTCCTGCCTCTGCCGACACTTGACGTAGGGGCGGCGACGGTGAAAAAAGGCCCGCCAGCCCCAGGCCAATCAAGGCCCTTAAGTGGCCACTTAAGCGCCTTCGCCCTCCTCCACGCAGATTTTACGCTTGGCAAGCCGGCGTCCTGGAGCCAAGAGAAGCTGCCTAACAAAATCTAGCGGCTCTCGAACGTCCCCGGGGATGCCCACATGTCCGGGCACCCTGTGCCCGATGGAGGGTCACCTCCACTACCCCAACACCCTCAACACCCAAAACGCTGCCCCTTCCCCCCCAGTTGACCATCCTTGCCTCGCCGGGGCCCGACTACTTACGCCCGGCGAGACAACTAAAACTTACCTGCCTTCCCGGTTCCCAGGCATCTTGTCTTCATGCTGGGCTGCAGTCGCAGCAGTGGTCACCACTCCCGATGACCCTGCTGGGACTAAGAGCTGCCAGCCCACTGATTGGCCGGCAGCTCTATTAGGCGGCACTTCCTACCTCAAGCGGGAGGAAGTCCCGCCTCACATCAATTGAAACCCGGGAACCCACAAAATCCAGGTCGCATCCCCAGGTGAGGCCGAAGTGGATTCCCCAACAACTTTTCAGTCGTGACCAGTTCCCGTCTGCCATGGGTAAAATTTCAGCCATGATTGCACTGGAGAGAGTACAAAAGAGATTTACGAGGATGTTGCCAGGACTGGAAAATTTTAGCTATGAGGAAAGATTGGATAGGCTGGGGTTGTTTTCCTTGGGATGGAGGAAGCTGAGGGTTGACTTAATTGAAGTGTATAAAATTACGAGGGACCCAGATAGAGTAAATAGGGATGACCTTTTTATCTTAGCAAAGGGGTCAAAAACCAGGGGGTGTAGATTTAAAGTAATTAGTAGAAGGATTAGAGGGGAGATGAGGAAACATTTTTTCACCCAGAGGGTGGTAGGGACCTGGAACTCACTGTCTAAAAGGGTGGTAGAGACAGAAACTCTCATCACATTTAAAAAGTACGTGGATATCTGCTTGAAGAGTCGTGACCTGCCGGGCTACAGAACTAGTGCAGGAAGGTGGGATTAGACTGGATAGCTCTTTGTCGACCGGCATAGATGCAATGGGCCAAATGGCCTCCTTCATAAATTTTCTGTGATCCTATGCATGGGACTGTAAAGCTTGCGATACTGAGTACTTCTGACAACTGAAACTTTAAGCAGCAAAGGCTTGCAAAACATGATCCATTTCAGAAAGTGTGATAACTGACTAGTTGATTAATACAACAAAGATTCAGGGCTAATTTCTCTAATGACAGTCAGAGCAAAAGGTAAATAATCCTTTACCGCGAAAGGGCTGGAATACAAAGAAGTAGAAGACATGTTACAGCTGTACAGAGCTCTAGTGAGACCCTATCTGGAGTATTGCAGTCTATGAAGAGGGTACAGTGCAGATTCAGCAGAATGATACCAGGGTTAAAGGGCTTAAATTATGAGGACAAGTTGCATGGACTAGGCTTGTATTCCCTTGAAGAAAGAAGATTAAGGGGTAATCAAATTGATGTATTTAAGATGGTTAAAGGAGGTGATAGAGTTGATAGAGAAAAATTATTTCCCCTGCTGGCAGAATCTGGAACAAGGGAGCCCAAACTTGAAATTAGAGCTGGACCATTCAAGGTTGATTTTCACATATGATGCCCCAAAAGCCATTGAGGCTAGGGGCCAATTGAAAATTTCAAAACTGAGATTGGTAGATTTTTGTTGGGCAAGGGTATTGAGGGGCATTATATCAAGGCGGAGAGATGAAATTGGTGAGCCACCTCCTTGAGCTGCGGCAGTCCGTGTGGTGAAGGTAATCCCACAGTGCTGTTCAGAAGGGAGTTCCAGGATTTTGACCTAGTGTTGATGAAGAAAAGTGATACATTTCCAAGTCAGGATGGTGTGTGACTTGGAGGGAAATTTGCAGGTGGTGGTGTTCCCATGCCCCTGCTGCCCTTGTTCCTCTAGGTGGCAGAGGGTGCAGGTTTGGAAGGTGCTGTCGAAGAAACGTTGATGAGTTGCTGCCATGATCTAATAGGACAGGCTCAGGTGTCTGAGTGACCTACTGCTGTTCTAATTTTCCTATGATCTTGATCATTAATTTACTGCAGACTACAACTGCACAGCTTTCTAACACAATGGCCAGAATTTCCTTGATCCAACTTACACCAAAAGATACACCAGTTTGTATGCCAACCTTGCCAAAGGCAATCTTTCTTGAAATTTTGTGGAAGCCTCATTAGAATATCTTGGAACGTAAAACGCAGCAGAAAACAAGTGGAATTAATCAGAGCCCAAGGAAATGGACCCAGATCTAGAGTGTCACTCTCACCACTAATAATTTACTCCTTAATTCTAATTAAAATGCGACGAGGTGAGCACTCTGGCAAATTAGAAGCACCACAGCTGATACTGACTGAACTATTTTGGAACCATTTCGACACGTTGGGCAGTGGGCTTCCAGAAGATGAAGCTTCACACTACTGTAACCAAGCAAGCACCAGCTCAGAGACTGTACCTTAGAAGATTAGCCTGAGGAGAAATTCACTGATACAGAGAGAAAGGGTAAGGGGGTAAGAGGGGAATAGGACAGCCATGAAGCAACTCATCTGCAGGGTAGCTTGCATCCTAGACCTGCTGCAAAGGGCATGGATGAAGACTTTGAAGGCCCCAGCCTATGAAAGACGACTCTGATTTAAATATCTTAAGAACCTAAATTTTAAGCAGGCACCCAGGCCCAAACCAATATGGTGCACGATGCACTGGTACATATTGGTAAGTTTGCACCCATTTTTGTACCTGAGAAACAGATAAGGCAAACTCCAATTTTGCCCACACTAGGTTAGAAATAGTCAATTTTGTTTGAATTGCACTGAGGACTAATGCAGCCTGTTGGTAAAATAAGACTTATTCAAATGACCCCTTATAATGTGGTGAAAATGTCTCAAAATCCTTCATTGGATCCTTAGTTTAGTGTTCAGAAATATGCCCATAATGCACTTTGTTTTACATCATATTCCACCACCGGCAGAACTTTTCAGCTCAGTTCCACTTTATGGAATCCCCTCTTAAAGCTCTCCACCTGTCCTTCCATCTGTTTTTTTTAAAAAAAACTCACGATCCATTTCATTCCCAGACCGATTTGTGAAGTGCCTTGAGACATCACCTTATGTTAAAGGTGCCAGATAAATTGTTTGTTGCTGTCGGTGTCTTACTTCAATTATTGAAGCAAATCGCAAAAGTGTGATATAAATATTCAACGCGCCACAATTATTCTGACTGGCCTCCGTGAAGACCCCGAATACGGTCCCAAGGGTGGTCATTATAAACAGGTTTCTCTGTAGTAACAAACTATGGGAGCATGTATAGAAAGACTTGGATTGACCTACCCAGCACGTCCCAGGGAATTGTAGGATAACTTTTTTGCATTGCTGTGGCTGGTGTAGAATTCACTTGAGTTAACTTTTGAGTTATGGCCCATTCTACTCTCGACTAGTATGACAAATCTGTTAAAATACGTATTCAGTCACCACTGTATAATTTGATTACTGTCTGAACTCTGACAGTGGGTCTCCTTTTGTGGTGACTAAATTCTAAGTCACAATTTACTGTGACTGAAACAGAACAGCAATCTAAAAATCAAACTCTCATTACCCTTGAAAATCTAGTCAGTAATTTTCTACCAGCCAGCTAAGAGCGGCAGGAGGGCATCATAGCTCAAGGCAAGCCAATAATCTCGCTCCATAAAGCGCTTCACAGTTCTGCGTGTCAAGTTTAACAAATAAGTAAATATCAGTAAAAAGCAGAGCAAGACCAGTAGAAAGTAATAACAAACGATTTTTGCTCCCATGCTAAAATGTGCTAACAAAATTTGCTTGTTAAGAACTGCTAAGAACAAGAGAAATGATAACAGTATTTGCTCGAGGAAAAAAATGAGTTATAAACTCACATTCAGACCCGTCTGTTTGTTATGCAAAGAGAAAAGAGCTTACATTTATATAGCGGGATGTCGCATTTATGTGGGTGTACCTACCTCACATGGACTGCAGCGATTCAAGAAGGCAGCTCACCACCACCTTCTCAAGGGCAATTAGGGATGGGTAATAAATGCTGGCATAGCTGGTGATGCTCACAGCCCATGAATGAATAAAAAAAAAAGCACCTTTCACAACCTTAGGAGATCCCAAAGCACTTCTGGCCAGTGAGGTACTTGTGAAGTGCAGCCACTCCTATAATGTAGAAATGCAGCAGCCAATTTCTGCACAGTAAGCTCCCACAAACAGCAATGTGATAATTTTAGTGATGTTATTAGAGGGACAAATATTGGCTAGTGCATGGAGAAAAACTCCCCTGCTTCCTTCGAACAATGTATTGGGACCTTTTACAGCCACCTGAGAGGGCAGACAGGATCTTGGTTTAATGTCTCATTCGAAAGACAGCACCTCTGACAGTGTAGCATTCCCTCAGTAGTGCACTGGAATGGCAGGCTGGATTATGGGTTCAAGTCTCTGGAATGATGCTTGAACCCACAAACTTCTAACTCTGAGGTAAGAGTGCTCACACTGAGTCATGGCTGATGCAAAATACCAGCACGGTTTAAAAACAATGAATAGATTTTCATCCATACCCAGCCCCAACACATTATGATGCCTGCCTGATTTTTCTTCTATTCAAATTAATGGAAGGAAAACTGGGGAGGCTTCATTAGGGACATCCAATCTTCCCCACACCATTTTCCTCTCAGCCATGTGCACAGACCATGCTTTGCACACAGTCTGTACAGCTGAAAATGTACTCAAAGTAAATAGACATCATATCATCCAATAACAGTGCAGAAATAATATAAATAATTCATATGTATTTTATAAAAATGTTATTATGCAGCCAAAATAAGTTAATGGCAATATTTTATTAAGCATACATTTTTTGCATCCCCTATGCATTGTAAAAGTTCATTTACAGCTTGAAGGAGATGGGTAAATGAACCAATTGTTCCAATGCGTCAGACTAACAATAAATGCAGCAAATTGATTTCGCAAAAGGGCTGATCACACCAAGGTGGGACAGAACCTAAGAGATATTTTGAAACCATCATTCCTTATAAATAAATAACACATTTTAAACAGTGCCAGCATTTTGCAAAATTGTTGTAGCTCAACCTTTAGAGCTTTAGTGAATTTATATTCTTCAATTATTTATGTGGAATAAAATAGACATATGGGAGTATGCTATGGGGCCCCTTGAGAGATTTAAGTGAATCACGAAAGCCATGAATACACCACTTTTTTTGGTGTTTTTCTAAAGCTCCACTTTCAATCATATCCTGAGGGGACATTTCTTGAATTCAAAGTGAGAGCCCATGATTTGATTTTAAATATGGGCATTATAAATGAAATAACAGCAACTTTAACAAGGCTGCTATGTTGGCTAACAACATGCCCACCGTTCTTAAGGCCCTTTTCTGTCAGTGTTTTTTTATGCCTTGGCTTCCAGTCTGACTCTTTTTCAGCAGGGAGTAGGTGGAAAGAGGTGAGGTGCTTTTGAACTAGATTTTGCTTGGGATGTTCTGTCAAGAGCTTAGAGGAGTCATAGATTGATACAGCAGTGAAACAGGCCCTTCGGCCCACCAGGCCTGTGTCAACCAACAACCACCCATTTATACTAATCCTACATTAATCCCATACCGTTCTCCTACCGACACTAGGGGCAATTTACAATGGCCAATTTACCTATCAACCTGCAAGTCTTTGGCTGTGGGAGGAAACCAGAGCACCCGGCAGAAACCCACACAGTCACAGGGAGAACTTGCAAACTCTGCACAGGCAGTACCCAGAACTGAACCCAGGTTGCTGGAGCTGTAAGGCTGTGGTGCTGACCACAGTGCCACCCTCAACGCATTGCCACAGTCTCAATCATTTAGTACATTGACAGCATTCATTTCTCTCCATCTCTCGTTTCATGAAGAGAGATATACCATCCAGTGGGTGACACTTTGGCTTTGGTAAAGAATCAAGACCGCAAGGAGAACTACACTGTGGGGTTGGCGTGCTGTCACACCTAGAAGCAGGTTGTTGCTGATGCTCATTTGTTTATGGCACTGATGTTTTACATTAAATTATGAAATCTTACTTTATATATATTTACAAAAGAACCTGATGTGGACTTGGAAGGAGCAAACATATGTGTAGTAGCCAGCACGTGAAGACAGATATGGGATCATTCAATGTTTGGTATACACAATCTCTTTTAGACTTGGTACATTAGTTCCTGGTGGGCCAATCAGGATGATATTATTGTTTACATCTAATGGAGCCATTAGGCACCAATATTGTGTACTGCACAGCTGGATTGCAGAATAATTATACTTAGTAAATGGTTATTTAAGAACATAAGAAATAGGAACAAGAGTAGGTCATTCGGCCCCTCGAGCCTGCTCCGCCATTCAGCAAGATCATGGCTGATCTGATTGTGGCCTTAACTCCACTTTCCTGCCTGCCTCCATAACCCTTGACTCCCTTGGAGATCAAAAATCTGTCTCATCTAACTAATCTAACATGTTTACCTCTGCTTTTGAATCAAAGGGTTAATCGACCCTATATTGTCAGAGATCCAGTGATCCGAACCAAGATGGTGGGTAGGTGCAACTTTGCTGCTCTGGTTTGCATGCAATTTGAATCTGTAGCTCCTTTCACACTAAGTGGCAATTTAACTCGCTGGACAATCTGTATAAATACTGTAAATTTGGGCTAGCACAAAGCTTTTTGTAATGGCAGAATGAAAATGGAGAGTCATTTACTTCAAAGAGTAGGCCCCAACTTATTATACTGGCCTTTTTAATGCATTGCAATTCTCCTGTATAAACAACATATATAAATGCAAGCTTTTTCTTTTAATATAACACCTTTCACAACCACAGGATGTCCCAAAGCACATTACAGCCAATGAAGCACTTATGATGTGCAGCTACTGTTAGGAAACATGGCAGTCAGTTTGCACACAGCAAGATCCCACAAATAACAATGAAATAAAGACCAGATAATCTATTCTAACTGATGTTCTTTGATGGCTAAATATTGGCCAAGAGACAACTTCTACTGGAGACAAGCCCTCAGCTTAACATCACACCTCCAACAGTGCAGCACACCTTCAATACGTCACTGGAGCATCAGCCTAAAATTCATATTCATATCACTGGAGCAGGACTTGAACCCTCAATCTTCTGGTTAAAAGGAAAGAATATTACCTAATGAGCCACAGCTCACACCAGGCTAAGTGGGCAAAATATTACCTGCCACTGTTCTCACCACTTCCCATTTTTAATTACTGTTCACAAAGTTGACAGTAAAATGATATCCGCTGGTATGTGTGCTGTATTTACTTACAACAGCAACTTGCATTTATATAGTGTTTTTAACATAGATATTGGTAGAGATAGAGATTGATAGAATTGTAAAGTAGGGAAGTTATGCTAAACCTTTATCGAAACTTGGTTAGACCACACTTGAGAGAACTGCATGCAATTCTGGTCACTATATTATAGAAAGGATAATGAGGCAATAAAGAGGGTGCAGAGAAGATTTATAAGGATGATACCAGAAATGTGTGAGTATACATATCAGGAAAGTTTGACAGGCTGGGTCTCTTTTATCTTGAAAAAGGGGGGTGAGGGGTGACCTAATAGAGGTCTTTAGGAACATAGGAGCAGGAGTAGGCCATTCAGCCCATCGAGCCTGCCCCGACATTCAATATGATTATGGCTTATCATCCACTTCAATGCCTTTTTCCTACACTATCCTCATATCCCTTTATGTCATTGGTATTTAGAAATCTGTCAATCTCTGCTTTAAACATACTCAATGACTGAGTTTCCACAGCCCTCTGGGATAGAGAATTCCAAAGATTCACAACCCTCTGAGTAAAGAAATTTCTCCTCATCTCTGTCCTAAGTGGCTTCCCCCTTATTTTGAAATTGTGTCCCCTGGTTCCAGACTCTCCTCATACCTTCATAATTTCCTTTGTTCAAATTTAACACTTCAGCTTCAGATTGAAAATAATTCAGATTTAAAATA
Organism: Heterodontus francisci; assembly: GCF_036365525.1. Lineage (NCBI taxonomy): Eukaryota > Metazoa > Chordata > Chondrichthyes > Heterodontiformes > Heterodontidae > Heterodontus > Heterodontus francisci. The sequence continues at coordinate 18,114,494 of NC_090388.1, forward strand.
ATGAAATGTTTTGATAGAGTGGACACAGAGAGAATGTTTCCACTTGTGGGGAAGAGCATAACTCGAGGCCATCAATATAAGATAGTCACCAAGAAATCCAATCGGGAATTCAGAAGAAACTTCTTTACCCAACGAGAATGTGGAACTCGCTACCACAGGGAGTGGTTGAAGCAAATAGTATAATGCATTTAAGGAGAAGCTAGACAAGCATATGAGGGAGAAGGGAATAGAGGGTTACGCTTATAGATTTAATTGAGGAAAGATGGGAGGAGGCTTGAGTGCAGCATAAACGCTGGCATGGACTGGTTGGGCCGAATGTGCCATATATCCTATGCAACATAATAAAATGTCCCCAAGGCACCTCACAGGAGAGTTATCAAACAAAATTTGACACTGGACCACGAATGAAGATATTAGGATAGATGACCAAAAGCTAGACAAAGAAGTAGAGAGGAGAGAAGTTTAGGGAGAGAAATCCAGAGTCTAGGACCCAAGTAGCCAAAGGTATGGCCGCCGATATTGAAGTGATTAAAATTGTGGATGTGCAAGAGGCAGAGAGATTAAGGAGGTTTGTGGAATTACAGAGATAAAGAGGGCCGAGGCTTTTGGGTGATTTGAAAACAAGGGTGAGACTTTTAAAATTGATGTATTGCCGGACCGGGAGCCAATGTAGGTCAGCAAGCACAGGGGTGATGGATGAATAGGACATGGCATGAATTAGGATAAGGGCAGCAGAATTTTGAATAATCTCAAGTTTACAGAGGGTGCAAGGTGTGACAGCATTGGAATAGTTGAGTCTAGCGGTAACAAAAGCATGGATGAGATTTTCAGCAGCAGATGATTTGAGGCAGGGATGGAAACAGGCAATGTTACAAATATGGAAGTAGGCAGTCTTTTGGTCATAGTGCAGATATGTGGTCAAAAGCTCACCTCAGGGTAAAAATAGGATGGCAAGTTTGCAAAAGGTCTGATTCAGCCTCAGACTGTGACGAGGGAAAGGGATGGAGTCAGTGGCGAGGGAATAGAGTTTGCGACAGGAGCAGAAGTCAATGACTTTGGTCATCCCAATATTTAGTTGGAGGAAATTTCTGCTGCTCCAGGACTGGGTGCCTGAAGCTTTGAGATGGCTACTTACAGTACGTGATGTTGATTCACAGAAACAACCACATTAAAATGCTCATACATTAGCCCATCTCACAACTAAATTCCAGGAATGTACTGTTGCAGTTTGGTTTGCATCCAAATTGGATCATCAAAAATTTAATTAAGTCAATAAAAAATCCAAAGAAAATTTTCCTTTAGTCAATAACAAAAAAAAAAATTTTTAAGTCCTAACACTCTGCAAAATATATATTATTCAGCTAATCATAATTGTTCTTTAATTCAGTACCTGATCAAATCACAAAGTTTAATGTAAAGCAGAAGAATCAAAGAGCAGTAAAAATCTAGTAACACATTTGAGAAAGTACAAAGGTTCCACCTTTGCAGCTACTTGTAGCCTTGCAGTTGGCATTTGCTTCTTGGTTACAGAGATGCATTGAGCAGTTACCAAATATTATTACATTTATTAAGTCCATACTTAGTTTATCTCTTCATTATTAGGTGCTGTCTGGTGAACATTTCGTTGGTGGCTTGAACCATTGCTTGACATCATTAAGCCAAATGTGATCAGCCTCTCTCTTGCTGACTTTCCTTGCATTTTCCTCCCTAGCAATATTTCACACATTTGTTCCTGCTCCATTCCTCAAATTGCATGCACAGTGTGCTTTTTTGGGGTCTACTGATCTCAGAAGCTCTCTTTCCCTTATCCTGTCTAGTTTAGTATCTGGTAAATCATCCTGTGAGACATGATCATTTCAAACACTTTCAGGTTTCATACTCATCTGAAGCTGGTAAGCAAATGTAAGCATTTTACCATTTTGATGCATGGTGCCAGGCAAGATTTAAGATTTAAGGCAGTTATGGAAAAGGACAAAGATGGACTGGAAATAAAGGTACTATATTGGGGGAGGGCCAATTTCAATATGATAATACAGGATCTAGCCAAAGTGGACTGGGAGCAGCTACTTGTAGGAAAGTCTACATCAGACCAGTGGGAGTCATTCAAAAATGAAATAGTGAGAATTCAGGGCCAACATGTTCCTGTAAAGGTGAAGGGTAGGACCAACACGTCCAGGGAACCCTGGATGTCAAGGGATATAGAGGATTGGATAAGGAAAAAAAGGGAGGCTTATGGCATATTCAGAGTGCTGAAAACAGCGGGGGCCCTAGAGGAGTATAGAAAGTGTAGGGGGGTACTGAAAAAAGTAATTAGGAGAGTGAAGAGAGGGCATGGAAAAACACTGGCGGGCAAGATAAAGGAAAATCCCAAGGCGTATTGTATTAAGGGCAAGAGGATAACCAGGGAAAGAGTTGGGCCCATTGGGGACCAACGTGGCAATCTTTGTGTGGAGCAGAAGGACATGGGTGAGGTTGTAAATGATTACTTTTCATCTGCGTTCACTATGGAGAAGGACGATGTAGGCATAGAGATTAGGGAGGGGGATTGTGATTATACTTAAACAAATTAGCATTGAAAGGGAGGAGATATTGAGATATTAGTGGTTTTAGCACACTTAAAAGTGGATAAATCCCCAGGCCCAGATGAGATGTATCCCAGGCTGTTATGTGAGGCAAGAGAGGAGATAGCAGGGGCTCTGACACAAATTTTCAAATCCTCTCTGGCCACAGGAGAGGTGCCAGAGGACTGGAGGACAGGGAATGTGGTACCATTATTCAAGAAGGGTAGCAGGGATAAACCAGGTAATTAAAGGCCCGTGAGTCTAACATCAGTGGTAGGGAAACTATTGGAAAAAATTCTGAGGGACAGGATTAATCTCCACTTGGAGAGGCAGGGATTAATCAATGATAGTCAGCATGGCTTTGTCAAGGGGAGAGCATGTCTAACAAACTTGATTGAAGTTTTCAAGGAGGTGACTAGATGTGTCAATGAGGGTAAAGCAGTTGATTTAGTCTACATGGACTTTTGATAAGGCTTTTGATAAGGTCCCACATGGAAGATTGGTTAAGAAGGTAACAGCTCATGGGATCCAGGGCAATTTGGCAAATTGGATCCAAAATTGGCTTAGTGGCAGGAGGCAGAGGGTGACGGTCGAGGATTGTTTTTGCAATGGGAAGCATGTGACCAGTGGTGTACTGCAGGGATCGGCACTGGGACCCTTGCTGTTTGTAGTGTACATTAATGATTTAGACATGAATATAAAAGGTATGATCAGTAAGTTCACAGATGACATGAAAATTGATGGTGTCGTAAATAGTGAGGAGGAAAGCCTTCGATTACAAGACGATATAGATGAGCTGGTAAGATGGGCAGAGCAGTGGCAAATTGAATTTAATCCTGAGACATGTGAGGTGATGCATTTTGGGAGGACTAATAAGGCAAGGGAATATACAATGGATGGTAGGATCCTAGGAAGTACAGAAGATCAGAGGGACCTTGGTGCACTGGTCCATAGATCACTGAAGGCAGCAGCACAGGTAGATAAGGTGGTTCGGAAGGCATATGGGATACTTGCCTTTATTAGCCGAGGCATAGAATATAAGAGCAGGGAGGTTATGATGGAGCTGTGTAAAATGCTAGTTAGGCCACAGCTGGAGTACTGTGTACAGTTCTGGTCACCACACTATAGGAAGGATGTGATTGCACTGGAGAGGATGCAGAGGGGATTCATCAGGATGTTGCCTGGGCTGGAGCATTTCAGCTATGAAGAGAGACTGGATAGGCTAGAGCTGTTTTCCTTAGAGCAGAGAAGGCTGAGGGGGGACCTGATTGAGGTATACAAAATTATGAGGGGCAAAGATAGGGTAGATAGGGTGGCACAGTGGCGCAGTGGTTACCACCGCAGCCTCACAGCTCCAGGGACCTGGGTTCGATTCTGGGTACTGCCTGTGCGGAGTTTGCAAGTTCTCCCTGTGACCGCGTGGGTTTTTGCCAGGTGCTCCAGTTTCCTACCACAGCCAAAGACTTGCAGGTGATAGGTAAATTGGCCATTGTAAATTGCCCCTAGTGTAGGTAGGGAAGATGGGATTACTGTAGGGTTAGTATAAATGGGTGGTAGTTGGTTGGCACAGACTCGGTGGGCTGAGGGGCCTGTTTCAGTGCTGTATCTCTAAATAAATAAATAACTAGGGGCATAGATTTAAGGTAAGGGGCAGGAGGTTTAGAGGGGATTTGAAGAAACATTTTTTCACCCAGAGGGTAGTTGGAATCTGGAACACACTGCCTGAAGGGGTGGTAGAGGCAGGAACTTTCACAACATTTAAGAAGTATTTAGATGAGCGCTTGAAACACCATAGCATACAAGGCTATGGTCCAAGTGCTGGAAAATGGGATTAGAATAGATCGGTGCTTGATGGCCGGCACGGACACGATGAGCTGAAGGGGCTGTTTCTGTGCCGTATAATGCTATGACTCTAAAAATGTCAGTTCATCAAGCAATCTTAACATGCTGTTAAATGCTTGTTTTGCTGTTGTTATCTGTTTGTACATGATTAAAATTACCACCCTATTCCATTTAACTTCCCAGAGATATGAGGCAGTCAACCTCTTTGGCTAGAGTGTCATCAACTGTTATGATAGCTTTCAGCCTTTTATCTCCACTTTGGGTTTTTTTTTGCAAACCATCATTATAGTCATTTTCTCAATGTTGATTTTTTTTCTGCTCATATGCTAACCTCTCATCCCTATTGATTCTAGTATCTAATGTAAGCATTTTACTGACTCTGCAATCATCACTGCATTGTCAGTGTATATTGGATGCTGCTCACTTTATTGCTATTATTGGTGTTTGTCAGTGCCTCAGACATAACGATTTCCCAAATGGATGTTTGCATCCTTCGTCTGAGCCTTGTCCATTCTATGGTTGAATTACCAATTTATAGACATCCATCTTCGTCAGAATGATTCAGATTTTTTTCTCATTAAGGTTAATAGGTTGAATAATGGCAAACAATTGTTGATACTATGTTTTCAGCCTGGTAATGAGAACTCAGCGTCAACTCGGTGGTAACAATCTCACCTCTTGAGTTGGAAGATTATGGGTTCACGTCCTACTCTGAGGACTTGTGTACATAATTTAGGATGACAATTCAGACTGAAGGAGTGCTGCACTGTTGGAGGTGTCATCTTTCGATGAAATGTTGAACCAAAGCCCTGGCCATCTTTCAGGTGTAAAGTTCTTGGGAAGGACAGCCAGATTTAGTAAGAGTCAGAGAACTGCAGCACGTGCTTTTAAAAACATGGATTCCTTTATTCTCTCCTTGCAATTTATACTTCCTAACATAAAAGGACATTGCTCTCCAAACCTATTGTGGTAAGGTAATGGCCTTTAAGCTCGGCATGAGTTTAGTAGCCCTCTTCTGAAACTATTCCAGGGCCTCTATATCATGTGTGCGGATCAAAATTGGACACAATATTTCATATGAGGCCAAACCAGGGTCTGAAACATAGACATTATCATGATTTTGCTTTGTATTGGATTGTCCTAACGATACATCCCAATACATTTGCTGAAATCCCCTGCTCTTCAAAATAGTATCATGGGATCTTTGACATTTACCTGAGAGGACAGACAAGGCCTCAGTTTAACAGCTCATCCAGACAACCCCCACTGACAGTATAGCACTCCTTCAGTACTACACTAGGAGTGCCAGCCTAGATTTTGTGCCCAAATTTCTTGGTTATTACTCAGGAATCTACAAGGTATCTTATCCTCGCACCAACCCACCCCACTCCTTCTCAAAACACCATTTGTAATGTAATGTAGTGGTGACTTCCCCTTTAAGAAACTTCACCTTTAAGAGACCAGGCCACTGATGCAACTGATGACATCATCATACATATATAAGGAGGAGACACACTCAACACATGGCATGCAAAGAGCATGCACACACCAGTGAGGAAAAGACCTGAACCTGATATTGTGCAATGTAGATAAGTAAGACAATAAATAGTGTTTGTGTTGAATCCAAATATAAAGCCTATGTTATCATTTAATGAAGACTTAAGATCACAGCACAACACTACACCAATCTTCTTTAACATGAAGGTTCAGAGCTAAGTTACACTTACATTGACCAAGTTTAGCTTTACTTTCACTGTCTGTCTGACTAATTTATTCCTGCTCACAGCATGGTAGTCAGTACAGGCCTGGTGGGAGCACTGAATAACATCCATTACTGGAGCCTGCAAAGGTGTCCACTCAAAACGGACAACTCATTACATGAATTCATTCTCCATTGATCAGTATAATACATTATAATATACATGTTTTCCTGTTAAAACCATGATTAGTAAGTGACATATTTATTGACCAAGTACCTGAGTCAACTCTAGATCAATAAATAATCTGTTTGCTCATTGGTCACAAATCAGAACTGAAATCTCTTCTTAACCTACAAAGTATGCTCCTCCAAACTACAGAAACTCATTTCTAAATTTGTAAGTCAATTGATACCGTGCAGATTTTGCAGTGTGTGAAAGATCAGCTGGAGAATTTATTTTGCACCTTTGTGCATTGCGAGTTAGAAATTATTTGCTATAAACTGATACTGTGAAATGCCGTTTGTCTTGAGGACATGGACGAGGCCTAGAAATTGGGTCCCGCTTTATGGGCTTAAAAATGAGGTACAAGATGAACAATTTTGTGGGGCAATGTCCCATATTGGCTTCTGATGATACTCAGGAATACCAGATGGCTGCCTTAAACAGGTGCTTGGCCCCTTGCATATGTTAATGAGAGGCCTCATGCCTGTTTAAGAAATTCCTTCAAAATTGGTCAGTGCTGAATGGAGCATGTGCCCAATATATTCCTCAGCTGTGCTGTTAAGAAAGGATTCGGCAAGCTGCCTTTCCACAACTTGCTTTCCCATTCTTCTGTCATGGATCTCTTGAACACAGGGTTCACCAAGGCCGTAACAACTTGAGAAATAGGAACATGTTTAGGGCATTCAATAAGATCATGGCTGATCATCTGCATCAGTTATAGCCTCCACACTATTCCCATATCCCTTCATTCCCTTAGTATCCAAAAGTCGTTCGATAACTATCTTGAATATACTTAATGACTGAGCATCCATATCTCTCTGTGGTAGAGAATTCCAAAAGATTCACCACCCTTTGAGTGAAGAAATTTCTCAACCCCTTATTCTGAGACTGTAACCTATAGTTCTAGACACCCCATTCAGGGGAAACATCCTTCCAGTATCTCCCCCTGTCAAGTCTGTTAAGAATCTTATATGTTCCAATGAAATCACCTCTCTTCTAAACTCCAGGGATTGTAGACCTAGTCTACTCAATCTCTCCTCATAGGACAATCCCCTCATCCCAGGAATCAGTCTAGTGAACCTGTATTGCACTCCCTCTTAGGCAAGTATATCCTTCCTTAGGTAAGGTGACTAAAACTGTACACAGTACTGCAGGTGTGGTCTCACCAAAGCACTATACAATTGCCATAAAACTTCCCATATGTATTCTTGCAATGGAAAAGTAACAGGAGCAGGAGGAAGAGGTAAATAACTGAGGCAGGCCAAAAGGAAGGAGGGAAAGAAAATCAAGGAGACAGACTAGTTCCCAACAACACTGCTCCCTAAAGGATGTGTAAAGAGAGATCTGATTAAGGAGGCAACAATTTGTTAAGGAGGTATTGAAAAAACTGTGTGTACCTGTTACACCTTTGTTGAGTGTTTTGTTGAGTGATAATTTTCTTTAATCCACTGACTGGAGATCTGAATTTATATCGTTTTTTAAAAAGACGTTTTTAAAAGACCAGCCAAAAGGATGGTTTTTGTTGGCAGCTGAAGTTGGCTACCTAATTTGCAACACTGTATCGTACACTGCAAAGTTTGTGAGGAGGGAGACGATGGCCAGAATCTTGTTTTGCCTCTGGCAAGATTGGTGGCGGGCGAAGGAAGCGGTGACTGGCGCGTGCCAGTCACTTGTCGGTGAGCCGCCGCAATCTTCAGTGCGGCAGCTCATTTGAATGGACGGGGTGGCCCACCAATCACGTGGTGGAAGGGGTGGCCCGTCCGTCACTGGCAATGGCATCAGCTGTCTGTGCGCAGGCGCTGACGCCATTTTTAAATGGCTTGGAACCCTTCCGGGATTTTTAAAGCAATCACAAAACATTTTTACAAACAATTAAAACCGGTATTTTGGGGCCTCTCCAACCCAACCCCCAATACCCACGAGTTTAGATACTTTCCCTCTCCACCCCAAAACACTTATGTTTTCCAACTGACCTCTCCCCCCTCAAAGTGCAAACTTTCCCACCATCCCTCCACCAATGAGGGACCTTTATCACTGCTCCTCCCTTCCCGCACAGGAAAAATGACCTGCTCCCCCCTCCCAACCAGTGTGGCGCCTCGATTCCCTGGGCGAGGATTGAAAGGCGCTGGAGTGCCAGCCAGCAGCATGAAGATTGCACCAGGACCGGAGACGGCAGCAGGTTTGCAATTATTCCAGGTATTTAAATTTATTTACATATGTAAATGCCGGGCATGTCGCCAAACGGCGGTCCACCATGAGGCCTGTCCACCTCCATGAAGATCAAGCCGGGCTCTCACGGCGTCGGGGTCAGGGGCGGACCTTCTTCTGAGCAACCTTCAGGCCCTCCCCTGCCACGGACCCCGACGTGCATGGTGGGGAGCTAAATTCAGCCCAAAATGTCTGTTAATTCCCCGGCAAGAACCAAGATCCAGGAAGTTTAAAGGCACTGCTTGTTCATTTTTGCAAGAGAGAAATACTGCTAACTGCTATGTTTGAATCACTGAGTGACTGTCATGTGACAAGCCCCTCCCCATCTGTGGTTTTAAGCTGGTGTTTTCTCTGCAGCAGAGGAGAAGCAACTGGACTCTAACATGAGCAGACCCTAAGTAGGGGTCCCTCTCTCTCCCTCTCTCCATTCCAGCTTGAAAGCTTTCAAATCCTGCTTGTTGACTGACCACCTTTGCATACTCCGGCTACAATCAGAAACCCTGTTGGATGAAATCATCCACATCACTATCTCCAAGAGACTCACCAAACCAGTCATCTACCTCTTCAAACTAAAAGCCTCAGAGCACTGAAGTCAGCTAGAAGCCAGCTGAATCATGAAACTCCACAGACTATATCATTTTTATGGACTCTAACTTAATTAATCTACCTTTCCCCACTCTGTAACCTAGTTGTGTGTGTATAAATCTCTAGTGTGTGTGAGAGAGTGAAAGTAGGTGCATTGTTTATTATTTTTTCTTAGTTCAGTTTAGGCACAATAAAGTTAACTTTCTTTGTTAACTCAAGAAAACCCGTCCGATTGGTTCTTGTTATGATCATAGCAAGTAAGTAATCAAAAACCTACTGAATTGGCTAGTTCATTCACAGTAAGAAAGAATTAAACCTGTGTGGTCAAACAAGAAGAGGGAAGCCCTTTGACCCCTCCTCACTTGACCGTAATAGCCCCATTGCAAACTGACCTCGAAACATCCTTTCAAACACAAAACCTAAGGAAAAAATATACCCTGGAACACTGGACTTCATAATCACAGCATTAGCTTTCAAGATCAGACTGTAAAGACCCAACGTAGGGGGGAAATGTTATGCTCTCCCCGCATCAGATTTGGAAGCAGGGATAGCATATAATTGGGCAGGATGGTGGCGGGGGGATCCTGCTGTTGTATGATTGCTTTTAAGCGTGATTTCCCTTTAAGATATTAGTATGCTAATGAGCTAAGTACCAGGATGCAGTAATGTGACTCAGAGCCAGAGTCATTCTGCAACTGTAACACTCAGAGCAAGGTTCTGTAAATAGTTAGCTCTGTACTGTATATATTAGTTAGCTGTAATAAATTTGTTTGAGATTGGCAACCGACTGGACTCCACGCATTTCATTTATGTTGTATCAGACAACATAAAAGAACACATGCTTGTGACAGCTGTGAGAAAAAAATAGTCTAAGTTGAAGACCACAGTTAAAACACCTCTGAAAATGACCTTTCCTACAGCCAGTAGAGAGAAAGTTCAAGAAAAACACTGGCTCAAACAGTCAAAAAAGAACTTACCTCAAGCTGTAGAAGACAGAGTACAGTACGACAGGCTGCAAGTAAATCGGATGAATCATTGTGCCAATGGTCCGAGGGATACTGCTTTAAAAATAAAGCTTTGAAGTCCTTCAAAAGATTTTTTTTTTCAAAAGCTTTATGTAGAAAAAAACCAGGGAAGACTCAACTCCTTTCCTGAGCTGATCGAGGTCGGCACCATTAAGGAGACATCCATTAGAAAAAAAGCGGGGAAACCCAGATTACTGCAGAGCCTTCATCCATGGAGCTAAAAGTTTTAGAAAACCCACTAAACTACATGAGTGTAAATACCAGCTTCCATTCACAAAGCCACAGTTTAAAAAATTAAAACCACTCAAGTGTGAAGAACATAAACAAACCTAGCAGATAGTGAGCAGCTCTGTAAACAGAACAGGCTTAAGTGCTGGAAGCAAGATAAATACACTGCGGGAATATGGGATTAATGTAGGATTAGTCTATATGGGTGGTTGTTGGTCGGCACAGACTTGGTGGGCCGAAGGGCCTGTTTCAGTACTGTATCTCTCTATGACTCTATGACTCAATGACTCAATAGCAAACACCTGCACCTGTCAACCTAAGCAGCTACTCTAAATAACAGAGAGTTTCTTAAAGGGGAAACAGTACAGAGTCATAGAACAAGTCTTAAAGCCTATTTTAAAGCAAAAGAACAGCAGAAATATGGCTACCAAATTTCACAACATGAACTGGAATGTTATAGATATCCTATATGAGTTCCAACTGTTCAAACAAAGAATGCAGTTATGCTTCACAGACCAAGTAATTGTTGAACCAGAAAAACAGGCTGTAAAAATACTAATAGCAGTTGGAAATGAGGGATTACACAGAATCAATACCTCTGGACTATCTGACGAGTACCAGAAAGATCCCGCAAGGATATGGAAAGTGCTAGAAGATCAGCTTCCGATTACAAGTGAATTTGTGAACTCACCACTTGGAATTGATGTCCTACAGACAACAGCCACAGGAATCAATAGACTAGTTCATCATTAGATGCCGTAGTAAGGACAATGAATGTGACTTCTCAGAAACTGAGCTGTCGAACTGAATAAAGGAGTGAGTGATTGTATCGATACCCATTGAAGCGTTTCAGAAAGACCACTTGGGAAAAAAGAAAGGTCACAGCATTGATATGCTGCTGGAAGATGGCAGGAAATACAAAGCCATTGTAGCTGGACAACAGTACCAGCAAGCACTAGGTGCAGCCAACAGCATCAGCAGCATAACCAGGTCAAAAAGAGCAAGCAAGCTGTGTGGTAAGTGCTGTCTGTCACACTCACAGAGGAATTGCCCTGCATTTCATGACCTGTGCAAGGCGTGTGATGCAAAAGGACACTGGGCCCACCTATGCAAGAAATCTGGCTCCAAAGATGTGGCCAGAAGCCGCAGCAGGTGTTATGACCGAGGTGGGAATAATGCACTGTCAATTCAGTCCCAATACTCCAGAGGTTGCAACATATTATTAAAGTTTTCCCACCTACTGGAAATTAGCCAAATTAAACACTTTATTAAGACCCCAGAATAAAATAGTCCAAACCAGGTATCTTTAAACAACAACAAATTAACTATTTATTCATAACCTAAATCTTAAACACTATTGAGATAAATTTATGTCTAAAGACCTTCTTATTTCTCCTAGCCCTAATGCACACACACAAATATTCAAAAAACAGTGGTTAATGATGTTTCTTAGGAATAAATAAATAGCTGGGTTGTAAGTCCTGGTGAGTTACATTCCTGATTGGTGAGGTGTCCCAGAGTTGAATCATCAGATGTGATTCGAAGTCTCCAGGCGAATTTGATGAACATTATTTACTGGATAGGTGTTCAAAGCACTTCAGTTGCAGCAGTTCTTTTAACAAGGAGTATAGCAACAGGTCTATTCGGATTCTAAAATTGGTAGTTTTTCAGTAGAAACTTTACTGAGAATTCCAGCAGGCACAAAAGACAACAGAAAGTCACTGTTGAAGCAGAGACCTCTTAGAGTTTGGAAGTAAAAAGGAAATTACTACCTCAACAATGCAAATGTCCTTTCTCCAGATTTTTTCTCTCCTTCGGCAATACAGAGCCTGAAGATAAATGTAGATTTTCTCTGTGAAGACAGACAAAATTCTTCCTTCAGGGTAGAGCACGCTTTGCTGGATTCAAGATCAGACTGATTTTAGCCAGTCTATGCACACAGTCAAAAGTTACAATACATTACATGGCGTCTCTCTCCAGCTGTTGCCTAGGAAACAGATGCAGCTGCTGGCACACTGTGCCCCTTTAGTTTTTAAAAAGGCACACTGTTTTCAAACAGAGTCTTAAAGGCACACTGTTTTTAATCAGAGGAAAAAAAACTATACTTCTATGACACAGGACACAGACAAACTGAAGACAGGCACAGCAACAGCAGCAAGGAGAGTGCCAGAGTCCTGCGTAAATGCAAGCTGATACATGAAGTCCACAGTGAAACAGACCTGAGACAAGACTCAACGAGGAGTAATTCTCAGCCGGAAGACGAACAGGCATTCCACATTGTGAACCTGACACATCACGTTGATGAAGTCAAACAACTGGAAGCTTTCACCATTCTTAACATCACATGCCCAAAGAAAGCTGCCAAACATATACATAAGTTCAAGATTGACACCAGCGCTAGTGCAAATATCCTACAAGTCCGAATACTCAAAGAGATGTACTGGAGTCGTTGGAAATCAATGATACAACCGCCAACTGCCAAGTTATCTGCATACAACGGGCCACCCGTTCCTTGCAGTGGCACACTAACAATGCAATAAAAACAAAATATGCTGGAAATACTCAGCAGGTCTGGCAGCAACTGTGGAGAGAGAAGCAGATTAACGTTTCAGGTCAGTGACCTTTCATCAGAATTGCTGATACAATGCAATGCAGCTGTGGCAAGTCAGCATGGAAACCAAAAACATTCTACCTTGTAGACATGAGTGGACCAGCAGTGGCATACTACCAGCGAATAAGGATCACAACATCGTAACGATCCATAAGAGCATTGCCAAGGGGAAATCTCCAAGATCCGGAACCCAGTTACAGACTCTGACCAACATCAAATGGTGCAATCTGGAAATCCGGACACAGCACTACTATGCAGCATCTTCGACTTCTGCTCTCTAGAAAACCACCAGCACTACAATGAGTCAGAACATAAAGGGCAAGTACTCCTCCCCCAACAAGTCCTCAACCTTCATCCCCAAGCCTTCAGAGACAGAGGATGAGGACACACAATGTCCTGAACAGGCAAAGGAGGAATGAGTTGAAGCATTGCTTATCGGCTCTTTGAGATGAGATGCTGGTACTCTCCAAGATTGACAAGCCCTCAAAAGTGATCATCTTGAGAAAAGCAACAGAGTTTGTTAGCCGGCTGAAGACAGAATAACGGAAACTGAATGCGGAGAGGGAGAAACTTCAGAAATAACAGCAACAGCTGAGATCGCCAAGCAAAAGTTGTCAGACTACCAAAACGATATATGAACTCTTAAGCTTCTGCATGTGTAAAGTTCAGAATCTCTATAGCTGTGTAAATAATTTTGATGTTATCCAATGTTATATATTTTTACTTTTAGCATCCGAGACTTATCCTTGGAAAGAAAGGGTATGTTGTGTCATTGCCTTTAAGAGTGATGTCCCTTTAAGATCTTAGTATGCTAATGAGATAAGTACCAGGATGCTGTCATGCGACTACAAGCCAGAGTCACTCAGCAACTGTAACACCCAGAGTAAAGTTCTGTAAATAGTTAGCTCTGTACTGTATATATCAGTTAGCTGTAATAAACCTGTTTGACATCTTCAACCAACTGGACTCCACACATCTCATTTATGTTGCATCGGACAACATAAAAGAACTCATTACACCCGCCAGTTTCCTGCCTCCACCCAAATTAAGTTCAGGGCGGGAAGGCCTGTTCACGGCCTTCCTGCCCTGCCGCCATTTAGGCCCTTAAGTGGGCAATTAATGCCCAATTAAGTGCCTCATCCTGCCGCCTCCAGAATTAGCCCAGCGACCGTACGGGTTGCTTGCTGGCTCCAGGGGAGGAAGTCCCTTGTTAAAGGGCACTTTTAATGCATGAACAACAGACCTGGCATTGGGAAGGGTGGTGCCCGCTGAGAGCCACCCCCTGCCCTTCCTGCCAACCCCCCTACAATCCCCTCCTCTGTGACCCCCACATTGTGAAACCCCTTCTGCCCTGACTTACTTGCGGCCTGGGTCTAGGGCCTCAAGTGAGTGCTCGCTCGGCTGCAGCCACCACCTCGGCGGTGGTGCTGCTCAGTTAAAGAGCTGCCAGCCTCTGATTGGCCAACAGCTCTCTGCAGGTGGGACTTCCGCCGCCGGGGTATATGATCCCAGGGAAGGCCCGCCGCTGTCCACTTAAGTGTCTAATTGGCAATTGATTTGGCAGACCTTCCCCAGAGGAGGCGACGCCGGTGCTTTTGCCGGTGGTTGAGACCCCCGTCACTAAGACAGAATCCTGGCCATAGTGTGATGGTGAAAGTCTAATCTAAAGGTATGCAGCAGCAACAAAGAAAATAAAATGTGTGAGAGGGCTTACTTTTATAGTGCGTGCTGCACGCAAGATAATAGAGAAAAACAGCAGGAAAGAACTGGGGCATATTTACAAAGTGGTTTTGCCTCTTCTAGTTAATCAGGATGCATTGTTCAAAACTGAGCACCTACTGCGGGGCAACAGCGTTCACACAAAGCCAAATAACTGTGTTAAATTGTCTCACTTTCTGAGAGAAAAAGAGCTGCCACACTTTCCTTATTGTCCCAGTGAGCAGTCATTTACTGTAATTCGCTTTACTGTGTTCAATTTTAAGATGGATTGAAGTGCATGTCAACTGACAGCTGAACTGCTCAGCTGCCTTTAGAAAAAGTAATGCATCTTCTGTGGTGATCTTCAAAAATATAGCTAACACCACTGTGACAGACTTGTTCATGGCAATTCGAAGTGTCACTAACACTGATAGAACTCTTTAAAAAAAAGCCTACAAAAAAGCATGCTGCCTTGCTCCCATTAATTTTCTCCCTTCTTCTCTGGAAGATCATTCCTCATGTGTGAATCGAGAAGGCAGTGGCAGTGGTTTTTCAATGATCTGTTTGCAAGAGTCATGGACAGGGATGGGGAAACAGCCTGACCATATTCTCAATTGATATAGACAAATGTGCACTTCTGAACAAGGGTCACTGGACAGTGATCAGGAGCACGAACCCCTTTCAACACAAATTTGCATTTATATAGTGCCTTTGACAGAGGAGAAACGTGCCACACCGCTTCACAGCAGCATAATCAGACAAAATTTGACACTGAGCCACACGAAGAGATATTTGGTGACTGAAAGATTGGTAAAAGATGTTTTGTCCCATTAGTAATTTCCCATGAGTAGGTTTAGTCTCCTCTGCTCCCCTGTGTATTGAAATGATTAGAATAGCTTCAGAGATACAAAGACCATGCATGCTTAGGTACTCACTGTTGGACACCATTTGCAATGGGATTGGGTGAGCTCCTCTGCATACCAATGGCTTCTACAGATTAATCTTAGTAAGCTTTTCTTTATTGCTTCTATCATAATAGACATAGCCCTCTCACTTCTTTTAGCTGTCAAATAAAATAAAGGGAGTTAGAATTCCTGAAACCTGAGTTCAGGGTAGGAATATCAGTGGGATAGTTTGGTGTTGCGTGAGCTGAGCTAGCGAACCTTCCTTTCAACGCTCTTCTTTCCTCTTGTGCAGAGCCTCCCTATGTCAGTTGGAAGCAGGTGTCGCAGTTGGATTGAGACCATTTTTTTCCCCTCATTAAACTGGTGGTTGGGGTGGGGAGGGGGTGTCATCAATGGAGAGTACACTTGCCAGACTGTCTTGGAGGCGTGGAGTAGGGGGGATGGAAAGGAAGAGGCTTGCCAGTCTCTGGGCCTGCAGCAAGACCATAAACCTTGCTGGGTTTTGGCATTAAACAGGGGCTTTGAGACCAATTATAGTATCGCTACTGTCATCCTAGCTCAGATCTGGTAAGTCAGCATTGATCAGGAGTCGAGCCCAAGCACCTTCCTGCTCTGTATGGTTCAGAAGGTACATTTTCCAACCGAGTCAATGGCGAGAGTCCATGCACCATGTAGTCTCGGAGTGGGTGAAGTGGGTGTGGGAAAGAAAGAGACTTTCCTGTTTATGGCCCTGTGGCAAGGCTGTAATAATCTGCATCCAGTGTGACTCTCTCCTTCAATGTTTTCAGCCTGAGTTAATAACACGGCTGAAGGCATTATCACAGTTTTCCTCATAACTCAAACTCGGAGCTTTATAGTCATGGTCATATGTTTATCTGACAGACAGATAGGCCGAATCTGGGTGCTTGTATCTTTTGAGTCGATACCATTGGCTATTTGTGAAGTAGTGAGGAGGCGAAAAGAGGCGAGTTGCCTTTGTCGTTAAAGGATTTATGGTGATGAGCTCGGATGGGTAAAGTTGCTCAGGGCCCTGTTTATTTCTTCATTTGCCTCATGCCATTTGCCATTACGGACGTGGCTAATTCAAGCCACTGGCTTTCACTGCTGTGTTGGTGTTTGGTGGTGAAATAAGAGCAAAGTTCTGTTTCCACAATAGAAGACGTGGAAAACAAAAAATAATAATAAACATATATGTTTAATTGCGTAAGTAATTTTCATACAATAAAAACACTCATTGTGTCTCAGGGGCTGCCTGGATATTTTTTTATAACATGGGAGGGTAGGGTGGGTCCTTGGAAGAAAAAAGGTTGAGAACCCTTGTTCTAGAAAATTTTGTTACAGAATAACAAAGTAACACAACAGAAGGCTGTGAGACTGTTCCAAATTCGCACATCTGCAAGAAATATCTCTGCCTTCAGTCACTCCAGTTCAGAGTCATTCAGCTGAAGTGCAAGTTAGACACTTCAAAACATGAGGAGGAGGGAGGAATATCTGTATAGTTTTATCCAGAATACGGTCACATCCTGGAGAAAAGCACAGGTTCAGGAAGGGGGCGGTGTGCCAGGAACCTAGGAAAGGATGAGAAGGAGGTCCCGCAGACACCGGTCCTATCCAGCAGGTGTGATGTACTCTGAAGGGAGGGCAGTCACAAGGCAGACCAGGGCACCATGACGCAGAAGGCTATCCAACGTGGAGGAAGAGTAGAATAGAATGGTTTTAGTGATAGGGGGTTCTATAATTAAGGGGATAAATAGCATATTCTACATCCATGAATGAGAATCTCGAAGAGTGTGAGCCAACCCAGTGCCAGTGTAAGAGATATCTCAAGGCGGCTGGAGAGGAATAGATCGGAACAAAGAGGAGTTCCTACCGAGGGAGTATCATGGGTTAGGAGCTAAATTAAAAAGCAGGATCTCGAGGGTAATAGTTTCTGGATTAATGCCCAAGCCATTTGCAAATTGGCATAGAAACAGATAGAGCGGGAGAATTAACACACGGCTAAAAGTTAATATGGGAAAGGGGAGGTTCCTTTTCATGAGGCATCAGCACCAAATCTGGGACAGGAAGGAGCTGTACCAATGGAATGGACTCCACCTGAACTGGAATGGGACCAGTATCCCAGTGGAAAGAGTAAGTAGGGAGGTGGCAAAGGCTTTAAACTAGTAAGATAAGGGGGAGATATCTACACGAAATGAAACAAACCTAAATATAAACAAGACAGGAAGGGAGCGCATAGCAAAGACTAACCTAAGGGAAGACATAAATGGTCAGGGAATAAATAATTTTGTAAAATAGGAGTGTAAAAAATGGTTAAAAATAAAGTGAGAGGATTTGTTATTAAAAATGAGGTAAACTATACCACAATGTACAGAGTGTCTGTAATAAAACAGGGAAACTGCAGACAATGATACATTGCAAGGAACCAAATATAGTAGGGATTACTGAGGCTACAGAAAAATCAGGACTGGGAATTAAACATTGCAAGGTATAACATATAGAGAAAAGGTGGACAGGGCAAAAGGGGAGGTGGAGTAGCTGTACTTATTAGAGATAACATAATGGCAGTAGAAAAAAGTGACACAGCCATCAGTAAGACAGAAATAGAATCCATGTGGATGGAGATAAAAGATAGCAGAAGGAAGTTAGAGGAAGAAATATGCAAACAAATTAAAGAAATGAGCAATAAAAACAGAATTATAATCACAGAGGATTTCAACTATGACAAAATTAATTGGCTATAAGAGGTAGGTAAAGGGGATTTGGGAATGGAGTTCCTACAATATGTACAGGACTCCTTTCTAACCCAGTACATAAGAATCCCAACAAGGGAAGATTTGCTACTCGATCTAGTAATGGGGAATGAACCACAACAAATAAGAGAAGTAAAAGTAGGGGAAATTCTAGGCAATAGTGACCATAATATAATGCGTATTAAGATAATAACTGAGAAAGACATAAGCATGACAAAGACCAGGGAGAAAAGCCGATTTTGAGGGGCTGAGAATAGAACTCGGGAAAATAAAATGGATAACAAAATTGGCAAACAATGTAGTAGAACAGCAATGGGAAACATTTCGAATAGTGACCAACAGAATCCAAGAATAATACATTCTGCTATAAAACAAGAACAAACTAAATCCTAATGAGACTAATGGATTTTTTTTATAACATGGGAGGGTGTGGTGGGTCCTTGGAAGAAAAAAGGCTGAGAACCTTTTGAGAACCAGTGCTCAAACTAAATCATTGATGAATAAAGACCAAGGGAAAATCGAGGATAAAGAACGAGGAATATGCTAAATATATGGAAAGCAGAAGAAAGCATGACAAGGAAGAATGCAAAAAGATTAGGAAAGAAGGCAAAAAAAAATTAGGAAGACCAAGAGGAACTATTAAGCTAAATTATCAAGGAACATAAAACAAAAGTGTAAAATATTCTAATAGGCAGATTTTTAAAAAAGGATAGGAACAACCACTAAAGAATGAGCAGGATAAAATCACAGGCAGCAATGGAGAAATGGCAGAAATATTGAATAATTTTTTGCATTCAGTTTTTACAGTGAAATGGATCAGGTGGATATGACATGTTTAGTTTAGAGATACAGCACTGAAACAGGCCCTTCGGCCCACCGAGTCTGTGCTGACCATCAACCACCCATTTATACTAATCCTATACTAATTCCATATTCCTACCACATCCCCACCTGCCCCTATATTTCCCTACCACCTACCTATACTAGGGGCAATTTTTTTTTTTTAATAATGGCCAATTTACCTAACAACCTGCAAGTCTTTGGCATGTGGGAGGAAACCGGAGCACCCGGAGGAAACTCACACAGACACAGGGAGAACTTGCAAACTCCACACAGGCAGTACCCAGAATTGAACCCGGGTCGCTAGAGCTGTGAGGCTGCGGTGCTAACCACTGCGCCACTGTGCCGCCCTAACATCTGAAGATGAAGTTAGAAATGATACAACCACATTTAAAATAAAGAGGGGAAATATTAAATAAACAAAAAAACTCAAAAAGGATTTTTTAAAAACCCTGGTTCAGACAGATTGCAACTAAGCATTTTAAAAAGTGTGGTGGCCACTGCTGGTACTGCAGGAGGCCCGGGACCAGTACCAGGACCAGCATTGGGGCTCTGGAGTGCAGGTAAGTGGGGCAGGCTTGCCAGGGCCAATCAGACAGGCTCCAACAAGGGGTGGAAGGGTAGGTGTTGGCACAGGCATGGCTTTTTCCGCAGGGGCCCTCTGTGGGCCACAGATTGCCCAACCAGGAGGGTTGCTCCCACCACTAGCCCGGAGGGAGACCACCCAGTTCTACTGGGCGGCCTCCCACATGATGGGACACCCACCAGCCATGGGTAAAATGCCAGCGGGGTTGGTAAAGGGCCCTTAAGTAGCCATTTAAGGGCCTCAGTTGGCCTCTGGGTGGGAATGCCATCCTCAGCCTTCCCCATCCCCGACAAAATTGAATGGCATTAGGAACGCACTCTACCCACTGTCTTCTTTCGCTATTTTATGGGCTCCCTCACCCCACTTCCTGTCGCTAGAGGCCTGATAAAATTCAGCCCATTATGGCTCAGCGTGAAGCTGTTTGGCCCATTGAGTCTATGCCAACTGTCTGTTGAGTAATCCAGTTGGGCTGAATGACCTGTTTCTCTGCTGTATATTCTATCCAATTCTATATAAAGACATTGGAGTGTAATTGCTACTATGTGCTTGCTCTATTGGGGTGACATCCAGTGCTCAGTTAACCATACACAAATACCATGTGTTTCATTTGGTACATAGAAAGAACTTGCGGCTTCAGGACTTCCCATTGCCGTCAATGAGATACCTCTCAAGTGTTGTAATGTAGTGAGACTCGGCAGCCAATTTGGGCACAGCAAAGAGCAATGTGATTATGACCAGGCAATCGGTTTCAGTGATGTGGGTTGAGGGATAAATGTTGGCCAGGGCATCAGGGAGAACTCCCCTACTTAGCAACAGGGCTCAAGCTATTGTAAGCTCCACTGAAATTATGGTTCACCCCAAATCTGATAAGTTGTACAAGTCGAGTTGGGATAATTAGCATTCAGCCAAGTACAAATGCATAAAAAAAATGATTGTGATAAATAACCAAAGTGAACTAACAAGGCAAAATAGTCGTACAAAGCACTTTTGGAATAGCGAACCTAAACAGATTGTGTAACCTAAAAATGTGCTGGTGATAAATAAGAATGATAAATAGCAAGCAAAGTTATAACCCTACAGGTAAACAAATAACATAAATGAAGAACATAATTCACACTAAGAAACAGCAGAAATTAATCACTTATCCGTATATGGACAAGGTGAACTTTGGGGTCATAAAAGAACAACAACGTACAAGTGGCAGCTGCTACAACTTAACAAAGGGGAATGTCAGACTTTACATCAGTGCCTACCTCAACACTGAGAATATTTTTCATTAAAAAAAAACTCACTTTCGGGACCCTTTACAAAAGTTGAAATGTTTCCCATAAATTTTTCTTGTGCAATCATAAATCGAAATGTACCAAGGACACAGTAGTTTTGTTTCTATTTTGCCAAACCTATAGACCTCGATTTTAAAATTATCCACCATTCCCTATCTCTGTAATCTCCTCCAGCCCCTCAAACCTCCAAAATCTTTGTGCTCGTCTAATTCTGGCCTCTTGTGCAGCCCCAATTTTAATCGCCCCACCATTGGAGGCCGTGCCTTTAGCTGCCGAGGCACTAAACTCTGGAATTCATGCCCTAAAATTTCCACCTTCTATATCTCTCTCTCCACCTTTAAGATGCTTCTTAAGATCTATCTCTTTTGGTAGTTTTTGGTTGTCTGTCTTAATATCTCCTTATGTGGCTTGGCGTCAAATTAACGGTACAAGAACGTTAGAATGTTCTAATGAAAAGTCATCGACTTGAAACATTAACTCGGACAGGAGTTTTAGTCCCATATGGGGGCGAGCATGGAGGTGGGTGGACATGAAAATTTGCACTGCCGGCTGGCGTGCCAGTTTGCTGGCACTATCCCGCCCCCGGGTCATTTTCCCAGAGGCGGGATGGGGGTCAGCAGGGCTACTTGCCCACAAGCAGCAGATAGCTAACTGAGCTAGTTAATGGCCTATTATCAAAGAGGCTGACTGGAAATTTCCAATTGGCCTGCAGACCCCCTGAAGCATCAGGGACTAGGCCAGCTGCCTGGAGGTGGCCTCCAGGCAGCAGACCAGGGGGCCTGCGCTCTTGCCAGGCTTTGAGGCTCACCCGCCTGACTGGCTACAGCTGCAGCCACAGGCTACCCTTTAAAATTTAAAAAGTTGGAGAGAGGGCACCTCAAAATGGAGGCACCCTCTCTCTCTTACCTGAACTGCAGGCGTCATCGCCTTCTGAGCTGGAGGGCATCCTATTGGCCCTCCAGCTTCAAGAACCCACCCACCATCCGTAATTGGCTAATTTAGGGAAAATCACTGCCGGGTGACTGTTAACCACACTGTACGGGGTTATGACCCAAAGGGCAAATTCCTGCGCTCTGTTTCTCTCTCCACAGGTGCTTCCAGACATGTTAAATATTTCAACAACAATTAATATTTATAATGCACCTTCCACATAATAAAACATCCCAAAGCACTTCACGGGAACATTATTAAATAAAGTATAACATCGAGCCACAAAAGGAGATATTAGGACAGATGACCAATAGCTTGGTCAAAGAGGTAGGTTTTAAGGAGTGACTTAAAGGAAGAAAGTGAGGTGGAGAGGTGTAGGGAGGGTACTCCAAAGCTTGGGGCCTAGGCAACTGAAGGCGCAGCCACTAATGGTGGAACGATTAAAATCAGAGCTGCACAGAGGCCAGAATTAGAGGAGCACAGATATCTTGGATGGTTATGGAGCTGGAGGAGATTACAGAGATAGGGAGGGGCAAGGCCATGGAGGGATTGGAAAACAAGGATGAAAATGTTAAAACCAAGACTTTGCTTGACCGGGAGTCGCTGGAGGTCAGCGAGCACAGGGCTGATAGGCAAACGTGGCTTGGTGTGAGTTTTGGATGACCTCAAATTTACGGAGAGTAGAATGTGGGAGACCAGCCAGGAGTGCGTTGGAACAGTCAAGTCTAGAGGTAACAAAGGCATGAATGAATTTCCAGCATTTTCTGCTTTTAACTCAGATTTGAGATTATGGTTTGAACGCAAAACCTTGAGATGAACTAACACTATATTTGCAAGTTTGTTTCTTCTTACCAAAATAACACTCACATTTTTGAAAGCCTTGCCTGTGAGCTCAGGAAGGGAATGAACCTAGGTTCAGGAACTGGTAATTAGTTTAATCAAGGCATCAGCACTACAGACAGGAGCGAGTGAATCCCATTGTCCTGTGATTAGCTGTAAATAGGCTGACACAGGATCAATCAGCCCCCTGCTAGATGCTATCAATGTAGCACATTTACAAATAATTAAAGAGTTACAGTTTCACAAGTGCATTTGTTATTTTCACTCCACAACAAGCAGTCAGCACTGGCCATATTATTCTATCAATTTTATTTTTAGGCAGATATACCTTTTTTTAGACATGGAAGATTTCATTTATAGCATAATGCAACAAAATCAAACATAGCTGCTCAAACTCTGTTAAGTATTGAGTCATTTAAAGGTCATTTTCTAAGCCACTAGAAACTCTTGTAATTGTTAAAATGCCTGCAGTACTGAACATGTTGGTCTGGAGTTCTTTCCTTGGGAGCAACCCGAACATTACACCCAAAAGTATGTCCAATGTTGTCTTCCTCTCCTGAGACTGGAATTGTAAAGTAAAGCCACCCAGAGACAGTGATTAACACAGAATCAGTCATCACCCAGTCATCAATGTTTTCAAGACCTCAGCATTTTCAAAATTGCGATTGATAGATTTTTGTTGGACGAGGGTATGAAGGGTTACGGAACAAAGGTGGGTGGATGAAATTAAGATACAGACCTGCTGTGATCTACTTGAATGGTGGAACAGGTGTGAGGGGCTGAATGGCCTACTCTGGTTACTATGTTCCTTTTACACTCTCCTGACAGTCATCTTACATTACTCTTCGATTTAAGTCTTTCTGTATACAGTACCATCATCTCAGTTTTAGTCTTCTACCCAATAAAACATGAAGACTTGTAGAAGCAGAGTGTTCTTGTGAGAACATGGCAATGAGCAGGGGATGTGGCCATATGATTGAAAACACATACTCTCAGAAGGTAACGAGACAGCTTCCAGCTAGCGAGAAAAAACACATCCAACCCAAGGTTCTTCAGTGATAATAAAAAGAGAAAGTGCTAGAAAATAAACAGGTCACTTCAGTGATTAGACCATTTCTACTTTTAATTAAACTTGCTTGAAGTAAATGATTAATTAAACTGTTGGGCGGTTAATTCCGCTTGATGATATTATCGGCATATAATGGTTAAACCAAACTATTCAACACACTAATAGAAAGTGTCAAATGAAATGTGTGTCATGATGACAGAACACATTGGAAAGAAATAAAGACTCATATTTCAATAGCATCTTTCACAAAAGCGGTTTACAGCCAATGAAGTACTTTTGAAGTGTAGTCACTGTTGTAATGTAGGAAACATGGCAGCCAATTTGTGCACAGCAAGGTTCCACAAACAGTAACGTGGTAATGACTAGATAATCTGTTTTAGTGATGTTAGTTGAGGGATAAATATTGTCAATAATACCAGGGAGAAGTCCCAGCTCTTCTTTGAAATAGTGCCATGAGATCTTTTACTCCCACCTGAAAGGCAGATGAAAGATGTAACTATGACAGTACAGCACTCCCTCAGTACCACACTGGAGTATCAGCCAGGGATTTTGTGCACTGGTCTCCAGGTGGGACTTGAACCCACATCATTCTGACTTAGAGGTGAGATTGCTATCAGCTGAACAATGGCTGACACAGAACAGTCAGTTTGGCTCATTTGTCAGCACTCCAGGCTGTTACATAAAATCATCGGAACAGGAATAGGCCGATCAGCATCTTGAGCCTGTTCCATCATTCGATGAAATCGTGGCTGATCTGTACCTTAATTCCATCCACCCGCTTGGCCTCCGCATCCTTTTAAATGCTTGTCCAGCAAAAATCTACTGATCTCAGATTTAAAATTATTAATTTAACCTCTTTCCTAAATAGCCTCAATCTTATTTTAAGGTTATCTTCCGTTGTCCTAGAATTCCCCCACCAATGGATAAAAATCTCTCTACCTACCCTATCAATTCTTTTCAAAATGCTAAAAACCTCAATGAAATCTCCCTTTAACCTTCTATATTCCAAGGAATACAAGCCCAGTTTACATAATCTCTCCTCATAGTCCAACCCTTGGAGACCTGGTAATATTTTAGTGCTCCTTCCAAATGTATTCTTTCTAATGTACAGAGCCCAGATTTGCACAGAGTACTCCAAATGTGGTATAACCAGAGCTTTGTATAAATGAAGCAAAACCTCCTTCCCTTTATATTCTAGCCCTTTAGTTATGAAGGCTAACATTCCGTGAGCCTTTTTGATTACCTTTTGTACCTGACTACAACAGTTTAGTGACCTGTGTACACAGACCCCAAAATCTCTTCGCACCTCCCCACTGTTCCAAATGTGGGTTATGGGTTGGGCTGAGTGCATAATCTGGACTGAGATTCCAATGCAGTACTGGGAGAATCAGAGGCACTGTTTATTTATTTTATTTATTTAGAGATGCAGCACTGAAACAGGCCCTTCAGCCCACCAAGTCAGGCAGGTGGGTCCTCTTAATGTGGATGCTAAAAATGCCATGCTAGTAACTCTCTTGGCTAATATGTTTATCTAAACCAGAAAAATTAGATTAACTCATGATGCAACTAAACACAGTACAACTTTGCTGTGCACAAAATGGCTTCCACTTTTACCAACATAGCAACACTAAAGGCACTGCAAAGTAACTCATTGTATAAAAAGTGCTTTAGGAAGTCCTGAACGTATAAGGTGCTATACAAATCCAAGTTCTTTCTTTAAACATGTTGCTCCTTCGGTGTAGGACAAATGGGAAGGGGAGGAAAAATTGATCTGGCTCTGTGTATAGTGAGGTTATAACTGCATGTTCATGATGCAGACCAAAACAATTCTTCTCCTAGACGGTCCTTCTGAGGGGTTTTGATAGCGTAGATAGGAAGAAACTGTTTCCAATGGTAGGAGGGTCAGTAACTATAGGGCACAGATTTAAGATGATTGGCAGAAAAGCAAGGAGTGGAAATGAGGACTTTCTTTTTACCCAGCAAGTTGTTATGATTTGAAATTCACTGCCTGAAAGGGTGGTGGAAGCAGATTCATTAATAACTTTAAAAGGGAATTGGATAAATACCTGAAAAAGAAAAAAAAAACAAGGCTATGGGGAAAGTGCAAGAGAGCAGGACCAATTGGATAGCTCTTTCAGGATACTGGCACTGGCAGGATGGGCTGAATGGCCTTCTTCAGTGATGTATGAATCTATGATTCTAAGACACCACAGTGAATGAGCAAAGGATAGTTACTTCCTTATAGGGAGGCAGCGAAAAATCAGAGGGCTGTTCACCTGAGATTACTCTCTGATTTCGGGGCCCAATTTTAACTCGCTCAAAAGCCATTGACAGAGTTAAAAATCAGGCCCTAGCTAGGTGTCTGGCTGCAGATTTGTGCTGGCAGAAACCCAGGAACAGGGAAGATGTACTGTATGGGAAACACCACAAAAAGGGAAGGGGAGAACATGTTCATATTTTATTCTATTCTTAAGTAAGAATTCCTTGCAACCATTTAAGTTTCATAAGAGTAATTTTGGTGAGGTTCTGACTTTAATCAAATTCCAAGAAATACACTCTAGTTTGAACTTTTGTCCCCATCCTTTCAAAAAACAAATCATATCAACCTGAAAAATCCCTCGCCCCCAATTCAAATTAACTTTACTAAATTAGAAAATGGAGCAGGCCAGGTATAAGGTGCAAAATTTCTATTCAATGATAGATATGTGGGAGCAAGTTAGAAAGATTAAAATACATTGAGCTGAACTTTACCACAGGCTTCAGGACCCTGATGTCGGGCCAAAAAGCAGGTGCTGAGCTAGCACCTGCCAGCAATGGGCCGGGAGGTGATTTTACTGAAGGCAGCCTCCTAATTTTTTAAAAATTCATTCATGGGATGTGGGCGTCGCTGGCCAGGCCAGCATTTATTGCCCATCCCTAATTGCCCTTGAGAAGGTGGTGGTGAGCTGCCTTCTTGAACCGCTGCAGTCCATGTGGGGTAGGTACACCCACAGTGCTGTTAGGAAGGGAGTTCCAGGATTTTGACCCAGCGACAGTGAAGGAACGGCGATATAGTTCCAAATCAGGATGGTGTGTGACTTGGAGGGGAACTTGCAGGTGGTGGTGTTCCCATGTATTTGCTGCCCTTGTCCTTCTAGTTGGTAGAGGTCGCGGGTTTGGAAGGTGCTGTCTAAGGAGCCTTGGTGCATTGCTGCAGTGCATCTTGTAGATGGTACACACTGCTGCCATTGTGCGTCGGTGGTGGAGGGAGTGAATATTTGTAGATGGGGTGCCAGTCAAGCGGGCTGCTTTGTCCTGGATGGTGTTGAGCTTCTTGAGTGTTGTTGGAGCTGCATCCATCCAGGCAAGTGGAGAGTATTCAATCACACTCCTGACTTGTGCCTTGTAAATGGTAGACAGGCTTTGGGGAGTCAGGAGGTGAGTTACTCACCTCAGGATTCCTAGCCTCTGACCTGCTCTTGTAGCCACGGTATTTATATAGCTACTCCAGTTCAGTTTCTGGTCAATGGTAGCCCCTAGGATGTTGATTGGCTGATGGTGGGCGGCTCCTGATACTGCTGGCCCTATCAGAGAGCCTGCAGCTCTGGAGCCCCTCGGCAGCGCCACTGGGAGAGGTGGGTACTGCTGATGCAAGTCAGGGATCACGAGGGCGCCTCAACATGGCAGTACCGTCCGACAGGTAAGTATAAATTAAAAATTAGAGGGCCAAGTATGGTAGGCCCTGCTAAATGGAGTGGAAATTCCTCTGGGGCGGATCGTTGGGGCCACAGGGGCTGCCTTTCTTGCCCGGCCCCCTCATGGGCCGTGGAACCTTTAGCTCCAATGACTGTCCCCACCCCGGCTGCTGCAGGGAGGCAACAGTCATGAAGTTGGCAGCCTCCCCATATGGCAGGGGCTGCCGCAATGTCAGTAAAATGCTGGCGGCTCCGTAGAGTTGCCCATAATTGGGCCTTAATTATTCTGTTAGTGGGCAGCTAATCCGCCTCCTACCCGCTGCTGGGAAACTTCCCTGGCGACGGTACAGTGATGGGGAGCTCTCTCGATGCTATTCCCTGCTATTTTACTGTCCCCCTCCACCTCCGTTCCCACTTCCTGGGGGCCAGTAACATTCAATCCATTGTCTCAAAAAGTGAAGACTGAATTATAACCTTTACCTCTCTCCTAGTTCTTTAGCATTTATATCTAGCATATACCCTAATTTTTAACTAAAATTTAAAAAAATACCCTAAAACTGATTATGTCTGTACCATTGAGTTGCCACAATAGCATTTGGTGTTCAAGTTTGTCATTGTGCTTTGATGTTCTGCTGATCAATGTGGTACATGAGCCATAACGAACATTTGTACCTCAGGAGAAGGTGCCATGTGACAGACAGTGAAGTATTCTAAGATTTTATTTTCCAGCTGTTCACTTCTTTATTCATTTTATATTGTTCAGTAGAAAGAAGACAGAACCCCCTTTTTACACAGTAACTGTTTCATGCCCTGGGGCATCAGTAAAGCTCCTTCCAATGTGAAAACAAAAGCACTGGGGAGCCGAGTTGAAACTGTTAGTGAGGTAAAGACTTACCAGAAAACTTCAGGAGCATTTCTCCTGAAAAAAGCTGTTGCATGAATACAGAAAGCTGTGTGAAATCAGGAATTTCAATGTGCTTAGACAAGTAACATTATTATTATATTACCCTTGTGAATTTCAGTGTGTTTGGATGCTACATTACTCCTCGTCCTCCTACATTATAAATCAAATAGTAGAAATAAGAAGAAAAATATTACTGTTAGAACTCCAAATACTACAAATGTATTGAGATCAATCAATATTTCAAAAACATGGTTTTGAGTGAGACACACCGTTAAATGGGTTGTACCTGCACTTGTATTTGTATCTTATCGTAACAGACAGCATCCTAGTGAATCTGTGCCGTACCCTCTCTATCCCTCTCTACCCTCTCTAT
This sequence comes from Heterodontus francisci, assembly GCF_036365525.1. Classification (NCBI taxonomy): domain Eukaryota; kingdom Metazoa; phylum Chordata; class Chondrichthyes; order Heterodontiformes; family Heterodontidae; genus Heterodontus; species Heterodontus francisci. The sequence continues at coordinate 18,143,328 of NC_090388.1, forward strand.
CCCATTTGCCATCCTTCCGATAGCGTGGAGCCTAATACTGCACACAGTACTCCAAGTGTGGTCTTATAAAGGTTTTGTATGGATTCCGCATTTTACAGCTCAACTTTTATATTCCTTCTCTCTTGCTGTGAAGTATTCCAGTTTAATTTCAGATTTCCAGCTTTCGCAGTTTTTCTTCTCATCTTAGTCACGACTTCATTTTTGCCAACAACAACAGAGACTACACTTCGGGAGAAATTTGTCGCTGTGAAGAACTTTGATTTATTCCGAGGATATCGATGGAGCTATTTAAATACTGGGTCTTCCTCTCATCATTGGAAATAAAATCGCAGCACAAGATAAGCAGAGAATCAAAATATTTATTAAAATATTGGATTTTGCAAATAACAGAAATATTCTTACATGTTGTTCAAGTTGCCCCTGAGCTAAAATGATTTATAATTGAAAAACAGATGATATTGTTTTAATATAGAAAACCAAATGTTTCACTCAATGCACAAAAACCACAACTAAAGTATAATGATAAAAGTTTACAGTAATATAAATGATACATAAAACACTAAAAATCATAAAGCAATACAGTTTTGTTCATTTTAAAATTACATTTTCAGTTCTTCTCTAGAACTGGTGCGTAATCCATACAGAAGAATATTGCTAAGTTCAAAATATTGAAAGGCGATACAAAATATTTGAAAAGGCTTAGTACAGTTTTCTGCACAAAGTGGGAAACAAATCCGGAAATAGAAAGCTTGAGCCAGAAATGGCGTCTTGCTCGTGTACTGTTCATTTTTCACAGACAAAACTCACTTTTTAAGGTCAAATTAACAAGCATGAAATGGTCTGCACAGCCTTGCATTATAATATCTGGTAACAAGTGCAGCCCAACTGTTTTGGGACACAGCTGCAGCATTTATAATACACTGGACAAAAAAAAATGATTGCACAAACAAATGCAAGTTATGGCTTTTAAAGTTTCCTTCTTGGCCAGGCTTTGCTGCCCATTTGCCACCAGGCACACAGACTTGGCAGCAGGTTTCTCCCGAACTTCCATCAATGCCGCTCAGTGATCTGGCAAAATGAACAACTCATGCAGAATACCTACTAGTTTTTCCTCTCCACACGGGGAGCCCACAGAGAATAGACTAAACTCCCCCAAGCTGAGGTAGTCCATGTCAAGCATCAGTTCTGAATCAGGGGGACTCAAAACTTAGGAACTTCTGACAGGGAGGCAAGGACTTTACTGCTTTCACTACCAGACCATCCATCGGCTTGGCTTTGTTGTTAAAGCGCAGCTTTTCACTCTTATGTTCCGCTTACAGACTGCAACACGTGGCACGGAAAGTTTTATTACCAAACTTTTTATTTTACAGAATATATATATTCTGGTAATGTGCTTTATTTCAGCATATTCTACAAATAATTTCATAGAGATCAGTGCTCTGACTGCTATAACTAAGTGCACAAAAATATATCTGAATTATAGTTTTACTTTGACAAGAAACTGCACATCTACCATTATCTCTTCTTAACAGGTTTATATCTACATTTGAGGGATAATTTCCTGACTTCACATTCCTGACAGGGAAAATCACAGAAATATGTCAAAGTTAACCTAACCTACCCATGGCAGCATTTACCCATCCTGTTTTCCATATCCCTTCAACCCCTTTTCATTTGTTCAACTATCCAATCTGATCTTGAGGGGGGAATTTGATGCCCTGTTCCACGGCAGGTTTGGAGGCCGGGAGAGAATAAAATAAGGTGGGAACATGGCGGGAATGCGGTGTGGGGGTGGTGGCGGGTGGGGGGGGGGGGAGTTCCCCACCACCAACCCGCCTCCGCCAAAATTTAGTCTGCGGTGGGAAGATCTGTGAATGGCCATCCTGCCCCCACCACCAATTGAGGCCCTTAACTGGGCAATTAATACCCAAATGAGCACCTCTTCCCGCCATAGTGCCATAGTTGCAAATAGCCATGCGGAGGCCTGCCCTGTCGCCACACAGGAAGCATGGCACGGGCAACCATGCGGGCTGCTTCCTGGCTTCGGGGGCGGGGAGGGGGGGAGGGTAGGTGGTCCCTTGATAAAAGGCACTTAGTGCCTGAACAAGGGACATGGCATCAGGAAGGACCCCCTCCCTTCCCTTGCTGCCGACACCCCTCCTCCCTCCCCTGTGCGACCCCCCCCCCCCATCCAAGAGACCCTTCCCGCCCTGACCTACCTGAGGCCCAGTTCCATCAACTCTCCACGACCTCTGGCAGGTCCACTTGCAGCAGCAGCTGCCGGCCTCTGATTGGCCGGCAGCTCTGCAAGGACAGGACTTCCGGGTCCGGGGTCCTTGATCCCGTGGAAGGCCTCGCCGCTGCCCAGTTAAATACCTCATTGCCACTAAATTTGGCGGGCCATCCGTAGAAGAAGGGAAGCGGGGATCTCGATGTTGGTTTCCCCACCGCCAAGATAAAATTCCCCCCATAGTTTCTGCCTTGACCACTAATCTTGGAAGTGAATTCCACAGCCTCACAACTCACTTGTGTGAAGAAGTTTCTCCTGTCCTTATTTCTAAATCACTTCCATTTAATTTTGTTTCAATGGCCTCTTGTTCTTGATCCTCAACAATTGTCCATGTGTCGCCCATTTTAGAAATGCGGTGCACACACTTTACTGTCCAAAACTTTAGTTCAGTTTCCAATAACTGTTGCCAGTGACAGGAAGTCAGAACAATATTCCTCTGATATCAAACAAATTACACAAATTCACAATGATTTACTTCGAATACTGCCAGTGGAATTCTGGCAACACACATGGGACGTCCAATTCTTAAGGATTCTTACCAAAACTTGTTTATATATCATAGACTAATCAAAAAAACAAATACGAGCTCACTACTGGCTTTCATAAGTAAATACATTTCACAACATTCCTAGTCCTAGCAGATAGGTTGGTGCCGGATGGGAAGGTGAGTTGTGGACTACATGACTGATGTCAATTATGCTCTGTCATCTGGCAGCAGCAAGATCAATTTAATCAGGCAAGGCCAGGTTTTCAGCTTTTTTCTCACACTCCACCAGTAATGCATCTCGGGATGTGGGGGTTCTCCCAATCTCCTCCCACAACTTTGGCAGAAGGTGGCTGAGATCCCAGAGAGAAAGGGTGTAAATGGACCTTTACGCCATCGGGTGATTGGGCAACTCCTGTGGAAATTACTGTCAATTGTGTCCATTTGACCCAAAAGGTTTTTGCTTTATAGTTCCTTTCTTGTTTGTAGACTCCACACTACATAAATACATACAAGACTGGTCCCTCAGAAATGGTTGTTATAATATAAAGACTGACCACCAATTAAGTGCAGTTTTAACTAGAGCTACTTGGGTTGCAATTTATATCTGTATGCAGTTTTGCCACATTTAGCACGCAAACACTTTTCAGCAACCTATTTACAGTGCTACACCATCAGATTATTGTATTCAGAATAAAAAGTAATGGAAGAAGTTCTTAACGTTAACTAAATCTTTACAAAAATACCATGGACAGAAATGGGTTCTGGATTTATTGACACTTTTCACCACCCATTCCTTCCAGTACAACTAAAAGAAACAAAAACGTCAGTGTCTCATATTTACTGTTGCCACAACAAAAATGATAAAATAGATTTGTGTTCCTGTGTGATGCAGTGAACACTACACTGAGTGCACCCATGCAAAACAGCAATTACAATGTCAGGTCCCAATTTGCCACAAGAATAGTTGCTTTAAATTTGTTCCAAACTGATAATTTTATGAATATACTTAAACTAAACATTAGTATCAATGCTTTTTAATAAATAATGATAGCCCTTCCAGTGCTGGATGTTTCATTCTCTCTTTGAAAAGTGCACAAGTTTGTTCTGTACTCTACCCAACTCCGCTTTCTGGAAATGTTTATTGTTGGATTTTATAAGTAGAATTAAAGAGATGTCTAGAACTTTGCAAATGGAGTAATGTAAATCTTTGTTAAATCTTGTACATTTGATCGCAACACGAGGGACAATAAAACTGGAAATTGAATTGTTTCCCCAACATCCAACATTCTCAAGGACAGCAGAATCAGCCCCTAACCTGAGAATAGCATGATAAATTGCATCACCATAACACTTCCATTCACCTGCACTGTTTATCCTAAAGGGATTTATTACATGTACAGTCTAACAGATGGGATTTACACATGGTTATCTTGAAGGGATTTCCCAGTTTATCCTGATGGGAATTCCAATAGTTTGTCCTGATAGTTCACAGATCAAATGAAATAATAATAGGACTTAGATGGACTGAGACTCACTAGAACCTGAGTTGAGCATCTGAGTGACCAGGGAGAAGGAGAAAGGGAGAGATGTTCTTGCCAGCTATTTCAAAATGGCTTTCGTCTGGCACGTTAAAGTTAGGTTACTCTCGAAACAAATGTTGATGCTTCTTTTAACGCAGGAGGTGGTTTAATGTCAAGAGTGTACAACAGTGGAATCAGTTCCAATCTCACACACTAAACACAATGGTCAGATGTAAAAGGTAAGTGCTTGGGGTGGTGCGAAGGGCAAATTGTTATTGTAATTGTTATTGGGGGGGAGGGTGGGAAAGGGGCGTTAGAAATTTATTTACTTATTTTTGGGGGGTAGGACTTTAAAAATTTAAATTGGGTGGCAGGGCTGGCTGCCCTTTACAAATGGCGCCAACTTGAGATTGTGGCAGCTCTTTGGCGTGCGGGTCGCAATTTTTTGAGCTCGCTGCCAATTTCGGCGGCGGGCACTTAAAATCCAGCCCACAGTTGTGGGAAAAAACACTAGCCTTACAAAATACATACTAAATGTGCTCTTTTGTGTTTAGATATGAATGTGCATAGATAGTTTTAACAAACATGTAGGTCTGTTTGCAGTGTCTTTGGAAGGAAGCATAACGTGTTGCAGTAACTTCTCTGTTATTTACAAAGCTTGCTTTTCAGCAGCTTTTCATTTTCTACAAAAAAAATCAAAATTTCAGTATTTTCATAGAAACAGCCCATTTTGATAGTTGGAAGGGTAGTTATTGAACAAATTGCCTCTACCAATTCACTCTGTATAATGCAGCAGCTTCAGCTTTCTATTGAGGTATATGGTTCCATTATCTACCTCACAGGTATAGTTCTGTAGGTGGTAGTTAAGATTTCACTTCCAGAAAGGTGCTATTGGTGAAGAAGGAATAATTTTAACTACAATACTATGCTCAAAGTAATTCATTTAAAGAAAAATTGTTCTTGGGATATGAGAGTTGCTGACAAGCTCACATTTATTGCTCATCCCTAAACACCCTGAGAAGTTAGCAATGGATTTTCAATTTTAAGGTACAGAGAAAGCTAATGATGAGGACTTTTTTTTTCGAAAATGAATCACCATTTTTTGTTACTTGGACAGCCTGAAGCACTCCTTTGAGATCAATGACTCTAATATGGCTACTAAAAGTATGGAAGACAAGCATGAGTTGGATTGCACAGAAATTACAATAAAGAAACAGACCAATCCCATTCATGTTGGTGTTTATCCTGCACATGTCCTAATCCCAGGTACACACCCTGTCTCCATATCCCTTTATTCACTTTTCCTTCAACTAGCCAACAAATCTATTCTTAAATGTTGACATGGTCTCTGTTTCAATCACTAACTCCAGTAGTGTATTCCACAGCCTCACAACCCTCTGGATAACAAAGGGTCCTAAATCTCTTCTATTTAATCATATATATATATATATACATGTCCTCTCATTCTAGAAGTCTTCCACTTTCGTTCAGAGAAAGCATTTCACCTCTACTTGGCATACCCAGGTGACCCAGTAGGAGTTGGGAATTGACTGCAGGGAGATTCAGAGTGGAGAACCTTCGCTACAAGTGCGTTAACTGGTCATGTCGCTGGGCCAGATCTTAAACAGAATTTGATCTTGCAGAGGTTTGTGCTGGAGCTTCTAACCTTGGTGAAGGTGGGGGGAGTAGTGGATCAGCTGTCTGTTACACTGCCCACTGAAGCTGAAAGTTCTGCCCATGGTTTATACAAGAGGAATAATTGTGTGCAGTTTCAAACACATTGTAAATGTACACCTCAGTGAAGTTTTTAGTGGCCAATGTTGAATTTCAATGTAATTTGCATTGTTGATTGGTATACACAGAATAAAATATTTGGATACATACAGGGCTGGATTTTACCAAATCTCGGGGGATGGGCTGGGAGGCGGGGGGCAACGGAAGACAGGGTGTTGGAGTGCCCATCGCCTTCCTGCTGCCATGCCATTTTGCCAGTGGCAGGGAGGGTGGAGGACGGCCCTCCCACCCAGAGGCTAATTGAGCCACCCAAGTGTCCAATTAATATTCTCCTCCTACCACCCCTGGCATTTTACCAGCTGCGGAAGGGCCCTCTGCTGTGTGGAGGTAAACCCTGGTATGTCCCCTGTGGGCACACTGGTTGAGTAGGGGGAGGGATTCCTGTTTGGGCACTCTTTGACCCATGGAGGGGTTCTCCGCATGAATTGCCCGTCCCTGCGGCAATGGCGCCAGCTGACCTCACCAACATCAACCCTTCCCCCCCACCCCCCCACAGCCTCCGCAACCTAGCCTGACTGACCCCAGCGCCCCCAGACCCCACTTTCCTGGTTGGGAAGGCGGCGTCCTTCCACGGCATCTTCTTCTTCCAGACACAGTCCCAGCAATGGCCACCACTCCCAGTGGCATGACTGAGACTGCTAACCACTCAGATTCCTGCACATGCCATGAGGTGGAAGTCACGAAAGCAACTTTAAAGCATGTTAGCTCAAAGTCTTTGCCAAGCTGACTGAATACTTATCCCAAGTTCGAGGCGTGAGTGGGAAGGTTTCTACCATCTAGCAATGGTAATGGGCTGTACTGATGAGCTGAAATGTCGAACCACCAGCAGCAAGATCCACAAATGCAAACCCTACGCCACGTCGTGCCAGCAGGAGCTATTTAACTTTGCTAGTGATGACATGTTTGGTTACAGGAATCCAATGCAATTTCTGGTGGGAAAGGGATTCACTGCCTTCCATGGCAAAAGTCTTGGCTCCTTTGTGTCACAGGGCTGCCTCTTGCTGTCAGAGCTGACCCTGCAGTGTAATGTGGGTATCTGTTGCTACAGAACCTGCTTTCAACTTTTTGCTCATTTAGCAAATATTGTAAGGCACTTTCTTAAGTATTGTGCTCTAGCTGTAGTCCCATAGGCATCTCTCCCCATTACAGAGAGACAGATGGTGATGTGTAGCTTGAGAGTCACCACTCCTCAAATGTGGGGTAAGGTGAGGAGGCAGACCTCCAAAAACTACCACAGCTGGTACAGAGATTGAACCCACACTGTTGGTGTTTTTCTGCATTGCATGTGAGCTGGCTAGCCAACTGAGCTAACTGAACCCCCCAAAGCATCTAGAGTCAAAAGAATTTGACTAGCTCCGAATAAGAAAAAAAGTTGGTGACTGAAAAGGGCAGGACAGCGGTGAACCACGAATAGGGGTGGGGTGATAATAGGCAGAACTTGAAATGGGACCCAGATCTGCTGTGTCTCAGCCCCAATTTCCTGGAGAGGAGACATTCTGACCTGGGGTGGGGTTGGGGTCGAGGGGGTGGGTGGGGGAAAGCAAGAGGTCTCATTGTGCCTCCTCTTCCACTCCATAGATATTATCCAGTGCTACAGCGCTGTTCCCCTCACAGCAAATCAATCTCAGAGCATTGGATCATTGCTAAGAAAGAGGCAAGTTTAAAATCAGCAGATATTTGAAAGTCTGCCATTGTTTTCATTGCTTATAAGGTCTGCTCCAAGATTCTTGGCCTCCATTCAGCATGGTGGACTTCAAGGGATTGCCATAAACAGTGTAGATGCCTACCTTTATACTAATGACCTTGGCGGCAGGACATAGTAAGGGGTCATTGTTGGCCCATACTGGCAGCTGGAAGACTTGGCAGGGAGCAGGTCTTGATCTGCTATTGTGATGGAGGACTTCACCAATGGATGAAATTAGTGCCCTAGCTTGATTTGATCTTAAAGCAGCAATGCTTTTCTTTTCAGGAAATGGAAATATATTTGTACATGGAAAATTTTCATTGTATTACAGCTGATTTTAGGTGGGCTTCTCTGACCCACCTTTCTTAATTTTGACCACATTTTCTAGGCCTTACTCTGTGACTAAAGAGACGGGGAGCCTTTCCATAGCCAATACTATTGTACTGATCTAATTAAAACACAACAGACAAACTATGCAGCCTCTGCACTTTATCATGGTGTTGATAATAAATTGCACATTTACACCCTCTATCTGAAAACATTGTTAGTTCAAATCCCAGTGCCCGTTTGTGTAACTCTAACACAAATGCAGAGCAAATGAATATTTTGCACACTTCAACATTTAAGATCATAGCAAACAATTCATGATAATGTTAAAAGAGGACTCAGGGTTTAATTTCAGCTTTTGGAATAGCAATTAAACGTATTATACAGTAACTTCATCATTGTGCATTATCTCTGTGCAAATCTCCTTGAATTGCTAGCACATCAAGACCTGTCCTCAACTCTTTGACACCATGGTACCTGCCTCTTCTCAAGTTCCATTGGTGAATGACATGTCAACCATTATAGCCAGTCAATCATGTTCATCTCTGCTTATACTAAACTCAATATTTGTCTCATAATTATTGCTAAAGGCGGTGGGGGGGGGGATAATTTTACTCCTGTTAATGAGTCGCATATACTTCATTCCAAAAATGTGAAATGATGCTGCTTCAAAGACAAATGAAGCTAAATGTTCAAGTAGAAACAGATCAGGGTGTAAATTATTAATTTGTAAGTCCAGGTGGGTGCCTGCAAATGATGTTAACATATTGGTCCATCAGTATTAAACATGTCTAATGCTGAAAACATTCAGCTCTGCTACAGCCAAAATTCTTTTACTGGGCTTACACATTTGCCACATAACTAACTTTTTGTAGTGGAAACATTTAAGAATGTATGAAAACTACCTCTTCAAACTGTTCTGCAATCAATGTCTCTAAATAAGGACAAACTAATGCAATTCAAAGTAACCCATTCCCACAAAACTCAAGTGTTTAAATCTTCATTAACCACACATTACTGGAAGATTTAACTAATAGGTAAATCCTGTTTGAACAGTGATGTACCTAACAGCAAGTACTATGAAAGGTAATGAAATGATTCCTTTGGTATGCTGCAAATAGCTGTTTCAACACACAAAAATATCAGATTTACAAGACACAGAGATGTAATGCTCAATATGCCATTTGTTTTGAAGCACATACACAGGAGTACTGCCAAAATGGTCCATTGATTTTGGCCAATAGTTTTCATTCCTCAATCTTCAACATGTTTTTACTATGTTCCAGTAAGACGAGAGATTGATGGGAATTAAAACTGATTCCCTATTTGTGTGAGAGTGAAGCAAAAGGCACAAGCACCAGCCAAAGTAAGTGGAGTTTCTCCAAGAGGCTCTGCATGCTCCCACTCAGTTCGACATGCTCATTGCTTTCAGTTACTGACAAATAGAGGACATTCTGGGCTCCACTGAGCAGCCACACATGTAGGAATGTTTGTTTTAGCAAAATGTTTACCTTTAGTTAGACTTGCCTCCATGAACTATTTCCTTCTTTAACTGACTGGCACTGACTGCATTACCCAAGTACAGCTGTCATGAGCTACAATATTTCAAGAATGATGTTTTGGGCTACGATATCATTTGCTAGGAGATGACTGGGTTACCATTTATCTCTATTTCAATCATGGCTTCAATTATTGAGATAGTGCTTGTATTTGGAAAACATGTTGGGATTGAAAAAAATAAATCTCTGATACATACTCTCGAAAGCAATTTTAACCTAACTAGCCCAATGGAAAACTGACGGCATTGGGTGCAATGCTGGTTTTACAGCTTACCGGCTTTTGAGATCAACTGAGGGTGACATTGGGCGGAGTGTGAAGCCAGCATTCCAGCCAATCTCTTGGGTTACCGCCCAGCATGTCAGCTTTAAATTACTCCCACAGGGTGTCATTATATTATGGTAGAAATTGAAATAGATTGCCCATAATTCAATACAAAATACAGCAGGTACTTCTGGAACTTCCCTGGTCACTAGTTATACTGTTGCCAAGAAGGAAAGAGCCAGTGCTAACTTTAGGAAGTATCTAAGGCTCATCCCAGCCCTAATCTCATTATAACCATAGATCAGTGCATAAGATCAATAACTGAAGTAAGAATGACACAATAGGGTGTGACCATGTCCACTTATCCCCAGGTTGTGAGTGTATTGCTGTAAGGAGGGGCTGAGCATGGTATAGACACTTCCCCACTGGGAAGGAGTGGAAATCAAGAGAGTTGCACCAAGTTGCTCTCTTGAAATTCTTTACATCAACATGATATGAGCTGAGTTTATTCTACATTGAGGCCTTCTATTTACTTACCTAGAATGCAGACTTTATTAGACCATAGAATTCTATTAGTAAAGAAAAATTGTTGCATCATAAAATTCTGTCTGTCATGAAAATACCATAATATAACCATTTAAATACAAACCAAAAACCTTAGTTAAAATCAAAACTAATGGCACCGACCTAGATTTAATAGAATTATAGTACAAATATTTGAAAGAAAGCGCTAAAGTTTTTCTTGTGTGACTTATGTGCTGAAGGCAAGAGAGGCTTTGGTGCGAGGTAATGGAACATTTTAGCCTTCGGGCACCCAGTGTCTTCAATTAGCACTTCCAAATCAGAAATAGCACACGTAACTCTAGTTTAAAGCTCACTTCATTCTGCCCCAATAAAATGCCTAGCACCAAACAAAGAGTGCGCCAATGCCATTATCCATTTGATAACAGCCATCCTGTGGCTTCCGAGTGAGACTGCCAATTTATAACACCAACACCATTTATATAGCCCCTTTAACGCAGCAAAAATGTCCCAAGGCGCTTCACAGGAGCAATTATCAAACAAAATTTGACATGGTGTCAATTGCTGCCAAAATATGAGGCTGTGTGGTGCTGTGAGCTGACTGTCACTAAGAACTGGCCAAAATTCATTTCACTTCAGAGCTTTAAACTCTAGAGTTAATTCAACATTGATTTCATTTGCAGATGAATACTCAAGCTTAGATTTTCTGATTGGCATTATTTTAAAATTAAAGAGGTTACTGCCAGTGTTAAAACAACATTGATTAGAAAATCTAGGCTTAAGGGCCCCTGTCCCTCAAGCCCTCTCATATATCTAGTTAAAATCTTTTTTGAGTGGCAGAGCTCAATTTAGTTCGTTTACCAGACTTTAATCTATTTAATCTCAAAACAAGAGAACGGCAAAGGCAAGGCCTTTTCCCTCTTCATTAGGTTTCCTGAAAGTCAAACTTAATGAAAGGTTGGTTTCAAGTCTATAGAGACTTGATTAGGAAGGGTCATCTCTTCATGAAGAACAGGAGCTTATCTTCAATTATTCTTAGTCTAGTGCCCTCTTCTGAACGAAGAATATAGTGCTGAGTCTTTTGCATGCAGTTTGCAGTCTGATTCTGCTGCTGCTGCAGTACATTACTTTAATTTAGCATGGTTCCTAGCACAGATATCTTTTTGAAAAGTGTATAGTAACATCAAATTGAGCTCAATTGGGAACAAACTACTGGCTCCATTTGTTTTGCTGACATACTAATAAAATTACTTAGCTGCAACAATAATGATATGGATTTAAAATATCTGCATAATAGCAGGCTAAAGGGGGGGTGAGCATTTGGACAGAAAAAGTTGAAGGAATATTTCTCCTCCTGCATATTAACCCTTACGAACACTTCATTTCCCTGTGCCCTGCTAAATAACAGCATATTTAATTAACAATACAGTGACCTCCTGAGAACTTTAAGCTAGGGTAACGTATGAGACTCAAAGGGTTACCCTTAGGATTGAAAGGTTTACTGAATGACCCGGTGTTATGAAGCTAAAAATACTGATCCCTGTTGGAATCCTGGATATCTACCTGGAGACTGACATATATACCTTCTGAAGTGAAATAATTCCAACACTCAGTTTCAAGTGCACATTGGGAGCGAAATCAAGTTAACACATAGTGTTAAATATTAGTTTCCTTCTCGGAGGAAATTCCCAACAGCATCTGGGGATTGACTTCAATATCATCAGTGCCACTATCACAGATGTCGTTTAGTTCTGCATCATCTGGTGGTGCCTTCATGTTCTTCTCCTCCATCCTCTTCTCCTTCTCCAGCAGCCGGTAGTTGATGGCATTTGCAATAAATAAATAGATACTTGCAACTATCACGATGCTTCCGCACACTGAGTACATGTATTTGTAATCTTGAGTTACGTCCACCAACCATCCTGAAAGACAATAATGATGTTCTTTGCGTTTAACAAATGAATTGTCACCACTTCAAAGCATCCAAAACAAGACTATGAACAAATCAAATAGATTAGAGGGGCTTTCATGAGGAAAGTAATGAGAAAGCCAATTTATAAACCCAGGTCTGAATTTTCTGATTGGTGTTATATTTAACATCATCGGTGACTCCCTTAAGATAATCAGTTGGCGTAAATGCTATCGGAGACTATCATGGCGAATAAAATTGCCACAATACTCCTCTGGGTGTTGAGGATCGGCCGATTGAGAGGGTTGCATCAAGGGGTGGTTTAATGATAAGTCTGGGGGGCTGGAGTGGGACAGGTGGAGGAAGGATTCCTGCTCCTCTTGGCCTCCAAGCAGGGCTGGAAAGACATTTACCTGTTCCATCCAGCTGTTCTCACCTCAATCCCTTACTGGAGAAGTTAAATTAAAAGGTCAGTGAAATACAATTTAAAAAGAATTAATGTATCTGGAGGACTGGTAATCAGTGCAGCTTTATTATTGAAGCTGAAAATGGGTTTATTATAAAAAATAAGATTCTTTAATCAGCGTGTCTAGTCCAGCACCTGTGAGTAACCTGATTTTATATAACTGAAAATGGCTTTTAAAAACACGACAGAATTATTTACTAGTTTCATTGGTGTACAGTTGCCAGTTTCTAGAATGTTGAATTTTTTTTCAAGTTTTATTGCTTTTAAAAGGTAGTATCCTTGCACCTAAAAAAATGCTTAATTTTAAGAGCCTTCTCAAACACCCACATATAGGCACAATTATTGGAAACGTGTCATGATGATTAATTCAATCGGGTGGCCATTTTGTGGGTGGGGCCAGCTTCCGTCACAATGTTTTTGAAACCAGTGCACAAGACTGCTGTGCTGGACTTAACTTGCGCTTCAAATTCCTTGACCTTTTGCACTGGTTTGGCCAATTTTGGGCGAAATTCTACCCCTCAGTGAAGAACTCTTTCTCTTTAGTGAGCAGAAATACTGACAGTGTCCTATTACTATGCAGCCTTGGCTCTGTGATATTGAGAAGATCTACATAAAATAGCAAATGTAACTCCTTTATTTAAAAAGGGAGGGAGATAGAAAGCAGGAAACTACAGGCCAGTTAGTTTAACATCTGTCTGAGGGAAAGCTATTGTTAAAGATGTCATAGGGCGGCACAGTGGTGCAGTGGTTAGCACCGCAGCCTCTCAGCTCCAGGGACCCGGGTTCAATTCTGGGTACAGTCTGTGCGGAGTTTGCAAGTTCTCCCTGTGACCACGTGGGTTTTCGCCGGGTGCTCCGGTTTCCTCCCACTGTCAAAGACTTGCAGGTGATAGGTAAATTGGCCATTGTAAATTGCCCCTAGTGTAGGTAGGTGGTAGGGAATATGGGATTACTGTAGGGTTAGTATAAATGGGTGGTTCTTGGCCAGCACATACTCGGTGGGCCGAAGGGCCTGTTTTAGTGCTGTATCTGTAAATAACTAAATAGCAGGGCACTTAGAAAAATTCAAGGTAATCAGGCAGAGTCAAATGGAAATCATGTTTAACCAATTTATTGGAGTTCTTTGACGAAGTAACATATGCTGTTGATAAAGGGGAACTGGTTGGATGCACTGTACTTAGATTTCCAGAACGCATTTGATACGGTATTACATCAAAGGTTATCACAGAAAATAAAAGCTCATGGTGTAGAAGGTAACATATTGGCATGTATAGAAGATTGGCTAGCTAACAGGAAACAGAGGGTAGACATAAAGGGGCCATTTTCTGGTTGGCAAGATGTGATGGGTGGTGTGCTGCAGGGATCAGTGCTGGGGCCTCAACTTTTTACAATTTATATAAATAACTTGGAATGAAGGGGCCGAAGGTATGGTTGCTAAATTTGCTGATGACAAAAAGATAGGTAGGAAAGTAACTTGTGAAGAGGACATAAGGAATCTGCAAAGGGATATAGATAGGTTAAGTGAGTTGGCAAAGATCTGGCAAATGGAGTGTAATGGGGAAAATGTGAAATTGTCCATTTTGGCAGGAAGAATAAAAAAGCATATTATCTAAATGGTGAGAGATTGCAGAGCTCTGAGATGCAGAGGGATCTGGGTGTCCTAATGCATGAATCGCAAAAGCTTAGTATGCAGGTTCAGCTAGTATTTAGGAAAGCTAATAGAATGTTATCTTTTATTGCGAAGGGAATTGAACACAAAAGTAGGGAGGTTATGCTTCAGCTAAACAGGGCATTGGTGAGACCACACCTGGAGTACTGTGTACAGTATTGGTCTCCTTATTTAAGGTAGGGTATAAATGCTTTGGAAGCAGTTCAGAGCAGGTTTACTAGACTAATACCTGGAATGGGCGGGTTGTCTTATGAGGAAAGGATGGACAGGCTAGGCTTGTATCCACTGGAGTTTGGAAAAGTAAGAGGTGACTTGATTGAAACATATAAGATTCTGAGGGGTCTTGACAGGGTGGATGCGAAAAGGATATTTTCCCTTGTGGGAGAATCTAGAACTCGGAGTCACTATTTAAAAATACGGCGTCGCCCATTTAAGACAGAGATGAGGAGAAATCTTTTCTCTCAGAGGGTTGTGAGTCTTGGGAATTCTCTTCCTCAAAAGGCAATGGAAGCAGAGTTTTTAAATATTTTTAAGGCAGAGGTAGATAGTTTCTTGATCAGCAAGGAGGTGAAAGGTTATCGGGGGTAGGAGGTTACATGTGGAGTTGAGGTTACAATCCGATCAGCCATAATCTTATTGAATGGGCAGGCTTGAGGGACTGAGTGGCCTATTCCTGCTCCTAATTTGTATATTCGTATGACATTATTAAATTTTAAGTCACAACGAATTTTTAAAAAGGGAAAGGTCATTTGCTAATTTATTGGCACATGTCACTGACACACTGAATAAAAAATTAAATGTTGGTTAGAGAATATCAAGCTTAGCAACATGAAAGCTAATGCCAAGGACAGTATTTTTTAAACTCCCACTTAGTACTAGCTTTGTTCAGTGGCAGCACTTTCACCTCAGTCGGGAGATTCTGGGTTCAAACCCACTCCAGAACTTCAGTGCATAATTCAAGCTGCTACTTCAGTGTAGTGCTGAGCGTCGGAGGAGCCGTCTTTTAGATGCAACATTAAACTGTGGCCTCGTCTGTCTGCTCAGGTGGACATGAAAGACCTCATCTCCCAATTAGCACCATCGAAACAGATTAACTGGACTATTGGGGAATTTTGCTATATGTAAACTGGTGGCCATGTTTACCAACAAAACAACAGTAGCCTACCATTCAAAAAGTAATTCATACAATGTGAAGAGTTTTGAGGGGGACTGAGAACACACAAGGAGACAGACATATGTGAGTCTTTCAATAATAGGCTGATACTTATCATGCTAGGCCCCCACCTGCCAAGAATGTGGCACATTAATTTTGTTATGAACATTGATTTTAAACTGTTACTGGAGTGAAGACAGGACTTGTTAAACAGATCAGCCATGGCTGAAAAAGACATTTGCATATTAACAGACTGACTGGAAGGGCAAAGGATATTCCCTGACACATTCAGCCCACAATGGAACTTGATCACCAGGTACTGTGTGTAAGAGGAGCATTCCAGAGACTGCTAAGGTGATACAATCCAAGACTTGGTCAGACCAGTTAGTCACATGACTAATCTGCTTGACGACCTGGGGTTCTCTGAATTGTACAAATGGTTTGAACTCAGAGTGTTTGTTTGCTCCTGGACTGAAAAAATCTCTCCTGTCTGCTCCCATCTCTTTCTCACAAGCCTCTGAATCCATTGAAGACACATGAACCCTAAGAGAAAAACATCTCCTACAGCGAACAAGGTTTAAGAAGAATATTGGGCCCCAACGAAAAGCAAGATCTACCTACAATCAAGGACTCTACAGTGAGCTTGAAGACCCATAACAAAAACTCTTCAGAGATATTGCCTCAAACTTTTCCACTTTATTTTTCTTCTGCTCCTTTCTGTCTCTAACTGCATGTGTATATCGCGTATGCATGCTAGCGTGGGCACATCATGTATCTGTGGGCGTTAACCGAATTACAGTTTAAGTTCAAGTTTAATAAATTTCAACTTTTCTTCTCTAAACCTAAGAAAGCCTGTTTGTGCTGGTTTCTTTGCCTTATAATTGGAAAGTGGTGAACAAGGATTCACCAAGGAGGAGCTAAAAACACAGTGTGTTTAAAATTAAACCCTGTTACAGTAAGACCAGGTGAAGGCTGAGAAGGACCCCTAGACACCTTTCTCACTTGGTCGTAACATACTTCAGAGCAGTACTGATGGAGTTTCGCTTTTCAAATGAGATGATAAACTCTCAGGTTGAGGTAAAAGATCCCATAGCATTATTTCAAAGACGAGCGCGGGCAACATTTATCTTTGAACCAACATTGTTAAAAACAGATTATCTGATTGTTTATCTTATTGCTGTTTGTGGGACCATGTGTGCAAATTACCTGCTGTGTTTGCCTAAATTACAACAATGGCTACCTTTCAAAAGTACCTAATTGATTGCGAAGCACCTTGGGAGATCCCAAGGATGTGAAAGACGCCATACAAATGTATTTCTTTCTTTCTGTGACATTACACTAGTGGTGCACAAAGTAAACAAAGAAAAACAACTAATCATAAATACATCAAAGACACCCTGTAGGCTACTGATATTTATAAAACACATTTCAAACTTAAAAATAAAAATGATAATCTCGCCGAATGTGTTGCAATCACTCTAATTGGGTGTTCATACTCAGACGTAACTTGGTCCAGTTTTCCAGGCAGCTCACTGTGCAGCGTTAGCACAATAGATTCACTCCTACCCTTGATGTTGTCTGATCCTAGAACATCTCACTGCAAATGCATGAGTGAAGAGTCACTATCTCCTGTCATCTCAAATCTGCCAATCAATCTCAAAAGCTGTCATCTAACTTGCTGTTTGAAACAGTAGTAGCTGGCTCAGAGATCCACATCAGAGCAGTGGAAAGCTGACACTGCTGCTTTATTATAAAACAGGAACTATCTCATCACAATTGTCTCTGAAATACCATTACCCTACCCCACCACCGCCCTACTGAATACAACACACACTGTTTGAAGATTCCCTTTCTGCTCTTCATGCAGCAAAACTATACAATGCAAATTTTGTATGTCTTTCTTTAATGCTAGAGAAATTATGAAAATTTGGGAAGGAAGGAAGAAATCTTTCATTACCTCAGGACATCTGAAAGCACTTTACAGCCAATCTTTTTTTTTTAAGTGCAGTTACTATTGTAATGTAGGAAACGTGGCAGCCAATTTGCGCACAGCAAGGTTCCACAAACAATAATGTGACAATGACTAGATGATCTGTTTAAATGATGTTGGTTAAGGGATAAACATTGGCCTCGACACTCTGGAGAACTCTGCTGCTCTTCTTCAAAATAGCGCCAAGGGATCTTTTACATCCACCTGAGGGGACAGGTGGGGCCTTATCCAAAAGACGGCACCTCTGACAGTGTTGCACTCCCTCAGTACTGCACTGGAGAGTCAGTCTAGATTTTTGTGTTTGAGTGTCTGGAGTAGGACTTGAACCTTCTGACTCAGAGGCGAGAGCGCTACCACTGAGCCACAGCTGACACCTGCTGGTGATAAGACTCCTATGTGACACTAGCTTGGTTACTCTCAATCCCACTTCTATGTAAGAATGAGCATACAACACAAAACTGCCACTGACTTCCACTAAATTGATATACTGTTTGGACACAGTAGATGGAGCTTTGTTCTGCAATGAGTTGTGCTGTAATGACTTGCGAGTACTTGATACTGACATTGGGTGCCTAAAATTCCATTGCTCAGCACTACCATTCCTCACCACACTGAATATTAAATTCTTTCCAAAAAAAAAATACATTTTTTGGACTGAGCTCAAACAAAATGCTTGATATGGAGGATAAAAGTAGTGCCAACAGGCAGCATGGCAACCTTTGGAGGTGAAGGTCAACAGCCTAATGACCCTGGCAAGCAAGGAGAACTGCTGACAATCTGTGAAATTATAACCTCTCCTCTCGTGATAATGTGAGCGCTTAGTCATTCCGGGGTCATTGCCTGACACTTGAGTGGTTCATCTAAGTCGAAAGATATTGGCAAGTGCTCTGACATACTCAAATGACAGACATAAGTTGCAAGCAAAAGAGCTGCTCAAACATGTAGTACGGTGTTCTGACTGGGTGTGTAATACCATACTAAAGTAAATGAAGCAACTGTATCTGAAAGGATTTGCTGAGATGTCTTACGTTGTAGTGTGAATCCTATTACCTGCATCAGACCGTCAAAGAGCTGGCATAGGCACGATGGGCCAAATGGCCTTCCTCCATGCTGTAAAGTTCTGGATTCTACGATTCATTCTACTTTAGGCACCCAATGGCTAAGTGGCTTGCCCTTAACTTTCCTTCTTCCGTTATTGAGGAAGTAGTTGTTCTCTGCTCAAGATCTCTTCTAGACAAAAGAGTTGATGCCACACCCTGCCACATGGTTTTAAATTTGTTCTCAGGATGTGGGTGATGCTGGCATTAATTGTCTATTCCTGAGGGCATTAGGTTGACCAAGCTGAGTAAAGGTGGCAGATTCTCTTTCCTGAATGACTTCAGTGAATCAATTAGCTTTTTACTACAATCTGCAGGCTATCATGGTGTAATGAGAAACTAGGATTCTTCCAACTCAGTTCTGGATAACCCTGCAAGCTAATGCACTAATGGGCAGGATGATTATAATTGGATAAGCAGCATAGAGCTTACTAGTCGTCTATCTGATATGTGACCTGGCTTCAACTAGTTAAGCTCCATCAACACTCCTGCACTTACTACTCGCGCTGTGCCTACCTATGCCTAAATTCTCCGGACTTAGGTAAGTGGAGCATGTCCCTATTGGCAGAGAGTGTTGTCTCTATTTTGGGCAAAGACAATTCTACAGGTGTAGATTTCTCAGGAGCATAAGTCAAATATTCAAACATGGCAATAGGTTCTACATGTGTCAAACACCTGGCTGACCAGAAAAGAAAATCATTTGTAGCTTAAATGTTGTTCTGATGCTGTAGATATACTGGAATATAAATGAGGCAGTTTAAACAGCATCAGAGTCTGTATCAAGCACTGGAGAATCATAGTTCAGGAATATAAAAGCTTTACTCTTGAGGTGCTTGAAAATTGCGTGGGTTGAGTTGCTTTTCCCCTTCTTCTAGGAAAGAGTCATATCTTAGCATCTCCCCTAAGAATGAGGCTGGAAGTGCACCACATGGGGAATCTCATGAAAGGAAGACTTGCATCTTCCTTCTGTGAGCTGAAGTATAGGATAGGGTCGAGCTTATCCTTCTTCAGTTGTGTTTGCTACTGATTAGTCATTACAAAAATCCAAAGTGTTCCCTCTTTCCAGGCGTGAGGAGATTGAATATCAATAAGAGGAAGAAATAAAGGAAAAATTGAAGAAAAAACACTCAGTTCTTAACAATGATGATCGTCATGCAGTAGTACTGGACCAACAACCTGGAGATCATGAGTTCAAATCAATATGTTGTGAAATTAAATCTAGCCAACATGTGACCCATCCCTGATGGACTCGGGATAACAGTGGACGGGCAATAAATGCCCTGTTGCTAGTAATGTCCACATCCTCAGAACAAATTTTCAAAAAGCTGAAACATTTTGCAAAATTCTTGAACAACAGCCTGAAGATCCATGGTTGAACTCTTCAGTACAAATGTGCACAGCACCTAACCTACATAGTACATGGGGACAGCACTGACTGGAGACAGAAGCTGAACCAGTACTATTAGCCTTTGTACTTCAAATCAGCTTCAGGAGCAATGTGACAACATGGACCAACTACTGGTACACACCAGAAGAGACAGAGCTGTCAATTAGTAAAGGGATCAGCTCCCTTTGGCCTACCTCAGCTGTTCTTCAAAATTATCACAAGATGCAGAAGGTAGAGCATGTGAGGAGTTTAGAGGGTGCCCTTAGGACAGGAAGTGGAAGTTCACATGATTTATACATTATACACTATCTGAGCCCTGCCACTGTATTCAGCACCCTCCTGCCTGTCTCTTACTATAATGTGCTCAATTTTTATTACTGGGAGTTGTGAATTCTCAATAAATTGTCTGGAAAGGTACCGCAGATGCTTGTGACAATGTATTAGCAAGGGCAGGACTCAACAACACCAACAATGTGCATTTATATAAAAGCAAAATACTGCGGATGCTGGAAATCTGAAACAAAAACAAGAAATGCTGGATTCACTCAGCAGGTCTGGCAGCATCTGTGGAAAGAGAAGCAGAGTTAACGTTTCGGGTCAGTGACCCTTCTTCGGAGTTCCCCATGGTAGGCTATTGCAGAAAATACGGAAGTATGGGGTTGAAGGTAATTTAGAGCTTTGGATCAGAAATTGGCTAGCTGAAAGAAGACAGAGGGTGGTGGTTGATGGCAAATGTTCATCCTGGAGTTTAGTTACTAGTGGTGTACCGCAAGGTTCTGTTTTGGGGCCACTGCTGTTTGTCATTTTTATAAACGACCTGGATGAGGGTGTAGAAGGGTGGGTTAGTAAATTTGCGGATGACACGAAGGTCGGTGGAGTTGTGGATAGTGTCGAAGGGTGTTGTAGGGTACAGAGGGACATAGATAGGCTGCAGAGCTGGGCTGAGAGATGGCAAATGGAGTTTAATGCGGAGAAGTGTGAGGTGATTCACTTTGGAAGGAGTAACAGCAATGCAGAGTACTGGGCTAATGGGAAGATTCTTGGTAGTGTAGATGAGCAGAGAGATCTTGGTATCCAGGTACATAAATCCCTGAAAGTTGCTACCCAGGTTAATAGGGCTGTTAAGAAGGCATATGGTGTGTTAGCCTTTATTAGTAGGGGGATCGAGTTTCAGAGCCACGGGGTCATGATGCAGCTGTACAAAACTCTGGTGAGGCCGCACCTGGAGTATTGCGTGCAGTTCTGGTCACCGCATTATAGGAAGGATGTCGAAGCTTTGGAAAGGGTGCAGAGGAGATTTACTAGGATGTTGCCTGGTATGGAAGGAAGGTCTTACGAGGAAAGGCTGAGGGACTTGGGGTTGTTTTCGTTAGAGAGAAGGAGGAGGAGAGGTGATTTAATAGAGACATACAAGATAATCAGAGGGTTAGATAGGGTGGATAGTGAGAGTCTTTTTCCTCGGATGAGGATGGCAAACACGAGGGGACATAGCTTTAAGTTGAGGGGTGAAAGATATAGGACAGATGTCAGAGGTAGTTTCTTTACGCAGAGAGTAGTCGGGGCGTGGAACGCCCTGCCTGCAACAGTAGTAGACTCGCCAACTTTAAGGGCATTTAAGTGGTCATTGGATAGACATATGGATGTAAATGGAATAGTGTAGGTCAGATGATCGGCGCAACATCGAGGGCCGAAGGGCCTGTACTGCGCTGTAATATTCTAATTCTAATTCTAATTCTAAAAAGACTCAGTGAGAAGCAATTCTCAGTCAGAACATGAGCATGTGTTTCACATTGTGAACATGACACATCATGTTGCTGAAGTCAAGCAACTGGACGTTTTCACTACTATTAACATCATGTGCCCAAAGAAAGCTAGCAAACATACACTCAGGGTTAAGATCAACACTGGAGCTAGTGCAAATATCCTACCGTCCAAATCCTGAAGGATATGTACCAGAGTCGTTGGAAATCAATGATACAAATGACAACTGTCATGTTACCTACATACAATGGGCAGAATTTTACCAGCCCTTCGATGTCGTGGGTCGTGGCGGGGAGGCCCATAAAATGCTAGTGGGAGCGGCTCGCCATGACCCACGACGCTGAGAAGGCCCCACCGGATATTAGTGGTGGCGAGGGTCGGTGCGAACCCCCTGCCGCCAAGCGGCGGGGCCTTCATTAAAATACTTAAATGAGCATTAATAAATTTCAAATGAACTTACCTGCTGACGGTGGCCGTCCTACGCTGATTTTACAGCCAAACAGCCACGACTTGCGCACTTTCGGAACTCCACTGGAGTTCCGAGGCGAGACACTGGTGGGGTGGGGGAGGAATAAAATTATCAGGGCAGGAGAGGTGGAGAAGCAGGGAAAACACTTTTTATTGGCTGTGGGGATGGTGGGAAGGGGTTGAAGGGCAAATGTCAGAAGGTTGGGGGGGTAGGTTTGGGTCGGGAATAAAATAAGTTTTCTGAATGTACGGCAATGAAAAGACCATGGGGGGCGGGGGGGGGGGGGGGTGGGGGAGGGGATGTGGTTGGGAAAGGGCCTTCTTCTCATTATTTATTAAAAGCAAGTGAAGTCTAATATCCCTTTAAAAGTGCAAATTTTTGCTAAGGGCTTGAAGCCCTTTAAAAATGTCAACGGGGGCGACCGCCCCACCCCATTTAAATCAGCCCCCGTGTGTAATACCGTGGGGGCTGTGCGGCGGCACTTCCGTGTCGGAAGGCCGCTGCTTTTTAGCGCGCCGCCGTGTCGGTCAATCATCCCTTGCAATGGCACACTAACAATGCATTGCAGCTACTGCAATTTGGCATGGAAACCACAAATATTTTACCTGGTAGACACGAGTGGACCAGAAGTGACAGGACTACCAGTGTGTAAGGACCTCAACATCATGACCATCCGTGAGGTCACAAGGTACCCATTACAGCAGAAGAGACCAAGTGTCTCTTGAGTCAGTCCACGACCTACAACAGATGTACCCGGACAGGTTTAACACCATAGGAGATTTCAAAGCGATGTCGTACTAAACCTCAGAGAGGATGCAATTCCATCAATCGACCATCAATCGAGAAGGACGTGGAAGCTTTGGAGAGGGTACAGAAGAGGTTTACCAGGATGTTGCCTGGTCTGGAGGGCATTAGCTATGAGGAGAGGTTGGATAAACTCGGATTGTTTTCACTGGAACGACGGAGGTGGAGGGGTGACAATGATAGAGGTTTACAAAGTTATGAGCGGCATGGACAGAGTGGATAGTCAGATGCTTTTTCCCAGGGTGGAAGAGTCAGTTACTGGGGGACACAGGTTTAAGGTGTGAGGGGCAAAGTTTAGAGGGGATGTGCGAGGCAAGTTCTTTACACAGAGGGTGGTGAGTGCCTGGAACTTGTTGCCGGGTGAGGTGGTGGAAGCAGGTACAATAGCGATGTTTAAGAGGCATCTTGACAAATACATGAATAGGAAGGGAATAGAGGGATACAGTCCCCGGAAGTGCAGAAGGTTTTAATTTAGGCAGGCATCAAGATCGGCGCAGGCTTGGAGGGCCGAATGGCCTGTTCCTGTGCTGTACTGTTCTTTGTTCTTTGTTCTATTGCTGAAAATAGAGACATGTTGTCGCAGCTTTTCGTCTGGCACTCATCAGGACAATCGCAAGATTAACCAAAGTAAGGGAAAACAACAACCTATACTGCATGACAAGAGAGTGCTGATTGGTTGGTAAGTGAACTCTGATTGGTAGAGGCGTTGCCATGGCAAATGCACCAGTTTACAGTGACTGACAGTTAACTGCCAAGCTTTGTTTAAAATCTAAACCAGGCAGCTTGACTCTGACTGGTCAAGGCTTTGCCCTGAGGAATGAACCCGCGAATGGCTGTCATTTCTTTTGTTCAGCTGAAACAGGCGCAATGTTTGTACATATTCTTTCTGTCCAGAAAGAACAGGGCTCTGGGTATTAATATATGTGGCTTCCAGTACGTGCAAATGTGCCACACTGTAAGCCCTACTGACAATCTTTAAATTGATTGTCAGTGTAATTCTTAGCACACTGAGGATTATTTAGCAAATGTTGTCCAATCGCAGAATCACATCTAATATTGGACACTGTGGGTAAGATAATTCACCTCTTTGAATGTACGGAGAGCTGGCCTCCATTCATATTTGACAGTTTCAAAGGTGACATCGAGTGTTGGAGCTTCAATTCACTATTCTATGCAGTGGTAGGATGTGCATTCACTGACATAGTTCCTGTATAGACTGAATGCTAGGTTCCAAGGGAGGCACCAATTGAAGGCTTAAGCACATAAACTCAGTGGGAAGGAAAGGGAAAAATGGGAAATGCTCTCCTGCACTTGCTAGCAGTTCATCTTACGCAGCATTGTCCAGAGCCTTGAACACACGATCCAGCTGACTCATCCATGCAGTACTCAGAAAGTGCTGCACTATCAGAAGTACCATCATTTGGATGAGATGTTAAATCAAAGTCCCATCCATTTTTCAGGTGGACATAAAAGATCCCATTGCAATAAGAGCAGAAAAGTTCACCCCAGTGTCCTGGCCAATATTTCTCCCCCAACTAACATCACCCCGAAAAATATTATCTGGTTATTATCACATTGCTGCTTGTGGGAGCTTGCTGTGCACAAATTGACTGTCTTGTTTCCTACATTTACAGCAGTGTCTACAGTTCAAAAGAAGTGTCAGTGGGGGTGCATTTCGGGGATAGTGACCATAACTCTGTCAGATTTAAGGTAGTTATGGAAAAGGACAAAGATGGACCGAAAATAAAGGTACTGAATTGGGGGAAGGTCAATTTTAAGATGATAAAACAGGATCTGGCCAAAGTGGACTGGGAGCAGCTACTTGTAGGAAAGCCAACATCAGATCAGTGGGAGTCATTCAAAGAGGAAATAGTGAGAGTTCAGAGCCAACATCTACCCATTAAGGTGAAGGGTAGTACCAACAAGTCCAGGGAACCCTGGATGTCAAAGGGATATAGAGGATTGGATCAGTAAAAAAAAGGAGGCTTATGGCAGATTCAGAGTGCTGAAAACAGTGGAGGCATGACAGGAGTATAGAAAGTGTCGGGGGGTACTTAAAAAAGTAATTAGGAGAGCGAAGAGGGGACATGAAAAAAACATAGGCGGGCAAGATAAAGGAAAATCCGAAGACGTTTTGTAAGTATATTAAGGGCAAGAGGATAACCAGGGAAAGAGTACGGCCCATTAGGGACCAAAGTGACAATCTGTGTGTGGAGCCGGAGGACATAGGTGAGGTTTTAAATGATTATTTTTCATCTGTGTTCACTGTGGAGAAGGACGATGTAGGTGTAGAGATCAGGGAGGGGGATTGTGATATACTTGAACATATTAGCATTGAAAGGGAGGAAGTATTAGCTGATTTAGCGGGCTTAAAAGTGGATAAATTCCCAGGCCCAGATGAGATGTATCCCAGGCTGTTATTGTGAGGCAAGAGAGGAGATTGCAGGGGCTCTGACACAAATTTTCAAATCCTCTCTGGCCACAGGAGAGGTGCCAGAGGATTGGAGGACAGCAAATGTGGTGCCATTATTTAAGAAGGGTAGCAGGGATAAACCAGGTAATTACAGGCAGATGAGTGTAACATCAGTATTGGGAAACTATTGGAAAAAATTCTGAGGGACAGCATTAATCTACACTTCGACAGGCAGGGATTAATCAGGGATAGTCAAGATGGCTTTGTGTCTGACTAAGTTGATTGAATTTTTTGAGATGGTGACGAAATGTTTGGATGAGGGTAAAGCAGTTGATGTAGTCTATATGGACTTCTGTAAGGTTTTTGATAAGGTCCCGCATGGGAGATTGGTTAAGAAGGTAACAGCCCATGGGATCCAGGGCAATTTGGCAAATTGGATCCAAAATTGGCTTAGTGGCAGGAGGCAGAGTGTCACGGTCGAGGGTCGTTTTTGCGAGTGGAAGCCTGTGACCAGTGGTGTACTGCAGGGATTGATGCCTGGACCCTTGCTGTTTGTAGTGTACATTGATGATTTAGACGTGAATATAGGAGGTATGATCAGTAAGTTTGCAGATGACACGAAAATTGGTGGTGTCGTAAATAGTGAGGAGAAAGGCCTTAGATTACAGGATGATATAGATGGGCTGGTAAGATGGGCAGATCTGTGTCAAATGGGATTTAATCGTGAGAGGTGTGAGGTGATGCATTTTGGGACGGCCAACAAGGCAAGGGAATATACAATGGATGGCAGGACCCTAGGAAATACAGAGGGTCAGAGGGACCTTGGTGTACTTGTCCATAGATCACTAAAGGCAGCAGCACAGGTAGACAAGGTGGTTAGGAAAGCATATGGGATACTTGCTTTTATTAGCCGAGGCATAGAATATAAGAGTAGGGAGGTTATGATGGAGCTGTATAAAACGCTAGTTAGGCCACAGCTGGAGTACTGTGTACAGTTCTGGGCACCACACTATAGGAAGGATGTGATTGGACTAGAGGGGGTGCAGAGGAGATTCACCAGGATGTTGCCTGGGCTGGAGCATTTCAGCTATGAAGAGAGACTGAAAAGGCTAGAGTTGTTTTCCTTAGAGCAGAGAAGGCTGAGGGGAGATATGATTGAGGTATACAAAATTATGAGGGGCATTGATAGGTTAGATAGGAAGAAACTTTTTCCCTTAGCGGAGGGATCAATAACCAGGGGGCATTTTTAAGGCAAGATGCAGGAAGTTTAGAGTGGATTTGAGGAAAAACGTTTTCACCGAGAGGGTGGTTGGAATCTGGAACGCACTGCCTGAAGTGATGGTAGAGGCAGGAACCCTCACAACATTTAAGAAATATTTAGATGAGCACTTGAAATGCCATAGCATACAAGGCTACAGGCCAAGTGCTGGAAAATGGGATTAGAATAGTTAGGTGCTTGATGGCCGGCACAAACACGATGGGCCGAAGGGCCTGTTTCTGTGCTGTATAACTCTATGACTCTATGACTTTATTGGTTGGAAAATGCTTTTGGATGTCCTGAGACCATGAAAGGAGCTATATAAATGCAAATCTTTCCTTTCTTTTTATATATTTGGTATGGCATGTCTAGTGCAACAACATGAAGGGAAAATCCATGCTCCAACATCTCCTTATATTGCACACAGCGAGACTTTCCAGAACATCAATGAAGAAGCAGCCACTTGCTGGCTGTCCTCTGTTTGCAAAATGATTTTATGATGTTCCAAAGTATAGCAATGGTAAAATGTAACTGTTGCAAAAGATTAAATTTATGGCACTGCCAGCACAAAAATGCTTCCACTCTGACACTGAGCTTGTTGTGCTGAAATGTATTTTTGGCATTTAAAGCATTTTCAGTCAGTAGATGGGTTACTACGTGATGCTGAGCATCTGAATTCGGACATTCAGAAGCACACACAGTGGTATGAATATAGAATCAATCTCTGTTTTGTCAGCCTCTTGATCCAGGCACACACCAAAGTGTGGCCAAGCAGAAGCTACAGCATTTCCATTAGGGAGTAAGGAAAAATCAAAAGGGGAAGAGTTACGCTTAGTTAGAGCAGACATCGGCAGTGGTCTGCAAGCCAAGCTGCCTGTCTAACTTCTCCACAGCACAGGCACAAAGGCCAGTTGGCTCAGAGCTGGGAGATAATTTGCAGGAAGAAAAACTACATTTTTAAAAAGTGCCTTTCTTTAAAACCTGATTCATCCTTTATGCAAAATAAATACAAGGGCTAGATCGCATAATGAAAATCTATACCTGAACAGCTTTAGTTTGGCAAGAAGCTGGTGAATGTATGATCAACTTAGCCAGTCTTAGCTGTATGTGTGGGGTAGGGTCATAGGGAACATCTGCATGGATGTTTGTCAGGTGTTGATGTTATGCCTAAAGTAGGGGACCCAGTAATCACAAGCGTATGATCTACAATACACATAGGAAACATTATAAGCTGCCAGTGCTTGAACTGGTCATATTTTTCAAAGGTTTAGCTTAATGGGTGCATTAAGTTGACTGTTCCACACGTAATGCTCAACTTGATAATGCTGAGCAGCTGCTGCTATCACTTTGAGCGTGCAAGTGCTAAGCTGTGACAACTATCATTCAAAACTGACAGCCAGTCCACGTTCACGCAATTTTACTGGTGAAAATGTGGTTGTACAATGAACTGCTGAGATCAGGAACATCGCTGCAATGGAAATGGTGAGATATTGAACTGAAGGTGACCTTCAGAATATTGCTGCGTTGGGATACAAATGAATAAGCTGTGTTGCACGAACAATCATATTCGCTGCACTTACATTTCCTATGTTATTCCATTGAGCAGGTGAAAAGCAGGGTGATTGCTCACAATGGCTGAAGCGGGTGCCTTAGCAATGGGTGTCTCAGCAGCAACATAAGAAATAGGAGCAGGAGGAGGCCATTTGGCTCCTCAAGCCTGCCCCACCATTCAATAAGATAATGGTTGATCTGCCCCAGACCTTAACTCCTCATTTGTGCCAGCTCCTCATAGCCCTCAACTCCCCGATATTTCAAAAATCTATCTACCTCCTCTTGAAATACTTTCAGTGATCTAGCCTCCACAACTTTCTAGGGTACACAATTCCAGACATTCTCTGAGAAGAAATTCCTTTGCATCTCAGTTTTGAATGAGTGTCCCCTAATTCTGTAACTATGTACCCTAGTTCGAGATTCCCCCACTAGTCACAGAGTCATAGAGTTTTACAGCACAGAAACATGCCCTTCGGCCCAAAGCGCCTGCGCTGACCATCAAGCACCGGTCCAAACTAATCCTATTTTCCCGCACTTGGCCCGTAGCCTTGTACGTTATGGCGTTTCAAGTGCTCATCTAAGTACTTCTTAAATGCTGGGAGTGTTCCTACCTCTACCATGCCTTCAGGCAATGTGTTCCAGATTCCAACCACCCTCTGGGTGAAAATGTTTTTCCTCAATCCCCCACTAAATCTCCTGCCCCTTACCTTAAATCTATGCCCCATTGTTATTGACACCTTCGCTAAGGGAGAAAGTTTCTTCTTATCTATTCTATCAATGCCCCTCATAATTTTGTATACCTCAATCATATTCCCCTTCAGCCTTCTCTGCTCCAAGAAAAACAACCCCAGCCTATCTAGTCTCTCTACATCATTTAAATGCTCCAGCCAAGGCAATATCCTGGTGAATCTCCTCTGCACCCTCTCCAGTGCAATCACAGCCTTCCTATAGTGTGGTGCCCAGAACTGTACACAGTACTCCAGCTGTGGCCTAACTAGCATTTTATACAGCTCAATCATAACCTCCCTGCTCTTATATTCTATGCCTCGGCTAATAAAGGCAAGTATCCCGTATGCTTTCCTAACCACCTTATCTACCTGTGCTACTGCCTTCAGTGACCTATGGACAAGCACCCCAAGGTCCCTCTGACCCCTCTTCCTAGGGTCCTACCATCCACTGTATATTCCATTGCCTTGTTAGTCCTCCCAAAGTGCATCACCTCACACTTCTCAGGATTAAACTCCATATGCCACAGCTCCGCCCATCTTACAAGACCATTCATATTGTCCTGTAACCTAAAGCTTTCCTCCACACTATTTACGACACCACCAATTTTCGTGTCATCTGCGAACTTACTTAGCGGAAACATCTTCTCAACATCTACCCTGTCAAGCCCCCTCAGAATCTTGTACGTTTCAATAAGATCACCCCTCATTCTTCTAAACTCTAATGAATAAAGGCCTAATCTGTTAGCTGTTCTTGATGTCAATCCCTTTATCCCAGGAATCAGCCTATTGAATCTCTTTCGAACTGCTCCAAATCCAGTATATCCTTTCTTAAATAAAATAAAAAAGAGCAACAAAGGCCAAAGGTAAGAGCAGAACGCCAAAAATATTACATAAAGTCTTGCTCAGGACTTCTTAAAGGTGTGCTGCTTTCATGATAAACCTGCCGTCAAACAATTACTATTCATTGAGGGAGGAGAGCCATAAATTATTTTCATCAGAATATCCTATGTAAATAATGCAATGTCTAATTTTACTTGTCCCACTAGCTGAAATATTTATTTACAAAAGTTATTTTATGAAACTAATGCCCCTTTATCTCCAAACCATGCAGATTAAGTTGCCAATGTTCCCAGGTGGCCAGCATTTAAAGAGTTGGGTGCAATATTGTACCAAGCAAATGCAATTTTTAGAAAACCTGATGGACTTCGCAAACACAGACCAGTGTGGATCAGTGAGTCAGGCCACATCTCAGACAACAGATAGTTTGCTGTAATAGACTGTAACTTACGAGAAGCAAGCATAGTTTCCATAGGACCTGAATTTGAAACTATAATCAATGTGAAATATGTGAAATGTGAAAGCATTATTAAGTACATTCAAACTTTATCATTCTGCCACATTCCAATACTTGGGATACATTTTACAGTTTGAAACTGTGTGTAAATGACAAGCCGGAAAAATGACTCAAGTATTGTTAAATATTTCAATGACAGATATCAGAACATAAGAAATAGGAGCAGGAGTAGGCCATTCGGCCCCTCAAAACTGCCCTGTCATTCAATTAGATCATGGCTGATCTGCCCCAGACCTCAATTCCTCTTTCGTGCCAGCTCCTCATAGCCCTCAACCACCCCCCCGATATTTCAAAAATCTATCTACATCCTCTTTAAATACTTTCAGTGATCTAGCCTCCACAATTTTCTGGGGTAGAGAATTCCAGACATTCACTACCCTCTGACAGAAGAAATTCCTTCGCATTTCAGTTTTAATACAGCTAGAAGTAGTAGAGGTAGGCAATTTCAGGTAAATGGAAAGGGCTGTTTCTGTGCATCTTTTCCCTCCTTCTTTACTTAACTGTGTATGGCTGGAATGAAATAGCACAGGCAGCCAACTCTGGAAAAATACGCAACATCTTGACTTAACTGAGTAGAAAAGGGTTATTATTTCTTCCTGTTTTTCCAGCTTCCTTCCTCTACCTCCCTTTGTTCTCTGGACCTACTTTCTTTCCATCCCATCACTTCAGTATTTAATTCCCCTTATTTTATTTATTTACCTTCTTTTAGCTGGATTGTCCAGTATTGAGTTTCTTCGTAGTCCCCTCCCCCCTCAGTTTATATATACATCTATGCCAAGAATAAATATTTCTCTTACTGAAAACATTGCACAAACATAGCAGGTGTAGGTTGTAAACACTGCATTACATGTAACTTTCCAGAAGACTTCAGAATATATGATGCTTACCAGCCAGTGGTGGTCCCAGAAGGACAGGACAACACTCTACAATGGTGACGAGTCCCACTGCACTGGAGAACCTCTTGGCGCCAACTAGGTCCATTAGCGTTTCGAACAGAACAGCACTCACCATTCCAAAGGCGAAGCCGAAGAAGATGGTATAGACCACCAGGCCTTTAAAGTCGTTTGCCAATGGACACATGACGTGACAGAAGCCATTGTAGAAGACAGCAAAGCTAAAGAAATACTGGATATTTGGCCTCACCCATCTAGAATTTGCAAGAAGCCCCATGCTGGGTCTTGCAAACATATCTATAAAAGCTAGAATGGAAAGCAGGAACGCTGCGGAATACTCATCTATGCCCATGTGCTTGGCATAAGGAGCCAAAAAAACAATCGGGGCAAAGAAGCCAAAAAACATAATGACATTTCCTGACAAATAGATCAGAAATCCCCGATGTTTGAAGAGGCTGAGATCTAGATATTTATTAAATATTTCAAAGAAGCTTAATTTCTTCTTTTTCTGCAACAGACCATCCCCCACATCTCTGCTCTCATCTTTCTTTAAAGCATCATTTGTGACACTGCATTTTGTGGGTTGTAGCGGCCTCATCAAGGATCCCGCCACACAGCAGTTCAACAGTATTCCTCCTAGGATAAAGAAACTGCCTCTCCAACCGAAGACATTAACTAAGTACTGATTCAGAGGTGCCAAAGTACTAAGGAACACTGGGCTACCAGCCATAGCCAGGCCATTGGCGATGGGGCGCTTCTTGTAAAAGTACTTTCCAATGATAGTTAAGGCTGGTTGCAGGTTGAAAGCCAATCCTAGGCCTGAAAAAAATAAGGAGAACAATATATTTCTTAATATGTAAATTGGGAATAAAGATTAGTAAAATATATATGGATTAACCAAAAAGGATATGGGTTGGTATTGAAAATGCACACAGGTGTGAATGAGTTATAAAGCATGGGACATCAGAAATTGCTGTATTTATTCCATCAATCATCACATAATTCATATATGCCACATATCAGTTTATTTGTGATATTTTATTTCACATGTGCACTTCCAATATCATTTTGGTTTACTTTTGTAACTAAATTGTTAAACATTTATGATATATTGTACAGCTATGAAGACATTTCAATGCTGCATCTCTTTGACCAACATTACAATCCTCCCACAGTAACCCTCAATACATCAGGAAGAATTGTGCTGTCACTGCATATAACAGCTTTGGAAGAAGTATCAATTGCAGAATTCCACTACTGGTATCACATCATGCCTTGTCGCATTTTATTGCTTTTACCTCTACATTTAGAATTTTTTGGGTGAAATTTTGCCTTCCTCAAGTGAGTTTTGCAGAATTAAATGTTTTGTTTGTTTCCTGCACTCGGAGTCAGCACCAGATCAGGTACAGCATAGGGTAAGGTGAGGAATAAAGCTACATGTACACAGCCCCAACACACCCCAACCTCAGAATAGTGATGCTCCATTGCACCAATGTGACTTTTCTTCCTGCACTGTCCATCAGTCAGAATGACACTGTGACATTTTCATTCACAGCAAGGTACCTCTATGAACTAAAAATAGGCACTGCAGCATTTCTTGATGAGGAATGCTGGCCACCAAGGGAGCTGAATTTTACAATCACGCCGCTGAAATCTGCGGCGGGCGAAAACGATGGCAACCCATGGTCGCAGAGCCACTGCGATCCTAAGCGCGGTGGCTCATTTAAATAGCCGAGGCGGGCCTCCCCGCAGATCATGTGGAGGGGGTGGACTGTCCGTACTCAGCAACGGCGTCAGCTGCTTGTGCACAAGGCACTGACGCCATTTTTAAAGTGCTTTAAGCCCTGCCGTTAAATTTATATATTTGAAGCTAAAGTGAATGAAAAATAATTAAATACATTTATTTGGCCTCTCTCCCACCACCAATATCAATTAAATTAATTACTTGCCCTCTTCCCCACCAAAACACTAACCTTGTTCACCTGACCTTCCCCCCTCCAAAGTGCATAAAGTTTAACCTAAAACCCTTCCCACCATCCCCTACACCAATGATGTTACTTTGACCCAGTTCCCCGCACCCACAACTCCCCCCATACTGAGAAACTTACCTCCTCCCCCCTCCCCACAAGTGTTCCACCTCGTTTCCCCAGACAGGGATCTGAAGGCGTGGGAGTGCCGGCCAGCAGCAGGAAAGTCACAGTGGGTCAGAAGGCAGCAGCATAAGTATGATTAATACATTCATTTCCATTTATTTAAATATGTAAATGGGGGTCCCATCACCTAGTGGCGGGGGGGTGGTGGGAGGTGCGGGGGGGTGGTCGCCATGAGGCCTCGCCGCCGCCTGCTATATTGGGCCAGCCCTCCTGGCGTCGGGGTGCATGGCAGCCCTCTCCTGGAGCCATTTTCCAGCCACCCCTGCCACGAACCCTGACATCGGGGGTCTGTAAAATCCAGGCCAGGGAATCAGGGGATATAGGAGAGGGCAGGAAAGTAGAGTTGATATGGAAGTTTACATGGTTTTAATGAATGGTGTAGCAGGTTCAAGGGGCCACATGGCCTACACCTGCTCCTACTTATGTTCTTATGTTGATAAGTATAATGTTAAAATGAATTTCAGTACTTAGTTGTTTCATTAAATTATTCCTTCTTTTCCCTATTCAAATTCCACCTGCTAATTTAACTCTCTCCAACTGCACTATCCTTTACTTGGAAAAGTAGTCCCATTTAATCCATGCCTACTCCATATATGTCATCAATGAAGACTAGCCAACTTGCTAAGAGTTATAATTGAGTATTGAGAGAGGTATTCCAGCAGGCTTTCTTGCTCTCCCTCCCAGATATAACTTGAAGGCTGTCAAGTGTAATTATTAATAAAGACTGCAATTCATACTCAAGGGGCCTAGTCCAACCCTCCAGATTGCAAGTACCAATCTATCATCAATGCAGGCAAGTTGTGGAGGGAGTAACACACAATCAGAATACATAAGGCACATCTTCAGCTAATGTTGCTGGGCACAATACTCACCTCCAATGCAGCCTACACACATAAAAAGCCCGAGGATACTGTTGCAAAATGAAGCAGCTATCATTCCAATTGAACATAGCAGGCCTCCACCCATCATCACTGGACGGGATCCATACTTGTTTACCAAGATACTGCTTACAGGCCCTAATAGGAACAAAGAGAAAGGGAAAGGCTGTCATATTCCATTACAATATAAGTTACTTTGCTGTTCAAAGTCTGTACAAAGTATTCACAGTCTTGAAACCTCAAGAAAATGTAAAAACATACATCAAACCATATGTCTTGAATTAAAAGTCGTCACGCATGCTCAACTCAATAGCCACTGCATTGAACGGTCCAATTCCAAACTCATCTCATCTATTACGCACTGGCATACAAGATGCGTCAAGGAGGCTATGGAGATCTATCAACACCACACCATCGCCCAAGACAGTGGCCTGTTCATCAGTGATATCTGGCTACTCCTACTCAAGAAACACATCACCACCTGCTCTGCAACCAACATACCCCAACAGGAATAATAGTATGTATCGACTTACCACAAAACACAATAGCTGACCAATCAGCAGCAAGAACAACAGCATGTACCAACCTATCACGGAACATAATTAGCTGACCAATAGCAGAAAGAATGAGAACATGTAATGACCTTTCAGCAGTAAGATCCTGCCCACATTCCCATTCTCCACCAGAAATAAATCCATTGGGTTGAATTTTACCAGCCCCTCAACGTCAGGGTTCGTGGAGGGATGGCCTGTAAAATACTTGCATAAGCGACCCGCCACGATCCCCGACACCGACAAGACCCCATCACATTTTACCGGCAATGGTGAGGCCTCGGTGCTGCCCCCTTCCCCGACCCCCGCTCGACGGCGGGGCCTTCATTTACATATTAAATTCTAGAGACCTTGACCTCAATGGTGTTACGAAAGTGTTTCCTTTATTTATTTTTTTTGAGGACTTGTGTTAAAAATGAAAAGATTCCATGGATGTGTTTTTTTTTGCCAAGTTCACCAAAAGGACACTTGAGATGCTGTTTGAAAAACACCTGTGCTGGAAGTCATGTGCTTTGGGTTCAGTAAACAACAGAACCCTTGGTGACCTGGGGAAAAATGGTTACAGAGAAGTCACATGTCAAGATTTATGGAGGTCAGAAGGTTGACTCTCTGTTTGGGGGTTGGAAATTGTTTTCAGTGCAGTTGGGTGTGAACTGCTTGAAGACAGTTGGCATTTTCCTGCCAAGGGAAAAACCACCCAGCTCACATCATTCTCTACCTCTTTAAAGAAATCCTGCAAAGATCCAGTTTGGGAGAGCTAAAATCTCTGGTGTTGCATAGCTCCTGAGAAGTTGAAAAATATCCTGCGATTCAAGTGTGTGCTGAAGCCACATTTCTCCTGGAAAGCCTATTAGAATAATTCTCAACATCTCCAGAACGGACTGCTTCTGAAACAATCTCAGTGACTTATCTCCGTATACCCAGAGGCCAGACCAAAAAAAGGGACAACTGACTTCCTTCCATATCTTCTCTTTTTTAAGTCAAGAATTAGCAAGTATTTGGCCAAAGTAGTCTTTTTTTGTGTAATAGACTTCTGCAGAGGGAATTGCTGTATTTTTTCCAGTGTGTGTGTGAGTAAGGGAACTTTCATATTTCAATATGTGTGTTAATGCTTTGCTTCGTTACTGGTTAAGTATTGTTTCATAATAAACTGATAATTTTGTTGTTTAATAAAGAAACCTGGTTGGTATACTTTATTCTGGGATAAAAAAAAATAGAGATTATGATTGGCTGTACTGGTAACTAGATAAACATTTGAATAAATGTTGTGACTTGTGAAGAAGTAAAACTAGAAAAGACAGTGCACTCCTCCTGCCTCGAACGTATCAACGGGAACAAGGTGGTTAAGTACTGTGCGATCATATTTATCATATTTGACCCCGAGATGAGCTTTGAACTGCATATCCATGCCATCACGAAGACTGCCTATTTCCACCTCTGTAACATTGCCTGACTTTGACCCTGCCTCAGTTCATCTGCTGCTGATACCTCATTCATGCCTTCGTTATCTCTAGACTTGACAATTCCAATGCATTCCTGGCCACCTCCCACATTCTACCCTCCACAAACTTGAGGTTATCCAAAACTCTGCTAACTGTGCTCTTTCTCGCACCATGTCCCGTTCCTCTACCACCCCATTGCTCACTGACCTACATTGGCTCCTGGCCAAGCAATGTCTTAATTTTAAAATTCTCATCGTTGTTTTGAAATCCCTCCATAGCCTCACCCCTCCCTATCTCTGTAATCTCCTCCAGCCCCACAACCCTCTGAGATATTTACACTCCTCTAATTCTAGCCTCTTAAGCATCCACGATTTTAATTGCTCCACCATTGGCGGCCGTGCCTTCTGCTGCCTAGGACCAAAGCTCTGGAATTCCCTCCGATTCTCTACTTCTCTTTCTTTCTTTAAGACACTCCTTAAAACCTGCTGCTCTGACCAAGCATTTGGCCATCTGCCCTAATATCACCTTATGTGGCTCAGTGTCTAAGTTTGCTTTATACCCCTCCTGTGAAGCACCTTGGGATGTTTTATTACGCTAGCGGCGCTATATAAAAAAAACTGTTGTTGTTGCTGTTATTTTAATTGCATTACCACCCCGTTCCTGCCCAACAGGGTGGACAGAAAGGTGTTACTTTAGGGACCATTTTAAGTCCCAGGGAGAACGCTGGCTGAGACATGCAGACCACCTGGGACCTACAGTACACTGGAATAGGAGTAGGCCAATCAATCTACCAAACCTGTTCTGCCATTTAGTTACGTTATCGCTGATCTGTATCATCTCTATTTACCAGCCTATGCTTCGTATCGCTGGATACCATTACTCAAAGAAGTACAGAGCAAAATTGGATGGCCATAACCCTGGTGAGTTTAAGAAGAACTCTAGTACACAGATGAAGAAAATCCAGCTCTGAGTGTCAATTTATTTTGCAATCAGTAAGACTGGAAGCCATTTGTGCGCATTATAACGGTGTCAAGAACTTCCCTGTATCAGGACTGCAAAAAACATGGATTTAACACAACTGTGCAAACTGTGTGGCTGTTCAGGAAGGAGTGAGGTTGCCCTCCCCTTTCCAACGTTATGAATGAAAGTCAAATTCCATTATTTAAAAGTGAAATCTGGCAGCGTGATGACCTGCATACCATCACTGTCTCAGGAGTGTTCAATGCTGTCACTACATTCAAAACTAATGACTTATGCTGAGGCAATTCGAATACTAATGAACACAAAAGTCTTATTTTAGCTGATGTGTAGTAATACTTTCAAAAAGAAACATCTTTTTGATGACTAGACTATGACCATTCATCAACTGTATAACTGCTAGAATCTAGGCTTAAAATAGCTTTCCTCAGATTCTCTTTTTTGGGGGGATTCTTCTTCCCTTAAGTGAATTTAAAGCAGAAAAAAAGTTGCTCCAATTAAAGCCTCCCCATGTTCCCAGTCTGCTTCTTAGATGTAGAAGAATAGTAGGGGTATGTGATAGTGTATGAAACACTGGAGGGCCTTGGTGATGTCCTGTGAGATACTACACCTAGTAAAATGCAGCTGTATGATTGGGGCATGATGATGTAATCATACTGATGATTGCATCTTTTTTTATTCATTCTTGTCATGTGGGCATTGCTGGCAAGGCCAGCATTTACTGCCCATGAGAAGGTGGTGGTAGGCCTTCTTGAACCACTGAGCAGCAGTTTGATACAACTGAGAGGCTTGGTAGGCCCCCTCAAAGGGCAATTAACCACTCTGGTATGGGATAGGAGTCACATGCAGGCCACACAGGGCAATGACAGCCTAAATGGCATTAGTGAACCAGTTGGGTTTTTACGACAGTCCAACAGTTTCATGGTCACTTTTACTGATAACAGCTTCTAATTTCCAGATTTTTTAAAATGAATCTTCCATGGCAGGATTTGAACTCATTCTGTGGGTTATTCAGCTCACTCTATAAGTAGTCCAGTAATATAACCACAACACTACAATAGCCCAATTAAAAAAGGCTTAAGATCAATTCCAAACTAACAATTAAAGGAATAAATTGCACTGAATTGGCTGACAATACACCTGTAAATAAAGGGCAGAGTTCAATCACCAGTTTTTAAAGGTGTGCCCTGCATGAGTGTCACAATATTTACTAAACTGTCTGAACTTTGGATATATCAACTCTGATGTAGGGGACACAATCCAGTTATTTCTGAAATTTGCAGGATGCAGATCACTGGAATTTATGTCTTGATTACACCATAACAAAGCTGTTCATCTCATCTTCGCCTGACCTTGCAGCAAGTGGCTGGATGTAGAACTTCATCAGTTACATCTCAGGCACAATGCCTCAAGCTGACTGGAAGCTAACTGAATCTAAAGTGTTCCAGGCATCTTTCCATCCAATTAGGTCAGGTTGAAGGATCACACATTTGTTCAAAACCTCTTTTCCCAGAGTGGTTAAGAACGTGGAATTCGCTACCACATGGAGTAGCTGAGACAAATGCATAAATGCATTTAAGGGGAAACTAGATAAACACATGAGGGAGAAATGACTAGAATATTACACAGATCGGGTTATGAAGTAGGTGGGGGGAGGCTTGTGTGGAGCATTATCGCTGGCACAGACAAGTTTGGTTGAATGACCCAGTTTCCATGCTATGCATCCCATGTAATTTGATGTAATATGTAATTCTACATCACCTCTAGTATCCAATGTATGAATGTTTTGTCCAGACCAATAAAATAGGGGATCTCTTGTTGTTGGAAAAATGTACTCTAAAAATTGTCATTTTGAGTTAAAGTTCTAGTGATACCAGAGTTGGCTCCATGTAACTGCACATCTGATGAAAAGAAAGAATTTGCATTAATATAGTGCCTTTTACAACCTCAGGACATCCCTTTACAACCAATTAAGTACTTTTCAAGTGTGGCAACAATGTAGAAATGTGGCATGGAATTTGTGCACAGCAAGAAATAATTAACAGCAATATGATAATGAACAGGCAGTGTCCTACTCTCAACACTCCAACACTTAAGAAGCTCAACACCATCCAGGCCAAAGCAGCACACTTGATCGACACCCCATCACCCCCTTTAAACATACACCCCCTCCACCACGAGTGCATCTTGGCTGCAGTGTATACCAATTACAAGATACAGTGCAGCAACTCAGCAAGGCTCCTTTTAGAGCACCTTCCAAACCTATGACCACTACCAAATAGAACAGCAGTCTGCAATCTGCGGCTCTTTTACATCTCATTTTCAGCTCCCAACCTTTTCCAGTTTGATTGCACTAAGGTGAAAAAAAGCCTAAAAAAAAGTCAGGGAAAAGTAAGCTGTGTTTTTAGTGTGGGGATAAAAAGCTAATCATTATGCTGCACCAAAAAAATACAAGTGATTATTTTAATGATAAACATCAATGTGCTCTAAATAAACCTATTGTAGTGGTATAGCTACATGATGGTTATAGACAATGCCTTTGGTTTGAGGAACAGGTTTTATGGTTGCAACCATTATTGTTTCTAATATAGCTGAAACAATAAATTATTATGAATGTGCTATTAGAAGCTTTTTTACCATGAGAATAAATAGCCAAAAACATCATCTTAATTCTACATATATTAAGTTATAGTTTGTTTTAAAGACGACTTTACTGACAAAATTATAAAAAAACTTCAAAAAATGTGATAATTCAGAGTTAGGTCTATTTTAATGTTGATTTTTTCTATTGATACATAAATCTAACACGTATTTCATGCAAATTACACATTCTACCAGAAACACTTGACAATTTGACAAGTATTTGGCTTAGAAATTATGAAATTTTGTCTTGCGACCCCTGCTAGTTTTTATTTTTGGAAAATGTTTTTAAAAAGGCTCTTCAGGAAAAAAAGATTGCTGACCCCTGACCTGGAAGGACAAGGACAACAGGCACATGGGAACACCACCATCTGCAAATTCCCCTCCAAGTTACACACCATCCTGGCTTGGAACTATATTGCTGTTCCTTCACTGTCGCTGGGTGAAAATCCGATAGAACTGTACCGAGTACCTTCACCACATGGACTGGTTCAAGAAGGCAGCTCACCACCACCTTCTCAATGACAATCAGGGATGGGCAATAAATGCTGGCTTTGTCAATGACACTCACATCACATGAACTAATAAAAGCAATGATAATCTACTGTTGTTGGTTGAGGGTTAAAATATTGGCCGGGACACCAGGAACAACTCTCTCTTTCTTCTTTGAATAGTACCATGGGATCTTTCTCGATCACCTGAGAGGGCAGAAAGAGTCTCAGTTTAACATATCATCCGCAAGACGGTATCTCTGGCAATGCAGTGTTCCCTTAATACTGCATGTGAAGTGTCAGTGTAGATCATGTGCCGAGGTCTCTGGATTGGGACTTCAACCCATTAATTGCTGATTAGGGAATTATTCCTATCCTTGAAGAGAATTTTGATAGCGTAAATAGGGAGACTGTGTGGTGGATTCAACCCCCCCCCCCCACCCCCACCCGAGTGGGCATCGGGTGGTTGGCTGGTAGAATGTCCCAGATGGCTGACGGATATTCCCAGTCCATTAGGGTGACAGGGCCTCATTAAAATCAGGACGCTAATACTTCATACACAGGCGTACACTCCATGCACTTCAGTGCTAAAATGGCACTGTGGACCTAGTTATGTCATAACCCTACCCTCCCCCCTTTAAATATCCAAATTAGATGTTTGCCCTCTTTAGGTGACCATCTCAGCTGCCTATTTGGAAGACCGCAGCAAATGACTGCAGCAATGGGGCAATGAGTTTGTCCATGCCATTTTCAGGGTGCTACCGTATAAAATGCTTTACCACAGGGAGTGGTTGAGGCAGAGACTATTACATTCTTTAAGGGAAATATAGACAAATATTTGAAGCAGATGTGGAGCTATGAAGGAGAGAGCATGACAGTGAAATTAGTTTTGGATTGCTGGAGTAGACACAGGCACAATGGGCCAAATGGCTTCTTTCATGCTGATTCTTATTTCAATGAGTGAGAGGCAATCCGACAGAATTCTAATCCAAGCAAACTGAACTCCTTGACATTTACCGTTTTTAACAGTCAGCCGACTAAACAAGTCCAGCCCAGTGTCAATTTTCACCAAGATAGAACAGCACATTTTAGAGGGCTAATCATTTTTGTGTAAGTGATTCCTGTTATTTTCTATCAGATTAATTTATGAATGAATCAATTAACAAGGCTGGAAAACAAGGATTTGTAAATGAGCTACTGCAGAATTCCTGATCCCAGTGTAATCCTGATCTGAGAATCGCTTGCTTCTTCGCAATATTGACTGGAATTTTACGTTGGGCAGGAGGCCCCACCTACTGGCCGAAAAGTCAGGGCCGAGCTCAGGAGAGGAGCCATGCTGGGATTTTTCACTCCCCAGGCCCTTAATTGTCCTTGGGCGGGACTTCCTCCCCTTTGAGGCAGGAAGTCCCACCTAATGGAGCTGCTGGTCAACCAGTGGTCTGGCAGCTTAGTCCCAGCAGCACCACTGGGAGCGGTGGCCACTGCTGGGACTGCACCCAGCCAATGGCAGTAAAAGGGACGACGGCCCCGGAAAGAAGGT
This sequence comes from Heterodontus francisci, assembly GCF_036365525.1. Taxonomy (NCBI): domain Eukaryota; kingdom Metazoa; phylum Chordata; class Chondrichthyes; order Heterodontiformes; family Heterodontidae; genus Heterodontus; species Heterodontus francisci. The sequence continues at coordinate 18,185,348 of NC_090388.1, forward strand.
AAGTTGTCAGAGCCTCGCCGGGGACAATTGGTCGGGTTCCGGTGAGGCAAGGGGGGGTTGGTTAGGAAGAGGGGGGCGTTTGTGTGGTGGGGGTGGATGGGCCGTGGAGGGGGCCCTCCATGGGGCACAGTGTGCCCGATCAGGAGGGCGCCTCCCCCCCATCGCACAGCTCACAATAGGGCCACCAGATTTTACCTCGCAGAGTTCTGGGGGCCTTTGCCATCTGGCTGTCACAGATAAAATACCAGCAATATCTCCCTTCCTAACAGCACTGTGGATGTACTTACCTCACATGGACTGTAGTGGTTCAAGAAGGCAGCTCACCACCACCTTCTCCAGAACAATTAGGGATGGGCAATAAATGCTGGCCTAGCCAGCAACGCCCACATTCCATGAATGAATAATATTTTTAAAAAGCAGCGGTAGGAGGAGGCCCTTAAGTTGCCAATTAACTGCAACTGAAGGGCCTTGATTGGCCTGAGGTGGGTGGGCCATTTCCCGCCATCATTGCCCCGCGTAAAATTGCAGCGGGAGCGGGAATGCATTGGGAATGGCACCCCCCACCTCCCACTCACTTTTACAGCCCCACCAGCTCGCTCCAGTGGGGGACCGCATAATTCCAGCCTATGTTTCATACTTGTTCTGAATCTGGATCACATTTGCATGGCTTTCGGCTTCTATTTCAGTGTTAAATTTTCAAAGCAAAGTAGGATTAATGCTATTGTGCTAAATTGAATATTCATCACAAGATGTGTCACAAATAATATGTCAGATTTGAATTTTTATATTTGTTTCATGGGGTGGGCATCGTTGGCAAATCCAGCATTTGTTGCTCATCCCTAATTGCCCTTGAGAAGGTGGTGGTGAGCTGCCTTCTTGAACCGCTGCAGTCCATGTGGTATGGGTACACCCACAGTGCTGTTAGCGATGGAGTTCCAGGATTTTGATCCAGCGACAGTGAAGAAACGACGAGATAATTCCAAATCAGGATGGTGGGTGGCTTGAAGGGGAATTTACAGGCTGCGGTGTCTGCTGCCTTTGTCTTTCTAGGTGGAAGAGGTCACGGGTCTGGAAGGTAATGTCGAAGGAGCCTTGGTGAGTTGCTGCAGTGCATCTTGTAGATGGTACACACTGCTGACACTACATGTCGGTGGTGAAGGGAGTTTAAGGTGGTGAATGGGGTGACGATCAAGCAGGCTGCTTTGTCCTGGATGGTGTTGCACTTCCATAGTGTTGTTGGAGCTGTACCCATCCAGGCAAGTGGAGAGTATTCCTTCACAATCTTGACTTGTGCCTTGTTGATGGAGGACAGGCTTTGGGAAGGGAGTTACTTGCTGCAGAATTCGCAGCCTCTGACCTGCTCTTGTATCCACAGCATTTATGTGGCTGTTCCAGTTCAGTTTCTGGTCAATGCATCCTCCAGGATATTGACAGTGGGGGATTCAGCAATGATAATACTGTTGAATGCCATGGGGATATGGTTAGATTCTCTGTTGTTGGAGATCGTCATTGCCTGGCAGTTGTGTGGTGTGAATGTAACTTGCCACTTATCAACCCAAGCCTGTATGTTGTCCAGGTCTTGCTGCATTTGGACACGGACTGCTTCAGTATCTGAGGAATTGCGAATGGTGCTGAACATTGTGCAATCATCAGCGAACATCACCACTTCTGACCGTATGATGGAGGGAAGGACATTGATGAAGCAGCTGAAGATGGTTGGGCCTAGGTCACTACACTGAGGAACTCCTGCAGCAATGTCCTGACACTGAGATGATTGGCCTCCAACAACCACAACCATCTTCCTTTGTGCTAGGTATGACTCCAACCAGTAAAGAGTTTTTCTCAGATTCCCATTGACTTCAATTTGTCTAGGGCCCCTTGACGTCACAATCAGTCAAATGCTGCCTTGATATCAAGGACAATCACTCTCACTTCACCTCCAGTTCAGTTCTTTTGTACATGTTTGGACCAAGGCTGTAATGAGGTCAGGAGCCGAATGGCCCTGGTGGATTCCAATATTCTGCAGTGGATCAGCAGTTCTAGAAGAAATGGGAACATTAGAACTGTCTACTCTGCACTTAGGCTATTCTTACCTTAGCTATAGCAGAGCAAAATATCATAAAGTATGATTACAGTGCATCAGCACATTTCATTTTAAGGACGAAAGAAAAAGTGGGAGCTTGCTGTGTGTGGATTGGCTGCGTTTCCTACATTACAACAGTGACTACACTTCAAAAAGTACTCCATTGGCTGTAAAGAGCTTTGGGACATACTGAGGTCATGTAAGGCGCTATATAAATGCAGATTATTTCGTTCCACCTATATGTTGGTAGTCAATACTTTTCCTGATGCAGATTTTAGAAACATCTGTTCTAATAGCTGGGCTGTAAGAAAGACTTTATAAAGCCTATCCAATTTATGTTCCAAATGTACAGTCACTTGGCGTTAAGCCAATTAATTTTCCATAGAATTGGCTTCCCTGTCTGGACCCAGCAAACTCAATGCCAGGCCCAATATTGGCTGCAAGCACAGCCTCATAAATTAGTTGGGTTGCCACAGGAAATCCTGTACAGTTGACGTATAGTTAAAGTGGCAGTCAAAGGTCGCACACTTTTGTTCCTGCTACTTTCACACGTGTATTCGGAAAAGTCGTGCTTATCCTGTGTTACAACAGCAGCCCTGAATGGCCGACCAATCCTTTCTCCCCTTCAACATCAGGTCAGATCACGTGAAGGTATTGGGGACCTGGTTCGGAGGGGCTGGGTGTGTGACAAAAAATGGGAGGAGTGTATAGCCAAGGTCAAATAAAAACTGGGCATGTGGGAGTGACATTCCTTCTCCATTGCAGTTAAGAACCTGGTCTTCCAGTGCGAGGTGCATTCGGTGATGCTGTACTTGGTGCAGATCTGGCCCATACCCCGTTCCTGCGCTGCACGGTCATTTTACTTCATCTGGAGATTTAAAATGGACCACGTCCACAGGGACGCCATGTACAAATCTCCAGATAAAGGGAGTAAAAAGCATATCCAATGTTGCCCTCATCCTGATGGCCACCTTTGTGTGCAGCTGCACCAAGGTGTATGTGGACTCTCAGTACACAAACACCACTGTCACTACGTGCTGGGGTTCTATCTGTCCCCGGTGTTATGAAGGACAAGTTTGGCCACATTGCCATGGAACACTCCAATCAGCTGGACTGCGCCATACCACCTGTCCTTCATAGAAAAGTCTGCAGAAAAACACCTTTGACTACAAGTCCATCAGGCAGTGGCTTGCACATAACATCCTTGAGACCCTGCAGGAAAAGCAGATGGTGGATCCTGTCAGATGGTTCCCTGAGCAGACTGTCCAAGTCATTTGGCAGAATGCCCCATCACCAGAACATTCAAATAAGCACCAAGACGTAGCTTGCCTGGTGGAGAGAAGGGCCCACCATGTCACATCCTTCATGCAACACTGTATGCTGCCCTCGAGGTGGCTGCAGTGGGGAGAAGAGCATTGCCCACCTCCTTCTGGAATGTGTCTTGGGAAAGAAAGTCTTGAAAGAGATGCAATGGTTTTTGTTGAGGTTCAACCCAAGCAGCTCCGTAACACTGGACTCTGTGCTCAACGGACTGTTCCCAAGAACGCACACCGAGATAAACATCAACTGCTGCTGCCGGGCCATCAACTTGGTGAAAGACCCTCTTTGGTCTGCCTGAAATCTGCTGGTCTTCCAGAGCAAACAGCTGTCCACAACCAAGTGTTGCAAACTGGCACATTCCAAGATCCAGGACTACGTGCTGAGGGACGCACTAAAATTTGGGGAAGCTGCTGTGAAGTCTCAGTGGGGAAAGGCCCTCCTTCCATAATATACCGACAGACTGGAAACTGTGGAAAACCCCTAGGGCTGTATGAACCAGAGAATGTTTGACCTGAAATGTAAATGTATAATGTAAATATAACATGTAATTGTAAATGTAGAGAGGCACCTCAAAGTGTCATGTACTGTATTGAAAGAAATTGAACTGTATTGCACTTTATGTAATGTCAAATTTGAACTGTTTTTAATGTCCATTTACAAATTTTATGAATAAAGTATATTTTTGGAAACAAAAAACAGCTGCCTTGAAAGGCTCCTGACCTTATTGGGGCAAAATTTCTTTGCTGCCAGTTGAATAAAATGTTTTTTGGTGCTAGGCTGCAATGATATTTGTGTGATATTTTATTGTACCATCGTGAAAGTATAACTTTAACCAGCTCAAAATGCACTTTGAAAAGCGAGCTGTGACATTTCTCAAACTTCATTTTTAGCCTCTTTAATACTAGCCAAAGGATAATCATCCTGTCTGCTCTTAACTAAGATTAAAGTAGAACCAGTGTTTGGAAATCAGTGGTTGGGTAAGCTCCCATTATCTGGACAGAGAGTGATCGAGAGCTGGCTCCAAGCAGTTATTGGTTTGAAAGCTCTGGGCAAAATTTAATGTGCCCCAAGGGAGCGGGTGGTGAGGCAGTGGGTGGGGCATAAAATTGGGAGGCAAGGCGGGGGTGGGGTGGTTGAGCGCTCCACGCAATTTTATCAGTGGTGGGGAAGGTCAAGGACTGCCTTCTCACCCAGAGGCCAACTGAGGCCCTTAAGTGGCCAATTAAGGCCACTTAGGGGCTTCTTCCTGCTGCCATGTGGGGAGACCAACCAGCAAAAGCTGGCAGCCTCCCTGTGGGCTGGAGGGAGCCGAAGCGGGGGAGGGGTGGCCTTCCTGGTGGCATGGGACACCCCATTGTAAAGCCCCTACGCTCTCCCCACTTCCCACAACAAGGACTCACCCACCTCCAACTGGCCGGCAGCTCTTGGAGGTGGGATCTCAGCCCTTAAAGGGACAGAAGCCCCAATGCCAGGCAGTTAACTTACTGATGGCCGTACAATCATGTCTGGGCGTCCGAAAATGGCCACAGCGGGGTTGCCCCAGTTTTCTGGCCATTAAATTCAGCTCTATATGTGTAATATAATAGCGTCATAATATTGATAAAAATAATAATAATAAAATTGATAGAAAAGTGCCAAGTTACGGGAGGTTTAAATCTGTATCATTTGAAAAGAAATTTGCCTCGGGAATATCGCAACAATTTTATTTATGTTTGGAGTAGTAGTCGGGGAACCTATACGTCATTTTTCTCAACTCACTAAAGTAATATCTTTGGTGTGTGGGCATGACTTATGATTATAATGTGGCTTTGCAAACAAAGAAAACTGCCAAATACTTATCATTATGTTAGATATGTAGGACATTACATTTCCCAGTAATAAATTGCAGATTATATCTTGATATCTTTGGGCTCCTGATGCTAAATTTGATACTGTTCAGGTGGGAGCATTATGACTGGCTCAGTGACGTCACTGTCACTGTCCTGATGGCATTGAGCCAAGAACCCTGTCAGAACCCGTACAAAAACAAACCCTAACAAAATGCATGAAAACCAACAGAAGCAGAACTGGTATAGGATAAATACTTAAAGAGAAAAACATTTACAGCAGGGCTATGGAGAAAGAGTAAGGGATTAGGATTAAATGGAAGCCCTATCAAAGAGCTGGCACAGACATGATGGGCTGAATGACCTCCTTCTGTGCTATACCATTCTATGTTTTACTATATTTTATTATCTATCTATCTATATATAAATAATTTGTTTTAAAAGAGATGATGCTTAGAAGTAATCTGATCTTGGTTCATCTGGCAGTTGGCAGTTACAAACCACCTCAACTTCACTCTCGCCATCTGTGATTTCATCTGAACCCTTGACCACCTCACGACCTTGCAAGCTAGACTGCCCATACAGCTGGTCTGTGATGACAAGAGGCTTTAGGTGAATTACAGAGGAGCGGGTGCAGATCACCTATCTGCCTGATACTGGGGGCAAGTAAATAAAAGTCGATAAGGTTACAATGACTGCATGGGGGAAAAAAAACACAAACCTCAGCTCACCTCTTTAGCAACTATCACAGCTGAACAACTGTTAACACTATAATCATCAAGAATAAAATTGAGAACTTGGGTCGAAATCATGTTTCAAAAAATTATAGTGCAGCTCTTACTTGTTGATCATTCCTTTCAGCTGGCACAAGAGTCGGGTAAGTATGTAATTTTTCCAGCATGCCACAGATCCAGGTGTTAGCAATCGATCCAGGACACCAGTTGTATTCCATTGAAACAACCAAATGTGGATGGAATACAAAAGATCTAGGCAGGAGATGAGGAGACATTTTTTCATTCAGAGGGCTGGATTTTGTCATGCCGGCAGGGCTTCTGGTGCTGGGCCGAAAAGGCAGAGGGAACTCCGCCTCAGCCTTTCCAAGCAGCTCCCCCACCGGCATGATCTTGCGTTGTTCTGGGACTTAAGTGGCTTGCACTGGGATCCCCGTCCCTTTAAAGACAGCCCGCCTCCAAGAGCTGCCGGCCAATCACAGGGCCGGCGGCTCTGCAGTATTAGCGGCACCACCAAGAGTGGTGGCCACTGCCAGTACTGCAGAGGCACAAGAACACGAGAAATAGGAGCAGAAGTAGACCATATGGCCCATCAAGCCTGCTCTGCCATTCAATACAATCATGGCTGATCTTGGGCTTCAATTCCACTTTCCTGCCCGCTCCCCATATCCCTTGATTCCCTGCGAGACCAAAAATCTATCTATCCCAGGCTTAAATTTATTCAATGATGGAGCATCCACAACTCTCTGGGGCAGAGAATTCCAAAGATTCACAACCCTTTGAGTGAAGTAATTTCTCCCCATCTCAGTCTTGAATGATTGGCCCCTTATCCTGAGACTGTGCCCCCGCGTTCTAAATTCCCCGACCAGTGGAAACAATCTCTCAGCTTCTACTCGATCAAGCCCTTTCAGAATCTTGTATGTCTCAATTAGATCGCCTCTCATTCTCTAAACGCCAGAGAATATAGGCCCAATTTACTCAGCCTCTCATCATAGGACAACCCCCTTATCCCAGGGACCAATTTAGTAAATCTTTGCTGCACCACCAGTGTAAGTATCTCCTTTCTTATAAGTGGAAACCAAAACTGCACACAGTATTCCAGGTGCAGTCTCACCAAAGCCCTGTACAATTTTAGTAAGACTTCTTTATTACTGTACTCCAATCCCCTTGCAATAAAGGCAAACATGTCATTTGCCTTCCTAATAGCCTGCTGCACCTGCATGTTAACTTTGTGCATTCCTTGTATGAGTACACCCAAGTCTCTCTGAACATCAACACTTACCAGTTTCACACCTTTTAAAAAATATTCTGCTTTTCTATTTTTACGACCAAAGTGAACAACTTCACACTTCCCTACCTTATACTCCATTTGCTATCTTGTTGCCCACTCACTTAACCTGTCTATATCTCTTTGCAACCTCTCTCCATTCTCCCCGCAGCTTACCTTTCCACCGAGCATCATCAGCAAACTTAGATACATTACTCTCTGTCTCTTTGTCCAAGTCATTAATATAGCTGAGGCCCCAGGACTGATCCTTGCGGCACCCCACTATTCACTGCCTGCCAGCCTGAAAATGCCCCATTTATGCCCACTCTCTACTTCCTGTCTGTTAACCAATCCTCTATCCATGCTAATATATTACCCCAACAGCATGAGCCCTTATCTTACCTATTAATCTTTTATGTGGCACCTTATCAAATGCCTTTTGGAAATCCAGGTATACTACATCTACTGGTTCCCCTTTATCTACCCGATGCGTGTAATAATTTTTTCAAACAGGATTTCCCTTTAGTAAAAACATGCTGACTTGTTCTAATTATACTATACTTTTCCAGGTGCATTGTTAAGACTTTTTTAATAATAGTTTCCAGCATCTTCCCAACAACTGATGTTAGGCTAACTGGCCTATAGTTCCCTGTTTTCTCTCTACCTTTTTCTTGAAAAGCGGTGTAACATTTGCTAACTTCCAATCTGATGGGACCATTCCTGAATCTAGGAATTCTGAAAAATCATAGCCAGTCCATTCTCTATCTCTGCAGCTATCTCTTTTAGATACCTCGGATGTTGGCCATCTGGTCCCAGGGACTTGTCAGATTTTAGTCCCTCATGTTTCACCAATACTTTTTCTCAGCTGATATCAATTTCCTTAATTTCCTCACTCTTTTTAACCATTAGGTTACTGCCTATTTCTGGTATGGAACTTGTGTCTTCTACTGTGAAGACACACAAAATATTCGTTCATTGCCTCTGCCATTTCTTCGTTCCCCGTGACGATTTCTCCTATAAGAGTCCTCTAAGGCACCGACATCTACTTTAGCTACTCTGTTCCTTTTTATGTACTTATAAAAGCTCTTACAATCTGTTTTTATATTGCTGGCTAGTTTGCTCCCATATTCTATTTTTCCCTTTTTATCAACTTTTTGGTGGCTCTTTGCTGGTTTCTAAAACACTCCCAATCCTCAGACTTGCTACTAATTTCTGCAACATTGTAAGCCTTTTCTTTTAGGCTAATACTTTCCTTAACTTTAGTTTTTAGTTTTAGTTATACAGCACTGAAACAGGCCCTTCGGCCCACCGAGTCAGTGCCGACCATCAACCACCCATTTATACTAATCCTACACTAATTCCATATTTCTACCACATCCCCACCTGTCCCTATATTTCCCTACCACCTACCTATACTAGGGGCAATTTATCATGGCCAATTTACCTATCAACCTGCAAGTCTTTGGCATGAGGGAGGAAACCGGAGCACCCAGAGGAAACCCACGCAGACACAGGGAGAACTTGCAAACTCCACACAGGCAGTACCCAGAATTGAACCCGGGTCGCTGGAGCTGTGAAGCTGCGGTGCTAACCTCTTGAGTGCGCCACGGATGGGTCTTTCTTGACAAGTTTTTGTTTCTGAATGGAAAGTACTTTTATTGAACCCTTTGAATTGTTTCTTTAAATATGTCCCACTGTTCATTTACTGCCATACCTTCCAGTCTATTTACCCAATTAACCTTGGCCAGTTCTCCTCTCATACCTTCATAATTGGCTGTGTTTAAGTTTAAGATTCTTGTTTGTGATTGAAATGTGTCACTTTCGAAATTAACATGACATTCAATGGTATTATGATCACTATTTCCCAGTGGATCTTTTACTATGACATTGCTAATTAACCCTGTTGCATTACATAATACGAGATCTAAGATAGCTTTATCCCTAGTCGGTTCTACAATGTATCGTTCCAAGAAACTGTCACAAAAACATTCTATAATTTCATCTTCTAGACCGCTGTTGATTGTCCCACTCTATATACAGATTAAAGTCCCCCACAATTAATGCATTACCTTTGTTACAAGCTCCAATAATTTCTCATTTAATGTTCTGTCTAATAATATAACTCCTGTTAGGGACCCTGTAAACTACTCCCACCAATGTTTTCTGACTCCTTCTATTCCTAATTTCCACCCAAACTGATTCTACTTCATGATCTTCTAAGGCCCTTCTTATTAATGTCCTTATGTCATCCTTTACTATCAGGCTACCCCTCCTCCTTTGCCAGTCTGTCTGTCTCTCTGAAATATTGTGTACCCTGGAATCTTCATTTCTCAACCTTGATCTTGTAAACATGTCTCAGTAATGGCATTTAGCTCTAGATCATTTACCTCTATTCGTGCCACTAGTTCATCTTATTACAGATGCTTTGTACATTCAGATAAAGGAAATTTCATTTCACTTTTTTGCCTTGGATCCAGGCCCAGCACTAGAAGGAAAGTGAGGCAGGGTTGACAGGGCCAGTCCAGAAAGCTCTGGTGAGGGTGGGATGGGGGGGTGATGGGGGGTGGGAGGGTGGGCGTGCAGTGCAGGGGGTGGGGGGGGGTACAGGGAGGTGGAGTTTTTCCCGGTGGGATTCTCGGGATTCTCCATGGGCCACAGATTGTCCATGGAGAAGGGACACCCACCCCAAGCCCACAGGGAGGGCACCTCGTATGACTGGATGGCCCTCCCATGTGGCGGAGGCACCCACAGCCACTCATTAAAACCCAGCGGCAGGGGGAAGAGGCCTTTAAGAGCCTCAATTGGCCTCTGGGCAGGAAGGCCGTCGTCGGCCCATCCCACCTCGACAAAGTCGCTTGCTGACGGAGAGGCAATAGGCTCTCTACCCCTGTCTCCCATCGCAATTCTATAGGCCCCTCTGCCTTAGGCGGGCCCCTAAAATCCAGCCCTGAGAATTATCAGAATCCAGATCTACCTGAAAATTGATGGAAGCTGATTCCATAAATTAATTCAAAAGGGAGTTGGACAGGTACTTGAGTTTGAGGAATTTACAGGGTTACAGACAAAAAGTGCAGATGTGGGACTAAGCACCACTGCTCTAAGAGCCAGTGCAGGCACGACAGGTTGAATGGCCTCATTCTGTGCTGTAAGTTTTTATCATTCTATGAGTAAAGTTGCTTGGACAACATTTTGTTGTATAGTGTCTTACTTCATTTTTGTGATATTTGGTTCAAAGGAGTTTAAACAATGAGCGTAATTGATATACATGGATAAAGCAAAGCACAACTTTTGCCCGTTAGAGTAAGTAGGGTCTTTTGATTCCATGATAGGATAAATTATATATGAGCTGAGACAGGAGTGTTTCCGAATAGTTGAGCCACCCAAGTGGGCCTTGAATCTGGATCCTTGGGTTTAGAGACAAAAGTGGATGGGGTATAAATTAAGCCAGTAAATGCTACAAAACAGGGACCTGTCCTCTGCAGGTGAAAGGAACATGTCCAGACTGTGCACCTTTTTTTTTAATTAAACAAAGTGTGGGGGCAATAATTCCCTGGTGCATTCTCCATGGCAATGCCTCGACCAGAGTGGGCTTGATAACAAATCAGGATCCTTTTCTCACGTAGTATATATTGTTGCTCCCTTTGAAATTTGGCATTCTTGTGTCTGTCCTGATGAGTGCAAGATGAAAATCTTCAACAGCATGTCTTTTTTCAGCAATGCACATGCTTTACAATGTAAAAGGTACTATATCAATGTAAGTTGTTATTGTGGTAATATGGCTTTGAGATTCCTGTAACTCTGCATCTTGATTCCCTTTTGCAGAATTCCAGCGGCAGGTATTTACAAATCATGTAATATCAGCAAACAATTATTTTTGTTAATATTGATGCTGAGATTTATCAAACATATGCTGTGGATCATGAAAAGAATACATTTGAGTTATATTTTTGCATCCGTTTTCTCATTGCTTACTCAACATAAAAAATGGCAGCCCCAAGCCTTCTTTGCCATTTAAAAAGATCATGGCTGATCTTCTAAATGACCACAGCAGGACTTGAACCTGCAATGTTCTGATACCCTCACTATTAGCACTGAAGTTTGATGCCTTATCCATTAATCCACGCGGCCAATTCAAAGGCAGAATGGAAGCACTTAGCAAAGTGATGAAAGGTTATTGGTGAAGTGCTTTCACGCTATATACCCTCTCCTGAATCAAAGCCGAGGACTGTACAAGTTTTAAATCCAATTTAAAAGTAGGGGCAATTCTGGGAAAACAAATTGTTTCCAGTGAAGCTGTGATTTAGTGCTTTCAACAGCACGTATCTGCAGGCTGTGAGCTCATAGAATTTCAGTAACATGCGCATATGTCTCAGGAAAGAATTTGAACTCATTAACATTGAACAAGTGCCAAAGAACAAAGGCTCTTGGCAGCCATCCCATTATTCCAAAACTCTGCTGCTCATGCCCTAACTTGTACCGAGTCCCGTTCACCCATTGTCCCTGTACTCACTGACCTACATTGGCTCTCGTTTAAGCAACGCCTCGATTTTAAAATACTCATCTCTGTTTTCAAATCTCTCCATGTATTTGTCCCTCCCTTTCTCTGTAATCTCCTCCAGCCCCACAACCTTCCAAGATATCTGCGATCCTCCAACTCTGGCCTCTTCAACATCCCTGATTTTAATTGCTCCACCACTGGTGACCATGCCTTCAGTTGCCGATGCCCAAAGCTCTGGAGTTTCCTCCCTAAACTTCTCTGCCTCTCTATCCCCCTTTAAGTTCCTTAAAACCTACCTCTTTGGCCAAGAATTTGGTCATCTGCCCTAATTTCTCCTTATGTGATTCAGTGTCAATTTTTGTTTGATAATCTTCTTGCATAGCACCTTTGGAGGTTTTACTCCGTTAAAGTTGCTATATAAATGCAAATGTTGTTACAAATAATCATTTAGTAGTACAGAACTTGAGTATTGCTGAAAATCGAGACATGTTGTCGAAGCTTTCCGTCTTAATACACAGGGCCCTGTTCTTTGCAGACAGAAAGAATATGTACAAACATTGTGCCTATTTCAGCTGAACAAAATAAGTGACAGCCATTTGCTGGTTCATTCCACAGGGCAATGCCTTGACCAATCAGAGTCAAGCAGCCTGGTTTAAATTTCAAGCAAAGCTTGTCAATTAACTGTCAGTCACCATAAACTGGTACATTCTCCATGGCAACGCCTCTACTAATCAGATGTCACTTGCCAATCAATCGGCACTCTTTTCTCATGCAGTATAAGTAGTTGTTTTCCCTTACATTGGTTATTCTTGCAGATAGTCTTGATGAGTGCAAGACAAAAAGCTTCAACAACATGTCTCTATTTTCAGCAAAACAAATGTTGTTGATTAAGCATTTTAACACCAACGAAATTTAACACCAGGCAGGGCAGGGGTGGGGTGGAGGGATGCCGGACATTTCAACATTTCAAATTACACAATCATATCATTTTTTGATATAGTCATTCTTGGGATTTAGGCATTGCTAGCAATGTCCGCAATTATTGCCCATCCTTAGTTGCCTTTGAGAAGGTGGTGAGCCTTCTTCCTGAACTGCTGCAGTCCACGTGGTGAATGCACTCCAACTGTGCTGTTAGGCAGGGACTTCCAGGAGTTGATGCAGCAATAATGAAGGAACGTGATACCTGTCCAAGTCAGAATGGTGTGTGACTTGAGGGAATTGATCTCCTCCGGGAAGGCCATCCCACCACAGCCACGTCCAGGTTCCTGACCCGTAATTGAGGCCGATGTAAGGATCCTGACCAACCAGGAAAATTCAGCCCAGAATATCTGGTCACCACCTCATTGCTGTTTGTGGGATCTTACTATGCACAAATTGGCTGCTGTGTTTCCTACATTACAACAGTAACTACACTTCAAAAATACTTCAGTGGATGTACAGCGCTTTGGGAGGTGCTACAGTCGTGAAAAGCATTATAGAAATGCAAGTCCTTTCTGTCTTTCTTCCAAAACCAATATTATACATCATAATTTCTTTGTAGTAGCAGTAATATTGGCAGAAGAAGTGACATCCTAAAGGGTTTGTATATGGGTATGATGGAGGAATTAGCATCAGACAAAACACAGAATAGCTTGAACTGAAAGCTCAATAGCTTTTGGAGTGGGGGAATAAGCCGTGGATGCAACTGTTATGTGATAATACAGTTCGATGACAGTACATTGCTTTGCAGATCCTGAATTCTGTCTTTAAACAGGCTGAGATCACACAATGAAATTCCTCACCTCTGCCAAACCTTCCCTTATTTTGTTTGGTAACATACCTGCGAAGAACTGGGGGACATTTTGCTCCTTAATATCAGTCAGCCTTCTCACATGTGGGGAGCTGATCCCTCATCCAATCCCACAATGCAGTTCTATCCCCTGCAGTGCTACACTCACAGTTTGTTGAGGATTTCCCCTGTGACCACTATGCTGGATTAATAACTCACGTGTGGCAGACTTGAATACAGCTGTTAGTATTTACAGTACAGAAACAGGCCATTCAGCCCAACAGGTCCATACCAGCATTTTTGCTGCATATGAGCCTCTTCCCATCCTTCTTCATCTAAACCCAGTAACTTATCTTTCTATTGCTTTTGTGAGTCTTTGGAATTCTCTTCGTCAAAAGGCAGTGGAAGCAGAGTCTTTGAATATTTTTAAGACAGAGGTAGATAGATTCTTGATAAGCAAGGGGGTGGAAGGTTATTGGGGGTAGATGGAAATTTGTAGTAATTAGTTCAGCCATGAACTTAGTGAATGGCAGAGAAGGCTTGAAGGGCTGAGTGGCCTACTCCTGCTCCTAATTCGTATGTTTGTATGTTTCTCCCTTATGTGTTTATTCAGCTCCCTCTCAAATGCATCTATGCTAGTCACCTCAACTATTCTTTGTGGTTCTATATTCGAATCATTCTCTGGGTAAGAAATTTCTCCTGAATTCTCTATTGTATTCATTCGTGACTATCTTATATTTATGGACCATTGTTCCGGTTTCCTCCTCATTGGAAACATCTTCTCAATCTACCCTATCAAACGTTTGCATAATCTTGAAAACCTCATCTCTCAGTCTTCTATTTTCCAGAGAAAAGAGTATCAGCCTGGTCAATTTTTCCTGTTAAGTATAACCTCTCAGTTCTGGTATTACTCTAGTAAGTCCTTTTTTGCACCTTCGCCAATGCCTCAATATTTTTTTTTATAATAGAGACCAGAACTGTTCACTGTGTGATCTAACCTGCTCTGTCATCTGGCAGAATATTTATCTCAGATCAGGCCTAGGAAAATATTGAACCTCAGAGTTTTTATATTCTGGAACTGAATACTGGAATTATATATAAATGAACTTGGGCCAGTTGGAGTTGCAGCATGGGCTGAAGACACATTTTTGTATCTACGCACGTGGCTTCAGGACATGGTACAACTCCGAATGGTCTAGCTTCATCTATAGAGAGAAGCGCAAAAGATCCTCAATCAGATCAGCAGAAAAAAAAAGATTTATTGATAGGAAGCATTGTGGCTCAGTCTCTGCATTAGATATAATGTTATTCAAATATTTCCTGAGTTTTACGGGTTTGCCTAGAGTTTGTCTACTGGCTTTAGAGTTGAATGGAATTTCTTTGTCCTTATCACATCACTAAATTGTTTCTTGACCTTGGGCACCTCTAGAGGTTTCTTTCAAATATGAGCACCTCCTCCTCAGTATCCACATGGACCTGTGACCTTGGGGAGGAGACTGAATCAACACCAGTTATAGACACAGGAAGTGACACTGGTCTACACCAGTAATGCCAAATTGGCTCATAGCCAATTGGCAGCCAGTTTAAACCACACTTGATTTTTTTTCCATTGTCTTCAATTTATACAATACTTTTCATGTTTGACATAGAAAAGCATACACAAAGCCCTTCACAAAGGCTGGGTCAAAAGAAAGAAGGTTACAAAGAGGAACTAAAAGCTTGTATTAATTGTATATCAATTGTGTTTAATTATATACAGTGGAGGGCATTAATTGGGGTTTCACGTAAGGACATATAAAGAGACACTGATACTGTGGTGTGATTGAGTTAGGAGGTATAAGCTTGTAATGTTTCACACTGTGAATAAATGCAAGACTAAGTAAAGACTGGCTCCAGTATCATCCTTCACCAACTAGCTTTCTGGAATAGAACATGGCAACAGAGGCTAGCTATTACAGCGGAAGACAGAATTGGAACAATAAGCGAATGAATCCCAGGAATACCCCAGAAACAGTTAATAGGTGCCTCAGCTGTGACTCAAAGTATCATTATGCGATGAACTGCCCAAAGTGGAGAGGCAGGGTTCTCGAAGATGAATATAATGATGAATCTGAACAAATTGTACCAGTCACACGAAATTTTAGTCCTGTGATGAACTTGTTTTGGACTCTTTCAACTGTACTGTACAAGATACTGCTTGCACTTCAACAATATGTGGAACAGATTGGTTAAAATGTTTTCTAGATTCACTAAGTAGTGAGGGTAGACACAAGGTCTAGGGCAGCACAGTGGCGCAGTGGTTAGCACCGCAGCCTCACAGCTCCAGGGACCCGGGTTCAATTCTGGGTACTGTCTGTGCGGAGTTTGCAAGTTCTCCCTGTGACTGCGTGGGTTTTCGCTGGGTGCTCCGGTTTCCTCCCACAGCCAAAGACTTGCAGGTTGGTAGGTAAATTGGCCGTTGTAAATTGCCCCTAATGTAGGTAGGCGGTAGGGAATATGGGATTACTGTAGGGTTAGTATAAATGGGTGGTTGTTGGTCGGCACAGACTCGGTGGGCCGAAGGGCCTGTTTCAGTGCTGTATCTCTAAATAAATAAATAAAAAAAATAAAAAAGGTTAGGAGTATAAAACTACTAAATGACTTTATGACTCTATAACTCTACTACTGCTTTAGGTTTGCTGATGACAACACATTGAGGTCACTAAAGACGATTGTAATTTCATGTAAAATAGCTGGAGTAAGCCACTTTATCAATACTGATGTGGTCACTTTGCTCTGTGAAAAAGACACAAATGAAACTTGACATGGAGCATAATAAGGCAATTATTTTTGGGAAGTCAGTGGATCTGCAGTTTACCCATTCAGGACATTATTGTATCCCACTAATAAAACCTGCTGTTCCCCGTCAGAGCTTTAGACAAGTATTTATGGTATCAGGAATCAGAGAAAAAAGCAAATTGTCTTAAAGTTACATAGATAATTTGCTCACCATACTTGTCAAAGATTAAGAGTCCTGCTAACAGATGCAGGTGTGGTTGATGAAGAGTATACAATGCTAGTAGAAGAGATTAGTAAGAAGTTTGAAATCTGTAAAAAGTTTTAGAGGATGTCACCATGTCCTATTGTAAGCCTTCCCTTGGCACATGATTTTAATAAAGTACTTGCCTTGGATCTAAAGGAGTGGGATGAAGACTGAAATATTTTCAGTCTACATTTAGGGCACCAACGAAGTTTCTGACTGATAATGGAGGGGAATTTGTGAATGTCGAGTTCAGAGACCTGTGAAAATATTAACGTTATGGTCTTGAATACTGCAGCTGAAAGTCCTTTCAGAAATGGACTCTGAAAGGAATCATATGGTGATTGATGAAATGCTACATAACATTTTGGCTGATCAACCAGACTGCAAGTTGACCAGTATCCTGACATGAGTGGTTCATGCAAAAATTTGCTTCAGATGGTTGGAGGGTCTATGGGTGAAATCCCAAATTCCCTTCTGTGCTGGGCAGTTGTCTTCCAGTTCTAGAAGGTACTACAATTAGTTCAAATCTTCATTTGTGAATGCTTTTCATGCAGGGAGATGGGCTTTCATCAAGGCTGAGGTCTCAGAAAATATTCAAAGAGCTCTGCAGCAGTATCTGAGAGAGTTTAATTCAGGGGATTTGGTGTATTATTAAAGAGAGGGGCTGGAATTTTACGCAACATCAACGAGCGGGATGGTGGCGGGGCGGGGGGTGGTGCCACTTAACGGTAACTTAAGAACCTTCACCCCCCCTCCACGCCGATTTTACATGTGGCAAGCGGGTGTTCTGTAGCCGGGAAAAGCTGGGAAAACCAGGCGTCTGCGATTGTCCTGGGGGTTTGGGAGGGGCCTGCTCATCAGGCACAGGGTGCCCAATGGAAGGTCACCCCTTCTATCCCAACCACCCCAGCACCCAACCGACCACCCTTGCCTCGCCAGGTCCCGACCAATTACCCCCAGCGAGGCAACCAAAACATACCTTTCCTCCCTGCTCCACGGCTTCTCCTATCTTCGGCTGGTCAACAGCCCCAGCAGTGGCCACTGCTCCCGATGGCGCTGCTGGGACTAAGAGCTGCTGGCCCGCTAATTGGCCAGAAGCTCAATGAGGTGGGACTTCCTCCCTCAAGCAGATGGACGTCCCGCCACAGGATAATTAAAGCCTGGGGACCCGTAAAGTACGGAACGGATCCCCAGGCGAGGCGGAAGTTTTACGTCAGAGGCTGGCTCCCGCCCGCCCACCGTAAAATTCCGGCCAGGGTCATATGTAATGGAAAGGCCCTGTTAAGGTAATAGGTCGTAATGGTAAGACAGTAGATATTAAACATGGCAATCAAATTGTTAAGGTTGATTCCTCATGACTAATTGAGATTAATTGCAAAACGTCCTGAGGAACAGAATATGGATCAAAGGCAGGATAGTGGTAATGTGAGTTATCATGATGCACACAACAGAGCTATCACATCCAAAGGTCAATTGCCCAGAGTGGGTATTCGGGTGACACATATTCCAGAGGGGTCTAGTGAATGGTGGGATGTGACAACTGTGGGATGTGTAGGAAAAGCTACCAGCAAGTTTAAATACTGATTGAATGTTCAGGATGATGGCCAAGAAGCGAGGTCCACAGACTGGCAGAATGGGGTGAAAGACTGGAGAGTAAGAAAGCACAGTGCAAGTTCTAATAGTGAGTGCAGAAGTGGCTCTTGCATCAGAAGATGATCACATGCTGGAGAAAGAACTTTGAATAGCGCAAGGGGGAGATCTCACAGTAGCAGTCCCAGCAGATTTAGAAGTGGAAGAAGAGGCCATAAATTGAATAGATTACCTAATGAAATGAAGGCTACATAAAGGTCTCAGAACAGAACTTGAAGCAGAAATCCTCATGACTGTTAAGTTTTGGTGGCTGCCAATAAACTTGAGGATGAACTAATAAGAGAGGTAAAACAAAAGAAATTAGATAGTTGGAGAGAGTTTGGAGTTTTTCTGAGGTTCCAGATAAGGGACAGCGAGCCTTGTCAGATAAATGAATTTGTACTGAAAAGGTCCTTCCCAATGGGAGTTATAAGGCTAAAGCGAGGCTAGTTGTGAGGGTATTGAAGAGTGACTGGGTGATACAGACGTTAGAGTGGACTCTCCCACAGCTGGAAAAATAATTATTTTTTTTTAGCTCTTTTGGCCACATATTCATGGCAGTGTAGATCAATCGACGTTAAAGGTGCGTTTCTGCAGAGCGATACTCTTCAGCGAGAAGCTTTTCTGAAACCGCTCAAAGAGGCAGCAGATGTAGAAGGGAAACTTTGGAAACAAAACAAATGCATCTATAACCTGAATGATGCTTTCAGAATATGGTATTTTTCAGCAAGATCTGTTTTGCTGCAAATTGGTTGCGTTCAACTAAAAGCAGGTTCTGCAATATTTTACTGATATCATAAAGGAAAACTTCCAGGCATCTTCATGATGCATGTTGATGATTTCTTATGGGGCGGTACTGCGGAATTTGAGAAATATATTATTGTTAAGATTAGAGTTGAATTTAAGATTGGGATTCAGGTTTCTGGGGCTATTAAATATATAGGTTTAGATATTAAGCAGAGTATTCTGAAATAACTTTAAATCAACAATCCTATTAAGAAAGTGTTACTCTAATCCCAGTTAATCATACTAGGTCATCACTGAAAGATGAGGTTATATACAAAGAAGAGAAAGAGCTGTTGCAGAGCTTGATTGGTCAGATGAACTGGTTGTGCACTCAGACTAGACCAGATGCTCATTGAGAACTGTCGGCATGACATTGGCCATCTCAATTTCTCTGCTCCCCTCACTCACTCCAACCTATCTCCCTCCGAACGTGCTGCACTCCGTTCTCTCAGGTCTAACCCCAACATTGTGATCAAACCTGCTGGCAAGGATGGTGCTGTTGTTGTCTGCAGAGGCCGAGCGCCAACTCTCAAACACTTCTTCCTACCTCCACTTGGACCACGGCCCCACATTGAACATCCAGCCACTGACTCCATGACTGTCACTGACCTCATCTCCTCTGAAGGTCCTCCCTCTACAGCTTCCGACCTCATAGTCCCACAACCCCAGACAGCCCGCTTGAGCGCAAACCTCCTGTTTGAGGGCTCTCCGCTTCTTCCTTGAACAGAGGCCCAACCAGTTCCCATCCACCACCACCCTCCTCCGCCTGGCTGAACTTGTTCTCACATTGAACAACTTCTCCTTCAACTCCACTCACTTCGTTCAAATAAAAGGTGCTGCTATGGGTACCACATGGGGCCTAGTTATGCCTGTCTTTTTGTGGGATATGTCGAACATTCCTTGTCCCCCCGACATTTGGTCGACAGGGCCCTCAACCGTGTTCAGCCCATTTCCCGCACTTCTGCCCTCGCCCATTCCCCTCCCTCCCAGAACCGCAACAGGGTTCCCCTTGTCCTCACTTTCCACCCTACCAGTCTCCACATCCAAAATATCATCCTCTGCTATTTCCGCCACCTCCAGCATGATGCCACTACCAAACGCATCTTCCCCTCCCTGTCAGCATTCCGAAGGGATCGTTCCCTCCGCGATACCTTGGTCCACTGCTCCATTAGCCCGACACTTTGTCTCCTTCCCACTGCACCTTCCCATGCAATCGCAGGAGGTGTAATAACTGCCATTTTACCTCCCCTCTCCTCACCATCCAAGGCCCCAAACACTCCTTTCAGGCGAAGCAGCGATTTACTTGTACTTCTTTCAATGTAGTATACTGTTTCCGCTGCTCGCAATGCGGTCTCCTCTACATTGGGGAGACCAAACGCAGATTGGGTGACCACTTTGCGGAACATCTCCACTCAGTCCGAAAACATGACTCTGAGCTTCCGGTCGCTCACCATTTCAACACACCCCACTGCTCTCATGCTCACATCTCTGTCCTGGGCTTGCTGCAGCGTTCCAGTGAACAGAAACGCAAGCTCGAGGAGCAGCATCTCATCTTTTGATTAGGCATGCTATAGCCTTCCGGACTCAACATTGAGTTTAACAATTTCAAAGCATGACTGGCCTTTTTTATTATTATTTTATTTTATTTAATTTTTTAACCATCTGCCTGCCTTACACTTGGTTTTTCATGTTGTGCTTTTGGACAGAGCTGCTCATTAATCTGCCATCAAAATTCTCTCTGGACTAATGCTTTGTCTTTCACCACAACCATTAACACTCCCTTTGCCTTCGTCCCATGACATATTTGTCATTTAATCTCTCCTACCCTCAGCCCTATCACACACCTTCCACTTTTTCCCTTCCCCACCCACCCCCTTCACTTGCTTTAAACCTATTACATTTCAAACCTTTGCCAGTTCTGATGAAAGGTCACAGACCTGGAATGTGAACTCTGCTTCTCTCTGCACAGATGCTGCCTGACTTGCTGAGTATTTCCAAGACATTCTGTTTTAAGACCAGATGCTACTATGAAATACCCTAAAGAAGAGAATGATTTAAGGGTAAATAAAATATTGAAAAAAATAAATATGGAGAAATGAAGAAAGATTAAATCCATCCTAAAGTGAGCCAAAGAATATGAATCTAGTCATTTTTAGTGATGCTTCACATGGTAATCTTCCTGATGGGTATTCGAGTGCAGCTGGTTTTATAATATTTCTGATGGGTGAAGATCGGAAAGGTTGTCCTTTAGTTTGGGAATATAAAAAAGGTTGTTAAAAGTACTTTGGCTGCTGAAACATTTGCTCTTTTGGAGGCCATAGATTTTATTTTTCAAATATGTTAAGTGAGATTCTCTACAAGGGGTGTACTGAATATAGTATTTCCATTTAATGTTATGTAGATAATTGTTTCCTGTAAATAATGTACACCCTACAAAAAGTATGAGTGAGAAAAGGTTACGGATTGACCTTGCCGTCTTGAAACAAATGCTGGAGAGAAAGGAAATCTCTAAAATTAAATGCAAGATGCAAGTCATCAACTGTATGATTCTTTTACAAGAAGAAATGGTTTTACGAAGAAATTGTTAGGGGTCCGAGAGGAGAGGTGTCTTGCAATATAATGCTTTGTAGAAGAATATGGAAGTTTTCTTGATTTGGTTTGAAATTTTGTTTGTGCATATTAACTCAAGTTTTATTTAAAGAGAAAGAAGGGACTCTGTTAATTGTATATCAATTGTGTTTACTTATATGCAGGTGGAGGGCATTAACTGGGATTTCACTTGAGCACATATAAAGAAACACTAGGAGGTGTATGCTTGTAATGTTTCACTGTAAGACTAAGTAAAGATCGGCGCTAGTCTCATTCTTCACCAACTGGCTTTATGGAATCGACCAGCTTGGTCAAAGAAATTAGTTTTTAGGAGGGTATTAAAGGAGGAGAGGAAGTAGTGTTAGGAACAGAATTCCAGCTGGCTAAAGATACGACTGCCAAAGTTGGGGAGAAGAGGATTCTGGAGTCAGAGAAATGGAGAGCTCAGAGGAAGGGGGAATTGTGGGGCTAGAGGAGCTTACAGAGATAGAAAGGACTTGCATTTATACAGCACCTTGCATGACCTCAGGACATCCCAACATGCTTTACATCCAATTAAGTACTATGTGCAAATTGGCTGCCACGTTTGCAACATTTCAACAATGACTACACGTCGAAATTACTTCCATTATTTTCGGCAAAGTTTGGTCCAGTAGCAGTTATCTATTCGCACGCAGGCCAGGCTGCATTTATGCTGAGAGTTTAGGTATTCGCTGAGCACATGCAGGCAAATCTGTTATTGGGCTTTTGTTACTTGGGCAATAAGTCCGGTTTGGATCATGATGCATTGAGGAAGATCGGAAATGAACCTAAAACACTGCACTAGCAGCAAGGAAAGGCAAAAGGAGACGCATGATTACACAAAATTTCCAAAATGCAAGCAGTGTTAGGCTGGACAAATGAAAAGATTAGGGATTTCAAGCCCAGTTATGTTTGATCATTACAGCTGTTGATAGCACAGTGCTAATCAATGAGTTAAAAGCTTACTGTATACCAAAGGGATGACTGTTTTAAATAATTCAGGTTTCTCAGCCTCTGAAAGTGTGTTAACAATGGCGTGTAAAAGGACTGTGGCCTTCTACTGACATGGGTCATTGCAGTGGTGGAACTCAGCCCAGTCAGACAGGCACTGTTTCAGTTGCTTAGACCTTGGAGTGAATAAGTTCCCATTCGAACCAGGCACAAATGTTTAAATTATTTTTAGTTGAATATATCTGAGAGTGGGAGCGGGAAAGTTTAAAAGAGGCTGTGCCTGCTCAACCGATCATTAAGTTGTTTTGTTACCTTATATTTATTTCCGATATTCTCTCGTCCTCTCCCGACAACATCGATTAGGCATGATCTCATGAGTGCCAGCTAACCTTCGAAACCTTATCGAATGGCCCACCATTGGTATACAAGCTTAGATAATGAGCATTGGCAGGCTCAACTGACTGTAGGTGACATCACAATCAGGTCCTAGACAACTTACAATTTATTTTTGAAGTGTGCAGGTGATTTGTTTGAGCTTGTGACCCCTCTAAATATTTTTGCATGACCGTGCACACACTGTTACTTAAAGAGGCCAACTTGTGCGCTGCCTGCGCGCTGTTTGTTGTTGCTTCTAGATTAATTGAGTGTTTGGTATCAACAAGTCCCAAATAAAATTGCTTGCCTTTTTGCTTTATAATGAGATGAATAACAATTTTAAATTAAAGTATCCAAAAGAGTAGAAAGATTTAGGGATAAGTAATGTGTAAATAAAAACTACTTGCATGATGTTTCAACTAAAGTTTTTGTACAATTTATGTCTTTATATAATATACAGCCAGTTATAAAGATAATAAAACCTAAATCAAACTGAATTCAATTCACTGACTCCCACAGCCCACCATTGAAGCCCAGCTTCAGGGAGATGAAGCTCGTGTTCAGACAGAAGCATCAAACCTCCCTTCCCTGTGGAACAAAACACATTATACAACAATGCACATCACATACCAACATTAAAAACTCCCTCCGTACAGTTTGTGTTTCTCTCTCTCTCTACAGTTTGTGTTTCTCAAGATTCATGGAGTTTTCAGATGATTCTCGTGGGTCCCGATGCTGTCATCCTCACAACTGACAATGAATGGTGCATTTCCGACTAGCAGGAAGACCAGAAGGCCTCAGACAGTGGGCTTTGGTTGCAAGTTTCCGCGTTTGTGACACCCACGCATAAAGGGACATTTTCTCCTGATTCACCACCAGCTGCGCTTGCAAGACCAAACACCCATTCCGGTAGACTCCCAAATCACTCAAAGCAGGACTGTTGGGAGCCCTACTGATAGGGGAATCCCGGAATCAGAGGATACTTGATACAACCAATGGATTCTGGCAGAGTTATAGTAAGAGTTCAGTGAAACCCCTAGAGAACACGGGACTAAGGATTTAATATATCAGTAGATAGATATTATCACCAGCTCATGACTAGCCATCTTGTTCATGCACCGTAGTACATCTTGTAATTAATTGGAACTCAAAAATTGTCCATGATTATCATAAGCAGAGAACATTGTACCATCGCAAAAGCGAAACACTGCAGATGCTGGAAATCTGAAATTAAAACAGAAAATGCTGGAAATTCTCAGTAGGTCTGTGGAGAGAGAAACAGAGTTAACATTTCAGGCCTGTGACCTTTCATCAAAACTGATCAAAGACAGACCCAAACGTTAAGCAGAATTTTACCAGCCCCATGGAGGCAGGAATGGAGGCAGGGGCGGTGGGTGATGGTAAAATGGTGTGGGGCCGCATCAGACTTGCTCCCTGACATCTTCCCGCCGTCGACCAATTTTACCAAATGCGGGCAGCGGGATGGTTCAGTGGCTGGTGGAATGGTGGCAAGCAGGTAATTAAGGTTGTTCAACAGCCAATTGTCAGGTATTTTCCGACCTTTGTCTGATTTTACCAATGGTGCATGAGATGCACAGAGGCTCAGAGCCTCATCTACTCAAACGAGGTGAGGTCTCAGTGGCAGCTGAGTTGTGGAGAGAAATGACAGCCATAAAGTGAAGCTGTCTGCAGGCTGTGTCTTCAAGAATCAAGTTTGGAGGCACAGCAGAGGGTGGGGCCAAAGTGAAGTGCTGTTAGTGGAAAGGTGTCTCCCAGGCTTACAAAAGCCACTGGAAGCAGAGCAAGGTTCTTGAGAGGCTCGTCGCAGTGGAGGATTCATCTGGCTATGGGGCCTTCAGCCTGTGGAGACGCCACCAGGTGAGACCTGGTGGCCTCCTTGTGGCCTTGGGAGGGGATCCTTCCTTTGAGGGCAATCCATGGCTCCCAGAGGGCTCTATGCCCCGACGGCACTGGCCACACTACCAAGACCCACCTCTCACCCACACGGTTGCCAGGGCCTGCCTGACTGTCCCCAACTCCACTCACCTGTCCTGGGGTCTTCAAACTCTTCTCTTCTGAAGACCTCCTGCAGAACCAGCAGTGGCCACCGCTCCCAGTGGCACTGCTGGTACTGCATAGCTGCCGCCCCTCCGATTGGCCAACAGCTCTCGAGGCGGGAGCTTGTGTCTTAAAGGGTCGGCGTCCCTGATGGTGGTCAGTTAAATTGCAACGGAGGTCCGCCAGTGAGCTGAAGCAGGTTCTCCTGCTTTCCAGCCCACTGCGACAACCCCCATTGCCGGAATAAAATCCGGCTCATGGTCACAGAAGTTGCTACCCAGCTGAAAGGGTGTACCGTCAGAGGCTCAGCTTCATCAAGATGTCCGGGCACCAATGTCTGCAACTCTCCAGGCAGGTGGTGGCGGAGCTGCGCAGTATCCCGGAGCAGAAGTTGATGTCAATGGGAAGTGGCGGACACCCAATGCCTGTAACCTTAAAAGTGACATTGGCACTCAGCTTTTTTGCCTTTCCAGGGACGTTGCAGGGATTGCCTGGAGATCTCTAAGTCCGCAGCCCACTGCTACATAAAGGAGGTTATGGATGCCACATACCATAGGCTGGCCAGTATATCAAGATCTGACCAATCAGGCTGAGATGGCAGTTGGCTTTGGGACCATGGATGGATTTCCCCAGGTGTAGGGGATCATTGACTGTACTCATGTGACTGTCAAGGCTCCCTCAGAGCAGCCAGGCATCTTTGTAAACAGGAAAGGGGTCCATTCCCTTAACCTTCAAGCTGTCTGTGTCCACTGTAAGTGGATCATGCAGGCGTGTGCAAGGTTTCCAGGAAGCTGCCAGGACTCCTACATCCTTAGACAGCTCCAACTGCCTCAGCTCTTCAGGCTGTCTTAACGCCTTTGTGGCTGGATACTGGGAGACAAAGGGTATCCACAGAAGTCATGGTTTCTGATCCCTGTATGTCAACCCAACACACAGGCTGAAGACTGTCATGGTCCTGTTGTTTTTTTTTCGGAATATGCGGTTTTCCTTTAAGGGATCAGTATTGCTTTAAAAGCCGGCAAGCCTTAGGAGTTATAGGAAGTTGCATTTTCGGTGCCTTAGAAACAGCCATTTGGAGACTGCGATTCAAATGGTGCATTCTCGTTACCACAGATACAGCCACTGGGAGTGAGCCTGATGCGATACATTTGTTACAATTCAGTTTGAACTGGCCGTTAGTAAGACAGTTTGAACACACAGACAGACAGAAGACACAGACAGACAGCAGACACAGACAACTGGGGTGTCAGCACTGAAAAAGAGCACTCAACCATTTAAACTGAAGGAAATAGGATTTTTGTCTGTTTAATTACTATCTCTCGAAATTCTAAAAAGTCAAGCCAGGACAGAGATCTTTGGTGATTTAAATTGAAGAAAAGGAAGTTAGACTGTGACAATTTTTTATCCCTCAAAAACTCTGAAGTCAGATTGATCCTGTTGAAAGAATTTGCAAGTCGTTAATTATTGAAATTCGCTGGACTTCAAACAACATTCTGCGAGGACTTCGAACAACATTCTGCGAGGACTTCGAACAGCATTGTTCGAGGACTTCGAACAACATTCTGAAGGGAGACTTCGAACAACATTCTGTGAGGACTTCGAACAACATTGGACTGTAAATTTGCAAGGACTCTAATTTTTCTATTTTTAAATGTTCATTGTGTTTAAGAAATTAGTTCTTTTAATTAAAGAGTTAATTTGTTGATTTAAAGACACCCGTTTTGGTTAGCCTCATTCGGGGGTTAATAGATGGTGGGTCTTTCTTTAATTTGGAAAGTTTTTAAATGACATGTTAGCCGACCTGTGGATCTGTCAGAGGAAGACACCGAGCAAGCCAGATCCTCAGAAGAGGAGGATGAGCATGAGGCACCTCAACTCTTGCCAGCTGATGAAGATGGCACCGCGGGGCCCACCTCATAGGACAGTGGCATGAGTGGTAGGGAAATCTGTGTCTCTCTGATCAGCAGATGCTTCACATCAAGACAAGTGCAAGCAGCTACTGAGCCACCAAGTTCTCTCACAAAGGCGGCCTTGCTGACCTTTCATCAGAGATCCTTAGCATCTCTCTGTATCTGTCAGGACCATCATGTCCTTCTGTCAACACAGGCACTCATGAGGCCCTCACTTTTACATACCAACCATCTAGTTGATTCCACGTTTGGTCACTGTCAATTGTTGCATAAAAATAAAAACACAAGTCCTTATACATTGAACATCAAAACCTTTAACAACAATTTAACAATAAATGTTTCTGCAATTAACAAATTATTACCCAGTGAAACCCCAAGTGACAGTCCATACAGAAAGCGAGCACATGAATGTCACTTCTACAGGATGCTCCCCCTGCACCTGGAGTTGATGTGGGGGCAGGTTGCTGCCTTTCTTGCTCCTGTACATTAGTTGTCCATGGCTTGTTTTCTCTGGGTGCCTGAGCCCTGTTAGAGCCCAGCAAATTTGGGGACACCTGTATCTGTGCAGGAGCTGTCTTAGTCATCAGACCAGCAGGCAGCGTTGGTGTCACTGTCAAAGGGGCAAAGGATCTGCCTTTAGTTATGGAAGTGCCTTGAGAGGAGCCCCCACTGCCTTCAGCCTGCCCCTCCACTGCTCCTTCAGCATCCACATGCACTCCTCTGGTTGCCTGCAGTGGTTCAGTTCCTGGAAATGGGGAGATGCGTGGCTGGCCCATCTCACATACACATTGCTAAATAGACTTCACAGATGAGGCCATGGCATGCAGTTCTGTACACGTTCCATGTGTCTCTCCATAAGGATCGCCACTCTCACAATGCCTGACATCATGCATTCACCTGCCAGAGGTATGAAGCCAATCATGGCATATGTGGACTCCACCATCATTTGTGCATGGGACTTCACTGTCTTTGGAAACTCCGACAGATGTTCACACGTTTGATTCTGCAGCTGAAGATCTGCTGCTTTGCTGATGGCACACAAGGCTCGCCATCCACACGGAGCTGAGCATCTCTGGCCCGCTCCTCACTCCTCAGAGGGGAAGTGACTGCAGCTGTCACTGTCGACGTTACCTCCTCCTGCCCGTCTGTGCAATGCTCACCAGATTGTGCCACCTGTTCTACACGCGCAACAAAGCCCACCAACATGAGTGCACCTGCACTTGTGGAGGGTGAACTGGAGTAAAGTGACGTTGCGGACAGGATTTTCCTGCAGGCTTCAGGACCCGCCGTCAGGCTCAAAAGGGGCTCAGAAGCCTGCACTGTGTGGGAAACAGTGGCTCACGTGATTTTCCCCAAATTGGCTAATTAATGGCCAGACGGCGGGCTCTCCATCTAATTAAGGATGGTGGGCGGGCTCTCAAACCTGGACAGCCAATAGGAGGCCTTCCAGCTTGACAGCAGCAGTAGGATGCCATGGCAGGTACATGGGAGGAAGGGCACTCCAAATTTAAAATAAAACACGGCATTTACAGCCGGGCCACCACTGTGGTGATGGGGGGGGGAGGGGGGGAGAGGGGGAGGCGTTGGTGGGATGACCCTTCCACAGGGTGGCATGCAGCTACTGCTGCTGCTGAACCCAAGCAGGCAGGAGGTGCCTCTAAACCTGCCTGGAGCATTTCCCCCACCCCCCCGCCAATGTGCTGCCGGGAGGCTGCCTCCAAGTAGCGGTACTGTCACCGCACCACCTGCAGAGACCTGGAGACCAACTGGAAAATCCCAGTCGGCCTCCAACAATAGGCCTCAATAGGCCTTTAAGTAGTTCAATTAGCTATCGCTGCTTGCGGGCAGGTAGCCCTGCTGACCCTCCAGCCCCGTGCAGGAAAATGGCCCAGGGATGGTACGGAACTGGCATGCTGGCCGGCAGCACTATTTTTTAGCATCCACCCACTTCCATTCCATTCCCGGCCCAAATGGGGGCTAAAAATCATGCCCAGTGTCTCGAAATGGCATTGAATCCTGTGAGTTTTCTAGTGTAGCAGAAGCCCTGGTCTGTTCCTCTTCTGCAGCTATACCTAGTGGAGAGACATGATTTTAGTGAAACAGTTGCTCCTTCTACCAAGCCCTGGTGCCGCCCCTTGGTCAGGAGCTTCCAATGGTGTTAAAGGCCCACGCAGGTGCCACAGGCGACACACGGTCTAGGGAATGTTGGATGCAACCATCACTTTACTCACTCTCCATTGCTTCCACACCTGCCTCACCCTCAGCAACAGGCTGCCCTGCTATGACCCATGCAATCTCCATGGCTTCCTCCTCCATCAGTGACACCACAGCAATGAAAGGCACTCCACTTACGGATCGTTGACGCTCCCTGGCATTGTAAGCTTCTCCTGCAAGCGTAGACAAACACAGTTTCACTCCTGTCTCATGCCACACCTGATTGGTCATTCTGAGGCACTGTAAATGTGCAGCACAATACCGCTGGGACAGCATAGTGAAACGCCATTCAGCCATCTCAATGCAGCATTCACTTGTCACTGAGCATGGGGCTCAGGTGTGTGAGAACTGGGCACCTCAATGTATAAATAAGTGCCTGGTGTTCCCCAATGCATGGGCCTACCACCTGAACTCACATATCATGGGCATCTTTTAAGTGATACTTGGCTTCCAGTTTGTTACTCTCAATGCCACTCACCTTTCCAGACCACAGCAGGTCATCAAATCTCTTCCTGCACTTCTTGCAATAATCCTTCAGCTGCCTATGATGTCTGCCCCTTCAGCTATGCCCTCCTGGTGAGGCTTGCCAGCCTCCTCTATCCACCTGCCGCGACCAGCACCTGTCTCCTTTATCTGACTGCTTGCAAAAGTGCCTCCAGGGAATCGGGAGTGACGCTTCCTCATTCTGACGCCATTTCTCTGCTGCTTTCTTTGCTGTTGACAGCCTCCTTCTTGCCTCTGGCTTCAACCCACCTCACTGCTGCACATGTGCCTTTAGAAATGGCAGCTGTATCCGAGCTATCAGCACTAGGCCCAATCATCTTCAGCTGCTTCATCAATGACTTTCCTGCAATCATAAGGTCAGAAACGGGGATGTTCGCTGATGATTGCACAATGTTCAGCATCATTCGTGACTCCTCAGATACTGAAGCAGCCTGTGTAGAAATGCAGCAAGACCTGGACAATATCCAGGCTTGGGCTGATAAGTGGCAAGTAACATTCATGCCACACAAGTGCCAGGCAATGACTATCTCAAACAAGACAGAATCTAACCATCTCCCCTTGACATTCAATGGCATTACCATCGCTGAATCCCCTACTATCAACATCCCGGGGGTTACCATTGATCAGAAACCGAACTGGAGTAGCCACATAATTACCATGGCTACAAAAGCAGGTCAGAGGCTAGGAATCCTGCGGCAAGTAACTCACCTCCTGACTCCCCAAAGCTCGTCCACCATCTACAAGGCACAAGTCAGGAGTGTGATGGAATACTCTCCACTTGCCAGGTTGGCAACAACACTCAAGAAGCTCGACACCATCCAGGACAAAGCAGCCCGCTTGATTGTCACCCCATCCACAAACATTCACTCCCTCCACCACTGACGCACAGTGGCAGCAGTGTGTACCATCTGCAAGATGCACTGCAGCAATGCACCAAGGCTTCTCAGACAGCACCTTCCAAACCCATGACCTCTACCATCCAGAAAGACAAAGACAGCAGATGCATGGGAATTTCACCACCTGCTAGTTCCCTTCCAAGCCACACACCATCTTGACTTGGAACTATATCGCCGTTCCTTCACTGTCGCTGGGTCAAAATCCTGGAACTCCCTTCCGAACAGCACTGTTGGTGTACCTACACCCCCAAGGACTGCAGTAGTTCAAGAAGGCAGCTCACCACCACCTTCTCAAGGGCAATTAGGGATGGGTAATAAATGCTGGTCTAGCCAGCAATGCCCACATCTACAAACATTCACTCCCTCCACCACTGATGTACAGTGGCAGCAGTGTGTACCATCTACAAGATGCACTGCAGCAACGCACCAAGGCACAATGAATAAAAACGCCAATGGCACCAATAAATAAAAAAAACTAGGACCCGCCTACCACCATTAATTGTCCGACTCCCTTGCCTGCAGGCCCTTAATTGGCTGTTGCTGATAATATCCGATAGGAGGTCCTGCCACCTGCCCATGCGTGCCGTCGACCCACATTTCCACCGAACGTTGGGCCAACTGCCCGATCAGTAAAGTTCAGGCCATTAGCTCTGTTTCCCTCTCCACAGATGCTGTCTGACCTGCTGAATATTTGCAACAATTTTTTTGTTTTTATTACACTGAACCATTATTAAACTCACAGGGCAACTCTTTATAATGAAGGAAAATGTGGAAAATAAGCAAAGCTGTAAGTATCAAGCATTCCTTATGTAAATTCCTTTGGATTATCAAGATTACTATGAAAATAGCTGTGTTGGTTCACAAAGCAGCATGACCATTGCATAAACCATTCTAGGCTATGGCTCATTCTCAAAGTTCTGAGTTAACACAACTCAAAGTACAAAATCTAAGTCAGGTATAAAATCTATAATCAGAAGCGCACCTCACTGTTCGTCCTAGGTGCAGCGACAGAACACACACCTGCTCAGTTAAGATACAACTTGCTCAGTCAAATCAGTTAACCATAGTTGCTCTGTGGGAACAAGTCACGAGAGAACATTTCATAACTGCCACATTTAATTTGATCACTTTGTAAGAAAATGCAAGAGTACTTAGGATGCTTGTAATGTGATACCTCACAAATCAATGACTGCAGTTATTGAAATACAATTCAATTACAACAACCTTTAGAAAGTCCCATGTATCAGCCCTATTATGCAGCAACAAATTAAACACCACACTGCAATTTCAGCTAAAGCTGGCCACAGAACATCCCAATTTATAGAGAGAAATACTGTTTAACCCCAGTTATACGCCATCCAAAACCATTCATCAGCTTAATTGGTAATTCCATAGGTTTACTTTTTTTTTTACTAATTTCTTCTCCTCTGTTCTTCTCATCCCCTTGGGCCTTGGGGAATGCCGTGAAAACACAAGCAACTGCCAAAGCTAACCTTCAGGTGGCTACTTCGGGATGTGTATGAGAATGGGTTATTCCAGCCCCCTCCATGGAAGGGTAAGTGATCCAAAAAAGCAACCACTCATCTTGAGGGTGAACTCCATTCTTACTAGATTCACTGAGGAAGGAAGAAAGGTGGGAAAGCAACTGGCAGAGCAAGTTATTTTGATCAAGGTGCGCCCACTATTTTTCACTATATCCACCAGGACAAGCCCATTGGAACAAAAATCAAGAGGAGATTCAACAGCGATGTTCAAAATCGTGAATTTTGATAAATTAATCAGAACTTCCATCAGTCAGTGAATCAGTAAGTGAAGGGCATAAATTTTTGATCATCGGCAAAAGAATGAAGAGATTAGGAGAATTCACTGTTGACACAAAAAGCAGTTAGGGTGTGGTAAAAGCAGAATCTCTCACAGCTTTTAAAAGGGAAGTGGATAAATGTTCCAAAAGAATTGAAGGATATGGAAAAAGGGCAGGGTAATGGGACGAAGTAGTTAGCCCTTTCTAAGAGTCAGCAGAGGCACACTATGCTAAAGGGCCTCCTTTTGTATGATGAAGTTCTACAACTTTATGGTCCCTGCCCCCAACATATGCACATAACATTTCCACACCTCTGCATTTGAACACCAATCTGCATATTTCAGCAGCTTTCTGTAGTGTGCCCCCACTAATATGGTCTTCCATAATGCAGTCAAATGGAGCATGGAGCGTCTGCATGCTCTAACTGTAACATGCAACACCATATCCAATTTCGGAGTGGATGCTCAACCTTGGTTCTGATCAAAGATCATCGGCCTGAAACATTAACTCAGTTTCTCTCTCCACAGATGCTGCCTGACCTACTGAGTGTTTCCAAAATTTTGTGTTTTTATTTCAGATGGGTCCTCTTTGCCTGCACCAGGCAAGAATTATATTGCCAAGGTCTGATGTTAATTTGCAACTCATCATGTTAATCTTCAATCCAACTTTTCCCTTTCATCCTCCATCACAAGATCAGTTACAATGTCCTTTTAGATTAGCCAAGTTTATTTGCTCCATAAAATACTGCACTGCATTCGTAACAGCCTCCAATAACTGTTAATGCCACCAGGCATACATCCCCCATAAAGCATAATAGGATATATTTCAAATTATCCAAACATTCCACCCCGATCCTGACAATCTCACCCTGCCCCACCCGCTCTAGTTCGTGAAGAAATGTTGGACCAGTTTTTTATTCAAGAGGCTCATTAAGAGAACATTGAAAGGATACATACTGGTTGTCACATGACTCAAGTTCAAAAGAGAACAGAAACCCTGGTAACTGGGGAAGATGTGTGCAGAGAAGTGACAGGTCAGAAGGTGGACTTTCTCTTTCCAGCCTGACTTTTAAACCGATTGGAGTTTAAAAAAAAAAATAAAACCCAGCTGAGCCCAGCCTGTTCTATCTCTTTAAAGAGCCTGCAGAAAAAGGAAGAGAACTTCCAAGGAAGGAGAGACCAGAACCCAGCTCAGCTTTCCAGCACCTCTCTAAAAGACCTTGAGAAGTCCACTGTGTCAACTCATCTTGTCTCCTGTCTTTAATGAAAAGCCTGCTAAATTAATTCTCAATGCCACCTGAAAAGAACTATTCTAAAAGATCCCAGTGACCCATCTACGTGTACTCGGAGGCCAGACTGAATGCAGTTTTGGAATACAACATGTCTCATCTGTTTTTTTCTTCAAGAATGAGCAAGTATTCAACCTAAATGGATTTTTTGTCTGCTTTTTTGTAACAGAGCTCCAAACAGCGTATATGTGTGTGTCTGTGTGTGTGAGTGTGATGGGCTCAGATAAAAATGGAACCGTAATATTTCAATCTGTGTCTGTACATCGTGGGCCG
Organism: Heterodontus francisci; assembly: GCF_036365525.1. NCBI lineage: Eukaryota > Metazoa > Chordata > Chondrichthyes > Heterodontiformes > Heterodontidae > Heterodontus > Heterodontus francisci. Next base: position 18,219,158 of record NC_090388.1, read on the forward strand.
AAGGGCCTGTTCTGTGCTGTATTTTCTATGTTCTATGTTCTATGCTTTACTTCATTACTGGTTAAGACTTTATAACAAACCGATAATTTTATTGTTTATTAAAGAAACCTGGTTAGTGTGTTTTATTCTGGGAAAAATAGAGTATATGAATCAATGCAGTTGTTCAGAGAGACTTGGGGGTACTTGTACAATGAACGCACAAAGTTATAAAGCAGGTGCAGCAGGCTATTAGGAAGGCAAATGGCATGTTGGCCTTTATTGCAAGAGGATTGGAGTACAGCAATAAAGAAGTCTTACTAAAACTGTACAGGGCTTTGGTGAGACTGCACCTGGAATACTGTATGCAGTTCTGGTCTCCATATTTAAGAAAGGCTATACTTGCACTGGTGGTGGTGCAGCGAAGATTTACTAAATTGATCCCTGGGATGAGGGGGTTGTCCTATGATGAGAGGCTGAGTAAATTGGGCTTACATTCTCTGGAGTTTAGAAGAATGAGAGGTGATCTAACTGAGACATACAAGAATCTGAAAGGGCTTGATAGGGTAGAAACTGAGAGATTGTTCCCACTGGTCGGGGAATCTAGAACACGGGGGCACAGTCTCAGGATAAGGGGCCAATCATTCTGGACTGAGATGAGGAGAAATTACTTCACTCAAAGGGTTGTGAATCTTTGGAATTCTCTACCCCAGAGAGTTGTGGATGCTCCATCATTGAATACATTTAAGGCTGGGATAGATAGATTTTTGGTCTCACGGGGAATCAAGAGATATGGGGAGTGGGCAGGAAAGTGAAATTGAAGCCCAAGATCAGCCATAATCATATTGAATGGTGGACCAGGCCTGATGGGCCATATGGTCTACTTCCACTCATCTTTCTTGTGTTCTTGTGACAGTATCAGTACATTGGAAAATTCAAATAAATGTTGTGACTTGTGGCGAAGTGGGACTAGAATAAACAGTGCACTCCTCCCGCCTCAGTTGGAACATTGGCAATTATACAGACCGCCTAACAAGAATCCAAACCTCAGTGACCAAAGCTGGCTCTACGATATATATCTCCTCACTGTCCAACCCTGTTCATATGCATTGGTGACTCCATTGTGCAGTTACTGCCCAAAGCTCTTCAGGGGTTCTTATTTCACAGGTTGTCAATTTATTCTTACATCTTGCTTTCTGCTTGCTCCACCGTCTTCTTGGTCCTTCATCAATCTCTCTTCCCCTTGAAACTGCTTCTGCTACCTTCCTAAATTTCATTTTCAACTTACTCTGAAAATCATCATCACACTTAAAAGACTCCAAACAATGCTGCTGCGAAATACAGATAGTTTGCTCTATATACAGAGATAGAAATTGCTTACGGCCCATATGGCAAACACACATCTGAACTGGGAGGCTTGAGGCTCACCCTAAATTGTGCCTCTTTTCAAAAACTTGGGTGAACTGCTGGAGCCTATTGTGCCTCAACATGCAGCTTCTCAAGGGGTTCAATTTCGGCTCACTTGCCTCCTTGGGACAATGGGAGGTGGGCTGATCACAGGCCACCAGTGGCACTCTGGAGGGCTGATCACAGGCCACCAGTGGCACTCTGGAGGGCTGATCACAGGCCACCAGTGGCACTCTGGAGGGCTGATCACGGGCCACCAGTGGCACTCTGGAAGGCTGATCACGTGCCACCAGTGGCACTCTGGAGGGCTGATCACAGGCCACCAGTGGCACTCTGGAGGGCTGATCACAGGCCACCAGTGGCACTCTGGAGGGCTGATCACAGGCCACCAGTGGCACTCTGGAGGGCTGATCACAGGCCACCAGTGGCACTCTGGAGGGCTGATCACAGGCCACCAGTGGCACTCTGGAGGTCTGTGAAGCTGTGAGACATTCCTGCATCTTCTGGCTCCACGGCAAACATAAAAAAAATGTACTTCCTTTTTTATTGCTTAAGTTGCATTGACCACTGAAGAACCCTTAGAAGTGCAGGCCTGGATTGTGCTCAGTTCAATGCCATCCAATTTAGGAGAGATATCCTAAAACAGGTCATTGCTATGCACAAATTGACTGCCACATTTCCTATATTACAACAGTAACTACACTTTGAAAGGATTTAATTGGCTATAAAATGCTTTGGCATGCCCTGAGGTCATAAAAACGCTGTATAAATGTCTTTCTTCCACTGCACCAAATTCTGTGTATTTGTAATCCACTTATCTTTTCCTTCTTTTGCTTTTATTATCATTGTATGACTGTCTTCAAGCAACATAAAAAATACCTCTAGTTTTTAAGGTTGACATTTCCAAACAATTCTATCCTCCTTGATTCAAATATTTCATGTGTCTTCAGTTTATGTGTAAGCTTTGCTTTGGACGAGTCAAAGACTGCAAAATATCTACATTAACCACAACTACAGCTGGGCCGAAAAAGTATTTAATCCTTTTAGATGTATGGATCATTTAAAAGGAATGTTTTAAAATTCAAGCATTTAAGAAATATATACAGTTTTATTAAAACAGCTACACTAATTTTTAAAACACGAGTTAGCAATCTAAAATATAGTAAGTTCTAAAGAGCTCAGAACAATGCAGTATAAACTGTCCTATTATTTGTTTTGGAAATGGTTGCACCAACCTGAACTTTGTTTCAAGGGCATTCTAATTTGGGTTAACAAGAGTCAGCATTTGCTACAACATAAAGTAGGAAAAACTAGTCTTGTGATAGTCAGTTGACGATATGCAGCAGTCTATCCTAGTTCTGCATAGTTGGCAACCCTGCTCCAACTCAACTTAGAGCCAATGTTAGCACTGTGTGCATGAACATGAGTTTGTTTCCATAAATAAGCATTGCATGAGGGTACAGCAATCATGACACCAACATTTAAACTCTTAATAGATTGTTTCCAGAACTCTGCTAAATCTTACACATTTACTCATTATGTCTTAACTAAAATTACTGAAACGTAGGAATCACATACTACAAAGGATCATTTGGGTGTTATTTTCACAGTTGCTCACCATAATACTTCACACAAGTTAAAATATGAACTAATGCATGCAGCACCCCAAAGACAGGATCAGAATGCAAGGCAATTGATTTAAGTGTGGCTGCCCTCAGGCCGCATCATGCATGGGCAGAGAGGGCTTTAGTTACCTTTTTGAACTGAGTCAGCACCATTTATATCAAAAAAAATTCCTTCAAAAAAAGTTCATAAAACAAGCACAGCCTCACACAAGCTTTGCTATATTCCCAATTTTACTGTACCCATGAGAAAGATATCCTAGTTCTCCTTTGTGAGTAAATCTGGCGATTTGTTACTGCCAGTGCAAAGTTCTGTACTTCTTAAAATAATGATATTGCTCCATACATACAATTTGCAAACGGGCTGCAAACACTTTGAAATCAATACCACAGACCTAGGCTCTGGATAACTATAATTAAATTTGGCTCCAGTGTTTCAGCCACACAACATGAAACTGGCCAATAAGTTTTTCTGCCAGCAATAGTCTTCATCGCAATGTCAATGATCAAGGGTGAGTGCAGTGTTGGGATTAAATGAAGAACCCATTCAAAAATACAAAAGCAAAATACTGTGGATGCTGTAAATTTGAAATAAAAACAGAAAATGGTGCAAATCAGCAGGTCAGGCAGCATCTGTGGAGATAGAAACAGAGTTAACATTTCAGATCGATGACCAGGGGTCGGCAATGTATCCGTACATGGACGCTTGTGTCCGTGGTAACAGAAAATTATTCCGTGACTGGTAATTTCAGGGATGAGAAATTTTCCATTGGCTTCTTCGTTCCAGCTAGACTGGCTTTAAAAGAAATGCACTGTCCGTTTCACAGCTGAATTGGAATTTCTAAGCTCAGATATTTATCTAATGCTGTTCAATACTCCTTTCCATATTAACAGCTGACATGTGCTGCCTGAGAGCGGGAACAGCGGTTTCCGAACTTCGGACAGCTTTGTGGTTTTCCAGCAGGTTTTAAAAAAAAATTGGAAATCGCTGGTAAACCCTGAATCTGTGTGAAGTTGGGAAGCTGCTGTTCCCACTCTCAGCAATTGTCAGAGTGAGAACGGGGGGAGGAGCTGGGCAGAGAGAGCAGGGGGTGGGCAGAAAGGGGGTGGGGCAGAGAGAGGGGGCAGAGAGAGAGAGGTGGGGAGAGAGAGAGACTGGGGGAACAGAGAGAGGGAAAGCTCAGAGAGAGGGACAGCGACACAGGGGGGAGAACACAGAGGGAGAGTACACGGGGGGGGGTGGTGGAACACAGATGGGGGAACACAGACGGGGGCAAAACAGAGAGGGGAACACAGGAGGGTGAACACAGAGTGCGGATCACAGAGGGGGGAATACAGATGGGGGAACATAGAGGGGGGAGAAAAGAGGGTGGGGGAAAAGACAGACAGAGAGGGAGAGAGAATGATCTAGATCACTCCTGAAAGATGGACATCTACCGGGAATACTCAACATCGCTACAACAAATGTGCACTTTGTGAAGAACCTTTAAATAAGAAGACTAATTTATTGACTTACTTTCTTGTTACTATGTTGGACACTAATTTAGTGAGATACCTGGTATTTTTCTTTTGCTTGCACAAGTAGTCAATGTCTGCAACAAATGTGCGGGCAGGCATTAACTACTTGTGCAAGCAAAAGAAAAATGCCAGGTATCTCATTAAATCAGTGTCCAACATAGTAACAAGAAAGTAAGTCAATAAATTAGTCTTCTTATTTAAAGGTTCTTCACAAAGTGCACATTTGTTGGTGTGTTAATTAATAGTAAGATAAATTTTTTATGCCTTTCTCTTTCCAAAATTGTCTCACTGACCTCCTATGTAAGACAAAAATTGTAATGTGCGTGCCCCCCCCCCCCACCCATTGCAAAAAAGTTGGATACTCCTGCCCCATGCCTTTAACCTTATGTCTTAAAAACCTAGCAGCTAGGTTACTTGAAAACACAAGTTTAAAGGCTTGTAACTCATTTCAAAATAGCAAAAGTCACTTAGGGAATGTCTCAATTTCTACGCTCTGACACGCATTACTTTCACTTGGGACACAAACTCAATGACATGTTGAAAGTTGCTAGACTTTTACTTCTATACAAATGTCACAATTCTGTTGCTATACATTTGGAATCACATTGTTCCAGAACTTGTACTGAGGGGAAAACAGGCAAGAAAACCCAAGGAATCTCCAGAAGTCGGCACTGTAAGTACCTCATGAACACCAGAGTACAGTGTGGCTGAGTGATATGGGCAAAAACAGCATGCTGCAGACCCGTATACAATAGTTAGTAAATACAATATAATGGATAGCTTTAATAAACCTTAATCTATGATGAACTGTCTACAATTCCTTAATAAAATTCATGCTGCATTTGCAGTATTAAAAACTGTCAGGGAAGACATAGTGAAAATTTATTATGTTTCAATGACCATGTTAGAAACAGTCCTTAACTGTTTTTTTTGCAGTGAATTGGATTAGAGGAAAGGTTTTACAAGTATGTCAAAGATCAGTACTGCAAAGGGCATCCTTTACGATTCAGTTTGAGGCCAGATAACCTGAGTGGCCAATGCCATTTGAAAGTTCTCTGTATCATATAATTACATTATGTTAAAAGTGTACCTTTGCTAACAGGTAAGAGATTTGGCTTGGACATAACTTGGTTAGTCTTATCTTACAGATAGTGACTAAACATTTTGTAACTAAATAATACATGCAGTAACAACCGCTCAACTTTTTGCAGCAGAGTTTTTTATTAATTATCTTGTCAGAATTGAATCAGAATTGACGGTGATAGACTGAGATATAGACACAAGTGAAGTTAAAAGAATTGCTTTATTGGAGTAACTGAAGGACGCTCTTTATTTGTAATTGTGTTTATCTAATTTTTTCACAGGCTTTGGTTAGTAAATGACATTTTGTCCATGAGAGGTGCTGTTGCTTCTGTATTTTAGAATCCAGGACCCAGTTTAACAGCCTTTCATGAAGAATTAACTATTCTTGGCTACCTACCATTAAACTCTCTGTCCCTTCCTGTTCCACTGTGCTTTTCTGTCTTACATAACTCTTGTGCTTTACATGACTCTTCTGAAGTACTTTATGTTCTATCCTATAAAATTCTCCTGATTTGGAGATAACTGCCCTGTCTTCAGACACATATTACATGCAGATGGAGAAGTTGCACAAACATTGACCATCACGGGTTAAATTGTTTTGTGACAACAGCAGTGTGAGAAATAATCCATTTTCCTATTGCTGATTTTTCTACTGCCTCACTTCAATAACCACAATAACAATCCTCTCCTTAAGTTTCATAGTTTATTGGATGAATCTGCACTCCTGACACAGTGTGAATCCACAAGGTTATACGATAAGGTCCATCTACTACCCCGTGACATGGTGTAACTAGCTCTATTCTGTCAACAAAAACCATTTGCATTGGCATTGCATACTATTTTGCTTGCGAGCTAGCTAATACATTAGCGCTGCTCTCCATTGATGTTAGTATGCTTAGCTACTTTATTTATAGGGAGAAACGAGTTTTAAATCGGACTGTGTTTTGATGGCATTAGATTGGCTATACACTTCATATACAGATTAATTGACCCATGCTGATGGCTAAGTCAATAATGTTGTCAAATGTTGCCTATCCCTGTCGATGACCAGACTGGGAAAAGTTAGAAATGTAATAGGTTTTAAGCAAGTGTAAGAGGGGAGAGTGGGAAAAAGAACAAAAGGAAAGATCTGTGATAGGGTGGAAGACAGAAAAGATTAAACGACAAAAGGGTTTCATGGTGTCAGGCCAAAGGTTGTGGTAATGGGACAGGTAAACAAACAAAAGATGTGTCTAGAGGAGGCGTGAATGGTGGAATGATAAACAGATGCCATCTGAGAGCAAAAACATTTGATTCAGGTCCACAGATGACGTCTTCAATTAGTTTGGTTTGAACTCCATTGTTTGATGTGAGTTTGATGAACAATGACAAAAGCACACAGCTCAGCCAAGGTTTCACCTGCATTAATTGAGTTCAACTCTTCAATCGTAGTGAGAACTACCTTTATTTTGGATGGATTACATCTGACTTTGGTCAAATAGCCATGCAAATCTGAAGCAAGTTTCGGTTCATGCCTATCTGAGGCCAACAGCCACTACATAGTGGACTAAATTTTACAGACCCACCGACCCGGGGGTCGTGGCGGCGGCGGTGGGGGGGGGGGGGGGGGTGGGGGGGGTGGGTGCCGGAAAATGCCTCTGGGAAAGGGCCGCCATGACCCCCCCGACGTCGGGATGGCCCGGCCCAATACTGCCGGCGGCGGCGAGGCCGCGTGCAGCCTCCCTGCCGCTCAGTAACGGGACCTCTATTTAAATATTTAAATAAATTAAAATCAATGATTAATTACACTTACACTCCCGCCATCTGTCCTGGTGTGATCTTTATGCCGCTGGCTGGCACTCCCACGTCTTTGGATTCCCATTCGGTTGGGAGGGGGGAGGAGGTAGGTTTCTCAGTGCGGGGGGGGGGGGGGAGGTGGGGGTGGCGGTTGGTGGGAGGAATGGAGATCAAAGAAACATCATTTGTGCAGGGGTTGGTGGAAAGTTTATGCACTTTGACTGGGGGGGGGGAAGGTCAGGTGGTCAAGCTAAGTATTTTGGGGAGAGAGGGCAAGTAATTAATGTTATGGTTATTTGGGAGGGGGGGGTGGAAGAGACGCAAAATTAATGTGTTTAATTTTTTTTATTAAGTGTTTCTTTAAATATTTAAATTGAACGGTAGGGCTCCATACCCTTTAAAAATGGCGTCAGCGCCTACGCACAGGCAGCTAACGCCATTTCCAGGGACGGTCAGCCCACCCCCTCCATGTGATAGGGGTGGCGGGCCACCCTGGCTATTTAAATGGGCCCCTATGCTTAATATCACAGTGGCTCCGCGACGTACGGCCCTGTTCTGATGCAAGGTCACAGACCTGAAACATTAACTCTGTTTCTCCCCAGAGATGCTGCCCAACCTGCTGAGTATTTCCAAACTTTTTTTGTTTTTATCAGGAAAATGCATTTGTGGTACATCAGCCCACGCAAAACTCTAAAGTTCCCAGCAATTTTCCTAAGGAATCCTTCACGAACCAAAATGAACGACAGCACTTCTGATATGTCTTCTTTTTTCCTCAACCAAGGTTTCTCCCCCATGTGGTTGACAGGGACCTCGACTGTGTCCGCCCCATTTCCCGCACCTGTACCCTCACCCCCTCCCCTCCTTCCCAGAACCGTGACAGGGTTCACCTTGTCCTCACTTTCTACCCCACCAGCCTACACATCCAAAGGATCATCCTCCGCCATTTCCGCCACGTCCGGCGTGATGCCCCTACCAAACATATCTTCCCCTCCCCTCCCCTGTCAGCATTCCAAAGAAATGCTTCCCTCCACGACACCCTGGTTCACTCCTCCATTACCCGCAACACCTCCCTTCCCATGGCACCATCCCATGCAATCGCAGCAGGTGCAATACCTGCCCTTTTACCTCCTCTCTCCTCACTATCCAAGGCCCCAAACACTCCTTTCAGGTGAAGCAGCGACTTACTTGTACTTCCTTCAATTTAGTATACTGTGTTCACTGCTCACAATGTGGTCTCCTCTACATTGGGAAGATCAAACGCAGATTGGGTGACTGCTTTGCAGAACACCTCCGCTCAGTCTGAAAGCATGACTCCGAGCTTCCGGTTGCTTGCCATTTCAACACTCCCCCCTGCTCTCATGCCCACATATCTGTCCTGGGCCTGTTGCAGTGTTCCAGTGAACATCAACGCAAGCTTGAGGAACAGCATCTCATTTATCGATTAGGCACACTACAGCCTGCCGGACTGAACATTGAGTTCAATAATTTCAGAGCATGACAGGCCCCCCATTTTATTTCTAGTTATTTTTTCTTTTTTCTTTTTTATTTGTTTATTTTATTTTAGTTTGTTTCATCATTCATTTTTTTACCATGTGCCTACCCACTGTTTTTTTCATGTTTGTTCTTTGGGCCAAGACTGTTCATTTTCTGTCAATTAACACCCTTTCTGCACTAACGCTTTGTCTTTCAGCACACCATTAACATACCGTTTTGCCTTTGCTCCATGACCTTCTGGTCAGTTATTCTCTGTGATCCTCTGTCCTATTAACACCTTGCCTTTTGTTATCTCTTGCCCCACCCCCACTTTATTTGCTTAAAGCCTTTTACATTTCTAACATTTGTTAGTTCTGATGAAGGGTCACTGACCTGAAACGTTAATTCTGCTTCTCTCTCCACAGATGCTGCCTGACCTGCTGAGTATTTCCAACATTTCTTGTTTTTATTACGTGATAATACTGCAGTCCCGGCTTCTGCCACAAGAGGTGCCCTTTTGGGGTATGCAAGTGTTGGAGCTCCCTCTAGTGACAAAACCACCTATACTCCTCTCGTTGTTTGGTCGTACAAAACTTGAGTATTGGTGAAAGAAAGACATGCTGTCGACACTTTTCATCTTGTACCTATCAGGACAGATTCAAGAATGCAAAATTTTAAAGGGAGCAACGATTTATACTGCAATGAGAAAAGGGTGCTGATTGGTTGGCAAGTCGACTCTGATTGGTCAAGACGTTGCTATGGAGAATGTATCAGTGTACTATTGGCCCTCATGCTTTTGTTTAATTCATAAAAATGCATAAAGCCTGGATGTGTTCCTTTTGCCTGCAAAGGACATGTCCCTGTCTATGAACACATGTACCTTTTAACAAGCCTAAGTGAGCCACGTTGCGAACTCGACTGATAGTCTTAAATTGGTTGTTAGTCTAATTCTTAGCGCACACTCCTGATTGTCCAGTAAGTGCTGTCCAATCACGGAATCACATCCAACTTTATACATTGTGTTCTGAGTTTTGCCAGTACAGGTTGGTTGAGTATGGTCAGTACTTTGCCTATTGCAAACAACCGAAGGAAGGTGCTGTTTGAAACGATCTACCAGCCGTTGGGTTGTACAGCCTATGTACCTAGCATCACACCAGTACTGGAATTCATATACCACATTACTCATTTGTGTGGTAGGCAGAATGTCTTTTTGGCTTGACAACAGTATCCTGTTTGTGGAAAATACCACTTGTGTTGCTACTGCACAGCAGCAGTGTGAAATGGCTCGCTTCAGCTGTTGCTCAAATTTTTGAGATACCTTACCTTTCCAGGGTAATTTGAGGTAGACTGGGCATTTTTCAGGTCCATATGTGGTGGCCTTAGGCTGTGCGTATGCGCGATACACAACCAGCAATGATCTGATCGGGGTAGCCATTATTCCGCAGGATAGCTTTGATGCACCCTATTTCAGCATCAAGCTTCATGGTGAGCAAATGGCTTGGGCCCTATTTACAAGATTGCTCATAAGGCCAATCTTATAGTACGTGGAGCTGTAGGAATCCCAATGCATATATTGACCAGTGAAGGTAGGCTTGCAGTAGACAGTGGTACAGAACCCATCAATGGATTTCTCAACCAGCGCGTCGAGGAAAGGGAGCTCATTAGACTGCTCCATTTCAAATGAATTTGAGCGTGAGATGGAGCGCATTAAGGTGCGTAAGGAAATTCTTACATGCAGCTGCAGACTGAGATATAGCGAACGTATCATCTATGTATCGGAAATATGGAAGGGGTAGGAGGTTATTGGTCATTCCATAGAAAACACGTTTCTCATGGAAACCAACCAACATGTTAGCGAGAGCTGGGTCTAGAGGGGATCCCATGGCCACACCATCTATTTGGGCATACGTGGTGTCATTAAAGATGGACTCAACTGCGTGAGTTGCTAAGTTCATAAGTTCAACCAATACAGATTCAGAAAATGGTGGCATGTCTAGACTGCCATAATATAGTGACACGGCGCATATGTCTGTGGCTTCCTTAAGTGGCACATTCGTGAATAAGCTTGCAATGTCGAATGAGCACATAGACACGGCATTGCCATCGATATGCAGGTCACATATAGTCTTCGCGATGGTGAAGGAATCCTTCACCGTGTATGTGTAAAACTCACTCAGAACTGGCTGTAGCAACTCACTCAACCATTTGGCCAGTTCATGTTGTGGAGAACCAGTCATAGACAAGATAGGGTGTAATGTAATAACACTTTTGGGCAGCCCATATATACATGGATGCAGCAAACCATGAGGACGAATCCGATCATATACGCCACAAGATAGCTCGTTACTCTTACACAAGTATAACAAATGTTTTTGTATATGAATTTCAGTGCCAGTGCAATGCCATGGTACTGATGAAAGGTCACTGACCCGAAATGTTAACTCTGCTTCTCTCTCCACAGATCCTGCCAGACCTGCTGAGTATTTCCAGCATTTTTCGTTTTTATTTCAGATTTCCAGCATCTGCAGTATTTTGCTTTTATTATTATGTCCAGGTTTGTGCCTTTTTTTGAATTAAATGAAAGTGTGGGGGCCGATGGTTCCCTGGTGCATTCTCCAGAGCCAACGCCTAGACCAGAGTCTACTTGCCAACCAATCAGCACCCTTTTCTCATGCAATATAAATTGTTGCACCTATATTCTGTAGAATTTAGGTGGATTTTCTTTATACAGGGCCTAAACTCTGAAAAGTATAGATAACATCAATTGCTAAAATTAATTCAATCGCCCATGCCTATGAGAGACTTATGGTAGTTTCGCTGGGTGCCTCTGACAGAATGACCCAATGACAATAAAGCTAAACAGGTACTGCCATAAGTACTTAGGGTTGACCCCTGTTGGTTTTTCCACTAACCCAGCCAAGTTTTATGAAATTGCCGCCAGTTGGGAGAGTACATAGTCTGACAAAGCAGAGTTCTGAAAATTGATCTGTTGAATGGGCTGCACTAAAGAGTGCTATTATCAGTTTCCACTATTTATTAATAAACATCAATTTGAAGAAGAAAGCTAGCTGATTCGATACACATTGTTATGAAAGTGATTCTTTTTTGTTAAAAAATATTTTTAAAGGAATTTATGGTTGAGCTGAATAAATGTTGGATCAGATTTTTGATCAGAGGGCACTGAGTGAGCCAGGTTGGCAACAGTGTTGCTGGTTGTCACAAAGCTCTGATTAGACTTCGAACAGAAACCTAGGTAACAGAGGCAGAAAAGTGACAAGTGCTCCTTTGGCTAGACAAGCCCAGTAGTAACAGAGCACACCTGGGACGCGCAGAATAAAAACTCACCAAGCTTTTTGGTTGTTAGTCAATGCGCATGTGGTTTTACCTTCTGGGAGGAGATAAAAGTCAAGTCTGCTGCAAAAGAAGGAGAGAATTCCAAGGAAGAACAAAAGACTACAACCCAGCTCGCTTTCCTGCAATTCTCTAAAAGATTCTATGAAGTCCAATGTGTCAATTCATCTTGTTTCCTGTATTTGAAGAAAGCCTGCTAAAAAGAAATTCTCAATGCTGCCCGAAGAGAACTATTCTGAAGATTCTAGTGACCTGCCTGCGTATGCTCAGAAGTTAGACTGTATGCCAGTTTGGAACAACATATCTCATTTGTTGTTTCCTTCAAAAAACGAGAAAGTAATTAATCCAAATGCTTTTTATCTGTAACAGAGCTCTGATTTAAAAATCCCTTTTTATTTTTTCAGTTAACCGGTATACATATGTGTGTGCGTGTGTTTATGTGTGTGTGTGTATTTGTGTGAGTGTGAAGGGACGAAGGTAAAAAGGGACTTTAAAATTTGGTTAAGGTAGAAAGGGGACTTTTAAAAATTTAACGTTAGATTTTTAAAAAAATTTCATCTGTGATATTGTATTACTTCATTACTAGTTAAGACTTGTTTTGGAATAAACTGTTAATTTTGTTGTGCAGCAAACAAATCTGGTTGGTGTGTTCTATTCTGGGGGAAATAGTCTATCTGATTGTTTCAGTAAGTGGGAGCATTTAAAACATATGTTGTGACCTGTAGAGAAGTGGGACTGAATTAACAGTGCACTTCTCTCGCCTCGGTCGTAACAACATACTTTTCAATATAAAATATTTAGGGACCTGTATGTGTGTGCCTCCGTTACAATGCATTTCATTATGGTTGAGGAAGATCGGGACTTACTTTTTCACTTCTTGTTACCAAATAAATTTGACTGGAAACAAAAAGGATTGCCCAACTATGTTGCTACTTATTCTATCAAGAGAATTTTGTTGTAAAATGGAATGAATAGAGTTAAGTGCTACACTATTAAAAATAAACTGCTTCGACAACATCAGAAGCAATTATTGTTCTGTGCACTATAAACAACAGAATCTGAAAGCCAGTAAATATTGATGTAGTTTCACTCATTTAACTGCAAAAATAATTGTAAGATATAAAACAATTACAGTTTCAAGAGTGAAGTTGACCCATTGTAAAAATAAAAATGTTATCCCTAATTTATACAAGCAATTTAAAAAAACATGTATTATTTGAGGACAATTACAGTTCACTTTAGTACCTACATTGCATTTATGGAAATTAAGAGTTAGAATTTAGGCACGTGAAGTATTATTTAATATATCTGTAAGTGCAAATACATAAGTTGCCGAGGCAACTGTCTGCAAGGGGTCTTTCAAAATGCAGCTAAAGCGATTAATAAAGCACTTGCATTTATATGAGTACCTTTCATAACCTTAGGGCGTCCCAAAGCACTTTACAGCAAATGAAGTACTTTTGCAGTGTAGTTACTGTTGTAATGTTGCAGTCAATTGTGCACAGCAAGCTCCCACAACAGCAATGAGATAATGAACAGATAATCTGCTTGAGGGATAGTGCCAGGAATCTTTTGCATCCAACTTAAGAATGCAAATGTCTCATCCAAAAGGCAGCACTTCCAAGAAGCATAACCTACCCCTCAGTAATGCAACGGAGAGTCACCCTTGATTCTGTGCTCAAATAGGGCGGCACAGTGGCGCAGTGGTTAGCACCGCAGCCTCACAGCTCCAGGGACCCGGGTTCGATTCCGGGTACTGCCTGTGTGGAGTTTGCAAGTTCTCCCTGTGTCTGCGTGGGTTTTCTCTGGGTGCTCCGGTTTCCTCCCACAAGCCAAAAGACTTGCAGGTTGATAGGTAAATTGGCCATTATAAATTGTCACTAGTATAGGTAGGTGGTAAGGAAATATAGGGACGGGTGGGGATGTTTGGTAGGAATATGGGATTAGTGTAGGATTAGTATAAATGGGTGGTTGATGTTCGGCACAGACTCGGTGGGCCGAAGGGCCTGTTTCAGTGCTGTATCACTAATGTAATCATAATTGGAGTGGATCTTGAACCCATTAACATTCTAATTGTGGAATTACTGGCAGGTAAGTGCTTCGACAACTCAGACTTTGTTCCTTCCTCAAAAATTCAGAGGGTGTTGCAACAATATGAATTGACACACAATCCTAAAAATTATAGCAATCCTTTCAGGCCTCTCTCATTCCAGTGTTCTATGATTTTAAACTGTTAATTAAAGTAAGCTGGGCAATAGATATTTAGTATGGAATTTGCTGTAACATCACAACTCAAGTGAACAGTATTTTTAATGATCTCTTTAGCCTAGTAACCTGACGTGGTCCTAGTGTTCTGTTGCTGACAAAATAAAAGTCACATCGCATTATGGAAATAACTTGACATAATGCTACCTTTTTGGATAGGGCAAGGTGAAGTAGGATGGAAATGAAGAAAATGAACATTTTTTCCCTCTGCATTGAATGACAATGTTAAGCAATCGGTGTCGCCTGTACACTGGCAAAGAGAAAGGAGTGCCCTAGTAAATATACGCAAACCCCAGCTTCAGAGAAGCATCACTCGCCAGTGTGGCACTGGCATTTCCTAAGCTTACATTATCCAGTTATTGCCCATCGCTACTGAATTATGTTAGATTTAGTGCTATTGTGGTCTTAGTCATGCGGGAAGAAAATTCACTAAGCTAACATTGAAATGAAATATCTCATGGCACCACAGTGAAGAGATGAATTCATTATTCTTCAGGGAGGCAGCTGAAAGAGCAACTAGGAGATTGGCAAGCCTCTTCCTATATAGGTTCTCCTAAACATCCACCATGTCCTGTGATTGACATGCTAGATGGCCAATCTTACAGTCTAAGTCAAAGTCTAAATCTCACCATTGCAGGAAAATCTGGGCCATTATTGTACTGATCAGGAGTGGCGGTATTGCTCATCTTCTTGGTGTCGTGCTCACAAGTTTTTTTATGGCAAAACCAAATGCATTGCAATAGCAACAACATTAATAAATAGCAGGAATTGCAAGATTTTGTTCAATGTCCAAACTCTCAAAACCAATTAGGCTCCGAGGATTAAGAGAGCTATGTATTCTGAGGGTGTCCATAATGAATAATATCTCATTAGTCTCTAACAGTATTGTCTGCTATTTAAAAAGCTATTTACAAATCCTCCAGTGAAAACTGACACCCATTTAAATTTACCAAATCGTGTAGCTACAGCTGACACATTATTTTGTTGCTATTATTTTTAGCGTGGACTTGTAGCATTGTGAAGACAAGCAGAAAATGCCTTAACTCATTTCACTGACAGCCTCATTTATCTCCATCAGAGGCAGCTCTACAATTTACATGTAGACAGGTCAGTCCTGTCAGAAGCCCTTTAGATGGGGTGTCCCAGAGTGCTTCCAACCACAGGGGTAGTTGACAGCAAAGTAGGGGCAACATTTTAAGCTGCCCCACAAACTGACAGACTATGCAGATCAAGAATGACAATCTCAAAGTTGTTGGCTTGCAAGGACCTTTCCCTAGCATCAGTGATAGTCTGCGACTAGACCTGGTGAACCTAAAAACGCAACTAGCCATCAGCTGCGCAAGCACAGGATTCATGTCTGCACATGTCGTGCCATTAAAGTATAACAGTGCAGATTTCAGCAGCAAGAAGAACATTACATAACACAGAGCCATTATCAATAGAATATAAAAAGGACAATGAGAATAGCACCATGGGATCTTTTAAGCCCACCTATAACGGCAGACAGGGCCTCAATTTAACATCTCATTGACAGATGGCACCTCTGATAGTGCAGAACCCTCTCAGTACTTTACTGGAGTATCAGCCTGGGCTATGTGTTCAAGTCTCTAGAGTGGGAATTGAGTCCACAATTTTCTGACTTAGAGGCAAAAGTGCTGCCAACTGAGCCAAGGCTGACCCACATGATATAATGACGTAAATGATGCTCAATTTATCTGACTCTTCTCACTCACCAAACAATAAAAAGTTTGCCAGACAATTTCTTCCTGCATGAAGACACTGCCCCTTTAAAAATTCAGCTTACAATGCAGACTTTGCCAGACGAAAAAGTATGAAGTGGAAATTTGATGAAAACACAAACTCTCCTGGGGGCATGAAATAGATAAAATCAAGTTTCTCATGCAGTCATGGAGTACTTTAAAACTACAAGCACAATAATTTAAACCAGGATCCCAATACATATGCTGAGAGAGATCAAGAGAGCTTGTAAAATATAAATTATTGCAAGTGTGCACATCCATAGAGATCGTGTGACCTAGAAAATCCAACTCAGAAGCTGACTGTCGCCAAAATGTTTTTAAAACAAGGAGGACGATAATACAAACTGTGATTTTAATGCAGGCCCCAACTTATTTATAAAAAAGGGCCTTTAGAGTATCAATTAGTGAAAACTCACAAGTGAATCTGGACAGTGTAACCTCAATAAATTACCATGATTTCTGGCACAAATATTCAGTACTTTGGTGAACAAGGTTGCATGTGAACATGAAATAGAAATGTGTCCAAAATCTGGCCACTTGCATTTCTCCCCCCCCCCCCACTGCTTCATTACATGAATAACTCATTGTTAGGACTGTGATAACATTGGAAGAAGCAAAAACACAGCAAAAGTGAAGCAATAAATACTATAACTGTACGGTCCAATTTAGAAAGTTCATACAAATTCTATATGGCCCTATTGAAGGGGCTCTACTCCTCTTGTCAATGGAGAATTTGCACCATTACCTCTGGCTGGCGTTATTGTTTCCTTCTGCTCTAAATGCCAAATGGTTGAGGCCCTAACAACACAGGAATTCAGAAAGAAGTGGCGGCTGGTGACTTTTTTGACAGGTGAGGCCCAGTTATACATGCCTAACAAAACAAGGGTGTTACCATGGCAACCAAGCTTTTGCACATACGCAGTGTGTTTTATGTACTTCTCCATAGCGACTTTCATCATAATAAAGCAAGGTCAAGAAAAGAAGGGAATGAAAGAGGAGAGGCCTCCGTTTCCCCCCCCCCCCCCCCCCCAGGCCTCCAGTTCTGGTTCCAAGCTAACTGCTCTGTTCACCTCCATCTTGCTCAACCGAGGCCCAATCTGCTGCCAAGAGGTTCAGCATCATCACCCCACACACTTGCATGCCTAACTTGCCTCAGCTGATAAGTGACTCTGGAGGAAGGGGATATGATGACCACACACGAGTTTCTTGGCTTTTGCATTCTATTTCCAATTGCTTCCCCAAGTATTTTAATTTAGGGAGGAGCTGAGAGATGTACTAAACAACCGTCCCATGGAATGGTTTGTGCCACAGGTGGGAGAATACAAACTAGTGGAGATTGAAATGATGTCCTGTAGCACTCATTTAAGACGCAGAAAATGGTGGCTAAGCTCACCTCAGTTTGCCTTGTGCTCAACCCCCTCATTTATACGAATAAATAGATGGGTTAACACTCAAGCAATTTGCTTTACACGTGCTGTAAATAACACTAGTTGTCACAGGAACACAGGAATTGCTAGACGATTAAAGATCAAGGTCCATTGACTTTGCCTTCAACCACATGCTACAATGATAATTGAATTGTTGACTAAGCATAGAAATCTCTATCAATTAGTCTACAACAGATCCAGACATGACACAAAGAAAACCCGAGTGGACAGCTTTGGGAACAATAGGTCCAAAGTTATCTTTTTTCTCCTAAGCATGTGATGTCTCAAGTTGCTCAGATACTGTATCCCAAGATGTTATTTTCTGAAAGACATCCATTTAATTTGCTTTTGAATGAATCAATATTAACTGCACTCGCCATGTCCTTAGGAAACCTGTTCCAAAGAGTGACCAGTTGCTTACTGACGTGTTGTTTCCAAAGATTAGTTTTGAAATTACCCCCTGCAGTTGCAGGCCATGTCCTCTGGTTCTACTGTGCTGGACAAGGTGAAGTAGCTTGTCAAAGCTAACATTATCAAATTGCTTTAGAATCGTAAAAAAAAGCAATCATATCACATCTCATCCTTCTCATTCCCAGTGAGCACATGCTCAATACATAATCACTCCTCATAATCCAATTCCTCCATCCTCTCAATCATATGGTTGCTTGCTTCTGTACCCTTTCAATAGCTGCGAAAGCTGTATTGAGGCGATCAGAACTGTACACCGTATTTTAATAATTTTAACTCAGTGTGAACCTTTTAATTCTTCCCAACGTCTTTCTTCCTAAAAGCAAAATTCTGTGGATGCTGGAAATCTGAAATAAAAAATAGAAAACGTTGGAAATACTCAACAGCTCAAGTAGAGAGGGAGACATAGTGAATGTTTCAGGTTGTCGAAAGGCCATTGATTTGAAACATTAACTCTGTTTCTCTCTCCACAGATGCGGCCTAACCTGCTGAGTATTTTCAGCATTTTCCGCTTTTATATTTGATTTGCTTTATTCACTGCCGACGAGCATTGTTGCGATAGCTTCAATTTATTGTCAATCACGGCTCCCAGATTTCAAAGTCTGCTCCTAAATTTGCAATATCGCAGCAGAAAAAATAGTTCTGAAGATAGCTGAGAAGGTGACAGCGTTAAGAAATTCTTCAGTCCTTCACCTTCCAGGTCTTGTAGCAAACTCAAGCTTTACATTCCAGCGGCATAGCAGCAAGTGTCCAGTTCTTAACTTGCTAGCTTCCAAATAAAAACAGTTACTTACTCTCTTCTCTGCCCTCTCCAACTTCTCCATTTGTCCCCCTCTTTTGACCTTGAGAAACATAACATTCTTTTCCACTGGTCCTGAAAGGAAGTTTTGAATTGTGAGCAAAGAGCAAACAGTGGGCCTAAACAGAAATACTTTTTCACATTGGTGTCCCTAGCTTGGGGTTAGAAAAATAGGAACATAGGAGCAGGAGTAGGCCATTCAGCCCATCAAGCCTGCCCCACCATTCAATATGATCATGGCTGATCATCTAATTCAATGCCTTTTTCCCACACTATCCTCATATCCCTTATGTCATTTGTATTTAGAAATCTGACAATCTCTGCTTTAAACATACTCAATGACTGAGCTTCCACAGCCCTCTGGGGTAGAGAATTCCAAAGATTCACAACCCTCTGAGTAAAGAAATTTCTCCTCATCTCTGTCCTAAGTGGCTTCCCCCTTATTTTGAAATTGTTTCCCCTGTTTCTAGACTCCCCAACCAGGGGAAACATCTTAGCTGTATCTACCCTGTCTATCCCTTAAAGTATTTTGTAGGTTTCGATAAGATCACCTCTCATTCTTCAAAACTCTAGAGAATACAGGCCCAGTTTCCCCAATCTCTCTTCATAGGGCAGTCCTGTCATTCCGGGAACAAGTCTGGTGAACCTTCGTTGCACTCCCTCTATGGCAATAATATCCTTCCTAAGGTAAGGGGACCAAAACTGCACACAGTACTCCAAGTGCGGTCTAACCAAGGTTCCATACAATTAAAGGAAGACTTCACTACTCCTGTACTCAAATCCTCTTGCGATAAAGGCGAACATACTGTTAGCCTTCCTAATTGCTTGCTGCACCTGCATGTTAGCTTTCAGTTACTTATTGACAAGGACACCTTTGTACATCTACACTTTCTAATTTCTTACCTTTTAAGAAATACACTGCACATCTATTCCTCCTACTAAAGTGGATATCCTCACATTTTTCCACATTATATTCCATCTGCCACGTTCTTGCCCACTCACTAAGTCTGCCCAAATCCCCTTGAAGCTGCTTTGCATCTTCCTCACAACACACATTCCCACCTAGTTTTGTGTCATCTGCGAACTTGGATATACTACATTTGGCCCCCATATCCAAATCATTGATATATATAGTGAACAGCTGGGGCCCAGCACTGATCTCTGTGGTACCCCACTACTCACAGCCTGCCAACGTGAGAATGACCTATTTATTCCTACTCTCTGCATTCTGCCTGTTAACCAATCCTTACCTCCTATCCTATGTGCTTTAATTTTGCTAACCAACCTCTTGTGGGGAACGTTATCAAAGCCTTCTGAAAATCTAAGTACACCATGTCCATCGACTCCCCTTTATCAAATCTGGTAGTAACATTCTCAAGAAATTCCAACAGGTTCATCAAACATGATTTCCCATTCATAAATCCATGTTGACTATGCCCAACCAGATCAATATTATCCAAGTGTCCATTTATCACATCCTTTAGAATAGATTCTGGCCTTTTCCCAATGACTGATGTAAGGCTAACAGGTCTGTAATTCCCTGTTTTTTTTCTCTCCCACCCTTCTTAAATAGTGGGGTGACATTGGCAACCTTCCAATCTGCAGGAAGCGCTCCAAAATCTATAGAATTTCGGAAGATGATCACCAATGCATCTACGATCTCCTTAGCTACCTCTTTCAACACTCTGGAATGTAGAATATCAGGTCCTGGGGACTTATCAACATTCAACCCCATTAATTTCTCCAATATAACCTTCTTATTAATACTAATTTCCTTCAATTCCTCATTTCCCCTAATCCCTTGGATCTCTAATTCTAGGAGATTTCTTGTATCTTCCTCAGTGAAGACAGACACGTACTGTGAGCTTATTTCAGAAATGTGCCCATGCACATCACAATTCTCAGATTATGTTGATAAATTTAGATGAAGAAGTGGGAGGAGTTCGTAGCATAAGCACTGGCATGGACCAGTTCAGCCAAATGACCTGTTTCTGTGCAGTACATTCTATGTAATTCTATTAAATTCAATGGACAGAATATCTCAAGGGAGGATACCTGACTTTCCAATGTACATGTCCAGTGTGTAAAATGTTTCTATGGGAGCATCGGAGACAAAATTTATCCCAAAGATATAAAATTGAAAAGCCGTCCTAAACTTGGAAGAGGACAGGCATGGCTTTGGCAAGTTAATAAAATTTGTGTTTATATGAACATCTTTCAAGAGTGTAAGGCTGAAGCATCCTCAACAATCTTCAGCCAGAAGTGCCGAGTGAATGATCGATCTTGGCCTCCTGCTGAAGTCCCCAGCATCACAGATGCCAGTCTTCTTCAGCCAATTAGATTCACTCTGCGTGATATCAAGAAATGACTGAAGGCACTGGATACTGCAAAGGCTATGGGCCCTGACAACATTCCAGCGATAGTACTAAAGACCTGTTCTCCAGAACTAGTCACGTCCCGAGCCAAGCTGTTAGAGTCATAGAGAGATACAGCACTGCAACAGGCCCTTTGGCCACTGAGTCCATGCCAACCATCAACCACCCATTAATACTAATCCTACATTAATCCCATTTCCCTCTCCCATCCCCACAATTCTCCTATCTACACTAGGAGCAATTTACAATGGCCAGTTTACCGATCAACCTGCAAGCCTTTGGCATGTGGGAGGAAACCTGGTAACCCAGAAGGAACACACAGGGTCACAGGGAAAACTTGCGAACTCCACACAGGCAGTACCCAGAAGTGAACCTGGGTTGCTGGAGCTGTGAGGCTGCAGTGCGAACCACTGCACCACTGTGCTGCCCTTCCAGTACAGCTACAACAATGGCATCTACCAGAATGTGGAAAATTGCCCAGGTATGTCCAGTACACAAAAAGCAGGACAATTCCAACCTGGCCAATTACCGCCCCATCAGGCTACTCTCGATCATCAGTAAAGTGATGGAAAGTTTGTCAACAGTGCTACCAAGCGGCCCTTGCTTAGCAAACTCTGCTCAGTAACACTCAGTTTGGGTACCACCAAGGCCACTCAGCTCCTGACCTCATTACAGCCTTGGTTCAAACATGGACAAAAGAGCTGAACTCAAGAGGTGAGATGAGAGTGACTGCCCTTGACATCAAGGCAGCATTTGACTGAGTATGGCATCAAGGAGCCCTAGCAAAACTGGAGTCAATGGGAATCAGGGGAAAACTCTCCGCTGGTTGGAATCATACCTAGCGCAAAGGAAGATGGTTGCAGTTGTTGGAGGTCAATCATCTGAGCTCCTGACATCACTGTAGGAGCTCCTCAGGGTAGTGTCCTAGGCCCAACCATCTTCAGCTGCTTCATCAATGACCTTCCTTCAAACATAAGGTCAGAAGTGGGGATGTCCGCTGATGATTGCACAATGTTCAGCACCATTCATGACTCCTCAGATACTGAAGCAGTCCGTGTAGAAATGCAGCAAGACCTGGACAATATCCAGGCTTGGGCTGATAAGTGGCAAGTAACATTCACGTTGTGTGACAAGTGCCAGGCAATGACCATCTCCAACAAGAGAGAATCGAACCATATCCCCTTGACATTCAATGCCATTCAATCATTGAATCCCCCACTATCAACATCCTGGAGGGTTACCATTGACCAGAAACTGAATTGGAGCAGCCATATAAATACCGTGGTTACCAGAGCAGGTCAAATGCTAGGAATCCTCTGGTGAGTAGTTACTCCTGACTCTCCAAAGCCTGTCCACCATCTACAAGGCACAAGTCAGGAGTGTGATGGAATACTGTTCAATTGCCTGGATGGGTGCAGCCGCAACAACACTCAAGAAGTTTGACACCATCCTGGACAAAGCAGCCCGTTTGATTGGCACCCCACCCACAAACATTCATTCCCTCCACCACCGATGCACTGTGGTAGCAGTGTGTACCATCTACAAGGTGCATTGCAACAACGTACCAAGGCTACTCAGGCAGCACCTTCCAAACCCACGACCTCTACCAACTAGAAGAACAAGGGCAGCAAATACATGGGAACACCACCACCTGCAAGTTCCCCTCCAAGTCACATACCATCCTGACTTGGAACTATATCGTCGTTCCTTCACTGTCGCTGGGTCAAAATTCTGGAACTCCCTTCCTAACAGCACTGTAGGTGTACCTACCACACATGGTCTGCAGCGGTTCAAGAAGGTGGCTCACCACCACCTTCTTGAGGGCAATTAGGGATGGGCAAGAAATGCTGGCCTGGCCTGTGACACCCACATCCCATGAAACGAATAAAAAAAAAATTGTATACATACTTGAAAAAGAAAACATTTGGATATCTCCTTCAAAGTTCTATCACATCCTGAAGACACCACAAAGCTCTTCACATCCCATTAATTACTTTTCAACTATTATGTAGGTCAACATTGTAAGATCCCACCTACACCAAATGAGATAATGTCCTCAAGACCTCCAGGACGTAGGATCATACAGCAGAGGAGGCCGCCAATCGGCCCATCATGTCTGTGCCAGCTGTTTGGAAGACCTATCCAATTAGTCCCACACCCCTGCTCTTTCTTCATGGCTCTTAAAAGTTATTTGGGTTTTGCTGGTTTAAGAAGAAAAAAAGCCTTGCATTTATATAGTTCCTTTCATGAGTTCAGCACATCCCAATGAAGTACCTTTGAAATAATGGCCAAAAATACTGGCGCAGTTGGCGTGCAGTTTCAGGAAGGCCTTCCCAGCACCGGCAATATTAACCAGAGTGGGGGGTAGGGTGGGACAAGAATTCCACACTCCTCCCAATTGAGGCCAATTAAAGTAGTTTATAAGCTCATTAAGAGCTAGTTCACGTTGAAAAAATTTTGAAGGGGACGCATAGGTTACACGCGCTATCGGTTGCAGATCAGCTGAAAGGAGTTGGATACAGAGTGAGAAGCCAGTCATGGCTGCCCCTAAGGAATCACCCCAGCCCCATGAAGGTCATCAGAACAGAGGGGGGCTCACGCTTTGGTAAGGAGGTGCCCTTGGTGCTGCGCAGGTGGTAGTGAGAGTGGGCACTCAGCACTTGGGCATTGAAAGGGGTTGGCACCCCCCAGCATCACGGGCACAGAAATGCAGGCAACAAGGCTACCAACGACAATTGTGGAGCACTTGCCCAGAAGGAAGGTTGCAGCTGGCAATGGGAGTCCAACTGTCAGATTTTGAGCCCAGTGGCAATAAGGAGCAACACCCTCCACAGCAAGGGTGGAACACCGAACAGCAAGAAGGCATGGGAGAGGAAAGAGGGGTAGGAAGGACACAGAGGACATACCCTCAACACAGGATCTACCACTGAAGGCAGAGCTACCTGGAGACGACCGAGACCCAGTGCCACAGGAGACTGTGACTCTCCAGGCTGATGGTCACAAACTGCAACCTCACCAATGAAGACCTTGCACCTCACAGCACTGGTTGCCATGCCCTGCCAGTAGCCGTCAAAGTCACTGTGGCCTTGAACTTCTTCGTTTCTGCTCCTTTCAAGGATCAGCAGCGATCCTTGGTGACATCGCGCAAATGGCAGCACAGCACTGCCTCATGCAGCTCACTGATACACTTTTTGCCAGAGGGGGACAGTACATTCAGTTCACGACAGACGTGGCCTCGCAGGCACAGAAGGCATTGGGTTTCGCCTCCATCACTGGATTCCCCCAGGTGCAGGACATCATCGATTGCACCCGTGTGGCTATCAAGGCACTGACTGACCACCCAGTGAGAATCATCAACAGAGAGGACTTCCACTCCCTCAATGTTCAGCTGGTCTGTGACCACAACAAGAGCTTCCTCCATATGTGCACTCACTTTCATGGCAGCTGCCATGACTCTTTAATCCACCACCAGTCCACGTTGCCTCAGATCTTCACTCCAAATCCCAAAGTACATGGATTGGTCCGAGGGACAAGGCAGATCCCCTCAAGATATGGTTACTCATCCCGCTATGGGAGTCCCAGAGGCATTACAACCAAAACTACCTGCTCACTAGAGCAATGACTGAGCAGGCCACGGGGCTTCCGAAAATGCAAAAAGTCTCTGTAATTCTGGCGGACTGCTGTGTTTTCCTTAACATGGCCCTCCAGACAGGCGTGGACCTTGAGGACGGCGAGGCCCTGGAAGAAGACAGCTCATCAGGAGAAGAACAGGAGCAGGTGGGTGAGAGAGGAGGAAGACGTGGAAGTGGAGGGAGATGATACAGTACAGAGAGGTGTCCCTGCTGCACAACAAGGTGGCCGGGCATGGCTTGAGAGCCTTGTGAGGCGAACGCCTTGTGAAGGTGGCAGCCAATTTCCACACAGCAAGGTGCCACAAACAGCCCTGTGATAATGGCAGGATAATCGGAGTTTGGGATGTTGACTGAAGGATGAATATTGGTCAGGACACTGGGAAGAACTCCGCTACTTTTCTTCGAATTGTGCCTTGGAATTTTTTTACATCCACCTTGGAGAGCAGATGGGGCTTCAGTTTAATGCCTTATGTGAAAGACAGCACCTCAAACAGTGCAGCACTCCCTCATTCAGCTAGATTTTCTGCTCAGGAGTGAGAATTGAACCTATAACCATTTGATGGAGCAGTGAGAGCACTATTCGACGAGCCACAGATGACATTTAACTCATGATTCTTGATTTATACACTCCTGTAAATATTATTAAACATAGTTCGTACCTGCGCAGTCAATTAATACTGCGTGGCCCAGATTTTGGGGTGGGTAAGTACAAAAGTCGATTTTGTAAGATCAAGAGACCCTCTTTGTATAAAAAATTTGTACTCGTATTCTATCCTTGAGCATAAGATGATCTGCTAGATCCTCTTTGTATAAAAAATTTGTACTCGTATTCTATCCTTGAGCATAAGATGATCTGCCAGATTTTGCTAATGATGAGGCTAATAGCTGTCTTATTTATGTGGAAATGGCACAGCAACTCCAGGCAAGGAGCACATGTGCATTTAAATGCGGGTATCCAAAAGTTGCTGTCCCAGTTGCACCCTTTCACCATTAGCTTCGTATAAACAGCATCTCGCTGTCTGCCCCACCATTGAAAGGCATGAAGTTGTATTTGCACAATAGATATGAACTAAACTCACCACAGAAAGTTAAGTCTTATCATTAAAAGGACACTTACATTTGCAATGGCGTGATAATCGTTAATTCCTGCCAATCAACCACTGTCGCACTGAAAATTAACTACTGCAAGTCTGGAGTCTCATTTCTTCAGGTATTGATTGTTTAAGACTTTAAAAATGTAACCTTTTTTTTTTAACTTTTCCTCTTTTTCTCTCTCTTTTGATCCAATATTTTTTTCCCTTTATTTCTCTTTCTGTGCCTGATTTGACACTAAATTCACCCACTCTTAGGGCTGACGTTTTCCAGCCTCGGTGGGGAGTTTCAATAACGGTGGGACACACGCACAAGATGTACTCCGCGGAGCCGCCACGCTACATGAATGGTGCGGACCGCACCCCTGATGTCGTGGAGGGGCCAGACATTCTGTCCCTGGCAACAGCATCCGGTGCCACTGAACAGGCGCCCGTGCCATTATTAAAGGGCTTCAAGCCCTTACATTTAACTTTCATTTTTAAGGGAGCAATCATGAAAAATTTAATTTGAAAAATTTAATAAATGATTCAAGCTCCTCTCTGACCCCACCAATGATTAAACACTTTATTAATTGCCCTCTCCCCCCCCAAAAAAACTTACCTTGCGATCCCGACCTTTCCCCTGCCGAACTTTATTAACTTTCACCTTCAACCCCTTTCCACCATCTCCTCCACTAATTGCAATAGTTTTCCCCGCTCACCCCACTCCCCCACCCCCTTACCCTGAAAACCTACCTCCACCACCCCCCCCCCCCCACCACCTCACTCCACCAGTGCCCCGTACTGGAGCTCCAGTCAGAGATCCAAAGGCGCAAGAGTCCCGGCAACCGGCTGGAATATGGCAGTGGGATGGCTGACGGGAACAGGTAGATAATTAACATATTTAAATCTTGCTTCTATTGCTGAGCGACGGGGTCCGCCACGAAGCCTCGTCACCACCGGTGATATGGGGTGGGGCCTTCCTGGCGTCGAGGTCCCTAGCGGGCCTCTGCCAGAGGCATTTTACAGGCCCACCCCCCGCCATGAACTCCGACGTCGGGGGGTTTGGTAAAATCCAGTCCTTAATTCTTTCTCAGTCCTTGGGCTGGATTTTACCAGCCCTCTGGAGATGGGCTGGGAGGTGGGAGGCCTCATAAAATGCCAGTGGAATGTGTTGGGAGGGGAGCCCTTGTGTTGATTATTTTTCATCCTTCTGATTGGTTAAGGAGGTACACAGTTGCTTGCCCTATTCGCTTAGGTCCCAAATGCTCTGGCCAGAATTTTGCCAAATCACAGGTTGTCCTACCACTGGGACCAAAAGTGGGTCCCAAGCGAGCATGGACAGAGGGCAGGACACCAGGAAGGATATTACAGGCAGTTGCCAACTAAGAAGCTTCCGCTGGGACCGACGCCCAATTAAGGATGGAAGAGGGCCAACAGCTCGGCGACCTTGGCAGCGCCAACGATAGAGGTGACCACTGCTGAGGCTGCAGGAAAAAGGAGGAGGTGCCTCCATGTTGTGGCACCCTCGAAGGCCAGGTAAGGAATATTATTTAATGTGTCGGGGCCAGGCAGGCAGGCCCTGACAATCGGAAGCGGCAGCGTCAGAGCTGCAGGGGCAGCCATTGCCACTAGGGAGGCCCCTCCATGGGCCATGGAGCAACCATAAAGGAAGGTCACTTTTCCGTCCCAGGAATCAACTGGTAGGTCGGCACGATCTACCTGGCAGTCTCTCCATGTGGCAGGGGCCCATCCTGACGCCGGTAAAATGCCGGCGGGGGTGGGAAGTGGCTATTAATTGGCCAATTAATTGGTTTAATTGGCCACATGCCTCCAGTCGGCGGGTGGCTGCATTGAGGCCTTTCCCACTGCTAAGAATTTCGTGTGGTGGCAGGAAGACATCGGGCTTCCCTTCCCCCATCTTTCGCCACCATTTTACAAGGCTGCCCACTGCCCAGAACATCTCCAGAGAACTGATAAAATCCAACCCTCTATTTCTCACGTTATCAGGGAGTGTGCATAATGTAGACAGACAAGGTGTGCAAGTGAGAGAGACAGACAGGGAGTGTGTGTGAGGGAGATAGATGGGGAGTGTGTGTGAGGGAGACAGACAGGGAGTGCACGTGAGGGAGACATGGGGAGTGTGTGTGAGGGAGACAGACAGGGAGAGTGTGTGAGGGAGACAGACAGGGAGTGCATGTGAGGGAGATAGGGAGTGTGAGTGAATGAGATAGTCGGGGACTGTGTGTGAGAGACAGACAGGGAATGTATGTGAGGGAGACAGATGGGGAGTGTGTGTGAGGGAGGCAGACAGGGACTGCGTGTGAGGGAGACCAGAATTGCACGCAATATTCTAAGTGTGGCCTAACTAAGCTTCTGTACAGCTGCAACATGACTTGCCAATTTTTATACTCGATGCCCCGTCCGATGAAGGCAAGCATGCCGTATGCCTTCTTGACTACCTTATCCACCTGCATTGCCACTTTCAAAGATAAGTCTCATATGCCACAAGTAAAAACATTAGATAACATCAAAATTAGTTATACAGGATATAGATTATAAAATTTGCATGTACAGAAGCTTAAGAGTCCAAATATCATTTTGGTGGTTTGACAACCCTTCCAGATCTGGTTATGGTATAACATTCTGGGGATGTGGATTTCACCTTTGCCTGTTTTTGATTTGCGGGCATGTTGTCAATGTGTTGGTTGTTGTACTCCTGTGATTTCTGGCTGCCTCTTTGGAGCCAGATGTCTTGCACAGGTGGGCCCAGTGTGCTTTTGCACTGCACACCTTGCACAGATCTTGAAATGCAGGACAACTTTGCAGTAAGTGGGACAAACCACACTTACCACACAGCTTGCTTGCTCTTTTTGACCTAGTTATTGTGTCGATAGTGTTGGCTTAACCTAGTGCTTGCAGATGCTGTTGTCCAGCTACAATGGCTTCATATTTCCTGCCACCTTCTAGCAGTGCATCAATGCTGTGACCTTTCTTTTTCCCCAAGAGGTCTTTCTGAAACACTTCAATGGGTGTTGAGACCATCGACTGTGGCATTAGTCGCTATGACAGCTCCATTTCTGAAAAATCACATTTGTTGTCCTTATTACGGCATCTACTGATGAACTGATCTATTGATTCCGGTGGCGGTTGCCTGTAGGACATCAATTCTAGGCAGTGAATTCTAAAATTCACTCTTAATTGAAGCTGATCTTCTAGCACATTCTATAGCTTTGTGGGATCTTTCTGGTCATCGTCAGATAACCTAGAGGTATTGATTCTGTATAATCCCTCATTTGCAAATGCTGTCAATATTTTTACAGCCTGCTTCTCTGATTCTACAATCATTTGGTCTGTGAAGCATAACTTCATTCTTTTTTTAAAAAGTTTGAACTCAGATAGGTTATCACTGCCCTTCCAGTTCATGCTGGGAAATTTGGTATCCATATTTCTGCTGCTCTTTTGTTTTCTGCTCTTTATTTAACTTTGTTCTATTCACTCTGCGCTTTTTCCCCTTTAAGAAACTCTCTGTATTTAGACTAGCTTCCGGGATGGAGAGTAACAGGTGTTTGACAGTGTTCTGTGTTTATCTTGCTTGCAGCATTTAAGCTTGTCTGTTTACTCAGTTGTTCAATAGGTAGACCAATTGCTTTTTTTAAGAGTTTGTTTATGTTCTTCACGCTCAGTGGTTTAATGATTCTTTTAAACTTTAGCAGCATGAATGGAGACTCTGCAATATTCAGGGTTTTCCTGCACTTTTTGCTATCGGATGCCTCCTGTAATAGCGCCAACCTCAATCAGTCTGGGAGAGGAGTTGGGTCCATGAAGGCTTTAGAAAAAAATCAATCTCTTAAGCACATCAAGGCTTTTTTTTAAACCAGTACCCCTGGATCGTCAGCACAATGACTCTCCCGATTGCAGGAATTTATTTGCAGTCTATTGTTCTAAGCTATGTCTTCTACAGCTGGAGGTAGGTCCTTTCTTCTTTTCTCTTTTTAGGTTAGTATTTCTTTCCAACTTTCTTTCTAGTGGCTGGAGGAAGGGTCATTCCTTCCTGTGGTCTTCAAACTTAGACTTTGTCTTTTCACCACAGCTGCCATCATATAATGAGTTCTTTTTGTTGTCTGATGCAACATAAGTGAGATGCGTGGAGTCCAGTTTATTAACAGCTAAACTATTATATATAGTACAGAGCAAACTATCTATAGAACCTTCATCTGGGTGTTTCAGTTGCAGAGTGATTCTGGCTCTGAGTCACATGACTACATCCTGGTACTTAGCTCATTAGCATACTGAGATCTTAAAGGGACATTAGTCTTAAGGTAATTATACAATTATACAGAGGGGAACTTGCAGATAGTGGTGTTCACCAAGGGCAGCAAACACATGGGGATGTGGCGGGTTTAGAAGGTGCAATCAAAGGAACCTTGGCAAGTTGCTGCACTGCATCGTGCAGGTGGCACACACTGCTGTCATTGCGCACTGGTGATGGAGGGAATGACTTCTTAAGATGGTGGATCAGGTAGGTAGATCCTTTCTTGTTGGAGATGGTCATTGCCTGGCACTTCCAAACCTGTGAACTCTACCACCGAGAAGAACAAGGGCACCAAACACATGGGAACACCACCTCCAAGTTCCCCTCCAAGCCACACACCATCCTGACTTAGAACTACATCGCCGTTCCTTCACTGTCGCTGGGTCAAATACCTGGAATGCCCTTCCTATCAGGACTATAGCTGTACCTATACCACATGGACTGCAACAGTTCAAGAAAGCGGGTCACCACTATCTTCTCAGGGGCAATTAAAGATAGGCCATAAATGCTGGCCTTGCCTGCGCACTCACATCCCACGAATGCATGGAAACAAAAATCATTTTCTCTGGATAACCAGGGATTTGGAACAAATTCATCCTCATCAGTCTCACCCACATCCCAAAGACCTCGATCCTAAAATTCCATATTTACAGGCTTCACCTTAACTTCATTGAAAAACTAGCACAAATACTAGACAAATAATTTGAAGAGCTGTTTATACCACTTTTAGAGGAGTTTCACCCGTCTCCCATACAAGTTACAGTAGGAGATTGAACAAACCCTACTGAAATAGAATCCTCTGGTTTTAATTCCATCAGCTAGCCTGTTTTCATTTTATAGAACTTCTGTAATAAAGAATAAATAGCAATGGATTTAACCCATGAGGAAATGCATTACCCAATATAATGTTGTAACAACAGCCGACTTTCGGTTTACCTAATGGCACTCACAAATCAACCCCTTTTCCTGCCTGTGTACCAGCTGTGTTAGATAAAGAAAATGTAGCAGTGCTCCATTCCCAATCTGTTCTCTCAAACTGTT
Organism: Heterodontus francisci; assembly: GCF_036365525.1. Taxonomy (NCBI): domain Eukaryota; kingdom Metazoa; phylum Chordata; class Chondrichthyes; order Heterodontiformes; family Heterodontidae; genus Heterodontus; species Heterodontus francisci. Next base: position 18,250,516 of record NC_090388.1, read on the forward strand.
TGGTGCATTTACAGTACTTTGTTCTAAATTAAACAAGTTTAATTATACATTTGCCACTATTTGACCTTGATGGAATACACGAGATGCTTCTGCCCAAATTCCAACCAGTAAATGTACGCATGTGACAAATATAAAGCTGGCCAGGTAAAGCTGGATGCAATGGATAATTTAACAATGAACTTATCAAACACTTCACCTAAGTTAAAATGTAACCCATACACCAAATAAAGTGCCAACATACATCACATAAACCAGCAGTAAAACTGGGTAATCATTACCAATTAAATCCTTTCTTCTTGACATATATAACTGATAGCTGACAGAAATTCCTTCCCATGTTGTTGAAAGCAATAAAATTGCAAAGAATTACATAGAATGCACAGTACAGAAATAGGCCACTTGGCCAAATGGTCCATACAGGTGTTTATGCTCCAGACAAACCTCCTCCAACCCACTTCATCTAACCCAATCAGCATAACTTTCTATCTTTTGCACCCTCATGTGGTTATCTAGCTTCCCCTAAAGTGTATCCATGCCTGATAAATAAGAGTATCTTTGTGCTGAGTAACTAAATGTAATGGGGGGCACAATAAATAGGCCTTGGGGAAAAGACTTGTTTAAGATACCCTAGTTTTTACCATCAAGAGAGTTCTTCAATTGTAGATTGAATGGTATCAATGCCTGAGGTGTGGCTAGATAGATAATGTATATTGAAGCACGTATCCCACTAAGGCTATATTCTGAAAAAGGCAATTGCATGACCAAGTTGTAATGCACAATTCTAGCAACTTCTGAAAACTTGCTTTGTTTCTCGGGAAAAATCCACGCAGGCCAAAAACGTGAAAACTCCACAACGTACCTGTATAGTCGGGATGAGGACTCATCCTGGCTGGGGATGGGAAAAATGATGCCCAGTGCGACATGCCATTGGTGATGGCCAGTGGGACAAGCCGCTGAGGAGAGCTAGTAGGGTAAGCTGTTGGGGATGGCAGGTCCAGCGTTGCTGCTGTCAGTATCCAGGATAATGCCATCTCCTGAGATAATTCTCCATGCTGCTTTATCCACCCAATGTTGCTCCCACCACAGACCAGACTGCTAATGGTGACAACTCAGTAAAAGCAAAAGCCAAATTAATGCCAGGTGAATCTGATAGAACATAACGAGAGCAACATTATTAGTTACTAGAAAAGCTAACAGAAAAGCGTGTGCACAGTAGAATTTGAGAAGTTGCTGCACTCATGATTCAGAAAGCACTAAACTGAACCAAGCAAAGAAACTCATTGAAAATGAAAGAGGAGTCCACACCTACCCTCATTGTTGCCTTACAAGCTGCAGCTTCAAACCGATTCTGAATTTGCATGAAGAACAACCTAGCCCAACCTCCAGGAGTAGCATTCTGATATCATAAATGCTAAACGTGCTCAAGATGTGAAATTACTTTAAAACTACATAAGTTGTATATGTATTGTTCATACATCAGTGCATTAAATTGACATATCTTTGCTCAAATTCACTCCATGTTATTTTTTGTTCTCTGAATGAACTACTATGTTAAAGGTGCTGTATAAATGCAAGTAGTTGTTGTCAGATGTGCATCCTTTCTATAATTTCAGAACATGCATATATGTATTCCAGCACATATATCAAGTAATTTTCCTTTCATGGTGGAAACACTTGTTGCAAACTAGTTGCAACATTCAATGTAGTAGAAGTTTATCATCCTACCTCCAGCATACATAACAGCCAGCGTTGTTGAAGAGATCCATGCAATCTGGCTGTAAGAGGTGTCAAAGATATCCTGAATCTCCTTAAAGAGCACAGTTATGGCTTTGGGAAATGCGTAAGAAAATCCAATTGAGATGAAAGCTCCAACGACCACAGCCCATCCCCAACCACCATCTGGGGGGATATATTCTTGGGACGGTGTTGGTGGCATCTTAGACTTCTTCTTGTTCTTGGTTAACTGGAGAAGCAAAACAAAAATAATTTTTTAAAGTTGTAAACTAAGAAAATGTTAAACCAAATCCTGTTTATCTTGTCTAGAAGTTAAGCAAATGAGCTCTTCTAGAAGCTCAAGAGGCTTCCTTGAGATAGCCTTTCAAGGGTAGTTTTTTGTTCATCGTTATTAACTGTATACCTGATTTGAGGCTGTTTAAATGCAGGGAGTATAATAATAACATGAAAAGCAGACTGGTATTTTCAGCTTGGCACAATTCAATATAAACACACACAGAGTAGGAGGAGTCATACAACGTCAGTCAAGGGATTATCTCACTGCACATGCCATGACTTAAATCACTGAAGTAATTGCATTCTCAACAACTTGGCCCATTCAGGAAATCACTGCTGAAAATTATGTGAGCACAACTTTCGGAGATGCAACAGAGAAAATCAAATGGGAACAAAAACTGCAGTGCCAGCCAATTTAAACTAGCCCTGGATTAATCAGTGCTTTGGGCAAACAATTTAATCTCTCCTTTTAACTCCAGGTGAATTAGAGCAGTGAGGCTTGAGATGAAATCTTTAGACACGTGCGATTTTCACTTCAAAGTTAAATAAAGAAATATAGCCAAGTGACATGTGCTGGAGTTTCAATATAAACCGTGACCTAACATCCAATAGGACAGAACAGTAACTTAGTCACAAGGTCAGCCAGAAAAGAAGCCCAGTAGAGAAAAGATAACACATTGTTTTAATGCAACAGCACATTCATTTCCATGAGGTTCCAATCAATACAACTCTGGCTGATCTCATTACCTCACACACACTTATGAATATGCTACAGTCACCAGCTGTCTGCTCATGCTCATTAACAAAATTACATGTTGCCAAATGATATCAAGCCCTGTTAGAGGTGACCTTCCTCAGCAATGTTCAAGGTCTCACTGCAGTTTGTTCACCACCGATCCTACAGGAGCTGGGATTCACCTTGGGAGTCAAACGTGTCATTGCACAGGCTTGACAAACTTATTTTGCTTGGCTCAAACCATTGCTGAGCTCAAAATTTAAAATGGCTATAGATTCTGGCGACATAAATAAACTGTGTTTCACCCTCCTCTGCTTGCTTTCCTCCTCCTTTTCCTGAAGGTAATGACTCCTGCCCTCCAAAGATGTCAATCAAATCTTCATGTGTGAGCCCAAAGGAAAGTGAGGTATCACAGCCGCATCCACAGGGCATATTTTTCCGAATGGGATTAATGATGGCAATAAGAAACAGGAGCCTGAACTGTTTTGTTTAGTCCTCAGGAACAGGAGTTGGCCAGTTAGCCCCTCAAGCCTGTTCCACCTTTCAATGAAATCATGACTGATCTGTGGCCTAACTCCAAATATCCGTCTTTGCTCCATATGCCTTAATACCCTTGGTTAACAAAAATCTATCAGATTGAAAATTAACATTTAACCTAGCACTGACTGCCAATTGCCAAAGATAGTTCCAAACTTCTACCACACTTTCTGGGTAGAAGTGTTCCTTAACTTCATTCCTGAAAAGTCTGGCTTTAATTTTTAGGCTATGCCCCGTAGTTCTAGACTTCCCAACCTGTGCAAATAGTTCTTACTATCTACGCTATCTGTTCTCCTTAACATCTTGAACATATCGATTGAAGTACCCCAACCTTCTAAATTACAAGGAATATAACCTTGGTTTGTGTAATCTCGCTTTGTAATTTAATTCTTGGAGTCCAGGGGCTTACTTTTTAGGCCTCGTTGGGGCCAGAATTGGAGGTTGGTGAGCGCTAAAAATAGCACCAGTATCCTGAATGGCAGTTCCCTGGCTCCAGCTTGCCCCCGGGCCATTTTTGCAGAGGCAGGATTGGGGGAGGGGAGGGCAGCAGGGCTGCCTAGAAGCCCTTCCTGCCTGCCTGGGTGCAGCAGCAGCCGTAGGCCACCCTGTAGAGGGGCCTGACTGCAAAAGCCATTTCCTTAGTTTAAGTTTCAAAAAGTTGGAGAAAGGCCACCTCTCTCATCTTGAAGCACCCTCTCTCTTACTTACCTTCCATTGCATCCTGTTGCTCCTTTCCAGCTGGAAGACCTCTGATTAGCCCTCCAGCTTAGACGGGTTGTCTGCCATCCTTAATTGGACAGTGAGCCCACCCTCTGGCCTTTAATTGGCTGTCCCAGAGAAAATCACAATGAGTGACTATTTCCCCACATAGTTTTGGCTTCTGACTCACATTTCAGCCTGACAACAGGGTTCAGAAGCCCTCAGGAAAATCCTGCCCCAGGTCTCAGTCTCTAAATCCACACTGCACTCCCTCTAAGGCCAATATATCCATTCTAAGGTGTGCTTCCCAGAACAGCTCACAGTACTCCAGGTGTGCTCGAACCAGAGATCTGTACAGCTGTAGCATAACTTCTACTCCCTTGTATTCTATTCCTCTAGATATACCCATTCCCAGCCCAGAGAAAACTGAAGACTACCATAGTACCCCCACCAGCATCTCAGCTGATATCAACTAATTGAGTGGTCTTTCCTGGTCTTTGTGGCTTAGTACACACACCATTTTATGGTGCAGTTAGTAAATATACTTTTTAAACAGAATTCCACAAGGAAATATTTATTAACTGTGTCATTATTTGCCCCATTTAGTAAGGTAGGCTAAATTTTTGATTACGATCAGATAGGATAAAACTGAGAGTTTGCCTCCTTCAAACAATGGCAAAAGAGGCCAGCACAGTACGCTATCAAATACCTAAATATAATATAGAACATATCAGATTCTTTCCTGTGCTTTTTACCCTGTACCCAAACTGCATATTGTAAAAGATGCTGCATTTACAAATATAAGTCCAATCCAAATCATGATACAATGCAGCAAAAAGAAACTCCAATTATCTGAATAATCTGACCTTTTCTTTGAAAACCTGCCGATTCCAACCATAGTGTATCCTGGTTGTTGCACTCAAGCTTCTTGCAGTCAAACAGTGCCTCAATGTAGTAAATGGTTCAATGCAATTCACAAAGTTAGAACAGGCAACAAACTGTAGCAGGAGAAGAATAGGGGGAAGGGACAAAAAGTGGAGTCGCAGAAGTAGCTTTTGAGGAAGCTTTTCAAAGCATGAACTGAGGTAGCAAGGAAGCACAGTAGAGAGACAACGCCTGTATCAAAGTTCTGTATAACTATGGTACAATGTGATCACAGATTAGATTACAGATTATTACACAGGGATGGTCTTGATTGACACACACAATAAAGATAAGCGGAGTTAGCGTGAATTCTGTAGTCACCTCACCTAAAATCTGAGAAGGCAGTTATTCCCTGAAATCTGTTCAGATCTGTCTTTCAGTAGCTGAGGGGCATTCAGTTTCATTATCAGAAAACATGTCAGTAAGTTAGTTTTCTAAAAGTACAGTAATTCTATCTTGAAAGCAATAATTAGTTAAATCATTTGAGCATAAGACTGAAGGGGAGAAACTGCAGAGGGTGTATCTGTACTTACCAATGAAAACTACCTGGCAGGTAAGCATTTTTTTATTGACTGACACAAAGAGCTTAGTTTGATTCTGTAATAACTACACCCAAAGCTAATTACAAAAACTAGATTAAGAGATATCAAATTCAATTGCAAAGAGGCCGAGATAACATTTACCAACAAATTTGACCTCCAATTCAATGTTGAGATGTGGCTTAAAGTTATTTCAAAGTCAAAAATAACAGTGCTGAACCTTTTGGGAGACCAATATTATTTATCCGTGCACTAGCAGTTTTGTATTGTCAACTGCAGGATGTATTGTATTTTGTAGCAGTGCACTGGCATGTACTTTGTAATTGGATGTATACATGTATCTGTGTTTATATATGTATGTGTATGTATTTTTTTTTATTCATTCATGGGATGTGGGCATTGCTGGACAGGCCAGCATTTATTGCCCATCCCTAACTGACCTTGAGAAGGTGGTGGTGAGCTGCCTTCTTGAACTGCTGCAGTCCTTTTGGGGTAGGTATACCCACAGTGCTGTTAGGAAGGGAGTTCCAGGATTTTGACCCAGCGACAGTGAAGGAACGGCGGTATAGTTCCAAGTCAGGATGGTGTGTGACTTGGAGGGGAACTTGCACGTGGTGGTGTTCCCATGTATTTGCTGCCCTTGTCCTTCTAGTTGGTAGAGGTCGCGGGTTTGGAAGGTGCTGTCGAAGGAGCCTTGGTGCATTGCTGCAGTGTATCTTGTAGATAGTACACACTGCTGCCACTGTGCGCTGGTGGTGGAGGGAGTGAATGTTTGTAGATGGGGTGCCAATCAAGCGGGCTGCTTTGTCCTGGATGGTGTCGAGCTTCTTGAGTGTTGTTGCAGCTGCACCCATCCAGGCAAGTGGAGAGTATTCCATCACACTCCTGACTTGTGCCTTGTAGATGATGGACAGGCTTTGGGGAGTCAGGAGGTGAGTTATTCGCCTCAGGATTCCTAGCCTCTGACCTGCTCTTGTAGCCATGGTATTTCTATGGCTACTCCAGTTCAGTGTCTGGTCAATGGTAGCCCCTGGGATATTGATAGTGGGGGATTCAGTGATGGTAATGCCGTTGAATGTCAAGGGGAGATGGTTAGATTCTCTCTTGTTGGAGATGGTCATTGCCTGGCACTTGTGTGGCACAAATGTTACTTGCCACTTATCAGCCCAAGCCTGGATATTGTCCAGGTCTTGCTGCATTTCTACACGGACTGCTTCAGTATCAGAGGAGTCACGAATGGTGCTGAACATTGTACAATCATCAGTGAACATCCCCACTTCTGACCTTATGATTGAAAGAAGGTCATTGATGAAGCAGCTGAAGATGGTTGGTCCTCGGACACTACCCTGAGGAACTCCTGCAGTGAGCTCCTGGAGCTTAGATGATTGACCTCCAACAATCACAACCATCTTCCTCTGCACTAGGTATGACTCCAGCCAGCGGAGGGTTTTCCCCCTGAGTCCCATTGACCTCAGTTTTTCTAAGGCTGCTTGATGCCATACTCGGTCAAATGCTGCCTTGATGTCAAGGGCAGTCACTCTCACCTCACCTCTTGTGTTCAGTTCTTTTGTCCGTGTTTGATCCAAGGCTGTAATGAGGTCAGGTTTGAGTGGCCCTGGCGGAACCCAAATTGAGTGTCATTGAGCAGGTTACTGCGAAGCAAATGCCGCTTGACGGCACTTTTGATGACACCTTTCATCATTTTACTGATGATTGAGAGTAGGCTGATAATAAGGGTGTAATTGGCCGGGTTGGACTTGTCCTGCTTTTTGTGTACAGGACAAACTGGGGCAATTTTCCACATTGCAGGGTAGTTGCCAGTGTTGTAGCTGTACTGGAACAGCTTGGCTAGTGGCGTGGCAAGTTCTGGAGCACAGGTCTTCAGTACTATTGCCGGAATATTGTCAGGGCCCATAGCTTTTGCAGTATCCAGTGCCTTCAGTCGTTTCTTGATATCACGCGGAGTGAATCGAATTGGCTGAAGTCTGGCATCTGTGATGCTGGGGACTTCAGGAGGAGGCCGAGATGGATCATCAACTCGGCACTTCTGGCTGAAGATTGTTGCAAATGCTTCAGCCTTATCTTTCGCACTGTTGTGCTGGGCTCCCCCATCATTGAGGATGGGGATATTTGTGTAGCCACCTCCTCCAGTTCGTTGTTTAATTGTCCACCACCATTCACGACTGGATGTGGCAGGACTACAGAGCTTAGATCTGATCCATTGGTTATGGGATCGCGTAGCTCTGTCTATCGCATGCTGGTCACGCAGTTTGGCACGTAGATAGTCCTGTGTTGTAGCTTCACCAGGCTGACACCTCATTTTGAGGTATGCCTGGTGCTGCTCCTGGCATGCCCTCCTGCACTCTTCATTGAACCAGGGTTGGTCTCCTGGCTTGATGGTTATGGTAGAGTGGGGGATATGCCGGGCCATGAGGTCACAGATGGTGGTTGAGTACAGTTCTGCTGCTGCTGATAGCCCACAGTGCCTCATGGATGCCCAGTTTTGCTTTGCTAGATCTGTTCGAAATCTATCCCATTTAGCACGGTGATAGTGCCACACAACACGATGGAGGGTATTCTCAATGTGAAGGCAGGACTTCGTCTCCACAAGGACTGTGCGGTGGTCACTCCTACCAATACTGTCATGGCCAGATGCATCTGCGGCAGGCAGATTGGTGAGGACGAGGTCAAGTATGTTTTCCCCTCTTGTTAGTTTCCTCACCACCTGCCGCATACCCAGTCTAGCAGCCATGTCCTTTAGGACTCGGCCAGCTCGGTCAGTAGTGGTGCTACCGAGCCATTCTTGGTGATGAACATTGAATTCCCCACGCAGAGTACATTTTGGGTGCTCGCCACCCTCAGTGCTTCCTCCAAGTGCTGTTCAACATGGAGGATTACTAACTCATCAGCTGAGGGAGAGCGGTAGGTGGTAATCAGCAGGTTTCCTTGTCCATGTTTGATCTGATGCCATGAGACTTCATGGGGTCCAGAGTCAATATTGAGGACTCCCAGGGCAACTCCCTCCCTACTGTATACCACTGTGCCACCACCTCTGGTGAGACTGTCCTGCCGGTGGAACAGGACATACCCGGGGATGGTGATGGCAGTGTCCGGGACATTGTCTGTAAGGTATGATTCCGTGAGTATGACTATGTCAGATTGTTGCTTGACTAGTCTGTGGGACAGCTCTCCCAACTTTGGCACAAGCCCCCAGATGTTAGTAAGGAGGACTTTGCAGGGTCGACAGGGCTGGGTTGGCTGTTGTCGTTTCCCGTGCCTAGGTCAATGCCCGGTGGTCCATCCGGTTTCATTCCTTTTTATCAACTTCGTAGCGGTTAGATACAACTGAGTGGCTTGTTCGGCCATTTCAGAGGGCATGTAAGAGTCAACCACATTGCTGTGGGTCTGGAGTCACATGTAGGCCAGACCAGGTAAGGACAGCAGATTTCCTTCCCTAAAGGACACTAGTGAACCAGATGCCATGACAATATGAAAGGCACAATTCAGCATAGCAGCGCCTCATCAGACCCCTTTCCTATCCTGAGTGGTGTGAAACAGGGCCGACTTCTCGCACCTACACTGTTTGGGATCTTCTTCTCCTTGCTGCTCTCACATGCGTGAACCAGATGGGTTTTTACAACAATCGACAATGGTTTCATGGCCATCATTAGACGAGCTTTCAATTCCAGATTTATTAATTGAATTCAAACTCCACCTTCTGTTGTGGTGGGATTTGAACCCATGTCCCCAGAGCAATACCCTGGATCTCTGGATTACTAGTCCAGTGACTAGTACGTAAAGCACTTTACTGCCCAATGGATTACTACAGGTGTTACTTGACATCAGATACTTGCTTAGAACCAGCACACACAAGATGTACTGCTGACTGTATGTTATTTTAATGCTAGGGAAAACAGGCCTCTTTCTTCATGTGGAAGCATACATGTACAGATCTCGTCTTATTAATGTCCAAACAGCAGACAAAATTCAAATGTTTACAAAGAGCCCTGGGAACTTTAAAAAAAGTTTGCTACACAACAATTGCAGCTTCAGGTCACACAAAATATAGTGAGATCTAATTTGGCCAACTTGCACTGGAGTTATAATACACATTTCACTTTAATGTGTAGCATAGCTCCCCATTACTGCTGAACTGCAATTCTAAATTTGATACTTGGTGCGTGAAATGCTCATTGGTTGCACCCACTCATTATGCTTCTTCAATGTCCAGTGTAACTATTCATCATTCTTGTGATGTAGCGAAGATTGCAAAGGACAGGTACAGGCAGTACTGTCTGAGCGGTGTGGTGGAGCTATTCCTGAAAATCATTCCAGCATTGTTCTATAATAGTCAAGCACATACAGATTTCAGAGATTTGCAGTCACCAAGCAAATGTCCTCTAACTTGCCTGAGAAGGATCTGAAGTCATACTTAAGCACTGGTGGTGCTTATTGAATTTTATTGTTGCTCTCATCTTGCAGCCATCAGCACTTTTCAAATGCCAAATCCAATTACAGTTGCTCAGTAGGATTAAAATCTTCAAGTTACTCCTGGATATTAAACAATATTTGATTTGCAATGTTCTTGCAGCAACTGCTGCTGAGGACCAAATAAAGCTTGTTTCATGCATTGCATTTCCCAAAGTCCTTGGTATTTCCAACAGTGCCACATACGCATCCCTGCACTGGCTAAGAATGTGCACACAAGATTTAAAGGAAGGTTTCCATTCGGTAAAGCGAGAAGTTTTTGCTTCAAGAAGCATATTTTCAGATGGGCAAACTAATTTTCTGACCACACTTCACTGATCTTTACCAATTCTGGACTAAGTGGAGAAATGTTAATTGCATCCGATATCCAGTAAGACCAGAATTTCAAATTCCGAATCCAGATTAGGCGTGAATTTGCACTGCAACCAGTAGCACGGATGGGGTCAATGCTGCAGCTAGTTTAGTTTAGTTTAGTTTAGAGATACAGCACTGAAACAGGCCCTTCGGCCCAATGAGTCTGTGCCGACCATCAACCACCCATCTATACTAATCCTACACTAATCCCATATCCCTACCACATCCCCACCTGTCCCTATATTTCCCTACCACCTACCGATACTAGGGGCAATTTATAATGGCCAATTTACCTATTAACCTGCAAGTCTTTGGCATGTGGGAGGAAACCGGAGCACCCGGAGGAAACCCACGCAGACACAGGGAGAACTTGCAAACTCCACACAGGCAGTATCCAGAATTGAACCCGGGTCGCTGGAGCTGTGAGGCTGCGGTGCTAACCACCGTGGAAGTGGAAGACCCTGCGTGAGCGACGCGGCGACGACATAGAAGAAAGAGAGAGAACGGAACGCCTGGCCAGCGTTAACTCTCCCTTTTTCGGGTAATATCCTTTGCATTCTGTGACTAGGTCAGGGAAAGGTCAGAGGAACCTAGTGGGTGTGCTTATGAATTCTAGCTAGTTTTGTTATTAACTGTATAACTCAGTGGGAGTTGTATGCTTTTGTCTAACTAAGTGTATAAGCCTTATTCTTACATTGTATAACAACGTGAATAAAGTAAATTGATAGTTAAAGAAAGGACTGAGTTCCTCCTCTTTGCACTAAGCCATTAACTGAAGCTGTGGATTAAGCTGGAGGGTGGCTCTCTTGAAATCCGATATCCCAAACACTCAGCCTGAGCATGAATTAAGAGGCTTCAGTCCCACATGACGGCCAGGATCAACTGGGTATAGGGAATAAAGGGGACAAGGGGGAGTTGACTCCGCACCACGGTTTACATAATTGGCGTCCCTGGGTGGGCTCGAGGATAAATCTCTCCGTTGAATCTGCGGGAGACTCGAGCCGAACCGAATTGGCAAAGTACAGAGAGAACAGGAACTTAGTGGTTAATTCGTAGCTACTAACATAAGATGACGAAACAAAGGGAATCTCCAAAACTTGCAGACTCGGATTGTTTTGATTGGAAAGGATTCCTCCAAAAATACGCAATAGCGAAGTGGCCACAATACGGAGCGTATGCTGGTCACACTAGTGATAAGGGAAAACCTGTAGGGAAAGCCCTTTGGAAGATTGCACAAGCAAAGATGTCAGCTAGGAAATTTAAAAAGAAAGAGAACTCAGTAGCTATCGGCTACTTACTTGAGGAATGGATAGAATGCCAACAGCAGGCTAAAAATGATCAGAAAAGACTTGAGGAAGAGATTAAAAAACTCCGTGAGGAGGCAGCCCGCCTTAGCGAAAAAGTAACTAATTTGCAGGGACATAGAAGTGCGGACTTGATGCATATGAACCAATATCAGTTACAGTGTGAAAAACTAGTTACGGAAAAAAGTAGGCGAGAGGGAGAAGCCCGAGCAGCTAAAGCTGAGGTGGAAGGATGGAAGCAGCAATGTAGTGATTTAAAAACTGCCATGAATGTGATTCAGAGAGCAGCTCAGGAAGAGAGAAGTAATTCAGGTGATCACACAAAGTGTCAAAAATACATAGCGAGACTGCAAGAGCAGCTAGCCATGCAGAGAGGTATAATCTGTGCTTTTGCACCCAAAGGAAGTGAGGAGAATGGTGAAGGGGGCATAGATTGGAATGAATTAGCAGACGAAGCGGCTAGATACAGTTATGATGACGAAGACCCTCTACTCGAGGATCCTCCGCCAGCATATGAGCCAGAGCCAAAGGAGCCATCGGTCCCCATGGCCCCCCTTGTGACTACTAGGGCAGCGATAGGGGCAGATGGTCAGGTGGCAGCTGGCCTGCGTATGACATATTCCACTCTAATGTGGGTACAGCGATTGAGGGATATTGCAAAAGATATTGGGACGTGCGCACCCGGGGATGTTCCTAGGGAGCTGTTCCAAGCGGTTAGTCAACAGAGAGGAATACACGGCTTAAATGATGCTGAAGAAAGAAAATTAATTATAATGTGCCGACACCCACACATACACTCCGCCCTACCGGAGGAACAAAAACACGGTAGAGGCACAAATGAGGATTTAAAAGAACAAGTATTAAATGTCATGGGCGCTAATAGAGGGGACCCAGTGGAGGCGCTAACAAAATGCTATCAAAGAAAAGGTGAACACCCTGTCGCATTTGCAGCCTGCATCTGGGCGGTGCTTCAAGGGGTATATGGCGTGAACCTAGATAGAGCAAATCCAACACCAGAGATTAGAAACCGATGGCTGAGAACGCTGGTGTCACATGGCACTGAGGAGTCAAGAAGGGCACTAGATCAATTTGATCCCTCTGATGACACGCACACAGAGGCTTGGGTACTCAGGAGAATGGTGAGAGCATGGGAGAAGGAAACAACAAAATTCTCCAAGGTCCCGGGGGGAAAGGCAATGCCTGTAAAAGATCAAACGATAACCTGGAGAAATGAAGGGAGGGGAACTACACAAGGGGCACCCCACCCAGCCTTTTAGACCGGAGGAAGGGGTAGAGGCATTGAGAGAGGATCAGTCCCAGGAACAGGGAGAGCTCCGGGCGGGCCGACCCATTGCTATAATTGTGGCCAGGAGGGACATTTCAAAAGAGAATGCCCAAATCTGAGACGAGAAAATGTAGGTTGGGGAGGAGGCCAGAACAAACGCCAGAGCCTACCCGTGGAAGGACCGAATAGGTCAAATCCTCATTGTGATATGCGAGAGATAGCAACGTCTTCGGGGTTGTAACCTGAACTACAATGACGGTCGCAGGCCTCTCCGTTATGGGTGTGTGACACACAGTGGGATAACACAGGGAGACCCCTAGTGAATGGTAGGGTTGGAGGCCGCCCTGTCACGTTTCTTTGGGACACTGGAGGATCCCGAACCACCGTAAACATCACCAATGTTAGTAAAGTAGATTGGGAAATTCAAAGTAAACTTGTTTTAAGTGGATTTACAGGACATTCACAAGTGGGATATGTGAGTGTACCGTTGGAAGTCAGTGTGGGGGACGTAGCAATAGAGCACTCAGTGGTTCTCATTGAGTTACCCAGAGAACAAGAACATATATTAGGGTGTGATTACATGGCTAAAGCGGGACTCTGCTTTGACCCTGTTAATTGCGTGATTTGACAAATGCCCTTGGGCAGGGGTAGTACAGATCACACATCCGTCCCGGTGGGGGAATACCAGGACAGGATATGTACGTTTGGGGAACTGTGGACAAGACCAGGACAAATGAGTAGTGATAGTGAAGTACAGCAAATTATCACATGGAATTCAGTAGTATTTGCTCGACATAAACGTGATTGTGGGAAAATGACCGGGAGTGTGTGTATACAGGGCCCAGACCCCAAACCACAGAAGCTGTATGGTTTTCCGAAACAGGCAGAAGAGGAGGTAGGAAAGGTGATACAGAGTTTACTGCTACAAGGGATATTAAGACCAGGAGCCTCCACTAACAACTCACCTATTTGGCCGGTGAGGAAACCGGACGGTAGCTGGCGACTAACGATAGACTATCGAGAATTAAATAAAGTAACCCCGTTAACGGCCCCCACCGTAGCAACTAGCCCAGTGACGCTAGTTAAACAGAATGAGGATGCACAGTGGTTCACGGTTTTAGAAATAAGTAACAGTTTTTGGTCTATTCCACTGGAGAAGGAATGCCAATATAAATTTGCGTTTGGTTCAAGGACAACAATATACATGGACCGCCCCGCCAAAGGGATTTCATAATTCCCCATCTATATTTCACCAACGTTTAAGGGAAGGGTTAAAAAGGTTCTCAAAGCCTGAATGTCTGGTGCAGTATGTAGATGACTTACTGCTACAAACTGAAACGGAACAGGAACATTATCAGTTACTAAGTGAATGACTACAATTGTTACTCGAATTGGGACTAAAAGTAAACCCTAAAAAAGCGCAGGTTATGAAACAGAAGGTTACTTACTTGGGAATGATCTTGACACCGGGAAAGAGAGAAATTGACCAACGAAGGGTAGTAGCGGTTGGCAGACGCCCTGTCCCAAGGGATGTAAAAGGGTTGAGATCTTTCCTGCGTTTGGTGGGATATTGCAGGGACCACATTGATGGATTCACGACAAAAGCGGCCCCATTAATGGAACTACTGAAAAAGAATGTGGCGTGGGAGTGGAAAACTGAACACACACAGGCCATTTCAGATTTAAAGCAGGCACTAGCTGCTGCGCCTGCTCTGAAAACCCCAAATCCAACTGAGCCGTTTTCATTGGAGGTAGCTACCACAGTCACCACCCTCTCGGCAGTTCTGTTACAGGAGACACACGGGAAATTGAGACCAGTAGCATATGCCTCGCGTATGCTTTCACCGGTAGAGCAGGGGTATATGACGTGCGAGAAACATTTGTTAGCAGTTTTTTGGGCAGTACAGTATTTTACTTACATAGTAGGACTGAACCCACTTACAATATTGACAGAACATACCCCTGTACAGTTACTATTAGATGGTAGGATCAAAGATGGGTCAGTAAGTCAGAACTGAATTGCTTGGTGGACACTGTTGTTGCAGGGAAGAAACATAAGCGTGAAAGGAGTAAAAACTACCACTATGTTGGCAGACAACCCAGTGCAACAAGGAGAGAAACATGAGCGTCAAGTCATGATAGCATATGATCCCAAGGGACCATTTGTATCAAAACAAAAAGGAGGGGGTGAGAGTGGATTGGAGAAAGCAAAAGAGACAGAAAGCAAAGATGCAAAGGAAAAAGAAGAACCCCACTTAAAAATTTTTGTGGATGGTTCCTCATCAGTACAAGATGGCGAGAGGAGGACTGGGTGCAGGATATATGTAGAAGACGAACACGGTCAGGAAAAGTTTAGCACAGCCTTAAAATTGCCTAAAACCATGAGTGCGCAGGCGGCAGAATTAGCAGCCGTCGCATATGTGGTTGGCCACCCAGAATACTTCCCGCCCAGATCGGTTATATATTCTGATAGCATGTATGTCTGTAATAGCCTCACGGAACATTTGCCCTTATGGGAGGCGAGGGGTTTTGTCTCAGCGGATGGGAAGCCCCTTCCATCGGCTCCATTATTAAGATACATCTTTGAAGGAGCACAGGGGAAAGGATATGGAATCACGAAGGTCAAAGCTCATTCGAAACTTACTCCGGAAGGGAACAGGAAAGCGGATGAGCTAGCCAAACAAGGTGCAGTTAGTGGGCAGGAATGGCAGCCACCGATTGAGGACATTGGGGAACAGAAAGGAAAACAGGTTAAGGTAATGGATTTAGCAGAGGAGCAGAAGAAAGATGGAGAATTGAAAAAACTGATAGAAGGAGTAGAGTCAGATACATACAAAGAGTACAAGGGGATATATATTCAGGACGGAGTAGTTTTATGTGAACGAAAATTTGTAGTGCCAGAGCGGGGACGAAACCAAATAATCCACTGGTACCATGACTTATGGGGACATAAAGGGACAGAAAGTACCCTGGAAAGGATAAAGGAGGTGTGCTGATGGTTTGGAATGAAAGGTGACGTGGAACACTACGTCAAGAATTGTTTGATCTGTGCACAACACAACCCCGAAAGGAATGTCAAGAAAGGGGCCCTCCGACATACTAGACCAGGAGAAGGGCCTTGGACTAATTTACAGATAGACTATGTAGGACTCTTACCCCCCCCCCCACTGCAGGAATGTTTAAATACATTCCAGTAATAGTAGATACGTTTACGAAATCGGTGGAAGCTTTCCCAACCAGAACAAATACAGCCAAAGTCACCGCGAAAATTCTGTTAGAAAGGGTATTCACTCGATGGGGTTTACCCCGAAACATAGAATCAGATCAGGGAACACATTTTACAGCCCAAGTAATGCAAAATGTAATGACCCTCTTTGGGGTTAAACAGAAATTCCACATACCCTATAGACCACAGTCTAGTGGAATTGTGGAAAGGATGAATCGGACATTGAAAAACATGATAGCTAAAATGGTACAGCAGCACAAGACGACCTGGCAGGTAGTTTTGCCCTATGTGTTGATGGTAATCAGGAATACCGTAGCTTCATCAACAGGTTATACTCCCTATAAACTCATGACGGGAAGGGACATGAGAGGAATGGAGGGGTTGGTAGGTTTGGATTTGTCCGAACCCGAGGTGGACAGTATTATATCAGAAAAATGCGTACAACAACTAGTAGAAACAGTGAGGGAAGCATGTTACGTGGCAGCTCACCGACAGGGAAAGAAGAGACAGCAAAGCAAGGCTTATTTCGATGCGAAAGCCAGCCCGATAGAGTTGAGCCCCGGACAAAGCGTAATGATCAGAATATACCAGCCAATTCCATTTTTGCGTCCAAAGTTCACCGGTCCCTATGTGATAATAGATAAAGCTAGTCCATCTGTATACAAAGTATTGACATACGACTTCAGGTTGTCTTTCAAACACTTCCGCTTTGATCCGCTTTGATCCATCAGATAAGTGTGGCTAGTATCACATTAATCAGTTCAAGTAAGTAGGGGAAAAACAAGATAATCACAGTTGGCATGTGATGCTTGATGCTACCGATGTTCCGATCGAAGGTCAGGGAGATCAAGAGCAGGATCAACTGCGGATCAAAGCGGAAGTGTTTGAAAGACAACCTGAAGTTGTACATCCACATACAGAGGGAAATTGAGGGAAAAAAACGAAAGAAAAATAAAGAAAACAGGGGAAATAAGTGGGCTGGGAGAAATGGACGGTTCGAATCAGTAACAAATTGGGAACAAGATATAGACAGTCTGGCACAGTGTATGGAGAGACTGGACTTAAAATAGGATAAGAAAGAAACTGTAAATAAGAGCAGAAATTACACTTGTATATTACATGTCCAGCCAACAATGAAGAGGCTGATACATTGCATTGCTATTGGATTGACCATATTTGGGACTATAGGTGAACCCGCATCGAAGCTATCGCGACGAATGAACCCGCCGGAAGCAGTGTCAACACGAGAAGACTATCCCGTGGCCAGAAACAACTTTGCTCGGCAGATCAAGATAGTTCGAACCAACAAAGGACAGCGAGAAGATTTAAATTTGTATTATGCGGGAGTGGATGGGTTGGCGTGCGCGGGAAAAACATTGGGTATACCAGAGGGAACAGAAGTTTGATCTTAACTAACAGTGTTAGGTACCTGTGAAGAGGTTAGAGGAAGATATTATGTTGGGGCAGTGTTTCATATTCCCTGACACGGGAGTAATTTGACCTACCCTTTAAAGAGAGTCCATAACGTGGGCAAGTACCAGGAGGGTATTTGGATATCTTTAAATAACCCACCATTTCAAGCCATTGTAACGGATGGTGTTGAGGAAGGGGTAGATTTGTCAAAATGTCATCAAGGGGGGAATCGCTGGGCCTGTCTGGAAGAGACAACGAGACAGAAACTTACAAATTGCGGGCTCAGCACCTATGAAAATTGTTCATTGTCCATTTTGCCTGTAAATAACCAGACCTTTTTACAATATGCCCTTGTGGGGCAAACGTATTACATAGCCACGGCTGCTATGAACTACAACAAGGGATGGAAACAGTGCCCTCTGGAGGGACACAATGTAGCCATTCACAATGTAACCTCGGACTTGGTTGTTGGTGGACAAGTCCTGCCTAAGCCAATAACGAGGATAGTGATAAAGGAGAATCTCACGGTTCAACGTACTGATACAGATCAAGAGGTACGAGAATATATTGCCACCGAATTACCACCCATCCCACACCTGACAGCGGATTGGGCACAAATAGCAGAAGGGGCAAAAGAGATAATTCATCAATGGAATCTTCTTCTTCTTTGGGCCTCCTTATCTCGAGAGACAATGGATACGCGCCTGGAGGTGGTCAGTGGTTTGTGAAGCAGCGCCTGGAGTGGCTATAAAGGCCAATTCTGGAGTGACAGGCTCTTCCACAGGTGCTGCAGAGAAATTTGTTTGTTGGGGCTGTTGCACAGTTGGCTCTCCCCTTGCGCCTCTGTCTTTTTTCCTGCCAACTACTAAGTCTCTTCGACTCGCCACAATTTAGCCCTGTCTTTATGGCTGCCCGCCAGCTCTGGCGAATGCTGGCAACTGACTCCCACGACTTGTGATCAATGTCACACGATTTCATGTCGCGTTTGCAGACGTCTTTATAACGGAGACATGGACGGCCGGTGGGTCTGATACCAGTGGCGAGCTCGCTGTACAATGTGTCTTTGGGGATCCTGCCATCTTCCATGCGGCTCACATGGCCAAGCCATCTCAAGCGCCGCTGACTCAGTAGTGTGTATAAGCTGGGGGTGTTTGCCGCTTCAAGGACTTCTGTGTTGGAGATATAGTCCTGCCACCTGATGCCAAGTATTCTCCGAAGGCAGCGAAGATGGAATGAATTGAGACGTCGCTCTTGGCTGGCATACGTTGTCCAGGCCTCGCTGCCGTAGAGCAAGGTACTGAGGACACAGGCCTGATACACTCGGACTTTTGTGTTCCGTGTCAGTGCGCCATTTTCCCACACTCTCTTGGCCAGTCTGGACATAGCAGTGGAAGTCTTACCCATGCGCTTGTTGATTTCTGCATCTAGAGACAGGTTACTGGTGATAGTTGAGCCTAGGTAGGTGAACTCTTGAACCACTTCCAGAGCGTGGTCGCCAATATTGATGGATGGAGCATTTCTGACATCCTGCCCCATGATGTTCGTTTTCTTGAGGCTGATGGTTAGGCCAAATTCATTGCAGGCAGACGCAAACCTGTCGATGAGACTCTGCAGGCATTCTTCAGTGTGAGATGTTAAAGCAGCATCGTCAGCAAAGAGGAGTTCTCTGATGAGGACTTTCCGTACTTTGGACTTCGCTCTTAGACGGGCAAGGTTGAACAACCTGCCCCCTGATCTTGTGTGGAGGAAAATTCCTTCTTCAGAGGATTTGAACGCATGTGAAAGCAGCAGGGAGAAGAAAATCCCAAAAAGTGTGGGTGCGAGAACACAGCCCTGTTTCACACCACTCAGGATAGGAAAGGGCTCTGATGAGGAGCCA
This sequence comes from Heterodontus francisci, assembly GCF_036365525.1. Taxonomy (NCBI): domain Eukaryota; kingdom Metazoa; phylum Chordata; class Chondrichthyes; order Heterodontiformes; family Heterodontidae; genus Heterodontus; species Heterodontus francisci. Next base: position 18,269,910 of record NC_090388.1, read on the forward strand.
CCATGTTGAATTGTGCCTTTCATATTGTCATGGAATGAGGTGATGATACTTAGTAGCTTTGGTGGACATCCGATCTTTTCTAGTAGTCTGAAGAGACCACGTCTGCTGACGAGGTCAAAGGCTTTGGTGAGATCAATGAAAGCAATGTAGAGGGGCATCTGTTGTTCACGGCATTTCTCCTGTATCTGACGAAGGGAGAACAGCATGTCAATAGTCGATCTCTCTGCACGAAAGCCACACTGTGCCTCAGGGTAGACGCGCTCGGCCAGCTTCTGGAGCCTGTTCAGAGCGACTCGAGCAAAGACTTTCCCCACTATGCTGAGCAGGGAGATTCCACGGTAGTTGTTGCAGTCACCACGGTCACCTTTGTTTTTATAGAGGGTGATGATGTTGGCATCGCGCATGTCCTGGGGTACTGCTCCCTCGTCCCATGGAATAAACACACTAAAACAATTAGAACTCATGCTGACAAGTCAAATGATCTGTTGCGTGACCCAGGGTTTTGGAATAAGTTTTGGAATTGGGGATCTAATGTTCAAATACATCCATGGGTCATAATTGTATCACATATTACTGTCATAGTGATTCTATGTGCACTAATAATTGTTGTATTCAATGTATATCAGCTTAGAAGGTGGAAAAATGAACTTTTACGAAGATTGGATGATGGGACTATAATGAAACAAAAGAGTTATCAATATCAACAAAAACTGAAAACACAACTGTATATACTAAGTGTTATAACGTATCTTTTAATATGTAACAGTATTGCACACTCATTGGGGACAATGACGTTCTCGGGAATGGTTCACAGAGAAGGGAAACTTGATGATCCTAAGATAAGTATCTTTGGATCATGAGGGGGGAGATGTTGGCCAGGGGCTGTAAGAAATACAGAATCAGTTACCAACTGCTGGATTGTTTGACCTGGAGCTCGGACACTGGCCTGTGCTGGTAAAAACCCAGTTTGAACTAATTACTTTATGAGACAAGACAAAGGATCAATCACAGGAAAAGGGCCTTATTTGGACACGGTGTGATACCGGGGTCTTTGGGCCTGGGCCAATTAAGAGAAGCTGTGAACGAGGTGAGCAAGCTTAAGCCAACCAGAAAGAGACAGCTCAGATTTGGAGAGATAAACAACAGGATAAGAATAGAGCTTTTTGGGCATAGAGCCAGCGAAAACTCCGGAGATCAACCATCGTGGAAGTGGAAGACCCTGCGTGAGCGACGCGGCGACGACGTAGAAGAGAGAGAGAGAACGGAACGCCTGGCCAGCGTTAACTCTCCATTTTTTGGGTAATATCCTTTGTATTCTGTGACTAGGTCAGGGAAAGGTCAGAGGAACCTAGTGGGTGTACTTATGAATTCTAGCTAGTTCTGTTATTAACTGTATAACTCAGTGGGAGTTGTATGCTTTTGTCTAACTAAGTGTATAAGCCTTATTCTTACATTGTACAACAACGTGAATAAAGTAAATTGATAGTTAAAGAAAGGACTGAGTTCCTCCTCTTTGTACTAAGCCATTAACTGTAGCTGTGGATTAAGCTGGAGGGTGGCTCTCTTGAAATCCGATATCCCAAACACTCAGCCTGAGCCTGAATTAAGAGGACTTCAGTCCCACGTGACGGCCCGGATCAACTGGGTATAGGGAATAAAGGGGACAAGGGGGAGTTGACTCCGCGCCACGGTTTACATTGTGAAGCTGAAATTACTTCACACCAACATGAAACACATACAAGTAACATTTTTTCACGGGTTCTCCCGATTTCACACTGAAGTTATTTTCAATTAAAGTTACATATCCAAATTTCCAGCATGCAGTGTGAAATCAGATAGTGATCTCTGATTTAGTCTTCTATAATTTTGATTGACGCATAGCCAAGATTTCTATTTCAGGTCCATATTAAAAAATGATGCAGTGTCTGACGGCCAATGTTTCCGCTTCCGTTGCAGCACAAGCGGAAGCCACGCAATGCTTGGGTGCTGCAATAGCAGCTCAGACTGAAGTCATGCAAGCTCTCATACAAGGCTCCTTTGACAGCACCTTCCAAACCTGCAACCTCTACCACCTTGATGGACAAGGGCAACAGACACATGGAAACACCACTACCTGCAAGTTCCCCTCCAAGCCACATATCATCCTGACTCGGAACTATATCGCCATTCCTTCACTGTCCTTCCTAATAGCACCATGGGCGTACCTACACCACATGGACTGCAGCGGTTCAAGAGGCAGCTCACCACCATCTTCCCAAGGGCAATTAGGAATGGGCAACAAATGCTGGCCTCGCCACTGACACCCTATCCCTTGAAACAAATTTTAAGAAGCCTTTGTCCTTCATTGCCTACCACTCCACCACTGTCCTCACTCTTGTCTGTCTGTCAGCTAGCCCAGACTGCTGCCAACCTGATGTGATAGCGCAGTTCACAGTCAGACCTTCTGGGTCCAGAGTTGCTTGAGATTGTACTCCAAGGCCACTGAAAGTCAGCAACCTTCCACCAGCCATGCTGCAGCCACTGCAGTAGTACTGTGTAGGACCACCAGGACAGGTAAAGGCACATGGAAAACAGGCACTGAAGGGATGCATAAGGTGATTAGCTGATTTTTGCATGCAATATAGCATGATTTGATTGATAAATTTGGTTTGGAGTGTTTATTTTGTGTTAGCTTCTATTTTTGCATTTTGGCCAAATGGACACTGTGATGGTCAGTAACAGTGTGCAGGCAAGGTGTGGGACAATTGTGGTGTTCACTGATATCACAGTCCGATGAGTTGATCACGGATAGTCCGGTCAGAAAGGGGTTGTGTTGGTTTCCTCCTCCTCCTCCACCTCTTCCTCAGCTGGTCATTGTATAGCTGATGGCGAGGGCTGTCCTCTCACGATTGCAAGGTTGAGCAACGTGCAGGAAATCACCATGAAGTCCAGGCAGCAGAAGCCTTGTTTAAGCGTAACAACAATCTGCTCTATCACATTTCGTGTGGCAGCAAGGCTTTCAGTGTATTCATGCTGAGCACATGTGCGTGGGTTGTGCACTGGAGTCATTAGCGGTTAGCAAATAGCCATTGTCGTCCAATAGCCAGTCTCTGGTTTGTTGTAGTGTCTCAAATGCATATGGCACAGGGGACTGCTGCAGAATAAATGCATCATGACTGCTGCTAAGGTACAGGGCATGGACCTGCACGAGTGGCTGCAGAAGGTCAGACACCAGCTGGACGTTGAGGGAGTGGAATCCCTTTCAGTTGTGGTCCAGCTCAGAGTTGACATGCAGTGCCTGCAACACAGTATGCATGCAATCAATGTCACCCTGGGGAAGCCTGCAATCCTCGCAAAGCCAGGTGCTCATTCCACCTGCTTCTCTCTGCAAGAGAGAATTAAATGTATTCAGCTCTCTTGGAATACAGAGCCTCAGTGACCTCTCTCATTCAACAGTGGGTTGCAAACTGGGGAATGTTGCAAATATCTCCTGCTCCAGTCTGGAAGGAACCTACGCATAAAAATTCATAGCCACAGTCACTTTCAAAGTCACTGGCAATGCCATCCTTGCCCTGCTCTGGGGCTGCAGTTGTGACTGCCACTGGTGGTAGATTTCAGTGAGGACATCCTTATGTCATCTGACACACTGTTCTTCATTGAGGCGAAGGTCGGAGAATTGCTCCATGAACACCCGAGGCCAGGGGTCTGCAACCTGCGGCTCCAGAGCCGCGCATGGCTCATTAAGGAGTCGGGCAGCTCCTGACCTTGATCGATCAAACTCATTTTATTATTATTATGCATTCATGGGATGTGGGCATCGCTGGCTAGGCCAGCATTTATTGCCCATCTCTAATTGCCCTTGAGAAGGTGAACTGCTGCAGTCCTTGGGGTCTAGGTACACTAACAGTGCTGTTCGGAAGGGAGTTCCAGGATTTTCATGTTAATTAAATGGCTTGTATCGTTTTTAAAACTTTTATTAACATTGTACTTGTGAAAAAGTATCAATCATCAAATTTGTAAAAAACCTTTAAAATGTTGTTGAAATGTGTACCTGTCTTGTTTTTCAATATTATTGGCACTTGAGCAACAGTATTGCAGCTCTTAAGATATTGCATTTTTGACAAAAGGTTAAAAAATGGCTCTTCTTGTTATTAAGGTTGCTGACCCATGCCATGCCCTAGGCAGATATAGCCTCCTGTTGAAAGGCCTTCTACCCATCCTCCCTCTTCCAGCAGCTTATCCTCCTCTGTGTTGCCTCTGCTCTTTTTCCTTGTCATGCTGCAGGCCAAATGGGATGCAAAATATTGCACCCATGCCTGGAAGCAAGAGGTTTGTGCAGAATGCATAAAGTCAGCGCAAAGTCCTTCAGCACATTCCACACCACTCCCTGTAGACCTCATCAACTTTAAACAATTCTGGAAACCACCAAACACTCCTATAATTGCAGCAAGAGCCAATAGAAATCAATCAGTAACTAACCTGAGAGTAGTTGATGATTCCTTTAAATAGCACTGGTGGGCTCCTTCTTGCTCCTAAACTCTGAACGTGTGCAAGTTAAGAGACAGCGTTAGCTGGAACATCAAGCTCCAAAATACTGATTGGTGCCACAGTCTGGATGCTCCCTGTGCGCCAGCTGACGGCCTCAATGGCGTCTGATGTGGCTGCCATCGGAAGTGTGTGCACTCATCATAGGCGCATTTTGAAATCAAAATGGCACTCAGTGTCGAACAACTGGGCACTACAGAGCCAGATTTCGCAGCCTGGAATTCTTAAAACTTTATGTTGTAAAGTGCTAAAAATCTACAGCTTATTGAATATTGCATCTTGATATTATGTGGTACGACAGCATTGTATTTTTGTTGATCTTACAAAAGTCAATGACAGATTATAGGCTTAATTTTCACCACAGAGGCGGGAAATAGGAGCCAGGTTCATTTTCGGGCCAGGAACCCAGCCCCCAGTGGAAAACTGATTAAAGGCTCAATTTTCATGGGGGTGAGCCCTCAATTGATATGGGTTTCCTGTCCACATAGAGCCAGTGAGGGCAGGAACAGAGGCAGGTCAGATGAAGCGGGCAATTGAATTAGACTCCCCATGGCAGCCATCACTGAGGTTGCTGATTGTGCCAAAGCCTTCCACAGCACCAGAGGGAAGCGAGATGTCACAGTAGAGTGGAGGCCTGGGACCCGGGGAAGGGCTGCCCTTTGTTTCACTGACGCTAACCTGGATCTAATGTTGGAGGCCGTGAGAGAGTGAAGAGAGGTCCTGTTCCCAGAGGATGGCAGGATGAGGTCACCAGGTGACACAGATCACTGGGGTATGTTGTTACTGTCTCTGTCTATTGCTTTCCTCTCTTAGCACTGTATAAATGATGACATGATGATGCTTTAAGCTGCCAAGACCGGAAAAGTGGTATGAGATGCTGAAATTACCATTGACCAGAAACTGAACTGAACAAGCCACATAAATACTGTAGTTACAAGAGCAGGTCAGAGGCTGGGAATTCTGCGCCAAATAACTCACCTCCTGTCTCCCCAAAGCCTGTCCATCATCCACAAGGCACAAGTCAGGATTGTGATGGAATACTCTCCATTTGCCTGGATGGTGCAGCTCCAACAACATTCATGAAACTCGAAACCATCCAGGAAAAGGTAGCCTGCTTGATTGGCACCCCATCCACCACCTTCAATATTCACTCCCTTCACAAACAATGCACAGTGGCAGCAGTGTGTACCATCTACAAGATGCACTGCAGCAACTCATCAAAGCTCCTTCAACAGCACCTTCCAAACTCACAACCTCTACCACCTAGAAGGACAAGGGCAGCAGATGCATGGGAACACCACCACCTGCAAGTTCCCCTCCAAGCCACACACCATCCTGACTTGGAACTACATTGCTGTTCCTTCACTATTGCTGGGTCAAAATCCTGGAACTCCCTTCCTAAACAGCACTGTTGATGTACCTACACTCCAAGGACTGCAGTGGTTCAAGAAGGCAGCTCACCACCACCTTCTAAAGGGTTAATATGGATGGGCAATAAATGCTGGCCTAGCCCACATCCCTTGAACGAATGAAAAAAAAGATAACAGGATTTTCCACAGTGAGGGCAAAACCTCTGGGCAGATGTGTTTCCTTTATTGGCGGGAAGTGATTAGATATTCTAGGCTGCATCTTCCATCCATGTGTTAGCATGGGTATCTCAGACAGCCTTCCAATCTGGGTCAGAGGGGCTCAGTTGAAACCTTTCTGAATCAGGAGATCCCTGATGTTCATTGCATCCTCACGAGCCCTTCCCGCCCCGAGCAGTGTCCGGCCACCTCTTTGTGCAGCCGGGACACTTCTCTGTTCTGCGTCATTTCCCTCCATCTCAAATTCATCCTGCCCTATCATCTCCTACTCCTCCCAGAATGGGCTGTCTCCTTCCAGGGCCCCACCATCCTCAAGGCTCTCTGGAGGGCCAAGTTATGGAAAGCGCAGCAGACCGCCACCATGACAGAGACCCTAGCAGGAGGGTATTGGAGGGTGCCTCCTGACTGGCCCAGACGCTCATACAGGGGTGAGCAGCCATCTCTTCAAGGGATATCTCTTGTCCCCTCGGATCCATCCATGCACTTTGGGGGTTGGAGTGAAGATCTGAGGAAGCATAGACTAACAGAGGATGAAGGAGTTGTGGTGGGAAAGCGAGCGCACACATGGAGAAAGCTATTGTGGTCGCAGACCAGTTGACATTGAGGGAGTGGAAGCCCTTCTTCTTGATGAATCTGAGTGGGTGGTCATTGGGTCCTTTGATGGCCAGACGAGTACAATCGATGATACCCACCACCTGGGGAAATTCAACATTGGTGGTGAGACCCAATGCCCTCTGCCCCTGTGATGCCAGTGGGGGGGGCCTGCTCAATGCCCGAGTGCTGAGTGCCCACTCTCCCCATTATCTGCGCAGCATTAAGGGCACCTTCTTTGCAAATGTGAGTCCCCCTTTGCCCCATTGACTCTCTTATGGGGCCAAGGTAATTCCTGGGAAGTCATGACTGGCTCTGTACCTGCCTCCCTTTACTTGATCAGAAATGGAGAGCTCCTTAAACCCGCATACCCCCTTAAAAATTTAAACCTCTCCTTCTCAAGCTCATAACGAGCTTAAAAGTACTTTCGTTTGCCTCAATCAGGAGGCAGATGGGATCACTGTTCCGTCCTCCCCCAGCCATGATGAACTTTGCCGGCGCCAAAAATGGTATCCTGAAACTGACACACATGCAGGTACTGCTAATGGCAACCTGAAATTGACATGCCGGCTGGTGCGGTATTTTTGGGTCCCCGGCTTCATTCCTGCCTTAAGGGGTGGGGAGGGCCAAAAATTCAGCCGTATGATGGAGACAATTGATTTATATACTTGCAAGGACTAACTTGGTGACAGCCAACACCATTAGTCCAAAAGACATTCTATATGGAAGAATCCTTATAGCTTATTCAGCACCAATAATTTATCAACACATTTACAATGAAACCAAATAGGATAACACAGCAGAAAGAAATGCTTATGTATGGTGGGAGATTAAAGAGATACTGAATTTGGCAGTACTGTTGGAAAACTGAAGATGATATGAGGTGCAGAGTCAAAATGTCCTTGTCCTGGGAAAATTTCACACAGCATTGAGGAATAAAGTAGAAACTAATGTGTACAATATGGAAAATTATAGATATCGGGGAATAATTACAAGACAGTAATAAAAGTATTTATAGCAATCACCTGAATCCAAATATGACATGATGGTTTTAAAAACAGGACAGGGCATATATGCTTTGAAATTCTATTAGATGCATTAGTCAGTATGAGGTCATTTAATTTTTATTAATGGAGATAACTAGTATCATCAATATGCAATGACATCTACATTGAATTGGGACATAAACACTCAAGTGATGATCAATACTTGATTACCAAGAAAGGACATAGCCCTTTTATCATTGTTACGACCAAAATGGGAGGAGTGCACTGTCTTTTCTAGTTCCACTTCTCCACTGATCACAACATATATTTAAATGTTTAGGCAGTTACTGAAAAGGTCAATCATATACTCTACTCTTTATCCCAGACAAAATACACCAACCAGGTTTCCTTAATAAACAACAAAATTATCAGATTATTATAAAACAGGCCTTAACCAGTAATGAAGCAAAGCATTAACACACAGATTGTAATATGTAAGTTTCCTTTTTTTACCTTAGCCACACACACACACACGTTAACCAAAAAATAAAGAGGTTTTCTCTTCAGAGCTCTGTTACAAAAAAAGACAAAAAAAAGACTTTGGCCAAATACTCGCTAATTCTTGAAGAAAAAAGAGATGTGAAAATATGTCTGTTGTCCCTTTATTCTGGCATCCCAAATACCCACAGACAGCTGTCACTGGGATCTTTCTAGAACAGTTCTTTTCGGGCGGCGTTGAAGATCAGCTTGGCAGGCTTTTCAGGAGAAATGCGGCAACAGGGATTTCTGGCAGGCCTTTCAGGAGGAATGTAGCATCAATTTCTCTATTTCTTACACTTGCTTCTAAGAGCTTCTCAAAGAGCTGGAAAAGCTGGCAGGTTTTTCAAAGAGATGGAAAAAGCTGAGCTGGGGTTTTGTCCATGGCAGTTTGATTTTTAAACTCCTTTCAAACCACTGTCCACACCCCAACTCACTGTCCAAAGCGAAACCAAAAACAATATCTCAAGAGTCAAGCCATCTGACCCCTATAAATCTTGACCCGTCACTTCTCTGTAAACATTCTCCCTAGGTCAAAAAGCCCGCACTGGGCACTTATCTGAAAACAGGTGCCTTCCAGTAAGGGTTGTTTACAAACCAAGTCCAAAAAGCCTTCCAATGACCTCATTTAGGAAAAAAACACAAATTCCAGCATCTATGGAATCCTTTTCAGTTTTAAAACCCAAGTCACCAAGAAAGTTTAACAAAAAATGGAAGCACATTCGTAACATCATACATTCATATTGTTTACCTGACAATCAATAGCTGATAGCTTTTCAACTGTCCTGAGTGGGAAAATCCTGGCAAATATTGACACAGTCCCAGGGTTCCCCTGTCCTAACCTCTCAAAGACAGCATCAGTTTCCCAGAGGATTACAGTATTTTCATTGTATATTACTTTAAAGCAGTTAGAATGCACTTGGAAGTCAACTATTGCTGAAAAATACTTGGTCCCACGCGAACAGAAAACTGATTGCCTCACAGGCCCCCAGCATCCCTCAAGGGTACCAGTTCAAATACCGTGGATTACCAGGATAGGGTATGGCCTTCACACACACACCCATAAATATACAAACCTATACCCTGACAACAGTTATTCCCATTTCTCATCTCCCTTCCACCTGCAATTTCATTTTCTTCACTGTATAGCTTTTACAGCATGACTGGCTTCATTTGTCATTCTGATAACATGTGATAAAAAACATTGAATAGCAACAACAATTCAGGCCCTAGTTGTAAGATTTGCTGTTTAACGTGTGCTTATTGTAGCACATTTCAAAGCACACACAGCCCAGAAGTAAATAAAAGCACACAAATGGCGCAGTGGTTAGCACTGCAGCCTCACAGCTCCAGCGACCCGGGTTCAATTCTGGGTACTGCCTGTGTGGAGTTTGCAAGTTCTCCCTGTGTCTGCGTGGGTTTCCTCCGGGTTCTCCGGTTTCCTCCCACATGCCAAAGACTTGCAGGTTGATAGGTAAATTGGCCATTATAAATTGCCCCTAGTATAGGTAGGTGGTAGGGAAATACAGGGACAGGTGGGGATGTGGTCGGAATATGGGATTAGTGAAGGATTAGTATAAATGGTCGGCACAGACTTGGTGGGCCGAAGGGCCTGTTTCAGTGATGTATCACTAAACGGAACTAAACCACTTTGAACTCCCAAAGCCAACATTAAAAAATGAGGACAGACTAAAAGATCATTGAACAGGTACTGAAAAAGAATTGGTTAATTGACCGTACAGATTTAAAATAAGATGGAGCTTGCCAGATGCCGGACAACAAACTTGTTGCAAATGACTTCTTTTTATGCTACATGGGTATAGCAGATCTCCAATGTTGCTGATCAGGGAAAGACTTATATTTATATAGCACCTTTCATGGTCATAGGACATCCCAAAGCACTTTACAGCCAATGGAGTACTATAGAAGTGTAGTCACTGTTATAATGTAGGAAACACGGTCGCCAATTTGCACACAGCAAGCTCCCACAGACAGCAATGTGATAATGGCCAAATAATCTGTTTTGGTGATGTTGGTTGAGGGATAAATATTGGCCACGACACCATGGATGACTCCCCTGTTCTTCGAAATAGTGCTGTGGGATATTTTACGTCCACCTGAAAGGGCAGATGCAGCCTTGGTTTAACATCTCATCTGAAAGATAGCACCTCCAACACTGCAGCACTCCCTCAATTCTGCAGTGGAGTGTCAGCTTTGATTTTTGCATTCAATTCCTTCTGACTCAGAGGCAGGTAACTCAGAAAGTATAGAGTTTTATCAGATCAAGCGCATTAGACCATCTAATCACAGAGTCATGGAATCATAGAAATTTACAGCACGGAAGGAGGCCATTTGGCCTATCGTGTCTGAGCCAGCCGATAAGTAGCTATCCATCCGAATCCCATTTTCCAGCTCTTGGCCTGTAGCCTTGTAGGTTACAGCACTTAAAATGCATATCTAAGTACTTTTTAAATATTATGAGCGCTTCCGCCTCTACCATGCTTTCAGGCAGTAATATCTAGATTCCCATCACCCTCTGAGTGAAAATGGTTCCTCTCAATTCCCCTCTAAACCTCCTACCTCTTACCCTAAATCTTTGCCCCCTGGTTATGGACCCCTCAACCAAGGGGAATATGGCCTTCCTATACACTCTATCTAGACCCTTCATAATTTTATACACTTCAATTAGATCTCCCCTCAGCCTTCTCAGCTCGAAAGAAAACAACCCTAACTGATCCAAATTTTCTTCATAAATAAAAGTCTCCAGTCCAGACAACATCCTCATAAATCTCCCCTGTACCCTCTCTCGTGCAATTACATATTTCCTATAGTGAGGTGACCAGAACTGCAGGCAGTACTTCAGCTATGGCCTAACTAGTATTTTATACCATTCTAGCATAACCTTCCCATCTTATAATAATAAAAGCAAAATACTGCAGGTGTTGGAAATCTGAAATATAAACAAGAAATGCTGGAAATACTCAGCAGGTCTGGCAGCATCAGTGGAGAGAGGAGCAGAGACCCTTCATCAGAACTGGCAAATGCTAGAAATGTAATAGGTTTTAAGCAAATAAAGTGGGGGTGAGGCAAGAGATAACAAAAGGCAAGGTGTTGATAGGACAGAGGGCCACAGAGTAACTGATCAGAAGGACATGGAACAAAGGCAAACGGTATGTTAATGGTGTGCTGAACGACAAAGCAGAGAGGGTGTTAACTGACAGAAAAATGAACAGCCCTGGCCCAAAGCACAAACATAAATAAAAACAGTGGGTAGGCGCATAGGCCCATTCTTATATTCTATTCCTCAGCTAATAAAGGCAAATATCCCGTATGCCTTCTTGACCACCTTATCCACCTGTCCAGCCACCTTCAGGGATCTGTGGACATGCACTCCAAGGTCTCTCTGTTCCTCTACAGTTCTCAGTATCCTACCATTCATTGTGTATTCCCTCACCTTGTTAGCCTTACCTAAATGCTTTACCTTCTACTTCTCCAGATTGAACTCCATTCACCACTGTTCCACCCACCTGACTAGTCCATTGATATCCTCCTGCAGTCTACAGTTTTCTTCTTCATTATCAACTACATGGCCAACTTTCGTATCGTTTAAAAATGCCATAATCATACCACCTGCATTCAAGTCCAGATCATTGATATATAAACCACAAAAAAGCAATGGACCAAGTACTGAGCCCTGCAGAACCCCACTGGAAACAGCCTTTCAGTCACAAAAACACCTATCAATGTTGCCCTTTGCTTCCTGTCTCCGAGCCAATTTTTGATTCAACTTGCCACTTTTCCTTGGATCCTAGGGGCTTTTACTTTTGTGATCAGTCTGCCATGTGGGACCTTATCAAAAGCCTTGCTAAAATCCATATCCACTACATCAAAGACCAGGTGCAGATCTTGGAAGCTACTTTCATCGACCCACCTTTTTCTTTCCTTTCTCAAAATATTCAGTCATGTTCGTCAGATATGACCTTCCCTTAACAAATCCGTGCTGCCTTTGATTAATCCGTGTCTTTCTAATTGAAGATTTATCCTGTCTCTCAGAGTTTTTTCCAATAGTTTTCCCACCATTAAGGCTAGGCTGACTTGCCTGTAATTACTTAGTCTATCCCTTTTTACCTGTCATCAGTCCCCTGGCACCACACCTGTAGCCAGAGAGGTTTGGAAAATGATGGTCAGGTACATAATGCTAATGATAATGATAATGTATAACACTAATCAAAGAGTCATAGAGTTATACAGCACAGAAACAGGCCCTTTGGCCCATCGTGTCTGTGCTGGTCATCAAGCACATATGGAGCTTATTCAAGGAGCAGCTACTGCGTGTCCTTGATAAGTATGTACCTGTCAGGCAGGGAGGAAGTTGTCGAGCGAGGGAGCTGTGGTTTACTAAAGAAGTTGAAGCGCTTGTCAAGAGGAAGAAGAAGGCTTATGTTAGGATGAGATGTGAAGGCTCAGTTAGGGCGCTTGAGAGTTACAAGCTAGCCAGGAAGGATCTAAAGGGAGAGCAAGGAGAGGACACGAGAAGTCATTGGCGGATAGGATCAGGGAAAACCCTAAGGCTTTCTATAGGTATATCAGGAATAAAAGAATGACTAGAGTTAGATTAGGGCCAATCAAGGATAGTAGTGGGAAGGTGTGTGTGGAATCAGAGGAGATAGGGGAAACGTTAAATGAATATTTTGCGTCAGTATTTACAGTAGAGAAAGAAAATGTTGTCGAGGAGAATACTGAGATTCAGGCTACTAGGCTAGATGGGACTGAGGTTCACAAGGAGGAGGTGTTAGCAATTTTGGAAAGTGTGAAAATAGATAAGTCCCCTGGGCCAGATGGGATTTATCCTAGGATTCTCTGGGAAGCTAGGGAGGAGATTGCAGAGCCTTTGTCCTTGATCTTTATGTCGTCATTGTCGACAGGAATAGTGCCGGAAGACTGGAGGATAGCAAATGTTGTCCCCTTGTTCAGGAAGGGGAGTAGAGACAGCCCTGGTAATTATAGACCTGTGAGCCTTACTTCGGTTGTGGGTAAAATGTTGGAAAAGGTTATAAGAGACAGGATTTATAATCATCTTGAAAAGAATACGTTCATTAGCGATAGTCAGCACGGTTTTGTGAAGGGTAGGCCGTGCCTCACAAACCTTATTGAGTTTTTTGAGAAGGTGACCAAACAGGTGGATGAGGGTAAAGCAGTGGATGTGGTGTATATGGATTTCAGTAAGGCGTTTGATAAGGTTCCCCATGGTAGGCTATTGCAGAAAATACGGAAGTATGGGGTTGAAGGTGATTTAGAGCTTTGGATCAGAAATTGGCTAGCTGAAAGAAGACAGAGGGTGGTGGCTGATGGCAAATGTTCATCCTGGAGTTTAGTTACTAGTGGTGTACCGCAAGGATCTGTTTTGGGGCCACTGCTGTTTGTCATTTTTATAAATGACCTGGAAGAGGCTGTAGAAGGGTGGGTTAGTAAATTTGCAGATGACACTAAGGTCGGTGGAGTTGTGGATAGTGCCGAAGGATGTTGTAGGGTACAGAGGGACATAGATAGGCTGCAGAGCTGGGCTGAGAGATGGCAAATGGAGTTTAATGCGGAAAAGTGTGAGGTGATTCACTTTGGAAGGAGTAACAGGAATGCAGAGTAATGGGCTAATGGGAAGATTCTTGGTAGTGTAGATGAACAGAGAGATCTTGGTGTCCAGGTACATAAATCCTTGAAGGTTGCTACCCAGGTTAATAGGGCTGTTAAGAAGGCATATGGTGTGTTAGCTTTTATTAGTAGGGGGATTGAGTTTCGGAGCCACGAGGTCATGCTGCAGCTGTACAAAACTCTGGTGAGACCGCACCTGGAGTATTGCATGCAGTTCTGGTCACCGCATTATAGGAAGGATGTGGAAGCTTTGGAAAGGGTGCAGAGGAGATTTACTAGGATGTTGCCTGGTATGGAGGGAAGGTCTTACGAGGAAAGGCTGAGAGACTTGATTGAGGTTGTTTTCATTGGAGAGAAGGAGGAGGAGAGGTGACTTAATAGAGACATATAAGATAATCAGAGGGTTAGATAGGGTGGATAGTGAGAGTCTTTTTCCTCGGATGGTGATGGCAAACACGAGGGGACATAGCTTTAAGTTGAGGGGTGATAGATATAGGACAGATGTTAGAGGTAGTTTCTTTACTCAGAGAGTAGTAGGGGCGTGGAACGCCCTGCCTGCAGCAGTAGTAGACTTGCCAACTTTAAGGGCATTTAAGTGGTCATTGGATAGACATATGGATGAAAATGGAATAGTGTAGGTCAGATGGTTTCACAGGTCGGCGCAACATCGAGGGCCGAAGGGCCTGTACTGCGCTGTAATGTTCTAATATCTAATACCTATCTATTCTAAGCCCATTTTCCAGCACTTGGCCCGTAGCCTTGTAATATGTAACTGTGTGTAAATACATGTATTTCTTTACGACCACAAGACATATGGTTTCCTTTGGTCAACTACAGGCTAATTGATCCTAATGGATCTTCAGGTTAATTAGCAGTTAGACTACCTTTGTATTTTAAAATACTTTTTAAAAAATCATCACGAATAGATTTGCATGCATCACAATCATATCTGAAGTGTGCCGCCCTCATCAATAAATTTAGTATACATCTTTTCTTTATAAAAACAGTATGTTTAATTTTTTTTCTGTCTGCTATGCTTCAACATTAAAATGCTAGCAACTTCTGAACTGCAGCAAAAAAAACAGCCAAGCACATGTCAATCTGCAAAATTCCCTACCCTACCAACCGGTAAATTCTCATTGAATGAAGCCTCTGTTTATTGAACAGCAACGAGACTCGAACCGTAAAAGGAATTTGATTCCACATTAGCATCAGAATAAAAACAATTTTAAACAACTGGTATAGTAGCATAAATTGAATTCTTCATGGTCAATGAAATATGGCAGGTATCTCTATGGGTGTCTTTGACAATGACACATGTGGGTGTATGCTGCTCAGAATTTGGGTCACAAGGAGAGTTTCTCATTTCATATCCTCTATCCATAGACCTCTTTTTTGTCTCTCAGAAATCTTATTAAGCCCCAATTTTAACCTGACGCATCCAATGGGAATGGGGTGTGTTTGGGTGGGAAAGTCGATTTACACCTGCTCATATTTAAGGCTCCATTGAGTTCAATGGAGTGGAAAATTGGGTAAGGTATAAATTAGGCAGCTCATTCTTTCCGGGCACATTAGGTAAAACTAGAGCTTCAAAGCATTCCCAGTGATTTAAAGTATTCATGAAAAAATCTTTAGCTTACATTTTATTTGGGAAGGGAATGGCATTTGCAGTCATTTTCACCACAGCAGCAACAATAACAAGTGATATTTAATAGATTTCAACACAGTTTATGTCAGCAGGTCGTGCACATTTGTAATTAAAAGACTTTTTCAAAAGGACAATACTCTTTTAGATCAGTGACACAAACACAAGTCTTTTTGGCCTCATTTCTTGTTCATGGAGGAACAAAATAATGACACAGGAAACCTGTAAAAAAAACCACTTAGATTATTAAGAGTTTAAAAATAGTATTTTCAGATCTTTCTCTAATGAGAAACTTATTTCTGTAATTGTTCCAGTATACTAAAATGGTCACTGTGTTCCTGAATGGCTTTACCAATATCATTGATGTGAAATTATTCATTTGCTCTCTAAAACAATCATCTTTTTCTTTCCCTGCTTTTTCATTCTCATTTCTCCTTTCTTCCGTCCCCACTCTACTCGCACTATATTAGCACAGGCAAGATGGGCCTTGTTGGCTCATTCTGTGCTGTTTGATTCTATGATACCCTGACTAAGAGGTTGGGCATTTTATCCATTCCTGACCTCCTGTCAGTACGACTGTAAGATGCTCAGGAGCACGAAGAATTGGCTTTCTCTCCAATTTCCACCCCCCTCCTTCCAAGTAGAATGATTCATCTGTCTTGCTCACCCCTGGCAACTGATTACCAGGTGGAGATTGGAAACGTGCCATGCAGAACAAATCACAGGCACCAGCCCAAGAATGGGCCCACAATGGCATGCTGCATTGTTGGCACTAATTCTTTTGTAGGCTGCAAAAACATTAGGAAGGCGTACAAATACCCAATGGAATCCACCTAAAAGATAGTGTCAGGACCACAGAGCGTTAAAAGGAACGCAGATCCATCAAATACTGACAGATTTATCTGAACAGCTTTAAGTTGGAATCACACAGAAGGACTTGCCAAGCATAGAGAATCATCAGGCAAATGTACTTTTCAGCAGTTTTCTAAAAGAATCACTTCATAGTTTACATCGCCGGCATGCACGTGAGTAGATAAGATACATTCCTCATGACTGTCAGGCTCTTACTTGCCTATTGCGTGCTGCCAAAACAAAGTGTGCCTGCAACGGCCAGCTTCACAGAACTGAACAACATTGAGGCAGATAGCAACTTAGATGATCACAACCACAATGATCACAATGTCAGATGTAGGATCACCTTCCTGCAGTTAAAAATGCCTTCAGATAATTGCCAGTTGTCGTAATCGTCATTCATTAAAAGGTTTACATAACATATACAATATATATTACAGGCCACAGGCGTGACAACAGACAACAAACTTCATTGAGACTTGCTGATTTACTTGGGCATTTTCCACTGAAAATAGTTGAAATCTCAAATAAAGATAAACTGTTCATGCTGCAAATTTGAAATGAAGACTGAAAATTCTAAGACCGCACAAATGGTTTGGCAGCATCTGAAAAGAGAAAACAAAAGCATTTTAATGTTTCAGGTGTTGAAGAGTCTACACCCAAAGCATTAACATGTCTCATCATTTATCAGAGGCTGATGAATTTTCTGTGTTTCCCCAGCATTTTCTGAAACCTTTTCCAAAGCTTCTAATGATGAACTAACTTTCTGCTTCAATGTACAATGTCATAACATAAAACTTAATTTTCTATATTGTAAATCTTCATAACTTCTGAAATGTCACGACATTGCTCCAAAGAAAGCATTTAAACAAAAACCTAGCACCTGACCTCTTGACATTTTTAGAATAAGGGGTAGGGTTTTCCCGGCTGACATTGGCTTCTAATCTCAGTGACATTTCTTCTGGTACTTGGCGACTCTCAACAGTCACATGCACGAACACAATCATTCATTCCTAACCTTCACTAGCCCTTTATACAGAGGCGGCATCATACAATTAAATTGCTGTCAGGTGATTCTGTCCTAGTTGTTACATTTTAGAATAAAATAGCACCTGGTATTCCATAACGAGCCAATAAATAATTTGTACTTTCATACTAAGTATACAATAGCATTAGTCCACAAAAGAGTCGTTTTTCATCTCTGCTTACAAGTTAACTATTCAGGGAAGCAGCAAGATTATAATGAGACTTTGGCTTTCCAAGAAATCAGTGGTGCTAGAAAGTCACTTATACATCTGATGTTGGAAAATATACATTGTGGACTTTATTCTGTGAAGAACAAAGAACAAAAAGAACAAAGAACAAAGAACAGTACAGCACAGGAACAGGCCATTCGGCCCTCCAAGCCTGCGCCGATCTTGATGCCTGCCTAAACTAAAACCTTCTGCACTTCCGGGGCCTATATCCCTCTATTCCCTTCCTATTCATGTATTTGTCAGGATGTCTCTTAAACGTCACTATCGTATCTGCTTCCACCACCTCCCCTGGCAGCAAGTTCCAGGCACTCACCACCCTCTGTGTAAAAAACTTGCCTCGCACATCCCCTCTAAACTTTTCCCCTCGCACCTTAAACCTATGTCCCCTAGTAAATGACTATTCCACCCTGGGAAAAAGCTTCTGACTATCCACTCTGTCCATGCCGCTCATAACTTTGTAACATGTCGCCCCTCCACCTCCGTCATTCCAGTGAAAACAATCCGAGTTTTTCCAACCTCTCCTCATAGCTAATGCCCTCCAGACCAGGCAACATCCTGGAAAACCTCCTCTGTACCCTTTCCAAAGCCTCCACGTCCTTCTGGTAGTGTGGCAACCAGAATTGCACGCAATATTCTAAGTGTGGCCTAACTAAGGTTCTGCACAGCTGCAACATGACTTACCAATTTTTAAACTCTATGCCCCGACCGATGAAGGCAAGCATGCCGTATGCTTTCTTGACTACCTTATCCACCTGTCCACCTGCGTGGCCACTTTCAGTGACCTGTGGACCTGTACGCCCAGATCTCTCTGCCTGTCAATACTCCTAAGGGTTCTGCCATTTACTGTATACTTCCCACCTGCATTAGATCTTCCAAAATGCATTACCTCACATTTGTCCGGATTAAACTCCATCTGCCATTTCTCCACCCAAGTCTCCAACCAATCTATATCCTGCTGTATCCTCTGACAATCCTCATCATTATCCGCAACTCCACCAACCTTTGTGTCGTCCGCAAACTTACTAATCAGACCAGCTACATTTTCCTCCAAATCATTTATATATACGACAAACAGCAAAGGTCCCAGCACTGATCCCTGCGGAATACCACTAGTCACATCCCTCCATTCAGAAAAACACCCATCCACTGATACCCTCTGTCTTCTGTGACCGAGCCAGTTCTGTATCCATCTTGCCAGCTCACCTCTGATCCTGTGTGACTTCACCTTTTGTACCAGTCTGCCATGCGGGACCTTGTCAAAGGCTTTACTAAAGTCCATATAGATAACATCCACTGCCCTTCCTTCATCAATCATCTTCGTCACTTCCTCAAAAAACTCAATCAAATTAGTAAGACACGACTTCCCCTTCACAAAACCATGCTGTCTCTCGCTAATAAGTTCGTTTGTTTCCAAATGGGAGTAAATCCTGTCCCGAAGAATCCTCTCTAATAGTTTCCCTACCACTGACGTAAGGCTCACCGGCCTATAATTTCCTGGATTATCCTTGCCACCCTTCTTAAACAAAGGAATAACATTGGCTATTCTCCAGTCTTCTGGGACCTCACCTGTAGCCAATGAGGATGCAAAGATTTCTGTCAAGGCCCCAGCAATTTCCTCCCTTGCCTCCCTCAGTATTCTAGGGTAGATCCTATCAGGCCCTGGGGACTTATCCACCTTAATGCTTTGCAAGACATCCAACACCTCCTCCTTTTTGATAATGAGATGACTGAGACTATCTGCACTCCCTTCCCTAGGCTCATCATCCACCAAGTCCTTCTCTTTGGTGAATACTGATGCAAAGTACTCATTTAGCACCGCGCCCAGTTCCTCTGGCTCCACACATAGATTCCCATCTCTGTCCTTGAGTGGGCCAACCTTTTCCCGGGTTACCCTCTTGCTCTTTATATACGTCTAAAAAGCCTTGGGATTTTCCTTAATCCTGTTTGCCAATGACTTTTCATGACCCCTTTTAGCCCTCCTAACTCCTTTCTTAAGTTCCTTCCTACTGTCTTTATATTCCTCAAGTGCTTCGTCTGTTCCTAGCCTTCCAGCCCTTACGAATGCTTCCTTTTTCTTTTTGACTAGGCTCACAATATCCCGCGTTATCTAAGCTTCCCAAAACTTGCCAAACTTGTCTTTCTTCCTCACAGGAACATGCTGGTCCTGGATTCTAATCAGCTGACGTTTGAAAGACTCCCACATGTCAGATGTTGATTTACCCTCAAACAGCCGCCCCTCAATCTAAATTCTTCAGTTCCTGCCTAATATTGTTATAATTAGCCTTCCCCCAATTTAGCACCTTCGCCCGAGGACTACTCTTATCCTTATCCACAAGTACCTTACAATTTATGGAATTATGGTCACTGCTCCCGAAATGCTCCCCCACTGAAACTTCGACCACCTGGCCGGGCTCATTCCCCAATACCAGGTCCAGAATGGCCCCATCCCTCGTTGGACTATCTACATACTGTTTCAAGAAGCCTTCCTGGATGCTCCTCACAAATTCTGCCCCATCCAAGCCCCTAGCACTAAGTGAGTCCCAGTCAATATAGGGGAAGTTAAAATCACCCACCACCACAACCCTGTTACCTTTACATCTTTCCAAAATCTGTCTACATATCTGCTCCTCTACCTCCCGCTGGCTGTTGGGAGGCCTGTAGTAAACCCCCAACATCGTGACTGCACCCTTCCTATTCCTGAGCTCCACACATATTGCCTCGCTGCATGACCCCTCTGAGGTGTCCTCCCGCAGTACAGCTGTGATATTCTCCTTAACCAGTAATGCAACTCCCCCACCCCTTTTACATCCCCCTCTATCCCGCCTGAAGCTTCTGAAGCCTGGAACATTTAACTGTCAATCCTGCCCTTCCCTCAACCAAGTCTCAGTAATAGCAACAACATCATATTT
Source organism: Heterodontus francisci (assembly GCF_036365525.1). Lineage (NCBI taxonomy): Eukaryota > Metazoa > Chordata > Chondrichthyes > Heterodontiformes > Heterodontidae > Heterodontus > Heterodontus francisci. Next base: position 18,290,445 of record NC_090388.1, read on the forward strand.
CCAAGTACTAATCCAAGTTCATCTGCCTTACCTGTTATACTTCTCGCATTGAAACAAATGCAAATGCACTTCAGACCACTTTGACTAAAGCTTTAGTCAATTCATATAAAAAGGATTTACAAGCATATATTATGCTCACCAACTCCTTCCTGTTTGAATTCTCTGTGTAAAAAAAAATGCAGGTATACTTGCAATTCTCAACTCTCAAACTGACCTGATCACCCCATTTTGGCGATAGAGATCCCAGCAGTGGGCCAGAGGGCAGTTGGAGAACCCGTCTCGGCCCTGTTTCGGACCCTCGTTGCAATTCCACAGCGGGCAGGCAATTAACTGCCTGCAGTCGGGGACGCTGTCCCTTTAAGGGACAAGCTCCCACCCCCAGAGCTGCCGACCAATCAGAGAGCCAGCAGTTCTGCAGTACCAACAGCGCCACTTTGAGCAGTGGTCGCTGCCAGTACTGCAGGAGGCCCTGCAAAGAAGAGGTCAGTGGGGTCAGGGTCGCCAGAGCTATTCAGGCAGGCCCCGGTAATAGGGTGGGTTGGGTGTCAGTGAGTGTGGGTAGTCCTGCCGGGGGGCAGCTATCGCCCCCAGGGGGGTCCTCTGGCATCCCTGGTGTACTCCCAAAGGAGAGACCCCACAACTCCACCAAGAGGCTGCCAGGTTTTACTTGCCAGCATCTCCATAGGGTGGCGGTCCCCTCCGTCCTCCATTTAATTTAGGTGGAGGTGATAAGAGCCCTTAAGTGGCCATTAATTGGCCAACTAAGGGCCTCAATTGGCCTGGGACGGGAAGGCTGTTTTCAGCCTTCCCCGCCACGGATTAAATTGGAAGGCATCAGGAAGGCGATGGGCACTCCACACCCCACCTTCTCACGCAATTTTATGGGGCCCCTCTGCCTGTGTTCCCATCCCTAGGAGGCCCATAAAATTCAGCCCACAGATTCAGAAGGAGTAGACATTGGGATAATCACTGGCTCAGCAAAAAGGAGATGGTAGCTGTAGGGGAGTGTCACGAAAACATGCTTTGCAGAAAACATGCTTTCCGGCTGGAAACCTGATTTTTTTTTTTAAGGAACAGATAAAAGGTGACTCTATACTATTGGCTAAAGATGGTCATTCCAATTTGCATCACTGTACTCCATATTCCAATGTATTCAGGTGGAGATAGAATGTTCCTGATGGGTCTGTGCAGACAATGATCTGGGGAATCTGGATGAATTAACGATCCTGTTCCCATTAGGAAGGCATCAAGGCCATCACCTGAATTTTAAACTGGTGGAGACAAACCACTCAAACCTAATCACTTAAACAATGGGACCCTGGTTGTGAGAAGGGAATCCTTAGACATGGACTGATTAATTTGCAAGAGGAAATACACATTGGTAACCAACATGCTTGAATCACTGGGGGACAGCCATGTGACAGGTTCACCATCTGTGTGCTTTAGCTGGTGTTTTCTCTGCAGCAGCCAATAGGGCGGCACAGTGGCGCAGTGGTTAGCACTGCAGCCTCACAGCTCCAGGGACCCGGGTTCGATTCCGGGTACTGCCTGTGTGGAGTTTGCAAGTTCTCCCTGTGTCTGCGTGGGTTTTCTCCGGGTGCTCCGGTTTCCTCCCACAAGCCAAAAGACTTGCAGGTTGACAGGTAAATTGGCCATTATAAAAAATTGTCACTAGTATAGGTAGGTGGTAGGGAAATATAGGGACAGGTGGGGATGTTTGGTAGGAATATAGGATTAGTATAAAATGGGTGGTTGATGTTCGGCACAGACTCGGTGGGCCGAAGGGCCTGTTTCAGTGCTGTATCTCTCTAAATAAGCAACTAGACACTGACATAGAGAAGACCAAGTGGGGTCCCTCCTTCCTTTCTCTCTCCAATCCACCTTGCAAACTTTAACCCACCTTGCAAACTTCAACCCTGCCTGTTGACTGTGACCACCAAGGTATGCCCCACTGCAGACAGAGACTCCTTGAAAAAAATGAGTTGCACTGCTGTCTCCAGAAGAACCACCAAATCTGCTGCACAAATCTTCAAACCAGAAGCCTCAGGACCACCAAGAGAAAGTCGCACGACTACCTAAGTCAGCCTGAAGCCAGCCGGGTCACCAACCTCCACAGACTGTATACCCCTTTTATTTCTCTGGACTCTAATTCGACCAATCTATCTTTCCCCATTCTGTAACTTATGTGTTTGTGTGTGTGAAAATTGGAGCATATTTTATTATTTTACTTAGATTGGGTTAAGTACAATAAAGTTAACCTCCTTCTTCGTTAAACTCAAGAAAACCTGTCCGATTAGTTCTTTTTATGATCATGGCATATAAACAGTTAAACACTCACTGAATTGGCAAGTATATCCACATAAAAAACAAATAAACTTATTTTGGTCAAACAAGGAGAAGGAAAGAGGGGAGCCCTTCGACCCCTCCTCACCTGATTGTAACAGGAGTTATGTCAAAATGGGGTGGTGGGAGGAAGAAATATTAAGCGGTGCCTCAGAGATTAATTATATTCCTAGAAGACCTAAATGATCTGTATTCACAGACTCAATGCAAAGTAGTTTAAATAAACAGATGACATCAACTTAGGGGTGGTAGCTGCACAGTCAGAGGAAGCAGCCAGGATTCTACAAAGAGTTTGTTAGGGTATGGACTTGGGCTGATTAGGAGCAAATGAAGACCATACTGACAAGTACAAGGTACTGGATATTGGCAAGTAAAATCAGATAAGCACTTTATTGAATGATAGAGCTAGCCAAATGGAGAGTTCATAGAATCTAGAGACATTGGTTGACTTGTCATTCATGATACGATTTGGCAATAAACAGTGAATAAGATGGCGGGCTATATTATATTAGCTACCCAGAGATGAAATAAAGGGTAATGTCGAGTGCAATGATGCTTATCTTTGATGTAAAAGGTATGAGTTACGAGGAATGTTTACATAACCTAGGATTTTTCAACCTTGAAATGAGTTAGTTCAGAGAATCCTCATAAACGGTATAAGGTTGTTAACAAGATAAAGAAAGTGAACCGGGAACAATACTTTCAGAAACACAAAGGCAACAGGATAACAGTATAAAATTTCAGTGCTGTAAGGGTAAGTTTAAGACAGGTATGAGCAGTTTTTTTTTACAAAGAGGGTGATCAGCCACAGTTGAAACCAGCACATGGAGTTCTTTTAAGAAATAGCTTTAAGCTGTAATAGGGAGATTAGATAGAGTTAGTAATGTGCAAGGATAGCAAATGGGCCAGAGATCCTTCCTTCTTTATCCAAAATATCTTGTGATCTTATAATTAAATAGTACAGGCTGTAAGGTTCCTTTACAATAAATCTCATGACCGTTTCCACAAACCTAGGATTGCAACATTTGCCTCAGGATATTATTATGCTTGTGGTTGCTAATAGTGCACTTCCAAGCACAGAATCGCACTATGCTAATAGAGTTTATAACCCAAAATGTAGCTCTCTTAAACCTTGAACAATGTCGCACTATGGCTTCATTTTTTAAACAAATTAAGTCATCGATTCTGATTATTCCCTTTTCTAGCAGTTACGAAAATCTGTGCCGCAGCTCCTGGTTTCACTGTTGCCAATAGTTGTCGTGCTGTTTTTATTCGGATACTTTGCTCAATTTCAGTCATGAATTCTGTCTGCTGTATAAACCTATATTAACATTGCATATCTTCTCTGTGCAAATGTGGTCACACAGATATGTGCAAAAATGTTGTATGTACTGTCTATGTAGCAACAATGTGCGTAAAAGAGTTGTTTAAAGTGATTAAAGTATTTGATAGGATAGATAGAGAGAAACTACTTCCTCTGATGGGGAGTCCAGAATAACGGGGCATAACGTGAAAATTAGAGCTAGGCCATTCAGATTTGATGTCAGGAAGTACTTCTTCACGCAAAGGGCAATGGAAATCTGGAACACTCTCATCCAAAAAGCTATTGAGACAAGATCAATTCGAAATTCCAAAAACTGAGATTGATAGATTTTTGTTAGGAAGGATATGACAGAATATGGAATCAAGGTGGGTAATTAGACTTGAAATACAGATCAGCCATGATCTAAATGAATGGCAGAACAGGTTCAAGGGGCTGAACAGTCTATTTCTGTTTCAATGCTCCCAGCTATGCAAATTCACTTATGTGCCTCTTTCTTTTTGTTATTGTTACATGTTTGTTCAGTACACTGCCACCTTAGTTAGTCCAGCTAAAGAGATTCTTCTGTAGCAGTTAAATATTAATCTTTATTGCATTATAGCTATTTACACTCCACACTAGCCTGTGTGACTCCTCCAAAAGTTGAGCTGCATCTATTCTTGAGTCTCTCTCACATGTGATCTCTTACATCATGGTATGAGGTATTCTTTACACTCTCTCAAGATTAACCCTTTCAGACCCTTATATTACAGTTACTGCTATTCCATAAAGACAACAGCCTCATCACAGCCCTCAGTGCCACCACCACTTGAAACAGGTTGCCTAAAAAGAAAGCCCAGCCCAGAGATAGGTTTGCAGAGAGTTTTAAAAATTGAAGGGAGGAATTACAGCATAAATAATGCAACAACAATATGGAAAGGGAAAGAGGTGGAATCTGAAGAAGCTTTTTTGCTTTGAACTGAGGCCAATTGTCCTATTAAATAACTGTATAATTCTAACCTTGTGGTGCCAATAAGCTACTTCATGAGTATGAACAGGTACCCTAATACAGCAGCAGACAAGGGACTGGCAGTGACAATATAGCTTGCTCCTATGAGTCAGGCCGCATGCCTCTATTGGAGGCTGCACCCTCATATCATGCATTGTCATGCTCTAAAACAGCTCTAATAAAGGCACTGTTGCAAATGTCCCAAGTTCCTCACTCAAGGCTCTCTGGTGCCTGTCACCTAGCACGTTGAAGCCAGTCGATAACATTGAGTGCTACAGTGTCGGGGGTGCTGTCTTTCATTTGGGCCTTGAAACTAAGGTCCTGTTCTGCCCCCTTCGGTGGATGTAAAAGATCCCATGGCACTATTTCAAAGAAGAGCAGGGGAGTTATCCCCAGTGCCCTGGTCAACAATTATCTTTCAACCATTCTCACTAAAACAAATTAGCTGATCATTAACACATTGCTGTTAGTGGGACCTTGCTGTGTGCTAATTCACTGCTGTATTTCCTGCATTTACAACAGGATCTACTAGCTGGATTTTATGCATGTGGTAGGGGTTGTAATGGCGGACCAAAAAGGTGAGGGGAACCCTGCCTCAGTCATTTTGGGGACCCCTCGCTGCATCTAACTGCCCAGGGCCGGGGTCCCCGTCCCTTTAAGGAGGGGGATCCCGTTTCCAAGAGCTGTCAGCCAATCAGAAGGCCAGCAGGTCAGCAGTCCTAGCAGTGCCACAGGAGCGGTGACCACTGCCGTTACTGCGGAAGAAACAGGATTAGGAGCAGCCATGGCGCTTTGGACTGCAGGTAAGTGGGGCGGGTTTGGCTGGACCAGTCAGACAGGCCCCAGTGAGGAGGCTGTGGTTGTTGAGGGCGGGATGTTGGAGGGGGGTGTTGCAGGTGGTGGCGTTGACACAGGGGTGGCCTTTGCCACCAGGGGCCCTTCATGAGCCACAGATTGCCCAAGGAGGAGGGCCCAACCCCAGCCCACAGGTAGGGCACCTGCTGTTACGAGGCAGCCTCCCCATGTGGCAGAGGCCCCCCATCCCCACCGCCACTGGTAAAATGCCAGTGGCAGTGGGAAGGGGCCCTTAAGTGGCCATTATTTGGCCACTTAAGAAATGGCCACTTAAAGGCCAGCCTCAGCCTTCCCCGCCCCGACAAAATTGAATGGCATCTGAAAGGCCAGCCTCACCCCACCACACCTTCCCTCGCTATTTTATGGGCCCCCCAAGCCTCCCTGCCCATCCCTATAGGGCTGATAAAATTCAGCCCGATGCTTCAAAAAGTACTTAATTGTCTGTAAAGCATTTTATGGCATCCTGAGGTAATGAAAGGCACTATATAAATGTCTGTTTGTCTTTCTGGTCATGGAGCATGCACTTCAGCATCATCAGTGGGTGCAATGCCAAGAGATGTTCCACCTGAGCAAGGACTGCTCTTGGGTCCATGTTCGGTTGTGAGCTGCTGATCAGCAGTCTGCAGGGCAGGCTATCTTTCCACCATGATGTTGCTCAACACAGTGGTTGAGTCAGCCACTGTAACTGACTCTCTTGCAGTGCAATTTGCAAGATAAATGATAGGGAATGGCATTGAATGCAAGCCTTACCCCAGCATCAGACATGCTGATGCAAAAACAAAGCCCTCCAACCCTGCCACATATTTGAGCTAAACAGCCAATTGAATCACAGGCAGCTCCAAATCAGACCTAATATAATATAAAAGCAAAGTACTGCAGATGCTGGAAATCTGAAATAAAAACAAGAAATGCTGGAAATACTCAGCAGGTCTGGCAGCATCTGTGGAGAGAGACTCAGAGTTAACGTTTCTGGTCAGTGACCCTTCATCAGAACTCCAAATCAGACTTCTCAGGTAGCCTCCACACCTACTCCTACCGGTAGTACAAAGGATAGGCACAATGCGAATAAATAAACATTCCCTCTTCCTATATTGTTTTTAACCTGTAATTGAATGTGGTCATTGAGCAAATTAAGTAACAAGTTGAAGATACTATGATGCTCAAAATCATGAGATTCAATTTGAAGATGAGGATCAGTTGGAATTAATAGCCTGGTTGAGACAGGGCACTAGGTGCAGGAAACATGGTATAGTGGGCACATGGTACAGTGGGCACAGAGCACAGATCATCAATAGGAAAATGAAGGCTTTCACAACCCCAGAAGAGTTTTACAACCAGTGAAGAGTAACCTCGGAAAGGTGGCAGCAAATTTGCGCACAGCAAGATCCCACAAACAGCAATGTGATAGTGTTCAAATAATCCGTTTTAGTGATGTTGGTTGAGGGTTAAATATCGGCCAGGTCACCGAGAAAAACTCCCCTGCGCGCTTCTTTGAAATAACACCGAGGAGAGGAAAGACAGGGGCCTCGATTTAATGTCTCCTCCAAAAGACAGCACCTCAGAGTGCAGCACTGCCTCCGGACTCCATTAGAGTCACAGCCTGGAGTCAAGTTTGATCCCACAATTTCAGGCCCGGGCAAGAGTGAGCCAAGGATTACAAAAGAAACAGTGAGTTTGTAACCTATGCAACTTATAAAGACACGATAATTTCCTGCCTTTATGAGTGTGTTTAATTTTAGCAATGAATAAATGGGGAATTTCATGAAACAATGTCATGATATTTGAGAAAGAGAGGGTACTTATTATGATTTAGGCACTTTCTACACATTTTTAATGATGCCCAAGGCAAAGAACTGCTTCCACACACAAAGTAATTTGTGACAACAGACCACAGGATGAACAATGAACCCTTTTACTAATAAAGATACACATCAGAAATAATATGGACTTGCCACCATGAGTTCCAGATCTCCAACTGATGGGAAAATAATAGGTTGACAGACCCTCAGATCACAAGCTACAAACTACAAATCTGATTTATTATAAAATAAAAGAAACAAAAGCAAAAAGGCAGACTTTGCTAGATTACAACACTGTTTCAAGATAATAGAAGTTGAAAATCTTTGACTTTGTAATCCTTGAAACAACTTGCATCCTTCACGAATCACCCTTGCATGAGAAAGGCAATGTCACAGAATCCTCAGTGTATCTGCACCCATTCATCAGTTGACTGAAAAGAAAACTAAAGAAATATTACCAAACTCAATTGCATTCAAACTGGGACGAAACAAGTTCAAAAGGCTATGCTTTGCAATTAAATAAAGCTGTCAATCATAGGCATGTTTTAAAGGCAGGTGAAATGGCCAGACTGGTTTTCCTGCAGTATTTTTGCAGGACATCAGAGAATCATAGACTGATACAGCACAGAAGGAGGCCATTTGGCCCATCATGCCAGTGCCATTTCTTTGGTAGAGCTCTTCAATTAGTCCCATTTCTCTCCTCTTTCCCAATTGCCTTGTGATTTCTTTTCCTTCAAGAATTTATCTAATTCCCTTTTGAATGTTACTGTTGAATCTGTTTCTATCAACTTTTCAGGCAGTGAATTTTAGATCACAACAACTCACTGTGTTAAAAAAAGTCCCTCATGCTGCCTCTGGTTCTTACCTTAAATCAGTGTCCAGTCATATATGGCATAGAAGGAAGCCATTCGGCACAGCGAGTCCATGCCGGCTCTCCGTGGAGCAATCCAGTCAGTCCCACTCCCCCGCTCGATCCCTATAGTCCTGCAAGTTTATTTCCTTCAAGTGGTCATCCAATTTCCTTTTTAAGTTATTGATTGTCTCCGCTGCCACCACCTTTAAGGGCAGTGAGTTCCAGGTCATTACCACCGGCTGTGTAAAAAAAAGTTCTTCCTCACATTCCCCCTGCATCTCTTGCCCAAAATCTTCAATCTGTGTCCCCTAGTCCTTGTACCATTATTTAATGGAACGGTTTTTCCTTGTCTAACTTATCTAAGCCTATTAATCTCCCTAAAACTCCTTTGCACCAAGGAGAACAAATCCCAGCTTTACCAAACTAACCTTGTAACTAAAATCCTGAAACCATTCTGGTAAATTTCCTCTGCACCTTCTCAAGGTGCCTCACAACATTCCTAAGGTGTGGTGACCAGAACTAGACGTAACACTCCAGTTGGAGCCGAGCCAGAGCTTTATAAATGTACAGCATAACTTCTGCTTTATCTGCTTCTGTACTCAATGCCTCTATTCATGAAGTCCAAGGTCCCATATGCTTTACTCTCTCTCAATATTTTGTGCCACCTTCAAAGATTGATGCACATACATGTCAGGTCCCTCTGTTCCTGCACACTCTTTAGAACTGTGCCATTAAGTATATATTGCCTCTCCCTATTCCTTCTGCCAAGATGCATCACCTCACACTTGTCAGTACTAAATTCCATCTGCCACCTGTCTGCCCACTCCGCTAGCCTATCTATGTCCAGTTGCAGATGGTTCATATCATCCTCACTGTTTGCCAGACCTCCAAGTTTGGTGATATTGGCAAATTTTGAAATTCTAGTCTGTATTCCAAAATCCAATTCCTTTATATATAGCATTAAAAAGGCAGTGGTCCTAGCACTGACTCTTGGGGAACACCACTGTCTACCATCCTGTGGTCTGAAAAGCAACCATTTACTACAACTCATTGTTTTCTGTCATTAAGCCAATTTTTTTATCCAGTTGAACACTGACCCCTAATCCATGAGCCTCAAGTTTGTTAACCAGCCTTTATGTGGTACTTTATCAAATGCTTTCTTAAAATCCATAGAAACAACATTCACCGCATTCCCTTCATCAACCTGCTCTGTTACTTCATCAAAATATTTACAAATCCATGCTGGCTATCCTTAATTAACTCGAACCTCTCCAAGTGTCTGTTGATTTTTTCCCCTGATTATTGTTTCTAAAACCTTACCCACCACTGATGTTAAACTAACTGATCTCTAGTTGCTAGGACTATTCTTATACCCTTACTTGAATAAAGGCGTCACATTTGCCAATCTCCAATCTTCTGACACCTTTCCTGTTTCAAGGAAGATTGGAAGATTACAGCAAGCCCTTCCACTATCTCCACCCCCACTTACATTAGCAACTTGGGATGCAAGTCATCCGGACTATGTGACTTATCCACCCTAAGCACAGCCAGCCTTTTCACTACCTCCCCCTTTCAATTTTTACCCTATCTATTGCCTCTACTTTCTCTGCTTCTACTGATATTTTGTCAGATTCCACTTCCTTAGTGAACACTAATACAAAGTACTCATTAAGTATATTAGCCTTGCTCTGCACCTCAAAGAATAGTGGAGGTGGTGGCATGGTGGTATTGTCACTGGACTAGTAACCTAAAAACTCTCGGGTATTGCTCTGGGGAGATGGGTTCAAATCCCACCACAGCAGAAGGCGGCATTTGAACTCAATTAATAAATCTGAAATTTAAAAAGCTAGTCTAATGATGGCCATGAAACCATTGTCGATTGCTCTAAAACTCATCTGGCTCTTCTTTGGCGTCCTTATCTCGAGAAACCATGGGTAAGCGCCTGGAGGTGGTTAGCGGTTTGTGAAGCATCTCCTGGAGTGGCTATAAAGGCCAATTCAAGAGTGACAGACTCTTCCACAGGTGCTGCAGATAAAATTGCTTGTCGGAGCTGTTACACAGTTGGCTCTCCCCTTGTGCTTCTGTCTTTTTTCCTGCCAACTGCTAAGTCTCTTCGACTCGCCACTCTTTAGCCCCACCTTTATAGCTGTCCGCCAGTTCTGGTGATCACTGGCAACTGACTCCCATGACTTGTGATCAATGTCACAGGACTTCATGTCGCGTTTGCAGACGTCTTTAAAGCGCAGGCATGGATGGCTGGTGGGTCTGATACCAGTGGCGAGCTCGCTGTACAATGTGTCTTTGGGGATCCTGCCATCTTCCATGCGGCTCACATGGCCAAGCCATCTCAAGCGCCGCTGGCTCAGTAGGCTGTATATGCTGGGGATGTTGGCCGTCTCAAGGACTTCTGTGTTGGAGATACGGTCCTGCCACCTGATGCCAAGGATTCTCCGGAGGCAGCGAAGATGGAATGAATTGAGATGTCGCTCTTGGCTGACATACATTGTCCAGGCCTCGCTGCCGTAGAGCAAGGTACTGAGGACACAGGCTTAATACACTCGGACTTTTGTGTTCTGTGTCAGTGCACCATTTTCCCACACTCTCTTGGCCAGTCTGGACATAGCAGCGGACGCCTTTTCCATTCGCTTGTTGATTTCTGCATCGAAAGACAGGTTACTGGTGATAGTTGAGCCCAGGTAGGTGAACTCTTGAACCACTTCCAGAGCGCGGCCGCTGATGTTGATGGATGGAGCATTTCTGATGTCCTGTCCCATGATGTTCGTTTTCTTGAGGCTGATGGTTAGGCCAAATTCGTTGCAGGCAGCCGCAATCCTGTCCATGAGTCTCTGCAGACACTCTTCTGTGTGGGATGATAATGCAACAACGTCAGCAAAGGGGAATTCCCTGATGAGGACCTTCTGTACTTTGGTCCTCGCTCTTAGACGGGCAAGGTTGAACAACCTGCCATCTGATCTTGTGTGGAGGGAAATTCCTTCTTCTGAAGACTTGAACGCATGTGAGAGCAGCAGGGAGAAGAAGATCCCAAACAGTGTAGGTGCGAGAAGTCGGCCCTGTTTCACACCACTCAGGATAGGAAAGGGGTCTGATGAGGCGCTGCTATGCTGAATTGTGCCTTTCATATTGTCATGGCATCTGGTTCACTAGTGTCCTTTAGGGGAGGAAATCTGCTGTCCTTACCTGGTCTGGCCTACATGTGACTCCAGACCCAAAGCGATGTGGTTGACTCTTAAATGCCCTCTGAAATGGCCTAGCTAGCCACTCAGTTGTATCTAACCGCTACAAAGTTAATAAAAAAGAATGAAACTGGATGGACCACCCAGCATCGACCTAGGCACCGGAAACGACAACAGCTAACCCAGCCCTGTCGACCCTGCAAAGTCCTCCTTACTAACATCTGGGGCCTTGTGCCAAAGTTGAGAGCTGTCCCACAGACTAGTCATGCAACAACCTGATATACTCACAGAATCATACCTGACAGACTATGTCCCAGACACTGCCATCACCATCTCCGGGTATGTCCTGTCTCAACGGCAGGACAGACCCAGCAGAGGTCGCGGCACAATGGTATACAGTCAGGAGGGAGTTCCCCTGGGAGGTCTCAACATCGACTCTGGAGCCCATGAAATCTCATGGCATCAGGTCAAACATGGGCAAGGAAACCTCCTGCTGATTACCACCTACCGCCCTCCCTCAGCAGATGAGTCAGTACTCCTCCATGTTGAACAGCACTTGGAGGAAACATTGAGAGTGGCAAGGGCACAGAATGTACTCTGAGTGGGGGAATTCAATGTCCATCACCAAGAGTGGCTCGGTAACACCACTACTGACCGAGCTGGCTGAGTTCTAAATGACACAGCTGCTAGACTGGGTCTGCGGCAGGTGGTGAGGGAATCAACAAGAGGGAAAAACATACCTGACCTCGTCCTCACCAATCTGTCTGTCGCAGATGCATCTGTCCATGACAGTATTGGTAGGAGTGGCAAGCGCACAGTTCTTGTGGAGACGAAGTGCCGCCTTCAAATTGAGGATACCCTCCATCGTGTTGTGTGGCACTACCACCGTGCTAAATGGGATAGATTTCGAACAGATCTAGCAATGCAAAACTGGGCATCCATGCGGCACTGTGGGCCATCAGCAGCAGAATTGTACTCAACCACAATCTGTAACCTCATGACCTGGCATATCCCCCATTCTACCATACCATCAAGCCAGGGGATCAACCCTAGTTCAATGAAGAGTGCAGGAGGACATGCCAGGAGCAGCACCAGGCATTGCTCAAAATGAGGTGTCAAATTGGTGAAGCTACAACACAGGACTATCTGCGTGCCAATCTGCGTAAGCAGCATGCGATAGACAGAGCTAAGCGATCCCACAACCAACAGATCAGGTCTAAGCTCTGCAGTCCTGCCACATCCAGTCGTGAATGGTGGTGGACAATTTATCAACTAACTGGAGAAGGTGGCTCCACAAATATCCCCATCCTCAATGATGGGGGAGCAATCATCTTCAGCCAGATGATCCATCTCAGCCTCCTCCTGAAGTCCCCAGCATCACAGATGCCAGACTTCTGCCAATTCACTCCGTGTGATATCAAGAAACGACTGAAGGCTCTGGATACTGCAAAGGCTATGGGCCCTGATAATATTCCGGCAATCGTACTGAAGACTAATGCTCCAGAACTTGCCACGCCCCTAGCCAAGCTGTTCCAGTACAGCTACAACACTGGCATCTACCCTGCAATGTGGAAAATTGCCCAGGTATGTCCTGTACACAAAAAGCAGGACAAGTCCAACCCGGCCAGTACCGCTCCATCAGCCTACTCTCAATCATCAGTAAAGTGATGGAAGGTGTCATCAACAGTGCCATCAAGAGGCACTTGCTTACCAATAACCTGCTCAGTGATGCTCAGTTTGGGTTCCGCCAGGGCCACTCAGCTCCTGACCATATTACAGCCTTGGTTCAAACATGGACAAAAGAGCTGAACTCAAGAGGTGAGGTGAGAGTGACTGCCCTTGACATCAAGGCAGCATTTGACTTGAGTATGGCATCAAGGAGCCCCCGCAAAACTGAGGTTGGAGTCATACCTAGTGCAAAGGAAGATGGCTATGGTTGTTGGAGGTCAATCATCTGAGCTCCAGGACATCACTGCAGGAATTCCTCAGGGTAGTGTCCTAGGCCCAACCATCTTCAGCTGCTTCATCAATGATCTACCTTCAATCATAAGGTCAGAAGTGGGGATGTTCGCTGATGATTGCACAACATTCAGCACCATTCGCAACTCCTCTAATACTGAAGCAGTCCGTGTAGAAATGCAGCAAGACTTGGACAATATCCAGGCTTGGGCAGATAAGTAGCAAGTAACATTTGTGCCACACAAGTGCCAGTCAATGACCATCTCCAACAAGAATCTAACCATCTCCCCTTGACATTCAATGGCATTACCGTCGCTGAATCCCCCACTATCAACATCCTAGGGGCTACCATTGACCAGAAACTGAACTGGAGTAGCCATATAAATACCGTGGCTACAAGAGCAGGTCAGAGGCTAGGAATACTGTGGCGAATAACTCACCTCCTGACTCCCCAAAGCCTGTCCACCATCTACAAGGCACAAGTCAGGAGTGTGATGGAATACTCTCCACTTGCCTGGATGGGTGCACTTCCAGCAACACTCAAGAAGCTCAATGCCATCCTGGACAAAGCAGCCCGCTTGATTGGCACCCCATCCACAAACATTCACTCCCTCCACCACTGACGCACAGTTGCAGCAGTGTGTACCATCTACAAGATGCACTGCAGCAACGCACCAAGGCTCCTTAGAAAGCCCCTTCCAAACCCGCGACCTTGTCCAACTAGAAGAACAAGGCAGCAAATACATGGGAACACGACCACCTGCAAGTTCCCCTCCAAGTCACACACCATCCTGACTTGGAACGATATCGCCATTCCCTCACTGTCGCTGGGCCAAAATCTTGGAACTCCCTTCCTAACAGCACTGTGGGTGTACCTACCTCACATGGACTGCAGCGGTTCAAGAAGGCAGCTCACCACCACCTTCTCATGGCCAATTAGGGATGGGCAATAAATGCTGGCCTGGCCAGCGACACCCACATCCCATGAATGAATAAAAAAAAATTACCTTCTTTGTTGTTAATGACTCCACTCCACCTCTTACTACCCGGTTACTATTTACATGCCGGTGGAAGATTTTTGGGTTCCATTTAATGTTGTGTCCTCTAGTTACTGACTCATCTGCCACTGGAAGTAGTTGTCCCTTAATTACTCTACCAAATTGTTGATGATTTTGAAAACCTCAGTCAAATCTCCACTTAATCTTCTCTGCTCTAAGGAATACCCAACCAGCTTCTCCAGTCTCTCTACCGAGCTGAAGTTCATCATTCCTGGTATCATTCTAGTAAATCTCTTCTGCACTTTCTCTAAGGCCTTAACAATCTTCCTAAAATGTGGTGCCTGGAACTGAACACAGTACTTCCGCTAATGTCTAACTTGTGTTTTATAAAGATTTAACATAACTTCCCTGCTTTTGTACTCTATGCTTCTAAGAATAAAGCCAAGGATCCAATGTTTTTTTTATAAAAAGCCTTCTCAACTTCTCCTGCCATCTTCAAAGATTTGTGTATCTACACTTTCTGGTCTCTCTTCCTGCACTCCCTTTAAAATTGCACCATTTTGTTTATAATGTCTCTCCTCACTCTTCCTACCAAAACATACTTCACACTTCTCTGCGTCAAATTTCATCTGCCATGTGTCTTCCCTTTTACCAGTCTATGTCCTCCTGTAGTCTATTATATCCTTCTCATTGCTTACTGCATTTCTGAACTTCATATTATTTGCAAACTTTGAGATTATGCTCTGTATACCAAAGTTCCATCATTAATATACGTTAAAAAGAGCAGTGGTCCTAATACTGACCCCTTAGTAATAGGACAATAATAGGACATAGCTGAGGACTCCCTGATTGGACAATTGCAAAGACTTTCTGCAATAACCATAACCATCCCCATCCTCTTTTGCCTTGCACTATCATCCCTTTTGCTATTTAATCACTCCGGCCATCCACTCTATCACAGACCTTTCGATTTGTTCCATCCTCCCTTCCTTCTGTACTTTCTTAAAAACTGTTACATCGCTAACAAAAAGGTCACTGATCTAAAACATTAACTCTGTTTCTCTGTCCACAGATGCTGGCTGACCTGCTGAGTTTTTCCAGCATTTTCTCTTTTCATTGCAAGGGCCACGGTCAAACCAATATCAGGCATTTCGTTCAATGTAGTATACTGTATTCGTGCTCACAATGTGGTCTCCTCTACATTGGGGAGACCAAGCGCAGACTGGGTGACCGTTTTGCGGAACACCTCCGCTCGGTCCACAAGCAGGACCCTGAGCTTCCGGTTGCTTGCCATTTCAACACTCCCCTCTGCTCTCATGCTCACATCTCTGTCCTGGGATTGCTGCAGTGTTCCAGTGAACATCAACGCAAGCTCATGGAACAGCATCTCATCTACCGATTAGGCACACTACAGCCTGCCAGACTGAGCATTGAGTTCAATAATTTCAGAGCATGACAGCCCCCCATTTTACTTTCATTTTTAGTTGATTTTTCTTTTTTTACATTTTTTACAACCTTTTTTTTTTGCATTAATTTCATTTCATCGTAGTTTGTTCAGTTTGCTTACCCACCGTTTTTTTTCATGTTTGCACTAGCTGCTGTTCAATATTCAGTCCGTTAACACCTATTCTGTATTAATGCTTTGTCTTTCAACACACCGTTAACATATTGTTTGCCTTTGCTCCATGACCTTTTGGTCAGCTATGTGGCCTTGTCCAATCTGCACCTTCTCCTTTGTTATCTCTTGCCCCACCCCCACCTCACTTGCTTATAACCTTTTTTTTTAGAATTAGAACATTACAGCGCAGTACAGGCCCTTCCGCCCTCGATGTTGCGCCGACCTGTGAAACCATCTGACCTACACTATTCCATTTTCATCCATATGTCTATCCAATGACCACTTAAATGCCCTTAAAGTTGGCGAGTCTACTACTGTTGCAGGCAGGGCGTTCCACACCCCTACTACTCTCTGAGTAAAGAAACTACCTCTAACATCTGTCCTATATCTATCACCCCTCAACTTAAAGCTATGTCCCCTCGTGTTTGCCATCACCATCTGAGGAAAAAGACTCTCACTATCCACCCTATCTAACCCACTGACATGTTTAATATTTGTCAGTTCCGAAGAAGGGTCACTGACCCGAAACGTTAACTCTGCTTCTCTTTCCACAGATGCTGCCAGACCTGCTGAGTGGTTCCAGCATTTCTTGTTTTTATTTCAGATTTCCAGCATCCGCAGTATTTTGCTTTTATATCAGGCATTTCTAGCTCCTGGGTGAAACTTGCATCCAATACCTGCTCACCAGTTCAATTTCACAAAGGTGATTTGTCTGCCTTTTGAAGTAGCTCTGGGACATCAGGCAGATAATGTATAACGCGTGTATATATCAGCATGTCGTTTCTAACAAGCAGCAATCAAAATGAAATAACCACAATACAAACCAGACAAACTGGCTGAGGCTGAGGAGATGAATTGCTTCTCTCTATGCTGTAGTTACAGTAAATTCCAGTAAAGAAATAGAGGGGCCCAATATCATCAGCCCCAAAAATAAATTCATGGCGCAAGTTGCTGTAACAAAGCCAGTACGGACAGGATCTCTGGCTCGACCTCCACTTAGAAGCCCACTTGCAGCCAATTCTCAAAACAGTCTATCTAGCCTAAGCATTAGCCACAGTGTCTTAAGGGGTAGGATTGAGGGGTAATTCACACTCCAGCAATTTTCTTAGTCCTGGCCTCCCTACCACCAAATGACTGCCAACAGCCATAAATGAGGCCACTGCAGTCACCAAGCCAAGATCTTGACCTGTCAGTCCCCAGGAATCATGGGTGTAACTGCCTGGAGTGGCCCTCCTGTCAATGGGGCCAATGAAGATCGGTGCCTGCATTTCTGGTCCGGGTCCTCCAATTGCCACTCTACATGGACACCTAGACCTGTATTTTCTATGCTTCCTTCCTCTGCTAGTGCCCAAGCGGCACCCAGAGTGCTGCAGGCACCTGCCAAATCCAAAGCAATGATATGACCTAAACCTGAACCCAGGCACTTGAGTGGGATCAGAGGTCTTTGGAGCCCATTTCATCATAATTACACGCAGAATTTTCAGCCCCAGAGTGTTTTATGAATCGGAGTAAGGCAGATCTCTGATCTACCACAGATAGTTTACCACTGATAATGTATTCCAACAGATCCCTTAAGAGTCTAATACTCTTAAAATCATTAGTAAGTCATGATGGTTTTACTCAAACGTTGACGAGCACCTAGCACTTATCACTAATTAGATATTGATTATATGTGTGTGTACAACTCTTGGCAGGACCTTAAGTGCATCTTCCACTGATTCTCAAATATTTCATAATGATGCTGGCCAGCAATCAGCTAATTGGTATTTCAAGTCCGACTCCAGAGACTTGATCACATAATCCAGGTTGACACTTCAGTGCAGTACTGAGGGAGTGCTGCACCTTTGGAGCTGCCTTTTGGATGAGGCATTAAAAAGAGGTCCTGTCTGTCCTCTCAGGTGAATGTATAGATCCCATGGCTCTATATGATGAAGAGCAGTGGAGTTCTCCCTGGTATCTGGGCCAATATTATCTCTCAGGAAACATTACTATAACAGATCATCTGGTCATTATCACGTTGCTGTTTGTGAATCTTGCTGGGCGCATATTTTCTGCCACAATTGCGACATTGCAACAATGACTACACTTCAAAAGTACTTCATTGGTTGTAAAGCACTTAAGCAAGTCCTGAGATTGTGAAAGGTTCTGCATAAATGTAAATCTTTCTTCTTTTCTTTATCATGGTTTTGGTTCTGTAAACTGGATGTTATACCCACATAATAGAAATAGAGCAAGTATATTGAGAATGGGGCCAAAGAGTGTTGATACAATCCAAGTTCAAAATCACTTTCCAGTGGTAGAGAAAGGAGCTTCCCCAGTTGTTCAATGTGTAAGTGAATTCAGTGTGATACTGAGCCATGCAGACCTAGAAGGTTCCGACCTCAGTTCCGTTCTATGCAAGGTCAGTGGTGTTGCCATTAAAATTGGTCTCAAGGCTAAGGGAAGTTAAAGTCAGCCAGTGTCTCTGATGGGATATGTATGGACAGGATCTGTCTTAACTGTGATACTCCTCATCCATGAACAAATAGCTAATCTGCAATCTTTCTGTAAACTCATACATCAAAGCTTGCATCGTAATAAATATAAAAGGGTAAATTCAACAATTTTCTTCTCTCAACATGCTAAATATATTTGACACGAGTGCAGGTCAGAAACAGGGCTACAATGCTGTAACACTGAATGTTCAACCAACACTCCCTACATAGCATCCCACTGTAAGTGTGGGATTAGTGAATTTACTCGATAACAGCTGTTAGACTTGGCTCAGTAGGAATAATCGTCTCTAAGACTGAAGGTCATGGGTTCAAACCCAGAGACTTGAGCACATACACTGGGTTAACGCTTCAGTGCAATACTGAGGTGCAGTCTTTTCGAATGAGACGTTAAACCAAGGTCCTTGGCTACACTGTAATGTGCACATAAAAGATTCCATGGTACTATTTGAAGAACAGGGGAGTTGCCCCAGTGTTCTGGCCAACATTTATCCTTCAAAATCATGAAAACAGATTATCAGGTCATTTACTTCACTGCTGTTTGTGGGGTCTTGCTGTGTGATCATTGGTCATCGTATTTTCTTACACGACAGCAGTGGGGCATCCTGAGCTTGCTATATAAAGCAAGTTCTTGCTTTATAGAATTCTATATAGAATTTACAGGAGGAAATCTATCATCAATGGTTTGGGGACTATACCAAGGTTTTACAATTGTGTGTTGGCCAATAATAGTGCCAACACTCATTCCACAGTATCCTTGTCTAAAACAACATCTAACTGTGTTTACAAAAGCAAAATACTGCAGTTGCTGGAAAGCTGAAAAAAAAATAGAAAATGCTGGAAATACTCAGCATGTCAGGTAGCATCTGTGGAGAGAAACAGAGTTAACATTTCAGGTCAGTGGCCTTTTATCAGAACTGGGAAAAGTTAGAAGTGTAACAGGTTTTGAGCAAGTGAAAGGGGGGTGGGGGGGTTGGATAAAGAACAAAAGGGAAGATCTGTGATAGGGCGGAAGACAGGATAAATTAGATGACAAAAATTTCATGGTGCAAGACCAAAGGTAATGGTAATGGAACAACTAAAAAAGCAAAGGTGAGCCTACAGAAGGTGTGAATAGCAAGATTCTGAATAGCTGCTGTCTGAAAGCAAAAAAGGGAAGATAAGAGAGAAGTAAGAGAAGAAACCAAACCAGCAAAGTAAAACAAAACAGGCCGGATTTTACGCCGGGCTGACGGGAGTGGCCACCAACGTAAAAGTCGGTGGGGGACCTGCTTTCGCCCAGCCCAGGGATCCGGCCCGCATTTTCTGGGTCCCCGGGCTTTAATTGTTCAGAGGCGGGACCCCCTTGAGGGACGCTGTCCCGCCTCATTGAGCTGCCGGCCAATCACCAGGCCGGCAGCTCTCAGTCCCAGCAGTGCCACCGGGAGCGATGGCTACTGCTGGGACTGCAGCTGAGCCGAGGACATGGAGCGAGGACTGCAGGTAAATTAGGGTTGCTGCATCGGTTGGGGGAAAGGAGGGGCGGGGGGGGCGTCTCGGGACCTGGGGTTGGTTGGGGAAGCAGGGACGGCCCTCAATTGGGCACCCAGTGCTCGATTGTCAAGGCTCCCCCGCCCCCGGCGCGCTGTGAGGCCACCAAGTATAACTGGGCAGCCTTTCACATCTGCCAGACGCCCGCTTGCCATGGGTAAAATACCCATGGAGGTGGGCAAAGGCCCTTAAGTGGTCGTTAAGTGGCCACTTAAGGGCCTTGATTGGCCTGGGGCAGGTGGCCCATTTCTCCATGCCCCCACCTCCCCCGCCCCCCCACCACCCTGGCGGTAAAGTGGGGCGGAGGCAGGAGCGGGCTGGGAAGGCCTCCTAGAGCCTCACGCTCAATTTTATGCCCCCTCCCCATCACCATCCGGCCTGCTGGGGTGGTGTAAAATTCTGACCAATATGGGGGAACAGGTTACAATGCAAAATAAAAACATGAAATGCTGGAAATACTGAGCAGGTCTGGCAGCATCTGTGAAGAGAGAAGCAGAGAAGCAATGTAAAATTGTTGAGTCCAGAAGGCTGTAAAGTGCACAGTGGAAAGATGAAGTGCTGTTCCTTGAGCTTGCATTGAGCTTCATTGGAACACTGTAGCAGGCCAAGGATAGTAAGATCAGAGTGGGAGCAAGGTAGAGAATTAAAATGACCAGCAAAATAACAATCAGAGTTACGCTTGCAGACTGAATGGAGGTGTTCCACAAAGCAGTCACCCAGTCTGTGTTCAGTCTCCCCAGTGCAGAGGAGAGCACATAGGAAGCAGTGAGTACAGTATACTGAATTACAAGATGTACAACTAAATCACTGTTTCACCTGGAAGGAGTGTTAGGGGTCTTGGATGGTGAGAAGAGTGGAGATGAAAGGGCAGGTGTTGCATTTCCTGTGCTTGCATGGACAGCTGCTGCAAGAAAGGAAGGGAGTGTTGGTGGTGACTGAGGAGTGGACCAGGGTGTCACAGGGGGAACAGTCTCTTCAGAATGCTGACAGGGGAAGGGAGGGGAGGGGAAGATGCGCTTGGTGGTGAAATCACGCTGGTGTTGGCGGAAATGGTGGAGGATGATTCATTGAGTATGGAGGCTGGTGAGGTGAAAGGTGAAGACAAGAGGAACCCTATTGTGGTTTTGGGAGGGAGGGGAACGGATGAGAGCAGAAGTGTTTGAAAAAGAACAGAAATGGTCAAGGGCCCTGTCAACCAAGGTGGTGAAGTCATCTTGTTTGAGGAAAAAGGAAGACATATCAGAAGCGCTAGTGTGGAAGGTTGCGTCATCAGAACAGATGTGACAGAGACAAAGAAACTGGGAGAATGGAATCGAGTCCTTACAGGAAGCAGCGTGTGAGGAAGTGTAGTTGAGGTATCTGTGGGAGTCAGTGAGCTTGTAGTGAATATTCATTGATTGTCTATTCCCAGAAATAGAGACAGAGAAGTCAAGAAAGGGAAGGGAAGAGTCGGAGATGGACCATGTGAATGCAAGAGAAGTTGGAAATTGGAAGTCTATGAAATTTTCCAGTTCAGGCGGAAGCAGAAAATGACATGGATACCATCATCAATGTACTGGAAAAAGAGGTAAGGGAGGGGGTCTGAGTAGGACTGGAACAAAGAATGGAGTAGGAACAGGGTGAAATGATGGGTCTACCAACCGTGTTTGTTTAGTATCAACCTGGTTATAACATTATATTCTACTTATTTGTGAACAATATTTCTCTTTAATCAAGAACAGAGCAGCTGATAACAGCTTTTTAAAAAAAGCAATTGAATCACTTACTGTCTTGCAATGTAAATATTTTAGACATTTATAATTCTATTTAGTTCCACGTAGCAAAAAATTGCTTGTGCTGTGTATTTACAATGCACATCTTCTGTAAAACGTCCCTATGATGAAATTAGAACCTTTACTATAAATATACTTAGCCAGACAAACGGTTACTATTTTGTAGTCTATGTCAAAATGGATGCACTAATTCAGATTTGTCTGCCACAGCCTCTACCACCACCGCAACTTGTATTTATACAGTGCCTTTAATGTAATAAAATGTCTCTTTGAGACGCTTCACAGGAGAATTATTATGCAAAATTTGACACCAAGCTACATGAGCAGCTATTAGGGAAGATTGGTCAAAGAGGTAGGTTTTAAGGAGTCTCTTAAAGGAGGAAAGAGAGGTAGAGAGGTGGAGAGATGTGGAGAAGGGATTTTGGAGCTTCGGGCCTTGGCAACTGAAGAAACAATCAAAATTGGGGCTGCTCAAGAGGCCAGAGTTAGAGGAACGCAGATATCTTGGAGGGTTGCGCAGCTGGAGGAGTTTACAGAGATAGGGAGGGGCAAGGCTGTCGGAATTGAAAATAAGGATGAGAATTTTAAAATCAAGGTGTTGCTTATTAGGTTCGTGAGCACAGATGTGATGGTGAACGGTACTTGATGTGAATTAGGGCATGGGGAGCAGAGTTTTGGATGACCTCAAGTTTACAGAGGATAAAACATGGGAGGCCGGCCAGTAATGTGTTGGAATAATCAAGTGCAGAGGTAATAAAGGCATTGATAAAGGTTTCAGCAGAAGATCAGCTCAGGCAGTGGCGGAGTGGGTGGCATTGTTGGTTGGCATCCATCCATGAAAGAAGATGGACATGCAACAAACAATCCACTTAAGTGGTGTGTCTTCTCTTGGTGAGCCTTTGCTGAAGGCTGTGAAGGCCAGTCCTTGAGAGGCAGGTTCTGCCACAAGTGCCGCAAGTGAAAATGCCAAATGATACTGTGATTTGTTGTTTTTGCTGTTGGTGCCTATTGCCAAGCTGCTGTAGCAACTGGTCGTCGTGGTAGTGCACACCAGTCCACAGGAGGTGTTGCCAATTCCCTCTTTCGCCAGCTAGTGACTCCTGGGTACGATAGTCAACATTTGGGGCCTTTGTGTCAGGCTTGCAAGCATCCTTGAAGCGGAACTTTGGGCGCACCACTGTTTGTCTGGCTCCGGCTACCTCACCATACAAAAGGTCCTTGGGTATGCAACCGTCTTCCATCCTGCGGACATGTCCGATCCACTGAAGCCTCCTCTGTTTAGTTTTTAGTTTTAGAGATACAGCACTGAAACAGGCCCTTTGGCCCACCGAGTCTGTGCCGACCAACAACCACCCATTTATACTAATCCTACACTAATTCCATATTCCTACCACATCCCCAACTGTCCCTATATTTCCCTACCACCTACCTACACTAGGGGCAATTTTATAATGGCCAATTTACCTATCAACCTGCAAGTCTTTGGCATGTGGGAGGAAACCGGAGCACCCGGAAGAAACCCACGCAGACACAGGGAGAACTTGCAAACTCCGCACAGGCAGTACCCAGAATTGAACCCGGGTCGCTGGAGCTGTGAGGCTCCAGCGTGATAAGTGTCAATATACTTGGGAGCTCTGCCTTTGAGAGGACTGCCACATTTGTGATTTTGTCCTGCCAGGATATACCCATAATTTTCTGCAGACAGCGAAAATGGAAATTATTGAGCTTCTTTTCCTGGTAGCTGTAAGCCGCCCATGTTTCACAGCCATACAACAAGATGCTGAGAACACAGGCCTTATAAACCATCAGGTTGGTCCTAAGGGTCATCTTGGTGTTATCCCATGCGCATTTCATGAGTCGGCCAAAGGTGGTAGCTGCTTTCCCTATGCGTGAATCGAGCTCTGCATCAAGGGACAGATTGTCTGTCATTATGGAGGTGAAATAGGCGGTCTTATTGATGGCATGAATGTGTGGTCAGAAGCACATCTCGGGGTTGCGAACAGTCTGGTACAGCGCCTGACGGTTGCCTGGGAGATGGATGGAGTCGGTGGATAGGGAATGGAGTTTGTAGCAGAGTTCAAAGATAATGGTTTTGTTCTTAATTAATTGGAGAACATTTCTGCTCTTTCAGTACTTGATGTTGCACAAGCAGAATGACAATTTCGAGACAGTGAAGGGGTCAAAAGAGGTGGTGGTGAGGGCATCATCAGTGTACATGTGGAAACTGACACTGTGCTTTTGGATATGTCAGCAAGGGGCTGCATGTAGATGACAAATAGGAGGGGGCCAAGGATAGATCCTTGGGGCCACCAGAGGTAATGGTATGGAAGCAGGAAGAGAAGCCACTGCAAGTGATTCTCTGGCTATGATTAGGTAGGTAAGAATGGAACCAAGTGAGTGCAGTCCCACCCAGCTAGATGATGGCTGCGAGGTGTTGGAGGAGGATAATGTGGTCAACCACGACATAGGTCAAGAAGGACAAGGTGGGATGGTTTACCTATGTTACAGTCACATATGATGTGATTTGTGACTTTGTTAAGAGCAGTTCCAGTACTGTGGCAGGGGTGGAAAACTGATTGGAGAGATTCAAACATGAGTTCCAGGAAAGATGGACATGGATTTGAGAGGTGACAACATCAAACACTTTGGGGAGGGAAAGCAAGGTTGGAGATGGGAGAGTCATTTGCAAAGACAGTGGGATCAATTTATTTATTTAGAGATACAGCACTGAAGCAGGCCCTTTGGCCCACCGGTTCTGTGCCGACCAACAACCACCCATTTATACTAACCCTGCAGTAATCCCATAATCCCTACCACCTACCTACACTAGGGGCAATTTACAATGACCAATTTACCTATCAACCTGCAAGTCTTTGGCTGTGGAAGGAAACCAGAGTACCCGGCGAAAACCCACGCGGTCACAGGGAGAAGTTGCAAACTCCGCATAGGCAATACCCAGAATCGAACCCGGGTCCCTGGAACTGTGAGGCTGCAATGCTAACCACTGCGCCACTGTGCTGCAAGGAATGGTTTGTTGAGAGCCGTGATAACGGCAGATTTGAAGGAGCGGGAGACAGTAAAGAGAGAGAACCATTAACAACATCAGCTAACATAGGAGCCAGGAAGGGAAGGTGGGTTGCCAGCATTTTAGAGGGAATAGGATTGAGGCAGCCAAAAAAAACTGGCAGCCAAGATGACCACCACAATTTGCATCTGAAATACCTTTTCATATTCCAAGGCCCAACAGGAGACAGAGGTCTGAGGAGCATGGACCCAGAACAATGGCTTTCTCTAAGTGATTGAATTATCTAAGATTGCTTCATTAGCATGGCATTCAAGGTAATCCTAACACCTTGACTTTGAAAGAGCAAACCCCTCCAAGTGTAACTATTGGCATCCTGGGGTCTGAGGAGCTCATTCCAAACCTTGAATCTCATTACAAGGTTCCAGAGAATACACTGAGGCAGTCATGTGACCATCTGTCCATCTGTGATAAATCTGGGGAGTTTCCTTGAACAAAGTGAGTCAAGCCAGTAACTTAGACTGCGCAGCAGCAGAAAGGCTGTGTACCTCCCTCTCTCCAGATAACACCACAAGCTTGAAAACTATCTGCAACTGTGAACCCTCCAAGCCTACAGATGTTACAAATAGAGACCTAGGGAAGAGAGCCACCTGCAAGTCTGCCTCCAAGAAAGCCCAGAGCCACGCAGGTCAGCCACAAAGTGCACTTTGACCAGTCAAAGACGTCAAGGATACAAGTTCATCCAGAAGACCACCAAATCATCCAATCTCACAGACTGTGCATTTACTTTCCATTTATTATGGACTCTAATCTGCTTTTCAGTCTGTAATCTATTTGTGTGTGTGTGATTCTCATGTGAATGTGTGTGTGAATGTGTAGATTTTTTTTAGACCGTTTAGATTTTTAAGTATAATAAACTCACCTCTTTCTTGTTAAAATGCAAGAAAACCTGTCTGATTGGTTCTTTTACGATCACATTAAAAGTAAAAGGTAAAACACTCACTGAAGTGGTAAGCATAACCACTGTTTGAAAAGGAATAAACCCTTTTGCCGTCAAATAAGAGGAAGGACAAGAAGTGAGCCTCTGACCACTCCCCCCCACCTCCCTTACCTAGCTGTAACACTAGTAATTAATGAATCAGAAATGTAGAATGCAACGCTTAAATAATAGAGAATTTCTCATCTACATCATTTTCAGTGAGGAAAGGCATATTATGAAAAGGCCAGCAAATGGCTTAATCTATGAATAAAGAACGGCATTCACATTTTGGCCTTTACTTATTCCTAAAGATCTTTATGGTCTTACATCTGATTTAAGCAATGCAACAGATTGCAAATTTGCATAACACGGTAGAAATTGATGAATATATCCAGGAAATCCATGGATACAATATTCAAGGAGCAGAGGGGAATCTTGAGGAAGAGGCTTCCATTTTGTGTGCTATTAAGGGGTTACCGGAGTGCAGAGCTTTTTTTTACTGACTTCACAGATGTGTCAGCAATTGACCAATGATGTTCTGCACTAAAAGAACCTGACAATGTGTGGTTCAATGACTTCAGGAAGAGCATCAGGGAGAAACTTAGATTTAATCACTTGGCTAAACTAAGTGTGAAGATTCACACCTCAAGGCTCAGCAATACCTGGAAAGAATGGAGTGGAAATCTGACGGTGCATTCTTCTGTTGAGCCTCTGGTTGGTTTGATGGTTTTGAAATTTGTGACACCAGTGCTAATTCTGTTAAGGAATATTGTGACGGAAATCACACCTGCTTAATGGAAACATATTAATTTTGTCATATGGGACACTGCTTGAAACTTTTTTATTGGACATTGCAAATAACTTGTTTAAAAAGGTAGAACTGACCAGCTGAAAACATGGCTGCACATTTGCATTCAGAGAAGACAAGGACTAGCTGAGAGACAGTCGAATAGAGAAACAATGGGAGTGCTCTGATTCAATTAGCAAGCTGGGTTTTGTCAATAGTGATGATCTAAAAACATCGACAGCCTTTGACTTTGTAAGAGCCAAAGTTCCACCCCCAACAGAGTATGGCTGGGAGGCTTTGAAATCCAACAACCCTCCAAGAAGTTGCTATTTCAAACAAAGAGATGGTCACATGACTTACCTGCTGGTAAGACTGGGGTTTTTTAATTGTGCCTCTCAGAAAGGAAACAGACTGCAACTGAACTGGCAGAAGAAAAGTCTGTCTCTCTCGCTCTGTCCCTCTCTCCAGCAAAGTCCCATGGAACCCTCGGTGGCAGCTTAAATTGCAAGACTACAGACAAAGCCCCTCTTTGGCCTTCTGGTGTGAGAGAAGCAAGCCTGGAATTTGTGCATCTGGCTCCAGTGAGGACTCCAAGACCTTCACTTTAATCAAGGACATTACTGCAAGGACACTAAGAATCATAGCTGTTTTCCATTCATTACAAACTCGACATCAACAGCCCCCCCCTCAATTCTTTCTTCCCCTCTGTAACAATTTTGTTTGTGTGCCTCTCGTATGCATGCGAGCGCAGTTGCATCGCGTATTTTAGTAATTTTAACCAGGTTAGGGTGCTAAGGCTAATAAACTTACATCTTTCTTGTTAAAAGCTAAGAAAACCTGCCTGATTGGTTCATTTGCAATTGCAATTAGAGTGCAGTGAGCAATTTCACTGAGGTGGTAAGCTAAAATCACTGTGTTTTAAAAGATAAAATCTGTACGGCCAAACCAGGAAAGGAGTGAGAGGGGAACCTGAGACCTTCCTCACCTGGTCGTAACAATACTAAAAGAAATAAATAGCAGAAGAAAAATCAGGATCAGGATTGGACCACTGAGGGATACATACAATAAACTCACAGGTAATGACAGCAAAATGGCAGAAATATTAAATAATGACTTTGCCTCGGTGTTTACCAGGGAAACTAAAATGGTGGGCATCTCATGAGAAGAAGAGATTAAAAAGGATATAAAGAATTTAAGATAGAAAGGAGGAGATAATTGAAAAACTAATCAAACCAAGAGAGGGTAAAACCCCTGTTTCGAATGCATTGCAACTGCACTTACTGAAAGAATTGAAGGAAGAGCTAGCAGAGGCACTGTTACATATATATTGTTACAACCAGGTGAGAAAGGGGTCTAGGGGTTCCCTCTCAGCCTTTGCCTAATTCAACTGTGTTTTCAGCTCCCCACCTCAGTGAATCCTTGTTCACCGCTCTCCAGTTGTAAGGTAAAGAAATCAGCCAGACAGGTTTTCTTAGATTTAAACAAGAAAGGTGGAAGTTTATTAACCTTAAACGCTAATTCGGTTAACAACTACGAATACACGACGCGACCACGCTAGCATGCATGCGCGATAAACACCCACACAGATAGAGGCAGAAAAGTAGAAAGAATAAAGGGGAAAGGTTTGAGGTAATAGCTGGGATTCATTTACGGTCCTTTGAGTTCGATGTAGAGTCTTTGATTTCCGGTAAGTCTTTCCGTTTCGTTGGGGCCCAGTGCACGCTTTAAAACTTGTTTCGATATAGCAGTCTTTTCACTATTGACATTTAAGTAACTTCAGTGAATCCGGAGATTCATGAGAGAGAGAGAGAGAGAGAGAGCCAGGAGGGAGGCTCTCTTCTTCCGTCCAACTGCAATCTCACCCAAACTGTGCTGTGAGCAGTTCAAACAAAACCTGGGCCAGCAGGTTAGTCATGTGACTAGCTGTTTTAACAAACTCCTGCATTTGTGGATTCTCCATCTTAGCAGACAGCCTGGAATGCTCCGTCTCCGACGCATCTGCTCTGATGATGCTACCTTTCATGATGGTGCTTCTGATATGACCTTTTTCCTCAACCGAGGATTTCCCCCCACTGTGGTTGACAGGGCCCTCAACCGTGTCCGGCCCATTTCCCTCACCCCTTCCCCTCCCTCCCAGAACCGTGACAGGGTTCCCCTTGTCCTCACTTTCCACCCCATCAGCCTCCATATCCAAAGGATCATCCTCCGCCGTTTCCGCCACCTCCAGTGTGATGCCACTACCAGTCGCATCTTCCCCTCCCTTCCTCTGTCAGCATTCCGAAGGGATCATTCCCTTTGCGACACACTGGTCCACTCCTCCAGTCGCAGGAGGTGTAATACCTGCCCATTTACCTCCTCTCTCCTCACTATCCCAGGCCCCAAACACTCCTTTCAGGTGAAGCAGCCATTTACTTGTACTTCTTTCAATGTAGTATATGTATTCGCTGCTCACAATGTGGTCTCCTCCACACTGGGGCAACCAAGCGCAGACTGGGTGACCGCTTTGCGGAACATCTCCGCTTAGTCCACAAGCAGGACCCTGAGCTTCCGGTTGCTTGCCATTTCAACACTCCCCCCTGCTCTCATGCTCACATCTCTGTCCTGGAATTGCTGCAGTGTTCCAGTGAACATCAATGCAAGCTCGAGGAACAGCATCTCATCTACCGATTAGGCACACTACAGCCTGCCGGACTTAACATTGAGTTCAATAATTTCAAAGCATGACAGCCACCCATTTTACTTTCATTTTTAGTTATTTTTTCTTTTTTTCTTTTTTACATTTTTTACAATCTTTTTTTTTTTGCATTTATTTCATTTCATCTTAGTTTGTTCAGTTTGCTTACCCACTGTTTTTTTTCAGCTTTGCACTTGCTGCTGTTCAATATTCAGTCCGTTAACACCTAATCTGTACTAATGCTTTGTCTTTCAACACACCATTAACATATTGTTTGCCTTTGCTTCATGACCTTTTGGTCAGCTATGTGGCCTGGTCCACTCTGCACCTTCTCCTTTGTTATCTCTTGCCCCACCCCCACCTCACTTGCTTTTCTAATATTTGTCAGTTCCGAAGAAGGGTCACTGACCCGAAACGTTAACTCTGCTTCTCTTTTCACAGATGCTGCCAGACCTGCTGAGTGGTTCCAGCATTTCTTGTTTTTATAGCCTGGAATGTTGGCTTTCTTACACATTCAGTGTCTGGTGATCAAAGTCCATTTGGGTTAATTGGATCAGGGAGCCATTCTATTGTCTCCAGGCACTGTCTATTAGTAGGCAAATGTTTTCCAGCCACTGTTGATCTCTTTAAACGAGTCATCTCTTCCTTCCAGCAACATTTAAAATTAATGTTCATATGATGAAATTAATATGCCTCATTCTTGGCAGGTGGGGTCTTCATGACAATATACAATCTCATTGGAAAAGGGAACAGTACCAGAGACTGGTGGACAATTAAAGCAATCAGGGAACTAAAAACCAATTAGCTTGACATCAGTGGTAGGAAAGATAATGCAATCCTTTATCGAAGATGTAACTGAAAAACTTTTCTTTATTCTTTCATGTGATGTGGGTGTCGCTGGCAAAGTCAGCATTTATTGTCCTAATCTAAACACGGAAAATATGAATAGTCAGCATAGATTCTAAAAGAGGTCATACTTGACCAACCTTATTGAATTCTTTGAAGAAATTAACAGAAGGGGTTGTATAGGGTCAACAGTCAACATAATATATTTGGCTTTCCAAAAATTGCATACTGCATAATAGACTCATGACTAAGGTCAGAACATGTGGAGTCAGGGGATAAAAGTAGCAGAATGGATAGCAAGCTGGCTCCAAAACAGAAAGCAGTGATTAGGGATTAAAGGTAGTTACTCAGTGAGAATTGGTGTGAAGTGGTGTCCCAGAAGGAACAGTGCTGGGACCACTGTTGTTCACTATTTAAATAAACAGTTTCGACTCAGGAATTGGAAGTACAGTGTCAAAATTTGCAGATGATACCAAATTTGGGGGTATAGTAAATACAGAGGAGGACCGCAATAAAATACAGGAAGACATTAATAAACTTGCAGAATGGGTGTGTAATTGTCAAATGGAGTTCAATATAGGTAAGTGTGAGGTAATACATTTTGGTAGGAAGAATAAGGAGGCCATATATTACTTGGAAAATAAGTGTCTACATTTGGTGGAGGAACAGAGGGAACTGGTGGTACAGATAAACAAATCAGTAAAAGTAGCAATGCAGTCTAATAAGGCCATGAAAAAAAGCAAACAACTGGGGTTCAGTTCTGGAGGGATAGAATTGAAAAGCACAGAGGTTATGTTAAACTTGCATGGAATCTTGATTAGACCACAATTGGAATACTGTGAACAGTTCTGGTCTCCATAATATAAAACTGGAGAATGAGCAAAAAATGATTTACTAGAATAAAACCAGAACTAAGAGGTTATACCTATCAGGGGAGATTGAACAGGCAAGAGCTCTTTTCTCTGGAAAAGAGAATATTGAGGGGTGGCCAGATGGAAGTCTTTAAGTTTATGAAAGCGTTTGATTGGTTAGACTTAGGGATGTTTCCACTTGCAGATAAGGCCAGAACTAGGGGTTATAAATAGAAGATAACCAATAATAAATCCAATCAGGAATTCAGGAAAACCTTCCTTTACCCAAA
The DNA here is from genome assembly GCF_036365525.1 of Heterodontus francisci. Taxonomy (NCBI): domain Eukaryota; kingdom Metazoa; phylum Chordata; class Chondrichthyes; order Heterodontiformes; family Heterodontidae; genus Heterodontus; species Heterodontus francisci. The sequence continues at coordinate 18,321,616 of NC_090388.1, forward strand.
GCATGGTTAGAATGTGGAACCCACTGCGACAATGGGTAGTTGAGGCAAATAGCATCGAGGCATTCAAGAGGAACCTCTATAAGCATGAGGGAGAAAGGAATAGAAGGACATGTTGATGGGGTCAGATGAAGAGGAGTGGATGCAGGCTCATGTGGAGCATAAACATTGGCATGGACCCACTGGGTCAAATGGACTGTTTCTGTGCAGTAAATACTTTGTAACTGTGAAGATATTGTATGCGTCTGTTTTCTAATCTAGTCTAATGACACAAGTAACAAATATTCTGTACCCATATAAACATGTCCTTTCATTATATAGTTTTCAAGATTTCATTTTCTGCCTCCACAAATTAGCCTTGGACTCCACAGACAGCAACTGTAACCGAAATATCATGAGGAGCTCTTGCTATTTGCAATGCCTTGGCAACCAAAGCAACCATAAAAACCATATGCATCAATCCATAGAGGAGATAATTATAATCTACGTAACCTGCTCCTCAACCAGAGCTCTTCCCCTTGCCTAACATGCAGTATGTCCAGTGAAAAAAATACACTATTGCACTGTTTTAGTGCAGGTAGCAACAATACTTTTGGTCCATCAGACTTTGATACCAATATTCCCGACCTTGTGCTCAAATCCTTCCACCCCTCTCTATTTCAGTAACCTCAACCAGCCCTAGAACCCTGAGAGAATGCTGTATTCCTCCAACTTTGATCTCTTTTGCATACCCCACTTCCTCCACACCACCATTGATGGCCGTGCCTTCAGCCGATTAAAATCTACCTGGCCAATATTTATCCTTCAACCAACATCACTGTAACAGATTATCTGGTCATTATCACATTGCAGTTTGTGAGACCCACAGCCTGTAATTTTCCAACCTCCCTGACAAAAAAAAAACATTTCCTGTAGGGTAAATTCCTGTGGCAGCACTGTGGTATACAGTCGGGAGGCAGTTGCCCTGGGAATCCTTAACATCGATTCCAGACCCCATGATGTCTCATGACATCAGGTCAAACATGGGCAAGGACACCTCCTGCTAATTACCACCTACCGCCACCACCTGCAACCCCCCCCCCCCCCCCAGCTAGCAAATCAATACTCCTCCATGTTGAACACCACTTGGAGGAAGCACTGACGGTGGCACGGGTGCAGAATGTGCTCTGGGTGGGGGACTTCAATGTCCATCACCAAGAATGGCTCAATAGCACCATTACTGACCCAGCTGGCCAAGTCCTAAAGGATCTAGCTGCTAGACTAGGTCTGCAGCAGGTGGTGAGGGAACCAACAAGAGGTAAAAACATACTTGACCTCGTCCTCACCAAACTGCCTGTCGCAGATGCATCTGTCCATGACAGTACTGGTAGAAGTGACCACCGCTTGGTCACTGTGGAGACAAAGTCCCGACTTCACATTGAGGACACCCTCCATTGTGCTGTGTGGCACTACTACCATGGTGAATAGATTTCAAACAGATCTAGCAACGCAAAACTGGGCATCCATGAGGCGCTGTAGGCCATCAGCAGCGGCAGAATTGTACTCAACCACAATCTGTAAACTCATGGCCCAGCAAATCCCCCACTCTACCATTACCATCAAGCCGGGGCATCAACCTTGGTTCAATGAAGAGTGCAGGAGGGCATGCAAGGCATACCTCAAAATGAAGTGTCAACCTGGTGAAGCTACAGCCCAGGACTACTTGCATGCCAAACTGCATAAGCAGCATGCGCTAGACAGAGCTAAGTGACCCCACAACCAACGGATCACATCTAAGCTCTGCCCTGCCACATCCAGTCGTGAAGGGTGGTGGACAATTAAACAACTAACCAGAGGAAGTGGCTTCACAAATAACATCGAAACATAGAAAATAGGAGCAGGAGTAGGCCATTCGGCCATTCGGGCCTGCTCCGCCATTCAAAAAGGATCATGGCTGATCATCTAATTCAGTACCCTGTTCCCGCTTTCTCCTCATATCCCTTGAACCCTTTGGCATTAAGAAATATATCTATCTCCTTCTTGAATATATTTAACGACTTGGCCTCCACTGCCTTCTGCGGTAGAGAATTCCACAATGATGGGGGAGCCCAACACATCAGTGCAAAAGATATGGCTGAAGCATTTGTAACAATCTTCAGCCAGCAGTGCCGAGTGGATGATCCATCTTGCTCTCCTCCTGAAATCCCCAGCATCACGGATGCCAGTCTTCAGCCAATTCGATTCACTCCACTTGATACCAAGGAATGACTGAATGCACTGGTTGCTGCAAAGACTATGGGCCCTGACAATATTCCGGCAATCGTACTGAAGACTTGTGCTGCAGAACTGGCTGCACCCCTAGCCAAACTGTTCCAGTACAGCTACAACACTGGCATCTACCGAGCAATGTGGAAAATTGCCCGGGTATGTCCTGTACACAAAAAGCAGGACAACCCAGTCAAATACAGCCCTATCAGTCTAATCTCGATCACCAGTAAAGTAATGGAAAGTGTCACTGACAGTGCTATCAAGCAGCATTTGCTTTGCGATAACCTGCTTCGTGACGCTCAGTTTGGGTTTCACCAGGGCTACTCAGCTCCTAACCTCATTACAGCCTTAGTTCAAACCTGAACAAAAAAGCTGAACTCAAGAGGTGAGGTGAGAGTGACTGCCCTTGACATCAAGGAGCATTTGACTGAGTATGGCATCAAGGAGCCCTAGAAAAACTGCAGTCAATGAGAATCAGGGGAAAACTCTCCGCTGGTTGGAGTCATACAAAGGAAGATGGTTGTGGTTGTTGGAGGTCAATCATCTCAGGTCCAGGACATCACTGCAGGAATTCCTCAGAGTAGTGTCCGAGGCCCAACCATCTTTGGCTGCTTCATCAATAACCTTCCTTCAATCAAGGTCAGAAGTGGGGATATTCGCTGATGATTGCACAATATTCAGCACCATTCACGACTCCTCAGATACTGAAGCAGTCCGTGTCGAAATGCAGCAAGACCTGCACATATCCAGGTTTGGGCTGATAAGTGGCAAGTAACATTTGCACCACATAAGTCCCCAGACAATGACTATCTCAACCAAGAGAGAATCTAACCATCTCCCCTTGACATTCAATGGCATTACCATCGCTAAATCCCCCACTATCAACATCCTGAGGGTCACCACTGACCAGAAACTGAACTGATGTAGTCATATAAATACCATGGCTACAAGAGCAGGTCAGAGGCTAGGAATCCTGTGGCGAGTAACTCATCTCCTGACTCCCTAAAGCCTGTCCACCATTTAGAAGGCACATGTCAGGAGTGTGATGGAATACTCTCCACTCACCTGGGTGAGTGCAGCTCCAACAACACTCAAGAAGCTCGACACCATCCAGAACAAAGAAGCCCACTTGATTGGCACCCCATCCACAAACATTCATTCCCTCCATCACTGATGCACAGTGGCAGCAATGTGTACCATCTACAAGATGCACTGTAGCAATGCAACAAGGCTCTTTAGACAGCATCTTCCAAACCCGTGACCTCTACCACCTAGAAGGACAAGAGCAGCAGATGCATGGGAACACCTCCACCTGCAAGTTCCCCTCCAAGCCACACACCATCCTGACTTGGAACTATATCGCCGTTCCTTCACTGTCTCTGGGTCAAAATCTTGGAACTCCCTTCCTAACAGCAGTGTGGGTGTACCGATCCTACATGGACAGTAGCGGTTCAAGAAGGCAGCTCACCACCACCTTCTCATGGGTAATTGGGGATCGGCAATAAATGCTGTCCTAACCAGCGACACCCACATCCCATGAATGAATAAATAAAACTTAATTTGCTTTTACACATTATTTAACGATCTGAAACATTTACACTGCAAATCAATGCAACATTTACAAATCAAACACCAGCCAATAAGTAAACCTAATGTTTAATATTGTGGTTAAGCAAAAGCGATTTGCTCAAAAATATTTTGCATGGATCAGAATTGCGTTTGAGAAAGGAATTTTTGTTTAAAAAACTTGATGTATAATAGCTGATCTGCAAACCTTTATAATAAAACCATTAAACACTCATGCACAAATCAATCCAGGGAACAAAAATCTGTAAAATAGCATTTCAGCAGCAACAATATAATTGGTCACAATTGTGTTGAACTGAAATAGCTTCTGTGGGATGCAGCAGTTCCTCGGTTAGCTGTTGTGCAACTTGCTACAGCGTGGAAGACCAGCAAATAAAAATGAAGTCGAACAAAGTCATCAAACAGTTGTTAATAATATAGTAACTGGGTCAGAGGGAGAATGCACGGGATAGAATTCACAATCAAAAGTTTATTATAGTGACGCTGGGGGACAACCCACGGACAAAAAACACCACCTGCATTCTCTCTTTAGTGATGGGGATATGTCTTTCTTTGCACCGCTGACTGCTCTATTTGCATTGCACAAAATATAGCATAACTTGTAAAGCTCCGCAAGCGACCTGCGTGAGAAAGCAGCAAAGCATCTCAGCCGTCAGGTTTGTGTCTGTAAACTGAGAGGATGGCACAGCATTAGGCGAGGGAGCCACATGACCTCATCCAGGACCGACAAACCAGATCTCTGGGCTGCAGCCCTTCCCACTCTGACGCTATATCTGGGTGAAGTCAGCAGCAATAGCACATATGTATATAGTCAGGCTCCACCCCGTCCATTCATTCCCAAACACACACGCCGGCTGGGTGAAATTGTAACAAGTTCGAATGTTATCACATGATAGAGTTTTTTTTCCTTTTTATACATATGTGCAACGCAATCGACCCAATGAAATAAACATTGCGCACAACACACGCTAATATAACTGATCCAGAGCAAGGCAGATACCGACCTACAGATGGTTTCGAGGTCCCTTTGTGTAAATATAGACCGAACCCCTGGCCATGGTTAATGATGCCCCTTGGAATCGAACACCAGGATAAAATATATTTGCCTAAATAAAGTTCCCAGAGAGCCCCCATCACCCAGCACTGCAGATCCCACTGGAGTGACGCTACCCCCTCGATGGAATTCATATCCTCCCCACTGTGACCTGAAGCATGAGGATTCAGAGAGGCGAAGCTTGGCAGTGTCGCCACCGTCTCTCTCTCTCTCTCTCCATCCCTGGACCACTGCTCCCCTCGCCAGCTCCGTATTCCCAGCCCTTACCTGTGCCGCGGAAGGAAGATGACGGGTGATATCAGCCTCCGTCTCTTTTCCCCTACCCTGATAGATTTGATCAGTGCTTGGAGAAGCTGTGACGCTAGGATGATGGCTGCCTCGACAAACCGGCACTTTTTTTTCCCTTATTTGTGTTATCCCCCCACCAATCACCCCCCTCCCTCCTTTTTCTGGGATCTGTCTTCAAATGTTTTAAGTAGTTTAAGGAGAATATTGCCCATTCCCAGCTCAAACAAGGCAGCTCTGTGTAAAGACCGCATCATTGGAAAACTCACTTATTACAAGATAATGAAAGGTTCAATTGTGTGTGTGTGTGTGCTCAAACACATTCGAGCTCGCTGTTCCTCTTATCATTTCCTCAAGACACTCTATAACTCTTCACATTCAATTAATGACTTTCCACGTGCCTTCACTATCGCCATGTAGATCAACACAAGATCCCACCAAGCACAACTGGTCTGTTCTCTAGATCTGCAGAACATAGAAGATCAGCGATACAGAAGGAGGCCATTTGGTCCATCATGCCTGTGTTAGCTCTTTGAAAGAGCTATCCAATAAGACCCGCTCCCCTGCTCTTTACCCAGAGCTCTGCAAATGTTTTCCTTTCCAAGCATATATCCAATCCCTTTTGAAAGTTTTGATTGAATCTGCTTCCAATACCCTTTCAGGCAGTGGATTCCAGATCACAACAATGCATTGAGTAAAAGAAAACTCCTCTCCCTTCTGGTTCTTTTGCCAATTATTTTAAATCTGTGTCCTCTGGTTATCAATTCTCCTACCAGTGGAAACAGTTTATCCTTATTTTTTTAATTCTTTCAAGGGATGTGGGCGTCGCTGGCAAGGCCAGAGTTTGTTGCCCATTATTAATTGCCCTTGACAACTGAGTGGCTTGCTAGACCATTTCAGAGGGCAATTTAGAGTCTACCACATTGCTGTGAGTGTGGAGTCACATGTAGGCCAGACCAGGTAAGGATGGCAGATTTCCTTCCCGAAAGGACATTAGTGAACCCGATGGGGTTTTACAACAATTGATGATAGTTTCATGGCACCATTACAACGACTAACTTTCAATTTCAGATTTTTTCATTAACTAATTGAATTTATTAATCAGTTGAATTTAAATTCCACCAGCTGCCATGGTGGGATCTATCCAATCCCTTTATCATATTGAACAACACAATTAAATTTCCCTTTAATCTTCTCTGCTCTAACAACAATCCTTGCTGCTCTAGTCCCCCAACATAATTAAAGTCCCTCATCTCTGGTACAGTTCTAATGCTAAAACCAAGCCAAATTTACACTGTTATACCTTAAGTCTTTAAATTTGACTTGGAGTAACACTAACACTTCTGAGTCTGATAATCAGAGGCTCCAGTCTCACTATGTGTTTTAGGCAGGCATGTAATCGAGGCTGCCACTTCATTTGAGCACTGCAGGAACTTTTAAATTGCAGAGGTGCTGTCTTTAATGTCTGGTGTTAAACAAAAGCCCTTTCTACTCATTCAGGTAGATGTAAAAAAAGCCTCATTGCACTTTTTGAGGAGCAAGGGAGGTGTTCTGGACAATGCCTAGCCCTCAAAAAGCATCATCAAAACAGATTCTCTGGTAATTGTTGTTTGTGTGACCTTAGTGCGAGCAATTTGGCTGGTGTGTTTGCCTACATAACAACAGTGAGTAAATTTCAAAGGTGTATCAAGAATGAGGCATATTAATTTCACCACATGGACATTAAATTTCAAATTGTTGCTGGGAAGAAGAGAAGGCCTGTTATAAGGACTGCCAGACCTTGGCTGGAAAAAAGACATTTTCATATTAACCGACGTTGTTCAGAAGGACAAAGCAGTCATTCCCTGACATTCAACCCACAATGGACTTTTGATCAGCAGAGGTTGAAGTGGGGGAGCTCCCATTCCAGGTTGACTACTAAGATGGCCGAATACACAAACGAACATGGTCAAATCAGCTAGTCGCATGACTAACCTGCTGGGCAACTTGAGTTTTTTGAATTTGTACAAAGTGTTTGGGCAGAAAGCTGTTTTATTCTGGACTGAGAAGATCTCTCTCCGGTCTGCTCCCATCTTTCTAACAAGCCTCTAAATCCACTGAAGACACACGAACCCCAAGAGAGAAAAGTTTCCGACAGCGAACAAGGTTTAAGAAGAATACTGGGCCCCAATAAGAAGCAAGATCCACCTACAATCAAGGACTCCACAGTGAGCTCAAAGAACCATAACAACAACTCTTCAGATATTGCCTCAAAACTTTGCACTTTATTTTTTTTTAGAGATACAGCACTGAAACAGGCCCTTCGGCCCACCGAGTCTGTGCCGACCATCAACCACCCATTTATACTAATCCTACACTAATTCCATATTTTTACCACATCCCCACCTGTCCCTATATTTCCCTACCTATATCTTCTGCTCTTTTCTGTCTCTATTTGCATGTATGTATGGCATATGCATGCAAGCATGAGTGCGTCCTGTATCTGTAGGCAACAACCGAATTAGAGTTTAAGTTTAATAAAGTTCAACTTTTCTTCTTTAAACCTAAGGAAGCCTTATAATTGGAAAGCGGTGAACAAGGATTCACCAAGGGAGAGCTAAAAGCATGGTGTGTTTAAAATTAAACGCTGTTACAGTAAGGCCAGGTGAAGGCTGAAAGGAAACCCTAGAGCTCTTTCTCACCTGGTCGTAACAGAAATTTGGGGGCTTGTCTGGGATTTTACCCACAAACACATGAGAGAAATTGGAAGTGGGAATCCAAATTGTTCCCATTCAAAAAAGAGCAAGATTTCAATACAGGTTTTCTTGTGGTTGTGTGTGATTGAATACTCATATGTCTGCAACTGAAGCTAGTAGCTCCCCAAGCCTGGGTGAAGTAACTTGGGATAAGTTAAAAGCACTGTCGAGGGAGGAGTTGAGGAAAATGGCTGAGCAGTGTGGAATCACTGTATGTGGCAAGGCTAGGAAGTCTGAACTACTCAGGCTAGAGGCCAACCATTTTTCCCTTGAATCTGAAGAAGCAGAAACAGGGTTAGAAGCAGACTCCGACAGGGTATTGTTAGCAAAGATACAATTGGAACAGAGGAAACTTGAATTTGAGGAGAGGGAGAGAAAGAATATTCCAGAAGGAATGTGAAGAGAGAAAGTTGAAGTGGCTTGAGTTATCTAGTGGTCCCAGAGTAATCCCAGTGAAAGTATGGCCAATATGGAGGAGCAGCGGGTTCAGAGAGCCTGGCAAATGGCCATTCTGGCTGATGAGTTTACTTTAATTTATAAGTCGGTTTCCCAGGAGAGACCCTTTCCTAATCACCCGCACAAATCCGAAAAGGACAAAGGGTGGGAAGGTGATAGAAGCCTAAGCAGTCCTGGGCAAGAAAGGAAAGCAGGAGACTCAAGGGGCCCTCCTCTAGCCAAAAGGAAAGGTGCTGTGAACAAAAGTGAGACCCAGAGACCTGTGTGCTTCCATTGTAATAAAGCAGGGCATTTAAAAGCTGACTGCTGGAAACTAAAGGCAAAACCAGTCCAGTTAATTAGGGCACACCCGCTCAGTGAAGAAGCGAACCTGACGAAAAGCACAACAGAATAGGCTATGGCTTTAACTGCAGTAAGAGTGAGACCCAAGAAGTTTATGGCTGCAAGTGCAGGAAAATTTTATAGGATTTCTGAGGGTTATCAAGGTTTTGTGTCTAAAGCGAAAGTAACCCCATACTCCTTGAGTGGGGCAAGCAAGCCCATAGTAATTTTTAGGGACACAGGGGCCACTAGATCCCTTTTACTGGGAATAGGACTGACCTTTACCCCAGAGAGTGCAGTGAACACCAGAATGGTGATGAATGGTATTGGAGGGCAGTGTATATACCTGCATCTGTACACAAGGTGCACCTGGAGTGTGACCTAGTTTCGGGACCAGTGACTGTAGGTGTTGTCCCTCGTTTGCCTGCGGATGGGATTGACCTGCTCCTATGTAAAGATCTGGCGGGGGTGAAGGTGGTCGCCCCCCAGTAGTGAAAGAAAGACCGCAGGAGGTCAGAGAGACAGGGCAGTGGCAGGAGATGGTCCCCTGCAGTTTCCTTGAATGTGTAATGAATCAGGCCATGATCAAACCAGCTCCCCCAGAAGAGACTGCATTGGCACTGCAGGCAGATGACCAAGTCTGTCTGTCTGATACTTTCTTTGGACAGTTAGGAGACCCAGGGAATTAATTAAATAGATTTTCCCTAGCTGAGGCTCCATGAGCCGATCCAGTATTGTGAAAGTTAGCACAGGCTGCCTAGTCTGAAAGTGAAGCAGAGGGAGTCCCTGACTGCTATTATTTAAAGAATGAGGTACTGATGAGTAAATGGAGTTCTCCTCATGGACCTGAGAGAAAGAAATGGACAGGAGTTCACCAGTTAGTGGTGCCACAGAGGTACCGAAGAGAAATATTAAGAAGGGCCCACGAGACTACAGTGGCTGTACATACCGGTATACAAAAGACCAAAGCCTGTATAAGACAGCAGGTTGACTGGCCAAAACTCCACAAAGACGTGGTGGAGTACTGAAGGAGTTGCCACATGTCCAAGGTTGAGGAGAAACTCCAACCTACAGTGAAATCTGCATCCCTAAGTCCTGTACCGGTGTTAGGAGGACCCTCCAGCAGAGGGCTGGTGGGCTGTAAGGGACTGTCGCCGAGAACAAAAGGGGACAGGCAGGCACAAGGCTGGAAAAAGGTTAGACAGAGAAGGTAAAAAAGTGACCAAAAGGGCAGGTTAAAGGAAACCCGGGAGGAATCTCAGATGAAAACCCCTACTGTCCAGTCAGCCAACCCCAAAAAATGTGAAAGGTTAGACCCCACATCCTCCTACATAAGTGCAGACACTAGAAGCACCCCATCAGGGTTGCTAACAGAATTTACAAGAACCTGCACAGACAAAGAAAGACTTTTAGGGAGCAGAGAAACCTTGAGGGTGATGCCTCACCTATTTGAAGTGCTGCAGGGAAGTGCAGTAGAGTCTGCACAAATACCTGCAGGCAGGAATGTCCCAGAGAACAAAGTGGGGATTAACAAAGAATCCTCCCCCACAGTCAGAGAAAAAAGGAACCACCCATTCCCTGAAGTCAAAAACCTATGCATGACTCAGCAAAGCACTGAAAGAGAGTTCAGGTTAGACCCGCCCACTACTGACTCTCTTGGAAAAAATTCCAATTTAGGGCTAATTAAATCTAACTCCCCACCCCCACCCCACTTGGCAGACCTCAGCAGGAGCAAAGACCCTAGGCAGTCATGGAAATGGGCAAACTGAAGAAAAACCTCCACAAAGAACCACATGTTTATTGGGATGCCAAAAAGGGGCAATTTTAATAGGTTTTGGGATTTATGAATGAATGGGAATGAATGAGAGAAATGCATGTTTTTATCTCAACCCTTTTAATGAAATGCGCTTTTGTCAAATTGCATTTCATTCCCCTGAGTGTGGAAGTGTCATGCAGGCCCCACCTGCCAAGAATGAGGCATATTAATTTCACCATCTGGACATTAAATTTCAAAGTGTTGCTGGGAAAAACAGAAGGCCTGTTATAAGGACTGCCAGACCTTGGCTGGAAAAAAGACATTTGCATATTAACAGACAGCGTTTGGAAGGACAAAGCCGCCATTCCTGACAATCAACCCATAATAGACTTTTGATCACCAGACGTTGAAGGTGGGGGTGCTCGCATTCCATGTTGACTGCTAAGATGGCCGAATACACAAACAGAAGACATGGTCAAACCAGCTGGTCACATGACTAACCTGCTGGGCAACTTGAGTTTTTTAAATTTGTACAAACAGTTTGGGCAGAGTGTCTGTTTGCTCTTGTACTGAGAAATCTCTCTCCTGTCTGCTCTCATCTCTTTCTCACAAGTCTCTGAATCCACTGAAGATACATGAACCTCAAGAAAGAAAAGTTTCCTACAGTGAACAAGGTTTAAGAAGAATACTGGGCCCCAACGGAAAGCAAGGTATACCTACAATCAAGGACTCTACAGTGAGCTCCAAGAACCCTAACAACAACTTCAGATATTGCCTCAAACCTTTCCACTTTATTTTTCTTCTGCTCTTTTCTGTCTCTATTTGCATGTGTGTATCGCGTATGCATGGTCATGTATCCATAGGCATCAACCGAATTAGAGTTTAAGTTTAATAAATTTCAACTTTTCTTCTATAAGCCTAAGAAAGCCTGTTTGTGCTGGTTTCTTTGCCTTATAATGGAAAGCGGTGAACAAAGATTCACCAAGGGGGAGCTAAAAACAAGGTATGTTTAAAATTATACCCTGTTACAGTAAGACCAGGTGAAGGCTGAAAGGAATCCTAGACCTCTTTCTCACCTGGTCGTAACAGGTGATTCATTGCCTCTAAAGCTGGTTGGGACATGAAAGGCACTATGTACGTGTACGTTCTTTATCCATGTAATATATTAAAAGCTTTGTGTATTACAGGCACAATTTGTCCATTTCACACTTAAGTTCCTAGATCACAATTTTGAGTCACAGTTATGCGGTAACAGTAAGCGTTACACATTTTCTCACTCTATCAGGCAATCACTTTTGCAATCTCTGTAAAATCTTCACTTCTCATTGGTCTGTTCTGCCTATGTAACCAAGGGATGAAAATTCAGCTTCTGCATTTCTTTAATGACTGGGAGAGGACAATTTCACAATATGTGCCAGGAACACAAAAAATATACTTTTTTACCCACTCCAAGTTCCTTCTCTGCCTTCCTATGTTCATATCTAAACTTGATTTAAGGTGGTCGACAACCATATATAAATAAGTGTATCGTAATATAATTATGTAAACAATATCATACATATATTGTGCTCTGATATTTTTTCTTTTCACTTGTTCCACTGCTTTTCCTTTTGTTTGAGGTTCGGCTTCCTGCCAATTGTTCATTTGCTACCCAAGCTCAGAATGCCTGCTTGTTCCCTTTTTTTGTCTTTCTCTTTTTCCCAGTCACTCTCATTATTTCAGGTTTTCCTGAGGTGGAGCCATCTTGCACCCATGGTTAGCTGCCCACTCCCGCTTGTTGTAATTTTTAATGACTATTCCTAAAGTTTGGCTGAGGGATAGCATTCTTGCCTTCAAGTCAAGAAGTTATGAGTTTAGGTCCCACTCCAGGAACTTGAGCATATAACAAAGGTTGACACTCCATTGCAGTAGTGAGGGACTTCTGCTGCCGGACGAATGAGTTTTTGAATGAGGCCTTAAAACTGAAGCTCCAACCAATGAAAAATAAAAACTGGCGCAGTGAAAAATCAGCTGCCGAATCACTACGAGGCTGTTGCACGCTGGTGGCATAGACCATTTTCACCCTAATGATTCCCAAAATTTTCTACTACTGGGATTTTCCTCATGTTAAATTTGGGTCTGTTCTAGACTTATCGATAGAGATTAATTGCTATGATTAGTCAACAACTCCATTATCATTATATCATGTCACTAACAGGATGGTAGAAGGCGAAGTAGATGGACCATGGCCTTTTTTGTCTAGAAATTCTTATGTTTATTTTCGATGAAGGCCTGTTCCCCATAGTCTTTTCTTCAAAGGACTAATTTCCACTGTCTTCCATTTTAATCTACTGTTCTCTTCAGTCTCTTTATTTCCTGTTGCTTGAATTAAATTGTGCATTTTGCTACTGGTTCAAATGAAGAAGTGATTCTATAAAAATGTACAAGCATACTAAATGTACTTGTATTTCTGGAACAAGACATGTATTATTGCACATTCTGGTGGCAGCCAACTCCCTCGTTTGCACTTTGTATATTATTCATCAATTTTGTGAAGTTATTCATTTTGTAGGAAGAACAAGGAGACGCAATATAAATTAAAGGATACAATTTAAAGGGAGTGTGGAGCAGAGGAACCTGGGGGTATATGTGCACAAATCATTGAAAGTTGCAAGGAAGGTTGAGAAAGCAGTTAGTAAAGCAGATGGGATCTTGGGCTTTATAAGTCGGGGCATTAAATACAAAAACAAGGAATTATGATAAACCCGTATCAAACACTGGTTCAGTTGCAACTGGAGCAGTTCTGGATGCCATACTTTCAGAAAGATGTTAAGGCATTAGAGTGGGTGCAGAAAAGATTCACAAGAATGAGGATGAGGAACTTCAGTTGCATAGATAGGTTGGAGGAGATAAGTCTGTTCTCCTTGGAGAAGAGAATATTAGGAGATTTGATAGAGGTGTTCAAAATCATGAGGGTCTGGACAAAGTGGATAGGGAGAAATTGTTCTCATTGGGCAAAAGATCCAGAACCAGGGGACATCGATTTAAGGTGATTGGCAAAAGAAGCAACAGCGACATGAGGGAAGATGCAGCGAGTGGTTACGTTCTGGAATGCACTGCCTGAGAGTGTGTTGGAGGCAGATTCAATCAAGGCATTCAAAAGAGAACTGGGCAATTATCTGAAGAGAAAAGATTTGCAGGGCTAAGGAGAAAAGGCACGGAATTGGGCTCGGTGAGTTGCAGAGAGCCAGCACAGACACGACAGGCTGAATGGCCTCCTTCTGTAATGTAACCATTCTATGATTCTATGATTTTCTCAATAACCAAGTGCACTTATGCAAGGTTCTCACCCTGACATTTCATCAGATAGTTTTAAGAGAAAATGTTCAAAATAAGAGTTCACTGTGAACATCAAACAAAGGTGAACTAATGTGATTACATTTTGGTCACTTAGGTATGAAAGGGAGATGAAGACAGCAATCACAGCAGTAAACATAAAACAAAGCAAAACAGAAACAAGAAAAAGCTATTTCGCCCAATAAAAAGAATAAAACTTTGTTCTGTATTATTCCGGCCTGGACTCGATGGGCCGAATGGTCTTCTTCTGTGCCATAAATGACTCTAAAAGAAAGAACTTGCATTTATATTGTTGGAACTAAGTAATTCTGAAGGCCCCAGTCAAGAAGGTAGTGACCGAAAGTTCAAAATAGGGATAGCAAGAATAAAAATGTTCATGTCATAGTCTTCTCCCTTTCTCAGATTGATCTTCATTACAAAAGGTAAGCAATATATAGTGAAAGAAAAGTATCCAAAAAGATATATTCACTTCCTACTGTTCTATGTACACTTCTTAACAGCTTATAAAATAGCCCCATGCACAATGGGAAAATAAATTATTGTAGCCATTTTCTTGATCAAACTGTCCTGTTGTCATCTTGTTGGCATGATTGATTGTTCTACTTAGTACACTTCACACAATGCTTCCCCACACATTCATTTCTGCTGATTGAGAATGGACCAGTTATTCGTGGAGTATTAATCATAAGAGTAGATTCAAATTACAGCAAGTTAGGAATGCATTACTAACCAAGGTGTTGGTCCCTGGTTTACATGCAGAAGAGGTTGCACAATTGTGAATTTATTATTACTCCTTTTTAAATTGCACTCTGAACTTCTATTATTCTATCCCATTACATGAACTTCATTTTAGAAAAAGAATTTGACGTTAAGTTATTGGTGCAACTTTACATTGGCCGGAATTTTACAGTGGATGGATGGGAGCCGGACTCCGACGTGAAAGTTGGTGGCGAACCCGCTTCCGTCTAGCCTGGGGATCCGTCCCGTATTTTATGCTTCCCCAGGCTTTAATTGTCCCGAGGCGGGATTTCCATCCACTTGAGGGAGGAGGTCCTGCCTCCGTGAGCTGCTGGCCAATCAGAGGGGCGGCAGCTCTTAGTCCCAGCAGCGCCACCAGGAGCGGTGACCACTGCTAGGAGTGCAGCCCAGCCGATGCCATGGATTGAGGAGGGAAGGCAAGTAGGGGCATGCCTCACCAAGGGGATCGGTCCTTCCCTGGTGAGGCTGGAGTGGTCGTTTGGGGGGAGAGGGGTGTCTTGGGTCCTGGGGGTGGGTTGGGAGGTGGGGGCGGCCCTCCAGCATGCCCACTTGCCATGGGTAAAATACCTGTGGAGGCGGATGAGGGCCCTTAAATGGCTGTTAAGTGGCCATTTATGGGCCTTGGGTGGGCGGGTGGGGCGTTTCCCACCCCCTCCCCCCCCCACCCCGCCTGATGCCGTAAACTTGTCCGGAGGCGGAAGCAGGGCGGGTAGACCTTCCAGAGCCTGCCGCTCAATTTTACACCACCCCCACATCACCATCTGACCCACTGGGGCAGCATATAATTCCGGCCATTGTCTTATACACATGTTAAATATTGATAAAATATATTCAAATGCTACATATATGAAATATTATTTATTATTACTACTAGTTATTTATGAAATATATTCCATCCCAATGAAATCTCATGGCAACAGGTCCAACATGGGCAAGGAAAACTGCTGTTGATTACCACCTACCGTCACCGCCCCGTCAGCTCATGAATCAGTACTCCTCCATGTTGAACACCACTTGAAGGAAGCACTGAGGGTGGCAATACTCTGGGTGGGGGACTTCAATGTCCATCACCAACAGTGGCTCGGTAGCACCACTACTGACCGAGCTGGCCGAGTCCTAAAGGACATAGCTGCTAGACTGGGTCTGCGGCAGATCGTGAGAGAACCAACAAGAGGGAAAAACCTACTTGACCTCATCCTCACCAATCTGCCTGCTGCAGATGCATCCATCCATGACAGTATTGGCAGGGGTGCCGACCGCACAGTCCTTGTGGAGACAAAGTCCCGACTTCACATTGAGAATACCCTGTATCGTGTTGTGTGGCATGACTACTGTGCTAAATGGGATAGATTTCGAACAGATTTAGCAGCGCAAAACTGGGCATCCATGAGGCGCTGTGGGTCATCAGCAGCAGCAGAATTGTACTCAACCACAATCTGTAACTTCATGGCCCGGCAGATCCCCCCACTCTAGCATTACCATCAAGACAGGGGATCAATCCTGGGTCAATGACGAGTGCAGGAGGGCATGCCAGGGGCAGCACCAGGCATACCTCAAAAGGAGCTGTCAACTTGGTGAAGCTACAACACAGGACTTCTTGCATGCCAAACAGCAGAAGCAGCATGCAATAGACAGGGTAAGTGATCCCACAACCACTGGATCACATCTAAACGCTGCAGTCCTGCCACATCCAGTCGTGAATGGTGGTGGACAATTAAACAACTAACTGGAGGAAGTGGCTCCACAAATATCCTCATCCGCAATGATAGGGGAGCCCAGACATCAGTGCAAAAGATAAGACTGAAGCATTTGCAACACTCTTCAGCCAGACATGCCGAGTGGATGATCCATTTCAGCCATCTCCTGAAGTCCCCAGCATCACAGGTGCCAGCCATCAGCAAATTCGATTCACTCCACGTGATATCAAGAAACGACTGAAGACACTGGATACTGCAAAGGCTATAGGCCCTGAAAGCATTCCGGCAATAGTACTGAAGACCTGTGCTCCAGAACTTGCCACGCCCTTAGCCAATCTGTTCCTGTACAGCTACAATACTGGCTTTGCCCAGGTATGCTCTGTACACAAAAAGCAGGACAAATCCAACCCAGCCAATTACCACCCCATCAGTCTCCTCTCGATCATCAGTAAAGTGATGGAAGGTGTCGTTGACAGTGCTATCAAGCGGCACTTGCCTAGCAATAACCTGCTCAGTGATGCTCAGTTTGGGTTCTGCCAGGGCTACTCAGCTCCTGACCTCATTACAACCTTGGTTCAAACATGGACAAAAAAGTTGAACTCAACAGGTGAGGTGAGGTGAGAGTGACTGCCCTTGACATCAAGCAGCATTTGACCGAGTATGGCATCAAGGAGTCCTAGCAAAACTGGAGTCAATGGGAATCGGCGCAAAACTCTCTACCAGTTGGAGTCGTACCTAGCGCAAAGGAAGATGGTTGTGGCTGTTGGAGGTCAATCATCTCAGCTCTCGGACATCACTGCAGGAGTTCCTCAGGGTAGTGTCTCAGGCCCAACCATCTTCAGCTGCTTCATCAATGACCTTCCTTCAGTCATAAAGTCAGAAGTGGGGACGTTCGCTGATGAATGCACAATGTTCAGCACCATTCGCAACTCCTCAGATACTGAAGCAGTCCGTGTAGAAATACAGCAAGACCTGGACAATATCCAGGCTTGGGCTGATAAGTGGCAAGTAACATTCATGCCACATAAGTGCCAGGCAATGACTACCTCAAACAAAAGAGAATCTAACCATCTCCCCTTGTCATTCAATGGCATTATGATCGCTGAATCCCCCACTTTCAACATCCTGGGGGTTACCATTGACCAGAAACTGTGTCCACCATCTACAAGGCACAAGTCAGGAGTGTGATGGAATACTCTCCACTTGCCTGGATGGGTGCCGCTCCAATAACACTCAAGAAGCTTGACACCATCCAGGACAAAGCAGCCTGCTTGATTGGCACCCCATGTACAAACATTCACTCCCTCCACTACCGACGCACAGTGGCAGCAGTGTGTACCATCTACATGATGCACTGCAGCAATGCAACAAGGCTCCTTAGACAGCACCTTCCAAACCTGCGAGCTGTACCACCTAGAAGGACAAAGGCAGCAGATGCATGGGAACACCACCACCTGCAAGTTCCCCTCCAAGCCACACACCATCCGACTTGGAACGATATCGCCTGTTGGTATACCTACCCCACACGGATTGCAGCGGTTCAAGAAGGCGGCTCACCACCACCTTCTCATGTGTAATTAGGGATAGACAATAAATGCTGGCCTAGCCAGCGATGCCCACATCCCATGAAAGAACAATTTAAAAAACTTTAGCTGTTTACCTATGGTGGTTTTTCTCCAGGAGTTTTTAAAAAAGTAGTTACGAGCTTATCTCAAGAAATACAAAAGCAAAATACTGCGGATGTTGGAAATCTGAAACAAAAACAGAAAATGCTGGAAATACTCAGCAGGTCAGGCAGCATCTGTGGAGAGAAATTTGAGTTAACGTTTCAGTTCTGATGAAAGGTCATGGACCTGAAACGTTAACTTTGCTTTTCCCTCCACAGATGCTACCTGACCTGCTGAGTATTTCCAGTATTTTCTGTTGGTGATATCTCAAGAAATCTTGTTCAAATGCAGATTGTTCAGTATTGGTTTTGAGCAACCTCCTCTAAAGTCAAAGAAGTCTGTGGCTAAATTTATAACATCATTTAAATACTAGGTCCAATTATATTTATGAACCTTAAGCATGATTCAATAAGTAAGGGTCACATATCCTAAATCAGTACAATTTATATAGATATGGAATAATAAATGAATAATTTAAGATAATCAATCTATTCTGGAAGCAATTTATTTTCACTGATTTGATACAGAGTTTGCAAACTAGTGCTTATTTTTTTGGTCTCAGCTTGACTTAAGGAGTTTGATTTTACTTTCATGATTGTTGTGACTCAGTTGTGCCAAATAGAAAAACACATTAATCGATTATATTTTGTTCCAAATCTCACTGCTAGGATTAAAATGGAGTGAAAATCTATTTTATTTTAAATCTATTGGCTAAATAATTTGTCTAAAGTCAAATCATAAATTAGTTAAATAGTTTCACTTTAAGACGCTGATCTCAAAGTAAATTTCATTTCATGGCCAGTTAACAAACCAAAGTGCATGATCAACTTCAAAATGAACGTGTTTCTTTTTCAACTTCTGTATCTTTTTCTTGGCTTTCAACCAATTCGAAATACCCTCCAAGTACATGAAATTACTTTTTGAAAAAAAATTATATAAATATCAAGCCCATATATCTGTGTAAAAGTCTTAAGACTTGCTTGCCTCTGTCAGACTGCAAATGTCACTCCAAATGTCATCTTTTGTTAATATGTACAAAACATTCTTTTAAGACACGGAAAGAAAGCCAAACACTTCAACTTGAAAAGAAAGGAAAAACAAAGACTTGCATCAATATAGCACCTTTCATGACCTCAGGATATCCTAAAGCATTTACAACTGATGAAGTACGTCTGAAGTGTAGGCACTGTTGTAATGTAGGAAACACAGCAGCCAATTGGTGCACAGCAAGCTCCCACAAACAGCAATTAAATAAATTCCAAAATAATCTATTTTAGGTGTTGATTGATAGATAAACGTTGACTAGGACACTAAGAGAACTCTTCTGCTCTTCTTCAAAATAATGCCATGGGATCTTTTATGCCGCCAGATAGCGCTTCAGTTTAATAGCTCATCCAAAAGACGGTGCATTTGATAGTGCGTCAATCACTCAGTACTGCACTGGAGCGTCAGCCTGGATTATGGGCTCGAGTCTCTGGAATAGGACTTAAACTCACACCCTTTTGATTTAGAGGCAAGAGTGCTGACCACTGAGCCACAGCTGACATCTGATATCCTGAGTTCTTCTGACCTAAATGCTGAGGTTTATAACCAATTTACAGACCTTCAATTCGCCTTGGGAACATATAAGCAGCTACAACTATTTGGATTCTCACATGGGATACAATGCCCTCAAATGGATGAGCCAGTTACATTACTGAACTAATGATTGAGAGGTCTGGGCTAACAATCCAGAAAGCATAAATTTAATCCCACCTTTTCAGACTGAAAATTTGAATTCAGTTTCAGAAACCTGGAACTAAAAAGCAGGTATCAGTAAAAGTGACTGTGAAGCTGTTAGATTGTCATAAAACCTAACTAGTTCACTAATGTTTTTTAGTAAAACAAACATGCTGTTCTTACTCAGTCTATCTTATCCAGACTCCAGTCTCACATCATGTGGTTGAATTGTAAGTGCCCTCTGTCGTGACCTAGCAAGTCATTCAGTTTTATCACACCAGGGCAACTTGGAATGTACAATAACTGCCAGACTTACCAGTGATGCCGACATCCCAAAATGAATATTTAAAAACTAAATATCGCTACTATGCTCCATACCTAAACTACATACAGGGAATGCAACAAGAGATCTGCAGCTTTCTTTGTCAGCTGGGAGATTGCCATACTTAAAAATCCATTTTTAAAATGTTGCAATTCACGCTATTTAGAAATCAACATCCATCTGTTGAGTTTTTGCTTTCCCAAAATGGAGCGCAGAATGTTCTCCCTATCAGAGAATATCTCATTTACTCAGGTCTGGAGAACTTACTTGTAGCTAGCTTTAGGATTCTCAAAGTATGTGCACGAGTTTTGTTGGGGTTTAACGAGGTAAAACTGTGCATCTTAACAGAGCTGGTCACTGGTATTCTTCCTGTTGCATGTCCAGCTAGGAGTGTCCACCCATCAAAGCTTTGACTTGCAGCAAAGTGGAAAGAATCTCAGGCCCCAGCAACAGGCCCGCCCTTCTTGGATCCATTTGTGAACCAGGCTGGCTGGTTGTTGTCGACAGTGTCCTGCAGAACTGCCCAACTCAGAAATCAGACAAAAGTCTGGCACAGGATTGACTTGGTTGCCTATTTTCATCAACAGGTGTGTCCTATTGGGCCACCGTGGCTCCATAGAGATCCATTTGCCTGATCCCTCCAAAGAGATTAATTTTAATGGCGGGAAAGTCAGATGCACAGCAAATCAGGAAGACCCAACTGTCTGATCTGCAGTCCCACTGAGTGAGGTTTCATACCGGGAGCAGATCCTCTTAAAAGTTACCTTTTAATGTAATGCAAAATCTATACATTTAAACACAATGCTCATAGAATAATATTCGTTTGGAGGGGGTGAAGAGCTGTTTATTCTTTCTATCATCATGATGTGAACATTAAGTGAGGCAATGACGCCTCTCAATTTAATTTACATCATTATTCCATGTTTGTTAACAAAAAAAGTTTGCAAAATCTTCATGAAAATAGTCTCCTTTAACAGAAGCTGGCCATTGATGCTTAAAATAAGAAGAATCTTTGGAACTGAAGGTTATGTTATACCAAGAGAAAGATAGTAACCACTAGATAAAGACAAATAAGCTCACATCGCAAAAGTCCTGAGAATTAGTCACATGATATTTTGAATCTGTGATGTCAGTTGGTAATTATACAAGTGCACTATACTAAAATAATACCAAGAAAACGCTCTTTCACTTACAAGTCCTGAATGAAATTGTGATCACAACTTCCCATCAACAAACAAGGTGTTCTACACCTGAAGTAAAAGTTACAGCGTAAGACAACCCTTGGATATAACTTGATTTCACTTCTGAACTCAGTTATGTGCATCCAAGCTGCTCCTGTGACATGATAACAGTGATATAGTGGTAACTTTCCAACTCGCTGCTCTCAGCAGGAATCCATGCCCAGAAAAATTGCATTTTGAACATTTGGGTGTGTACCATGTTGTTCAGATCCCCATAAACAGTGTGCAATTGAATTTTCAATACTAGTCCAGCCAAGGGCAGAAAGAAGTGAAAATAACACCTCATGGCAACATTTTTGTTGCAAATAAATGGATAAGAACTTGGACCCAAATTGAAGTAAAGTGCATCTAAGATTCTAAATGGGATTCCTCAAAAACATTCAAGTGATATTATTTATCAATCTAAAATGAAAATTCAGAAGAAACTACCTTCACCGAATTTAATTTTTGGCCCTTTCGCTGCCAGATTCTGTACTATTCTTTAGTTACAATTTATATTTCAAGCTTTGTTGCATGCTATTAATTCATGAATGCATTGTGCATAAGACTTTCATAATGAAATGTTTTACACAGTTATTGTCTTCCAATATACACTGCAGTGTGGAAATGAATACAGAGAAGAAGATTTGACTTTTGAATCTTTATCCTTTATTCAGTTGCAGTTCTTTTGACTATGTTCGCCCATTCTCCTATTCTCCTCTTCTGAATGTGAATTCTATAGGAGTTCAATTCTGCTCAAGCTAGGGGCCTTCTGATACCTTGTCCAAGTTGTCATTTTTAATTTGTGAGCCTTTGAGTGTTGGGCTTTTCCACCATGGAGACATTGCAGTCGCACATGACCCTGTTCCCTTATGTGTACATTCCAGGAGGAGATGTCAAACATCAGAGGTAACCCTTTCCAGAAGAGGGAACTGAGGCACCCCTATTGTTAGCCTGCTGGAGCAGCTAATTCAACACAGATTGGTAATCAAACCAAGCACCTTCTGCCCTGTATGGCTCAAATACACTTTTGGGGTTGGATTTCCTCTTCAGCACTTTGATATAAAGCATCACTTGGGTGGAGAGCATGGAGGAAAATCAGGCAAGAATGATCGCATGTCCAAAACAGAGTCCACCCAATTTAAATTAATAAATTGAATGGGGTTTGATAGGGAGATGAAATCCTCCCAACCCAATGTACCTCCACATGCTCTACCCAGGGGATACTTTACAATCAAACACTAAAGAGGAAAATCTGCTCCACTGTCTTTACCATTTGAGCTATTGGAAGCCCTCCATATCATAGCTTTAAAACATGAGGAAGATAGATACTAACTATCAAACCAAGTCAACTTACATGGTTGTAAAAATGCTGATATCTCAAAATGGATCATTAGAGTCTTCTAATCTTCAGAATTTGACAATGTTACTTTTGTACATCATGTAATTCAATCTATTTTGCACATCATTGAGCAAATGAAGAGTCACAATGGTAGGGTCAACCAGAAACAACTGTGTTTCTCAGATTTTGAGTTTATCAAAATGAAGGGTACATATTGTTAGTTTAGTTTTTTCCCCATTTACTGCACACAGAACCAGCATTAAATCAAATACAGGAAAGGTGAGATGGGAAGCTTACTCGACACCACTTCAGAATGAATCCCCCAACATCAGAAAAGTGTTTCCCATTGCACAGAAAACTATTTCCATTTTTCACTCCAACCATCCATGTGCTTTTTCTAAGACTAATTAAATATGTTATAGCCTATTTTGTGTAATGATACTGCTTGTAATTTGGGTTGATACTGGCTAGACCTATTTTATAAAGGAATATTAAAGCCAACAGTCGGGGGAGATGTTCATCCAATCAAAATGGTTAGATTTACATGCAGGACCCCCAAACCCCACTCAAGTGAAATGATAGAAATCTAAATCACTGTCTCCCCTAGTCTTCATCAGTTGTTCCCTGGTGTTAATAATGACCCAAGCCCATTTGAGCACAGGTAAATAATTACGGGGTAGATTTTCCACTAATATGTGCATGCTGCATAGGCGTGGAAAATTCAAGCTGAGTGTTTGTTTCAAATGTGCCTCAAGCATGTGCTGCCGTGTTTTCTTCACAAGATGCTCATGTAATCCAGAGAGCTGACTTTAGAGGTGGAACCCCTCTAATGCAGGAGTCTGCTGCATCTCCCTCAACATCACTGTCAGGACCTTTGTCAGTAAGTGGCACAGTTCTCCTTCCTCACCAATATTTTATAACTCAGTCAATCAAATGTTGCTTGCTGCTAACTTCCGCAGCAGCCATTCTTTAAATCTGCTGCTTTGCTTGATACAGCATCTCCACAGAACAAATATTCAAATAAACTAACTCTTGGAAAGTAACACAAGGTCTACCCTTCACTCCCAGAAAATGAAATGCGTTCACATATTCAAATCTACCCTCACGATCCTTGATACTAAAAGCTTCTCTGTTGAACAAACGCAATTAAATGGGCATGCTGAGAAACTAGCCTTCCCACTCATGTTTCATGAAAAGGATGAGATTCATTCCAACAAACCTAATTGCAGAATTTGATCTAACTTTAACCATTGCTGTCTGTCTGACAAGGATTGATTTGAATCCCTCTATGATGTTTTTAAAAATTCAGGTCTGATAAAAGTATGAGCACGTGGTTTCTGTAATATTTGTGTATAATAAAAGAAAAATTAAACTTCAGCAAAAAAAGTATGCTGATTAATTGATGCAGGTATTGCAAAAGCACATCAGTAATATAGAGGCAATACTATGAAGTACACATGCCCAATCAAATTTAACAGAAATAAATTCAAAATATTATATGACAAAAAATGTACACAAAATGGAATTGTTATTGTATAGGAGGAATTAGAAAACAGGAGCATAGGAACAGAAATAGGCCAATTCAGCCCCTCAAGCTAGTTCCGCCAGCCAATGAGATCATGGGTGATCTGTACCTAAACTCCATCCACCCTCCTTGGCTCCATATCCCTTAATGCCCTTGGGTAGCAAAAGTCTATCGATTGAAAATTATTAATTGAGATATCATCTACTGCTAGAAGTAACTGTAAAACGCAACTTTGAATGCTTAGACAATGTGATAAGGCAATTTAAAAAGCTAATAGGATGCCAGCATGTATTGCTAGATCAATTGAATATGGGCAACATTTTCTTAGAGCCCCACACTACAATTGGAGTATTGCATGCAGTGGGTGTGCCATGATTTCCCAGTACACATTTCTGGCAAGGCTCTGTCCTGAGAGCTTACATTCTGAAAGTCAGTCCTTGCCTATCAAGCAAGATAATACAGGCAAAAATTAATGGAGTTACAGAAACTATTATTATAGGTCATGATGGTAGAGTTAATAGGGCAGTTTTACTACCAGCACACCCACCCCCTCCACTCTTCCATTCCATCCCAGCACTAAACAGGAACAGCACACTCAAAGTACGTTGCTTTCTGTCTGGGCCCTGGAGCACAGGACTTCTTGGCCTGGATCATTAACAGGCCAACAGTGGTAGGATATAGTATATGCAGAAGGAGCAGGTAAATGATTCTGTAGCATTTATGCCTCTGAGATCTGGGCCTTGCTGATGAAGAGCAACCTGATGCATTGTTAGTATCCTCAGAGTGGGGGCGTTAAAACAGTTAAAGAACACTTACTTGCTGTCCTGGGTCCCCAGGAGGGTCTCTGAAGGCAGACCAGTGCACCCTGTTACAGCAAGAAAGTGGAGCGGGGAGGCTGGGAATGCCCCCTCCTGTCTTATTGGAATGGGATTATCAGGCTTGTGCTTAGTGCAGACTCAGGCCCAGCTCTGCCCCACTAGGAAAGCTTTGTAACTCCCAGAGTAATGTAAAAGAGGTGGTGTCCTAGAGAAATAGTTCTCTTCCCCCTTTCATGCCCAGGGAGATGGGTGATCCCGAGGGTACAGATCAAGAGCATCGTCCTTTATATATTAGAGAAATGAGCTTCACTGGATTGAATCTTATGTTCCTTGTATAATATGCACAGCTGCCTTTTCCCAAAGAAAGTGAAATTGGGTACTTACTTGAGCTACTTTCTTCATGATGCCAGAGGTCTATTTAGCCTGGATTCGATTTAGTTGAGAAAGTAGTTATTCTGATACCCTTGTGCAATAAAATGTCTTTTCAATTTTATTTAGATGAGGTCATGGTCGGTAACAGAGGCAGCCCAGATTGGGGTATTTCTGGAATGAAATGAAACGAAACAAACAGTTTTAAAATTTCTTTTGTTGCTTTTAGAAGTGCTGTGCATCACAAGTGATACAATGATGCATTTCGACACAAGTTACTCAAGTTTTTTTGTCCTTTTGTTTCAAACAAGTAATAAGGATGGTTTGCCAGTTTTCTTTTCAACATGCTTCTTGTAGCTCTGGATAAATCCAAAAGTGGAATAACTATAACATAGTGAACATCCTAACAAAAGCAAAATACCCTGGATGCTGAAAATCTGAAATAGAAAGAGAAAATGCTGAAAATACTCTGCAGGTCAGGCAGCATCTGTGGAGAGAGAAACAGAGTTAATATTTCAGGCTGATGACCTTTCATTAGAACTGGAAGAAATTGAAGATGTAGCAGGTTTTAAGCATGTACAGAGGTAGAGAAAGGGAAGGAGAAGAGGAAAGAACAAAAGGGAAGGTCTGTGATAGGGTGGAAAGAAGGAGTGATTAAATAACAAAAGGGACAATTGTGCAAGGCAAAAGGGGGAGCTAATGGGACAAGAATAGGAGTAAAAGATGGGCCCAGAGGTACTATAAATGGCAACAACAGAATCATTACCAGCACTTGCAGTCTGAAAGAAGGTGGCAGAGAGCATGATCCGAAATTTATGAACTCAAGGTTGAGTTCAGAAGTTTGAAAAGTGCCCAACCAAACATGATGTGCTGTTCCTCGAGATTCTGTTGAGCTTTATTGGAACCGTGTAAGAGGTTGAGGACAGAGAGATCAGAGTTAGAGTGGAGTGGAGAATTAAAATCGCAAGGAAACGGAAGCTCATGCTCAAGCTTGTGGACTAAACAGAGGCGTTCAGCAAAGCACTCATCCAATCTGCATTTGGTCTCCCAAGGGTAGTGGCATTGCGAGCGGTGAACACAGTGTACTAAATTGAAAGATATACAAGTAAATCAGTGTTTCGCCTGGAAGGAGTGTTTGGGACCTTGGACAGTAAGAAGCAAGGAGCTGAAAAGGTAAGTGTTGCATCTCCTGCTCTTGCCCAAGAAGGTGCATTTGGGAAGGGGAGCGGGTGTTGGGAGTGATTAAAGAGTGGACCAGGGTGTCTTGAAGGGAAATATCCCTTCAGAATGCTGAAAGGGGAGGTGAGGGGATGGGAAGATGTGTTTGTTGGTGGCAGTGTGCTAGAGATGACAAAAATGGAAACAAAAGAGAATGATCCATTGAACATAGAGGCTGGTGGGTGGAATGTGAGAACAGGAGGGCCCTGTCGTGGTTCTGAGAGCGAGGAGGGGTCAGGGCAGCTGAAGGAAATGAGATGGCATGGCAAAGAGCCCTATCAACTAATATCATGATAGCTTACTATTGAGTAAAGGATGCTTATCATACCTTTCATCCAGTTTATAGTAAATTCTATCACAATTTGCTTGTGCCACAAAGACTTCTATCTTGCACAATATATTAGAAAGAAAGAAGTACTTGAATTTATATAATAACTATCAGACGTTAGGATGCCAACAAAGCACTTTTTTACTTCATTGCTGGGATGTGGGCACCGCTGGTAAGGCCAGAATTTATTGGCCATCCCTAATTGCCCTTGAGAAGGTGGTGGTGAGCTACCTTCTTGAATTTCTGCGGTCCTTGTGGTATAGGTACACCAACAGTACAGATAGGGAGCGAATTCCAGGATTTTGGCTCAGCAACAATGAAGGAACAGCGATATGGTTCCAAGTCAGGATAGTGTGTGACTTGGAGGGGAACTTGCAGGTGGTGGTATTCCCACACATTTGCTGCCTTGTTCTTCTAACTAGTAGAGGTCGTGGTTTTGGAAGGTGCTGTTGAAGGAGCCTTGGTGAGTTGCTGCAGTGCATCTTGTAGATGGTACAGACTGCTGCCACTGTGTGTCGGTGGCGGAGGGAGTGAATGTTTAAGGTAGTGGATGGGGTGCTGACCAAGTGGGCTGCTTTATCCTGGATAATATCGAGCCTCTTGAATGTTGTTGGAGATAGACTAGGCAGCTGGAGTGTATTCCATCACACTCCTGACTTGTGCCTAGTGGACAGGCATTGGGGAGACAAGAGGTGAGTTACTCGCTGCAGAATTCCCAGCCTCTGACCTGCTGGTGTAGCCACAGTATTTACGTGACTGGTCCAGTTAAGTTTCTGTTCAATAATAACCCAGGATGTTGATAGTGGATGGTTATGCATTGAGTGTCAAGGGAAGATAGTTAGATTCTCTCTTGTTGGATATGGTCATTGTCTGGCACTTGTGTGGCATGAATGTAACTTGCCACTTATCAGTCCAAGCCTGAATGTTGTCCAGGTCTTGCTGCACGCAGGCACAGACAGCTTCATTATCTGAGGAGTTGCAAATGGTACTGAACACTGTGGCAAAAAACATCCCCACTTCTGACCTTATGTTGGAGGAAAGATCATTGATGAAAAAGAAAGAAAGAATTGCATTTATATAACGTTTTTCACAACAACCAGACGTCTCAAAGCACTTTACAGCCAATGAGGTACTTTTGAAGTGTAGTCACTGTTGTAATGTAGGAAACACGGCAGCCAATTTGTGCACAGCAAGATCCCACAAACAGCAATGTGATAATGGCCAGATAATCTGGTCTTTTGTGATGTTGATTGAGGGATAAATATTGGTCGGGACACCAGGGATAACTCCTCTGCTTTTTTTCAAAATAGTGCCATGTGATCTTTTACATCCACCAAAAGGGGCAGATGGGGCCTCAGTTTAACATCTCATCTGAAAGATGATACCTCTGACCATGCAGCACTCCCTCAGTAATATACTGCAGTGCTGGCCTTGATTTTTGTGCTCAAGCCCTAGAACCCAGAACCTTGCGATTCAAAGGTAAGAGTGTTACCAACTGAGCCACGGCTGACACATGAAGCAGCTGAAGATGGCCCTGAGGCACCTCCCTAAGGAATTCCTGCACCAATGTCCTGGGCCTGAGATGATTAGCCTCCAACAACCACAAGCATCTTTATTTGTGCTAGGTATGATTCCAACCAGTGGAGAATTTTCCCCCTGATTCCAAATTAACTTCAATTTTGCTAGGGCCCCATGATGCCAGACTTGGTCAAATGCTGCCTTGATTAAAGTACAGTCACTCTCATCTCACCTCTGCAATTCAGCTCTTTTGTGTTTTTTGGACTGAGTCTGTAATGAGGTCTGGAGCTGAGTGGCCCTGGCAGAACCCAAACTCGCAAGTTGCTGCCGAGTGAGTGCCGTTGACAACACTGTTGACACTGTTGACAACACCTTCCATCACTTTGCTGATGTTTAAGAGTTGGCTGATGGGGTGGTAATTGGCCGGATTGGATTTGTCCTGCTTTTTGTGGACAGGACATGCTTGGCCAATTTTCCACATTGTCGGGTAGATGCCAGTATTGTAACTGTACTAGAACAGCTTGGCTTGGGGCATGGCTAATTCTGGAGCATAAGTCTGCAGTGCCACAGTTGGGATGTTGTCAGGCCCCAAAGCTTTTGTTATATCCAGTGCCTTCAGCCGTTTCTTGATGTCATGTGGAATGAATCAAATTGGCTGAAAACTGCCATCTATGATGCTGGGGACCTTAGGAGTAGGCCAATTAAGTACTTTAGCAATGTAGTCATTGTTGCAATGTAGGAAACAGGGGAGCCAATTTGCATACAGCAAGGTCCGACAAACAACAAGGAAATAATTGGCCTCTGAGTGAGAAGGCCAACGTCGGTCGATCCCACCCCCGGGAAGATTGGGTCCGGCAATCCCGGTGTCGGGTTCCGTGGCGGCCGCTGCCACTCCAATTCTCTGCCCCCACCCCCCACTCCCCCCCAACCCCCCCGCCGTCACGGAACCGGACGTCAGGCTGGGAACAAAATCCAGCCCATATAGTGAACTTGAAAGGGGAAAATAATCTAAATTTCAGTGACTTGTTTATAAATCTATGAACACATGGAATATTGAAGTGAAAGTGAAGCTCATGGATCCCTGTAAGCAGCATTTGGAAAACAAAATACTCAAGAATATGTGTGATATTGATAAACAGGATATTCAAATCCACCAAATCCAGTAAGTTTGATTGCATGTTTCAAAAAAGAATTAATCATTTCCTACCTTCCTATGTTTATACTAACAATAGTTAGATGAATAATAAAATGAACTACAGAAGATATAGAAGGAAAGAACTGATATTTGTATGCCATTGTGTCATGTTGTCAGGATGTTTCAAAGTACTTCACAAGCAATGGGGTAATTTTGAAGTATGGTCACCGTAGACAAACATGGCAACACAAATAGTTGGTTAAATATCAAATACTGCACTTCCAAAGAGAGGTAGCCAATATTGAAATTAGTTATATTTGGCAATGTTATTCATAGAAAACCATTTGCCTGGCTGGACAATCTGATTATGTAACGTTGTGTGGAGTGTTACATTTTACACCCGGCAAACTATTAGCGATGTGCTTTGTATAAAAAGTGCACGCATATTATCTGCATCATGTAAATTGTGTTTTATTAAAGGAATTTAAATGAAGGCCTGGGTGGTGCACTTTTAGTTGCACGACTTAGGTTTGAATTCAGTCCAGTGTGATGAGTTAAAAATTTCCTCTCTCTGTGTTGGCAGTAATCGTCCAAAGTGAATTGAATTTTCCAGCGAGGTGGGGAGGTGTGCCACTGACCATCAAGTGATATTGGGACAAGCTCGTGGCTCCAGAGTGACATGATCTTCTGGTCGGAGAATACAAGAATTCCACAAAGGAGGAAACTGAAGAGAGGAAATAAAGAAAGGAAAACCTGTTGCTTGTTCTGTAACTCGACAGTGATGGTTCTGGCTTCAAATCCAAATTGACCCCAGTTTCAGCTAGCTGCCTAGAAGAAAAAGCAGACTATTCTCAAAAAGTGCTGGGTTGGACCATGTGATTGATATTTACTTGCAAAATGCAACAATGAATCACTTGCATAATCATACAAGTTGAGAGCAAGCTAATTCTTCAAGAAATACAATTGCAATGAATTTTTCATTTTTCCCCACAGTAAGATTATATTTTAGATTTAATAACCAATTTTACTTTCTTCATTGAGCTACCACAGCAAAATTACTCTGTAAGGAACATTACAAATACTCCTGATTGGTTCATACTATCAGTAATGCCATTTCCTGACCTCAATTTCCAGACTTCCCAATGTTGTTAATCAACAGCATCTTGTATTACCCTAACAATTGTTAATGCAAAGAAATATTCCTGGGCTTCAAAACTAGGCACAAAAAAGTAGCTACAGAGCCAGGAAAGGAGAGGTGACCAAAAGCTAGGTTGAAGATATGCAGGGAGGAGTTTTAACTCCCAATCCCACAACTCCCTCAACCCCAGCAAAATGGGAGGTAAAATCCAAATGGTGCACTTACTGCGGGTTTTCCTTCTCACAGCTATTATAACACTGGAGCTTTCTTGAGTGGCTGAGTCACACGTCTTACTTCGGTGGGAGCCTCATAAGTGTAAATATATTGGGGGCCGATTGGTTAGAATCATAGAATGATGCAGCACAGAAAGAGGACATTCGGCCCATCGCCCCTCTTTCGAACAGCTATCCAATTAGTCCCATTCCCTGTGCAGGATTTTCGTTCCCAGGACCAGAACCTGCTGTCAGGATGAAATGTGAATTGGGAACCCACAAATACTGATGGCAGGTGGGCTCCCAAGTCTGGAGGGCCAATAGGAGGCCATCCAGGAGTCATAGATCGGTACCCCACAGTCAATTAGGTCCTGCTGAAGTATGTTGGGAGGCACAAGTACACCTTCATTTCTGGCCGCTGGCCACAAAAAGAGTAATTAAGAAAGCCAAAAGGGTTAGGGCCATCAGACATGAGGGGGAATGTCCCCCACAGTACTGGGCAATGCCACGGTTGCAGCCAGCATTTGGAGTGGTACCTTCCACATTGAATGGAGCTTCCAGCTCTGATGTCTACCTGGCCTGCCGCTGCAATGCTGCCTCCTCATCATGGATGGGCTTGAGACCCTGTGTGTTTCCCGTGCCTCCTCTCAAAAATTGCAAACTGCCCTTCAATGAGCTGACAATTATTTCCATTGCATGCTCGAATACAGACCCGCTATTTTTAGCATGGCTTGCTGCTTCCCATTTCCTGGCTCCTTTTCAAAAATCACAGCACATTGAAAGTGCATCAGGAATCTGTCACACTGCTCAGTGGTGCAATTTTCTGGGTGCCCCACCTCCGTTCCTACCTCCATCGTGCTATGAAAATCCAGCCCCATTACTCTGTCCCCATAGACCTGTAATTTTCTTTCCTTGCAAGTATTTATCCAAATTTCTGAATGGCAGAGGTCCAGGTGAACTACTGGTTTCAGCATTCTGAGCAGACTTTGTTGAATCTTCTATGGCAAATGGACACTTCTGTTTTTGCATGTTCCACCAGGACCACCATTTTTAAAGAGGCACTTCACATGCTGGTCATGAGAAGATCTTGAGTTTTGGGCAGTTCTCGTACTGTGCCTTGATGCATAGTAGTTATAGAATAAAATCTGTCTCCGGCTCAATACCGCATACCAAATGGCCATGAAGATTACTGGGCCTAGTGCACACCGCAACATCAGGAATTAGAGTGCATGTTGAAACTGATGTCACACAGCCTCAACTTTAATATCAGAAAGAGCCTCTGCCTGTTTCAAATGATAGCGTCCTGCTGCTAATTGTTCTGCATCTGCTAATAAGTCTTGCATTCAAATTTGAGATTTCAGGCACCATTGCATGCCCTTCTGTGCTGAGAGCAAGCTGAGAATCAGCTTTCTTGTTCCAATTAGATTCACAGCAAAAATCTATACAAGCTTAGAACAATTTGGTTCAGCTTCTAATCAAATGCCCTTGAGATGCCTCATAGTACATGATGAGCCTTGGTTAGAACAGCTTCATATAACTGGGAACTTTAAGTAAAAGGTTAATAGTCACAGACAGATCCTTTCATTCCTTTGCTAGTAGACACACCCTTTCATTTTGACACATTTCATTTTCTTTTGTCAGTCTATATTACCATATATTTTTTGCCACATTATAGCCTATCAGCCGATTATTAAAGCAGCTGCGTCTTTGATCCACATTGAGTTTAATGTATCAATCCTTTAATACTCATTGACTAGCCAAGTAATTGGTGTCATCATTAAACATTGTAGTAAAAGGAATATTTTCTTCAGTGTTATAACTGAATAGTGTAAACAACAGAATAACCAAAAACGATCCCAGCAGAATATCATTAGCCATTGCACCCACGCAGAGCTTTTTTTCCCCAATCATCCTCACCTTTTGCTACCTCTGACTAAGCTAGTTTCAATCTAATTAGCTAATTTGCCATTAGATAAAATGATGTCAAATGTGGGTATGGTATCTTAGTTGTTACGTCACTGGGCTAGTAATCTAGAGGCCTGGACTAATAATCTGAAGAGTAAGTTTAAATCCCATCATGGCAATTAGGGAATTTAAATTCAGTTAGTTAAATGAACCTGGAATTAAAAACCTGATGAAACTATTGGATTTTCTGTCAGGAAAAAACAAACTGGTTCACAAATGCCCTTTAGGGAAGGAAACCTGTTGTCCTTACCCAGTCTGCCCTATATTTGATGCCAGACTGACAGCAATGTGCTTTACTCGTAACTGCTCTCTGAAATGGCCTAGCAAGCTGCTTAGTTGTCATCACAACCTTCTCAAGAGCAATTGGGGATGGACTATAAATGCTGGCTTTGTCAGCGACACCTACATTATGTGAATGAATAAGTTAAAAAAATGCCCTCTGAAATATAAGTTACATCTACTGTATTAACCTTGTTCACTAATTTGGTTGCATGGAATTAAAGTAGATTTGTGCGACATACTGACTATTCCTTTAGCCTCTGTAGTCTTTAGATGAATACTGGGAAGAAAGGTTTGCGTTTACACAACGCATTTCAAGACCTCAGGATATGCCAAGTACTTTATAGCCAAAGAGGCACTTTTTGAAATGTAGTCACTGATGAAATGTAAGCAATGCAGCAGCCAATTTGCACACATCAAGGTCCCAAAGGTAGTACAGTAATGTGATCATGATCAGATAACCCTGTTTAAATGATGTTGGTTAGGGACCAAATATTGGCCAGAACACCGGGCAGAGCTCCCCTGTTTTTCTTTGAATAGTGCCATGGGGTCATTTACATCCTCCAGAGAGGACAGATGATGCCTTTGTATAATATCCCATCTGAAAGACTGCACCTGCGACAGTGCAGCACTCCCTCAGTACCAGTCTGGAATATCAGCATAGATTTTGTGTAACAGACACCGGAGCGGCGCTTGAGCCCACAACCTTTTGACTCAGACAAGAATGCTACCAACTGAACCTTGGCTGACATTGCCACAGTAACTACCCACCAAATGCTTTTGAGAAATTTTCCCTAGCCACAGATCTTAGGCCTTACTGGCACATAGAGGTAAATTTTCAGAGCCTCCTCTCCCAGAACAGATTTGGACTGAATGGAGGCACAGATTGAATACTTGGCTGCGGAGATCAGCATGCCAAATTTCCAGTGGTCCAATTTTGCTATCATTCCATTTAATGACCAGAAAATCAAGTACACCACGAATTAGACCTGCTAGTCTCCACATCCAATTTTTCTTTTATTCATTCATGGGATGTGAGCAACGCTGGCAATGCCAGCATTAATTGTCCATCCCTAATTGAGCTTGAGAAGGTGGTGCTGTTGAAATGTTGCAGTTCTGTGGTGCAGCTACACCCACAGTGCTGTTGGGGAAGGAGTTCCAGGATTTTGGTCCAGCAACAGTTAAGGAACAGCTATATATTTCCAAGTCAGGATGGTGTATGACTTGCAGGGGAACTAGCAGGTGGTGGTGTTCCCATCTGTCTGATGCCCTTGCCCTTTTCGGTGGTAGAGGTTGCGGGTTTGGAAGGCATTGTCAAAGGAGCGTTGATGAGTTGCTGCAGTGCAACATGTAGATGGTACACGCTGCTGCCACTGTGCATTGGTGGTGGAGGGAGTGAACACTTAAGATGATGGATGGAGTGCCTATCAAGCGGGCTGCTTTCTGCTGGACGGTCTCTGATATGCGCTTGTTGACCAATACATCGCACAAGCAGCAGAATCTCTGGAAACCTAACCCATATCAGTATAGCATTTGTAATCTTCCAGTTTGCAACTGGTTCTGCTACATTAATGGAAAATATTGAGTATCAGTGCATCCTATATCCTGTAAAGGAAGGAAGAGCAGGAAGGACCAGTATTGTATATGTCCCAAAGAAACTCACAAGCAGTGCTTTAAGTGATTGCGAGTAAATCTGTAGCTGGATTGCCATACTTCTGAGTGAAAGGTAGAATATAATGTGAGGGAACAGGAGAAGATGAATTAAAGTAGTTTATGTGTGGGGTTGGACAGGAAATAAATCATTTTTTCTTACAACTCTTCTCTTCTCTTCTTTGGCCTCCTTGTCTCGAGAGACAATGGAAAAGTGCCTAGGGGTGGTCAGTGGTTTGTGGAGCAGCCCCTGGAGTGGCTATAAAGGCCAATTCTAGAGTGACAGACTCTTCCACAGGGGCTGCAGGCAACGTTGGTTGTCGGGGCTGTTACACAGTTGGCTCTCCCCTTGCACTTCTGTCTTTTTTCCTACCAACTGCTAAGTCTCTTCGACTCGCCACTTTTTAGCCCCGCCTTTATGGCTGTCCGCCAGCTCTGGCGATCACTGGCAACTGACTCCCACGACTTGTGATCAATGTCACAGGACTTCATGTCGCGTTTGCAGACGTCTTTAAAGCGGAGACATGGACAGCCGGTGGGTCTGATACCAGTGACGAGCTCGCTGTACAATTTGTCATTGAGGATCCTGCCATCTTCCATGCGGCTCACATGGCCAAGCCATCTCAAGCACCGCTGGCTCAGTAGGGTGTATATGCTGGGGATGTTGGCTGCCTGGAGGACTTCAGTGTTGGAGATACGGTCCTGCCACCTGATGTCAAGGATTCTCCGGAGGCAGCGAAGATGGAATGAGTTGAGATATTGCTCTTGGCTGACATACGTTGTCCAGGCCTCGTTGACGTAGAGCAAGGTACTGAGGACACAGGCTTGAAGCACTCGGACTTTTGTGTTCTGTGTCAGTGCGCCATTTTCCCACACTCTCTTGGCCAGTCTGGACATAGAAGCGGACGCCTTTCCCATGCGCTTGTTGATTTCTGTATCGAGAGACAGGTTACTGGTGATAGTTGAGCCTAGGTAGGTGAACTCTTGAACCACTTCCAGAATGTGGTCACCGATATTGATGGATGGAGCATTTCTGACGTCCTGTCCCATGATGTTCGTTTTCTTGAGGCTGATGGTTAGGCCAGATTCGTTGCAGGCAACCGTAATCCTGTCGATGAGTCTCTGCAGACACTCTTCTGTGTGTGATGTTAATGCAGCATCATCAACAAAGAGGAGTTCCCTGATGATGAGTTTCCATACTTTGGTCTTCGCTCTAAGACGGGCAAGGTTGAACAACCTGCCATCTGATCTTGTGTGGAGGAAAATTCCTTCTTCTGAAGACTTGAACGCATGTGAGAGCAGCAGGGAGAAGACGATCCCAAACAGTGTCAGAGCAAGAACACAGCCCTGTTTCACACCACTCAGGATAGGAAAGGGGTCTGATGAGGCACTGCTATGCTGAATTGTGCCTTTCATATTGTCACAGAATGAGGTGATGATACTTAGTAGCTTTGGTGGACATACGATCTTTGCTAGTAGTCTGAAGAGACCACGTCTGTTGATGAGGTCAAAGGCTTTGGTGAAATCTATGAAAGCAATGTAGTGGGGCATCTGTTGTTTTTGGCATTTCTCCTGTAGCTGGCAAAGGGAGAACAGCACTTCAATGGTGGATCTCTCTGCTCAAAAGCCGCACTGTGCCTCAGGGTAGACTTGCTCAGCCAGATTCTGGAGTCTGTTTAAAACGACTCAAGTGAAGACTTTCTCCACTATGCTGAGCAGGGAGATTCCACTGTAGTCACCGCGGTCACCCTTGTTCTTATAGAGGGTGATGATACTGGCATCGCGCATGTCCTGTGGTACTGCTCCCTCATCCCAGCACCAGCAAAGCAGTTCATGGAGTGCTGAGAGTATAGCAGGCTTGGCACTCTTGATTATTTCAGGGGTAATGCCATTCTTTCCAGGGGAATCAATGGCATCGCTGTGTTCCGATTTTGTTGGTTGTTCGTCCAGCTCATCCATGACTGGCAGAGACTGGGCTGCATTGAGGGCAGTATCAGTGACAACATTTTTCCTGGAGTACAGTTCTAGGTAGTGCTCCAACCAGCGGTCCATTTGCTTGCATTGGTCAGTGATCGTTTCCCCTGATTTAGACTTGAGGGGGGCGATCTTCTTGATGGTTGGCCCAAAAGCTCTCTTAATGCCATCAAACATTCCTCTGATGTTTCCGGTGTCAGAAGCCAGCTGAATACGACTGCATCGGTGTTGCCAGTAGTCATTTGCACATCGCCTGGCTGTTCTTTGTGCAGCGCTTCTGGCTACTTTAAGTGCTACAGATGTTAACTCGCTGGGGGCTTTCTTGTAGTTCAACAGTGCAGTGCGCTTCGTGGCTATGACAGGTTCCAGCTCTTCAAAGTGAGATTGAAACCAGTCTGCATTCTGCTTCTCACATTTGCCAAAGGTGGTCATTGCTGAGTCAAAGATGGTGTCTCTGATGTGGGCCCACTTGGTCTCTGCATCCCCTGCAGGAGTGTTTTGAAGGGCTTTTTCAAGTGAAATTAGAAACTTATGTAACAGCTGTGGATAAGAAATTCTGTTAATGTTGATGCGTGGGCAGCCCTTCTGCTTCGAGTGATGTAGCTTCTTTGGTTTGAGTCGAACTTTGCTGCACACCAGGGAGTGCTCAGTGTCGCAGTCCACACTGTGGAAGCTGCGTGTGATTTG
Organism: Heterodontus francisci; assembly: GCF_036365525.1. Lineage (NCBI taxonomy): Eukaryota > Metazoa > Chordata > Chondrichthyes > Heterodontiformes > Heterodontidae > Heterodontus > Heterodontus francisci. Next base: position 18,358,932 of record NC_090388.1, read on the forward strand.
GACACTGTTTATAGAGGCTTGCCTTGTGACGACGAAGTCCAGCTGGTGCCAACGACGTGATCTTGGGTGCCTCCATGAAACCTGGTGACAGGGTTTAGTATGAAAGAACAAGTTGGTGATGCAGAGGTTGTGATAGGTACACAACTCCAGCAGTCTCTATCCATTCTCATTCCTTTTTCCAATAGCGCCCAAGGCAGGAGGGCCATGAGTCATGGTCGGCCCCAACCCTGACATTAAAGTCTCCCAGCAGGAACAAACGTTTGGTATTAGGAATGCTACTAATGATATGATGGAGTTCCTCGTAGAATTGGTCTTTAACTTCAGGTGGGGAGCAGCGTGTTGGAGCATAGATGCTGAGTAGGTGTACTGGGCCAGAGGAAGTGAGCAGTCAGATGGACAGTATGCGTTCCGAGCCATCTGAAGGTGGCTCTATCATGCTGAGCAAAGAGTTTCTGATGGCGAAGCCCACTCCATTCTGTCTTGGTTCTTCAGGATCCCTACCCTGCCAGAAGAAGGTGTCGTCTTGCTCTCTTAGAGATCCGCTCGTAGGGAGGCGTTTCTCCTGAAGTGCTGCAATGTCCACATTGAGTTTACTGAGCTCGTTGTTAATGATGGCGGTCTTCCGAGAGCCGTTGATTTCTGTAAGGTCTTCCAACAGGCCAGGACACATAGTTCTGATGTTCCAGCTTGCAAAACGAAGGGCTGGTAACTTCTTTCCTTTTTTTGTCGTGCTGTTTGGTGCGATGTTACAGTCCACTTGTCAGGCAATGCCCCTGAGCTCCAAGCATCCATTGAAACAGGTGGACTGTGGCGGGACAGAACCTTTCTGACCGGGGGCTGCCCGGTTTCAGGCGGGCGGTAGCTGTCCAGTGAGATGCGATGACCTCTCCCACCGACAAAGGCAACCTGTGGCGCCCAATCTCTACGCCAATTGAGCTGGACTTATAACCTGTAACTGCTACCTTCTGTGTTGTTTTGGTCGCTGTGAGGCGACTATGGAGTGACCTCTCCTTGGCGCATGCCTGGGTGGAATGTATGGAGATTGTGAGTTGCCCAAGTGTCAAAACCCCCTCTCGGCCTTCCTAGTGGGGCCCAAAGGAGTGCAGAGCATGTCGTTTGCCATCGTTATGGCTGCAGGAACTGCCGGAAACATGCCAAAGGTGACACATGACCGCCTTAGGGGTTCCGCTCCAGATTTTCTGTTCGGGTTTACTCCCTTATCCTTGGTCTCTCCCGAGACGCCCACAAGGCAGTTGGGTTGTTAGCTTCTATCCTTGAGCAGGGGCCCTAACAAGTAAACTGCGATTACATGGAGCGAGAGGGAAGGGGGGAGGAGGTGCGAGGGGGGAGGGGGTGGGGGGATGGGGGTGTGGGTGGAAGGGGGTGCAAGGGGGAGGGGGGAAGCGGGTGCGAGGGGGAGAAGGGGGTGCGTGGGAAAGGGGATGCAGGGGAAAGGGGGTGCGGGGGGAAGGGGGTGCAGAGGGAAGGGGGTGCAGGGGGAAGGGTTGCGGGGGGAAGGGGGTGCGGAGGGGGGAAGGGGGAAAGGGGATGCGGGGGAGGGGCTGCGAGAGGGGAGGGGATGCAAGGGGGAAGCAGTGCGGATGGAAAGGTAAGGGGGATTGGGGTGCGAGGGGGGAAGGGATGCGAGGGGGGAAGGGGAGGGGTTGGGGGTAAGGTGCTACGAAGGGGTAGGGGGTAGGGGGGTCAGTGCTATGGCCGGCTGCAATGTGGAGCTTCTTCTCCCGGGATCCGATCAAGGATTTTCAGTCTTAAACCAGCGGGGGTGCCGAGGCCTCGCTGGGCCTTTGGCATGAGCTCATCGTCACCCCAGTCCGGGCACTGCGGCTCCTGCTCCGTCGCGACCCTGTCGCTGCTCCGGCGTTAAATGAGCAGCAGTTACAACTCTATAATTATCCTAAACCACAAAGGCCTGTGCATATAATTTTACTTCAACAACTTTAGCATAAAGCTACTAAAATTAGCTATGAACTACTCTAGCAATGCAAGACCTACATAAAAATTGATGTATAAATAGAAATGGAAGTCATTTTATTATGAAATTGTCCTAACCATTCATTATGCAGCCATACTGTATTATAACCAATGTCCTTATTACAAACCTTCATTATTATCACTGGAGGTTAAAGCTTGATAAAATGAATTTATAATCAAACTAACAAACGCCGCAGAATTTGTTACTTGAATAAATTTGCTGTAATGATGTTTGGATTTATCATGAGTTGGTTGATTGAGATTGACAGATCCCTGACTAATATGGTGGAATTTATGAAAAGCCCTGTGCACCCTCAGGGCCTTCCACACTGCGGGCATCTTACAGAACCATGGCAAGTGCATCAGGGCTCCATTGGTGGGTTGGAATTTAGGAAAACATTACCCATAGTTCGAAAAAATGAAGCGTCACTTTCAGGGACAAGTTAGTGTGGTGTGTTAGGGCATAGTGCTTTCAATTCTAGGACATTCATTCAGCCTAGACTGATGGGATGATATTTTATGAAGAGTGCAGCACCATATTGGTAAGTCAGCAGCAATAAAAGTCAATGGCACCCACAATTTATTAGTCTAAAATGGATAGAACAATAACCAATTCAACAGTGTAGAGGAACATGTCCAATCAGCAAGGAAATTCAGCCACTGCTAAATTGGTCGATGTTATATGTTTGGTTTTGTATGCTGCCATCATATTGAGTCTAGCCAGAGAGGTTCTTAGACTGTAATATTTAAACATTAATATTTATTTCTTAACAACTATATACTCTCCACACTAGCCGGTGCGGCTCCTTCAAAAGCCACGCTGTATCTGTTCTCGAGTCTCTCCCATATGATCTTTTACATCATCATGCAAGGCGATATTCTTTACACTCTCTCAAGATTAACCCTTTCAGACCCTTATACTACAGTCGGGACCTTTCTTTTTAGGTGGTCCTTGCAATATTGAAAGGAGCACCTGTGCTCATTTGAGACATAAATTCCTAAATCATTTTGCCCTTAGGGCATTTTACTATGTTACTGGCACTATAGAAATGGGAATAGTTGTTGTTGTAGTCAGAGGTCAGGCTGTACAAGCTCCGACTGGCATATCCAGGTCTCAAACAATCTAACTAGTAGTCCTTAAAGGGATACCGCATTAAAATTGCAAAAAAACTTCCAATATGTTGTTTATTATGGAGTAAGGAGGTACCAGAATGCTCCCTCTGGCTTTACAAAACAGCAATGGCCCACTACTGGCTTACCCTCGTTCCCTTCCCAATCTCCTCCCCTCCCTCCTCCAGACATAGCTTCAGCATGCGCTGAAATTCTTAAGGGCCAGGAGACGAGCTACATTGGAGCTTCAGGTTGGTGCCTGTAGCTTGCCTGAGGTATTCTGACGGGGTCCAAGGACAAATTTACTTTGGTCCTCAGGCCTCTCCATTCTGGCACGGCTTTGCCGCACCCAGCCAGAATCGTGCACTGCTTCGGGCGTGAGTAAACTTAAGCCCCAATCCATCTTTAATATTCACAGCACGAACACTGTGTCCAAGGCAAACAAAGAACATTTTGAATACAATCGACATGAAAGGAGATCTTTATGAAAACATGCTAGCATACATGTGACGTTGTTTTCAAATTGGAGTTCTATTCATACATTTTGTAAAAACATAATTATGGGTCTCATGGAGCTCATTCAACCCACAGTTCAATTAGTTTCAAAGGATTTGCAATCTGTCACTGTTTTACACGAGGTACGTCACTGGTGCTAGTGCGTTGACCTTGGCAGTGCTATACAATTCTATACAATTTAGAAATATGCCTGCTTCCTATTATATAGCTCCAGAAAACTAAATAAGAGACCATGCAATCTATACTGTGCTGCCAGTGCAAAAGTCACAAAAGAAACATTTTCATAACATTACAACATATAACCACAATGTCAGGCTTCATTATGTTGTTGTGATATTGTGGTGACTCACAAGTACAAGCAGTTTATGTTGGAATAAGACAATCTCCACAAATTCTCAGTTGGCAGCATGCACTTGGAACTTCAACCTTTAAATATCAAACAAAAAAGACGTTTCTGTTATTTCTTAAAGATTGGCCCAAGTAAAAAGAAAGAAAGGCTTGCATTTATACAGTATCCCCTTCATAACCTCAGGACATACAACCAATGATGTATTAAGTGTTCTCACATTTAACAACATCTCCTTCAACTCCACTCACTTCCTCCAAATAAAAGGTGTTGCGATGGGTACCCGCATGGGTCCTGACTATGCCTACCTTTTTGTGGGATATGTGGAACATTCTTTGTTCCAGTCCTACTCAGGCCACCTCCCTTACTTCTTTGCTCGGTACATTGATGACTGTATCGGTGCCATTTCCTGTTCTTGCCCTGAACTGTAAAATTTCATCGACTTTGTTTCCAAGTTCCACACTTCTCTGACCTTCACACGGTCCATCTCCGATTCATCCCTTCCCTTCTTCGACTTCCCTATCTTCATTTCCGGGGAAAGGTTATCAACCAATATTCATTATAAGCCCACTTGCTCCTGCAGCTACCTTGGCTACACTTCTTGACACCCCGCTTCCTGTAAGGACTCTATTCCATTTTCCTAGTGTCTCCGTCACATCTGTTTAGATGATGCAACCTTCCACACCAGCGCTTCCAATATGTCTTCCTTTTTCCTCAATCAAGGATTCCTCCCGCAGTGGTTGACGGGGCCCGCGACCATGTCCGTTCTATTTCACATACTTCTGCTCTCACCTCTTCCCCTCCCACCCAGAACCATGATTGGGTTCCCCTTGCCCTCAACTTCCTCCTCAGCTGACAGCGCAGGGGGAGCATCACGTAGGAGCATGTGTAAGGGATTTAAGAAAAACACCTAGTTGCAGTTGGGGTTCACAGGTGAAAACATTGTTAAAGATTTACTCCTTGCACCTTGCATCTGTTTTTATGTCAATAAAGATGTACTGCATTTTGGTGACATCACCTTCCATTACTTGCAGCTCTCTGGGACTTCAGGAGTACCCTGGTTCACCCCAAGGGCTGGTTGGACCATACCGTGTGTGGTCATTACTTTCCCCATGTTGAAGAGCAAGGAGCCAATAGGCGCAGGGCAATGGGATGTTAAATGAATGAAATGGAAACAGTGCAGCAGAAAGGTAAAGCTTTATTGGAATGGAAGGATCAGTTAGCAAGGGTCATCTGAAATATGTCTGTATTAGCATGTCTAAGCCTCCTTTGTGAATATGTCATTACACCTTTCCTGTGGTCCCTGGGGTCCTTCATGATGCATCACCTTTGTCAGCAGCTTCCTCCACATCCTCATCATCTGAAGAGGCATCGCACTGCACTATATTGGCCGGAACTTTACAGTGGGCGGACGGGAACTGGACTCCGACGTAAATGTTGGTGCTGAACCCGCTTCACCCAGCTTGGGGCTCCGTCCCGTATTTTATGGATCCCCAGGCTTTAATTGGTCCAAGGCGGGACTTCCACCCACTTGAGAGAGGAGGTCCCGTCTCAGTGAGCTGCTGGCCAATCAGCGGGCGGCAGCACTTAGTCTCAGCAGCGTCACCGGGAACGGTGGCCACTGCTGGGACTGCAGCCCAGCTGGCCGAGGAGGATACCAAGGAGCCGGGACTGAAGGTAAGTTTGGGTTGCCTCACCGGGGTATTGGTCATGCCCTGGTGAGGGTAGGGTGGTCGTTTGGGGGGAGCGGGGCGTCTTGAATCCCGGGGTTAGGTTGGGAAGCGGGGTCGGCCCTCACCCTGTGCCCGATTTCCAGGCCTCCGCCCAGGGTGCGGAAAGGCCGGCAGCTATAGCTGGGTGGCCTTTCACGACCCCGGCACACCTGCTTGCCACGGATAAGATACCCCTGGAGGTGGACGAGGGCCCTTAAGTGGCCATTAAGTGGCCACTTAAGGGTCTTGATTGGCCTCGGGCGGGCAGGCCGCTTCTCACCCCCCGCACCCCTCCCCGCACCCCCCCGCTGGACCTCCATAAACTTGGTCAGAGGCAGAATCGGGCGGTTGGGCCTCCCAGAGACTGCCGCTCAATTTTACGCTGCCCCCACGCCACCATCCGACCCGCTGGGGTGGCGGAAAATTCCGGCCATTGTCACACTCACGCAAGGAGAAATTATGAACAATATAATGAACTGATGAATTGAACTGAAAACAGACACCTTTTGCTGCAAAACAAGTTGGAGTAAGAGGTCAGGTGACCTCTCCAGTACTGCAAATACGCATGGTAACTGCTGGAACCCTGAACCAATTATCATGTCTGGTCAAGTGTTGAAGAACGTATTAGAAATGCAAATGGCCCATTCAGTGTTAATGGCTAACCGTCTTTAACAAGCTGGGCTAACAATGACTTTGCAGACACGCAGACTCCAAACTCAAACTCAAAATAATGGGTGTGAGAAACACCACTTTACCAAGATGGCATAGAGATGAGCAACATCCAAACCCATTGTCTAACAATGACCACACCATCAAATATCATTTACGAAAACACAATGGGAGAGAAACTGACAGAAACCAAGTCTCTGATGAGGAGTTTTTAATGAGACAGAAGGAAGAGAGATCCATCCCAGGTAGAAGGAGGACCCTACCAGAATACCATCTATAAACTACCTAGAAAGGTCACCTTGAAACTCCCTACCTGAGAAATTGTAACAGGATTTTTCCCATTGAACTGTGACTGAGATTTAATCAAAGAGGTCTGCAGCAAAGTATCTGTCCACCTGAAATTTTCCAAAATTTGACATCAGTGAACCAGGAAAAAGGGAAAAACAGGTCTGCACTGTTTTTAAATCTTCCTCCCGGGGAAGGTTTCACAATGAACTCTTTTTTTTAAAACCATCAGACCTAAATGCATGCTATCTTTTAATCTCTATCTTTTCTTGTGTGTGTGCACAGGTGTATGTGTGAGCGGGTGAAGTTGCAAATATTTTCAGGTACTGTTTAATAAATATTTATCTTTCTTTAAACCTATGAGAAAACCTGTCATTTGTCTGTTTATTGACAATTAAAATGCTCAAGGGTAAAAACACAATTCTAATAAAACACAGTCTTCGGTCATTTGAGAAGTGAAAAGTGGACATCATCCCTATCATTTCCCACCTCTCCATAACAATATCCTCACTAGTCAACGGCTTCCCCTTCTGTAGCGCCATGTTGTGTAGAGCACAGTAGATCACCACGATACGCGAGACCTTTGCTGGGACATTTGAAGGGCACCACCCTTCAATCTAGGCATCTATGGACTTATCAATGGTTGCTCAGTTTGCCCCGTGGCATGTGTTGTATCTGTCCTCTGCATCCGTGCTTGGGTTATTCACAGGAGTAAGTTGCCATCTCTTTAGTGGGTAGCCCTTGTCTCCCAGAATCCAACCTTGAAGGCACACAGGGGAAGTAAAAACTCAGGCACCTGAGTATGTCAACATCATGGCTGCTTCCAGGGTACTGTGCACACACCTGCAGCATCTGTTTGTGGTGATAGCAGACCAGTTGTACATTAAGCGAGTGGAAGGCCTCCTTGTTGATGAATGCCACTGGCTGGCCTGTGGGAGCCTTAATGGTCACATGTGTGCAGTTGATGACACCCTGCACCTGGGGAAATCCAGCAATGTGTCTGAAACCGATAGCTCTTTCAGCTTGACTGTCCAGGTCAGTGTGAAAGTGGATATATTGGCTGGCCCTCTTGAAGAGGGCATCGGTCACACCTTGATGCATTGATGTGCTGCAAACTGGGAGATCCCACATTTATCTCCAGTGGATCCCTGGAAAGAACCAAAGGCTCTGAAGTTCACTGGTACTGTGTGGCCACTGCAGTTCACCTCTTCCGCCATTGTGGCGTACAGATCTGTGAAGGCCTCCCTGGAGAGGTGTAGTCTTCAGTAACACTGCCGCTCAAATATTTGAAGGCGGCTCAGCATCTGATGGTAGGCCCTTGCTGCAGTGGACTGTCTTCTGTGTGCAGGGGGCTTTTCGCATTCCCCTCTGCGCCCTTCTCCTGTGACCCCACATCAGACCTGGCATTCCCGTTGGCCCTGAGGTTGCTGCTGTCCCACTGCCTGTGCGTGTAGCTCTCTCTTTCTGCTGCTCCTCCTCACTAGAGGTCCTGCATGGCAGGTGGGCACTCTCAGTTTCTAGAGCCTCTCACCCAGATGCCTCCTCCCCCAACCTCACTCACTCCCCTTCTAATCCAACAAGTGCCAGTTCCCAGATGGCACCCTTGTGGCATTCCCCTGCAAATTTAGAAATTATGCTTTTGATTCCAAAGTCTGAATCATTAACGTAAATTGTGAACGGCAGTGCTCCCAGCACTCTTCCCTGTGGAACACCACTTCCCACCTTCTGCCACTCTGAATAACTACCCTTTACTCCCACTCTCTGCTTTCTATCTTGATGTCAGCTAGCAATCTACTCTGCCATTTGTCCCCTAACCTTAAAATGCATGGATGCAATCCATCCGGACCAGAGGCTTTATCCTCTGAGTTTGATTAATTTATTCAGTACATACCCCTTTTTATTTTAAATGCACTTATCTCATTTGTCCTCTCATCATTCAATGTCATGTCCACCTGTTCTATCTCCCTGGTAAATATCAAAGTGAAATAGTTATTTAATATTCCATCCTCCCTACCAAGGCACACTGGTTCACCCGATAGTTGCCGAGTAAAACCAGCACTGACCTCCTGTTTGCTTGCCACCTCCATATACCTGGTGAGTCTTTGAAGCCCCATGGCTCCCGTGCATTTTCTGGAAAATTCAAAATCTCCTTAAAATAGCTTTCAATTGGCAATTTAATTGCCTTAATTACCTTTTCGCTGCATTGATGTCCTCCCACCATGTCATCCACTCCTTGGAATATCCGGTTCTGGTGTGAAGACGGACTTCCGTTCCAACATCTTCCATCCTGATATTCCACCTACCCCGCCTCCAAGCCTGTCCCCAAAGGGCCCGGAAAATTCCGGCCGTTATTTCTCACTCCACAGATTCTGCCAGACCTGTTGAGGATTTCCAACATTTTCTGTTTTTATTATTATTGAAGTGCAGTCACTGTTGTAAAGTCTCCGCCTTAAAGACGTCTGCAAACGTGACATGAAGTCCTGTGACATTGATCACAAGTCGTGGGAGTCAGTTGCCAGTGATCGCCAGAGCTGGCGGACAGCCATAAAGGCGGGGCTAAAGAGTGATGAGTTGAAGAGACTTAGCAGTTGGCAGGAAAAAAGGCAGAAGCGCAAGGGGAGAGCCAACTGTGTAACAGCCCCGACAACCAATTTTATCTGCAGCATCTGTGGAAGAGTCTGTCACTTTAGAATTGGCCTTTATAGCTACTCCAGGCACTGCTTCACAAACCACTGACCACCTCTAGGTGCTTACCCATTGTCTCTAGAGACAAGGAGGCCAAAGAAGACTGTTGTAACATTGGAACCGCACCAGCCAAATTGTGCACAGCAAGTTCCCACAAACAGTAATGAGGTAATGACTAGATAATCTGTTTTTAGTGATGTTTTTTTATTTAGAGATACAGCACTGAAACAGGCCCTTCGGCCCACCGAGTCTGTGCCGACCATTAACCACCCATGTATACTAATCCTATATTCCTACCACATCCTCATCTGTCCCTATATTCCCCGACCACCTACCTATACTAGGGGCAATTTATAATGGCCAATTTACCTATCAACCTGCAAGTTTTTTGGCTGTGGGAGGAAACCAGAGCACCCAGAGGAAACCCACGCAGACACAGGGAGAACTTGCAAACTCCACACAGGCAGTACCCAGAATTGAACCCAGGTTGCTGGAGCTGTGAGGCTGCGGTGCTAACCACTGCGCCACTGTGCCGTCCCATGTTGATGATAAGGGATAATTATTAGCCTGGACACCAGGGAGAACTCTCCAGCTCTTCTTTGAGTAGTACCATGGTGTGTTTCACTTTCAATTGAGAGGGCAGGTCGGCCCTCATTTTAATGTCCCATTTGAAACACTGCTCCTCCAGCGGTACCGCACTCCCTCAGTACTGCACTGAAGTGTTAGCCTAGAATTTCTGCTCAAGGCTCTGGAGCAGGGCTTGAATCTTTGACCTCCTTCCCTCAGAGGCAAAAGTGCTATCACAGAACCACAGGTCTGTGATAAATGCAGAAGATCACATTGCACTATTGGAAGAAGAGTAGGAAAGTTTGTTCTTTTTTCTTTCTCTGTTAGCATTGTTAAAATAGTCCACCAAGGAATTTAATGTAAATGCATAACCTGTGCACTAGCAAGAGGAAAGTAAAGCATTAAATATTTTACACATGCAGGAACCAATTTTAGTTGTTCTACTTCTTAGGGGCTGCATAATAGAAGATTAACCTCAAGATATGCTAATAGAATGTGGTCATTCATTACACAGGAATGCTATTCCCTTCAGTTACTTGGAGGTGAAGTCGTATAGTTACATTTTTGCCTATAAAGTTTCACTACAACCAGCATAAAGTATGGATATATACTTTACATATACAGTTACCATTATAAAACTTATTGTCAAAAATTTTTTAAACTCGCCAAAAAATCAAACAAGCCTGTCAAATGATGCAAAATTACATTTTTGTAGCTTCTAAAACTATGAAAAATCTTAACAAAAATCACAAATAAATAAGATAATAACTTACAATGCAGTTCAATTGGGTTAGTGTGCTGCCTCTAATTCAAATGGTTGTGGGTTCATAACCACACTTTAAAGACTTGAGACATAATTTAGGCTAAAATAGGGGCACAGCCTGCCCTCTCAGGTGATTGTAGAAGATCCCATGATATTATTCGAAGAAGAACGAGGAGCTTCTCCCCTGCTTGTGGTCCTTGTTTATGCATAAATTGGCAGCCACATTTCCTTACATTACAACAGTGACTGCACTTCAAAAGTACTTTGTTGTCTGTGAAGAACTTGGATCATTATGAGGATACCGAAAGCGCTATACAAATGCAAGCTCCTTCTTTCTCTATTGCATCTACAGAAGCCTCCTTATCATTTTGCTGTTTCTTCATACTGATTTCTGCATCAGAGTTACTTACTTCATAGTGTTACGAATTATTTTACAGTGAAGGTGACTACCGAGGATGTCAATTTTATGGTACAATATTTCAAGGGTACAAGTATCCCCCACACCCTGATGCAAAAAATGTAATGAAAATTATCTTGATCGTCTATTTGTAAATAAGGAACGAATTGAAAGTTTACGTACCTTTGCCTTTAGTTTGAATACTTGAGTGGTCTACCTCCCTCAGCAAACTAAAATTGTTCGGAGTCTTATTATATTGGCAGCATTTCAAAATGACATGCAAATAATATCTGCTGATGTCAACCATATCGTAGGGACTAAATCTGCAATGTAAACATTGCTCTGTGAGGCCATGAAGAACAGTGAATGCAACTTTAGCACCAGAAGCTGCACTAGCAGTTTTCAAAAATTAAAGGTGGATATAATTAACTCAAAAGTATCTGAAAACCAAAAAGCATACCTCTCAGTGATTTCCTCAGTGACTCTGCTGAAAGCAGAATACTGGCATGAATCAAACAGCATGATAGCGATTCATGTGGTAGAATGGTCACGATGAGTTTTGCCATTTCTCAGCTGGGCTGGCTGCCTGACATGCCTCAGAAAAACGCATCTTCCAAATGGAAGTGGAACATGGAAGAAAACTTTACATGGCTATCTTTGGCAGTGGTTGTAGCGAAAGGTAGACTGAGGTTTGACCATCTTACTTGATTGCAGGTTATGTTCTTATTGCAAGAACGCCAAGAAATATCATTGGAAGTAATAGCAGAGTTTGCATTATTACCATCCCATTGTGTCAAGGCAGCTAAAGCAATTACCAGTTGAAGTCACTGAAGAACAGAAGAAAGCAGTTATATTCATTAGCTCCATATTTACTGCGCAATATCACTCCAATGAATGCATTTCCAAAGGTTAAGAAAAAGGCTTCGGTATGGTACTCTCTTTAAGTGAAGTGCCATACGAAGATTGAACAGCATGAGCTTGTGCTATTTCTAGACTTCATGTATTGTTAGCTTCACCACATTTTCCATTTATTCCAGCAAGTTAATGTTCAAGAACTTCAAATGCTTATTTAATCTTGTTCGTGGAAGAAGCATGCAAAAAGATCAGTAAGGCATCTGGACATATTTCACCTTTCACTAAATATTCTCTATACCCCTGATCTTGGTGAAGTTTCCAAATATGTCTGTGTTATAAGGGGCCAAGATGACCTGCTCAGATTTCAATGCGAGTAAGGTTATCCAACTGAAAATGCTTCCAAATTGGATGTAATCCAATAGAACAGTGTGAGCTGTCTTTGCAGTCAGACATAAGATTAGCAGGTGAAGTGGGCAGTCTACTTGCTGAATAACATAACACTTCCCTCTTACTTTAGTGTTTAAAGCACTACTGGAACTTCAGGAGATATTCCCAGATAATTTAAACAGGCATTCTCAGACAATTTTAAGAACATATAAAGATGAATCTTCCAGAAATGGCCAAGTTAGGGATAAGTGACTTGTAGTGCCTCTAACATAATCTTTCTTTATGAAAAAGGCAAAGAATCATTAGGGTTAGGAAAGAGCCTTCTCAGGATGTCACAGATTGTCAGTGATGTGTGACTTTCTGTTTTGGGGGTTAAGTGAAGCTGTGCTACCAGTGATGACCTAATTTAAAATGAAATAGTTATTATACACACTACTGAGTCAGCGGCGCTTGAGATGGCTTGGCCATGTGAGCCGCATGGAAGATGGCAGGATCCCCAAAGACACATTGTACAGCGAGCTCGCCACTGGTATCAGACCCACCGGCCGTCCATGTCTCCGTTATAAAGACGTCTGCAAACGCGACATGAAATCGTGTGACATTGATCACAAGTCGTGGGAGTCAGTTGCCAGCATTCGCCAGAGCTGGCGGGCAGCCATAAAGACAGGGCTAAATTGTGGCGAGTCGAAGAGACTTAGTAGTTGGCAGGAAAAAAGACAGAGGCGCAAGGGGAGAGCCAACTGTGCAACAGCCCCAACAAACAAATTTCTCTGCAGCACCTGTGGAAGAGCCTGTCACTCCAGAATTGGCCTTTATAGCCACTCCAGGCGCTGCTTCACAAACCACTGACCACCTCCAGGCGCGTATCCATTGTCTCTCGAGATAAGGAGGCCCAAAAGAAGAAGTTATTTAAATTATGTCTCTCGCCTTAATTCCCAACTGCAGGTGAGGGACAGCCCACTAAGTACTACTTGCTTATTTTAGATAGGCACATCCAGTAAACTGGGTCTTCTTATGTTGTTATATCAGGCAATCGACAATTTACACCTGCATCAAGCAGGTGACAGACACTTTGTAGGGCAACACCTTCATTGCTCACTCTGTGCAAATGAAGCATCAACCAAAATATACAAATTGTTATGATTCATTTGCGTGCAAGGTGTTGCAGATGGTATCCATGTAATTCCTCTTGTCAACCCCAAGGTCTGCATGCAAAGAAAGGGTTTGTATTCCATTAATAGTCAGTTGGTATCTAGCCACAGAAATAGTAATATGTATATCAATGACTCCTACTCAAAAAGAAGCCCTGAAGTTATCAATTATGACTGTATGTTTGGATAGAGAAGACGCATTGGTAGGGAAACATTTCTTGGGAGACCAGAGACTTGATGGGTTGAATGTCTCCTTCTGTGCCATGACTATGACTCCATGATTAATCTCAATGTCCATGGCTGATGATCCCACTAAGAAAATTCTTAACAATGGAGGAGGACCATGAGCTGGAAACCTTAGCAATTAACTGCTGTCCCACATCCACCACCACTACTAGCAAGGGAAGTATGCCACACAGCTTTAGGATAATGAAAGAGTCTGTAACAAAGGACAAATGTTATGTACCATGCTTGAAATGGTGCCTCTCAGAGGGTATGGAAGTTTTCATCTTAAGTATGTGCCATCCTTGAGAAAGCCTCATAATAACTGCAACAATAAGAAGCACACTTATCAGTGCCTTGCTCCTGATACTCACAAACCTCCTTCCCATTTGCAGCAAGGGACCGAGATGACAGCAGGGACTTCCTTCAGTGCGGCTCATGCATTGTACTTTTACAGTGGTGGTCTTCACTGGGCCACTCTTTATTCACACCTCTTGCAGCAGGACATCCAACTCTTTAGCTGGAAAATGGGCAGTGTTTCCCACAGGTCTTCAGTGTGCCACATTGCTGCGCTTTTCTCTCTCCACTGCAACTTTTAACTTTTAACAGGCAGCTGCAGCCCCTTAAGAGCTGTTCCTTCACTGGATTTTCTAAATCCCAGCCATTTATACTACAGGTAAAACTTTCTGGGAAAGCCTTTCCCATACCTTTAGAAAATTGGACCAGAGCCACTCTCTGTGCTGCAAGTGCTGGTGACCCTGTATACTGGGCCAGTCCAGCTCCAAATTTCCCATCAATGGAAAGTCAGGGCTTATATATTTATTTTTTATGGCAAGACATCTGAATATGTTCAGCAAAATGAACCAATGCATATGGGAGAACCATCTACAATCGTCCAAGATCTCAGTGCTCCTCCAATTCTGGCCTCTTGTACAACCCCAATTTTCATCACTCCACCATTAGCGGGCATGCCTTCAGCTTCCTAGGCCCAAGGTCCTGCAATTCCATCCTTAAACCGCTCCACTGCTCCACCACTCCACCACTCTCTCTTCATTAAGACGCTACTTAAAAACTACTTCTTTGGCCAAACTTTGGGTCATCTGTTCTAATATCTCCTTATGTGGCTCAGTGTCAAATTTTGTTTAATCACACTCCTATGAAGTGTCATGGGACATTATACTATGCTGAAGGCAATATATATATATATATATATATATATATATAGATCCAAGTTGTTGTTGACTTTCTTTTGTGTAAAAGGACTTTCACACAACAAATCCTCCCAGTACGCTCTAGTCATGTGATATATGTTCAACACTGCAGATTGGTGTTCTTGTTAACCATAACAGGGTTAGATGTTTCTGAGGAAGCCTTGAGGGCGCAGATATGGGGAGGAGTGAAACTTCCATTTGCCCACTACCTACATCCCTGATTTGATCCAAAATACCAGAAACAAGTTAATTTACTGGATGGGCAATTGCACCAATCCATTTCAAACAAGGCACTCATCCCAATTGGGGGGAGGAACTTCACAGTGGCACCTTGCCACTGAGCTGGCTGACGTAAAAAGGCTGAAAGACCCAGAATTTAAATTTACCACAGAAAACCAACATTTAAAATGTCACTGGGCTCCATTTCCACAAATTGAACAGTGTAACGGGAGCAACTGAGGCAGAACTGGCAGCTACTGACAGAGCTAAGCAATCCCACAAATAACAAATCAGATCAAAGCTCTGCAGTCTTGCTACATCCAGCCATGAATGCTGGTGGACAATTAAACAACTAAGTGGAGGGGGAGGCTCCACAAACATCCCCATCCTCAATGATGGGGGAGCCCAGCATGTCAGTGCAAAAGACAAGGCTGAAGCATTTGCAACCATCTTCAGTCAGAAGTGCTGAGTGGATGGTCCATCTCGGCCTCCTACTGAGGTGCCCAGCAGCACAGACTCCAGTCCTCAGCCAATTTGATTTACTCCACGTGATATTAATAAACGGCTGAAGGCACTGGATGCAGCAAAGGCCCTGACACCATTCTGGCTGTGATACTGAAGACTTGCGCTTCAGAACTAGCCAAGCTGTTCCAGTACAGTTACAACACTGGCATCTACCTAACAATGTGGAAAATTGCCCAGATATGTCCTGTCCACAAAAAGCAGAACAAATCCAATCGGGCCAATTGCCGCCCCATCAGTCTTCTCTCAATCATCAGCCAAGTGATGGAAGATATTGTAAGCAGGTATTCAAGCAGCACTTACTCAGCAATAACATGCTCACTGATGTTCAGTTTGCGTTCCACCAGGGCCATTCAGATCCAGATCTCATTACAGCACTGGTCCAAAAAGGTAAAAGAGCTGAATTCCAGAGGTGAGATGAGAGCGACTGCCCTTGACATCAAGGCAGCACTTGACCGAGTGTGGCATCAGGGAACCTTAGGAAAATTAAGACAATAGGAATGGGGGGGAAATTCTCCACTGGTTGGAATCATACTGTTGGCCAGGGGCTGCAAGAAACACAGAATCAGTTACAAACTGCTGGGATTGTTTGACCTGTAGTAACCTGGAGCTCGGACACTGGCCTGTGCTGGTAAAAATCAGTTTGAACTAATTACTTTATGGGACAAGACAAAGAACAGGACACAGGAAAAGGGCCTTATTTGAACACGGTGTGATACCGGGGTCTTTGAGCCTGGGCCAATTAAGAGAAGCTGTGAACGAGGTGATCAAGCTTAAACCAACCGGAAAGACACAGCTCAGATTTGGAGAGATAAGCAACAGGATAAGAATAGAGCTTTTTGGGCATAGAGCCAGTGAAAACTCTGGAGATCAACCATCGTGGAAGCGGAAGACCCTGCGTGAGCGACGTGGCGACGACGTAGAAGAGAGAGAGAGAGAGAGAGAGAGAGAACGGAATGCCTGGCCAGCGTTAACTCTAGCGTTAACTCTCCCTTTTTCAGGTAATATCCTTTGTATTCTGTGACTAGGACAGGGAAAGGTCTGAGGAACCTAGTGGGTGTGCTTATGAATTCTAGCTAGTTTTGTTATTAACTGTATAACTCAGGGGAGTTGTAGGTTTTTGTCTAACTAAGTGTATAAGCCTTATTCTTACATTGTACAATAACGTGAATAAAGTAAATTGATAGTTAAAGAAAGGACTGAGTTCCCCCTCTTTGTACTAAGCCAGTAACTGTAGCTGTGGACAAGGGGGAGTTGACTCCGCTCCACGGTTAACATAATTGGCGTCCCTGGGTGGGCTCGAGGATAAATCTCTCCGTTGAATCAGCGGGAGACTCGAGCCGAACCGAATTGGCAAAGTACAGAGAGAACAGGAATTTAGGGGTTAATTTGTAGCTACTAAGATAAGATGACGAAACAAAGGGAATCTCCAAACCTTGGAGACCCGGATTGTTTTGATTGGAAAGGATTCCTCCAAAAATACGTAATAGCGAAGTGGCCACAATACGGAGCGTATGCTGGTCACACATAAGGGAAAACCTGTAGGGGAAGCTCTTTAGAAGATTGCACAAGTAAAGATGTCAGCTAGGAAATTTAAAAAGATACAGAAGTCAGTAGCTATCGGCTGCTTACTTGAGGAATGGATAGAATGCCAACAGCAGGCTAAAAATGAGCAGAACAGACTCAAGGAGGAAATTAAAAAACTCCGTGAGGAGGCAGCCCACCTTAGTGAAATAGTAACTAATTTGCAGGGACAGAGAAGTGCAGATTTGATGCATATGAACCAATATCAGTTACAGTGTGAAAAACTAGTTACGGAAAAAAGTAGGCAAGAGGGAGAAGCCCAAGCAGCTAAAGCTGAGGTGGAAGGATGGAAGCAGCAATGTAGTGATTTAAAAACTGCCATGAATGTGATTCAGAGAGCAGCTCAGGAAGAGAGAAGTAATTCAGGTGATCACACAAAGTGTCAAAAATACATAGCGAGACTGCAAGAGCAGCTAGCCATGCAGAGAGGTAAATCTGTGCTTTTGCACCCAAAGGAAGTGAGGAGAATGGTGAAGGGGGCATAGATTGGAATGAGTTAGCAGACGAAGCGGCTAGATACGGCCATGATGACGGAGACCCTCTACTCGAGGATCCTCCGCCAGCATATGAGCCAGAGCCAAAGGAGCCATCGGTCCCCATGGCCCCCCTTGTGACCACCAGGGCAGCGATAGGGGCAGATGGTCAGGTGGCAGCTGGCCCGTGTATGACATATTCCACTCCAATGGGGGTACAGCAATTGAGGGATATTGCGAAAGATATTGGGACGTGCGCACCCGGGGATGTTCCTCGGGAGCTGTTCCAAGTGGTTAGTCAACAGAGAGGAATACACGGCTTAAATGATGCTGAAGAAAGAAGATTAATTATAATGTGCCTCCACCCACACATACACTCCGCCCTACCGGAGGAACAAAAACTTAGTAGAGGGACAAATGAGGATTTAAAAGAACAAGTATTAAATGTCATTGGTGCTAATAGAGGGGACCCAGTGGAGGCGCTAACAAAATGCTATCAAAGAAAAGGTGAACACCCTGTCGCATTTGCAGCCCGCATCTGGGCGGTGTTTCAAGGGGTATATGGCACGTACCTAGATAGAGCAAATCCAACACCAGAGATTAGAAACCGATGGCTGAGAATGCTGGTGTCGCATGGCACTGAGGAGTCAAGAAGGGCACTAGATCAATTTGATCCCTCTCATGACACGCACACAGAGGCTTGGGTACTCAGGAGGATGGTTAGAGCATGAGAGAAGGAAACAACAAAATTCTCCAAGGTCCCTGGGGGAAAGGCAATGCCTGTAAAAGATCAGACAATAACCTGGAGAAATGAAGGGAGGGGAACTACACAAGGGGCACCCCACCCAGCCTTTCAGGCAGGACGAAGAGGTAGAGGCATTGGGAGAGGATCAGTCCTAGGAACAGGGAGAATTCCGGGCGGGCCGACCCACTGCTATAATTGTGGCCAGGAGGGACATTTCAAAAGAGAATGCCCAAACCTGAGACAAGAAAATGTAGGTTGGGGAGGAGGCCAGAACAAACGCCAGAGCCTACCCGTGGAAGGACCGAATAGGTCAAATCCTCATTGTGATATGCTAGAGATAGCAACGTCTTCGGGGTTGTACCCTGAACTACAATGACGGTTGCAGGCCTCTCCGTTATGGGTGTGTGACACACAGTGGGATAACACAGGGAGACCCCTAGTGAATGGTAGGGTTGGAGGCCGCCCTGTCACGTTCCTTTGGGACACTGGAGGATCCCGAACCACCGTAAACATCACCAATGTTAGTAAAGTAGATTGGGAAATTCAAAGTAAACTTGTTTTACGTGGATTCACAGGACATTCACAAGTGGGATATGTGAGCGTACCGTTGGAAGTCAGTGTGGGGGACGTAGCAATAGAGCACTCAGTGGTTCTCATTGAGTTACCCAGAGAACAAGAACATATATTAGGGTGTGATTACATGGCTAAAGCGGGACTCTGCTTTGACCCTGTTAATTGCGCGATTTGGAAAATGCCTTTGGGCATGGGTAGTATAGATCACACATCCGTCCCGGTGGGGGAATACCAGGACAGGATATGTACGTTTGGGGAACTGTGGACAAGACCAGAAGAAATGAGTAGTGATAGTGAAGTACAACAAATTATCACACGGAATTCAGTAGTATTTGCTCGACATAAACATGATTGTGGGAAAATGACCGGGAGTGTGTGTATACAGGGCCCAGACCCCAAACCACAGAAGCTGTATGGTTTTCCGAAACAGGCAGAAGAGGAGGTAGGAAAGGTGATACAGAGTTTACTGCTACAAGGGATATTAAGACCGATAGCCTCCACTAACAACTCACCTATTTGGCCAGTGAGGAAACCGGACGGTAGCTGGCGACTAACGATAGACTATCGAGAATTAAATAAGGTAACCCCGTTAACGGCCCCCACCGGAGCAACTAGCCCAGAGACGGTAGTTAAACAGAATGAGGATGCACAGTGGTTCACAGTTTTAGACATAAGTAACAGTTTTTGGTCTATTCCACTGGAGAAGGAATGCCAATATAAATTTGCGTTTGGTTCAAGGACAACAATATACATGGACCGCCCCGCCAAAGGGATTTCATAATTCCCCATCTATATTTCACCAACGTTTAAGGGAAGGGTTAAAAAGGTTCTCAAAGCCTGAATGTCTGGTGCAGTATGTTGATGACTTACTGCTACAAACTGAAACGGAACAGGAACATTATCAGTTACTAAGTGAATTACTCCAATTGTTACACGAATTGGGACTAAAAGTAAACCCTAAAAAAGCGCAGGTTATGAAACAGAAGGTTACTTACTTGGGAATGATCTTGACACCGGGAAAGAGAGAAATTGACCAACGAAGGGTAGTAGCGGTTGGCAGACTCCCTGTCCCGAGGGATGTAAAAGGGTTGAGATCTTTCCTGGGTTTGGTGGGATATTGCAGGGACCACATTGATGGATTCACTACAAAAGCGGACCCATTAATGGAACTACTGAAAAAGAATGTGACGTGGGAGTGTAAAACTGAACACACACAGGCCATTTCAGATTTAAAGCAGGCACTAGCTGCTGCGCCTGCTCTGAAAACCCCAAATCCAACTGAGCCATTTTCATTGGAGGTAGCTACCACAGACACCACCCTCTCGGCACTTCTGTTACAGGGGACTCACGGGAAATTGAGACCAGTACCGTATGCCTCGCATATGCTTTCACCGGTAGAGCAGGGGTATACGACATGCGAGAAACATTTGTTAGCAGTTTTTTGGGCAGTACAGTATTTTACTTACACAGTGGGACTGAATCCACTTACAATATTGACAGAACATACTCCTGTACAGTTACTAGTAGACGGTAGGATCAAAGATGGGTCAGTAAGTCAGAACCGAATTGCTAGGTGGACACTATTGTTGCAGGGAAGAAACATAAGCGTGAAAAGAGTAAAAACTACCACTATGTTGGCAGACAACCCAGTGCATCAAGGAGAGAAACATGAGTGTCAAGTCATGATAGCAAATGATCCCAAGGGACCATTTGTATCAAAACAAAAAGGAGGGGGTAGGAGTGGATTGGAGAAAGCAACGGGGACAGAAAGTAAAGATGCAAAGGAAAAAGAAGAACCCCACTTAAAAATCTTTGTGGATGGTTCCTCATCAGTACAGGATGGCGAGAGGAGGACTGGGTGCAGGATATATGTAGAAGACGAACATGATCAGGAAAAGTTTAGCGCAGCCTTAAAATTGCCTAAAACCATGAGTGCGCAGGCGGCAGAATTAGCAGCCGTCGCATATGTGGTTGGCCACCCAGAATACTTCCCGCCCAGATCGGTTATATATTCTGATAGCATGTATGTCTGTAATAGCCTCACGGAACATTTGCCCTTATGGGAGGCGAGGGGTTTTGTCTCAGCGGATGGGGAGCCCCTTCCATCGGCTCCATTATTAAGATACATCTTTGAAGGAGCACAGGGGAAAGGATATGGGATCACGAAAGTAAAAGCTCATTCAAAACCTGCTCCGGAAGGGAACAGGAAAGCGGATGAGCTAGCCAAACAAGGTGCAGTTAGTGGGCAGGAATGGCAGCCACCGATTGAGGACATTGGGGAACAGAAAGGAAAACAGGTTAAGGTAATGGATTTAACAGAGGAGCAGAAGAAAGATGGAGAATTGAAAAAACTGATAGAAGGAGTAGAGTCAGATACATACAAAGAGTACAAGGGGATAAATATTCAGGACAGAGTAGTTTTATGTGAAGGAAAATTTGTAGTGCCAGAGGGGGAACGAAACCAAACAGTCCACTGGTACCATGACTTATGGGGACATAAAGGGACGGAGAGTACCCTGGAAAGGATAAAGGAGGTGTGCTGATGGTTTGGAATGAAAGGTGACGTGGAACACTATGTCAAGAATTGTTTGATCTGTGCACAATACAACCCCGAAAGGAATGTCAAGAAAGGGGCCCTCCGACATACTAGATCAGTAGAAGGGCCTTGGACTAATTTACAGATAGACTATGTAGGACCCTTACCCCACACTCCAGGAATGTTTAAATACATTCTAGTAATAGTAGATACGTTTACCAAATGGGTGGAAACTTTCCCAACCAGAACAAATACAGCCAAAGTCACCGCGAAAATTCTGTTAGAAAGGGTATTCACTCGATGGGGTTTACGCCGAAGCATAGAATCAGATCAGGGAACACATTTTACAGCCCAAGTAATGCAAAATGTAATGACCCTCTTTGGGGTTAAACAGAAATTCCACATACCCTATAGACCACAGTCTAGTGGAATTGTGGAAAGGGCGAATCAGACATTGAAAAACATGATAGCTAAAATGGTACAGCAGCACAAGACAACCTGGCAGGTCGTTCTGCCCTATGTGTTGATGGTAATCAGGAATACCGTAGCTTCATCAACAGGTTATACTCCCTATAAACTCATGACGGGAAGGGACATGAGAGGAATGGAGGGGTTGGTAGGTTTGGATTTGTCCGAACCTGAGGTGGACAGTATTATATCAGAAAAATGGGTGCAACAGTTCGTAGAAACAGTAAGGGAAGTAAATTACGTGGCAGCTCACCAACAGGGAAAGAAGAGACAGCAAAGTAAGGCTTATTTCGATGTGAAAGCCAGCCCGATAGAGTTGAGCCCTGGACAAAGGGTAATGATCAGAATATACCAGCCCATCTCCTTTCTGAGTCCAAAGTTCGCCGGTCCCTATGAGATCGTAGATAAAGCTAGTCCATCTGTATACCAAGTATTGACGGCGCCAGACAAGAGTGGCTGGTATCACATTAATCAGTTAAAGCTAGTAGGAGAAAAACAAGATAATCACAGTTGGCATGTGATGCTTGATGCTACCGATGTTCCGATTTGAAGGTCAGGGAGATCAAGAGCAGGATCAATTGCGGATCCAAGCGGAAGTGTTTGAAAGACAACCTGATGTTGTACGTCCACATACAGAGGGAAATCGAGGGAAAAAATGAAAGAAAAATAAAGAACCTAGGGAAAGTAAGTGGGCTAGGAGAAATGGACGGTTAGAATCAGTAACAAATTGGGAACAAGATATCGACAGTCTGGCTCAGTGTATGGAGAGACTGGACTTAAAATAGGATAAGAAAGAAACTGTAAATAAGAGCAGAAATTACACTTGTATATTACAGGTCCAGCCAACAATGAAGAGGGTGATACATTGCATTGCTATTGGATTGACCATATTTGGGACTATGGGTAAATCCGCATTGGAGCTATCACGACGAATGAATGCACCGGAAGCAGTGGCGATGTGGGAAGACTATCCTGTGGCCAGAAACAACTTTGCTCGGCAGATCAAGATAGTTCGAACCAACAAAGGACAGCGAGAAGATTTAAATTTGTATTATGCGGGAGTGGATGGGTTGGCGTGCGCGGGAAAGACATTGGGTATACTAGAGGGAACAGGAGTTTGACCTTAACTAACAGAGTGTTAGGTACCTGTGAAGAGGATAGAGGAAGATATTATGTTGGGGCAGTGTTTCATATTCCCCGACATGGGAGCAATTTGACCTACCCTTTAAAGAGAGTCCATAATGTGGGCAAGTACCAGGAGGGTATTTGGATATCTTTAAGTAACCCACCATCTCATGCCATTGTAATGGATGGTGTTGAGAAAGGGGTAGATTTGTCAAAATGTCATCAAGGGGGGAATCACTGGGCCTGCCTGGAAGAGACAATGAGACAGAAACTTACAAATTGCGGGCTCATTGTCCATTTTGCCTGTTAATAACCAGACCTTTTTACAATATGCCCTTGTGGGGCAAACTTATTACATAGCCACGGCTGCTATGAACTACAACAAGGGATGGAAACAGTGCCCTCTGGAGGGACACAATGTAGCCATTCACAATGTAACCTCGGACTTGGTTGTTGGTGGACAAGTACTGCCTAAGCCAATAACGAGGATAGTGATAAAGGAGAATCTTATGGTCCAGCGTACTGATACAGATCAAGAGGTATGGGAATATATTGTCACCGAATTATCACCCATTCCACACCTAACAGCGGATTGGGCACAAATAGCAGAAGAGGCAAAAGAGATAATTCATCAATGGAATAAACACACTAAAACAATTAGAACTCATGCTGACAAGGCAAATGAACTGTTGCGTGACCTAGGGTTTTGGAATAAGTTTTGGAATTGGGGATCTAATGTTCAAATACATCCATGGGTCAGAATTGTATAACATATTGCTGTCATAGTGATTCTATGTGCGCTAATAATTGTTGTATTCAATGTATATCAGCTCAGAAGGTGGAAAAATGAACTTTTGCGAAGATTGGATTGCGGGACTATAATGAAACAGAAGGAACGGTTATCAATATAAACAGAAAAATGGAAAAACAACTGTATATACTAAGTTTTATAACATATCTTTTTATATGTAACAGTATTGCACACTCATTGGGGGACAATCCTAAGAAAAGTATCTTTGGATCATGAGGGGGGAGATGTTGGCCAGGGGCTGCAAGAAATACAGAATCAGTTACAAACTGCTGGGATTGTTTGACCTGTAGTAACCTGGAGCTCGGACACTGGCCCGTGCTGGTAAAAACCAGTTTGAACTAATTACTCTATGGGACAAGACAAAGAACAGGACACAGGAAAAGGGCCTTATTTGGACACGGTGTGATACCGGGGTCTTTGGGCCTGGGCCAATTAAGAGAAGCTGTGAATGAGGTGATCAAGCTTAAACCAACCGGAAAGACACAGCTCAGATTTGGAGAGATCAGCAACAGGATAAGAATAGAGCTTTTTGGGCATAGAGCCAGTGAAAACTCTGGAGATCAACCATCGTGGGAGCGACGTGACGACGTAGAAGAGAGAGAGAGAGAGAGAGAGAGAGAGAGAGAGCTACTTCATGTGTCAGCTGTGGTTCAGTTGGTGGCATTCTTGCTTCTGTATCACAAGGTTCTGGGTTTAAGTCCAACGATAGGGTTTGAGCCCAAAAATCAAGGCTGACAGTACTGTACTGTGGGAGTGCTGCACTGTCGGAGGTGACGTCTTTTGGATGAGACGTTAAACCAAGGTCCCATCTGCCTGTTTAGGTGAATGTAAAAGATCCCATGATGCTATTTCAAAGAAGAGGAGAGGAGTTATCCCTGGTGTTCTGGCCAATATCCCTCAATCAACATCACAATAGAGCAGATTATCTGGTCAATATCACTTTGCTATTTGAGGAAATTTGTTGTGCACAAATTGGCTGCCACATTTCCTACATTACAACAGTGACTACACTTCAAAAGTACTTCACTGGTTGTAAAGCACTTTAAGACTTCTGGTGATCGTGAAAAGAGCTATATAAATGCAAGTTTTTCTTTTTCATCAATGACATTCCCTCCAACATAAGGTCAGATGTGGGGAATTTGGCTGATGATTGCATAGTGTTCAGTATCATTCGCAATTCCTCAGATACTGAAGCAGTCCATGCCCACATTCAGCAAAACCTGGACAACATCCAGGCTTGGGCTGATAAGTGGCAAGTAACATTTGTGCCACACAAGTGCCAGGCAATGACCATCGCCAACAAGAGATAATCTAACCATTTCCCCTTAACCTCGCACGGCATTGCCATTGCTGAATCTGCTCCACCCCCCTCAATCAATATCCTGGGGGGGGTCACCATTGATCAGAAACTTAACTGGACCAGCCATATAAATACCGTGGCTATAAGAGCAGGTAAGAAGGTGGGAATTCTGCAGTGAGTAACTCAACTTCTGACTCCTCAAAGCCAGTCCACCATCTACAATGCACAAGTCAGGAGTGTAATGGAATACTCTCCACTTGCCTAGATGAGTGCAGCTCGACAACACTCCAGAAGCTCGACACCATTCAGGACAAAGCAGCCCCCTTGATCAACACCCCATCCACCACCTTCAACATTCACTCACTGCACCACTGACGCACAGTGGCAGCAGTGTAATCATGTACAAGATGCAATCCAGCAATTCACCAAGCCTCCTTCAACAGCACCTTCCAAACCCGTGACCTCTGCCACCTAGAAGAACAAAGGCAGCAAACACATGGGAACACACCAAATGCAAGTTCCCCTCCAAGTCACACATCATCTTGACTTGGAACTATATCGCCATTCCTCCATTGTTGCTGATTCAAAATCCTGGAGCTCCCTCCCTATAACACATGGACTGCAGCAGTTCCAGAAAGCAGCTCACCACTACCTTTTCAAGGCCAATTAGGGATGGGCAATAAATGCTGGCATTGCCACCGATGCTCAAAGCCCATGAATCAATTTTAAAAATAGGATTTAGAAATGCCGGTATCATCCCACCAATCCCACCTCTTTCAATGATGCCACCAGGAGAGAGGGGCACAAAACGTGCCTGTTCCAGCTTACTGTCATCAAATAAAGAGACATTTGCTTGGAGGGTGATAGTCGTGATCCAAATATTTCCCCCTGCTGGATTTATGTTTCTGCAGCAACTTCCCAGGTCCAAGAATGTCGGGCCCTCAATATCTCAAGACTGCTTCCCTGCTTGCGCAACATGATGCGACATGCTAATAAAAGGCAATAGTCTCAAAGTGGAAGAGGGTTCAGAAATTACAAACCCTTGTCTCCAGTGGAGGATGTGTCCTGGATATCCTTGCCTTTACAGGCACGGTGAAACTCAGAAAGAATGAAGCCAAAGTTTGACCCCAGAGTTAGTAGCATCCTTGTGTTCTGTCTTGTCCTATATTCACTCACTGACAGAAGAGCATACACACAATCTCAGAATACAGCAATATTGCAAAGCAAGTTCTGTTTGGAACCAGCATTCACAAAAAGGCTGTTCTTCTCTAATTGTAAGCCTGCAGGAGCCAGGTGTTTGCACAGCCAATGGCCCCAAGCAAGTAAGTCCTCACAGTGCTCTGTGTCATTTTAATTCACACTTGCAAGCTCTTACACAATAAAACAGCTTTGGATAACCAGGTCAATGATTTTCCATGCTGCCTCAAATCAACAGGGAGAAAACAGACTTAATGTTTTCTCTAAAATAAAAGCAGAATACTGCAGATACTGGAAATCTGAAATAAATACAAGAAACGCTGGAAATACTCAGCAGGTCTGGCAGCATCTGTGGAGAGAGAAGAAGAGTTAACGTTTCAGTTCAGTGACCCTTCTTCAGAACTGGCAGATATAAGAAATGTAAAAGATTTTAAGCAAGTAAAGTGGGGGTGGGGCAAGAGATAACAAAAGAGAAGGTGTTGATAAGACAAGGTCACAGAATCGCTGACCAGAAGGTCATGGAGCAAAGGCAAACAATATGTTAATGGTGTGCTGAAAGATAAAGCATTAGTACAGATAGGGTTTTAATGGAATGAAAACTGAACAACCACAAGCAGAAACATGAAAAAAAAAACAGTGGGTAGGCAAAGTAGCAACAAACTGAACAAACGAAAATAAAATAAAATAAACACAAAAGAGAAAAGATAAAAGTAAAATGGGGGGCCCGTCATGCTCTGAAATTATTGAACTCAATGTTCACTCCAGTGGACTATAGCGTAATCGGTAAACGAGATGCTGTTCCTCGAGCTTGCGTTGATTTTCACTGGAACACTGCAGCAATCCCAGGACAGAGATGTGAGCATGAGAGCAGGGTGGGGGGGGGGGGGGGGGGGGGGGGGGGGGGGGTGGGTGGGTTGTTGAAATGGCCAGCAAACGGAAGCTCTGGGGATAGGTTGTCTACTAATATTCATTATAAGCCCACCGACTCCCACAGCTACCTCGACTACACTTCTTCACACCCTGCCTCCTGTAAGGACTCCATTCCATTCTCCCAATTTCTCCGTCTCCGGTGCATCTGCTCTGATGATGCTACCTTCCATAACAGCGCTTCTGATATGTTTTCCTTTTCCCTCAACTGAGGATTCCCGCCCACTGGGGTTGACAGGGCCCTCAACCGTGTTCGACCTATTTCCCGCAACTCTACCCTCACCCCTTCCCCGCCCTCCCAGAACAGCGACAGGGTTCTCCTTGTCCTCACTTTCCACACCATCAGCCTCCATATCCAAAGGATCATCCTCTGCCATTTTCACCACCTCCAGCGTGATGCCACTACCAAAGGCATCTTCCCCTGCCCTCTCTTATCAGCATTCCGAAGGGATCATTCCCTCCACGACACCCTGATCCTCTCCTCCATTACCCCCACCACCTCGTCCCCTACCAACGGCACCTTCCCTACAATCGCAGGAGGTGTAATACCTGCCCATTGACCTCCTCTCTCCTCACTATCCAAGGCCCTAAACACTCCTTTCATGTGAAGCAGCAATTTACTTGTACTTCTTTCAATGTAGTATACTGCATTTGCTGCTCACAATGTGGTCTCCTCTACATTGGGGAGACCAAACGCAGACTGGGTGACCGCTTTGTGGAACACCTCCGCTCAGTCTGAAAGTATGACCCCAAGCTTCCGTTTGCTGGCCATTTCAACACTTCCCCCTGCTCTCCTGCTCACATCTCTGTCCTGGGATTGCTGCAGTGTTCCAGTGAACATCAACACAAGCTCGAGGAACAGCATCTCATTTACCGATTAAGCACGCTGCAGCCTGCCGGACTGAACATTGAGTTCAATCATTTCAGAGCATGACGGGCCCCCCATTTTACTTTTAATTTTAGTTATTGTTTTTCTTTTTTTCTCTTTTGTGTTTATTTTATTTTGTTCAGTTTGTTTCTACTGTGCCTACCTACTGTTTTTTTTTCATGTTTGTGCTTGTTTTATCTTGTTCAGTTGTCAGTCCATTAACACCCTATCTGTACTAATGCTTCGTCTTTCATCACACCATTAACATATTGTTTGCCTTTTCCTCCATGACCTTCTGGTCAGCTATTCTGTGACCTTGTCCTATCAACACCTCCTTTGTTATCCCTTGCCCTACCCCCGCTTTACTTGCTTAAAATCTTTTAAATTTCTTATATCTGCCAGTTCTGAAGAAGGGTCACTGATCTGAAATGCTAACTCTTCTTCTCTCTCCACAGATACTGCCAGACCTGCTGAGTATTTCCAGCGTTTCTTGTTTTTATTACTGTTTTCCTCATTCATCTCACTTTCTGCCCCATATCACCAGAAACACATACAGAATTTCAACATTCATCAAGACCAAAACCTGTTTCCAGACCAATCACATCTTTATTGGTTTAAACTTACTGAAGTTTTGGTTGCATTTTATCATCATTTAAACAAAACTAGAATTTATAGATATCTGTACAAAACGGAAGATAAAAGGGATACAATAATCAATCAATGCTGTTCCACAGCTCAACGTAAAACATCTGATCACTCAATTGGAAGCATTGTCATATTTTTCATTATCAGAAACATAACATACAGCGATTGGTGACCAACCACAGGCATTGAAGCACTGGATAACAAAATTTTATTTCTAAGAGTAATGAAGACCTGACATCGAACAGTATGACTACATGTAAATGTTTGGAGAGCAAACTTGTGACAAGAAAAAAAGCCTTCTGTGCATAAATTCTGGAATGATGGCCCCACAATGGGAATTAGGTTCACATGTGACTTCTGGACAAACTGGTAATGTTAAAATAATTTGTGTGAGGGTCATTGTGGCTTAGTTTGTTAGTGAATGGAAATATCAGGCATCTCAATGCTGTCGGCCTCATTCAATAATTGGAAGGAAATTAAAAATATAAGAAAGGATGGAATGAGAAATGGTTATTCAACTGATCAAGGCCGTTTCTTCTACAATCTGTGTTCATTGGACTTCATCCAACATGTTGGGACTTATATTATAATACCAGCTATGCAACAGTGTTGTTCCAGAGGCACTGACTCAATGATAGCCTTGCTCAGTGCCAGCGTACTCGCTTTTGAATCAGAAGGTTGTGCGTTCAAATCCTGCTCCAGAAACTTGAGTACAAAGCTTCAGCGGACACCTCTAGGTAGTGCTGTCTTTCAGATGAAATGTCAAACTGAAACTCAATCTGCAGCCTCAGGTGGACACTTTGGCATCAAGGCAGCATTTGACTGTGTGTGGCATCAAAGAGCGTTAGTACTGTTGGTCGTTGTGTAAGACACTTAAACGGGCGTTCTTACTTCCCTTTAAGGACCTGACCCCATACTGAGTATCAATCACACAAAACTAACTTTGGATACAATTTCCATTTTATGTATAACACCTTTCGTAACTCACCAAGCAATAATAGATACTTACAACACCAGTTGTTCAGTAGACCCACGTACATAAGCTTGTTCCCGGGTGGTCAGATCCGCTGAACTAATTCTTCCGCATGACTTCCTGTGATTGACAAAGTCACACTTTCTGGCTGCAGCAGCAATGTCCTTGTGAGCTGTGGCTTTATACCCTTTCTGACCCTGGTCCCTTGGCATATTAGGTAATGTCTTAAATTGGGCTATCCGATTGGGTTTCATTGCCTTATCAATCCCACCAATGCTATGCAAGACCACCTGCATGTGGTTATTTCTTGCTCTCAGCAGGGGGGAGGGGGTCATAGGTGCATACCAGCAATGGATGTGATATCTGTTTCTTGATAAGGCAAGAAGGAAACCATTCTCACATATTCCAAGAGGCCATTGTCCATGAGAGTGGTTGTAGACAGATTGTCTGATGTTGTAATAGCCCAGGGCTACCACTTTGATGGCATGTCCTGACTTGTCTGTGTGTGTGTTTGTGTATGTGTGTCCATGTCCAGTTACACTGTCTTTATTTTAAAAAAAGTCCAGCGATGATGTCTTCAGTCAGAATTCTTCTCCCGTCGTCCCAATGTCCATCGTCTCCATGTTCCTAACACCCTGTGAGCCCCACATGCTGGTTCACCCCACTACTGGTTACATTTTACTTGTAAATAGAAGTGTAAGATATTAAAATGCCTTTCAACATAACAAAAATACAATAGAGATCTAAATGCCTTACAATTGGGAATCAGGGAGAAAACTCTCCACTGGCTAAAGTCATATACCTAGCACAAAGGAAGATGGTTGTGGTCGTTTGAGGCTTAAGAACATCACTGCAAAAGTTCCTCAGGGCAGTCCAACCATCTTCAGCTGCTTCATCAATGACCTGCCCTCCATTATAAGGTCAGAAGCAGGAATGTTAGCTGATGATTGCACAGTGTTCAGTTCCATTTGCAACTCCTCCAATAACGAAGAAGTTTGTAACCGCATGCAGCAAGACCTGAACAACATTCAGGCTTGGACTGTTAAGTGGCAAGCAACATTCATTTCACACAATTTAAAAAAAAAATGTTTTTGTCGTATGTGGGCATCACTGGCTAGGCCATTTCTTGCCCATCCCTAATTACTCTTGCTCATCCCTAATTACTTTTGAACCAAGTGCCTTGCTAGACCATTTCAGAAGGCATTTAAGAGTCAACGACATTGCTGTGGGTCCGGAGTCACATGTAGGCCAGACCAGGTAAGGACAGCAGATTTCCTTCCCTAAAAGACTGGGTATTTACAACAATTGACAATGGTTTCATGATCACCATTAGACTAGCTTGTAATTCCAGATTTATTAACTAAATTCAAAATCTGCCATGGTGGGATTTGAACACCTGTCCCCAGAGCATAATTTCAGTGGCATTATCACTATGCCACCACCTCTCCACAGTGCCAGGAAATTACCATCTTCAACAACAGAAATCGTCTCACCACCTACCCTTGCCATTCAGTGGCATTACCATCACTGAATCCCCCTCCATTCACACCCTGGAGGTCACCATTGACCAGCTGCTTTATAGGAAGTAACCCTAATTTACATATGTTCTGGACTCTCAGTGATCCATTGCTGGTGACGGGGTTCACAGCATACTATGTGCTGTCCAGTTCCAGTGGGCTTCACTGGGTTCCTTGGATGTGAAGCTAGTCCAAGGTTTCTATGCACCATACTTGAGGTACTCAGTGCAATAAGCAGCAGCCAGCACAATACCAGTCCCATTGAACGAAAGAAGAAAGAAAGCACCTCAGGACATCAGAAAGCACTTTGCAGCCAATGAAGAAATTTTTTGAAATGTATTTTCTGTTGTAATGCAGGAAATGTGACTGACAATCTACGCCCAGCAAAGTTTCATGTACAACAATATGATCATGAACAGATAATTTGTTTTGGTCACTAAAATAAAAGCAAAATACTGCGGATGCTGGAAATCTGAAATAAAGACATGAAATGCTGGAAATACTCAGCAGGTCTGGCAGCATCTGTGGAGAGAGAAGCAGAGTTAAAGTTTCGGGTCAGTGATCCTTCTCTGGAACTGGCAAATATTAGAAATGTCAAAGGTTATAAGCAAGTAAAGCGGGGGGTGGAGCAAGAGCTAACAAAGGAGAAGGTGTAGATTGGACAAGGCCACAGAATAGCTGACCAGAAGGTCATGGAGCAAAGGCAGCAATATGTTAATGGTGTGTTGAAAGACAAAGCATTAGTACAGATAGGGTGTTAACGGACTGAAGATTGAACAGCAGCAAGTACAAACATGAAAAAAACAGTGGGTAAGCAAACTGAACAAACTAAGATGAAATGAAATAAACAAACAAAAAAATATAACAAATGTAAAAAAGAAAAAAACTAAAAATAAAAGTAAAATGGGGGGCCCGTCGTGCTCTGAAATTATTGGACTCAATGTTCAGTCCGGCAGGCTGTAGTGTGCCGCATTGGTTAATGAGATGCTGTTCCTTGAACTTCCGTTGATGTTCATTGGAACACTGCAGCAATCCCAGGACAGAGATGAGAGCAGGGGGGAGTGTTGAAATGGCAAACAACCGGAAGCTCAGGGTCCTGCTTGCAGACTGAGCGGAGGTGTTCCGCAAAGCGGTCACCCAGTCTGCGTTTGGTCTCCCCAATGTAGAGGAGACCACATTGTGAGCAGCGAATACAGTATACTACATTGAAAGAAGTACAAGTAAATCCGTTGAAATGGCAAGCAACCGGAAGCTCAGGGTCCTGCTTACGGACTGAGCGGAGGGCCCTCAACCGTGTCCGGCCCATTTCCCGCACCTCTACCCTCACCCCTTCCCCTCCCTCCCAGAACCGTGACAGGGTTTCCCTTGTCCTCACTTTCCACCCCATCAGCCTCCATATCCAAAGGATCATCCTCCGCCATTTCCGCCACCTCCAGTGTGATGCCACTACCAAACGCATCTTCCCCTCCCTTCCCCGTCAGCATTACGAAGGGATCGTTCCCTCTGCGACACCCTGGTCCACTCCTCCATTACCCCCACCACCTCGTCCCCTTCCCATGGCACCTTCCCCTGCAATCACAGGAGGTGTAATACCTGCCCATTTACCTCCTCTCGCCTCCCTATCCCAGGCCCCAAACACTCCTTTCAGGTGAAGCAGCGATTTACTTGTACTTCTTTCAATGTAGTATACTGTATTCGCTGCTCACAATGTGGTCTCCTCTACACTGGGGAGACCAAATGCAGACTGGGTGACCGCTTTGCGGAACACCTCCGCTCAGTCTGCAAGCAGGACTCTGAGCTTCCGGTTGCTTGCCATTTCAACACTCCCCCCTGCCCTCATACTCACATCTCTGTCCTGGGATTGCTGCAGTGTTCCAGTGAACATCAACGCAAGCTCAAGGAACAGCATCTCATTTACCGATTAGGCACACTACAGCCTGCTGGATTGAACATTGAGTTCAATCATTTCAGAGCACGACGGGCCCCCCATTTTACTTTTATTTTTAGTTATATTTTCTTTTTTACATTTTTTACATTTTTTTGTTTGTTTATTTCATTTCATCTTAGTTTGTTCAGTTTGCTTACCCACTGTTCTTTATCATGTTTGTACTTGCTGCTGTTCAATCTTCCGTCCGTTAACACCCTATCTGTACTAATGCTTTGTCTTTCAACACACCATTAACATATTGTTTGCCTTTGCTCCATGACCTTCTGGTCAGCTGTTCTGTGGCCTTGTCCAATCTACACCTTCTCCTTTGTTATCTCTTGCCCCACCCCGCTTTACTTGCTTATAACCTTTGACATTTCTAATGTTTGCCAGTTCCGAAGAAGGGTCACTGACCCGAAACGTTAACTATGCTTCTCTCTCCACAGATGCTGCCAGACCTGCTGAGAATTTCCAGCATTTCTTGTCTTTATTTGTTTTGGTCATGTTAGTTGCGGGATAAATATTGACCTGATCACCAGGCAGCACTCACCGTTCTTCTTCAAATAGTGCAAAGGGACCATTTACATCTGTATAAAAGAGAGAGAGGGCTGAATTTTCCCCGTGGAGGTGGGAAACAAAAGTCAGGACTGTTTTCGGGTCCCGAACCTGCCTCTGTTGGGAAACAGATTAAAGTCACAATTTTCATGGGGGTGAGTCTTTAATTGAGATGTTCAAATACAACCAGGGGCAGGAACAAAGGCAGGTCAGATAAAGAGTGGGACTGATTTAAACTCCCCATGAAGCTATCACTGAGGCTGTTGGTTGTCCTAAGAGATTGCTGATTGGTGCTGTGGACGGCTTTGGCACAGAGAGAAACAAGATGTCACAGGAGAGCCAGAGGCCTGGCACCTGGGGCAGAGCTGCCCCTTGCTTCATCGAGGCTGATGTCAATCTAATGTTGGAGGCCGTGAGGGAGAGGAGGGAGGTTCCCTTCCCAGAGGGTAGCAGGAGGAGGCCATCCACCGAAACCAAAGAGGCCTGGGTGCAGATTGCTGCCACCATCAGCAACAGAAGTGAGACTAGAAGAACCTGGATTCAGAACTGTAAACATTCAATGACCTTATACGTTCTGGCAAGATGACTGCAACCCCCGACCTTCAGGATGTCTCAGGACTTGCATCCTCCAGCAGACACAGCACCTGAGGAGCCTCAGGGTGCATGCTGCTCCTGAACATTGGAGGGGTCATTGCCCAGGGCACTTTCTGACCCCTGAGAATGGCTCACAGCCATATTGCTGCTGAGGACCTGTCACCACTGAGACATGCAGTTCCTAATGTATAGGGGCAAATGATAAGAGCCACAGAGGACAAGAATGCCTTATCTCACTCTGTTCTGTCCTTGCAGGAGAAATGAGCATACAATGTCCAGGAGAGACCGGAGGAGGGGTGCTGCTCTTCTACTGCATCACCCCAAGGGAGAAAAGCAATGGAAATAGTCAGAATATTGAAAGAGGAGGCAGCCGGGCCCGGAAAAATGGGAGCTCTTGGTATACCTCGTGATTACAGAAGGCAAAGTGGTCATTGAGAGGGTGCAGTGCACTTCACCCCGTCCGATAGCGTGTCACACACTGAGTAACATTGGGTTGCCTCAGCACTGCAGCGGTTTCAAATCTCCAAGGCTAGATGTCATCAACTCATCTTGTGTCTCCCACAGGTGCAGATGAACAAACCATGGCAGCCTCTCCTCCTCCCTCCACAGGCCCAGAGCAGCAAGAAGGAGATGAAGAAGCACCATCGCACCTTACAAGTGCACCAATGTAAATACTCTTATCTTAGTGGGTCATTGCACGTGTGGGTGATGATCACAGCATTGGAGGTGCCAGAGGCAGAGGGAGCTATGGTCAGTTCTTCACAAAGGAGGGAGGACAGACACAGCCCTGCTTAGCTGGGCACAAATGCAGGGCCTCAGGAGTCATTGGAAAGGAGGCTCTATCTTGAACAGCAGTAGGAGATATGCTCCCACATGGCAGTTCCCTGAGGCAGTGCAGGTTCTTGGGCAAAAGATGGAGGAGTCAATCGAGCTCATGTGTGCCGCAATGGCTCAGGGCTATGAGCATATGAGCTCCTCCATAGACAGTGTGGCCAACCTCTTGGAGTGCAATATGTGGCATTACTCAGAGTGCAGGCAAGAACTGTGCACTGACATCTACAGGATGCAGGAGATTCTGGGTAACATGGACTGGTCAGTGCGCTGTTGGCATAGAGATCATTGGAGGGGATGTCAGCTGAGCCCCAGCTGGTGTCCTCTGCCAGGCATCCTGAGCGCCCAGCAAGGGCTGTAAATGTCACGCGGCAGGATGAGGGTGCCACCCCTCACAGGGCGCCCTCTTCATCCTTGGCTTCCTTGGCCCCTCTGACTGAGGGACTATCACTGCAGCAGGGCCACATGATGGAGGCTGCCCCTGCAGTGATGTAGTTGCAGCAACCTCTGGAGATGCCCCGATGGACAGCTCCATGACGAGGACGACCGCCATGTGCATCTCAGCCACAAACCGAGAAGAGTGAGCAGGCTGCGTCCATCTTCTCTGAGGCCACCAGCGGAGCACAACATAGGAGTGGTCGAGCGCCGGGGCCACTGCATCGCACGGAGCACTAAGTGGTCACTGAGATATGTTCCTACTGTCTGTGTGTACTGTTTTCTTCTCTTTGCAATGTATAAATTATGACACTTTAACTACGCTTCTGGAACTCCTTTTATTGCTGCCGTGACAGAAGAAGTGGTATGAGGTGGCGAAAGAGGTAAGATGATCCTCCATGGTGAGGTCAAAGCTTCTGGGCAGATGTACTTCCTTCATTGGCAGTGAGTGATTGGATGTTTCGGGCTGTGTTTTCTATGCATGTATTAGCACAGCTATCTCAAACTCTCTTCCCTGCCATGCCCCTCAACCTAGGTCAGAGGGGCTCAGTTGAAAAATTTCTGAATCAGGAGATCCCTGACATTCTCACGAGCCCTTCATTCCCCGAGTTGTGCCCAGCCACCTCTTTGTGCAGCCAGGACACCTCATTGTTCTGCATCAACTCCCTCCACCTCCAGTTCCTCCTCCTCTCTCACCTTCCGCTCCTGCTCTTCCCCTGATGAGCCCTCCTTCCAGAGCCTCACCGTCCTCAATGTCCACACCCCTCTGGAGGGTCATATTATGGAGAACGCAGCAGATCACCACAATGACAGAGTTCCGTGCAGGAGGGTATTGGAGGGTTTTGTCCAACCATTTCAGGCACCGGAATTACATCTTCAGAAGCCTGATGGCCTGTTCAACGGTTGACCTAGAGACAAGATGGCAACGGTTGCTTCGCCTCTGTGCCTCTGTCTGGGGCATCTGTAGGTGGATGAGTAGCCATGTCTTCAGGGGATATCCCTTGTCCCCTAGGCTCTATCCAAGTGCTTTGGGGTTGGGGTGAAGACTTGAGGTAATGTGGACTGCTAGACGATGAAGGAATCATGGCAGCTGCCAGGAATACACGTGCAGGGGATCCCTGATATTCATGGCATCCTCATGAGCCCTTTGCACCCCGAGCCGTGCCCAACCAATTCTTTGTTCAGGCAGGGCAACCAGTGCTATGAAGTGTGAGATCTTCGGCAATGAGGGCACAGATCTCTGTGACCGTCTGCCTGGAGAGTCGCACTCTCCTGCAGCACTGGGTCTCAGTAATCTCCGGGTAGCTCCGTCTTCGGCGGAAGATCATGTTTTGAGGCTATGCCGGAGTTGCCTTCCTGCCCCACTTCCCTCTCCCATGCCCTCCTGCTCAGGATTCCATCAGTCCTGTGAAGAGTGTTGCTCCTCATCATTACTGAGCTCAAGATCAGACAGTCGTGCCCCCATTGCCAGCAGTAGGCATCCTTTAGGACAGGTGCCCATGCTAGTGTGATCAGCAGCTTTGCCCCCTGTTCTTCTGCCCCCACTATAATATGGGGTGACAACCCCGTTCAATGCCCAAGCATTGACTGCCCACTCTCCCTGCCACCTGCTCAGCACCAAGGGCACCTCCTTTCCAGAGGCCAAGTACCCCTCTACCCTGCTAACCCTCTTATGGGGCCGGGATAATTTGCTG
Source organism: Heterodontus francisci (assembly GCF_036365525.1). NCBI lineage: Eukaryota > Metazoa > Chordata > Chondrichthyes > Heterodontiformes > Heterodontidae > Heterodontus > Heterodontus francisci. The sequence continues at coordinate 18,396,319 of NC_090388.1, forward strand.
GGGCAGCCATGACTGGCTCCCCACTCTGTACCTGCCTCCCTTCAGCTGTTCAGCAACGGATAGTGCTTGCAACCAATGCGCCCCCATGAAAATTTCAACCTCTCCCTCTAACAAGCTCTGAATGAGCTGCTTAGCTACTTTAATTGGCATCAATCAGGAGGCGGATGGGATCGCTATCCCGCCCTCCCCCCACCCTGCATTGGGAATGACATCTTGAAACTGAAATGCTGGCCAGTGCCAGTGTTTTTGGGTGCTGCTTGCTTCCATTTCCAACTTCAACCCAGAGCCTTGGACTTAATGTCTCACCTGAAAATCAGCACCTCCAACAGGACAGCATTCCCTTAGTCCTGCACTGGAGTGTCAGCCTAGATTACATGCTCAAGTCCCTGGATGGGGGGCTTGAACTGACAAGATTGTAGCACTTAAGCAAGAGTGCTACCCACTGAGCCAGGGCTGACACCTGAGACTGTTGAGGGGTGCAACTGACCATTAAGAAATGTCCAAGAGAATAATGCTCTATGAGATTGATTAGATTAGATTAATTTGATTAGATTAGAGATACAGCACTGAAACAGGCCCTTCGGCCCACCGAGTCTGTGCCGAACATCAACCACCCATTTATACTAATCCTACACTAATCCCATATTCCTACCAAACATCCCCACCTGTCCCTATATTTCCCTACCACCTACCTATACTAGTGACAATTTATAATGGCCAATTTACCTATCAACCTGCAAGTCTTTTTGGCTTGTGGGAGGAAACCGGAGCACCCGGAGAAAACCCACGCAGACACAGGGAGAACTTGCAAACTCCACACAGGCAGTACCCGGAATCGAACCCGGGTCCCTGGAGCTGTGAGGTTGCGGTGCTAACCACTGCGCCACTGTGCCGCCCTATTAATCTTTTATTATTACTTCTATTACTTCTAATAGTGCTTCTATTATTATTACTTGTTCCTTCTCTGAATGCATAATCTAAATTTAGTGATGCCAGTTTCTGCCTTCCAATAACATAAGGTCACACTCTGAACCATTGGAAGGTCTATCTAACTTTAGTTCCACTTATCCTTGTGCACTCCTCGAAGAGAGCTAACTCTAGGTTTGGGTAATGTACGTCTTTTTTTGACAAAGACCTTGGTCCAAAGATGTCCAACTCAATCTCATTCCCAAAATACAAGTTATGATCTCAGCCTGGCTTCTGGCCACCTCACCAGCATGTGCCATTTTGTATCATCATTTGAAGAGGTTTAATTTCTGTGTGTTCATTCCAGTCATTGATCAGTTTAGAAAATGGGTTATCAAATATATTAATTTAGCACAAACGTTACTTAGCAAGTGGGCTAAAGATAGAACCATAGAATGATACAAGACAGAAGGAGGCCATTCAACCCATCATGCTTGTGCCAGTTCATCTATCCAATTAATCCCACTCCCCTGCTCTTTCCCCCATTACCCTGTAATGTTTTTCCCTTCACGTATTTAATTCTCCTTTGAATGTTCATATTGAATCTCCTTCCACCACACTTTCAGGCAGTGTATTTCAGATCACAACCTGCTGTGTAGAAAAATCTTTCTTCATATCGCCTCTGGGTCTTTTACCTATCATCTTAAATCTGTGTTCTCTGGTTATTGACCCTTCTGCCACTGAAAACAGTTTCCCTTCATTTGCACAATCAAAATCATTTTCAACACCTCTATCAAATCTTCTCTTAAGCTTCTCTACTCTAAGGAAAACAAGCATAGCTTCTCCAGTCTCTCCAAATAACTGAAGTCCCTTATCCCTGGTTGCATTCCAGTAAATCTCATCCGTACCCATTCCAAGGTCTTGACATCCTGAAAAGAATGTGGTGTCAAGAACTGAACATAATACACTAGCTGAGGACTAGAACCAGTGTTTTATAAAAGATTTGCGTGCATACTCTCCCGGGTTTCTTTCTGCAGCCCTTTAAGCTCATATTACCTCTCCTTTTGCATTCTACCAAAATGTATCATTTCACACATATGTCAGTCCATTTTAATAGTTTGTCCTGTAGTCTGTCGCTATCATCCTCATTGTTTACTACATTTCTACGTTGCAAATGATCTGCAACCTTTGAAATTATGCCCTGTATACCCCAATCCATGTCATTAATATATGTCAAAAAGAGCAATGGCCCTAATACCAGTCTCTAGTGAATACCACTGTATACTTCTTTCCAGACTGAAAAACAACCATTAATCACGACTGTTTGCTTCCTACTCCTAGGACAATTTTGTATCCAGGCTGCCACAGTCCCTTTAATCCCATGGGCTTTAATTTTGCTAACAAGTCTATTATGTGGCTTTTCATCAAATGTCTTTTGAAAGTCCATATACACACATCAACCGCAGTACCCCCAGCAACACTCTGTTACTTTATCAAAACAGTCGATCAAGTTAGTCAAATATAATTTGCCTTTAACAAATATGTGCTGATTTTCATTTATTAATCCATACTTTTCCAAATGTCAAATAATTTTTTCCCAGATTATTGTCTCTAAAAGTTTCCCCACCACCAATATTTGGCTGACTGGCATGTAGTTGATGAGTTTATCCCTCTCTCTTTTTTAAGCAGGGGTGAACATTGAGAGAGAAAGAAAGGAATAGAGAGAGAGAGAAAGCAAGGAAGATAGAGAATAAAGAAATGACAATAAAGAGATAAAGAAAGTTAGAGAGATAAAGAAAGAGAGGAAAAAAGGAAGCAAGGAAAGAGGAAAGATGCCAAGAAAATTGTCCTACTGTTCTTCACAAAAACAGCCTGGGTCTCTGAACTTCACCTGATTAGGCAAATGGACTTTTTGTTTAATGTCTCATCTGAAAGGCAGCACCTCTGACAGTGCTGTACTCCCTTGGTACTATGCTAAAATGTCAGCCCAGATCATATGCTCAAGTGTGCAAAGAAAGCTATACCCCAATACTGAACAGTTGTGAAATACATTTTGATGAAAATTTTGAATGGAACCAACTGGTCTTTCACTGCATGTATGAAAAAAACTCTGGCATAATTTTTGCCATTTGTCATATCCGATTAGAGATGCACCCCGAAGAATGTACGAACATATGTATATACAAACATGGAAATTTGATGAGTAGAAGAATACCAGCTGGTCCGCTGTGCCTGTCACATACCATGATGGCTAGAGCTTCATGATTAGATATTTCCTTATCTACTCCTCCCCACCCTCTCTGCACCCCCATGCATCCCTGCCCCTACCACTGCCATGCAATCTCCTGAGAGAGGAATAAAAAGAGAAAACCCACATGGCCAATATATGAGCAAAATACTGCGGATGCTGGAAATCTGAAACAAAAACAAGAAATGCTGGATTCACTCAGCAGGTCTGGCAGCATCTGTGGAAAGAGAAGCAGAGTTAACGTTTCGGGTCAGTGACTTCCGAAGAAGGGTCACTGACCCGAAACGTTAACTCTGCTTCTCTTTCCACAGATGCTGCCAGACCTGCTGAGTGAATCCAGCATTTCTTGTTTTTGTTGTGGCCAATATATGATATTGACAGTAATGCAATCTTATGCAAGAAATGTGCACATCAAGTAGACCTAATAATTTCCTTTACGGGGATGGTGCTGTACACATTATGGTAATAAATCTAATTGTTTATGATGTAACACTGGAAAAACCTGACCATAAAAGTTTCAGGCAAGGGAACCAGCTACTTGTACCTGGTCTGGCCCACAAATGACTTTCGTCCATATTTCGTGATGGATGGGCAATAAATCTTAGATGGGCAAAGTTGAACAACCTGCCCCCTGATCTTGTGTGGAGGAAAATTCCTTCTTCCAGAAGAAGGAATTTTCCTCCACACAAGATCAGGGGACAGGTTGTTCAACCTTGCCCGTCTAAGAGCGAAGTCCAAAGTACGGAAAGTCCTCATCAGGGAACTCCTCTTTGCTGACAATGCTGCTTTAACATCTCACACTGAAGAGTGCCTGCAGAGTCTCATCGACAGGTTTGCGGCTGCCTGCAATGAATTTGGCCTAACCATCAGCCTCAAGAAAACGAACATCGTGGGGCAGGACGTCAGAAATGCTCCATCCATCAATATTGGCGACCACGCTCTGGAAGTGGTTCAAGAGTTCACCTACCTAGGCTCAACTATCACCAGTAACCTGTCTCTAGATGCAGAAATCAACAAGCGCATGGGAAAGGCTTCCACTGCTATGTCCAGACTGGCCAAGAGAGTGTGGGAAAATGGCGCACTGACACGGAACACAAAAGTCCGAGTGTATCAAGCCTGTGTCCTCAGTACCTTGCTCTATGGCAGCGAGGCCTGGACAACGTATGTCAGCCAAGAGTGACATCTCAATTCATTCCATCTTCGCTGCCTCCGGAGAATACTTGGCATCAGGTGGCAGGACCGTATCTCCAACACAGAAGTCCTCGAGGCGGCCAACATCCCCAGCTTATACACACTACTGAGTCAACGGCGCTTGAGATGGCTTGGCCATGTGAGCCGCATGGAAGATGGCAGGATCCCCAAAGACACATTGTACAGCGAGCTCGCCACTGGTATCAGACCCATCGGCCATCCATGTCTCCGCTTTAAAGACGTCTGCAAACGCGACATGAAATCCTGTGACATTGATCACAAGTCATGGGAGTCAGTTGCCAGCGTTCACCAGAGCTAGCGGACAGCCATAAAGGCGGGGCTAAAGTGTGGCGAGTCGAAGAGACTTAGCAGTTGGCAGGAAAAAAGACAGAGGCGCAAGGGAAGAGCCAACTGTGTAACAGCCCCGACAATCAAATTTTTCTGCAGCACCTGTGGAAGAGCCTGTCACTCTAGAATTGGCCTTTATAGTCACTCCAGGCGCTGCTCCACACACCACTGACCACCTCCAGGCACTGACCCATTGTCTCTCGAGACAAGGAGGCCAAAGAAAAAATTGGGCAATAAATGCAGTGCTTTCCACATTCTGGGAGCAAATTAAAAACCTATTTCAAGCTGCTCCCAAAAGCACCTTTTTTGGCTGATTTTTTGGGGGGAGATCCATTGAATCATTAGGGTAGAATTTCTGGGAAAGGGGTAGAGATTGGATGCTCCTGATCGTTTACCATAATTTTGGCTGAAGATCATCAGAAAATGCAGAGAGAAGGCACAAACAGTGTTTATGCCATTTCCTCAGGGTTTCCAGGGATCTTCTGCCAAGGTTATGGCAGACTTTTGAGAGAAACTCTTGGAAATTTAACCCCATTGTGTCTAAACTGATTTCATATGAAGGCACTGGTCGGGCTTTCATATGAAGGCACAGGTAGAATTGATTAGTTATGGACATGAGCCATATTGTACACTGCCATACGTGTCCTCTACTACACAAACACCGCATTTCCCCAAGTTACCCAGTGCTTAAAATTATTGCTAATTCATGCTCCGCAAGAAACTGTCAGGAGGAACTCCAAAATAGAAGCCTATTGCTTCATATAGTCCTCCTGTTACCCAATACAGAATGGAAACAAGCTTGAGTACCCATCAATTTTTGATGATGTGCTGAATATTATTGGTTGGTCTGGTCAGTTGCTGATTTACTTGGCTCAGATTCTAGTGAAATGGTAATCATAATGCCAACAGGTTTAAGCTGCAGGCCAAATAATATCCTAAGAAATTTGGCAAGCCACTACCCCATTCAGCCTGCTGCTTTGCACCTCCTGTTTGAGGGGCATTGAGATGCCAGAGGAAATACTAGAATAGCAAGACCTTTTTTTTCTTAAGATTTCATTCGGTGCGTATAGCTCAGCTTCGAATATCTGACATTTTAGTAATTTCCACCCTGTCTCATTATAATATTGAGAAGTTTTACCATTTGTAAAACTCTTACTCAATTTTCTATTGAGATGGGGTTATATTATTATTAGCTTGGAGTCATGGATGTACACAGACCCTGATACTTAAAGAAACTCACTAATAAAATAGCCTGCTTTCATGAAATTTATGATATTACTGATATCAGAGCTGAATGATGATCTGATAACGTAAAAGGATAAAAATGAGATTCTTGTATCGTCAGAAATGACACTTCTCATATGATCCTCCCTATATTTCTGGAGGTTCAAGCACTCGGAGAATTGATCTTCAGCATAAGATAGATGGCATAAAAATCCAAAGGGAGCTCACTGGCCAATCTGCCATTTCCACCAACTTCCCACCAGCCAGCAACCGTACGGATTGGTTGAAATGCTCACGACTTTGAGAGTAGGTTAAAGAAATACTCCTCCAATTCATCATGATAATAGATAAGTTTGGCTTGGGTACCCAGTCTGTCATAGGAAACATTGGTATTAAGCACATTGAAAATGCAGGCTGAAGGCTTTACAACAGGAAAAAATAGTTAGAATGCAACCACTCAACTGAATGGATTCAATTAAAGTGGTCTATTAAAATGTTGCTCTTGAATTCCCTCACACAATTTGTGGTGTGTCACTTACAATAGTGAATTATATTTTAACATACAGTAACATGGTAGAATATTGCTCTAACACCTGGATTAGTACTTGGCTCTTGAATAAGAAGGCAGGAGCTTATGGATATTATTGTAATATTGTACAACCGCTGTGATACAGACACAAATACAACCATACAGTATTGATAATGGAAGAAACATTCAGGTGCTGGGATTTCAAAATACTGAAATTTGATAGCATGTTATATCACTGCTGTACTTTTCTGCAGAGAACGAATATGGACAGATTGGAAGCAAATAAACTAAAAGCATTATACTCGGGTTGCTGTGAACTGGATACTTGTTTTCATTCATATAAACCGTCCTATTTACATACCATCATAAAAATTGATATGGTATGCTGTTCATTATGATGAAGGGGCAATATTACTAAATGTGTTCTCCCTGCACTAAACTCTGCAGCTAGATTTTCTGTTATTCTCACAAAATAGACAGAAAATGCAGCCCAGATGCTTTCAACACAATTTGCACTCAACACATGGGAAATTACAAAGTTCAAGAGAGGGGAAAAAAAGCATGTTTTAATAACACCTGTCTTACAGAGTGATTTGAATTAGTGGATTTGAAAAAGTATCTATGTGATAGGCAGACCACCAGATAGATGCTTTCATGTTTACGTATCATATTCCAGTCGCTGAATTCAAACAGGAATACCAGGTGCACCACCTTATCACTCTCCTAATGCAGCTTGTTACATGATAAGACAGGCAGGGAAATCACATGTTTAATAATCTATATAATTTAAAGTCTCGTATCCAGCATGTGTCTGACATCTCATGGCTTTCAAAGGCACCCCATCCCTGAAAATGTGGCATCAGAGGCAACACACTTTAAAAGTGTTACATCTCAAGTGGTGTGATTCCTCAAAGCATCACACCTCTCCAGGGCTAATAAATCATGATTGCCTCATTTAACCACAAACCTCGAAAACAACTAAATATCCAATTGAGTAAGTGTGAATAAGTAAAAAGGGAACAAGTGGCCAACAGAAAATCAAGCAATCAAATCCCTCATTTTTTTCAAAACCTGCCATTTGCTAAATAGCAAGAATAACAAAATCAATCAACCAAATTGAACAGAGAGCAGATGTATTGTTAATCTCCTGATGATATAGCCAATCATTTGCAATATTTAAAGCCAACAAAATTGCATTCTGAAATATTTTATTTTTACTCATTTAACTAGACAGAAGATTGGGAGGGGAAAGGATATTACTCATTCATGAAAAATCAGACAGTAAACAAGTCTTAGGAGAGTCAAGGAAACATCCATTCTATGCGAAGAATCAGATTATTTGTTCCCAAATAAAGCGCCAACAACAATATCAGAAAAATAGCATCAGGAAGACCCGGAAGCCAAAATCGGTGAACGGTAATGCAGGAGAAAAGAATTGTGAGAACTTTCTTTCTTCTCAATATTCTCCACACTACTCATGTGGACAGTAACTATGCTGGACTACATTTCCTAGGATGCTGAATCCCTTCCATGATCATTCTTCACATGTGAGGCTGGACAATGGGGATAAGCAGTCTGCTCAATAATTGGGGACAATGCAAGGGAGCAGGGGGGAGATATGCTTCCCCGTGTATTAACATAACAGTACATTATGTTTTCAATCAAGAGGATGAAAGCCTTGCATTGGTAGGATGTGCATGGTGATAGAATGTGGACATTAGGCCATTGCCAAGCAAAAATTCACCTTATTGCTTAAGGCACATTCCATTTATTTGGACCAGCCATAACAGCAGGTCAGAGGCTAGGAATTCTGCGGCGAGTAACTCACCTCCTGTCTCCCCAATGCCTGTCCACCATCTACATGGCACTAGTCAGGAGTGTGATGGAATACTCTCCACTTGCCTGGATGGGTGCAGCTCCAACAACACTCAAGAAGCTCAACCCCATCCAGGAGAAAGCAGCCTGCTTAATTGATACCCCATCCACCACCTTCAACATTCACTTCCTTCACTACTGATGCACAGTAGCAGCAGTGGGTACTATATACAAGATGCACTGCAGCAACTCACCAAGCCTCCTTCAACAGCACCTTCCAAAGCCACCAACTAGAAGGAAAAGGGCATCAGATGCACGGGAACATCACCACCTGCAAGTTCCTCTCCAAGCCACACATCATCCTGACTTGGAACTATATCACCATTCCTTCACTGTTGCTGGATCAAAATCCTGGAACTCCCTTCCTAACAGGACTCTTGGTGTACCTACACCCCAAGGATTGCAGTGGTTCAAGAAGGCAGCTCACCACCACCTTCTCAATTAGGGATGGGCAATAAATGCTGGGCTAGCCAGCATTGCCCAAATCCCATGAACGAATAAAAGAGAAATGACTGATGTTTGCTATTGGAGATGATTCATTGCTCCATTCATGACTCCTCCACTTGGAATAGTTGAAGTAAAGACTTCAGTTGAGCGAAAAAGAAATAACATGTATTTATATGCCTTTCACGTCCTCCGGTAATCCCAACATGCTTTACAGCCAGTGAATTAATTATGAAGTGTAGTCACTGTTGTTATGTAACAAGTGCAATATAACCAATTTGTGCACAACAAGGTCCCACAAACAGTGATGAGATAAGTTGGCCTGATAATTTGTTTTGATGGTGTAGGTTAAGGGATTCATGTTGGATTAGAATTATATTGGGTGAATGAGATGACTCTTTTAACATATTGCTTTATGATTCCCATATGTAGAGCAGCTAATCACTCTGTTCATTCTATCCTTCTAGCATTCAAAAATTAATTCTGAAATACACTGACTAAATTTTAGTCCCTAGAAATTATAGATTTAATGCAAATTACTAATATAATGAGTTTAGAATCCCTTAAAATTTAATACTTGGGACTTCTACTGGTAATCAAATGTCACATGGTTTCATTTGCATTGAAAATCACAGGTAAAACAATGTTTGACATGCAGTTATATTGTAGTACAACATGAAAATGGTAGATAATTTAGGGAATCATGAAATTTTAAAAGAAGTACATCTTTCACAAAGTCGTGGAGATTTTTAGTTTAGTCTAGCTTCTTGACAGTCTATTAGTGCATTTCAAGCAAGCAAAAAAGAGCTCTATTCACGAAGACCTAGGCCGCGGAGCAACTACGGCAGATGGAAAGGCAATCGTCGGAGGTACATAATGGCTTGTCCATATTTCCTGTTGTATCGATGGACTCAAATTTCTCATACCCCCAGGAAGTGTGGTAAATTTGAATTTGCTGATCATTCCAATGCATATGGCAGACTTTATATATAGGTGAATATATCTCTTCACAGTGTCCTGGTTTAATCACTCTGCTTCAGGTTGGCTATCTTGCCGAAATGCCTCCAGCTTCTTCAGATACACAGGCTTATGTCCAAAGCGATGGTTATTTACTTTCTGTTTACTAGTGGGCTTCCGCTTCATATCATTATTTATTTATTCATTCATAGGATGTCGGTGTTGCTGGCATTTATTGCCCATCCCTAATTGCCCTTAACAAGGTGTTGGTGAGCTGCCTTATTGAACGCTGCTGTCTGTGTGATGAAGTACTCCACAGTATTGTAAGATAAGGAGTCCCAGGATTTTGACCCAGCGACGAAGAAGGAATGGCGATATACTTCCAAGTCAGGATGGTGCGTGACTTGAAGGGGAACTTGAAGATGGTGGTATTCCCATGTGCCTGCTGTCCTTGCCCTTCTAGGTGGTGGAGGTCATGGGCCTGGAAGGTGCTGTTGAAGAAGCCTTGGTGTGTTATTGCAGTGTTTAAGGTGGTAAATGGGGTGCCGATTGTACCCATTACAGCTACGGTGTGCCAGTGACGGAAGAAGTGACTGTTTAAGGTGTTTGTTTAGGTACTCATCAAGCAGGCTGCTTTGTCTGGATGATGTTGAACTTCCTGAGTGTTGTTGGAGCTGAACCCCTCCAGGCAAGTGAAGAGTATTCCATCATACTCCTGACTTGTGCCTTGTAGGTGGTGGAAAGGCTTTGAGGAGTCAGTAGAGGAGTCATTTCCTACAGAATAGCCAGCCTCTGACTATATAGGGTTTTTCTTTGTATCCTCCTGCCATCTACTACAATCTGCAGCATCTGCGGTATTTTGCTTTTATTATACTACAATCTGCAGCTTGTCATTACTGAATCTGTGTTTATGCCTTCTGTATTTCCCCTGCATTTCTCCTGAAATATCCCCCAGCTGGAGTGGTCAACAGTGCACAATTTATCTTGATTTAGTGCCTGTTTAGCTGATTGAACAGCATTACTGCAGGTGCCTTCTGACTGGTCACTTGATTGTGTGTTCGTTTTAGCATATCGCAATGCAGCACAGAAACCAGACCGTGTATAGAGTAAAAATGTGCATTATCGGGAGGGTTATATCAAAACTGAAATTAACTTCCATGTGGTCCTAGGAACCTTTTACAATTGGTGTCGCACTGTGCTTTACAAATTGGACATGTACATGAAGGATTATTTACCTCTCACTCCCGGCAGCATGGCAACAGGCAGAGTTCCCTCCACCCCTGACAATGAGCGGAGTGCCCATTTGGTGCCCACAGTTTTCCATTAGTATTCGAATGAGGCCTGAACTTAAACATCAGGCTGATGGTGAAGCTGTTACACCGACTTCCAGCTTACCCACCACCATCCCCACCCCCAGTCCCCATGGACTTCCCAGCCTAAACCTTCTGGATTCACGCCAGCAGAGAGATATTTCACCTGCCACCAGTGCAGATCAGAAAATGGACCCTCGACTGGCAACAATCAATGGCTACTTTCTGATTTGCTTATCCTTTCTCTTACTCTTTTAAACCTTGGGGATGTCCTGCACTGAAACAAGAAAAGACCTGCACTGCATTTAGTTTGCTGTGTGCAATATAAATGCTACAAGAAAAAAAAGATTCAATATTAACAAAAATATGTTTTTTTTTTAAGTATGACTGCCCCCAGAAGTTCAGTGGGCAAGTTAGATCAAGGAGATTGATTGATTCTGCAAGTTATGCCCTTTTTTTAGTTTGAATGAAAAACTGCTTGAAAAAAGGAATTTGTTACTGAGAAGGTATTAGCAGCAGATTATTCTTATCACCGAATGTTTGTTGGTCTGATTGATGTGTAAAGCCTGTTCTGACAATGTAAAACCATTTTTTTGGTGTAATTAAGGTTTTATCATTCCTTATAGAGGTAAGATATATCAAAGCCCCATAAAAAAAAACCTCAAAGGCAACAAAGGCTGTATGGAATATACTAATCTTTCTATATTAATCCCCTTATCTCCAACTGTGTCTAAATTTAAAGTTAAGGATCAGTGAATGGTTTAAATTCAATTTGCCCCTTTAATGCATTTACACTTTGATGTGGTCCCATTGATGTTTTCATCTGTTCTATATCCTAAAACAGGTTTACATTTATTCTCATTAAAAGTTCTCTGTACTTTTATAAGACCATTATTCGCTTTAAATAAATGCATTTTATCGCCATGTGAATTAATACAAATATAAGGATGTTACTAGGAAAGAACCCCATTGCAGTCATATGCAACTATGGGTTTAGGTTTTGTATGTACAGCTGCACACATAGGCCTGGATTTTAGGTTCGCGAAGAGCAGGAAACTGGAGGGGAGGTCCAGTTGTGTGGGGGACATCTGGAAGTAGGTGCAGCGCGTATGTCATTGGCTTTTCAACCCAGATACTGCATTACTGTATTATTTCTGGGTTTCCCAACCAATTAGCTTTAGCAGGTGCGATGATGACCCTCAAGAGTCAATTTCAACTCCAGTATTTAAAGGGATATTTCCAACATGAAATTCAATGGTTTCTGGAGCTGGGAACAGAGCAGAATGAATTGGCAGAATGAGTCCAGGTGTTCAAAGGCTGCGCCTTGTTGTAGTGATGCCTTCCTGGATGTGATGCAGGGGTCGTAAGGGCCCACAGGGAGATACATTTTCCTACAGATGGGAAGAGGACGCATGACAGTGAAGCAAAGAAGGTGTGGCTGAAGGTTGCCAATGAGGTCAGCAGCAGGGTTGGCACCACACTCATGGATTCAATGCCAAATCAGGGCAGGAAAGCTGAGCACAGTGGCACATTATGATGTGTGTATCATGCCAACCCCCTCACTCTGTCTTCTCAAGCCTATAGCAACACATCACTCCTCACACCAAATTACCTTGCAGGCACACCCATTCCTCTCTGTCTATACACTTCCTCACATTCCCATCTGTCCATCCACCTCTGATGCTCACCCTCATCTTTAATGCAGTGTCATGCCTTTCCCTCGTGGTCACCCTGAACAAATTCTCTCCATCCATAGAATGAAGATGTCAGATTACTCTAACTCATAGGTCTCCTTTTTCCCTACTTGCAGGAGAAGAGAGTATAGAACATGAGGGAGGCAGAGAACTGGAAATGGCCCTCCAGCCATCTCCATACTGGTAACTGCAGAGGAGGAAGCCCTGGAGTTCAGTAGTGTCTCGACATGCCTGGCCATTCGAGCTGAGGAGATGGGGTCTCCCAGCCATGTGGCATACAACACTGACTCATGTTGACTTGATGTCAGTAGAGAGTGAAATATGATCATGTGCATAATGATCAGGTAAAACATTCCTATTTTGACAGTTCTAATTCATGTCTTTAATCTCCCACAGGACCTTCAAGTGTCCTGCAGGCGGTGCTCGAGGGAATACTGACAACACTTCACATACTCTGAGGGTGCACCATCGTGCAAGCAAACGCGGTGGCGTAGTGGTATCGTCACTGGACGAGTGACTAAGTTCTGGGGACAATGGTTCAAATCCCACCATAGCAGAAGGAGGAATTTAAATTCAATTAATAAAAGTCTGGAATTAAAAAGCTAGTCTAATCATTTCCCCATCTGGTTCGCTAATGTCCTTTAGGGAAGGAAATCTGCTGTCCTTACCTGGTCTGGCCTGCACATGACTCCAGGCCCACAGTAATGTGGTTGAATCTGAAATGGCCTAACAAGCCACTCAGTTCAAGGGCAGTCAATGCTGGCCTAGCCAGTGATGTGATGCCCACATCCCAGAAATGAATTTTAAAAAACAGTGTGAGTGGGACCAGTAAGGAAGATAGTTAGGCTTCAGCTGGTGATTCACACATCACTGGTGAGCATGTTCAAAGGGTGGAGGCAGGAATAGCAGTGGTGAGGCCATGCCAGAGGCTGCAGGACATGCCAAGCTGTACTCAGCTGAATGTAGCTGCTGTACCTTGGAGACTGTCAATGAAGGGGATACTTCTGCAGCAGCAGCAAAGAATATGTGATGGATGGACAGGTGGTCCAAGAGCACTGTGCATGCTTGCAGAGATATTGGAGGAATCTCTCATGATGTGACAGGCCTTTGCGATGATGTCTTTGGAAAGAGTGGCCACCTGCATGCAGCATCAAAGGTGGAAATCAGACAGGTGCACACTGGCCCTCACCAATGGTTTGCACAATATGGGCTGAATTTAGTGAGGCCTGACAGTGGACTCAGAAGTTGGTGCTGCTCCTGTTTGTCACGTGGGTGGCTGCCTCACTGCAGTCATGTGGTCGGTGGCTGTTTGCATAATGGAAGCATGGGACCTGCCCAATAATGTGGTGGGATGCGAGGCACCGAATACGGTGTCAGATACCAGCGTTGCTTCCTTGCACTGATTTGCTGCTAGCTACTCAAAACTGAGACCCATTTTGCAGTGAATCTGGACTCCACAAACCCCCAAGGCAGACACCGTGGGATGGCAGAGGTGAGACACAGGGCAGCCCAATGATTCAGCGATGCTTCGCTCTAGATTCTCTTCCAGGCTGCAAGGGAAAGGTGGGAGGTCCTCTTTTCCAGCAATGGCAAAAAGAGGTCCTCCCGCCTGGCCAAGCAAGCCTGGATGGAGATAGCCGAAGAGGTCAGTAGCCGTGGGATCAATCCACCACCACTCCTCCGCCCCCGGCAATTAGGTACATTGCTGCAAGAGGGTCAATGACCTCCTGTGTTCTGCCAAAGTGAGTGCTCCTCACCTCTCTCCTTTTTAGTGATTGCAAGTAGCTATGTAGGAGGGAGCAAGACATGGGGAGATAGGCACTACAATGGCAACGGCAGAAGTGGTTAGGCATCACCTCATCCTGACGGATGCATGGCTGCCTTTCAACCACAGGTTTCAACCACAGGTTTCAACCACAGGTCACCTTCTCTCACAGCTTATCCCCATTGACTCCCCTGAGAGCAGATGGGAGCATGAGCTATATGTGAAAGCCCAGTAGGGGACGAGGGGCTGACACTAGCAGAACTGTCGTGTTGATCTCTCTGTGAAGTATTACTATCTTCATCGTTCCACTTGCAGGACAAGAAGGCCCACAACAGGAGGGAGACAGCCTGAACTTGCAGAGGCATACCGGATCTTTGACCTCTCACCACAACCAAGGAAGAGGCGCTAGAATTAGTAGGGTCACAGGGTGGCCATGCCATATCAGATGGAGAAACTGGAGTCTCCCCACAAGAGAGTGAGGATTGGCTTCCACCGACATACAGTTCACTTCTGGAGACCTACATCACGTAAGGTTGGCATGACAAAATCTGCACAGCCGAACCCACACATGTTTGTGTTCTCTCATGCAGGTTAATGTCTGTACTATAAGGGTCTGAAAGGGTTAATGCTTGAGACAGTGAGAGTAGCCCCTCCCACTGTAGTGATGATGACATAGTAGTCACATGGGTATTAGGCTTGGAAGAAGCTAGAAGCATTATGAGAGGTGTTAGCTGGATAGGCTTAATGAGAGTGTAAATAGTTATGTATATAAAATAAATGAGTTACTACTTAGCCATACCAAGACTCCAAGACATCTGTAAACAACACTCAACTACACAAATAACACTACACAATATGGTGGCAACAATGAAAACACCCAGAAATTATTGAAAGACCCCACCTTATACAGTAGCGCCAAGAAGACGGCAGATCTCAAAAGGAGAATGCGAAGAGCTCCAGAGCTGCTCTGTTGCCAAAGGAAGACACAGGCAGGTGGTAGGTCAGCTGCGCAGGCATTCAGGCTGCACCACAGAAGCATGGTTGTCTGCAAACAGAATCCAGGTTTAGTGATCGGGCTGCGAGTCATAGTACCCGAGCAATGGTTGGGGATCGGGTAAGAAACCTTTTGGAAAGGGTGCATTTAATATTTAACAACACACTGGGTAGTTGAGACGGGGAAGAAAAAAGTTGATCCCTTACAAGGGCGAGTCTGGAGTCAGCGGCTGTTACTTGAGCTGAGTGTGGAGGAAAAGCACAGGAACACCTGAAAAAAGTGGGAAACATCCAAAAAGAACAGGAACAGCTCCATTAAAGCAAAGAAAAATTTCTTGCAAGAAAAATAATTCCAAAAGAGTTAGGAAAAAATGGATTCGAAATATACGATGCCTGAAAGTTTCCAGAATTCAGAAGGACCCAATCAGATACAGAATTGGTCTATATGGAGAAAAAAGTTTCTACGATTTAGAATAGCTTTTTAGCGATACACCAAATCTAAGGCTGAGCAAGTTAATACTCGATTATACCCCATGGGTGCAATTGCCGATGACATAATTGTAAGGCAAGGTATAAATGAAGCTTCAGACAAGTTTAACGATGTGTTACAAGCCTTCGACAAATACTTTTGTTACACCAGGTGAGGAGGGGGTCTCAGGCTCCCCTTCGGTCCTTCTTTGGTTTGACCGCACAGGGTTTATTCTTTTTTAACACAGTGATTGAACTTACCACCTCAGTGAGCGCTTGCTCCTGTTCCTCTAATATAATTGCCAAAGAACCAATCAGACAGGTTTTCTTGAGTTTAAGCAAGTAATATGTAAGTTTATTATCCTTACTACTCTAAACCGGTTAAAATTACTAAAATAGGCTACTCATTCATGCCCACATTCACACGAGAGACACACACACATACAAATAGATTACAGAGGGAAAACGGAGTTAGGTGGTTGGAGTAGAGTCTGAAATAAATGGAATTTAAATACAGTTCATCAGTCCCCGAGTGTTTGGTTGAAATTGTAGTTCTGAAGTCCTCGCTGAGCCACGTACACGGTGCGGGCATGCTTCTCAGGCTCCGGAAGGCAGAAGAGGGGGTTTGGCCCTTGTCCCCCTAGTTGTTGGGTGTGGCGGTTTGTAGGCTTGGCTTTACCAGCTGCAGCTTCTCTGGTTCTTTATTGGAGGGAGAGAGAGAGAGAGAGTTGCACCCTTGATGGCTTACAGTTACTGTCCTGCTGTCTCAGTCACAACTCACAATCTCCCCAGAGTTGCACAAGCAGTCACATGACATTACCACCTCTTTGTGTTAATGAGGTCCTTCTGGAATTTTCTCTGAGATTCAAAACTTTATCCCCCACAGGCTGTCCAGTCACATATGGTGGGGGTTAGCTCTTTCAAAGTCAATGGGTGGCAATGGCTATTGATGACTGTGTTGAGAAAGCCATCTCAAGTAATATAATCAGAGAGCACCCCATTGTTCCAGCTAGGTTGCCTCAGTCATGTTGAGTCTCGTCTACTGTGTTGCTGTTTCATATACAAATTGCCATGGCCATCTTGGCTGCTACCTTTTCTTTTTTTTAAAGTTATTAGTAACAATTTTCAGTAAAGGCCTCAGGCAAAGTTCCAATCGATGAAATTAATATTTCCCATATGGCATGTAGGGTTTTCATCACACTTTACTCTAAGAATTAATAAGATCTTGGAAAGAGCAAAGTTTAATAAAAGTGTCCAGAAGCTGAGCAAATCAGTGGATGCTTTCATTAATGATTTGCACAGATTGACTGAGAGAATAAAAACAGAAAGTGCTGGAAATACTCAGCAGGCCTGGCAGCATCTGTAGAGAGAGAAGCAGAGTTAATGTTTCAGGTTGGTGACCTTTCATCAGAACTGGCAAGGGTTAGAAATGTAATAGGTTTTAAGCAAGTAAAGCGGGGGTGGGGGGAAGATCATGTCTTAGTAATTTGATTGAGTTTTTTGAGGAAGTAACAAGGAAGATTGATGAGGGGAGTGCAGTGGATGTGGTCTACCTGGATTTTAGTAAGGCATTTCACAAGGTCCCACATGGCAGATTGGTCAGTAAAATGAAAGCCCATGGGATACAGGGGAATGTGACAGGTTGAATCCAAAATTGACTCAGTGACAGGAAACAAGGGGTAGTAGTTGACGCATGTTTTTGTGAGTCGAAAGCGGTTTCCAGTGGCGTTCCACAGGACTCAGTGTTGCGTCCCTTGCTGGTTGTGGTATATATTAATAATTTGGACTTAAATGTGGGAGGCATTATTAGGAAATTTGCTGATGACACAAAAATTGGCCTAGTTGAGAGTGAAGAGGATAGCTGTAGACTCCAGGATGATATCAATGGTTTGGTTGAGTGGGCGGAAAAGTGGCAAATGGAATTCAATCCAGAAAAGTGTGAGGTAATGCCTTTGGGGAGGGCAAATAAAGCAAGGGAATACACAATAAATGGGAGGATATTGAGAGTGGTAGATGAAGTGGAGTGCATATCCACAGGTCCCTGAAAGTGGCAGGACAGGTAGAGTGGTGAGGAAGGCATATGGTATGCTTTCCTTTATTGGCCGAGGTATAGAATACAAAAGCAGGGATGTAATGCTGGAACTGTATAAAACGCTGGTTAGGCCACAGCTGGAGTATCGCATACATTTCTGGTCAATGCATTACAGGAAGGACATAACTGCTCTGGAGAGAGTACAGAGGAGATTTACAAGAATATTGCCAGGACTTGAAAGTTGCAGCTATGGAAGATTGGAAAGGCTAGGCTTGTCTTCCTTAGAACAGAGGAGGCTGAGGGGTCACTTAATTGAGGTGTATGAGGGGCTTAGATAGAGCAGACAGGAAGGACCCGTTTCCCCTAGTGGAGAGGTCAATTACCAGGGGACACGGATTTAAGGTGATTGGTAGAAGGATTAGAGGGGACATGAGGAAAAACTTTTTCACCCAGAGGGTGGTGGGTTCCGGAATTCACTGCCATGAATGGTGGTGGAGGCAAAAACCCTCAATTCTTTTAAAAGGTACCTGGACATGCACCTGAAGTGCTGTAACTTGCAAGGCTATGGACCAAGTGCTGGAAGGTGGGATGAGATTGGGCGGCTAGTTTTCGCTGGCCGGCATGGACACGATGGGCTGAATGGCCTCCTTGTGTGCCATAATTTTTCTATGGTTCTAAAAGAGAACAAAAGGGAGGGTGTGTGATAGGACAGAGGGCCGGAGAGATTAACTGACCAGGAGGTCAAAGGGGGCAAAGACAAAGAGAGTGTGCCAATGGTGTGGTGAAAGACAAAGCATTAGTGCAGACAGTGTGTTAATAACAGAATAATGGACAGCCCTAGCCAAAAGCACAAACATGAAAAAAGCAGCAGGCAGGCACATGGTAAAAAAAATGATGAAACAAAATAAAATAAAATAAAAATAAAAAAAGGGCCAGTCATGCTCTGAAATTATTGAACTCAGTGTTCAGTTCGGTAGGCTGTGGCATGCCTAATCAGAAAATGAGGTGCTGTTCCTTAAGCTTGCATTGCTGTTCATTGGAACACTGCAGCAGGCCCAGGACAGAGCTGTGGACATGAGAGCAAGGCGGTGTGTTGAAATGGCAAGCAACCGGAAGCTCGGGGTAATGTTTTCGGACTGAGCAGAGGTGTTCTGCAAAGCCGTCACCCAATCTGCGTTTGATCTCCCCAATGTAGAGGAGACCTCATTGTGAGCAGTGAATACAGTATACTAAATTGAAAGAAGTACAAGTAAATTGCTACTTCACCTGAAAGGAGTGTTTGTGGCCTTGAGTAGTGAGGAGAGAGGAGGTAAAAGGGCAGGTGTTACACCTGCTGAAATTGCATGGGAAGGTGCCGTGGGAAGGAGACTAGGTGTCGGGGGTAATGGAGGAGTAGACCAAGGTGTCACGGAGGGAATGATCCCTTTGGAATGCTGACAGGGTAGGGGGAGGAGAAGATGTGTTTGATGGTGGCATCACGCTGGACGTGGCGGAAATGGCAGATGATGATCCTTTGGATGTGTAGGCTGGTGGAGTGGAAAGTAGGAAAGTTGGCTGAGGGATGTGACTACAGTGAACCGAAGTCTGAGTTGATCAGGAACTGAATAGTAGTGGCAATAGCTGATGAGTCTTTTACAAGACGACCTCTTGAGAAAGCGATTCTGTCAGAAAACAAAATAGAACCCATCCTGCGGACTGAAGAGAAGCCTTGGATCAGAAAGAATCAAATGATGATACAGTTCCTGAAGCCCAGAATGGAAAACACTCTACAGATTAAAAAGTACACTCGGGGGAAGGTGCAAGATGCCGTGAAACCCTGCCAGCACTGCGGAGCCAGAAAGACCCACAGACATCAACAGTGTCCTGTTAATAAAGCTGAACACTTTAATTGCAATAAGACAGGCCATTTCTGAAAGATATTCCAGAGCAAGACATCTTCTCACAGAAATGCCAAGCAAAATGCCTTCACACATAAAGCTGTGAATGAAGTGGAACAACTTCCATTGGAAGACAAACCAGGAGACTTCCTAGGGGAGATAAAAGATCCCAATCAAGCATTCTAGATGGCAGACATTTATGTCAATGGACATATTACTAATTTCAAATTGGACACAGGTGCAAGTGTCACAGTTTTGTCAGACCAAGAGCCGTGGTTGTTGACACATTGCTTACAACCAGCAGACACTCAGTCACATGGTCCAGGAGGGATTGAACTGAAAGTCAAGGGAAAACGACAAGCTACACTTCAATATAGAGGAAGAGAGATAATGGAAACTTTATACATTCTAAAAGAAAAAACGACAATTTTCTTTATTAAGCAGAAAAGTGTGCTTAGGCCTACATTTAATCAAAAAGGTGGATGAAATTAAACAGCCAGAGTACAACAGTTGCTTTCAAGCAGACTTTCCAAAGCTATTTTTGGGACTAGGAAGACTGAAGACTGAAGAGAAGATGCCAGACCGGTATGTATCTTTAGACCAAGAAAGATACCACACCCACTGATGAATCACATACAACATCACCTGGAAGAGATGACCAGAATGGAAGTCATTTCTCTTGTTATGGAACCAACAGAGTGTTGTTTGTCTATGGTTTTAGTTCTAAAACGAAATGGTACTATTCATATCTGTGTGGACTTAATGCAGCTTAACAAAGACATGGCAAGGGAAATCCATCCTATGTTTTCGGTAGATGACAGCTTGGCAAAGCGATCCAAAAACATCATGTTCACTAAACTCGATGTGAATAGTCAGTTTTGGCAGGTTCCGTTGGACGAGAAGTCAAGAATACTCACATTTATCACACTATTTGAAAGATTTTGCTTCAATCGGTTACCATTCAGTATAACATATACACCTGAAATCTTCCAGAGGACCATGTCCAATATTCTGCAAGGCCTCAAAGGGGTGATATGTCACATGGACGACATCGGGGAATCTGTCGAAGAACATGACCAGAGAGTAAAAGCGATTTGACATCATCTTCAAGGAAAAGGGCTGACACTTAATGACAAGTGTGAATTCTTGAAAGTGTCCATTCATTTCTTGGAACATATTGTAAGTAGTAACACTACAATGGCAGACCCACAATAGACGAGGCCATTAATCAGTTTCCAACTCCAACTTCAGTCCAACATATCCAAAGATTCCTTGGAATGGTGAACGAATTGACAAAATCTTTACCCAATTTTGTGCAGGTAACAGCACCAATACGATAACTCTTGAAAAAAGATCAAGCATGGTGTTGGAAAACACATCAGAAACAAGCATTTTGAAGAATTAAGGAGGTGCTAGTCTCTCCAGAGATATTGACACATTACAACCCTTCATTATCAACTATAAGATGCCTCATCTACAGGGTTGGGGCAGTCCTTTTCCAAAACAGCAAAATGGATGTGGCAGATCAATCTATTGTGCATCTAGAACTTTGTCTGAGGCAGAGAGAAGGTATGCTGTCATTGAAAAAGAAGCATTTGCAGTCACATGGGCTTGCGAGAAGTTTTCTGATTACATTATTGGCCTGGTTATTGAGATAGAACACAAATGTTTGGGGACCCCCTGGGGACGAGCGACCATAATATGATAGAATTCTTCATCAAGATGGAGAGTGACGTAGTTGATTCTGAGACTCGGGTCCTGAATCTTAGAAAAGGAAACTATGAAGGTATGAGGCACGAGTTGGCCATGACGGAGTGGGAAACGTTACTTAAAGGGAGGACGGTGGATAGACAATGGCAAACATTTAAAGAGCGCATGGATGAACTGCAACAATTGTTTATCCCTGTCTGGCGCAAAAGTAAAACGGGAAAGGTAGCCAAACCATGGCTTACAAGGGAAATTAGAGAGAGCATTAGATCCAAGGAAGAGGCATGTAAATTTGTCAGGAAAAACAACAGACCTGAGGATTGGGAGCAGTTTAGAATTCAGCAAAGAAGGACCAAGGGATTGATTAAGAAGGCGTAGTGGTTAGCACCGCAGCCTCACAGCTCCAGCGACCCGGGTTCAATTCTGGGTACTGCCTGTGCGGAGTTTGCAAGTTCTCCCTGTGTCTGCGTGGGTTTCCGCCGGGTGCTCCGGTTTCCTCCCACCTCCAAAGACTTGCAGGTTGATAGGTAAATTGGCCATTGTAAATTGCCTCTAGTGTAGGTAGGTGGTAGGAGAATGGTGGGGATGTGGTAGGGAATATGGGATTAATGTAGGATTAGTATAAATGGGTGGTTGTTGGTCGGCACAGACTCGGTGGGCCGAAGGGCTGTAACTCTAAATAAATAAATAAAAATAAAAAAATTAAAAAGGGGAAAATAGAGTACGAGAGCAAACTTACAGGGAACATAAAAACTGACTGTAAAAGTTTCTATAGGTAGGTGAAGAGAAAAAGATTGATGAAGACAAATGTAGGTCCGTTACAGTCAGAAACAGGGGAATTTATTATGGGGAATAAAGAAATGGCTGACCAACTAATTGCATACTTTGGTTCTGTCTTCACAATGGAGGACACAAATATCATACCAGAAATGTTGGGGAACACAGGACTTTGTGAGAGAGAGGAACTGAAAGAAATCAGTATTAGTAGAGAAATGGTGTTGGGGAAATTGCTGGGTTTAAAGGCTAATAAATCCCCAGGGCCTGATGGTATGTATCCCAGAGTACTTAAGGAAGTGGCCCTAGATATAGTGGATGCATTTGGTGGTCATCTTCCAAGATTCTATAGACTCTGGAACAGTTCCTACAGATTGGAGGGTAGCTAATGTAGCCCCACTATTTAAAAAGGGAGGTAGAGAGAAAGCAGGGAATTATAGACCAGTCAGCCTGACATCGGTAGTGGGGAAAATTCTAGAGTCCATTATCAAAGATTTTATAGCATAGCACTTAGAGAACAGTGGGAGAATTGGGCAGAGTCAGCATGGATTTACGAAAGGGAAATCATGCTTGACAAATTTACTAGAATTCTTTGAGGATGTAACTAGTAGAGTTGATGAGGGGGAGCCAGTGGATGTGGTTTATTTGGACTTTCAGAAGGCTTTCGACAAAGTCCCACATAAGAGATTAGCATGTAAAATTAAAGCATGTGGGATTGGGTGTAGTGTATTGCGATGGATAGAAAATTGGCTGGCGGACAGGAAACAACGAGTAGGGATAAATGGGTCTTTTTCCGAATGGCAGGCAGTGACTAGTGGGGGACCGCAGGGATCAGTGCTAGGACCCCAACTATTCACAATATACATTAATGATTTAGAAGAGGGAACTAAATGTAATATCTCCAAATTTGACACAAAACTGGATGGGAGGGTGAGTTGTGACAAGGATGCAGAGAGGCTTCAGGATAATTTGGACAAGTTGAGTGAGTGGGCTAATGCATGGCAGATGCAGTATATTGTAGATAAATGTGATGTTATCCACTTTGGTAGCAAAAACAGGAAGTCAGATTATTATCTGAATGGCTATAAACTGAGAAAGGGAAATATGCCGCTAGAGCTGGGTGTTCTCATACACCAGTTGCTGAAAGTAAGCATGCAGGTGCAACAGCGGTAAAAAAGGCAAATGGTATGTTGGCCTTCATAGTGAGAGGATTCGAGTACAGGAGCAGGGATGTCTAGCTGCAATTATACAGGGCCTTGATGAGGCCACAGCTGGAATATTGTGTGCAGTTTTGGTCTCCTCATCTGAGGAAGGATGTTCTTGCTATAGAGGGAGTGCAGTGAAGGTTTACCAGATTGATTCCTAGGATGGCGGGACTGACGTATGAGGTTAGATTGAGTCGGTTAGGATTATATTCGCTGGAGTTCAGAAGAGTGAGGGGGGATCTCATAGAAATCTATAAAATTCTAACAGGACTTGACAGGGTAGATGCAGGAAGGATGTTCCCGATGGTGGGGGAGTCCAGAACCAGGGGTCATAGTCTAAGGATACGGGGTAAATATTTCAGGACTGAGATGAGGAGAAATTTCTTCACCCAGAGAGTGGTGAGCCTGTGGAATTCGCTACCACAGAAAGCAGTTGAGGCCAAAACATTGTATGTTTTCAAGAAGGAGTTAGATATAGCTCTTGGGTCTAAAGGGATCAAAGGATATGGGGCGAAAGAGGGAACAGGCTACTGAGTTGGATGATCAGCCATGATCATAATGAATGGCGGAGTAGGCTCGAAGGGCTGAATGGCCTACTCCTGCTCCTATTTTCTATGTTTCTGTTTGGTTTCCTTACTGAATGAGAAGGAAATTGCAAAGATGCCTCTGAGAATTCAAAGATTCCGATTGAGGTTGATAAAATACCTACGAGATGGTATATGTTCAGGGAAAGATGCAAACTTCCACTGATGCATTATCAAGAGCAACTGTTGACCATCCGACCCAACAGGAGGTTAACTTTGTTAAAGAGATAGAGCCGTATTCACAGTACACAGTGTTGCAATGGCTGGCAAGTACACAGAAACTTCAAGAAATGCATCAGAGTCAAAAGTGGGATGAGGAATGCATTCGGATATGCCAGTATTGTACACAAGGTTGGTCACAGGAACGTCCTAGTGAGAAGATAATGAAAATTTCTTCGGATTCAGGAGATACTTCACAACCATAGATGATTTGTTGGTGTATAACAACAAACTGGACATTCCAATTTCTCTTCCATCAGATATCTTGGCAAGAATCGAGCAAGGCCACATGGGAACCCTAAAATGCAGAGCCCGAGCTCAATAATCTGTTTAGTGGCCCCCAAGAATATCCAAAGACATAGAAAACATGATCTTGAATTGCCAGGTATGCACGGTACATGAACCTAACCAGAGGAAACCTTTGATAACTACACAATTTCTAACCAGATCATGGGAACGTCTAGGAATGGATTTATTGATCTACAATGGAAAATCTTACATCATAGTGATCAATTATTTCTCAAGATGGATTGAAATGAAAAGATTGTACTCAACAGCAACAGAATCTGTTGTTCGAGTTTCACAAGAGATCTTTGCAAAACATGATATTCCTAATGAGGTGGTGTCAGACAATGGACCACAATTTGCAAATGAATACTTCACACAATTTGCAAGGAAGTGGGGATTTGAACATCTCACAAGTTCCCCTCATTATCCTCAATTGAATGGTGAAGTGGAGAGAGGAGTATGAACTATTAAATTGTTGATGAAGAAGAACGAAGATCTTCCAATTACACAATTGAATTACCAACCTACTCCATTGTTAAGTGGACTTTCACCTTCAGAGCTGATAATGGGGAAGAAGAGAAAAACTCAACTTCCTATTCTACCCAGAAAACTACTTCTGGAGCTAGACATACAAGACTACAAAAAAGTTCAAGACAGAGAGAAGTCTTACAGCACCCAACAAGCTCGCAATTACAATAAGAGATTTTGCACCAGAAATCTACCAATCTTAAAGGAAGGAGAGAAGATATGGACACGAGATTTAGGACATGAAGGTAGAGTCCTCTAGAGAGATGAAGTTCATCTGAAGGTACTGTGTGCCGAAATGGGAGGACCTTATTCCTATACCTCAAAAACAACAACCAGTCATATATCTGGAAGACCAGATGATCAAGAAACCCAGAGACAACAGGATACTACAAACATTGGTCAAGGCTATCCAAGCCGTCAAACAAGACTTTCAAGAAAGGTGACAGATCTTCCGAGTCTGACAAGAACATGATCAGGGAGAGTCGTGAAGCCTTCTGATAGATTGAATCTGTGATGTCAGAGACTTGGGGTGAGATGGGGTTGTATGTAAAGTCAAATGAATGAATGTATATGTATCACAAATAAAAATGGACAAAGACTTGGGGGGAGATGTAGTATTAGGGTCTGAAAGGGTTAATGTTTGAGACAGTGAGAGTATCCCCACCCATTGTGGTGGTGATGAGGTAGCAGTCACATGGGTATTAGGTTTGGAAGAAACTGGAATCATAATGAGGGGTGTTAGCTGGACAGGCTTAATGAGAGTGTAAATAGTTATGTATATAAATAAATGAGTTACTATTTAGCCATACAAAGACTCTGAGACATCTGTAAACAATGCTCAAACTATGCTAACAACACTACACAACAGTGTCCATAGAAAATTGAACCAGAATGGTGCCAGACGTCCACCTCTGAAGAGGAGGAGGAGTCAGAGTATGCACCCTCCCATGGCTCTCCTGCACCTTGCACCAGCACGGATACTCTCACCTCGCCGGGTTTCCACACGGCTGTAGAATTAGGATCGCAAGCTCGAGAAAGCACTACAGACACCTGAGCAGCTGTCTAAGGCTGAGACAGTCGAAGCCTCTGACAGTTGAAGGATTGTGGACCCTTGCTGAGTCCCAGGCTGATGACGAGCCTCTGGTGTCGACGGCATAGGGCATGCTGGAGTTACAGAGGGAAGTAAGGCAACATCTGGTGGAGATGCCAGAGACAATGCACAGCTATAAATGGACAATGGAGGAGTCCATCCATGCCATGAGTGCTGCCATGTCTCAGGCTTGTGAGCGCATGTCCTCCTCCGTTGAGAGGTTGGCGACTCTTATGGAGAACCCAATCCCACAGATGTACACAGACCTGCACACCATCGCCTTGCCCATGAGCTCGGCGCAGCAGTGGCAAGGCAAGAGAAAGACGAGGAGCAGTTCAAGTGAGCCTTGAAAGGGAGAAGACGAGGCTGACCTCCACATCCGGAACTCCCCTCAGGGTGCTCCGAGTGTGGACATCAACTCCACAGCCCCTCTGCTACTGAGCCCAGCACCAGCAGTCGCAACACCTGAGGAGAGTCCTGCAAAAGTGCAGGAAACCCTTAGGGAACCACGGCCTTCCAGTCATACTTGGGGGCTCACAGGTGTTTGATATGTGACGTGATGCTTAATGTAGCATTCTTTTGTTCAAGCCAGTGACATGCATTGTGCAAAAGTGATTAATCTATCATGCCTTAATTGTGAGCTGCTGACTTCTCCCTTTCCCCTTAGAGGGGTGCTAATGTAAGCACAGCCCTCATTTGAATATGATCTCCCAGGGGTATCAGCGTGCATGGTTCAGCTGGGCACTGGCATGGAACACAAATGGAAAGGATGCAACAGACAACATACATTGAGGTGTGCCTTTACTGGTTTCTCTGTGAGTGGACATTAGGGTATCTGGAAGCAGGTAATTATGAGATTTCCTCTTGCTTCCTGGCCTCTGGTGCAAAGGCTTCAACATCTAGTGCTGCTTGCTCATCTCCTTCCTCCCCATCCTCCTTGTCAGTGGCAGAGTGTCATTCAGGCATCTCATCGTCACGTAAGGCACCCCCCTCTGCAGTGCAAGATTGTGCAGTGCACAGCTGACCATAACAATATGTGAAATCCTCATTGGGGCATAATACAGAGCTACACCAGATTGATCGAGGCAGCGGAATCTCATCTTCAGCAGCCCAATGGCCTCCTCGATGGTCACTTGGGTAAAGCTGTGGCAAGTGTTGTATCTCTCTTTGCTGCATCGTGAGGGTTCCTCACAGGCACGAGTAGCCAAGTCTTCAATGGGTAGCCATTGTCCCCAAGAAGCCATCCTTGAAGGTGAGCAGGGGCCTGGAAAACTGTGGCAGCTGGGACTGTTGAAGTATCTGGGCATCGTGGACGCTTCCCAGTAAGTAGGCACTCACCTGCAGGAAATGCTTTCAGTAGTCACAGACCAGTTGAACGTTGATGGAATGAAAGCCCTTCCTGTTGAGGAAGGTGGCTGGCTGGTCCGTTGGAGCCTTGATGGCCACATGTGTACAATCTATCACACATTGCACCTGGGGAAATCCAATGATCACCCCGAATTTGATGGCCTTCTCTGCCTAACTGTGAGGGTCACTCCTGTAGCACACATAGTTGTCAGCCCTCTTGAACAGGCCGTTGATCAACTTCTTAATGCAGCAGTGGGTTGCTGCCTGGGAGACCCAACACATGTCTGCAGTGGATACTTGGAATGATCCAGATGCATGGAAGTTTAGTGCCACTGTGATCTTCAGGGCCACTGGCATAGGGTGAAATCCCATAGGTCGCAACTCAGCCTGCATCAGGGCACGTACATCGGTGACGGCCCCCCTGGAGAGCTATTGTCTGTGCTGGCAATGCCGCTTGGATATTTGGAAGTAGCTGATTCGAGTCCAGTACACTGTCTGTTGCAGGTGGGCCCTTCTGGGAATGGCCGGCTGCTGCTGCTCTCGCCTTAGAGTGTAACGGGCAGGGACAGCTGTCTCTTGGCCCTCCCTCCATCAGAGGCACCTCAGCACGTCATGGCAGGGTGTTGGAGACCCATGCCAGCTGACCTGTAGGCCTACAGAGCACTGTTGAGGCAGAGACGACCCTGCCTTGGTAGCTGTGCCTTTGCTACTTCACCCGGCGGACTTCCTGATGGCCCTCAGTGCCCACTGATGGTCGACCCTCTCATCCAGCAGTATGGGCAACCACACATCTCACCCAACAGTTTTGTCACTCGATACAGCCACCCAAACCCAACAGTCTCCTTGCAGAGCCACCAGTCCCACCTTGTAAAACGCACAACACTGGAGTACGAAAATGGCCTGTGCACCCACCCTTTTCCTCTAGGCAGTGCTGCTCGTTGCTGCATACCCATCACGGCACTGAAGCCTAACCTCGGTGCCGCCAGTCTTTAATGGTCCTGAACCCGAAGGTACGTGAGTGCCACCCACTGTTCTCTTAATCCCAAGCCTCCCACTGAATCACGATAAATTAGATGCAAATGCGTTAAAATTAATTACTCAGCAATTTAAAATACATTCCCGGGGCACTGGGGCAACAATTCTGCCTCAGTGCTTTCCCACTGCTGACTAAATCCGGAACTGAAGTCATGATGTCAGATTGCGGGACGGATGCTTCCAATGCGATTCTCCATCCCCCATGCTACAATTCCTGCTTCAAACGGCCACACAAAATTCTGCCCTATGAATGCCACCTTAAATAGGAATCACGATACCCAAGTCATAGCCCTTCATCGTTCCACTGAGCTGCAGTAAAGTGCTCTCCCACTCACTGCTAGCAGAAAAGTGCAGGTCGCCCACGAGAGGGATGATGGTAAAAGGGGACATGGAAGTGGGGATTCAATTCAAGCCACTTCCACTTCTCACCCAATGTCCCGCATCTCCGTCAGTACACAACATGTCGCCTCGTGTCCTGATGGCCAAGTCTTCCCCTGTACAGGTGCTGGTAGGGCAGTCTTTGGCAGGGCCTTCACAGGCTCTAAAACCCAGAGGACATTGGCGAAGAGTATCTCAGCAGTCAGAGCAGGGATTGGAGCAGCCAGCCTCTACCTCTACTGCAGTCACAGAGGTTCCACCAGGAGTAGCAGAAAAAAAGAGAGTTAGGCTTTGTAGTTGCACAAGGGTATACACATGGATGTCTGCGAAAATGCCGTTTTGAGAAATTTCTGTTTTTATTTAGATCACAAAAATGTTATTCTTCTTCACCATTTTTTAGTTGCTGCCTTTTCATTTGTGATGAATGGTAAGACAAGAATTAATGCCAAGCCTGTGAAAGGTAGTTTGCAGGGCTGCTTCGTGTTGGGGCATGCAAGGGGTGGGAGGGAGGGAAGTGGCTTTTGCCCGTGGCTGACATATGGGTGAACTGGTGAGACCTAACTTGCAATAAGGAGGGCACCCCAGGCATCCTTTGCGGCAATGTGTGTCACTGCTAATGCCTCAACCACATCACATTCCTTCTCATCGGAATTGAGCAGCAAAACGCTGACTGGTGTGCCACTTGTTTCTTAGTGCTGTGCTGTGCTGTGATGTTAGCAATATTAACTTGGATACCTAAAATCATAGAATGTTTACAGCAAGAAGGAGGCCATTGGGCCCGTTGAGTCCACGCCGGCTCTCTGCAACAGCAGCTCAGCTAGTCCCACTCCTCTGCCCTTTCCCAGTAACCCTGAAAATATTTTCTCTTTAGGTGCTTATCTGATTCCCTTTTGAAAGCCACAATTGAATCTGCCTCTATCACCCTCTCAGGCAGTGCATTCCAGATCCTAACTAAATCCTAACTTATGGTCATATAATATTTTTAAGGCGGAGGTAGATAGCTTCTTGTTGGGCAAGGAAATCAAAGATTATCGGAGGTAGATGGGAGTGTGGAATTTGAGACAGAAACAGATCAGCCATGATCTTATTAAATGGCGGAGCAAGCTCGATGGGCTGAAGGGCCTACGTCTGCTCCTAATTCGTATGGTCGTATGGTCGTAATTGTCTGAAGGGGCTCTGTACGCTACATCTTGATCCTTCTGCAGGTTCAAACCTTGCTGCTGTGCAATGTTGAGCAGAGTGCAGCACACTGTGACCATTCTGGAGACCCTGACTGGTGTATACTGAATGAGCCTCCAAACCTGAAATGCATCTTCAGCATGTTGATGGCTTGCTCAGTGACACATCTGGTTGCAAGGTAGGAAAATAGGAAATAGGAACATAGGAGCAGGAGTAGGCCATTCAATACGGTCATGACTGATCATCCACTTAATGCCTTTTTCCCATACTATCCCCATAACCCTTTATGTCACTGGTATTTAGAATCTGTCAATCTCCGCTTCAAACATACTCAATGACTGAGCTTCCATTGTATTGCTCCTGGGCCTCACGGCTTGGGTTCCTTACAGGCGTCCTCAGCCATATTTTAAGTGGGTGTCCTCTGTCTCCGAACAGCCAGCCAGTCTGCTGTGAGGTGCAAAGAAATTGGGGAGGATCGACTGCCACAGGATGAAAGCAATATGGCAGCTGTTCAGGAATCTTGAACAAGAATCTTATTGTGGTTGCGCAGCAGCTGCATATTGAAGAAGTGGAAGCCTTTGTGGTTGATGAATACTCCTGCGTGATGTGGGGGTGGCCTTAATTGCCACATGCATTCAGTTGATGATGCCCTGAACCTGTGGGAAGCCAGCCAGGGCTACAAATCTGAGCGCCTGCTCACTCTAGCTGGCATAATTGCCTCCCCTCACAAATAAGCTATCAGTCACCTGTCTTATGCATTTGTGGATTGCCAGCTGTGAGATCCTGCAAATGTTTCTGGCAGAACCCTGGAAGGATCCAAAGGCAAAGAAGTTGAGGGTGGTGGTGGCTTTTAAGCCATTGGTAAACAGTGGCCACCAAGTCCACTTGGCAGCAGGTCTTATTCCAGCAGGCTGCAAATGTCTGTTTTAAAATATAGTTTTAGTAATGTCCAAGCAAAAATGCAACCAGATATGGACCACAATGATTCACAGCACACAGTAGATTCTTTATTGTTAAATTTATTTTTGTAAAACATTGACTGGGATTCTTTGGGTTGAATTTTATGGACCCCCCCTCCCCCCCCACAGAGACAGGCTAGGAGGCAGGGAGGGGGACCCATAGAATTGCAATGGGAGGCGGGGGGCAGAGGGCCTGTTACCTTCCTGTCGCAATGCAATTTTGTCGGGAGCGGGATAGGCCAAAGACGGCCTTCCCACCCAGAGGCCACTTGAGACTTTTATGAGGCCTATTAACAATCACTTAAGGCCTTCTTCCCCCAGCCACTGGCTTCCTCCACGTGGGCAGGTTGCCCAGTAAAACAAGGCAACCTCCCTGCTGGCTTGTTCGACGCCTTCCACTGTGGGCAATCTGTGGCCCACCGAGGGCCCCCACCAGTAATCAACCCACCTCCCTGGACCCCTCTCCCGCTGCACTCAATTCCCACCCTCCACTCTCCCCTCACCAGGGCCTGCCAGACTGGCCCTGGCAACCCTGCCCAACATACCTATTGTCTTGGTCTCCAGCAGTGGGCCTGGGTCCAAGGCTACTGCAGTACCAGCAGTGGCCACCGCTCTCGGTGGCGCTGCCCATGCATCTGAGCTGCCAGCCCTGTGATTGGCCAGCAGCTCTTGGAGTTGGGATTCCAGGCTTTAAAGGGGCAGGGATCCTGGTGCTGGGCTGTTAATTGCCCAGGGGCCATACAATCATGCCGGGGAGGGGTGGCTCCAAATGGCCGAGGCAATGTGCCCTCCACCTTTTCAGCCCACCAGTGCCACAAAATGTACCCTTTGTATCCAGTTGTATATTTAGCAAAGCATGTGCTTGTTTTTCTTACATATTGCAGCTATTTGACACTATCAGCTGTAATGGTATATCTTTCCCAGGTGCCTGTCCATCAGTTTCCTAACTATACACACAGTGGCACAGTGGTTAGCACCGTAGCCTCACAGCTCCAGTGACCTGGGTTCGGTTCTGGGTGCTGCCTGTGTGGAGTTTACAAGTTCTCTCTGTGACCATGTGGGTTTCTGCTGGGTGCTCTGGTTTCCTCCCACAGCCAAAGACTTGCAGGTTGATAGGTAAATTGGCCATTGTAAATTGCCCCTAGTGTAGGTGGGTGGTAGGAGAATGGTGGGGATGTGGTAGGGAACATGGGATTAATATAGGATTAGTACAAATGGGTGGTTGATGGTCGGCACAGACTCAGTGGGCCGAAGGGCCTGTTTCAGTGCTGTATCTCTCTATACTAGCACTGTTAAATGGACTCATAGGCCATTCATCCTTTGTTTTACTGAAAAATAAAAGTAGAGAGCCATGGCTTATTATTTCACAAACTATGTTGCTGAATAAAAAAGAAGCACATTTTCCAACCTTGTGCTACACATGTGCACTTGCACCAAATCTCGCTGTGTCCTTTTTGAAATGGGTGTTAACCTGCATTAAGTGTTTGTTGAGGAGCAGCACACAGTTGGGTATTCTATGTTGTCATGTGCCTAATTAAATCATCTATATGGGAATGGTCTCTTTAATATAGATCCTTTTTATTATAAAGCAAATTTTCATCTTTAGTGCTTTTTGCACCAGGAATGCATTTCAGAAATTTGGCCACGCCAATCCCCACAATTGTCTACAAACAATTACATAGAAACTATGACACGGAAGCAACAACAGTTCACAGTTATTTAGTACTTTAACTATAGTAAAATATCCCAAAGCACTTTACAGGTGACCAAGCCTGCAATATCTCTTTATGTGCCTCGGTGACAAGTTTTGTTTGATAATGCTCCTGTGAAGAGACTTGGGATGGTTTACTTCATTAAAGGCACTATATAAATGCAAGTTGCTCTTTTTAATGAATCTGCACTGTACCCTTTCTATTGCATCAACATCCTTCCAATTGTATGGAGCTAAAACTGCACACAGTATTCCAAGAGTGATCTCACTATGAAATTTAGAATTTTATATCTTATAATTTTTGCCATAAAACCCAATATTCCATTAGATTTCTTTATGGCCTTATGTTTGACTGATTAATTTAGGGATGCATGCTCCAATTCCTGATATGTGCTCTCAGCATGGGTGTCAAGCACGTTAAAGATGAAAATTTGCCCCTACATGCTTGGCCATACCAAACCTGCTCACCAAAATAATCAAAAAGTTTTATTTTTTGTTGGTGAAGTTTATAGCTGTTGGGGATAGTTCCAGTGCTGAGTAACAGAGTACTTTTCACTTTTTCTCTCCAGTATTGGTGTAAAGCATTCTGATGTTCACTGAACAATAGGTACATGGTCAAGATGTCCTTGTAAACGATTTACAGAAAGTTATAATTGCAGGTACAGCAAACAATTCAGAAAGCAAATGGTATGTTCGCCTTTATTACAAAGGAATTAGAGTATGAGAGTGAAGATGTCTTACTGCAATTGTACTGGGCCTGAGTGAGACCACACCTGGAGTACTGTGTACTGTTTTGGTCTCCTTACCTAAGGAAGGATATTAGCCCTGGAAGAAGTGCAACAAAGGTTCACTAGGCTGATTCTTGGGATGAGGGAATTGTCCTTTGAGGAGACATTGAGTAGGTTGGGTCCATATTCCTTGGAATTTAGACGAATGAGAGGTGATCTAATTGAAACATTTAAAATTCTTAAAGGGCTTGATAGGATAGATACTGAAAGAATATTTTCCCTGGCTGAGGAGTCTAGAACTAAGGGTCACAGTCTGAGAATAAGGGGTCCTCCATTTAGGACTGAGATGAGGAGGAATTTCTTCACACAGCATTGTGGATCTTTGGATTCTCTATGCCAGAGGGCTGTGGATGCTCAGTTATTCAATAAATTCAGGATAAAAATAAATAGGTTTTTGGATACTAAGGGAATCAACAGATATGGGGATAGTGCGGGAAGGTGGAATTGAGGTAGCAGATCAGCCATGATCGTATTAAATGGTGGAACAGGCTTAAAGTGCTGAATGGCCTGCTCCTGCTCCTACATCTTATATTCTTATCTAATCTTCCTCAACAGCATTCCTTAACCTGTCCTAGAAGCGAACGATTCATTGCATCAGCACGATATTTTCTCTTTCATACAGGCTATCTTTGCGGTTTTCCTGAATGAAAATGCCAATTTTCACCAAATTATGGACAGTTTCACACTGTCACCTCATACTCACAAGGAAATGGGCTAAAATCCCTTCATTCTATTTAAAGGCATTTTGAACAAAATAACATTTGGTCTGATAGACAAATAATAAACAGCCAAAATTTGCAGTATTGATCTATGTCAACACCTCGTTCTTTCAGCAACATTTCTTCTAGAAATCAATAGAAATTTTAACACCACTAAGAAATACAAATAGCAATATTCTACAATGTTATTCTTTCATTTATTTTGACTTTTAAAAATGCATTGTTCACAATGATTTTTGCTGCAATCAATTGTACTCACCAAAGTCATTCATTCTGGCAAAGAAAAATTGAACTTTAAATTATTTTTTTTGAGATCTTGAAATGGAAAGCTTGCTAAACTGAACTGAGTGTGATCAAACAATTTGATGTTGTTCGCCATTAACCCTGACATGCCCTTCCATACATGATTGGGAATGTGGCTATGTACATCAGCAGTTACCATAATACAGTAATAAAAACAGAATGCTAGAAATACGCAGCTGGTCTGACAGCATCTGTGGAGAGAGAAACAGAGCTAATGTTTCAGGTCTTTGACTTTTCATGAGAACAGTTCTGATGAAAGGTCACAGACCTGAAATGTTAACTCTGTTTCTCTCTCCACAAATGCTGTCAGACCTGCTGAGTATTTCAAGCATTTTCTGTTTTTATTTCAGATTTCCAGCATCTGCAGTATTTTTTTTTATCTTATTACAGTGTTGGCTTTATACACAAAAGGTTCTTGTATAATTCAACTGTCATGAAAAAGAGCAATATTTTCTGAGTCCCAGATATAGAAATAATGAAGCATTAATTGGCATTAAGTATAGAATGAAAAAAAGACCGCTCAGTGCCTCAGACCCATTCCTTCTAACAGACTATATCAATTTGCACCATCATGGACTCTCTTTAACTTGTGCTATTTAGACATGAGTAACCAGAGGTAAAACTTTGAAGGAGATAAAATTCCGTGAAATTCATGCTTGAACGCCCCCCCCCCCCAACACACCTCCCCCCCACAATACCCCACCACCACCCCCCAAAGATAAGTGGATCAAAATCTTCAATCTATGCTATTCAAGACTATCTATTTGCATTTCATAGCTGACATTCCCCTTGGCCCAGTGTGACCAGAATCCCATCAACAGTTATATTTATTCCTATGACCTTTATTCTCTTTAATAATGATAATTTAAAAAGGAATTCATGGACATTGCATTCATGATTTTTAATGGCAGTCTATTTCCAGCCTTTTTACCATCGGTCTTGTTTGAGGACTACTAATTTCATGCTTATGTCCTCCAGTCCTGCAATCACAGTTCAAGTAAAATAACTAGGTGTATTACTTTACATTTTCCAGATTAAATTTCATCTTCCCTTTCTTAGCCCATCTAGTTAATGTGTCTCGATCCCTTTGAAAGTGATCAATCTCCCCAATGCTAGTCAGACTACCATTGAACTCCACTAATCACTGTGCTCACTCATTGCCTTGCCCATTTATCATCACCTTGTGGTTGCTATTGTCAAGTGGATTTTCAATCTAGCTAACTAATTTCCTATTAATTCAATATACTTTACCTTCCTTAAAAGCCTCAGATGCAGAACCTTATCAAAGGATGCAAGTACATTAAATTTACTGAATAATTCAACAGTCCTAATGGCGGAATTTTGTGATCTGAGGCATATTTGCTTCTAAAACTATAATAAATACCTTTTGTGAAATCTAAACTTTTTAGATGAGTACAGAACAAAGAACAAAGAACTGTACAGCACAGGAACAGGCCATTCAGCCCTCCAAGCCTGCGCCGATCTTGATGCCTGTCTAAACTAAAACCTTCTGCGCTTCCGGGGACCATATCCCTCTATTCCCATCCTATTCATGTATTTGTCAAGATGTGTCTTAAACGTCGCTGTCGTACCTGCTTCCACCACCTTCCCCGGCAGCAAGTTCCAGGCACTCACCTGTACATGAAGGAACTGTACACGAAGGAACGCTGTTCCGAACAGCACTGTGGGTGTACCTACCCCACATGGACTGCAGCAGTTCAAGAAGACAGCTCATCACCACCTTCTCAAAGGCAGTTAGGGATGGACAATAAATGCTGGCCTAGCCAGCGACACCCACATCACATGAATGAATAAAAAAAAAGATGATGTCTCCTAAAATGAATTTTCCTTCTTCTGATGTTAGTGCAATTGGTCTATATTGCTTGATTCATGCCTTACTTTTTCTTGAATATTCAGGATCAGAAGAACCACACTCTTTCATTTACTAGGTGCCACCCCTACAATAACTGTCAGCTTGGCTCAACTGGTAGATATTTCCTCTGCATCAGATGGTTGTAGATTTATTGATTGAAGCGTATAATTTCAGCTAACACTTTAATGTAGCACTAAGGGAGGTATGTTAAACAATAAGACGTTAAGCTAAGGCTTGGCCTGCTTGCACAGCTGGAAGAAAAAGGAAGAAAAAGAAAGACTTGCATTTTATACAAAGTTTTTCATGATCTTAGGATGTCCTAAAGTGCTTTCCAACCAATGAAGTGCTTTTTGAAGTACAGTCACTATCATAATGTAAGAAATGCAGCAGCCAATTTGCACACAGCAAGGTCTCACAAACAGTAACTTGATAATGATCAGATCATTTGTTTCAGTGATGTTGGTTGAGGGTTGTATATTGGCCAGGACACTGGAGAGAACTCCCCAGCTCTTCTTCAAAACACTGCCATGGAGTTTTTTGCATTCACCTGAGAAGGCAGACAGAGGCCAGAATTTTACGCCCCCCAAAAGAGCAGACGGATGGCGGGGCAGGGCATAAAATAGAGTGGGAGGCTGGGGGGCCCTCCCCGGCCTGTTCCTGCCTCCGCTGCAAATTTACGTGGGGCAGAGGTGGCAAGAAATGGCCCGCCCGCCCCAGGCTAATCAAGGCCTTTAAGTGGCCAATTAACTGGTGCTTAAGGGCCTCCACTTGCCGCCGTGCGTATTTTACCACATAAGGTCCCGATGTCAGGATTTACCCCATGCTGGAAAAATCCGGCCATTGCCACACCACAAATGATAGTTCAACTGGCCAGTCACCTCAATTGCTGCTTTTGTGGAATTGTGTTGTGCACAAATTGGCTGCTGCAATTACCTACCTAACAACCTCAAAATGGAGGCACCCTCTCTTGAAGTGATTGAACCTCAAAGATAATCCATTGTTTGTAAAGATTTTAGAGTGTGATAGGTATATCAATACAATCTCTTTCTCATTCTTTTTCTTTCTTAATAGAGTTCCTAAAATATCAAACCTGAACCCCACATATTTCCTTCAAAGTTCAAGGATGCCATCCATCTCATTCATGTACCATGTAAACAAATCATTGAAGGTGGTAGGGCAGGTTGAGAAAGCAGTTAAAAAGGCACATGGGATCATGGGATTTCTAAATAAAGGCATAGGTGCAAAAGCAAGGAAGTTATGATGAACCTTTATAAACACAAGTTCGGCCTCAACTGGAGTATTGCGTCCATTTCAGGGCATCGTACTTTAGGAAGGATATGAAAGCTTTAGAGAGGGTGCAGAAAAGATTTATGAGACTGGTTCCAGGGATGAGGAACTCCAGTTACTTCCAACTTCCAGAGAAGCTGTGGTTGTTCTCCTTGTAGAAAAGAAAGTTGAGAGAAGATTTAATAGAGGTGTTCAAATTCATTAGGGGTCTAGACTGAGTAGATAGGGAGAAACTGTTCCCATTGGTGGAAGGGTCAAGAACCAGAGGATACAGATTTAAGGTGATTGGCAGAAGAACTGAAGGTGACATGAGGAAAAACATTTTTAATGCAGCGAGTGGTTACAATCTGCAATGTGCTGCTGGAAAGGGTGGTGAAGGTAGATTCAATTGTGGCTTTCAGAAGGGAATTGAATAAGCAACTGAAGGGAAATATTTGCAGGGGAATGGGAAAAGGCTCGAGGTTTGGGACTAACTGAACTGTGCTTGCAGAGGGCTGGCATAGGCTTGATGGGCCAAATGGACTCCTTCTGTGCTGTAACCGTTCTATGATTCTATGTAGCTAGTCAATATTTTGAGTTTCACAGTTTTTATTGACCTTTACAGAAAATAAAAATTTTACAACCAAATTAATTCAATCTGGAATTTGTCCAGGGCTTTATTGTGAATACTAATCTGGGGAGCTTATTTGGAACCAATCTTTGATCAACCTTTTTTTGGTATGATTGGAGCAGGACAAAGATTTAAATAAAAGATTTTGCCAATTTTTTGTCCACAGGCCTGCTCGATGTGAAATTTCAAGCATGTCTGAATTTAGGTGCACAACACTCCCTCCCAAAACAGGGGGGAGTCTAATAAATGTATGCAAATGAGGGTCTTAAGCTGGTTGTAGGACCCAACAACAACAACTTACATTTATATAGCACCTTTAACATAATAAAACATCCCAAGGCGCTTCACAGGAGCATTATAAAACAAAATAAGACACCGAGCCACATAAAAAGATAATAGATCAGGTGAGCAAAAGCTTGGTCAAAGAAGTAGGTTTTAAGGAGTGTCTTAAAGGAGGAAAGTGAGACAGAGAGGCGGAGCAGTGTAGGGAGGGTATTCCAGAGTTTAGGACCTAGGCAACTGAAGGCTTGGTCTTCAGTTACTATTTAGTTAATTGGGGATTTCTTTTAGTTCTGTTATTATAAGACTTAAAAAATGAAATCTTGTTGTGCAATTTGTTAAATTGGTCTGGGGGCTCATATCCTGTATTTTTCACATTAACAATCTCTCTCAGATTGTAACAACTGGGAAGTGGGATTAAGCTGTATGCCTCTTTTTCAGCTGGCACAGACACAATGGGCTGAATGGCCTCCTTCTGTGTCATAATCTTTTTATGTTTTCCACGTTTCACAGGCACCATTTTGGTTGCCATCCATATTGTCATTGACAATTCCTCAATCTGCCCAGAAATGGTAGGTGATGCAAGTCTGGAGGATGCAGGAATGGAGGCCCACTGCACGTCAACCGATTCTTCCAATACCTGAGTTCCAGGTAAATTTAAAGGGATAAAAACAGAAAATGCTGGAAATATTCTGCAGGTGAGGTAGCATCCATGAAGAGAGGGAAAGAGCTAATGTTTTATGTCAATTACCTATTTTTAAAAAGAAAATACATTTTAGAGCACTGCCCAATTGCGCTGGTTAAAGGCAAATATTGTGTGGCAATATGCAAATCAGTTCGAGTGGAAACTTAGGGGAAGAATCACTTTTCAAAACTAGTGCAAATTGTGCTGGAATCACTGATTACACTCAGAGCAGAAACTCGACACACCCCCCGCCGATGTTTATCTGACATTACTCAGCAATTTTACTGAGACACAGGTGGCAGGAGGAGAGAGGGGTGGTATAAACATCCTCAGGGATCCCCCATCTGCTGCCTCAACTTTGTCAGAATGTCAGTGGAAATCTTGTTTACAAGTGTAGCTGAAGTTGCTGCGGTGAAGAGGAGAAATCACAATTAAATTCCCTCCCACAGTCTTCAGATGAGTATGTATAAATACTATGTTTTGATATACAAATATCAGGGCTGCACAAACAAGTTAGTTGTTATAAGTGAACAAACTAATTCAATGAGATCTGGACAATTAAATGACCCAAAACCCTTTTCGTGTCAGCTTGGCACTCTTGTCTCAAAGTCAGAAGGTTATGTTTTATGCCTTATGGCAGGACTTGGATATAAAAGGTCCTATTGCACTATTTGAAGAAGAGCAGCGGAGATCTCCTGATGTCCATGTCAAAAATTATCCATCAACCAATACCACCAAAAAAAAACAGTGCTTTTCATGACCTCAGGGCATCCCAAAGTACTTTGCAGCCAATGAAGTAGTTT
The DNA here is from genome assembly GCF_036365525.1 of Heterodontus francisci. Classification (NCBI taxonomy): domain Eukaryota; kingdom Metazoa; phylum Chordata; class Chondrichthyes; order Heterodontiformes; family Heterodontidae; genus Heterodontus; species Heterodontus francisci. The sequence continues at coordinate 18,436,531 of NC_090388.1, forward strand.
TTACTTGTAATCACTGCTGTAATGTAGGAAACACAGCAGCCAATTTGTGCACAGCAAGCTCCCACAGAAACAGCAGAGACATACTCTGCTCATGCTTTGATTGAAGAATAACTGTTGGCCAGGACACTGGGAGAACTCTCCTGCTCTTCTCCTCAAGTACTCATGAAGCCTAGTCACTGATATAATGTAGATTATACTTCCCAGGTACTTCATAGTCTGTAAAGCAATTCAGGGTGTCCTGAAGATGTGAAAGATGTTATACAAACGCACATCTTTTCTTTGCTTCTTTTATGTTCTCCCACGCCTCACAATATTATTCAGGACAAGTAAATTTGGCAGGTGAGCTTCTACCAGACTTGAACCAATGTTTTGGTGGAACTGGCTGATCAGATGTGCGTTAGAGGTGCCAGAGTAACTTCCCCCTCACTGGAGAAGAATTGCCGAAAGGGAATCATGTGACTTCTTGGACACCCAGGCTCAGAAACTGGTCACAAGGGAAATGTAAACATGAAGCAACATCTTGCGCTAGAATGCATTTCACCATCCAATTGCCTATCTTATAGAGTCTGAACATTTGAAGTTATTTTTATGGATGCCTAGAGCTGCGGTTCAAGCAAACAATGATTAGCTGACTGATCGGGCAGCATTTAATATATGAGCAACCGACACAATTATAAGCAGCAGCATATTTGCTGGGATTATGAGGATCTGTCATTTTGATTACATTAGCAACAACAACCGAATCAAGTGTGAAGAATTATTCACATTTTATAGGGGAGCTTCTAACTAGAAACTGCTTTCCTCCGAGATGGGATAGATTTGCAAAGTGTAAGTGTTGGTTCCTTAATGCAACATTCTTCAGAGGTTGATTGACAATTTCTCCCATCGACTATTATCAATGCCACTTCAACTCAATAGCACTCAGCTCTTTGTGCTGCCTATTTAACATATTTGCAAAATATAATCAGGGATTGAAAGCAGGGCTTTAAAGTCATTTGCATCCTGGCTACAGCTCTGATGGCTCTTAATTTACATTTCTCAACAGCACTATCCAGCCCACTTGCAGCCCACAGTAAGACAGAGTCTAAAATGACAGATGAACAAGCATTATATTTCAACTGACATTGCGATCACAACATTCATCAGTAAAGAGAGCATTTATATCACCAAAGTCTCCAAATAGTGGATATAACAAAATGCCACAGAAACCCTAGCTAAAGAAGCAAACTAGAAAAACTTAAAAGATTTGTATAACTGGTGAATTCGAAAAATATTTCCTGGCAATTTCACTCACCGGGAGCACAGATTGGGAAATCAAGCACAGAGGTTAGAGGGCCCCACAGGATCTTCTGTGCATCAAAACTGAATTCATGACAGGACTGTGAGTTTGGAAAATGTGTTCTATCTGCTGTTATGTCCCACTCAAAGTGACATGACTTTAAGGCCTAGATTTTCCAATCGCCATTATTTTATGGCCAGTGGAATTCATCATTTTGAAGGGATTACCGTCAGCAATAAAATAATCTCAACCTAAAATCAAACCTTAACAGTCTTGAGTAAGCATTTCTCCTTTCATGTGAGTGCCATCACATTCAAGGGAGCATCTTTAACATCAATCGTCATCGTCATCACCATCATCATACACTGGGTAGGCCCCAGTTGGAGTCTTGTCTCCAATTCTGTCACCACGCTTTAGGAATGATATCAAGGCCTTGGAGAGGGTGCAGAAGAGATTTACTAGAATGGTACCAGGGTTGTGGGACTTTAGTTATGTAGAAAGATTAGGGAAGATGGGATTGTTCTCCTTGGACCAGAGAAGGTTAAAGTGAGATTTGATAGAGGTATGTAAAATCATGAATGGTTTGAATACAGTAAATAAGGAGAAACTGTTCCTACTGGCAAATGGGTTGGTAACCAAACAACACAGATTTAAGGTAATTGGCAAAAGAACCAGAGGTGACATGAGGAAAACAAATTATGCAGCGAGTTGTTAGGATCGGGAATGGTGGTGGAAGCTGATTCAACAGTAACTTTTAAAAGGGAGTTGAATAAATACTTCAAATGAAAAAGTTTGCAGGGTTACGGAGAAAGAGTTGTGGGGGGGGACTAATTGGATAGCTCTTGCAATGGGCTGAATGGCCTACTTCTGTGCTGTATCTTTCTATCATTCTCTGATCATGAGAACACCATCAACACTGCTATTACCAACATCATCCACCACCATGGGACACCATCACCATCAGGATTGCAATGTTTCAAGAAAGCCACATATTGAAAACAAATTTTTACAAAAGTGTTCATTGAGTCCTAATTAAAGAATCCACTTTAAATGGTATGAATTGACATGACAGTTTCATTCATTTGTTTTTCTCCTTTAAGGAGTTCCATATATGATACCCAACAGCAATAGCAAGAGGACATTTATAATTTACTGGCTGACCACAAAAAGGAATCCCTATCCATTATATGTGATGCAGAGTACTGCTTATATTATGTGCATTTACTGTGGTGATTTTCTTAATTTTCTGTGAGCCGCCTTTACAGTCCTCCTGGTTGTGGTCTCCTACCATGCATCTATCTGGCAAGTCTTAATGCAGCATAACCTGAAAGGGCCTTGATCAGAGATGAAACAGCATGGATTGTGGAAAATGGTTTCCTGATATAGTTAACCTCCATAAAAATAACAAAATATCCTCTCCAGGAAGATGCTTTAACTCACATGCCTTTGTTACTTCCAGACTTGATGATTCCATTGCTTTCCTGGGCAGCCTGCCACCTACCACCCTCCAAAACTCTCATCCAAAACTCTGATACTCATATCCCAACTTGCATCAGGTTCTGTGCTTGTTGACCTGCAGTGGCTCCTAGACCAGCAACACCTCAATTTTGAAATTCTCATCCTTGTATTCAAATTGCTCCTTGGCCTCAACCCTCCCTATCTCTGCAACCTCCTTCAGCCATGCAACCCTCTGAGATCTCTGTGCTCCTCCAATTATGATCTTGCACATCCCCAATTTCCATTGCTCCACCACTGACAGTCGTGCTTTCAGCTGTCAAGATCCTAAGCTCTGGAATTCCCTCCCAAAACCACTCTGATTCTCGACCTCTTTCTCCTCTATTAAGATGCTCCTTAAAACTTGCATCTTTGGTTTTGGTCACTTGTCCTAATAACGCTTTATGTGGCTCGATGTCAAACTTTGTTCAATACTGCTCCTGTGGGCTGTTCAACCAAGTGAAAGGCATGATATAAAGGAAAGTTGTTATTGCTTCAGTAGCCACTGCCCTTTTATGTCAATAATTGGAGATGAGGCGGTTCCTGTTCCCCTGATCCCCCACCTTCACCTTGAACACCAAATGTGAGCATCTCATGTACTTCTTTGTGTCAAACTGGAGGCCATCTGTTCCAATGTCTCTCCATTTCCTCCCTGTGTTGTATTCCCTCAGTCCCACTTCCTCCCTGTGTTGTATTCCCTCAGTCCCACTTCCTTCCTGTGCTGTATTCCCTCAGTCCCACTTCCTCCCTGTGTTGTATTCCCTCAGTCCCACTTCCTCCCTGTGCTGTATTCCCTCAGTCCCACTTCCTCCCTGTGTTGTATTCCCTCAGTCCCACTTCCTCCCTGTGCTGTATTCCCTTAGTCTCACTTCCTCCCTGTGCTGTATTCGCTCAGTCCCACTTCCTCCCTGTGCTGTATTCGCTCAGTCCCACTTCCTCCCTGTGCTGTATTCCCTCAGTCCCACTTCCTTTGGCCAAACACCATGTCGCTTTTTAGATTCTCTTCCATGCTCTAATCTCCTCTTTGGGAATCATTTCTAGCCTTCTTGACTCCTTCCAGAGTAACATCTTATCACACAACTAACCCTGCTCAGGCACCAAACAGCCTTCCTACTCAAATGGCTCATATTCCCATGGCACACGTGGCAAGGGTTTTTTAAAAATTTCTTCATGAGGTGTGAACTTTGCTGACAAGGCCACTATTTAATTAGAAGGTTTTGGTGAGCCACCTTTTTGAAACACTGCAGTCCTTGTGGTGTAGGTACACCCACAATACTGTCAGGAAGGGAGTTCCAGGATTTTGATCCAATGACCAGGAATGAACGGCGATATATTTCCACATCAGGATAGTGTGTGACTTGAACGGGAACTTGTAGGTTAGGGATCTATTCTAACAAGCAGCAGAGGCCACACTCCACTTGGGTTATGCCAGTGGCCAGTGACCAGCAGAAGACACAGACTGCACCAAAATCATGTCAGGGTTAAGTTGGCTGCCACTAATTTCTTTCATTATTAGCTGAATCAACATAACAATGCTGAAAGCAATGAATTTAGCCTCTGGCAGATTTGATCTTTATCCCAGGTTGACAGTTTGTTTCTGCTTAAGCAGGATTCTGTCACTCTCAGAATCAGATCTCAATTGGAGACAATTACCCAATGCCAAGAAAACGTGTCACACAGAAATAAAATGCCATGAGTTAAGTATTTTGGGATTCAGTCTCAGAGTAATTTGAAGAATTACGTGTGGTAAGCGTAGCACTCTTGGGAAGGGAAAGGTAACTTTACATCTATGGTTTTCATAGCTCTCCAACACTGGGGTTTCCCTCATGTCATAACTGGGTCTGTCGTAGAGTTAATAGAGATTGGTGGCTATGATTAGTCAGCAACTTAATTACCTTCGTATCATGTGACCATTAGGATAGTAGGGGGCAAACTAGATGTGCCTTGGCCATTTGTATTCCTGCAATTCATAGGGCGGCACAGTGGCGCAGTGGTTAGCACCGCAACCTCACAGCTCCAGGGACCCGGGTTCGATTCCGGGCACTGCCTGTGTGGAGTTTGCAAGTTCTCCCTGTGTCTGCGTGGGTTTTCTCCGGGTGCTCCGGTTTCCTCCCACAAGCCAAAAGACTTGCAGGTTGATAGGTAAATTGGCCTTTATAAATTGTCACTAGTATAGGTAGGTGGTAGGGAAATATAGGGACAGGTGGGGATGTTTGGTAGGAATATGGGATTAGTATAAATGGGTGGTTGATGTTCGGCACAGACTCGGTGGGCCGAAGGGCCTGTTTCAGTGCTGTATCTCTAATCTAATCTAATCATAAGTAAGTAGTGTAAAGAGTGCCCCTGCATTAGGTAATTAAGTGCACCCACTTGATCTGAGATACTTTTGGGTACATTCGGAGTTTAGTTTCCTGTTAACACTTGAATGTCATCAGCTGGGAGCGGGAGGGAAGTTTTAACTGTGAAGAGTAACTAGTAGCTCTATTCATTGTCAGTTTAGGGTTCTTCACTCCCTTGCAAAAAGTCTCATTCATACAAAATGTAATTGGAGGCTATTCTCTGACCAGTTGTATTTTGAAAGAAATGGGTTATTGTTGCATTGCCTAGTAATAATTGACAATCAGAAAATGTAAGCTTATTGTTTTTCTGAAGAACAGGTGAAAATAAAAGAAAGTAAATGGACCACTTTCGAATTCTCAACTCCATTTAACTTATTTCAAGTAAAGCCGAACTTTAGGAAAGATGTGAAGGCATTGGAGAGTGTCATGCAGACCCCGACCTGCCAAGAATGAGGAATATTAATTTTGGCAAATGAATATTGATTTTAAACTGCTGCTGGAGTGAAGAAATGACTTATTCGAAGATCACCAGACACTGGGCTGGAAGGACATTTGCATACCAAGACACACTGTTTGTGGAAGCAAAGGACTATTCCCTGCTCCAATTAACCCAAATGGATTTTGATCACCAGACATTGAAGGTGTAAGGAAGCACATTTCAGGCCCAGCTAAGATGATACAATCCACAAAACCAGGACTGGTTAAACTAGCTGGTCACATGACTAACTGGCTGGTCCAGGTTTTTTGAACTAGTCAAAGGACAGTTTGAATTCGGAAGGCAGTTTGAAACTGGAAGCTGGAACAAGGAAGTCTCCCTCCCTCTTTCTTTCTCTCTCTCTCTCGCTTTCTCCCAAGCCACCGGACCCACGGAAGACACGCAAACCTCAAGAGAAAAAAGACTCCTATATCGGAACAAGTTGAAGCGTGAACTGGGCCCCAATGAATTGCAAGACTTACTGGCAACCAAAGACTCCACATTGAACTTAAAGGACTGTAACTACCAGATGTTGTCTCAAACTTTCCGCCTTTATTCCTTCTACTTTTTCTGTCTCTATCTGCGTGTGTGTTTATCGCGTATGCATGCTCGCGTGGTCGCATCACATTTATGCAGTCGTTATCCAGATTAGAGTTTAAGATGAATAAACTTCTACCTTTCTTGGTTAAATCTAAGGAAACCTGTTTGATTTCTTTGCCTTACAATTGGAGCAGTGAATGAAGATTCACTAAGGGGGAGCTAAAAACACGGTGGTTAAAATTAAACCCTGTTACGGTTAAACCAGGCAAAGGCTAAGAGGGAACCTCTAGACGCCTTCTCATCTGGTCATAACAGAGAGAGTGCAGAAAGATTCACAAGAATGGTTCCAGGGATGAGGAATTTCAGCTATGAAGATAGATTGGAGAAGTTAGGACTGTTTTCCTTGGAGAAAAGAAGGTTGAGAGGAGATTTGATAGAGGTATTCAAAATTATGAGGGGTCTGGACAGAGTAGATAGAGAGAAACTGTTCCCACTCATGAAAGGATCGAGAACGAGAGGGCACAGATTTAAAGTTATTGGTAAAAGAAGCAAAAGTGACATAAGGAAAATCTTTTTCATGCAGCAAGTGGTTAAGGTCTTGGAAGCACTGCCTGAGTGTGGTGGAGGCAGGTTCAATTGAAGTATTCAAAAGGGAATTAGACTGTAATGTGAAAAGGAAGAATGTGCAGGTTTATGGGGAGAGGGTGGGGGAATGACACTAATTGCTAATTCGGAGAACTGGTGCAGAACAATGGGCCACATGGCCTCCTTCTGCGTTGTAACAACTCTGTGATTCGGTTATTTTCTAACTCATTTTGACTCCTTGTGATAGTGTTATGAATGCTGGACTTCTGTGTGATTCTGTTTTTAAAAACTGTGATTTTTAATGTAGTGTAAGAAGGATTCAGAGTAGAATGACCTCACACCAACTCTACCTACAGACAAGACAGGGTTCCTGGTTACCATGAGAACAAGGAATCCAGATTAAAAATCTTTTTGAAAGAAGAATGCATGGTTGCAACACCTGCAGAACAATTGGTTTCACTCTCCCAGACTCACAGATCATAAGAAGGGTCACTGATCCGAAACGTTAACTCTGCTTCTCTTTCCACAGATGCTGCCAGACCTGCTGAGTGGTTCCAGCATTTCTTGTTTTTATCTCACAGATCATAAACCTGGAGCCAAGGGCTCTGAAGGTGCAAACTTGAGTTGAATTTTTTAATGCCTGGAAACAAAGGAATGCATGGGTGGTTCTGCTGTGGCCAGACTTGTTGGGCTGGATTTTCTTCTCCTGTTGCTGGGAGCAGTGGTGGGCAAAAGCGCTGCCATGCCGCCGCAATCTTCCTCGCAGCAGCCCATGATCATGAGCCAGTCGGGCCGCTCTCCCCGCCAATCACGTGGAGAGGTTGTGCTCTCCGACATCGGCACTGGTGCCATTTTTAAAGGGTAGCCAGCCTTGCCTGCTCATTTACATTTTAAAAGTTGTACGCCCCCTTGTACCGATTAAAAATCTACCGCCCCTTTCCCACCCCCCAATAACAATTAAATCCAATATTTGACCTCTCCCCCCCTAAAACACTTACCGTCAACATTTCACCTTCCTCATTCCAACCTGTGAAAGTGCAGAGGTCACGCTTTCCTACCATCCCCACTAGTAATGTAAATCTGATCCCACCCCCCCCCCTCCCCCTACTGCAAAATAATCATAAGTACCCCCTTCCCCACCACAATGGCACCTGCTTTCCCTGGACGTGAACGTGAAGGCATGTGAGTGCCAGCCGCTGCTCAGGAGATCACGGTCCAAAGATAAGATCGCGGTGTATTGGATTTAAATTTATTCATCGCATTAATTTAAATAAGGTAACCCGGGTCCCATCGCCAAGCGACGGGGAGGCTGCCACGGAGCCTCACCAACACCGGGAAGATCAAGCCTGGCACTCCCACCGCTGGGATCCGTGGCAGGCCACTGCCGGAATGATCTTCCCAGCCCCGCCAGCCCCCACCCACCACCCCCCACCCCTCAAAATGAAGCCAGACTTCAGGAGTTCAGTAAAATCCTGGCCGTTGACTCTGCATATTGAAAAAGGCAAATAACTATTGACTTTTGAATCTGGATAAATTCAACAGGCTTTCAGAAGTCTGGAGACTGTAAGGAAGACCAGAAGACACAAAGAACATAGGAACATGGGAATATAGGAACATAGGCATAGAAGTAGGTCATTCAGCCCATCAAGCCTGCTCTGTCATTCAATTAGATCATGGCTGATCATCTACCTCAATGCCACTTTCCCTAACTATCCCCATATCCCTTGATGTCTTTCGTATCCAGTTTAGTGACCAGATATAGAAAGATGAACAACTTCAGCCTCAGAAGAGAAAGAAAGAGAGAACACCTCAGAACACTAATACAGCGAAAGGCTGCTAAGACTTGAACCCAGTTCGAAAGCTGAGGTTTACGAAGGGAAAAAAGGACCAACGGGATCACCAGGAATCGCCTTATTCACGGAGGTCCAGGTCGAAAATACTCGGAAGAAGTGTGCGACGGGGACATTGACTTTGATAAGGATTGGGAGATCCAACCCATTGCAACTCAGAGGAGTTTGAGAGTTTTAACTATAAAGAGATCGCTTCGATGAGAACACTGTGTAACGTATAAATGTGGTGTGGGGTTTTCAAGTGTTTTAATAAAATAAAGGGGAATACCTTTCTCTGTAATATAGTATATTTGCTACTTGCAAAGTATTGTTTAGTTAATGTTGATTTTTAGTTTAGTTGTAATAATAGAAGTCTTAAAACATGAAATCTTGTGTCCTTCTTTAATTTGGTCTGGGGAGTTATATCTCTGGTTTTAACGTTAACGGTCTCACTGAGGTCGTAACAGATACAATTTTGAGACAGCAAACTTGATTTTGTTTTTAAATTTGTGTTATTTTTATTTGTGCTAACTGTCTGATTCAGCAGAATAATTCTGAGCTTTATTAATTATTGTTTTTTAAAAGCGATTATTAAAAAAAAGTTAGGATGTTCCAGATTTATGGAGTTAGGGGGTTCTGGACAATCATAGAATTATAGAATGATACAGCACAGAAAGAAGCCTTTTGGCCTATCATGCCTGAGCTGGCTCTTTAAAAATGTTATTCACTTAATCCCACTCCCCTGCCCTATCCCACAGCACTGCAAATTCTTCCCCTTCAAGCATTTATCCAATGAGGTATCAGTGAACGCAGTTTCAGTCAAAAAATGGTTGGGTTGTGGAATTGTGTCAAAAATGTATTATGTGTTCGGATTACTATGTGCAGATCCATGGGATTGCTGAGAAAAGCATTAAAAGATGAAAGTGAAAATATTATTCACTATAATGACCCCCTAGATATGGTAACAGGAGCTGATTTTGTCATTGTGCTTCCCGAGGGATCTAGCTGTTGATTTCTGGTATCTGTTTGTGAAAGTATTAAACACCCCCCACCCTGCTCGTTGGGGTGGCATAAAATTACAGTCAACAGAACGGCTCCCTGGTCCAATTAACCCAAATGGATTTTGATCACCAGACATTGAATGTGTAAGAAAGCCAGCATTGCAAGCTGTCTGCTAAGGTGGAGAATCCAAAAATGCAGGAGTTTGTTAAAACAGCTAAAACAGGTTAGTCACATGACTAATCTGCTGGCCCAGTTTTTGTTTGAACTGCTCACAGGACAGTTTGGGTGAGATTGCAACAGAACCTGGGAGAAGAGAGCTTCTCTCCTGGCTAGCTCTCTCTCCCTCTCACGGATCTCCGGATCCACTGACGTCACTTAAACCTAAAGAAAGAAAAGACTCCTACATCGAAACAAGTTTTAAAGCGTGCACTGGGCCCCAATGAAACGGCAAGACTTACAGCGATCAAAGACTCTACATCGAACTCAAAGGCTTGTAAATAAATCCCAGTTATTGCCTCAAAATTTTCACCTTTATTCTTTCTACTTTTCTGTCTCTATCTGCGTGTGTGCTTATCGCGTATGCATGCTAACGTGGTCGCGTCGCGTATTCATAGTCGTTAACCAAATTAGAGTTTAAGGTTAATAAACTTCCTCCTTTCTTGCTTAAATCTAATAAAACCTGTCTGGTTGATTTCTTTGTCTTACAATTGGAGAGCAGTGACCGAGGATTCACTGAGGGGGGAGCTAAAACACTGTGTTTTTAAAATTAAACCCTGTTACGGTTAAACCAGGCAAAGGCTGAGAGGGAACGCCCAAGATCCCTTTCTCACCTGGTCGTAACACCTTTCAGTCCACAACCATGATCCTGCGCTTCTGGGGGCCTGCTAGTTTAATTCTCCACCTTGCTCCCACACCAACATCTCTGTCCTAGGCCTACTTCAGTGTTCCAAAGAAGCTCAACGCAAGCTCGAGGAACTGCCCCTCATCTTTTGGTTTGGCACTTGACAGTTTTCTGGATCCAACATTGAGTTCAATAATTTCAGACCATAATCCCTGCTCTGATTTTTTTCCCCTTTTCTTTGCATGTTACGGTCTTAATCTTTTTTTCTCTCTTGTTTTTGCTTTCAGCCAACAGCTGTTCATTATTTTGCCATTCACACCTCCTCTGGAAAATTCTTTTGTTTCTTTACTTGTCCCATTACTACTCCCTTTGGCTCTGTTCCAACAACTCTTGTCATTTAATGTCTCCTGTCTTCCAGTCCGGTGGGACAGGACATACTCGAGGATGGTGAAGGCGGGGTCTGGGACATTGTCTGACAGGTATGATTCTGTGAGTATGACTATGTCAGGCTGTTGCTTGACTAGTCTGTGGGACAGCTCTCCCAACTTTGGCACAAGCCCCCAGATGTTAGTAAGGAGGACTTTGCAGGGTCGACAGGGCTGGGTTTGCCATTGACGTTTCCGTGCCTAGGTAGGTGCCGGGTGGTCCGTCCAGTTTCATTCCTTTTTATTGACTTTGTAGCAGTTAGATACAACTGAGTGGCTTGCTAGGCCATTTCAGAGGGCATGTAAGAGTCAACCACATTGCTGTGGGTCTGGAGTCACATGTAGGCCAGATCAAGTCAGGACAGCAGATTTCCTTCCTTAAAGGACATTAGTGAACCAGATGGGTGTTTACAACAATCGACAATGGTTTCATGAACATCATTAGATTAGCTTTTTTCTTTAAATTCCAGATTTATTAATTGAATTCAAATTCCACCTTCTGCTGTAGTGGGATTTGAACCCATTGCCCAGAGCAATACCTTGGGTCTCTGAGTTACTAGTCCAGTGACAATACCACTACGCCACCACCTCCCTGTACTGTAGTTACGAGGCAATTTATGGGTATGGTAGCATAGTGATTATGCTAATGGACCAGAGACCTGGGTCTGCGAGTTCCAAACACAGCAGAGTAGTTTGAGAAGTTGAAATAAGTTTAAAAAAAGAAATCTGGAATTATAGAGCTGGTATTAGCAAAAATGATCATTAAGCTATTGGAGTGTCATTAAAAAATAACCACACTTTAGGGAAGGAAATCCTTACTTGATCTGGGCTATGTGTGCCTCCAGTCCCACATCAATGTTGTTGACTCCCAATAGCCCTCTGAACTGGCCTATTGAATTACTCAGTTGTGGCAATTAGGGATAGGCAATAGTTGACAGCCTTGCGAGTGTCATGCAGACCCCTCACCTGCCAAGAATGAGGCATATTAATTTTGTCACATGAACATTGATTTGAAAACTGCAGCTGAAGTGAAGAAAGGACTTGTTCAAAAAATCACCAGGCCCTTGTCGGTCTGCTCCCATCTCTTTCTCACAGAACTCCAAATCCACTGAAGACACATGAACCCTAAGAGAGAAAGATCTCCTACAGCAAACAAGGTTTAAGAAGAATACTGGCCCCCAACTAAGAGCAAGATCTACCTACAATCAAGGACTTTACAGTGAGCTCGAAGTACGATAACAAAAACCCTCTTCAGAGATTGCCTCGAACTTTTCCACTTTATTTTCTTCTGCTCTTTTCTGTTTCTATCTGCATGTGTGTATCACATATGCATGCTAGCGTGGACGCATCATGTATCCGTAGGCATTAACAGAATTAGAGATTAAGTTTAATAAATTTCAAACTTTCTTCATTAAACCTAAGAAAACCTGTTTGTGCTGGTTTCTTTGCCTTATAATTGGAAAGCAGTGAACAAGGATTCACCAAGGGGGAGCTAAAAACACAGTGCGTTTAAAATTAAACCCTGTTATGCTAAGACCAGGAGAAGGCTGAAAGGGAACCCTAGACCCCTTTCTCACCTGGTCATAACACTAGTGACACCCACATCCTGAGAATTTCATTCAGTTTCTTAAACATTTTACATTTTAATTTAAATATTTTTTAATACTTAAAAACTTTTAAAAGGTTCCTTTGCACCTAAAAAGGCTCAGATTAATTAGAAGAGTCTCTTCAAAGGCCCACAACTGGCAATAATTTGCCATTTGATCTGGGGGTCTGGCCAATTTTGTGGGCATGGTCAGTTGCTAGTGTGATGTTTCTTAAACCAGCGCAAAAGATAGTTTTTAGTTTTAGTTTTAGAGATACAGCACTGAAACAGGCCCTTCGGCCCACCGAGTCTGTGCCGATCATCAACCACCCATTTATACTAATCCTGCACTAATCCCATATTCCTACCACATCCCCACCTGTCCCTATATATGTCCCGACCACCTACCTATACTAAGGGCAATTTATAATGGCCAATTAACCTATCAACCTGCAAGTCTTTGGCATGTGGGAGGAAAACCAGAGCACCTGGAGGAAACCCACGCAGACACAGGGAGAACTTGCAAACTCCACACAGGCAGTACCCAGAATCGAACCCAGGTCCCTAGAGCTGTGAGGCTGCAGTGCTAACCACTGCGCCACTGTGGAAACTCTATTTGTGCTGGGTGTAACTTGTGCATGAATTTCTCAATCTTTAATGCTCATTTGGCCAATTTCAGATGCGTTGTGCACTTAGTGGAAACTCTACCACTTTATGTACACAATTTTTCTCAATCCAAACAACAGGGATGCACGAGTTGTCGGCACAGAGATTTCATGAAGTGGGTAAAAAGTACTTTTTAAGTATTGCTGAAAGTGCCTCAATTTGCATTAGTCCTGAAGTAAATCCAAGCCTGAGACATAACAATGGAACATTTTCAGTGCTATAAATGTGCATTAGTGTAATTTACAAAGAAATAAAGTGCAGCTAGATAGTAGCTGAAAATGCATGATAATCATCACAGTTAGTTCGAATAAAATTTACACTCATATGAGGGACGCATACTTTTCTAGTTGTCAAGGCATAGTATAAAGATCCAACAAACATAATTAAAATTTGCAAATGGCAAAACCTTCCTGTCTCTTTGGGGTTTCAGCTATTTTACAGCTAGCTTGCTGAGGCTTCCTCTGGGAGCCTATTTAAAAACAAAACTACAATCCTGAAATTACACCTAGGGAATACCAGCATGCAAACACTTCAGCTGCTATTCATCTCTCTGCTATTTTACATAGAAATACATTCATTTAAGTTAGAACGTGGAAACAGCCCATTTGGTGCAACCAATCCGTGCTGTTGTTTACCCACCATGTGAACAAATAGATCCAATCACATTTATCCCATATCCCTTCAACTCCTTTTGCTTCATCCACCTATCCAATTCAATCTTGAATGTTACACAGTTTCTGCCTAGCCGCTAACCCTGGAACACAACACTCCACGTAAAGAGGTTTCTCTTGCAATCTCTTATATTGAACCCTTCAACTACCGAAAACAGTCTGCTTCCAGCTAACCTGTCCAACCCTTTCATAATTTTAAACACTTGTTTTACATCGCCCTAGAACCTTTATTGTTGTGATGCAAGAAGACCCAATTTTTCAAGTTCTTTATTTGTATTTGTATTTGTATTTTCTGATACTAGGCATTTGATTGAAACTGCGTTATACCCTCTCTAAAGCCTCAAAATCATTCCTATCATTTACACAGAGGCAATAACTTGTTTAAGATAGCTCAGCTAAAAAAGTGAGGAATAGCAGGCAATTGCAGGCTAATATCCTACAACAACATTTCAGGGCTTACGTTTCGCAACTCCTCTTTCGCACCCCAAACACATGGATACAGCTAAAAATATTAGCAACATTCAAACCAAACAACTCAGCTATTCACTCCCAATGAATGCACCCTTTTCATGTTATTTACGACAACCATTTGTGCTTTAAGAGAATCGTTACCAAATCCATGTGCGTACTGCCTCATCGATCTCATCGAGTTCTCTATCCTAACTATCAAGTTTAAACTGTTAGAAAAGTATTCCTGATACTCCAATTATAATTCAGTTTCAATTAAAATGCCGTAAAATATTATGGGAACAATTTTTGCCCCAGTGGTAACTTGGAGCTCTATCACTACCAGCTGCATCTTAGTTTTCCACTTGCTAGTTGTGGTAATATGACAGGCTTTATATTTTCACCCATTTCTTGCCAGAAATCCAACACCAGAACAGGGGCACAAGCTGGAAAAGCAGATATTGGATATAAAAGCAAAATGTGGCCTTATCCAATCTACACCTTTTCCTTTGTTATCTCTTGCCCCACCTCACTTGCTTATAACCTTTGATATTTCTAATATTTGCTAGTTTCTGACCTGAAATGTTAACTCTGCTTCTCTTTCCACAGATGCTGCCAGAGCTGCTGTGTGGTTCCAGCATTTCTTGTTTTTATTTCCGATATTGGATATGTTAGCGTTTCACTCAATTTTCTCCTTTGTGTGCCAATTTTACCAGTGGCAGGAATGTGACTGGTTGGTCTCGTCACCACTAAGAATCTGAGATTTTAGCTTTGAATAGCCCATCTGTAGGATGGAGCCCTAGGTTCTGTGCAACAGAATTCTACGTATGTCTTACAACCCATATTTGGAAAAAATTAAAAAGGAGAATTAATTTTTAAAGGCTTTGTTACATAGGCAGCTCTGCATATCATTAGTGGCTAAACAAATCAGTGCTGTAAAGTGTTAAAGTCTTTTTCTTTCTTCTTTTGGGCCTCCTTATCTCGAGAGACAATGGATACGCGCCTGGAGGTGGTCAGTGGTTTGTGAAGCAGCGCCTGGAGTGGCTATAAAGGCCAATTCTGGAGTGACAGGCTCTTCCACAGGTGCTGCAGAGAAATTTGTTTGTTGGGGCTGTTGCACAGTTGGCTCTCCCCTTGCGCCTCTGTCTTTTTTCCTGCCAACTACTAAGTCTCTTCGACTCGCCACAATTTAGCCCTGTCTTTATGGCTGCCCGCCAGCTCTTTTTACCTTCTCGAAATAAAATATTCTTCTATGAACTAGTGCCCTTCCCTTTTGTAGGGGAGAGAGTAAATGAGACTCTTTTACTCCAGGATGACAGCTTTGGAAATATTCAGCTGATCAGGCAGCATCTGTGGAGAGAGGAACATGCTGTTACTGTTTCAAGTGAATGATCCTTCATCTTGGAGTTAAACTAACTAATAACTGCGAGCCCTCAGGCACACAATTGGTCGTTGGACAAGCTTAAAATCAAATTAACTGCCTGTGCCCACGGTATTGTAAGGCATTGCTAATAATTGACCAGCCAGTCTGGTTTACTGAAGAAACCTTGGCACAGACCAGCCACAAGAGTCATGATGCTTTCCACTTGTAGGTAAACTTGCAGAAAGTTTACAGGTACACTTTACTCAGTAAGCTGTGTGTTCTTAGCTGGTTAAATTGCAACCATGCCCCTGAGTACGACTGGGGCCCCTAAGCATTTGACTGTCAATCTGCACACAAGTTCTCTGGAATGTAAGCAAGGTGAATGGATCCCAATCGGAGAGTGCATGCACTCCATATGGGACAAACGGAAATTCTACATGATTAGATTTCTCAGTAACTTGGATATTCTTAAACACGGTCATTAATTTTCACAGGTTTCAGACAATGGGTTGATCAAATCAAATTAATTTATCACTAAAAGCTTATTATTCTTCATTTTATGTACTGTACCTGCTTAGAATCCCTCACATTATCCATCTAATTTTGCTAGTGGCACTTATCACACCAGTCTGTGAAGGCAATGGAAATCATCTGTTGAATGTAAGCTCAGCTGGGACCTGTGTAACACTTCCACTGGTGCAGTGTAAAATAACCTGTGCAGTCAACATGACTGAACCTGCATGTCTACAAACCACCTGGAATCCCCTTCAAATCTTTGTCAGTCTTGCATTAAGTAAACCTTAGTGTCATCTATGTACAATTTTCCCAAAATTGCTGACACAAAGCACAAGCAAACTCAAGAGTTTCACTTCAGATCCCCCATTAATTATGCATTCTGCATATTCTTCCCCTCCAGAAAGAACTTTGAACTCAATAAGGTTTAAACTAAAGATCAGCAGAAGCATTTTGCCTCACATATAAGAACAAAGAGAATTCCTAGTCAGTGACAGAATTTTTGCATCAAACTTGGAGTCATTAATAATGTTGAGTTGAACTTTAAAAATCAATTTAAACCAACTGAGACCAAGTAAAGAGAAAGTATGAGCTAAATTGCTATGAACATATTTAATAACAACTGATGAACCTGTTACATTTGTCAGTAAATTTATGGTGTACAAGACATTTATACTTCTGTTATGACATTTTCAACAAATTGATTTTGCATAAATTTGTGCCAAAAAAACCTTGAATCTAATTCCAACTGAAAAAAAACTAAAGCATATTGCATGAGAGATGATTTAGGTGCATTTGCAATCTACATAATACGTGATCATATAGTTAAAATGGATATCCACACGTATTGCACAGGGCAAAAGGCAACCAGTTTCTGAATCAAGCGTGAAGCAAAGATATATAATAATTCTGGAAATAGTTGAATTAGTTACACTTGGATCAGTATATGTTGCTAAAAGAAACTAAAGTATGGTGTATGACACACATACATGAAAAAGATGCATATGATGGATCAGTAGATTTTTTTTAAGTAGACCCCTCTCTATTATATTTTAAATTTCATGGAATTCTGTATTTTCCAGTTATTTTAGTTCTGTTATACTCCTGCTAATGGGGACTTAATGATAAAAATTGAATTCAGTAAGATCTACTCTATTTCTACCTCTTTATAGATTTCCGGCTCTTGGTTTTGAGTGGACTTACATAGTTTAAAATGCATGCTTTATAAATATATATATATATTTTAATATGGCATATTTTTTCTTTCTAAATTATGATGCCATATGGTATTTGCAAGGTGTAACTGAACTGATATTTCATGATGCTGATGGGAAACCATAAATTTCCTTGATAACATTGAATTATAAAGTGGATTAAAAGGTTATGTTGTTAAAAAGTAATGCAGAAGGTGCCAGCTTTCATTCTCAGCTTTTATTTAGTTAGCTGACTTTTGTCCAAGGTGACAGATGGAGTGTCCCAGCTGACTTTAGCACCCTTGTGTTAAAGAGAGGCATATCAACCAGGGTTCCTACTTTCGGGCAGATATCGAAGCTTGTGCTCAGCTATGGTTGAACAAGCTGTCAACAGTCACTTATCTCACATATAAAGGACAAGCATCTGACTGTGGTAACAACAAGCAACCAGTCCCGATGGAAACATATCCTAATCTGAGTCAGTGCTTTCAGGACAGGGGTACGGAAGAAAATTGGAAAGATTAGTCAGAAACAGACTAGGGACTAGGAAAACATTTTTTCCCCCTCACGAAGCAGTTATAGAATCATAGGCCGGAATTTTATGCCCCTTCCAGGAGCGGGCTGGGAGGCCGGGGAAGGCGTAAAACCTAGAGGGAGGTGGGGAGGGGGGCGTTCCTGTCAACTACCCACGACCACCTACCCCACCCCCCTGCCATTTTACCAGCAGCAGGGGAGGTGGCAAATGGCCTGCTTACCCCAGACTAATTATGGCCTTTAAGTGGTCAATTAATTGCTACTTAAGGGCTTCCTCCCACCACCGCTGATATTTTACCAGCAGCGACTGGGCGCTTCAACAGCTGAGAAGGCTGCCCAGTAATACTAGGCGGCCTTCTTGATTGACTCCCACCCCACTCACTGGGGCCCAGCCGATTACCCCAGCAAGGCCTGAATCCCCACTTACCTTTCTCGGGGCTGGCGACCATCCTGCTCCTCACGCTGGGTGCAGTCCCAGAAGAGGCTACCACTCCCGGTGGTGCTGCTGGGACTGAGGAACTGTCGGCCCGCTGAATGGTCAACAACTCTTGGAGGCCGGATTTCCTGCCTCAGAGGGGCGGAAGTCCCGCTTGAGGCCAATTAAGGGCCTGGGCCACACAAAATTACTGCTCTCCCCTGACTTTTAAGCCAGTGGAGATTTCCAGCTCTTGTTTTTGAGGTGACTTTCATAGTTTAAAATGCATGCTTTATAAATATATATATATATATTTTAATATGGCATATTTTTTCTTTCTAAATTATGATGCCATATGGTATTTGCAAAGTATAACTGAACTAATATTTCATGATGCTTATGGGAAACCATAAATTTCCTTGATAACATTGGATTATAAAATGGATTAAAAGGCTATGTTGTTAAAAAGTAATGCAGAAGGTGCCAGCTTTCATTCTCAGCTTGTATTTGTAAAATTCCAGCCATAGAATCATAGAGAGTTACAGCACAGAAATAGGCCATTTGCCCATATTGCACGTGCTTGCAGTTTGAAAGAGCAGGCATGTTTCATCCCACATCCATGCTTTTTGTCCATAACCCTGTAAGGTCCTCATCCTCAAATATCTGTCCAACTCCCTTTGAAAATTATTTATGGAATCAGCTTCCACCACCTGTTCAGGTAGGGTGTTCCAGATCCCAACAACTCTCTGAGTGAAAAAAAATTCTCTTCCTTTCCTCTCTTGCTCATTTGCCGAAGATTTTAAATTTATGTCCTCTGATTATTGACCCACTCACCAGCGGCAATGGCTTTTCCCTATTTACTCAATCAAAAACTCTCATTATCCTGAAAATCTCTATGAGATCACCTGTTAACTTTCTCCATTCCAAGGCAAACAGTTCTAACTTTTTCAACCTCTCCTCATAACTGAAGTCCCTCATCCCTGGTAACATTCTGCTACCTACCATTGTGCCCTTTTTAAGGCCTTTACATCTTTGCTGAAATATGGTGCCCAGAGTTATGCATGAGCCCTAACCAGTGATTTATTAAGCTCTAGCATGATCTGTGTTATTTTATATTCTATTCCTCTATTTAATAACCTGTATGCATTTTAACCATCTTATCAATTTTCCCTGTCACCTTTAAGGATTTGTATAGATGAGCACCAAAGTCGCTCCGTTCATCTATACTTAACAAAATTGTTTAATATAGTAGTGTCTTAATTTCTTTTATTCATTCATGGGATGTGGGCATCGCTGGCTAGGCCAGCATTTATTGCCCATCCCTAATTACCCTTGAGAAGGTGGTGGTGAGACACCTTCATGAACCGCTGCAGTCCAACTGGGGTAGGTACACCCACAGTGCTGTTAGGAAGGGAGTTCCAGGATTTTGACCCAGCGACAGTGAAGGAATGGCGATATAGTTCCAAGTCAGGATGGTGTGTGGCTTGGAAGGAAACTTGCAGGTGGTGGTGTTCCCATGCATTTGCTGCCCTTGTCCTTCTAGGTGGTAGAGGTTGTGGGTTTGGAAGGTACTGTCTAAGAAGCCTTTGTGCATTGCTGCAGTGCATCATGTAGATGGTGCACACTGCTGCCACTGTGCGCCAGTGGAGGAGGGAGTGAATGCTTGTGGATGGGGTGCCAATCAAACGAGTTGCTTGGTCCTGGATGGTGTCGAGCTTCTTGAGTGTTGTTGGAGCTGCACCCATCCAGGCAAGTGCAGAGTATTCCATCGCACTCCTGACTTGTGCCTTGTAGATGGTGGACAAGCTTTGGGATGGTGAGTTACTCG
Organism: Heterodontus francisci; assembly: GCF_036365525.1. Taxonomy (NCBI): domain Eukaryota; kingdom Metazoa; phylum Chordata; class Chondrichthyes; order Heterodontiformes; family Heterodontidae; genus Heterodontus; species Heterodontus francisci. Next base: position 18,456,555 of record NC_090388.1, read on the forward strand.
CCACAAGATTCCTAGCCTCTGGCCTGCTCGTGTAGCCACGGTATTTATATGGCTACTCCAGTTCTGTTTCTGGTCAATGATAAGCCCCCAGGATGTTGATAGTGGGGGATTCAGCGATCATAGTGTTATTGAATGTCAAGGGGAGATGGTTAGATTCTTTCTTGTTTGAGATAGTCATTGCTTGGCACTTGTGTGGCGCGAATGTTACTTGCCACTTATCAGCCCAAGCCTGGTTATTGTCCAGGTCTTGTTTAATTTCTACATGGGCTACTTCAGTATCTGAGGAGTCGCAAATGGAGCTGAACATTGTGCAATCATCAGCAAACATCCCCACTTCTGACCTTATGATTGAAGGAAGGTCATTGATGAAGCAGCTGAAGATGGTTGGGCCTAGGCCACTACACTGAGGAACTCTACAGTGATGTCCTGGAGCTGAGATGATTGATCGCCAATAACCACAACCATCTTCCTTTGCGCTTGGATAGAAAGATTTTGACCAATGGCTCTGATATTTTACCTTTGCTTCTTTCAGCAACCTTAGAGCATTCCATCCAGACCAGCTGACTTGCCAACTCCCAGTAATGTTAATCTTTTTAGTATGTCTAGTCAATCTATTACTAACCTGTCCATAACATCCCTTTTCTCTTTTAGTGTAACCTTTACTTCATCCTTTGTGAAGACAAATGCTCAATATTCACGTACTACTTTAGCCAGGTCCTCTGCCTCTACATGAAGATTTTCCTTTGGGTTTTTAATAGGGCCTGCTTTTTCCTTAACAAAATGCTTACACTTTATATATTCATTAAATGCTTTGGGGTTCAATTTAATATTGCCTGCTAATATAGTGTGAAGAGAGATTGGGTCAATTAGGCTTGTATTCACTAGAGTTTAGAAGACTGAAAGGGGATCTCATTGAAACCTACAAAATTCTAACAGGACTGGACAGACTAGATGTAGGAAGGATGTTCCCGATGGTGGGGGAGTTCAGAACCAGGGGTCACAGTCTCAGGATAAGGGGTAAGCCATTTAGGACTGAGATGAGGAGGGATTTCTTCACCGAGAGAGTGGTGAACCTGTGGAATTCTCTACCACAGAGAGCAGTTGAGGCCAAATCATTAAATAAATTCAAGAAAGAGTTAGATATAGCTCTTAGGGCTAAAGGGAGAAAGTGGGAACAGGGTGCTGAGTTTGGATGATCAGCCATGATCGTATTGAATGGTGGTGCAGGTTCGAAGGGCTGAATGGCCTACTCCTGCTCCTATTTTTCTAATCTTTTCTTATAACCTGTCTTTGCCTGCCATATTAACTTTTTCAATTCCTTCCTGTACTTTCTAGAATCATCCTGTTTATTGACTGAATTTTGGTTCTGGCATCCTTTTTCTATTTAATCATAACTTTTATTTCCTTTGTCATCCAACACATTAGCTTAGGATACTCTACCTTTTCCTATCAAAGGAATATGTCTTGTGGTGCTGCACAAATGTGGGAATTTGAAAATCATGATTTAAACACAGCACTTAAGCCACAAGCCCTCAGATTGAATCTGATACGTTACCAATTAAGCTATCCAAACTCTTATACAAAGGGTTCACACAGCAATCTTCACTGGCTGATGTGGATCATTATACGCTCCACATTTTATATTGCTTTCTGCAGTAATCCCACCTTGACAGTGCATTTCATTCACGCACCCAGACTGATTGCCTCCCACAGGTTTCACATCAGAAATGATTTTATATTAGAAATATTCATATTTTATTTTCCTAAAATAATCATCAAAAAGTTATGGGAGAGGTTTTTCTGCTGTTTGCAGCAAATCATAGGTATGTCCTTTTAGACTCATCCTTTAGAGGGAATAGAGGACGCCTTCTCCCTAAAGGACATTTCCTACATCTAGACTCAGTCAGTCTTTTCAAAGGTGTTTAAATTTAAAACTCACTATCACTTTTGCTTTGATGTCTCTCTGATAGTAAAGAAAGAAAAGAATAAAGGCAAGTGCCACATTAGTTGAATGGGATATGAAGCTATTAATAAAAATTTAAAAATCATCTTAATTGCTCAAATGGGCCGATGAGTGACCTCACCCAGTTCTAATTTATTTCTCATTTTTATCACAGTCAAACTTCTATTCTGAGGATCATGGTCTTGCATAAAAGTAGATGAAGTAACTGCAGTTTCAGAAGAGAAGCAACTACTGTAATCCTTGGTGTGTAGCCTGGAGCATTGCTTTATGGAAGAGCAATAAAACAGCAGGACTCCTTTATGGAATGACAATTAGTTCATTCTATCCTCTATGTACCAAAGGCACAACCAAACTGCAGTTAGCTGCACACAAAAAATTCTTCGATTTTGCACCCTCCCAATCCTGCACCTGCCACACCCATTACCCCCTCCAACACCCCACCCCCAACTTGCCTCAACCCTCTCACCACCAGTTTGACTGCATGCATCAACTCAATGAGGCCTTGATTCAATACACTCCTGGAAAACTTTTAGTCAACATCAGTCAAAGTTGCTCCTCCACACTCACACCACCCCCACCCCCGGTTTGTTTGTGTTATTGTATCCTTTGTTTCTCGGTTCTCAAGGACAACATTTGGACTAGTCCTGTGATTAAAATGTGCATGAGCACAGCAGAGAGTGTGGCAGAACACTTTCAACTAATGAACACAGGTATGGCAGTACCTGGCCTTAATGAGCTTTGCTGATGGAATAAATAAATCATCTTCGAGACTCCCCGAAGCAGCTGCTCCACTTTAGCAAAAACAAGCATATGGTACAGTCAGAATTCATTGGTTTGATCCCTTCAGCAAAATGAAAACCCAATGAAGGTAATACAAGAGCAATAAATGTTTCAAAAATGGGTCCATCAAGAATTTAAGTGGCACTTGGCTGAATTTCCAGTCCCAGGCACTAACCTTCACCTATGGAGAACTCTTTAAGCACATGCGAAAGTATTTAAATCCATAAGGCCCAGTAATTTGACAAGATTAATAAATTAACTTTATCTCATCTTCCACACCTTATGTTAAACGTTAATAGATATTTGTAGGTTGCTAAATTTGTGAATTTTTCATAACACCCTTCCTTCACCCACCATTGACAGCTATGCCTTCAGCCGTCCAGACACTATGCTTTAGAATTCACTCCCAAAACATAATTTCTCTGCTTTTCTCTCTCCTCCTTTAAGATGCTGCTTAAGACTGTGGCCAAGTGTTTAGTCACCTATCCTAATGCCTCCTTCTTTGGTTCGGTGTCAACTTTTGTCTGATAATGGGCTGTTTCCACATGTTGAAGGTATTGTATAAGTACGTGTTGTTATTGATATTATTAACACATATATTTTGAAGCAAAGATGTCATGTGGTTGGGTTTTTTGCTTTGGCACATTTGAGAAACTGTGTCCAAAAAGCACTTGCAACTGTGCTGCTCAGGTTAGGCTTCGGGTTTCTGCTCAATTTTTATTTGCATAATTACATACACAAAATCTTCCGCGAGCCAGTGCATCAGAATATTATCATTTCTTCCTTTTCTTCTTCCCATTAAAAGTATTTAAGAGAGCTAACCTGATGCAGTTTTATTAATACAGCTGAATATGGGTTTATCACCAAAATAAGCATTTTAATAAGGGTGTTCAGTGCTCTACCTGTGAGTAACCAGATTTAAAATCATTGATAATGACTTATAAAACTATACTGAAACATTTAATAGTGTACAGTAGTCAGTTTCTTATTACATTAAATATTGTTTGATATGAAAAAGACTTTTAAAATATGCTTATTTGGTGCCTGTTGCCGAAGATAACTTTTGCAATTTGAAGAGCTTTACTGAAACATTGCAAAAGGCGGAATCTTACAATTGTGACCTGGGGTGTGGTCAGTTTTGTGGGTGGGGCCTGATCTTCAATCAACATGAAAGAGTGTGGAAAACACGGGTGTAAGTGGTTTTGGGTGCAATTCACTTAAATTTAAACTGGAATCTGGGCACAAAACTAACAGAAACAAACGGAAACTCTATTCGCATATATTTAACTAGAAAAATTTGAACTGGGCCATATTTCTGCTTCATTGTGATTTTTAACTGGCTAAACAGTTTCAGAACTTGCAGTAACATCTTGTAGTTTAGCTTAATGTTTTACGAAAATATTTCCAGTGCACCGACTTCTCTTCAGGGCTGCTGTGAAATAAGATATTAGGTCTTAACCTTTCAAAATTATTTCATTGATTGACCACCATTACTTCAGGTCCGTCTATGGAAAATTCTTGTTCAAAGCAGTGATGATAACAATGGTCTGATAGAAAGAAAGAATTTACATTTATAAAGCACCTTTCACGATCTCAGAACAACCCAAAGTGCTTTCCAGTGATGAAGTAATTTTGAAATGTAGTCATTGTTGTAATTTAGGAATCGTGAAAGCCAATTTGAGCATATAAAGTTCCCACAAACAACAATGTGTTAAGTGACCAAATAATCTTTTAACATAAAAGCAAAATACTGCGGATGCTGGAAATCTGAAATAAAAACAAGAAATGCTGGAATCACTCAGCAGGTCTGGCAGCATCTGTGGAAAGAGAAGCAGAGTTAACGTTTCGGCAGATGCTGCCAGACCTGCTGAGTGATTCCATAATCTTTTAACATGTTGGGCCATGGGATAAATATTGGCCAGTACACCAGGGAGAACCCCTACACTTTTCTTCAGACAGACAGTGCCTTGATTTAATGTCTCATCCACAAGATGGCACCTCCAGCAGTGCAGGACACACTCAGTATTATTGCTAGTGTGGTAGGTTAGAGTGCATATCTACAATTCACCACATGGCCATTTTGGGCATCAAGAGAAGAGCTGGGTCTGGGTAATCAATTCTCTGCAAGGTAGGAGAAAAGAGGTCCCTCTCATGATGCGTCACTCATCTGGAATATGTAGTATAAGGGTTTGAAAGGTTTAATGTCTGGGACAGTGCGAGTAACACTTCCCACTATGATGATGTAAGAGATTCCATGAGAGAGAGACTTGAAGGAGAAGAAGCCACATGGCATCAGTGGAGTTCGACATACTTATTTAAATCTGTATATAGTTCATTAATACATAATAAACCTGTTATTGTTAAAACATACAAAAGACTCAGTAATCTCTCCTAGCTAGACTAACCAAACATACAACATGTTGAACAGTGGTGGTTTTGCCACACAATACCCAGAAAACTTTGAAAACAACTTTAAAGAAGGTTGGAAGGTCAGACCTGAAAAAAGTGGCGCCGAAATGACAGAACCCGAGAAGAGGCTGTGAGAAGCTGCAGAATTGCTCTGTGGATGAAGTGGAGGCCCGGAGAGTTGGGCAGACCTGCAGTGGCATTCAGGCTGCACCACAGAGGTCTGTGGAAAAAAATCCCAGTCCAGCAATCACGGGCTTTGAGTTGGAGAAACCAAGCAACGGTCAGGGATCTGCTGAGCAACACTTAAAATGGGCAGAAAATTGTTTTTTATGGTGCACTGGGCAGGCATCACCAGGAAAACCAAATCCCTAGCAGGGATGGATCCCAGGTTTGCGCCATTACACGTGGCGACCGCGAGACAGCACGAGACAAGAAAGCAGCTGCAAATACTCTATACTCCAGGGAAAGGGAGTGAAGAGATTATTGAAATAATGCTGCAAAGATGCATTCAAGAAAGAGTATCTAGTCTAGCAGAGAGATATTCCAGAGAAAGATAGTGACCGCAGTGGGAGTCAGTGCGAGGCTAAGCTATGTGGGAAAACTTTCAATGCGGGAGGGAAAATTTAAAACAGCAAGTAAACTACCTATAAAGCTTAGAAAAGCTATGGATCTTAATTTACACCACCAGAAAGGTTTGGACACACGGAAGGACCAAATCAAACTCGAAACTGGTCACTTCGGAAAAAAAGATTTTTGAGGTACAGAATTGCTTCAAAATTAGACAGCAAGTCTGAAGCAGAACAAATCAACACATTACTTTATTCCATAGGAGCAATAGCAAATGATGTTATTGCAAGACAAGGCATTAATGAGGCATCAAATAAATTTGAAAAAGTCTTAAAAGCCTTTGATTATTATTTTTACCTGAGGAGCAACAAGAATGGGCCAAATTCAACAGAAGGGTTCAGAAACCAAATGACCTGATAGATGCTTTCATTAATTACCTTAACAGCCTAGTTGAAGGATGCGAATATGGAGACCTAAAATCAGAATTAATATGAGACTGCATTGTATTAGGTATTGCTGATGAATCCCGATCAGATTTATTGCAGTCGAAGGAAGACCTCACTCTAGAAAATACAATACAGCTGGTGAGACAAGCAGAGGTCTGTAAGCAGAATAGAACAATCTTGAAGGTGAAGAAAAACCTTGGGTCAGGAAACCTCCAGTGACCATACAGTTCCTTAAGCACAGGATTATAAAAGAAGCACCAGAAAAGAAGGTACATTTGAGAGGGAAAGTGCAAGATGCCATGAAACCCTGCCAGAGTTGTTGCGCCAAAAGACCTATAGGTGAAACAGTGTCCTACAAACAAAGCAGAATGCTTTCACTGCAAGAAAGTTGGCCATTTTGGGAAGATGTGCCAAAGTAAAACCTCTACTTTCACTGGTTCTAAAGGAAAAGTCGTCACGTATAGATCTATTAATGAAGTTGAACAATCTCCGTCAGAACAGAAATCAGAAAACTTCCTTGGTGAGATCAATGCATTCCGGACTGCAGATATATATGTAAACCGACATATCACCAACTTTAAACTAGACACTGGAGTAAGTGTAACAGTTTTATCAGACAATGAACCGTGGTTACCAAAACATTGCCTGCAACCAATAGAAACTCAGTTGCACGGTCCAGGAGGGACTGAACTGAAAGTCAAGGGAAAGCTATAGGCCACAGTCCAGTACAAGGGAAAGCAGACATTGGAAACTCTGTATGTTCTACAGAATCCAGAACTTTCTCTTTTAAGTAGAAGAACTTGTACAGACCTTAATCTTATCAGGAAAGTGGAATCAGATGTATTGTCCAGAAACACTGTTGACCATCCTACACAACAGGATGTTAACTTTTTTAATGAGTTTGAATCATATTCTCAGTTCATTGCATCACAATGGCCATCAAGCTCAAAAAAGCTCCAAGAAATTTGTCATGCTCAGATGCAAGATGAGGAATGCATCTGTATCCACCAATATTGCATGCAAGGTTGGCCATAGCAGTGTCTGAGTAGTGTGGTGATGAAAATCTTCTTTGAGCACAGAAAACACTTTACTATTGTGAAGGCAAAGTACTGCAGATGTTCTATAGGTATATCAGGAATAAAAGAATGACTAGAGTTAGATTAGGGCCAATCAAGGATAGTAGTGGGAAGTTGTGTGTGGAATCAGAGGAGATAGGGGAAGCGTTAAATGAATATTTTTCGTCAGTATTTACAGTAGAGAAAGAAAATGTTGTCGAGGAGAATACTGAGATTCAGACTACTAGGCTAGATGGGATTGAGGTTCACAAGGAGGAGGTGTTAGAAATTTTGGAAAGTGTGAAAATAGATAAGTCCCCTGGGCCAGATGGGATTTATCCTAGGATTCTCTGGGAAGCCAGGGAGGAGATTGCAGAGCCTTTGTCCTTGATCTTTATGTCGTCATTGTCGACAGGAATAGTGCCGGAAGACTGGAGGATAGCAAATGTTGTCCCCTTGTTCAAGAAGGGGAAGTAGAGACAGCCCTGGTAATTATAGACCTGTGAGCCTTACTTCGGTTGTGGGTAAAATGTTGGAAAAGGTTATCAGAGATAGGATTTATAATCATCTTGAAAAGAATAAGTTCATTAGCGATAGTCAGCACGGTTTTGTGAAGGGTAGGTCGTGCCTCACAAACCTTATTGAGTTTTTCGAGAAGGTGACCAAACAGGTGGATGAGGGTAAAGCAGTGGATGTGGTGTATATGGATTTCAGTAAGGCGTTTGATAAGGTTCCCCACGGTAGGCTATTGCAGAAAATACGAAAGTATGGGATTGAAGGTGATTTAGTGCTTTGGATCAGAAATTGGCTAGCTGAAAGAAGACAGAGGGTGGTGGTTGATGGCAAATGTTCATCCTGGAGTTTAGTTACTAGTGGTGTACCGCAAGGATCTGTTTTGGGGCCACTGCTGTTTGTCATTTTAATAAATGACCTGGAACAGGGTGTAGAAGGGTGGGTTAGTAAATTTGCGGATGACACTAAGGTCGGTGGAGTTGTGGATAGTGCCGAAGGATGTTGTAGGGTACAGAGGGACATAGATAGGCTGCAGAGCTGGGCTGAGAGATGGCAAATGGAGTTTAATGCGGAAAAGTGTGAGGTGATTCACTTTGGAAAGAGTAACAGGAATGCAGAGTACTGGGCTAATGGGAAGATTCTTGGTAGTGTAGATGAACAGAGAGATCTTGGTGTCCAGGTACATAAATCCCTGAAGGTTGCTACCCAGGTTAATAGGGCTGTTAAGAAGGCATATGGTGTGTTAGCTTTTATTAGTAGGGGGATCGAGTTTCGGAGCCACGAGGTCATGCTGCAGCTGTACAAAACTCTGGTGAGACCACACCTGGAGTATTGCGTGCAGTTCTGGTCACCGCATTATAGGAAGGATGTGGAAGCTTTGGAAAGGGTGCAGAGGAGATTTACTAGGATGTTGCCTGGTATGGAGGGAAGGTCGTACGAGGAAAGGCTGAGGGACTTGGGGTTGTTTTCGTTGGAGAGAAGGAGGAGGAGAGGTGACTTAATAGAGACATATAAGATAATCAGAGGGTTAGATAGGTTGGATAGTGAGAGTCTTTTTCCTCGGATGGTGATGGCAAACACGAGGGGACATAGCTTTAAGTTGAGGGATGATAGATATAGGACAGATGTTAGAGGTAGTTTCTTTACTCAGAGAGTAGTAGGGGCGTGGAACGCCCTGCCTGCAGCAGTAGTAGACTCGCCAACTTTAAGGGCATTTAAGTGGTCATTGGATAGACATATGGATGAAAATGGAATAGTGTAGGTCAGATGGTTTCACAGGTCGGCGCAACATCGAGGGCCGAAGGGCCTGTACTGCGCTGTAATGTTCTAAAAGATGCTGAAAATCTGAAATAAAAGCAAAACATGCTGGAAATACTCAGCAGGTCCGGCAGCATCTGTGGAGAGAGAAGCAGAGATAATGTTTCAGGTCAGTGACCTTTCCTCAGAACTGGCGAGGGTTAGAAATGGAATGGGTTTTAAGCAAATAATGCGAGGGTGGGGCAAGAGACAATAAAAGGGAAGGTGTTGATAGGACCGAGGGTCACAGAGAAAAACTGACAAGAAGGTCATCAAGCAAAGGGTGTGTTAATGGTATGCTGAAAGACAAAGCGTCAGTGCAGAAAGGGTGTGAATAGACAGAAAAATGAACAGCCCTGGCCAAAATCACAAACTTCAACAAAAAAAACAGTGAGCAGGCACATGGTAAAAAAAAATGAAAGATGAGACAAATTAAAATAAAATAATAAGTAAAAAATAAAAAAATAATAATAAAAAATAAAAAAGGGGGGCCCGTCATGCTCTGAAATTATTGAACTCAATATTCAGTCCGGCAAGCTGTAGTGTGCCTAATCGGTAAATGAGATGCTGTTCCTCGAGTTTGCGTTGATGTTCACTGGAACACTGCAGCAAGCCCAAGACAGAAATGTGAACATGGAGCAGAGGAGCACGTTGGCAAGCAACCAGAAGCTCGGTGTCATGCTTTCAGACTAAGCGGAGGTGTTCCGCAAAGCGGTCACCCAATCTGCATTTGGTCTCCCCAATGTATAGGAGACCGCATTGTGAGCAGCGAATACAGTATACTACATTGAAAGAAGTCCAAGTAAATCACTGCTTCACCTGAAAGGAGTGTTTGGGGCCTTGGACAGTGAGGAGAGAGGAGGTAAAATGGCAGGTATTACAGATTGCATGGGAAGGTGTCATGGGAAGGAGGTGAGGTGTCAGGAGTAATGGAGGAGTGGACCAGGGTGTCGCGGAGGGAACATTCCCTTCAGAATGCTGACAGGGGAGGGGAAGATGCGTTTGGTAGTGGCATCACGCTGGAGGTGGCGGAAATCGGGGAGGATGATCCTTTGGATATGGAGGCTAGCGGGGTGGAAAGTGAGGACAAGGGGAACCCTGTCGCGGTTCTGGGAGGGAGGGGAAGGGGTGAGGGTAGAGGTGCAGGAAATGAACCGGACAGGGTCGAGAGCCCTGTCAACCACAATGGGGGGGGGGGGGGGGGGAATCCTCGATTGAGGAAAAAGGAAGACATATCAGAAGCGCTGTCATGGAAGCATGCATTATCAGAGCAGATGTGTCAGAGATGGAGAAACTGGGAGAATGGAATGGAGTCCTTACAGGAGGCAGGGTGTGAAGAAGTGTAGTTGAGGTAGCTGTGGGAGTCGGTGGGCTTATAATGGATATTAGTAGACAGCCTATCCCCAGCGATGGAGACAGAGAAGTTGAGGAAGGGAAGGGAAGTGTCGGAGATGGACCATGTCAAGGTGAGAGAAGGGTGGAATTGGAAGCAAAGTTGATAAAGTTTTCCAGTTCAGGGCGGGAGCAGGAAACAGTACCGATACAGTCATCAATGTACCGGAAAAAGAGTTGGGGGAGGGGGCCTGAGTAGGACTGGAACAAGGAGCGTTCAACATATCCCACAAAAAGACAGGCATAACTAGGACCCATGCGGGTACCCAAAGCAACACCTTTAATTTGAAGGAAGTTGTTCAATGTGAGAACAAGTTCAGCCAGGCGGAGGAGGGTGATAGTGGATGGGGACTGGTCGGGCCTCTGTTCAAGGAAGAAGCGGAGAGCCCTCAAACTGTCTTGGTGGGGGATGGAGGTGTAGAGAGATTGAGCGTCCATAGTGAAGAGGAGGTGGTTGGGGCCAGGAAACTGGAAATTGTCAAAATTATGTAGGGCGGCAGAAGAGTCACGGATGTAGTTGGGAAGAGACTGGACCAGGGAGAAAAGATAGAGTCAAGATAGTGTCGGGCAAACTCCCACCTGCCAAGACTGAAGCACACATTAATTCGCCACATGAACATTAAAACTTTAAAAATTGCAATCTCTGACTGGAACGACATTTCCATGGTAACAGACATTGTTAAAACAATGGAGATCCAGCAGTGTTCCTCTAATACACAGAAGTGGTCAAACCAGTTCTAGTCACATGTCTAGCTGGCTGGAGCTTTTGGATTTGAACTTCCAACAAAGGATGTTGAAGAGACTGTTCCATATAAGGAGCTAGTCACATGACTAACCTGCTGAGCACCCTGGGAATTTCCAAACAAAGGGATTTGAGGCAGAATGCCTTGTGCTCCTGGGAGCTGAAGCAAGAACATCTCCTGCCTGCTTCATCTCTTCCCACGGAAATGAATCTTGTGAAAACACGTGAAACTCAAAGAGAGAAAGGTTTGCTATGTGAACACAGTTTTAAGAAGATTACTGGGCCCCAACGAATCACAAGACCCTATCTTCAATCAAGGATGACAGCGAGCTTGAGAAACAGTAACAAGATATTGCCTCAAACTGTTCTGAAGAAGGGTCGCAGACCTGAAACGTTAACTCTGCTTCTCTTGCCACAGATGCTATCAGACTTGCTGAGTTTTTCCAACACTTTCTGTTTTTATTGCCTCAAACTGTTCTACTTAGCTTTTCTTCTGAGCTTTTCTGTCCCTATTTTTGCACGTTTATATCGCATGTGCATGCAAGCGTGAACGCGTCGTATATCTATAGGCGTGCACCGTATTAAAGTTTGAGTTTAAGGTTTTAAGGTTTTAATAAATTTCCTCTTTCTGCTTTAAACCAAAGAAAGCTTGTTTTTGCTCAGTTATTTACCTGATAATTGGAAACTGTGATCAAGGATTCACAAAAAGGGGCGCTCATAACACAATGTGTTTAAAATTAAATCCTGTTACAATAAGACCAGGTGAAGACAGCAAGAGACCCCTAGACTCATTGCTCACCTGGTCATAACAATAGGAAGATATATGTTCAGTGGGGCAGGAAAATGCTGAAACAATGGGTCTGCCAGGACAGCCCTGTTTGTGGATTTTAGGAAGGAGGTAGAAGCAGGCCGTCTGGGGTTGTGGGACTATGATGGTGGAAGCTGTCGAGGGAAAATCTCCAGAGGAGATGAGTTCCGTGACAGTCCTGTAGACAGTAGCTTGATGTTTGGTGGCAGGGTCATGGTCGAGGGGGAGGAAGGAAGAAGTGTCTGAGAGTTGGTGCTGAGCCTCTGCAAGGTAGAGGTCGGTGTGCCATATAACAGCACCACCCTTGTCAGCAGGTATAATCATAATGTTGGGGTTAGACCTGAGAGAACGGAGTGCATCAAGTTCAGAGGGAGACAGGTTTCAGTGAGTGAGGGGAGTAGAGAAATTGAGACGGCCGATGTCTAACCGACATTTTTCAATGAAAAGATCAAGAGGCCAGAGGGAGGGGTCCAGGTGGAGGGAGAATGCTGGAGGCGGGTGAATGGGTCTGCTGGTCGGGGAGAGGACTCCTGGTCAAAGAAGTGAGCTCGGAGGTGAAGAGCTCAACGTCATGCCAAGCACAAAATTCATTGAGGTGGTGGTATAAGGGGATAAAACTGAGTCCTTTGCTGAGTACAGATTGAAGGTCAGAGGGTATAGTAAATACTTGGCAAAGGATCAGATAAGAAGGGATGGGGTCAGAGGGAAGTGAAGGGCAAGAAGGATCTGGAGGGGCATTAGTCCCCATCAACTGCTGGAGCTTGCGTCCCTTAACGCCTGAAAGAACCGCTTTGCAGAACACCGCCGCTCAGTTCAAAAGCATGACCCTGAGCTTCCAGTTGCTTGCCATTTCAACACGCGCCCCTGCTCTCATGCCCACACCTCTGTCCTGGGCTTGCTGCAGTGTTCCAGTGAACATCAACACAAGCTCAAGGAACAGCATCTCATGTCTAATTAGGCATGCTACAGCCTACCGGACTGAACATTGAGTTCAATAATTTCAGAGCATGATGGGCCCCCCTTTTTTATTTTTAGTTATATTTTTTCTTTTTTACTTTTTTATTTTATTTCAATTTGTTTCATCATTCATTTTATTACCATGTGCCTGCTCACTTTTTTTTTTGAAGTTTGTGCTTTTGGCCAGGGCTGTTCATTTTTCTGTCTATTCACACCCTCTCTGCACTAACGCTTTGTCTTTTAGCACACCATTAACACACCCTTTGCCTTTGCTCGATGACCTTCTTGTCAGTTATTCTCTGTGACCCTCTGTCCTATCAACACCTTCCATTTTGTTATCTCTTACCCCACCCCCACTTTATTTGCTTAAAACCCATTCCATTTTTTACCTTTGCCAGTTTTGGTGAAAGGTCACTGGCCTGAAACTCTGCTTCACTCTCCACAGATGCTACCAGACCTGCTGAGTATTTCCAGCCTTTGTTTTGTTTTTATTACTATTGTGAAGGATTTTCTGGTATATAATGAGAGGCTGGTGATTCAGGTCTCACTCTGGACGGACATCTTGGAGAAAATACACCAGGGCCACATGGGTATCATGAAATGTAGAGCAAGGGCTCAGTCGTCCCTGGGGTGGCCCAGAATATTGAGAGATATAGAAGAAATGATTTCTAATTTCCAGGTATGGGCAGTGCACAAACCAGACCAGAAGGAACCCCTTATCTCAATTCAATTTCCAACCAGACTGTGGGAATGTCTGGGGATGGATCTATTATTGGGAAATCCCACCTGATTGTCATTGATTATTTTTCCAGGTGGATTGAAGTCAAATGTTTGTACACAATGACCACTGAGACACAGGGGAGGTGGTGGCTAGTCACTGGACTAGTAACCCAGAGATCCAGGGTATTGCTCTGGGGACATGAGTTCAAATCCCACCACAGCAGAAGGGGGAATTTGAATTCAATTAATAAATCTGGAATTAAAAGCTAGTCTAATGATGGCCATGAAACCATTGTCGATTGTTGTAAAAGCCATCTGGTTCACTAATGTCCTTAAGGGAAGGAAATCTGCTGTCCTTACCTGGTCTGGCCTACATGTGACTCCAGACCCACAGCAATGTGGTTGACTCTTACATGCCCTCTGAAATGGCCTAACAAGCCACTCAGTTGTATCTAACTGCTACAAAGTCAATAAAAAGACCCCAAATGGACTGCAGTGGTTCAAGAAGGCAGCTCACCACCACCTTCTCAAGGGCAATTAGGGATGGGCAATAAATGCTGGCCTGGCCAGCGACACCCACATACCATGAATGAATTTTAAAAAAACATTTGAGCTTTAACTTTTGTCATGGAACTGTTTTTTTTCTCCTCTGTTTAAAAACAGTGTGCCTTTAAGTCTCTGTTTAAAACAGTGTGCCTTCAAACATTAAGGGGCACAGTGTGCCAGTAGCTGCACCCATCTCCTAGGCAACAGCAGGGGAGAGAGGAGGTCACATGGTGTATTGTAACTTTTAACTGTGTAAAGACTGGCCAGGACCAGTCGGATCTGGAAACCAGCGAAATCTGCTGTGAAGAGTAGAAATGGTCTATGTCTCAGCAGAAAATCTACATGAGCTACAGGCCTTAACAGGAAAAAAAACTCTGGAAAAAGAACATTTGTATTGTTGGAGGTAGCAAATTCCTTTTGTTTACTTCCAAACTCTAAGAGGTCTTTGCCTCATAAGTGACTCTCTGTTGTTTGTTTGTCTTTGCTGGAATTCTCAATAAAGTTTCAACTGAAAGACTACAAATTTTAAAATCCAAATAGACCTGTTGCCATACTCCTTATTGAAAGAACTGTGTGATGCCTGCTGCAACCGAAGTGCTTTGAATGCCTAACCCTTAGGGTCTGTTCATTGAATTCGCCTGGAGACTTCAAGTGGCATCTGATTATTCTACTCTGGGACACCTCACCAACTGGAAACGTAACCCACAAAGATTTACAACCCAACTACTTATTTATTCCTAAGAAGCATCATTTTTAAACTGGTTAACCATTGGTTTTTGGATTTATGTTTGTGTGCATTAGGGTTAAGAGAAATAAGAAGTTATAAAGTCTTTAAACATAGGTTTATCTTAATATTGCTTAAGATTTAGTTTATTGATAAATACTTAATTTGGTGTTGTTTAAAGATACCTGTGGGTTACTAAAGTGTTTAATTTGGCTAATCTCCTGTAACTGGGAGAACTTTAATAATATGCTGCGACCTGTGGAGTATTGGGACTGAATTGACAGCGCATTACTCCCTCCTCAGTCGTAACATTTTGCAACACATGACATACGTGACCAGGTAGCTTCTGATAATGGTCCACAATTTGCAAACACCTACTTCACACACTTTGTGGAAAACTGTGGATTTGTACATCTTACAAGTTCCCCTAGATATCCTCAATCTAATGGTGAATCTGAAAGTGGAGTCAGAACTATCAAAGCATGTTAAAGAAGAATGGAGATTTTCAAACAGCACTTCTGAACTACAGATCTACTCCATTGCTATGTGGATTAGTACCATCAGAACTGTTGATGGGAAGGAAGCTCAAAACACAACTTCCCATTCTATCACAAAACTTACTTCTAGGGCTAGAAGTCTAGGATTATCAGAGAGTTCAAGACAGAAAAGTCTTATTGAATACAACAATCTTATAACTAGACAGGAGATATTGTACCAGGAACCTACCCAAGTTGATGGAAGGAGAAAAGGTATGGGTACGAGACAAAGGCAGAGAAAGAGTAATCGTCCAGTGAGATGATAATCAACAGAGATCTTATTTAGCACATACTTCAAAAGGTATGATAAGAAGAAACAGGAGAAAAGTTATTTCTATTCATCAAAGATGTCCATCAGCATTTGGGTGAACCAGACGTTGAACCTGAAATTCAGAAAGCACCGGATACTACAAACCTCAATGAAGGCCATCCAAGTCAAGAAACAAGAGTTCAGAGAAAGACTCCTGATCTTCCGAGTCTGACAACAACATGAACAGGGAGAGATCTGAAGGCTCTTGACAGATTGAATCTGTGATGTCAAAGACTTGGGGGGAGATGCGGTAGTATGTAAAAGTAAAAATGAATGTATAAAAAATATATGGACAAAGACTTGGAGGAAGATGTAGTATAAAGGTTTGAAAGGGTTAATGTCTGGGACAGTGTGAGTAACACCTCCCACTATGATGATGTAAGAGATCACATGAGAGAGAGACTTGAAGGAGAAGAAGCAGCATGGCATCAGGCGAGTTAGATATATTTAAGTAAAGCTGTGTATAGTTCTTTAATAGGTAATAAACTAGTTATTGTTAAAACTTACCGAAGACTCAGTAATCTCTCCTAGCTACACTAACCAAACATACAATGGAATATACTTTGAAGTGGTCAGGTATGGGGCTTATGCACAGGGTAGGAGTTGATTAAAACCTTTCACCCTCAGGAGGGAATGACATAGGAAAGTAAAAGGAGAGAAAGTAGTTCATGGATGGAATAAATGGAAAATAGCAGTGAAGAGAAATGCATTTGATACTGCTCAGAAATGAATCTAAGATAAAAGTTTAAAATGTTGAGGTACTTTCTGGGCAAAGTAATTTGTTGCATCCATTTTTGGGTGCAGAGTGCTAACGGCCCACGCTCAAATGGGGAGGTCCGAGGAGTTCAGAATTTTTGGCCTCGGACTTCATTATCACGTAGATGATGCCATAATCTGTGGCGCAGTGGTTAGCACCGCAGCCTCACAGCTCTAGGGACCCGGGTTCGATTCTGGGTACTGCCTGTGCGGAGTTTGCAAGTTCTGCAGGTTGATAGGTAAATTGGCCATTGTAAATTGCCCCTAGTGTAAGTAGGTGGTAGGGAATATGGGATTACTGCAGGGTTAGTATAAACAGGTGGTTGTTGGTCGGCACAGACTCAGTGGCCCAAAGGGCCTCTTTCAGTGCAGTATCTCTAAATAAAATTTAAAAAAATAAATAATAGGAGCCTGCTCAGGTTTGTGCATCAATTTTCAGGTAAGTAATTGGATAGATTTACAGGGGTCTGGAGGAAGAATGGCTAGGACTCGGAGTATGATCGGAGGGCTGTCGGGATCGCAAGATGATTGTGGAGGTTTGAAGTATTGTTGGGGTGTCAAGAGTGTTGTCGGGGTGGGGATGCAGTGCTAGGATGTCGGATCCAGGGCTGGAGGGAGATTGAGAGGGCCTGGAGGTCAGAGTCAGGAGTAAGGTCAGAGATCGCAGGACTGGAAGCAGTGGTGATTATGGTAAGTACTTATCTTTTTTAATTCCGTGGTGTTTAGTGTTGGTTTTCCCAGAGGCAAACTGGTGCTGGCTGCCTCAGATGCAACAAGGAACAGAAGCAGATGTTAGGCCACTTATTTGCATATGCTAATGAACTAACACCTACTTCAGATATGCGTAAAGGACGCTTCTTGTTTGGCTTTTACCAAAGTGGCATCCAGCGTGGCCCATACTAGAATTATGTGTGTGTGACGAGGACACCATTTTGAAAAAGTGGCACCAGCATCACTGAAAAACCGGGCACTACGGAGCTGAATTTCTAGCCTAGCCACTGATCTCTGTAAATCAGTGCTGTGAAATAGAACTGTATCCTCTTTACTGTCTGTGCCAGCATCAATTTCCCACATCAGTCATCTTTACATCTCTCTGCAAAGATTACTAATGCAGTGACAAATGAAGCCAGGTTGTGAGCAGTTTTGTTGTATGGACTCGTACCCACTTAGGACTGGGCTCAGTATGTTCAAACCGATTTTACTTAGGACTGCTTTGGAATGTATCAACAAACATAGTTCAAGGAACAGAAGAATAGTTCAAGCTGTTTGGTCCTAACATTGCACAGCATGATTTCAACTCAGTCAGAGGTGACTTTCAGCTGATTGATCTCCATTGACTTCAAAACCAACTCCCATAGGAAAAAGACAGTGACCTAACACACTCCACCAATCACTTTTATTCTAGTGTCAAACAGGCTTAGTTAGTAATCCTCTTGTTTATGGATCAGAGACAAAATATTTACTCGGCTATTTCTGAAGTGTGGTTCTTACTGTCTCTAAAAGTATCGAAAAGCTGATAATGACGAAATTCTATAGGCTGATTTGTTGATGCAATATATTAAATCACACAGGTATATATGAAAACACAGACTAACTCTTTTAGATTTGTTGCAATTCCAGCTGTTTGTTAATGGCACCCTTTAGGTTGTTTATCATTTGTTTTATTTGAATAAACACGCTTTTTCAAACCTGTTATCATTTGAGTATTTTTTTAATAGATTTGCTTATTTGGATTTTTTTAATTTGTTTTTGGATAGAACACTGCATGCACACTGATGAATAACTACGGTACCATGTGGTTATTCTAGATGAACATGTCAATCTCCCCTCATGTTGCATAAGGGGAATGAAGCCCAAGTGTGTTATTCAGTTCAAGTTAGTGAGAGAAGATAATTGATGTACCAAAAAAGGGGAGGAGAAAGAAGGCAAGATGTGGAGAAGGTCAAAAAAGAATGGTGGGGTGGGGGTGGGATCCAGGATGGGGAGAGGGATAGAGGTAGGGAGTAAAGGGAGAGGTTAGGAAAGGAGGAGAAGGTGGTGGGACAGACGGAATGGGGAGGTGATGAGGAGATGGGAAGGGAGTGGAGGAGAGGGAGGGAAGACAATAAGAAGGGTGGAGTTGAGAGAATTTTGAGGGAAGGAATGATGGGGAAAGAGGGGAGGAGAGAAAGAAGAAGGCAGTAGAGAAAAATCAGAGAGGAGGAGGGGAAACAGAAAGGAGGGAAGAAAGGTACATCTGATATCGATGAGCTGAA
The DNA here is from genome assembly GCF_036365525.1 of Heterodontus francisci. Taxonomy (NCBI): domain Eukaryota; kingdom Metazoa; phylum Chordata; class Chondrichthyes; order Heterodontiformes; family Heterodontidae; genus Heterodontus; species Heterodontus francisci. The sequence continues at coordinate 18,475,330 of NC_090388.1, forward strand.
ATAAAAATTACAAATCTTTATATTGGCACCATCTCCAAGTAACTACTACAAAGCCAGTTTGAGAAAAGAACATTGGGGGCATCATTAAAACACAGGAAACCATAATAGTCCCTATTAAACACCGTCCAACATGTTAAGGACAGAGGGAGGGGCCTGAGAACTCAGAACATTGCACACTGAGACATTATTTTGTGAAAAGAAAGAGTATGAAAGCTGGCCTAAGGCTGTTGGAAAAACATGTTGGTGTTGTGGTCAACACATTGACTCAATCGCTGCACCACCTGCTACTCGTCCTTCATCGGTCTCTTAATACTATTTGCATTTCCAGAGGCTTCACAGGAGGAATTGTTAGGTCAGCCTTGAGTTGTGGTTAAATTAATGGTTGGAAAATCATACGCTGCTTTACCCACGTTTCCAGGATGTGCACCCGGCAGGAGAGTCCCCCCACCAGGAAATCAACATCAAAATATTACCCCTTAGGTCCCTATGATGTAACTGTATGAACCTTCAATATTTGAGTTTTCTATTGATTGAAAAGATGATCTGCAAAATTGGATTTCAGATGACGAAACTCTACTTTCATTTCCACTCCCAAAATCAAAGATGAGTGTCAGAAAAAAGAAGAAATAAAAGTAAGAAAAGTATTCCAGATTCCACTTGCGGTTTATTAAAGATAAATTAAAGAAACTATAGAGCTTTCATTTATATAGAGCCTTTTAAGAGACTTTGTAATGAGTTCTTTATGTTGTCTGATGCAACATAAATGAGATGCGTGGAGTCCAGTTGGTTGAACATCTCAAATAGGTTTATTATGGCTAAATTATTATATAGGGTACAGAGCAAACTATTTACAGAACCTTACTCTGGATGTTACAGTTGCAGAGTGACTCTGGCTCTGAGTCACATGACTGCATCCTGGTACTTGGCTTATTAGCATACTGAGAGACGTCACTCTTAAAGGCAATTATACAACATCCCCCTTCTTTCCAAAGATACGTCTCGTATGCTAAAAGTAAAGAAACATAAAATTGGATAACATCAAAATTATTTACACAGGTATAGAGAGTATGAACTTTACACATGCAGAAGCTTAGTTGCCCACATATAATTTCAATAGTTTGACAACTCTTCCAGATTTGGTTATGGTATAACCTTCTGGGGATGTCATCCTTGGCTGTTTTGGGTTTGCAGGCATGTTGTCACTGTGTTGGTTGTTGTCCTGTTGTTCCATCACACCCTCATCGTCGGAATGCCTTCTTTCAACTCCACTGAGCACAACTGGGGTATTGCACACTTCTCTTAGTTGGCTACGGTTCCTTCTTAACACCATTCCGCTAGATGTTGGAATATTGTGGGAAATTTTGCCAATTTTGGATACCTCTGCGGGTAACTATGTTCTCATTATGGGGCGTATGACCCTGATCTTTTGTCCTACATGTAGCTGAGGTAGTTCCATTCCTGCATATCAGTCATGCACCATGTTCATTTTCCCATGTTTTCTGAGCAGTGTCTCAGAGAATTTGGACAGATGGTGGCTTGGCAGAGTCATTTGCACTTGTCTGTGAAACATGATCTCTGCTGGTGACGGTAAGCCCATATCCATAAGTGCAGCTCTGAGGTGGAACATGGCATCAGAAAAATCTTGTTTCGTTCTCCTACACTTCAGAATAAATGCTTTGACTGTGCGAACCATTGGCTCGGCAAGACCATTAGACCTAGGGTAATGTGATGAGGACGTCACATGGTTTACACCCCATTTGGCACATGTATCCCTGAAAGGTTTGCCCATATACTGTGGCCCATTGTCAGAAATAATTTCTTCAGGTGCACCGAATAAACTGAATATGGCACACAATGTGTCTGCGACAACCACGCTTGAAGTATCTTTTACCTGTCTGATAATTGGAAATCGGGCGAAATAATCAGTGACTAAGAGAAAGTCATCTCCATTAACAGAAAACAAGTCAGTGTCAATTTTGGACCAAGGGACTGACGGGATCTCGTGAGGTTCATTGCGTTGCTGTGGCTGATAGCTCTGGCACCTCCTCACACATCCTCACTAACCTTTTGATGTCATTATTGATCCCTGGCCAATAAACAGTGTCTCATGCCAGTCGTCTTGTTCGCTCTATGCCCATATGGCCCTGGTAAAGTTGTGACAAGATGTCCTCTCAGAGAGCTTTAGGCACAATCACTTGTTTTCCCTTGACGCTGACGCCCTTTGAGATACCAGGTTCATCTCTGTAAGGCCAAAAGCATCTGAATGTTTCAGGCACCTCTTTTAACATTTCAGGCCAGCCTTCTATGATGACTCGCCACAGTGCCTTCAGTTGTGGGTCATTTCCTGTTTCTGATTGTAGTTGGTCACATTTGTGCTGACCAACATGCAATAAATTGATTTTGAGCACATCTTCCATCTCGATGTCCATGCTGTCTACTAGTAAATCCAGTGGAACTTCTACATTCTTGTTCAGATTTGGCAGTCTGCTCAGCATATCTGAGGTGACCATTTTGGTACCTGGTTTGTAGCAGAGGTCAAAGTCGTACCCCTGTACTTTCACTAAGAGCAGCTGTAGTAGAGGTGCTGTACTTGTCAATTGTTTGTGCCAGATCATCTCCAGTGGTTTGTGGTCCGTCTCCACAGTGAGCTAGTTGCCGAACAGGTAGGTGTGGAACCTGGTAATCCCAAACACCAGGGCAAGTGTTTCACGTTCTATGTTTGAGCAATTGGACTGTGCTGAGGATAAACATTTGGACCCGAATGCAATTGGTTTGCCATCCTGTAGGATGCACGCTCCTAGCCGTTTCTGTCAGGCGTTGACTTCTAGGATTGGCTTCTTCCTTGGGTCATAGTACTGCAGGGTACAGGTTTCTGCTGACAATGCTTGTTTGAGAGACTTAAACATATACTGATGGTCCTCCTTCCATACATATAGTACATCTTTCTTTAAGATCTCTCTCAGCAATGATGCTTTGTCAGAAAAATTTGGAATGTATGATGCCATGAAGTTGAAAAATCCAAGACATCTTGTCATCTAACTCATGCTTAATCTTTTCTTGTATGTGCATGCTGAACTTTCTAGGGGGGTCGATTGATGGAATTGCATCCTGTCTGAGGTGCAGTACGACATTGCTTTTGAAATTGCCTATGGCGTTGCACCTCTCCAGGTACATTTGTTCTGGTTCGTGGACTGACTCAATGCAGGTACCCTTGGTCTCTTGCGCTGTAATGAGTGTGTTGGTGACCTCGTGGATGGTCACAATGTTGAGGTCCTTACACGCTGGTAGTCCTGCCACTGCTGGTTCACTCGTGTCTACAAGGTAGAATGTTTATGGTTTCCATGCTGACTTGCCACAGCTGCTTTGCATTGTCAGCGTGCCACTGCAAGGGATGGGTTACCCATTGTATGCAGATAATTTGGCAGTTGTCAGTTGTATCATTGATTTCCAATGACTCCAGGACATATCTTTGAGTTTTCGGACTGGTAGGATATTTGCACTTTACCCTGAGTGTACATTTGCCAGCTTTCTTTGGGCACGTGATGTTGATACTGGCGAAAGCTTCCAGTTGTTTGACTTCATCAACGTGATGTGTCAGGTTCACAATGTGGACCGCCTATTCATCTTCTGGCTGAGAACTACTCCTCGTGGAGTCTCGTCTCAGGTCTGTTTCACTGTGAACTTCATCTATCGGCTTGCATTTATGCAGGTCTCTGGCGCTCTCCTTGCGACTGTTGCCCTGTTGCTGCACCTGTCTTCTGTTTATCTGTGGCCTGCTGTAGCTTCTGGCCATGTCTTTGGAGTCAGATTTCTTGCATAGGCAGGACCAGTGTCCTTTTGCACTGCACGTCTTGCACAGGTCACGGACTGCAGGGCAATTTTGCTGTGAGTGGGACAGACTGCACTTGCCACACAGCTGGCTTGTTCCTTTTGACCTGGTTATGGTGCCGATATTGTTGGCTGCACCTAGTGCTTGCAGGTGCTGTTGTTCAGCTTCAATGGCTTCGTATTTCCTGCCATCTTCCAGCAGCATATGAATACTGTGACCTTTCTTTATCCCCAAGAGGTCTTTCTGAAATGCTTCAATGGGTGTCGATACAATCACTAGCTCCATTTTTCAGTGTGGCAGTTTCTGAGACGTCACATTCGTTGCCCTTACTACGGCATCTACTAATGAACTGATCTATTGATTCCTGTGGCTGTTGCCTATAGGACATCAATTCTAGGTGGTGAATTCTAAAATTCACTCTTAATTGGAGCTGATCCAGCACTTTCCTTATCTTTGTGGGATCTTTCTTGTCCTCGTCAGATAATCCATAGGTGTTGATTCTGTGTAATCCCTCATTTCCAATTGCTATCAATATTTTTAGAGATTGTTTCTCTGGTTCAACCATTGCTTGGACTGTGAAGCATAACTGCATTCTTTATTTCAACAGTTGGAACTCGGATAGAATATCCAAGGCCTTCCAGTTCATGCTGGGAAATTTGCTATCCATCTTGCCACTGTTCTTTTGTTTAAAAACTTGCTTTAAGACTTTTTCAATGGCTCTGCACTGTTTCCTCTTTAAGGAACTTTCTGTTATTTATAATAGGTGATTTGATTGACAGATGCAGGTGTATGCTAGGGCTGTGTGTTTATCTTGCTTCTAACACTTAAGCCTGTTATGTTTACACAGCTGTTCAACAGGCAGTTCGACAGCTTTTTTTTAAGAGTTTGTTTATGTTCTTTCACACATGAGTAATTTTCATGGTTTTCTTTACTGTGCCTTCGTGAATGGAAGCTCTTATTCACGCTCAAGTGGTTTAATGGATTTTTTAAAACTCTGGCTGTGTGGAGGAAGGCTCTGCAGTGATCAGGTTTTCCCATACTTCTTGCTATCGGGTGCCTCCTGTAATGGCGCTGACCTCAATCAGCTTGAGAAAGAAGTTGGGTCTTCCATTTTTTTTAAATGGTGCTTTTGAAAAAAATCAATCTTTTGAAGGACTTCAAAGCTTTTTTTTAAGGGAGTATCCCTTGACCGTTGGAACAATGACTCACCCGATTTACTTGCAGCCTGTCATTCTGTGCTCTGTCTTCTTCAGCTTCAGGTAAGTTTTTTTTTACTGTTTGAGCCAGTTCTTTTTAACTTTCTCTCCAGTGGCTGTAGAAGCTGTTTGGCCTGTGGTTTTCATTCTCAGACTTTGTCTTCTTTTCTGTTGTATTTTGCAACAGAAATGAGATGCATGGAGTCCAATTGGTTGAAGATCTCAAACAGGTTTATTGCAACGAACTTATGTATACAGTGCAGAGCTAACTATTTACAGAACCTTAGTCTGGGTGTTACAGTTGCAGAGTGAGTCTGGTTCTGAGTCACATGACTGCATCCTGGTACTTGGCTCATTAGCATACTAAGATCTTAAAGGTACATCACTCTTAAGGTAATTATACAATTATATTAAATAATTAATGAAATAATTATACAACAGTCCCTGGTGTGCAGCAAGGTTACACTCAAACCAAAGAAGCTGCATCACTCCAAGCAGAAGGGCCGCCCGTGCATCAACATTAACAGAATTTCTTATCCACAGCTGTTACATACGTTTCTAAATTCACATGAAAAAGTCCTTCAAAACTTTCCTGCAGGGGTTGCAGAGACCAAGTGGGCCCACATCAGAGAAGCCATCCATGACACAACAATGACCACCTTTGGCAAACGTGAGAAGCAGAATGCAGACTGGTTTCAATCTCACTTTGAAGAGCTGGAAATTGTCATAGCCACTAAGTGCATTGCACTGTTGAACTACAAGAAAGCCCCCAGCGAGTTAACATCCGTAGCACCAAAAGCAGCCAGAAGCGCTGCACAAAGAACAGCCAGGCGCTGCACAAATGACTACTGGCAACACCTGTTTAGTCGTATTCAGCCGGCCTCCGACACCGGAAACATCAGGGTAGGCAGTGGCGTTGTGGTATTATCACTGGACTCGTAAACCAGAGACCCAGGGTATTTCTCTGGGGACAAGGGTTCGAATCCCACCACAGCAGAAGGTGGAATTTGAATTTAATTAATAAATCTGGAATTAAAAGCTAGTCTAATGATGGCCATGAAACCATTGTCGATTGTTATAAAAACCCATCTGGTTCACTAATGTCCTTTGGAAAGAAAATCTGCTGTCCTTACCTGGTCTGGCCTACATGTGACTCCAGACCCAAAGCAAAGTGGTTAACGCTTACACGCCCTCTGAAATGGCCGAGCAAGCAACTCAGTTGTATTTAACTGCTACAAAGCCAATAAAAAGGAATAAAACCGGACGGACCACCCAGCATCGACCAAGGCACCGGAAACGGCAAACCCAGCCCTGTCAACCCTGCAAAGTCCTCCTTACTAACATCTGGGGGCTTGTGCCAAAGTTGGGAGAGCTGTCCCACAGACTAGTCAAGCAACAGCCTGAGATAGTCATACTCACGGAATCATACCTTACAGACAATGTCCCAGACACTGCCATCACCATCCCCGGGTATGTCCTGTCCCACCGGCAGGACAGACCCACCAGAGGTGGTGGCACAGTGGTATACAGTAGGGAGGGAGTTCCCCTGGGAGTCCTCAACATTGACTCCGGACCCCATGAAGTCTCATGGTATCAGGTCAAACATGGGCAATCCGACTGATAACCACCGACCTCCCTCCCTCAGCTGATGACTCACTACTTCTCCATGTTGAACACCACTTGGAGGAAGCACTGAGGGTGGCAAGGGGACATACTCTGGGTGGGGGACTTCAATGTTCATCACCAAGAATGGCTCAGTAGCACCACTACTGACCGAGCTGGCCGAGTCCTAAAGGACATAGCTGCTAGACTGGGTCTGCGGCAGGTGGTGAGGGAACCAACACGAGGGAAAAACATACTTGACATCGTCCTCACCAATCTGCCTGTCACAGATGCTTCTGTCCATGACAGTATTGGTAGGAGTGACCACCGCACAGTCCTTGTGGAGATGAAGTCCCACCTTCACATTGAGGATACCATCCATCATGTTGTGTGGCACTACCACCGTGCTAAATGGGATAGATTTCGAACAGATCTAGCAATGCAAAACTGGACATCCATGAGGTGCTGTGGGCCATCGGCAGCAGCAGAATTGTACTCAACCACAATCTGTAACCTCATAGCCCAGCATATTCCCCACTCTACCATTACCATCAAGCCAGGAGACCAACCCTTGTTCAAGGAGCAGCACCAGGCATACCTCAAAATGAGGTGTCAACCTGGTGAAGCGACAACCCAGGACTGGTTGCATGCCAAACTGCGTAAGCAGCATGCGACAAACAGAGCTAAGCGATCCCATAACCAACGGATCAGATCTAAGCTCTGCAGTCCTGCCACATCCAGCCGTGAATGGTGGTGGACAATTAAACAACTAACTGGAGGAGGTGGCTCCACAAATATCCCCATCCTCAATGATAGGGGAGCCCAGCACATCAGTGCGAAAGATAAGGCTGAAGCATTTGCAACAGTCTTCAGCCAGAAGTGCCGAGTTGATGATCCATCTCAGCCTTCTCCTGAAGACCCCAGCATCACAGATACCAGACTTCAGCCAATTCGATTCACTCCGCGTGACATCAAGAAACTACTGAAGGCACTGTATACTGCAAAAGCTATCGGCCCTGACCATATTCCGGCAATAGTACTGAAGACCTGTGCTCCAGAGCTTGCCACGCCACTAGCCAAGCTGTTCCAGTACAGCTACAACACTGGCATCTACCCTGCAATGTTGAAAATTGCCCAGGTATATGTCCTGTACACAAAAAGCAGGACAAGTCCAACCCGGCCAATTACCGCCCCATCAGCCTACTCTCAATCATCAGTAAAGTGATGGAAGGTGTCATCAACAGTGCCATCAAGCGGCACTTGCTTAGCAATAACCTGCTCAGTGACGCTCAGTTGGGGTTCCGCCAGGGCCACTCAGCTCCTGACCTCATTACAGCCTTGGTTCAAACATGGACAAAAGAGCTCAACACAAGAGGTAAGGTGAGAGTGACTGCCCTTGACATCAAGACAGCATTTAACCGAGTATGGCATCAAGGAGCCCAAGCAAAACTGTCAATGGGAATCAGGGGGAAAAACCTCCGCTGGCTGGAGTCATACCTAGGGCAAAGGAAGATGGTTGTGGTTGTTGGAGGTCAATCATCTGAGCTCCAGGACATCACTGCAGGAGTACCTCAGGGTAGTGTCCTCGGCCCAACCATCTTCAGCTGCTTCATCAATGACCTTCCTTCAATCGTAAGGTCAGAAGTGGGGATGTTCGCTGATGATTGCACAATGTTCAGCACCATTCGTGATTCCACAGATTCTGAAGCAGTCCGTGTAGAAATGCAGCAAGACCTGGACAATATCCAGGCTTGGGCTGATAAGTGGCAAGTAACATTCTTGCCACACAAGTGACAGGCAATGACTATCTCCAACAAGAGAGAAGCTAACCATCTCCCCTTGACAATCAACGGCATTACCATCACTGAATCCCCCACTATCAACATCCTAGGGGCTACCATTGACCAGAAACTGAACTGGAATAGCCATATAAATACCGTGGCTACAAGAACAGGTCAGAGGCTGGGAATCCTGAGGCGTGTAACTTACCTCCTGACTTCCCAAAGCCTGTCCACCATCTACAAGGCACAAGTCAGGAGTGTGATGGAATATGCTCCACTTGCCTGGATGGGTGCAGCTTCAACAACACTCAAGAAGCTCGACACCATCCAGGACAAAGCAGCCCGCTTGATTGGCACCCCATCTACAAACATTCACTCCCTCCACCACCGAAGCACAGTGGCAGCAGTGTGTACCATCTACAAGATGCACTGCGGCAATGCACCAAGGCTCCTTGGACAGCACCTTCCAAACCCGCGACCTCTACCAACTAGAAGGACAAGGGCAGCAGATGCATGGGAACACCACCACCTGCAACTTCCTCTCCAAATCACACACCATCCTGACTTGGAACTATATCGCCGTTCCTTCACTGTCGCTGGGTCAAAATCCTGGAACTCCCTTCCTAACAGCACTGTGGGTGTACCTGCCCCAAATGGACTGCAGCGGTTCAAGAAGGCAGCTCACCACCACCTTCTCAAGGGCAATTAGGGATGGGCAATAAATGCTGGCCTAGCCAGCGACGCCCATATCCCTGAATGAATTAAAAAAAAGAGGAATGTATGATGGCATTAAGAGCGGTTTTGGGCCAACCATCAGGAAGATCTCCCCTCCCTCAAGTCTAAATCAGGGGACACGATCACTGACCAACGCAAGCAAATGGACCGCACGGTGGAGAACTACCTGGAACTGTACTCCAGGGAAAATGTTGTCACTGAGACTGCCCTCAATGCAGCCCAGTCTCTGCCAGTCATGGATGAGCTGGACGAACAGCCAACAAAATCGGAACTCAGTGATGCCATTGATTCTCTAGCCAGTGGAAAAGCCTTAGGGAAGGACGGCATTATCCCTGAAATAATCAAGAGTGCCAAGCCTGCTATCGTCTCAGCACTCCATGAACTGCTTTGCCTGTGCTGGGGTGAGGGAGCAGTACCACAGGACATGCGCGATGCCAATATCATCACCCTCTATAAGAACAAGGGTGACCACTGTGACTGCAACAACTACTGTGGAATCTCCCTGCTCAGCATAGTGGGGAAAGTCTTCGCTCGAGTCGTTTTAAATAGACTCCAGAAGCTGGCTGAGCATGTCTATCCTGAAGCACAGTGTGGCTTTCGAGCAGAGAGATCCATCATTGACATGCTGTTCTCCCTTCACCAGCTACAAGAGAAATGCCGCGAACAAAAGATGCCCCTCTACGTTGCTTTCATAGATCTCACCAAAGCCTTTGACTCGTCAGCAGACGTGATCTCTTCAGACTACTAGCAAAGATCGGATGTCCACCAAAGCTACTAAGTATCATCACCTCATTCCATCACAATCTTCTTTGGCCTCCTTATCTCGAGAGACAATGGATAAGCGCCTGGAGGTGGTCAGTGGTTTGTGAAGCAGCGCCTGGAGTGGCTATAAAGGCCAATTCTAGAGTGACAGGCTCTTCCACAGGTGCTGCAGAGAAACGTGTTTGTCGGGGCTGTTACACAGTTGGCTCTCTCCTTGCGCCTCTGTCTTTTTTCCTGCCAACTGCTAAGTCTCTTCGGCTCGCAATATGAAAGGCACAATTCAGCATTGTGGCGCCTCATCAGGGTTGTGTTCTTGCTCTGACACTGTTTGGGATCTTCTTCTCACTGCTGCTCTCACATGCTTTCAAGTCTTCAGAAGAAGGAATTTTCCTCCACACAAGATCAGATAGCAGGTGGTTCAACCTTGCCTGTCTAAGAGCGAAGACCAAAGTACGGAAGGGGAACTCCTCTTCGTTGACGATGCTGCATTAACATCTCACACAGAAGAGTGTCTGCAGAGACTCATCGACAGGACTGCGGCTTCCTGCAACGAATTTGGCCTAACCATCAGCCTCAAGAAAATGAACATCATGGGACAGGACGTCAGAAATGCTCCATCCATCAGTATTGGCGACCACGCTCTAGAAGTGGTTCAAGAATTCACCTACCTAGGCTCAACTATCACCAGTAACCTGTCTCTCGATGCAGAAATCAACAAACGATTGGGAAAGGCGTCCGCTGCTATGTCCAGACTGGCCAAGAGAGTGTGGGAAAATGGCGCACTGACACGGAACACAAAAGTCTGAGTGTATCAAGCCTGTGTCCTCAGTACCTTGCTCTACGGCAGCGAGACCTGGACAACGTACGTCAGCCAAGAGCGACGTCTCAATTCATTCCATCTTCGCTGCCTCCGGAGAGTCCTTGGCATCAGGTGGCAGGACCGTATCTCCAATGCAGAAGTCCTCGAGGCGGCCAACATCCCCAGCTTATACACCCTACTGAGTCAACGGCGCCTGAGATGGCTTGGCCATGTGAGCCGCATGGAAGATGGCAGTATCCCCAAGGACACATTGTACAGCGAGCTCGTCACTGGGATCAGACCCACCGGCCGTCCATGTCCCAACTTTAAAGACATCTGCAAACGTGACATGAAGTCCTGTGACATTGATCACAAGTCATGGGAGTCAGTTGCCAGTGATGGCCAGAGCTGGCGGACAGCCATAAAGGCGGGGCTAAAGTGTGGCGAGTCGAAGAGACTTAGCTGTTGGCAGGAAAAAAGACAGAAGCGCAAGGGGAGAGCCAACTGTGTAACAGCCCCGACAACCAATTTTATCTGCAGCACCTGTGGAAGAGTCTGTCACTCTAGAATTGTAGCTGCTCCAGGCGCTGCTTCACAAACTGCTTACCCATTGTCTCTCGAGACAAGGAGGCCAAAGAAGAAGAAGAACAGTCCTCAGGCCAACCCAAAACACTTCATAGCCAATAAAGTACTTTTTGAAATGTAGTTACTGCTGTAATGTAGGAAAATTGGCCCCACAAACAGCAATGAGACAACTGACCAGATAATCACAATGATATCAGTTGAGGGAAATTGTTGGTCAGGAGCACACCCCTGCTCTTCTTCATATAGTGCCATGGGATCTTTTAGGTTCACCCAAGAGGTTTCAGATCTCATCCAAGGGATCGTACCTCTGGCAGTGGAGCACCCTCTTCGTATTATACTGAAGTATCAGCCTCAAGTCTGTGGAGTGGGGCTTGAACACATAACCTATATCTCAGAGGTAAGAGTGCTACTAGTGAACCAAGGCTGACAGATTAGGTTAGATTAGGCCAAAAAAAGGAATTAAATGTAAGAAGATGAAAAAAGACAGCACAAATGGAAAAGAAAATGGGGGAAAATGGTGACAGGACAAGCAGAATTTAAAAACTTTATTATTTGTAATTTTAAGAGTCTTCATTTTTGTATTTTATGGTTAATATTACAGCAATGAAACTGGTTCTGACATTTGAGTACTTCTACTTTAATATTAGACTTTATTGAATGTCAGTGTGTGAGATGAAAACCTATAAATCTGGTCAACCTAGAGACTCAGTCACTTCTTGTGAATTGCCTGCAGTCCAAGAACAAATTTAAAATAGTAACTGTGTGGTTTCCAAACTGTTCCACTCATTAGCTATTGAGGTGAAGGCAAGCATTCCTTATGAGACTGGAAGCCAGCAGTTCTCTGGTGGAGGGGACAGGGTGAAAGCTCAACTTGGGTCAAAAAGGCTGCCCCAATTTATGGACAGTCTGGTCCAGCATCTGCCGATGGTTGAGGGCAGAGATTGAGCTGCTTGTGAGGTTATGGAGCTTGCGGTGGAGGCTAAAAACAATGGCTTCTAATGTTTACCTGGAGGCTAAAAACAATGGCTTTTAATGTTTACCTGGAGGCTAAAAACAATGGCTTTTAATGTTTACTTGGAGGAAGCATTAATTTGCTTACTATAAGTGGGTTCACGCCTCTATTAAAATGACACAAAATAGGAATCTCATAGTACTCTTGTGATAAAATTTTAATTTCCAGACTTTAGCTGTTGATGAATTCTGATGAATGCTTATTTCGTATATGCCAGAAGAGTTCAGAGATTTTTTAAGGAGTTATTTTGGGAGACTGTGTAACTGAACATTTTGGAATATAAACATCTTTGAATCTTACTGTTACGAATGGTTCTGAATGCCTGTAAAGATTTCAGCAAGATAATGCCAGCACCCTCTGGTGGGCTATTTGTTTGTATACTGCAGAAACAAGATTATACCCAAATATAATGAATTTCATTAAAATGAACGCTATATTCAGCTTAATATGTACTTATTACTTTAAAAATCTCCAAATATAATTTTACTGAGCATATTCAGTAAAACAATTGATCATGTTAGGTTCTCCAATGGCTCAGCTGATTATAACAGTGCATTGTGGGGCCAGGCAGCCGAGGAAGATCCCAGCCTTTTTCTAACTGGTTTGTTATCTGGTCTCAGCTGGAGTCATAGAGTCATAGAATTATACATCACAGAAACAGGCCCTTTGACCCATCGTGTCTGTGCCGGCCATCAAGCACCTATCTGTTCTCTTCCCATTTTCCAGCATTTGGCCCATAGCCTTGCATGCTATGGCGTTTCAAGTGCACATCTAAATATTTCTGAAATGTTGTGAGGGTTCCTGCCTCTACCACCCTTTCAGGCAGTGCGTTCCAGATTCCAAACACCTTCTGGGTGAAAAAATGTTTTCTCAAATCCCTTCTAAACCTCCTGCCCCTTACCTTAAATCTATGCCCCATGGTTATTGACACCTCCGCTAAGGGAAAAAGTTGCTACCTATCTCCCCTATCTATGCCCCTCATAATTTTGTATACCTCAATCAGGTCCCCCCTCAGCCTTCTCTGCTCTTAACAAAACAACCCCAGCCAATCCAGTCTCTCTTCATAGCTGAAATGCTCCAACCCAGGCAACATCCTGATGAATCTCCTCTGCACCCTCTCCAGTGCAATCACATCCTTCCTATAGTGTGGTGGCCAAAACTGTACACAGTACTCCAGCTGTGGCCTAACTAGCGTTTTATACAGTTCCATCATAACCTCCCTGCTGTTATATTCTATGCCTCGGCTAATAAAGGCAAGTATCCCACATTCCTTCCTAACCTAACCTTATCTACCTATGCTGCTGACTTCAGTGATCTATGGACAAGTGCACCAAGATCCCTCTGACCCTCTGTACTTCCTAGGGTCCTACCATCCATTGTATATTCCTTTGCCTTGTTACTCCTCCCAAAATGCATCACTTCACACTTCTCAGGATTAAATTCCATTTGCCACTGCTCCGCCCATCTTACCAGCCCATCTATATCGTCTTGTAATCTAAGGCTTTCCTCCTCACTATTTATGACACCACCAATTTTCATGTCATCTGCGAACTTACTGATCATACCTACTATTAGAATTAGAATTAGAATTAGAACATTACAGCGCAGTACAGGCCCTTCGGCCCTCGATGTTGCGCCGACCATCTGACCTACACTATTCCATTTTCATCCATATGTCTATCCAATGACCACTTAAATGCCCTTAAAGTTGGCGAGTCTACTACTGTTGCAGGCAGGGCGTTCCACGCCCCTACTACTCTCTGCGTAAAGAAACTACCTCTGACATCTGTCCTATATCTTTCACCCTTCAACTTAAAGCTATGTCCCCTCGTGTTTGCCATCATCATCCGAGGAAAAAGGCTCTCACTATCCACCCTATCTAACCCTCTGATTATCTTGTATGTCTCTATTAAGTCACCTCTCCTCCTCCTTCTCTCTAACGAAAACAACCCCAAGTCCCTCAGCCTTTCCTCGTAAGACCTTCCCTCCATACCAGGCAACATCCTAGTAAATCTCCTCTGCACCCTTTCCAAAGCTTCCACATCCTTCCTATAATGCGGTGACCAGAACTGCACGCAATACTCAAGGTGCGGCCTCACCAGAGTCTTGTACAGCTGCATCACGACCTCGTGGCTCTGAAACTCGATCCCCCTACTAATAAAAGCTAACACACCATATGCCTTCTTAACAGCCCTATTAACCTGGGTAGCAACTTTCAGGGATTTATGTACCTGGACACCAAGATCCTCTGCTCATCTACACTACCAAGAATCTTCCCATTAGCCCAGTACTCTGCATTGCTGTTACTCCTTCCAAAGTGAATCACCTCACACTTCTCCGCATTAAACTCCATTTGCCATCTCTCAGCCCAGCTCTGCAGCCTATCTATGTCCCTCTGTACCCTACAACACCCTTCGACACTCTCCACAACTCCACCAACCTTAGTGTCATCCGCAAATTTACTAACCCACCCTTCTACACCCTCATCCAGGTCATTTATAAAAATGAAAAACAGCAGTGGCCCCAAAACAGAACCTTGCGGTACACCACTAGTAACTAAACTCCACGATGAACATTTGCCATCAACCACCACCCTCTGTCTTCTTTCAGCTAGCCAATTTCTGATCCAAAGCTCTAAATCACCTTCAACCCCATACTTCCGTATTTTCTGCAATAGCCTACCGTGGGGAACCTTATCAAATGCCTTACTGAAATCCATATACACCACATCCACGGCTTTACCCTCATCCACCTGTTTGGTCACCTTCTCGAAAAACTCAATAAGGTTTGTGAGGCACGACCTACCTTTCACAAAACCGTGCTGACTATCGCAAATGAACTTATTCTTTTCATGATGATTATAAATCCTATCTCTTATAACCTTTTCCAACATTTTACCCACAACCAAAGTAAGGCTCACAGGTCTATAATTACCAGGGCTGTCTCTACTCCCCTTCTTGAACAAGTACTATATTCACGTCTAAATCGTTAATGTGCACTACAAACAGCAAGGGTCCTAGCACCGATCCCTGTGGTATACCACTGGTCACAGAATTCTAATCGCAAAAACAACCCTCGACCATTACCCTCTGCCTCCTGCCACTAAGCCAATTTTGCATCCAATTTGCCAAATTGCCCTGGATCCCATGGGCTCTTACCTTCTTGACCAATCTCCCATGTGTTAATACAAACACTCCAATTGGTGTCAACAGCACTGAAATAGACAGAAGAGAACTAGCCGGGACTGCTGCTCTTGATTATGTTCAAGTGATCCTCCTTGCTACAGCTGCTCACAAATGGATGTCTGTGTAGGGCAGGTTTGACCATGATATCCCTTGTGTCAAACAGCCTGCTTCACCATCAAGACTCATACAAAAAGAATGGCCAAGGTACCAATGATTGACCCGCTCCAGTGCAATTGGAACCTGAAAAACTTACACCGAGTTACAGAGAGTGAACTGCACAATAACAGACCATTCAGCCCGACTGGTGCATGTTGGTGTTCATGCTTCACTTGAATTCCCTCGCAGCCTACTTCGTCTAACTATTAGCGTAGCCTTCTATTCCTTCCTCCTACATGTACTTATCTATGCTATTTGCCTCAACCCCTTTAGAAAAGGGAAGGTGGAGTTGAGGTTGATGTTCAGCCATAATCTTATTGAATGATGGAGTAGGTTTGTAGGGCCGAATGATGTACTCCTGCTCCTATTTATTATGTTCTAGAAGAGACAAGAAAATTGATTGTGGAAGAAACAGAGAGTTTATCCATCTTATGACAGACCTTTGCCTTTGTTTGTTTTCTCTTCCTCCTACCCTGTTTATTTTCTCTGGCTTTGTATTTGTTTAAAAGATGTTCATCTCTAACATCTTCTAATTCTGCTGAAAGGGCATCAAACTGAAACATTTTAACTGTTTTTCTCTCTCCACATACGCTGCTTGATCTGCTGACCGCTTCCAGCATTTTCGAATTTTATTCCAGATTTCCAGCATCGGCAGTATTTTGTTTTTGTTATCATAATCTCTAACTCGTGCAGCACTAGAATATTTGAAGAAGGATTCCACACTAAACAAAGGAAGTGCCGATGACTTTAAGAAGAGTTTAGGAATCTGCTCAGAAAATCATGGCAGTTTGTATCTAAATTTCCGATTTAGCATGTTCCCATCAAAGTACCCCTCAAATGTGTAAGTCATATGGGTGGCACAGTGGCGCAGTGGTTAGCACCGCAGCCTCACAGCTCCAGCAACCCGGGTTCAATTCTGGGTACTGCCTGTGTGGAGTTTGCAAGTTCTCCCTGTGTCTGTGTGGGTTTCCTCCCACATGCCAAAGACTTGCAGGTTGATAGGTAAATTGGCCATTATAAATTGCCCCTAGTATAGGTAGGTGGTAGGGAAATATAGGGTCAGGTGGGGATGTGATAGGAATATGGAATTAGTGTAGGATTAGTATAAATGGGTGGTTGATGGTCAGCACAGACTCGGCGGGCTGAAGGGCCTGTTTCAGTGCTGTATCTCTAAAAAAATATATACACAGTTTAATTGCAGAACAGATATGCAATCCCATTTTTTTCCTTACACACAAACAAGAAATGCTGGAAACACTCAGCAGGTCTGACAGCATCTGTAGAGAGAGAAGCAGAGTAAACATTTCAGGTCAGTGACCCTTCATCTGAAGAAGGGTCACTGACCTGAAATGTTAACTCTGCTTCTCTCTCCACAGATGCTGCCTGACCTGCTGAGTATTTCCAGCATTTCTTGTTTGTGTTTCAGATTTCCAGCATCTGCAGTATTTTGCCTTTTTTTTTCCTTATTCTGAGATTAGCCAAATTGTTATGAAGTGCTTTTCAAATGGATTATGAAGATGTTTAGGTATAGAATTCTATGCAACCAAAAGCAAATACTAGCCTGTGCTTGAAACAAATATATTTTATTTTTCTCCTTGAGTATTCACTGGAAAGGTCAAGATCAATACTGTAGCCTTAGACCCTAAAGGTTCCAGCAATAGATTTGGAGAATGCCTGAACAAATCCATAGATCCTGAAGAAATAGAATCCAACACAGAGCTCCTCGTTAACATCGCTCAAACAGCTAACATACTGACTATGGGTCTCACAGACAACAGCCAGGTCAGGAAAGCAATTATCAGGAGCTGAATGCTGATTGTATGACTGAACACCCAGATACCAGACAAAAATGCTCAACTCTGTGCTACCAGCCAGAGCATTGCTTTTCTCTCGTGCATCCCCTCTCCTTTTGTGCCACCATTGTTGTCCATGTCCTCAGCCACCTAGGCGTCACACTCTGGAACTGTCTTCCTGCACCCCTTTCCTCCTTTAGATCCTCTTTAATACCTACATTTTTGATCAATCTTTCAGCCTACCCTCGTAATATGGCGCCTTTGGCTCAGCATCCATTTTTTGGCTTAATGTCTATGAAGTACTTGTGAGATTCTGGGATATGGGCATCTATAAATCTCACCATTACAACATTAAAGGCACTGTATAAATGGAAGTAGCTATCACTGTTGTGAACTGGGGTTCTCACTTTATTGGTCATACATTGTACAAAAATAGAGGCCAAGAGTTTCTGTATTGAGTGCGACCCAGGCACAAATTGCACTTGTTTTAAGAAATGGTTTATTTGCTGAAGTTTCCATCCAACTCACTTGCATATCACTGAATGTAAAAGCTGCCATAAACCAGCACAATAGGCCAGGATCATAAAAGGTTTTTTTTTAATACAAAATATTCATTAAAATAATATTCTAAGAGTGGTAAACTGGTTCAGTTTCATTACAGCTAAAAATGTTTTTATCACAAAGGTAACCATTTTTAATCAGACAGTCTAGTCCATCACCTGTGCGTAACCAGATTTAAATAACTGAAAATTACTTTTTAAAAAACTATACAGAATCATTTGCTAGTTACATTGAGGTACAAAAGTCAGTTACTTAGTACATTTTTTTAAAATTAAAAGCTTTCAAAATGTACCGGTTAGTGTTCTTCCACCTAAATAAAACAGCTTTATTTGAAGAGCCGCCTTGAAGATTTGCAAATGGGCTCAATTTGCAGAAACATGTAATGGTGATTAATTCAGATTGATTCGATATGGATATGAGGCCGTGTTGTGGGCAGGACCGGCTTCTAGTGCAATTTCTTTTACCAAGTGCAAATTATTGCAGAAATTCAATCCCTGATGGATGTAATTTGGGCTTGAAATTCACGATTCACGATTGAAATGCACTGGTTTGGCCGATTTAGTGTGAATTGCACTGAAAAAACCTGTGCAACCTAGTGCAAACTACAGGCCAATGTAATAATCCAAGAAGTAAGATGTTTGTTAGATCATTGCAGTAAATAAAAAACTCTGATTACATGTACCCCATCCACCACCTTTAAAAACAGATGCAGTGTGTACCGTCTACAAGATACACTGCAGCAACTCACCATGCCTCCTGCAACAGCACCTTCCAAACCCACGACCTCTTCTACCTAGAAGGACAAGGGCAGCAGGCACATGGGGCCACCACCACCTGCAAGTTCCCTTCCAAGCCACCACCATCCTGACTTGGAAATATATCACAGTTCCTTCACTGTCACGGGATCAAAATCCTGGAACTCCCTCCCTAACAGCATTGTGGGTGTACCTGTACCAGATGGACTGCAGTGGTTCAAGAAGGTGGCTCACCACCACCTTCTCAAGGTCAATTAGGGATGGGCAACAAATGCTGGCCTTGCCAGCGGCACCCACACCCCACAAAACAAATTTCAAAAATGTAATTTCGAGTAATTTAAATGCATTACTCAAACAACCCTCACCAACACAGTCTGCCCTAACCAGTTTCTAGTGAATCAACTCTACTTCTGACCTTTGATCTCAACTTAGATAGATCCTGCTCTCCATGTCCAAACTTTCACTGGGGACCTTGATTAGATTGTTAGATACAAAACATGGAATGGGTTCCCACATGACAACCACAGAATCCTGTTCTGCTGTGCCATTTAAATCGCATATGAATACACTGTGTTATGATCCCCATGGACATCACAAACCAAAAGAATTTAATCCACTGACCAACCCCACTTGAGTGAAAAAAAACACAAATGGACAAGATTTTACTTGCATAAATTTTACTTTAACACTCAAACCAAAACCAACACAAATTCAACATGAATTAACAGTTAAATTAGGGTCGATGTATATATATATATAGCTTAATGATGACACGTTAATTAACAGATGCAACAAAGATCGATCTCATGAATCTTCTGGGCCGTCCTCTCAGCAAAAATGGCAACGAACAGCCGCAAAGTTCTCCCAAGCTATGAACATATTCAAGTAGATTTCCAACTACTGTCCTCCATGTAAATGCCGATTTCCATTTGACAGCAATTCCCCCGCAATCCCGAACTCCACCGATCCTGCCTCCGCAAAAATGGCCCAGAGATGGAATGGAGTCGGGGAACCGGCATGCCGGCCGGTGGGGCTAATTTTTGGCCCTGCCTGTGTCCAACCCCATCCCACCAGGGGTTGAAAATTCAGCCCGTTGTCCTTGACTGAGAAAGTGGGTTGCTCCTCTGTTAATCCCATGCTGTTACTCTATTCTTGGCTGCTGTGATGTGTATGACAGCAACATAGAGAAACACTGGCCTCGAAATTCAATCGTGCCCGATCACAGGCAACTGTTGGGGGAGGTGGGGGGTGCGCAGGCTACACACACCTGTATGCATTGTCACAGGAACCACATTACAATGGTAATGCCACCTCATTGTAATGAATCAGGCATACAGCCAGCACTATCCGCACTGATTGGCTGCATGCCTGTTTTGGGGGAGGCGGGAAATTTAGCTTCACTGATGCCACTTAAAGATTGCATCTCTTAAAGGGAAGGTGCACCCTGGCTGTAGACAGGAAGGAAGGGGTCTGAAGAAATGAATGGTTGAAAGAGCTGAAGATCGGACCCACAAGGGTGCTGATGCTGCGTTCGAGGCCTTGGTGGACAAGAGGAGGGAGATCCCATTCTGGGAGCATGATCTTGGCTCCATGGAAGAGGCACCTGCTGTCCTTTCTCAGGATGAGCACATTCTTGCTCCCCTGCCACCCACTCCACCAGTGATTTTGTTAGTGCCACACAGCCAGTTGGGCCAAACTGCTCCAGTCCACACCAAGGTGCTGCAGTCTGAGGCTGGGCCCTCAAGGCCCGGAGCTACTCGAGGTCACCTGCCAAAGCTCGATGACATTTCTGGTGGCAGTATGATTCTCATGGTATGTCAGCTGCGGCAGATATGTCTGTGTTTGTGACAGGAGTCATGAGCCATGTCTGAAGGACATAGCTGCTGTCATCCAATAGCCAGTCTGTGCCTGACAACCTTGTTGGAATAAAAGCAGCACAGAGGATTAATGTAGGATGAATGAATCGTGACTGCTGCCAGGAAACCATGTGCAGACCTTCACGATGCACTGCCCATGATCGCAAATAACCAGGATATTGAATGAGTGGAATCCCTTTCAATTCAGAAAAATATCAGACAATGTGTGCAACCTATGCCCTGGGGAAGCCTGCATTGCAGGTGAAGACCAGTCATCCCATTTCCCTCTGTCCATTGGGAAAGAGATGCAGCTATCCCACCTAGTATTGAGATCTCCCTGATACCGTGGTGAACAGCAAACTAAGAGATGTCACCGCCACTTGCTGCTGTCTGGAACTGACCCCATGGCATGAAAGTCAAAGGGCCATGTTAACCTTGACAGCCACCAACAGTGCTGTTAAGGATCTGGTTCATGGCTCAGGTTGTGGCTGCAGAAGATGACATAGCTCGGTGAGAGCCTCCTTGGTGAAACACAGACACCTCACTCATTGCTCCTCAGTGAAGCTCAGGTAGAAGGAGTGCTTCCTGAAGACCCGCACTGGGTATGGCCTCCTGCGCAGTGCCCTCCTCCTCCTCCCAGCTGTTCCTTCTCGCCTGCTCCACCTCGTCCTCCAGCCCCAAAGTAAGACCTACCAGACCACCTATAACTGCAGCAACACTGTTTCTGAGGCAGGCAACAGCAGTACAACATCAAAAACTTGTTAGCAGAAATCAATTGTAGAAGACAGAAAATGGGCAAAACAAATGCCAAAAAAGACAAGGCAGCAATTAACTTGTTCGTAGTAAATGATCCCTTTAAATTGCACTTGCTGCCTGTTAGAACCATGCATTGCTGGGCCAATTTATTACATGGCAAGTCAGGTGCTGGGCAGACCAATTTCACAAAGAGTTCTACAACAAACATCGGACACATATCTAAATACGTTAATGAAGCTTTTGAACACTTCCAGCCCAATGCCCTGGGCACCGACAGAGGAGCCCAGTCCAATATAGCTGCCAACACACTTCTGGCATGGAATCAGCATGAGCATGTCACCTGCCATACTGCACCCTAGGGTGTCCATTTTACATTTGTATCGTTATTGAATTTCCAAGCCCGTCACTCTAATTGGCCCTTTGATCACAGTGGGACAAGACTTTCACCTTTATCTGGCCCCTTCCCATAATGGTGTCGTTGTTGTCAAGAACATATCAATGCCCTCAGGAGAGGAGAGGAGAGGAACAAATAAATTCTAATTAAAGAGAGCTCAGGAATTGGGACGACACAGTGGCACAGTGGTTAGCACCGCAGCCTCACAGCTCCAGCGACCCGGGTTCAATTCTGGGTACTGCCTGTGTGGAGTTTGCAAGTTCTCCCTGTGTCTGCGTGGGTTTTCTCTGGGTGCTCCGGTTTCCTCCCACATGCCAAAGACTTGCAGGTTGATAGGTAAATTGGCCATTATAAATTGCCCCTAGTATAGGTAGGTGGTAGGGAAATATAGGGACAGGTTGGGATGTGGTAGGAATATGGAATTAGTGTAGGATTAGTATAAATGGGTGGTTGACGTTCGGCACAGACTCAGTGGGCCGAAGGGCCTGTTTCAGTGCTGTATCTCTAAACTAAAACTAAATTGCCCCTCCCTCATGTTTATGTAACAAGAGTGGCAGGGAAGAATTTTGAGGAACAAAATTGGCAGATGCTTCACGTAGACACCATTATTAACACATTTAATATATGGGCTCAGCACAGTGCAAACGAAGCTAATACAAGCCAGCCTCAAAAAGCAGACGGCTTGGTGTTTCTTAATGGTTTGGACCTTACTGTCGAACGCATTAATAATTTTTATTGCCTAATAAACTCACCTGCAACTAATAAGGTATTCATCAAAATACCTCCCTCCATTTACAAGGCTCAGGTTTCCCCACCATCAGGCTCAATTACTGACAAATATACAATTAACTGTATGCCAAATACATTTAGATTTGCAATTGGAAAACAAAAATGATCCAGTAAACATAAAACACACCAGAAGGCAAGGCTTTGCACACAGAGCTGCAAATTTACTGAGATTTATTAGGACTTGACTTCTTGTGTGATCAAAGGGGTGTTCAAGGTTTCAGGGTGGGGGTGGGATGTTGATAGTTTGTTTTGATTTACAGTATAATCAGCCTTAGTTTAGTTTAGTTTAGTTTAGAGATACAGCACTGAAACAGGCCCTTCGGCCCACCGAGTCTGTGCCGACCATCAACCACCCATTTATACTAATCCTACACTAATCCCATATTCCTATCACATCCCCACCTGTCCCTATATATTTTCCTACCACCTACCTATACTAGGGGCAATCTATAATGGCCAATTAACCTATCAACCTTCTTTGAAACATGTCAGGAGCAATATTTTCTTTGTGTTTTCTCATTGATCTCAGCATAAGTAAACATATATATTTATTTTTAAATCCACATTTTGTCCTAAGAATTCATGCAAAAGGAAGAAGCTATCTCAGTTTTTTGACATGCAATTGATAAGGAGATAGTTGAGGCAGCTCCTTAGCCTTCATGTCATGCCGTTTACATTATTAAAACTTTCTCTATTTATGGCATAAGGACACTATTAGTAGCAGACCACCTTCCCTCAGAAATGAAGCAAACTCTGTTGGTGAGCATTTCAAATCTGTTCATTGTTTCCCTGCAAAAGATAAAATTAAACAAAGTATAACAATTAGAAATAAAAACAAGAAATGCTGGAACCACTCAGCAGGTCTGGCAGCATCTGTGGAAAGAGAAGCAGAGTTAACGTTTCGGGTCAGTGACCCTTCATCGGAACAATTAGATATGTACTGCTTCTCCCTGCTGTTATTAATTATCTAGAACCAGACCATCAAGGACATAAGGCTCCTGAGAACTGTACAGTGCAAGGAGAATTATAAAAAATTCAACACGTACAACTCCAATCTACTCTACCAAAACCAGCTATTCTTCTTATTGCTGTGTCCATGACGTTGCTGTGTGCAGATTGGTTGCTGTGTTTTGCCCATATAATGATTGACTCCACATCAAAAGTGAAGAATTGGCTGTGCAGCACTTTGGAATGTCCTAAAGGCATTATATAAATTCAAGTTCTTTCTTCTTAAAGAAAGTAAGATAGAAGAAGGGAATGTGTCCTATTCCAGAAAGCCAATTGATGAAGGATAGAACTGGAGATAATCTTTACATGTTTTTATATTTATTTACAGAGTTACACATTACAAGCTCCTTACCTAACAACCACAGTTTTCAGTCTGTGTCTATTTGTTGGGACTCAAGTGAATCCCCAATTAATGCTCACCACCTGCATACAGCTAAAAACAATTAATAACAATTATCAGAAGGTTCAATTTTTTCCCATGGTTTATCTCCACCTCTCTTATTTTCTCTCTATCTCTCATTCTTTCCCAAAAGCTGAAAGATACAGCAGTTTTCAGTGAGAATATTATCAAATGTATTCATGACTTAAGTGTAATTCTAACATGTTAGACTGTTGTTTATTTAATTCCTTCATTAGAATATTTTTCTGGTGGTCACCAGGGAAAAATTGGTTATGCTTTGTTTTTGGGCCAAACTGCAAGACAGTCTGGGCCCAAACCTGGAGGCCTGAGGCGCACCCAAATTGTCCTCATTCGAGTAATTTGGGCTAGCTGTTGAAGCTTGCTGTGCCTCCAAAGGCAGCTTGCCCACTTCAAAGTGATCAATTTCAGGCTGCTTGTCCGGCCAGCAGTAATCCTCAGGTGAATGCAGGGGAAGTGGCGGGGGAGGGAATGGGTGTGGAGGAGGACAATAGGAGGGGAACCAATCATGGGCTAGCAGTAGTTTTAAGGGTGTTGTAAGGCATTTGAGATGCAAAAATAAAATTGCCTATTTGGTGGCAGCATCCGTGACAGGGAAACCTGAGTGGAGCAGGACCAGCACCAGTGCCCAGTTTGGCAGAGTGGCCCTCAAGCAAGCATTAGGCACCTCCTTAACATATACAAGGGGCCCAATATAAGGTCAGGTGTATTTCAGGTGTCCTTGGGCCATGGGACATAAATCTGTCAAGGTGGTACGTTTTGTCCCCATATCTTCCTGCAAGATAGGCACAACAAGGACCAATTTCTACCCTGCTATCTTCTTGGTAAGGAGCATAATTTGGACAACATTTAAAAATTCAAAGTAATATGAAGCTGGACTCCAAGCAGATCTTTGCAGCATAAGCAATGACATTTCAGCAATGCATCATGACGAACCTTAAAGTTCAAAACCTACTTCCATCCATCTTTCTGATAATGCGTTAACAAATTCTGGTGCTCATTGATAAACTTTTCAATTTGATTTCCTCTTCAAGATCACGTCAACCATTTTGTGACACTTATTTCTGTGTTCCCATCACTAACAACCATTTCAGCTAAAATTATTTTCATATCGTTTTTACATCATCTGATAAAAAGAGAAAATGTTACAGACCAATAACCTTAAGGTCTTGTCCTGTGACTGACGAAGGCTGTTCTACCCTTCAAAAAACACTTGGCCTCTGAATTTCCTTGATTTGGGTTTTGGGGGTTAGAACGTCACAAGGAGATGAAATCAACGGAGCAGCTTTGCTTGCTGGAATTCCTACAACTTCTGCCTAACTTTGTGCCTCATATCCAGCCAATTTAGGATAAATGTGGGGCTCACTAGTGTCTCCAGGCTGGAGATATGGCCTAGACTACCCAGACTTCACTGACCCATATTTTTGAGATGATTTGCATCTAGTATGCATGTTCTCATCACATTTCAGATATCACATTTTAGTGCCATCTCTGTATCATAATTACCTTACATTGGCTTCAATTTCATAGTGATAAAAATGGAACAAGTAAGAGCGAAGCAGGTTGGGATCGTATTGATATTAAGCAGGCAAAACAGGTACATTGTTATACCATCTGTAAAGTGCTAGGAACTAACTATCTAGGAACTAATTGTTACGTGTAAGTGTTCCAGAGTGGTGGGAGGGGCACATTCACAGTTGCACTGGAGAGTCATGTGACATGTAACATGACACCAGCCTTGGGCTGCCTAGAGAGCACAGTGGCTGAATGATTAAACAAAGAGCTCAGGCCTTTCAAACTTTAAAGTATGATTATTTCTAACTTATGGGAACCAGGAGGCATAGTGATTAGCTTCCAATGAAAAGTAAAGGCTTTAAGCAAAAAAAAAACAATCAGCATTGAGCAGACAATGAAAAATAATAATACAAAGGGGACCAATCATTTTGTTCCAAATATTTTCTGAAAATTCTTTCACTTGCTTTTTAGATATCTATGAGAGATGAGGAACTTTATACTGAAATATAATTTTAAAATGCAACAGGTTTAAACATTGCAAATTTACAAGAAAGTGATGAATTTACCCATTCAATAGCATTATGTGTATTCAAACTGTATCCATCCGAGGCCTGTGCCTTTCCAAGAAGCCTTAGGCCTGAGTTCAAAGGGCTTCCCAGAGCAGCCAGAAGAGACTCAACAAGATAGCAAACAGTAATTTCCTGCACGCATCTGTTCTTATAACTCCGATCATGCCAGTCTGAGTCTGGGCAAATAGTCTGGGAAAAGCTTCCAGCCTGGGACAGTTGAGTCCAGTCCCAGTAGGCAATCTGCATGCTCAAGTTCCCAGAACTGCAGTCACTGAGGACTGGCAGCTTTGCAACAATAATTGTGAAATTGCTTTTGTCCTAAAGACAACTTTTTTGAGGTATGTTCTTGTCTACCTACTGCCATGTTTCTAAGTGTGAATGAGGTGGTAGTGGGACAAAATCAGAACAAAATCACCTGCAGTGCAGGAGGCCCACAATTTGCATGTGGGCCTTAATTTAGGTGGCCAGTGTCAGAAACAGCACTGGGTGTACCTTTTCAATAACAACAACTACTTGCATTTTTGTAGCATCTTTAACATAGTAAAATGTCCTAAGGTACTTCACAGATGCATAACCAAACAAAATTTGACACCAAGTCACATGAGGTTATATCAGGCCAGGTGACCAAAAGCTTGGTCAAAGAGGTAGGTTTTAAGGATTGACTTAAAGGAGGAGGGAATGGTGGAAAGGCTTAGGGAGGGAATTCTAGAGTATGGCAATGTTGTCATTGGGGTGGCTAAATTTCAGCAGGACAACTGGATAAAAAACTGCAAATTGTGAGACAGCAATCACACTAAATGTGATATTCTGAAGGCATTCTTTTATCCATTCATGGTATATGGGGTCATTGACAAGGCCAGCATTTATTGTCCATCCAGAATTGCCCTTGAGAAGGTGGTAGTGAGACACCTTCTTGAACCGCTGAAGGCCATGCGGTATAGGTACACCCACAGTGCTTTTAGGGTGGGTGTTCTGAGATTTTAATCGAAACAATGATGATAATTTATCCATCAGTTTATGTTGTGCAGTCTCTAAACCAGTTCCTGGTATGAAACCTACTCCAACACCCTCCCCCACACCAACTGGAGATCAAAATGGCAGTGACTCTAGGTCCACGCCAAGCTCCAAGAGGCAGCATCAACAAAATATTAGTGCCAAATGGGTTACCACAACTGGATCATTAGGCCCTGCTTTAATATACAAATGCCTTGCGTAGCATGTTACTTCTTAGCTCACGCGGGAGCCACAGGCTATGAGATAGAATGGGAATACAACATACAAGGCACACACGGTGGGCTGGATTTTAAGAGCCTGCCATCACTCCTGGCAGCAAACTCAACCGAAGAGCCACTGCAATCTCCCACGCGGCAGTTCATTTAAATAACCAGGTGGCCCGCTCTCCCCACCACCACCACCCCAATCACATGGAGAGGGCGGGCTGTCCATTGCCGGCAATGGCATCAGCTGTCTGTGCGCAGGCGCTGGCGCCATTTTTAAAGGGCTATCAGCCCTGCTGGAAAATTAGAATCTTTAAAGTGAATCCCCCCAAAATTTACAAAACAAAATTGTAATGCCCCTTTCCAACACCGCAATAAAAATTGCAATAAGTTTTTGCCCTCCCCCCCAACACTTAGCTTTGAATTCTGGCCTCCCCCCACCGGACAGCACAAAGTTGAAAGTGCACCGCTTCCCACCATCCCTTACACTGATTGATGCCTATTTGACCCAGTCCCCCCAACTCTGCAGTAAAACTCTTAGCTCCTCCCCCCTCCCCACCAGTCTCATGCCGGCTTTCCCCAGACGGGGAATTAAATGAGCGGGAGTGCTGGCTGCCGAGCCGAAAATCACAGCGGGCCCGGAAGATTCAAAGTAAGTTGATTTAAATTTATTCATTGCATTAATTTAAATATTTAAATCCAGGTCCCGTTGCCCAATGACGGGGAGCAGGGGGCGGCGGGACGGTGGGTCGCCTCACCGCTGCTGGGAGGATCGGGCCGGGCCCACCTGAGGTCGGCCTCTGTGGCAGGCCTCTTCCGCAACAGGCTTCCGGCCCCCCTCGCCACGGAGCCCAACGTCATGGGCTTGGTAAAATTCAGCCCAGTGTAACTGAATACAAAAAAACCTCTCAGCTAGTGTGTAACAATAAATGGACAGTAAAAGGAGTTTTGGTTACAGTATGAATATTTATGTACATTACACAGAGAATCTATATTGTTACGACCGAGGCGGGAGGAATGCACTGTTAATTTAGTCCCACTTCTCCACGGGTCACAACATATTGTCATGCAGACCCCCCACCTGCCAAGAATGAGGCATGTTAATTTCGCCATATGAACATTAATTTTAAACTGTTGCTGGAGTGAAGAAATGACTTGTTTAAAAAGAGATCACCAGACACTTGGCTGGAGGACATTTGCATACTAAGAGACAGTACTTGGAGAGACAAAAGAATTGCTCACTGATTCAATTAATAGAGATTGGGCTGGGCAATGGTGATCAACATCTTGTCGGTGTATGAGACAGCACTACAACCCCCACCGAGAGCTTTGGAATCCACAAATGCAGGAGTGGTTAAGGCAGCTGGTCACATGACTAACCAGCTGGTACAGGCTTTTTGAGCTAGACTCATGACAGTTTTGGGGCAGACTGCTGATTGTAAATGAACCTGAAATAAGACAGCCTCTCTCCTGGCTGGCTCTCTCTCGCTTTCTCACAAGCCTCCGGACCCACTGAAGTCACTTAAACCTCAAGAGAAAGAAGACTCCTGCATCAAAACAAGTTAAAGCGTGCAATTGGGCCCCAACGAACAGCAGGACTTACTGGCAGCCAAAGACTCCACATTGAACTCAAAGGACCATAATTACAACTCAACTATTGCCTCAAACATTTCCCCTTTATTCTTTCTACTTTTTCTGTCTCTATCTGCATGTGTGTTTATCATGTATGCATGCTAGTGTGGTTGTGTCATGTATTTGTAGTCATTAACCGGATTAGAGTTTAAGATTAATAAACTTGCACCTTTCTTGTTTAAATCTAAAAAAAACTGTCTAATGATTTCTTTGCCTCACAATTGGAAAGCGGTGAACAAGGATTCACTGAGGGGGGAGCTAAAATACAGTGTTTTTTAAAATTCAACCCTGTTACATTTAAACAGGCAAAGGCTGAGAGGGAACCCCTAGACCCCTATCTCACCTGGTCATAACAGAAATTTGGGGACTAGCGTCCTGGATTTGACCCACAGACAAATGAAGAAATTGGAAATAGGAAGTCAAATTGATCCTAAACAAAAAGAGAAAAGATTTCAATACAGGTTTACTTGTGGTTGCGTGTGCTAGAATACTAATATGTCTGCGACTGAAGTGAGTAGCTCCCCAAGCCAGGGTGAAGTAACTTGGGATAAGTTAAAAGCACTGTCTATGGAGGAGTTGAGCAAAATGGCTCAGCAGTGTGGGATCACTGAACGTGGCAGGGCTAGGAAGTCTGAACTCCTAAGGCTAGTGGCCAACCATTTTCCCTTGAATCTGAAGAAGCAGAAACAAGGTTAGAAGTACACTCTGGCAGGGTATTGCTAGCAAAGATACAGTTGGAACAGAGGAAACTTGAATTTGAAGAAAGAGGAAGAGAGAGGCAGGAGAGAGAGAAAGAACCTTCCAGAAGGAATGTGAAGAAAAAGAGAGGGAGGGGAGAGAGAAAGCAAGAGAGGAGATAGAAAGAGAAAGAACCTTCTAGAAAGAATGCGAAGAGAGAGCTGAGGTGACTTAAGTTAACTAGGGAGCAACAGAGTAACCCCAGTGAAAGCATGGCCAATATGGAGGAGTGCAATTCAGGGCTGGGTACAAAATTGTTAAAACTTTCCCAACTGATCCCAAAATTCAATGAGGGAGACATCGAAGTGTTTTTTGTGCCTTTTGGAAAACTGGTAAGGCAGTTAAAATGGCCAGCTAAGGCTTGGACTCTCCTGCTACAAAGCAAGCTAACTGGAAAAACCCATGAGGTTTATTCCATGTTGCCAGATGAGAGTTCATCAAATTATGAACTGACAAAATATGCTATCCTGGGGCATATGAGTTAGTGCCAGAAGCCTATCGCCAGAAGTTCAGAACCCTCAAGAAACAAGTTGATCAAACTTAGCTGGAGTTTGAGAGAAATAAGCAGCTGGCTTTTGACCAGTGGCTGAAGGCTCTTAAAGTGCAGCTCAGTTATGAAAATCTCAGAGAAGTAATTTTGCTCGAGAAATTTAAAAACTCTCTCCCACTCTCCATAAAGACACATGTAGAGGAACAGAAGGTTCATAGAGCCCAGCAAGCCACAGTAATGGCTGATGAGTTTGGTCTCATTTATAAATCGGTTTCCCAGGGGAAAACCTTTCCTAATAAACCCCACAAATCCAAAAAGGACAAAAAGTGGGAAGGTGATAGAAACCCAAGCAGTCCTGGGAGGGAACGAAAAGCAGGAGATACATGAGACCCTCCTCCAGCCAAAAAGGAAGGTGCTGTAAGTAGGAGTGAGACATAGAGACCTGTGTGCTTCCATTGTAATAAAGCAGGGCATTTAAGGGCTGACTGCTGGAAGCTAAAGGGAAAACCTGTAGGGTTAATCATGGCAGACCCGCTCAGTGACAGAGAAGGGTCCCTGATGGAAAGCATAGCAGAACAAGCTGTAGCTTTAACTGCAGTAAGAGTGAGACCCAGGAAGCTTATGGCTGCAAGTGCAGGAAAATTTAATAGGCTTCCTAAAGGTTATCGGTGTTTTGTGTCTGAAGGGAGAGTAACCCCAT
Source organism: Heterodontus francisci (assembly GCF_036365525.1). Taxonomy (NCBI): domain Eukaryota; kingdom Metazoa; phylum Chordata; class Chondrichthyes; order Heterodontiformes; family Heterodontidae; genus Heterodontus; species Heterodontus francisci. The sequence continues at coordinate 18,506,163 of NC_090388.1, forward strand.
ACCCCTGGAGTGGGGCAAGAAAGCCCATAGTAATTCTCAGGAACACAGGGGCCACTAGATCCTTTTTACTGGGAAAAGGCCTGACCTTTCCCCCAGAGAGTGCAGTAAACACCAGAATGGTGGTGAATGGTATTGGAGGGCAGTGTATGTCTGTACCTTTACACTGGGTGCACTTGGAATCCAACCTAGTTTCGGGATCGGTGAATGTAGGGATTGTCCCTAGTTTGCCTGTGGACGGGGTCGACCTGCTCCTAGGTAATGATCTGGTGGGGGTGAAGGTGGTAGCTTCCCCTGTCGTGAAAGAAAGACTACAGGAGGTCAGAGAAACAGGGCAATGGCAGGAGACGGACCCCTGCAGTTTCCTTGAATGTGTAATGAATCAGGCCATGATCAAATCAGCTCCCCCAGAGGAAACTGAATTGGCACAGCAGGCGGATGACCATGAGATCTGTCTGTCTGAGACTTTCCTTGGAAAGTTAGAAGGCCCAGGGAATGAGTTAAATAGAGTCACAGAGTAGAACAGCACAGAAACAGGCCCTTCGGCCCATCATGTCCATGCCGGCCATCAAGCACCTATCTATTCTAATCCCATTTTCCAGCACTCAAGCTCACTGTAGAGTCCTTGATTGTAGGTAGATCTTGCTTTTCATTGGGGCATGTGTCCAACATTAATTCTGTGTGAAAATATGCTCGAGAACCAGGAAGCCCAACAGGAGGAACACGCTTTAATTCCAATCCATAAGATGGCCCTTGTAGGATGTGACTCCATAGAATTTCTCTCTAAGGATTTCAGTGAATTAGGTCATAGAAGAAAGCCACAAAGAATTCACAAATAAATCCAAAGGCTATAGATTTTTCAAATACACTGCCACATCAGAATGGTTCTTGTCAGATATTAGGAAGATTCATTCATGCTGGTAACTGTGTAACAGGCAGTCCAGATAAAGATAGGACCAGGGCTCCCAACCAGCTGCTGAGAAAAAAACCTTTTACAACTGAGATATGCAACCATAGGAAAATAGGAACAGGAGCTGATCTGCAACCTAACTGCAAATATCCGCCTTTGCCCCAGATCCCTTAAAACCTTTTGTTAACAGCCATGGAAAGTCAAAGATCAAATCACTGATCTCAGCTGGAGTAGGAGCAATAAATTAGCCTCAGCGCCCCTGGCTAAGTGAGGGTGACATTGGCTCATATTTGCTAGGCACTGATGTGTGTCATGATCCTGTCTTTTTTTTCTCTCCGGGACATATGTGGTGTGTCTTTAAGACAGCAAAGAATCAGTTCTGCTTTAAGAACAAGCAGGCCTCAGGAGTTACCAAGAAGGTGCATTCTCACTGCCTTGGATACAGCCATTCGGAGACTGCGATTCAAAGGGGGCATTCTCGTTACCTTAGATACAGCCAATTGGACTGAGCATTGAGAGTTACATTTGTTACAATTTCATTTAGAACTGGTTTATTGTGCAAACAGTCTGTTCTAACAGAGGACATGGATGTGTGTTAGCACCTGAAAGAAGAGCTTTCAGCCCATTTCAACTGAAGGAAGAGAATTTAGTCTGTTTATTTATTATCCCTCAAAAATTCAAAAGCCAGATTGATTTATTTAAAAAGTGTTTGCAAGTCGGTAATTGTCGAAATACATTGCTGGAGAAGGAAAGTATCACTTACTGCTGGAATTAGACTACGGACTGTTCTACTGTTGAAGAACCTTTTTCTCCCCATCGGACGGCTGTGAGGACCTCAAGCAACCTTGAATTGTTTCACCTCTGGCAGGAACACAAATTTTCAAGGACTCTAATTTTTTTCTATTTTAAATGTTGTTTAAATCTTTGTAGTGTTTAAGAATTTAGTTTTTCTAATTAAACAGTCCATTTGTTGATTTAAAGCCACCTGATTATAGATGGTACAATTTAGCTGGGTCTTTCTTTAATTTGGAAAGTTTAAAAATATGTTTTGGATCTTCCCCAGCTGAGGCTCAGCGAGCTGACCCAGTATTGAGGGCTAGCACAGGCTTCCCAGTCTGAAATTGAAGCAGATGGAATTCCTGATTGCTACTATTTAAAGAATGAGGTACTAGGGGACATAGGTTTAAGGTGTGAGGGGCAAAGTTTAGAGGGGATGTGCGAAGCAAGTTTTTTATACAGAGGGTGGTGAGTGCCTGGAACTTGCTGCCAGGGGAGGTGGTGGAAGCAGATACAATAGCGATGTTTAAGAGACATCTTGACAAATATATGAATAGGAAGGGAATAGAGGGATATGGGTCCCAGAAATGCAGAAGGTGTTAGTTTTGGCAGGCATCAAGATCGGCGCAGGCTTGGAGGGCCGAATGGCCTGTTCCTGTGCTGTACTGTTCTTTGTTCTTTGTTCTTTGATGAGGAAATGGAGTTTTCCTCACAGACTTGAGAGCAAGGAGTGGACAATGGTTCATCGACTAGTGGTGCTGCAGAGGTACCAGAGAGAAGTATTAAGAATGGCCAACGAGACTATAGTAGCTATACATGTTGGTATATGAAAAACCAAAGCCCGCATAAGAGAGCAATTTGACTGGCCTAAACTCCACAAAGATGAGGTGTCCCAGAGTCAAATAGTCAGATGCCACTTGAACTCTGTCCAGGCGAGGTTGATGAACACTCTGTGATGGGTGGGCATTCAAGGCAATTTGACTGCAGCAGGCTTCACAAAGGTCTTTCATCAGGGGTGTAGCAACAGGTCTTCTTAGGTTTTGCAGCAGCAGTATAGCCGTAGAAAATTTCTTCAGATTTCAGTATTTCTTCGAACACAGGAAGCAAAAGGAACCACACTTGATGCAGTGATTCTTCAGAGACCGGAGGCAATATTCATCACATTATGCATTAACGACTTGGATGATAGTAAGTCATATATCCAAATTTGCTGATGATACAAGGTTAGACGGCATTGTAGACAGTCTAGATGATAGCATAAAATTACAAGGAGATATTGACAGACTAGGTGAAAGGTCAAAACTGTGGCAGATGGATTTCAATGTGGGCAAGTATGAGGTTATCCATTTTGGACCAAAAAGGGATAGAGCAGGGTATTTTCTAAATGGGAAGAGGTTAAGTACAGTGGATGTCCAAAGAGACTTGGGGGTTCAGGTGCACAGCTCTTTAAAATGCCATGAGCAAGTGCAGAAAATAATCAAAAAGACTAATGGAATGCTAGCCTTTATATCTAGAGGATTGGAGTATAAAGACACAGAGGTTATGCTGCAGCTGTACAAAACCCTGATTAAACCCCACTTGGAATACTGTGAGCAGTTCTGGGCACCACACCTTAGGAAGGATATATTGGCCTTGGAGGGAGTGCAACGTAGGTTTACAAGAATGATACCTGGACAACAGGGGTTAGGTTATGAGGAGAGATTATGCAAATTTGGCCTGTTTTCACTAGAATTTAGAAGGTTAACGGGTGATCTGATTGAAGTCTTCAAGATATTAACACGAAAAGACAGGCTAGATAAAGATAAACTATTTCCACTGGTTGGACATTCTAAAACTAGGGCAAAGTCTAAAAATTAGGGCCAGATTGTTCAGGAGAGATGTTAAGAAGCACTTCCTCATGCAAAGGGTGGTAGAGGTTTGGAACTCTCTCCCACAAACAGCAATTGAAGCTAGAACAGTGGTTAATTTTAAATCTGAGATAGATAGATTTTTGTTAAGCAAAGATATTAAGGGATATAGGCCAAAGGCAGGTATATGGAGTTAGGCCGCGGATCAGCCATGATCTCATTGAATGGTGGGACAGGCTCGAGGGGCTGAATGGCCTACTCCTGTTCCTATCTTCCTATGATCCTATGTTCCTATGTAATAGGAATCTACCACCTTTGAAATGCAGAGTTTCTTCTCAAGAGATGCAGGATTCCTTTACAGAGAGAGGTAACACTTTTCTGGGTCTTTCTCTCTGATCTCCAGGCAAGTCAAAAAACAAATTTCAAATGCCTGCTCTTTGTCCAACTCACTGGCTTTTTAAAGGGTCCAAAGTGAAAGCAAACCTTCCTGAACAGGTCACATGTCCAGACATAGAGTCTCCCTTGTCACTCAAAGTGTTGCTCTAAGAAGGTCAAACCCTTTGCTGGTTTCCTTGGAATTACCTGCTTTTCTGTCCTTGCACAAGTTCAGCTTCCTTTCAAAACATCCAAAAATGTTAGCTATTCGCAGGTGCCTCAATGTCCATTGAAAAATCCTTTTTCAGTTTTTTAAAACACACAGAATTCTATGTTTTTAATACAAAAATAAAAACCTTGTAACAATATGTCATAATGGATTGAACTGCATCTTGTCTAAACACTGCCCTATCTGCTTCATTTACTTGGTTCTATCATTCTAATTGTGTTAATTTTTAATATAACATCAAGCACTGGCACAATCCAATACATAGGTGTGTGATATTTCAATAAATAGTGATTTCTAATGTGACGCTGAACTGATGTATGATTTTAATGAGATATTGCAGTCATTTGTGAAAGGTTTCACTGACAGAATGCTCAAATTAGCAGAGAAAATATAACAACTTTGCCAAAAATGGTTCCCCTAATCAGAAATGTTGAATTCTGAGAGACAATAGGCCAAACAAACACATTTTGTTTTCATAAATGTTTAATTTTCACTGATTTTAGAATATTAAAAGCTTGGGAATATTTCCTTACACATGCATTTGAGGGAAAGCTAGAGATGTATATGAGGGAGAAAGGAATAGAAGAATAAGGTCAAATGAAGGAAGGTGGGAGGAAGCATGTGTGAAGCATAAACACTGACAGAGACCTGTTGGGCCGTATAGTCTATTGTTGTGCTGTAAATTCCATGTAAGTCTTCAAATAATTTTAATTGCTGTTGACATTACAGCAGACTCAGTACCTGATCACAAAAAGAAGTAACAACAAAAAGGATGGTGACATTCAAAACCCACTAAATAAATATAATATGACAGTATGATAATTTACTTGAAAGATAGAAGCATCAGTAACATTGAAGACTTTGAATAGCTTATGGATGGATCCTGCCATTCACAAGGGAATAGCTTCTCTTAATGCATTTTGTGGTTTGGTAAATTAAAGGAACTCCGCCTCACCAACAAAGTAAAGCTTCAACAATATAATTGACTACCCGGCCAAACCTCACTTCTCATGCTCACCCTTGAGGATAGGCAAGTTGAATGAGGGGCCTGGAGAGCTGTCAGGGTCAGTGGAACCACCCTCAAATAGGAGCCACAAGCCTCAGTTTTGAAAGGCTTTGCTGAGCCTCTCCGGAATGAATGCAGGTCATGAAAACAGATGGAAAGGCGTGCGTTCCTTGATTCACAACATTTCAGAGTGAGGAAAATGTAGTCAGGTTATGGGGGTTGCACTGGTGGTCAACCACAGCCACATTGTAATATGTAAAATTGTGCTAATCAGGTCCCACACTGAATTTCATGTCCTTTGTACTAACTGTACCACCAATACATATCTTAGCCAGAATCATTTAGGTCATGACTAATTCACAATTCCGGACCACTGGGTTTCTATTGATAGTAAACTTGTGAGTTGATTTGAGTTGATTTGAAAGAAGCATTAGTGTTGAGCATTAACCGAAATTGCAGCAAACATTCGTTCGGGGATGCCTATAATGATGCATGGTTTAGATGAGAAAGATAAAGTCACCAAATGAGGGGACATCAAATGAAGGTGTGACAGCAGTTGAGCCACATCCATTGGTAGCCCAGTAGTATCATTTATAGACCCTAGCCCTCCACCCAGAGGCGACCTATTTTCACTTAGAAGCTGTAACTGATCTACACCATCTGCTCCAGGCAGATTTATGAACAATTTTTACCAGAGGGTAGCTTTTCCCATAGCCATGATGTTTGCTGCAGCATTAAACTTTTACACTAGCAAATCTTTTCTAAGCCGGTGGAGGGGACATCTACCAATCTGCAGTCCATTGATGCATCAAGCAAGTGACAGGATATCTGGTTGCAAGGGGCAACACCTTTATTCTTTTCCTTATAGAGAGGAGGAATCAGATTGTTATCTAATTCTGCTTCATTACTCATCACTAAATCCAGTATGGCCCGTTCCTTTCTTAGTTCTAAAAGACAGGGTTGACTTAAAATAAGGAGGAGGGATCAGCTGCACAAAATTCAGTGTGATCAGCCCTCCTTGCTAGCACACTAAAGCTAGGATTTTGTGAGGCCCCCTGAGGCAGGGTCGGAGGCGGGTGGGGGGGTGGGGGGCACAAAGTATCGTGATGTGTGGCGGGAGGCATTGGGATGGGCAGGTGGGGTGGAGGGCCCGTTGCCTCCCCACCATCCAGCCATCTTCCTGGGCACAGGATAGACCAATGATGGCCTTCCTGCCCAGAGGCCAATTGAGGCCCTTAAGTGGTCTATTCACAGCCAATTAAGGGCCTCTTCCCGTTGCTGCCGGGATCTTACCAGCGGCAGGAGGAGGTCTCCGCCACACAGGGAAGCACCTTGTAAAATGAGGCGCCCTCCCTGCGGGCTTGAAGGGGGGTCCCTCCATCGTGGACGATTTGTGGCCCACGGACGACCCCCACTTGCAACAACTTTACCCCCTGAGAGCCCCTCCCCCTGGACTGCGCAACCACATCCCCACCACCCCCTTGCTGGGGCATTCCAGACTGGCCCCAGCAGCCCACCTCACCTACCTCTGTTCTGGGATTCCAGCGCTGGACCTGGATCCGAGGCCTCTACAGTACTGACAGTGGCCACCTCTCCCGGTGGCACTGCCAATGCTGATGAACTGCCAACCTTCTGATTTGCCGGCAACTCTTGGAGGGGGAAAGGGACGGGGATCCCGCCTCCTGAAACTTTGATTTAAAAAGACCAGACGATCGATCTGGGGACGGGGGACAAAAGGCAGAGGCAGGGCTCCCCCCGCCTTTTTTGGCCCGGCACCGGGAGACCCAACTCCAGCACAAAATCCAGCCCTAAGCGTGGGCACAGTCCAGATTCTACCTGCATTGAAAAAGTGGGGCCTGTAATCTTGAGATGACAAATAATGTCAAAGAGGGGAGAAAAATGGAACTGAAGAAATGAACTTATTCTAAAATGCCTCAGGTAACCATTCCAGCTGGTCCACCTTTTCACAAATGAGTACAAAGTCTCATTGAAGCAATGCATCAATTAAATGTCATATCAGGAATTATTATTCATTGAAATATTTCAGTGTCTCAGTGCTCAAATGTCTTAATAAGACAGGTTCATTATATAATTGTGTCAATGCAGTGACTAGCATGTGGACCTAAGAATGGGCCATTCTAAGCAAATCACAAAATCACTATCCTGGCACACAGACTTGTCGGATGTGAGCGCGTATCAGGAATTCAGGTGCCTGGTCCCTATGGTTTGCTGCCCGTAAGGGATAGAAAATGGTGGGGAGCAAGCACCTCAAACCTCAGTGTATGATGATAACAGCAACTGGCATTTATTTGGTGCCTTCAATATTGTAAAACATCTCAAAGTGTTTGTTAATGGCCACATGATGAGGGGTGTGGATGGTTCCCATTGTTTAACTCCCACCTGACTGCCGCATGTGTTTTTTGCTTTTAGGGTTGAACCCCTTTGTGTTTTATTTGTCAAAGAAACAGACAGTGACAGATTTTCTTGTAGGTTTAAAACAGAAGATTAATTATTTATTGAGCAATATGCCTTATCCCGAAATTGTTGCAACCGCATCCACCAACGCATTCAGTCGCACACCCGCACATGCACACACACACAGGCGAAGAGACAAATAGAGAGGAAAAGGGGTAAGTGGTTTTCAAGTGAGGTATGGTTTCATTGTTCATGGTAAACCTGTTGAATTCTCTTGGAAGTCAAGTTCTGTTGGTTGCTAGTCTGAGGTGTTTGTAGGTTTCTCTGTTGGTTGAAAGTTCAGTTTGAAGACAGAGGATCACTTCCAATTCCCTGATGCATAAGTTTAAAATGTAGAATTCACAGCAGGCACTTTTTCTTCTTGGTTTGTTGGATCTTCTCCCAGCTCGCAGGTGGATAAGCTTTTGTGATGCTTCTTCTTGGATTCGCTCTCTCCCTCTGCCTTATCATATCAGATTCTGGTAGGAGATGCTTTGGTCTCTTCCCCATGGTGATCACACAATGGCCCAGGATGAGAATTATCCAGTTATGAAGTTTCCACTTCATACCTTCTCTGTTTAAGTAGAATCCGTTCAATTCATGAATGTTTCAGGATGGGTGTAATAGGCATCCTTTGTTCCAAACAGACAGTGTTGCAATGTTTGAATACACATGTGGCCATCTTTTGCAGCATTGCCCATTTTTTTAAAAAGGTAAAGTCAACTTTTATAACTCTTCAGTTTGAGTCTTTATTTTTTCATTGTCACTCTTCTCATAAGTGTGATATGTTTCACAGCAGCATTATCAGATAAAAATTTGACACCAAGCCCCATAAAAAGAAATAAGGATAACTGACCAAAAGCTTGGATTTATTCCCAGTGGGTAGGAATCATACTGCAGCCGCCATTTTGTCACACGCTCGTTATATGTGTCACAAATGACTGGAACCAAGGCAGAGCCAAAATCAGCCTGGACAGTGACTTCCACCGACAGTATCACCAAACATAACACTGCTCCTGGTCGTGTTATCAATCCGATATTCTTAGATTGCTCTGTTAGCTGTGACCCTCGCCCACCAAATGTGCAAAGCAGGAAGCCATACTCTCAATTTTCCCTCCATTAATCTAAAACTCCATTGCTCATATTCTAACAGGCACCAAGCCCCATTCACCCATTAGCTCGGTGCTCGTTGACCTGTATTGACTTCCGGTCCAGCAATGGCTTGCTTTTAAAATTCTCACCTTTGTTTTCAAATCCCTCCATGGCCTTGCTCCTCCCTATCACTGCCATCTTCTCTAGCCTTACAATCCTCCAAGATCGCAACGCTCCTCCAATTCTGGCCTCTTGGGCATTCAGATTTTCTTCACTCCAGTATTGTCAGCCACAGCTTCAGCTGCCTATGCCCTAAGCTCTGGAATTCCCTCCCTAAAATTCTCCACCTCTCTCTCCTCCTTAAGTCACTCCTTAAAATTACCTCTTTAGCCAAACTTTCAGTCACCAGTCCTAATATCTCCTTATGTAGCACCGTGTCAAATTCTGCTTGATAATCACTCCTGTGAAGCGCCTTGCAACATTTTACTATGTTAAAGGTGCTATATAAATACACGTTGTTGTTGTTAATGAAGAGAACATTAAGGCTGGCATGCCCATGATTTCCTAATAGCTACAGTCAGCTGGTGGGACCGGCACTGAATAAGAAAACTCAGACAATTAACCCAATAATCCGCTAACATTTCTTGATCTTGACAGTGTGTGTTACAAAAATGAGAAAATGTTCCATTCCCCATCAGTAACATTTCTGACCTTGATGAACATAAAATTCACCAGCAGTGCATTAAAAATCAACAAACTTATCCAACTAAGCCAGACTTTATCTTTTCTTATTCATCAGCGGCCTTGTATTTTTTCCAAAAGAAGTAGTCAAGAAACATAAAAAGAGTTAAATAATCCAGAAGGGAAAAAGAAATTCAACTAAAATGTGTCATGGAATCAGTCTTTACTCCATCTGTTAATTCCAAAAAAAAATGTATTATCAGCAATGATCCAAAAAAAATGATTCCAATGTCAGGCAACATGTTACTTCTGCTAGGAAATATCATTATTAGATGCACAGGTTTCGAACTTAATTGTCTCCTGTTGTTACATTTACAATGCAGCAAGCCCACGAAAATCACTGGAAAATCTTCTGTTTCATGGTTAAAAAAAAAGAATTGCTATTTGCATTTGACTCATCTGGTGAGCTTATTTTTACATTCTGCTGTGATTTTCTGTTACAATAATGTTTCAGAGAAGCTCTTGTTTTTTCTTAAGGAAAATACCAGAAAGGGTCCTGAGGCAAAACATTTGGCAGTATCTTCATACACTGGAAGTTACCATTGAAACTATCTCAAAATGCATCTGTTATATATGTTATATATTGTTATACTATCTGTAAAGTGTTAGGAACTAATTAGCTAGGAACTAATTGTTATGTGTAAGTGTTCCAGTGGGAGGGCCACATTCACGGCTGCACTGAGGAGTTATGTTATATGTAACACAAGAACCAGTTGATTGAAACAAACTAAAATAAAATGAAATAAAAATTAAAAATAAAAAGTAAAAATTAAAAAGGGAGGGGTGGGGGGTGGGCAGTCAAGATGACCGCAAGCTTCCTGTCACTTGCCATTTCAACACATCCCTCTGCTCTCATGCCCACATCTCTGTCCTGGGCTTGCTGCAGTGTTCCAGTGAACATCAACGCAAGCTCGAGGAACAGCACCTCATTTACCGATTAGGTACACTACAGCCTGCCGGACTGAACATTGAGTTCAATAATTTCAGAGCATAAATAATAATTTTTATTTTTAGTTCTACTTTTTATTTTTTAGTTTTATTTCATTTTATTTTAGTTTGTTTCATCATTCATTTTTTTTTACCATGTGCCTGCCCACTGTTTGTTTTCATGTTTATGCTTTTGGTTAGGGCTTTCATTATTCTGTAATTTAACACCCTCTCTGCACTAACACTTTGTCTTTCACCACACTATTAACATACTCTTTGCCTTTGTCAGTTATTCTCTGTGACCCTATGTCCTATCAACACCTTCCCTTTTGTTCTCTTTTGCCCCACCCCTACTTTATTTGTTTAAAACCTATTATATTTCTAACCTTTGCCAGTTCTGATGAAAGGTCACTGACCTGAAACAATAACTTTGCTTCTCTCTCCACAGATGCTGCCAGACCTGCTGAGTATTTTCCAGCACTTTTTGTTTTTATTTCAGATTTTCAGCATCTGCAGTATTTTGCTTTTATTTTAATGTTTGGGACCATGTGAGTAACACCTCCCACTATGATGATATAAGAGATCACGTATGAAAGAGACTTGAGAAGAAGAAGAAGCACCAAGACCATCAGAGGAGTTATATATGTTTAAGTAAAGTTTAGTTTAGTTTAGAGATACAGCACTGAAACAGGCCCTTCGGCCCACCGAGTCTGTGCCGACCATCAACCACCCATTTATACTAATCCCATATTCCTACCACATCCCCACCTGTCCCTATATTTCCCTACCTATACTAGGGGCAATTTATAATGGCCAAATAACCTATCAACCAGCAAGTCTTTGGCTTGTGGGAGGAAACCAGAGGAAACCCACGCAGACACAGGGAGAACTTGCAAACTCCACACAGGCAGTACCCAGAATTGAACCAGGGTCGCTGGAGCTGTGAGGCTGCGGTGCTAACCACTGCGCCACTGTGCCGCCCCACAAAGTGTCTATAGTTCCTGAAATATAATAAACTAACTATTGTTAAAACGTATTGAAGACTCAGTAATCTCGTCTAGCTGGACTAAGCAAACACACAACAGAAAGGATGATCCAATGTGCAATTGTGGCCACAAGTCCCAAACCAAGGAAAACATCACATCAAACTGCCCAATAAGATCTGTTGCAGGAGGTGCCTCATTTTACCACTTTGCATCTCAGGAGGCAATTGAATTGATAGCCAAACTAGACATAAGCTTTCCCTGTCACATGAAAGTAGTAGTAGGGGAAGAACTACCTTCGCGCTTATTTGTTCCAGCCTAGAGCAGATGTAATTAGCAACAAAACTTAAAATTTGTAATTTAAGAAAGTTTTTAACCTTTAAATAATAGGTCAATGGACAACATCACAGTCATTTTTTTGCCAGAGTTATCAACTTTGACTACCCAGCTCTGCATGTAATATAACATTTGACCACTCAGTTTAATTCTGTCTGCATCTGTCTGCACCAATTTGGTCACTTCTTATCGTTCAGAAGAGGGGTCAAGTTTGATGCATGCCATGAAGTTATATAGTGGTCTTGTCTGCTTGCCTTTAAGAATGACAACATACTGTATATTCCCTACAATAAGAAACATGCTTTAAGAAAAATAATATTCACTGAATATTATAATAAATCTCAGAGAATTATGGACACTTGAAATGATTACTATGTAGAAATGCAAGGGGTTGAGATGGTATCACAAAGGGTGAATATGATGGGGAAATTCATTGAAGGTAATGAGAATGCAGGGTCATGTGAATACATATAATAGTAGAATTAACATACAATCCTCAATTATTCTTTTGCACATTTTTGGCTACAGATTTATCCTGGAAATTTGGATATTTATACACGCTTATTATCCAAGGAACGCCATAATCCTTGATTAATCAGGCAGGAAGTTTGGCCTCTCTCACTCCCTAAACTAGACCTCCAACAATTGGACATGTAATCCCATTGTCCACCTGAGTAGAGCACCCAAATTGCCAGAGAACATGGACATCTACTCACTAAATGGCTGTCAAGGTTTGAATGTTACTCATTAGGTCACTATTAATCTGATGCATCTGTACTCTCACTTTTATCCTTGGACTGTTTGGATTGTCAGAGGACATGGAAGCAGGATAAGCATATGAGGGAGAAGGGAATAGAGGGTCATGCAAATAGAATGAGATGAGGAAGGCTGGGAGGAGACTGAAGTAGAGTATAAATGCCAGCATTGATTGGTTGGGCTGACTGGCCTGAATCTGTGATGTATATTCTGTGTAATTCTAGGTATTCATAAATAAACCCCAAATAGTTAAATGTTTTATTTTTGTGGATGGGGGAAGGGGGGTGCGGGGGAGTTACTGAGTTTGCTGCACATTACAACAACCTTTACACCCTGCACAATATTTCACATATATTTTTGAACTGTAATGTAACACGACACAAAATTGTTACCATGCAGTGGTCCAGTTAATATGCAGACAGTTAACTCACAGCAAATGTTAAAGTGCAATTTCAGTGATGAATATTTAGAAGCAGATAATGGGATTACCTCAGAATATGGAGCTAACCAAACATGGAGACTGGCAGTTCTTAATTAGTTCAACAACAAAAGCTTTCCAAAAACAATCTTGTTTCAGGCTGCAATTAGAACACGTAACACAATAAGATCATTTGGGAGGCATCATGGTCATCATTAGTTATGAGGTGATCATTAATGGACCAAGTATCATAAAGGAAAATAAGGAATACCACAAAGTAATGATCTCCATATCCAACCATTTGTTAACAATCTACATAGCACAATTTTGGAAGATTTCAATGCCACAGATGCTCGCTCAATTAATAATTTTCAATCTGAGATGGCTAGATTTTTGCTAGACAAGGGTATAAAAGGATTTGGAGCCAAAGTGGATGGATGGAGTTCAGAGACAGATGAGCCATGATCTCATTGAATGTTGGAACAGGTCTGAGGGGCTGGACATCCTACTTCTGTTCTGATGTTCCATCAGTACTGATTTGCAGATTTCCACTCTGTGACAATCGAGTAAACTCCTCTGGTCGGAAAAAATTATGCAGGGTCTCTTTTGAATTGAGTTCAAGATGACATATCTGGCAACAAAAGGTGCAAAGGAAGTCAAATTCTGTGGTATATTTAAAGTCAAATTCCTAAACTAGTCAGGGTTGCAATTCTCTTTAGCACTGTTAATGATTGATTGGGTCAGTAATACGATCTGGAGGCTTAGCTCTATCTCTAAGAACTAGGATTCCCCTCACATGCCCCAGATAGCCCAGCAAAGCAGTCTGGTGGTCAAGAACTCTCAGCAGTTAGTGCTCTGTGCTGGTAAGGAATGCATTTTAGAAATCAGACTCTAGCAGTATCCTCATTCGGCAATTCCTCAACTTTCATTCTTGCTAACTGCCACTTGCTCCTCAAAGGATTTACGTAAATGATGCATCTCCCGATACATACAGAGTATCAGAGACTCTACCTGTATAGGTTCCTCAGTAGCTTGAAATTAAGACTAATAACCATGGTGATGGGTTTCTGTATGAATCAGGCATTGTCTCTCGAGATAAGGAGGCCCAAAAGAAGAAAGAAGGCATGTGACTGTGAAATAAAATGTCTCCGCCTGTACTCCATACAAACTCCTTGACTGTTTTATAAGAAGTCCCTGGACACAGGTGAACAAACAACGACAAGATAGATAGCATGCCAAACTTAAACCGAGCCTGACCTGATAAAAATTCTTGCCCACTCATCACACCCCCTACCCCGATCAATTAAGTAACACCATGAAACCCTGGCTCCATCATACTTCCCAGCTTCTGAACAGGTCAAAGGACAGCACAATGCAGAACACATATTTTCAAAATGTCGATACATCTTTCACTTCATTCACCACCCAAATCTAGGTGAAGTTAATCTGTGTGCAACAAAACTTCCATGTTTTTGCTGAAGCTCATGGTGAATTGAGGGCCAACAGATGGAGGATATAGAACATAGAACACAGAACATTACAGCGCAGTACAGGCCCTTCGGCCCTCGATATTGCGCCGACCTGTGAAACCATATGACCTACACTATTCCATTTTCATCCATATGTCTATCCAATGACCACTTAAATGCCCTTAAAGTTGGCGAGTCTACTACTGTTGCAGGCAGGGCGTTCCACGCCCCTACTACTCTCTGAGTAAAGAAACTACCTCTGACATCTGTCCGATATCTATTACCCCTCAACTTAAAGCTATGTCCCCTCGTGTTTGCCATCACCATCCGAGGAAAAAGACTCTCACTATCCACCCTATCTAACCCTCTGATTATCTTATATGTCTCTATTAAGTCACCTCTCCTCCTCCTTCTCTCTAACGAAAACAACCTCAAGTCCCTCAGCCTTTCCTCGTAAGACCGTCCCTCCATACCAGGCAACATCCTAGTAAATCTCCTCTGCACCCTTTCCAAAGCTTCCACATCCTTCCTATAATGCGGTGACCAGAACTGCACGCAATACTCCAGGTGCGGCCGCACCAGAGTTTTGTACAGCTGCAGCATGACCTCGTGGCTCCGAAACTCGATCCCCCTACTAATAAAAGCTAACACACCATATGCCTTCCTAACAGCCCTATTAACCTGGGTGGCAACTTTCAGGGATTTATGTACTGGACACCAAGATCTCTCTTCTCATCTACACTACCAAGAATCTTCCCATTAGCCCAGTACTCTGCATTCCTGTTACTCCTTCCAAAGTGAATCACCTCACACTTTTCCGCATTAAACTCCATTTGCCATCTCTCAGCCCAGCTCTGCAGCCTATCTATGTCCCTCTGTAACCTACAACATCCTTCGGCACTATCCACAACTCCACCGACCTTCGTGTCATCCGCAAATTTACTAACCCACCCTTCTACACCCTCATCCAGGTCATTTATAAAAATGACAAACAGCAGTGGCCCCAAAACAGATCCTTGCGGTACACCACTAGTAACTAAACTCCAGGATGAACATTTGCCATCAACCACCACCCTCTGTCTTCTTTCAGCTAGCCAATTTCTGATCCAAAGCACTAAATCACCTTCAATCCCATACTTCCGTATTTTCGGCAATAGCCTACCATGGGGAACCTTATCAAACGCCTTACTGAAATCCATACACACCACATCCACAGCTTTACCCTCATCCAAATGTTTGGTCACCTTCTCAAAAAACTCAATAAGGTTTGTGAGGCACGACCTACCCTTCACAAAACCGTGCTGACTATCGCTAATGAACTTATTCTTTTCAAGATGATTATAAATCCTATCTCTGATAATCTTTTCCAACATTTTACCCACAACCGAAGTAAGGCTCACAGGTCTATAATTACCAGGGCTGTCTCTACTCCCCTTCTTGAACAAGGGGACAACATTTGCTATCCTCCAGTCTTCCGGCACTATTCCTGTCGACAATGACGACATAAAGATCAAGGACAAAGGCTCTGCAATCTCCTCCCTAGCTTCCCAGAGAATCCTAGGATAAATCCCATCTGGCCCAGGGGACTTATCTATTTTCACACTTTCCAAAATTGCTAACACCTCCTCCTTGTGAACCTCAATCCCATCTAGCCTAGTAGTCTGTATCTCAGTATTCTCCTCGACAACATTTTCTTTCTCTACTGTAAATACTGACGAAAAATATTCATTTAACGCTTCCCCTATCTCCTCTGATTCCACACACAACTTCCCACTACTATCCTTGATTGGCCCTAATCTAACTCTAGTCATTCTTTTATTCCTGATATACCGATAGAAAGCCTTAGGGTTTTCCTTGATCCTATCCGCCAATCACTTCTCGTGTCCTCTCCTCGCTCTTCTTAGCTCTCCCTTTAGATCCTTCCTGGCTAGCTTGTAACTCTCAAGCGCCCTAAGTGAGCCTTCACGTCTCATCCTAACATAAGCCTTCTTCTTCCTCTTGACAAGCGCTTCAACTTCTTTAGTAAACCACGGCTCCCTCGCTCGACAACTTCCTCCCTGCCTGACAGGTACATACTTATCAAGGACACGCAGTAGCTGCTCCTTGAATAAGCTCCATATTTCGATTGTTCCCATCCCCTGCAGTTTCCTTCCCCATCCTACGCATCCTAAATCTTGCCTAATCGCATCATAATTTCCTTTCTCCCAGCTATAATTCTTGCCCTGCCCATCGCTAAGGTAAACCTTACCGAATTGTGATCACTATCACCAAAGTGCTCACCTACATCTAAATCTAACACCTGGCCAGGTTCATTCCCCAGTACCAAATCCAATGTGGCATCGCCCCTGGTTGGCCTATCTACATACTGTGTCAGAAAACCCTCCTGCACACACTGGACAAAACTGACCCATCTAAAGTACTTGAACTATAGTATTTCCAGTCAATATTTGGAAAGTTAAAGTCCCCCATAACAACTACCCTGTTACTCTCGCTCCTGTCGAGAATCATCTTCGCTATCCTTTCCTCTACATCTCTGGAACTATTCGGAGGTCTATAGAAAACTCTCAACAGGGTGACCTCTCCTCTCCTGTTTCTAACCTCGGCCCATACTACCTCAGTAGACGAGTCCTCAAACGTCCTTTCTGCCGCCGTAATACCCTCCTTGATTAACAATGCCACACCCCCCCCTCTTTTACCATCTTCTCTGTTCTTACTGAAACATCTAAATTCCGGAACCTGCAACATCCATTCCTGTCCCTGCTCTACCCATGTCTCCGAAATGGCCACAACATCGAGATCCCAGGTACCAACCCATGCTGCAAGCTCACCCACCTTATTCCGGATGCTCCTGGCGTTGAAGTAGACACACTTTAAACCAAGTTCTTGCTTGCCAGTGCCCTCTTGCGTCCTTGTAACCTTATCCCTGACCTCACTACTCTCAACATCCTGTACACTGGAACTACAATTTAGGTTCCCATCCCCCTGCTGAATTAGTTTAAACCCCCCCGAAGAGCACTAGCAAATCTCCCCCCCCAGGATATTGGTACCCCTCTGGTTCAGGTGAAGACCATCCTGTTTGTCGAGGTCCCACCTACCCCAGAAAGAGCCCCAATTATCCAGGAAACCAAAACCCTCCCTCCTACACCATCCCTGCAGCCACGTGTTCAACTCCTCTCTCTCCCTATTCCTCGCTTCGCCAGCACGTGGCACGGGCAACAACCCAGAGATAACAACTCTGTTTGTTCTCGCTCTAAGCTTCCACCCTAGCTCCCTGAATTTCTGCCTTAAATCCCCATCTCTCTTCCTACCTATGTCGTTGGTGCCTATGTGGACCACGACTTGGGGCTGCTCCCCCTCCCCCTTAAAGATCCCAAAAACACGATCCGAGACATCACGAACCCTGGCACCTGGGAGGCAACACACCAACCGTGAGTCTCTCTCGTTCCCACAGAACCTCCTATCTGTTCCCCTAACTATGGAGTCCCCAATGACTAATGCTCTACTCCTCTTCCCCCTTCCCTTCTGAGCAACAGGGACAAACTCTGTGCCAGAGACCTGTACCCCATTGCTTACCCCTGGTAAGTCCCCCCCCCCCAACAATATCCAAAACGGTATACCTGTTGTTGAGGGAAACGGCCACAGCGGATCCCTGCACTGCCTGCTGGTTCCCTCTCCTTCCCCTGACGGTAACCCATCTACCTACTTCTTTTACCTGAGGTGTGACTACCTCCCTATAACTCCTCTCAATAACCCCCTCCGCCTCCCGAATGATCCGAAGTTCATCCAGCTCCAGCTTCAGTTCCCTAACGCGGTTCTCGAGGAGCTGGAGTTGGGTGCACTTCCCGCAGATGCAGTCAGCAGGGACACTCTTGGCGACCCTTACCTCCCACATTCTGCAGGAGCCTTATTTTTAGTTCATTTAGTTTGGGGATATTTACAAATGTTTGATCAAGGTCTATAATCCTAAGGAATGACTTGCTCAAGGTCTACTCTCACAGGTCAGTCAGAATGCAATATGTGTGCTTACTTTTAACAATGGTAAATGGACTACATATAAATACAGTGCTCGCCAGAGCTGACGGGCAGCCATAAAGACGGGGCTAAAATGTGGCGAGTCGAAGAGACTTAGTAGTTGGCAGGAAAAAAGACAGGCGCAAGGGGAGAGCCAACTGTGCAACAGCCCCGACAAACAAATTTCTCTGCAGCACCTGTGGAAGAGCCTGTCACTCTTGAATTGGCCTTTATAGCCACTCCAGGCGCTGCTTCACAAACCACTGACCACCTCCAGGCGCGTATCCATTGTCTCTCGAGATAAGGAGGCCAAAGAAGAAAAGGAAAATGCTAACAAAAATCTAAAATCATCAAATTCGTAATTTTTAACTTAGCATATGGTACGGTACTTTGAGTATGTTTAGCTACTTTTCTGCACGAGATTATCAACATTTATTATCACAAGTTTGTTTCGAAAGTTTGAGATGTAAATGATATTTAACTCATGTGGAGTATAAACACAAGCACAGGCAGGTTGGGCTCAATGGTCTGTTTCTGTGCTGTATATTCTAGATAATTCTATGTGAAGTCTCATCAGTATTCCACCATATATTTTCTCCACGTAAATGGCATGTGGTGGATTGGAGAACAGAGACCTACCTCCACTATAGTTTCCCAACAGCCATGAACTCCAGAACTTTCCTCTACAGTGCACAGTTCCAATCAGGAATCCTAGTTGAAAGCCTAAATATTTCTCCCCATCTTACTGCGAGAATACTAAGGCTAATTGCAACAACCTCACCACTGCTCCAGCTGAGAGCAACTAATATCAGCACGCACCACAGATCAAACCTGAACCTTTCTGGTATATAGGCTCAGTAACAAATTGGGTGGTGTATTTAACACACAAGGACATTGGATGCCCTTGCATTTTTAATTTAAAAGTGTGAGAAAAATGTGGATATTTATTGTGGGTTTTTAATTCCATTCCATGTAAAGGTTGTAGAGAAGTGGTTCTCAAGCTGGAGTCCACTTGGAGTGGTCTGTAGATACTTTCCAGGGTGACTGTGATGCATGGCTAGCCTTATGGGTGAGCGACAAGGGCAACCACCCAGGAAACCGTGGTCAAGCATAATCCAATAAGCGACAGCTGTTGAAATGCTCCATGCTCTGTTGCTCCCCGAGTGCTCTCTCTCTGCGCTATGCTCTCCTATGCTCCTGCTCCCCCTGTGCTTCTGCTCTCTGAGCTCCTGCTCATTCTATGATCCTGCTTTCTCTGTGCTCTGCTCTCCCCATGCTCATGATTTCTCCATGCTCTGCTTTCTCTGTGCTCCTGTTCAGTGCCTGCTCCTGCCAAGGAGGGACAAACTCTGCAATGAGAAGCCGACACAGCTATCTCACTGATAACTTGTAAATAAATGCCTGTTTTCTTAAAAACACTCTTTAACTTCAGCAGTTTCAGCATTATAATTTACATAAAGGCTGCGTGATTGATAATCCATTTGAAAAGGGGTCCTTCAACAAAAAAAGTTTGAGAACAACTGTTGTAGAGAGCTGTGAACCAATAGACTTTAGTTAGTTTCAAAGCATTTTCACAAAGATCAGAAAGATAATTACAGGTGAAGGAAGCCATTCAACCCATCAAACTCAATCTCCCGTAGAAAACTGAAACTTATTACCACATCCACTGCCTCTTAAATAATTCCAGAAGATATATTCCTACTTTTTGCCTCCTAAGATACCTATTTAGAAAAACTATTCAATCACAAAATTACAATTAAACAATCCATCTCACAGGCATTGTGAATCAATTGCAATTATGTTTGCTGGTTTGGCTGAGAATTGTTTTTCCAGTTACCTCCCCTCCCCTATCTCTTTCCTGAAGGTGGTGATTCATGCTGGGGTACATATCCACTAGCAATGCAAGCCTTTGATAGTTGACAGGAGTTGGCATTCTTAATTTGTAATTTGTATGCCTGGAAGGTGAGTGTTCATAGAGTCTAAAGTCAGTTACGGCACAGACGGAGGCCATTCGGTCATCAAGTCCATGTCGGCTCTCCACGGAGCTATGCTGACAGCCCCACTCCCCACTCGATCCCCGGAGCCCTGCAAGTCTATTTCTTTCAGGTGGCCATTCAACTTCCTCTTGAAGTCATTGGTCATCTCTGCTTCCACCACCCTTGTGGGCAGCAAGGTCCAACTCATTACCACCTCTGCATAAAAAAGTGCTTCCTCATATTCCCCTGCATTATTGCCAATCCACTGTGGGAGATAATGCAACCAAGCCCAAACTTGCTCTCATTCACAATCCAAACAAGCACATTTTCTAACAAAGCGATGTGATTCAATGTTCCCTTCCCCAGGGTGGGGAAACTAATGCAAGTTGTATCCACAGTATTATGCTAGTGGAGATCAGCTAGCTCAATGCAAAACAGTGACTGAACCATGAACTTTTTTACTGAGTGTGGCTCAGTACCACACAAGTGATACTGAGTCATCAGCTAACTGTGTAAACTCTTAACGGTGCATAGTTTAAACATTGATATATCAGCCAAATCTCATCATAATAAACACTACAGCAAAAGATAACAGTGCTAGGGGGCTATGAAAACATTAAGAGGGAGATGGAACTAGAAATAAAAATGACAGAAAAAATTAAAGAGTGCTTTATGTGATGTGGAAAGGAAATCTATTCCTCTGAGGGGAAAAAAGGGAGAAAAATAGCAAGACCAAGAACACCATGACTGAATAAATAGGTCAAAAATAACCTAAGGCTAGAAAGAATTATTTTGCAAGATCTACACCAGGAATGAAAAAAGTTGTGAAAATTGAGAATCATAAAAAAAAGGTTCATTGAAGTGACCCAAAATCTACTCAGCTGTTTAAGCCATTGAATATCGGAGCAATGCAAGCATAGGTCCTGGTCAGTTCTGTACTTGCTGATCAGAGCCAGGGCAGACGCAGGATTATTACAACGAGCCTCATCATCCTCATTGGAAAATTGGCCACACTTAATTTCTATCCAGAAGTGAGCTTGGGAGGACACGCTCGGACTGAGCTCGATACATTTGTATTTTCTCTGGATCTATTTACCAGGCCAAGCTGAGCATCAATGGTTGGAATTTTAACTTGCGGCGATGGTGTAAAACAGGTAATAACAGCTGGGCCACCCATTAAACACGCATCCCAATTTTACTTTCCATTAAAGTCAACTTCAGTAACTTCAGTTGAAAAGCCATGGAAACCCTGGAAAAAAAACTGTTACAGTGGGCGAACAGGATAATCCCTTAGGAAATTCAGTCCCTTAATAAGTAGGGAAAATTCTCTGCTGTTTGCTGCCACCTACATCGTAAACTGGCTACAGGAGTCAGCTGCAATTTATCATTGAAGCCATAAGGAAATGAGTAAGGAGAATTTTGAACCCAGCTTAATATATTATGAGCCCCATAGATACGAGGGGCTGCAGCCGAGGACTGAAAAATAGCAACAGAAATTATGATATTAGAAAAAGGAGTGAGGCAAGAATCAGTGATTTGGAGCCCAGTCAGTCTAAGTTGGTAATGGAGAAGTACTCTGAGGTATAGGATATTATTGTTCACAAACTGGAAGGCCCATTTGCCTATATTATAGCAATGACTACATTTCAAAGGTACTTCATCAACCGTAAAGCTCTACAGGACATTTTGAGGCTGTGAAAAACATGAGATAAATGCGGTTATTTCTTTCCTTCTAAACTTCTAAATTAAGCGAAGAGACTCGCAGATTTGAACTTGTTTGCAATGGAGAAATGAAGGCATGTAATCAAAATGTACAAAATACCAAAATATGTGAATAATAATCACATACACAGGTTATTTAACGTAAAACTGTGAGCACAGAACAAAAGGATGCAAAATCAGGGAAAGAAAGCCTCAATTAGGGTCACAGAGATTAAAACTTTCTTTCCTGTAGCATAATGGGTGTGTGGAATTAACTAAAATCAAAATCAGTTAATTCTATAAAATTAAAAGGAAAAGGCAAATATTTGAAATTTGAAATACAAACAGCAAATTCATAACTGGGGTCAGTCAGCATCTGTAAAAACAAAGATCAAGCATTTAATACTATGCTAACTAAATCCTGTTCAAATATTTTTTTAAATATCAGACCTACATTTATTCCTCAATCAGTATCATTAAACATTGCTATTGCATTGCTGTTTTGTGGGACCTTACTTTTCACAAAATAGCTGGTGTGTTTTCCTAGATCACAACATTAACTATTCTTCGAAAGTACTTCATTGGTTGTGAAGCACTTTGGGGCATCCTGAGATTGTGAAAGGTGCCATATAAAACTGGTTAAAACAAGGGTGGCACAGTGGCGCAGTGGTTGGCACAGTGGCGCAGTGGTTAGCACTGCAGCCTCACAGCTCCAGTGACCCAGGTTCAGTTCTAGGTACTGCCTGTGCGGAGTTTGCAAGTTCTCCCTGTGACCGCGTGGGTTTCCGCCGGGTGCTCTGGTTTCCTCCCACAGCCAAAGACTTGCAGGTTGATAGGTAAATTGGCCATTGTAAATTGCCCCTAGTGTAGGCAGGTGGTAGGGGATGTGGTAGGGATTATGGGATTAATGTAGAATTAGTATAAATGGGTGGTTGATGGTTGGCACAAACTTGGTGGGCTGAAGGGCCTGTTTCAGTGCTGTATCTATAAATAAAAAAATAAATAAAATGAAACGATTGATGAAAAGCACAGATATAGACAATACAATTGTTCCAGTTCTGTTGGAACTATGCAAGTTACATCTATGGAATGCCATTGGTAAATTAAGGGGTGTGCATTGCAATGTTAAATTGACATCCAGAAATCGGCCATCAATTATTTTGGTGCCTGGGTATAATTCAGTATTTGTTTCTTCATGGAAACTTTACCTGTGTATCTTTGGCACCTTCAGGGGTTCAAATAAGTTCAAGGCAATCCAATACAAACCAAATTGTACATGATCTGCTAAGGTGTAGGACATGCTCTCCTCTGGTAATTCATCTTTTTAAAATAAACAAACAGTAGAAATTCATCTTGGACTGTCGAACAGAATGGGAAATATATCATCAGCCACCTGTTACACTCCCCACTCAATATTCACTCCCATTGCAACCAATGGAATTGAATATCTGCTGATCTAAAGCCAACCATTCTGCACTACAGCCCAAGGCAGAATTCTACCCTGCTCTGTCAAAAGGCTAGGAAAGAAAATAACAATTATCAATGTCAACATTTCACAGGGGAGAAAAAGAATCCTAAAATTTCAGAACTCCCAATGTAGCATTGACATCTAGTAGGGCTGTTAAAGTAGCATAAATGTAACTCATCATCTAGATACTATGCAGTGCCCCCTTTAGGAAAATCCACTCCAAATGTCATTGCATGGAATAATTATTTAACAGATAATCCACATGATGTGAATGATGGTACAGATGTAAACAGGATCTAATTATATGCACAATAATATTGATAGAGTGAACTGGTTGGAATTCATTACTGTTGTTTTTTTTAATCCATTTTTGTTTGGAATAATTTTCTACACGTTAGTCATTCCTTTTTGTTAGTTTTACTGATCTCCAGCCAGCAGGGAAAAAAGTCCCTGTGCATACCACTTCACTTGTTATAAAACTTAATTTCAAGATTGATCGGCAGCTGCGTAAAGGGCAACTTCATTTGAGATCCAGCTCATTTGTCAATTAACATAATGAAAGGGCGCATATTAGTAATGTCAGAAATGCTAAAAATAATCACTTTGGCATTTGGCTTTATTCTGTCAGAATCTGCAATGCATTTTACAGAAATGGCCTTTGTGACCCAGAGTCTCATACTTGGCAGGCCAAAATGGACAGTATTTAAAGCGTAGAAAAGAAAACTGCCACTGCATATACTAACTCATAGTACAATTTAGAAAACTTTCAGCATAAAATGCCAATTATATCAAGGTGTTGATTCATCTGTTGACGTGCTTATCCTGTTGCCAAAGCAGTCTATCTTAATACTTGTGACATTTCAGCCCTCAAGACATTTCTGATATCTGCCTATTTTCAGGGATTCAGCATGTTCTGGCCTCACAGTGTTGTACATAAAAAGCTCTGCCTGGGTTTTTAATGCCACAAAAAACATATCTGATCTTTTACAAACACTTAAAGAAAGTGTATTTGTATATAGATTTAAAATGTGCCACTTATGTGCCAGCTGTGGCTCAGTGGGGAGCACTCTTGCCTCTGAATCAGAAGATTGTGTGTTCATGTAATCTAGGGTGGTGTACTAGACAATGATGCATGAACATTCAAATAAATATCAGCCACCTTTTCTAAAGTTCCTGTAGGATTCTTATTTTATTTTGTAAGATTAAAGAAGGAATAGTAACGTTGTACCCTGACTTCATAAATAACAGTTGTCTTTGTTTGCAAGCCAATTATTCAATTGCTACAAAATCTTAAGAGTATAAAGATTGGCCATACAGCATTAACAGAATCAAGGGGCCTGCATACTTGCCCAAGGTCTATCATCAACTTGGAGGGATGCGATAAGGCTGGTGCTTGCTTTTCCAGGTGAGGAGGCTTCACTTAGGCAGGAAGTGTTATCACCTTTCAGCCAAGTTTCAGTCAAGTCCATGATGTTGATGCAATCATCCACATTATGTTTATGGATAGCAAGGGCCTTGTTCACAAATGAACAGACATTCTGAAGGGAGATGCGGAGAGGGGTAATGAAAACTGATCCACTGGCAGAGCCAATGCGGTCAAGCAATGGGAGAGATGAGATGGGCGGGAAGAAGATTGGCAAGATTAGACCTCAAGCTCTGGAAATCCCTCCCTAAACTTCACTGCCTGTCTAGCTCTCGTTCTTCCTTTAAGATGCTGCTTAAAACAGACCTTCTTGACCTTATGTGGCAGGGTATCAAATTTTGCTTTATAATGTTCCCATGAAGCACCTTGCCACTCTTTATTCCATCAAAGCTGCTATAAAAATACAAGTTGCTGTTGTTGGAGGAATGCATGAAGGGAGCTATGCAGTTGAAACATGCACTGTGTGTAACTCTTGTTAACCTTATGGTTAAGTGTAACAAGTTCCCATCAGGTTGAGATCCCTGCTTTTCACAAAGCAATCAGTGCTCAGAGCATTATAACTCTGACAAGCTCAGACTATATGAAACGATTATGCGATGTTATTAATGCATTTGCTCTGCTAGTGTGGAAAATGATGGAGAATAAAACAACATGCTTTTGTACATGAATTATAGATGGAAAGTCTTTGTCTCCAGGCAGATCTGTTAGTCTTTGGGTGTTTATAAGTGTATTTAGTTAAACTATTACTTTGGTATTTTTGAAATAGCACTCTACATAGCTAGGGTGCTGTATATTCCACCCAGCCATTTTGGCAAGAAATGGGGTCAGACCCTCAGGCTTAGCGACTGTGATAAATGTGATATCGAGTCTCTTCTGCCTGTACAAGATGCTGCCATGGAAACAGGATTGGACTGCAGGGAGGGATGGAAACATGCAGCTACAGTTCTTACAGTCAAGCCATTATTAAAAACCGCAGTTACAGTAATATATCAGGAGGACTCCTCCACTTTTCATTTTTTTACTCATTTAAATGTGACATGAGGTTTCTTTTTCTTAGTACAGGTAAATTAATTTGGCAGATGATTATCAGTAAAAGTGCAATATTAGTTTTCATTGATAAGCTGGTCATGCGTGAGGCATATTGCTCTATTAAAACCTGATTTTTCTCTATTCATTCACAGGGTGTTGGTGTCACTGGCAAGACGAGCAATTATTGACTGTCCCTAATTGCCCTTGAGAAGATTATGATAAGCCACCTTCTTGAACCACTGCAGTCTGTGTGGTGAAGGTACTTCCACAGTGCTGTTAGATAGGGAGTTCCAGAATTTTGACTCGGCAATGATGAAGGAACAGTGATATATTTCCAAGTCAGGATGGTGTGTGACTTGGAGGGGAGCTGGGACATGATACTAATATTATGGCCATAATCATTTTACTTCATGTCTAACAATCAGAAGCAGAATGACAAGCATCTGAATAATTTACAGTACTAGTTAGAATTAGAACATTACAGCGCAGTACAGGCCCTTCCGCCCTCGATGTTGCGCCGACCTGTGAAACCATCTGACCTACACTATTCCATTTTCATCCATATGTCTATCCAATGACCACTTAAATGCCCTTAAAGTTGGCGAGTCTACTACTGCTGCAGGCAGGGCGTTCCACGCCCCTACTACTCTCTGAGTAAAGAAACTACCTCTGACATCTGTCCTATATCTATCACCTCTCAACTTAAAGCTATGTCCCCTCGTGTTTGCCATCACCATCCGAGGAAAAAGACTCTCACTATCCACCCTATCTAACCCTCTTATATCTATCTAACCCTCTGATTATCTTATCTTGTTAATGTTACATATATAGCTGTTTCTATAAGGAACTGTTTTGAATTGTGGAGAAAACTTTGCAAGACAGGAAATATAAGATGCAAAGATGCCCTTCTCAAGGGCGATTAGGGATGGGCAATAAATGCTGGCCTAGTCAGCGATGCCCACATCCCATGAATGAATAAAAAAATACTGTGGAAACCAAGAAAGCACCAACCATGGGGGTGGGGTTATACCAAAACTTAACTTTATATTTCCCTATCTCTTCTCTCCTTTTCCTTCTCCACCCCTCTTCTTCTTTTTCTTCTCCTCTTCGCCCCCTCTCCTTCTGATCTTCAACTACAACTTGTATTTATATAGAACCTTTAATGTAATAAAATATCCCAGGGCACTTCACTGGCGCATTATAAAGCAAAATTTGACACCAAGGCACATAAGGTGATATTAGTGCAAATGTCCTAAAGCTTGGTCAAAGAGGTAGGTTTTAAGGTATGTCTGAAAGGAGAAAAGAGAGGTAGATGATCAGAGTGGTTTAGGGAGGGAATTCCAGAGCTTGGGGCATAGGCAACTGAATGCACACGCCACCAATGGTGAAGTGATTAAAATCAAGAGGTTAGAATTACATGAGTGCAGATATCTCAGAGGATTGCAGGACAGGAAGAGATTACAGAGATAGGGAGGGGCGAGGCCATGAAAGGATTTTAAAACAAGCATGCGAACTTTAAAATCAAGGTGATGCTTAACCGGGAGCCAATGTAAAGGCCCGCTACCCGACCCGAACCCGACGGGACCCGACGACATGTGTCCGGTTCGGGTCAACACAAGAACGCAAGAACATAATCTGATCTGTCCCAGACCTCAACTCCTCTTTTGGGCCTGCTCCACATAACCCTCAACTCCCCGAGATTTCAAAAACCTATCCATCTCCCCCTTAAATACAATTAGTGGCCTGGCCTCCACAACTCTCTGAGGTAGAGAATTCCAGAGATTCACCACCTTCTGAAAGAAGAAATTCCTTCGCATTTTAAATGTGTGCCCCCTTATTCTGTAACTATGTCCCCTAGTTCGAGATTCCCCCACCAGTGGAAACATATTCTCAACATCTACCCTGTCAAGTCCCCTTAGAATCTTATATGTTTCAATAAAATCACCTCTCGTTCTTCTAAACTCCAATGAATAGAGGTCTAACCTGTTTAGCCATTCTTGATAAGACAACCCCTTCATTCCAGGAATCTACAACTCTAGTTATACAATTCACCAGGACACTGGTCCCAGCATGGTTCAAGTGAAGGCCATCCCAACGGAACAGCTCTCTCTTTCTCCAGTTCTGGTGCCAGTGTCCCAAGAGTCAGAACCCATTTCTCCCACACCAGTCTTTGAGCCACAAATTTACCTCTCTAATCTTATTTACCCGATGCCAATTTGCACGTGGCTCAGGTAGTAATCCTGAGATTATTACCTTTGTGGTTCTGCCTTTTAATTTTGCCCCGAGTTGCTCATAGTCCCTCAGCAGAACCTCTTTCCTGGTCCTACCTATGTCGTTGGTACCTACGTTGACCACAACAACTGGATCCTTTCCCTCCCACTCCAAGTTCCTCTCTAGCCCAGAAGAGATGTCCTTAACCTTGGAACTCAGTAGGCAACACAGCCTTCGGGACTCTCTATCTCTGCTTAAAAGAACAGTATCTATCCTCCTAACTATGCTATCCCCTATGACTGCAACATTTCTATTTTCTCCCCCAGGGTTGCTCTTCCGGGTCCGGCCTTCAGGCTCGGGTTGGGTTGGGCCGGGTCCGACTCGGGCCGGGTCCGGGTCGAGCCGGGTCCAGGTCAGACACACACAGCAGGGTAAGTGTTAAAAGTTAAAAACTTACCTGAGCTGCGAGTCTGGGACATCAAGCAGAGAAGCTGAGTCTGCGCAGTGAGCGTGTGAGCATCTCTATGATGTCATCACGCACATGTTGCAGCTTCCTGAAAATTGGGAGTCGGAAGGTAAGTGAAGGAAACATTGCAGTGGTCGGGTCGGGCTTGGGTCGGGTAACGGGGGGTCGGGCTTGGGTCGGGTTGGGCTCAGGGGAGAAAATGGAGGGACTCGAGTCTGGGCGGGCTTGGGTCCCATGTGGTTCCGTCGGGTTTGGGTTAGGTTTTTTTTGGTGACTTGAGCAGGCTTTTAAGCCAATGTAGGTCAGTGAGCACAGGGCTGATGGATGAACAGGACTTGATGTGAAGCACGAGCAGCAGAGGTTTGGAAGACCTGGGCCAGAATTTTACGCCACCCCAGCGAGCCGGATGGTGTGATGTAAAATGGAGCGGGAGGCTCTGGGAGGCCTTCCCAACCCACTCCCACCTCCGCCCAACTTTACAAAGATTGGGGGGGGGGGGTGGCGAGAAACGGTCCGCCTGCCCCAGACCAATCAAGGCCCTTAAGTGGCATCCTCCTCAGTTGGCTGGGCTGCAGTCCCAGCAGTGGCCACCGCTCCCAGTGGAGCTGCTGGGACTAAGAGCTGCCAGCCCGATGATTGGCCGGCAGCTCAACGAGGCAGGACTTCTTCCCTCAAGTCCTGCCTCGGGACAATTAAAGCCAGGGGACCCGTGAAATGCGGGATGGATCCCCGGGCTAGGCGGATCTTTACGTCGGTGGCGTACTCCCGTCCGCCTAAGGTAAAATTTCGGCCCTGAAGTTTGCAGAGGATAGAATATGGGAGGCCTCCTCTCCCTCCCATGTTAGGACACAGATCCATGGGTGCTGGCAGCTTTCCTGTAATTTGGCCAAAAAGCCACTTTTATGGTTGAGCTGAAACAATGTCAGCAAGTTATTTAACTGTTGAGAAGAATTCCAGCTGAGCCCAATCCTGCTCTTGTTCCATATAGGCACGTGAGTATTTTACAGCAGGTGTCACTGCATACCAATTAGATGTAGGCTGGTTTTCTCTGTATAAGCTTTATCACTAGCCTGGCTGTGCCCCGCTAACTTAACAGAAAGAAAGAATCAAATGCTGCAGGATCTGCAGCTGGCCATGCTACACCTGCCCTGGATGTCCTTGACGCTGACCCAGGGAAAAAAAAATTCTGTCCAGTGAAAATGTTTCTTTTGACAGCAAGACCTAGGTGAGCAAGGACTGCAGACTAGCAAGCTCACAACCTCACTGTGTACAGAGAAACTAACCATACCTGTTTTCCCACTCGCACACAGAGCTTCATGAGACAGTGAATTCCAACATGGTAGAACATTATGATGCAGCCTTTAACTTTCCTGATTTAATATGAACGCACAAAATTGATGGGCTGAAAAGACCAGTGGGTCCAACTGTTTCTGACCACTTGCCATCCAATATTTAGCCCATCCATTTAAAATGTCCATTCAAGGTCAGTAAAGTTATTGCTTTTTGGGGACGCAACTCTTATTGGCCGTCTGTCATCTTTTTACTTCTCATTGTATTGTAAGGCATGGCGATTGCTTTCAAAGGACCCCTATTATAGAAATTCATACAAGAAAATGAAGAAGATCAAAGAAGGCATGTCATGGAGATCAGCTGGCAACATGGGCACTGTTCCTGATCCTGGCATTGTGTCACCAACAGGATCTGCAGTCCCAGGTATGACCAACCTCTATCATAGAGATG
Organism: Heterodontus francisci; assembly: GCF_036365525.1. NCBI lineage: Eukaryota > Metazoa > Chordata > Chondrichthyes > Heterodontiformes > Heterodontidae > Heterodontus > Heterodontus francisci. The sequence continues at coordinate 18,536,505 of NC_090388.1, forward strand.
GCACTGCCAATAGAGTCAAAGCTTTTTCAGCTTCCACCTTCTTCCACAGCCTATCCTATTCAGCTTTGTGTGTTGGATGGATATATGGTGTAAAATCCCTTTAATATTTCAGTATGGCAGAAGTTTCAGATGTAAGTGGCAGGTTGCAACTTATACATATGCCATGCTGCCATATGATTCTGCATGGTAAGTACTGAAAAATTACACTTTTACATTGAACTTTGGAGGGTGTTGAATAAAAAAGTAATAGGTTCTGAGGATATACTTTGTGCATTGTACACGTGGGACAGATCAAATAACTATACAATGCGGAAAGAGCCCATTTATTCTCTCATGCTTGTACTTGCTCTCTAAAGAATTACCATTAGTCCTACTTCCCAGCTCTTTCCCCAAAGCTATGAAAGTTTGTCCTTCTGTCAATTATTTTAAATTTGTGTCCTCTCGCTACTGACCCTCCTACCAGTAGAAGCAGTTTCTCCCTATCTACTCTATAAAAAACACCCATACCTGCTATTGGAAACTGCTGTGTAGCATTATCTTACCAACTCAGTGGTTTGCAAGCCATACCCAGTGGAATATTGCATTGAATATCTTTCAATATATCTGAGATTAGTTCATTGACTTTGAGGAATGGAGGTTTTCTGAAACAACGGCGAAAGGTAAGGGAATCAAAACAGGACTCCTTGGATAACAAGAGAGATAGAGATTATGATGAAACCAAAAAAGAGGATGTATGATGCATGTCAGGTGAATTCTTCAAGTGACAACCAGGCCATATACAATAAGTTGAGAGGGGAGGTGAAGAGGAAAATATGACTGGCAAAGAGAGAATATGAGAATAGAATGGCAGTCAACATAAAAGGGAATCTAAAAATCTTCTACCTGCATGCAAATAGTAAGCGGGTAGTAAGAGGTGGAGTAGGGGCTATTAGGGGCAAAGAGGGTAACATATGCTTAGAGGCGCAGGGCAAGGCTAATATACTTAATGAGTAGGCGGCACAGTGGCGCAGTGGTTAGCACCACAGCCTCACAGCTCCAGCGACCCGGGTTCAATTCTGGGTACTGCCTGTGTAGAGTTTGCAAGTTCTCCCTGTGTCTGCGTGGGTTTCCTCCGGGTGCTCCGGTTTCCTCCCACAGCCAAAAGACTTGCAGGTTGATAGGTAAATCGGCCATTATAAATTGCCCCTAGTATAGGTAGGTGAATATAGGGACAGGTGAGGATGTGGTAGGAATATGGGATTAGTGTAGGATTAGTATAAATGGGTGGTTAATGGTCGGCACAGACTTGGTGGGCCGAAGGGCCTGTTTCAGTGCTGTATCTCTAAATCAAATCTCTAAATCAAAATAAATCAAGTACTTTGTATAAGTGTTCACTAAGGAAGTCAAATCTGACAAAATACTGGTAGAAGGGGAGAGAGTCGAGGCAATCGATAGGGTAAAAATTGAAAGTGGTGGGGGGGTCCTAAAAAGCTGGCTATGCTTAGGGTAGATAAGTCACCTGGTCCAGACAGCATGCATCCCAAGTTGCTAAAGAAAGTGGGGATGGAGATATTGGAAGGGCTTGCCATAATTAGATTAGATTAGAGATACAGCACTGAAACAGGCCCTTCGGCCCACCGAGTCTGTGCCGAACATCAACCACCCATTTATACTAATCCTACACTAATCCCATATTCCTACCAAACATCCCCACCTGTCCCTATATTTCCCTACCACCTACCTATACTAGTGACAATTTATAATGGCCAATTTACCTATCAACCTGCAAGTCTTTTGGCTTGTGGGAGGAAACCGGAGCACCCGGAGAAAACCCACGCAGACACAGGGAGAACTTGCAAACTCCACACAGGCAGTACCCAGAATCGAACCCGGGTCCCTGGAGCTGTGAGGCTGCGGTGCTAACCACTGCGCCACTGTGCCGCCCAAATCTTCCAACCTTTCCTGGATACGGGGGAAATGCAGGAGGATTGGAAAGTGGCAAATGTGATACCCTTATTCAAGTAAGGGTGTAAGGACAGTCCTAGGAACTACAGGTCAGTTAGTGTAACATTCGGTGGTGGGTAGGGTCTTAGAAGCAATCAGGGAAAAAAATCAGGCACCTGGAGAGATTTGAGTTAATTAAGGATAACCAGTATGGATTTGTAAAAGGCAGAAAAATCATGCTTGACTAATCTAATTAAATTTTTTGATTAAATAACGGAAAAAGTTGATGGAGGGAATATGGTGAATGTTGTTTATATGGATTTTAAGAAAGAGTTTGATAAGGTAGCACATAAAAGGCTGGTTAACAAAATTGAGTCTCACAGGATAGGACGGTCAGAGTTCAATTGGATAAAAAAAATTGGCTTAAGGACAGAAAACAGCGGGTTGTAGTAAATGCTTGCTTTTCAGACTGGAGGATGGTAGACAGTGGTGTTCCCCAAGGGTCATTGCTGGGACCACTGCATTTTTTGCGACATATAAATGATTTAGATCTTGGAATAAAGAGTAGAAAATCAAAATTTACCGATGACACCAACTTGGAAGTGTGGCGAACAGTGAGGATGATATGAACTGCCTGCAACAGGACATAGATAGGCTAGCAGAATGGGCAGAGAGATGGCAGATGGAATTTAATATTGACAAGTGTGAGGTGACGCATCATGGCAGAAGGAATAGGGAGCGGCAATATATATTTAATGGCACAGTTCTAAAAAGGTGGCAGGACACACTGAGAGTGTGGTTATTAAAGCATATGGGATCTTGGGCTTCATAAATAGAGGTATTGAGTACAAAAGCAGGGAAGTTAAGCTGAACCTTTATAACGCTCTGGTTAGGCCCCAACTGGAGTATTGCATCCAGCCTTGGTCAACACACTTTAGGAAGGATGTGAGGGACCTTGAGAGGGTGCAGAGGAGATTCTACCAGAATGGTTCCAGGGATGGGGGATTTTAGTTACAAGGTTAGATTAGAAAAGCTGTGGTTGTTTTCCTTAGAACAAAGGAGATTGAAGGGAGATTTAATAGAAGTGTATGAGATTATGATAGGCTTAGATACAACACTGGCATCTACCCTGCAATGTGGAAAATTTCCCAGGTATATCCTGTACACAAAAAGCAGGACAAGTCCAACCCAGCCAATTATCACCAAATCAGCCTACTCTCAATCATCAGTAAAGTGATGGAAGGTGTCATCAACAGTGCCATCAAGCGGCACTTGCTTAGCAATAACCTGCTCAGTGACGCTCAGTTTGTGTTCCGCCAGGGCCACTCAGCTCCTGACCTCATTGCAGCCTTGGTTCAACCATGGACAAAAGAGCTGAACTCAAGAGGTGAAGTGAGAGTGACTGCCCTTGACATCAAGGCAGCATTTGACCGAGTATGGCATCAAGGAGCCCTAGCAAAACTGAGGTCAATGGGAATCAGGGGAAAAACCCTCCACTGGCTGGAGTCATACCTAACGCAAAGGAAGATGGTTGTGGTTGTTGGAGGTCAATCATCTGAGGTCCAGGACATCATTGCAGGAGTTCCTCAGGGTAGTGTCCTAGGCCCAACCATCTTCAGCTGCTTCATCAATTACCTTCTTTCAAGGAAGTCCATGAAGGAAGAGCAGTGGATGAGTTGTATATGGATTTTAGCAAGGCGTTTGATAAGGTTCCCCATGGTAGGCTCATTCAGAAAGTAAGGAGGCATGGGATACAGGGAAAGTTGGCTGTCTGGATACAGAATTGGTTGGCCCATAGAAGACAGAGGGTGGTAGTAGATGGAAAGTATTCAGCCTGGAGCTCAGTGACCAGTGGTGTTCCGCAGGGATCTGTTCTGGGACCTCTGCTCTTTGTGATTTTTATAAATGACTTGGATGAGGAAGTGGAAGGCTGGGTTAGCAAGTTTGCCGATGACACGAAGGTTGCTGGAGTTGTGGGTAGTGTGGAAGGCTGTTGTAGGTTGCAACGGGACATTGACAGGATGCAGAGCTGGGCTGAGAAGTGGCAGATGAAGTTCAACCTGGAAAAGTGTGAAGTGATTCATTTTGGAAGGTTGAATTTGAATGCAGAATACAGGCTTAAAGACAGGATTCTTGGTAGTGTGGAGGAACAGAGGGATCTTGGGGTCCATGTCCATAGATCGTTCAAAGTTGCCACCCAAGTTGATAGGGTTGTTAAGAAAGCATCTGGTGTGTTGGCTTTCATTAACAGGGGGATTGAGTTTAAGAGCCGCGAGGTTATGCTGCAGCTCTATAAAGCCCTGGTTAGACCACACTTGGAATATTGTGTTCAGTTCTGGTCGCCTCATTATAGGAAGGATGTGGAAGCTTTAGAGAGGGTGCAGAGGAGATTTACCAGGATGCTGCCTGGACTGGAGGGCATGTCTTACGAAGAAATGTTGAGGGAGCTAGGGCTTTTCTCATTGGAGCGAAGAAGGATGAGAGGTGACTTGATAGAGGGGTACAAGATGATGAGAGGCATAGATAGAGTGGATAGCCAGAGACTTTTTCCCAGGGTGGAAAGGGCTATCACCAGGGGGCATAATGTTAAGGTGATTGGAGGAAGGTTTCGGGGAGATGTCAGAGGTAGGTTCTTTACACAGAGAGTGGTGGGTGCGTGGAATGCACTGCCAGCAGTGGTAGTAGAAGCAGATACATTAGGGACATTTAAGCGACTCTTGGATTGGTACATGGATGATAGTAGTATGAAGGGTATGTAGGTAGTTTGATCCTAGAGTAGGTTAAAGGTTCGGCACAACATCGTGGGCCGAAGGGCCTGTACTGTGCTGTACTGTTCTATGTTCTATGTTCTATAAGGCCAGAAGTGGGGATGTTCGCTGATGATTGCACAATGTTCAGCACCATTCGTGACTCTTCAGATACTGAAGCAGTCCATGTAGAAATGCAGAAAGACCTGGACAATATCCAGGCTTGGGCTGATAAGTGGCAAGTATCATTCGCGCCACACAAGTGCCAGGCAATGACTATCTCTAACAAGAGAGAATCTAACCATCTCCCCTTGACATTCAATGGCATTACCATCGCTGAATCCCCCACTATCAACATCCTAGGGGCTACCATTGACCAGAAACTGAACTGGAGTAGCCATATAAATACCGTGGCCTCAAGAGCAGGTCAGAGGCTAGGAATCCTGCGGCGAGTTACTCACCTCCTGACTCCCCAAAGCCTGTCCACCATCTACAAGGCACAAGTCAGGAGTGTGATGGAATACTCTCCACTTGCCTGGATGGGTGCAGCTCCAAAAACACTCAAGAAGCTCGATGGCATCCAGGACAAAGCAGCCCGCTTGATTGGCACCCCATCTACAAACATTCACTCCCTCCACCACCGACGCACAGTGGCAGCAGTGTGTACCATCAACAAGATGCACTGCAGCAATGCACCAAGGCTCCGTAGACAGCACCTTCCAAACCCATGACCTCTACCAACTAGAAGGACAAGGGCAGCAAATACATGGGAACACCACCACCTGCAAGTTCCCCTCCAAGTCACACACCATCCTGACTTGGAACTATATCGTCGTTCCTTCATTGTCACTGGGTCAAAATCCTGGAACTCCCTTCCTAACAGCACTGTGGGTGTACCCATCCCACATGGACTGCAGCAGTTCAAGAAGGCAGCTCACCACCACCTTCTCAAGGGCAATTAGGGATGGGCAATAAATGCTGGCCTAGCCAGCGATGCCCACATCCCATGAATGAACAAAAAAATAGATAAGTTAGACAAGGAAAAACTGCTCCCATTAACTAATGGCACAAATACTAGGGGACACAGATTGAAGGTTTTGGGTAAGAGATTCAAGGGAGAATATGAGGAAGAATTTTTTTACACAACAGGTGAGAATGAGCTGGAATTCACTGCCCGCAAGGCTGGTGGAAGCGGAGACAATCAACGACTTCAAAATGAAATTGGATGACCACTTGAAGGAAATAAACTTGCAGGAATCAAGCGGGGAAGAGGGACTGACTGGATAGCTCCATGGTGTGCTGGCATGGGCTCAATGGGCCAAATGGCCTCCTTCTGTGCTGTAAATGACTCCTTGACTCTATAACTGTTGTTTCTGTTCTTTTTATTTCTAAATCTACTTAAAATCAATAAATGAAGGAAACATCCTGTCATAGTTTGGATTTCTCCCTGCACTTTTCAGATCCAAAAAAAAACAGGCAGACCCACATTTCCTATCAACCAAAACTTGCAACTGTACATGTTATGTGAATGGGATGGCATGCCACAGGATTATCAATTACCCTGATCTTAAAGTACTGAAGACCACGTGAGTTGCACTATGGTCTCCTGTCCACTGCAATATGCAGTAAAAACTATACTGTCAGACGAATATTCAGGCAAAACTAGCAGTTGCATTTATTTCCAAATAATATTATACAGAAGCAGCAACATACACCACATGAAAAGATAAGTATAATAATTGACATACTTAACACATAAACCATTTTAAAACAGTAAATTGTTCTGTTTCAGCAGTTGATGATTGACCAGCCAACTTAGTTTCCTGATGGTACCTGGAGGGGTAGACCTGTCACTGAAAACTGGGATTCTTCCGACTCAGCTTCAGATAACATTGAGTTGTGCAAGCAGTGGGAAGCTTCTCCATGATCTTCTCTGCCTAGCTGCATGCTTTTAGCTGATGAAACTTAGGCAGTACCCATGAACAATTATAATCAAAACTTCCTGAACTTAGGTAAATGAGATATGCCCCTATGGGAGTTAACCCTCCACATTGGGTAAACAATAACCCAACTGGCAGGTATAGAATTCTCAGTAGCTTGTATTGGAGCCTATTAAACAGGGTGATGTGTTTCTGTATGTATCAGATGCCCAGCTGGCCAAAAGATAAGGATTCAAGAGTGTTACCAGCTGAGACAAGTGGACACTTAGTTAAATAGTGATATCATTCATTTAATATTTGAGAAATATAAAAAAATACTCTGCATTTCCATTGAAAGATTTGAAAGCATGGTACCCATGTCTGATCTGTATGAGTTATCGGTACTACGGAGATGCTCTCGTAATTTATGCTGCAATGAGTTCTGTTGACTAGTTAATGATGAGGTTGCAACACTACTAGAATTTTAAGTAGTTAGTTTACTTTTTAAAGAAAAGATGGCAGTGGTTAATGAAGCTCCTTTCCTACTATCACAGTGACTGATAATCATTCAATGAACTTTGAGAAAATTAAACACAAACATGTTTACTCAAAATATTGGTCCAAATTTGACTGCAATGTAAACCCTCTCTTTACCTTTCATTGATATATTTTTATAGAAGAAAATACTTCTGTAAAATATATCACTTGTGGGAATCTGTCTCAGGGATTATTACCTTTGGATTAGTAAATACTCACAACAATGCCTTTTGGTTAGATTCACATTCAGGGCAAAGGCTCGATCCATATGTTTTGTGATGAATCACAGACTTGCCATAACCCCTCAGACTGATTTCCTCACCTACTTATTGACCTTAATAATTCCAGGGAAATTACTTTTGCCCTCAATCCATTTATTGGGGAAACCAATGAAGAAAATAATTTGAACCTGAAGATATCAAGAGTCAAATTTAAAAAGTGCTGAGGTAAAATGAGAAACTGGTCAGTTGAGATATAAAAAAACACAAACTCATCTATACTACAGTATTAAGATTTTGCTAAATTTGTGGTGTGGTTGACAGTGCTGTTAGAGCAACAATAAGGGTTTTAAAGTGGTTTAACTTCCAATGTAATGTTTATCAGAGGAGCTCCAATTGCTTAAATATATAACCCTATATATGAGACCCTTTGCTATGTTGAACACATTAACTCTTCAGTGTGTTAACCTGGTGTCAGCTTGGCTCATTTGGTAGTTCCTTCACCTCTGAATCAGAAGTTCAGAAGGCTTGTGGCTTCATTATCCCTGCTGCATTGTATTGACCCTTGGCTGTGAGCTCCCATGGCCCAGATCTTCTGCAGCTTGTAGCTAGGTGAAGGTAGATATTGGAGTTGGTTAAACCAGCACCTACAGCAACTCATTTTTCACCGGAACTTAAAGCATGCCATCAATCTAACTGGCCAGTAAAATCACTGGTAAAGCAGTTTCAGAATGCTTCCCCACTGATGTCATCATGTTACAGTATAATGACATTACTTATACCTGTCATGACATCACCCATCTATTGCACAAGATATTTTATGCACCATCTCTTGGTGATGTCTTGAAGTAATTAGATTGCACTTTCACAATTCCTAACTTGTCACAGCTGTAAGTCCCTCTCTCTGGTCTAAAGGTTCTAGCCTTTACTTAGGGTATCAATGACACACAACAACTTGGATACTGTTCCAATAGATGTGGTACACCTTTATTACACCACTAAGCACTAGTACATACTGGTTGCTTAGCAGCCCTATAAACCGGAGTCCGTCTCAGTGATCAATCCACCCACGAATCTTCCATGTGCGACTTTTGGATTGCTGACCACACCACTGCAGCAAAGATACTCCTGTGGGCTCTTTGTACCTTTTTTTTTGCTGTGGCCCTGTTCCATATAAGGTAAGACCTGTCTTTAACTCCATCAATTGGTCTGCAATTACCTCACAGTCTTTTTCAAAACAAGACAATTACTTCTCTAGGTGGTTGCCAACTTGGGCCTCATGAAGGAATTTCAAGGCCCAGTGCTTCAAATAACAAAGACAATTTTGCTGTTTCATTATCTTTAGCATTGTTATTAACCTCCAGGCTGGTACAGACATGCTTTTTAGCTCTTATTGAGAAAGGCCTGTATCTCTTCGCAGATGCTAGCACGTTTGCAGTTTAATTGGTTTTGCAGACCTTGCTAATTCTGGCAAGGTTCTGTCATGACCAAAACTGACCATCCAGACTTACACCTTCAGGCCCACAATACAGTTCATTATATGTCTTCGGTCTGGGTACTTCAATGCTTCATGTTGCCACCATGAGACAGACTCCACACACACACGACTCCACCACAACCAGTCTACATTCATTAATACAGAAGACAATAAAGGAACAGTTACAGTTGGTTTACGCAGCCAATCTGCACATGTACAAAACATTTTGCCACCGGAATGCAATGTAAGATTAGGAGATTAGCAAGGCAGGAACAGGGAGGAGATCCTGCTGAAACAGTATCAGGAGTTAGGCACTAAATAAACCAAGCAGGACCTCAAGGGTAATAACCTCTGGATTATTGTCCGAGCCACATACAAATTGGCATAGGAGCAGACAGATCAGGAGAATTAACATGTGGCTAAAGGGCTGGTGTGGGAAAGAGGGGTTTCTTTTCCTGGGGCACCGGCACCAGTCTGAAACAGGAGGAAGATGCACTGATGGGGTGGGCTCCTCCTGAACCGGATGGGATCTGTGTCCCAGCAGAAAGGGTAAGTAGGGTGGTGGCAAAGGCTTTAAACCTAGTAAGATGGGGGTAAGGATCTACAAGAAACACAAGCAGCCTAAATGTAAAGAAAGCAGGGAAGGAGAGCATAGGAAAGAATAAAGTAAGGAAGGAAGTAAGGGAGGACTTGATGGCAAGGGAATAAATAGAGTTATGGAACAGGAGTCTAAAAAGATGGTTAAACATAAAGTGAGAGGAGCCCTATTAAAAATTAGATAAAATGTCTGTACTGAAATGCTCACAGCGTCCATAATGAAACAGGGTAGCTGGAGGCAATCATGGGTTGGGAGGAATCAGGCATAATTGGGATGACTGAGCCATGGCTACAGAAAAGTTAGGACTGGAAATTAAACATTGTAGGATATAACATGTTTAGAAAAAATGGAGAGGGAAAAAGGGGAGGTGGAGTAGCTGCATTTATTAGAGATAGCATAATACCAGTAGAAAAAAGGGATGCAGACATCAGCAATTCAAATGTAGAATCCATATGGATAGAGATAAAAGACAATAAAGGATCAATCACATTAATAGGTGTAGTCGACAGACCACCAAATAGTGTAAGGGAGGAGAAATATGCAGGCAAAATAGGGAATCGAATAAAAAACATAGAATAATAATCATGGGGGATTTCAACTATGCTGATATTAATTGGCTAGAAGAGGTCGGTAAAAGGAATAAGGGAATGGAGTTCCTACAATGTGTCAGGACTCCTTTCTAACCGAATAAATAAAAAGCCCAACAAAGGAAGTTCACGATTAGATCCAGTAATGGGGAAATTTATTTTATTTGTTAATGGCGTGTGGCCATCGCTGGCTAGGCCAGCATTTATTGTCCATCCCTAATTGCCCTTGAAAAGGTGGTGGTGAGCTGCCTTATTGGACCATTGCGGTCCTTGGGGTGTAGGTACACCCACAGTGCTGTTAGGAAGGGAGTTCCAGGATTTTGACCCAGTGACAGTGAAGGAACGGCGATATAGTTCCATGTCAGGAAGGTGTGTGGCTTGGAGGAGAAGTTGTAGGTGGTGGTGTTCCCATGCATCTGCTGCCCTTGTACTTCTAGGTGGTAGAGCTCACGGGTTTGGAAGGTGCTGTCCAAGGAGTCTCGGTGAGTTGCTGCAATGCATCATGTAGATGGTACACACTGCTGCCACTGTGCGTCAGTAGTGAAGGGAGTGAATGTTGAAGGTGGTGGATGGGGTGCCAATCAAGCAGGCTGCTTTGTCCTGGATGGTGTTGAGCTTCTTGAGTGTTGTTGGAGCTGCACCCATCCAGGCAAGTGGAGAGTATTCCATCACACTCCTGACTTGTGCCTTGTAGATGGTGGACAGGCGTTGGTAATCAGGAGGTGAGTTACTCGTCTCAGAATTCCCTGCCTCTGAACTGCCCTTGTAGTCACAGTGCTTATGTGACTGCTCCAGTTCAGTTTCTGGTCAATGGTAACCCCCAGGATGTTGATAGTGGGGGATTCAGCGATGGTAATACCATTGAACATCAAGGGTAGATGGTTAGATTCTCTCTTATTTGAGATGGTCATTGCCTGGCATTTCTGTGGCGTGAATGTTACTTGCCACTTACCAGCCCAAGCCTGGATGTTGTCCACGTCTTGTTACATCTGGACACGGGCTACTTCAGTATCTGAGGAGTCGCGAATGGTGCTGAACATTGTACAATCATCAGCGAACATCCCACTTCTGACCTTATGATGGAAGGAAGGTCATTGATGAAGCAGCTGAAGATGGTTGGGCCGAGGACACATCCCTGAGGAATTCCTGCAGTGATGTCTTGGGACTGAGATGATAGACCTCCAACAACCACAACCATCTTCCTTTCTGCTAGGTATGATTCCAACCAGCGGAGGGCTTTCCCCCGATTCCCATTGACTGCAGTTTTTCTAGGGCTCCTTGATGCCATACCTGGTCACATGCTGCCTTAATGTCAAGGGCAGTCACTTTCACCTCACCTCTTGAGTTCAGCTCTTTTGTCCATATTTGGACTGAGGTTATAAGGATGTCAGGAGCTGGGTGGCCCTGTGGAACCCAAACTGAGCACCAGTGAGCAGGTTATTGCCGAGCAAGTCCCGCTTGATAGCACTGTCGACGACCCCTTCCATCACTTTGCTGTTGATCGAGAGTAGACTGATAGGCCGGTCATTGACCGGGCTGGATTTGTCCTATTTTTTCTGTACAGGACATACTTGGGCAATTTTCCACATTGCCGGGTAGATGCCAGTGTTGTAGCTGTACTGGAATAGCTTGGCTAGGGGCACGGCTAGTTCTGGAGCACAAGTCTTCAGTACTGTTGTCAGAATGTTGTGCACCTTTTCAGTATCCAGTGCCTTTAGTTGTTTTTTGATATCACATGGAGTGAATTGGATTGGCTGAAGACTGGCATCTGTGATGCTGGGGACCTCAGGAGGAGGACGAGATGGATCATCTACTCAGCACTTCTGGCTGATGATGGATGCAAATGCTTCAGCCTTGTCTTTTGCACTAATGTGCTGGGCTCCCCCATCACTGAGGATGGGGATATTTGTGGAGTCTCCTCCTCCAGTTAGTTGTTTAATTGTCCACCATCATTCATGACTGGATGTGGCAGGACAGCAGAGCTTAGATCTGATCCGTTGGTTGTGGGATCGCTTATCACTTGCTGCTTTCGCTGTTTGGCATGCAAGTAGTCCTGTGTTGTATCCACCAGGCTGACACCTCATTTTTAGATATGCCTGGTCCTGCTCCTGGTATGCCCTCCTGCACTGTTCATTGAACCACCAGCTTGATGGTAGTGGTAGAATGGGGGATATGACAGGCCATGTGGTTACAGATTGTGTTGAATACAATTCTGCTGCTGCTGATGGCCCACCACATCTCCTGGATGCCCAGTTTTGAGTTGCTAGATTTGTTTGAAATCTATCCCATTTAGCACGGTGGTAGTACCACACAACACAATAGTAGGTATCCTCAATGTGAAGAGAGGACTTTGTCTCCACAAGGACTGAACGGTGGTGACTCCTACCAATACTGTCATAAACAGATATATCTGCGACAGGTAGATTGGTGAGGCTGAGGTCAAGTAGGTTTTTCCTTTTTGTTGGTTTCCTCACCACTGCCGCAGACCCTGTCTAGCAGCTATGTCCTTCAGGACTCAGCCAGCTCAGTCAGTAGTGGTGCTACCGAGCCACTCTTGGCGATGAACATTGAAGTCCCCCACCCAGCGTACATTTTGTGCCCTTGCTACCCTTAGTGCTTCTTCCAATTGGTGTTCAACATGGAGAAGCACTGGTTCTTCAGCTGAGGGGGAGTGGTAGGTGGTAATCAGCAGGAGGTTTCCTTGCCCATGTTTAACGTGATGCCATGAGACTTCATGGGATCCAGAATCAATGTTGAGGACTGTCAGGACAACTGCCTCCCGACTGTACACCACTGTGCTGCCACCTCTGGTGGATCTATGGATGGTGATGGTGGTGTTAGGGACATTGTCTGTAAGGTATGATTCCGTGAGAATGACGATATCAGGCTGTTGCTTGACTAGTCTGTGACAGCTCTCCCAATTTTGGCACAAGTCCCCAGAGGTTAGTCAGGAGGACTTTGCAGGGTCGACAGGGCTGGGTTTGCCATTGTCATTTCCAGCCCCTAGGGTCGATGTGGGGTGGTCCATCCAGTTTCATTTATTTTCTTACTCTTTGTAGCAGTTTAGTACAACTGAGTGGCTTGCTAGTCCATTTCAGAGGACATTTAAGAGTCAATCGCATGAACAAGAGCAGATAAGAGAAGTAAAAATAGAGGAACATCTAGGCAATAGTAACCATAATATAATACACCTAAAGATGATAGTAGAGAAGGACATTAGCATGGCAAAAACCAGATTAGTAGATTGTAGAAAACATGATTTTGAGGGGCTGAGAAATGTTTTTCATTCGTTTCTGTGATGTTTGTTGCCCATCTCTAATTGCCCTTGAGAAGATGGTGGTGAGCTGCTTTCTTGAACTGCTGCAGTCCATGTGGTGTAGGTGCACTCATAGTGCTGCTTGGAAGGAGTTCCAGGTTTTTGACCCAGCGGCAACGGAACAGTGATATAATTCCAAGTCAGGATGGTGTGTGGCTTGGAGGGGAACTTGCAGGTGATGGTGTTCCTAGCTTTCTGCTGCCCTTGTCCTTCTAGATGGTAAAGGTTGCAGGTTTGGTAGGTGCTGTCGAAGCAGCCTTAGCAAATTGCTGCAGTGCATCTTACAGATGGTACAAATAGAACTTGGGAAAATAATATGGGCAACAATATTAGCAAACAATGACGTAGAACAACAGTAGAAACATAGTTCAACAGAGTGCAGGAAAAATATATTCCATTAAAAGGAAAGAACAAACTAAACACTACTAAGACTCCATTGATGAATAACGACTTAAGGGATCAATTGAGGGTTAGGAAGATGCATACATTAAGTACATAGACAGCAGAGGAGTGTATGATAACAGAGAATAAAGAAAGGTTAGAAGAGATGTCCAAAAATCAATTAGGAAGGCAAAGAGGAACAATGAAATTAAATTATCAAGGAACATAAAAAATACAGGAAAATATTTTCCAGGCACATCTTTAAAAAAGGAAGGCTGGGATAGGAATAGGACTATGAAGGGACAGACAGGATAATACCGCAGGTAATGATAGAGAGATGGCAGAAATATTAAATAATTATTTCGCTTCATTGTTTACCAGGGAGATAGAACAGTAGACATGACATTGAATGATGAGATGAGTAATGAGATAAATGCATTTAAAATAAAAAAAGGGGATGTATTGAATAAACTAATCAAACTCAAAGAGGATAAAGCCGCTCGTCTGGATGGTTTGCATCCACGAATTTTAAAAGAAAATGGAAGAGATAGCAGAGGCATTACTACACATATTTAATAATTCATTACAAAAAGGTATAGTGCCAGAGGACACACTAAGCTAATTCCTATTGTAAGAAGGGAGACGAACATGCCCTGGGAATTATAGACCAGTCAGCTTAACAAGGGTGGTTGGGAAAAATAATGGAATCGGTAAGAAAGGTGCAAATAGAGGAAAAAATATAATAATGAATAGTCAGCATTGGAAAATCTTGCTTGACCAACCTAATTGAATTTTTTGAGAGAGAGTAGACAATGGTAATGTTGTAGATGTTATTTATCTGGATTTTCAAAAGGCCTTTGATAAGTTGCCCCATAATAGACTCATGAATAAGGTTAGAGAATATGGAGTCGGGGACAAGTGGCAGAATGGATTGCTAGCTGGCTTCAAGACGAAAGCAGAAAGTGGAAGTAAAGGGTAGTTATTCAGAGTGGCAGATGGTGGGAAGTGGTGTTCCACAAGGATCAGTGCTGGGACCACTGCTGTTCACAATTTACAGAAACGATTTGACTTTGGAATCAAAAATACAATTTCTAACATTGCAGATGATACCAAATTTGGGGGTTGGGGGGGGGGGGGGGTGGGGGGGGTTGCAGGGGGCGGGGGAAATAGTCAATACTGAAGAGGAGTGCAACAAATTACAGCAGTACATTCGTAAACTTGCAGAATGGGCAAATGATTGACAAATGAGGTTCAACAGAGATAAATGTGAGGTAGTACATTTTGGTAGGAAGAACCGGGAGGTCACTTATTAGTTGGAAGGTGCGAATATAGGAGGTAGAGGAACAAAGGGATCTTGGACTACAAATACACCAATCACTAAAAGTTGCATCACAGGTTAGCAAAGACATTTTAAAAAAGCAAACCAAGCACTAGGCTTTATTTCTAAATGTATAGTATTGAAAACTCGGCAAGTTATGCTAAATCTGTATCGAACCTAGACCACGTTTAGAGTACTGTGTGCTGTTCTGGTCACCATATTATAAAAAATTACAAGGTTGATACCAGAAATGCGTGGGCATACTTATCAGGAAAGGTTTGACAGGCTGTGTCTCATTTCTCTTGACTCTTGAAAAAAGAAGGCTGAGGGATGACTTAATAGAGGTCTTTAAAATTAGTAAAATAAATTTATAGAGTGGATACAGAGAGAATGTTTCCAGTTGTGAGGAAGAGCCTAACTAGAGGCCGTCAATATAAGATAGTCACCAAGAAATCCAATAGGAAATTCAGAAAAAACTTCTTTACCCAAAAAATGGTGAGAATGTGGAACTCGCTACCACAGGGAGTGGTTGAAATGAATAGTATGCATGTATTTAAGGGAAAGCTAGACAAGAATATGAGGGAGAGGATATAGAGGGTTACGATGATAGATTTAGATGAGGAAAGCTGGGAGAAACTTGAGTGGAGCATAAATGCCAGCATAAACTAGTTGTGCCGAATGGCCTGCTTCTGTGCTGTATATCCTATGTAAAATGTACCTTCAAGGCTCACCCTGTAGTATAAAAGGACCTAGAATCCAAACTGATGCTTCAGTGCAGAACTGGGGGAATGGTGCACTGCCAGAGTTGCTGGCTTTCAAATGGAATGTCCAACCAATGTCTTGCTTGCCTGTGATCTTTAAAGACACCATGGTATTATCGGAAGGAGAGCAGAGACTTCCCTCATGGCCAATATTCTTCTATCAACAAACACTGCCAAAATAAATAAATTAACAGATTTTTCACCTCATTGCTGTTTCTGGAATCTTGTTGTGCTTGCCTAATAAACAAGTGAGTACAATTCATCATATGTGAAGCATTTGAGGAATTTTCTGAGGGGCTTGAAAAACAGAGTGTGATGACACAATAAACTGGAATGTGATTATGCTGTTGCCCCACAGTTTTTTTAGCTTGTGTTACAAGTTTACAGATTTTAATTTGGCGTCACTAAACACTAACCACACCGAACACTGCAACTGCAAGTCCTTCCAAGGTGGAGCAATTTTAACATCTGGGCGAGTATAAACCTTTGCCACTGACAATTGTGGTGGTGTGGGTGCAGACTTTAGAGCATAACCTGCCTGAGAACTCCCAAACAGGTCTCCGGGTCTCTTTAGCATAGATCTTAGTAAGAACATTCCTACAACTAGTCCTGTTGTGAAAAACATAATGGCCTGGAAATTTGGTCACACAAGCCTGATTATCAGGCACTAAATGGCCTCCTAAGCCCCAATATGATAGACAGGATGCACATGCAGGCCTGAAGTAAACCTCCTACTCACCAATAATTTACTGGGCTGATGGGGATGCCAGTCATCGAACATATATACGTACATACAAACAAACAAATTAAGTGCAAGAGTAGGCCACTTAGTCCCTTGAGCCTGCTTCACCATTCAATAAGATCATGGCTGATCGAATTGTAACCTCGACTCCACATTCCTGCCTACACCCGATAAACTTTAATACCCTTGCTTATCAAGAATCTATCTACCTCTGCCTTTTAAATATTTAAAGACTCTGCTTCCACTGCCATTTGAGGAAGAGAGTTCCAAAGACTCATGACCATCTGAGAGAAAACATTTCTCTTCATCTCTGTCTTAAGTGGGCAACACCTTATTTTTAAATAGTTACCCCCTAGTTCTAGATTCTCCCACAAGGGGAAACATCCTTTACACATCCACACTGTCAAGACCCCTCAGGATCTTATATGTTTCAATCAAGTCACCTCTTACTGTTCTAAACTCCAGCGGATACAAGCCTGGCATGTCCAACCTTTCCTCATAAGACAACCTGCCCATTCCAGGTATTAGTCTAGTGAACCTTCTCTGAACTGTTTCCAATGCATTTACATCCTTCCTTAAATAAGGAGACCAATACTGTACATAGTACTCCAGATGTGGTCTCACCAATGCCCTGTATAACTGAAGCATAACCTCCCTACTTTTGTATTCAATTCCCCTCACAATAAACAATAGCATTCTATTAGCTTTCCTAATTACGTGCTGTACCTGCATACTTAGCTTTGGCGATTCATGCACTGGGACACCCAGATCCCTCTGCATCTCAGGGCTCTGCAATCTTTCGCCGTTTAGATAATATGCTTTTTTTTCATTCTTCCTGCCAAAGTGGACAATTTCACACTTTCCTAAATTATACTCCATTTGCCAGATCTTTGCCCACTCACTTAACCTATCTATATCCCTTTGTAGCCTCCTTATCTCTTATTCACAACTTACTTTCTTGTCTATCTTTGTGTCATTAGCAAATTTAGCAACCATACCTTCGGCCTTCATTTAAGTCACTTATATAAATTGTAAAAAGTTGTGGCCCCAGCACTGAACCCTACGGCACACTATTCATTACATCTTGCCAACCAGAAAATGACCCATTTATGCCTATTTTCTGTTTTCTGTTGGCTAGCAAATCTTCTATCCATGCCAATATATTACCCACTGCACCATGAGCTTATATTTTCTGTAATAACCTTTGATGTGGCACCTTATCAAATGCCTTCTGGAATTCTAAGTACAGTACATCCACCTTTATTTGCAACACATTATTTCCCTTTCACAAAATCATGCTGACTCTGCCTGATTACCTTGAATTTTTCTAAGTGGCCTGCTATAACCTCTTTAACAATAGCTTCTAACATTTTCGATAAGACAGATGTTAAGCTAACAGGCCTGTAGTTTCCTGCTTTCTGTCTCCCTCCCTTTTTGAATAAAGGAGTTACATTCACTATTTTCCAATCTCATGGAACCTTCCCCAAATCTAGGGATTTTAGAAAATTAAAACAAACATATTAACTATCTCACAAGCCACTTCTTTTAGTACCCTAGGATGAAGTCCATCATGACTCGGGGACTTGTCAGCCTGCAGCTCCAACAGTTTCTCAGTAAACCTTTCGACAACACCTTCCCTCAAAACAAGGCAGTACACCAGTAGCACATACTATTTCTTCTGGCTCAACATTCAGTGTTGTGCGCAAACTTCAGTAGTCCCTTTAAGGATTCGTGGGTTGGCTGCTGTGCACCTGAGAGAACTGACCATAGCCAACCGGTTCCAGAAAGGGACTGGTCATAGGCGTTAGGCTCCCAATTTGCATAGGCGTTGGACCTAGCACCTGTTTCAGACAGGCACCTTGGATGACTACAGGGCACCCTAACCAACATGGTGTTTGGCATATACCTGGTGCAAAATGTGTGCATGCTTGCCCGATAGAGTATTCAGGAGAATCTCTTTAGCCTGAGAGAATCTAAAATGTGAAATTAGCTACCACATGGAGGCAAATAGCATAGATGCATTTAAGGGCATGCTAGATAAGTACATGAGGGAGAAAAGAATAGAAGGATACACTAATATGGTTAGATGAAGTAATGTGGGAAGGGCATAGACACTGGCATTGTCTGTTGGGCCGAATGGCCTGTTTCTGTGCTGTAAATGCTATGTGATGTAATATTGGATCCTTAAATGCCCATTTTCCACCAGATGATTACTGCAAGATCCAATCTCTAGGCCACTCTGCTCAATTCTGGACGTCAAAAGCACAAAAAGCTTGTTAGAGAATCTACAAAGCACAATAAAATAGATGCATTTCAGAAAAGATCAGAAAAGAACAAGAAGGTAAATTAAAATTAGTGTTTGGTAAGCAGACCTAGTTTTAGGTAGGCTGTTGAACTATGATTATTTGTAAGGGTTAAAGCCATGTTAAATTCAAGACATTTTTGGCCTTAGTACAGACAAGAGGGAAATAATAAAATAAAAGCAAAATACTGCAGATGCTGGAAATCTGAAATAAAAACAAGAAATGCTGGAACCACTCAGCAGGTCTGGCAGCATCTGTGGAAAGAGAAGCAGAGTTAACGTTTCGGGTCAGTGACCCTTAATAACCTAATATTAAGGTTGAGCCCTGGTTGAGCCCCAAACATTAGACCAAAATGACATGGCTAGTTAGTTGGGTTGAATGGGTTAAATTCACAACCTTCTGGCTCAGAGGTGAGAATGCTACCAACTGAGCCATGGCTGACACCTGCATTGAGTTAGCTGACCAGTGTCAGAGTAGGAGTTTAGGTGCTGAAATTGGCCTTAACTAAGAGAATTCTGCTCCTCATCACTATCATTTACTGATATCTACAAACTTTCTGCCTCCCAATATAATTCAGGAGACATAATGATGCAATTGGAGAGACACAAGAAGGAAGGAAACAGACATAACTCTCCATTCCCTGGCATAAAAGTATTTAGGGTTGTGAGTAGGTTGTGAATCACCATTCTACTGGGAAGATCAGCAGAGGCTGATGACAATTATCTATAGATTTATGTTTCAATATCTTGAGTAATATTGTCAAAGTGAAGATAAAAACAAACAAATCCTGGATATCAGAAATTAAATGAAAATGCTGGAAATGCACAGCAGGTCTGATAGTATCTGAAAGAGGAAGCTAGGTTAACACTTACGGTGTTATTTTTCTCAAGCAGAAGACATTCTTATTAAAGTATTGTTTTATATACCAATTATGTCTAAAGGAAAGGGTATTTTTAATCAATATTATGAGTGTTCTTTATATCATAGGAGCCTTTCAAGTTACACCTCACAATGAAATGAAAAGTAGTTCAAGTGGGTAACAGTTGCCAGATCCAGGATTTATACAACAGTATGACACAGTTATATTACAATGTGTGCATTATAATCAGGAGTGAAGATGTAATCATCACCACCCTCCCTTTCTTTGTTGCCAATCGGGTCTACGAATGACTCATGAATCAGGTTGAAAATTTGTAGCTTGGCACACCTACTTGCAAATTATAATGAAGCGCTCTTCAATTGTTTATTCTTGGTGAATATCCTGCAATATGAAATACATTCAGAAGAATTCACAGTTATAAATTAACATGAAACTGTTCTCACAATCAATTTGGTGTATTAATTTGTGTATTATATCACTGGTTCAGGTTCCTCTGTGTCTTGTGTGAGGTGTCAAATGGAACTACATGGATGGGCCAGGTACCATGTGAACTGCTAATAATCTCATAAATCATTTTGATGAAAATGACCTTTGCAATGTAACTTTCAGGAACACTTGTCTCATCGGCATTCTTTACAGCACAGCCTCTAACAAACAAACACTAAGGAAGATGATTTCAACTAAGAGTTCATTATCCCTGCTTATCCACTTGAGGCTCTAGGGTACTGGTTTACAGATTCCTCAGTGGCAATCATCTCATACCAATTTTCCTTTACATGGAAATGACATTCCCTGCAAGAATCCTTACCTCAGCGCAGTGACAATCCTCCAGCTATCACAGCATGCTTTGCAGACATGCTGCTAGCCTTTCTGTTACAAGCGAGGAAGGCTCTTCTGCATCACGGTTATAAACTTGAAAGGCTTTTTTAAGTTGAGAGTAGAAACATTTCTTCCTGCTGAACACTTTGGCATTAGAAACGTATTCAAAATGAGAAAAGGCAACTTGGTTTGTATTGACGAGATTGAAAAAATACAGAATCAGACACTTTTGGAGGAAAGTTTAATAGCTGCAGAGCAGAAAACTAAAGAGCAACATTTATAAATAATTCAAGTGAAACTCTGTAAAACTTCAGCCCTGTTATTAACTCCTGGTGGAAGTTAGGGGGTGGGGGGGGGGGGGAGAGGAGTTGGAACAGGAACAGAATTTCAGATGGCAGGTGGCTGCTGCTAAGGCCCAAAGGCATGATTTCCATAGGCAGGTAAAAGCTTAGGAAGGGATCGGGAGGATATTGTGCTCAGGGGAGGGGAACAGAGCCTAGAGCAGGAAAAGTCTAATGTTTCCTTGTGGAACCTCCTGCTCCTTTTGGACCACAAGGCAACAAAAATATTTTTTAGGTTACTTACCTTTCTGGGCTTCTTCTGGCTATGGATCTTCAGCCACTTACCTGCACAAGCCTTGGGTTCAAATAGCAGTTGGACCTTAATGACATCATTGGAGTCCAATCTGCATATTTAAGGAAGGATGCCACTGACTCCCTCTCACCTGTTCAAAAGAGCAGGTTAAAAGCTGAACCTGCAGGAAGGCAATGGGATCAGAAGATCTCTGTCACTGTGATGAATGAACTGCAATGAGACAGAGTTAATGAATACCTTTTAGTAAAGGAGCCTCTGGAGAAGAGTGATCAAAATATGCAAGAATTTTAGATTGAGTTTGAGAGTGATTTTATTGAGTCTGAAACTGGGATCTTAAACCTGAACAAAGCAAACTGCGTGGATATGATGGGTGAGCTGACTAAGATAGATTGGGAAACTAGATTCAAAGATATGATAGCAGATATGCAATAGCAAACATTTAAATAAGTAATTCATAATTTGCAATAAGTATGCATTCCCATAAGGAATAAAAACCTCACAAGAAAAGCAGTCCAACTGTTACTAACAAGAAAAGTTAAAGGCAGTATTCGATTAAAGGAAGCAGCTTATAGTGTTGCCAAAAAGAGTAGTAAGCCGAAGGATTGGGAGGATTTTAGAATTCAGCAAAAGAGGACCAAGCAATTGATAAAGAGAGAGAAAATAGAATATGAAATTAAACTAGCAAGAGAATAAAATCATATCGTAAAAGCTTCTATTGGTACCTAAAAGGGAAGATATTAGTGAAAATAAGCATGGGTCCCTCACAGCCAAAGACGGGAGCAATTATAATGGAGAATAAGGAAATGGCAGAGACATTAAACAAATACTTTGTATCTGTCTTCATAGTTGAAAAAAATCCCAGAAATAATGGTGAACCAAGAGTCTAGTGAGAATGAGGAACTTAAAGAAATTAGTATGAGTAAAGAAATAGCAGTAGAGAAATTAATGCAACCAAAACTTGACAAATCCCACCAGAAACTGATGGCCTATATCGTAGCATTTTAAAAGAGGTGGCTATAAAGATAGTGGATAGATTGGTTTTGATCTTCTGGAATTCCCTAGATTCTAGAATGGTCTCCGTGGATTAGAAGGCAGCAAACATAACCGCGCTATTCAAGAAAGGAGGAGAGAGAGAAAATAGGGAGCCATGGGTCAGGTAGCCTGACATCAGTAGCAGGGAAAATGCTAGAATCTATTATTAGGGATGTGGTAATAGGGCAATTAGAAAATCATAATATGACTGAGCAGAGTCAACACAGATTTAGGAGGTTTTTGAGTATGTAACCAGTAGGGTAGATAAAGGGGAAACTCGTGAATGTAGTGTATTTGGATTTTCAAAAAGCATTTGATAACAAATCACTCAAGAGGTCATTACCCAAAATTAGAGCTCAAGGTATTGGGGGTAATATATTTGCATGGATTGAGGATTGGTTAATGGACAACAAACAGAGTGTAGGAATAAACGGGTCATTTTCAGGTTGGCAGGCCATATATAGGAGAGTACCATAAGGATCGGTGCTTGGGCCTCAGCTATTTACAATCTATATGAATAATTAGATGAGGGGACTGAGTTTAATGCATTCAAGTTTGCTGAAAATGCAAAGTTACATGGGAAATTACCTGTAAGGAGGACACAGAGGCTGCAAAGGGATATGGAGTGGGCAAGAATGTGGCAGATGGAATACTCTTTCTTTCTTTTGGGCCTCCTTATCTCGAGAGACAATGGATACGTGACTAGAGGTGGTCAGTGGTTTGTGAAGCAGCGCCTGGAGTGGCTATAAAGGCCAATTCTAGAGTGACAGGCTCTTCCACAGGTGCTGCAGAGAAATTTGTTTGTCGGGGCTGTTGCACAGTTGGCTCTCCCCTTGCGCCTCTGTCTTTTTTCCTGCCAACTACGAAGTCGCTTCGACTCGCCACATTTTAGCCCTGTCTTTATGGCTGCCCGCCAGCTCTGGCGAACGCTGGCAACTGACTCCCACGACTTGCGATCAATGTCACAGGATTTCATGTCGCGTTTGCAGATGTCTTTAAAGCAGAGACATGGACGGCCGGTGGGTCTGATGCCAGTGGCGAGCTCACTGTACAATGTGTCTTTGGGGATCCTGCCATCTTCCATGCGGCTCACATGACCAAGCCATCTCAAGCGCTGCTGACTCAGTAAGGTGTATATGCTGGGGATGTTGGCCGCCTCGAGGACTTCTGTGTTGGAGATACGGTCCTGCCACCTGATGCCAAGTATTCTCCGGAGGCAGTGAAGATGGAATGAATTGAGACGTCGCTCTTGGCTGACATACGTTGTCCAGGCCTTGCTGCCATAGAGCAAGGTACTGAGGACACAGGCCTGATACACTCGGACTTTTGTGTTCCGTGTCAGTGCGCCATTTTCCCACATTCTCTTGGCCAGTCTGGACATAGCAGTGGAAGCCTTACCCATGCGCTTGTTGATTTCTGCATCTAGAGACAGGTTACTGGTGATAGTTGAGCCTAGGTAGGTGAACTCTTGAACCACTTCCAGAGCGTGGTCGCCAATATTGATGGATGGAGCATTTCTGACGTTCTGCCCCATGATGTTCGTTTTCTTGAGGCTGATGGTTAGGCCAAATTCATTGCAGGCAGCTGCAAACCTGTCGATGAGAGTCTGCAGGCACTCGTCAGTGTGAGATGTTAAAGCAGCATCGTCAGCAAAGAGGAGTTCCCTTATGAGGACTTTCCGTACTTTGGACTTCGCTCTTAGACGGGCGAGCTTGAACAACCTGCCCCCTGATCTTGTGTGGAGGAAAATTCCTTCAGAGGACTTGAACGCATGTGAAAGCAGCAGGGAGAAGAAAATCCCAAAAAGTGTGGGCGCGAGAACACAGCCCTGATTCACGCCACTCAGGATAGGAAAGGGGTCTGATGAGGAGCCACCATGTTGAATTGTGCCTTTCATATTGTCATGGAATGAGGTGATGATACTTAGTAGCTTTGGTGGGCATCCGATCTTTTCTAATAGTCTGAAGAGACCACATCTGCTGACGAGGTCAAAGGCTTTGGTGAGATCAATAAAAGCACAGTGGGCGGCACAGTGGCGCAGTGGTTAGCACCGCAGCCTCACAGCTCCAGTGACCCGGGTTCAATTCTGGGTACTGCCTGTGTGGAGTTTGCAAGTTCTCCCTGTGTCTGCGTGGGTTTCCTCCGGGTGCTCCGGTTTCCTCCCACAGCCAAAAGACTTGCAGGTTGATAGGTAAAATTGGCCATTATAAATTGCCCCTAGTATAGGTAGGTGGTAGGGGAATATAGGGACAGGTGAGGATGTGGTAGGAATATGGAATTAGTGTAGGATTAGTATAAATGGGTGGTTGATGGTCGGCACAGACTCAGTGGGCCGAAGGGCCTGTTTCAGTGCTGTATCTCTAAATTAAATCTAAATCAACGTAGAGGGGCATCTGTTGTTCACGGCATTTCTCCTGTATCTGACAAAGGGAGAACATCATGTCAACGGTCGATCTCTCTGCACGAAAGCCACACTGTGCCTCAGGGTAGATGCGCTCGGCCAGCTTCTGGAGCCTGTTTAGAGCGACTCGAGCACAGACTTTCCCCACTATGCTGAGCAGGGAGATTCCATTGTTGTTGTTGCAGTCACCGCGGTCACCTTTGTTTTTATAGAGGGTGATGATATTGGCATCGCGCATGTCCTGGGGTACTGCTCCCTCGTCCCAGCACAGGCATAGCAGTTCATGTAGTGCTGAGAGTATAGCAGGCTTGGCACTCTTGATTATTTCAGGGGTAATGCTGTCCTTTCCAGGGGCTTTTCCGCTGGCTCGAGAATCAATGGTATCACTGAGTTCCGATTTGGTTGGCTGTATGTCCAGCTCATCCATGACTGGTAGAGGCTGGGCTGCATTGAGGGCAGTCTCAGTGACAGCATTCTCCCTGGAGTACAGTTCTAGGTAGTGCTCAACCCAGCGGTCCATTTGTTTGTGTTGGTCAGTGATTATGTACCCTGATTTAGATTTGAGGGGGGCGATCTTCTTGATGGTTGGCCCAAGAGCTCTCTTCTTGCCATCATACATTCCTCTGATGTTTCCGGTGTCTGAGGCCAGCTGAACATGACTGCATAGGTGCTGCCAGTAGTCGTTTGCGCAGCGCCTGGCTGTTCTTTGTGCAGTGCTTCTGGCTGCTTTAAGTGCTGCGGATGTTAAATCGCTGGGGGCTTTCTTGAAGTTCAACAGTGCAATGCGCTTATCGCATCTGGCGAAATGTGAAATTATCCAATTTGAGATGAAAAATAGAAAAGCAGAATATTGTTTAAATGGTGAGAGACTGGGAGATGTTGGTATTCAGAGGGGCCTAGGTGTCCTTGTTCTCAAATCACAGAATGTTCATATGCAAGTACAGCAAACAATTAGGAAAGAAATGGTATGTTAACTTTTATTAAAAAGGGATTGGAATGTAAAAGTAAAGAAGTCCTACTGCAATTATGTTCTGCAGTTCTGATGAAAGGTCATTGAGATGAAACATTAACTCTGTTTCTCTCTCCACTGATGCTACCAGACCTGTTGAGTATTTCCAGCACTTTCTGTTTTTATTTCAGAATTCCAGCATCCACAGTATTTTGCTTTTATTATGCAGTTATGTAGGGACTTGGTGAGACACACCTGGATTACTGTGAACTGTTTTGGTCTCCTTACCTAAGGAAAGTTATGCTTGTCTTAGAGGGAGTGCAACAAAGGTTCACTAGACCGATTCCTGGAATGACGGGACTGTCTTATGAGGAGAGATTCAGTGGACTCGGCCTATATTCCCTAGAGTACAGGAGAATAAAGGTGATCTCATTGAAAAATATAAAATTCTTAAGGGCTTGACAGGGTAGAGGCTAGAAGGATGTTTTCCCTGGATGGAGAGTCTGGAACTGGGGTCACAATCTCAGAATAAGGAAATCAGCCATTTAGGACTTAGATGGAGAGAAATTTCTTCACTCAAATGGTGGTGAATCATTGGAATTCTCTACCCTAGAGTGCTGTGAATACTGTTCAAGTGAGGAGGGGTCAAAGGCCTTCCCTCTTTTCCCTCTCCTTGTTTGACCACAATAGGTTTAATTCGTTTTTAAAGTGGATGCACTGGCCAGTTCAGTAGGTGTTTGATTACTTACTTGCTATAATCATAACAAGAACCAATCAGACAAGTTTTCTTGAGTTTAACAAAGAAAGAGGTTAACGTTATTGTACTTGAACTGAACTAAGTTAAATAATAAACTATGCACCAACTTTCACATGCGCACACACACTAGAGGTTCTCACACACACAATTAGGTTACAGAGTGGGGAAGGGTAGAGTGGTTGAGTTAGAATCCATAGAAAAAAAGGTATACAGTCTGTGGTTTGGTGATACGGCTGGCTTCTAGCTGAATTTGGTGGTCCTGAGGCTTTTAGTTTGAAGAGGTAGATGACTGATTCAGTGGATCTTTTGGAGACAGCGATGCGGATGATTTCCTCCAAAGTGGTTTCTGATTGTAGCCGAAGTGTGCAGAGGTGGTCATTCAGCAGGCAGAGTTCAAAGCTTGCAAGCTGGAATGGAGAGAGAGAGAGAGAAAGAGGGACCCCCAATTGGGTCTGCATGTGTCAGAGTCCAGATGCTTCTCCTTGCTGCTGCAGAGAAACATCAGTTTAAAACTGCAGATGCGGGGCAGGGTGGGAGTGTGGGGGGGCGGGTGCTTTTCACATGACAGTCACGCAGTGATTTAAGCAGGATAGTTAGCAGTGTATTTCTTCTTGCTAAAAAGAACAGGCAGTTCCCTTAAACTTCCTGGATCTTAGTTCTTGCTGGGATGAGCAGTCATTTCGCCCCCATCTCACAGGCCTTGGAATGTAGGATACAGTGTTGCAAATTAGGTGGCCATCTTAAGTTGTTAGCAAAGCCATCTTTTATCTGTTCCTTTTTAAATTTCTTTAGAACATATAAATTCAGGTCTTCAGTCAGTGATTAAAGAAAATTATCATTCAACAAAGCACGTTGGCATGACAATATTCAGTTGTTGGGTGTATTCAAGATAGAGAGCAATAAATTTCTGGTTACTGAAGGAATCAAGGGATATTGGTATAGGGTGAAAAGATGAAATTGAGGTAGAAGATCTGCCATAATCTTATTAAATGACAGAGCAAGCCAAAGGATGGAATCACCCACTCCTGCTGCTATTTCTTATGCTCTTATGTAACTACCCGGCTGCCCAGTTTCTAAAATCGTCCCTTTCAAAAACTTTGAGGATATT
The DNA here is from genome assembly GCF_036365525.1 of Heterodontus francisci. Taxonomy (NCBI): domain Eukaryota; kingdom Metazoa; phylum Chordata; class Chondrichthyes; order Heterodontiformes; family Heterodontidae; genus Heterodontus; species Heterodontus francisci. Next base: position 18,563,872 of record NC_090388.1, read on the forward strand.
TCCTTTGTGTAAAGTTTGTTGTTCAAAGCTCTTATCTCAGCGCGTGATCGCATTTTCTTCACAGATTGCAGCATGCAATCAATTTTTCCTGTTCTGGTAGAATATCTTTCAAGTGGAATTAATTTTTCTATTTCCTTTCTGCAATAGTTTCACCCCCAAGTAAAATCATCTGACCATGTTGACTGACGTTGTAGTATGGTGATTGATGTTGGGTTATAGTGACATATGTTGGGGTACAGTTAACTGATGTGGGAGCACAGTGATTGATATTGGGGTACAGTGACAGAAGTTGGAGTATGGTGACAGATGTTGGGTACAGTGACTGATGTTGGGTGCAATGACTGATGTAGGGGTACAGTGAGTGATTTGCGGTATGTTGACTGATGTTGGGGTACAGTGAGTGATTTTGGGGTATGGTGACTGGTGTTGGGGTATAATGATTGATGTCCGGGTACAGTGAGTGATGTGGCAGCATGGTGTCTGATGTTGGGGTACAGTGACTGATGTTGGAGCACAGTGACTGATGTTGGGTTACAATGACTGATGTTAGGCTATAGTGGCTGATGCTGGGGAATGGTAATTGATATGGGGCACATTGACTGATCTTGAGGTACAGCACGTGATGTTGGCATATGTTGATGATGGGTTACAGTCACTATTGTTGTTGGATACAGTGACTGATGTTGAGGAACAGTGAGTGAAGTTGGGGTAAGATTTCTGATAGTGGGGTATGGTGATTGATGTTGGCTTACAATGACTGATATTGAGGCACAGTGACTGATGTTGGGGTACAGTGAATGATGTTAGTTTATGGTGACTGACGTTGGGGTACAGTGACTAATGTTGGGTATGGAGGCTGATGTTGGGGTACAATGACTTATATTAGGGTACATTGAGCAATGTTGTGTATGATGACTGATGTTGGGTATGGTGACTAACGTTGTGGTACAATGAGAGATGTTGGGGTAGGGTGACTAATGTTGGGCTATGGTGACTGATGTTGGATACAGTGCTAGATGTTCAGGTACAGTGAGAGATGTTGGGGTTTGGTGACTGATGTTGGGCTACAGTGAATGATGATGGGGTACAGTTATTGACATTGGGGTATATTGAGTGATTTTGAGGTACAATGACTGATGTTGTGGTACCGTGTCTGATGTTGGGGTTCGATGCCTGATGTGAGGTAATGCTGGGTAATGGTGACTGACAGGCCACAGTGACTGATGTTGGAGCACAGTGATTTGACATTGCGGTACAGTGACTCTTTTGGACTGATATAGAGGTACTGTGACTGATATTGGGTATGGTGACTGATGTTAGGGAACAATGAGTAATTTCAGTTATGGTGATTGATGTTGGGTTACAGTGACTAATGTTTTGGTATGCTGATTGATGTTGGGGTATGTTGACTGATGTTAGGGTGCGGTGATTGATATTGGGGTACTGTGTCTGATGTTGGAGTATAGAGACAGATGTTGGGCATGATGACAGTGGTTGGGTATGATGACAGATTTTTGGGGTACAGTGAATAATGTTAGGTACAATGAGAGAAGTTGGGTTTTGTTGACTGATGTTGGGAGCACAGTGACTGATGTTGGGGTACGGTCACTGATGTTGGAGTACGGTCGCTGATGTTGGGGTACGGTCGCTGATGTTGGGGATTGGTGGCTGATGTTGGGATATGGTAACTGATGCTAGGGTACAGTGACAGATGTTGGGGTACAGTGACTGATGTTGGGTACATTTATTAATGTTGGGATACAGTGAGTGATATTGGAGTACAGTGCTGGATGTTGGGATACAATAACTGATGTTGGGGTACAGTGAGTGATGTTGGGTTATTTTGACTGACAGAGCACACACTGACTGATGTTGGGTTATCGTAACTGACGCTGGGGTACAGTGATTGATATTGGGTATGGTGACTAATGTTGGGTTACATTGAATGATTTTGATTACAGTGACTTATGTTGAGGCATGGCGACTGATATTGGGTAAGATGATAATGTTGGGACACAGCAAGTAATATTGGATACAATGACAGATGGGATTTGGTGATTGATGTTGGGTTACGGGGACTGATGTTTGAATATGGTGACTGGCATTGTGTTATGGCGACTACTGTTTGGGTACAGTGACTGATGATTAGATGCAGTGACTGACATTGGGTTATGATGACTGATGTTGGGTTATAGTGACTGCTGTTTGGGTACAGTGATTGATATTTGGGTGCAGTGACTGGTGTTTGAGTACGGTGACTGATGTTGAGGTACGATGACTGATGTTGGGTTTGCTGACTGATGTTGGTGTATGGTGACTGATGATGGAGTACAGTGACACTTGTTTGGATATGGTGATTATGTAAAGAACAAAGTTTGTTCATCTGGGACATATTTAAATCGCGCCTACTGGATGATGTTGTCGCTGAGGTTTGAACATAGAACACCGATATCGCAGTGATTCCCAGTGGCCTTACCAGCATGGTCCAACCAGTAGATGTCAGTATCAACAAGACCTTCAAGGACATCATCAGAAATAAGTGCAGCAACCGGATGCTGGAGGGAGAGAAAACATTTACCAAGGGAGGCGGCATGCGGGCTCCAACTCTAGCAACTTTGTGTGAATGGGTTGTGGGTGCTTGGAATGAGCTCAAAACTGACATTGTTGTGAGATCCTGCAAGAAATGAGGAATTTCCACTGCACTTGATGGTACAAAGGATGATTATTTGTGGAATGAAGAAGACAATAATGGCATAACTGCTGTTGATAATGATCAATATGATGATGCCATTCAAGCAGATGATTGGGAAGAATTATTCGGAGCTGCAAACAATGATGAGAGTGATTTAGATGGATTTCAATGCACGTTCAGTTCTAACTCGTTTTCGTTATTAAATTGTTCCATTTACTGTAATAAAAATTGGATAAAATTATATATGACTTTTGTTTAAGTAAATGAGTTTGCACTAATTATGTCTTTCTCCATGTTGGCTATTATGTTGTTAATAAAAATTTAAAAATATGACTTGTGTAAAAGTCGATCCCCCAAATTATAGACCCAAAACTTAGTCTCAAAATGTTGACTTTTACGCAAGTATATATGGTAAAAAAAAGATAAATGTATCAATTAGAAAGACTTTTTTAATGAGATACATAAAATGAAAGAAGTCTTTGCTAGTCGATTTCAAGAATTTCCAAAGATAAAAGAAGCAGTAGATTTAATATTAAGACTTGAGTCAGATACAACGTCTTTGAACTTTTCAGCATTCACCTTTTATATTCTTATAGGTGCCAGAAAATGTCAGGCAATTGTCTGTTTACAGCATCAGATAATGTTCATTAGATTCTTGATAAACAATTTTATCACCTTAATTTATGCTTATTCCTTTATTCCGTCTTTCTTTGTTTTGCAGCTCTGAACAGTTTGCATTTTAGGAAAATTTCTTTAAAAAAGGTTGCTGACCCCTGCCCCAGATGAATCATCACTCTCACCAATGAATATTAGTTGGAGAGTGAGATAAACTCAGGGGACTCCTGCACTATCTGCCTGCTCCTACATGACTGCCTGGCAGTCACCCATTACCTCCCTGCCTGCACACCCTTAAGCTGTTGTTGTACAGTGACTGATGTTGAGTTACATTGACTGAGGTTAGGTTAGCATTCTTCAGTCTCAAGCTGCCCACTGGTACCTCATTACCCAAATGCCCATTCTTTACAACTGAGCCCAGAGAGCTAGAGGGAAAATTTAACCCTCCACAGGGCAAGTGGGAGAGGAGCAGTGAGGGCATTAAATTCATAAAAGAGGGAAATGAGACCCCAACCCACCATAACACTCTACTTCCAGTTTAACAGGGTTTAACAAATGAGTAATGAGCTTTGGAGAGGTGATTCAGAAATTATAATATTTCAATGAGGCTGAATGCCTCAGATTTTAGATGCCAGATCCAGCAGGTAAGTACTTTTCCACCACTTCTTGTGAGCAGGAGGAGCAGTTGTGCTTCCCCCTATCATGCACCCCACTATCCCCATACCTCCCCTCCCCCCCACCCCCAGCTTCTCAAACCTACCTGCCACGATTTGCCTCCTCGCGATCAGCCAAATCCTCCCACGTTTGGCCAACACCCCCTGCGATTGGCCAAAACCTGCCAGGATCTGATGTTAGGACCTCATGATCTTCAGTCTCCTGTGATCCGATGCCTACCCGTGATCTCCCTCCTCAATCTCACCTCTGCGAACTCTCCCCTCCACTGCGATCTCTCCCTATGATGCTCTATCCACTCCCACCGTGAATTCTCCCACCCTCATGATCTCTTCCCATTCCCCCATGATCTCTCCCTCCTTCTTTCCTCTCCAGTCACCAGTCTGACATTCTACCATGGGCAGTCCTAGCGATAGCTGACCTGCCTCTCAATTTGCCTGGCAACCACATGGGAAACTGAGAAAAAAAATTCTAATAAAGTCCTCCTGTTAAATATCAGGAGCTGAGCGACAGCAGACAGTTTGATCCTGGAGGTCATCACAGCCGACCTCCCCTTACATTGATGGCAATCAGGAGCTGAATCCCTGACCAATTTTACTGGTCGGCTGCAGCATCCTTCCTGTCAAAACTGAGATCAGGACCTCAAAACGTGGCCTTTAACAGGCAATAAATGACCTCCTATGCTTCCAATATGCCACAGCCACACTCTGGAAAACTGGGCCTATAGATAGCCTAAGATAAGCCACACCAAGAACGTCATTTTTAAAAATATGCGTATCTAAAATGTGGAGGCAGGAACAGCAAGAGTGCTCATTAAAAGAATGTGGGGTGCAGCTACCCTCCCCAATCACCATTGCTCCTCCCACTTCTCCTTCCTGAGTTGATTGATCACACTTACCAACTCAGTCCCCACCCTCCCCGCCCCCCCTTCCTCTATTACCTGAGGACCGCTAGCAGAGTCACAGCAGCCCAATCTTCAATAGCCCTCCACTGACAGCGCTGTGTAGCTCACTAGGTCCATGGTAATGAGGACCGATGCCCAGTATCAGGAGGGTCCCAGACAACATCAATCAGGCGCAGAGCATGAATCCTGCAACTGCTGCTCACGCAAAAATTGGCATGCCTGATTATCTGGGCCTAGCAACTGGTGTTATCGAATTTACCAAAAAGAAAGCCTAAAGCACAGGAATAAAAAAGCTGATTCGCTGATCAATCACTCTCAGTGGGGAGAGACTCTTGCCACATGCACAAGAGGCATATATTTTCAACTTTTGTACAAATAATCCCCCATGAATTTTAAGTACAGTCACTCTGATATTATGATCCTGAAGAGACCTGCTTCAATTGATATTCAAGCATGTTGCAGCTTAGACTTAAAAGATTAATATTGAACATATGTATCCTGAGTGCCATCTAATGTTAATAACACGAATTGGTTTGCAGAAGACTTATTTAGCAGCTGAATATTCTCATCACACTCCTTTTAACCTTTCTTTTTAATCATTCGTGGGATGTGGGCATCGCTGGTAAGGACAGCATTTATTGTTTATCCCTAGTTCCCCTTAAAAACGTGGTGGTGGGCCTTCTTATTGAACCATTGCAGCCCATGTGATGAAGGTGCTCCCACAATGCTCTAAGGCAAGGAATTCCAGGAATTTGACCCAGCAACAATAAAGGAAGGGCAATAGTTTAGTTTAGAGATACAGCACTGAAACAGGCCCTTCGAGTCTGTGCCAACCATCAACCACCCATTTATACTAATCTGACACTAATTCCATATTCCTACCACATCCCCACCTGTCCCTATATTTCCCTACCACCTACCTACACTAGGGGCAATTGCTAATGGCCAATTTACCTATCAACCTGCAAGTCTTTGGCATGTGGGAGGAAACCAGAGCATCCGGAGGAAACCCACGCAGACACAGGGAGAACTTACAAATTCCACACAGGCAGTACCCAGAATTGAAGAATTGAACCCGGGTCGCTGGAGCTGTGAGGCTGCAGTGCTAACCACTGCGCCACTGTGCCGCCCTAATACATGTCCAATTCGGGATGGTATATGACTTGGAGGGGAACTTGGAGTTAATAGTTTTCCTATGCGTCAGCTGCCCTTGTCCTTCTAGGTGGTAGAGGTCGCGGGTTTAGAAGGTGCTGTTGAAGGAGGCGTTGGTGAGTTACTGCAGTGCATCTTGTAGATGATACACACTGCTGCCACTGTATGTCGGTGATGAAGGAAGTAAATGTTTAAGGTGGTGGATAGGATGCCAATTAAGCAGAGTGCTTTATCCTTAAATAGTGTCAAGCCTCTTAAATGTAGTTGCAGCTGCACTCATCCAGGCAAGTGGAAAGTATTCCGTCCCACTCCTGATTTGTTCCTTGTAAGTGGTAGAGAGGCTTTGGGGAGGCAGGAGGTGAGTTACTTGCTGCAGAATATCTAGCCTGTGACTTGCTGTCGTAGCCTCGGCAATTATGCGGTTGGTCCTGTTGAGTTTCTGGTCAATGGTGATGATGGTGGAAGATTCAACAATGGTAATGCCATTGGATATCATGGGGAGCTGAGTAAACTCTCCCTTGTTGAAGGTGGTCATTGCCTTGCATCTATGTGGCAGATATGTTACTTGCCACTTCTCAGCCTAAGCCTGGATGTTTATCTAGCCTTGCTACAATATCCTTTATTACTGAGATCTTCAGGCAGTATTCATTGTGCCAAACTACCCCATTGTCTGCCAGCAGGCTCATCAGCAAAAAAGACCCAGTAGTTTTGTCAATGAGACAAATCGCCTACAACCTTCATAATTATTCCAAAGGATATGATCTAGTTCATGAATGCAGGAATATACTAAGACAGGACTGAGTCCAAAGAATATCAATCACAATAAAGGAATAAAGCAATTGGAAACTCCACAGAAGTACATCATCTTTTAATTAGGCACTTCCGGACTCTACGTTAAGTTCAACAATTTCAGATCATGACCTCAGCCCCAATTGTAGGACAGCAGCTGTGAGTGATGATTCTACTATTTCCATTTATACATCTTCTAGAGCCATCTTTTGCTTCTTTACATGTCCCATTACCATCTCCTTTTGCCATGCATTATCATCCAATTTGACACTTAATCTCTCCTGCCTTCCACCCAAACAGAGACCTACCCTTTTGTTCTTTCCTCCACTCCTGCTTTTCCCTGCCTCTGTACTTGCTTAAAACCTATATTACATCTCTAACTTTTCTTCAGTTCTGACAAAGTTTCATTGATCTAAAATGTTAACTCTGTTTTTCTCGACACAGATGCTGCCCGACCTGCTGAGTATTTCCAGCATTTTCTGTTTAATATTGCGAACTTCTAGGATTTTCCTGCTGTGCAGGAATTCCTGTGGAAAATAAGTTGTGTTGGATATTTCACGATTGTTAAATTCTTGCTCTGCTGGCATTTTTAAAGTTTAATTTTAATGTCTTTTACAGCGTCTTCTTCTTTCAGATTCTCTGGTGGTGTGTGCCCTTCCCTACCATGAGAGCAGAGAGACGAATTTCTTCAGGGTTCTGGGTGTAGTGTTTCCATCTCCCAAGAGGCGCACACTTCCCTCTGCAGTTCACTTCCCTCCTGATGTCCTCTCTGTTCCTTCAATTGGTGTTTGGCCCTCTCAGCAACCCAAAGTACAATGGGCAAACTTGTGCTCTGCCACTGCAATATGCAGTTTGCCAAGGCACCAGCTTAATTCAATTGATCTCAGTATCCCTGTACTAGAAAAGGGAAGAATTGGTCATTATTCAGTGGGCCCTGCTGAGAGAGGGGGCTTGATTTTCAATTCAGGGTCGGGAACACAACCCCCGGATAATTTCTGGGTCCCAACCCCACGCCGGATCTGCATCACTCACGTGAATCAATCATCAAATGTAAATACCCTTATTGGGCTGGAGGTGAGCTCAGCATCTAATTAATAGCACCGCGTGTTACTAGGAGGCGGAAGCTGTCAGCAGAGCACGAGTGGCAAAGGCAGACGACAGCCATGATGTTTAAGCCTTGCCTTTTGTACTCATTTGCCTATCTCCCCCATCATTGAGGATGAAATGTTTCTGGAGCCTCTTCCTCTGGTTAATTGTTTAATTCTCCACGACCATTCACGACTCGATGTGGCAGGACTGCAGAGTTTTGACCTAATCCATTAATTGTGGGATCATTTAGTTCTGTTTATCTCATGCTGCTTCCGTTGTTTAGCATGCACGTAGTCCTGTGTCATAGCTTGGCCAGGTTGGCACCTCACCTTTAGGAATGCCTGGTGCTGCTCCTGGCATGCATTCCTCATTAAACCAGGGTTCATCCCTTAGCTTGACGGTAATCGTGGAGTGAGGTATATGCTGAGCCATGAGTTTACAGATTGTGGTTGAATACAATTTTGCTGCTGCTGATACCCCACAATGCCTCATGGATGCTCAGTTTTGAGCTGCTAGATCTGTTCTGAATCTATCCCATTATTACAGTGGTAGTGCCAGACAACATGTTGGAGGGTATCCTCAGTGTGAAGATGGGACTTTATCTCCAAAAGTTCTGTGCAGTGGTCACTCCTACCAATACTGTCATAGACAGAGCATCTGCAACAGGTAGGTTGGTGAGGACGAGATCAAGTAGATTTTTCCCTCTGGTTGGTTCTCTCACCACCTGCTGCAGGCCCAGTCTACAGACATGTCCTTTAGAACTCAGCCAGTTGTGGTGCTACCAAGCCACTCTTGGTGATGGACATTGAAGTCCCCCACCCAGAGTAGATTTTGTGCCCTTGCTCCCCTCAATGTTTCTTCCAAGTGGCGTTAAACATGCTGAAGCACTGATCGATCAGCTGAGGGGGGGCGGTGTTATGAAAGTGATTTTGTTTTGTTAAAAATATACTTTTAAAGGAATTTATGGTTAGGCTGAATAAATGTTGGACCTGGATTTTTTTTTAAAAGGAAGCCATCAAGAGGACACTGAGAGAGAACTAGATTGGCAATAGTGTTGCTGGTTGTCACATGGCTCAGGTTGGAGATGGAGTGGACTTCCTGGTAACAGGGGCAGAAAAGTGACAAGCACTCCTTTGATTAGACAAGCCCAGTAGCAGCAGAACACCTGGGATGGGCAGAAAAACTGACAAGCTTTCTGGTCGTTTGTCAGAGTGTGTGTGTGTTTTTACCTTCTGGAAGGAGATAAAAGTCAAGTTTGCTGTAGAAGGAGAGAATTCCCAGTAAGAACAAAAGACTACAACCCAGCTTGCTTTCCCGCAATTCCCTAAAAGATTCTGTGAAGTCCAGTTTGTCGATTTGTCTTGTTCCCTGTATTTCAAGAAAGCCTGCTAAAAATAATTCTCAACACTGCCTGGAGAACTGACCTAAAGTTTTCAGTGATCTGTCTGTGTGTGCTCACAGGTTAGTCTGTATGCCAGTTTGGAACAACATACCTCTTGTGCCATTTCCTTCAAAAAAGCACGCAAGTAGTTAACCCAAATACTTTTTGTCTATAACAGAGCTCTGATTTAAAAATCCCTTTTTATTTTTTCAGTTAACTGTGTTGTTACGACTGCTCAGCACAAAGCCCCCAATCAAAATATATGATTCTGATTGCGGTGGCAGCAATGCACTGTCAATTCAGTCCCGTTGCTCCACAGGTTGCATCATATTTCTTTAAGCTTTCCAAATAGAAGAAAAAAGCAGCTAAATTGAACAATCTAGTAACCCCGGAATGTAGTGAACCAAACCACGTATCTTTAAATATCAGCAAATTAACTATTTATTTTTTTAAAAGCTAAAATCTTAAACACTACTAAAATAAACCAATATCTAAAGACCTTATGACTTCATATTTTTTAAAAAACTAACTTCCGCATTCGCAAACATATACTCGGTTTTAAATTAGCTGACTGAAAAAATAGAAAAAAATTAAGATCATGCATATTACGTTCCTGACAAATGGAGTTTTCAAATACAACACAGTCAAAGTTCATATGCAGTCTTCTGAGGCCTGATCAATCCAAAGGTCCTTCCAAAGACAGGAATTCAGTAGTTCAGTTCTGCAGTTGTAGTATTAAATTCTTTTTTTCCCAGCGATGGACGCAGCAGATATCAATAGTTTGCTGTGAAAGCAAAAAGCTTTTTTTCCTATTTCTTTAAGGAAATAATTTGGTTTGAAGCTTTGTAGAATTTTGAGAAAGAAATAAATCAGCTTCTCTTCCTTCAGTTTAAATTGTCTCAGAGAGCTTTCCTTCTTCCTTCACTTGCTGGAACAGTCTGTCTCTGTCCAAACCAGTTTTTTTTGCCAGCTAGTTTTCAAAGTCAAAACTGATACATTGAATCTCTATTCTCTCTCTCTCTCTCTGTGGCTATTGCTTTGCAACCAGAATGCACTTTGGCTCAATGAGCTTCTGGAGAGATCTTAAAGATGCACTGATCTCTTTACAGTCTTAAAGGCACATCGCAATATTTCCTAGGGAAAAAAAACACAGGACTATGACAGTGTGTGTGAGTGTGAAGGGACTAAGGTAAAAAGGGACTTTAAAATTTGGTCAAGGTAGAAAGGGGATTTTTAAAATTTAATGTTGGATTTTTAAAATATGATCTGTGGTGCTATTGTTTTACTTCATTACTAGTTAAGACTTGTTTTATAATAAACTGTTAATTTTGTTGTTCAGTAAAGAAACCTGGTTAGTGTGTTCTATTCTGGGAAAAATTGTGTATCTGATTGACTGTTTCAGTAAGTAGAAACATTTAATCAAATATGTTGTGACCTGTGGAGAAGTGGGACTGAATTAACAGTGCACTCCTCCCGCCTCGATCATAACAGTGGTATGTGGTAATCAGCAAAAGGTTTCCTTTCTCCTGTTTTATCTGATGTCATGGGGTCTGGAGTCATTGTTGAGGACTCACAGGGGAACTCCCTCCTGTCTGTATACCACTGGTCCGCCACCTCTGGTGGGTCTGTCCTGTCAGTGGGAAAGGACATCCCCAGGGATGGTGACGGCGGTGTCTGAGACATTGGCTGTAAGGTATGATTTGGTGAGTTCAACTACGTCAAGCTGTTGCTTGATTAGTCTGTGGGACAGCTGTCCCAATTTTGGCACAAGTCCCCAGATGCTAGTGAGGAGGACTTTGCAGGGTCGACTGGGCAGGCTGAGTCTTTGCCGTTTCCAGTAACTAGGCCGATGCCAGGTGGTACGTCCAGTTTTATCCATTTTCGACTTTTTTGTAGTGCTTTGATTAAACTGAGTGGCTTGCTTGGCCATTTCAGAGGGCAGTTAAGAGTCAATTACATTGTTGTGGGTCTGGAGTCACACGTAGGCCAGACCAGATAAGGGCAGCAGACTTCCTCCCTTGAAAGACACTAGTGAACCAGATGGGTTCAATCCGGTAGTTTCATGGTCACCGTTACTGAGACTAGCTTTTGATTCCAGATTGATTAATTAAATTTAAATTACACCAGCTGCCCTGTATTTGAATTTCTGTCTCCAGAGCATTAGCTCTGGCCTCTGGATTACTAGTCCAGTAACATTACCACTAAACTACCATTCCCAGCAGTCTAGCCACTGTGCCAAAAATAGTGCTCAATGGAATTTCAAGCCACAGATTGCATGTGGACTGAATCGGCCTGAGAGTTGAATAATCCACAAATACTTCCTGTCCTTATTAACCCATGAGGGACAGCCACTATGATAATAGCAGAAAGGCATTGCTACCTGTCGAACCTTGAGGCAGCATAACTTGCCGCATTCATGAAAGAAAGAGTAAGAAAATTAAAGTGACAGTTGGGATGCATTGATTCAAGGGAGTTCCCCTCAGTGTCCTGATCAAAAGTTACCCGTGAACCAATACCAATAAAACAGCACATCTGATTACTTATCTCATTGCTGCTTGTGCAACCTTGCTGTGTGCAAATTGGCTGTTGTTTTTCCCTACATTACAGCAGTGATTGCATCTCAAAATACCATTTTGGGTGTAAAGGTCTGGGACATCATGTGAACATGAAAAACATTATACAATATAAGTCCTTCTTTTAGATTAGATATACAGCACTGAAACAGGCCCTTCGGCCCACCGAGTCTGTGCCGAACATCAACCACCCATTTATACTAATCCTACACTAATCCCATATTCCTACCAAACATCCCCACCTGTCCCTATATTTCCCTACCACCTACCTATACTAGTGACAATTTATAATGGCCAATTTACCTATCAACCTGCAAGTCTTTTGGCTTGTGGGAGGAAACCGGAGCACCCGGAGAAAACCCACGCAGACACAGGGAGAGTCTTTCTTTCTGGAGTAAAATTAATTTTATTTATTCTTCCACATTCTGATTGCTACAGATTCATGGTACCAAAGAGGAAACCATTTTTGTTTTCTTAACTGACTTCAAATCCATTTCTTAACAGGCTGAATGTCCATAGGGAGATTGTATAGAATTCATGGTTGATTGAGCTCTGATATATTTTACCTGTGACCTGTGTTATCTTGATGACAGCATGATATCTGTTGTTGCATTAGTGTTTAAACTAGCAATTTAGGTTCAATGTTGTATGCGGTGTTATTTGTCATGAAACTATTTTCTGAACCAGGTATAATAGGAACCAATATTCATAGACAGGATTGCCCCGAATGCATTCATCTGTTGATTTCTTGAGAAATGTTTTGAAAATATTTTGTTGCGAAAACATCAGTTTAGGTATAATGCAGGATCAGCCCTCTATCTTGGAGTTTTTCTATAATCAATCAGATTTTATATACACTGTTTAGGAAATTCCCTATATTCAAAAGAGATGTCGCAGCATGCCGTAAAGCAATTCACAGCCAATAACTTATTTTTGCAGTATAGTGACTTTAGTTATCTAGACAATTGGTTGGTTGGCATCCTTCCATCTATGAAAGATGATGACATGCAGCAAACAATCCATTTCAGTGGGGTGTCTTCTCTTGGTGCACCTTTGCTGATGGCTGTGATGGCCGATCCTTGAAAGGCAGGTCCTGCCACAAGTGCTGCACATGAAGCTGTCAAGTGACGCTGTGAGTTGTTGTTTTTGACATTGGTGCCTGTTGCCAAGCTGCTGTAGCAACTGCTGGTTGTGCTAGTGCACACCAGGTCATTTCCCTCTTTCGCCAGCTAGTGACTTCCAAGTGCGATAGTCGACATATAGGGCCTTCATGTCACGCTTGCAAGTATCCTTGAAGTGGATCCACTGATCGTCTGGCCCCAGCTATCTCACCATACAGAAGGTCCTTAGGTATGCGACCTCCTTCCATCCTGTGGACGTGTCCGATCCACTGAAGCCACCTCTGTTTGATTAGTGCCAACACACTTGGGAACTCTGCCTTTGAGAGGACTGCTGGCTTTGTGAGTTTGTCCTGCTAGAATATACCCATAATGCATCGCAGACAGCAAAGATGGAAATTATTGAGCTTCTTTTCCTGGTAGCTATAAGTTGCCCATGTTTCACAGCCATACAGCTGAACACAGGCCTTATAAACCAACAGCTTGGTCTTAAGGGTTGGTCTTATCCCATGCGTGTTTCGCGAGTCGACCAAAGGCAACCAATTTGTGCACAGCAAAGACCCACAAACAGCAAATGAATGAATGGTTAGATGTGTTTTTGTTGTCCGTGGTTGAGGGATAAATCTTGACCATGACACCGGGGAGAACTCCCCTGCTTGTCTTTGATTAGTACCATGAGATCTTTAACATTCTCCTGAAGAAACAATCAAGACCTTGGTTTGTATCATCAAAAGACAGCACCTCCAATGAAGTGTCAGCCTAAATTCTGTGGTCAAGTTCTGGACTGGGGCATAAACCCACAAACTTCTGACTCAAGTGAGAGTGTTACCAAGCCATGTCTCATGAAAACAAATACAATAAAATGTATGTATGAAGAAAAATTCAATGCACTCATCAGTTTGGAGGATTGGGAGTGCTTTAGAAAACAGCAAACGGTGACCAAAAAGTTGATAAAAAGGGAAAAAGTAAAATGTGACAGTAAACTAGCCAGGAATATAAAAACAGATTGTAAGAGCTTTTATAAGTATATAAAAAGAAGAGTAGCTAAAGTAAACATGGTTCCTCAGAGGCAAAGACAGGAGAAACTATCAAGGGGAATGAGGAAATGGCAGAGATGTTGAACAAATGTTTTGTGTCTGTCTTCACAATCGAAGACACATTACATACCAGAAATATAGGGTAACCAAGAGGTTAATAAGAGTGAGGAACTTAAGGTAATTAATAACAACAGAGAAAACATCTTGAAGAAACCTAAGGAACTAAAGGACATGATGGCCTACTTCTTAGGAATCTAAAAGAGGTAGCTACAGAGATGGTGGATACACTGGTTATGATTTCCCAAAATTTCCTAGATTCTAGAAAGATATCAGCAGATTGGAAGTTAGCAAATGTAACATGGCTATTTAAGAAAGGAGGAAAGACAGAAAACAGGGAACTACAGGCCAGTTAACTTGACATCAGTCGTCGGGAAAATGCTGGAATCTATTATTAAGGAAGTCTTAACAATGCACTTAGAAGATCATAGTATGATCAGACAAAGTCAACATGGTTTTAGCAAAGGGAAATCGTGTTTGACAAATTTATTAGAGTTTTTTGTGGATGTAACTAGAAGGGTAGATACAGGGGAACCAGTAGATGTAGTATACTTGGAATTCCAAAAGGCATTCGATAAGGTGCCACACAAAAGGTTAATATGCAAGATAAGGGTTCACAGAGTTGGGGATAATATATTAGCATGGATAGAGGATTGGTTAATGGACAGATAGCAAAGAGCAATAAACAGGGCATTTTAAAGTTGGCAGTCTAAAACCAGTGGAGTGCCGCAAGGATCAGTGCTGTGGTCTCAGCTATTTACAATCTGTATTAATGACTTAGACAGAGCGACTGAGAGTAGTTTATGTAAGTTTGCTGATGATACAAAGCTAGCTGGAATTGAGGAGGACACAAAGAGGCTGCTAAGAGATAGAGACAGGTTAGCTGGGTGGGCAACAAGGTGGCAGATGGAGTATAATTTGGGGAAGTGTGAAGTTATTTACTTTGGTAGTAAGAATAGAAAGCAGAATATTTTTTAAAAGGTGTGAAACTTCTAAACGTTGATGTTGAGAGACTTGGGTGTGCTCGTACAAGGAATGCAGAAAGTTAGCATATAGGTACAGCAAGCAATTAGGAAGGAAAATGGAATGTTGAAAAAAGATTAACTGCTCACATATCACATTTGCTATTTATGGAACCTTGCTGTGTGCAAGTTGTATGCCCTATTTACCGACAAAACAACAGTGACTACACTTCAAAAACAACCCATTGGTTACGAAGTGCTTTGGAGTACCCTGAAAGACATGATGAAGTGCTCTAGAAATGTAAGTTCTCTTTTTGGTTTGTTTAAAATCTCTGTGGGAATCAAAACTTGCATATTTACACATGAGCATCTGTTTGTGGTAAAGGGTAAAAATCTAATAGGAAGAGGACAAGGTAATTAAACAAGTGAGCGAATACTCATTCAAGCACCAGTTCTGAAATTACTATGTTGTAAAATGTCCTTTAACAAGTCTGACTGTGAGACTCACCATAGTATTTTTAAAATGAACCTCTATCCTGAACACCAAACTATTTCTATTAAATTCCACAAGATCCCCAGAGTCACAGAATCACTAGAGGGCAGTACAAAAGCATTGATTGCTTTTGGAAAACCTTGAGGCTATTGTTGTGGGTCATTTTAATTTCCTTTTTTTCTTGCCAATTTTTCTCTGCTAACTTCATCCCGTTCTCTTGAAGGTGTCAATTTCTTGATGGGACATGTTTCCAGAGGGTACCAGTTGTCCTTTGGTACCTCACCAAGTGCTTATTATTGATCTGCGAACCTTGATAATGAGCACTGGGAGGCTATTCGTCTGCGAGTAGCATTCCTGCTGACCCAATACTGCCCTCATCCAATGCCTGCATATGTGCATTTCCAAGAGAGGTTATTGGATAATGATCGGGCAGGGATCTCTGGTCAATTTTCCTCTCCATAGTCCAGGAGTGGTGGATTCTATACAGTAGCTTTTTAAAAAAAAAACAATAACTTGCTTGACTCACTTACTAAATAATTGTACGGTAGTCTCAGCAACTGAGCTACAATATTTGAAAGTTTTGTCAGATCTATTCAACACCTACTTATCTGTTCAAAAGGAATGTGCAGCTCAACAAGAACGAGAAGAAAAATTAGACCGAGCACAACAATGCACCGAAGTGGAGGAAGTTCCCGGAGGATGTGCAGCTGCAGGAGCAGACGTTCGGTGGTCCTGTGTCTCAAAAGACAGATGATAACCTGCACTTTGTTGACACAAGAGATGAAAAGAAAGATCTGCTCGATAATAAAGGAAAATTGAAGCCCCTGCAGATCGATCTAATTCTAACATTGTTCTCAGTACAATAACTTTATTAAGTCCCTGCACATGAACTGCTTTCTATCGAATAGGTGAATAATTTGCTATAGAGAAACATCAAAACTGTGCTTTCCTGCTTCATGCAAGGTACTGGCAAGAAGCTTTTGATGCATACCATGTGCTATATTCATGCCATAATATGTCTTCTGATAATAAACATCTGTGTTATCTGTGCAATGGCAGAAAAGGAAAAATTACAGGAAGCCCTAAGAGAGAAAAATCCTCTGCTGCTCAATGCTTCCATTTTCTTGATGTTGTGCAGTTGTTTGTTGAATTATCTGGCCAAATTTCACTTGTTTGTCACAAAACCAAGAATGCACAGATTGAAATCCATGAAAGGGCAGATCACAGAATCAGGAACGCATGCACATAAGTCCAATTATTTGTTCTATTAATCAGCCGAGAAGAATGTAGCTGACTGCAGCTGTATTTAATTATTGGCGTTTTGAAATCCAGGCCAAGGTCAGTTACTCTTCAGATTAAACCTCTGTTGGAACGAGATAGAATAGCTGTTAGGATCGTACCAGTGATCTCTGTTAAAGATTTCAGTTATCTTTGAGACAAGGGTTAGTACAGAATGGAATATTTTTTGTTGTTGATATTACTATGTGGCTTATGCTAGCTATGTGGGATGTATCAGTACCTGATGCCAATCAGGGTCTTACAGGAGTCCAGGATTTTCATTTTGTGATGGATAATCTACAAGTGACATTCGGTGAGCTGTCCGACTGGTTATTGTTCCCTGCAACTGGACAATATATATATATATATTCTGATGTAAATGGATTCATCTATGCTAATTGAGGCATTCCTTTTAGAATCATAGAAAGTTTACGGCACAGAAAGAGGCCACTTGGCCCATCGTGTCTGCACCTGCCAAAAAACAAGCCACCCAACCTAATCCCACCTTTCAGCATTTGATTCGTAGTGCTGCAGGTTACAGCACTTGAGGTGCCTATCCAGACACCTTTTAAATGAGTTGAGGTTTCTGCCTCTACTACCCTTTCAGGCGATGGGTTCCAGACCTCTACCACCCTCTGGGTGAAAATGTTTTTCCTCATCTCCCCTCTAATTTTTCTACCAATCACTTTAAATCTATTCCCCCTAGTCACTGACCTCTCTGCTAATGTAAATAGGCCCTTCATCTCCACTCTATCCAGGCCCCTCACAATTTTGTACATTTCAATCAGATCTCCCCTCAGCCTTCTCTGATCCAAGGAGAATAACCCCAGCCTATCCAAGCTTTCCTCATAGCTGTATTTTTCCAGTCTTGGCAACATCCTCATCAATCTCCTCTGTACCCTCTCTAGTGCAATTACATCCTTCCTGTAATGAGCTGACCAGAACTGCACACTGTACTCAAGTTGTGGCCTAACTAATGATTTATACATTTCCAGCATAACCTCCCTGCTCTTTTATTCTATACCTCGGCTAATAAAAGAAAGGATTCCATATGCCTTTTTAAGCACCTTATCGGTCTGTTCTGCTAGCTTCAGGGATCTGTGGACATTCACTCCAAGGTCCCTCACTTCCTTTACACCTCTCAGTATTCTCCCATTAATCGTGGATTCCTTTGCCTTGTTTGACCTCCCCAAATGCATCACCTCACACTTCTCCGGGTCAAATTCCATTTGCCACTTTTCTGCCCACCTGACAAGTCCATCGATATCTTCCTGCAGCCTACAGCTATCCTCCTTGCAGTCAATTTTTGTGCCATCTGCAAACTTCTTGATCATGCCCCCCACATCCTACATGTACATCCAAATTGTTTAATATATACCACAAAAAGCAGGGACCTAGTACTGAGGCCTGCTGAATGTCACTGGAAACAGCCTTCCAGTCACAAAAACACCCGTCAACAACTACCCTTTGTTTCCTGCCACTGAGCCAATTCTGTATCCAGATTGCTACATTTCCCTGGAACCCATGGGCTTTTTTTTTAACCAGTCTGCCATGTGGGACCTTGTCAAAGCCTTGCTAAAATCCATGTAGACCACATCAACTGCACTACCCTCATCAATCCTCCTTGTTAATTCTTCAAAAAATTCAATCAAGTTAGACAAGATCTTCCCTTAACAAATCCATGCTGACTATCCTTGGTTAATGCGTGCCCTTCTAAGTGAGTTAATCCTGCCTCTCAGAATTGATTCCAATAACTTGCCCATTACTGAGGTTAGACTGACTGGCCTGTAATTATTCGGTCTGTCCTTTGCTCCCTTTTTAAACAAAGAAACAAAGTTAACAGTCCTCCAATCCTCCAACACCACACCTGTATCCAGTGAGGACCAGAAAATGATGAACGGACGCTCTGTTATTTCCTCGCTGGCTTCTTTTAACAGCCTGGGATACATTTCATCCGGCCGTGGTGATTTATCCACTTTCAATGATGCTAATCGCATTAATGCCTCCTCTCTCCCGATGTTTATCATATTCAATACTTCACACCCCTCTTCCTTAACTACAATATCTGCATCTTCCCCCTCTTTTGTGAAGACCGACGCAGAGTATTTATTAAGAACCATACCAACATCTTTCACCCCTACACATAGATTGCCTTTTTGGTCTTTTATGGGCCCTACTCTTTCTGTAGTTATCCTTTTCCTCTTAATGTATTGATAAAACATGTTGATTTAGCTTGCCAATATTCTTTCGTGCCCTCTCTTTGCTTTCCTAATTTCCTTTTTGATTTCACCGCTCCACTTTCTATACATCTCTCGGCTTTTTGTAGTATTGAGTTCTCAGTGTCAGACATAAGCTTTCCTTTTCTGCGTTATCTTACCCTGTAAACTCCTTGACAACCATGGGGCTCTAGATTTGGCCGTCCCGCCATTTATCCTTGTGGGAACATGTTTATTCTGAACCCCTTGAATCTCCCCTTTGAATGCCTCCCACTGCTCTGATACTGATATACCTTCAAGTTGCTATTTCCAGTCCACTTTCGCTAAATCACTCCTCAGTTTTGTAAAATTGGCTTTGCCCCAATTGAGAACTCTAATTTCTGTTCTATCCTTATCCTTTTCCAAAATTATGTTAAAAATGACTGAATTATGATCACTACCACCAAAATGCTCTCCCACTGCCACTCATTCCACCTGCTCATCTTAATTTCCTAAAACTAAGTCCAAAACTGCACCCATTCTTGTGGGACTTGCTACATATTGGCCAAAAAGGTTCTCCTCAATGCGCCTCAGGAATTCTATTCCCTCAATTCCTTTCATAGTAAAACTATCCCAGTTAATATTGGGGTAGTTAAAATCCCCTACTATTACTGCCCTATTGTTTTCAGACTTCTCAGAGATTTGCTCTTCTATCTTCCTCTGTTTGGGGGTCTATAGTACATACCCAGCAATGTGATTGCTCCTTTTTTGTTCCTTAGCTCAATCCATATGGCCTCATTTGATGAACCTTCTAAAATATCATCCCTCCTCACAGCTGTAATTATTTCTTTGACCAAAATTGCTACCCCACCTCTTTCTGATCCCCTCCCTATCATGTCTGAAAACCCTGTAACCAGGAGCTGCCATTCCTCTCCCTCCTTAAGCCATATTTCTGTAATAACTATGATATCATACTGCTACGTGCCTATCTATACCCTCAGCTCGTCTGCTTTATTTGCTATACTTTTTGCATTGACCCTTGAGCAATGCCAAACTCATTTTTTAAATTTTCTAACCTTTGTTTCCTCTACCTTCCAGACACAACGACTAATTTTCTGCCTTCCGTTTTCATTTCTGATACTGTCCCAACTGAGACTACCCTCAGATCCCCATCCCACTGCCAAACTCATTTAAATCCTCCCCAACAGCACGAGCAAAATGTCCCACAAGGAACTCAGTGCTGGCTCTGTTCAGGTGCAACCCGTCCAGCCTGTACAGGTCCCATCTCTCCCAGAACTGGTCCCAATGTCCCAAGAATTTAAAGCCGTCTCTCCTGCACCATCTTTCCAGCCACGCATTCATCTGTCTTATCCTTCTATTCCTGTACTCACCTGCACATAACACTGGGAGTTTTCCGGAGATTACTACTTTTGAGGTTCTGCTTGCTAATTTCTTACCTAGCTCAGTAAACTCTTTCTACAGGACCACATCCCTCTTTCTACTTATGTCATTGGTACCAATGTCATAGAGTCATAGAGTTATACAGCACAGAAACAGGCCCTTCGGGCCATTGTGTCTGTGCTGGCCATCAAGCACCTAACTATTCTAGTCCCATTTTCCAGCTCTTGGCCCGTAGCCTTGTATGCTATGGCGCTTCAAGTGCTCATCTAAATACTTCTTAAATGTTGTGAGGATTCCTGCCTCTACCATCACTTCAGGCAAAAAGCATTCCAGATTCCAACCAACCTCTGGCTGAAACAAAATTTCCTCAAATCCCCTCTAAACCTCCTGCCCCTTACCTTAAATCTATGCCCCCTGGTTATTGACCCCTCCACTAAGGGAAAAAGTCTCTTCCTATCTAACCTATCAATGCCCCTCATAATCTTGTACACCTCAATCCTGTCCCCCCTCAGCCTTTTCTGTTCTAAGGAAAACAACCCTAGCCTTTTCAGTCTCTCTTCATAGCTGAAATGCTCCAGCCCAGGCAACATCCTGGTGAATCTCCTCTGCACCCTCTCCAGTGCAATCACATCCTTCCTATAGTGTGGTGCTCAGAACAGTACTCCATCTGTGGCCTAACTAGCATTTTATACAGCTCCATCATAACCTCCCTGCTCTTATATTCTATGCCTCGGCTAATAAAGGCAAGTATCCCATATGCCTTCCTAACCACCTTATCTACCTATGCTGCTGCCTTCAGTGATCTATGGACAAGTACACCAAGGTCCCGCTGACCCTCTGTACTTCCTAGGGTCCTACCATCCATTGTATATTCCCTTGCCTTGTTAGTCTTCCCAAAATGCATCACCTCACATTTCTTAGGATTAAATTCCATTTGCCACAGCTCCGCCCATCGTACCAGCCCATCTGTATCGTCCCGTAATCTAAGGCTTTCCTCCTCACTATTTACGACACCACCAATTTTCATGTCATCTGCGAACTTACTTATCATACCTCCTATATTCACGTCCAAACCATTAATGTACACAACAAACAGCAAGGGTCCCAGCACCGATCCCAGTGGTACACCACTGGTCACAGGCTTCCACTCGCAAAAACAACCCTCGACCATTACCCTCTGTTTCCTGCCACCAAGCCAATTTTGGATCCAATTTGCCAAATTGCCCTGGATCCCATGGGCTCTTAAATAAAAACAAGAAATGCTGGAAACGCTCAGCAGGTCTGGCAGCATCTGTGGAGAGAGAAGCAGAGTTAACGTTTCAGATCAGTGACCATTCTTCAGAACCGTTCTGAAGAAGGGTCACTGACATGAAACGTTAACTCTGCTTCTCTCTCCACAGATGCTGCCAGACCTGTTGAGCATTTCCAGCATTTCTTGTTTTTATTTCAGATTTCCAGCATCCGCAGTATTTTGCTTTTAATCCCATGGGCTCTTACCTTCTTAACCAATCGCCCATGTGGGACCTTATCAAAAGCCTCACTGAAGTCCATATAGACTACATCAACTGCTTTACCGTCATCTACACATCTAGTCACCTTCTCGAAAAATTCAATCAAGTTAAGTTAAACACGATCTCCCCCTGACAAAGCCATCCCTGATTATTCCCTGCCTTTCCAAGTGGAGATTAATCCTGTCCCTCAGAAATTTTTCCAATAGTTTCTCAACCACTGATGATAGACTCACGGGCCTGTAATTACCTGGTCTATCCCTGCTACCCTTCTTGCCTAATGGTACCACATTTGCTGTCCTCCAGTCCTCTGACACCTATCCCATGGCCAGAGAGGATCTGAAAATTTGTGTCAGAGCCCCTGCTATCACCTCCCTTGCCTCACATAACAGCATGTGATACATCTCATCTGGGCCTGGGGATTAATCCACTTTTAAGTTCGCTAAAACATCTAATACTTCCCCCCCTTTCAATGTTAATTTGTTCAAGTATATCACAATCCCCCTCCCTGATCTCTACACCTACATCGTCGTTCTCCACAGTGAAAACAGTTGGAAAGTAACCATTTAAAACCTCACCTATGTCCTCCGGCTCCACACACAGATTGACCACCAATGTTTTTTCATGTCCCCTCTTCGCTCTCCTAATTACTTTTTTAAGTACCCCCCTACACTTTCTATACTCCTCTAATGCCTCCACAGTTTTCAGTGCTCTGAATCTGCCATAAGTCTCCTATTTTTTCCTGATCCAATACTCTATATCTCTTGACATCCAGGGTTCCCTGGAGTTGATGGTCCTACCCTTCACCTTAACAGGTACATGTTGGCTCTGAACCCTCATTATTTCCTCTTTGAATGACTCCCACTGGCCTGATGTAGACTTTCCTACAAGTAACTGCTCCCTGTCCACTTCGGCCACATCCTTTCTTATCAAATTGAAATCAGCCTTCCCCCAATTCAGCACCTTTATTTCTGGCCCATCTTTGTCCTTTTCCATAACTACCTTAAATCTTACAGAGTTATGGTCACTATCCCCGAAATGCTCCCCCACTGATACTTCTACCACTTGTCCAGCTTCATTCCCTAGGATTAGGTCCAGTACTGCCCCTTCTCTTGTAGGACTTTCTACGTACTGGCTCAAAAAGCTCTCCTGTATGCATTTTAAGAATTCCTCCCCCTTTAAGCCTTTTGCACGAAGACTATCCCAGCTGATATTGGGGAAGTTGAAATCCCCTACGAAAATGACCCTATTATTTTTACACCATGTGGACCATGACTGCTGGCTGTTCACCCTCACCACTCAGGATGCTCTGCAGCCACTCAGTAACATCCTTCTTGGGATGTGGGCAACACTGGGCAAGACAGTATTTATTGCCCATCCCTAGTTGGTACGATGTGATCATCGAGGAGAAATTCCTTTGCATTTCGTTGAATATTTGAGTGAAAAATCGGTGTTCCACTTATCATATCCTTCAAACACTTCAATTTCCAGAAACAGGTAAATGTGATTATTATGTCCACTTTAATGGCCTTCCTTGTTAAAATTATTCCATGGCACCGATAATTGTCAGCACTGATAGAAGTAGGGCGAATGGACACGAGTGACTTCTCACAAAAATTTCTAGGGTCAGATGGAGGTCACATCATTCACATGCCAGTGGTGAGCATGCACACCACTAGTGGCACATTGTAGACACCAGCCGGGGGGGGAGAAAAAGCAGAGCTGGCCAGGCACAAATGCCCCAGCTAACAACTCCAGTCAGCATCATTTTAATTCATCTGTCCTTACTTGGGCTGCTCTTTTGGAAGAGAGTTAGGGTAGGACTCAAGCTTGTACCCTCAGATGGTTCAACTTCCACCACTTAGCAGAGATTGCTTTAGGTTGATATTCGCATCCTGGTCACTCAGCGTTCGGAAGGCTGGTAGAGTCAAGGAAATTTATCAATATGAGTATTCCTTGCCTCCTTGGCATTATCCCTTTACAATGCCATGGACTATGTTTTGGGCAGACAGAGGTGCTACACCTTAATCAGGTCCTAATAAAAACTTGCAACCTTGGAGAGGATTGGGTTCTGCCAATTTCCCTATAGTCAACACTGCTCCCGCAATGGAATTACATCAGGAGTGTGTTGTAGAGAATGTGGGAATTCAGGGGCCATAAATCTGTCACTCTTTGGAAGGAAAAATTCCACCTGAATTCTTTGGATCTAGAGAACATCGAGGTCTCTCTGATATTTTCCTCTCTCCTCCAAACATCCAACTTTCTCACGCAACTTATCTGCAAATTTAGACATTCTTCTGTGAATACTTTAACCTGGATCATTTGTTAATGCTGTGAACAGCTGTCTAATTATATTTTCTAGCCTTGATTTGTTTCCTATTGCTTAGTCACTTTATTATTCAATTTGCAATATCATCCTCTATCCCAAGAGATTTCACTTTAGCCACAGACAAACAATCTCAATCGTTAATCCTCTTATGTGAACACAATCACGTATCAAGGGCATGCAGTATACTTTGAGAACAATGACTGCCCAAAACAGAATAAATCCCTGGCATCAAATTGAAACCATATATATTATTAGCAACTAACACCAGGGAGTGATTTCAAGCCGATAATCCAATCTTTGGCTTCACCCTCACTGATTCTGACATTATCTGAACCCCTTCAATTAGATTACTGCTTTGTAATCATCTGAAATATCCATTCTTTTACATTTATATATTGATTCTGTTTCTAAGACTGTTTAAAACAATAAAATAATCAAGCAGCAATCTCAGAGGATACTATCCAGATGGCAGGATAAGTCCTGCTGGTGTGGAAATGAAAGCGATGGCACTTTAAAACTGGGCTAAAGTGTTCTCTCACATGTTCGGAGGGCTTAATCTGGATCCTAAAATTCATTTAATTAGGTGTGAATACGACATAGTGCACCTTCTCATTCACTTAGGACAGTGTTGCTCTGTGTGCACTGCCACAATCCCACTCTGGAATCTTTCCTCATTTAAAGGAGTTGCCAAAGAATTAGAGGCTTTTCAGTGTGATTTCTCTATTTTCATTCTTTTAGTGCCTTTTTACTGCTGTTTTTTTGAAAGATTTTTTGTTTCATTTCTATCTTTTTCTCTGGTAACTCAACAGATAGAAAGAAAAACAGTCTACTCATCAAGGAAGTCAAGGGTTATGGGGGGGGGGGGGCAGGCAGGAAAGTGGAGTTAAGGCAACAAATAGATAAGCCATAATCTTATTAAATGGTGGACCAGGCTTGAGGGAACGAATGGCCTACTCCTGCTCCTATTTCCTATGTTCTTATGTACTACTGTCTGCAAATTCAGCAAGAATTTGCATTTATATGGCACCTTCAGTGTAACTAAAAGCGTCCCAAGACATTTTGAACAAAAGGGACAGAAACAGAACCGGAACCCCGATGTGACAGTTGGGAGAAAAGTTGGTTGAATAGATGGGCTTTTCATAGGTTTTTGAAGTTGGAGAGTGAAATGGAGAGGCAGCGGGGCTTAGGAAGGTAGTGCTACAGAGTGGGGTCAAGGCAATTGAAGGCTCCACATACATACATACATACATACAGGGCAGGTTGAGAAAGCACTTAGCAAAGTGTACACGATCCTGGACTTTTTAATAGGGGCATAGAGTACAAAAACAAGGAAGTTATGATAAACGTGTATAAAGCTCTGGTTCGGCCTCAATTGTGTCCAGTTCTGGACACCACACGTTAGGAAGGATGTGAAGGCATTAAAGAGGGTGCAGAAAAGATTCATGAGAATGGTTCCAGGGATGAGGAATTTCAGTTACGTTGAAAGATTGGAGAAACTAGGGGCTGTTTTTCTTGGAGAAGAGAGGATTAAGAGGAGATTTGATAGAGGTGTTCAAAATTATGAGGGGTCTGCACAGAGCGGATAGGGAGAAACTATTCCCATTGGCAGAAGGATCCAGAACCAGAGGACATCGATTTAAGGTGATTGGCAAAAGAAGCAACGGTGACATAAGAAAAAAAATTTTATGCAGTGAGTGATGAAGATCTGGAATGCACTGCAATGGAGTGGAGGCAGATTCAATCGAGGCTTTCAAGAGAGACTTGGATATTATCTGAACAGAACAAAGTTGGAGGACTATCGGGAAAAGGTGGGCAAGTGGGACTAGGTGAGTTGCTCTTGCAGAGAGCTGGCAGGAATGTGACAGGCTGAATGACCTCCTTCTGTGCTGTAACCATTCTATGATTCTATTGCAGGGATGAAGTGAGGAGTGCATTCATGAAAGGTCAGTGTTGAAGGTTCAAAGGATCCAGGAGGAAATGTAAAGCTGGAGGAGGTTGCAGAGATTAAGCTGGGTGAGGGCAGGAAGCGATTTGAAGACAAGAACAAGAATTTTAAGTTTAATGCGATGGGTGACAGCCAGTGCAGCTCAGTGAGAAAGAGAGTGATGGGTGAGTGAGACTTAGGGCTGGATTTTAAGTGCCCACCACCAATCTCGGCGGTGAGCTCAAAAAGTGGTGGACCACAAGCCAAAGGGCCACAGGCATAGGGCGTCCACTAAAGCCCATCGGCTGCAAGTCAACATTCAGCAGTGCACAGAGATGTGTCATCGCCTCTCTGGACATCTGCAGTCGCTTTTGACACTGGCGCTCCGATATCTGCAGGTATGTCATGTGGGCCTGTAGACCCGCTGTCTTCTCTGGCCTTGAATGCGCCTTGGTGACTGCTGCTGCTGCTTGCATCTGGGAGCTTCCACATGGCCTGTGCCTGCTTCTTGGTTCCATCCCCGACGGATTTGGCTCCTTACGGCACGTGGATCCAGAAAGACAGGGTGGACCAGCCCCATCTGTATGCTTGAAGTGAACTTGGTTCCTTCAGTAGGTCAATGGCACCTATCAGGACAGAGAGAATTGGTGCTTCAGCTACATTCCAACATCATCTATATGGCACGGCATGACATTGCCCATCTTAGCTTTAAATAAAGCATGATCACAGTCATATTATTGCAGTTGGCTGGATTGGACCACTGGTGACATGACCTTAAACAAGCTACCATTTGTGGCCCCTACCCCACATAAAGGAGTCATGGGCTGCCATTGTTCCCCGCAACCCCCAAACATCATTCGCCGACTGCAGGGTCAGCCCCCTTACCACCCCACCAAACTTTCACGGGCGCAGGGTGGCCCCCTTTACAGAACAAGGGTACAGGATTCCTCTCTTCATGAATGCAGAGTTGAGACCTCCTTCCCAACAGCCACCCACCCACCTCCCATCATGAATGCAGAGTTGAGACCCCCTTCATAACAGCCACCCACCCACCTCCCTTCATGAATGCAAAGTTGAGACTCCCTTCATTACAGCCACCCACCCACCTCCCTTCAAAACTGATGTCTTGAGACCCCCTTCACAACACCCACCCACCACCTTCACAGGCTCCGAGGATTGACGCCTTGATGCCACCGGCTTTGCTTGGGTGTGAAAGTGAAGGCACTTGAGTGCGGCACGTTCAGCTGAAGATCGTGACCTGATGGCTGAATCACGGCGGCATGCATAATAATGTATGGTAAGCGGCTATTTACATATCCAAATCCGGGACCCGACGCCGAGCAATGGGGAGGTGGCCACCATGGAGCCTCACTGCTGCCGGGAGGATCGGGCCATGCCATCTCGGGTCGAGCTCCGTGGCAGGCCTCTTCCGGACCCATCTTCTGGCTCACTGCCATGGATCAAGACATCAGTGGCTTGGTAAAATTCAGCCCTTAGTGTGGCACAGTGTTATAGACGGCTGAGTTTAGAACAAAAAAAACCCAGAAAGCTGACTGCAACAGCAGCATTCACTGGAGGACAGTGGATCGCAAGATTATAAAAGAGGAGCAAAGCTGGAAAATGCCTCTTGCAATGTAAACTTTCATTGCAGTTCAAGTTGTCTAACAGTAAGCCATAGAATCCTGTGCCAACTGGCAGGACCATTTAAATTTAATGATGGAGTTTGTTTTTAAAACACTCCAATCACAGTATTTCATGACTAAAGTGGTATAAAATCTGGTTGGGCAGAACATGACTGATCAAATTTAATGTGAAGAAAAGTAAAGTAGTGCACATAGGAAGAACGAAGTGATGGCAGGTTAAAAAAAGAGTCATTACTTTTATATAGTGCCTCTGAAATGGCCTAGCAAGCCACTCAGTTGTATCAAACTGCTAGCACTGGTGGTGTACCTGCACCCCAAGGCAGCTCACCACCACCTTCTCGTGGGCAATTAGGTATGGGCAATAAATGCTGGCCTGGAATAAAAAACATCTTCTTTCTCCCTCAATAGCAACAGGAACAAGACACAGCTGCCCAATTTCACCATATTACTGCATTTCACAAAGTGCAAGAAGAAACATTGATGTGGCATTTTGGTCCTCAGGTTGCTGTTCCTTCTCTGCCACTTATTTTTTCAGTTGTGGGACGTGGGTGTCACTGGCTAGGCCAGCATCTGTTGCCCATCCCTAATTGCCCTTGAAATGAGTGGCTTGCTAGGCCATTTCAGAGTCATCAACCACATTGCTGTGGGTCTGGAGTCACATGTAGGCCAGACCAGGTAAGGACAGCAGATTTCCTTCCCGAAACGACATTAGTGAACCGGACGGGTTTTTACAACAATCGACAATGGTTTCATGGTCACCATTAGACTAGCTTTTTTAATTCCAGATTTATTAATTGAATTCAAATTTCACCATCTGCTGTGGTGGGATTCAAACCCATGTCCCCAGAGCATTAGCCTGGGATCTGGATTACTAGTCTAGTGACATTACCACTACACCACCACCTCCCCACCTGGTGACCTCTTCTTTGCCTGTGCATAGTGATTTACCCAGTACTACCGCCTCCAGTTTACGAATTATACACTTTGGGACGTGTTGATGTTTGTAAACATTGGTGAGAAGGGTTCTGTGAGGTGCTGACTTGTCCTGCTCTTCCAGGCTTAAAGGGAATAACCACATGAAATAACTTCAATCAGAGCTTCCATTGTTAGATATGTGTGATGTTTGTGTAGTTATTTGAGTACGAAGGGAGACAAGGTATAAAAGCAAGATTATACTGGCCCCAAGCTTAGGGTAAACCTGCGCTTTCCGCCTCTTGAAATCAAAAGTTTGTCTTTTCTAAGTGCTTCTCCAGTTTGAATCAGTTTCTCCATAACAAAAGCAGCTGCACTACAAAAAAGTAATTTATGCAGTGCTTTAAGATCTCACAAATCTATTTCTCTTTTTTTCAACTCAGTTGTTAGCATTCTTGCCTCTGAGTATGTAGATTCAAGCCCCATTGCAGTTTTCAGTGCATAATCTAGACTGGCACTTCAGCACAGTACCCAGGGAATGCTCCATCGTTGAGTGAGATATTAAACTGAGGCCCATTTGCTTGTACAGTGGATGTAAGTTATCCCATGGTATTCTTCATAGGGAATGTTCTGACCAATATTTCACCCCATCCAACAAAACAAAAAGCAGAGCATCTGACCATTCATCCCTTTGCTGTTTGGAGAGCCTCTCTGTGCACAAATCGACTGCCACATTTGCTTATATAATAACTGCACTTCAAAAGTAACCTATTGTTTGTAAAGGACTATAGTATATTCTGAGGTCATGATAACATGCTTTATAAATGAAAATTCTTCCTTACTTTTTCTTTAAAAGAGAGTTGAACACAAAATCAAGGCTGGCATTCCTGTGCAGTACCGAAGAAGTGCTGCACTATTTGAGGTGCCGTCTTTCAGATGGTATGTCAAACCAAGGCCCTGTCTGCTCTATGAGGTGGATGTAAAAGATCCAATGGTACCATTTTGTAGCACCCAGGGGACACGAGAACTGAAAGTGCAGTGAACCGAATATACAGGTGAAGGTCCATGACACACAGGTGGAGACCCAGTCCTGCTAGGTTGCCCAAAAACCTCCTGTGCTGCTACAAGAAGGGCCTCCTAGGCTGTACCTAAAACTGGCACAATTTTGCAAAACAATGGGTTGAATTTAGTTGCGCTGATGGGGCTCCTGGCGCTGGACCAGAAAGGCGTGATTCAATGATGCTCAAGCACTTAAGTGCCTAGTGCTGGGATTCCTGTCCCTTTAAGGATGAGGATCCCACCTCCAAGGGCTGCCAGCCAATCAGAGGGCTGACAGCTTAGTAGTATCAGCAGTGCCACCGGGAATGGTGGCTACTCCCAGTACTACAGGAGGCCTGGGATCAGGCCCAACGCTGGAGCCCCGGACTAAAGGTAAGTGAGGTGGGATCACTGGGGTCAGTCCAGCAGGCCACAGCGATGGAGGGGCAGAGGGTGGGCGATGAGAGCAGGGGTGGGGATGTTGCCCACGGGGTCACTCTGCGGGCTACAGATTGCCCACGGAGGAGGCCCTCCCACCCTGCAGGGAGGCCACCTTGTTTTACTGGGTGACCTCCCTGCATGGCAGAGGACCCCACCCTCCCATCTCCTGCCATTGGCTTAATTCCTGCGGCAGCAGGAAGAGACCCTTAAGGGGCTACTGATTGGACACACAAGGGCCTCAGTTGGCCTTTGGGCGGGAAGACCATCTTCAGCCTTAGCCAGCCCCAACTTGATCATGGTGTGACGGGAAGGCGACGGATCCTCTGCCCCCCTGCTTTCTGTCACAATTCTATGGGTACCCCTGGCTTCTAACCCATCTCTTTGGGGGGGCATTAAATCCAGCTGAATTTTTTTGATACATTTGTGATCTCAGAACAGCCACAGAGATCTCAGTTTACTGACAATTCAAATGATGGAGGAGGTTATCTCTGCAATGAGAAACTGCCACTTCTTCCTGCTCACTCTGTGTTTGTTCTCCATTGATTTCACTTCAGTGTTCCCCTCATACCCTAACTATCTATATTACCCCACTGGGGGTTGCAGCTGGGCTGCTACATGCCAAGTCTTGGAATTGTGACGGGGTGCCTGATGGGGGGCTTCTTGCAGTTTCTGTGCGGAGTCTAGACTCTGATTGTTCTGCTATTTCTGTGAAAGCATAAATAGGGACAAACATTCCTTTACTTGAACTCAAGTAAATATATAATTACGAGCTTCATCATGACATGTGGCACAGTGGTCAGCACCGCAGCCTCACAGCTCCAGCGACCTGGGTTCAGTTCTGGATACTGCCCGGGCGGAGTTTGCAAGTACTCCCTGTGACCGCGTGGGTTTCCGTTGGATGCTCTGGTTTCCTCTCACAGCCAAAGACTTGCAGGTAGATAGGTAAATTGGCCATTGTAAATTGCCCCTAGTGTAGGTAGATGGTAGGAGAATGGAGGAGATGTGGTAGGGAATACGGGGTTAATGTAGGATTAATATAAAATGGGTGGTTGTTGGTCGGCACAGACTCAGTGGGCCGAAGGGCCTGTTTCAGTGCTGTATCTCTAAAAAAATAAAAATAAATAAATAAATGACTGTCATCTACATGGGAAGGTCTCAAAGCTTGATATTTGCAGATACATTGGCCGGGATTTTACCTGGGCGTTGGGGGTCTCGACAATGCGCCAAGAACCCCACTTCGCTCCTTCTGTGGGAGGCCCGCCGAATCAAGGGTCAATTATCCATTTAACTGGTCAGTGGCAGGCCTTCCACAGGATCAAGGACCCTGGCGACAGAAGTCCTGCCCTCTGAGAGTTGCCGGCCAATCAGAGGCCGGCAGCTCTTTAACTGAGCAGTGCCACCGTGGAGGCCGTGGCTGCTGCTGGTGCAGCACCCCACCCTAGGCCCAGGAGCGGCACTGGACCCAGGCCACAGGTAGATCAGGGTGTGAGAGGCATCATGGGGTGGGGGTCACGGTGGAGGTGTGTGTAGGGGGGGGGTCAGCAGCAAGGGCGGGGTGTGGCTCGCAGCGGGCCCCACTTCCTGATGCTTTGTCCCTTGTTCAGTCACTAACTGCCTTTTAACAAGGGACCAGCAACCCCACCCCTCCACCCCCCACCAAGCCGGAAAGCAGCTTGCACGGTTCTTCTTACTGTGCGGTGACAGGGCCGTGTGCCGCTCAGCTAATTGCAGCGGCGGCGGGATGTCGCCCTTAATTGGGCATTAATTGCCCACTTAAGGGCCTCAATTGGCAGCAGGGCAAGAAGGCCATTCACAGTCCTTCCTGCCCCGGACTTAATTTTGGCAGGAGAGTGGCAGGGTCACACCTCCCCCCCACCCCCCGCTCACTCCCCCAACATAACTATCCAACCCAATTATATGCTCTCCCCACCTCCAAACCTGCCAAAGGGGAGAGCTTAAATTCCTCCCATTGACTAGGATTGGGAGGAAAGGAAGAAAGCAGAATAATAAATACACATGCCCACCTGCTTTACCATATCCAGCTACCTCTCCCAACTCACGTTGCTGGAGCTCCATTGGCCTTCACCCAAATGGGTGGTTTCCTGAAGTTGGAGGTTCATCTTTAGTGGCTGTGGCCTATTTTCTGTTAAATATTGTCTTCTGCGCCAGACCACAGGCAGATCAATTTATACAACTTACTACAATTCTTATAGCCCCAACCCTACAACATTAATAGTGTATTTTCTCTTGGCATTTAGACGTAGTTCCAGTCACTGGTGCTGCTTTACTTTCATGCCTCAGATCCTTGAAGTTGTTTTTGTGAAAAAAAATGACCAAAGAGTAGCAAGTCGATCTTTACCATAAGGAAGACTGTACAGCACAACAACAACTTGTACTTATATAACAACTTCAATATAGTATAACATCCCAACATGCTTCACAGGAGCATTGTCTAACAAACTTTGACACTGAGCCACATACGGTGATATTAGAGCAGATGACCAACAGCTTGGCCAAAGAGGTAGGTTTTAAGGAGCATCTTAAAGAAAGAGAGAGAGGTAGAGCGGCGGAGAGGTTTAGGAGGGTGTTCTAGAAATAAGAACCTAGACAGCAGGAGGTATGACTCCCAATGCTTTGTAATTTTCACAAGTTAATTTCTGGCAACAATCAATTCTCAGATACACCTGAGGTTATTTGCCTGCAAGTTATAGGCAATTTACCCAGGCTATGGTTTCTGTGTCCAAATTCTGTTTCATGCTCCATATTTGTTTTGCCAGTCAATTTGTTTTCAAAATAGAGCCTCTGGAAAGGCTATTTTTATTCCACAGGCAACCAACCAACCACCTTTAAATGTCACATACCTTTAAATCTAGTCTGTAGCACTTTAAGAGTTGAAAACAATGCATTAAATTTTCTGCATCTCTCTTTGGCACATGGCCAGCACCAGTCTTGGAATTCATTTTAAATAGTAAAGAAGGGCAACTCCAACCAATCAGCACTAACTCAACAAGAATTATTGCAGGAATCAGAAAAAAAAACACTCATGAACTCAAAGTTTGTCAACAAGAATTTTTGGCAAGCAAGCAAAATAGTCACATATATATAAGCCTGTTGCTTCTAGATCTAACCTGGTATACGGAAATAAAACTCTATTTTTTCCTTATGTATTCTGGAAATTAGCTGGTAGCACACTCACTTCTGGGTTAGAAGGTTGTGGGTTCAAGACCCACTCCAGAGACTTGAGCGATAATCTCAGCTAACACTCCACTCCAGTGGGTGGCACAGTGGCGCAGTGGTTAGCACCGCAGCCTCACAGCTCCAGCGACCCGGGTTCAATTCTGGGTACTGCCTGTGTGGAGTTTGCAAGTTCTCCCTGTGTCTGCGTGGGTTTTCTCCGGGTGCTCCGGTTTCCTCCCACATGCCAAAAGACTTGCAGGTTGGTAGGTAAATTGGCCATTATAAATTGCCCCTAGTATAGGTAGGTGGTAGGTAAATATAGGGACAGGTGGGGACGTGGTAGGAATATGGGATTAGTGTAGGATTAGTATAAATGGGTGGTTGATGGTCGGCACAGACTCGGTGGGCTGAAGGGCCTGTTTCAGTGCTGTATCTCTAAATTAAACTGCAGTACTGAGGAAGTGCTGCATTGTCAGAGGTATCGTATTTCATTGGAGATGTTAAACCACTCCCGTCTGCTCTCTCAGGTGGACGGAAAAGATCCTGTGGCATTCTTAGAAGAAGGGCAGGGAAGTAATCACTGGTGTCCTGGCCAATGTTTATCCCTCAACCAACATTACTAAAGACAGATGATCTGGACATTATACCATTGCAGTTTCTGGGACCTTGCTGTGCACAAATTGGCTGCCACATTTCCGACGTTACAACACTTCAAAAGTACTTCATTGGTTGCAAAGCCCTTTGGTATGACCTGAGGTCGTGATAGGTATTGTACAAATGCAAGTCTTTCTTTATTGTTTATTTGTGCATCTGTGAAAGTGTGTCTACATGGCATTTTATTGCTTGTTCTGCAACATTTATCACATTGTGTGCTCATCAAATAAATGGAAAGCATTACTAAAATTTGTTGCTAAATAACCTAAACTTTTAATTAAAAAGCATTAAAAAATGATGTGAATGAAGACTTGACTTCAATTATTGAAAATTCAGCTAGTAAACTGTTTAATTTGGCTTGCCTTTTATCCCCAAACGAACAGAGCAATCAAACAATTGAATTCGCCAATGTTTAATTTTAGTTCCTCACTCACAAAAATACTTTTTTTTGTGTGGGAGCTGGACATTGGTGAGATCTATTGAATACACCAACAATAAATCTGGCTTCATATCGAAAGTGTGAGGAGAACTCCGAGGGAAGGAAACCTTGTTATCTCACATCTCGGTGATAAACAGAGAACAAATGATGGCTGTAAGTGTGGGAGAGTGCAACACCCTCGAGGGATTTGGATGATCTCAGTCTTGCTGAGATCAGACCATTGGAATGGCTAACTTTTTTATTGAAGAGAATCATAGATTGAATGAACAGAGCAGCGAGACATCCAGAAAGAGGTTACATTCTTTCACAAAAAGCAGTGACTGTGACTGCAAAAAAAAAGTACTTCAAAAATCTGAAATGTCTTAACAAGTTACCCAATACTGAAGTGTATTAAAGCTTTCATCTTTCTCTTAAACATCACAAATTTGACGCAATCAGGTAAAAATTGGTTTCAGCCCATCTCTGGGCTCAAAATAGGCAATGTGCTGTAAACCTGTGCCAGAAGCCAGGAGATTACCCAAAATTGGGCCTCAGGCTTTATTTTAATAATAGAGGCAAGCTGTGGCTGCCTGTTGCAACTCCCAAAATTAGCAAGCCAATTTGGGCCTGCTGCCTTGCCAGCAGTGGCGCTCAGGTAAGTCCTGGGGTAAGGGAGGGAGCAGTAATTTGTGGTGGGGGGCAAGAGTGGGCCAGCAGCAGCTCACAGTAGTGCTGTGGAGCCAGGAAGAGCACTGCTGTCCTCCCGGCTCCTCATAGGGTAAATAAAAAAAGCTTTCCCTACCCTTTAAGGGCTGCTGGCTATACTGCTGTAGACATGAAAAACTAGGCAGAGCATGCATAGTGCATTTATGCCTTTCACAACATCGGGGTTGTGGGTTCAAGTTCCTCTCCAGGGACTTGAGCATATAATGTAGGCTGGAATTTAAGTCAAGTACTGAGGGAGTGATGGACTCAGAGGTGCCATATTTCGGATGAAACATTAAACTGAGGCCCTGTCTTCCCTCTCAGCTTCCCTTAACTCTTGTGGCCAATTGAATACTTTGTGAATTGTAGTCACTGTTGTAATGTAGGAAAATGTAACAGGCAATTTGTACACAGCAAGGTTCTGCAAACTGCAGTGAGTTAAATGGCTACATAATCTGTTAGGGTTGGGTGAGGGATAAATGCTGGCCAGACACCAGAGAGAACTTATCTGCGCTTCTTCAAATAATGCCATAGAATCTTTTAGCTAAGAGGGAAAACAGAGCATTGGTTAACATTTCATCCAAAACATGGCATCTCCACTCCCTCAGTACGTAACTTAAATGCCAGCCTACATTACATGTTCAATTCCCTGGAGAGGAACTTGAACCTACAAACTTCTGATCTAGTGACAAGAGTGCTACCACTGATACACAGTTGACACAAATAGTTGGGTCTAAATTATGCCAAGAGGCTTGATTTTGAGGACCATGGTCAAATAGTTTGCTAACACTGACCGTCAAGTTTCACCAGAAGATGAGCACTTCAGTGAAAGGTGATGTACTTCACCATGGGCTATCACAATCAAGACAGGAGGGGAGAAATGTAGCTAAATAAAACTCTTCTCAATCAAACATCTTATTTGAAGAGGTAAGTGATCTTATTTCATTTTTGAGCAGGCTCTATCCTATTCTGACAATTGGAAATCCTATGGGGTTTGCAGAGTCTTTCAATCATGGAAGAAAATCATATCAAACGTGATTAAGACGCAGTATTCTCAATGCAAAACCGCAGTATGTTCTTCTTGAGAACTGTGCTTACACCAAATGTGGATGTGATTGCATTACAATCCAATCAGACCGTCAACAAAAGAAAGTAACTAAATATCTCTCTCAGGCTGTGTAAACACAAAATGCTGAACAGATGGCTAACATTTAAGACAAAACCTTCTCGGAAAAACAAGTTTGCTCATCCAACTTTGACTAAAACCATATTACCTTCTGAATTCCGTCCATTTTAAAAGTCTGGGACTGGCAGTAATCAGCAGTGAGATAGATTCAATCTTGTACTTCCATATATAGCAATCGTGGGCCTATGGTTCAACCGCTGGGCTAATTCTAAGGAAACCAGTTTTAGCAAAGTAAATACGGGGAAATGACAACACGACAAAAGTGCAAAAGTATACTTAAAACTCCTCAACATGCACACAAAACAAATTTTGGGAGCTATTTCAATCAAGAAAGTGCCAGCTTGAACATTTTGTCATAATGTTTTAATTCACACAGTCTACAGGCCTGGATGTGGTTTGAATGAGCATGAGCATTCCCCTTTGTCCTTTCAGGCCTCTGATTCCAAGTGAGACAAAATTGCAGATTGGGACAAAGATTCTGGGTGGAATTTTGTGCTCTATCCCGTGGCGGGTTTGAAGGCAGGGAGAGCAAAATATCAAGTGGATGGTTGCAGGGGGTGTTTCCCCACATTCTGCCTCTGCCAAAAGTAAGTTTGGGGAGGGAAGGCCTGTGCATGGCCTTCCTGCCTGCCGCCAATACAGGCCCTTAACTGGGCAATTAATACCCAGTTAAGGGCCTCTTCTTGCCACAGCCACAATTAGCCATGTGGCGGGTGGCCCTATCGACACATGGAAGCATGGCATGAAAAACCATGCGGGCTGCTTCCCGGCTCCGGCAGGGAGAGGGAGGGTTGCCCTTGTTAAAAGGCACTTAGTGCCTGAACGAGGGACTCGCCATTGGGAAAGTGAGGGGGGAGCCCGCTGAGGGCTACACCACTGCCCTTGCTGCCGATCCCCCCCCCCCTCCCACCGTGACCCCCAGCCCGTGAGACCTCTCACACCCTGACCTACTTGATGCCTGGTTCAAGTGACGCTCCTGGGCTTCTGGCAGGTGCACTTGCAGGCACTTCCGGCGCCATGGTCCTCGATCCCATGGAAGGCCCACCACTGTCCAGTTAAGTGCCTGATTGGCAGTAAATTCGGCGGGCCTTCCGCAGAAGAGGCGTCACGGGGATCTCGGTGTTGGTTTCTCCGGATGTCGACACCCACGCCGCCAGGATAAACTTCCCCCCTCTGTGCTTTTTCTTTTTTTCTTTGTTGGTGTTTTGTTTTACTTCAGGCTTGTGAGCAAAAGTCAAAAAAAAATGTCCTAGTAATGTAGGAACAAGAGCTTGTTCCTCCATTCAATGAGATCATGGCTGCCATCTATCTACCCTTCTCTCACCTTTACATGGTCCATCTCTAACACTTCCTTTCCCTTCCTCGACTTCTCTGTCTCCATCTCTGGGGATAGGCTGTCTACTAATATCCATTATAAGCCTACTGACTTCCACAGCTACCTGGACTACACTTCTTCACACCCTACCTCCTGTAAGGACTCCATTCCTTTCTCCCAGTTTCTCCATCTCCAACACATCTGCTCTGATGATGCCACCTTCCATGACGGTGCTTCTGATATGACCTCCTTTTCCCTCAACCGATGATTCCCGCCCACTGTTGTTGACAGGGCCCTCAACAGTGTCCAGCCCATTTCCTGCACCTCTACCCTCACCCCTTCCCCTCCCTCCCAGAACCGTGACAGGGTTCCCCTTGTCCTCACCTTCCACCCCATCAGCCTCCATATCCAAAGGATCATCCTCCGCCATTTCTGCCACCTCCAGCGTGATGCCACTACCAAACGCATCTTCCCCTCCCTTCCCCTGTCAGCATTCCGAAGGGATCGTTCCCTCCACAACACCCTGGTCCACTCCTCCATTACCCCCACCACCTCGTCCCCGTCCCATGGCACCTTCCCCTGCAATCGCAGGAGGTGTAATACCTGCCCATTTACCTCCTCTCTCCTCACTATCCCAGGCCCCAAACACTCCTTTCAGGTGAAGCAGCGAATTACTTGTACTTCTTTCAATGTAGTATACTGTATTCGCTGCTCACAATGTGGTCTCCTCTACATTGAGGAGACCAAGCACAGATTGGGTGTCCGCTTTGCAGAACACCTCCGCTCAGTCCGCAAGCAGGACCCTGAGCTTCCGGTTGCTTGCTATTTCAACACTCCCCCCTGCTCTCATACTCACATCTCTATCCTGGGCTTGCTGCAGTGTTCCAGTGAACATCAACGCAAGCTCAAGGAACAGCATCTCATTTTCTGATTAGGCAAACTACAGCCTGCCGGACTGAACATTGAGTTCAATAATTTCAGAGCATGATGGGCCCCCCATTTTACTTTTATTTTTAGTTATTTTTTCTTTTTCCTTTTTACATTTTTACAATTTTATTTCTTTTGTTTATTTCATTTCATTGTAAGTTTGTTCAGTTTGCTTACCCACGGTTTTTTTTCATGTTTGTACTTGCTGCTGCTTAATCTTCAGTTCGTTAACACCCTATCTGTACTAATGCTTTGTCTTTCAACACACCATTAACATATTGTTTGCCTTTGCTCCATGACCTCTTGGTCAGCTATATGGCCTTGTCCAATCTACACCTTCTCCTTTGTTATCTCTTGCCCCACCCCGGCTCACTTGCTTATAACCTTTGACATTTCTAATATTTCTAATAGTTCCGAAGAAGGGTCACTGACCCGAAACGTTAACTCTGCTTCTCTTTCCACAGATGCTGCCAGACCTGCTGAGTGGTTCCAGCATTTCTTGTTTTTATTTCAGATTTCCAGCATCCGCAGTATTTTGCTTTTATTATATTATTATCTATCTACCCTCCTTGGCTCCATATTCCTTGATACCCTGGGCTAGCAAAAATCTATCTATTTCAGATTTAAAATTGTTAATTGAGCTAGCATGTATTGCTTTTCTGTGGGAGAGAATTCCATGTTTCTATCACCCTTTGCTTGAAGAAGTGTTTCTGAACTTCTCTCCTGAATGGCCAGGCTCTGATTTTAAGGTTATGTTACATTTTCCTAGAATCCCCCACCAACTGGAAAAGTTTCTCTCTATCTACTGTGCCAATCTGTTTCAAAATTCTAAAAAAAATTCAATCAAATCACGACTAAATCTTTTATGTTCCAAGGAATACAAGCCTGGTTGATGTAATCTCTTTGTGCTGTACTGTTTCCAAGGCCAATATATCCTTTCTAAGGTGCAGCACTCAGAACTGTACACCGTACTGCATGTGGTATAACCCTGACTTTGGGTAGCTGAAGCAAACCTTCCTCCCCTTTATATTCTAGCCTTCTAGATATAAAGGCTAACATTCCATTTGCCTTTTTGATTATTTTCTGCACCAAACCACTACATTTTAGTTACAATCTATTTATATGGATCCCTAAATCTTTTTGGACCTTCACTAGCTCTCCACAATTTAAAAAATACTCAGATGTATCCTTTATTGGTCCAAAATGGATGACCTGACATTTCACATTTGAAATTCCAAACTATCACTCAAATATCACCCAAAGTGTAAACAGCTCACACATGTGCTGATGGATCTGTTATTTTTAAATAACGTTTGAATTTAATTTTAAATAATTTAATGGCACCAGAAAAGAGTGGCTTTGAATAAATGTATCAGGAACCAGGTGCTTCTGAGTTATCTTTCATTCCTGGCACAGGTCAATTGTCAGTGAATTTTCCCACTTTTGTTTTTGTGCAATAAAACCATTTCCTTTCACCTGCTTCCCAGTGGCACTTCGTGTAGCACTCAGCCATACAGATCTGAAAGGCCCAGAATGAATCCTTGGTCTGAGCTGTTAACTGATCTGAGTCAGGGCTGCAGTTGAGATGATACAACTGGCCTTGGTTGGCAAAGGAGGGGAAAAACCAACATAGGGTTCCTGCTCAAGATCACTAACCCCTGCTGGAAAGTGGGCATGTGTGGTAAGGCTTACCTGTGTGCCAGCCATTTTTGACTATGAACCGGATTGTTTGCAACTCTGGAGTCAAATTCGTCCCTGAGATGAGCTTCCGACTGCATATCTGCACTATCACTGTGACCACCTATTTCCACCTCCGTAACATCACCCGATGTCATCCCTGCCTCAGCTCATCAACTACTGAAACCCTCATCCATGCCTTTGTTACTTCTGGACTTGACTACTCCAATGCACTCCTGGCTGGCCTCCCTTTTTCTACCCTCCGTAAACTTGAGGTAATCCAAAACTCTGCTGCCTGTGTCCTTACTCGTACCAAGTCCCGTTCACCATTCACCCCTGTGCTCAGCGATCTACATTAGCTCCCGGTTAAGCAATGCCTCGATTTTAAAATTCTCATCCTTGTTTTCAAATCCCTCCATGTCCTCACTCCTTGACATCTCTGTAATCTCCTCCAACCCTACACCCCTCTGAGATATCCACACACCTGCAATTCTGGCTTCTTGAGCATCCCCGATTTTAGTTGCTGCACCATTGGCAGCCGTGGCTTCAGCTGACAAGGCCCCAAGCTCTGGAATTCCCTCCCTAAACCTCTCTAACTTTCTTTCCTCTTTTAAGATGCTCCTTAAAACTTAACTCTTTGACCACTGCTCTCATATCCCCCTAAGTGGCTCAGTGTCAAATTTTGTTTAATAATACATCTGTGAAGTGCCTTGGGATGTTTTACAATGTTAAAGGCACTATATAAATATAAGTTGTTGTTGTTGCTATTGATGAATGTATAGGGCTGATCTTAACTTTCAGCAGTGGTGGAAAATGGGCAGCAGAGGATTGCCTGCCTGTAATACACATCACCCAATTTTCCTTTCTGCAAATTTTAAGCTATTTTGTTTTTGATATTATTCATGCAAATATTGTGGTGCCAACTTGTGTTCAATTTAACAATGTTTTACTTTCATAAGAAGCCCAATGTTCCTCTTTCTCTCTCTCTCTTTCTCACTCTGATACATCCCCTTAATTTATTTATTTAGAGTCATACAGTCATAGAGTCAATCAGCATAGAAACAGGCCCTTCAGCCCACCGCATCCATGCCGACCACAATGCCTATCTATACTAAACCCACCTGCCTGCATTAATTCCATATCCCTCTATGCCTTGCTCATTCAAGTACCTGTCCAGATGCCTCTTAAATGTTGCTACTGTTCCTGCCTCCACCACCTCCTCAGGCAGCTCATTCCAGATACCCACTATTCTTTGTGTGAAACATTTACCCCTTTGATCCCCTTTAAACCTTCTCCTTCTCACCTTAAATCTATGCCCTCTAGTTTTAGTCACCCCTACCATGGGAAACAGACTCTGGCTATCTACCCTATCTATGCCTCTCATAATTTTATATACCTCTATCATGTCCGCTCTCAGACTCCTTCGCTCCAGGGAAAACAGACCCAGCCTATCCAATCTCTCTTTATAACTCAAACCCTCCAAACCAGGCAACATCCTTGTGAATCTTTTCTGCACTCTCTCTAGCTTAATCACATCTTTCCTGTAGTGCGGCGACCAGAACTGCACACAGTACTCCAAGTGCGGCCTAACCAAGGTTATGTACAACTGTAACATGACGTCCCAACTCTTGTACTCAATGCCTCAGCCGATGAAGGCAAGCATGCCATATGCCTTCTTCACCACCCTGTCTACCTGTGTTGCCACTTTCAGGGAACTATGTACTTGCACCCCAAGGTCTCTCTGCTCAACAACACTCCCCAGGGCCCTGCCATTCACTGTGTGTGTCCTGCCCTGGTTTAACTTCCCAAAATGCATCACTTCGCACGTGTTTGCGTTAAATTCTATTTGCCAATCCCCTGCCCACTTACCCAGTTGATCTATATCCTGTTGTAACCTTAGACAACCTTCTTCACTGTCCACTATACCACCAATTTTGGTGTCATCTGCAAACTTACTAATCATGCCCCCTACATTCTCATCCAAGTCATTAATATATATGACAAACAACAGAGGGCCCAGCACCAATCCCTGCAGCACACCGCTGGTCACCGGCCTCCAATCTGAAAAACAACCCTCCACTACCACCCTCTGCCTCCTATCACCAAGCCAATTTTGTATCCAATTGGCTAGCTCACCCTGGATCCCATGTGTTTGAACCTTCCGGACCAGCCTACCATGCGGGACCTTGTCAAAGGCCTTGCTAAAGTCCATGTAGACAACGTCCAAAGCCCTGCCCTCGTCAATCCTCTTGGTCACCTCCTCAAAAAACTCAAATTCGTGAGAGATAATTTTATTTTATTTAGAGATACAGCACTGAAACAGGCCCTTCAGCCCACCGAGTCTGTGCTGACCAACAACTACCCATTTATACTAATCCTACATTAATCCCATACTACACCCCCACCATTCTCCTACCACCTACCTACACTAGGGGCAATTTACAATGGCCAATTTACCTACCAACCTGCAAGTCTTTGGCTGTGGGAGGAAGCCAGATCACCCGGCAGAAACCCACACAGTCACAGGGAGAACTTGCAAACTCCGCACAGGCAGTACCCAGAGCTGAACCCCGGTCGCTGGAGCTGTGAGGCTGCAGTGCTAACCACTGTGCCACTGTGCCACTCTATTTCCCACGCACAAAGCCATGCTGACTATCCCTAATCAGACCTTGCCTTTCCAAATGCATATAAATCCTGTCTCTCAGTATCCCTTCCAATAACGTTTCCACCACTGATGTAAGGCTCACCGGCCTGTAGTTCCCTGGCTTATCCCTGCTGCCCTTCTTAAATAAAGGCACAACATTAGCTATTCTCCAGTCTTCCGGTACCTCACCCATGGCTAATGATGATACAAAAATCTCTGCCAGGGCCCCAGCAATCTCCTCCCTTGCTTCCCATAGCATCCTAGGACACACCTGGTCAGGCCCTGGGGATTTATCCACCTCAATGCGCTTCAAAACCTACAACACCTCCTCCTTTGTAATGTTGATATGCTCCAGGATATCACTGTTCCCTCCCTTGAACTCACTAGATTCCATGACCTTCTCCACAGTAAATACAGACGAGGTATTCATTTAAGACCTCACCCATTTCCAGTGGCTCCACACATAGATTACCACACTGATCCTTAAGGGGACCTACTCTCTCCCTAGCTACCCTTTTACTCTTAATATACTTATAGAATCTTTTAGGATTCTCCTTTATCTTATCTGCCAGGGAAATCTCATGGCCCCTTTTTGCCCCTCCTAATTTCCTTCTTAAGTGTACTCCTACATCCCCTATACTCCTCGAGGGACTCGCTTGATCTCAGCAGCCTATACCTGACATATGCCTCCTTCTTTGTCTTGACCTGACCCTCAATATCCCTCGTCAACCAAGGTTCCCTAAACTTGCCAGCCTTGCCCTGCAATTTAACAGGAACATGCCGGCCCTGAACTCTTCCTATCTCACTTTTAAAAGCTTCCCACTTGCCAGACATCCATTTACCTGTAAACAGCCTCTCCCATTCAACTTTTGAGAGTCCCTGTCTGATGCCATCGAAATTAGCCTTCCCCCAATTTAGGACTTCAACTTTGTTCTTGGTTATGATGCACATGTAACAAAATGTTCTGTGCTTACAACTTAA
Organism: Heterodontus francisci; assembly: GCF_036365525.1. Taxonomy (NCBI): domain Eukaryota; kingdom Metazoa; phylum Chordata; class Chondrichthyes; order Heterodontiformes; family Heterodontidae; genus Heterodontus; species Heterodontus francisci. The sequence goes on from NC_090388.1 coordinate 18,607,759, forward strand.
TGAATGCCTTTAGTAAATAGGAACTTTTGCCATTGAATTAACTCAGCTATTTATGTGAAACCCACTGAGCTTCTGAGCTATCTGCTTTGATGCCTGGGTCATGGTTTTGACGAATTAGGTTGATGCATTCACATTTCTTTTAAACTCCTGAGGTGGGAGTGGATAATTCATTAACACTTTAATGTGCACTTTGACAGAAGAGGAAGGTCAATTAGGTATGCTTGGTATCAGTCTTGATTGATTTGTTCTAAAGGAACTGCTCTCTTTGACTTACAGAAGGTGAATTTTCTATGCATACCAATAAACTTTAGCAGTTTCACTGCAATTTTTATTTTACCCTCTACTCCTGAACTCAAAGCTGTCATCTAAGAGAAATCACGTGCTCAGACCTCAGGCAATGCCACAGTGAACTAAGGACTTGGAGGTATGTAGAACACTCCGGGAAAAATACTTCTGTTTTTAACTCCCATGACTCCCAACCCATCCCCCCCACAAACCATAGGGAGGCTTGTGGCTTACTCTCAGTGTGTAACTGTCACCTTGGTAGTGATAGAATGTGTCTTCGACAGTGCTATCAAGTGGCACTTGCTCAGCTATAACCTGCTCACTGATGCTCAGTTTGGGTTCAGCCTTGGTCCAAACATGGACAAAAGAGCTGAACTCCAGGGGTGAAGTGAGAGGGACTGCCCTTGACATCAAGGCAGCATTTGACCAAGTATGGCAGCAAGGAGCCCTAGCAAAACTGAACTCAATGGGAATCGGCTGGTTGGAGTCATACCTAGCACAAAGGAAGATGGTTGTGGTTGTTGGAGGTCAATCATCTCAGGACACTACTGCAAGAGTTCCTCAGGGTAGTGTCCTGGGCCCAACCATCTTTAGCTGCTTCATCACTGACCCTCCCTCCATCATAAGGTCAGAAGTAGGGATGTTCGCTGATGATTGCACAATGATCAGCACCATTCGCGACTCCTCAGATACTGAAACAGCCCGTGTCCATATGCAGCAAGGCTCGGACAACATCCAGGCTTGGGCTGATAAGTGGCAAGTAACAATCGCACCACACAATGCCAGGCAATGGCTATCTCAAACAAGAGAGAATCTAATCATCTCCCCTTGACATTCAATGGCATTACCATCGCTGAATCCCCCATTATCAATATTCTGGGGGCCACCATTGACCAGAAACTGAACTGGAGCAGCCACATAAATGCTGTGGCTACAACAGCAGGTCAGAGGCTGGGACTTCTGGGGCAAGTAATTCACCTCCTGACTCCCTAATGCCTGTCCACCATCTACAAGGCACAAGTCAAGAGTGTGATGGAATACTCTCCACTTGCCTGGACAGGTGCAGCTCCAACAACACTCAAGACGCTCAACACCATCCAGGACAAAGCAGCCCGCTTGATTGGCACCTCATTCATCACCTTCAACATTCACTCCCTCCACCACCAACGCACCTGGCAGCTTGTGTACCATCTACAAGATGCACTGCAGCAACTCACCAAGACTCCTTTGACAGCATCTGCCAAACCCATAACTTCTACCACCCTAGAACGACAAGGGCAGCAGGTGCATGGGAACATCACCACCTGCAGGTTCCCCTCCAAGCCACGCACCATCCTGACTTGGAACTATATCACTGTTCCTCCACTGTTGCTAGGTCAAATTGGGGAGCGGTGGCATAGTGGTAATGTCACAGGACTAGTAATTCAGAGCCCATGATAATGCTCTGGGGACATGGGTTTAAATCCCACCATGGCAGATGGTGAAATTTGAATTTAGTCAATAAAATCTGAAATTAAAAAATGATGATGACCATGAAACCATTGACAATTGTTGTAAAAACCCCAGCTGATTCACTGGTGCCTTTTAGGGAAGGAAATCTGCTGTCCTCACCTGGTCTGGCCTGCATGTGACTCCAGACCCACCGCAATGTGGTTGACTCTTAGATGCCCTCTGAAATGGCCTAGCAAGCCACTCAGTTGTCAAGGGTAATTAGGGATGGGCAAAAAATGCTGGCCTAGCCAGCGACTCCCACACACGAATAAAAAAAACCCTGGAACTCCCTTCCTAACAGCACTGTTGTTGTATCTACACCACCAAGGACTGCAGCGGTTCAAGAAGAAAGTTCACCACTACCTTCTCAAGGGCAATTAAGGATGGGCAAAAATGCTGGCATAGCCAGTAACGTCCACATCCCCCGAATGAATTAAAAAAAAGCTTAGTTGAGTAATAGCACCCTTGCCTTTGTGTTTGAAAGCTGTATGTTCAAGGGCCATCCCAGTACTTGCGTACATAACCTAGGCTAACATTCAGTTCCCCAACAAGCAGTGCCATTTTCTCAAAGCTTTTAGCTGCTTTGCAACTCAGCATGGAAATAAATAAAGTCGCGTTGTTAGCAAAGCCTAATATAATTGGCAAATTTTATTCATGCATGGGATGTGGGCATTGCTGGCTAGACCAGCATTTATTGTCCATCCCTAACTGCCCTTGAGAGGGTGGTAGTGAGTTGCCTTCTTGAACCCTTGCAGTCCATGTGGGGTAGGTACACCCACAGTGCTGTTAGGAAGGGAGTTCCAGGGTTTTGACCCTGCAACTGTGAAGGAACGACAATATAGTTCCAAGTCAGGATGGTGTGTGGCTTGGAGGGGAACTTGCAGGTTGTGGTGTTCCCATTGTTAAGACCAGGTAAGAGGAGTCTATGGTTTCCCTCTCAGCCTTTGCCTGGTTTAACCGTAACAAGGTTTTATTTTAAAACACCGTGTTTTTAGCTCCCCCTCGTGAATCCTTGTTCACTGTTCTCATTGTAAGGCAAAGAAATCAGACAGGTTTCATTCGATTTAAACAAGAAAGGGAGAAGTTTATTAATCTTAAACTCTAATCCGGTTAACGACTATGAATATGTGACGCGACCACGCTAGCATGCATATGCGATAAACATACATGCAGATAGAGACAGAAAAAGTAGAAAGAACAAAGGGGAACAGTTTGAGGCAATATCTGTTAGATATTTACTGTCCTTTAAGTTCAATGTGGAGTCTGGTTGCCGGTAAATCCCGCTGTTCGTTAGGGCCCAGTTCACGTTTCAACTTGTTTCGATGTCAGAGTCTTTTCTCTCTTGAGGTTTACGTATCTTCCCTGGGTCCGGTGGCTTGGGAGATAGCGAGAGAGAGAAACAGCCAAGCGAGAGACTTGCATTTTCCAGCTTCAGTTGCAAAACTGCCTTCTGATCCTTTCTGTGTGGCACAATCCAAAAAACCCCAGGTTGCCCAGCAGGTTGGTCATGTGACTAGCTCCTTATTTGGAACAGCCTCTCATGTGCGGTGTGTAGATTGTATTACCTTAGCAGTCCCTGGAATGCGCTTCCTTACACCTTCACTGTCTGGTGATCAAAATCCATTTGGGTTAATTGACTCCACAAGCAGCATCTTTTATTATGCAAATATTTTTCCAGCCCAGTGTCTGTTATTTCTTCACTCCAGCAACAGTTTAAAATCAATGCTCATATGACAAAATTAATATGTCTCATTCTTGGCAGGTGGAGGTCTGCGTGACACCATGCAACTGCTGCCCTTGTCCTTCTGGATGGTAGAGGTTGCAGGTTTGGAAGGTGCTATCTAAGGAGCCTTGGTGCATTGCTGCACTGCATCTTGTAGATGGTACATACTGCTGCCACTGTGCATTGGTGGTGGAGGGAGTGAATGTTTGTGGATAGGGTGCTAATCAAGCAGGCTACTTTGTCCTGGATGGTGTTGAGCTTCTTGAGCATTGTTGGAGCTGCACCCATCCAGGCAAGTGGAGAATATTCTATCACACTCCTGACTTGTGCCTTGTAGATGGTGGACTGGCTTTGGGAGTCAGGAGGTAAGTAACTTGCCACAGGATTCCTGACCTCTGACCTGCTCCTTGTAGCCATGGTATTTATATGGCTACTCCAGTTGAGTTTCTGGTCAATGATAACCCCCTGGTTGTTGATAGTGGGATATTCAGTGATGGTAATGCTGTTGAATGTCAAGAGGAGATGATTAGATTCTCTCTTGTCTGAGATAGCCATTGCCAGGCATTGTGTGGTGCGAATGTTACTTGCCACTTATCAGTCGAAGCCTGGATATTGTCCAGGTCTTTCTGCATTTCTACACGGACTGCTTCTGTATCCGAGGAGTCGCTAATGGTGCTGATCATTGTGCAACCATCAGCGAACATCCCTACTACTGTCCTTATGATTGAAGGAAGATCATTGATGAAGCAACTGAGGATGGTTGGGCCTAGGACACTACCCTGAGGAACTCCTGCAGTGATGTCCTAGAGCTGAGATGATTGTGCTTCAATAACCACAACCATCTTTCTTTGCGTTAGGTTTGACTCCAACCAGCTGAGTGCACAACGACATATTTGATACTTATAATTTATAGAATCACACAGCACAGAGGGAGGTTATTCACCCTATTGTGCCTGTGCCAGCTCTTTCATGTTGTGTTTCTCTTTTTTTACACAAACACACCAATAAAAACACAGACAAGATTGGTGAATCTAAAAGGTGGTTTCTTTTACTGAAGGTACTAACTTACATACAGCTTACATACAGCAATACTGGGAAGGTATGATAACATGCCTTATCTCAGTAGCTGCTTCCAACAACTGCCTAGAGATCTCATTGGTCTGTAAATCACATCCTGTTGGTTATGAACAGCCATTTTAGATACACCCCTTAAAGTAATACCACAATATCTGCCTTTTTTCTAACTAAATTAAAGATACGTCAGTATAATTGAACTATTTACAATACAGCAAATGAAAAAGGTATCAAATGTTTAAAATATACAGCAACAAATTAACAAGTCTCTAAAGCGTATTGAAGGTCCAATGATATGCCCCGACTTGGTCACTGTAAGTTTAGTTTGTAGTCGCTATCCAGTCTCACAGTTTTGACTGTCAGTGGGAATGTTGGGTTTAGGTCGTGTCTTCAAACGTGTCCTGTCGGCAATGGGATCGCTCGGCACATCTTGGGGGTCTGGAATTAAACACATGCGCAGATAGACACAGAAAAGTAGAAAGTAATATCTGGGGTTTATTTTCTGTCCTCTGATTTCAATGTAGAGTCTTTGATTGCAGTTAAATCTTGATGTTTCGTTGGGGCCCAGTGGACGCTTTCAACCCTGTTTCCTGTTTCAATGTAGGAGTCTTCTCTCTTGAGGTTTAAGTGTCTTCAGTGAATCCGGAAATTCATGAGAGAGAGACAGGCAGGAGAGAAGTTCTTTCTTCAAGTTTAGTTGCAGCCTGACCCAAACTGTTCTATAAGCAGTTCAAAACCAAACCTGGGCCAGCAGGTTAGTCATGTGACTAGTTGTTGTTTTTTAACAAACTCCCCTGCGTTTTTGTGGATTCCTTTCATCTTAGTAGACACCCGCAGTGAGTTGGGGGGTTGGGGTGGGGGGGGAAATGGAATTCTGGCTTGTTCCACATTCAATGTCTGGTGATCGAAATCCATTTGGGTTAATTGGATCAGGGAGCCGTTCTATTGTCTCTCCAGGCAACTGTCTCTTGGTATGCAAATTTTTCCAGCCACTGCTGATCTCTTTAAACAATTCATCTCTTCACTCCAGCAACAATTTAAAATTAATGTTTCATATGGCAAAATTAATATGCCTCATTCTTAGCAGGTGGGGTCTTCATGACAGTCTGCAGTTGCTCCTGTGGTCTGTAGGCTTAACATTTGTGTCAATGCTGTGGATTGTCACCAATATGAGGTCTTTACAGGCCGATTGGCCTGCAGTTGATGGAACTGTGGTATCCACAATGTAAAAATTTGTGGCGACCAGGGTGAGTTGTTACATCTGCACTCAAGCGGTATGGATCCCAAAGATGGAATCGCTGAACCATAGTACACAGTGACCTTGGCGGTGGTCAGTTCAGCCGTAGTTTGCCATTTCCATGGATACATATTTTTCAAGATACGGGGTGGTATAATATTGGTGCTCGCGCCTGTGTCAATCTTGGTCCAGAGTATATGCTTGCCAGGTTTTTGTGGGTAAATAATCTGGATGCTAGCAAAGGCTTCCATGTCGATATACTTTGTGAGGTTGACAGTATGAAACGCCTGCTCATTTTGTGTGTCAGTGCCTTGGTCATGTTCACTTTCCAACCTTTCAGTCTGGCTAGTCATCTCGTGTACTTTTTGCCTTTGAAATTTGGGCTGTTCCCTCTGTCTGTTAGATTGCCATACTCGTCGTGCATCCAACTGTGGCTCGTCTTGTTGTGACTTGGATTTTGGAATTGGCGCTTCCGGTGCCCTCTGTTGCCATATGCTTTGCAACTATAATGGAAGACCACACTGCCTATATGGCTTGCCAGGTTTGGCTGTGTTGGCATTGGAGCCAATGGTAGATGAGGTACACAAGGTTTGTAAGCTCTGCCTGACCATAAGGTTGGCTTCAAATTTACGTCCGCTTTTAAGCAAGGCATCTAGGTAGCCTTTGAATTGGCTAAGGAGATCTTTTTGGAATGCCTCAATGGGGGTGGAAACTATCACAAGCTCGATAATCCTGTCAGATAGCTCAGCCTCATAAAAGTTGCAATCACACCCCTTATCTCTACATTGACTCACAAATTGGATTATTGTCTCCTTTGGCTGCTGCCGGAATAACACAAACTTGAGGCGGTGTATTCTGAAGTTGAGTTTGACTTTCAACTGGCCTTCCAATATGGACCATATTTTACTCGGGTCTTTTAAGTCATCCTCCAAAAGACCAGATGTATTAAACCTGTGGAGGCTTTCATTCCCAATAGCAATCATAACTTTAATTGCTTGCCTATCTGGCTCAGCAACAGCCTACAAAACACAGTTCCATTCTCTGTCTGGACAACTTAAAATCAGTGAGGAGGTCTGCTGCCTTCCAATATGGGATGGAAGCTTTGTGGTCATTTAGTCTTGAACAGAATCAGGATTTAAACTTGCACAGCCCTTAAGGGGTTAAGTTCTGTGACTCCACTGGCTTGCAGTAACGTTGATGGCCACACCTAATTGTCAGAGTTGGGATTAACGGCACTGTTGCTGCCGGCCCGCTCTTTTGCGAGGCCATACCCACAAAGCTGAGCTTTGGAGCCAAATATTTAAATGGCAATAAAGGTCTTTTTCAGCCTTCTCAAAGCTGTTGGAGACTGCCGTTTGATGGACTTCTTATTTTTTATTTTCCGGCCCTGTCTCGAGCATTTGGTGACACCAACCACCGCACCCCACCACCCCCACCTCCACGCCCCTGCCCCGTACTCCCAGTCCAGTGCCCTGACGCCCAATACCACAGCTCAAGGAGTCGGTTATACAAAATATTTTTTTTCTGAGCAAGTTGTATCAGCAATTGGACTCAGACTAACATTCCCTTAATGTAAAACCATAGAATTGAGACTCGATGTCTGCCAGTCGACGTGAGGTGCGATGTCCCGACGATGCGGGCCTGCTGTGAGTCTGACGCCAACATTATTGCAGAGACACTGACACAGACTTCAACGCTGCTGCAAGGATCACAGTCGAACCCGATCAGCTTCCAAACTTTCACACCTGATCTTCTGTTGCAAGTGGATGGGTTCAGCTTTGCAGGCTGAGCAAAAACTTGAAGTCAGATCTTCAACAACCACCAACTGCCATCATATTGCGTTTCTTGTTTTAACACAAACACACGAATCACACAGACAAAATCAGTGAATCTAAAAGGTAGGTTCTTTTATTGAGCGTACTAACTTATATACAGCAATACTAGGAAGGTAGGGTAGCACGTCTTATCTCTGTAGCTGCTTCCAACATCTGCCTAGCGATCACATTGGTCTGTACATCTCATCCTGTCCGGTGATGGACAGCCATCTTAGATACGCCCCTTAAAGTAATACCACAACATTTGAAAGAGCTATCCAGTTAGCCCCACACCTCCTGCTCCTTTCCCATTGCCCTGCAAATTTTTCCACTTTCAAATATTTATCCAATTCCCTTTTGAAAGTTACTATTGAATCTGTTTCCATCACCCTTTCAGGCTATGTATTCCAGATCATAAGAACATGCTGCATAAAATAAGTTGGATAACATTGTAATATTAGACATTCAAACTCAATGATATTTACTTCAGTCTCATGATACCTATTGGATTTGGCAGAAGATTTGTGATTGGTGATTATATTTTTCAAGAGTAGCAAGTTTCCAGTGATGCTGCTGCTGGGTTGATGGGTTCACAGCACAGTTGTGAAATTTGTCTGCGAAAGTGGCCTATCCTTTCCCTTTGGGGCAACTGTTTGAGTCTGCCCTGTGGGAATCTGCATAACTGTAGTTGCTTGTACGTTTGTCGGGTAAATTAGCAGTCAACAAGCTCCAGGTTAGAACTCAACATGAAATGCCTGGCTTAGATTGCATCTGTAGGGGAGACGGTGGTGTAGTGTCACAGAGCTAGTAGTCCAGAGGCCCACGCTAATGTCCTGGGGATACAAGTTCAAATCCCACATGGTAGCTGGTGGAATTTATAGTCAATTAATTGATAAAAATTTGGAATTGAAAGCTAGTCTTGGTAATGGTCCCTTGAAACTATCATTAATTGTTGTAAAAACCCATCTGGTTCACTAATGTCCTTTAGGGAAGGAAAACTGCTGTCCTTACCTGGTCTGGCTTACATGTGACTCCAGACCCACAGCAATGTGCTTGACTCTTAAATGCTCTCTGAAATGGCCCAGAAAGCCACTCAGTTGTCAAGGGCAATTAGGGATGGGCAACAAATACTAGCCTTATCAGTGATGCCCACATCCCATGAAAGAATTTTTAAAAATGTGCCTAGTCTTGTGTGTGATTGAAATGCACTGGATATCATCTGTATCGTACGTAAGATATATTTGCAGCCCAAAGTTACAGTCAGAAAGATAAATATTAAAAAGATATTCACAATTTATCTCAAGCAACTGGCCTCATTGGCAGATTGACTTAGAAATTCGATTGCTGCCTGATGGCGGTAAGGGCTGGTCCCTCATCATGTCCAAGTTATGGAGCATGCAACAGAGGACCACAAATCTGGATACCCACTTAGGGCTGTACTGCAAATCTGCTCTCAAATAATTCAGGCAGTGGAAGCATTGCTTGAGCACACCAACTGTCTGTTCATTGGGTTTTCTGGTAACAGAATGCCTCTCGTTGCGGGCCAGCTCTGCAGCTGTGGCCAGTTTCCTGACAGGAGTCATGAGCAAGTCTGGAGGGGATATTCGTAGTTACCCAGTATCCAGCCTAACATCCCGATGGCCTGCTTGGAATGAAGGTAGCACAAAAGATTGGAATAAGATAAATGAATCCTGACTGCTGCCAGGAAACCAGGTACAGAACTACACGATGTGCTGCCTGTTTTTTTTTTCATTCACTGGATGAGGGTGCACTGGCAAGTCCAGCATTTATTGCCCATGTCTAATTCCCCTTGAGAAGGTGGCAGCGAGCCACTTTCTTGAACCACAGCAGTCTGTGTGGTGAAGGTACTCCCGCAGTGCTGTTAGGTAGAGAATTCCAGGATTTTGACCCAGCGATGTTGAAGGAACAGCGATACATTTCCAAGTCAAAATGGTGTGTGACTTGCAGGGGAACTTGGAGTTGATGGTGGGGAGTGCACCTGCTGCCCTTGTCCTTCTAGATGGTGGAGGTCACGGGCTTGGGAGGTGCTTTCTAAGAAGCCAAGCTGGACATTGAAAGAGTGAAATCCCTTTCTATTCAGAAATATGCCAGGCCGGTGATGGGAGGCACACAAGAAAATGTGGGTCCAGACTGTAGCAACTTGCACCCTGGAATGCAGGTGAAGCCTACTGCTCACTCAGACCATGGGAAATGAGATGTAGCTGTTTTTCCTGGTGTAGAGGGCCTCAGTGATCATTCTGATACTGCAAACTGTGAGGTGTCACTGATGTTACCTGCTGTAGCCTGCAAGGAGCCTGTTGTATAAAAGTTAGGGGCAGTAGTGACCTTGACCACCACCGTCATTTATGTCCCGCTAGTTCAAGGCTCAGGTTGTAGCTGCTGCAGGTGACATAGCTCAGTGACAGTTTCCTTAGTGATGGAAAGGTATTTGAAATGTTGGCTCTTTTTTAATTCCTCCTTCACCCCCACCGCCCACCCCTCATTTCTGGACAGGCAGGTGAGGGTTACAGGGAGGTGTTGAACAATCTGACACCAATACGACTCCATCTCCAGCCGTTTACATATTTACTGCCCTAAATCAGCCCAACAACGATGGTGCTGCACATGTTTTTCAGGTGCAAAACAAGCGGCAAAGAATCCAACATGTAAGAGCTGTCCAGGAGAAAAAATTTCTGATCTTAACTCTCGTGCCCTCCATTCCCCAGCCTACTGGCAGGCTTGACAGGCCTTCTCTTACTACCTAAGTGTCAGCTTCGTTGAGCAGTAGCAGGAAGAGGGCCAGAAGTGCTCCCCCTGGGGGCCTACAAGGCATTCTTGGATCTCTCCAGTCCCAGCCTGCCCTGATCTCCAATCATTCATCGAGATGCCAGAAGCAACGTTCCGCTTCCTGATTACTGCCATAATGGTTGACTTACCCAACCAGAAAAGGAAAGAGGCAAAAAGAAACAACATTGAAAGCCTTCTTCTTCATCCACTTCTCGACAGCTGCCTGGATTCTCCCTGCTCACCCACTCCCAATCGCTGCTTGGATTCTCCCTCCTCATGCCATCTCGATTGCTGTCTAGATTCTTCCACCTCACCTACTCCTGTTTGCTTCTTGGATTCTCCCGCCTCACCCACTCCTAATTGCTATTTAGATTCTCCCTCTTCACACTGTCTCGGCTGCTGTCTGGATTCTCCCTCCTCGCACACTCTTGATTGCTGTCTAGATTCTTCCGCATTACCCCATTTCAATCACTGCCCATATTCATCCTTCTTCCCCCATCTCTCGAGTGTACCTGGAGGCTTTTAGAGGATTCCTATCTTCTTCCACTAAATTCCGGGGTCTCCTTCTAAATCCCACTGCCTCTGACCAACCAAGCAGTCAAGCTGGCTAGGGGCTGGGATGGACACCTTGCCATTAAGATTGGCAGGGTCTCCACGTCCCTGGCCCTGCTACTTGTTTACCTGCTTCTAGGCTTCCCTGTACCCTTTCTGACTCCCTGTTAGTATCAGGGCCATTGATCCTCAATGAAGTTCAGGTAGGGGAAATGCTCCCTGAAGACCCCCTGTGAGTAAGGCTTCGTGCAAAATACCCTCCCCCTCCCTCTTCTGTGAGTTGTTCCTACTCTCCCCTGTCTTTCCTGCTGATCCCCCTCATCTTCCAGCCCCGACGGTAGCCTACCTGTCCACCCATGACTGCAGTACAAATGTTTGAAAGGCAGCCAAAAATAATGCAGCAACAGCTAAAACTTCTTCTCAAAAGTCAGAATGAAGTTTCCACAGTCAGAAAACAGGCCAGAAAATACCCAGCTGTTAACCAACAACCTCAAATGACAAACTAGTAACTAACCTGTGTGGAGGAGATAAGCCCTATAAATAGCATTGTTAAAGAGTGTATCTTGTCTGTCAGTGCCATGAGTTGCTGGACCAGTTTATCACATGGTGAGTCAGGAGCTGGGGGAGCCTAATATCTCAAATGAGTGCTACAACAATTATTTTAAAATTTTAATCTGTGATTTAAATAGTCCTAGAGTGTGCCCTGAATAACTACAGTGCACCCCAATCCAATTAGGCAGGCGGCACACTTGTGATACACAGGATTGGATTTAGTTGTCCCGCTGCCGGGAGAGGTGGCAGGTGCAGAAAATGGTGGCCGCCCCACACGGGACCCATGCTGCTGTGCCGCCGTAATTACGTGGCGGGCAACCACTTAACGTATTGACAGCGGCTCCCTCCCCCAATCATGTGGTGGGGACGGCACTGGCGACGTCGTTCACAGCATCTCCTGATGCAGGAGCAGGTGCTGGCACCATTTTTAAAAGGCTGCTGGGCCTGCAAACAGTTCAAAATAATGCACAGCTGACACCTTCCCTCCATATACTAAAAAATTCAGAGTTGACACCTTCCCCCAATACACTAGATAATGCAGAGTGGACCCCTTTGCCCCATATACTAAATATTGCAGAGTTGACCCCTCCTCTCCCATATTCTAAATAATGCAGAGTTGACCACTTCCCTCCCATACTCGAAAGAATGCAGAGTTGAACCCTTCCCCCCATATTCGAAATAATGTAGAGTTGACCCTCTTCCCTCCCATATTCTAAATAATGCAGAGTTGACCCCTTCCCTCCCATACTCTAAATAGTGCAGAGCTGACCCCTTCCCTCCCATGCACTAAATAATGTAGGGTTGGCCCCTTCCCTCCCATACTCTAAATAATGCAGAGTTGACCCCTTCCCTCCCATACTCTAAATAATGCAGAGTTGACCCCTTCCCTCCCATACTCTAAATAGTGTAGAGCTGACCCCTTCCCTCCCATGCACTAAATAATGTAGGGTTGACCCCTTCCCTCCCATACTCTAAAGAATACAGAGCTGACCCCTTCCCTCCCATAGTCTAAATAATGCAGAGTTGACCCCATCCCTCCCATACTCTAAATAGTGCAGAGCTGACCCCTTCCCTCCCATACTCTAAATAATGCAGAGTTGACCCCTTCCCTCCCATACTCTAAAGAATGCAGAGTTGACCCCTTCCCCCCATATTCTAAATAATGTAGAGTTGACCCCTTCCCACCATATTCTAAATAATGTAGAGTTGACCCCTTCCCCCATATTCTAAATAATGTAGAGTTGACCCCTTCCCCCATATTCTAAAGAATGCAGAGTTGACCCCTTCCCTCCCATACTCTAAAGAATGCAGAGTTGACCCCTTCCCCCAATATTCTAAATAATGTAGAGTTGACCCCTTCCCCCCATATTCTAAATAATGTAGAGTTGACCCCTTCCCCCCATATTCTAAATAATGTAGAGTTGACCCCTTCCCTCCCATATTCTAAATAATGCAGAGTTGACCCCTTCCCTCCCATACTCTAAATAATGCAGAGCTGACCCCTTCCCACCATATTCTAAATAATGCAGAGTTGACACCTTCCCTCCCATACTCCAAATAATGCAGAGCTGACCCCTTCCCTCCCATGCACTAAATAATATAGAGTTGACCCCTTCCCTCCCATACTCTAAATAATGCAGAGCTGACCCCTTCCCTCCCATGCACTAAATAATGTAGAGTTGACCCCTTCTATCCCATATTCTAAATAATGTAGAGTTGACCCCTTCCCTCCCATATTCTAAATAATGTAGAGTTGACCCCTTCCCTCCCATGCACTAAATAATATAGAGTTGACCCCTTCCCTCCCATATTCTAAATAATGTAGAGTTGACCCCTTCCCTCCCATGCACTAAATAATGTAGAGTTGACCCCTTCCCTCCCATATTCTAAATAATGTAGAGTTGACCCCTTCCCTCCCATGCACTAAACAATGCAGAGTTGACCCCTTCCCTCCCATACTCTAAATAATGCAGAGTTGACCCCTTCCCTCCCATACTCTAAATAGTGTAGAGCTGACCCCTTCCCTCCCATGCACTAAATAATGTAGGGTTGACCCCTTCCCTCCCATACTCTAAAGAATACAGAGCTGACCCCTTCCCTCCCATAGTCTAAATAATGCAGAGTTGACCCCATCCCTCCCATACTCTAAATAGTGCAGAGCTGACCCCTTCCCTCCCATACTCTAAATAATGCAGAGTTGACCCCTTCCCTCCCATACTCTAAAGAATGCAGAGTTGACCCCTTCCCCCCATATTCTAAATAATGTAGAGTTGACCCCTTCCCACCATATTCTAAATAATGTAGAGTTGACCCCTTCCCCCATATTCTAAATAATGTAGAGTTGACCCCTTCCCCCCATATTCTAAAGAATGCAGAGTTGACCCCTTCCCTCCCATACTCTAAAGAATGCAGAGTTGACCCCTTCCCCCAATATTCTAAATAATGTAGAGTTGACCCCTTCCCCCCATATTCTAAATAATGTAGAGTTGACCCCTTCCCCCCATATTCTAAATAATGTAGAGTTGACCCCTTCCCTCCCATATTCTAAATAATGCAGAGTTGACCCCTTCCCTCCCATACTCTAAATAATGCAGAGCTGACCCCTTCCCACCATATTCTAAATAATGCAGAGTTGACACCTTCCCTCCCATACTCCAAATAATGCAGAGCTGACCCCTTCCCTCCCATGCACTAAATAATATAGAGTTGACCCCTTCCCTCCCATACTCTAAATAATGCAGAGCTGACCCCTTCCCTCCCATGCACTAAATAATGTAGAGTTGACCCCTTCTATCCCATATTCTAAATAATGTAGAGTTGACCCCTTCCCTCCCATATTCTAAATAATGTAGAGTTGACCCCTTCCCTCCCATGCACTAAAGAATGTAGAGTTGACCCCTTCTTCCCATATTCTAAATAATGCAGAGTTGACCCCTTCCCTCCCATGCACTAAATAATGTAGAGTTGACCCCTTCCCTCCCATATTCTAAATAATGTAGAGTTGACCCCTTCCCTCCCATGCACTAAACAATGCAGAGTTGACCCCTTCCCTCCCATATTCTAAATAATGTAGAGTTGACCCCTTCCCTCCCATGCACTAAATAATTTAGAGTTGACCTCTGCCCTCACATACTCTAAAGAATGCAGAGTTAACCCCTTCCCCCCATATTCTAAATATTGTAGAGTTGACCCCTGCCCTCACATACTCTAAAGAATGTAGACTTGACCCCTTCCCTCCCATATACTAAATAATGTAGAGTTGACCCCTTCCCTCCCATGCACTAAATAATCCAGAGTTGACCCCTTCCCCACACACTAAATAATCCAGAGTTGACCCCTTCCCTCATACATTAAATAATGTAGCGTAGACCCCTTCCCTCATGCACTAAATAATGTAGAGTAGACCCTTCCCTCATGCACTAAATAATGTAGAGTTGACCCCTTCCCCATACACTAAATAATCCAGAGTTGACCCCTTCCCTCATACATTAAATAATGTAGAGTTGACCACATCCCTCATGCACTAAATAATGTAGAGTTGACCCCTTCCCCATACACTAAATAATCCAGAGTTGACCCCTTCCCTCATACATTAAATAATGTTAAGTTGACCCCTTCCCTCATGCACTAAATAATGTAGAGTTGACCCCTTCCCCATACACTAAATAATCCAGAGTTGAACCTTTCCTCCCATACATTAAATAATGCAGAGTTGACCCCTTCCCTCATTGGCTAAATAATGTAGTGTTGACCCCTTCCCTCCCATATTCTAAATAATGCAAAGTTGACCCATTCCCTCATAGGCTAAATAATGCAGAGTTGACCCCTTCCCTCATTCGCTAAATAATGTAGTGTTGACTCCTTCCCTCCCATATTCTAAATAATGCAGAGTTGACCACTTCCCTCATAGGCTAAATAATGCAGAGTTGACCCCTTCCCTCATTCGCTAAATAATGTAGTGTTGACCCCTTCCCTCCCTTACTCTAAATAATGCAGACCTGACCCTTTCCCTCCCATGCACTAAATAATGTAGAGTTGACCCCTTCCCTCCCATACTCTAAATAATGCAGAGTTGACCCCGTCCCCCCATATTCTAAATAATGTAGAGTTGACCCCTTCCCTGCCATATTCTAAATAATGCAGAGTTGACCCCATCCCCCCATATTCTAAATAATGTACAGTTGACCCCTTCCCTCCCATATTCTAAATAATGCAGAGTTGACCCCTTCCCCCATATTCTAAATAATGTAGAGTTGACCCCTTCCCTCCCATATACTAAATAATGTAGAGTTGACCCCTTCCCTCCCATGCACTAAATAATGTAGAGTTGACCCCTTCCCTCCCATATTCTAAATAATGTAGAGTTGACCCCTTCCCACTCATGCACTAAATAATGTAGAGTTGACCCCTTCCCTCCCATATTCTAAATAATGTAGAGTTGACCCCTTCCCTCCCATGCACTAAATAATGTAGAGTTGACCCCATCCCTCCCATATTCTAAATAATGCAGAGTTGACCCCTTCCCTCATTCGCTAAATAATGTAGTGTTGACCCCTTCCCTCCCTTACTCTAAATAATGCAGAGCTGACCCTTTCCCTCCCATGCACTAAATAATGTAGAGTTGACCCCTTCCCTCCCATACTCTAAATAATGCAGAGTTGACCCCGTCCCCCCATATTCTAAATAATGTAGAGTTGACCCCTTCCCTCCCATATTCTAAATAATGCAGAGTTGACCCCATCCCCCCATATTCTAAATAATGTACAGTTGACCCCTTCCCTCCCATATTCTAAATAATGCAGAGTTGACCCCTTCCCTCCCATATTCTAAATAATGCAAAGTTGACCCATTCCCTCATAGGCTAAATAATGCAGAGTTGACCCCTTCCCTCATTCGCTAAATAATGTAGTGTTGACTCCTTCCCTCCCATATTCTAAATAATGCAGAGTTGACCACTTCCCTCATAGGCTTAATAATGCAGAGTTGACCCCTTCCCTCATTCGCTAAATAATGTAGTGTTGACCCCTTCCCTCCCTTACTCTAAATAATGCAGACCTGACCCTTTCCCTCCCATGCACTAAATAATGTAGAGTTGACCCCTTCCCTCCCATACTCTAAATAATGCAGAGTTGACCCCGTCCCCCCATATTCTAAATAATGTAGAGTTGACCCCTTCCCTGCCATATTCTAAATAATGCAGAGTTGACCCCATCCCCCCATATTCTAAATAATGTACAGTTGACCCCTTCCCTCCCATATTCTAAATAATGCAGAGTTGACCCCTTCCCCCATATTCTAAATAATGTAGAGTTGACCCCTTCCCTCCCATATACTAAATAATGTAGAGTTGACCCCTTCCCTCCCATGCACTAAATAATGTAGAGTTGACCCCTTCCCTCCCATATTCTAAATAATGTAGAGTTGACCCCTTCCCTCCCATGCACTAAATAATGTAGAGTTGACCCCATCCCTCCCATATTCTAAATAATGTAGTGTTGACCCCTTCCCTCCCATATTCTAAATAATGCAGAGTTGACCCCTTCCCTCATTCGCTAAATAATGTAGTGTTGACCCCTTCCCTCCCTTACTCTAAATAATGCAGAGCTGACCCTTTCCCTCCCATGCACTAAATAATGTAGAGTTGACCCCTTCCCTCCCATACTCTAAATAATGCAGAGTTGACCCCGTCCCCCCATATTCTAAATAATGTAGAGTTGACCCCTTCCCTCCCATATTCTAAATAATGCAGAGTTGACCCCATCCCCCCATATTCTAAATAATGTACAGTTGACCCCTTCCCTCCCATATTCTAAATAATGCAGAGTTGACCCCTTCCCCCATATTCTAAATAATGTAGAGTTGACCCCTTCCCTCCCATATTCTAAATAATGTAGAGTTGACCCCTTCCCTCCCATGCACTAAATAATGTAGAGTTGACCCCTTCCCTCCCATATTCTAAATAATGTAGAGTTGACCCCTTCCCACTCATGCACTAAATAATGTAGAGTTGACCCCTTCCCTCCCATATTCTAAATAATGTAGAGTTGACCCCTTCCCTCCCATGCACTAAATAATGTAGAGTTGACCCCATCCCTCCCATATTCTAAATAATGTAGAGTTGACCCCTTCCCGCCCATATTCTAAATAATGTAGAGTTGTCCCCTTCCCTCCCATGCACTAAATAATGTAGAGTTGACCCCTTCCCTCCCATATTCTAAATAATGTAGAGTTGACCCCTTCCCTCTCATGCACTAAATAATGTAGAGTTGACCCCTTCCCTCCCATATTCTAAATAATGTAGAGTTGACCCCTTCCCTCCCATATTCTAAATAATGTAGAGTTGACCCCTTCCCTCCCATATTCTAAATAATGTAGAGTTGACCCCTTCCGCCCATATTCTAAATAATGCAGAGTTGACCCCTTCCCCCCATATTCTAAATAATGTAGAGTTGACCCCTTCCCTCCCATATTCTGAATAATGCAGGGTTGACCCCTTCCCCCCATATTCTAAATAAGTTAGAGATGACCCCTTCCCTCCCATATTCTAAATAATGTAGAGTTGACCCCTTCCCTCCCATACTCTAAATAATGTAGAGTTGACCCCTTCCCTCCCATATTCTAAATAATGTAGAGTTGACCCCTTCCCCCCATATTCTAAATAATGTAGAGTTGACCCCTGCCCTCCCATACTCTAAATAATGTAGAGTTGACCCCTTCCCTCCCATATTCTAAATAATGTAGAGTTGACCCCTTCCCTCCCATATTCTAAATAATGTAGAGTTGACCCCTTCCCCCCATATTCTAAATAATGTAGAGTTGACCCCTTCCCTCCCATACTCTAAAGAATGTAGAGTTGACCGCTTCCGCCCATATTCTAAATAATGTAGAGTTGACCCCTTCCCTCCCATATTCTAAATAATGTAGAGTTGACCCCTTCCCTCCCATGCACTAAATAATGTAGAGTTGACCCCTTCCCTCCCATATTCTAAATAATGTAGAGTTGACCCCTTCCCACTCATGCACTAAATAATGTAGAGTTGACCCATTCCCTCCCATATTCTAAATAATGTAGAGTTGACCCCTTCCCTCCCATGCACTAAATAATGTAGAGTTGACCCCTTCCCTCCCATATTCTAAATAATGTAGAGTTGACCCCTTCCCGCCCATATTCTAAATAATGTAGAGTTGACCCCTTCCCTCCCATGCACTAAATAATGTAGAGTTGACCCCTTCCCTCCCATATTCTAAATAATGTAGAGTTGACCCCTTCCCTCTCATGCACTAAATAATGTAGAGTTGACCCCTTCCCTCCCATATTCTAAATAATGTAGAGTTGACCCTTTCCCTCCCATGCACTAAATAATGTAGAGTTGACCCCTTCCCTCCCATATTCTAAATAATGTAGAGTTGACCCCTTCCCTCCCATATTCTAAATAATGTAGAGTTGACCCCTTCCCTCCCATGCACTAAATAATGTAGAGTTGACCCATTCCCTCCCATATTCTAAATAATGTAGAGTTGACCTCTTCCCTCCAATGCACTAAATAAAGTCGAGTTGACCACTTCCCTCCCATATTCTAAATAATGTAGAGTTGACCCCTTCCCTCCCATGCACTAAATAATGTAGAGTTGACCACTTCCCCCCATCTTCTAAATAATGTAGAGTTGACCCCTTCCCTCCCATATTCTAAATAATGCAGAGTTGACCCCTTCCCTCCCATATTCTGAATAATGCAGTGTTGACCGCTTCCCCCCATATTCTAAAAAATGTAGAGTTGACCCCTTCCCTCACATATTCTGAATAATGCAGAGTTGACCCCTTCCCCCCATATTCTAAATAATGTAGAGTTGACCCCTTCCCTCCCATAATCTGAATAATGCAGGGTTGACCGCTTCCCCCCATATTCTAAATAAGTTAGAGTTGACCCCTTCTCTCCCATATTCTAAATAATGTAGAGTTGACCCCTTCCGCCCATATTGTAAATAATGTAGAGTTGACCCCATCCCTCCCATATTCTAAATAATGTAGAGTTGACCCCTTCCGCCCATATTCTAAATCATGCAGAGTTGACCCCTTCCCCCCATATTCTAAATAATGTAGAGTTGACCCCTTCCCTCCCATATTCTGAATAATGCAGGGTTGACCCCTTCCCCCCATATTCTAAATAAGTTAGAGATGACCCCTTCCCTCCCATATTCTAAATAATGTAGAGTTGACCCCTTCCCTCCCATATTCTAAATAATGTAGAGTTGACCCCTTCCCTCCCATATTCTAAATAATGTAGAGTTGACCCCTTCCCCCCATATCCTAAATAATGTAGAGTTGACCCCTGCCCTCCCATATTCTAAATAATGTAGAGTTGACCCCTTCCCTCCCATATTCTAAATAATGTAGAGTTGACCCCTTCCCTCCCATATTCTAAATAATGTAGAGTTGACCCCTTCCCCCCATATTCTAAATAATGTAGAGTTGACCCCTTCCCTCCCATACTCTAAAGAATGTAGAGTTGACCCCTTCCGCCCATATTCTAAATAATGTAGAGTTGACCCCTTCCCTCCCATATTCTAAATAATGTAGAGTTGACCGCTTCCGCCCATATTCTAAATAATGCAAAGTTGACCCCTTCCCCCCATATTCTAAATAATGTAGAGTTGACCCCTTCCCTCCCATATTCTGAATAATGCAGGGTTGTCCCCTTCCCCCCATATTCTAAATAAGTTAGAGTTGACCCCTTCCCTCCCATATTCTAAATAATGTAGAGTTGACCCCTTCCCTCCCATATTCTAAATAATGTAGAGTTGACCCCTTCCCTGCCATATTCTAAATAATGTAGAGTTGACCCCTTCCCTCCCATGCACTAAATAATGTAGAGTTGACCCTTTCCCTCCCATATTCTAAATAATGCAGAGTTGACCCCTTTCCCCCATATTCTAAATAATGTAGAGTTGACCCCTTCCCTCCCATATTCTGAATAATGCAGGGTTGACCCCTTCCCCCCATATTCTAAATAAGTTAGAGTTGACCCCTTCCCTCCCATATTCTAAATAATGTAGAGTTGACCCCTTCCCTCCCATATTCTAAATAATGTAGAGTTGACCCCTTCCCTGCCATATTCTAAATAATGTAGAGTTGACCCCTTCCCCCCATATTCTAAATAATGCAGAGTTGACCCCTTCCCTCCCATGCACTAAATAATGTAGAGTTGACCCCTTCCCTCCCATATTCTAAATAATGCAGAGTTGACCCCTTTCCCCCATATTCTAAATAATGTAGAGTTGACCCCTTCCGCCCATATTCTAAATAATGTAGAGTTGACCCCTTCCCTCCCATATTCTGAATAATGCAGGGTTGACCGCTTCCCCCCATATTCTAAATAAGTTAGAGTTGACCCCTTCCGCCCATATTCTAAATAATTTAGAGTTGACCCCTTCCCTCCCGTATTCTGAATAATGCAGGGTTGACCGCTTCCCCCCATATTCTAAATAAGTTAGAGTTGACCCCTTCCCTCCCATATTCTAAATAATGTAGAGTTGACCCCTTCCGCCCATATTCTAAATAATGTTGAGTTGACCCCTTCCCACCCATATTCTAAATAATGTAGAGTTGACCCCTTCCCTCCCATATTCTGAATAATGCAGGGTTGACCCCTTCCCCCCATATTCTAAATAAGTTAGAGTTGACCCCTTCCCTCCCATATTCTAAATAATGTAGAGTGGACCCCTTCCCTCCCATACTCTAAATAATGCAGAGCTGACCCCTTCCCTCCCATACTCTAAATAATGCAGAGTTGACCCCTTCCCCCATATTCTAAATCATGTAGAGTTGACCCCTTCCCTCCCATGCACTAAATAATGCAGAGTTGACCCCTTCCTCCATATTCTAAATAATGTAGTGTTGACCCCTTCCCTCCCATATTCTAAATAATGTAGTGTTGACCCCTTCCCTCCCATATTCTAAATAATGCAGGGTTGACCCCTTCCCCCCATATTCTAAATCAGTTAGAGTTGACCCCTTCCCTCCCATATTCTAGATAATGTAGAGTTGACCCCTTCCCTCCCATACTCTAAATAATGCAGAGTTGACCCCTTCCCCCATATTCTAAATAATGTAGTGTTGACCCCTTCCCTTCCATATTCTAAATAATGTAGAGTTGACCCCTTCCCCCGATGCACTAAATAATGTAGAGTTGACCCCATCCCTCCCATACTCTAAATAATGCAGAGTTGACCCCTTCCCCCTATATTCTAAATAATGTAGAGTTGTCCCCTTCCCTCCCATATTCTAAATAATGTAGAGTTGACCCCTTCCCTCCCATGCACTAAATAATGTAGAGTTGACCCCTGCCCTCCCATACTCCAAAGAATGCAGAGTTGACCCCTTCCCGCCATATTCTAAATAATGCAGAGTTGACCCCTTCCCTCCCATACTCTAAATTATGCAGAGCTGACCCCTTCCCTCCCATGCACTAAATAATGTAGATTTGACACCTTCCCTCCCATACTCTAAAGAATGCAGAGTTGACCCCTTCCCCCATATTCTAAATAATGTAGAGTTGACCCCTTCCCTCCCATATTCTAAATAATGCAGAGTTGACCCCTTCCCCCCATATACTAAATAATGCAGAGTTGACCCCTTCCCTCCCATATTCTAAATAATGCAAAGTTGACCCCTTCCCTCATAGGCTAAATAATGCAGAATTGACCCCTTCCCTCATTCGCTAAATAATGTAGTGTTGACCCTTCCCTCCCATATTCTAAATAATGCAAAGTTGACCCCTTCCCTCATAGGCTAAATAATGCAGAGTTGACCCCTTCCTCATTCGCTAAATAATGTATTGTTGACCCCTTCCCTCCCAAATTCTAAATAATGCAGAGTTGACTCCTTCCCTCATTCGCTAAATAATGTAGTGTTGACCCCTTCCCTCCCATACTCTAAATAATGCAGAGTTGACCCCTTCCCCCCATATTCTAAATAATGCAGAGTTGACCCCTTCCCTCCCATACTCTAAAGAATGCAGAGTTGACCCCTTCCCCCCATATTCTAAATAATGCAGAGTTGACCCCTTCCCTCCCATCCTCTAAATAATGCAGAGCTGACCCCTTCCCTCCCATCCTCTAAAGATTGCAGAGTTGACCCCTTCCCCCATATTCTAAATAATGTAGAGTTGACCCCTTCCCTCCCATATTCTAAATAATGCAGAGTTGACCCCTTCCCCCATATACTAAATAATGTAGAGTTGACCCCTTCCCTCCCATGCACTTAATAATGCAAAGTTGACCCCTTCCCTCATAGGCTAAATATTGCAGAGTTGACCATTTCCCTCATGCACTAAATAATCCAGAGTTGACCCCTTCCCTCATACATTAAATAATGTAGAGTTGACCCCTTCCCCATACACTAAATAATCCAGAGTTGACCCCTTCCCTCATACATTAAATAATGTAGAGTAGACCCCTTCCCTCATGCACTAAATAATGTAGAGTTGACCCCTTCCCCATACACTAAATAATCTAGAGTTGTCCCCTTCCCTCATACATTAAATAATGTAGAGTTGACACCTTCCCTCATGCACTAAATAATGTAGAGTTGACTCCTTCCCCATACACTAAATAATCCAGAGTTGACCCGTTCCCTCATACATTAAATAATGTAGTGTTGACCCCTTCCCTGCCATATTCTAAATAATGTAGTGTTGACCCCTTCCCTCATTCGCTAAATAATGTCGTGTTGACCCCTTCCCTCCCATATTCTAAATAATGCAAAGTTGACCCCTTCCCTCATAGGCTAAATAATGCAGAGTTGACCCCTTCCCTCATTCGCTAAATAATGTAGTGTTGACCCCTTCCCTCCCATACTCTAAATTATGCAGAGTTGAACCCTTCCCTCATTCGCTAAATAATGTAGTGTTGACCCCTTCCCTCCCATACTCTAAAGAATGCAGAGATGACCCCTTCCCTCCCATGCACTAAATAATGTAGAGTGGACCCCTTCCCTCCCATACTCTAAAGAATGCAGAGTTGACCCCTTACCCCCATATACTAAATAATGTAGAGTTGACCCCTTCCCTCCCGTGCACTTAATAATGCAAAGTTGACCCCTTCCCTCATACGCTAAATATTGCAGAGTTGACCATTTCCCTCATGCACTAAATAATCCAGAGTTGACCCCTTCCCCACACACTAAATAATCCAGAGTTGACCCCTTCCCTCATACATTAAATAATGTAGAGTTGACCCCTTCCCTCATGCACTAAATAATGTAGAGTTGACCCCTTCCCCATACACTAAATAATCCAGAGTTGACCCCTTCCCTCATACATTAAATAATGTAGAGTTGACCCCTTCCCTCATGCACTAAATAATGTAGAGTTGACCCCTTCCCTCATGCACTAAATAATGTAGAGTTGACCCCTTCCCCATACACTAAATAATCCAGAGTTGACCCCGTCCCTCATACATTAAATAATGTAGAATAGACCCCTTCCCTCATGCACTAAATAATGCAGATGTGACCCCTTCCCTCCCATGCACTAAATAATGTAGTGTTGACCCCTTCCCTCCTTCGCTAAATAATGTAGTGTTGACCCCTACCCCATACACTAAATAATGCAGAGTTGACCCTTTCCTCCCATACACTAAATAATGCAGAGTTGACCCCTTCCCTCCCATATTCTAAATAATGCAGAGCTGACCCCTTCCCTCATAGGCTAAATAATGTAGTGTTGACCCCTTCCCTCCCATACTTTAAATAATGCAGAGCTGGCCCCTTCCCTCCCATGCACTAAATAATGCAGAGTTGACCCCTTCCCCCATATTCTAAATAATGTAGTGTTGACCCCTTCCCTTCCATATTCTAAATAATGTAGAGTTGACCCCTTCCCCCCATGCACTAAATAATGTAGAGTTGACCCCATCCCTCCCATACTCTAAATAATGCAGAGTTGACCCCTTCACCCTATATTCTAAATAATGTAGAGTTGACCCCTTCCCTCCCATATTCTAAATAATGTAGAGTTGACCCCTTCCCTCCCATGCACTAAATAATGTAGAGTTGACCCCTGCCCTCCCATACTCCAAAGAATGCAGAGTTGACCCCTTCCCGCCATATTCTAAATAATGCAGAGTTGACCCCTTCCCTCCCATACTCTAAATTATGCAGAGCTGACCCCTTCCCTCCCATGCACTAAATAATGTAGATTTGACACCTTCCCTCCCATACTCTAAAGAATGCAGAGTTGACCCCTTCCCCCATATTCTAAATAATGGAGAGTTGACCCCTTCCCTCCCATATTCTAAATAATGCAGAGTTGACCCCTTCCCCCCATATACTAAATAATGCAGAGTTGACCCCTTCCCTCCCATATTCTAAATAATGCAAAGTTGACCCCTTCCCTCATAGGCTAAATAATGCAGAGTTGACCCCTTCCTCATTCGCTAAATAATGTAGTGTTGACCCCTTCCCTCCCAAATTCTAAATAATGCAGAGTTGACTCCTTCCCTCATTCGCTAAATAATGTAGTGTTGACCCCTTCCCTCCCATACTCTAAATAATGCAGAGTTGACCCCTTCCCCCCATATTCTAAATAATGCAGAGTTGACCCCTTCCCTCCCATACTCTAAAGAATGCAGAGTTGACCCCTTCCCCCCATATTCTAAATAATGCAGAGTTGACCCCTTCCCTCCCATCCTCTAAATAATGCAGAGCTGACCCCTTCCCTCCCATCCTCTAAAGAATGCAGAGTTGACCCCTTCCCCCATATTCTAAATAATGTAGAGTTGACCCCTTCCCTCCCATATTCTAAATAATGCAGAGTTGACCCCTTCCCCCATATACTAAATAATGTAGAGTTGACCCCTTCCCTCCCATGCACTTAATAATGCAAAGTTGACCCCTTCCCTCATAGGCTAAATATTGCAGAGTTGACCATTTCCCTCATGCACTAAATAATCCAGAGTTGACCCCTTCCCTCATACATTAAATAATGTAGAGTTGACCCCTTCCCCATACACTAAATAATCCAGAGTTGACACCTTCCCTCATACATTAAATAATGCAGAGTTGACCCCTTCCCCTTACACAAAATAATCCAGAGTTGACCCCTTCCCTCATACATTAAATAATGTAGAGTAGACCACTTCCCTCATGCACTAAATAATGTAGAGTTGACCCCTTCCACAGACACTAAATAATCCAGAGTTGACCCCTTCCCTCATACATTAAATAATGTAGAGTAGACCCCTTCCCTCATGCACTAAATAATGTAGAGTTGACCCCTTCCCCATACACTAAATAATCTGGAGTTGTCCCCTTCCCTCATACATTAAATAATGTAGAGTTGACACCTTCCCTCATGCACTAAATAATGTAGAGTTGACTCCTTCCCCATACACTAAATAATCCAGAGTTGACCCGTTCCCTCATACATTAAATAATGTAGTGTTGTCCCCTTCCCTGCCATATTCTAAATAATGCAGAGTTGACCCCTTCCCTCATTCGCTAAATAATGTCGTGTTGACCCCTTCCCTCCCATATTCTAAATAATGCAAAGTTGACCCCTTCCCTCATAGGCTAAATAATGCAGAGTTGACCCCTTCCCTCATTCGCTAAAAAATGTAGTGTTGACCCCTTCCCTCCCATACTCTAAATTATGCAGAGTTGAACCCTTCCCTCATTCGCTAAATAATGTAGTGTTGACCCCTTCCCTCCCATACTCTAAATAATGCAGAGCTGACCCCTTCCCTCCCATGCACTAAATAATGTAGAGTTGACCCCTTCCCTCCCATACTCTAAAGAATGTAGAGTTGACCCCTTACCCCCATATACTAAATAATGTAGAGTTGACCCCTTCCCTCCCGTGCACTTAATAATGCAAAGTTGACCCCTTCCCTCATACGCTAAATATTGCAGAGTTGACCATTTCCCTCATGCACTAAATAATCCAGAGTTGACCCCTTCCCCACACACTAAATAATCCAGAGTTGACCCCTTCCCTCATACATTAAATAATGTAGAGTTGACCCCTTCCCTCATGCACTAAATAATGTAGAGTTGACCCCTTCCCCATACACTAAATAATCCAGAGTTGACCCCTTCCCTCATACATTAAATAATGTAGAGTTGACCCCTTCCCTCATGCACTAAATAATGTAGAGTTGACCCCTTCCCTCATGCACTAAATAATGTAGAGTTGACCCCTTCCCCATACACTAAATAATCCAGAGTTGACTCCGTCCCTCATACATTAAATAATGTAGAATAGACCCCTTCCCTCATGCACTAAATAATGCAGAGCTGACCCCTTCCCTCCCATGCACTAAATAATGTAGTGTTGACCCCTTCCCTCCTTCGCTAAATAATGTAGTGTTGACCCCTACCCCATACACTAAATAATGCAGAGTTGACCCTTTCCTCCCATACATTAAATAATGCAGAGTTGACCCTTCCCTCATTCGCTAAAGAATGTAGTGTTGACCCCTTCCCTCCCATATTCTAAATAATGCAGAGCTGACCCCTTCCCTCATAGGCTAAATAATGTAGTGTTGACCCCTTCCCTCCCATACTTTAAATAATGCAGAGCTGGCCCCTTCCCTCCCATGCACTAAATAATGCAGAGTTGACCCCTTCCCTCCTTCGCTAAATAATGTCGTGTTGACCCCTTCCCTCCCATACTTTAAATAATGCAGAGCTGACCCCTTCCCTCCCATGCACTAAATAATGTAGTGTTGACCCCTTCGCTCCCACACTCTAAATAATGCAGAGTTGACCCCTTCCCCCCATATTCAAAATAATGTAGAGTTGACCCCTTCCCTCCCATATTCTAAATAATGTAGAGTTGACCCCTTCCCTCCCATACTTTAAATAATGCAGAGCTGGCCCCTTCCCTCCCATGCACTAAATAATGCAGAGTTGACCCCTTCCCTCCTTCGCTAAATAATGTCGTGTTGACCCCTTCCCTCCCATACTTTAAATAATGCAGAGCTGGCCCCTTCCCTCCCATGCACTAAATAATGCAGAGTTGACCCCTTCCCTCCTTCGCTAAATAATGTCGTGTTGACCCCTTCCCTCCCATACTTTAAATAATGCAGAGCTGACCCCTTCCCTCCCATGCACTAAATAATGTAGTGTTGACCCCTTCGCTCCCACACTCTAAATAATGCAGAGTTGACCCCTTCCCCCCATATTCAAAATAATGTAGAGTTGACCCCTTCCCTCCCATATTCTAAATAATGCAGAGTTGACCTCAGCCTCCCATATTCTAAATAATGTACAGCTAACCCCTTCCCTCCCATGCACTTAAGAATGCAAAGTTGACCCCTTCCCTCATACATTAAATAATGCAGAGTTGACCCCTTCCCTCATTCGCTAAATAATGTAGTGTTGACCCCTTCCCTCCCATATTCTAAATAATGCAGAGTTGAACCCTTCCCTCATTCGCTAAATAATGTAGTGTTGACCCCTTCCCTCCCATACTCTAAATAATGCAGAGCTGACCCCTTCCCTCCCATGCACGAAATAATGTAGAGTTGACCCCTTCCCTCCCATACTCTAAAGAATGCAGAGTTGACCCCTTACCCCCAGATACTAAATAATGTAGAATTGACCCCTTCCCTCCCATGCACTTAATAATGCAAAGTTGACCCCTTCCCTCATATGCTAAATATTGCAGAGTTGACCATTTCCCTCATGCACTAAATAATCCAGAGTTGACCCCTTCCCCACACACTAAATAATCCAGAGTTGACCCCTTCCCTCATACATTAAATAATGTAGGGTTGACCCCTTCCCTCATGCACTAAATAATGTTGAGTTGACCCCTTCCCCATACACTAAATAATCCAGAGTTGACCCCTTCCCTCATACATTAAATAATGTCGAATTGACCCCTTCCCTCATGCACTAAATAATGTAGAGTTGACCGCTTCCCTCATGCACTAAATAATGCAGAGTTGACCCCTTCCCCATACACTAAATAATCCAGAGTTGACCCCTTCCCTCATACATTAAATAATGTAGAATAGACCCCTTCCCTCATGTACTAAATAATGTAGAGTTGACCCCTTCCCCATACACTATCTAATCCAGAGTTGACCCCTTCCCTCATACAATAAATAATGTAGAGTTGACCCCTTCCCCACACACTAAATAATCCAGAGTTGACCCCTTCCCTCATACACTAAATAATGTAGAGTTGACCCCTTCCCTCATGCACTAAATAATGTAGAGTTGACCCCTTCCCCATACACTAAGTAATCCAGAGTTGACCCCTTCCCTCATACATTAAATAATGTAGAGTTGACCCCTTCCCTCATGCACTAAATAATGTAGTGTTGACGCCTTCCCTCCCATATTCTAAATAATGCAGAGAGACCCCTTCCCTCATTCGCTAAATAATGTAGTGTTGACGCCTTCCCTCCCATATTCTAAATGATGCAAAGCTGACCCCTTCCCTCATAGGCTAAATAATGCAGAGTTGACCCCTTCCCTCATTCGCTAAATAAAGTAGTGTTGACCCCTTCCCTCCCATATTCTAAATGATGCAAAGCTGACCCCTTCCCTCATAGGCTAAATAATGCAGAGTTGACCCCTTCCCTCATTCGCTAAATAAAGTAGTGTTGACCCCTTCCCTCCCATATTCTAAATAATGCAGAGTTGAACCCTTCCCTCATTCACAAAATAATGTAGTGTTGACCCCTTCCCTCCCATACTCTAAATAATGCAGAGCTGACGCCTTCCCTCCCATGCACTAAATAATGTAGAGTTGACCCCTTCCCTCCCATACTCTAAAGAATGCAGAGTTGAACCCTTCCCTCCCATGCACTTAATAATCCGGAGTTGACCATTTCCCTCATGCACTAAATAATCCAGAGTTGACCCCTTCCCCACACACTAAATAATCCAGAGTTGACCACTTCCCTCATGCACTAAATAATGTAGAGTTGACCCCTTCCCCATACACTAAATAATCCAGAGTTGACCCCTTCCCTCATACATTAAATAATGTAGAGTTGACCCCTTCCCTCATGCACTAAATGATGTTGAGTTGACCCCTTCCCTCATACATTAAATAATGCAGAGTTGACCCCTTCCCTCATTCGCTAAATAATGTAGTGTTGACCCCTTCCCTCCCATATTCTAAATAATGCAGAGTTGAACCCTTCCCTCATTCGCTAAATAATGTCGTGTTGACCCCTTCCCTCCCATACTCTAAATAATGCAGAGCTGACCCCTTCCCTCCCATGCACTAAATAATGTAGAGTTGACCCCTTCCCTCCCATACTCTAAAGAATGCAGAGTTGACCCCTTACCCCCATATACTAAATAATCCAGAGTTGACCCTTTCCTCCCATACATTAAATAATGCAGAGTTGACCCCTTCCCTCATTCGCTAAAGAATGTAGTGTTGACCCCTTCCCTCCCATATTCTAAATAATGCAGAGCTGACCCCTTCCCTCATAGGCTAAATAATGCAGAGTTGACCCCTTCCCTCCTTCGCTAAATAATGTAGTGTTGACCCCTGCCCTCCCATATTCTAAATAATGCAGAGTTGACCCCTTCCCTCATTCGCTAAATAATGTAGTGTTGACCCCTTCCCTCCCATACTTTAAATAATGCAGAGCTGACCCCTTCCCTCCCATGCACTAAATAATGTAGAGTTGACCCCTTCCCTCCCACACTCTAAATAATGCAGAGTTGACCCCTTCCCCCCATATTCAAAATAATGCAGAGTTGACCCCTTCCCCATACACTAAATAATGCAGTGTTGATCGTTTCCTCCCATACATTAAATAATGCAGAGTTGACCCCTTCCCTCATTCGCTAAATAATGTAGTGTAAACCCCTTCCCTCCCATATTCTAAATAATGCAAAGTTGACCCCTTCCCTCATAAGCTAAATAATGCAGAGTTGACCCCTTGCCTCATTCGCTAAATAATGTAGTGTTGACCCCTTCCCTCCCATATTCTAAATAATGCAAAGTTGACCCCTTCCCTCATAGGCTAAATAATGCAGAGTTGACCCCTTCCCTCATTCGCTAAATAATGTAGTGTTGACCCCTTCCCTCCCATATTCTAAATAATGCAGAGTTGACCCCTTCCCTCATTCGCTAAATAATGTAGTGTTGACCCCTTCCTTCCCATACTTTAAATAATGCAGAGCTGACCCCTTCCCTCCCATGCACTAAATAATGTAGAGTTGACCCCTTCCCTCCCATACTCTAAAGAATGCAGAGTTGACCCCTTACCCCCATATACTAAATAATGTAGAGTTGACCCCTTCCCTCCCATGCACTTAATAATGCAAAATTGCCCCTTCCCTCATACGCTAAATATTGCAGAGTTGACCATTTCCCTCATGCACTAAATAATCCAGAGTTGACCCCTTCCCCCCATATTCAAAATAATGTAGAGTTGACCCCTTCCCTCCCATATTCTAAATAATGCAGAGTTGACCTCATCCTCCCATATTCTAAATAATGTACAGCTAACCCCTTCCCTCCCATGCACTTAAGAATGCAAAGTTGACCCCTTCCCTCATACATTAAATAATGCAGAGTTGACCCCTTCCCTCCCATGCACTTAATAATGCAAAGTTGACCCCTTCCCTCATACGCTAAATATTGCAGAGTTGACCATTTCCCTCATGCACTAAATAATCCAGAGTTGACCCCTTCCCTCATACATTAAATAATGTAGAGTTGACCGCTTCCCTCATGCACTAAATAATGTAGAGTTGACCCCTTCCCCATACACTAAATAATCCAGAGTTGACCCCTTCCCTCATACATTAAATAATGTAGAATAGACCCCTTCCCTCATGCACTAAATAATGTAGAGTTGACCCCTTCCCCATACACTAAATAATCCAGAGTTGACCCCTTCCCTCATACAATAAATAATGTAGAGTTGACCCCTTCCCCACACACTAAATAATCCAGAGTTGACCCCTTCCCCATACACTAAATAATGTAGAGTTGACCCCTTCCCCATACACTAAATAATCCAGAGTTGACCCCTTCCCTCATACATTAAATAATGTAGAGTTGACCCTTTCCCTCATGCACTAAATAATGTAGTGTTGACGCCTTCCCTCCCATATTCTAAATGATGCAAAGCTGACCCCTTCCCTCATAGGCTAAATAATGCAGAGTTAACCCCTTCCCTCATTCGCTAAATAAAGTAGTGTTGACCCCTTCCTTCCCATATTCTAAATAATGCAGAGTTGAACCCTTCCGTCATTCACTAAATAATGTAGTGTTGACCCCTTCCCTCCCATACTCTAAATAATACAGAGCTGACGCCTTCCCTCCCATGCACTAAATAATGTAGAGTTGACCCCTTCCATCCCATACTCTAAAGAATGCAGAGTTGACCCCTTCCCTCCCATGCACTTAATAATGCAAAGTTGACCCCTTCCCTCATACGCTAAATATTGCACAGTTGACCATTTCCCTCATGCACTAAATAATCCAGAGTTGACCCCTTCCCCACACACTAAATAATCCAGAGTTGACCCCTTCCCTCATACATTAAATAATGTAGAGTTGACCCCTTCCCCATACACTAAATAATCCAGAGTTGACCCCTTCCCTCATACATTAAATAATGTAGAGTTGACCCCTTCCCACATGCACTAAATAATGTCGAGTTGACCCCTTCCCTCATGCACTAAATAATGTAGAGTTGACCCCTTCCCCATACACTAAATAATCCAGAGTTGACCCCTTCCCTCATACAATAAATAATGTAGAGTTGACCCCTTCCCTCATGCACTAAATATGTAGAGTTCACCCCTTCCCCATACACTAAAGAATCCAGAGTTGACCCCTTCCCTCATACATTAAATAATGTAGAGTTGACCCCTTCCCTCATGCACTAAATAATGTAGAGTTGACCCCTTCCCCATACACTAAATAATGCAGAGTTGACCCTTTCCTCCCATACATTAAATAATGCAGAGTTGACCCCTTCCCTCATTCGCTAAAGAATGTAGTGTTGACCCCTTCCCTCCCATATTCTAAATAATGCAGAGTTGACCACTTCCATCATTCGCTAAATAATGTAGTGTTGACCCCTTCCATCCCATACTTTAAATAATGTAGTGTTGACCCCTTCCCTCCCACACTCTAAATAATGCAGAGTTGACCCCTTCCCCCCATATTCAAAATAATGTAGAGTTGACCCCTTCCCCTCATATACTAAATAATGGAGAGTTGACCCCTTCCCCCCATATTCTAAATAATGCAGAGTTGACCCCTTCCCCCATATTCTAAATAATGTACAGTTGACCCCTTCCCTCCCATATTCTAATAATGTAGAGTTGACCCCTTCCCTCCCATGCACTTGAGAATGCAAAGTTGACCCCTTCCCTCATACATTAAATAATGCAGAGTTGACCCCTTCCCCATACACTAAATAATGCAGAGTTGACCCCTTCCCTCATACACTAAATAATGTAGAGTTGACCCCTTCCCTCCCATACATTAAATAAAGAAGAGTTGAACCCTCTCCCATACACCAAATAATGCAGAGTTGACCCCTTCCCTCATTCGTTAAATAATGCAGAGTTGACCCTTTCCCTCATTCGCTAAATAAGGTAGTGTTGACCCCTTCCCTCCCATATTCTAAATAATGCAGAGTTGACCCCTTCCCCCCATATTCTAAATAATGCAGAGTTGACCCCTTCCCTTATTCGCTAAATAATGTAGTGTTGACCCCTTCCCCCCATATTCTAAATAATGCAGAGTTGACCCCTTCCCCCCATATTCTAAATAATGCAGAGCTGACCCCTTCCCTCCCATATTCTAAATAATGCAGAGCTGATCCCTTCCCTCCCATGCACGAAATAATGTAGAGTTGACACCTTCCCCCCATATTCTAAATAATGTAGAGTTGACACCTTCCCCCCATATTCTAAATAATGTAGAGTTGACCCCTTCCCTCCCATATTCTAAATAATGTAGAGTTGACCCCTTCCCCATACACTAAATAATCCAGAGTTGACCCCTTCCCTCATACATTAAATAATGTAGAGTTGACCCTTTCCCTCATGCACTAAATAATGTAGTGTTGACGCCTTCCCTCCCATATTCTAAATGATGCAAAGCTGACCCCTTCCCTCATAGGCTAAATAATGCAGAGTTGACCCCTTCCCTCATTCGCTAAATAAAGTAGTGTTGACCCCTTCCTTCCCATATTCTAAATAATACAGAGCTGACGCCTTCCCTCCCATGCACTAAATAATGTAGAGATGACCCCTTCCCTCCCATACTCTAAAGAATGCAGAGTTGACCCCTTCCCTCCCATGCACTTAATAATGCAAAGTTGACCCCTTCCCTCATACGCTAAATATTGCACAGTTGACCATTTCCCTCATGCACTAAATAATCCAGAGTTGACCCCTTCCCCACACACTAAATAATCCAGAGTTGACCCCTTCCCTCATACATTAAATAATGTAGAGTTGACCCCTTCCCCATACACTAAATAATCCAGAGTTGACCCCTTCCCTCATACATTAAATAATGTAGAGTTGACCCCTTCCCACATGCACTAAATAATGTCGAGTTGACCCCTTCCCTCATGCACTAAATAATGTAGAGTTGACCCCTTCCCCATACACTAAATAATCAAGAGTTGACCCCTTCCCTCATACAATAAATAATGTAGAGTTGACCCCTTCCCTCATGCACTAAATATGTAGAGTTCACCCCTTCCCCATACACTAAATAATCCAGAGTTGACCCCTTCCCTCATACATTAAATAATGTAGAGTTGACCCCTTCCCTCATGCACTAAATAATGTAGAGTTGACCCCTTCCCCATACACTAAATAATGCAGAGTTGACCCTTTCCTCCCATACATTAAATAATGCAGAGTTGACCCCTTCCCTCATTCGCTAAAGAATGTAGTGTTGACCCCTTCCCTCCCATATTCTAAATAATGCAGAGTTGACCACTTCCATCATTCGCTAAATAATGTAGTGTTGACCCCTTCCATCCCATACTTTAAATAATGTAGTGTTGACCCCTTCCCTCCCACACTCTAAATAATGCAGAGTTGACCCCTTCCCCCCATATTCAAAATAATGTAGAGTTGACCCCTTCCCCTCATATACTAAATAATGGAGAGTTGACCCCTTCCCCCCATATTCTAAATAATGCAGAGTTGACCCCTTCCCCCCATATTCTAAATAATGTACAGTTGACCCCTTCCCTCCCATATTCTAATAATGTAGAGTTGACCCCTTCCCTCCCATGCACTTGAGAATGCAAAGTTGACCCCTTCCCTCATACATTAAATAATGCAGAGTTGACCCCTTCCCCATACACTAAATAATGCAGAGTTGACCCCTTCCCTCCCATACATTAAATAAAGAAGAGTTGAACCCTCTCCCATACACCAAATAATGCAGAGTTGACCCCTTCCCTCATTCGTTAAATAATGCAGAGTTGACCCTTTCCCTCATTCGCTAAATAAGGTAGTGTTGACCCCTTCCCTCCCATATTCTAAATAATGCAGAGTTGACCCCTTCCCCCCATATTCTAAATAATGCAGAGTTGACCCCTTCCCTTATTCGCTAAATAATGTAGTGTTGACCCCTTCCCCCCATATTCTAAATAATGCAGAGTTGACCCCTTCCCCCCATATTCTAAATAATGCAGAGCTGACCCCTTCCCTCCCATATTCTAAATAATGCAGAGCTGATCCCTTCCCTCCCATGCACGAAATAATGTAGAGTTGACCCCTTCCCTCCCGTACTCTAAATAATGCAGAGTTGACCCCTTCCCCCCATATTCTAAATAATGTAGAGTTGACCCCTTCCCTCCCATATTCTAAATAATGTAGAGTTTACCCCTTCCCCCCATATTCTAAATAATGCAGAGCTGACCCCTTCCCTCCCATGCACTAAATAATGTGGAGTTGACCCCTTCCCCCCATATTCTAAATAATGTAGAGTTGACCCCTTCCCTCCCATGCACTAAATAATGTAGAGTTGACCCCTGCCCTCCCATACTCTAAAGAATGCAGAGTTGACCCCTTCCCCCCATATTCTAAATAATGCAGTGTTGACCCCTTCCCTCCCATACTCTAAATTATGCAGAGCTGACCCCTTCCCTCCCATGCACTAAATAATGTAGAGTTGACCCCTTCCCTCCCATACTCTAAAGAATGCAGAGTTGACCCCTTCCCCCATATTCTAAATAATGTAGAGTTGACCCCTTCCCTCCCATATTCTAAATAATGCAGAGTTGACCCCTTCCCCCCATATACTAAATAATGTAGAGTTGACCCCTTCCCTCCCATGCACTTAATAATGCAAAGTTGACCCCTTCCCTCATACGCTAAATATTGCAGAGTTGACCATTTCCCTCATGCACTAAATAATCCAGAGTTGACCCCTTCCCTCATACACTAAACAATGTAGAGTTGACCCCTTCCCTCCCATGCACTTAATAATGTAGAGTTGACCCCTTCCCCATACACTAAATAATCCAGAGTTGACCCCTTCCCTCATACATTAAATAATGTAGAGTTGACCCCTTCCCTCATGCACTAAATAATGTAGAGTTGACCCCTTCCCCATGCACTAAATAATCCAGAGTTGACCCCTTCCCTCATACATTAAATAATGTCGAGTTGACCCCTTCCCTCATGCACTAAATAATGTAGAGTTGACCCCTTCCCCATACACTAAATAATGCAGAGTTGACCCTTTCCTCCCATACATTAAATAATACAGAGTTGACCCCTTCCCTCATTCGCTAAATAATGTAGTGTTGACCCCTTCCCTCCCATATTCTAAATAATGCAAAGTTGACCCCTTCCCTCATAGGCTAAATAATGCAGAGTTGACCCCTTCCCTCATTCGCTAAATAATGTAGTGTTGACCCCTTCCCTCCCATATTCTAAATAATGCAGAGTTGACCCCTTCCCTCATTCGCTAAATAATGTAGTATTGACCCCTTCCCTCCCATACTCTAAATAATGCAGAGCTGACCCCTTCCCTCCCATGCACTAAATAATGCAGAGTTGACCCCTTCCCCCCATATTCTAAATAATGTACAGTTGACCCCTTCCCTCCCATATTCTAATAATGTAGAGTTGACCCTTTCCCTCCCATGCACTTAATAATGCAAAGGTGACCCTTTCCCTCATACATTAAATAATGCAGAGTTGACCCCTTCCCCATACACTAAATAATGCAGAGTTGACCCCTTCCCTCATACACTAAATAATGTACAGTTGACCCCTTCCCTCCCATACACTAAGTAAAGGAGAGTTGAACCCTGTCCCATACACCAAATAATGCAGAATTGACCCCTTCCCTCATAGGCTAAATAATGCTGAGTTGACCCCTTCCCTCATTCGCTAAATAATGCAGAGTTGACCCCTTCCCTCATTCGCTAAATATGATAGTGTTGACCCCTTCCCTCCCATATTCTAAATAACGCAGAGTTGACCCCTTCCCCCCATATTCTAAATAATGCAGAGTTGACCTCTTCCGCCACATATTCTAAATAATGTAGAGTTGACCCCTTCCCTCATGCACTAAATAATGCAGAGTTGACCCCTTCCCCATACACTAAATAATGCAAAGTTGATCCCTTCCCCAACCCCATACACTAAATAATGCAGAGTTGACCCTTTCCTCCCATACATTAAATAATGCAGAGTTGACCCCTTCCCTCATTCGCTAAATAATGTAGTGTTGATCCCTTCCCTCCCATATTCTAAATAATGCAGAGTTGACCCCTTGCCCCCATACACTAAATAATGCAGAGTTTACCTATTCCCCTCTATACACTAAATAATGCAGAATTGACCTCTTGCCCGCATACACTAAATAATGCAGCGTTGACCCTTTTCTCCCATACATTAAATAATGCAGTTGACCCCTTCCCTCATACGCTAAACGATGCAGAGTTGACCCTTTCCCCTGCCCCATGCCCTAAATAATGCAGAGTTGTAGCGGTTTGATACAACCGAGTGATTTGCTAGGCCATTTCAGAGGGCATTTAAGAGTCAAGCACATTGCTGTGGATGGGGAATCACATGTAAGCCTGACCTGGTAAGGACAGTAGATTTCCTTCCCTAAAGGCAATTAGTGAACCGGATGGGTTTTTATAACAATTGACAACGGTTTCATGATCATCAATCGACCAGCTTTTTTTTAAATTCCAGATTTATTAATTGGATTCAAATTCCACCATCTGCCATGGTGGGATTCAAACCCATGTCCCCAAAACATTAGCTTGGGGCTCTAGATTACTAGTCTAGTGACATTACCACTATGCCACCTGCCTCCCCTCAAGTTGCAAGTTCCTCTCCAAGCTTCACACCGTCCTGACTTGGAACTATATCACCATTCCTTTACTGTCACTCGGTCAAAATCCTGGAATTCCCTTCCTAACAGGACTATTGGTGTACCTACACCCCAAGGACTGCAGTGGTTCAAGAAGGCAGCTCACCACCACCTTCTCAAGGGCAATTAGGGGTGGGCAATAAATGTTGGCATAGCCAGCGATGCCCACATCCCCCGAACAAATAACAAAAAGTTGACCTTTTTCCCACCTCAGTGGCACCAGCTTCTCCTGGATGGGAAAGTGAAGGCGCGTGAGTGCTGCATGACGTGCTCAAGATTGTGAACTGAAGATAAGATCATGGGGAATTAAATTAAAGATCGCGGGGAATTGAATTTAAATTTATGCAGAGAGGGATTTTAAATATTTAAAGTAGGGTCCTGTCGCAAAGCGGCGGAGGTGCCGCCACGGAGCCTCGTCACCGCCGGGAAGATCGGGCCCAGTAATCCCGGCATCAGGTTCCGTGGTGGCCGTTGCCGCTCTGATTCTCCGGCACCCACCCACCAGGAAACCTGACGTCGGGCTGAGAACAAAATCTAGCCCATAATAAGTGTGTGTGGCCCACCCACTGTGTTGGGTGCTTAAGGGGCTTGTTTGGCTCCTGAAAAAGTGTGTGGCACCATCAAATTTCTGGGCATCATCTTTTTCAGTAAATTTGCGATGTGATTTTTTTTCTAAGTTCAGCATTTTCATAAGAATATAAGGAAGAGCAGCAGGATTAGGACATATGCCCCATCATGCCTGGTCCAACATTCAATGTGATCACGGCTGAGCTTCTAACTCAACTCCACTTTCCCACCCTATTCCTTTCCCTGTGGCTCTGCTGATCAGTAACCTGGGGTCTGCTAAACTGGCCTGTCTCTTTAAGGTCACTGCTCAAATATTCTCTGTACACCACATCATTGCAGTTCAAATCCCAGCCGAAATGTTGGTGCTAAACACAAACACGAGGATGTATCTAATTACATATTTCAACAATTCTAGGTGTTTAATTATTGGCTTACCAAGGATGACACTTAATTCCTAGCAGTCACACACTGAAATAGAAGAAATCTGAAGGTTAATGGTCGAGCAATAGCCTATCTCATTAGTTTTCTGAACGTATTCAGTAAATGCAACATGTCATGGAAATATTCCTCCTCATACGGCAACAGCCCGACATAGCATGCTAGTCAGTTCCTGTGACCCAATGACTGCCATTTTGAGACATGCATCATTGAAACAAGGAAACTCCCAATGTTTAGTGGAAGCATTCAAGACACCTGATGTGATAAATACCTGTAAATATGAGTGTTGAAAGTGATTGTTCTGGCTGTCGCCGGGTCTGAATCAGGGTAGCAATAGAATATTATATTATATATTTTTATTAAACATAAAGGTGATAAATAAAAGTGTGAAAGGGGAATTGAACCAATGAAATGTTAAACTAAAGGAATGGCATTGTGAAAGACTAATCTGGAACTGGCCCAACTTTGACACTTTGTCTAACCAGTTCAGCTGATTTTGTTTAATTTGCCTGCAAAAACTTTATTAACCCTTGAAGTACTAAATTCAAAAGGAACCTTGCTTTCCTTTGAACATTTCTGTTTCTAACTTAATAACATTCACACAAAGCTTTCTGATAGTTCACTGGGGGAAAAAACGCACATCATGTTACTGAGTATTAAAGAGCAGGAAAGTTTTATGTTCAAGCCATGGCACAGCTCCACAAGCACCAGATGCTCTCAGTACTTTTCCCAGTGGTCCTACAATCAGTGATATTCAGCATCAGCATGCAATTCAGCCACAGAAGGTTTCCACAGCTGAGCCAATCCTAATGTCCAATCACTGGTCCGTGATTGAGAATGGGAATCCAGGCCGATCTTGCCCAATCGGGACCAAACCTAGCACCCCTATGGACAGCTAACTAAAAGACTAAGAATTAAACATGGTGCATTTCTGCTTTGTATGACTCAGTTGCTCAAACTGCTTTTGCATTGGACTCAGTAGACTATTTGTTCTAAAGCTTCTGTCTCATACCACCTGTGGAAATCTCTGATCTAAACTTACCATATTTGCTTAACCTGATGTCAACAAATATCTATTTTTTTCTGGACACCAATCTCAGTAAGCCTAGCAAGTTTACATTATGGTTGACACAGGCTGTTTGAGATCCTTGCTTTGTAGATTACAACAACAACAGCTTGCATTTATGTAATGCTTTCAATACAGTAAAATGTATCAAGGTGCTTCAAAGAAGTGTTATCAAACAAAATTTGACACCGTGCCACATAAGGAGATATTAGGACAAGTGAAAGAGTTAGGTTTTAAGGAGTGTCTTAAAGGAGGAGAGGGAGGGAGGCAGAGAGGTTTAGGGAGGAAATTCCAGAGCTTTGAGCCCAAACAGCTGAAGGCACAGACGCCATTATTGGAGAGATTAAAATTGGGGTAAGAGACCAGAATTGGAGGAAAGTAGAGATCTCAGAGGGTTGTAGGGCTGGAGGAGGTTATAGAGATAAGGCTGGGCAAGGCCATGGAGGGATTTGAAAACAAGAATGAGAATTTTAAAATCGAAGCATTGCTGGACTGAGAGCCAAAGTAGGTCAGTAAGCACAGGGGTGATGGGTGAAAGTAACTTGGTGCTAGTTAGGATATGGGGAGGAGAATTTTGGATGAGCTCAAGTTTATGGAGGGTGAAAAATGGGAGGCAGCCAGGAGAGCATTGGAATAGTCATACAGTGACTACACTTCAAACGTACTTAATTGGCTGCAAAGCACTTTGAGATGACATGAATGCAAGTCTTTCTTTCTTTAGATCAGTGGTGCAAACATCCCACAGATACAAATATAAAAGCAGCTTCACTGGATAAACTTACCGAGCCATCACGGGAGACTTAGGAGGTTTATTTTGATAAGAAAACAGATGGTCTCATAGTTAGAGGTTTCAAATCAAAACAACAAATTCTAACCTAAATTTGTTTTCATTCAGGAAAACTAAACACTCTGATCTAAACATAAGAGTGAAATTTTCCACCAAATGGTAATTGGCAGCAGAGATCGTCAGAATTTAAGCAATGTGTTATCATTTAAGTGAAAGATCATTTGAAAAGAAGCTTCCGGATAATCAAGAGAGACCAACAGTCTGTTTTTCTCCTCGCTCATCCCCTCTCTCAGGGAAAACTAAAGTGGGGGGAGGGAAAGTTAGGGAAGAACTTGACAGCTGGATAAGACAATTCACAGTTCCCCAGGGGAAACTGCAATTCTCTTCCTGACCTCCTGTTTGATTGATCCTCTTACTTGTTCTTAATGCCTCGTGTGAATAGCAAATAATAGACTAATTTCAAACTGTAACTGCTATGGTGCCCTCAGTGTACAGATAAACAAAGCCCTGTTTGAGTACATTTAAACAAAAAAAAAGAGCTGGTCAGGCTTATGAGGGAACAGCAAGCATTCCTTAGCTAATGTTTTCACAGGTGTTGAATCTAAAATGAGGTTTCCCTTTCAAACTGTAGAGGCATGAGATGGTTTACTGATGGAAGAGGAGGGCTGCTGTTTTCAAACGATCATTTCCTTTTCATGGTTCCATTCTTTATATGACAAAGAGTCTCTATTGTGAGTGAAATGAATGCAGTTAAAGCATAGGTTCTTGAATCTTGGACATTTAATTAATTATAAAGTGGGGGGGGGGTTATTTTTTAACACAACTCCACATATTCTGATTAGCTCACTGACACACTTTCCTCTCTCTTGGAGGACAAGGTGATGCACAACTGGAGGCAGCAGCATCTAACCCTCAGGGGACAGGCAAGGCTGCATGCTCTTACCCCCATAGATGAGATGGTGCTGGCCATCATTAGAGTCCAAAACTCGTTTTCACAGCCACATCTCTTTCCTCAGTGACTGTCTCCGACTCTGACTTATTCCACTTGGATTTCAATTGCAGTTTCACCCATCATGTTTTGAATCCACCCAGGATTAACAAATTGTTTGCCTTTGCTCCACGACCTTCTGGTCAGCTATTCTGTGACCTTGTTCTATTTACACCTTCTCCTTTGTTATCTCTTGCCCCACCCCCGCTTTACTTGCTTATAACCTTTTACATTTCTAATATTTGCTAGTTCTGAAGAAGGGTCACTGACCTTAAACATTAACTCTGCTTCTCTCTCCACAGATGATGCCAGACCTGCTGAGTATTTCCAGCATTTCTTGTTTTTATTTCAGATTTACAGCATCCGCAGTATTTTGCTTTTATATTAGAGTCACCAGTGGCTGGGCTGAAACAATAGGGGCTATGGCATCCTCACACCTAATCATCCTTTTCACATCCAATTTCCCCCTCATCCCACAATTTAGAACCAGCAAATGATGTAAGCATGCACCTTTTACTTTCCCTGCCTCCCCTCAGCATAACCTTACCCTTGTACCGTTCTCCTTTCAGATACCCAAGAACTGCAACCTGTCCAGGCAGTGGTAGGAGCACAAAAGATGGAAGAGAAAGAAGACAGTTATGATGAAAAAACACAATCACTCACCACCGTCAGCTCAGATACTGACACTGTGTGTAATTCTAAGAATGGCTTAGAGGTGAGATCTGCATGTGGTGAGATCTGCATGTGGTGAGCCACCGGGCACAAGCGGTCTGCAGCTAGGGCAAGAAAAAAGGGTAGCACATGTGCCAGCTCCCTGGATGGTGAAGTTGCACACAAGTTCTGCTGCAGAGGACTTGAATGAGCACCTCGATCGGGCAGGCCACAGAAAAAGGCTGACAGCTATGCACCATGAACTACTTGGTGCATGGGTAGACCTACCAGCAAGCCTGTGGACAATATCAAGGAGCATGGAGGAGTCCAGCACTGACTTTGCTCAGGCCTTTATGCAGAGCTTGGAGTCCATCCTTTCCAGCATGGAAGTGGTGGCCAACTCTATTAGTGCACTTATGAACCTAACCGTGATGCAGGGTCTGATTGTGGCCTTGGCTCCACTTTCCTGTCAGCCACCTGTGACCCTTGACTCCCTTGTAAATCGGGGGTCTGTCAGGATCAGCCTTGAATGTATTCAATGACCCAGTTTCCGCTGCTCTCCGGGGAGGAGAATTCCTGGGAGAAGCAGCCCTCTGGAAGGGGAAATTCCTCCTCGTCTCCATCTTAGGTGTGACAATCCCTTGTTTTTAGACTGTGCCCCCTAGTTCAATGATTTCAAAAGGAAATCGGATGGACACTTGAAGGAAATAAACTTGCAGGGATACAGGGATAGGATGGGGGAGTGGGACCGACAGGATTGCTCTGTGGAGAGCCGGCATGGACTTGATAGGTCAAATGGCCTCCTTCTATGCCGTAAATGACTCTATGACTCTATGGTGATTGATGTCTCAGCTTCCATTGCAGTACTAGCAGAAACCACCCAATGTCTGGGTGATACAGTGGAAGCTCAGACATCTTTCATTGAAGGTCAGCTTGCTGCCATGCAAGCTCAGACTGCTGCCATAATGGATGCAGATACCAGTGTTCAAAGGGGTTTGCAGGGTGTCCAGGAATCTGTCCTCCAACTGATTGCTCGGATTGCTGAGGTGCTGTCCCGAGGGAGTGATAATGGCTCTGTGGAGCATAAACGTGCTCTCCTCTCTCAAGATGACAGCATTTGTCCTCCCACCACTGCCGTTAGCCAGTGCCCCTGCTGTTGCCTCTCAGTTAGCCAGTCC
This sequence comes from Heterodontus francisci, assembly GCF_036365525.1. Classification (NCBI taxonomy): domain Eukaryota; kingdom Metazoa; phylum Chordata; class Chondrichthyes; order Heterodontiformes; family Heterodontidae; genus Heterodontus; species Heterodontus francisci. Next base: position 18,651,312 of record NC_090388.1, read on the forward strand.
AGACTGCTGCCATCCATGCCAACATGGTATGGTCGAAATAGGGTCTTCTCGTCCTAGAAATGCCATCTGCCGTCTCTTCCACTGAAAGACAGCAGCCTTCCACCAGCCATGCTGCAGCCACTAAAGTAGTATTGCATAGGAGCACCAGGACCAGCAAAGACACACAGAAGACAGGCACTAAGGTAATACAGAAGGACGATTAGTTGATGCTTGTATGCAATCTGGCATGCTTTGATTTATAAATTTGGTTTGGAATCTTTATTTTGTGCTAGTTTTTATTTTAGCATTGTGGCCAAGCAGACACACTGATGGTCAGTAACAAGGGAAGGTGAGGTGTGGGACTGTTGGTGATGGAGAATTCTGCATGCATTTACTGGTATCACAGTCAGATGAGTTGTTCACGGACAGCCTGGCTAGGAAGGGGCTGCCTTGGTTGCTTCTTCATGATGCAAGGTTGTGCTTCATACTAATCTTGACACCCACTCAGCCAAATACTGCAGGACTCCTCCAGAGCAGTCTAGACAGCAGACCAATGGTTTGTTCTATCACATTTCTTGTAGCAGGATGGCTTTCATTGCATGTTGCCCACGTGTATGCGGCCTACGCACCAAAGTAATCAGCTATGTCGTCGGCAGATAGCCCCTAGTATTCATCCTTTGGTTTGTTGTAGTGGCTCAAATGTAGATGGAACAGTGGACTGCCGCAGTATGAAGCCATCAAGACTGCTGACAGGATACCAGACGTTGACATGTACAATTAATTCTGTGTGGTCACGTACCAGCTGGACGTTGAGGGAATGGAATAACTTTTGGTTGCGGTACATCTCAGGATTGGCATGTGGCACCCGCAAAGGAATGGGTACGTTTAGTCAATGGCACCCTGCACCATGGGAAGACTGCAATCCTAGCGAAGCTGTATGCTCGCTCCATCTGCTGCACTTTGGCAAGAGGGTCTGAAATATAGTCAGCTCTCTTTGACTAGAGAGTGTCAGTGACGTCCCATCTGCAACAGTGGATGGCAAACGACAAGATGTTGCAAATATCCCCAGCTCCAGCCTGGGAGGAGCCTAACACATAAAAGTTCAAGGGCACATCATCTTCACAGCCACTGCAATGCAGTCCTTGCCCTTCTCTGAGGTTGCAGTTGTGTTGCAACAGGTGGAAGATTTCAGCGATGACGCCTTTACTGAAGCACAGATGTTTCACATATTGCTCCTTGCTAACATTCAGGGAGAAAAATTGCTCTCTGAACATCCTGGGCCTCCTACTGAGAGCCCTTCACCCCCACATCCTCCTCTCTCTTTTAGCAGCTTGTCCTGTTCTGTGTCACCTCTGCTCATTCTCCCTGCAATTCTGTATTTCAAGGGGAATGCCTACTACTGCGCCCATGTCTAGGAGTAATTAGGTTGTGCAGAAACCTAGACGTCAGGACCAATTCCTTCAGCACTTGCTACATTCCATGTAAGCTTTAGCAACATTAAAGAACCCTAGAAAGCACCAAATACTTGTACAATTGTAGCAACAGCCAGTAGAAGCAATCAGAAACTAACCTGAAAGTAGTTAATGATCAATTTAAATAGCTCTGTTTGTCGGTCCTTCCTGCTGCTAAACGTATGTTCAGCCGTGCGTGATTAAGAGAGGGCATTATCTGGAGTGTTGAGCTAATGTCAAATCAGTGTTACACATTAACTGAAATCATAATTTGCCTGAAATCATAATTTGTCGGCACAGACTCAGTGGGCCGAAGGGCCTGTTTCAGTGCTGTATCTCTAAATTTAAAAAAAATAACCAAGATTGTATCCAAAACAGAAATGATAGAAAGTTACAGCATGGAAGGAGGATATATCAGTCCATCATGTCCACGCCGGCCAATAAGTAGTCATCCAGCCTAATCCCACTTTCCAGCTCTTGCTCCGTAGCCTAGTAGGTTACAACAGTTCAAGTGCATATCCAAGTACTCTTTAAATGTTATGAGGGTTTCAACCTCTACCACTCCTTCAGGCAGTGAGTTCCAAATCCCCACCACACTCTGGGTGAAAAAATTTCCCCTTGAATCCCCTTTAAACCTCCTGCCTCTTACCCTAAATACAGTCATAGAGTTATACAGCACAGAAACAGGCCCTTCAGTCCATTGTGTCTGTGCTGGCCATCAAGCAGCTAACTACTCTAATCCCATTTTCCAGCTCTTGGCCCGTAGCCTTGTATACGGTGGCATTTCAAGTGCTCATCTAGATACTTCTTAAATGTTGTGAGGGTTCCTGCCTCTGCCACCACTTCAGGCAGTGTATTCCAGATTCCAACCACCCTCTGGGTGAAAACATTTTTCCTCAAATCCCCTCTAAACCTCCTGCCCCTTACCTTAAATCTATGGCCCCTGGTTATTGACCCCTCCACTAAGGGAAAAAGTCTCTTCCTAGCTTTTTTTTTAGAATTAGAACATTACAGCGCAGTACAGGCCCTTCAGCCCTCAATGTTGCGCTGACCTGTGAAACCATCTGACCTACACTATTCCATTTTCATCCATATGTCTATCCAATGACCACTTAAATGCCCTTAAAGTTGGCGAGTTCCGAAGAAGGGTCACTGACCCGAAACGTTAACTCTGCTTCTCTTTCCACAGATGCTACCAGACCTGCTGAGTGATTCCAGCATTTCTTGTTTTTGTTTCAGATTTCCAGCATCCGCAGTATTTTGCTTTTATTTTAGTGTTTAATTCACTGCCACTTCTCTTCCAGGAATGCCTACCTTGAAGAAGTTCTGCTGTTCTCTCCAACGGGATTTTCGTTTGTCTCTTTTACCTTGTTCACCTTCATTGCTTTCTATTTCCCTCCTGGTGTTTGATAAGGTATCTACCAAAACTCGTTTTCACAGCCACATCTCCTTCCTCAGTGACTGCCTCCGGCTCCGACATATTCCACGTGGATTCCAACTGCAGTTTCACCCATCATGCTTTGAAACCACCCAGGATCACAGGTATCTCCGAGAAATACAACATTCCTCGGACTGCTACTCTCGCCGCATCCTGAGATCCACACTCAGTGCTATGCGCCGTCACATGCACACACTGGACCTCTCTCTCCAGCAGCACCGTCTCACCTTATCTCAAAGCTGTTCTACTCCGCAGTTTCATCTCATCTTACGTCTCATCCGACGCATTAACAAAAAACTTTTTTTCTTCCTTTCTGGTGTTAAGGAACGCAAGCTCCAGCAGCTGATGGGGACTAATGCCCCTCCAGATCCTCCTTCCGCTTCACTTCCCTCTGACCACACCCCTTCTGATCTGACCCCTTGCCGTGTATTCACTATACCCTCTGACCTCCCCCTCTCTGATGCTGAGCGTTCTGTACTCAGCAAAGGTCTCAGTTTTATCCCCTTACCCCCCACCTCAATGAATTTCGCGCTCGGCATGACGTTGAGCTCTTCTTCCGTCGCCTCCGCCTCCGGGCTCACTTCTTCGACCAGGAGTCCTCCCCCCGACCAGCAGACCCATTCACCCGCCTCCAGCATTCTCCCTCTACCTGGACCCCTCCCCCTGGCCTCTTACCCACTCTTGATCTCTTCATTGAAAACTGTCAGCGAGACATTGTTCGTCTCAATTTCTCTGCCCCCCTCACTCACTCTAACCTGTCCCCCTCTGAACTTGAGGCACTCCGTTCTCTCAGGTCTAACCCCGACAGAGTTCCGAAGAAGGGTCACTGACCCGAAACGTTAACTCTGCTTCTCTTTCCACAGATGCTGCCAGACCTGCTGAGTGATTCCAGCATTTCTTGTTTTTGTTTCAGATTTCCAGCATCTGCAGTATTTTGCTTTTAACATCCTGGTGAATCTCCTCTGCACCCTCTCCGGTGCAATCACATCCTTCCTATCATGTGGTGCCTAGAAATGTACACAGTATTCCAGCTGTGGCCTAACTAGTATTTTATACAGCTCCATCATAACCTCCCTTTGCCTTGGCTAATAAAGGCAAGTATCCCATATGCCTTCCTAACCACCTTATCTACCTGTGCTACTGCCTTCAGTGATCTATGGACAAGTACACCAAGGTCCCTCTGACATTCTGTACTTCCTAGGGTCCTACCATCCATTGTATATTCCCTTGCCTTGTTAGTCCTCCCAAAATGCATCACCTCACACTTCTCAGGATTAAATCCCATTTGCCACAGCTCCGCCCATCGTACCAGTCCATCTATATTGTCCTTAATCTAAGGCTTTCCTCCTCACTATTTACAACACCACCAATTTTTGTGTCATCTGCGAACTTACTTATCATACCTCCTATGTTCATGTCTAAGTCATTAATGTACACTACAAACAGCAAGGATCCCAGCACTGATCCCTGTGGTACACCACTGGTCACAGGCTTCCACTCGCAAAAACGACCCTCGACCATTACCCTCTGTTTCTTGCCACCAAGCCAATTTTGGATCCAATTTGCCAAATCCTGCATGGGCTCTTACCTTCTTAACCAATCTCCTATGTGGGACCTTATCAAAAGCCTTACTGAAGTCCATGTAGACTACATCAATTGCTTTACCTTCATTTAGTCACCTCCTCGAAAAATTCAATCAAGTTAGTTAGACATGATCTCTCCCTGACAAAGCCATGCTGACTATTCCTAATTATTCCCTGCCTCTCCAAGTGGAGATTAATCCTGTCCCTCAGAATTTTTTCCAATAGTTTCCCAACTACTGATGTTAGACTCACCGGCCTGTAATTACCTGGTCTATCCTTGCTACCCTTCTTGAATAATGGTACCACAATCGCTGTCCTCCAGTCCTCTGGTACCTCTCCCGTGGCCAGAGAGGATCTGAAAATTTGTGTCAGTGCCCCTGTTATCACCTCCCTTGCATCACACAACAGTATGGGATACATCTCAAGAGGGTCACTGACCTGAAACGTTAACTCTGCTTCTCTTTCCACAGATGCTGCCAGACCTGCTGAGTGGTTCCAGCATTTCTTGTTTTTATTTCAGATTTCCAGCATCCGCAGTATTTTGCTTTTATTTTAGTGGGATACATCTCATCTGGGCCTGGGGATTTATCCACTTTTAAGCCCGCTAGAGCATCTAATACTTCCTCCCTTTCAATGTTAATATGTTCAAGTATATCACAATCCCCCTCCCTGGTCTGTAAACCTACATCGTCATTCTCCACAGTGAAAATAGATAAAAAGCAATCATTTAAAACTTCAACTATGTCCTCCGGCTCCACACACAGATTGCCACTTTGGTCCGTAATGGGCACTACTCTTTCCCTGGTTATCCTCTTGCCCTTAATATACTTATAAAACGCTTAGGATTTTCCTTTATATTGACCGCCAATGTTTTTTCATATCCCCTCTTCGCTCTCCTAATTACTTTTTTAAGTGCTCCTCCAATGCCTCTGCGAACTTATTAATCATACCTCCTATATTCACATCTAAATCTTTAATGTACACTACAAACAGCAAGGGTCCCAGCACCGATCCCTGCGGTACACCACTGGTCACAGGCATCCACTCGCAAAAACAACCCCGACCATTACCCTCTGCCTCCTACCACTAAGCCAATTTTGGATCCAATTTGCCAAATTGCCTTGGATCCCATGGGCTCTGACCTTCTTCACCATCTCCCATGCAGGACCTTATCAAAAGCCTTACTGAAGTCCATATGGACTACATCAACTGCTTTACCCTCATCTACATATTTCGTCACCGCCTCAAAAAATTCAATCAGGTTAGTCAGACACGATTTCCCCCTGACGAAGCCATGCCTGTGTGGAGTTTGCAAGTTCTCCCTGTGACTGTGTGGGTTTCTGCTGGGTGCTCCGGTTTCCCCTCACAGCCAAAGACTTGCAGGTTGATAGGTAAATTGGCCATTGTAAATTGCCCCTAGTATAGGTAGGTGGTAGGGGAATTGAAGGAAGGTAAGGATGTGGTAGGGAATATGGGATTAATATAGGATTAGTACAAATGGATGGTCGGCACAGACTCAGTGTGCCGAAGGGCCTGTTTGAGTGCTGTATCTCTCTATGACATAGCAGCCTAGGATACCTCTCATCTGGGCCTGGGGATTTATCCACTTTTAAGCCTGCTAAAACAGCTAATACTTCCCCCCTTTCAATGCTAATATGTTCAAGTATATCACAATCCCCCTCCTTGATCTCTACACCTACATCGTCCTTCTCCATAGTGAACACAGATGAAAAGTAATCATTTAAAACCTCACCTATGTCCTCCGGCTCCACACACTGATTGCTAGTTTGGTCCGTAATGGGCCCTACTCATTGCCTGATTATCCTCTTGCCCTTAATATACTTATAAAACGGCTTAGGATTTTTCTTTATCTTGCCTGCCAGTGTTTTTTCATGTCCCCTCTTCGTTTTCCTAATTACTTTTTTAAGTACCCCCCTACACTTTCTATACTCCTCTAATGCCTCCACTGTTTTCAGCACTCTGAATCTGCCACAAGCCTCCTTTTTTTAACTGATCCAATCCTCTGTTTCCCTTGACATCCAGGGTTCCCTGGACTTGTTGTCCTACCCTTCGCCTTAATGGGTACATGTTGGCTCTGAACTCTCACTATTTCCTCTTTGAATGACTCCCACTGATCTGATGCCGACTTTCCTACAAGTAGCTGCTCCCAGTCCATTTTGGCCAGATCCTGTTTTATCATCTTAAAATCGGCCTTCCCCCAATTCAGTACCTTTATTTTTGGTCCGTCTTTGTCCCTTTCCATAACTACCTTAAATCTTACAGAGTTATGGTCACTCTCCCCGACTGACACTTTTACCACTTGTCCAGCTTCATTCCCTAGAATTAGGTCCAGTACTGCCCCTTCTCTTGTAGGACTATCTATGTGCTGGCTCAAAAAGCTCTTCTGTAGGCATTTTAAGAATTCCTCCCCCTTTAAGCCTTTTGCACTAAGACTATCCCAGTTGATATTGGGGAAGTTGAAATCCCCTACTATTATTACCCTAATATTTTTGCACCTCTCTGAGATTTGCCTGCATATCTGCTCCTCTATCTCTCACTGACTGTTTGGGGTCTGTAGTACACTCCCAGCCAAGTGATTGCCCCCTTTTTGATTTACGTTCTACCCATATGGCCTCATTTGAGGAACCTTCTACTCTGTATCCCATCCCCCTGCCAAATTAGTTTCAACACCCCCGCCCCTCCCCCCAACAGCACTAGCAAACCTCCCAGCCAGGATGTTGGTCCCGTTCTGGTTCAGGTGCAACCTGTCCAACTTGTACAGGTCCCACCTTTGCCAGAAACAGACCCAGTGATCCAGGAAACTAAAGCCTTCCCTCCTGCACCACCTCCTCAGCCACGCATTGATCTGCTCTATCCTCCTATTCCTCTCCTCACTAGCACGTGGCACAGGGATTACAATCCAGAGATTACAACCTTTGAGGTCCTGCTTTTTAATCTCCTACCTAGCTTCCTAAATTCTTGTTGCAGGACGTCATCTCTCTTTCTACCTATGTCGTTGGTATCAATGTGTACCACGACCTCTGACTGTTCACCTTCTCCCTTCAGAACGTTCTGCAGCCACTCCGATTACCTTACACTTCTTCAGATTGAACTCCATTTGACCACTGTCCGGCCCACCTGATTAGTCCTTGACCCTAGCACCAGGGAGGAAACATACCATCCTGGAGTCTCATTTGCGGCCACAGAAATGCCTGTCTGTTCCCCTTACGCTTGAATCCCCTATCAGTATGGCTCTCACTGTCCCTGTGAAAGTGTGTGAGAGTATGCTTCTTTTACACTGGTGGAATTCCCGGTCGCCGGTGCCTGTCTCCTCACATGTCCGCTCGGTCTCGCTCTAAATCTATGCCCCTGGTTATGGACCCCTCAACCAAGAGGAATAGGGCCTTCCTATACACTCTATTTAGACCCTTCATAACTTTGTACACTTCAATTAGGTCTCCCCTCAGCCTCCTCAGTTCCAAAGAAAACAACTCGAGCCTATCCAATCTTTCCTCATTCCTAAAATTCTTCAGTCTAGGCAACATCCTCATATATCTCCTCTGTACTCTCTAATGCAATCACATTTTCCCTATAGTGCAGTGACCAGAAGTGCATGCAGTACTCCAGCTGTGGCCTAACTATTGTTTTATACAGTTCCAGCATAACCTCACAGTTCTTATATTCTATGCCTCGGCTAATGAAAGCAAGTATCCCGTATGCCTTCTTGACCACCTTATCTACATGTCGAGCCACCTTCAGGGATCTGTGGACATGCACTCCAAGATCCCTCTGTTCCTCTGCACTTCTCAGTCTCCTACCATTTACTCTGTATTCCCTTGTCTTGTTCCACTTCTCCAAGCATATTACCTTACACTTCTTCAGACTGAACTCCATTTGCCCACTGTTCAGTCCACCTCATTAGTCCATTGACATCTTCCTGCAACCACATGATCAATTTTTGTATTATCAGCAAACCTCTTAATCATACCCCCAACATTGAAATCCAAATCATTGATATATACCACAAAAAGCAAGGGACCTAATGCTCAACCCTGCAGAACCCCACTGGAAACAGCCTTCAAGTCACAAAAACACCCATCGACCTTCCAGCCACTAAGACAATTTTGGATCCCACTTGCCATTTTCCTGGATCCTATGGGCTTTTACCTTTGTGACCAGTCTGCCATGTGGGGCCTTATCAAAAGCCTTGCGAAAGTCCATATAGACTACATCAAATGCACTGTCCTCATCGACCTACAAGAACACAAGAAATAGGAGCAGGAGTAGACCATATGGCTCATCGAGCCTGCTCCGCCATTCAAGACAATCATGGCTGATCTTAGGATTCAACTTCACTTTCCTGCCCATTCGCCAAAGACCCGCCTTGTTACCTCCTCAGAAAATTCCATCATGTTAGTCAGACACGAGCTACCCTTAACAAATCTGTGTTGAATGTCTTTGATTAATCAATGCCTTTCTAACTGAAGATTTATTCCTGTCCCTCAGAATTAATTCCGATAATTTTCCCAGCACCGAGGTTAGGCTGACTGGTCTGTAATTATTTGGTTTATCCCTTTCTCCCTTTTTAAACAATGGTACAACATTAGCTGTTGTCTAGTCCTCTGGCACCATGCCTGTAGCCAGAGAGGATTGGAAAGTGGTCCTGCAGGATATCACTGAGTGGCTGCAGGGCATTGTGAGACATGAGGGTGAACAGCCAGAAGTCATGGTCCATGTCGACACCAATGACATAGTCAGAAAGAGGGATGAGGTCCTGAAGGCAGAGTTTAGGGAGCTAAGAGAGAGATTGAAAAGCAGGACCTCAATGGCAGTAATCTCCAGTTTACTTCCAGTGCCATGTGGTAGTGAGTACAAAAATGGGAAGATAGAACTGATGAATACATGGCAGGAGAAATGGTGCTGGAGGGAGTGCTTTAGATTCCTGAGGCATTGGGACTGCTTCTGGGGGAGGTGGGGTCTGTACAAGATGGATGGATTGCACCTTAACAGGGCCGGGACCAATATCCTCACAGGAGGTTTTGCTAGTGCCATTGGACAGGGTTTAAACTAGCTTGGCAGGGAGTTGGGAACCTGAGAGTAGATTCAGAAGGGGGAGAAGAAAAGTTGGAAATGGAAGGCAGAAAATTAATAAGCACATTTGTAAGGCAGAGGAAACAAAGGCTAGAAAATAGACAAGGGAGATTGGCAGTGCTATATGGTATATACTTCAATACAAGAAGTCTAGGGAATAAGGCAGATGAGCTGAGAGCACAGATTGGCATGTGGGAGTATGACAACACAACTCTCTGTTTTTCAATTCTATCCATCTAGAAATGAACCCTAGTGTGTTTGCCATTTTTTGCCTTTATTAATTTGTGTTGCTACTTTTACTGATCTGTGTATCTGTAACACTATCTATTGCTCTACCTCATTTGGACACTTATTTTCCAAGTAGCATGTGGCTTCCTTATTCTTCCTGCCAAAATATAACACCTCACACTTATCTATATTGAAGTTCATTTACCAATTACATGCCCATTCTGCAATAATGTCTTCCTGTATTTTGTTGCAGTCCTACTCTGTATTAACTATACTGCCAATTTGGAGTTATTTGCAGATTTTGAAACTGCACTTCCAAATCCCAAGTCCAAATCATTTACCTAAATGGCAAACAACAGTGGTCGCAGTACTGATCCTTGTCGAGAACCACTTCCCACTTCTTGTCAGTCGAAGTAACTACCTTTAACACCTACTCTTTTCTATTTTTTAGTCATCTTACCATGCATTCTGCTACTCGTCCCGTGACTCCACATATTCTTACACATGGGTCTACCATACGATTGAGGCCTTATTAAAATCCAAATATATTGTGTCTACTACATCACCCTTTCTGTTACTTCTTCAAAAAATTCAATAAGGTTGATCAAGCATGACCTAACCTTTTGAAATACATGCTGACTATTTGTTATTATATTTTCTGTTTCTAGGTATTTTTCTATTACATTTTTTCAGTAAGGATTCAATTATCTTTCCCACCACTGGCATTAAGCTAATTGGTCTTTAATTCCCTAGACTTGTTCTATCTCCCTTTTAAAATATAGGATTCACATTAGCTGTCCACCAGTCCTGTGGCACTATTCCTTTCTCTAATGATGGTATCTATATATTTATGTTATCATACCTCTGTATTCTCTTCCCGCGCTTCTTTTAACATGGATGCAATCCACCCCGACCAAAGGCTTTATTCTCTCTAAGTCTGATTAGTTTATTAATTATCTATCCTCTTTCTAGCTTAAATGTTTTTATTTCTTTTTTGATCTCTTCTTCTAATGTCATGACCACTATGTTAGTGCCCCTAGTAAATACTGAGACAAAGTAATTATTTACTAAGACATTTGAAATAAACTACAAGAGCACAAAATCTGCCTTAGTAAATGCTTTAATCAGTATTTTCGTCATAAAACAGCTAACAAGTATAATGCCAGTATTTTTGATCAGTTTGCTTAATACGCAATATTTTATGCTTTTATTTTGTAAGGATTTGCTACTATTTTATTCTTAAGCTCTTTGATTTTTTTTTTAGATGACTACATTCCACAACTATACAACTGATTTCCCACCATTTGTTAGGTTTTAGTAGGTGCATACAGGAACTATGCTATTGTAATAAATCTCAATTACTTGGGAAAATGCCATTTTATATTAACTTTGATGGAGAAAGACAGTATTTAGACAGTACTTTACGCCTTGTAATTTATTTTCCCTCTTTTCACTCTATATGGTCCATTGCAGGCAGACTCCGTGTGTGATTCGTCCCATTATCAGGCAATGAAGCATTCTGGCCAAGTACACAATTTAAACAGCATCTTTGAGGAGCTTTATTGAATTGCAGAAAGAAGATTTTTTTTTCCCCCCTCGCTTTAAACTCAGGGGGAAGAAATTCAGACAAGAGCACATTTTTTTCTCTGCATCTTGTGACCATCTGGAGATGCAACTGATCTGTCATTCGGTATCTAAACCCCCAGGGGCTTAGCCGGTAATGACCCCCGTTAGAAACTTAAGTGAGCATTCTGTACATGCAGACTATTAGCCAGTTGAAGAAAGGAAGATAAGAGAAAACCCTGTGTTCCATGAATGCAGTGCTGTCATAACAACCTTAACGGTACTGCTGAACTCCTCAAATGGTGCAATTTTTAAAAGCTCGAAAACACTTTCAACGAGCCTCGGGAAGAGCTTAAAATCCAATTTGAAAACTAATGTTATGTGAATTATTTTTGTGTCTTTCCCCAATGTGTCTAGACATAAAAATTCTAAACAAGGGACCACTTTATTTTCTCCCCTCCTCTCCCAAAGGCACTCAACCTTACTCAATGAATTCCAGTCCATTATTCAGTCCTTTATTGCCACCCAAACTCAGTGTGGCTGAATGTTATTTAATTTCGGAACAGGTTTTGTTCTTGGTTGAAATATGTGCCAAGGATTTACACATATGCAAGAGACTGCATTTTTAATACTGTATTCCATTTACAGCTAAAAGGATCAAATTAGTGCGCCTTTTGACAGGGTTTTATTGCACAGTAGCAGAAAGACTGGGTTCTTTCAAGAGCACGAGGCTGTATCATAAACTGATCTGACTCTGTAAATTAATCTATTATCAATTAAACAGGCTTCATTTAAACTCATCCAGCTGCCAGTGATTTCTGCACATCAGCCTTCTTTTAAACATTAACTTATAAGGAATGAAAAAAATTACTATGTGAACATGGTACTTCAGCCCCATTTGTCTCTTGGACCCTGCAGTAGAACTCTTAACAGAGTCGGCACACAAACCATATTACTGAAACAATTGCATGAAATAGGTCAACCCTTTGAATGTTTTAACAGCTGTTTCTTTTTTATCAGCGAGTTCAACTAGAGATCTAATTTCTCTCTGGAGGGGTGGTCTAAATGCATGCCAAAAAACCCAGCAGGGTAATGTTTACTTTGAGGCACAGACAGATAGATTCTTCATTCCTTGTGTCACAGATGTTGACATATGTTGATTTAAGAATGTGCTAGCAGTCCTTAGTTCTTTCTTTAAATAAAATCTAATATCAATTTATATCAGTGATTTTTTTTCACTTTTACTAAGTTTTCTAAAATTGTGCCAGGAAAGAAAAAATACAATGTAATAGGATAAGATGTTTGTTGAATGTTTCCTACTTAGAGTTTTTATATATAGCACGCATAAGCATTGGGAGCAATGAATTATGCAGCACACAAAAACGTTTAGGTCTAAGATGAAACCTTTGCTTTCTCAGTAAATAAAAAGCAGAGCTTGTTTCATAATTTTTCACAAAAATCCATGTGTTCTTTTCTCTTTGACAATTCTTGTCCCAATTTTCTCCAGTGATAGCTCCACATGCAATAGCGATTCTCCTGTACTTCACCCATTGGCCATCTGTTGATGTATGAGCCTGGATGATCAGCATTCTACTTGACCATGGAAGTCATTGAAGCTAAGTCTGACTGTGTACCCACCCAATTATATTTCCAGTAGGGATTGCTGGATGGCAATCAAGGGAGGAACCCTAGCCAGCTCTTGCATCCTATTTAACGGATGCTGAGGTGAATTGCAGCACATCCATTGTCACCTCAGTTGAGATAATCTAGTTCAGCACAGAAAAAGGATCAAATTTCTGCTTTGTATGGATCAATAGCACAGACCATGGTGTATATGAGCACTAGGGGATTCAGTGATTAGTTGACGATCACAAGAAATCCAATGGTGAGTTGATGATCTCAGCTGTGTCAGGAAAACAAATCAACAGAAGGATCACTTTGTGATAAGCAGCGGAAGAGTAAAATTTGTAGGGTTATTAGTGCAGGCTTTTTGATCATCTACTGCCATGTTGGAGCCTAAAACTTGAGATATTCCACACTTTTTATTTTCTGAATCTTCTTCACCAGCGACTCGGGTTCAATTCTGGGTACTGACTGTGCGGAGTTTGCAAGTTCTCCCTGTGACTGCGTGGGTTTTCGCCGGGTGCTCCGGTTTCCTCCCACAGCCAAAGACTTGCAGGTTGATAGGTAAATTGGCCATTATAAATTGCCCCTAGTATAGGTAGGTGGTAGGGGAATTGAGGGAAGGTGGGAATGTGGTAGGAATATGGGATTAATGTAGGATTAGTATAAATGGGCCGAAGGGCCTGTTTCAGTGCTGTATCTATAAATAAAAAAAATACATAAATAAATCCTGGTTGGCAGGTCAGGTGGGTGGTCAGCTACCTGCTCCAAAACCAGTCACTGGGAGATTTATAAGAGCACCTCCCTAAGGTTACATCCTGAAGCTGCTATCTCAATGAGTGGGGGATCATGATATGAACTTGCATCCCATGTTTCTGTGGTGCAGTCTGTGGGTACTACAAATTACCATGCTATTAATAAGGAGAATACATTCAAATTTACAAAAGATGTCTCCCTCATTATTGAATTGATGCCGCAAGTTGCTAAGTTATATAGATCAGGAATGGTGTAGGTTCAATTCCTAGTCTGTGCTGATCCCAGTCGGTGCCCTTGGTGTAGGAAAGAGAAATTGGTCAGGGTTCCTGCTCCTGATCGCCATACAGTGCCCCCTACTGGAAGCATGTGTGCAAGGTGATGGCAGGATCACTGCAATAACCTCCCTTTCCTCCAAAATTAAATAGCATGCAGATACTCAATGCCAATGTTATTTATGTGTAAATATTCCACGAAAATAATGGCCATTTTTCCAAAGTACTGAAAAGTGACTGGACCTCAGCAAGGACTCAGCTCTTTCAAGAGAGGAAGCAGAGAGAGGAAATTGGTTAGAAAGAAAGGATGAAATAATACAAGTGACTAATTGGCACCGACCATATTCCACTGCAGTAAATAGATTAGCTGAATATGTTACAACCTAAAGTCTGGAGTTACACCAGGCTTAAGCAGCAGACGATAAAACTTGATGTCTCATGACAGCTGGGATGAGCAAACCTAAATATGAGCTAAATTCTTTTGTCTAAAATTCATTATTTCCTAATCCACATTATTCTGGTTCCAAAAGTACTAGCATTTCTACATCTCTGATAATTTCATCCCCTTATAAGGCCCGGTGCAGAGCTTTTCATCAGCATAGTTTGGTTTGGCCTTTGTGGACAAACCTTTGCTCATGCACTCTGGATAAAACTATGTGACCCTGATCCCACCTAATCAAGGCAAGATTAAATGCTAAACACAATTTGAGATGTAAAAAATCATTCATTGGATCCAGCTGACTTTTTAAGAGATAATCTTGGACTTGCCAGAGTGTCTCAAAGTACATTTTATTCCATTTTAAATATCTGCAAGGACTGCGCTTAGGAAATTACAGCAGCACTAAAAATATCATGCTCACATTTCATTATAAATGTCTAAAATAAAAAAGAATTTTGGTCTGCATATATGCCTCCATTACCAATAAAAAGATCTATGATATGGAAAATTACATTGTTTTATTTATATTATACTTTCTTCAGACTGGATTTATCCCTACTCTCTCCATCCATACAGCTCTCAACCAAATGAAGACGATAGGGGAGGTTGAGAAAGTGGTTGAAAAGGCTGTATAAATAGAGGCATAGAGTACTTACCGGCATGCGGTAAGTCCATTGAGGTGAAGAAGGAGCAGCGGGACCCGAGAGAAGTCCTGAGAAAAGGTGCCCCGAACACCCAAAAAATCCACGAACGGCGCCCCCGGCCGCAACTTCAAAGCGCCCGCGGGAGATGGCTCGGAGAGCATCTGCAGCGCACTGTCGGCAATGCTGCATGCCTTTATTTAAAACACTGCAAAAAAAAACCCTTAGCAAATGTAATCACCTCTAAGTCTGCCAAATGATGCTTCACCTCCCGAAGGACGTGGATGAGCTTTCCGGACGTCGATGGTGGGCACTGAGGAAATGGCTTATTACCTGCACCAGCTTCACCACCCCCCCCTCCCCCCACCCTTTACCCCCCTTCCACCCCTTCCCCACCCCCGTCCCCTTCCCTGCTCCACCCTCTCAGCTCACCCCCTCACAACCCCGTCCCAGCCCGCCCCCCCCTCGCACCATCTTCACCCCGCACCCCCTTCCCCTGCACCCCCCCCCCCACCCCCTCCTTCTACCCCTCCCCCTTGCATCCCCTCCTCCCACCGGCACCATCCTAGACCTGTGTAGGGGCCCCAACAACCCCACTGCCTTGTGGGCGTCTCGGGAGAGACCAAGGCTAAGGGAGTACACCCTAACAGAAAATCCGGAGCGGAACCCAGTAGGCGGTCATGTGTCACCTTTGGCATGTTTCCGGCAGTTCCTGCAGCCATACTGGTGCCAAACGTCGTGTCCTGCACTCCTTTGGACCCCACCAGAAAGGCCGAGAGGGGGGTTTTGACGACTGGGCAACTCTCAACCTCCATAAATTTGCGCAGGCATGCGCCACGGAGAGGTCACTCCATAGTTGCCTCACAGCGACTAAAACAACACGGAAGGCAGCAGTTACGGGTTATAAGTCCAGATAAATTGGCGTAGAAACTGGGCGCCACGGGTTGCCTTTGTCGGTGGGAGAGGTCATCGCACCTCACTGGACAGCTACCGCCCGCCTCAAACCGGGCAGCCCCTATCAATAAGGTTCTGTCCCGCCACAGTCTGCCTGCTTCAATGGGTGCTTGGAGCTCAGGGTCATTGCCCGAAAGGTGGACTGATACACCGCACCAAACAACATGAAAAAAGGAAAGAAGGTACCAGCCCTTCACTTTGCAAGCTGGAACGTCAGAACTATGTGTCCTGGCCTGTCGGAAGACCTTACACAAATCAACGATTCTCGGAAGACCGCCATCATTAACAACGAGCTCAGTAGATTCAATGTGGACATTGCAGCACTTCAGGAGACTCGCCTCCCCGCGAGTGGCTCTCTAGCAGAGCAAGACTACACCATCTTCTGGCAGGGCAGAGATCCTGAAGAACCAAGACAGCATGGAGTGGGCTTCGCCATCAGAAACTCCTTGCTCAGCATGATAGAGCCTCCCTCAAATGGCTCGGAACGCATACTGTCCATCCGACTGCTCACCACCTCTGGTCCAGTACACCTACTCAGCATCTATGCTCCAACACTCTGCTCCTCACCTGAAGCTAAAGACCAGTTCTATGAACAACTCCATAACATCATTAGCAGCATCCCCAACACCGAACACCTATTCCTGCTGGGGGACTTTAATGCCAGGGTTGGGGCCGACCATGACTCATGGCCCTCCTGCCTTGGGTGCTATGGCGTTGGAAGGATGAATGAGAACGGGCAGAGACTGCTTGAGTTGTGTACCTATCATAACCTCTGCATCACCAACTCGTTCTTTCACACTAAACCCTGTCACCAGGTTTCATGGAGGCACCCAAGATCACGTCGTTGGCACCAGCTAGACCTCATTGTCACAAGGCGAGCCGCCTTAAACAGTGTTCAAATCACACGCAGCTTCCACAGTGCGGACTGCGACACCGACCACTCCCTGGTGTGCAGCAAGGTTAGACTCAGACCAAAGAAGTTGCATCATTCCAAGCAGAAGGGCCACCCGCGCATCAACACGAGCAGAATTTCTCACCCACAGCTGTTACAAAAATTTCTAAATTCACTTGTAACAGCCCTTCAAAACACTCCCACAGGGGATGCTGAGACCAAGTGGGCCCACATCAGAGACGCCATCTATGAGTCAGCTTTGACCACCTACGGCAAAAGTGCGAAGAGAAATGCAGACTGGTTTCAATCTCATAATGAAGAGCTGGAACCTGTCATAGCCGCTAAGCGCATTGCACTGTTGAACTACAAGAAAGCCCCCAGCGATTTAACATCCGCAGCACTTAAAGCAGCCAGAAGTACTGCACAAAGAACAGCCAGGCGCTGCGCAAACGACTACTGGCAACACCTATGCAGTCATATTCAGCTGGCCTCAGACACCGGAAACATCAGAGGAATGTATGATGGCATGAAGAGAGCTCTTGGGCCAACCATCAAGAAGATCGCCCCCCTCAAATCTAAATCGGGGGACATAATCACTGACCAACGCAAACAGATGGACCGCTGGGTGGAGCACTACCGAGAACTGTACTCTAGGGAGAATGCTGTCACTGAGACTGCCCTCAATGCAGCCCAGCCTCTACCAGTCATGGATGAGCTGGACATACAGCCAACCAAATCGGAACTCAGTGATGCCATTGATTCTCTAGCCAGCGGAAAATCCCCTGGGAAGGACAGCATTACCCCTGAAATAATCAAGAGTGCCAAGCCTGCTATACTCTCAGCACTACATGAACTGCTATGCCTGTGCTGGGACGAGGGAGCAGTACCCCAGGACGTGCGCGATGCCAACATCATCACCCTCTATAAAAACAAAGGTGACCGCGGTGACTGCAACAACTACCGTGGAATCTCCCTGCTCAGCATAGTGGGGAAAGTCTTTGCTCGAGTCGCTCTGAACAGGCTCCAGAAGCTGGCCGAGCGCGTCTACCCTGAGGCACAGTGTGGCTTTCGTGCAGAGAGATCGACCATTGACATGCTGTTCTCCCTTCGTCAGATACAGGAGAAATGCCGTGAACAACAGATGCCCCTCTACGTTGCTTTCATTGATCTCACCAAAGCCTTTGACCTCGTCAGCAGACGTGGTCTCTTCAGACTACTAGAAAAGATCGGATGTCCACCAAAGCTACTAAGTATCATCACCTCATTCCATGACAATATGAAAGGCACAATTCAACATGGTGGCTCCTCATCAGAGCCCTTTCCTATCCTGAGTGGTGTAAAACAGGGCTGTGTTCTCGCACCCACACTTTTTGGGATTTTCTTCTCCCTGCTGCTTTCACATGCGTTCAAATCCTCTGAAGAAGGAATTTTCCTCCACACAAGATCAGGGGGCAGGTTGTTCAACCTTGCCCGTCTAAGAGCGAAGTCCAAAGTACGGAAAGTCCTCATCAGAGAACTCCTCTTTGCTGACGATGCTGCTTTAACATCTCACACTGAAGAGTGCCTGCAGAGTCTCATCGACAAGTTTGCGTCTGCCTGCAATGAATTTGGCCTAACCATCAGCCTCAAGAAAACGAACATCATGGGGCAGGACGTCAGAAATGCTCCATCCATCAATATTGGCGACCACGCTCTGGAAGTGGTTCAAGAGTTCACCTACCTAGGCTCAACTATCACCAGTAACCTGTCTCTAGATGCAGAAATCAACAAGCGCATGGGTAAGGCTTCCACTGCTATGTCCAGACTGGCCAAGAGAGTGTGGGAAAATGGCGTACTGACACGGAACACAAAAGTCTGAGTGTATCAAGCCTGTGTCCTCAGTACCTTGCTCTACGGCAGCGAGGCCTGGACAACGTATGCCAGCCAAGAGCGACGTCTCAATTCATTCCATCTTCGCTGCCTTCGGAGAATACTTGGCATCAGGTGGCAGGACTATATCTCCAACACAGAAGTCCTTGAAGCGGCCAACACCCCCAGCTTATACACACTACTGAGTCAGCGGCGCTTGAGATGGCTTGGCCATGTGAGTCGCATGGAAGATGGCAGGATCCCCAAAGACACATTGTACAGCGAGCTCGCCACTGGTATCAGACCCACCAGCCGTCCATGTCTCCGCTATAAAGACGTCTGCAAACGCGACATGAAATCGTGTGACATTGATCACAAGTCGTGGGAGTCAGTTGCCAGCATTCGCCAGAGCTGGCGGGCAGCCATAAAGACAGGGCTAAATTGTGGCGAGTCGAAGAGACTTAGTAGTTGGCAGGAAAAAAGACAGAGGCGCAAGGGGAGAGCCAACCGTGCAACAGCCCCGACAAACAAATTTGTCTGCAGCACCTGTGGAAGAGCCTGTCACTCCAGAATTGGCCTTTATAGCCACTCCAGGCGCTGCTTCACAAACCACTGACCACCTCCAGGCGCATATCCATTGTCTCTCAAGATAAGGAGGCCCAAAGAAGAAAGAAGAAGAGAGTACAAAAGCAAAGAGGTTATGCTGAATCCTTATAACACACTGGTTCGGCCTCAACTGGGGTATTGTGTCCAATCTGGGCACCACACTTTAGGGAAGATGTCAAAGCATTAGAGAGGGTGCAAAAAAGGTTTAAGGGAATGGTTCCAGGGATGAGGGACTTCAGTTACATGGATAGATTGGAGAAGCACAGAAAGAGGCCATTCAGTCTATCATGTCAGTGCTGGCTCTCTACAATAGCAACTCTGTTAGTCCCACTCCCCTTCCCTTTCTCTGTAGACATGCAAATATTTTTCTCTTCAGGTGCTTATCCAATTCCCTTTTGAAAGCCATCATTGAATCTGCCTCCAACACACTCTCAGGCAGTGCATTCCAGATCCTAACCACTCGCTGAACAAAAAGATTCTTTGTCATATCGCTGTTGCTTCTTTTGCCAATCACCTTAAACGGGTGACCTCTGGTTCTCAAACCTTCCGTCAACGAGAACAGTTTCTCTCTACCTGCTCTGTCTAGACCCCTCGTGATTTTTAACACCTCTTTCGAATTTCCTCTCAACCTTCTCTTTTCCAAGGAGAACAATCCCAACTTGATAAATTTTTCAATAAGAAAAGCATCCCCTATTCCAGCACTGTGATATTTCCTACTTCTTACATCAGCCATTCTTATGCTGTTTAAAGGGCCTTTTACATTATAGGCCAGGTCTTGGGAGAATGTCGTCTAAGTGCTGATTTCCGCGATTTAAATTAAATTTAATGAAACATGACCATGGTTTTCCTGAGAACTGGCAGCAAAGATGAAATGTAAGTGAACGAATACCTTTAAGATTTTAATCAGAATACACGCACAGGTGTTGACAGCATGACATGGATCTCGATTTTAACCCCCAGGTCCCTCTGTCCCTGTGCATTCTTTAGAACTATACCATTTAGTCTATATTGCCTCTCCTTGTCCCTTCTGGCAAAATTCATCACTTCACACTTCTCTGTATTAAATTCCATCTGCCACTTGTCTGCCCATTCTGCCAGTCTATCTATGTCCTGTTGCAATCGATTGGTGTCATCCTCACTGTCTGCCACACCTCAAGTTTGGTATCCTTAGCACATCTTGAGTCATTTATATGTATCTCAAAAAAAGCAGTGGTCCTAGCACTGAACACCACTGTCTACCATCCACCAATATGAAAAAAAAATTTACCATGACTCACTGTTTTCTGTCCTTAAACCAATTTTTATATAAGAATATAAGAAATTGGAGCAGGAGTAAGCCATTGCACCCCTTGAGCTTGCTCTGCCATTCAATTAGATCATAGCTGATCTTATTGTGCCCTTAACTCCAGTGTCCTGCCTGCCCCTATAACCTTTGATTCCCTTGTAGATCAAAATCTAACTCAGCCTTGAATATATTCAAGCCTCCGCTGCAGTCTGGGAAAGAGAATTCCAAAGGTTAACATTCCTCTGAGAGAAGAAATTCTTCCTCATCTCCATCTTAAATGGGAGACCCCTTATTTTGAAATCATGCTCCCTAGATGCACCCATGAAGGGAAACATCCTCCCAGGATCTACCCTGTTAAGCCCCCTCAAAATCTTATACTGTTTCAATAAGATCACCTCTCACTCTTCTAAACTCCAAGAAGTATAAGCCCAACCTGCTCAACCTTTTCTCATAAGACAACCCCTTCATCCCAGGAATCAACCTAGTGAATCTTTTCTGAACTGCCTCCAATGCAAGTATATCCCTTCTTAAATAAGGAGACCAAAACTAGATACAGTACTCTAGGTGTGGTACCACCAACACCCTGTACAGTTGTAGCAAAACTTCCCTTTCAATAAAGGTCAACATTCCATTTACCTTCCTAATTACTTGCTGTACCTGCATGTAGGTCCTCCCGCCATAATATATCGAGGGACTGGAGCCCTGTAAAATCCCTCAGGCTGTATGCACCAAAAAATGTTTTTGCTATGCAATGCAAATGTACATTGTTTATAAAATGAAATGGCAAGAGTTGTGAGGCATTTCATTATCCGTTTTGAAGGAACCTGATCTCTATTGCACTTTCTGAAATGTCAAATTTGAACTGTTCTGTAATGTATTTTTAACAAATTTCAATGAATAAAGTATATTTTTGGAGGGAAAAAAAACTTGCTGTACCTGCATGCTAACTTTTTATGATTCATGTACAAGGACACCAGATTCCTCTGTACTGCAGCATTCTGCAGTCTCTCTCCATTTAAATAATATTCTGTTTTTCTATTCTTCAGTGGACAACCTCACATTTTCCCACATTATACTCCATCTGCCAAATTTTTTCCCACTCACTTAACCTATCTATATTCGTTTGCAGACTCTTTTTGTGCTCCTCATAAGTTGCTCTCCTACCTATCTTTGTATCAGCCACAAATTTGGCTACAATACACTTAGTCCCTTCGTCCAAGTCATTAATATAGTTTGTAAATAGTTGAGGACCCAGCAATGATCCTGGTGGCACCTACTAGTTACAGTTTGCCAATCTGAAAATGCCCTATTTATCCCGACTCTGTTTCATAGAAACATAGAAAATAGGAGCAGGAGTAGGCCATTCGGATCTTTGGGCCTGCTCCTTCATTCAAAAAAGATCATGGCTGATTGTCTAATTCAGTACCCTGTTCCCGCTTTCTCCCCATATCCCTTGATCCCTTTGGCATTAATATATCTATCTCCTTCTTGAATATATTTAATGATTTGGCCTCCACTGCCATCTGCGGTAGAGAGTTCCATAGGTTCACCACCCTCTGAGTGAAGAAATTTCTCCTCACCTCGGTTCTAAATGGTATACCCCGTATCTTGAGACTGTGACCCCTGGTTCTGGACTTCCTAGCAATCGGGACCAACCTCCCTGCATCTAGCCCGTCTAATCCTATTAGAATTTTATAGGTTTCTATGAGATCCCCTCTCATTCTTCTAAACTCTAGTGAATATAGGCCTAGTCGACCCAATCTCTCCTCATACGTCAATCCTGCCATCCTAGGAATAAGCCCAGTAAATCTTCTTTGCACTCCCTCCATGGCAAGAACATCCTTCCACAGATAAGCAGACCAAAACTGTACACAATACTCTAGATGTGGTCTCACCAAGGCCCTTTATAACTGCAGTAAGACATCCTTGCTCCGGTACTCAAATCCTCTTGTAATGAAGGCCAACATACCATTCGCCTTCCTAACTGCTTGCTGCACCTGAAAGCTTGTTTTCAGCAACTGGTGTACAAGGACACCCAGGTCTCGTTGCACCTCCCCTTTTCCCAATTTATCACCATTCAGATGATAATCCACCTTTCTGTTTTTACAACCAAAGTGGATAACCTCACATTTATCCACATTATACTGTATCTGCCATGCATTTGCCCACTCACCCAACTTGTCCAAATCACATTGGAGCCTCTTTGCATCCTCCTCACAGCTCACATTCCCCCCCAGCTTTGTGTCGTCTGCAAACTTGGAAATGTTACATTTAGTTCCCTCACCCAATTCATTAATATATATTGTGAATAGCTGGGGCCCAAGCACTGATCCCATTGGTACCCCACTCGTCACTGCCTGCCACCTGGAAAAAGATCCATTTATTCCTGTTTCCTGTCAGTCAAGCAATTCTCAATCCATGCCAGTATGTTACCTCCAATCCCATGTGCTTTAATTTTGTACACTAACCTCTTATGTGGGACCTTATCAAAAGCCTTCTGAAAATCCAATGCACCACATCCACTGGTTCTCCCTTATCTATTTTACTCGTTACATCCTCAAAAAACTCCAGTAGATTTGTTCAGCATGATTTCCCTTTCATAAACCCATGATGACTTCGTCCAGTACCATTTATGCTTTCCAGGTGTTCTGCGATCACATCCTTTATAATAGACTCTTGCATTTTCCCCACTACTGATGTGAGGCTAACTGGTCTATAATTCCCTGTTTTTTCTCTCCCTCCTTTGTAAATAGTGGGGTTACATTTGCCACCCTCCAATCTGTAGGAACTGCTCCAGAGTCTATAGAATTTTGGAAGATGACCACCAATGCATCCATTATTTCCAGGGTCACTTCCTTTAGTACTCTGGGATGTAGATTATCAGGCCCTGAGGATTTGTCAGCCTTTAACCCCATTAATTTCCCTAGCACTTTTTTTTACTAACACTGATTTCCTTCAGTTCCTCCCTCTCATTAGACCCTTCGTTCCCTAACATTTCTGGGAGGTTATTTGTGTCCTCCTTTGTGAAGACAGAACCAAAGTATGTGTTTAATTGTTCTGCCATTTCTTTGTTCCCCATTATAATTTCACCCATTTCTGACTGTAAGGGACCTACATTCGTCTTCACTAATCTTTTTCTCTTCACTTAGTCATAGAAGCTTTTACAGTCAGATTTTATGTTCCCCTCAAATTAACTCTCATACACTATTTTCCGCCACTTAATCAACCTCTTTGTCCTCTTTTGCTGAATTCTAAACTGCTCCCAATCCTCAGACTTGCTGCTTTTTCTGGCAATTTTATATGCCTCCTTTTTGGATCTAATACTATCCCTAATTTCTTTTGTAAGCCACGGTTGAGCCACCTTTCCGGTTTTATTTTTGCACCAGACAGGAATGAATAATTGTTGTAATTCATGCACACTTTCTTTAAATATTATCCATTGCCTATCCACCGTCAACCCTTTTAGTAAAGTTCCCCAATCTACCATAGCCAACTCGCGCCTCATTCCTTCGTAGTTTCCTTTATTTACATTCAGGATCCTAGTTTTGGATTCAGCTACATCACTCTTCATCTTAATGAAGAATTCTATCATGTTATGGTCGCTCCTCCCCAAGGGACCCCGCACAACAAGACTGTTAATTAATCCTTTCTCATTGCACAATACCCAGTCTATGATAATCTGTTCTCTAGTTGGTTTCTCAACATATTGGTTTAAAAAACAATCACGTACACATACCAGGAAATCCTCCTCCACAGTATTATTGCTAATTTGGTTTGGCCAATCTATATGTAGATTAAAACCACCCATGATTACAGTTGTACCCGTACTGCACGTGTCTCTAATATCCTGCTAATTAATGCCATCCCTTACATCTCCACTACTGTTTGGGGGCCTATAGACAATTCCCACCAACATTTTCTGTCCCTTGGTGTTTCTCAGCTCCACACATACAGATTCCACATCCTGATTTTACGAGCCAATATCCTTCCTCACTACTATATTGATTTCCTCCTTTACTAACAATGCTACCCCACCTTCTTTCTCTTTTTGCCTGTCCTTCCTAAATATTGAATACTTCTGGATGTTCAGTTCCCATCCTTGGTAACCCTGCAGCCATGTTTCTGTAATCACAACTATATCATAACCATTTATATCTATTTGCGCTGTTAATTCATTTACCTTATTGCGAATGCTCTGCGCATTAAGGCACAATGCCTTTAGACTTGTCTTTTTAACATTGTTAGTCATCTTAGCTTTATTTTGCACTATGGCCCCATTTGTTTCTCGCCATTGTTTTCTCTGCCTTTCACTTTTGCTTCTTATCTTTCTGTCTTTCATTTCTATCCTTTTCTTCCCCTCCTCTGTCTCCCTGCTCAGATTCCCATCCCCCTGCCATTCTACTTTAAACCCTCCCCGACAGCACTAGCAAACACCCCTCTGAGGAAATTGGTCTCGGTCCTACCCAGATGCAACCCATCCAGCTTTTACTTGTCCCACCTTCCCCAGAACCGGTTCCATGTCCCAGGAATCTGAATCCCTCCCCCCTACACCATTTTTCCAGCCACGTATTCATCTGATATATCCTGCTATTTCTGCTCTCGCTAGCACGTGGCACTGGTAGTAATCCTAAGATTACTACCTTTGAGATCCTACTTTCTAATTTACATCCTAACTCCCTATATTCAGCTTGTAGGACCTCATCCCTTTTTTTACCTTTGTCGTTGGTACTGATATGTACCACGATAACTGGCTGCTTGCCCTCCCCCCTCAGAATGCCCTACAGCCGCTCAGAGACATCCTTGACCCCAGCACCAGGGAGGCAACATACCATCCTGGAATTTCTTTTGCGGCCACTGAAACGCCTGTCTGTTCCCCTTACTCTTGAATCCCCTATCACTGTAGCTCTGCCACTCTTCTTCCAACCCTCCTCTGCAGCAGAGCCACCCATGGTACCATGAACTTGGCTGTTGCTGCTGTCCCCTGAGCCATCTCCCCCAACAATATCCAAAGCGGTATATCTGTTTGAGAGGGGGATGGCCACAGGGGACTCCTGAACTATCTGCTTTCCTCTCCTCTGCCTGGTGGTCACCCATTCCCTTTCTGCCTTTGTAGCATTTGCCTGTGGTGTGACCACCTCGCTAAACATGCTATCCACGACAATCTCAGCATCAGGAATGCTCCACAGTGAATCCACCTGCACATTACAGCACTTTCCCAATGAAAGATGTTAGGCTAACTAGCCTATAGTTTCCTGCTTTCTGTCTCCCTCCTTTCTTGAATAGAGGTGTTAAATTTGCGGTTTTCCAATTGGCTGGGAACTTTCCAGAATCTAGGAAATTTTGGAAGATTATAACCAATGCATCCATTATCTCTGCAGCCACTCCTTTGAAGACCCTATGATGCAGGCCATCATGTCCAGGGGCTTGTTAGCCTTTAGTCCCATTAGTTTTACTAGTACTTTTTCTCTAGTGATAGTGATTGCTTTAAGTTCCTCTCTTCCCTTTGCCCCTTGATTTTCTACTATTCTTGGGATTTTTTTGTGTCTTCTTCCATGAAGACAGATACAAAATACTTGTTCAAAGTTTTTGCCATTTCCTTGTTTCCCAATATTCTAGAGTCATAGAGCCAGAGAGTTATACAGCACAGAAACAGGCCCTTCAGCCCATCGTGTCCGTGCTGGCCATCAAGCACCTATCTATTCCAATCCCATTTTCCAGCACTTGGCCTGTAGCCTTGTATGCTATGGCGTTTTAAGTGCTCATCTAAATAATTTTTAAATGTTGTGAAGGTTCCTTCCTCTACCACCCCTTCAGGCAATGTGTTCCTTATTCCAATCGATTTTTGGGTAATTAAAGTTCCCCAGTATTACCACTTCATAGTTCTTGCCAATCTCTGTGATTTCCCTGCAAATTTGCTTCTGTATCTCTCACTCTGACTATTTGGAGACCTATAGAATACCTCAGTAGTGTGATCATATCCTTTTTGCTTCTCAATTCTAACCAACTGGATTCTTTCTTTTCACCCTCAAGAATATTCTCCCTTTCCAACACTACAATGTCTTCCCTCATCAGTATTGCCAACCCGCCTTCCTTTTATCCTTCTTTACTTTTTCTGAACACTCTATATCCTTGAATATTAAGCACCCAGTCCTCACCATTTTTAAGCCACATTTCCGTTATTGCTACTACATCATATTCTCTCACGACTTTTTGTGCTTGTAGCTCACCAACCGTATTCACCACACTTTGTTCTTTTACATACGTGCAGTGTAAACCTGTCTTTATATTCCTCGTAGTCCTTCTTAGGCTCCTCCTATCTTATATGGTACTACTTCCTTCTCTGATACTATCCAACACCCACTCCTTTATGCACCTTATTCCTCTTTTCTACTTCTGTATGCTGGTGCCCATCCCCCTGCCAATTTACTTTAAACTCTCCCTATTCACAGGAGTGAATCTCCCCATGTGCACATTGGTCCCAGTCCTATTGAGGTGCTACCTGTTCCTTTTCAATAGGTGACTCCTGCCCCAGGCTGGTCTCAATGCCCCTCCCTCCTGCACGTTGCCTCAAGCAACACATTGATCCTTGCTATCTTTCTAATTTTACTCTCGCTAGCTGGTGGCACTGGTAGTAATCTCTGGATTGCTACCTTTGAGGTCCTACTTTTTAACTTCCTCCCTAGCTACTGAAAATCTGAATGCAGGACCTCAATACCTGCTTTCTCTATGCCCTTGGTACCAACATGTACCTCTGGCTCACTACCTTCCCACTGCAGAATAATCTGTATCCTCTCCGTGATTTCCTTTACCCTAGCACCAGGAAGGCAACACACCATGTGTGATTCACGATGACGGATACAGAAATACCGTTCGTCCCCCTAACTATCGAATCTCTGATAACAACTGTATTTCTACCCTTTGCTGTTTCCTCACGTGCAATTGATGCCCATTGATGCCAAGGTCTGGACTGCACTCCTTCACGGTGTCGTCACTCCCAGCAGTTTCCAAAGCTGAGTACTGGTTTGAGAGCGGCACACACCCCAAAGACTCCTGCACCTCCTGCCTCTTCCTACTCTTCCGGATGGCCACCCATCTACTATCCTGAACTCTCACTACCTGTGGAGGTGACCATCTCCTGGAACGTATGTTCCTGGAAACTTTCAACCTCTCTGAGGCTACGCAGTGACTCCTGAGCTCGAGCTGTAGCAGCTAGAGAGAATTCCTAAACTCATGCTCCCCCAAGACACATGAATTGTCCTGAAGTTCCCACTTGATGCAGGAATGGATGGTCAGGTGAGACCTGTTGCTTGCAATTCCTAAACTATTAATTTTAACTAATGCCTCTGGACCTGCCCTGTGCTAATATTCTTATTAATTCACTTACTGTTATACTTAACACGATTTAAATTTTATGAATCAGTTTAACTAGCTAAGCTGTAAATTTAATACAGCACCTAATAGTTTCCAAGTCCAAATTTAAATCACTGCCCCAAACAACCATCAACCAATCACCTACCCACTGTCCTCTGATGTCACTCTTTGCTTTTTTTGGAAAACACTGTGGAAGGTTCACTCTTCCCTCACTCTGATTTATCAGCTGCCACTGCTGCTGCCTCCAATATATTTGGTAAATAAGAGCAAACTCATATGGACCACTGATTACTATATCATTCCATTCGAATACATTTTATTTATTCTACCCTTTACTTTCTGCCTTCCAACCATCTTTTTATCTATTTGGCCACATTCCCCTTAATTCCATGTGCCATTATCATTGCTATAAGTCTCTTTTGTGTAGCACCTTATCAAATGCTTTCCGAAAATCCATAAAAATTACATCTGCTGCATTAACTTTACTTATCCTGTCTGCTAATTCTTCAAGTTCTGAAAGGTTGGTCAAGCATGATCTGCCTTTTAACACTTCGTACTGACCAGCCTAATTAGCTCATGTTTCTCCAAGTGCTTGGTAATTTCATTCAACATACATCAATACATAAGGAAAAGAAAGAACTTGCATTTACAAG